>NC_138659.1:14968948-17368948 GCF_964273445.1 Streptopelia decaocto
CTAGATTACTATGATACTTTGTGGGATTTGTAATTTCATCACTGGTGCTGTTCAGATTAAATTAGATTTAATCAGATCAATTATTTTAGATAAAATTGAGGATTAATTTATTCTGAATGTATACAGGAAAATGGTCTACCAAAGACAAGAAGTTACAACCTCAGTTACGTCAACAGTGTCACTTCTAGTAAGGATTTAATCCTCACTCTTTGTGATACTTGAGGTCTTTTTCAGAGACCAGTCTCCTGGTCATTTGATTCAGAGGTGGTTTCACTTTAATACAGCAGTTTAGTCTTTCAAAAACATTGGGACCATGTTTCTGTGACTGAGGAAAGAGTTTCTAGTGAGGGGAAGATGGGTGAATGTCAGCTCAGAAGCCATTGGTTGGTCAGATAGCGTCTATGTACCAGTCAGCGCATCAACATGTGACATGGTTGAAACCAAGCAGTGTTTTCAGAATTTGTTACTGAAGGACTGACAGACTCACAGACAGCATAGCTGTATAGACCTTGTTCTCTAATTCAGTTAGGTTTAAACAGATGACATGGAAGAAAAAATAAAATAATGCATTAACTATGTAATTGCTGGAGGATTGAAATAAAAAAGCATGGTCTTTTGATCAGACATTCAGGAATAGCACTTGAAGTGGGAGTAGGAGGCTCTTTACAGACAGTGGATCATGTGCATAGTCTTTCTTGTCAGAAGAAAACCACATCGACTTTTCCCATTCCAGTTACAAAACCTGGATCTCTTCTTCCAGTAAGAGCTAGTGGTTTGGACTTCATAAAATATGTTACTCTTTCTATGTCTCTGCTATTACCAATATCAATTTAAGTTACTACATAGCTGCCTGCAACAGCTCTTTCCACTGAGGTATGTGTTTGAACCTAACAATGAGGTCATTCGGCTTTCAGAGAAACAAATACAGATCAAAGGCCTTTGCAGGACACGTATAATTAACAGACAAATTTTCTTCAAGCCAAGAATAAGTCAATACGCCTCTAATGAAGCCTGTGACAATCATTCTTCTTCCAGACCTGGAATTTGCACCAGGGATTTTGACAGGAATTGCTTCTGTGTTGCTTCTGAGGTAGAATGTATCAGTGCAGCTCACCGTCACAGACATGAGTAACTTCTCAACAGAAATAGTCAGAGCAGAATCAAGCTATCAAGAGAAATTGTCTTAATATACAGTAGCATTGCTATTTATCATATGTCAGGGAATGCAATTATTTTATTTATCTGTTGCTGTCTATTTGTCACTTTAACTGCTGCCATATCGATCAGCTTTTACATGACATAACTTGCTTTCTCTTGTTTGATTGACTAATGGTGATAGATTATCTGTACAAACTTGGAAGCAGAAGATTAAGTTCCGTTCTTCGCTTTTCATTCACTTGTTACGTGCTTTTGGGAAAATGGTGTCATTCGTATGCTTAGTTGCTTCATCTATGAGATCAATAACAAGTCCTTTTTCATGATGCTATGAGGTTTCTATGAGTCTCAGTAACATGATACAGTCATCATCCTTGACTAAAAGTGTTCCTTATTGTTACTATATTTCCTCCATCAGTAACAAACATTCTTGGTTTTGTCTCTCTAAAAATATTAATGTTTTGAACCTCTTTGCATTCAGTACGGAATAAATTTAAAACGAGGCACATGCCGTTTCTCAAAAAACCCAGCAAAAACTGTGTTCTAAAATTTCAAAAAAAGGACAACTGTTTGGGTTGTGTTATGGGTTGGTGTTTTTTGTCTTGTTTGTGGTTTGGTTTGTTTGTTTGTTTCCATAACTAGGGATGAATTTGAAAGTTAACAAAAACATCTGCTGAGAAATTGCCTTTCTGTTGGAATAAGTAAGAATACATCCTACTGGACTAAGAGTCAAGTCTTAATTGTTCACAGAATAACTGTCCAAATACTGTAAATTTATGAAGGCAGGGCAGCCAATGTCTGGTTGGTGTTAATAATTACAAGGGATCCTCTGAGGAGGACAGAACTGCAAGACTTGTCTTGAGCTGTGAATTCTAGATTGATTCACAAAAGCTAGAGCCTATGGACAGAGTTGCGTATAGCTAATGAAGTCGTATAGTCAGGGGCAAAAGGCTACAAAAAAGACTGATGTCACTGTATCACTTTTGGATATGAATGTTTGCTAGCAGACTGTGTTGATTCACTTCATGTTAGCAAGTTCTCTAAAGCAGCGCAAATGTTTTTCTAAATCAGCTGGTTTAGTTACTGGTAACGCTTCCATCTTGCATATATACAGCTTTGTAGACATATTAATATATATGACACAAAGCCTCTTTGCTTCAGAGCCAGTGCAGTAACTGTGTTAGCTGTGAGTGCAAGTACATGAACATGATGAAATCATGTAGTTTGAGTGATTTTTGGCACACTTCTTTTTCCTATTGACTTTAATTACAGGATTTGTACCAAAGCAAAGAAAGATAAGAAAAAAAGAGGATGGAATTTCAATTTTACTTTTATTTACTTTATTGGTTGCTATTTTGTAATTGATTTGCATTTTAAATTTCACATTCAAAATGTTCAGACTGAGACACAAGCACTGATCTCCCTATTCCAAAGGAAATTGGAATTTTTAACTCATAATAGGTCTAAAGTTCAGAATTCTTATCACACTAGACATTTTACATCAGAAGCTCCCACTCTAAATTCTATCCTATTTTCTGCTTCAGGAAGGTGTCCAGAGGAAATCTCTAATGTTTTATATTACTGAAATTTGTTCTCAGAAGTTCTGAGATCTTCTTGTTTAGTTTTTTGTTGTTGTTGTTGTTGTTGTTGTTGTTGTTTTTTTAAGGAAAAAAAAAAAAAGACATGCAAGAATTGTAGTTGTATAAACAATTAAAGCCAGAATCCTATATAAGGGCAAACATAAACAGTTATCCTCCAAACCTATAAGGCTTTCCACATTATCTGTTAGGTGTATAATTTTTGAAAGCCTAGCTGTACTACCAAAGTAGCCCTTATCTCTGAAAAGTCTTTGGGGTTTTGGGCAGAATGTGAATGAGATCCATTCAGCAGTATGGAAATATATGTCTTTAAGCGTTAAAGAACTTTGTGGGCTTTCTTTCAGAATAACGGGGTATCATTTATCACTTGTGTTTAAATGTTCCACCATTTATTTTAACTTTGAAAGTAGTAATCTTCCATGCAAGAATGTAAAAGGATGAGAAATAACAAGCGTACTGGTTCACTGCTGCAAACCTATGCCAAAAGTGAGCCAGACCTGACAGTTAGGAGAGTGCTGAGCTTTCATTACCTTTCTGGAAATACTGTGTGTTTTACTGCTGCCAGTCTGTTCCTTTTAGAAAGTAAACCATACAGCTCATCAATCAAGAGCTGAAATTTATTTAGAATAATGGTAACAAAGTCAGTGCCCCACCATGGAGTCACTTTTTGATGAGCCACCATCTAGTCCCAGAGATGTCATCCTACTATTCACAACAGGTAATTAACGCAAACAGGAAAAGGAGGCCAGTAAGTGGAATACTACTTGTAAGAACTTGTATATATGTTGAAGGGTTTTTTAAACTTATTTTGGAAGGTACTAAAGTGTATGAACCAAGATTGTTAACCAAACTACATTGATAGTGGGGTGCTAGAAGCACAACTATGTGGTTTTTCAAACACATTTTACGTCATTATTCCCCAGTTGCCGTAGCTCAAGACAATTTGAGTTCCTGAGAACAGCTGTTTTGCTCATTTCTGCCATTCAAGCTGGTAGAGAGCTGCATGAAAGTGAGTTTATAACTGGGTGTTAGTGATGTAATACACAAAAAAGGCCAAATCTTTATAGACACTAGGGACTCAGCCTTCTAACACATCTGTGTAGCTATTGCCAATATCCAGCTCTGTTTGTTTCTTGGCTTATGACTTGTCTTCACATTATATTGTATTTTTGAGCACCATGTAGGATGTTATTTCCTGCACTCGTTAATTAACTCACAAATATTTTGTGTGGGATTATCAACTCTATTAAATGAGAGGAAAATGGCATTATAGACTGATTAATCCACATGCTCAGTATGAGAAAGGAGACATTTACAATGCGAGAAACAAAGTCCAGTGCTGATAGTACCCAGTCTGGATACCACATGATGCAGAAATCTGCAGCAGCTTTTTCACATGCAGTGCTTTGGTGCACACATAATGTTTTCAGAAGGAAGAAGAAAATTATGTGCTTTGATAAAGCATCAAGTATCCAACAAGAAGTTCAGAGTATAGCTTGTTTGGAACGACCAGGTGCATTTCAGCCCAGTAGATAATATTTTAAACAAGGATTCTTCAGGGGGGTTTTCAATAAACATTAAAGTGCTTAGAAATGACCTTTTGAAGGATATAAAATAAACAGAGATGGGTATTCACTGTAAGACAGGATTGCACAGTAAACTCAGATCATTTATGTTCTTTGATACTGTAATCAGTAGCAGTTATGGAGCTCATGTATCAGGTACAAAATTTAAGAAGAGCATATCTTAGGACAGACTATGGAGAATTTTTTTTACCTTGATCCTGGCCAGCTGAATTCACCTACATCAGAGCAATGTTTTTTCTACCAGAAGCAGAGGTAGAGGGTGAGGCTCATCTCCTGAGTTTTATGGCACAAAAGCATGGCCAGAGTGTTCGAGAGCCATGTCAGAATGATTCCACCCAGTAAGAGTAGTCCATTGTGCTAAAATCTATTACCAGTGCTCCTGCAAGCAAATTGGAATTATATTCTTCCATCCTGTGTGAAGACAGGATTCCCCCTTCAAAACATGCCAACAGAAGGATCTTAACATCTTTTTTATCTTCTGTTGTCCTATTATTAATAGAGA
Organism: Streptopelia decaocto; assembly: GCF_964273445.1. NCBI lineage: Eukaryota > Metazoa > Chordata > Aves > Columbiformes > Columbidae > Streptopelia > Streptopelia decaocto. The sequence goes on from NC_138659.1 coordinate 14,973,790, forward strand.
AAGGGAGAAAATCAACACTGATTATGAACTAAACCAGAAGAAAAAGAAAACAGAAATGGGTTCAAATTATTGCACCTTCCACTGAATCCCTTTTTCTCCTTTGATCTATTGTGTTTTGATGTACTAACAGATATTTTAAGAATACATTTTAATAGGTATGGTGATACTTTGTGAAGTGAGGCTTTCAACTTGTGTCAGAATTAGACAACAGTAAAAGAATCAAAATAAATGATCAGAGGCGAAAGGCTAGAAAAGCAATGAACTTTTCTAATTGACAGGTAGAATTGAGAGAGAACTAAATCAGACCAGATCAGACCACAGGGCAGAGAAATCTCCTGATAGACGATAAATTATTATACATCCACTTATACAGCTTTTTATTAGTAATTGGTAACAAAGAATGCCTCTGCTCTGTACTCTTCCTCTGGCATTGAAATAATTTACCCTGAACATCATATCCGCACATGGAATGATACCTTTTAATTGCATACAACTTCACACCTGAAACTTGGGAAAGGTTTTTCCCTACCAGCTGGCTGTTCTCTTAACTTCTTAAATCCTCAAACAAACAAACAAACAAAAAATAAAAGAAAAAAACCCAAAACTATATTATTATATTTATTTATATTACTTCATTTTTTAACTCAGTTCTTTGAAGTATTTTGGTTTACTGGAATTGTTTCAATGAATTCTTGGTTACCAGTTTCTTAATCTTGGGCTTGACAAACACATTTACTATGCATGCAGTTACCAGCTAGAAGTGGCGTCTGCAATTCCTGCTATTCAATAAAACCAAATTATTAATATAATTCAGTGACTCAATCTGGTAGTTTTACTCAATGATTTATTCCTGTTGATTTCAATATAGCTATGTGCAGAATAGATTGGCAGCCTCTGAAGCTAGCAAAACTTTTGCAAAAGAACATTTCATTATTAGAAATTGTCTTACTTTTTAACCAAACCGTTCCACAAGCTGAAACTTGTGGAAAAATATCTGGTTTGACAAAATTCATAATATCAGTTTTTAAGTTTTAAAATGATCAAAGCGCTCTGTATTGGCACGTAGAGTCTATTTCTTGGTTTGACATTATTGTCTCTTTTAATATTTTATTTATCTTTTTAAAGTTTTAAAAGTTGAATATCAGCTTGGAAACATTTCTCGTCAATTCTATGCAAACAAAATGTTTCAGCTTAACCTGAGTGATGGTTTGGAGGTTACTTTTGCCTGAAAACTAAGAATATTTGTACTCCGAACAGATTTGGAAGAGCAGACTTCAAATATAAAATGCTTGTAAGACAGGAAAACATTTCCCTACCTATCTATAGTGATTACTGGCCTCTCCAGAGGATGGTAAAGTACCAGTAATAAAATAACTAGTATTTTGCATATATATAAGTAGTGACAAATCAGAATGAGCGGCATGAGTCTAATTAAGGGTTAGAGAATCTTACTTGTAATTTAAACTGAGAATTCAGTGAGCTCTTTAATCACAAGAACAGTTTGACTATTGTGCCCTTTTTTTAAAGGATAGATGAACAATCTGTGGGTTACAGACATATACATCTGCAGCTGTTCTTTATCATAGTCAGATTTATTTGCTCACTAAATAAAAATATAATGGCTTATCATATAATTTAGATGAAAGCATTTAATTATGATGAAACAGCAATGCCTTTAGGGAAAGGGCAACAAAAAGACAGAGGACTATTTTATGTAATGCAATAATAGCTTTCTAACTGCATCTTTCACTTTAGAAAACTAAAACTCCAGCTCCCTGAAGCTACGATTTCTGCAATTTCTGTCTAACGGGGAAGTGTTCCACGGAACTGCTTTTATAGATCAGGTATTACAGAGGTTCGTTCTTCAAGAAATTGTACTTCAGTCTTTTCTATTGTTCTAGAATACTATTATTTCCTTTTATTATTCTCGTTTCATCAATTAATGCTTAGGAAAGAATCTGTCTCTGACTCTGTGGATGCTGTTATTTCTGTTTGAGTGGAGGAAAAGAACCTACATAAGCTGAATTGTCTCAAAAAGTTTATGTCTGTGCTTACCTTCCAGAATACAAGTCTGCTCACTTAAAATGCAATGATCTTTCAACTCTTCTCATTTTCTGAAATTACTTTAGAAGATCTTCTTGCTGAGCAAGTATCATGCAATGCTTTGAGATAAAGCAGCATGCCTTATCTCTTAGGCCTGTGGATTGACAGCTTGGATCAGGTTTTCTAGGCTAAGAATGGAAAGTTCCTCGGGGCTGACTTCAGCTCCTGTGTGGAGACAGCTGGAAAAGGTCAGACAAAGCACAGATAGGCACCCACTGTTGCCCATGCCCAGCTGCTGCAGAGTTGGCATAAAAGATGTGGCTGAGTTCTATTGTTTCTCATCCCGTATTGTGAACATCACTATTTGTGAGCTGCCAGGTCAAGGAGTTGGCTGTGTAGCATTAGATCAATCACCTCTGTGACGATGTTCCAATACAGCCCAGATATTTCCTTCTGCTCTGTATATGTCTCTGCTATGGAACTTTTATATGGTTCAGATTAGTTCTCAGTGCTTTCAGTATTTCATCCATAAATAGTTTGTAAATTCCTTTGTGTTTTGTCAGTGGTGTTTTACTCCAGGGTCTGTTAATCATGTCACAGAATACGTGATTCCTCTGCTTACTCAACTCTGTGAATGAATCAGAGATAATTTCATGTGGCTCTCCAAGTAGCTGCAGTAAAAATTTACATGTGTATAGGACATATTTGATTGATCTAATAATTGAAGTTAGCGTAAAATTTGTTTTGCTTATCAAAGGGATGTCCTTCTGAAAATAATTACCATGGTCAGCTATTTCTTGAAGCACATAACAATGTATTTGAAATTATAAACTGGGTACCATCCAGTAGAGAGAAATTATGTCTGGGTTGCTACTGAGGTTTCAGAATAGAAACTTGAGTGAAATGTCCCTAGCATGTAACTAAAATACCAGAGGTGGCTGTAAGAATAACTGGGCTATTTGGTTTTGTTCTTACAGTGCTAAAAAACAAAAGGGGTTAAACCCCTCTCTATTGCTCCATTCAATTGTTCTGTTTCAATGTAGCATATTCCATTTCAAAGCAGAGCTTTGGATATATGTGGGTCTGATTTTACATCGTTTATGAGACAAAATTTTGAAAGATTAAAAGGTTCCTGTCTAATTTTGAACTGATTGTTAAACTTTAAAAATATTTCTTTTCCCTCTGGCATGCCACAGGGGGCACATGCCTCCATACTATCATGCATCTAGGTGCTTAGTTTAGCATTTAAATCAATATGCCAAGAGTTTACACCTTCAAAGTTGCATATTGTAAGAGATCAAGTCTTAAATGATCAACAGAATCACTCACCATCCGTAAATGTGCTCATCTGTTAATGCACACTAATATATTCTCTGCAAATGAGACAAACTGCAAGGAAAATAGTCTCATGCTCTGTATTCAGAGGTGTTTTACAGTTTTCGGGATTTGCTGTAGGGAAGATCTCTGTCCAATGAGTATTGGAACTCATGAGCCAAGAAAGTAATTTCTGATCTCTGTATGCCCTCTGTATAGTTTCAACAGACAAATTCAACCCAGTGCAATTTGCTTTGCACTTTTTCTGAGCAGAAAATCCTGAAGCATACCATGACTAGATATGAGTTAATCCACAACTAAGAATATTTACTTTTCCTCTGTAACTTTGATTAAAGGACCAAGGCATTTGTTCTACAGACTGATTCTAATGCAACAAAAGATGGAATACATGCCACATGCTTAATTTAATCATGAAAATGTTTCCATTAGCTTCAGAGAGAATAGTTATGTGCTTAAAATCATATGCCTGTTCCAATGTATTGTTGTTTCAGAACTTGCATATGTAATACTTACCTTAGTTCCCTTTAAACTGCCAAACTGGTAAGAATACCAACTCTAACAGTTATCAGTATTAAGTTATTCATAGCACTCAGACATCTGCTCAGACTTCAGACCGCAGAACTTCTCAGCTCATACTAAAATAATAACTCTAACAATTACAGCCTCATTGTTCTTTGACAGAAACCCTTTGAAAATCTTGTCAGCAAGAACTCTTTTTATCTGAACAAAAACACAATGTGGAGGTCCCCTGCTCTTAACCCCAGAATGTTTAAGAAGAATCTAGTCTTGTCCAATTGCAGAACTATTGACAAGTGAAAGATTTTTTTTTCTTTGTAATGCTTTCTAAAGTAGCACAAACAATATTTGTCCATATAGTTGTCAGCACCCAAGTGTACAAATAAGCCTTAATTGACCTGGCCATTAACTTTTTCCAACTCATCACTGCCACTATAGCTCTTCAGTATCCAAACAGGCTCCAGTTGAAATCAAAGGCAAGTCTTCCAGCTTTGCGAAACAAAAGGAGAAAGAAGAATACTGAAGAACTATTGGAAATAAAAGTGTCGATCCTAGAGTACATTCTAGTACCCATGCCTGAATAGCTGCTGTCTCCTGAAACCTTGGATTCATCCTATGGAGTGGTCTAAGGAAGTAGGAGCTAGAGGTACTTTACGATTTGCAGAAAGACCCTGAAGGGCAGTAACAGAAGTACAAGAGCAAAAAGAAAGATCAGGTAAGAAGGTAGAAAGCAGAAGGAAATGAGAAGACAGTTTGCAACCAAAGGATCTTTGGAACACACAGAGCACGTAAACATTCAGGTCATACTAATACTAATGAGTATGTTCCAAGCTATATCAGCTACTTCTTACTTGAAGCATAACTTAAGAGTGCAGGCAATTGGTGCTCATGGCAGTGCATATGCCTGTATTTTCCTCCTCAGATGGTGAGAAAAGTGAACACTACAGCAAGTGCTGCAGAGCTTAAATTTTTTTTTCCTTAGAAAGTATGTTTCTGTTTTATAACTGAAGCCTGGATGAGCCCAGACCATGCTTTGAAGGACATCTTAAGCCCTCTCTATTTCAATTATACATGTCCAACTTCAAACAGAACTATGGATTTGCATAGATATGATCTCACATTCTCTATTAGAGAAATTCTAGAAGTCTAAAGAGACACAATGGCAATGATCAATCGGAAAGGGTTCATGCTATACAGACAAACGTTGTTTGTGCTGCTTTTAAGGGCATTGCGAAGCACAAAAAGAGCTTTCACTCATCAATAATACTGCAGTTGGACAAGACTAGATTCTTCTTAAACATTCTGGGTTTAAGAGCAGGGACCTCCACATTGTGTTTTTGTTCAGATAAAAAGAGTTCTTACTGACAAGATTTTCAAAGGGTTTCTGTCAAAGAACAATGTGGCTGTAATTGTTAGAGTTATTTTTTTCGTATGAGCTAAGAAGTTCTGCGGTCTGAAATCTGGGCAGATGTATGAGTGCTACATTTGAAAAAGATGCCATTAAACATTTGTACCGCTAATGTAGTATTAAACAATGTAGCATTATGCAACAATTAAACATTTTAAAAATTATTTCCATGGAAAAATGTTGATTCTCTAATTTTGTCTGCACACGCAGCAAAATCAGATGGAGTTAAAAATTTTAAAATAAAATTGACATCAGTTGTATGAGGAGAGAGTAATTATTGTAAGGCAAAATGCTAATAGAAGAAAGAAATAGTCTTTTCTTATAGGCTGTAGTCTTGCAGATGTTCAAATGGCTATTTATATGTCACTGATAATCTTTACTGGGTGAAAAGACACAGAAAATCATCTCATAGTTTTTGGAGAATTTTCACAGACTTTGTCTTCATATTTCTTTCATTTCAGTTTTACTGATGTCTTTTCCCCATGTCCTTCTTAATTGACTTCCTAGGCAGATGAAATTAAGTATATTTGGCCTTGGTAACTAGAGTTGTATATGTAAGTCTGCCTGGTGTGAAGTTACATTTTGGCCCTCTCCCGAGCACATGCCTTAATTCAATCATGCACTTTCTACTCTTTATTTTTTTTATTCAGTTTGCAAACAAAATATGACAACAGCATTGTAGATGTCAGTGAGATCCCAGTTCGGAAATTCTCATTATTCTGAGCCTTCTGCCTACAGATTCCTGAACCGAATTTGTAGTGTTACCAACAATTAATAATTTGAATTGGGAAAGAAACAATTGCTGATGAGTTCTTCTTTCCCAGGAAGGTCAAATTTATTTCAGTTAGAGAAAAAAATTTAAATTACTTTGACCATGATAATTTTCTGTTTTCTACATTCTGAGGATGATGTATATAGATCATGATTTCACTTCCCTGTATTCTCTCTTTTGGAATGTGAAAAGACAAATTCCAGCTCTAATTATCAATAAAGCTGTAATTGGAATGCTGGGATTTTTGAAAGTCATAATTCATCTTTCTTCTTCAGGATGATTTTCCTTACAAGTTCTGTAACATAAGGTCTTATTTCTTCAACAGAGACAGTGGAGTCCCAGGCCTTTACTACTTTTCCATTGGGGTCCACCAGGTATTTCCAGAAGTTCCAGGTTGGTTCTTCTCCTGTAGATTCTACAGGGAGGGAAAAAAAATAAAACACGTGGAAACTTAGGAAAGAAAACCATGTTATCCAATTCCTGACATTTGTTCATGTCAGTTTGAGAATTACCTTCTCAGAGGAAGGAGTGTAAAATTAAGAGGGAGTTCAGACTGAATAAGATTAATTTTCTGACAGACAGGAAGCTTTAACTAGACAGAAGCCCCTGGAGACTAATGGAAACATTCACCCTCCAGACAGACAGGACAAAGCAATATAATCAGTGTTAAAGTGTGCGTGTGCATGTGTATGTGTGTGTGTGTGTCTGCTATACAGATAAATCTGAAACAGTTGAACATTGATAGGAAAATGGAATTTGGCATAACAATATAGCTGTACCAGGACTATTTGCTTGCTTATCCAGAATTTTTCTTCCACAAGCACCCAGTATCATGTGCTTCAGAAGAACGTTTCCAGAAATGCTACATGAAGAAATAACAAAGTAATTTGTTCCAGCAGGTTTCTTCCTAATCCTGATCTACTACAGTTATTCCTTCCATGACCACATACTCATTTTACTTGAGTCACATTCTTATCCTCTAGTATTCTGCTACATGACTAACAAAATTTTCAGGATTTTCAATTCGACCTGGAGCCTCATCCCACTAATACAACTACAGATGCTACAAACAAATCAGCATCTTTTCCTATTATTGTACGTTGGGCAAAATCTCATAAAGACTCAGAAGATATTTCAAAGTCTCATAAGACACAGCCAGACTTACACTGTTGACTATCTTGTCATTATGCTGTGTAAATATGCTGCCTCCAGCAGCCTCCCTTTGTGTGGACCAACAGGGAACCAGAAGTTCTGCAAGTTCTGTGTGACAGGTCTACAGTAACAACCCCGCTGGGCAAACAGAAACGGAAGGATGTCAAGAGGATTTAAGGGAAGTTTGGCGAGCAGAAAGATCCATTGCAGACACCTGGGAGGAGGTGTGCTTGGAGTACCCAAAAATAATACTACCAACACTCCTTTAAATTCAGTGGTGTGTAGGAGAACACCGTGGTGCTGGAGAGGAGAAGAAACAACAGAGTCCTTGCAGAATCCAGCTCAGGTGATACCATGTCATAAAATGGTATTTAGAGCATTTTTTCAGTGCATGAAATGTAGTGTCTTGATAAAGAAAGCAGTGCCTTGGGAGAAAATATCCTGCCTTACAGTGTATTTTTTCAGCTGCATGCTAAGAACCAGCAAGATTTCTTCAGGTCTCAGTGCCAGCTATAATGCAGCTTAGAACTGGAGGAGCTGTACAGCACGGCTATTCCAGTGCTTGGCAAGGAATGAGGACATCTCGTAGTGCCTGATTTCCCTTCTTCATTGTTGAAGTAAATTATGTAGGTGCTTCGCTTACATTTGTCTTACAGCTCTTGAGATGAATCTTATAAATCCAACCTGCAGCAATTGTGTCACAGGAGAAGTACTTATGAGACTACAAAGTGGAAAAATGAAGATTGGGTATTGTATGCACACAGGAGAATATTGCAAGACCTGTATTCCACGCAGAGGTTTATTAGACTAGCTTTTACAGAGCATGTGTTATCGTACTGCCTTCATCCCTGGAGATCATTTTAGAAGGTTAGACAAATCTGTCAGGAGTGACGCAGAGAGAAATCCTGCCTTGTGCAGGAGGATGGACTATGTGACTTCTGACCTCCTTGAGCTTGACAATTCTGTGCGATGATTCTGTGAACAGTCATAGATATCTTTTTTATGACCAATGGCATTCTGTGTCAGAGGAATGGAACACTGGGAAACAACCCTCCAGTGTTCCAGATTACTCACCAATTAAGTATTTGAAGGCAGGAATTGCGCCGGCTCCACTGACCGTAATTTTGCTGAACATAGGAAAGGAGGCACCATAAGTCTTTCGCGCAAAACTCTCAATTTCTTTGTTGGTGTCTGGTTCTTGCTGCCCAAACTGATTGCACGGGAACGCCAGCACATTGAAGTGATATGGGCCAAAGTCTCTCTGTAACTGTTGTAAGGCCTTGTAGTGGCTATCTGTGTACCCACACTCACTCGCAACATTGACAACTAGTGACACCTGAAGAAAAAGAGAGATTAAAAAATGCACTGCAAATGTCAGTTTTCCAACAGGTAGGGTGGGATGCAGATTATTTTTAAAAAACTAGAATGTCTAGGGAACTGTGAACACTTATGTTTGAAATTACATTGAGTTCTGTTCACAATGGGAAAATTTAGTATTCATTTTATGTATTCCCATTCGGCAACCATGAAGTTAATCGATAAACTGCTAAGCAATCATAATTCTCAATTTACAGAGAATCTATGTTGTTCTGTTCTGCCTTTTGGATAGTTTCTAAGCACATTTAAGAAATGACCATCCAGCTAAATTATACAGAGTTCCATGAAAGAAACTTGCAAATTAATATATTTTGGTAGTTCATTTATCTGTAGTGAAGCATCTGTTCAGTGGCATCTTTCCTTATACAGAATGTAGATAATCTTATAAAGGAGAAGTTGATGTAATCTCCTTTGTGATGTAGTGTGTCAACAGAATAAAATGGAAGTGACACCTGTATACTTGCATATGAAATACGATCTGGAGCCATCTAGCTAATTCCCAAAGCATCACATTCATTCACACTACATTTACAAGCTCTACCTGAAAGTTTAAATTCGTTCTCCTAAAACATCCAAAGGTATGACATATAATTACATCTTTTTTTGAGAAACAATAGGTAATTTTATGATGCATTCCTTTTGCAGACTGTCAGCATTTCAAATAGAACTTTAATAGTGAACATAAAAAATAACTATTGGCAGTTTCGTTTTTTTTCAAGTAATCTGTATTTGCCAAGCACAGTGACAACTGTAGTTTAGTATCATTGAAGTAAATTGTGACACTAAGTGTTGAAATCACATGTAGTTCTTTTATTAAAAAATCTAGAGAGTTTTTAAAATATAGTTTAAGACTCAGCATTCTCATGATGCAGAAGTATTCATATAACTTACCATATTCACATCTGTTGGTACTTTATCCCAAATCAGTAACGTAAGAATTTATCATTGGGACTTTAGGGGAAATAAGGTTGTGTAGGTATTATGTTCATATTATAACAGATATGAAAGATGACTTGCCAATGAAAACAATCAAGCTTTTATAACTTTTATGCGATTTTGAAGTTAGGAGGGCTTGAAAGAATTCACTCAAAAAGAAACAACAATTTTGATTTTCAGCTGTTGAAAACCAGTGATTACTCAGCATGGTGGTGAAAGGCCCGAGAGCTCACACTGCAAATCCTGCAAACTTCCAAATGTTCTCCCACAAAACAGGAGGAAACTACACACAGCATTTCTGAGAATGGCAGAAACATTATGCTTTTCTTTCTTCCTTAGAAAAATGCCCCCTGTTACTGAACTCCATAATTTAATAGTGCCAACCTCCTTAAAGTATAACTAACACATATAATTAAGAACTTGGAAGATCTATTGTAATTTCATAAGCAATGTTTAAAATTATTTTAAAAATATCTTTACCAAGTTATCTTTCTAGAGTTGGGCACCACAAGTGGTTAAATGTGGTAATTTTTTTGTGGGAGTCTTTATTTATAATAAATAACAGTCACTCTTTGTTCTCATGAAGAGGCTGCACTTCTTACAACTCTTAATCATTTAAATTAAGTTCAATATGTCTCTTGACTGACTCTAGGCTCTGAGAGTGCAGGTCAAGTACACCACCTAGCGTGCAGTGCAAACAATTCATCCTGGGTCTTGCAAAAATAATTTAAACTGAATTAGCCATTCTCTAACCTCTTAATACTACCTTTTCCTTCCCTTTGCTAAGAAAACCCATGCATTCTAGTAACGAACTAATTTATTTAACATTGCAAAAATAGTTTGTAGTTTACTTAGTGTTTACAGCAGGGTACATCCTTGAGGAAAACAACCCTGGGGAGATTTATGAATCTGCTGTCAGCTTCAAGTCACTCTTTGTGGATCTTTTAGCAGAGACAGTAGATTCTCTCGGTTTTTAGACCTAGAGTTTCTTAACTGGCTTCATCTGACTGATGGAAGAACCAGCCACAAGTGTCAGATTACACCAACTCAGAATTGTTACCTTAATGGAAAAAAATTGCAATACTTTGTGCGGTAATTAAGTGGCTATCCTCTGTATTTATACCCATTCAGTAATACTACAATCTCAAATTGCAGAGAGCTGTGATGCAAAGTGCCTAGCATTACTTTCAATAGTAAAATAATACTTTACATTATTACAGTGCCTAATGCTTTTCTATTATTATAGTACTTTTGGTTCAAGATTTCCAAAGCGCTGCACTTACACTGCTTAATTACAACTCAGCACACTGTACTTGGCCGTGTTATAGGTGGGTAGGCAGGTACTGTTACATCTACATAGGTATAACCACAGTGGGGAACAGCTGACCCTTGGGAGTTCTGACTCCCAGATAGTTACTATTTTTGGTAAGAATACTGCCTCTTACAGCGTACCTGATAGAGATAATACAATATTGAATTAGACAGGTAGATAGAATAGATTGAAAACTAATCTTATTTGGATCTTGTTGATTCTTTTCCGACCACACATCACTGCCCTTCATTTTTTATGTAGAAGGGTCAACATCAGTGTGCTAGCCTGGAAGAAGCATAAGATGATGGCCTTGTGCAACACAGTAGTACACACAGCTTTTTGATCTATTTAACTTCTGCCACTCTCTTTTTCAGTCATAATAGTCCTCCCTTTCTCTGCTTTCAGGCAGATGTAATAGCACACCTGATTTTGTAGCACTTATGCCAAGTTTTTAGCATTATGGCAATATAACTTCTTATGCCCCATAAAAAGGGAGTACTCCCTCACATATTTTTGACACTTTAATAAAAGTGGAAGGTAGGTTATGTCTGTGCAAATTTATTTCGGGGAAAAAAAATCTGTTCCTTATTTTTTTTTCATTTTTGTTTTTTCAGAATGGTTAGTACATTTCTTATTTACTGTATAATGGAGGGTACTTTTGATTTGTATCAGGATATACTTGAATGGAAAATGAACTATCAGTCTTACTCTTTTCTTTACTAAGAGAAATTATGTCAATCATCTGAATACACAATAATTTATATCAATAATGAGTTATTGAAGAAAGATTCTGCAGGTAATTCATTGCACTGATTGTTTGTACTTAGCATAGCTCTTATGTTTTTAGAAGAAGCAGGCTTTATATATATATATATATATATATATATATATATACTCTGAAAGCTTTGAATCTCTTCAATTCCCAGATAGTTTATTGACTACAAACTAAGTAGTTATTTAACTAAATTAGTTGAGTGTCTGAATTGAAGAAAATCTGCCAGGAAGCTTAAGGCTGTTAAAAGCTGGTTTAGCAATTAGCAGAGTATTGTTCCAGGGGCTAATGACTGACTCACTTTCTTTAAAATACCAGCAGCACGTACATAGTATTTGCTTTCTTTTAATACCTTTAAATACTATGATAAACTTACATCTTAACATTACTTATCTCAACGCAGATTTAAGTATGTTTATTTTAAGAAATAAATGGGAGTTTTAATTAACCTTTGCCTACCTTGATAGTGAGTTCTAGCAACATGACAACAGAATGGAATATGGTTTATTGCTAAAATTTCCTTCAAAATTGTGCACATACATTATCAAACAGCAGTTAGCCTGACCATTAATAGGCTCTCCAAATGCAAATCTTTTTGTTCCTTACAGAGGGTGGTCATCACTTTTTTGGAGTAAACTATTTCGTATGGCCTCACAGAGATCAAGGAGCAACATTCAGTGATGGTATCACCTTTTCCAAGGTACCCCATGAAACCAGTCAGATCTCGAGGAAATCAGAGCTCCACCAGAGATACAGACACACCCCCCTAACCTGCCATGTTCTTGAGATACCAGAGCAGGCTCTGCAGCTCGTACCAGTGGGGATGAACACCCTCAGCTCTCTGCAGGGTAATTCCGCAGAGTTCCCCTTTTACTCCTTTCCATGTGGATTCTGTCCCTGAGGTGGAGAAGCTACAAGTGATATTTGCTTATTCAGACAGATTTGCAGATGACCTGCAGACAAAATATGCCCCAGTAAAAAGATTTATTGACAGAGCCTTTGGAAGGAACTCTTAAAAAAACCCAACCAACCAAACAAAAAACAAACAAAAAAACCACAACAAAACAAAATGGCACATGTTGCTTAATATTAAATAGGTTCCATGGTTTTTCCAATGTAGATATTTGAGTGTGCATTGGACCAGTTCTGCTCTACCTGAATGGTGAACAGGGGGCAGGAGGACTTTGACCAGATAAGATGCAGACCCCTCATTTGGTCCAAAATTATCAGAATCCCTTTCTACTGAGCTTAGAACAACATACATCTCCTCCCGTGGGCCTTCTCTGGCCTGCTGCTCTGGGCTAGTGAGCTCAGACACCTCAGGGAAGAAAAGGGGGAAAAGGAAGGTGGAAGCACAAAGCAGTAGAACAAGGGTGAAAACAAAAAGTGGTGCCTGCCTTTTTGGGCAGCAGATAAACTGTTGGACTGCCTGGCTGTATCACACAAGATGTGTTACTTGAGTTCTAAGAGGAGCAGTTGTGGGCTTTAATGTTGATTTTAGCTTCTCTAAGTTGTGAACGTGGCTATAAGAGCTTATAGTATTATGCACCCTGTGTGCTAACTTCCCTTTGCACTCTTCCACCACTACTGACAATCTTTCCCAGATGGTCAAACCACTGAAAATAAAAAATTTAAAACGTTATGTTCAAGGAAATAGTTCTTAAAATGGGAAGGAAAGCTCTGCCTTGAACTCCTTAACATGTAAATGAAATTTAAAAGACACCATAAAAAAATATATGTCTATTATGCCCTTCTGCACATTGGTCTGGCACACTAAAAAGTGACAAAAGGGAGTAGCATGATGTTGCTACAATTTCACTCTACACTGATATTAAAGTAATTATTTCATCATGTCTCTTGCTTTTTACTAATTATGGTGAAATCTGTTAACTCCATTAGCCACTGATTTTTTTTTTTTTTTTTTAATGCAGAACATAACAATGGAATGGAATTTAGGCAAAAAAAAAATTACTAAAAGCCATGCAGTTACAAGACAGAAATAAGCTCCAAAAGTAAGTTACACAAAGGCACAAACTTCCTAAGCTTCAAATATATTATACAGTACATTTGTGTATATATACACATTATATAATGTATAACAGCTGCTACCCAGGGCAGTTCATCCCGCTGAAGGTAAAGCAGTCCGTCCGTCCGTCCCTGCCACGTCTGCAGGCAGCAGCCCTCACAAGAGCAGAGGCGAGACCGCGAACGTTCTACTGAGCACAAAAAGCTGCAGAACGGTCCCGAAGGCAGCATGCAGGAAGAAGAGCTGTGAACCCAAATCTAGGGGCACGCCGGCACCAAGTTAATGTACAATCTTGCCACCCCCACTCGGGTTTTTGCAGACATGCGTGGACCGGCTGGTTAGTGAGTCCGGGCCAGAGCTGCCCATCTCCGCGCAGACTTACCGAGCCCCTGTACTTCTCCAGGGAGACTAGTTTGCCCCTGATGTTTACAACTTTGAAAGTGTAAAAATCAGGCTCTTTCTGCTGCGTAGCAGAAAACGCTAAGAGCAGGAATGCTGCGATCGCAAGAAGCATGGCTAGAGGGATGAGGAAAACTTTGGGAAAGGCAGAGGAAGGCTGGTGCTCCACACTGCCCTCAGGATCCAGCATGCTGCACCGCCCTGCTGCGGAGCCACTTGTCATGATAGGAAAGCGTCTGCCGCAAAGAAAGGACTGCTGCAAACCGAGCTTTTGCAACAGTCCTGCTCCTGTAAGGGCTTGGGAGCTGTGGCCATAGCAGGACGATGTATTTATGGAGACTTCAGATAGTCTACAATGGAGTATTTCGTAGTGGTAGTGGGGTATTAAGTAAGGCATTTATGGGTACAGGACGAATGAAAGTGCTAGTTGGCTCAAAACCAGTAGTACTGTATGTGGCTGTGGGACAGCAGTCAGATTTAGAGATCTGCTTTAACTATGCCCTAGGAAGATAAGGGATTCTTGTGATTTTTGATGGATTTGCAAGTGCCTTTTTTTAGCATACTAACTATAGCATCTAGAAACTACAGTGTAATGTCAAAGGATATCAGTGGCTTGGTTGCTAGTGGTTACTGGTGCAAGTGCTCTGAACAAGTCTCACAGTGTACGGTCAGAAAAAACAGTTACAAACACACCGTGCACAGTATTTTGTGAAATGGAGCAACACAAGCTCGGCCTTCAGGAAACTCACCTTGCATGCACCTGGCTGGCGAGGAGTGGCCAGACCACTGGTCTTCACAGTGCGATCCAGGAGAAATCACATTACCAAAGGGTTTTTAAGCAAGAAAGACTCATTAAGCATCAGGAACTGAATTTGTTACCAAAGCTTTCAGATAAACAGAGCCAAACCACTTCTTCAGTGCACTGTTGGCATTCTTGGGTTGTCTGCACAAAAAAAATAGCCATTTGTACAATTTGCTGCTACACCTGCTGGAAGAAAAGGGTTTGTATATATAAAGTAACAGCAATAGAAAGCATTTGATGGTCATTGATTTCTTCTTGGACTGAGAAACTGGCCCTCCATGCCTATGATTCTGATAATTCTTGGCAAAGAAAAGCAAAACGTAGTGATTTACAGAAAACAATTAAGTAGCATATCTAAGGCATATTGGAAATCTATCTTTTGAAGAGCAATTTACATTTTATAATCTTACTTTATGCCTTTTTTTTTTTAGCTGAGTTTTGGTAGATCTTTGACATTGTGATTATATTTTGTTAGGTAATTCAAGCATACTTGGCATTAATGTAAACGAAGAAGCTATGTATAATTATTTGAAAAAATCTACTTTTTTTAAATTTCAGATTTTTCATATTTCATGTGTTTTGGCTTGACATCAAGAGATAATGCAATCTGCTACAAAAATGTATAGATGGAAAATCATCTACCATGCTATCTATGAAGAAGATACACTGTGCTAAGAATCCTAAGTTCTCATCTTCTCAGGTAAATGTTGTCTTTCTGTTTACTTTCCTGGCTGCATTGTTGACCAATAACCTTTCCCTTAGATGACAGTTAGGTATGGTTTCCTCATTTTATAAATAAATTATCTAAAAAGCTTTAGAGTTTCTTCAGACACAGCTGGAGACGGAGAATACATTTAAATAAATTTTTAAAACCTAGTAAATCCTAAAAATACTTTTAAAAAATCATTCCAACAATGAAAACCATTCAACTAAGCATTTTTGGCCAGAAAATTAAGAAGAAGTTTACAAAACACTTTTACATTTTTTGAGGCATGATGCTATAGCAGTTTGGTTATGGGACTAAAAAGGCAGCATCATACTGCAACATGAGACAAGCAAGGTTTTGCTCTGGAAAAGGACTTTACTAAATCTGCTTCCTGCAGCTTTATAATTATTGTCTCTCATTCCTAGATTAAATTTAGTGGTTTTCAGAATTGTATTTTCTCCTACAAACTGAGCCCAGAATCTGAAAGTTTTTGATCACTGGCACTGAGTTGGGAATTCTTTAAATAATGGCCAGCTGGCAGTATCACTCAGCATCCTCTTTTACTGCCATGTTTCTACACTGCTCCCCACAATAAACCATTTTTTTCAGATCAACAAAGGAGGAAGAATTGTTGCTGAATACACACAGAGATACACTATGTCAAAGGTGATGGCTTTATAATGATTCAAGTTTTTAGAGCCAAACTGCAGAAACTTTTTATATGAAAGTCTGTCCAGTTATTTGAACTAAATCTGATATATTCCAATAAATTTCCGCTTGCAGGAAAAACGCCAGTCAGGTTTGCAAACTGGTGTGTGTTTGCTCACTAGCATGTTTAAATGTTGATCTAGGAGCACTAGAGCCAGTAGCAAATATAATTTAGTTACTTTTGCAATTTACTCTTTGGCCTACCAGACCTAATAAAAATCTGTCTCAAATAGGGCTGGACAAACCCCCACCCAGCAAACCTTGGCTGTCCCCAGAGGCATTGCAGCAGCCATTTCTGTCACTGCTGACCTGGGCTGGCCGTGTTCCTGAAGGTGGAAGCTCTGCCCTACCCTGAGCCACCCAGTCCTCGTTTTGTACAATGTTAAGTTCAGGTGAACCACAAAAAGACAATTAGTGCTAAGGATTGGGCTGACTTTGCAATACATTCAGAAGTATGTTTTGTCGACATTTATGGAATCCAGCATTATAGATTTTGCAACTTTTGTTTATCTACATGGACTCACTGAGGTGGTGTTTCCAGCACTACTATTCACATTGTTTTTAATACTTTCCTTTGAGCCCCTTTAGCAGTTCCACATTAATCATTATGCTCCTTGTTTTCCTGAAAGGCCTCCTTAGCCTGGGCTAGGCAGTGCCAACACCACATTTTGCTGCCAAGAAGGGGCAGCTCTGTCCCGGATCACTGCAAGATCTGCCTTGCACAAGCACTCGCCAGTTTCTTTAGGTCACGCTGCAGCCCTGCCAAGAGCCGGGCCCTGCTCCCCCGAGACCTGCCAGGCTGCCAGCAGACACGCTGGCCAAGATGCTGGCCCTGCCTGCTGCCGGGCCGGCTTCGGAGCCAAAGTCAGGGAGCCAGGAGCCATTCCCCCCGGTAACCCTGTTTACCACGGGCCGCTTTGTGCGGAGCACAACGGAAGCAGAGCAAGGGGGGGAAGCCCCGAGGACGGGGCACACAAGGCCCGGCATGGGGCAGACACACCCGGCTGGTCCTGACTCTGGGGCCTAGCGTGTGTGAGGAGAGCTCCGGGGTGAAAAATAGGGAAAAACCGGAAAATATTAGGGTGGCTGTGGGGAGCATTAAGGAAAAAACGGAGCTGCTTATTCGCACATCCCCGCTTCCTGCTGTGGCACGGGGGGAGGGAAGCCCTGCTCGCCGGAGGAGATGGGAGGGGGTTTCTGAGGGGGAGAGGGGTCTCCGAGGGACAGGGGGCTCTCAGTTGCAGGGGGGGGGGGTCCCCCGCTGGCCGGGCCGGCCATGGCCCCGTCCGCGCGCCCGGCAGCGCCACCCGCCCTCGCAGCTCTCCCGCCCGCCCTCGCCCCACAATGCATCGGGCGGCGCGGCTGACATGGCGGCCGGGCCGGACTGAGCCGCTGGCGTCGGGGCCTCCAGCAGCTGGAGCCGGGCATGGCGGGGGCACAGCCCCGGCACCCCTAGCGCCGCAGCCAGGTACCGGGCTCCAGGGGCCGGGGGGGCCCCGCCCAGCTCGGTGGGCCTCCCCCAAGGGGAGGGGGTGGCTGGGCGCGCTCTGCTGTCTCTCCCCGAGCGGGGCGGGAGAAGGCGGGCTCGGGGGGGGCTGTGTCCGCGTCGGCGCCCCCCGCCTTAGTCCGCGGCGCCCCAGCTCCGCCCTGCCCCGGCCCTCCTGCCCTGCCCCGCCTCGGCGGCCCATCGCGGCCTCCCGCGGCCGGGCAGGGTGGCGGCGCCGGGGCTGCCCCGCGCACCCGGCCGGGGGTTCCGGTCATCGCCCGGGGGGGGCAGGGGGACACCCCCAAGGTCAGCGGGGAGACGGAGCGGCCCCACGGCCGCATCCCGGCGGGCGACCCGTCCCGAGCGCAGCGCCCGGGGGCCCTGCGGGGCCGGTTCTCCTGCCCGGTGGAATTAAATAACGGCGGAGGGAAGCCCCATTGCAGGTGGTGAACCCCCCGGGGAAATGCTCCCTGTCCTGGGCCGGCCTCAGGAGCGGTGCCCCCCTCAGCCGTTTCTTGCCGAAGAGGTTCTGCTTTCTGTGGGTTACAGTGTGCCTGAAATGCCACACAGGCATCCCTTCGTCTATGTGCTTGTGCTCTTCTGTTGGTTTATCCTGTATACAAATACAGCTGAACGACTTTTCTGCTTTTGCAATATGTTGCAATTTGCCAGTTGGCTGAATGTGTCGTATTACCTGAGGCCTTCTGGCTTTTAAGGTTGTTGCTGGTGTAATAAAGGAGGACGAGCTTGTAACATGGAGAGGAACAATGTAATCAGGTTTACGTTAAGGTAGGGATTAGTACATTAAAAAGGTGGTTGTATTGAAGTATGGATCTAGCAATTTTTTTATATTCATGCCACTTCCACGTCGCTTGGCTTCCTGTCCTGGATTCAAGACTCATTGCATTTGCTTGAAAATAGGGGTTACATGTTATTTCTGATTTTATTTGACTTGTGCTCCTGGTTTCAGTAGGTACTTTTTGGATAGTCTGACCTTAGATAGTTAGGACATAATTATTTCCATGACAAGTAAACCATCCATGGAAGTAAGACTATATTATAGTATATGGCAGAAGATGCTATATTAGGAGTGAGAGGTCTCCTCTACAAACATCAGTTTTGCAATGAGCTTTTAAAATAATTTTTTTTTCCTACCTTTTGTGAAAATGCCTTCATAAAATTAATTTTGGGGTGGAATTACTGTTTCCCAGAACATATGTATTGGGATATGTTCCCAGAAAATACCTACAGGGGGATCAGAAAGTCCCTTCTGTGTCCTTTTCTTGCGCAGAAGACAGCCAGGGCTTTTCTCTCGTACCTCGCCTGGTAGAGGGAAGGAAACCGCCAGTTGCCGTGGGACACCTGCCTTGTGTGGGAATTTACCTGGTTCTTCCTCTGAAGGGGAGAAGAGAGATGAGGGAGCAGGGTTTCCCTGTGTCCTGCTTGAAAGCCAGATATCCCTGGCAAGCTCCTCTTAAACGTCTTGTGCATCTGCATGTCAGAGTGATGGTTTTGGATGGTGTATTTGTGTTGATAGCATAAAGCAGTTCAAAATTTTGCCCAGCCTGTTTTCTAGTCACAATGCTTGCTTTTGAAATTTTACAAATTGTTTCTACTAAATTAACTTTATTTTTGTTACTGTCTCAATGAAACAATGTAACACCCATACTGACTTATACCGAGAACTCACAGAAAGAAGAATCCTGCACTTTTGCTTAGTGGATTCATTTGCAGAATGGAAGCAATCAAGAGGAAGTCAACCTTTCTGGTGCTTTTGGCTCATTAAGACTATATTGTATATTGTTCGATAAATTGTTTAATTACACATAAATGATAGTAAGTCTTTTAACTTGGAAGTACTAAAAACTTATTACCTAAATTTAGTAACAATGCATATGAGTCTCATTTTTATTTTTTCTTTTTCTTTTTTTTTTTTTTTCTAACCAGAGGTGGATGCATACGTTTATATACTAATACTGTATCCTTGGTTCATAATTTTTGGTTCTAATGTTCTAGGAAATCTTTGGGTAAATGCAATTTATCCTGTGTTCTTAATTTTTTTTTTTTTCCTGTTGATGTATGAAATAGTACTTCTAGCAAGAAGTAACTTTCAGATTTTAGTTTTTGCTGTCAGCGAAGCGTGATTTGGGAGTCTGGAATCAGTTTTGTGTTACAAACTGTTGTGACTCGGTCTGTATACCAACTGTATGGGTATATTTTTGAAAACTTTTCTAAAGTGGTGGTTTTCAGCATATTTCTTTCAGTAGTGAAAGTGCTGGATCCTGGTAGAGCAGACGTAAGGATGCTGGTAGAAGATCCATTTTCTTTAGCTGTAGTTTGTGAACCAGTTTGTGACTGGTATGAAGTAGTTAAAGGCTGCCCCTTCCTCAAGGTTTACAATTTGGGTGAAGGGATCACTATTGCTCAAATACAAGATCCAGATAAACTTCTACACCACAGGTACATACTGCTGTATCTTTATGTAGTGCAAACACCAAGTGTAAATGGAGGTTTAAGAATAAGTTGGATAAATTGAGTTTAAATGTGTAGCTGCCATTTAAACCAGTTTCATGATCGGTTCAGGCCTCTGGAACCTGGTTTAGCCTCTGAAAGGCTTTAAACCTAATCAGTGCTGTACTGTTTTTTTCCAGCCTCCTGTCCTGTATTGGTACAAATATTGTATTTGTTTGTTTTTAAAGTTAGAGCTACCTTGGATCAGTTCCCTAATCTGGTTACAGCGTGTATCTTGCAGCATACAGCGACACTCCAGGCAGGTGGTTCCCCTCTTCTGGCTTCAGTGCTCGCTTCAGTTGATTATGAAATGTTTAAAGGACCATTACAGTAAAACCTAGGGTCAGAAACAACAGGTACTAAAGCATTAGGAATCTTTGTATGAAATACAGAGTTAAGGGAAGGCATTGTAACTTCTCTACACAGCTGGTGTGACTGAGAGAGGGTGGCTTTCCTGAGTTTGGCACAGGGCTCATTGGCAGTGACAGGTTCAGAAAGCGGTAGTTCTTGGCGTTTGGTGACGTGCCTCTCTCTTACCTTCCCAGTGAGTCATACCGTGTTGTAGGAGAGACAGCGGGTGTCAGTGCAAAGAGAGAACGGTCTATAACAAGAACATCTTGTATGGATCTCTCCTATCCAGTGTCTTCTGCTAATTTCTTAATTTAATTGTAAGATATTTGCACCTATTTATGTTACTAGGTTTTGCATCAAGCAAAGCCTTTCCTGTTACTTCAGTCATTCAGTAGTACTTTTGTACTTTATAATCTTGTTACAGTTATATACTTGTTTATCTAACGATCAGCCCTTAGTTTTCAGTCCTCCACGTTGTAAATACAACATCAGAGCTTCCTACTGAGTTAAAAGTCTTCCCTAAGCCCAGAGTGCTAGTGTCATTTGCATCCCTGGTTTGTGTGTTGAATTTTGTGTGTACTTCCTTCTAGATAGAGTTCAGTAGTATTACATTTACTAGCCTAAATTCTATAGCCTGGAGAAACAAGAAGATCTGAAATGCTGTATAGCACTTATATGTCTGTTGCTAAGAATGCCAAAGGGTTTATTGCTGGAGGAGCCTGAGGTGCTTTAGTGGCCAGTAATCTCTGATAGGTTTTAGTTAGTTTGGAAAAACATCAAAGATTGATGATAGTTTGTACTAAGTTATGTCTAGTTCATCATAAAACAAACGTAAACATGTGATAACTTTTAAAAAAACCTATTGGCATAGAACATGGGAGAAGCTTGAATGGTTTGTAGAAGTCCTCAGACAAAAAAAAAAGGGCCTAAGGCTGTAAACGGTCCAGGAAAGAGCCACCCCTCTAGCACATTGGGGAGGGCTGGAGACATTACCTGTGCTACAATCTGAGCAGAGCACAGTGGACAACCTTTCCTCCTGTCTCCATCTGTAACCTTTGTTTGCTGAATTTCCTTTCATTTTTGTTGAGGAAGTTCAGCTGGGCTATATTGGTAATCAGGCTGGGGGGGTTAATCACCCCACATACTACTGGAAGGCTGGCTGGGGAGATTGGAGCTTACGAGACAATCATAATGGGACAGATAAGAGCAGATAAAGTACAGGTCTCCCTATCTCAAAGGAGGGAGTGTTTTATAGAAAGAGGACAATAACAATTATGTTTGTAGTACTTTCGCTGTTCATATTTCATCTAGTACTCCCTGGGGAAATGAAACTCATGAGACCGTTGTCTTTGCCTTTAGCTGCTCTACTACACGCTTGTTACTTTTGGACGTTTCAGCTAGTTGGGACCAAATTTTAGAACGTATTTGCAATAATGTCAAAAGATGCTTGAGTTTCTTTATGTTTTCTGGAAAAATCATGCCTTGGTAGAGGAGAGCTCTCTGCTGAGGGGATGCAGGAGGAAGTTATGTTTCCTCTTAGGGAGCAGCTGAGAATGTTGTGTAAGTTCCTCCAGCTCCAGCATGTCTCCTGTGCTTGCCCCATGGGCTGTGATTGACGGTGTGACAGAGGAGCACAAAATGAATGTATAGGAAACCCGGTATAATCAGTTCTGCTGCTAATTAAATGATTACAAAATAAATGCTTTGCAAAAGAGCAACTCAGAGTGCTCACAGTTTAACTTGAGCTTCGTCTTTGCCAAGGCCCTGTTATGGCAAAGTCTGACCCAAAATGTATGTGTTTGAAGGACTTGGATACAATTGAACAACTTGAGAAGAACAAGTGAAAGGGCAAATGGGTAGAAATATCTTCTTGAAAGTGTTGGGTTTTTTTTTAATTCTTATTTGGAGGTAAGCATTACCCTGAGTTTTTGCAATTCAAATGCAGGATTTTCTAATGCTAGTCTGAGAGAAGAAGGAAACAAAAGAAACTGGCAGAAATGAAAGTGAAACAATCTCGTTTCAGTCTCGTGAGTCTAAAATGAATTCTATAGTAGTGAAGTCAAAGCTGATTTTAAACATTTTTAATTTGATTGTTGTAGGTGTGTATAAGTTTTATGATTTTCTAGAGTTTGAGGTCAGATGGTGCCTTCTCTGACCTCATGCTGTTGTATTTCAGCCAGATTAGTTTTCTTCCAAGAGATGAGGTAGGTTTCAGAGGAGTGACTGTCACTTTACATTCAGAAAGCAGGGGAAACCAAATCCCTTGTAACACCAGTATACTGAATAAACGAAATATTTCAACAGGTTAATCAATCACACCCTACTTTGCAGACACAGGTGAAATAACTCTGTGTTGCTGGCCTGCCTTGGAGAAAATTCTTCTTTGATTCTAGGTCTGGCAATTTGTTATGAGCCTGTGAATAAGCTGTGCCATGCAGGTCTCTAACAAGGTGCCACCTCAGCACTGATTCACTCCGCTCTGGTGTTTTGTTTTCAACCATGTTATTCTTTCTGGAGGTACTCCTTTCCCGCCTCCCATTCCCTTCTCTTCCCTCTCTCATATATAAATGGCCAATATCTGACAGGAAGAAGGATCTTTTTGAGACTGTCTTGGGTTTAGTAGTGGTCTCTTTTTTTGTTTTTCATGTGAAGTTTCATTAGTTGGTTTACTTTCCAGTTCTTTGTGAGATGGTAACGTGTTTACTGTTGAATATGTTACAGCAGTTTAGATTATGTTGTGTTTCCTAAATCATTTTGGTATTAAAGAGCAAAAGGGAAAAAAAATCCCAAAGTACAACAATATTATCATTGCACTTGCATTTCAGAGTCTGAATTTCATTGTGGAACTTTTTGTACACAATATTCTAGTCTTATGAAATTTTGTGACCTATCTTTATTCATATTTCTCAGGAATAAAGAATATATCAGGGCTTTTTAACCTTAACTACTCGCATGTGGTTATACTCACTCTCTTACTATGTAATGTGATCACAATACTCAATTTATTAGCTGGGTTATAGTTTTTACTAGCAGGTTTTTTTTCCTGTCACATTTGTACATTTGATTAAAGCTTATATATTCTCTTTGAGTACATAACTGTATTTTATTGAATAGATGAGATCAAATAATTTGAGCCTACAGTAGAATTTTGTGGACTTTTTTTTAAGACTTGCAAAATATGAGTCTAACAATTGGACATCTACAAAAAGCAGAGCAAAATGAAGCCCTGCTTTTTCTCCAATGCCAGAGTTTCACGGTAGCTTTAAGCTGGAAGTGGTGCCAAGAGAAGTTGTCCCCACCCGACTAGTTGTTTGCAATTAACAGCTCCTGCTCCTCCTCCTCCTCCCTTGTGCCAGTTTTATGTTCAGCTGATTGGGTTTCTGGGTTTGTTCACTGCAGAACTGCACAAGGGAGGGAGCAGCCTGAGGAGTGTGAGTAAGTACTCAGGGTTGCAGAGAGGGTGTTACTGCTCCTCTTGGAGTCGATGCCAACCTACGGGAAGGTGACAGTGCGGCCTTGGTGGGTTCCTGTCCGGAGCTGAAGGGTGATGTGAATGTCAGACATGAACTAGAAATGAAAATGGAACTGATGTGTGTGTGTGGAGGGGGTTGCTGATTTGTTGGTTGGTCGTTTTTTTTTCCCCTATTCAGGTTGAGCAACTAAAACATAAGGAATAGTTTAGAATTTTGAAAAATCCCACTCTTATTTTAGTAACAAAAAAAAACTTCACAGTAGAGTACAGTTTAAAGATAGCAACATCCCTAAGTAGCTGTAACACCTCCCCAGTGCTCTATACTGGTTGCCAGAGACAAGAAGAATTTAGCCAACCTGGGGGACCTTGGGCTGTTGTTACCACCCTGCGGCTGGAGCAGTGGGTTTAGGTGGGCAGTGGTTCCTGCCGCCGACCTTGGAAGAGCTGCGGTGGGCAGGACTGACTGCACGCCAAATGCAAATGCTGTTTAATCTTTTTGATTTTTGGTCTTTGACTTTTGGTCTAGAAGTAAAAGCCAGCTGTAATCAGTGTGTAATAGAAAGTAGTTGTAATATTAACTAAATGTATTTATGAGATGAAATACTTAGCTGTTGGAATGAATTTAGCAATACAGACTTTTTTTTTCTTTTCTATTTTACTGAAGAATTTGATGTTGACATTAACTTCAAGAAAATTCTTGTGTGTTTTTTGTTTATTTGTTTGTTTTCATTTTTGAAAGGTAATATATATTTTCAATTATGTCAATATAGGATTAAGATAACAATTTTTAGCGTGTGCTTTGTGTCCTGAAGTATTTTCTGATTCATGTCCCTTTAAAATGACGGAGTAACTACAACATATAGCCTGAAAAAAATTGTCTTTTATAGAGATAATATTCAGAAAGTTGTTTCATTATTTTTTTTTTTTTTTAACCAGACATTTTAATCTGATCCTTCCTTCTGGTTCTAAAGTACAGAAGTACATTGTGATACTTCTAGTAGTTGTAATTAATTGATTTTTATTCCTTTTCTTCACTAAATGATAAACTACTTATTTTGAGGGGTTCTCTAAAACCCGGAAATTTCACTGGATTATGCTTTTACCTACCTAATATGTACGTGGACAGGAGAGAAACTGTATTTCCAAACTCCATATCTGGCTATAGTTTTATAAAATTTATTTTCTCCTATGTCTAATATTTCATGCTCGTAATTTTTTATTGCTATCTGAAGGTTATTTAAAAAAGAAGTAAATCCAAGTTCTTGTTAGATACCCCTTTCATTTTCCGTATTTGTAAGAGCAGTTCCTTACAAACAGATCCACTGATTCATGCTCAGCTTCCCATTGGAAAAACAATCTTTGAGTTGTCTCCAACACGAAGCTCAGATGATATACCACTTAAAGAATGGAGGTTTAGATAAATAAAATTAATCTGCAGCTAAGCCAATAATTTTCCAGTTGTGCTTTTTTTTGGCTAAGCAAAATCTTATTTCATTGATGGCAGTTAACTTATATGAAAATTGTGTCAGAAATATGCTTAAGTATCTGTGGATAGAGGTGATAGGTCAGGTTTGTTATTAATACTTTGAGCTGTATCTCTAAATACTTTAAAAAAATCAGTTAATAGTAAAGTGGAGCTTGGTTGCTGGAAACTGAATTAGAGTTCTCTAGTTGCTAATTTGAGTGGTATGCTTAGTGAGTGATATTTTTTAGATGCGTGTGTTGGTTTTTTTTTCCCAGTGTAGCTGCAGACATCTCCGTTCTTGTTTTTTTTCAGAAAGCCAAAAGTAGGAAGGAAAGAAAAAAGCAAGCTGTTGACAGGTTTATCACTGAGTGTTTTTTACCATGTTCTGCCATTTTTTTGTCTCTTTGTATCCCCTTCTCTCTTAAATAGAAGTCAAGATGATAAAAAGTTTCATGAGTTTTACTTAAATACGGAATGTATTATGAAAATTCACTTATGCCTGTTGGGTGAATATCCTTTCTATAATGATTTGTTTTTCTTTGGAGATATTTATTTTGATATATTGTCTACATAGGGCTTGGATATTTTTCCTCCACTTAAAAAATGTCTGTCATTATTTCTTCAGTAGACAATCAGCTACGATCCTTGCCTGTACTGTGGATTTAAAATCAACTGCAAATTGCTGAAGAATTGCACTTCAAGTGGTCCCAAGAGACAGGAGGAGCAGGTCTTCACTAAAATGGAAGAGGCCAAGAGCTCGAAGAATGGAAATCATGACCCAAGGAAGTCTGTCCGTCTTGTCTGTGAGGAAGGCAAGGCAGTCAAAATTACAAATAATCAAAATTATAAACATAATAGAAATGACAAATCTGTGAAGGATGTTGGGAGAAGCTCTCCAAGTGGGAATAGCAGCAAAAAAAGTAAACAAAATGATGTTTGTTCTGAAAAACAAGGAGAAAATAAATCATGCAGAGTAAATAGTTGTATTTCTGGAGCTAAAGATACGGGGTCAAACGTTCAGGATCGAAGTCATGGAAAAGCAAAAAAAATTTCTAATTTATCAGCAGCAGTGGAAAACCTGAAACAGACAAAAGCTCAAGCAGTGGGAGAAAACTTTCCAGGCTCCCACGTTTCAGGGAACGGGCTCGGTACGGAAAGCTTAACAGCTGCACAGAAAGGGAAACTGGTGTTGGAAAACCCAATGGGAGTTCATCCACTGAAGACTGGTGCTGATCAGACTGGTGAGCCTGGTAAGACTGCTTCAGATCAAAGGAAAATGGAACATAAGCCTGATGACTCCAGTGAGTATTATTCACCACTGCTCTATTCAATTTTCTCCTCGTAAAATTGTTATGAATCTGAAACGGGCTTTGAAATGTTTCTATTTGCATGTTTGGGTTTTTTTTGGTTCTTTTTTTCACATATAGTAAGTTGCTGATTGCATTTAGAGAGAGCATACTATTCATTGATGCATGTTACTTAGAGAATAAGAGATTATGATAATAGCTGTCCTTTTATCTCATGCCTAAGACATAAACAACTTTGCAAGATACTTAGTGTGCGTGGGTTTCAGGCAATTTTGTGAATATAGTGTCTTGAGAGGGGAGAACCCTTCATAATGTCATTGCTACTTATGGAAATGCCAGCTATTTCTGCTTTTCAGAAACATCAGAGGAAAAATCGGCAAGAAAAGTTTTTTTTATAGGTGGGAGAAAATATTTATCTTAAGTTCTGTGATTGTTTTGCTCTTTTTGTTACTAAAAGCATTTAGGGTATGTTTTGGCAGATGGCTTTCAGTTTAGGGAGCTCTGGAATACATACCATCCGTCAGTGGTTACCCTCATGAGTGTTCAGTTCTTATACGTATTTTTCAGTTTCAGAATTAAATATATGGATTAGGCTTTCTCTCGCTTCAGGTTAACTCCTTAGTTCAGGATTTTTTACCCTTTTTCAGAATGTAGCTCTTTCTAATAAAAATGCTGTTTCAAGATGACGTGCTAGTGCAGACCTTCTGTTTGAAGTGTTTCCCACTATTGCAACAGCCACAGCAGTTGCTTGCATGGGAATACTAGGAAAATATTAAAGTGCGTATTTTTTTAGCTATCTTAAAAAAATTTAACAGGAAAAATATGTTGAAATGGCAGCATTCTCTGAGCAGTCAGGTCTTTGTGGACCACCATCATGTACTGTAGGGACCATCTGCCACTGAGAAATCAGGACTTGAAAACTTGCTCAATTTTGATTCCTAACTAGTCTGAGGGCACAGATCTCATTTGAAAGGAAAGAAAAAAAAAATCCGAACCACAAATAACCCTCAGTTTTGCTGATGTAAAAACTACTGGGATAATTTAAGATGTAGATGTTTGTCCAGATGACTGGACTATGAACAATTCGTAGGCATCTGGAGGAACTGGCCTTTCGGAGTTGCCGTGCGTGTTTGTGCGTAGCAGTGTTCCGCAGTTCTGTGGTTGCCAGCTGTGGGTGTCACGGTGTCGCCAAGGGTTCAGGTGCGACTCCAGCAGCCTTCTAAATCCAGGGCTTGGAACACCTGATGTCTGGCTCTGTAGGATCATTTGGGTGAACGTCTTTAAGGTAGTTCTGTGATTGTTTCCTTAACAAAATGTATTGTGTAAATAATTTTAAACCTAATATTTCTTATTTTTGTTACAGTAGAGCATGAGGATGTTGTGTACTTTGTCCTGCATAACAAAAAAAAACCCTTTCTTGCCTTGAAGAACTTTAGAGACTGTGAAGTTATGACCAAAACACAAAATGAATCTACCTTTTTTTCCCCTCTTTTTGATAAGCACTCTTAGTAGCACACTGATTTCTGAAGTGTCTTCAAAATACTGGTTAACATAGTGAAAAAATTCTAACATCCAAGGGGATGTTGGCCAGCCTTTGGACAAAAAACTGGAATGTAGCTCTAATTTGTGTCTGGCTCTTAACTGCTCTGTACTTGTACTTTTCTTCTCCTTGAGTTACTCTGAAGAAAATAACTATTTCTTTCCCTAGGTAAAATAAAGAATTCTGAATCAACTAAAGAACATACTTTGGAAGCTGATTATTTAGAAAACACCACTGTTATTGACGAATCTAATCTGACAGTTGAACAGCAACTAGGATTGAAACAAGCTGAAGAACGTCTGGAAAGAGATTATATCTCCCGACTTGAAAAAGTAGGTTGAGTTATTTGTCAGATGAAAAAGAAAATAGGTGCCTTCTTTCATTATAATCACTATATTTCTGGTTGGGTGGCATTTCAACTAGAGCCTATTGCCTCTGTTTCTTTCTTCTTTATAATGAATCACTTTAGCAGTCTAAGATATTATCCCTAATAGTTAACTAGTCCTTCATCGTGGCAGATGATGTGGACTGAAAACTTACCCTTCCTTTTGTGGCACATGTGGCCTGTATTTTTCAATTTTACAGACCTAAAGGTTTACAGTTCCCTTACTTACCTAAGATTTTCTAGAAGGTCTGGTTACCTGGAAACTTGGAATACAGGATCAAGAGGCACCTTGCGCTATCTTCAGTATATTAGCACCTTCATCTGCACTGAAGATGACTCCTTAAAAATGTTTGTCTAAACCGTTCTTAATATTATCTCCAGTGAATCAAATTTCAGAGGCAGTATAGGTAACCCAGAAGTTGTACTTAATGTCTAAGATAAGTGTCTCTTACAGCATTTTCATCCCTCATATGTTCTCCTAGCAAAATAAACATAAATTTATTACTTTTTTCAGCAATTTTCTACATGTTGAAGATCATTACCATTCCTACCGTCTTATCTTCTTGAGACTTGCTCTTTTTTTCTTTGGTCTTGGGATTTTTTTAGTTACTGGTTCATTCTTGTTGCATTTCTGTAGGCATCTAGCGTGTGACTGGTATCCAGACTTGGACATGCAATTTCAGCTGAGGTCTTACATGGAAAGAGGAAAGCTGACTTCATCTGTCCAAAATACAGCATTTGTGTTTAGGGCATCTGCTTTTTTAGCAGCAATAGGATGTTGGCTTGTAGTTTGACCAGCAGTGATCCCTGTATCTTTTTCTTAAGGAATATCCAATCAGGTCTTCCCAGCCCTTGATTTTTTTGTATTTGATAATACCTAAGGAGGAATGGTACTTTGCTTTGATATTATTTAATTGCAGCTTTTTTATTCAATTTATCTGATTTGTTGTGATCACTGAATTTTTGTCATCATATGTCTTCTGTAACCTCTGCCAACTTGGTATCTTTTGTGTTTGTAGTCAACACACCCCGTATTGCATTTCCTAAGTCTTCAACAAAAATACGAATGTTTTGACCCCAGAAGGACTCCTGTTGAAAAGTACTTGGCACTGCATTGGTGGTGAGCCAGTGTGTGTATGTGTAGTACAAGGACAGTTTTCTGAGCAGTTTTGCTCTCACCTTACTGTTCTTTATTTATTTTGAAAAAGCAGCAGCAGATGTTGTATCTTGAATTTTTAAGTGTTATGATATTATTTAAAAAAAAAATCTTAAAATTGGTGTATTGCAATTTGGTTATAGCAGATCAGTTTGTCACCTATGACCTATTTTATGTGCTTATTAATAACATAATTTATTACAGAATTTTTCTAGGTGCCAGCTCTGACTGATCTTTAATTCCTTGGCTCATCCTCTTTAGCCATTTAGAAATATTCTTAAGTTTCTCTTTCCCAGTGGTCAGGAACCTTCCCATTCTCTGAGTTCTTTAAAATACAACCACCTCTGAGATGGATTAGTATCCAAGCACTAATGTCATGAGGCCTGTCTTGTTTAGATGCATCCGTCTTACCCAAGTAGTAGTCTGTAGCTTTTTTTGTCTTGCTATTTTGAGTTCTTGCCCCTTTCATTAGTCTTAAGCGTAACTAGATGATTAAGAAAGGCTTTGCAATAGAGACAAAATATAAGGTATTACATGATTCCACCTTTCTGGCAACATCTGTTGATATAATACTGCTGATCAGTATTGTAAAGAATAGTCCATTTCTTTTAATATCATTACTGCTGATATTCATTCAGTTTTAGAAGAGAGGTAAAATATTTTTATCTCCTTCAATCATCAGGTGTTGGATACTTGAATCTTCCAAGCTAGGCAAGTGTAACTGCCTGTAAGTTGTTTTCCAAATAGATGCTTAGTTTCATCTTACAAGCTATCTGTCTCATAGAAAATGAGGATTAAGAGAATTAGTAATAAAAGCATAATGACCATGTTATTTTAAAGTGATATTTACCTTTAGTTTAAGGGTATCAGACTTTTTTTTTTTTTTCCAAAAGCAAAAGATCAGACACAGTAAGTGGAAAAACTTGCCCAAATTTAGCAGTGGTTTAAGTTTCCTTGTAGTGAGTCAAATTTGTTTAACTGATCTATAGTCCACCTTAGTGTTGTTATGTCACTGTTTAAACATCTGGTGTTTTCAGTGTACTTCTCGGTTTTGGTAAATATAGATGTATTAGAATTAGGATGAAAATGTTAAGCAGCGGTTTTTGTCTTCCAGTTTTAACTGGTATTAGTTATTGGAAGAATGCTAACAAGTCTGTAAAAAAACTAAGGCCTTTTTGAGGGACCTTTTTATCTTTCCAAAGAGCATATAAAAAAGTGTTGAATATCTATAACTGTGTTGTTAGAGCAAGAAAACAGAACTGTAGGACGAGACACTTAAAAGTGGAGTATTTGCAAACAACCCCTCATCATTGCAGAGGTGGTCCTTTCTGCCTTTTATTCTAGTAGTTCTTAGTGGTTTCCTGGTTGAAAAGACTCCCCAGTACCCCCTCTTAGACCTTAGGAAAATAGTCATTTCCTCCTCCTTCTTCTTCTCCTGAGGCTTCGCAGCTTCTTGCAGACTCTCAGAGCTCTCCATCTGTGTGCTCTATCTCTCCCAGCCTGTCTTTACAAAAAGATGCTTGTTCTTCACGTTTCTCCAGTTTTAAGCATTGCAAATTATTCGTCAAAATGGCATAATCTTATCCCTTCTCAGAGGATCCCACCTTATCCAGAGTATAGTCATTAGTAAGTCAGAAACTGGCTATCTTCCTGCTTCCTGGCCAGCCGCACCCTTTTTAATGGAACAAAAACTGCAGTACTTGCAGAGTACGCTGCAGATACGCCAGCCAAACACCACCACCATCTGTCATAACGTGTATAGTAGAAGGGATGAACGCTCCACATTATCTCATCAGAGAAAAGAGGATAGATGCTGAGATTTCATAAATCCATAGTTATTAAAAGCTTGAGCTGTCAGGGGAGCAGCTTACTGGCCTTTAGGTCAGCCTTAAGAGGCATAAACTCTTCAGTCTTAATCTTGCCTCACTAGAAGTTACTGAGGTGTTCCTGCTCTGGCAGGGGGATTGGACTGGATGATCTTTCGAGGTCCATTCCAATTCCTAACATTCTGTGATTCTGAGAAGTGTCATATTCAAGTTATCTCACTTCTTTTCCTCGCTTTCCCTGCTTGTCATATGGGTAAAAATTAATTTTCACTGTGTTTTTTGGAGATTAACGTTTGCAAGGCACCTTGACGTTTCAAGTGTTGCATAATTGTTAAATACAATTTATTATTCAAATAATTTTTGCAGACACTATTGGCAGCAACATTTTCTTTTAATCTATGGCCATTTTTCCTCAGCGCTCCCCAGAATACACCAGCTGTCAGTATCTATGCAAGCTCTGCTTAGTTCACATTGAAAATATCCAGGGAGCTCACAAGCATATTAAAGAAAAACGGCATAAGAAAAATATAATGGTAAGTTAACAAATACGATTTTTGACTGATATATGTGTGTCCCCCCCCCCCTTTCTTTTTTTAAATGAAACAATTTTTTTTTTGGTTATGTGGTACGTTTTCTTTGTTTGGTCATCCTCATTCGGCTGGAAGTTTGTGTGCTGAGCAGAGATCCACAAATTTCTGTTGCTTTTTTTCTGTTTGAGAGTAAGGACTTGATGATCTGTCCAAGCAGAGAGGAGAGAACATTTTTGATTATTGCTTCTGAATTAGTGTCTCTGAGTAGTGGGCAGTTCATCATACTTGTAGAAACAGAAAGCAGGATAACTTAAGGTAACTTACTTGAAAACATGTTTAGTTTTTTCTGTTTCTTAAAAAGAAAAAATAATTGCTCCAGGGACTGGAAGTGGAGTTGGGGATGTAGTTTTTGTCTGTTTTTTTCTCTGTTGTCTGACTTGTGAGATTTTTAGCAACATCCTTTCTGTTGATGGATAAGCAGAGGGGATAGTGTGTCTAGACTAAAAAAACAGAGTTAAAGCAGGGAGAGATTCAATTCCTGAGTCACTCATCATTGCCCTGGGTTTATGTCTAATATGAAAAACAGTTCTAAGCTTTTCAAAGAGTAAAAGAGTTTCCTTATCAGATGCTATGGTGTTACCATTTGCTTTGCTTTAAAGAACTGTTACACGCATGAAATCCAGTAAATGGCACAGAGATTTTCTCGCCAACCTGTTTTTTGTAAATGCTGATGACTACAAATTCCCAAGTATGTAGGTTTTTGTGATTCAGGTAGTTAAAATTACTCTTCCTACAACCATTCCCCCAAACTCAGTCACTTAGTTACTCCTGTTTCCACGTATTTCTTGCAATACCTACTTCGTAATCATTGCTCTTAATTCTGTCATATCTGCAAGCCATCACCTCGAAAACTCTGAATGCGATAAATACGGTTTACATCTCAGAAAGCAACATATTTTTATTACGTTGAGTTAGTATTTGTAAAGGATTCTGGTTCTTTTTCTGTCTGCTAAATTGCGTAATGAAAAAAAATTAATAAACTGGCAGCAAATCAGCCCCATATCTGATATGGAAACGCTTTCATACCATGTTTTTTGTGTGCTCAGGGAGAGAGAAATTGAGGAATGAGGTTTCTGTACCACGGAATGGAAATGCCAGAGGAAAGGGAGCAGTTTCAGCTTTTAACACTTGTCTTCAAATAGCTTTACATTGTGTGCCACATCAGTGATAAAAAGTATCTGTCTAAATGTTACTTCATAAAATACTCCTGTTTACTGCTCTGACTATGAGATACATGACCATCAAATAAGCTTAGCAGCAGCTGTGGCTTTGCCACTCAAGAAAAACTCTAAAGCAGCAGCATTAAAAAAACCCACAGTCCTTTACAAATGCACATACTCTTTCTTCTGTTCTTATTTGAACAAATTTAGCATAAGAGTTGAGAGAAGCAGCCTAGAAGTAACCAAACATTTTCATACTGTACTGTTTTCTTAGTGCATAATTATTTTCTTGTTATTATTTTTTTTTGTTGTTGTCAGTCACATATTTCATTTAGTTGATGAATTTGTGGAACAAGTGATTGCTGTACTTACTCCCAATGACTCGATGCATCTGACATTTCTTGCTGTTGGATTAAATTGATTGTAATTTGATGCACTAAAAATAGCACTTTTTCGCACCAGCTGTTTAGGCAGCAATGAGGCTCAGCCCCAAATTTCTTGGAGCCAGGAATACTTTTCTGCTTCTGATATCTTTCCTTCAAGTGCAATCCACCCTGAAGAAAATCTGTGTGACTCTAGAAAAACTTCCTCAGCTCAGTTCCTTTGATTATATAGGAACAATTACAGCTTTTCATTGCCTTGGATGAATTCTGTTTCAGAACTGTCAGCAAACGTGGTTCAGGAATGTAACACAACAGATTTTCTCCCCAGTTGCCAGCTGTGAAACAACATGTTCTATTTAAATACTGGGCATCTACTGCCATTTCTGGGAGCCACACAAGCACATTGGCCAGTTAGGCTGGGCTTAATTCCTACCTTTGAAAGTGTTTGTTCAGGACACCATGGAAATAGCAGAGCATGAACGGCAAGCAGTATGTTCTAATATCATGCAGTTGTATGAGATAACCTTTTTCTCTTAAAATATCAGTTTTTGCTTTTATCATCCAACCATTATTCAGGAAAAACAAGAAGAAAATGAGCTGCGTGCCCTTCCACCCCCCTCTTCTGCACAGTTGGCTGCTCTGAGTTTTACACTCATTGAGGCAGCAAATGAACAAGGCATATCAGATGATGACTTCAGAATTCGTCAAGAAATTGTAAATGAGATGGAGAAAATTATTCAACAGCCCTTACCAGGTATACATAGTATTCTCCATTTTCTTTAGGTGAAGATTTTTCTTTTTATTTGTTTTTACACAGATTTTGATACCTTCATTAATGATTAATTAATGCATTTTGGGGTTAAATTATCTTTATATTATACAATATGTATATATACAGGCATATTAATACAGATTGACAGTTGATTTAAAAGGAGCTAACAAACCTACAAAAAGAGAAAAATATGGTTGTGCTTATTTTTTGCTTCTTTCTCATATGTGTTTATTGAAGCTGTTGGTCCTCTTTGAAGTGATGATTTCTGCTGAAAAGTGGAAATTACCAGGGCACAAAATATTTCCTTCCATGTTTAAAGCCTCAGCCACTGAGGGTCTCCCTCAGGCTCTAATCCTACAAACCTTCACACCTGTACCTTGCCCAGCATTACTGAATATCTGTGGCTGTTACAGTAGAGATTGTGGTTTGGTGTGTTTTTTTTTTTTCCCCAAGTGGGAAAAATTAATTAAACTAATTAATAAATAAATTAATAAATGTAGCAGGAGGGGAAAATGAGAAGGACTTTCAAATACATTTTTTCCTACTGGACCTTCATTTGTTTATAACATCTTTTAGTGCAGATAAATGTTGCATGAGACATTTTTTTTTAAAAGCAGAGTTCTAGGAAGAAAAAACTAGACCTCAGCTATGAGTGATTTTGGTAAGCATATGAGACATTTGCAGTACTTAATTGTGATCTGAAATACCTGCAGGTATTAAGCAATAACTGTTAAAACAAATAATTAAAACCAACAACAATTATTGTTTAACAGATATTTCTTCTCCTGTATATTTATGGTGTGTGGGTCCCAAAATGAGCAGAGGTGTTCTTTGAGATCAACTATAGCTTCCCAAAGTCTCTTGAATTGTCTTAAATAAGTACAAATATTAAATTCACTTAACCACAAATAAATGTCATACCTCATCTGCCTTTTTCTTGATTTAGTGCTTTATGTTGATTAAAAATTAGAGTAATTAAAAAAAAGTTTGAGTAGGTTAAATGTTTGTTCCACTTTTTTTGTTTTTCATCAGTGGGTCAGTGAAGTTCAGGGCATTAATAAAGTTTGTAAAAATTGTCTCGATAAATTGAATGGTAATCTTCCCCCTCCCCCTTCAGAAATGCCGTATGCTACTTCAGAAGAATGTGTTAGACATTCAAATCCAGTTTATACTACTGTTGGAAAATAAATAGTACACCAGTAAGATAATCTTTGACATTTGCTTCTTTGCATTGATGTGCCATCATCTCCTATAGTTAAGTACACTGGGAGTTTGAGAGCTGATTTTTGGAGCTACAGTAGTGGTGGCATGATATTAACAGTCATTTGCTTTTGATTGAATCTGGACATAAGAAAGTATCAATCTCATTGACAAAAAATAAGTTTTCAAAGTATTTAATCTATATTGAAACTGAGTTGCTATTCTATACTGTCCTTCGATTTTAGAAATTTTTTCCCTTTGCTCTGTAAAAATACCGTAGAGATAAAGATTTTTTGTTTCCTGCAGGATGATCTGCTTTAGTTTCAGGGGCTATATTAAATATATTTTTAAACATAAGGTGCTGAATAGAACAGGGCTTGTAAGGTGGGTGTTTGCTAATCTGTTTGCTCTATAATGTTGCTGTTTGTGGCTCCTAGTGCAAACTTCTGCTCTGACATGCTGTTGGGTTTTCCACTGATAGTATGTTAGCATAAGGCAAAGGAGATTATTGCTTTCATAAATACTCATGAAAATTACATTGTTGTTATTTTTATTGTTATTTACCATACAGAAATTCATTTTGAGAGGGCTAGTTTCTAGGTAATGAAAACCAGAGAAAAGTAAGTTTGAAGCTTTGTATGTGTAAGATTTTATCTTTTAAGAATTATTGTTTATGGAGCAGAATGATATTTCTTGTATTATTACTGAATAGTTACTTTCTAATTAGTTTAGCTCTGTTGGACATATTTTCAGGTAAGGAACTGTATTAACTATAAAAACTAAATGGATACTGTACTTTGTGTCATTATGTTTCATATACATGTTTTGTAATAAATTGTGCATAGAAACTTGGTAATGGAATTAACGGGTTGTAGGACATATTAAAAAAATTTTGACAAAAGTGTATGAGGCAACGAAGAATTTTGTAATCGGCTGACTGCTGCAGTGGAATCAAGCTGTAGCGAATAAAAGCTTTTAAATAAAACCCTGCACTAAGACGGTGACAGTTATTACTATTTTATATTAAATTTTATATTAAGAAAAAAAAACCCTGAAGCTGCATTGCAAAAATACTTTAAAACAGCTTGAAAAATCTTGGACATTTGGTAATTATACTGTTTGAATTATCCATTTTCCTGTGATGCTGTGTTATGGAAATGACGAGCCCTCACAGGAGTGAGAAAGTGGTTCAATATTCATGAATTTAGGAGTACTGCTTGGGAGCTACAGTATCTAAAGCAAGGTATGCGTCATCCATTAAAGTATTATTTATTTACTAGCTGTTAAATAATTATGTTTCTCTCTTTTCCAGACTGCTCACTGAGGATGTATGGCTCCTGTTTAACTAGATTTGCTTTTAAAACCAGTGATATTAACATTGATATAAAATTCCCCCCTAAGGTGTGTAGATATTATCTTATATTAACTAAGACTGTTTTTTTAATCATTCATTATCATTATTAAGCTCAGCTATTGTCATTTAAAACATTTATTATTACTCCATTGCCTTCATCTTCTGCTGGTGCATACAGTGTTAGAATAGCACAAAGCATATATTCTTTGATTTGGTGTCAGGTGTGCTATAAATCAAGCAGATAAAGTTTTCATTGCTTACTAGATAACTTTAATTCAGTTTTTGGGGCAATCTTATGCTAGCCTTTTAAAAAAAAAAATTCTGAGTCAGTATTGAAGCAATATGAGAATAGTTGGCCCTGGATGAGTGTGCTTTTATGTGCTCAGGATTCAGACAGTAAAAACTTGTAGGGTCTTCGTTCCCCGCCCTGTCTGTTGAAGGTGGGGCTAAAAGTGACAGTTTTACTTTTATATTCTAGTCACAAGTAGATGTCACATCCCCGATTACAATTTACTGCGGTACTAAATTCTTGCAGAGCAGATTATAACTTACCTTTAAACACTGACGTGGCTGATTCATGTTTAATATGTGATATGAGAAGCTCGTTCTTGTTAGAGTCACAGCTGCTGAACTTGCTCTTTCTTTTGACTGTCTGTGTTACAGTGAAATTCAAAATACCTGTTTTGGGTACATACTTACATGTGCATTTTGAAATGATCCTGCAGTTAGGAAGCAAAACTGAGCACTTTTTCACATGATTGCTTGTGGATTGCACCATGTCACTTTTTCACAAAGGCTCAAAGGTGGTGCTAATTTTTAGCTTTTCTTTGAAATATTACAGCTAATATTTGAAACACCACTTCAGTTGATTACTGGAGAGAAAAGCAAACATTTAAAATTTATAACTTTTAAAAACCCTTGGGAAAGTACTGACATGAAATTCTTTAGTGTTGTGTGTTTCTAGTGGCATGTGTCGACATTGAAATTATTGTATATATGGCAAGTATTTTGTTTTCACTTTATGGAGTCTGTTAATATGGAACTAGAACAGAAGTATTAACTAAAAAAGCTGTAGGCTAAAAGAAAGCTGGCTAATACGTTTACTAGTACCTGTTTTATGGTGCGAACAGCTACAGTTAACTTTTTCATTAATACTGACACATGATATTTACTTTTGCGAAAGAGCAGTGTTACTAGTTGTTCAACCTAAGTAGTTTTAAACTAAGTGTAAAATAAAATAGGGTAGTCTGAATACTGTAATCTCCTCTACTTTTGTTATTTTAGATGAGTCAACCAGATGTTCTGATACAGGTGCTTGAAATCTTGAAGAACAGTGGTGAGTTTTAGCTTAATCTCATTTCTATTTAATTACTATTCCAGCTGCTGCTCACTTGTTTTATGCTTAATTTTTGTGTAAACTTACAAAAATGGATTAGTTTTCAGCCAAAGTATCTGAGCTGTTTTTATGAATGTGACTTTTGTGAATACCAGTGCTTGTGTAAGTGAGAGATGAGAACCTGCAGCAGGAGAATGACAACTCACATAGTCCAGTTCAGATTGCCAGAATTCATGGTGGTGGTGTTAGATGCCAGGTCAAAAAGTATTTAACTTTGTGGGAGAAATTCTCAGAAGTAAACCAAAAAGTCACTTTCCACTTGTATATGAACATCAGTTAAAATTATTACAAGATTTCTGAAATTTGTAGCCTCCTTGTTCTGTCAGGAGGTTGTTTAACCCTGTAATTGCACATCCTGAAACAAGTGGCAGAAGTAACGTTGCATTTTGGATCCTTGAGGAAATTTGGACAGGTCAGCTCCATAAGTGGTTCTCAGACTATCCTGGTAGTTTTTCAGAGGTTCGACCTTGTGTCTTTCAAATGTTGTACAGACAAAAAGGTTCTAGAAGAGATGCCAGCCCAGTTTCCTGACAAGGGTGTGGTGTGGTTTTTGGTTTTCCCTGCTGGCTGTGTGAGCAGCAAAAGAAACAAGAAAATACTGCTTACCTGGTTAGCTATGCAGCACCTAATTTGAGTTGTTCTGTAAAAGTGTGGTGTACCTGTAATAGCTTTGAAGACAAAATTGGGAAAACTGTCAAAAGAATTTCATTCATCATCTTTTCTTTTCTCCTTGCTTAGATGTCTACTCAGATGTGGAGTCAGATTTCCATGCCAAAGTTCCTGTTGTCTTTTGCAAAGATGTTAAAAGGTACATGTCATTGAAAAGGATTTTTAATGAGATACCAGTTTCTACTGTGCTTGTTCATAGCAGCCGTTTGCTTGCACTCCTGGCAAGAAGTATTACTGTAACATTTAGCTAACATTCATGTGAAAGGGGAATTGCTCATACCCAAAAGTATAATATGGATAGATTTGTTTTTGTGCTTCATATTGTTTGTTGGTTGTAGGAGTCTGAAAATAGCAGTTCTACTTGTAGTTAAAAAGGGGAAAAGTAGAATGTTACTCAGTTGATATTTAAAATTCCTGCCAGCAGTTTAATCCAAGACTTTAAAAACATTTTATGAGATATGCATTACCAGTGAGGACACATCATCTGGCAGTTGCAGTAAATGCCTAAGAAGCAGCAACCTCCAAAATGAAACATGGTTACTGCAGGATGCCCACATTGCTTTGACTGGCCAGGGGTATGTGACAGACACTTTTGGGAAGTAAATGCACCAAGGGTGGACAGATTTCTTCCTGTTTTTGTAGATGATGCAGATACCTTAAAGTACTAAGAGAATAGAAATAATTATTCTGAAAAGCACACCAAAAGTTTTTAGAGCATCTGTTCTGTGGACTTAGCAACTCTGAGTATGCAGCAGGCCTGGGAGCTCTATTTGTTTGTTTGTTTATTTATTTATTTGGTATGTGGAAGATAATACATGGAATTTTAGTCGTGTAAGATTGTGCAATTAAGTAACAGCAGAACTTAGAGCAAATTCTTAATGCTGTTTTATATTTTTAGCTGTAATGAATTTCTGTAAGTTCTAGATCCAACTGATGAGTTAATAGTAAAGAAAATGTGATTAAGTTCTGTAGCTTTTCTTTAAAAAGTTCAGGTTCTTACATAGGGAGACACTGATATATGTTTTTATTATGATGGATGTGGTGCCTCACCTTCCCCCTGCCCCAAGCATCATCTATATACACAAGGTGATAACTCTTTTTTTTTTTTTTGCTGTTTTATATTTGTAATTACAGTGGTTTGACATGTAAAGTAAGTGCTAGAAATGATGTGGCTTGCCTTACAACTGACCTGCTGGCTGCACTTGGTAAACTGGAGCCCGTCCTTATTCCCTTGGTTTTGGCTTTCCGCTACTGGGCTAGAGTAAGTTTATAAATATTGAGGATAATTAAATATATTTATTTCTTCTTTTTAAGTACTGCATACAATGTAATATATAATATATGTTGGTAGAAAAGAACTTCATGCCACTAGTTCACTTGTACCGTAACAGGCCAGAATGAAACTGAAGGTTTTTGTGTGAAACTGTGAATATATGTAAAGCTTCCACTATTCTATTAGCAAGCGATTGTGCTAGTTCCTTAAAAGTAGTTAATTGATCGTTGAAAAACAGCTCAACAGAGCAATCAGGTCTTGCAAACTTTCTGCTCTTGAGGTCACATTGAAAACAGTTCACTTGCTCAAAAAAGGGTCTGTCATACCCTGCTGTGCTTACAGACGTCAGCCGTGATCACGGGAACCAAGTTATGGTGTTCATAGCCAGCATAAAAGTGTCTTGAAACTGCTGCCAGGCCATATTTGACTTAAAGTGTCTTGGCTTTATTGAGAAGTCAGTTGAGTGATATTGTTGGCAGGATTTAGTAAGGTGGTGTTACAAAAATTCCTGGTTTACAACATATAATTAGAAGCAATAGAAACTACAAAGGACTGTTCCAAGTCTAATACGTTTATTACATCTCTGAGTTCCCGTAGAAGAGATCAGGGTGAGCTTACAGTCAGATGCGTAGAATCCCCATCTCCATACATGAGAGATTGCACAGTAACAACTACCTGATAGTCGACTGAAATTCTAGATAGGAACCCACACATGTCCCACAAACACAAAATGTGATGAAACCGAAGAGAATAACATTTAATAAAATAGTGTAACTTAAGGCATTGTATGAATTACTATAATTTGCATTTTATCTGTATATGGCATGAGATAACGACTGCAGTTTCTGAGGTAAGGATTTTGTGTTTCATTCTAGTATATATCACATTTCTTTAATATTTATCCTCTTACAGTAGACTTTAAATTAAAATGCTGATGTTACATCAGAAAAGTAATGATTTACTCTCTTACAGCTCTGTCACATTGACTGTCAGGCTGAAGGTGGGATTCCCTCATATTCCTTTGCCTTAATGGTGATATTTTTTCTTCAACAAAGAAAACCATGTATTTTACCATCCTATTTGGGCAATTGGGTAAGTGCTTTGGTAATATAGTAACCTCCTTGTTAAATTGTCGAAGTTATGTCTGTGTTCTGCAAAGTCATAAAATGTACAAAATTTGATTACTTAAGAATAAATAAATAAAACACATTGCTAGTTAATCCTCACACAGTTGATGCCTGGTGATTCTGATGACTTTTAAAAAAAGGCAGCTGCTATAGCCTGTGCAATTGTGTCGTGCTGTATTTTGGAGAAAGGGTAGATATTTTCTTCTTTAGTTCTCAGAATTTATTTCTCTGATATCAGTTATTATGGAGGGGAATAAATATCACAATTGTCAGTGTTACCTTTGGTGAAATCTTTTGGTTGTATGTATAATACTCAGTCTTGTTTCAGAGCTGCTTTAATTGTTTTTAGATTGAAGGCTTTGATTCGAAGAGGCCAGATGACCACCAGCTGAAAGGTATAGAAGAAGGAGAGTTTGTACGGTGGGAGTACAAACCACCGGCAAATGGTGCAGCAAAAAACTCAGTTGGTGCGGAAAGTAAAACTAAAGTTGAACAACAAAAAGGTGGTGGTAAAAAGGTAACAAGCTCGGAAGTGGACAACCAAAGTAATGCAAAGGAGAAGCACGGCAATGTAAGTCATAGCTTTGTTTCATTAAAAAGCCTATTCTGTCTCTTTTCCATGTTTTTTGTCTTGAAACATTAATATTGGATGGAACCAGGAAAAAAATGGGAATTTTCATTTCTTACTGCAGTTGAGCATTCTTGTCCTTGTGTTTTAG
This sequence comes from Streptopelia decaocto, assembly GCF_964273445.1. Classification (NCBI taxonomy): domain Eukaryota; kingdom Metazoa; phylum Chordata; class Aves; order Columbiformes; family Columbidae; genus Streptopelia; species Streptopelia decaocto. Next base: position 15,016,196 of record NC_138659.1, read on the forward strand.
TCTCTCTTAGCATTCAAAACCCCTCACCAAGTTTCACTGGGACAACTGTGGTTAGAACTGTTGAAGTTTTACACACTGGAATTTGCTTTGGAGGAATACGTCATCAGCATACGGGTACAAGAACTCTTAACCAGAGAGAATAAAAACTGGCCTAAAAGGCGAATAGCCATTGAAGGTAGGATAATACCCTTTCTAGTTCTGTAGTTATCCTGAATTAATATCTTTATTTACCCAATACTTACAGGTCTGTCACAAGTCTGAGCAATAAACTAAATAAAAAATGGAGAAGTACATCTATTTTTTTTTTTATTTTGTCAGCTATTTTGTCTGATTAAAGACAGTTTTTCTGTTTAGTACTACTTTTTGCAACCCTCATCCTTGAAGCTCAAGGTATAAATTTGTCTCACTGTTTCTTACTGTTCTGTTCTTATCTCTTATCTGTTTCTTCCTATAAGCTATTATTTATTCCTTTTTAATAATTCTGATATTATGAACTTTCAGCACTTCTCGCTGCATTTCCAGAATCCACCATGTGTTTTGAGTGTTACCAGCTCTCAGTTTGTTTCTTGTGATTCTAATGCAGGCTGAGCAGAGAGGTTAGTTCTGATCAGAGTGAACTGGAGCAAACCCAGCAAAGTAACACAGATGCACCCCCCAGCACCCTCCGTTGTCATTTTCCCTGGGGTCAGTGTTTCTGCCCTGTGAAGCAGAGTGGCCTGTCACACGCCACGCTTCAGGGCCTGAGTATCCTGCTAAGGGAAGTGCTTGTTTCACGGAGTAAGACTGTATAAATTGGATGTACCCTGATTATATATGTTGGGGAGAGGAATAGAGGAAAAGAGAAAAAGAAAAAGAAAATTATTTTGTCTATTATTTATAACTGGAACATCTTTATTTCTGCTCCTCAACTCAGAAAAATATGTAAACAGTACTTAACAGCTGAAGTCAGAGCAATGTGTGGCATTCTGAATTGGCCTTAAGAATATTTGAGGAAGGCTGAGAAACCGTTTAAGGTGATATTTTTATAAAAGCATAAATAATGAATTTTGGACACTTGCTAGGGATGTTGATGAAGTGGCTTTTCAGTAGCACACAGGAGGTGAGGAGGAGAAGGGTAAATAGGCCAAAGAAAATTGTAAAGACGGAGACAGCGTTACTAAAGGTATAGTGAAGGACAAGTCAGTAAGGTGCAAGAAGGAAAAGTGAAAAGGAAAAAAACAGGGAGTGAATTACTGAGGCACATGTTGAGTAGTGGGTCTTGAGATCACTCCTGTGGCTTTAATTTCCTCTCCCAGTTCTGTTCTTCAATCCCTTCTAGCGAGATAGTTTTAAAACCAGAGTCGTGTTTCTTCAGCATGTGAGAAGCTAAAACCTGTAAGATGAAAGGGCAAATTATTGAGGAAGAAACAGGAAATAATTTCAAAAAACAGATTACATTCTGGTTCTGATACCTGCCATTGTTGGTCTCTTTGTGTTGTTTTTGTTTGGTTTTTATAGTTTTTTGTTTTTAATTTTTGCCCCTTCTGTTTGTTTGATTTTTTTTTTTTTACTGTTAAGTTTGTAACTAAAATGATGAAGTAACAGAATCTCAGTTTGATACTATCTTCCCAGGCAAACTCATAGCAACTATGCAAGTGCTCTTTTTACTTGGAAAACATGTTTGATCTAGAAATCGCTAGGAAGGACTAAGAATGAAACCTGGTGAGATTGGTTCATATAATCCTTATAACCTTAACGTTACTCTTGAAGAAATTAATTTCTTAAGGAAAATGCAAATCCTTCTTTAGCGGAGGAGAAAAGTTCAGGCAGGCCTATGTTTATTTTGCCTTTGTATGTTTATTTTAATTTCTAGTTTAGAAATTGACTGTAATGGTACAGTATACCTGTGGTTTTCTTTTTAAATAACACTATCTAGAATGGTTTACGATAGCCAACTATTCACGGCCACACGTGTGTTGTGTTTTGTATGGAAGAAGTCCAAAAAACATTGTGGGCCCTACGTTCTCTTAAGTATATCCAAATACAGTTCTGGATTATATTATAAAAATCTCTTTTTAACTGCCGTATCATAACTTAGGCATTTCAGCTGCCTTAGTGAAATGTAGAAATTTAAGATTACTAATGAAATTTTTCTTTTTCTTCCTAGATCCTTTTGCACTAAAGAGGAACGTTGCACGAAGTCTAAATAGCCAGATGGTATTTGAGTACATCCTGGAGCGATTTAGGACAGCATATAAATATTTTGCATGTCCACAAAGTAAAGATGGGATTAAATCCAAGCCAGATACCAAGAAAAAAGAAAAAGGGAAAATGAATAATAAGAAATCCACAAGATCTGAAGAGCCTGTAGTCAACTGTTGCCTTCCACAAGGAGAAAAAGTTGTAGATAAACGAAATATAGGAAGTGGATGTAACATACCGGAGAATGAACTTGAATGTACTGAAGTGGTAGAAGCTGTAGCCAAAAGATGTACTTCCAAGAACATGGACTCTTCGCTACTTTCAACATTGGACTCTAGCAATGCTGAAGACAAAGAAGCAGCTTTATCCCTTATTTCTCACGAATGCTGTGAATTAAAGCAAAAATCACTTAAAGAGAGGGATGATTTAGAAATTTCAGTTTGTGTAAGTGAAGGTGAGCTAAGCTGCCACTGTAACTGCAGCGAACATCAGCCCTACAACACAAATTCTAGTAATGAATTTTCTGACGCTGAAAGCAGACAGAGTTTGATAACGGAGTCTCATCAGAAGAGTAAGTGCACTGGCACACCAGCTACCTCGCCCAACTGCAACGCAATGGTGGAAGCTCACGATCTCAAAGATGAAGGCAGACTCTCTACAGAAGAAATGCATTATGTGTTTGATAAGTTTATTTTGACTTCAGGAAAGGTAAGCTGTGTATTTAGCAGTGCTGGTCACTAAAACTTAAATCACTAAAATTAAGGCTGGATGACTGACAAGATTCTCCCAATGGTTGTTTCAGTCTCTGTTATGAATGACAGCTCTCTATTCAGGACTGGAAAACACTGAATGTTCATACCATTTGGACTAGATGGTCTGTAGCCCCCATCTTATGCAAAGCTTTCTGACTCACACGCACACACACACACACAGACACACAAAAAATCCTGAGTCCTGTCTTCTGGTTGTTCTGTACTCTTTTTTCCACCCTTCCTCTCCTGCTTTCTTGTAGAATTTCCAGGTGCTCTTGTGCACTGAGACCTAAACACAGCCTTTTGAAAGGTGTTCTCTAGTTCTTTGTAGACACTGTTGCTGTTGAGGTGTTAAATGCTCTTTGCTGCATGACTAACATGGCAATGTTAGGTCTGTCAAACTATCTTAAAGGTAAAATTCTATTTATGGACCTATTTTTTCCCCCAAAAAGCCACCAACTATAGTATGCAGCATCTGCAAACGGGATGGACATTCCAAAAATGACTGCCCAGAGGATTTCAAGAAAATTGATCTAAAGCCACTACCACCAATGACAGACAGATTTCGGGAAATACTTGATATAGTGTGCAAAAGATGTTTTGGTAAGTTGGAAAAGTGTTTGTGCTCCACTGTAAACTGTGATCTGGAATCTGGAAAAAATTTAAAGCTGTAGCCTTAAATTACTTATTCCAGTAAGTTCAGTGGGAAGAGGCTCTTCCAGGTACCCTGCGCTGCAGATTAACCAATACTTTCATTTCCATATTATCCATGGTTTTGATATCAAATTCTTATAACAGATTTGAGAAACGAATATTATACAGAATTTTTCACTGGATTTGTAAAAAGTTAGTAGTGTTATCAGAAATTAGGCTCTGGGCAAAACTGTTTGTTCTTGTCAAATTCTATGGCTTCTTTTGGAAAAATCCCTTTTTGGGTGCTGCGGTGGGTTAACCTCGGCTGGACACCAGGTGCCCACTGACCTGCTGTTTGAATAATTGAAGAAAATTCAGACATCTGAAATAAAGTCCTAACAACGCTAATGATATAATAAAAAAGAAAATCACGTATTCAAGGAAAGGAAATGTAACAACAGCAAAAAAAGCTATCCAGTACTTTTAATTAGCTGAAAAAGAATTTTGAGGTAGCTGAATGTCACACCTGACTGTGTTTTAACTTGTTTTTACTTAGATGAATTATCCCCTCCTTTATCTGAACAACAAAACAGAGAACAAATCCTGGCAAGTTTGGAAAGATTTATTCGAAAAGAGTATAATGGTACGTAACAATAGATAGTGATTCTTGATAATGCTTCCTTCATTCATGTTGTTCAGAGCATGAAGATGTTATTTGTCTCATTATTGCTCATTTTCCTTGCTTAGAGCAGTGGCATCTTTTTTTTTCCCACTGTACATAAAGCTGTCTTGCAGACTTTTAGACTGAGCATCCCTCAGTGCTGTTCCATGAAAATGTCCCTTGAGTGGAGGAAAAGCTGCAGGAGTAATAATGCAGATACAGGACTGCTGCAGTCAGGAGAGAAAGTTTGAACAGGCCCCGGCCAGTTTGGTTTAGTGTTACCTGGATTGTGGGCCAAGCACTTTTGTTACCTACTCACCAGCGTTTTAGTATCTTGGAAATCTTAATGAGTTTGTTATTTCACATCCCTTCTATAAAATAGCCCAAACTACCTTACTACAGTGATGGAAGTCAAGGCACAGAGACGCAAAGTGATTTTTTTTGGGGGGGGGGAGGTGGTTTAGAACAGTGCTAGAGCCAGGTACCAAGCCCACGTCTCCTGAATTCCAGTGCCTTGCTTGCTGCAGCCAGCCATCTGTGCTGCCAGAGCTGGCCTGTGAGCAAGGAACTGTGACTTGCACTTCCACCGACAGCAGCTGAGGATCGAACCCTCTTACAGAACCTTGAAAGATTTAAGGTTTCTGATTCTATTTAAAGGTTAGGAAAAGGCCGTGAATAGGTGTGTTACAGCGTTAATTTCAGTTGAACAGATAAATGTATTATTTTCAGTTAGGAAGAAGTTGCTTCCCCTCAGTTCCGTAATTTCACTTGCCTTTAGAAGAATCAAACTATAATACTATGTTTCAAACAAAAATGTGAACAAAACAATTGGAAAAGAATGTTCCATAAAATACATTTATCTTATCACTTTTATTTTCTTGAACAGTATGTTATGGTTACAGAAACTTACTGATTGACCCAATTTACCTAGTCATAGAAAAAATATGCAACCTAGATAAAGTATGAGTGAAACCAGAAATATTGCTTGGACTGCACTAAGAGTAGCTCTGTGTACTGGTGACTGGGTTTGCACATTATTTTGATTTATTTTAAACAGGAAAGTGCAGTCACATACCACAAAGCATTGCACCACATTTGGAGATGCCATTTAATGGTTATAGTGACGTTGTAAGCTCTCTCTTAAAGCTCATTTTTTATGGGCACCTACACATCTCAGTTAAGTGATATTCCATAGTAAGCATTTACCATTCAACTGTAAAAGAGTTTATCTTTTTTTGGTCTGCTCTTTTGATCAGACAAAGCCAGACTTTGCTTGTTTGGCTCATCGAAGAATGGATTTGGATTTCGGGACAGTGATCTAGATATCTGCATGACGCTGGAAGGCCATGAAAATGCAGAGGTAAGAGTTTTGAAATTGATAACATTTACTAGTTTAAATTCCATAATTCTTTACAGCTTTTTAAATTCAGTTAAGATTTCTGTAACAGGAAAGGTAGGATTTTGTTGGTAGCACATCGGCTTGTTGCACTCGGTACAACTGAAGCGATATATAGCCTGTTCTAGTTTTAATGCCCCATAGACACACATTTAGTTTGCTGTAGAGAATATGAGCCGCCAGTTTATGTAAATTCATGTGTTGGCTTGTTGCTTATTTCGTTTTGCACACAGACATTTCATCTATGAAATTAACGTTTGATAGTAAATGTGCTTGTCGGGACAGGGTCAATATTTTAACGTCTGAAGCTGTAATATTTGTTTTTCCTAGAAATTAAACTGTAAAGAAATAATAGAAGGTTTGGCAAAAGTTCTTAAGAAGCATCCAGGTAGGTGTTTTAAAGTATTATTTGTTTTGCATTTACATTTACTATATATGTAGTTAATGGAAATGTTTTATGTACTAAAGTGTTGCTTCCCCAGGTTTGAGAAACATCTTGCCTATAACAACAGCCAAAGTGCCTATAGTAAAATTTGAACACAGACGAAGTGGCTTAGAAGGAGATATCAGTTTATACAACACACTGGTAAGCATCGGTTTCTGTTTGGTTTTGAGTTTAAAGAAAGCTTTTAAATTCATCATAATTCACTCAAATAATCATGTGATGGAATAATTTTGAAACCAGAATTAAAGTGCTTTTGTGCGTTTGGGCTTTTTTTCCACATTATTTAAATTCAGTGGCCCACACCCTGAGCCCAGCCCAAGTAACTGTATAACCTGATAACAGAGCATCTTCATGGCACACAAAGATTTTTGTGAATGCTCCCAAAAACCTATTAGTGCCACATTCACCATGGCCTTTCTGTCATCGTAAATAGTATTAATACATTTCATCCCAGCTTACATCTAGCACAATGAAATTGCATGATTTCTTCTGCAATGTGCTCACATTCACCTGTGAGGAAGATACAGTCTGTGGAATTAGTTCCAGTTGAGTCACCCTACAGACGGACTTATTTGCTGGTATTTTCCAAGGTTCTGATTGTTGTTACTGCTTTCATGCTGTCCTGATGACACCTCTCAGTTATGTTTGTGCAGGAAACGTTGCATGAATTTTTGTGGCGTATTGTTGTGATTTTTTTTGCCCTCCAGTTGTATTTTGCGTCGTCTTTGCCTGAACTGCAGACTCTACTGTATGAGCTATAAATTACATTGAAACACCTGTTCGATTTTTGTTTTTTTTTCCCTCCGTTTCTCCAGGCACAGCATAACACAAGAATGCTGGCTACATATGCAGCTATTGATCCTAGAGTGCAATATCTGGGCTATACAATGAAAGTTTTTGCAAAGGTAATATAAAAAGAAGGTACTTATTATATAATACAGTGTTTTCTAGTACAGCAACTGAGTTTACCTTTTGCTAATACCAACTGGAAAGGAAACAGTAGAATGCTGTTAATATGAAGTGCACTTTCTTAAGCTGACTGTGCTCCATCTGATTGTATGTGTCAGAAACCAGTTCTTCAGTTCTAGTTTCTTCTGCTGTTGAAAGACTTTTATCTAAGAGGAAGCTGATGAAAGGAAAACTTTAATTTTTTCAATTTCACACAAGAGAAAATAAAAATAAAAACCACCACCAACAACTTTTTACTTACTGTAAAAGTTTGAGAAGGTACGAGTTGATGAAATGTCTCTACTTCATATGCCTAGGACACACACTTCACTTTAAGAATGAAAATATCAAAACCAAGATCTACTGCATCTTTTTTTTTGAAGCATCATACGACCTTTGATAATTGAAACAAGTTTCTTTTTATTCAAGCTTCACTATTAAACACATTCCCAAACACATCCAAAGAAAGTTTAGTGAAACAAGCAAATAAAAAACAGGTTATAGGGAGTGTATCATGCTAATAGATGTTAATGTAATGAAATGCATAAAAATGAATAAAATAACTTTGTTTCAGAATGGAATGGACATGTTCATTATACTGTCTAGTATAAGATGAATAATGATTTTGTTGTTGTTGTGGTTACACTAGTGCAGAATATCACCACGTCTCTTCTGTGTTCAGATTAAAAATGCCTTCTGTTGATAATAACGAATATTGCATTTTTCTGTTGCACATATTCTAAAAATCTTACTGTAAAAAACAAATTTCAGAATCGTGGGACATACACTCCTGAATGTAGATAGATGTATTGAGGTGACTTCATAGCTATACAAATACACTAAGCAAAATGCTTCCTCCTCAATTTGCATTGACAGAAAAAACAGCAACACCTGTCACTGCTGCTGCTGCTGTGAAAGTCACTTGTGAAGCTGTTTTTTCCAGACCTAGGAGGTTAAAAGTGTGTTGTTTGTTATAATACATGCCTGAAGCAAAGGGTAGCTTAGAAGCAGGTACTGTAGAAAGGTTATGGCATAGCAAGTTTTTTAAACATACTAAGGTAATTCTCTGGTGTTTGTTTTACACTGTGTTGTGCAGGCTGGACCACGGTTTAATTACATATCTGTATGTCTGTCAGAAAAATGCCAGGTATTGCCTAAGTTGCCAGTATGATGTGGAAATACTTGCCTATTAATTAATTATTAAAAAATGGGGAAACCAAAACAGTAAGGAATCATAGAAACAGCTCTAGTAACATGGGTTTAGGAAAATTAAATTTTAAAGTATTGAAACCCAGATATCAGAAGTAGAGGTTTGTTAGTATTTCTGTTTTGGGGTTTTTGATTTGTTAGGGGTTGTTTTATTTTGAATTAGGCACATTATAAATAAATAAATAAATAAACACAAATGAAAACACCAACGTATTTTGGCTATGAGAAGCTTTTCTGGTTTTGTGTTACTCAAATTATGCTGTGGATTTGCCAGATGGCATTTGAGTCTGAGGACATTTATTTTTCAGGCTTCATCAAACGACTTTTAGTTATGAGATTAATGTATTTTCTGTTACTGGTGAGGGTTCTGTTTGCTCGCTGACATAGTTGTTAGTCTTGAACAATAAAATATAGATTCAGTATTTTGTTTATTTTTTTTTCAGCGCTGTGACATTGGCGATGCATCCCGGGGTAGTCTGTCATCGTATGCCTATATTCTTATGGTTTTGTACTTTCTGCAACAGAGAAATCCACCAGTTATTCCAGTTCTTCAGGAGGTAGGTTTTCAGAAGAGATGGCTGTGAAAATAGATGTCCTGGTTCTTCAAGCCAAATATGAGAAGTCTGGGCTTTTAGGATCAGTGGGATGAATGAAATCTGGGGCCCTCCTGCATTAGCAGGCTCCTAACTCCCTCTTGGTTTTAGTGGGTAAAACTTAAGTAGAAAATTAGAACAAAACTGGGAATCTGTTGGACCTAAATTCTGCTGTTAAGTTTACTTTGGGATTTTGGTCTTATGATTATATTTGTATGCTGAACAGGATAGAAAAAATATTGTCAGGTGGTATGAAGAGAAGGGAATTGTCATTATGAGGCTGTGCCAGATGCTCTTGATGTGAGTCCAGCTCACACCAGTTATTGTCAGAAGCAATATTTATTGCTCAACATCTTATCTGTAAGAGAAAAAGTTAATTTTATGATTTGATGAGGGGGAAAAAAAAAAGATAACTAATGCTTTGCTACAAAATTAAAGGTGCTGTTTTACACGCGCCAGGAAACTTTATTAAGAAAATCACTTTCTGTATCTTCATTGCAGGGGTGGGGACAAAATAATTAGTCAGCTATCTGCCTCTTCCTGGATATACTCTGAAACTCCCCAGCACTTCTGAAAATTGTCCCTTTCTGACTTTTTCGTTGTCTGTGTGCAAGAGGAAAATTGGCTTAAGCACTGCAGTTGAGACTCAGACTTTCTTGCTGATAGTTTAGTAGTGGTTGAGGGTTGTTCTTTTATTGCTGCCCTGAGCGTGCATTTAAATAATAGTGGAATTTCCCCTTGGCTTTGCTAAAGTCAAAATGTAATAGGAGTCATATAAAGTATCCTTAGAGATTTTGTGGGCAGGAGGGATATTGGAATCTTGATGAGGTAATTCAGTTGTGTTTTCTTAGTTGCAAAGAACAAGTAAAAATATCCAAGTAAGCTGAAAGAAACATAGCAATAATGCAGAAAGACTTGGAAATTTTTTACCAATGGGAAATTCTGCCTATATAAGAAGTAATTGTTAAAATTAATTTTTTTTTTTTTTTTTTGTGTTACTTCTTACCAGCAAAACTGCAAGTCTTGCATGGTGAATCTGAATTAGAGTCGTAACTGTGTCCCTCTCTATTTCGGCAGATATTTGATGGAAAACAGATTCCACAAAGAATGGTGGATGGATGGAATGCCTTTTTTTTTGATGACATGGAAGAATTGGTAATATTCTAATTCCAGAAGAGTCACTAAAACTTAAAGCTTGTTTTTATGGGAAAGTAATATATTGCTAATAGCGTAATACATAAAAGAGTGGTTGAACTTCCATATCTGTATTATTATAACTTCCCAAATGAGGTCTGTTTTGCTGAGATGAGTGTCTGCTTTTTCTTGATTTGTATTAAGTCATTTCTAAGTAACATAAATCAGGGAAAATCCTTTTTACTCTCAATAGTCTGGGATTGAGGTGTTGTTAAGTGTAGTGATTTAACCTTTAACAAAGTGAAACTGTTCATGGTAGACAAACTCATAATTAGAGAGGTAGTTGGAGGACGAGAAGTAGTTCAGTAACTGTACCTGTATAAATTGTGTTTTCCATGGCACGCAGAAGAAGCGGCTGCCTTCTCTTGGAAAGAACACCGAGTCACTTGGAGAACTCTGGCTGGGGTTGCTACGATTCTACACTGAAGAATTTGACTTCAAGGAATATGTGATCAGCATCCGACAGAAGAAGCTGTTAACGACATTTGAGAAACAGTGGACATCCAAATGTATTGCCATCGAAGGTACTTATGTGCTGATTTTTTGTTTGATTAAGGAGGGAGCAATAAATACTGTTGCTTGAGCATCTGTTCTTGTTGAACAGGATCTTTATGTGAGGAAACTACCATCAGTGCTTAAAAGAAGCATTGTTTGCAAGTCCTGCAGCTTACAAAATGAGATTACACTCATAACTTTTAGTATATATCAGTAAATTGCTCTTTATTATGGTTAGTCATGTTTTTTTATAACACTCAGCATTGCTTTGCTGTCATCTACTCCGTGACTGCATTTAAAATTGAATTCTCTGTGTTAAAATAAAAATTTGTGTTGCAACATATTTTTTCCAACTCTTGATTTGTTTTTCCCCCTTCTTCACACAGATCCTTTTGACTTGAATCATAATCTCGGTGCTGGAGTCTCTAGGAAAAGTAAGCTATTTTGTCTACTAATGATTAATGTTCACTAATTTCTGAAGTGTTGTGCCTTTTCTGTTGTTTTGCAATAACTGTCTTTCTTCAATAGTGACCAATTTCATAATGAAGGCGTTTATCAACGGGAGAAAATTATTTGGTACCCCATTCTACCCAACTGTGGGAAGAGAAGCTGTAAGTGTTCATAGTTTTTAGTATATTTTTTACTTTTCTTCATACACTGAATTGGTGCATCCAGGGCGAATCTCTTGCATGTATTTATCAATTTGGTATGCACAATATATGTAGTTACACATTATTTGCATTAAATGTGTGGCTTAGTATTGGGCTTCTGCAATACAAAATTCATGGGAGTAGTTGGATGGGTGATGGGTATTTTTGGCAGTTTGGGGAAGGTAAGCTTATTTTGGTTTTTGTTTTTTATAAAACTTTTCATTGTGTGGCATGAAGTGTTGCAGAAAACTGCAACAACAGCTATAAAACCCAGAAACAGGCTTAGGAACTTTACTACCCATTCATGTAGCCAAAGCAAACAGATTTATGAGATGTTACACTCTACTTTGTTTTCCAGTGGGTGGGGAAAGTAACGATTGCTGCTTAAGAAGGGAAAAGGATTATGATAAACTGTCTTATCAGTTCATCTTAAAATTGGCATAGTGAGTCAGGGTCTGGAATGTGTTTATGCAGCAGCACTCTAGAGAAATTACTCCTTTGAGCTATAGGGTCCAGCCATTGATATGTCATAGAGAACTAATTCTTTGTATAAGCAAATAAATCGGCCGAAATTGGTATTTTTAACATCTACTTTAGCAAGGTGGTTTCTAAGACATCTTAGAGGACTGTTCTCCCAATGGCTTTGAAGAGGGTTTGTGTTTCTAAGGGATTTTGAATATCTTCTGAAAATTGTTATTTCCCCTCATCTGTTCCTATTTTCTCTTTTCCATTTGCTTACTTTATCTGTACTTTATAATAAATGTTCTTTGATGCAGTAGCTGTGTTCTATTTTGCACTGTGTCTAATAACATAAGAGGTGTTTTTATTGGGACTTTTTGAGTACTACTGTGATACGGATAACGAATTACAGTGTGGATGTAGTTAATTGTAAGTGACAAATATGTGAGTGTATGTAATAAATATAATTGCTAATTAGTTTTATTTTTTTCTTTGCTTGCATATATGTACAGCACAATGCTATAGTGCTTCTGAAAAGCATATACTGTATGTTTTTATACGCGTTCTTTTGCGTTGTTCAGCCTCATCTCAGATGTTCATTGAATATTTTACATAAGGATAAAAAGCAGGAGAGAAAGCAGCCTTAAGATGCAAATGAGCCCTCTTATGTGAAGGGAATAATGCCAATAGTATTACAGAGCATTTTATTTCTCCAAAGTACCTGACAAAGAAGGAGTTCTCTGTCTCCTTCCTAAGCCAATGCCCTGTAGTGCAGCTTAGTGATACAGAGAGGAAACTAGCAAAAGTGTTCAGTAAATTACCTAAGTCTACAGTAGGACTTTGTTCCTGAGCTGGGGTTAGGACATTTCTATTTGTACTTCTGTTTCAGTCTTCCAGGGAAGATAAGTGTTTTCACAATGTTTGTGTTGCTCAGAGGCTGTAAACTGTGGCCTTTGTGCTGGCACAGGTCAGAACCGCAGATGTCCTTAGCACATTGCAGGCAGGGCAGGGATACAGGGCCATGCACAGATGCTCCATCTGTTTCCCACCTGAGCTTTCTTCTGTCGGAGGGGATATAATAGTGTCATTTGGGAAGGGACAGAGACTGCTTTGGAAAGCATACACACAGTGACTCAGATACCAAAATAGATCATGTGCAAAAAATTGCCTTCCGAAGAGCCTGTGGGGAAGCAGAAGGCAGGCAGCAGGCTGGGGCCTGGATGCGCTGTTCTGCAAATTCAGCTTCTGGCCCTACGACTAAATACCACTTTTTAGCCCAAACTCTTCCACATCTCTGAAAAAGCTGCCATTATCTAGGGGAAGAAAAAGACTTAGGTATAATCTAAGAACTGGCAGAATTTAGGGGACAATAGGAGATGAAAGCTGTCCAATTTGCTTTCATTTCGCAGTCTCGTAAGTATTGTATCTGTCTGATGTGTTTTGATAGGAATACTTTTTTGACTCGAAAGTGCTGACAGATGGGGAACTGGCACCCAATGACAGATGTTGTCGTGTCTGTGGAAAAATTGGTCACTACATGAAAGACTGTCCAAAGAGGAGGAGGTAAGTAATATACAAAGCTAAAGTACAATCTCGGAGATTAAATCAAGAGATTTGGATACTTGGAATTTTAGTGGAAATGAAGAACCTGCTTAATTGCAGAGAAAATCAAAGCTTTGCATCTGACCCTCAACTTCCCATCCTGTTTGCTTTTCTTAGGCTATTTCTGGTCATATCTTTAAATCTTTGAGTGTTTATGTGAACACACACAGTAAAATAAAAAGTGTGTAATATGTTAACACTTCATGATCTATCTGTATTTTACAGCTGATCTGTAATTTACAGCTTACTTTAAAATTTAAATCACTAAATTATCTTTTTATAGTGTAAACATTCAGATGGAGACCATATTACCTAACTGCACAATTTGTAATGTATTATAATGGATTTCCTGTAGTGATTGTGTTTGGAAGATAGCGTTGAATTTGGATTGTTCTATAAATGTGATAACATATCTCTGCAAGGCAGGTAGAAGTTCATTTATTAAAATCTAGAGGTAGTTAAAATGTAGTTCATAGTTCAGGTGCATTTCTGTAACATACTAGTGCAGTCACCTAGTGATCTTGTATATTAATTGCACTTACGAGTTCTGGATCCAATACACCTGCAAAAGGAGTCCCTAGCACATGGAGGCCAATGTCTCCAAAGAGAGCTTAGCAGGAATTGACAGAATCTGCAGTCCTCGCATTTTTACATATTTGAATTTTTAATGGCCCAATCAGTGTAGGTTGTCTGAATCCTCCTAAAACCTGGTGAAGCTCTTAAAATACAGATCTGGGGGTTTTGATCTACTCTCTATATCCAGTTGTGTACTTCATAATTCTTAAAAATATCCTTGGTCTCTTCCTGCTAGTCCTTATTTACAGCCTTCGTTCAGTCAGCAGGGTTCAGGATACATGAAACTGAACTGGGACCCCAAGGTCACAGGCTGTTTCTTTCAGCCACTCCTTTCATGTACTCATGAGTTCACAAGCACTAGCAGAGTGAATTACGTCTCCTGTTTCCCTGCATCTGCCTCAGGAAAAGAAGTTGTGATCTGCTCTTCATACAAACTGCTGCTTACAGCGCAGCCACAGAGAATCTCTCTCAAATTGTATATGGAGCTCACAAACTAGTATTTAACAATCCTACAGATACAATGTGGAAAAAGACCTTTATTTCTTGTCTTGGTTCATGATCACTAGTTCTGCAGTTTGTTGTGTTAGTACTGAGTTTGAAAAAGTCTCAGTGCTTTCCTTCATATCCTGTTTAGGTTCAGGATGCTAAGTACTTTAATAGAGAAATATGACATCTCCAGTGAGGGGGAGATTATATCTCCAGGATACAGCTAGCTTGTTTTGTGTATATTCTGACTCAGTGGGATTGTTGCATAGAACTTCTCCCAAATTGACAGGTGAAGTCTGCTTAACTGCAGGTATAGTTCTGTGCTAATACAGCCAGATAGCTTCTGGGACAGTTCTGGGGAGCTTAGAAGTCATTAAGTTTATACAAGCAGGTTGTTAACCATCCCATATAGAATCATATAATCATTTTGGTTGTAAGAGGCCCTCAGGATCATCGAGTTCAACCATAACCTAACCTAACTCTAGCACTAAACCATGTCCCTAAGAACCTTGTCTTTTAAACCCCTCCAGGGATGGTGACTTTACCAGTTCCCTAGGCAGCCTGTTCCAATGCCTGACAAGGCATATTTTGCAAGTGTTTTTCTGGGATTCCTAAGATATTTGTATTCTAGTACAGCTGTTGGTTATGTAACCATTTCCCTTTGAACATACCAATTTAACAACTCTACAGAGATTTGTGTGTGTGTGGTTTTGTGATATTGGTAATAAAAATTATTATTCAGGTTGAAGAAGAAGGAGAATGAGAAAGATGATGAAAAAGAAGTGAAAGAAGATGACAGAGAAACAAGGGAGAAAAGGTGTTTCATATGTGGGGATGTGGGTCACGTTAGAAGAGATTGTCCTGAATTCAAACAAACCCGACAGAGAAATAACAGCGTGCCAGGTGAGTTAGTTTATGTGTTGTTAGTATAATTTGAAAGTTCTGAGATCCCTTCTCTGTAGGTTTCTATATAGACCTGGTAATTATGTCAAAAAAAATCTCCAACTAATGATTTCAGTTATTGCAAATACAGCTTTTAGTCTAAGTGTCACTTTTCTTCAAGTGGGGTAATGCCTCCTGAAGTACAGTCTTTGGATGGGTGGAAAAATGTACTCGGCAGTAAATATAGTGTACTTCAGGGTATTGCATTATTTGTCTTCCACACACAATGGGTGCATTTAGGAGTAGTAATCATAGTAACAATTGATTGCATTTCCTCTTCCAAATATTTGTCAAATGTTAGCTAACCCTCTGTCATCTATGAGAGGTAAGTAAATGCATTTTCACCAAAAGTCAGTGGTCTTAAAGTAACACTTCTAAAAGCATACAGATTCATTACGAATCTAGATCTAGCTTTCAAATTACTGTTAGTAATTAGAGACAAGTCTAATTGCAAATCCATTCAAATTAGGCCCTTAGGTGCCTGCAGTACTTGAAAAAGTAGGAAGAACAATCGTAAATGAACTTCAGAGAGGACCTTGTTGCTTTTCTGTATTCTGATATTCCTTACTCTTTTTTTTTTTTTTTCCTTCCTTCTTTGCCCAAAAGTTTCTGCTGTTGCTATTGCTATTTAAAATCCTGGTGCTTACAGCAACAGCGTGGAAACCTGTATAAAGCAGCGCTCCCACCTGTTAGCAAAGTGAGCTTTACTTGTGCTCAAATTTGTATTACTTGGAATTAGGTTTTGGGTTTAGCTGCCTCTAGCTATTAATGCTGGCTGTTGCCAGTAGAGGGAGAGTTTTCCACTAAAAGGAAAGCAGAGGGTAAATTGATTTACCTACTCTTTGTCACATGAGTTTTAAGGTATTGCTGACTCCCAGTTCTGGGTTAATTATTCTGTCATCTGTAACCCTGTGGTTTTTATTTACATTTTTGTTCCCTGATTAGGCACCCAGTTGGTCCGAAGCTTGGTAAATTCACAGCTAGTGGCTGTGAGTCAGCAGCAAGTGGAACGACCCTTGCGCACTAGACAGTCATCAGAATGTGTAAGTTCCGATTAGCTGTAGTATCAAAGTAAGCAAGATGTAGCAAACCAGTGATCCTGGCCCATGCTGGGAACAGGTTTGCACAGTTTTTTAACAGATTCTAGACTCTATAATGATGGCATTGCACTCTGCTGGTTACTTAAACTTTGATTTATAATATAGTGTCTCTTAGAGAGCTTTTATGGGCTTTCAGTATTGAAACTATATGGTCAAATTACATATGTGATAGCTTGCCATTCTGAAAGGCCAGCTTTGCTATCTTTGAGATTTAAGCTAGGATGCCTTCTGAAGTCTCGTGTTTGGTTATTCTTGCAATGTTCTGGAATTGCTAAGGGAAGTAAAGTATAGCTCATCATTAGCATCCTGGAGACTTAGGTTCAACTATTGTGATTCTCTGTGGTTTAAGAGAACTGTCTTAAGGGACTGTCACAAACAGGCAGGGAACACAGGTGGATCATAACTTCGGTTCAGATGTGATACGTAGGGCACAAGTCTACCAGAGCACTCTAGAAGCACAAATGGAACAATGGGGAAATTTTTGGTAGTTTTCTTTTAGAATTTGTTCAAGTCTCTAAAGGACTAGATAATATATGTTAAACCTGCTTCGAAGTGGAGGCGGATAGCAGGCAGTATTCGAGCAAATACAAATGTTGGTGTTTAATGTTTTTGGAATGCAGAATACAGCAGAAATTATTTTAAGCTATTAGTCTGAGAAACATGTGCCTGCTAATGAAGCTGGCAAGTAAGCAAACATGGTAATCAGGGCTGCTGATCACTAATGCTGTTTGTTCAGTTTACTAGTTTGGGTATAGAGTATTTCCTAACTGGTAAGCAAGCTCCCATGATAGAGACATTATGACATAGTTTTTACTATAATAACATGCTCTTAAGGAGGGGTGGTTACAGCCCTAATCAGCCTCGTATTTCTGCTTGGGAATTGAAGCTGGACATGCGGGTGCACACACAGTTGGGCACATCATGCACACTGGACCTGCAGCTTGTGCACATTCTGGTGTCATCGGGATGTCACAGACTCTGTGTGTGTGTGTGTTGCATGGTTGTCATTTGGCCAAGATTCCTTGGTGAATATGTGCTGGCCAGGGATTGAGAAGAATAGGAAGGGAGAATGTTAGCAGAGCAAGAGGGAGAGAAAAGGGAAAGCAGGAGTGTGGGAGCAGACCAAGAGGCTGGGGCATAACATTTCTCCTCTCCTGCTGCTGGCATGACCAGTGCATGCTTGTGGTGGTTCAGTGTTTGCAGGAAGGCTGCAGTCAGTGCATGTGCTCTATTTTTATAAGATTTAAGCTGTTAAACTAGTGGTTGTCTTTCAAATCCCAGGTTTTACCTTCTCATCCTGGTTTGATAACAGGGCATAGGAGGCAGTCATACAGAACAGTTGGAATAGCAGCAGGAACCAGTCCCAGCTTCTGGGCTTCAGCTTTTGCCCTGGCAGAGCCGCACAGCGTGCTGCTGTAAGGCATGCTCTGAAAGGCTGGCATGGGGAAATCCTGCACACCTCTGGGTGCTGAAGAAAAGTGACTGCCAATTTAAACAGACAGTCAAGCAGTCACGGGGAGTGACAAGCTGCAGAGACCTTTAACTTCAGCTGTTCGACAGCAGCTGAATTACTTGGAGCATAGCTGTCTGCTGTAGTCTGTGGAGGGAGACAAGCAGCTCCAGGGGAGATTGAAATGTGCGATTCAGATCATTATCTGTGGTTTAGGTAGCTGGCTGTCATTTGAATTTCTCTTTGGAGGCACCTTGTGCCATCGCTATCTTGTCTTAGTGCTTAAACCAGATTAGCTTAATCCAGACACTGTTTTTTGGCAGATAAAATTGGGAACTATTTTCCCAGCCATCCAGGTTCTTGAAGTGCTTCTCTGCTTAGTTGCAATACTTACTGAAATAGGCTCATGCTTGTCGCCAGTGAAAGGGAAAGCTTTGTAAAAGCTCTGCAAATAACTGCTATTTCTGTGCCTTTAGCCATGGCTTAACATCAGGATATGAGGGTTGGAACCAGGTTTCTGGAGTTTCAATTTCTTGTTTAACAGACTAAATGAAAAGTAAAGAAATATTAGGAGCATACTTTGGAATTACCTTAAAAAGTGTATGTAGTAATAATAACCACTCTATTTAGAAGTAAGGGAAGCAGTTAATGAGATTCTGGGCTGTAAATAAGTAGCATGGGGAAGACACTGATTAAAAATCAGAAACAGTTCTGTGAGGAGTCTAATGAAGAGCCTGGGGCTAATGCTTGCTCCGAATGATGTTTCTGATGGTGGGATGTGCCACATTGACAGACCTAATTATCTGGTGGTGAAAATCAGTGTCAGTCAAATTGTTCTTATTTAAACCACCAGGAACTTGGGCGCATTATTTGGGGTGTTGCTGGGAGTGCTTTGCCTAGTCTAATACAGTAGGTGCTTATTAAAGAAAATTACTATTAAATAGCTAGTGAACTAATCAGAAATACATACTTTTTTTTTTTCCCCTCCAGTCTGATTCGCATCAGTCATCTTACTCTCCACAACCTCAACAATTTACACAGAATTCCTCTCAGCCAGCCTCCATTAACCAGACTCAGCCACAACCAATATCCCAGTCTAAGCACGTTCCACAGCCACAGCAGGGTGCACAGCCACCCCATCAGGTCCAGCTGCCTTTGTTTAACTTTCCCCAATCTCCCCCAGGTCAGTATTCCACCTTGCATAACCTGGGACTACTTCAGATGCACCATCACCACCAAATTCAGCTTCCCAACACTTCTTGGCCTATACATGGGCCGGTTATTCACTCTGCAGCGGGTAACCCTCCTCATTCTACAAATGTTCCATTTTCTATGAGATCTGGCAGCAGCAGCACCACAAATAACCAGAGCAGTGTAAGCTTGAATGATCCCAGTATCATCTTTGCACAGCCTGCTGCCAGGCCCATGGGAATTCCCAGCACTTCTCATGAGGGACCCTGGCACAGCCCCGTGACTCCAAACTCGCTGGTGAACAATGGCACGGTGGGGAACTCAGGTAACTCTTCTCTGTTGTATCAAACCTCTCGCTCTTTGTGTTCAAATGTTAAGTGTTACAGGAACAGCTAACGCTTTCAACTTGTTTCGTATTAAAAATATGATGCTTTAGAAACTAATTTATCACCTTCTCTCTATTAATGTTTTAATAGGAAAAAAATTAGGTGAGTCGGATCATTGTAACTTTTAGGCATTGGTCCTGTCTGCCATTAATGGCTGTGCAACACATGAGAAATCATGCATTCAACTGAGAAATGTTCTAGTAATTGTTTGCATCTAAGCACATTGCTGTGAATATGCTTAAAAATACATTTTTCATTTATGTTGTTGTGTAGTTTTATTAGATGAATACTGAGACTGCAGCTGCAAACTTAGAGACTTGCAGAATTATGGTTGTGCAAATTTAATCTTGCCTCCTTACATTTAGTACAGTATGACGTGATCTTATGTGGTTTTTTTTCTTATAGTTTATCCTGACACATTTCACTTCCTTAATCTCAACATTGTTTTCTGAAAATACTTCATACAGATTTCCACTGCGACAAGTGGGCAACAGCCTTTTGCCTCATGCTGAAGCCAAGTACATTTGTATGTTTGAGGCTGAGAAAAACAGTATCAAGTAATTAAAGCCCATGCAGCTTTCTGTGCAACATAACATGTAGCAGCCCCTAAATTTTAACTGTGATCTTTTAAATCATTATAATGGTCTTTTGATTTATTCTGAGTAACTCCTCCTATGTTTAAAAAAAAATATATCCATCATACAATATACTGATGGAGATGTTCATCACAAGATGGAAATTTTGGATCTTCTTCACAGTCTTTTTCTGCACTAATAAGGTGGTTGACAGCAACAGATTTTCAGCTGAGCCGACAGTGTTGAATGGGGTATAATTCACCAGTGAGTTTCAGATATTTGTTGAGATGCTGGAGGTGCATGTTTTTCTCTTCAGAGCTTGGTGGGGGGACTTTTTCCCCATGCAGCTCCTTCCAATCCAAGTCTCCTTACCCAGGTAGTTGCCTTCTCTCAGACAAGATCCCCAAATCCTAGTTTCTGCTCTGTTCTCTCTTAACGAGTCCAGTTTCTCATCATGTAGTCAGTCAGTCCCTGTCTTCAGTCTTTTCCCTTTTGCTCTATGTCAAGTTTCTTCCACTCTCATTGTGCCTGCACAGGTGACTTCCCAGGTTTTTTGCGCTGTCAGTCACAGTATCTTTTTTCCCTTCCCTCAACCTCCACGTATTTCCAGTTTCATCACTCTCCTTTTCCTAGTTCCCAGTCCTAGTATTTTTCCTCTTCGTATTTTAATCAGTTTTGTTTCCTTTTTGGCTTTGATGCCATGAAGGTGGGGTCACTGGGTTGGGCGCACAGCAGCAATGAGCTGTCCACTCTCTTACTTGCTCATGACAATTTGGGAACAGTAAGTTTGTGGAAACCTTGTCTTTGCTCACATAACCTTGAGTTGGAAGGAGCAATTTTACTTTCTTTTCAGTAGACAGTTGATCAGAAGTAGGATTGTTAGCAGTTTCAGACAGACGACCTTTTTCATGCTGCTTACGGCACCGTGCTTTATGTTTTATTGTGTAAAAGTTACTGTTATTTTTAAATGTGTAGCTTACTTTTATTTAATGAAATTCTGTCTGCATTTTTTTTATTATGAGCCTGAAGGGGAACTGATATATTGAGAAGGATAGTTACTTAAATTTCTTTATTTGTAAATGTACATTGTTCAACTTTTTAAATTAGCAGGCATTGCTGTGTCGTACAAAATTTGGAGCTACGGAAAAAAGAGCAGAATTAGTAATACATTATTTCACATCACCTGTTGTGTGTCCTGCCTCCTTGGATGCGTGATTTCTCATCCTTAGTGCTGCAGTAATACTGAATTTGTAAATGCCATAGCTTACAATTCATGTATTTATTTCAGAATAGTTTTTATTTTTGTCTCTAAACATCAATTTTATGTTGGTCTGATGATCTATGTATCAAGCTTCTTAAGCATACAGGTATAAGTGGAATTCCACTGTACATCTTTTGAGAATTATTTCTTGCTGTAGGATAATAGCTTTCACATCACAGCTGTGTCAGTGATAGTGAATATCTGTGTGGGATCAGGTATTAGTAACATTGCCCAGACCTTGTATTTTTCATCATGAGAATGATGTAGGAATAGTGAAATTGTAGGTCTTGATTTTCGTACTGATTCGTCCTCTGTCTTCCCCCCCAGTAAACTCTATTATAGTGAATAATGAAGTAATTTAGGTTGTAATTTTTGCTGATGTATATTAAAAAAAAAAAAAAAAGAGTAGCACATCAGACTAATTGCATTAAGTCCCCTGCAAACTGTTATTTAAGATGTAAATTGTATTTGTGACTTACTGTTTAATTATTTCAACTTGCAATGTGCTTTTCCCTTTCAATTGAAAAATAGATCAGGGTTTCCAAGGACAGTTTGGTAAAATGAATCCTCCTTCTGTCCCTTGGGACCATGGGACCCCTCCTACCCATTTTCCTCTCCTCCGAGGAGCGTGGCCTTACAATATGCCTCAGAACTACATGCAGCAGGGAAATGCCAGCTACCCACCGAACAAACCTTTCTACCCTCAAGGTACTAGAACTAGTATGTGAATCAACAGCTCATGCAACATGTTTCTTTACTGTCTCAAAGGCTTTAAAAGCCAAGGAATCACGTTTCACTTGCTGCTAGGCTCCCTGGAATCATAATTGAACCCAAGAGTCAAATCAACGCTTCAGCTTCCTCTATGGATGGATGAAAATCTGTGTGGGAGGGAAGGGGTTAAATCAAATTCTGAAATCTGAGCCAATTTGCAGTCTGTTGCACTTCCAGCCTCTTTCTCCTTCCCTGCTGCTCTCAGTGTAAAGCCATCTCGGCTTCAGTTGAGGTTGAGATGATTTGCCCACGAGCGTGTTAAGAATATGAAGAAATCTTTTACCTAATTCATTTTATTTGGCTTTTGTACCTTGTATTGTGGAATGGCTCACAAAGATAAAAACTTGCAAGACCATGGAATAGTTGAGGTTAGAAGGGGCCTCTGTAGGTTACCTAGTCCACCCCTTCTGCAGTCAAAGCAGCACTAATTTCACAGTTAGGTCGGGTTCAGTTATTCAGGGTACCTCGGAGGACTGACTTTATCTCACCTCTTTGTGCTGCTACTGGATGATAAAGTGCTCAGCACCTGGCAGGACTGGGAAGGGCTGTAGGAAAAAGGCATTTGGCTCCAGTGAGAGTGAAACTGTGCCCAGATTTTACTTGGAGGCTTTGCAATCACCGTGCTGCTGGGTCACCTACTGTAAAGTGAGAAATACCAGCACCCGATATGTTTTTCAAAATCTAATCTATTGGCTGTAGTGAGGTTTTCAAGTGACACCTGTATTTAAAAATCCTGAAAGTATTTTTGTAAAATAACTCAAGTAATGCAACAAAATGTCTTGATTCTGAGGAAGTTTTGAAAATAGGATTGAAGTAACACTGCATTGTCCCATTCAGTGGGTTAGCTGTACAGATAGCATTTGTGTCAGCCTAGTAAAAATGGCTTTATTTCTAAGTAAGATTAATACATTGACTATAGCCAAGTACTGTTAAATGTATTTAATTTGCTGAAGTAATTGTAATCCATTTTCTTCCAGCTGGTCCACTGATGCAGAGTAACCAGAGGTTCTCGCTTCTGTCTCAAGGACACCCACACTTGAATCTGAATTACATTCAACAGAAAAAGTGAAATTTAATGGGATTGTGGGTGGGTGGGGGGAGGGGAGGAAAAAAATTCAGGTTCTGATTTAAAATCTTAATGCAACGTGTTTAGATACAAGATTATTTAAGACTTTTTAAACTGTATCATTTGTACATAGATATGAACTATAGTTTTTACTAGTATCACAAAACTGAGTGATACAAATTTCATCTATTTTATTACCCTATTTTTAAGGGGAATTGTGTTTTGTTTTATCTTTATAAACTGTAAAGAGAGAGAATTTTTAAAATTAAGTTCTTTATTTTCTATTAGCTGTATTCATACTTTGGTTGCTTCAGACTTTATATATATTGTTCTAAAAAAAAAAAAAAAAAATTAGAAGGGGATTTCATGTGTTGAAGGATTTGTCACTTCTATTCTTTACAGAACTATGTAGTGCCAAAAAACTTTTTAAAAGAAAAATAAAACTGCAAAAAAAGGACATTAAGACTTTTTTCCTCTTCCCTATTTGTATGCATGCTTGCATTTAATTGTAATTAGAAAAACCAGAATAGATAAAAGATGAGCGGTTTGAATGAGGCATACAATCAGTGTGCCTGTTTTTCCCCATGCTGGTGTCATTGCATGTGTGGTTCACGGGCAACGTGTCTTTCTTTTAAAATACTTAAGGGAAGAGCACACCTGCTTTTTCTGTTTATAAACTTTGCAAAATAATATGAAAATACTCTAGAAAATCAGGCTCTAATATTGAGTAATTCTAGAGATCACCTTCCATAAATTCACTTGGCATACTACTTTTTGTGTTAACACTCCTTGGGCAATGTATGAAAATCTTTAAGCTGTAAACGCTGTGTTCAGGAGACAAAACTGTGAGTCCGTGCTCCTGAAGCAAGACTATGAACAAAGGGCTGGTACACAAAGGGTTTAACACAACTGATTTCCTGTGATATGTAATTAAAGGTACTAAGGTGAGAACTGTAACTTGAGTAAGAGCTTAAATATTCTGAATTTGAAAAACACTGTTTTCTGGTAACAGCATCAGAAGCATATCATTAGACTTAAGGAACCAGTAACAGCTGGGTGTTGGAGAGGGGGTTTAAATGTAAGCTCTTGTTTTCAGTAAACACCCTGGATTGTGACAGTCTGTCTTCCTTTCCTGTACTGGAGGTTTGAGGCTGGTAGCTCTTTACTTTTTATAACTCAAACATATTCTCTCTTTGGCAAATAGATGGAGTGGCTGTTTGTCAAAACAACACCCTGATTTGAGAATTAAGCCAGCTTCAACTAGAAGTCTAAACTAAGTATTAGGAAAGAAACAGCAAGGAGCCTCTAGAGACAAAACCCCCATTTTTTTTTTATTGCTCTTCACTAGTTTTTACAGGCCTTGAGAAAAACAATTTAAAAAACAATCCTCAAATTCTATCACAAGGATGAGTAACCAACTACATAAAAAAGTATCCTTAGCTTTCTTTTAATTAAAAAAAAAAACCCAAACAGCAACCAACACTTGTACAAGAAGAGAAGGATTAAATGGGCTGCTACAGCAGCCAGCACGTATCCAGCTGTCCCGTAAAGCAAAGAGGACAGTACTGGGCTGCAGTTCAAGGTCCCCAAACTGTGTGCTGGATTTGTTATTCATTCCCTCGCCGACTCTTCTTGTGACTTTTCTTAGATCTGAAACAAACAAACAAAGCCATATGACACAGGACTAGTAACTGTTTTAAAAGACCAATGTAATTCGTAGCAGTAAATGGTGCTTTCTGTGGTGAACTACGGACAGTGTGACGTGACTTTACTACACTGAGGGAGGCACCGTATGAAATATTTCCAACCTTGTAACACGACCTTCAACCCCCAAGATTCAGTGACAAGTAGGAGCTCCTACAAGGACAGACACCCTTAAAAACATGCCAGGGCTTTACCTTTCAGGTGATTTGGAATGACTTCTGTGTCTGTGACTACGATGATGCCCTAGGACGTAAAAAAGTAACTGTTACTTCCATAGACCCTGGAATTCTTTTTTGATTTGCTAATACAGTCTGCTTCCAGTGATCAAGTGTCCTAGATAAGGCCAGAACCACCCTCACCTTAATTAGGCACTCAAATTAACCTCCTGGCAAATAAGTGAAAAACAGACTCAAGGCAATTTTGCAGGTATTAACAAAGCTTTCCAGCTGTGCTTTCATATATAACTAGCAGTTTTATAAACCAGATTAAGCACCTTTGCTACCTTATTGATATAATGACACAGATTTTTCTTGCAGTGGATGTTCTGCTGACAAAGACTTGCCAGAATTAAACTGAAAATGACACAAATACCTGGAGATTTAGATCTTGATCTGTGGCGCCTCTCCCTGGATCTGCTCCGGTGTCGTCTTGGGCTTTTGCTGCGATGCCTCTCCCGGCGCGGTGATGGACTGAGAGAAAGGAAGCTTTTAAGATAGTCATACTAAAAATGCACACGTTTAAAAATTAAATAGAATAAAAGACTACCTTCTTCTCTTTGGAGAGCGGCTTCGCCTGTAATTGGGGGAAAAAAAAAAGTCACTAAAAAGCACTAGCAGAACCAACCCGTATACTAAAGGAATAGATAGGGAGGTGCAAGAGATTCTGACTGAATAGTCATCTTCACGTCTATGCCTTGCTGCAGCCATCTGCAGCAACTAAACTAAAAATATTGCCCAAAAAGAGCCACGCCTCACCTTCTCGGAGACCTGCTTCGGCTCCGCCTGTACCGCACAACCGGAGATCTGCGAGGTTTATCAAGGTCTCTGTAGCCTCTTCTGCGGTGGTCAGGAGAGGGTGCTCGCTCCAGCTGGAAACAACAGCAGGGAGGGAGGAAAGGTTCTGTAAGTCTTGTTTTGAAAAGGTTTTTATCTCTCACTAAGGATTCTGAACAATTAATATAAATTATGAAAGTCATGCCATCAAGCTTTCCCATCCTCAAATATTTAATATTCAGAAGTGAGTAGTACTGCCTAAGTTTGCCAACTGGAAATTAAAATGGCCAGCTCCCATACTGTTGATTCTTGAGTACAAAATTGACTGTGATGGTCACCATAACCTTCATCATCACCTTTAGTTCTCTCAGTTATACATGTATGGGAAACAATTTATCTGAGACATGTTTAACACAGACACATCCAGATTTATGAATTTCAGGAGACTGAAAAGCTGACAAACACAGAGCGCTTGAGAACCACTTCAGGGTCTGACCAGTTCTCACCAGCAGCTTCTATGAAAATATGTGAAGTGGGGAGACAGGAGTTGCAAGCAGCCTCGTGGGGCCTCCCCTCAAATATTTCTCACAGGCCATGAAGTGTTCTGTGGTGGTTCATCACCAGCTTTAACTATGAATTTGCAAAATAGTTCACCAACCTTTTCATCTTCCTCCTCCTCTTCCTCACTAGATTCTACATCATCCATGTCTTCTTCCAAAGCACTGACACGAGGCTCAAGTTGCTCAGCTTCTTCCAGAACATACCGTTTCTAGGAGAAATTTTCACTTATCTTATGTAACCTTGTTCTTAAGAACAAGCAGCTTAGGAGGCATTTCGTGTGCCAGAGGGGCAGGTATCACAGCTTTATGCAACAAGCCAGCAGCTGATACAACTAGTGAATTTGATGCAGTTCAGAATTCAATAACCATCTACTTCTCCAAACCTGTAATCGAGGCAGAATGATATCGCAAACACGTTCCTCATGGAGTAGTTCATCAATGAATTCATCCACGTGCATCAGCTCAAATTCTGGGTGGGGGGAAGAAACAGCGTTTAAAAGACAAAGACTATTAACACTAGTGGCTAAAGATTAAACCCTTCAGACAATTTATGTCAAGTGGGCTGTACAAACAACAGACCTAAAATCATTCTCAGGGATAAGAAAAATCATTAGGCACATCCTGCATAAAGAGGGAATAAAGAGGCTAGGATTAGTAGAATTACCGTGCTTAAACCAGTGCTCGAATAGTGTTTCTTTGGTATTTGTGGAACTGAGTTTCAGTGCCCAACAGAAAACATAAGCACTTGTGGACAGCAAAATAAACAACATAGTTCTCATTTGTAAAAGCATGACCAGCAAGACTATCCAAAGGATGAATTAATAAAAGTAAGGTTTAAAAAAAGATTGCTATGCCACAATTTTTTAAGCTTATATTACTAAACAAAATTATCATTTTATCTAGAATAATAAAGCTTTTAACAAAAGATATCAATGAGGTACTAAGAAACCACAACTAAGAGCGCTTACCCCCATTTCTGTTCTGACTTTTTATTTTCCGATAGTCATTGTACAGCGGTTCAAGATACTTGTAGCAGTCAATGGCAGTGCCTGTCAATCTCATGTACAATGCACCAAGCATTCGGACATACCTGCAAAGCAAACCATTTCACGTATCTGAGCTTTTTCCATAGTTAGTAGTTTAGAAAGGAGTTCTTTCCGTAAGTTTCTGAGGAAAATCAGTACACTAAAATGAATAACCGACCATTTAGACTTCAGGATTTCTTCTTCAAGTACTTAAGTATATATACATACTCAAGTACAGAAAGAGCACAGGGTGCAGGGTGAGCGGCTCCAACTGCCCCAGTGAGGAGGCGAGTTGCTTCTGAAAGCAACAGGACAGGCAGAGAGAGTTGGGGTGTTCAGCCTGGAGAATAGAAGGCTCTTGGGAGACCTTATTGTGGCCCTGCAGTACCTAAAAGGGGCCTACAAGAAAGATGGAGACAGACTTTTTTGCAGGGCCTGTTACAACAGGACAAGGGGTGATGGTTTTAAACTAAAGGAGGGGAGACAGGCTGGACATGAGGAAAAGATTTTTTACACTGGCCCAGGTTGCCCAGAGAGGTGGTGGATGCCCCATCCCTGGAGACATCCCAGGCCAGGCTGGACAGGGCTCTGAGCAACCTGAGCTGGTGAAGATGTCCCTGCTCATGGCAGGGGTGGCACTGGATGAGCTTGTAAGGTCCCTTCCAACCCAAACCGTTCCGTGATTCTCTGACACAGACGAGCTTTCTGGCAAGAAGAGTCTCCTAGGGCCCGCTAAAAGCTGAACCCTGTGCTGAGGCTCCCCTGGCTTTTCTGGACACCCACATTTCAATCAGTACAGCAACCAAAAGAGGTGGAAACCAAGCACATGCACCACGGACTCACTTGAAGTCCTCGTTCTTGATGAACTCCACGATGATGTCCTTCTCGGGCTGGATCTGCAGCATCTTCAGCGTCAGGCACAAGAACGGCGTCGGCTTAATGTTCCCCCCGTAGACGCCCCCCACGTACTTCAGCTCCATGGCCTTGTCCACCACCAGCTCGGCTGCGAGAGGGACGAGCCGTCAGCGCGGGCTTCCTCGGCCCCCCCCGCCGCCCGCCCTGCCGTACCCGTCAGGCCGAAGCACTCCTCCTTCCAGTACTTGGACTCGTAGATACGGGTGCGAATGATCTTCTCCACCAGGTACTGCGGGTTGGTGCCGTGGATGCTGTGCGCGTCCTTCACCGTCCGGTTCGCCATGGCGGCGGCCGCCGAATCCCCTCAGCTCCACAGTAGCAGCCGCCCTGCTCCCCTTCCCTGAGGGAGGCCGAAGCGCCTTCCGCTTCCGGGGCGCGGCCGCCATCTTGTCTCTGGGCTTTTACACCCCTTCCGCCTACGACTTCGGGCAAACAAGGCGCGACTTGCTGCGCGGGCCTCTCCCCGCCCCCTCCGTCCTCTGCGCGCGCGCGGCCGAGGGGGCGGGGACCCGGGTAGAGCTTTGGCGCGAAATTCTATCCGAGTTCCCGGCAGGAGCTCGTGCTGCCGCCGCGCGCGCGGAGTCGGGGGGTCGCTGAGGTGCCGCGGTGAGTGAGCGGGGCGGGGGGGCTGGCGGCTCCGAAGAGGTGAACCGGAGCCCCTCCGTGTCTCTCCACGGCTGCGACCCCGCGGCTCAAACGGCCCCTTCGGACGCCGCGGCCCCGCAGGCCGCCCGAGCCGGGCAGCAGCCCCGGGCGGGCTCCCTGAGGAGGGCCGTGCCCACCGCTCCGCCTCCTCCTCTGGAAACGGAGCCTGGGGGGAATGAAGGGGAGCGGCCCCCGTGGCGGAGGGGGCGTTTTTCTCGGCACTGCGGCGCGTTCTCGGAGAGAAAATTCTTATTAAGGAAAAAAAAAACCCAAACAAACATAAGAGAGACGTTCGTGACGGGCTCACCTGGGTGGTCGCTGGAGGAAAAGCAGCGAGGCCGAGTCCTCAGCCCGGCCGTGGCGGCCCCGGGAGGCCTCGGTCACAAGCAGAAAAGAGCCGATAAACCTCCTCTGTGTGGGAAGTAGCCAGAAACAAAGGAATCGTGTGTCTGTCAGGTGTGTTAGTCAAGCGCTAGACGTGAAATACAGGAATTTAAGAATAACCCACCTCTAAACACCTTCCCTTTTTCTTCCTCCTGGCTCTGAACCAGCCACTACGTGGCTGTGTTCTTCGTACACACTGAAAGAATCGACCTCATTTCTATGTCTCTTTGCCTGCTTTTATTTTTACATAGTAATAACAAAAAAAATGTTTATTTATTTTAGCTTTTCCTTAGGAATCATGAACACCCGGCAGAAAAGCAAAATTATCTACTCCTGGTATGGAAAACCTACGAGCTCAGACAGAAAACTGAGGACTTTGCAGTACAAGTAAATAACGTTTATTTCTGGCTTGCTCAGGGAAGCTTAATGGGTGAATGTTTCTCTGCCATCCTGACATCGTTCGGGTTAATGTGGCGGTCAGAGAGAATGTGAGTAAGGTTTTGAGCGTTGTGCTGTGACACTGTGTATGTCACAAAGCTCTTGAATTATAAATTGTATGATGTATAAACAAAACCACTTAAATCTATGAATAAGTGTTAACTCTCTTTTTGAAATATATATGAAATCTTTTAATCGGGAAACTCAATTGTAGGCTTCACAAGATGGAGCATAACTAGTTGTAAGATTGGCAGGTCATCAGCTTTGATGATGTATGAATTATAAAGAATATGAAATCTTGCTTATCTGCATGTGTGCATCACTTTCTAGGGGAATCCTTATTGTATCAGAAAGAAGCAGAACAGAAACCTGTATACAACTTGGAGAGTTTATTTTAGTTGAAGGGGAGAATGCTGATCAACCTTTTGTGGCACAACTACTGGATTTATATGAAGATGGTAAGAGAAATAAAAGTTTATCTCCTATCTCAGAAATCTTAAAATGTTTCAATGATATCTGTTTCATGGGGATATGTTTAACCTATAACCCCTTATCACTGGCATAATCTATTAAGGAAATTAGGCTTTGGTAATCACTGTATCTGTATTCACATGCTCCTCAAATATTTGAGGCTGATGGCTAATTTCAACTATATTTGGTAGTTAAACAGAGAGCTTAAAGACATTAAATTTTTACAGTCTGCTTTCTTATTTGTCTAATTTAAAAGAAAGGGTCCTTGAGGAAGGCAATGTGAGCTCATGCTTTATTTAGAGATTGGAAAATCCCAGTGGAGCAAGAGCACTGCAGCCCTGAAACTTTCATCTTATTAGACATCAGGGAATTTAGCAATAAAGGTACGAGGCTGAAAATATGGGGCTCGTTACTTCTGTCCCTTGCAGAGCTCCTTGTTTATAGAGAAAAGAACGCCTTGTTTCTAGAGAAAGGTAGATATCTGAAGATAAATCATGGAAGATGAGTGATACGAAGACTGTACCTGAGTCCGAATTAGAAAATGCTCATTAGCTGTGTCTGGTTTCTTTGAACAGCTTTGTTTTTCATTCACATATGAACACTTTAGAGTGGAACTTACTATTCACTTGTAATATGTTTTGAATGTTTCTTTTGACTTTCCACACTGAATCTGCTCATAGCATTTATTCAGACTTTGTTCTAGACATTTCAACAGCAGGTTTCTCTGATTTTTTCGGCAGTTAATAAAGGTGTTTCTGGTTCAGCTCTAAAAAAGCACTTTGAAATTACAAATACTGTTCTGAAATTTCTTACTTTTCCTTTTATCTCACTCTTTTCAGTTAGTGGGGTCCAATTAGATCATATTTATGCAAATAAGGAACCTCTTCATTTGTGATAATGAACTGGTGGATCAGCTGGTTCACAGGTATTTTGTGACTGAGACGCTATGTAGGTGTTATCTTAGTCCTTAAAAGTCTCAAATATTTTAATTTAGCTTAGAAAATCGGAATTGTAATGTCTTATCAGATGCTTTCTCACCTGTGTCCAGGGAGGATTTCTGTCCTTGATGGCATTTCAGCTAAAGCCATTGAGGTCTGGTGATAACTATTTGTGATACAATAAAATTGTTAATGTTCACTGACTTATTTGCATTGTTACAGGTGCTCAGCAGAAACGTGCAGTCGTGCAGTGGTTCTCTCATATTACAGAGATACCTCAGAACAAACGGAAACTGCTTAAAAGGGAGATTTTTCCTGGAGAGGTGTTTTTTGATCAAGTTTCTGGCTATGACACTGATATAGCTGTGGAGACCATTATTAGAAGTGTTGTGGTACGTACTGCAGCCCCTCTACACACAGGGGGATGAAAGAAATGGAAACAATTTGAAATACATAATCGAACAGCGCAGCTACTTTATTCCCTCCCAAACCAAATGTGTGATGTACATTTGTTAACTCAGTTACCACAAGATAGGACAGTTGAAAACTGTTGATATTCTGTCTTTCCCCTATCTGAAAATGACTTTGGTTGTTGGCAGCCAGCTCATGGTAGAGGTTTATGTGGAAAGAAGTAATGTGATGTGAGTCCTGTAGCGTGATAAACTTGTGCTGGTGTAAATGTAGGTTGAAAGTGTTGCTCTGTACAACGAAGGGTTGCGCGAGTTCCAATAATACCTGTGAACAGAAAATAGTTGAATGCTAAGAAAACATTCAGTGTTAAGGTGTGTTTGTTTTGGTATTTTCTGATTTTACAGGTAACACCACTACGTCTTGGGGAGGAGCTACCTATTAAATTTGAGAATGAAAAAACATTCTACGTAAAACAGTCTTGGGATGGGAAATGTTTTAAGCCTTTGTCCCCTGACACATTCTCTAAGCTGAAAGCAGCTAATAAGAAAGGAAGTGGCATCCCAAACTCTTCAAACTCATTTATTTCTTCAGACCTGACCTCTCCCCTGAAACAAGAGACAGAGAGAGTTGTTCGGAGTGCTACAAAACCAAAAAATGTTGAGTTGGAAATAGAATCAAAACATTCTGCTTCCAAGTCCTCCCTCGCTAAGGAGAGACATTCACAAAGAATGGCCAATGGCATCAAAACTCCAACAGCAAGGAAGAAGTTACAGTTAAACAGTATGTATACGGCAATATTCTGTCCATTCCATAGTTTTGAACATAACATGTTTTGTGCCTCTTAATTTTGGGTAGTTCAACCAATGGTAATATTCAACATCAGGATTTTTAGCTGCTTTATTCAGGCTTTGGGGTTAGCCCAAGTCTTTTGCGTGAATCAGTTCTTTGTCTTATGCCTGTTATTTCAAGCAGCTGTACTCCTTA
This sequence comes from Streptopelia decaocto, assembly GCF_964273445.1. Taxonomy (NCBI): domain Eukaryota; kingdom Metazoa; phylum Chordata; class Aves; order Columbiformes; family Columbidae; genus Streptopelia; species Streptopelia decaocto. Next base: position 15,048,685 of record NC_138659.1, read on the forward strand.
TATCCAATTGCTGTTGCAAATGTTTTATTTGTAACTGGTAAGTCCAAGTTAAGTGCTTGTTAGCTGCAATGCTACCAGTCAGCTGAATTTGACTTCACAGTGTCTCACTTTCTCCAGTCTTCTGACTAACGATGCACTAGAACGTTTACATTGGGCTGGTTGAATGTGTCACATTTTCAAACTGAAGCCTGAGTAAAGTTGTAAGTGATGGGGGTGGATTAGAAAACTGAAAAAATCAGTTTGTATTCTACTCATCTTTTTAGAGGAAGTGTATGCCTGATGTATGTATTTAGTTCCTTATTCCTGGAGTGTAGTGCTATCTCCTTTCATCTAAATGACAACCACCAAGGCAGTCATACCTTGTCTTCTGAAAGTTAATCAAACCAGCCCTATTAAAGCTTGACAAAAGTTCATTTTGCTCTTGATTCCTAGGTCCCACAAGATCTCCTAAAACCAGGCTGCTGGGATGTGAAGTTTTGGAACTTTTGGATGATGACCATGATACTGTAGCACCCTTAGAATCATCAGCTACTAAAAGAAAAGTGAAATTCACTGGCATTTTAGGCTCACCACCAAAAATACCTCGTGCCAAAGATAAGTCAAAGTCGGTATTTGATACTGCAGGGAACTGGTGTAGTGATACAATGCAATTATCCCCCTATAATAAGGTCAAAGACTGGAGCGAGAAACCTGAGAATCTTAAAAGGAAAGATGACAGTATACCGTAAGTGATTGGCCTTTTTATAATCATTTTTGTATGGGATTTCTACTTTTATGTAGTTCTCTTAAAGCACATTTATGAAAGACTTCTGGAGAGAAAAGCAGGTGAAGTCTCTGTACCATGTTTTGCCTGTTGAGATCACTGCAGGAAGGGGGTTTATTTAGCCTAAACACTTACCAGTGTGCTGTGGTGAAGCTCTAGAAAGTGTGTTCCTCGGAGCTGAACGAATGATTGGGGAGATCCTAAGAGAAGTTGACTTTAAAGATGGACACAAGCAGTTCCTTCTTCCAAGAACAGAGAGATGATGTTGGAAATGGGAATGGTAGGATGATATGAAAGGAAATTGAAGCTGTATTGATCATTACAGTTTGTACTCATCAACATGGATAAAAATCTGTTTTCCTGCAGTACATATATCATACAAGCTCAAATGTGCTCTGCTTGTGACAACTATTGAGATATGTTGAACTACAGAAAGGGATGCGATTGGCCTCATGAGAGTTCTCACTGTTGTATGTGGGTTTTCATGCTAATCTTTATGTACAAATGAAATCAAAACTCAAAAAAAGGTAATTGTTTAAGTATATCTTCACACAGCCTTTAAAAATGGCATTAAGCTGGGGCAGGAGGAGAATGGATCAGACTTTCATGTATAAAATGTTGCAAGAAGCCAAAACCAAATCATGTTCCTCCTTTCCAAGAGTAAAGTTGTGGGTACAGCACTTGGTAGATCTGCACTCTGTTCTTGTCACTTATTGTATAGCAAAAAGACATATACTTCTCAATTATAAGATAATGGCATTTAAGTGGTATTTATAGATCTAAAAAAAAAAAAATCTGAGATCTGTCTATAAATAATGAAAGTAATTAATCTCATTGTGTCCTTTGAAGTAATAAGAAAGTTGTATTAACAGTAAAGACTTTCAGTGGTAAGGATGAAGTGCCCAAGAAGACAACCAAGGAATTTCAAAACACAAATAGAAAAATATACTCCAAAGGGCAGATCAAAGAGATGCCCAAAGGAAATTGTGTTTGTCTTCTGTTGCTCTCAAAAAGAAAACCCAAAGCAACCAAACAAAAACTCCACAACCAAACAAAAACTCCACAACTCTTATGAGCCTCTGTCCCTTCAGCTTGGCAGTGTTGTATTTGCAAAATAATTTGGCTGATAATTCAACTCTATCAGCATGTATTCAGTGCTCCTCACTGGTGCATGTGTGTCTAACGGGGGGAGTGAGGGAAAGCTGTTAATATGCAGCAGCTGTCAGTCAATGTGAAAGAAATTGCTGTTGCCAGCTGAGGGTGCATCAGGAAACCAAGTGGTGTGATGTCAGAGATGTCTGTTTTGAACAAATGCTCATGCATTCACTGTTGTCACAGCGTTGTAGCTCAGCTAAGCAACTCTGACAGATAGGGGCTCAGGCTCTCTTTAGAATTTGCAGCTTTCCTCAACTGCTTCACAAAGCTTTACAGAAACACACTTTACTATAAAAATCTTTACAGACCATGAATGAACTATAGTAAATATTTTGTGGGGTTTTTTTATTGGCAAAGATATATTGGAAAGTGCAAGAGAAGGACAATAGTGCACCCAGTATCCATGCCACAGCCAATCTGTAAATAACTATAAGCAAGAATTTATGCTGGCTTGACATCCATAACAATTGAGCTTGAAGTTTGAAAGGCATTCTCTCCATCTTCACAAGTGTGAGGCAAAGAGGAAATAAAAATACCTTTGTGTTCTTTCTTGACAGTTTAACTGAAGATCAGCAACTGAGTATTCAGAGCCTTGTACTGACCCCTCGTTCTCGTAGAACATGTGTACAAAAGACAAGCGCTCGCATTGCAGAGCAAATCAGGTAAACTTTTGCTTTCATGATACCTGATTCGGATTGCTATTGATAGCTTGAAGCCTTGATAGCTAACACAAATGGTTCTAGAGGTACAGCTTAATTGCAGCGTGAGTGAAAATCATCTTATGTTCAGAAAGGGCATTGATCAGAACACTGACTTCCTTTAAACCGGTCTGTTAGAGTCATGGAAAATTAACACGTCAGGTGGAAAATATGTTGGCTTGCTGATCATGGTAACTACAGAAAAAGTTGAAAATGAATCAAATTATACTCTGTGGTGTGTAGAGTTGTATGTATTTTTTTTTTAACTCATGTCATTTCTGTTTCTCATAGCATATTAAATGCATTGAACCAGGAAGACGATTCTCTGTCCAGCTCAGACAGCTCTTACTCTTCAAGTAGTGAGGAAGAGGAGGATGATGATGATGATTATGTTCTCTGTACACCAGAAAAGGAAACTAAATCAAGCAGAACATTCAGCACCCCAAAATCTTCAAGGAGGTCTTCAGTTCAGACTCCTGCTAAGACCGTGAAGAAAACTGTAAGATTCCATTTAAAAGAGCTGTTTTTATTCTTTCTAAACCAATTGTTTGAGTGCTTGATAGCTGTGACCAAAGTCGAGTATCTCAACTTCTTAGCTTTCAATGAAATGTTATCTCGATTTGTATGATCTTTGGTATGAGTATAAAACACTTGTGCATTGTGCATACTGTGACTTGCCTTTTTCTCTTTTAATCTTGTACTCTGGCATCCCTGGATAGTCTTTGTGCTTAAGTAATGTTTGGGAAACTTTTATAAAAGATGAGTCTCCAACAGAAATTGCTCCGTGTACAAAATCTGTTTGAGGTTGTAACTTTTCTTTGCAGCCCTTACCAGCAACACCCAAGACACCCCGGAATGCAACTCCTGAAATTCCCAGGCGCAACCATGCAGCACAGAAACCAGCCAGTGTACTAGAAGAAGCCAGATTAAGGTAATGTGTCCTCAGGGGAGGAAATAATATTTTTTGCATTAGGTGCGCATAACAATAGGCTATGCTGAAGTCAGGAAATACTCTCTTTACCATATTGAATAAATTTGATAAAAACACATTTTTTTTTAATACCAAAAAAGCACTTACGAATTTACAGTACAATACTAGATCTACAAATGCTAGTAGTATTTACAGTACTACTTTCACAATTTCAAATCATTATAACCAGTCCATGCTAAGTTATTCAGAATTAAGTATCTGTCTTTATTTTGTGCAACATTAGAAAAATGAAGATCCTCTCTTATTAGCTTTAGATTGTAAAGTTAGGATATTTGACTCCTTTTAGTGCGTGAAAAAGCTTTACAGGTACTGTTGTAGATCTTCACAGTGGAAAAAAATGCATTCAGGACTTTTTAGTTTTTTCTGTTTCCTATAAGTGGTCTCCCCTGTTTTATCCTACCTCTACATCATCTTACTTTTTTTTTTTTTTTTTGGTGAGTTAAATCATCTAGATCTTTATTGGTGTGTATTCATGTTGTTTGTTTACAAATGTGACTGTTCAGCCCTTTTAAAACTTAAAAGCACGTATAGAGAGACTAGGCTATTTATTTTGGGGTACTCGATGTTGCTGTTCAGACCTAAGGTACATAAGAGAGATGTGAAAAACTACACACAACTGTGAAAGGTGGAGTGTCTGGCTATTTGTTTTCCTCAGTAGGTGCTTCAGGTAGAACTGCAAAACCACAAAACCTGGACCTCCTATTTCAATTTTCTTTTTCTTTTTTTTAATGAAAAGGCTGCACGTTTCTGCTGTCCCAGAGTCTCTGCCTTGTCGTGAGGAAGAATTCCAGGATATCTATAACTTTGTGGAAAGCAAACTCATTGATGGTACAGGAGGGTGAGTTTCTTGGTGACACTATAGCTGAGATCACATCTACATATGGCATAACGGCAGTCAATCAACACTATTTTTATTTAAAATGTTATCATTTTGCTAAATTAAAATTCTTAGTTGAATTTTCATGGTATATTTTTTCCGTAAGAAGGGTTGTGCAGAGAAATAATGTGGGCTCCTTTATTTTACAGATTCAAATTAAAGACCGAGATATAACTAGTCAATTTTAAATGTCTGAAATAATTTTTTTTAGAGAGGTAAATTATATTTATAAAATATTTTAGGTTGTTAATTGCTCAGTAATAATAAAAAGCCTCATGATCCTCCAATGTGTTATGTGTCACAATTTGAAAATAAAGGAATGGAAATATAGGGAATTACCTGAAGTGACTGGAGTAGAATTCAAGGCTGATCTCAGAACCCAGGAATTCCAGCTCATTATTCCTAAGGGTGTTATCATTTTGCTCAGGCTGCTGACAAGGTGTTCTTCTTCTGTAGGTGCATGTACATTTCTGGAGTGCCCGGAACAGGTAAAACTGCAACTGTTCATGAAGTAATTCGCTCTCTTCAGCAAGCTGCAGAAAATGATGACCTGCCATCATTCCAGTGTGTAGAGATCAATGGCATGAAACTGACTGACCCTCACCAAGCTTACGTGCAGATACTAGAAGTAAGTAAAGCCCTTTTGATGGCTCTCTGATTTGAAACGAGATCTTGGACTTTACCATCGGATTCTCAGTGTGTTACAGTATTCAGGGAACTTAACATATCGCTACTTCCACGTAGGCCTTATGAGAGATTGTATGCTTTTATCTTAAAGCAGGTTAAAAAATAATTAAAGCCATGGCCAGCTTCTTGACCTGTTTTGCTTTCAGCCGCATGAAGGCAGTGGCTTGAAAATAGCCTGTTATATTACCTCAGGTCAGGTTAAAAAAAAAATCTGAACTAGATTCTTTCTGTATTTTCCCCTTCTATAACTCTTTCTGCACATATATGCTTAAGAAGCTACTGAGATGACAACTGTGCAACTCAGTGTAGCAGTAGAATAATTACTAAGGAAGTCTTAATGGTTAATTGGTCTGTCATCATAGAAATCCAGATCAAGAGGAACCATCTCTGTCAATTATACTGTATTTGAGATTTCCGTGACAAACTATTCTGCAGTATCTCACCTGGGAATACTGACTGCGCTTGCGTTTATATGGGTGTGAATTTACTTTCACCCAATAGGCATTAGACAGTAACTGCTCAAAACCATTGTCAGTGTAGGCTAACTTTAATCCAGTGACCTGGAAATGAAATCATGGTTTCCTGAAGCATCTGTTCCATTTTCTTACACACTTCTGCTCCATTTACTTAAGTTTGATTGCTTCTATATGAGCAGGAAGTGACATAGATTGTTCTAATATCCCTATCCTCATCATTGGGAGTTAAATATATATATTTGTATCCTTTCCTCAAAGCAGCATAGATAGTATCTTGCTGTGGTGGGATTTGTTGTAGCCAGATCACTGTGTTTCTTTAGCATAGTGAAAGGCTTTGTGACAATTACATTATTTCATGGTAATATTAATGTCTTCTAACTCTTTTTGTTCCTATCCCGTTCAGCATAAGTTAAAACCAAGCAGGAGTTAAACTTCCTATTTCCAGAGTTTTGGTGTGATTAACCTGCAACATTGCTTAATGCTTGTCCAGTTACTGACAGGTCAGAAGGTGACAACGACCCATGCTGCAGAACTGTTGGCAAAACTGTTCAGTACGCCTGGACCAAAGAGGAAGACCACAGTGCTGATAGTGGATGAGGTGAGACCAAGAATCCTTCATTCTCTTTCCTTGAAGTATTGTAATTTTTGGAGGATGGAAAAAGAACTTGTACGTGTTTAGAGTATTTCACATGTGATCTAAAAGGAACAGACTTACAAGACACACAAGTAGTTCTTACCTTTACTAGGAAACTGAATTCAAACAGGCAAGTATTGCTATGCCATATTGTTCTCTGCCTTGGATTTCTCATTGGTTTTATGTTTTATTTTGGTCCAGATTATAGAATGAACTGTTCTGTCAAGTCCTACATACCATAGATTTCAACTGTGTTTTGTCTGGAAGCTGCTGCTTTTCCAGTAAGAAAACTCAGTGAAATAAGTCATATCCAGTTTTGAAACTCCTTAAATGTGCTATATTCAGTAATAAACAAATGCACACTCATTTTTTTGCTGTAAGCTAATTCTGGTTCTCACATGGAGGGCCTTTTAATCTTGTTAGATGGGGTATTAAGGTCACAGTTGTGTTTAAAAACTCTGGCTGTTTAATCATGCTATTGTGATTAATACTGTTCAAGCATCTAGTAGGACTGTGTTTTTCCAAAATATATTAGAGCCCTAATTCAGAAGATTCAGTCCTATTAGTAGATGGATAAAGGAAACAAAACATAGACAGCTTGTTTAGAATCATGTAAGAAGTCTTCTGTGGCAGAGCTAGCTCTCTCAAACCCCCATCAGGTATTGTAAATACAAGGCCATTCTTTTTCAGTTTAATTCTTCTCTTTCTATCTCTGCAGCTTGATCTTCTGTGGACCCGGAAACAGAATGTGATGTACAATTTATTTGACTGGCCAACTCAAAAGCACTCCAAGTTAATCATCTTGGCCATTGCTAACACCATGGACTTGCCAGAGAGAATCATGATGAACAGAGTAGCTAGCAGGCTGGTATGTCCTAGCAGTTTTGTTGCTGTGCAATAAAATGAGAACAGATTAATGTATGCAATCAAAAGTAATCCCGGAGAAAGGTAGGACTGGTTACGTCAGAGATTAAATAATGTGTTTATAATTCCCTCTCCAGAGGGCTGATAATGAACACATAAATCTTAGCAAAGTAAGTTTAGAAGCCAGCCTGCTAATCAGATGTTATGCTGTGTAAGTACACTATGTTCTTGTAAGAATGAATTAAGAATGCAGATGTCTTTTAAACATATTAAGATCTGGATGATCAAATGTCATGCTTCATGGTTAAGCTGCTTATTCCCAGTTCAGAAGAATTCCCTTCTGGCTTCCCTTCCTCTTTTTCCTTTCATTCTAGGCACCTTGTTACTTGTCTCTGCCATCATCAGCTGGTAGATTTTATTTCTCGGTTACCTTTGGACAGAAAGTTGGATGCACTCTGCACTTGTGCTGCATACATTTTCTTAGGTCATCTCTTCATCACTGCTCTGAAAAGTGATTTGCAGAAACAGTGCTCTGCCTCCATCCCTCTGGGACTCAAAAATAGTTCCACAGTATGTGAATTGCTTTCCCCTGCCCACCAAACCTGCAGATTAGCTGAGTCCATGTAGTCACAATAGAGGAGAATTTTGCATAAGAAATGCAAGACTCAGGCCTCCCATGGAATACCAAAGGCAGTGTGCCATCTGTAACATAGATTGTCCTCATCTGAAAGCAGTTTTTATGAGCTTGAGCCAGAATTCTTGGCTGATTGCTAAAGTGAAGTCAATAGCATGACTCTATACACATACAGATTTGCTAAAGGAGAGATGAATATTTATTCATAACTTCTGCTGTTACTGTATTAAAAATAAAATGTAAACAGCTGTAATAAAAATATTTTCATATTAGGTGGCTCTGATTTGTTTACAAGTTTTGTAAGATAAATTTGAATTCTAAGCAGCACTTGCTTCTTGGGCCTTTCAGTTGGGAGGTCCAACCAAGAGTTCTCAGTCACAGTTTTGTGGATTTGCACGTTTATTTCAAAAATATTACATGGAAAAATTGATTAAAGCATATCACTTGGGAAGGAAGTATGTGAAAGAGAGATTATTCCTACCAGAGAAAATTAACTATGCAGGCTATGCTTGTGCAGTTGAGAGTTTTCGAGTGCTACCAACACTTCTGACTGTATTGTATTATTTACTGTAGGGCCTCACTAGAATGTCCTTTCAGCCCTACACCTTCAAACAGTTACAGCAAATAGTTTCATCCAGACTGAACAGCATCAAGGCATTTGAAGAGGATGCGATTCAGCTGGTTTCTAGAAAGGTAAGCATAGTGCAGATGTGTGTCCTTTGCACTAGTCGAGGAGCGGGGGACACAGGCAAGAATTTTATAACAGTAGTCAGACTTGGTTGTGTGTTCTGTATTGGAGACAAAGCAGGGCACAAGTAACAGATCATACATTATGCTCTTTGCAAGGCATACAGGTTATTTTCACAGGAAACATTGCTGAAGCGGTGTCCTTGCTTTTTCCACCTACTTTGAGACTGCAGTGGTATATTGCAAGAGCTGGAGGCACGACAACAGGAGCTGTGATAATGCATGATGATGTCAGCTTTCTCCAGTGTTTGGCATAATGAGATTCATTGGATGATCCTGGAAGAAAATAATATGGCAGCGGAAATATCCATATTTGTTTTCTTTCTCAAGAGGTTTAAAGCATTGGCATAATAGACAGTACCTGTTCTGTTTCCAGCCTTAATACTCAGTTGTACAAAAAACAAATCATGCATTAGGGATCAGTAGCTTCTCAAATTAAGATGTATGCATTGTTTGATGTCTTATGTTAGCAATTATACATTAAAATAATCTATTAAAATTTTGTTAGAACGTGTCAGCCAGTATACGCTTAAACCTTTTCTGTGAAGCATCATTGTAGGATTAAAAAACAATACTCATATATATGTCAGAAGTTAATATAAGCATTTGTTTTGTTATGAAGGAACTACCTTTTTGTAAGAACAGTAGTGATGGTTTTGCAGACTGAATACTCTGCTGTGTTTTTCTAGTATGATTTTCTTTTTCAGAATGTCTAGTAAAATAACTCGCAATTAGATTTTCCAAAGAGTTTCTCATGCTTGGCTTCTAGGGCTTAACACATGTTATCAGAATCTCTTAGGAAAACTAGGCCAGCACTGTATCTAGTGAATGTTCATAGCTTTATTAAAATTGTAAACCACAGTGGGGTTTTAAGAAATATTTAGTTTCAGAAATTTCAGACACCTGGGCACTTATAAACTTAAATTCATTATCCCAGATGTTTGAGAACTACTAAAAATGTACTCTTAAACTCAGTATTCTATCAAGTATGGAAAAACTGAGGAGCTATTCCTCCCCACCTCCCGTTGTTATTTTTTTTTTTCCTTTGTGAACATGTATTGTGGTAGGATCTTAACTGATAACATTTCTGAAAACTTTTGGAGTTGAACTGAACTGCTGACATTGAATTTCCCTTTTAATGTAGGTTGATTTTTTTTTTTTTTTTTTTTTTTTTAACCTCTGACTTCTGTGGTTATAGAAAAAAGTTCAGTCTTGAATTTGGGATGACCAGATTGGGATGGGGCTGTGGGATGGTTGCTTCTGTTGGTTTTGGTCAATAAGATTGTTATTTAAAATCTGGGATTCTAGTAACATAGTTCACAGTAGGATTGCTCTCCTGTTTTGTTGTCAGGTTGTTTTGGTGTGTTTGTATTGTTGTTTTTTCTATTGATTCTTGCTAAACTCTTCTCTCAACTTGTACGAAATATTACTACAAACCTGTCATATTTACTTTCAGGTCGCAGCACTGTCTGGTGATGCAAGGCGTTGCCTTGATATCTGCAGAAGGGCCACTGAGATCTGTGAGTTTGCTAGCCAAAAGAGAACCCCTGAAATAGTCAGAATGACCCACATAACAGAAGCCATAGATGAAATGTTTTCATCACCATATATAAAAGCAATCAGGTAAAAACATTTCTCAGAGGTGTTTCTTTGTTTTTATGTCTTTTTCACTCGGCTATTTTTTCCTAAAACATTCCTTCATTCCTCCATGTCCCCACCACCCCTCGGGAGCATGTATGATGCATCATGCTTTGTTGAAGCACGATACAAACCAAACCTTGCAGCACAGCCAGGAGAGAAACGTACACAATAGGAATTAAAGACTGGGGAAACAAAGTCACAGGAATCACTTGTACAGGTATATACAGGATGCTTCCATGTTAGTGTGTTAGCTCAGATCAGGAGAGAGCTTTTGAAGTTTCCTGATTGTCCCGGCTTACTGTACATTGATTTTTCTGAGCAGTAGTTTCCAAGTACATATTTTTTAATTCCTTCCAATTGGAACTAAATGTGGAAGATACACTCAGGAGCCCACAGCCACAAATGCTACTGGTCACTCAGCATACCAGACCAAATTTTGAACTAGACTGAAGGAAAAACCACTCAGATGTGCATAGTGTAGACATCAGGTCCTCAAGAATCAACTATTCCCCTCTCTATATCCATGTGTATTATGCCATTGTCTTTGCTCCCTTTATGCCACCACAGATGTCTGAGCACAACATGAGACTTTCCCATTTGAACTGGTTTATTTCTTTAACATAAATACATCCTGTTAGGGCTTCTAAAAGGCCTCCTGAGGGAATGACGTGTTGCCTTTCAGTGGTCTGCACAAGCAATAACTGGTAAAGTGCTTAAGCAGTTTCTGGTTGAAAGAGAATCTGTTTCTTCAGGAAGTGGGGGATACTAAAGTGTGCAAATATGATATTTTGCTGGATATGCAAGTATGGCTTTTACTGTGCTACTTGTGCCTGAAAGCCTCAATGCTAATTTGTTAATTCATAAATGTAACTTGACCATAACACACTGCAGAATATGTATGGAATGAAATGCTGTGTTCAGATACATTGAAAGAGAGGTGAGGTGAGGTGAAATGCAGTATATTGTGGTGCCAGAGCTACAGGCTGTAATATAGTGGCTAGTTGACATGAACTACCTTCTCTCAGCTAGAAAAATATCCCACATTTAAACATGTGGTTACCAAGCAATTTCCCTTACAGACTTCTTCCTAAGTTTTCATAAGTCCTAAATGTGGCAGATTGACTTTTGTCTGTTTTGTTTTGATATTCAGGAATGCCTCATTGCATGAACAAATATTTTTGAAAGCAATTTTAGCAGAGTTTCGCAGGGCGGGAGTTGAAGAGGCAACAGTTCAACAGGTATGTTTATGTTTCAGAGTACTTTTTTTTTCTTTTTACAAAAAGGGCAGCATTGACAAAATCATCAGGCAAAAGTGTAAATAATTAAATATTTGGGGGTTTAATTCTTAAAATTGGATGGATGACAGTATGACAGCTGTCCAGGCCAGGTGTAAAGCCTAATTGTATGCTACCACCTGTTTTTCCATGAGACTAAATACTTAAAATTGGAAACACCTGCTGTTGTATTAATGTTACCAGTGATCTGGATCACAAAATTTTTATTTTTTTGGCCTGCATCTGAAAATATTGCATGACTCCACTTACCATGCTTTATAACAGGAAAAGTAAAAGAGAACCTGAAAATATCAGGCAACATAGTTCAAGGAAGAAAACTGGAAGCTGATTCCAACTTTCATACCACTGTCTTTCTCAATAGAGGTAGATAAGCCACTGGTAGCTTTGATTGTTTTTAGTAGACCCATAAAATACTTGACACCAGCAGAGCTGTGAAGAGTGCGCACAGAGTCCATTTCATGATTCACAGTATGGAAACTAAATGTTAATACTTAAAAAAATGTTTAGAACTATATGTATAAAATAACCTGCTAGTTTTGTGTGGTGCTACAGGTTTGTAAGTGAGCAGTTGAATTGCATTTTCCATTACTGGCTCCCGAACATCTGCATCAGTTGTTCGTGTAGATAAACTGTGCAATTGGTTATTGAACTTCTAAGAATATTTTGTTAGGCTGATCTGTTATGTACTTCCCCTCAGTTTTCCTCTAACACCAAACAGGTGTCAGCCTGTCACCCAGTCTCTGTAATTAGTGCAGGAAAAATGTTTACTATTACAGCATGAGAGGAAATTTGGGGTCAAAGATGTCCCTTCTCAGTTTAATCCTGTTAACTGATGACCTGACATATACTGAGCAGGTAATAAATATTGGAAGGATTGGCTTGAGACATGCTTTATGTTTAAGCCTGAATTAAGCCCTGCTATTTCTAACTAGAAAAGCAGCAGACCTCAACCAATTCTTGTTAATGGTTTGCTGGTCTGTCTGATTTGTGACAAGTGCATCCTCCTGTGCTTGAACGTGTATCAGGCCTTTGTAAGCTGTGATCTTTCGTGGTTGTAGTCAGTGTGACTTCTGCTTATTGATCACTGAGCCTGAATATCAGTCCTGAGTGACCTGATATGTAGTAAATTATAGGTCAGCTCTTAGTCTGCTGGATAAGCTTTAGTCCATGTAGTCCAGGGAAGAAGAGATAAAATGATAACAGTTAAAAAAATGCAGACAAGGTAGGTTGCTAATTATTTTCCTTTTTGGCTATATGAAAAAGGAAACTATAGCTTAGAATTGTTACTTCATTGACAAAATCCTAATTGTTTGTGCTAAAGCAGCACCATGTGAGCACTGCATCGCAAGGGCCCGGAGTCAGGTTCTCCCCTGCTCCGTAGGTGTGGAGGGAAGGAAGCTTCTCTTTTCCACCGTGGCCTCGCATTGCAGCAGGACATAAACATGACCTGTGTCCTTTTCTTTTGTTTAACAGGTCTATCATCAACACGTAGCGTTGTGTAGAATTGAAGGCATGCAGAGTCCTACGATATCGGAACTTATGGGAATTTGTTCAAGACTTGGCGCCTGCAGGCTCTTGCTGCTGGAGTCCAGTAATAAGTATATTCACATGCGGGTGCGACTCAATATCAGCCAGGATGATGTCATGTATGCACTCAAGGATGAATAAGGCAATAGAGTTTTAATTTTTTTTAATAAGTATAAATATTTTAAATAGTGTCTATTTTTATTTTTTTAATTGCTGATAAAGTAGTAATAGTGAAATGTATTTTTAATAAATTCTTTGCTTACATGTATTAAAGCACTCTTTATATAATAAAGAATTTGCTTCAAAGCATTTTAAATATTTGAAATCAAACTATTTGTTTTAAAAATATTTTTATTTGCTGGTAACTAGTCTCCTTTCAGCTGAGGTGTATGAACTTGAAATTGATTTATTGCATCACCACTAAGGCTAAGAAGATTATAGGTTTTTTATGTCTTGCAGTGTCTGTGGCATTGCAGTTCATGTAGCTTTTCTTTGTTGAGTATAAAAGACATAATTAAAATGTGCTTTAACTTATATAACTGATATAATGAAAAGGAACTTTCAGTTTGAAATCAAGGCTGAATTTAGAACTGAGGAGTGTGTTTGCTACCAGGAAAGTAAAAATACCAGAAAAAATGTGTCACTCAAGTGACTGACTTTTGTTTTGATTGATGGATTGATACCAAGGATTGCTCCAAAGGAATTGCCTCGGGTGCTGCAGATCTGTTGAAATCTGCTTTTGTAATGGAACTGTTTACCAAAATGTATTAGTCAGTTGGAGGTGGACAGTTTGAAAAAACTTTTAAAAATTATGTTGCTGTGGAGCAGGCTCTAAAAATTGTTGTTGTTGAGTGATGTTAGTAAATAAAAAATGGAAGTGACCTGAACTGCGGGTACTAGAACAGCCACTTCTCAGAGCTTGTTTCTGTCGGATTGTAATATTAGACAATGAATTAGCAGCTGCCCTCTGAAATTGAATGTGGTACTTGTAACAGCTACAGTTTGTATAGCAGGCTTAAAACTTTGTAGCAGCTTCAGGTAACTCTAAAATATGGATGTTAAATAGACTGGTTAGTGAGAAAACTTTATGTCAGTGAAGTTGTTTTTGTGTATTATATTTTCTAAATCCTAGAAGTTATTATTAATAAATTTATTAACAGAGATCAGTAGAACAGGTAAGTCGGAATTTCAGCTTTTTAGTTTCGAAATACATAAATGAAAAGTCGGCGGGGTGTGTAACTATCGCCTGCAAGGCAGCGTTGGGGGTCTGAAGGGCCAGGGCCGGTTTTGACTGTTAGCGCTGCCTTACCGTGACCGAGCTGTGTTTTCGGAGGCTCACCTGTCCCGGGCCGGGGACCTGACCTGACCGGGCCGGCGCTGCCCCCGTTCCCCGCCCTCCCGGGCGCTCCCGCCCCGCCCCGCGCAGGCGCGCTGCTGCCGGGAGCCGCGCTGGGGCCTCCCGCACCGGGCAGGCGCTGCTGCACCGGGCGGCTTTGCGCGGGAGGCCTAGGTGAGCCGGGCCCGGCTGCGGCGGTGCGGCTGGCGGCCCCTCGGCGGCGGGTGTTTACACGGCGCTCAGCCTATCGCCTCGGCCGGCTCCTCCCTGCGCCGGGGCGGGGGCTCCGCGGGGTACGGGGCGGGCCGGGCCTGCCCCGCCCTCGGGTCCGGCGGAGCGGGGGTCCCGGCGGCCTGCCCGCCAGTGCAGCGGCCCTGCCCGCCAGCCCGCTGTGGGGACGCGGGAGCGCTGGGGGTGAGTGGCCTCGGGCGGAGGGAGGGGAGCGGCCGGGCCCGGCTCCAGGCGGCGGGGAGGGCGGCACTGGCGGGTCTGGGCCCTGGGAGCGTGTTACACGGCGTGTGCCCTCTTCCCTCACGGTGTGTGCCCTCCCTCCTTCCCCTCACTGCGGTCTGCAGTGCCGGTAGGAGCTGCGGGTCTGTGCACAGCCTGCCGTGTGCTGCCTTCGTCCTGTTTGCGGTGGGTTGGGACGGGCGAGGATCTTGATGCTCCATTTCGTGTGTTCTCGGCCCCTTACAGACGCTCTGAAATTCATGAACCAGCATGCTTGGCAGGAGACCTAAGAAAAGCCCTCAGGCCAAGGGCCAGGGAGCTGCAGTTGCAAAGCAGGTAAGGAAGGCGAAGAGCCAGGGAGATGTGGTTGCAAAGCAGGTAGGGAAACCTCCTGCTGTTCCTCACCATAGTCTTGGTCAGACCTCTTGCTGCTGCTTTCATGCTAGGATTGCCCATGTGTTCATAAGACATTGCAGGACCATGAAAAAATTAAAATCGTGTGGCGCCTGTTTTCCTCCTTTCTCCTTTAGCACATTCTTCTTAAAGTAAATATCTGATACATACCAGTGAAGGTCTTGCAGGGAAGCCACAGTGTCGTAATACTGTAATCTTTGCAAGAGACCTCATGACTCATGCTTATAGTAGTTCCCTACCCCAGCTATAATGAGGTTTAATAATAACATCAATAACTATATGAAGGTTTTTCTTAAACCCCTAAGAGACCAGAAATAAGAAGATGAGAATATCAAATAACAAATTCCGGGGCACATATGGGAGAAAGTTAAGGTGCTACACCAGAGACAGTTAATTGTAATTTCCCTGTGTATAGTCATTTTTTTATTGCAACAGATAGACTGGTAAGCTTATGTCCCTTTCCTGTAGCTAAAAGTGAGCTTACATGTCCCCATGTGTCGGTTTGTTGCGTGGGGTTTTTTGTTTGTTTTTTCGTATTCTTTACGTTTGGATGTAGTTTCAAAAGGCTCAAGGAGAGAAACGTGATTTAGTCGTGGTTGGCAAGTGTAGGAAGTCAGGCAACAGTGTCAAAATTAGAATTACAGCCAAGGCAAAGTTCTGGGTAGAAAAGCGGAAGAAAAATAATGCAGTTAGATATAAAGAATATGTTAGAACCAGAATGGGACTTTAGAAACCTTTCAAGGTAGACTAGAGGCGAGTAACATATAGAAGAGGAATAACTGATAGGAATATATGGAAATATGAGAATAGATTGGAATAGGATGTTAGAACAGGGAAAACACCTAAGATATTTTCTTTAGGTGATTTCTTAGGAACCAGTATTCTCATCCTGGAGGCACAATAGTTTAGCTGGAGATGTGTGGTGTCACCATTGCTCTAGTATTAAAGTTTGCATTTTTCAGTTGGAGAAGCAGTATATAATTTACTTAATTTTAGTAAGGGAGAAGATAAAACGTGAAAATATTGTTCCCCCTTCCAAAAAAAGAAACTACGCACTAAAAAGACAGAGTAAATGAAAGGATCTGGTTAATGTATTTTTTCTAATTTTTAATTCAATACAGTTAGTTATTCATCCTGTCCTACTGTATGGAGAATTGTTTCTTGAAACAAGTACAATAATGGCTTGTTCACTTGCAAATTAACTCAGTCTAAACTGTGTTTTTGCTATGTAGTGTATCAGCTGTAAGCTTTCTGTAATATTTTTTCCTGTTTTATTAGATGTTTCCTTAACACTATTAATTTCATTGGAAATGTGCCTTATGGAGCAGATTGAGAGACTCAGAGCTAAACCTGATGGATTCTGTTCTTGATTTCATTCATTACTACACTTGCTGTGCTTGTAGCGTGATAGTGAACAGATCACAAGTGCTCCTGATCTATTTTGCATATTGTTAAAAGGTG
This sequence comes from Streptopelia decaocto, assembly GCF_964273445.1. NCBI lineage: Eukaryota > Metazoa > Chordata > Aves > Columbiformes > Columbidae > Streptopelia > Streptopelia decaocto. The sequence goes on from NC_138659.1 coordinate 15,065,335, forward strand.
TACGTACATTCCGTAGAACTGGAATCTTTAGATCACCATTATAAATATTTCCTAATTAATTTCGGTCTTGTCCTGATCTTCTTTCCATTCTGCCCAGGGCTGCAAATATATTAGTTTTGTTTTACAGAGGGAGATGGGTAAGGCAGAGGGTGGCTAACTGGTGTGCCCAGTGCCTTACAGAGTGTCAGTGGCAGGATCAGGGCTGGCAAACAAATAGCTGCTGATTTTGAATGCTGTTCCTAGTTCTTGGAATTGGTGTTTCTCAGCTGTGTCTTGTATTCTCCTTCTGGATTGTGAAGGGGTTCAAAGAGCAATACAAAATATTTCGAGGCAGTAGCCATCCATTCCTACAGGGTTAAGAAAAATATCGTTACTGATTCACACAAGTTCATAAACTGACAGGCAGCCTTCAGCTTCTGGCAGCACTTCAGATCCTTGGAGGCAGCAGGACATTGTTAACCCTGGTAATAATGACAACTGGGTTTTGTTCCTTTGCTTGAGAGAAGCTGAACTGCGGCCTGCTTGGCCATGTGAACACCAATAAGCCAAGAGGGGCTCATGCTGTGAAAAAGTCTGAGGAAAGCTGTTCCACCTACCTCACAGGATGGATCTGCTTCAGTTAATTCATGTTAATAAAAAGGTCGGCATACTTTGAATAAAAATGTTGTTACTTCTAGGGCAGTTAATGTCTTAACCAGCAATACAAAAATTGTGATTAAATGGCATCTTAGAAGAATACCCTTAAGACTAAGTCCTCAGAGATTTATGTGTTACTTATGTCATTTGGCATGTTTTACAACAACTGATAACCCCTACTACTTTGTCAAATTCTGATTACCACTATTAATAATACTCCCTGAGATGCTGTCACTGAGATTCCCCGAGATCCTGACTGATGATCTGTTCCAGACAGTTGTTTGTTTTCTCCGGTGTAGCACAGACATTTCTGGGTTTGTACTGGCTGTGTCTTTGTATGTGTGTTTGTTTTCCATGTGTTTATGATTTACAAACTGAGATAATGAGAAGTACAGAATGGTTCTGTACATGTAAATATAGCTTATTCTGAAAGATAAGGGTGAAATCTCAGCAGTGTACGCATGTCGGACCTGTCTTGTGTGAATGCTGATTAAATATTTTGTAGCTTAGCTGTTACAGGAACTGCCCTCAACTTCCCTGATGGTGTCTGCTTCATGAGGCTGAGTATAGCAGACATCATTTTATTTTACCTTGTTATGTCAGATAGTCTTGATTCTAAGAAACAGTTGTGTAGAGTTTTAGAAGATGCCTTTGTGGCTTATTAACACTTATGTACCTTATTTCAGTTATGGGTGCCTTGTATGCATTGTTTGGTAACAGAAGTGATATGATAGCGAGCTTTAAAAAATCCACAGAATCCAGAACACATGGAAATGTTTAAATGATTCATGTAGTGTGCTGTTTTTGAGTACCATGTCTATTCTCACTGCAGTATTTTGTTTTAATTTTTTATTTTCCCTTGACTGCAGCTGGGGCTGTTCACGGATTTCAACCCTGAAGAGATGCTGCTGGGTGCGGAGGAAGGTGGGGATGACGGGGACCTGGAAGCAGAGCTTGCTGCTATCACAGGAGCAAAAGTGAAAGAAGGGAAATCAAAACCAAAAGGGAAAAGTAAGTTGAAGTATCTGGATTTTATTTATTGACAACCTGAATAATTTATTAAAAACACCTATTTACAAATCACTGGTTTACGTAAAAGTATTTTTTCATCACTGATAGAAGCTGAAATTGCGACTACTTTTTCCTTTACTTTGAAAGGTTTAATTGTTGCTCCACAAAAAGGGTAAGAGCTTTTTTGCCTATGCTCTTGTAGACATAGGAAAAAAGGTATATGATGGCTAGCCAATTTAATGACTAAATTAAGGCATGTTTGTTTACTGTATGAAGTCATTAAAAGGTGTAGTAGGTGCAAGATTAATTCAAAATGGAAATTGTATTTCTTGTGGACGGTTGTTTGTTTGTTCTTCTGGGGCTTTTTTTTTGTTTAAAGACTGAATTTACTGAATAAGCATTACATTTGTAGTTACTTGGCGTTTGGAATCAAAATTGAATACCCTTTGAAGAGGGAAATCCTGCAACTGATGGAGTTACTGGGAGAACCCTGTAGCCTTTGTTATGCATGCTATTCCTAATATTTTAAGCATCTGTTATATCAGGTTATTCCTAATATTTTAAGCATCTGTTCATTTTGTCTGCTAGTGCTTGCATGCAGCTATGCAGTGTTTTACAGGATTGCTGTAATCTACCAGAAATCCAGGCTGCTGGTGAGAGGAGCAGCCTCTAGCAAGCACGCTCTGCCTCCAAGCTGCTATACATATTTATGGAGCTGCAGGGGGAGCCTGTTCAGGAAACTGATCTATAAAAATAAACTTCTGTCCTTGTGCTCGGTTTTCAGCTGAATCAGTTCCTTGCTCTGGTTTGCTACCTGCCAGTTTAAACATGGCTGTGGCTGCAAGGGAGGGGTGGCACCAAGTGGTTGGGATGGGACGAGGTGAAAGGAGCTGCCCTTGCTACAGGGGTGTGAGCAAATGCTGGAAGTAAGAATTGGTGCAAGTACAGACTTCTTTGCAGGTCTGCAGTGATTTGCCTGTAGTCTTTGAAAGGACTTCAGACAGAGCAGCAGGGAAATTAAGAATTTTAAAATATTTTGAAAAGGTGACTGTCTAAACACAATAATTGGTGAGAGATGGAGAGGTGTTTGTATCTAAAACTAAATTCTAAATAATTTCCTCTCTCCAGATTTCAAGATCGTAGTAAAGCCTTAAAGCTAATACACATAATTGTGCTAATAAGCACGACAGCAGAACTTCTGCCATTTGACATAGGTTTATCATGGTTAAAATATGCAGGATAGTGCTTTGAGCATGAATTTGGGTGTCAGGAGCTCTTAAAATGTTGTCAGCAACATTGGGTCCGTCTTTTTGAAATGTCCTGTAGATTAGAAGCTTGTGGCAGGTGTATGGTTGGACAGCTGGGGACTTGTGAGACTGGCACAGTGTGGTGGTGGGGACAGGATGGTGGCCTGGAAAGGAGGAAGGTACAGCAGGGACAGAGGAGAAATAGATCCTGTCTGAAGAAGGACAGAAGAAAGGGACCCAGTGCAATACATACCAGTGTTTGGGTCTTGGCTGAGCACAAGGTGCGGAAATTCACTCCTGGATTTACATTCTGGAGCTCTGATAGGTGAGAAAAGTGATCTCCACTTGTAGCTTGAAGGTGTAGGCAGCAAAAGCTGCACTGTTGCAACATCTTAAGTGCAGAGATCTCTGCTGCCTGGGACTGATAAATGCCAGTTGTTCAGCCACTGGAACGTTTGGCTTTGTAACCTCAACCTGCCATTCCGGATTAGAGCTGAACCACCCCCCTGAGGAGGCTCAGTTGGCTTTTTGTCTCTAGTGGGGCTTCATGTAAGGGACACTCTGGTCCCTGAAGTACAGCCTTTGGGCATGGCCTGCTGTCCTAGCTGAGAGTTTTGCTCAGGGTCAAATATATGAGCAAGATGTTTGATACAGGTACTGAAGCACTAATGCGGTAAATTAGATTTGAACAGAAACAGCTTTGTACCTGGCTTAATTTTCAGCTGATTCAGCGAATGCGGAGGAAGGATGTGATCTGTTTAAGATCCCTTTAAATTGACTGTAAAACTCTATCCTGAATATCTGTATTTTATTCAATATTTACTGACAGTGGTGAGTCACAGTCATGCGTCTGCATAGGGAAGTATCAGAGGCATTTACGTGGACAGTTGGGATTTGTGTGCAAATAACTTCACCTTTGAGAGTGTGTGACGGAAGTTGATAGTTAAGGAAGATGTGGGTGGCACAGCAGGAAGTAAATATGAGAACTCAGAAATAAGGGATTAAGTAGAGTTTTCAGGGTGAGGACCAGAAGCTTAAAAAGAAATTGCAAGACAACATAGCCAAGAAAGATTTGGAAAAAGGAAAATCACATGGGCATGAGACAGCAAGGCAGAAAATGCAGAAGTGTAGCTCTAGAGGTAGAAAAAACAGCACTTGTTTTGATTTTCTTTGCATTTCTCTGTGCCAGTGATCCGCTGCTGCTCTTGGGCTCAGGACAAGTATGATGCCTTGATTTGTAGCTTTCTATTTTTTTATGCCAAGTGTGACTTTGCAGTACTGTTTGCTGCGTAAGACAAATAGTTTCTCAAGGTAGAAAGGTGTTCTTGTCTTCTTTCTTACTGTCTTCAAACATATGGATAGTTTGCTGTGCCTCCTTGCTTGTCACATTAAGAGTCAGTGGTTTGGCTTATGGCTTGTGTTGTTCAGTGTGTCTCTAGAATTGGTGTTAATATGCATTATCAGTTTCAAAGGATACATATAAATAACATGAGATAGAGAGACATATTCTTGTGCTTAAGACTGTAGATGGAGAAAATGGATCAGCTGTTGGAGTCTCAAGCATAATGTAGACTCTATACAAAATTCCAGTGATTTAGTTAGTTGTAATTTGATTGGGAACTCTTGGAGCTCAGCACTATTTATGGTAAATGCCTTCAACTTTGGTCTGATTTCTGGCTATATGCAATGTTGTCATATACACAACAATGTAGTTTTGGCTTTGAAAGAAAACGCAAATGGAATTTTTACCAGCAGGCATGATGAGAACTTCTAACTCAAATTAGTTCAACATGAGGGAGAGAAGAAAAGGGGTAGAACTAGGAGGCTGGGGATAGAATTTACGTATGGATGGATATGGACCACTTCTGTTCCATATGGGGTCAGAATTTATTCTGTCAGGCAGAATTCACCAGGAGTGAGTTACATTTTGTAAGGGTAGACTGACATGAGGCAAAGGACACAGAACAGAAAGGCCTGACAAAGATGCTGAGTCCAGGCCTTGTTAATATAGGCAGTCACATCATAAATACCTTTCATAAATATCTAGCATCAGCTTAAAACTAGTTCAGATGTTTATTCCTACTGGGGACAGAGGCTGTTCCACTAATTCCCTTTCATACATAGAAACTTCTAATCAGATTTATTAATCAACAGTTTATTTCCTCTTGTGCTACCACTGATTTTTATCTTAACTGAGGGATACTGTTTTGATGTAACATCTGAGAATAGTAGTATTCTCCAGTTTTTCTTTGGCAAATTAAAGTCTGTCAGAATGACAAATTTTCTGTTACTAGGTATTTCTGTGAATAACATTGAGATACTCGACTGTATCTTAAATCAGCATAGGAGCTAGAGGTGACTTCTAGTAATTTTTTCCTGAGGCAGTTGTTTCATCCAGTCCTACTTGTCTTTCTCACTCAGTCTCAATGTCATTACTGTGCAAACCTGCCACTGTATCGTTCTCTTTTGTGGCTGTGCTTTCTTTACGGTTGTGTCCCACTGTACCTGCTTGTGTGTCACGATGCTTACGGTTTTGCTGTTCAGGCTCCTCAAATTAGTGAACAGACATTATTTCTCCCTGACATCTAATTTCTGAGCTAGCTTATTGGATGCAGTCATTTTCCTTGCCTGCCCTAGCTGTCACTCTCAGAAAGACTAATATTGCTGTTTTTCTGGTGTTCACTTCCCTAGTCTTTGGTCTATATTAGTGAATATACACTCATTTACCTATAAGTGTATCCGATAAAGGGGCAGCAAAAGGAGAAATCACTGCTCTCTTTCAGCTGCTAGCAACTCCTTTAGAATTTATATCCAGTGGCTGTGTAATTGTTACTTAGGGTTTATGGCTCCTTGTGGTTTTTTTACAGCTCCTCTGCCCATGGATCACATTGAAAAGATGGCTGCAGAGTGTATGAAGGACCTGAATGAAGATGAGGAGGAGGAAGCAGATGATGAAGACTTGGAGAAAGATACAGACTTGTTGGTATGCATAACTTTGTTAGCAAAAAGTTTGGTATGTTTTAGCTTTTTAAAAACCCAAACAACAACAAAACTGCATGTATTAAAAATGTCTATTAACTTTGTGGTGAAAGGGTAAAATATTGCGAAAGCATTCCATTGGATATAAGGTTTCGTGGGGTCCAACCCCTGCACACCAGAGCAAGAGAGTTTCCTAGCCAACATGCATATGTGTGACATTTTGCGTCAGCTGATGAAATACAGCCAGGGACATTCCATAAAGTGACATCTGTCACCATTTTGCTGCTGCTCCAAGTGGTGCTTGGCTTGAGAGAATATCACCCAAGAAATTATTTGTCATTTTGATGGGTGATCTGCTTGGCAGGGTTTAAGGAAGGAATGTTTAGCAGTGGTTTTGACTGCTATTGTTTATAGATTCTTTTTGGAAATTTTAGATTTGGGTTGGAAGGAACTTTGTAAAAGTACCGTCCCTGAACTTCTGAAGCTTCAGATCTCTAACCACAAACTTACGTGGTGATCCTGGAGCTGCAGTGTGGAGTGGTATCTGGCTTCCTATTGTGAATATAAGTAGAACCAGTTTCATTAATTAAAAAAAACAAAAAAAACCCCACCATAATATAAGATTTTTAGAGACTGTTTGGACTCAGGGTCCATCCAAAGGTTCTGGAGCTTGGGACTTGATTTTTGTCTTTTGAGAAAATATAGAATTTTGAGGAAAAGCCTTTTGTTGGCTGTTACTTTTACTTTAGGCAGAATTGCAAGAAGTTCTGGGAGTGGAAGGTGAGACAGAAAGCTGTGAGGATGAAATCATAGCAATGGAGCCATCTTCAGCTGAACCAGAAAATGAGCAACCTGAACCGCAAGCACAGGTAGGAAAGAGCTGCGTGTTCCTGACAGTGTTGCCGAATCACTGTTTTCATATACAAGGGTCACAAACAAGGATCCATAGGGGTTATCTTGTCCTCCAAGGAAGGAAGAAGTACACTGTAGCTGGATTCTGTGTGGAAACGAATGTTGTATTGGCACAGGTGAATTTTTGCTTTGTTCAGAGGGTGATTTTTAACGTTAGCATAGAATTTAGAAGATAGACAGTTGGAATCAATCTTACCTTGTCCCTCATCATACATGTGAGCATGCAGACTGCAGTTCGGGCTTTCAGAGTTTGTCTTCCCCCTGGTGTATTGAGCAGTGTGCTGAAATAGTGAAACTTTTTATAACTCAATATCTTTGACATCTTTGTGGAATTTTCCTCCGTGGTGTTAGCTTTCTCAGCTTAATTTGTCAATCCTCATGCAGTCAAATCCTTTATTCAGTCACTGTCATAGTTCTGTTGGTGCTACAGATTCCAGTGCCCTTGTGCATTTGGCCCGTTAATAAATGGGTCTGAGAGCGTTTCTATAGAGATAATGGCAATAATTGTATCAGTAGCCATCTGAAAGGTCTCTGTAGCTGTGGAGGGTTTGTAATTAGCTGCTTGTAACTTTGCTTAGACTGCTTTTATCACTGAACTGATTCCAGGCTGGAGGAGGAGGAAAAAGAGCTGTTGTAGTAAAGCCAGCCTGAAGAACCCCAGAAGGGAGTAAACTAGCATATTTTAAAACTAAGAAAAAGTCAAGATTTGTGCCAAAATACTTCTTCACACCCTCTGTTGTTCAGTGTTTGAGAGACTTAACTGTTCTCTTCACCTACTCCCTAACCACATGGCTCCAATTACCTTGTGACTGTGAGTTTTTAAAAGTCTCCACCCATTCTTCTCTATTGCGCCTTTGAGAGAAAGCCCAGACGTGGATCCAGGGACCGTTAGCGTAGTACAAGTGCTCCTCTGTTTTAGAGACTCTTTCGTCCTTAACAGGAGTGTGTGGAGGAGTATTTGTTTTTCAAAGCTGTGGGAAAACTCATATAGTTGGATGAAATAAGTTTTCTTGATTTGTTTTATTATTTTTTCTGAGACCACCTCACTTCCTGCTGTTACCAGTGAGCTGCAACAGACAATAGAGAAGAGAATCGCTAACTATAGGACAGCAATTTCTAATGCAAAGGAGGTGGGTGAGAGCGCCAAAATACGCCGATACGAAAGAGGCCTTAAGGTAAGTGGGGTTCCTCGGGTATGTGAAAGAGTGGGGGGCGAAGTCTGTTCTCTAAAGTGTAGTTCAGACTATTTCCAGATGTGTGAATTTGTTGAAAGGGGAGAGAAATTCCAGTGTGCTGCCTTGAGTTACTTTAAAAGCATATCTTGTTACGTACTGTCAATCTGATGGAGCAAATACACAGAGTAAATGTAACTTCAGATGCCTTTTGTGCATGAGCTTTGTTTCTGCTGAATGTGGCTGGTGGTAGCTGGAGGCAGAGTTTGTGGTAAATTCTGGTGTTACACTCACCCGTCTAGATCTGAATTTGACTTGTGATGACTGTTCAGTGTTACCTTAAAGCATAGATCAGGAGCTTTCCTAGCACATATACCTTCCAGTTCATCACTGATGCCTTCCCTTAGATCCCAACCTTCCAGTCAGTTTTGTGAGAAAAAGGAAGGTGATACCTTTCCCTGAGTGCCTTGGCTGTGCTTGAAAAATGAATAGAACACGTTTTTTTCATTAAGGCAATTAAAAATTGCAGCAAGGAGTGGTTTCTTCAGCTTTGTATGTTCTCAGCCAGATGGCGTGCTTGTAGTTAGTTGTGCAGAGTGCCTTTATTTCCCCACGTGTGTTCATCTGGACTCCTGCATCACCTCAGACAGTAGCCGGCTCTGTCTTGTCAAGCAAAGCTTTATAGCTCAGTGCTGTCACGGAGGGAAGAACGTCGTGTGACACTAGCAACCAGGTGTCTTAGGGCACAAGGGAACAACTGAGGCCAAACCCAGGAGAGGAAGGGCACAAGGAAGGAGACGTCTCTATGTATCCACTGACTCTGAAAGGAATGTACGTGAAACTACCTCACCTTTCAGAGAACAAGAGGGACAGGCAAACCAGCTTATTTCATCCTGTAACAAAATTTCTGTGCTGTTTGCCACTTTATTTTTCAAGGTAGGGAGTTTCCTTGTTCCTAAGCAGTGTAGCTGAAGATAACAAATGAGATCTCATTCCACAGCTCACAGATCCTTAATGAACCAAGTGACACACCAAGAAACTGTGTATGGTAATCTCTGTACATAGTTCTTGGTACTGTAAACTTTAATCTCTGTGTTTAATTCCGTTTCCAGTCAGTCTGTCATCCCACACGTGGAGAAGAGAGAGCTGTGTGTGGGTTGCTGTACTGGTCTGAACCCTGATCTTGCATACAGTCAGACCAAAGTATCTCTGTCACTGTTGCTTAATAGGTCAGATAATGTCATGGCTAACCAAAAATAGCAGTGATTCTGGTGCTGATGAGATTTTGTTGTTGTCTTTCTGTGCTTCCGTTTCAGTTTCTGTGGAAGATGAAAGAAGTAAAACTTTTGTTTTGGCTTAAAGTGCATCGTGGTCTTTTGTCCGAACCTTAAATTAAAAAAATACTGAGGGAGTTAATATTTCTGGTGTAGGAAGGGTTTTAAAAAAATGAGCATCAGTTAACCTATGTTATGGGTGATGAGAGCTTCTTGCCATAGGTCACCAGCTGAAGCTCCATTTCCTTTTTTAGTATTTAATGGCTTTTCTCAATGCATTAAATAGGTTTGCAGACTCCTTCCTTCCCTGAATCCACACATTTCAGAGTAGTTTATTTTTATTTTGTTTTAAATACATAAAATGCATCTACAGGTGGTATAAATGGCTTCCTCGGTGACTTTCTGTGACAAAGCTGAGTGGACCACATCAGCTATCCTATAATTCTAGGTGTTGAGGTACTTGCAGTTATGTATTTGGATGTGCGTAATACATCCCGTCACGAATAAGGGAATTAATTTGTGGTTTAATGATTTCATGCTAGTAATACGTTTGATGAAAACGCCTGTTGATTTTGCTGTTCCATCTCTGCCAGACACTGGAAACCATGCTGGCTGCAGTGAAGAAAGGCAGAAAAATCAATGAGGACGAAATGCCACCTCCTGTTGCCACAGGAAAGAGTTCTTCTCACTTACCTGGCGCCACTGGAGTGGAGCTGGAGAATTCTGGAGATACAGTCAGCGTCCTACCAGAGAATAAAGCTGAGTCTGCTGCAGATGATGAGCAGAAGACCTCTCATGAGGCAGTGCAGCATCTGGAATCGGAATCTCTACAGGGTCATGCTGCTTCTAGTCCTACCATGGACACAGGTACCATGATCTGAGAGGATAAGCAGTCGCAACACTATCTTAATGCTACATCTTTCTTGATCCTTGTATTGTGTAGAAAAGCGCTGCTTATTCAGGAACTTCCCTGCTGAATGTTTCAGATAGAATTGTCAGTGTGCTGCTGAATTTCTGGCAGTGGAATCAGTTATTGTTATAGAGCCTTTATATACGCTGTATCAATATCTTTCACTTAACTTTTCCCATGCCTTAGTTTCTCCTTCAGTATTGTGACATGCGGAATTCCAAGCTTCAAAGCGTTTTAAGATCCTGACCAAAAGACTCAGCATTGTTTCATTCTCACAGATCTCCAGAAGAGCAGCACACGAGCAATACTTCTCATGAGGCAGAAGGAGTATAAATTAGCAGCTCTAAAAGCCAAGCAGCGAGGGGACCTGGAGAAAGCAAAAGAATACATGCGGGCAGGCAAGGTAGGCACACAAGAAATCCTGAATGCTAAACATATCCTGTGCTGTACCCACATGCACTGCTTGTCAAATATTCATTGTGGCAGCCAGCAAGTCTTGGACATACTAAAATAAGTCTCTGTTTTGGTTTGTTTTTTTTCTGTATTAGAAATTTAATGTGGTCTTGGAAGCTTTGGATAATGGGCAGCTGATAGACCTCCAGAATCTGCCTCCATCTCCTCAGGGTAAGGCTTATCTTAGAAAAACCCTTTTAAGATATCGCGCTATGATGTAACAGAATGATTCTGAATTTGATTGCAAAACTGTAAGAATTGAAGGTCACTTAGTCTGGGGCTTACTGCATATTCAAATTCTAATCAAAACCAACAAAATAAAATGAGGTATCATTATTTATATTGAAGTTACTCCCTGTGAATTACAAGTTCAAGTAGGTATTGATGTCTAATATTCCTGTTCTTATAACTTTAGATAATAGCAACCAGTATATGAAGTGGTAGGGAAAGAAGTCATGGCACATTCTAAAGTTTACTGTAATATTTGATGGCGTTATGGGTTTCAACTGAAGTTGATAACGTTCAGATTGAAAGGTTAACAAACAGACTGCAGTGAAGTCTGAATCTTAAAGCAAGTTAGCAATATTAAAGATACTTCGATCCTTGTAAGGGAGTGGTTTTTCAAGTAGATCTTGTATCACCATAAACAATATTTGGTCCATGCAACTTAGTGTTTTAAACAATTTACTTAAGCAGACTATTTTCTTCTAAGAAACTACTTGATAGATTATTTTAATAAACCATGAGATTTATGATTCCTTAAATTGTAAACCGATCCCCAAATGGCATTAGAAAGAAACTTCAACCATGATACAATCTTGCCTTATAAAGTGAATATTTTTGCTGTTTTCTGGAATAACCACTGTTATACAGTGCCAGAAACCCAAGTGTCTGAATAGGTGGTATCACTTGCTTCCCTTTTTCAGCACATCTTTTGTTACTAGGATATTTTAGTCAATTAGCAATCTTGTTTACTCTTTCCATCTGCCAAGAGACCAAATTATATTTTGGGGAGAAAATTCTTAGAATACTTGAACTGATTTTTCTTTTCCTTCCCCCCCTCAAGCAGCGCTAAACTAAATTAAATCAGCATTTGTGATTTTCTATTATAAAGCATTTTCTTTGAATAATGGGAACCTTAAACTTATCCAGCCATGCTGATATTGTTTGGAAGTCAAAAAGCTTTCAGGAAGATGATGTGATCAAATTGATGGTTTTCTGAGTAACATGGGTTGACTTGCGGTTCATGGAATACGCTGTGAAGCTTCCTGCTTTCCTCGCTTTGCAGACCTTGAAAGCCGAGGAAACCTGCAAGATGCGTCCCGGCAAAAGGTACAAGATCCATCAGGAAGTTCCCAGGATCTTACCACACCTGAACCTCAGACCCAAGAAGCTTCAGGTAGGACTTTTGGATTTGTGTAGTAAAACATTAAGTGCTGGAGGGCACTTGAAGGTCTGCCCTGACCCACTGAACTGCAGCATGATTGAGTATAACCTACTGATGTTCCTGAATATTGTTTGCTGCACATCCCATGTGTACTTTTGTTTTGCATCAGTAATGGAAGGTAGAAGTTAATAAATTTTCTTTAGAAGAATTTTATTCATAATACAACTTTGCAATGATGTTTTTGTCTCTGAAGAAGGTAAGGAAGGGGAGGAAAAAGGCAGCTCATACATTTTGAAATGTGAATCATGTGGCATTTCATTGTCTGTCTTATTTCAAGCTTCCCCGCAGCAGCCAAAAACAGTGCTGGAAGCGTTGCAGCAGAGGCTTGAGAAGTACAAGTCGGCAGCAGCACAGGCTAAAGCGAGTGGGGATGATCGGAAAGGCAGGATGCACGAGAGGATAGCCAAGGTAAAATGAAAGTGTAGCGAGCTGATCGCATCCAACAAAGCCATTTGAACTAGTTCTCTTGCTGAAGACTTTTTCAAGGCTGAAATAATTTATATATTGTCCTTCTATTTGGAAAGAGCTCCAGTAGGGAAGCTGTAAAGCATTTGGAGGAAGGAGAAATAGAGACAATGCGCATATAGCAAAATACTGTGTATTATGCAATATTTATGCTGGTTAAATACAGATGATTGCTAATTTATAGTCAGCTTCATTTTATGTCTTACTGAGTGCCTTTGCTTCCAGCAATACCAGGATGCCATAAGAGCCCATAAAGCAGGGAGAAAAGTTAATTTTTCTGAGCTACCTGTTCCTCCTGGTAAGTATGAATATAAAATGTCCTAATACCAACTTTTGTGTATCTCCTGGGCTCTGGAGGAGGTGTGCAGGTATCACCTCCTCGTGCTGTGGAACAGCTCCTCCTTTTTCTCGGTGAGTGGGCTGGCCTTGGTGTTTGATTTTATTGTGAAACTGCTTATTAACATGCTCCCAGAATTTCACACTAGTGAATATTCCTGATTACTGAGTGCCTGCTTGGCAGCATCAGAACTTGAAACTGGCCCTATTTGAGAAATTAAAACAACTTCACGATGGGCAGGTGCTGAAAATATCACCTGACTGTCCTCTGTGCCAGCCCTCCTAGAGAAAAGAGTAGACTTGGAAATATTTGCTTCTTAATTTACTGGAAAGAGATTTTGAAAACTGAAAAAAATTGTGATGTTCCCATTCTATTTATTCCTAGCAGGAGACTCAGGACTCTATATTTAATTAAGCATCTTCCAACACCTGACAAGTCAGATCAGTATTGCAGCTCTCATGGCTAGTAAAAGCAGTCTACAGAGATGAAGCAAATCATGCCCAGGGTTGCACTGAAACAGAGGCAGAAAATGAACCTGCTTCTTGACACAGTCTGTGTCCTTTTTATCTTCAGAATTCGTAGCGCTGTGTTTGTAAAAGTTTGGGCAAGGTCATCTGTGAATGATTCGCCTCTGGTTTACGTGATCCTGTTTCTCCCTTAGGAAGCATCATTTGTTTTGTCTTGTGCCTGATGTGTTCTTTTGGAAAGATACACTTAGCACAGCAAATTGGTGCTTAGATTTTGTTGTTGTTGTTAAAAACCAAACAACCCTAGAGAAGGGACATGGACCTTGTGGCTGTTTTGTCACTGTCAAATGTGACAACGGTAATTACTGTAGTAGTAGTAAAGTAGGCAGTGCCAGTTCTGTCAGGTCACGTACTGCTTTGAAGTCTCTGATTTGAAGCTGTCCCTGAAAAGCAGTTTGGCATCCCTTGTTCTAGAATGTGATCCACTTCTTGGTAAATATTAGTAAGAGTGAGGGACTCCGTATTTACATCTCTGAAAAGATGCGTATCACGGTATGTTTGGGATTGGAAGGGACCTCGGAAGATCATCTAGTCCAATCCCCCTACTGGAGCAGGAACGCCTAGGTGAGGTCGCACAGGAGCATGTCCAGGTGGGTTTTGAATGTCTCCAGAGGAGGAGACTCCACAACCTCCCTTGGCAGCCTGTTCCAGTGCTCTGTCACCCTCACTGAGAAGAAGTTTTTTCTCAAATTTAAGTGGAACCTCTTGTGTTCCAGCTTGATCCCATTACCCCTTGTCCTATCATTGTTTGCCACCGAGAAGAGCCTGGCTCCATCCTCCTGACACTCACCCTTTATATATTTATAAACATTAATAAGGTCCCCCCTCAGTCTCCTCTTCTCCAAACTAAAGAGACCCAGCTCCCTCAGCCTTTCTTCATAAGGGAGGTGCTCCACTCCCTTAATCATCTTCGTTGCCCTACGCTGGACTCTCTCCAGCAGTTCCCTGTCCTTCTTGAACTGAGGGGCCCAGAACTGGACACAATATTCCAGATGTGGTCTCACCAGGGCGGAGTAGAGGGGAAGGAGGACCTCTCTCGATCTACTAACCACCCCCCTTCTAATACACCCCAGGATGCCATTGACCTTCCTGGCCACAAGGGCACAGTGCTGGCTCATGGTCATCCTTTTGTCCACCAGGATCCCCAGGTCCCTTTCCCCTACACTGCTCTCTAATATGTAATTTCCCAACCTATACTGGAACCTGGGGTTGTTCCTGCCCAGATGCAGGACTCTACACTTTCCCTTGTTAAATTTCATTAGGTTATTCCCCGCCCAACTCTCCAGCCTGTCCAGGTCTCGCTGGATGGCAGCACAGCCTGCTGGCCTGTCAGCCACTCCTCCCAGCTTAGTGTCATCAGCAAACTTGCTGATAGTGCACTCAATTCCCTCGTCCAAATCGTTAATGAATATATTGAATAACATTGGCCCCAGCACTGACCCCTGAGGCACTCCAGTAGATACTGGCCTCCAACTAGACTCTGCACCATTGACTACCACTCTCTGGCTTCTCTCCCTAAGCCAGTTTGCGACCCACCTCACTACTCTATTGTCTAGACCACACCTCCTCAACTTAGCTGTGAGGATGCTGTGGGAGACTGTGTCAAAGGCTTTACTGAAGTCAAGGTAGACCTTAGGTAACTTAGTTCCTCCCTTAGAGGCCATATGATTTACACTGAAGACAACCACTGAGCAGTCACTGGACCCAGCAATGAGATTACAATGGACTGGTTGTGCATTTCATGGCATCTGGATGATAAGTACCAGCCTTGACCTCCCTGGAGACAGGAATGCAGCTGAGTAATGGATCAGAAATCACACAGAGGCAGCAGCCCAGGATTCTGTGCTCTGCCTGCCTGTGTACCTCAAAGCTGTTCTGTTCTTGGAGCAGCCATCTCTAGCTTCAGATGTAATTTATCATTACTTTTGTGAGAAATGAGACTGGCAACAAGCATACTTGCTACATATTGATGAGATAAATCTTAACAGACATTTGATAGTAGTGGCTCTGAGTCTCTGTTTGAAGCTGACACTGAACTGGTAGCATGGAAGTGAGAGTTTGTTGTCCACCATCAGGCCTTCTTCCCATCCTTACAAGGATAATAAAATAATAAAAAAGATTGTTCTTTGTGTATTTCATCTTTTAACTACTGGGATTCTGCCTTTGCAACCTCTGCATTGCAGTAGATTTTTCAGCAGAGGCTGATGTTACAGTGTGTTATGCAGATGTCAGCGATGTTGATGTATTGTTTATTACTCTGTGGTGTAGCGCTGTTGTTCTGCTGGACTGGACCAGCTCAGGTGAGGCAATAGTGAAAAGGTAAAAAGGAGCCAGCAACTTTTTGTACAATCCACCATCCTTTTGTGCGAAGGAGAGACACTGAATTCTTTGCTGGTTCTGGAGGCATCAGTGTTACCAAAATTTTGAGGTTGTGAGGCTCCTTGTCTGACTGCCACTTGCTGAATTTAGAAAACCATGCTCTGTTATTGCATCATTTTGACATCACTCTTTAAGCCTGGATATCCATGAGAGATCTGATCTTAAGTGCACCGCTCAGACTTTATCTAGCAAGGCTTTGTGGCTTCGGCTGCAGTCTAGTTGCACTGAATTCTGAAATACATTAGATAATAGATACTTGGATAGAAATAGCTGTACAGAAAAGAAGAAATATGGAAGACAGAACATAGTTCTTATGCAACTTCTGTATTCCTTTCCTCCTCAGGATTTCCTCCTCTTCCTGGTGTTGCAGCAACGGAAGGTGATGGCACGATAGCTGCTGTTCTGGAAAGTGCCGGCAAGCTGGCAAATATGGAGGAGAATGATGAAGAGGAGGAGGTTAGTATTTCTTAATAGGATGTGTAGAAGTTAAAATGCTGTCTGTTGTGGTGTGCAGAGATGAGTACATTGGATTTTTCAGTCAAGCAAGGATACAGAGATGAAATACATTTCCCAGAAGTCTGAAGAGTACAGGATCTCAGAAGTAATTTCAATTTGCATTATAGTGTAGGACAGAAATAGAGATGAGATGTTGTTACAGTCAGTACATGCAGAGTCTGTGAGTCCAGAGTTTGGCTCTCAGTTGTCTTACATGTGGGTTATATTTTCAAAGCAAACACTTCAGATCCTGGCCACCCCTTCACATTTTTCAAAAGTACTTGTATTTGTACTTTCATCCTGCATCTCAGTAGCTCCTATTTTGTGCTTTCCCAGGATGTTCAGCACTTACTGCTTTTTGTCAGGCAGCACAAGCCTCTAGACTTTGGTTTGATTTTTTTATGTCTCTGTATTTGGTTGCTGATGGTTTGTGCTTTCAAATGGAGTAGCTTTTCATGGAGAGAATTCCTGGATGGTCGTTTTTCTGCATGCATCTGCTTTTTTTTTTTTTTTTTTTTTAAATCGCTGCCTTGTTCAACATTCCTGTCCCTTCTATAGTGGAGGTTTGATGCTTTTATAGGCCAGCTGCTTACTGGTGTGGCACAGCTCATAAACCCCCAGAAGTTAAAATTTGCTGTCTAGAATGTTATGTTATGCTCCCCTCAAGAGCAATACCAGGAGGCTGATATAGCGATAACCATGGTTGTCGATGCTTGAGATGTTGTCCTCAAGTCTGAAATAGCTTTTATTGTATTTAATATGAAATTCTTTCTGTTATGCTAGAATGAACTTCTGACACAGGCCCCAGTTGCCAAGAAGCCTGCTCAGCTGCCTGGAAAGCCGACTCAAGTTGTTAGGCCAATTCCAGTGCCGTCTGCCACGGCTGGGCAGGAGAGCTCTCCTGAGCGTGGGGAACGGGCTGCGTCACCCTTCACCCCGGACAAGGCAGAGTCAGTGGATCAGCTCCCACCAGCTGGTAAGGTGAAGGGATCATCATTCTCAGTGATTCATTTCCTAGTCGATTGCACTAGTTTTGTTTAATACTTTGGTACAGAGTTCCTTTCATTATATTTTAGATATGAGCCTGTGAATGTGTGGCACAGATGTCCTCTGACAGGAGCCTCAATGTATGTGTCTGCTGGTGGGCAGATCCAGACCAGCCATGCAGCTTTATTTCACAGAGGCAGCATGTCTAATTATAAGGGTGATTGTTTTTTTAATTAATTTTGATGTAAAAAGTATATCGATTCATAAAGTTTCACTCTGTTCCCATGTGAACTCTACATATAGTCCAATTAAAGTGGACAGCTTGCCAGTGTGAATTATTCGCTGATCTAATGTAGCTTCCTACATCAAACTGGTTTCTGCCTGGTGCTTCATCCAAGAATCTCCAGCTGGCTTATAGGCTGTAGTTCGTCAGCCTCTAGTCCTCCTCTTGCTAAGGTCATTAAAGTTGTCTGTACAAGATGAGTTGTACAGATAGTAAGGGACAGCCAGCTCCTCACGCTGTGGTTTGGGCACAACCAGTGGTGTTCAGGCTCTCCCCGATTCTGTTGTCGTGCCTTGACTGTGATCCCATCCTCCTTCCATCTGCCCTGGGTAGTTCCCTCAGGACAAAGCAGAACTGCCTCCTTGGCTGGTGCAAGTTCTTTTGCAGAGTGCAAAGGTATTTCACACTGGCTCTTCTCTCTAGAAAATTCCATTACTTTTTTAATAAAGACCACTAGAACGTAGTAGTTGTACATTTTGGCTTTGGATATCTATGAATCCTCAGGAGGTTTATTTTTTGCAGTTTTAGCTGACATCACATGCGTCAATTGCCCTAGACTTGTGCTGTGAAGGGATTGATAATCCCTGATCTCTGGCATTACAGTCATCTCTCCTGGGTTATTTAAAGTATTTTAAAATATGACCAGTAGATGCAATAACAAAAACCTGGACAAATTCATAGTGACTTGATTTTCACAACAAAATGTCAGTACTTCACTATTTTAAAGCTATATTTAAACAGCTGAAGTGCATTCTGTGATCCTAACGTAACTTTCTTCCCCCTGGAACTATGAAGTGCAGCTTAAAACTGCCTGTAGATGATAAATCAATTGTAAAAACCTGTTTTCTTGTTGGAGAGCACAAGGCTTAGGGAGTTGTGGGAGCTGAGTGGAGCAGTTGCACTTAAGGCCTCTACCAGGAAGGTCAAGAAGCTAAGATCAGTTGGATTAATGGCTTTGCCTAGTCCATTCTCCGCAGATTTTTTCTGAAAAATACCTGTGCTCTGTGTCTTGGCCTCGCAGAGTACACCGCAGGTTTTGTCTCAGTGGAATCTGGGCTAGCTATCTTGTCTAATTAGTTTGGTTTTGGCTGATCGAGCAAATTGCTCACAGCAGCAGGACAGCAGGTTCTTTCACAAGGATGGGAATAAGTTGATTGTCATCTGACAGCAGTGAACACAGTGAGGAAGTCACTGGTGTATTTATTTGCTGAGACAGGCACCTCTTGCAGGTGGTGTTTAGCTTGTGTAGTCACGAGTAGAGTGCAGTGGTGAATACAGTATGAGTATCTTTGGAAAAGGCTGTAATCAGCTCATGCTGTACCATTTCCTAAGCGAGCTATAAGAAGACGCAGGATGCATTGACCTGTTACAGTGTAAAGCAGCTTTTTCTGGCTTGTGTGTTCGTCCTTACTGTTTGGGAAGGAAAGCGGAGACCCAAGAATTAATAAGAAACTAAGACGGTAAAGATTTACAAACAAGCAGAAGTGGGTATGTCTCTGTGTGCCTGCACATTGGTTCATCTGCACATTTTTTTTTCTGAAAGGTCAGGGGAAAGGAAAGAAACGAGTACAGAAGATGCTCATAATATTTGCTGTCCTTTAGAAGTTAACATGTCAAGCTGAAGGTTTGGATTCAGCTTCTGCTTTGGACCCATCAGCTGCACTGGAGCGTGTCTCCTGCCTGCAAATAAGGGGCCGTAATTACTATTGTCACACTTCTGAAGTGCTACGAGGTCTTTTGATGAAGGATACCATGCTAAAAGGAAGTTTGTTTCTTTTTCTGATACTTGAAACGGGCCAAGAAACAATTAAGTGTAGTAAGGAAATGTCCTTATTTGATATCTATACTTCTGCTGACCTTTTTCTGGGTATAAACTGAACATTGTAAACCTGTTTTCAGGGGCATGGCAGCATCAGATGAGCAAGGGTTTTCATACAACTGTTTTTCAGCTAGGGAACAGCTGGAATTTCTGGAGAACAGAAAGAAGCAATACATGAAGGCAGCCGTCAAAGCAAAGAAGGAAAATAACCTTGAACAAGCTAAGATGTATCTCAGAACAGCCAAGAGCTTTGACCTAAAGATTGAGCAAGCAAAATGTGGCAAACCTGTTGATATTTCCAAGGTTAGTAATACTGTTAGTTTTCTGCTTTTTTTCATATTCTTGGACGTGTTAAGTACTTACTTCAAAGAGTGAATGATTTAATAAGTATTTCCTGACACAAATTTTAAGTTGGTTTGTTCAAGTGACAAATCTGGATACTGAGCCCTGAAATTCCTCTATATTTTTGTTTTAGTTTTTGGGTTGGTTTCTTCTACTCTCCTCAAATGTGCCTGATTTTCAGAAAATTCAGCCTCCATGAACCATTTGCTCCCTGACAGGCCATGGCACACCTCAGCCATGCAGCTTGCAAAAGTGTTCACTGGACTTAGGGCGCGAGTACATCTTAGCTGTGTCGTGACTCCAGTTTGGGATGAGGATCAGGTGTGTGTTTGTTACAGTGGTGCCCCGGTTTCTCTGCACTATAACAGCTCTCCTGACCTGAATAATCAGGGAATTAGGCCTGTAAGACATTCTGTGGGGTTTTATGACTTCAGCAGTTGTCAGGCAATGGTGTAAGTAGTGGTTGGTTCAGAATTGGCTTGAGAGGAAAACAAACCTGTCTCCCTTCAGTGACCTTTCCATATGTTCTGCTTTTTGTCTACTTCATTTTTTCCTATAAGGGCTCTGAAACGTGGTGTTCTTGTGTTGCAGCTGCCATCACCCCCTACAGATGATGAGGGTGATTTTATCTTCATACACCATGAAGATGTCAGACTGTCCCAGAAAGCAGATGAAGTGTATACGCAGCTCATAAAATTGCTGAAGGACCAACATGAGGTGACCGTTTTATCTTTTTTAAAAAACAAAACCAAAACTTTTTTAATGTTTCTCTGAGTTTTATTAATATTATAAACCCATAATTGTTTCTGTGGGATCTTTTGTTTTTCTTCTAAAATGCTTTTGATTTTGTGCGTCCTAAAGTGGAGAATTTTCAGGGTTGGGTTCCCTGCTAGTTAAAGTCAGAGGGTGCACTTGGAGGCTTGGGACTGTCAAATTATCACTATTAAATACGAACGCTCAAGTTTTTAAATAGTACCCAAATAATTAAGACTAGTCCTTGGGTGAACCTTATATCTAGAAATTAAGAGATTAAAAAGTAATAGGGCAGAAAAGCTCATACAAATTCTGTACTCGGCTTTGGACTTAAAGGGCTCGGGGCGGAGGGCATGTTTTGGGGTAACTTGGGAAAACTCTTGACTTTTCTTAAATTAGATTGTCATCAACCTCAAAACTCTCTGCCAATCATGAATCAGTGTGTAAGGATCACTAAGTGCATCTATATTTGGTTTTGTTTGTGTTGACAGAGGTGTTTGCAGTATTCCAAGCAATTTATGCACCTGGGAAATGTTGCAGAAACGACTCGGTAAGCCCCTCTGCCGACTGTTAGTCATCCACACTGTGGTCAGGCTTGATTCTGCCTGAACCCTGTAAAGATGATGGGGGTCAGGTTGGTGAGCTGCTCATTATGTGAATGGGTTGGTAACAGTGAGGCTGGCGTCTCCGAGTCGCTCTCAGGCCCGTTCCGGGGTTTACTCTGTGGCCTCTCTCCAGGAGAATGCTCTGTTTGATGTGCTGTTGCGTGTGGAGCTTTTTTGTTGTTTGTTTGCCTCTTCTGTAGGTTTGAGAAACTGGCACAAGGTTGTAAAAAGGACATGGACATCCTGCAGCTTGCACGAGCACAAGGAATGGATCCTCCAAGCCACCACTTTGAGGAAAGAACTTTTAAAATGATAAGGTGTGGAAAAACAAAGGGATTTCTCACACTGGCTGGAATGAGTTTTCTGGTTTCTAGCTCTTGCTGGATTCAGCAAACTTGGGTTAGGCTCAGCATTCCTGAAAGAACACTCTCAATGACTTAAATATGAAGAAGTTGTTCTCTAATTTCTGTTCTGGGTTCTTTTGTTTTCAAAATACGTCCAACTTCATCTCTTGTATTCTGCTATTTCAGCTGTTCTTCCTCTTTATTTCTCCCTTAATCCTGTTGCCTTTGGGCTTTGTTCTTGGCATTTTTCACTGTACCTCAGAGGTGTTTTTATCTTGGTTTGTGCTCCTTCCTCGCTTTTCTGTAGTTTATGAAGATGATCTGTGTAGGAGTGCGCTATTGAAAAAGGTCTGACAGACGCTAGTGGCATCTGGTCTGGCACTGGATCAAGTGGTAGTGGGCTACTGGAATGAATATGCTTTTTTTGTCTTTATTTTTTCACAGGATATTTTCTGAACTCAACAGCACAGAAATGCACCTTCTTATTGTCAGGGGGATAAACCTACCAGCTCCGCCAGGTATGTACTCAGAAGGGTATGTGGGCTTTTTCCTTTGAGTAGGTAAGGAAGGTGGTGGGGAATGAGGTTTTTCTACCTTGAAGACCACTTCAGGAGTTGACTTTTGTTGTCACAACTCATTAAAACAAAATAACCAGATTTCAGACTCAGGCCTCCAAAAAACCTTTAAACATTTAAGGTATTTAAAAGCAAACAACTCAGAAGAATAAAGAGAATCTGGGTTCCATCTGGACAGAGGGAAAAACTTTAAATTGTCTTGGGTTTGCTTATAACTGGGTCATAATTTAAGTTTCGTATTCACCTCCTATTTTGAGTGCCAGCCCTAACTCTGCATCGACTTCATGTGTATTGACCTTTCAGCAGACACAAGTTGCTCCTGCCAACATTACAGCTTTTAGTCCTTTGTTTCTGGGGCACTTGTAAACCATCTGTGCTAGATTGTCTCAGGACTAAGGATAGCATTAATAAAAGTAGATTTCTTTCCTTTGGATGAAACATTTTTATGGATTTTGGTTTGGTGATGGGTTTTTCTGTTGTCAAATGACAGATCATGAGTCACCTAACTGAAAATCAGTTAGGTGTTCTTGAAAATCCTGCTCAATGTTAACAGACACAATGAAAATGTCTGTATTGGCTGTTTGGATTGACTGGTTGTTGTTTTGTTCAGGTGTATCACCAAGAGACTTGGATGCATTTGTGAAGTTTGAATTTCAGTACCCAAGTGCGGTGAGTGTGTTCTGGCTTGTCTGTGACCCTTCCCAGTGCGTTGGCTTCTGAGGCCTTCAGGGAGGGAGTGTAGGTTTTCTTCTAGAAAGGAAAACCACTTAGAGGCATACTGCCCGAACTCATTTTTAAAACAGAAACTTCCGCTGAGAAACAAAACTGAATCTGTTTCCTGGACATTTGAGCTTTGCTGCACCTTTCTCTTGCTGTTCTCCACAACTCACACTTGGCAGTGTAATCTGTGCGCCAGGCTTGTGTGTCCTGGCTGGCTGACCACCAGCTTAACGCTGACCAGCATTTGCAGTGCTCAGCTCTTCCCACCTTTCCCCCCCAAATACACTAATCGGCCTGTTTTTTGTTAGCAAAATTGGTAGGTGGTCATTTCTCTCAACTTCTTACCCTGGTAGCTTCAACCAAACTCACACAAAGTTGTCACTAGGGGAGAGAGACCACCTTAGATGTTGTCTCCCTCTAAGTCCCATTCCTTTAAGAAAACAGGCTGTTAAAGGCATTACTTTTGGGCGTCTTCTGTAATTATAGTAATTGATTGAAAAGGTGAATCTTTGTCCTCAAATAAATGCATGTGATTCTTGGTGATGTAATTAGCAAATAGATATGTGCGTATCTGGAGAAAGGACTTAGGCCACACAAGTTTCTTGACCTTACTAATGAGTACTTCTGTGTATATGCATGTAGACATGTGCATATATATGTGTAAGTATATAAAAAGATATGTATACATATATATATTGCTTGTTTCCTTAAAACTCCCCAGTGTCATCCTGTTCCACTCAACTTCAAAAGCAGTTTCTGATCTGAGAAATACTGCAGCCATTGAGCTAGAGAAGGGATTATCAAGAGAGGTGTCTGGTCTTACTATCAGCAGAGGTGCTGGGGCTTCTGCTGCTTCCTCTGTAGGGCAAAAAACAATCTTTGCTCTTACAGGGCTAATACTTTGCCCTGTGAGAGTGCAGAGCCTGGATTTTTACCTCATAATAAATTCTGCAGCAAATCCACTGAAATAAATTCAATTACCTGTGGGAAATTGGTGATGGACAGATCAGGTTTGTGTTATGTGAGGCCTTAATGGAGGAGTTCACCCCATTAGGGTGGCTGAAAACAAAATTGGTCTGTATTGAGTAATTTTCTGGAGAGTAAGAATCAGCATAGTTGCTTTTAATCTATTTTGTTTTAAAAGCCAGGTCTCTACTGCTTAGCCAACCCTCAAACACACCACCTTTCTCCTTCACAGCTGAAATCAGTTTTGCAAAGTAGCTGCAATAATTAGGTCGCATTGTCCTTGTTCAGTCCCCAGAGATTTGGTTCGTACTCTGCTTTAGGTTAAAAGTTAATTAATTTTGGTGGCAGATTGATTGTCAGGCAAAATAATAGTAAGGCAATTCCCTGAGTGATTTGTGATGAATTCCTTGTGTAGCTTATTATTCCAACTAATGCAGAAGGAACAAAACTACTGTGTCGTGGAACGTGCGTAGTTTATCATGTAGCTTAACAGGTGCAGTCAGAACTTTATGATGATTGGATTGAATTGAGTATGACCGTGTAGCTTATCGGTGGCTCTTATATTTAAAGTAATGGTTTGGCTTGTTCTTTATCTAGTATTATACTTGTTACCACAAAGAAACCCAAAGATTTTAGTCTTGAATATACCATGACTCATAATTCAGATAAACCCCTGAACCTCATTTTTCTTGAATAGGTGTAAAAAAGAGCTGGTAATAAAAATGGTTACTACTCTGTATTTTGAAGTAATATCTGATGGGTTTGTGTCCTGTGTGTCTCTTTTAACAGGAGCAACCTCAAAAGAGTAAAACACCTGTAGTTAACAATAACAATTGTCCAGGTTAGTACTTTTTCTGGGACAGTGGGAAAAATGTGGCACCTTGGGAATTGCATGAAAGGGCTCATGGGAGGGTGAAGTCCAGCTGTGCTGGCAATTTCTCCACCCTCATCCCAGTACTGGTTGTAGTTATTGTGTTACGAATTAGTGAAATCATCAAGTTACCAGTCATGTTCCAGCTGTTGCTGTCAGCCCTGCTGGGATGTGGGCCAGGTAAATAAATTTTCCTTTTTAAACAAGTCAAATTCTTAATTTTAATGTCTCTGTGGATTAGATGGTTTTCAGTCAGATTTTGTGTCCTGGGAGAGTGGCAATTCTGTCATGATTTTTGCTAATCAGCTAACATACCGACACCTGGCAAAACATCATCATTGCAGATTTATTTTTTTTAAGACAATGTGTCTTGAAACCAACTAAAATACTTTATTTGTACCTTTTGAAAAATAGCCCTTTGTACATGGCCATTGAATACCAGTATTAAACTTATGTATTTTAGAATTAATCATCTTGCACTCTGAATTTGGTTTATTGCTATATTGTTTTGTTCAATTCTTGCAGTAAGCAGCCATCTAATATCAAAACAGCTTTGAATTCAGTATCCAAATTACTAGTTGTGGATTTATCAAAATGCCCCTTCCCAGTCAGTCCAACCTTCCTATGTTTTTTCCTTATTATTTTGTACCATTTTTTAGCCACGGACATTCTGCTGAAAGACCTAGATTCTCCAGTTTTGGTTCTCCAGTAACTCGCTATCACCTCCTCACGATGACTTGCTGTTTCTGTCCCTGTAAAGTGGGGATGACAGGGATGAACTGTTGCACAGGGACACCGACTTGTTAATGACTGACACAACCTCCTGAGGAGTTTCATATGGATGTGAAGTGTCTTTCACAAATGGGCCAAACTGAGATAAACGGAGGTCTGAGTTGTAGAGCACTGTGCATAATTTGACTTTGACAGCTTTCTTTCATTTTTTTTATGTCTTGATTGTAGAATACAACCAGTTGTTTAAGTTAAACATCAACCGAAATCACAGAGGTTTTCGACGAGCAATTCGGTCCAAAGGAATTAAGTTTGAAGTATTTCATAAAGGGTAAGTCTATAGCTTGCTCCCCCCTTGCTGCTTCTCTGAAAGGAGTGTTGTAGCGGAAATTTATGAAGCACAATGTTTAAGTTAGCAATAAAGAGTTGTCTAGATCTCTTGTCTGAGAAGTCCTTTCGAAATGTGCCTGATCTCTCTGTTTTCCCCTGAGAGGATGAAAATAATGCAGTTCAGTGAAGTTGGTTCATAACTGGCTGATTGGCTGAGGATTAGTGTGTTAAGAGGAACTGATGAGTCTGAGAAGGCAATGAATGATTCAGCTTCAAATCATTTTGATTCTTATCCAGGCTGGTTTTAGTCATCACGACTAGAAGATGTAAACGTCCTGTGGGGAGAACTTAGTAGAATAATGAAGTACAAGTGGCAGCAAAATACGAAGAGCAGTAAAGCAGATGACAGATGATGGCAGAACTAGTGTTATGTTTTTGTATTTATCTTTTTCTGAGGATCCTACAGTATTTACCGAGCACTGCTAGTAAACTGTTTGACTGTCTGGAGAGAGACAGACTTGCCTCATCTCAGGGGTCAAGATGAGATGGATGTTAAGAATTGGTAATGTTCAGGGAAGTTGTCCTTTATCTGGGCTCATTACTGATTTATTCAAAATGTGAGTGGCCTGTATTCATTAATTCCTGAGCTGGTTGTGATCCTTGACTTGGATGGGATGTTAGATAACCTGGTTTTGTCTCGCTGGCTCTTTGTGCTATTCTTTGTTTCTGTTACTGGGACATGCAGAAATGATCTGTAGCTTCCCTGAGGTAGTTTTCAAACTGCAGGTGTTTTAATTTGTGAACTCAAGTCCCACTGTTTTTAACCAGATCTTCCATTTACATCTCCATTGAAGAAAAAGCTGATTTTCTTTCTTTATTGGTCCTGACTGCTGTGTTGTTCAAGATTTCACTGTTAGAGATCCTGCCTCTCTTGCAGAGAACTGTTAAGCATTTACATTTGTTTAAAACCTTTTCCCCTCTCCTTTTCGTACTGTTGCACATATGGGGTATATCCTCATCTCCCACCAGCTGGTGCCATGCTTGTTTTTAAGGTCTGAGCTCAGGCTTAAGTTCACCCATTGGGAAACACTCTCCATTAATTCACTAATTGTATGCCAGCTTCAGATTTGCCTTTGAAGCCTTTTTGAAGATGAGAAAGAAAATCTGTGTGAGTTGTCTCTTTTCGGGTTCTGATTTTTTTTTGTTCATAGAGCAGGAACCCAGCAAGTTGAGGAGACACACGTCTCGGGACAAAATAGCAACTGGGAAGGAGAAAAATAAGAAGTGCCCACTGTGACCTTCCCCTGGCCATCTTCTTAGGAGAAAGGAGAGGATTAAGTGATCCAGGCTCTTCTCTAAATGCTGTCTGTGCACTCTCTTCAGGACTATAAATGAATAATGCTTTCGGAAATGCTTGTAGATGTTGTAGTTTTGGGGTCTCTCGTCGCTCTTTGACCACCTCCCAGGTAATATTTTATTGCAGTGAGCAAAGGGGACTTGTTTCAGGTCAGATATATATTAAACTTCATTTTAAAAAACACTTTCAAGTAAAAACCCAGTAAAGCATTTTTCCAAAGGAAATGGCTCTCTTAAACCTCTGCTAAAAGCTTCTGAAGATAAAAGGAGATTTCCCCAGAGCTGTTTCTGAAGCCATGGCCTAGAGCAAGTTCCCATTTTTCACTGCAAACCCCCTGGAACTGGTCAGGGAGGAATCAGTCTTCCTTGTTTCTTGAATTATAAATTGGGAAAATGCTTTAAAAAAATTCAGGTAGGAGAACTGCTGATTCTCTTAAGTTAATGAACAAAGTGTCCAACATGCTGCAGTACAGTTATGTAATCCTTCTTCATTGTAAGGTGCTTGTGAAGTTAAGGAAGTATTCTAACGTGTGAGATAATGAATTCTGAACTTTTAGAAATGATTTAGTGAGTCTAATCTCATCGATGGAGAACACGGTCTCATCTTTGGAAGGCTTCCTGTCCACAGAATTCGCAGGCATTGTGTTTAGAGGCAGCACTGGCAGCCCTTGAGGGACCTGCAGGATTATTTTCCTGTACTACTGCAATTTGTGTTGAGATGGACAAACTGACAACTAAGAAGCACTTTAACTGAGCTGGCATCTTTCAGGTCTTTCAGCAACAGGTTTTTGGAACAGAGGTACTTCTCAGCAACGCCTCACCACGTGTTCCAGCGGGTTCAGGGCTGTGCTCTGGTGCTCCTCTTCCCATCTAAAGTGTCTGATCTCCCTCCTGCCAGCTCGCTAACAGTACCTGACCATTGTCCTCGTCTGTAGAGGTTTTATAGGAGCCGTAGCATCCCTGATGGCATTTCTGAGCACCCAAGGCAGGAAGTGAGCTCAAAGTCTGGGTGACAGGCTTCTTATACTGCAGTTGATATGAGCCATTTGGAGAATCTATGACTGAAGCAGCCATTGAGGTGGTGGGTGTGAGGAAACAACCTCAGTCCTTTTCCAGGCAGAGATTTTATACAATTGGGTTCTCAGATGTTCATGTGGAAATTGCAGGCATGTCTGGGATTCATGTGCTGGGTACCCCGGCCACTGATGACACGATCATGAGGATCCATGTAACAATCTTCAGAGTGTTCATTGCACATGTCAGGTCTTGTTGAAGAAGGGTGGATGTTTTGGGGATGTTTTTGTCAGTTTGGTTTCCTAAATACAATGGCATAAAAAAATGAATTCCTGGCAGGTTTCCTATCTAGAACAGGCCAGGTGTGGCTGGTTGGCTCTCCTGCCTCCAGATCTCTAGATTTTAGTTATCAAACCTTCTGGAGATGGATTCAGGGAATCCAGAGCTTTGAGCTGCACACTTCTGTGGAATTAGTGTGTTTTAGTCTCAGCTGTGACCTTCTGGAGGAGTTTGTCTGGATAAAGATTGCAACACCTGTCTCTGGTAAGGGGAAAGTGATAAAACTGTTAAACAGAAGTGACTGTAGCAGAAAGAAGTTGATTGTTTTCCTTGCAGGATAAAAATGTGTTCTGTGTTTAACTTCAGCAGACTAGAAATTCTAAAATCATAGTTCTTGAGTGTTAAATCTAACAGTATGAAGGTGAGTCAAAACAATAGCTGAAATGAAATGTTTTACTTGTTGAAATTGAGTGTTTTGATTTATCAAGATGAAACAGAATGATTCATGCAACTTTTTCCTAATCAGCAGTTTGCCAAAACCAGCATGTGCCTGTGAAATGTTTGTTTTGGTGAGAGATGCAGCTTCCTTGGGAAATTTTTCAGCCTGATCTGTTAAACAGCCTGTGGCAGCAGATTCCTGGCTGTCCTGGCTGGTGCTGGTTGCCGTGGCTGTCAGGCCATTCTTTCCTGTCACCCTGTGCAGGGACAGAAGCTGCTGCCATTCCAAGCGCTGGTTTAGTTGTTTGTTTTTCTTCACTACTGTCCTCATCTTCAATTTGCTTGCAAGAGAACAATTTAAAAAATCAGTATTTCTGTATCTTGTAGTCTGCTGCTCTCAGGGTTTGCCCCTCGTACCCTGGTTTGCAGGGTTCTGGCAGCATCTTGACTCGCCCTCCTGGATGCAGTGATGGTGCAAATAGTGATGACTTCTTAACCTAATTTCTCTTTAATGTTAAAAAAAGCCCTCACCCATTCCACTAAGGAAGGTTTCTGTGAAACAGGTCCTTTTTCAGAAGTGACAAGCAAGTGGGGACAGCACACTTGAAACTGGAAAAGCTGGAATCAGAATGTGAAGTCAGAGAGATCATCGAGGTATGTTTTCTGGGTGAAGTGTGTTCTTCTAGTGAGTATGATTTGAACACCAAGGGAAAATGAATATTCGCATTGCATAAGTGTGTTTGTACACAGTTGACGGTTTTGTATTGGGTGATTCTGACAAACAACAATGGGCTGTTTTTCATCTCTTGAAGCTTGTCTTAGCTGTGAGTGTTCCGATACCAGGAGCTTCTTGGGGTCTCTCTTCTGCAAATTTTCTGTATCAAGATAGTTTTCTTTGTCAGGACCAAAAAAATCAGGTGGTTCCCACAAATATCCACATTGATAGCTAACAAGTCAAAGGGTTAAGCAAAGACTGCCACAGTGAGGAGAGAGCTGCTGTAAGGTCCAGAGGGAGATCACTAAGCGAAGCCTTAACAAATAAAAATCCCTGGGGCTGTGTCACAGACACGCTCAGGACGCGGCTGCCCCTGGAGCCCGGCCGTGCCTGGGCTGGGGCTTTGGCCGCAGAGGTGGTGCCGCCCTGGGACCCGCTCTGCTGAGCGATGGAGCCGGGAGCGCAGGGCTGTGATGGCTCCCAGTGGTCTCTGTCATCTTCTGGTCATGGGGAAATAAAGTCAGTGCTTGCCCGAGGTGCTATAGTTGGACATTATCATTTGTATGTTTGATAACTGCACTTGTTTTTGTGGCTCTTTCAGATCTTTGATGGCAGAAAACCCACTGGAGGGAAACTGGAAGTGAAAGTGAGACTCCGGGAGCCCCTCAGTGGTCAAGATCTTCAAACAATCACAGAAAACTGGCTGGTCCTTGAGCATTAGTGCTGTCTGAGGTATGAACGCTGCGGCTAAAGATGTTCTGGCCAGAACTTGACAGGGCTACAGATCAACTCTGCTTGAATAATGTCATTGTTGACATTGACCCAGTTACACAGCTCTGGCTTTGATACCATTTGTCTTTATATTTGTAGTGGTGAGCTGACATCATTTCAGAAATGAGGTTACAGAATCTCTGATGAGTTTGTAAATCAAAAACGCCATTTCACAATCCCTTGAAATGCAGGGAGAACTTCTAGCATGACCTTTATTTAGAATAATTTAGAAAATAAGGTTGACTAATCCTTTCTAGGAGAGAGGGTACTTTCCATTCATCCTTATTGTTAACAAAAAAGCTTTCAGGATTAGCAAGGACCCTTCTTCCCTGACCAGAAGCTAGAGAAGGGTGTTTGTTTGCCTCATGAAGGCTGCTTGACTTTATTTGAAAGGGAAACTATCAGAGATGGGCTTTCTTCTGGATACTTGAGGCATCTTGGCAGGGAGAAACAGTTGAATCCAGGCTACCCAAAATCCGTGCCTGGTGCTCACTGTGCTCTTTATCAAGTACACAAGACGAGCTGTGTGCTGCCACAGCAGCTCTGTAGTATGAATGGATAAAAGAGGTCGGCTACTTCTTCTTGCCAGCCCCTATGGAAGCTGCTCAGTTTTGGAGCTCATCTTCCTTTCTCATGCATTCTAGGTGTTGTAAATTCTCTCTTCCAATAAGAAAGAAAACATTTTGGTGGTGTTTTTTTTTTTTTAAAGCTATTTTCTACATAAAGTTACGGAAGGGTAAGAAGTACCAGAAGTCCATCTACCAGTGGAAGCTCTAGTTCACCCTACTGTTATATATGTTTTATAATCAGTTTTGATTGCATGGTGACATACTCTTATTTCTCCCAGACTCAGAACACAAATTGGAGACACATGGCAGAATTGCTGTTTCATGGGCATTGCTTTTTCTTTAGAGCAATTGATACAGCAACCTAAATAACCTCCATTTAGCACAGTTTTGTAGACAGCATTTTTTAGACAATCTGTTAAAAGTACATCTGATGTTTGAAAGAAATCCAGATTAGTTGGACACAATCACTGATATCATGAAACTGAGGTCCTCACTTGTCGCTCATCCAGAAAATTCATGTCAGTGTTTTACGTATAATTGGGCCTTGAAATGCGAACATCCATTAAAATACTGCATCAAATGATGTTTGTTTGTTTTTTCCAGATCCATTGGAACGCAAGAAGATGTGGGATGAACATATGTAGAAAGATGCTGCTAGCTGCAAGCACCAAAGATGTTAAAAGAATGCACTACTGAACCTAATGTCTATTTTGGTAACAGCCATAGTGCTTATTAATAACTGTAAGGCAAATGTAAGGCTCTGGAAATCGCTGCTGCAGGGAATTGTTACTAGTCTACACAAAATAGACAGAATTGCCTTAACGTGGGACTACTAATGTAGCGCCAGGATGAATGTTACGTTAACTATGCATAGCGGTGTGTGAGAAGTTCAGCCTCTTAAAAATTCCCTGAGGCAGCGCAGAAACTTTTCAGTCAAGTCACAGGTAAGACCTTTCCTGGAATTCATTTTTTCAAGTGTACAAGCAGCCAACGTGGTACAGTGAACAGTCTGCTACCGCTTTTTCTGTTCTCTCTTATCAAGGCCTGTTTGCTTTGGGTTTTTGTTTCCTCAAATAGAGGAGAGACACCTTCGGCAGCAGTCTAGCAGCCGGGTGTCCCTCCTCTGCACGCGCCATCACGACACGAAGTTCAATGGGATGTTGCCTTTCAGAAGAAAAGAGTGCAGGGCTTCTAGCGGCCGGTGTTTACAGATCTACGTGTTTGTTCTGGCTCCCCGTTGTCTGCCATGCTTGCTGCGCTGTCTGCTCAGTGCAGCCCGGGTACTGTGCCTTCATCCTTTTTCTTTTTTTAATTTTAAAAAAGGAGAAAAAAAAAGTATGCTAGGCTCTGCTGCTTCCCAAATGTTCCTTGTATTTTTACAAAGATAGGCTTTTACAGTTCTTCCAGGTGATGGGGAAAGTAGCCACTCTTTGTCACATAGAAAAACAGATGATGAGTATTTTCAGGAATGCTTTTGATCAGCAGCATATGGTACCAAATACGTTTGTGTTTTTAAATCTCGGTGAGGTAACAGAAATGAGCGATGTGAAAGGAGAGGCCGTGCCTGCCCTGGGCAGCGGGAGCTCCAGCGCCCACTGTCCGCGTCGGGTGAGGCTGCAGACAGAACAGAGAACAGACAAGTAAGGCAGCGCTGCCTCTGCCTTCTGAGCAGATGAAGACAATACAGTGTTTGGGTTTTAATTTCAATAAATTTAATATACAAAACTACATGTTGAAAATAAAAATATAATATGCAGTTTTTTGCAGTGTTAACTAACTGAATTTTTAAAGTACAATTTTTTTTCTAAAACAAGTACTCATTTCTTAACAACATGGTAATTAAGGTCATTTAAAAGGCTATGGTTGAAGCAAACATGTCAGTCACCAGTTGATAATGTTTTGCACAAACATAATCCAAACCTAAAAGACTTTAGGGGCAAAGGAAGAGAAGATTACTTTTTTTTCACCTTTTTTACTGCATTATTAAGCGTAACAATGCAACTAAGGGAACTGGAAAGCCGCTGCTGTGGCAAAGCTGGAGAGCAGGCTGAAGAAGGGAGGTGGTTGGTTTGTAGAACATTCTTGCAGCTGCAGAATCTTTCCTGCAGCAGGTAGCGCAGCGCTGCGTCCCAACAGTGCGCAGGGAGTTTGAAAGTCACCTCAGTCCTGTTCTGCTGCACAAATTCATAGGAAGGCTACTGATTGTACAATAGTTCAAGGTTTGTCCATCGTGAAACATGAAACAAGCTGTGTGAAGCCAGCCACCTCTCCCCAAACACCAGAGGTAAGGTTGCACTCTCATGTAACTCACCGATTCAGCTGTAGCCATGTGCTGCCTCTTGCTGGCCAGCACTTAGGTCTGGAGTTGCTGCCAGTTCTCTGACCGGCCTTCTGCCCGTGCTGGGTGCTGACAGCTGGAATTTGCAGTATTGGATTTGTTGGACTTTGCTTTCTTTTTAAAAAGAAGCAGTAGCTATTTATTTGCAACTGCACTCTGTACATACACTGTGCTGTCCTTACATAAAATACATTGCTACGTGTGCAGTTACCTTTTCCTTTGCCCAGCTGGTGCTGTATATTTGTTTAAAACATAGAGCATCAGTCTCACAGTAGCCCTGCGCTTCCCTTTCTATTTGAAAGGCCACCTGTGTTACTCATATAGAGCAAAACCAGAATAACCCTCTCTGCATCCACCAGCACTGGCTGACGATGCAAGGTCTGAAAGAGACTGACCATAACTGAGCCCCTCTCTTCCCATATTAATTTTCTGTACAGGCAGGTGGGGAAACCTTCCCCGCTGTTGTGGGGGAGACTCAGCTGCTTTGCACGGCTCTGGCTAAACAAACCAAACCCCTTGTCCTGCCCTCAGCTCTTCCCCCTGCTGAGCAGTTTTCCATGGAGACGGTAAGAATGTGGAACCACGTTTCCTCTGGCTGAGTCTCAACTCCAGCTTCACAGACGTGAGCAGCTGCTTTCCTTACTCATGCCCTCTCAGGTGAGACAGGAGCACTGGGCCAGTGCAGGTGTTCAGAGCTGACCAGAAAGCTGCTTTTTTTTTTTTTTTTTCCAGCAGAACATGCAAACCCAGCTGCTCTATTATGTTAGCCCAGGTGAGCTTTTACACAGTGCTGCTAATACGAAGTGTGAGCTCTCTTGCAGTACGTGACACTGGCGATAGCTACAGCACACAGCAGGGAGGACACTGAAAGCTGCCCTGGGTGTTCCTTTTCTTCAAAAAGCAGGACCTATGGGGAAGAGGAATGAGATATAACTGCACTTTAGGGCTAGTATTTCCTCTGCTTCATACAGATTTGTAAACAAAGTACAGAATAGCAGAGGTGGTCTAGGAGATTATAGAAATCTGCCCAGGTGATGAGTTTTAATAGTAAATAGAGGAAAAAAGTAAACTAGCCTATTACACACACAAAACTGCAGTTTACATAATACCGCACCTGCCTGCCCTTCTGCTTGTTTGGATACATATACAAATGGAGTTATGGCTGGGTAATCGTTCCACATCTCTCAAGGGCTACTCCAGGCATATTTCAACCAATAATTTGGTCAAAATAATGTAAACGTCGCTTTTTAATGTCTACAGCATAACCACAAACAGCATTATGATGAGGTCAGCACGGAGGTCTTGATTGTTGTTTCTTACGTGTCCATCTACAAACAGTACAAGATTGGAGTTTCACTTTTTATTTATGCCCCAGTGATCTTTGCACCCGTTTGAGCATTTAGAGTACACGACTGTAAGTCTTTAAACATGAGCATTTCTCTAAACAGTAACAGAAGTGGAGTAGCTGCAAGGATAGCATAGCCATGTTGTAGTATAGAAGCTGCCCTGATCCTCTGGTTGTTGACAATGCATAGAAGATTTCGAGTTATGGAACAACTGTCCCTCCCTCCTCCCCCCATTTTCCTCCCCAATAGTGTTAACAAAAGCTTAATTTTTCCAGTTTTAAAGTGCAAATGATTCAGATACAACTGCTGCTGGAACAGGTCTGAACAGAAAATGAAGTCCTCTTATGAGATGTTCTCCAGGATATAAAAGATGAGCTCCATGATGACGGGCCCCTCGCTGAGCTGACATGCCCCTCCATGAATCACCGGCACTAAGGCACTGTCCAGGTCATTCATGTACTGCGAGGGCAGGGGCTGCCCGTTGCTCCCAGCTTGGTAACCAACCTACAAAACACAAAGAGTGGGGTTTACAGAGAGCAGGACACAAGTGTGGGGCAGGAAAAGGGGGATGAGCTGTGCAAGGTGCTGCGGTCTCTGCCTGGGGCACTTGAGCACTTGTGTGGGACCTAACAGGCACTAAAGCAGCTTTTCCACTTGTTTTTGTTCCTCTTTCTTTTCCTGGTGGCTGCCTAGACAGAAGTAGCCTCTTTTTCCCACTGCTCTGTCAGAGCAGACAGTTCAGATCAGCAGGAGCCACAGGCTGTGTTATCAGATTAAGTCACGCAGTATTTAAAAGCTGGGTGACGCGAAGAACAAGTCCAAGGCAAGGCCAGCTGTCCCGCCAGGACACCCTTTGCTCTGCTGGGGCTTCTGCTGTCAGGAGCTCTGGAAGGGACCTTCCCTTGGTTTCTTTGCCTCATATACAACCCTTTTAAGAGCAGCCACGCTTGTGACCAACACTGTGTGCTCACTTGAGAATGCATTTAATCACTCCTGTCTTTAACTTTTGATGAAAAGGCCAGTTTAGTCTCCTCTGAGCACAGGGCTGGGCTGCTCACAGGTACGGCCAGTGGCACATGGGGGTCAGTTCTGGTGTTAAGTCAGGCTGGGCACGAGCTTTCCAATTTTAACAGATGTCCCAAAACACCAAACAGCTATCGACACTGGTAGATTAGCATGTGATATTGGTAATTTTTAACCAAGAGAAAGGCTGGAGTGCTACATTTCCTTTTGGGGGACAAGCAAGGGAACATTCCCCCTGCCTCCCCCCCCCCACCAATTAAACCAAAACTATTCAAGACTTACTTGATCTGAGTCGAGTGTGACACGCAGCCCTAGCTTAGTCATTCCATCCTCTTTCAACAATTTAAGATGAGGACAGAGAGCTAAACAGAAAGCTTTTGCCACGTTTTCAGTCAATCTGCTGTGATCAGCTGGGTCACTCAGACCATTGTGTTGCTCATCATTTTCCAGGAAAAACACCTGAAAGAAAGAGTTAACACAAGACTAACACTTGGCTTTTCTAGAAAATAAGGTTACTGAGATGCCATTTAATATTTTTTTACAAATGAATATTAAAGAAGAGCTGCTGAGGGCAGACCAGCACAAGACCCTGAAGGCAAAGTCACCTGAGGGAGAAAATTAAAAAAACAACTTCAAAAGAAATATTTAAATAGTCGTGTTCTCAAAAAACTTTCTGTTCTGGTCAAAAGCCTCGTTATGGCAATTCACTGTGTACTGCACATGGTTTTTAATTTAAAAACCTGGTTTTAAATAGAAGTTAATTTTGGAAAAATTAACATTTTGAGTAGAAGCCATTCCAGGCTGAAGATGTGTGTTACTGTCACTGAGCGTGGCTGCGTTGAGCCCAACTGGCCTGGGAAAGAAAGGATCCTCTGCTGACAAGCTGTAGAGTGAGTAACTTGGTTCCTCCTGAGCAGGTTAAGTGAAACATTTCCAGAAGTGTTGTGACATTAGCATTTGTGTGCTGGCAGTGTCACAGCGAGCACCAGCTACACAAGCAGCTGCTTAATGGAGCAGGTACTGCAAGTGATTTATGCCGCAGCACTTTCCTTTTGATTTGCAACGTTTTAGAGAAGATGGCTCAAAATAACATTTAAAACCAATAATTATTAAGACTTGCCTCTGGTGAGAAAGGTAGTTTTTTAACACAGTGCAGGTGAAACCAACTGTTACCGTGGGTAACAAAGTGAGCAAGTATTTTTTGTGGTTCCCCCGTGTTCAAGAAAGGTGCATGTGCAGGGACAGCGAGTGCAGCGCCCTGAGCTGCTCATCGCTGACGGGATTTTATTCTGCACAATCCTGTATTGAATCTCCCTTGCATGTGGGAAAGGGAATACAGGTTTGTGTTGTAGAACTGGCTGCTTTCATTTCCGTCAGTAGGGAGAGCAGGTTGAAAGATGACGAGGCGGGAGTTGCAATCCCCAAAATGCCAAGTGTTGGTTTACGTGCAGCTCAGTTTGACTGACTCACCTCTGTCCACCGAATGACCTTTCCATTTGCCTTGTACTCTGAGCCGTGAAATATCTTCACGCTTGTTATAGACTCCATTGATTTGCCATCGATAGGGCTTACAACACTGTGAAAGGGAGGGAAAAGGGAAAGGTCTGACTCAGAAGGTGAGAGCTCAACAGAGAAAGGTGCAAAAAAGAACAGTGTTGGGCGACAAACCAGGTGCAGGAGGGACCTTCCTTGCAGGTTTGCAACAAAGCTGCACACCAGAGCTGAGAGCTTATAGGGTGGTAACACAGAAATGAGGCATTTCATACCATTTTTTTATTCTTTTGTAAGCTCAGTGTAGGCCAGCAATACCTGAAACACTACTTACACAGCCCAGAATTTAATTACAGAACCTAAGACTGACCCAGAGAGCCTGAAACTACAAAAGTACCCTTCCTTCTAGATGCCAATTCCTTAAACGTTGTAGCCATCACACCAGCGCTTTACTGCCGGAACCGCTTCAGCTGCCATGTACACCTTTCTTTTGGCTTAACTATCAAGAGCTCAATTACACTGTTGATGGTCAGCAACTTTATTTCCAGCACTACTTAATGCAAACTAAGCACCAGGAGAGCAAAAAGTGACCACAATGTGCAGGGTTCAGCACTGAGTGCTGGAGACAGATTAGTGGTTTCCAATAACTGGATATTAGCAATGGCAAAAAATCCATAGCATTGACAACCTCCTAAGTTGATGCCTCAAAGCTCTGCTATCTCAATTCCATTTTCATTACCTTTAATTGCATCTTATCACTCAAAATAGAGGCACAGACTTGTAATTCTTATTGATTGGAAGACTTGCGCACCTTATAAGATCAATTAAAATTTTTAACAAGTACAGTCAAACAGTCACTATTCCATGCCAAGTAATTCCTCCTCTACTTACCCCTTACTAAAGTTTTTATCATCTTCTACCCACTGAATATGAACGTGTTCCTGAGGATCTTCAGCATCTACTTTGCCACAAGTGATGGTGAAGTCTTTCATCTCCCTCAAGGCCTGCCTCAAAGAGTCCATGTTCTCCGCAGTTATCTGGACCATCACTCCATCTAGGGAACCAAGAAATCCTCGTAAGCCAAGATAAGCCACACTGAACAGAGCCTATATAGAATAAAAGAAAGAAACATCCTTCCTCTTTTTTGTAAGAGAAAGGTTAAACATCTGTTTTAAGAGTTGTAAGCAGCAGTGCTGCACAAGACCATTTCCGAACTCTGATTCCGAAAACGTAGCACTGGTGAGTCTTGACTGGGGAAAACACAGGGATCATACATTGTCCTTCTACCCTCAGAATCCCCATGTGACGCCCTCCACTCCGTTGTCACCTCTGTTGGTGCTCGAAGGAGCACTTTGTGGGTGACACAGGTTTTAGGAAGTCACCGCTTACCTGACAGTGGCAAAAGATACAGAATTTGGATTGAGATCAGTCTGATTTACTGCGGAAATAACCTGGGAGTGATACACTTCCCCAACGTACAGACTCCTTGCCGGAATCCACCCGTACTTCTCTCTTGCACTAAACCAGCAATTTAGACATGGAAAATGGTATAAAAGGCCCACATATCCTGACTTAGAGCGAGACAGCTCTGGGTGCCCTGGGTGACCCCTCCCCACAGGCTCCACGTTCACGCAGCTCCAAGCTCTTGGAGCTTCAGGAGCCGCTGCTTGTCAGTGGAGCTGTGCTGAGGGGCTACACATCTGGGCTTCTTGTGCACCTCACTCACAAACTAAGGAGCACACCTGAAACACGACTGTCTGCACTGTCACATCCACAGCAAGGTTAGACTACAAAGCTCTGCAGCTCAGCAAACTAAGCGAGAAGAGCTTTAATCCAGTGTACATAGTCGTCGTTTATTTCTGTGACATGACAACTGGTAATGGAAGAACAAACCAAATCAGAGATGCACCAGCTCGACAATTCCAACTTGTCATGTTCTCATCAGCCCACATACGAGCATGTCAACAATGCACATTTGTAATCTTGCATAACTCAAGAGCTGTTTGGGAACTGAGTATAAGTTTAGCAGGGCTTCCTCCTCCTGGTCCATGGATTATACATTCCACATTTCTTAGGCTCACAATTTCCTCGTTCAACCCAAACCAGTAAAGCAATCACAGGCTTGCAAGCCAGATACTTCATATCTTACCCTCATTTTCTTGTGTCCCTGTTCTACAGCATCTGGACAAGCTCCTCCTCATTAAAGGAAACAGGTGTTTGGTTTTTTTTTTGGCTAAAAAGTAGGGTAAAGCTGAAGCGGCAGCATGATTGAAATGCCCAAGGCATAACAGCAGAGCCCTGGTAACTACAGAGCTGGGCCATGGTAAGAGGGATGCAGTGTGTTTTAAGCAAGTAGCTCAGTTCTTACCTTCTACTATACTGGATTTGGCAAGGTAGCCTGAAGAGGATTTTAAAGCTCCACTGAACACAAAGAAGCTGGCACCAGTCACTGCAACAACAACAACAGGCATGATTTAGTGAGGTTTTCGTCAAAACAACGCTTTACACAGTGATCAGGTATCGCAGCTCTATCATCCAGAGAGGTGATTAATCTAAATCAAGACAAATGCTGCTTAGAATTATGGTGACTCTAATGCACATCACAAGCTTGGATATGGAAAGGGCACATCACCCATTTATTTTCTAAACTGGTCAACAATTTTTGTCAGCCTTGATAAATGCTCATATTTCATCACTCTCCCTCTCCCCATACACACCTTGAGTTTCAGGACTACTAATTTAGGGTAACCAAGTACCTAATTAACTTCTAAATGCTCATGCACAGCTGGCAAAGATTGTGAGCGAGCTGTTTATGGATCACACTGTAACAGCAACCCCCTGGCAAGGCCACAGCTCAAAGCCACCTGATTTAGAGTAAAATTCTCTTAAATGACCACTAAGCATCATGCCATTCCTGCTGGAAATCCTTCTTGTCCCGTATGTAAAATGAACAGAAGTCAGATAAGACCATCAGTCCTGAACAAACATCCCCTGCCAGTATAGTCACTGGAGTGACCGGGGATACTTGCAGACCACAAAAGTTGGCCTTTGTCTTGCTCTCTCTCATTTGGAGACAATAGAAATGTCTCTGCCAGAAATCTGCCACAAACCCACAATATTTAAATTCTCAGTGCACTGCTGCTGCAGCCTTTCAGCTTACTCCAACAAAAACAGAGCCTGGAAATTACATGGTCTAATTGAGGCGAACACGAGGAGTTTCTTGAAGATGCATTATCAAAATGCTGCTGGTTTTGGTTATTCCTATTTACCTTTCCTATTAAACCTAATCTTCCTCCTTTCACTGAGTATAGGTCAAGCACAGGCACCCACAACCTCACCTGTGGTCTCCAATAACACCAGACACAGTTCTCATTATTCACGTACAGATGTTGTCTAAGCCAGTTCCAGCACCGTGACCTCCGGAGCACCCCAGGTCCTCGGCTGCACTGTGCAAGCAGTGTGACCATATTTACAAGCGAGCAAGCTCTGATGTGCTTTATTTTATGATGTCTGCTTGAGCTACGAAATTGCTAGAACACCTCTTAAACAAACTTGGAACAGCACCACTGACCTAGAGAAGTGTGATGTGGCTTGCACACAGGACATAAACTGTACAGTGTGTCCCCTGACAGCCGAGATTGTGGATTCTGCAAGGGGAATAAAACACCACGGGGGTGAAGGGCAGATAGAGCAATGTGTTACTATTCCTTGTGTTGCGTGTCTGTCTCACAAAGCTGCCTGTTCAGGGTTATTTTCTCTGAGTGTGTAGGAGAAACACAGTGAAACACAGACAAGCCCACTTCTGACCGGTTCACAAAGCCAAGTGCCAGAACGAGTCGCACAAATGGCAAAGAAGCAACATGGAGCACAGTAGAGAACAGCCCCGGCGCAGCGCCCGCTCACCCTTCCTGGGCTGGTTGTGGATGCTGATGGCCTGTGTCTGGTAGTTCCCATCGTCGTTCTGCACGCACACCAGATGCGAGTCGGCCTTCTCGTTGAAGCACGCTCCCCCCGCGAGGACGTGCTCGTTGGATTTGTTCATGGCTTTCATCATCTGCAAACAAAGAGAACAAAGAGGGTTCCCGTTTCCATGCTGTTCATCAAGCACAACCATAAATAGGTGATTCTTGGAAAAGTTTAATGGGACAGAGCAAGCTTCTCAGTGGTGCTCATGTTCTCAGGTCAAATTTTAGCACCCAGAACCATAAACTGCTTTGGAAAAGAGGGTTCAGGTCTTATACCATCTAGATACTTTAAAGTGCCACCTTTTATGTAATTAAGATAAACAGAATATGGGGTAGCTAAGCTGCATAGGTTGCAAAAGCTATTACCAACAGCTGTTAAAAAAAAAAATACATTAACAGGAAAAAAAATCATAAAACCATTGGGCGGTAATATCTGGCTTGTTTACACAACTGCAGTTGCTTAGAACAGAAATCATAAATGTTGCCTCCACAGTTCAGGGCTAGACTGGCACTCAGACTTGTGGCATTTAATCTTGGTTTTGCCACTTAATCCTGGCTCTGCCATGACCAGACACCAAAGTTTTAGTGTTTGCGTGTGTCACCCACATGAACTGGTGAAACTGGGATCCATGTTCCCCCTTTGAATACTTTTAAAAAAGATCTGAATCATAGGCATCCAGAAATGATTTTAATTCTCTGCAGAGAAGGCCTCCAAAAAGCACCCAAAAATGTTTGTGATGTATCTGCCCTTCAGTTTTGCTGATTAGCATCTAACATACACCTAGTTACATGCCTCGATCGAATATTCTTGTAAATTATGTATCTGCTCTCCTTTTCTCATCTCTTACTCTTCATGGAGGCTCAGACTATAGGAGTTTTGCTACAAAAGGAAAACGGAGGGCATCATCTCTGGAATTTGTTTCAAAACCAAAAAGTTTTGCTTAAAATAAGAAAAGGCAAATTACATTACAGGCCCCCACATTGAAAACCTTGAAGAGAAGGGAAATGCTGAATTATTTGCCATCTCTGAACAGCACTCACAGTTCCATCCTCTGCTCCCTGCAGCTGACAAACATCCACACTGCACACAACACATTGTCTCTCTCTAACATAAAACCTTAATTATAGTGTCAGGAACATCAGCTGATGCTCACTATTGACAAATGTGCACAGGTGTAATGTTTGTGGAGGAAACTTAATTAAGGATTTGCATCAGACCACAGTGTATTTCATTATCTAGCTGATCATGTCATGCTCCAGAAACACGGAGTGCAGGAGCTGCCTGAGCACAACAGGAAACAACTGGACACGGCACCTGGACTTCCTAACATGGGCACTGGTTAAACAATGACAGTCACCTTTGCTGAGGGACTAAACAGGCAACTAAGTCTCACTAGAAGCTGTAGAAAATTAAAATAATTTTGAAGATAAAAATATTTAATAGTAAAACTATATATTAATATTTAATTTGTTAATTGCAGTCAGGATTCTCCACATTTAGTCCATCCATGAGATTTAAAACAAGGTTTTCAATTTCTAAAGAGTTTGAGTGACACACTTTTCTAATTAAGTACTGTTTCACATGAGAAAAAAGTAAAGGTCTTGTGGTTTAATTCATCTTAATTCAAACTATACTCAGATGAAAAATCTCAAGTAATTCAATCTTTCAACTGGATTGCAAGCAATAATGTTACATAAATAACACTTTCTCCATTTAAAAAACTGAATCCCTGCTTTCTCACTGGCAAAGAGAACCTGAAGACAATGCAGAGATTTTGCTAATGCAACACAGCGGCATTTCCTGAGCCCAGCTGAGTGCAGTGTCTGGTTCAGATACAGAACCGAAGCCAACGCCAGGCCCAGCGAACACTGAACTGCATCTTGGGGGCTAATTTCTATTTAATTCATGCAAACTCTACTGACTTTTTCCATTTTCTCACAGCTGCATCAAGAATTAATTCACCTTTTAATAGACCCTTTATTCTATTTTTTCACCAGTTTCATCTTTTTTAAACTTCACCTAAGAATGTTTTTTTCTTTCTTTTTTTTTTTTAATTTATTTCTTTATTCTCGCTGTTATTTTATTCAAATGCTTTTTGCAGGGAAATTCTCTCCAGCTATATTCTGCTCTGGTACAACAATAACTTCTACAAATACCATTTTGCCCAGTGGCTTTGCTCTCACCGCAAATGCTGATTGGTTTCAAAATACCAAGTTACCCCCTTCTCTCACAAAATCAATCACCTTCTCCATTGCTCTCTTTTGTTATCGTTCAAATATCTTGTCACTAAGCTTGCTCAACTAAATCCTAAAGACACTGATTGATTTTCTCACACCAGAAATCAAGTATAAAATTGAGATGCTGAAAGACATTTTACATAAAATAAACACCAATCCAACAAATACTAATAAATGCTGCAAGTACACACACAGAAAATAGGTGAGAAGAGCTAATACACCTTTCCCCCTGGTTTACCTCGACTGTAAAGTTTGCCAGCTTATTTGCTCAGATCAAACCAGTATTTTCTGTTATTTACAATTACACTTTATGTAAACAGTTTAAAAACAGGAAGAAGAAGAGTTTAAGAGTTTAATTAATACTAAATGGAATTGTTTTCTTCCTGTGGAGCCACCCTCACTCACTCTCAAAAGGTGTGCATCGTGCATTTATCAGTTGCTTTAGATGCAGTTTTCCCTACTGGTAGTGAGTAAAATAAAATTCCTTTAGAACCCAGGTCCTCCAACCACAAAGAAACTGTACACAAACTTATTTCTTATAGGCATTACCTCATTGTATCTGTTGCTAGGAATTTTGATGCTGGTTTTTCTGACTTCCATGTCAACCACTAAACCTTGGACCACAGGCAGCGTGTACTGGTAATTTCTGAAGTCCTGGTAATTAAAGTAAGTTTTTAAAAGTTAGGTATGATGATAATAATTACCACTGTAGGCTTCATAACTATCCTAGCGACTACTCATTAGCCCATTAAAATAATTGTAATCGCTGACTGAAAGGCAGGGAGGGAGACATCATGGCTTTTAACCTACATAATCAAAGTACACAAATGAAAAAACATCATCGTGACTGTTAGCCATTTCACTGATTTTCTTACATCAAAATTAATGTTCTGCAGCCTTGAATGTCATCACTATATGTACAAAAATTCGCTCTCTATGTACCGTTACATTACTGGATGGAGTTATTAGTTTTTCCAGCAGCAAAATTAGGTCATGCATCAAAGAGAATTTTCTATATTGAAAATATTAACAAAGTAGGCAGAGCTAATAACTTTGCTTCAGTGGAAGCTCTTTAGAAGCAGCGAGCTGGGACTGCACACCGGCCTTCTGAGGAAGGAATGTGAGCAATTACTACACTTGTTTCCAGATCCAAATGTTCTCAGGTGGCCAGGTTTGGGATGTGGATTTGGGCACCTTTTTACGATTCACCACGTTGTTGAAAGCCAACATCCAATACCAGTCGCAGCAGGTAAATTCACCCAAATGCCCACTATTTCCTCCGGTCGTCTCCATGTGCCAGCTACTACATGTAAGAGGATTACGGTTCTCCCCACACTGACCCATTCACACCCGTGGAATGTGCAAAATCAGTGTCAGCACTTACTGC
The DNA here is from genome assembly GCF_964273445.1 of Streptopelia decaocto. NCBI lineage: Eukaryota > Metazoa > Chordata > Aves > Columbiformes > Columbidae > Streptopelia > Streptopelia decaocto. The sequence goes on from NC_138659.1 coordinate 15,109,833, forward strand.
AAGAAGGTTCATGATCGTGTGTCCAGTCTCCCCAAACAAAGGCTTACGGAATCTGACACTAAAAAGTGGGCATGGATAAACTAGAATAAAAGAAAATAAACCAGAAAAAATCAGATTCAAATTTACTTACAGAGGTTCTGCAAAACTAGACTCCAATACAATCTCCTGAGCAGCAGCAAAAGCAGAGATTGGAAGGAATACCAGAGTTTAAAAAGCAGAAAGGGAAGAAGGGTTTAACGTTACAACGCACCTTCCACGTGTCACGGCTCCTTGCCCACCCTGCCAGAAACAAGCAGCACTATGTGGAATGCCTGCAAGTGCCACACTGCAAGACTGAAACTAGCAATCTGGACACTGAGGGCCAAGATGACCTTTCTAAAGGCTCTTCTCAGGCAGCTTCTTGGAAATGGCTTCTCCCTTTTTTATGACTATCCTGCTGCTCTCCACTACAGCATCATAACCGTCTGTGGCTGATGTAGTGATATTCAAGTGATAATACTGAGATTATTTAATTTTCTGTTTTTATGATTTCATAAAAACATGGCAAATTGCCTAAAAGAGTATGTCAAAACCAATTAAAACTACATTCATGGTATGTGAGCAATGCAAAACACCTGCGTTCCTTGGCTTAGGCATACTTGTAAAATATCTATGACGCAATTCAAAGTGCAGCGTATGGATCTGGCTACACTACATTATGTTGCAGCAGAAGCCGTAACAGTGCTTGAAACATGACTCATGCAGGAACACGTGATGCCAAGGGTTTCTAAATGCATGTTTGAAGGAAGGTGCCTAAACTATTCTCAGGCAACCACCGAGCCTGATTTCCCAAAATGCTGCACATCTTCACGGTTCCCAGGGTAGACAGAAGGGGCTACAAAATTCTCAGCAGGTTGGAAATAACATCATCAGGATTTCCTGACAGAAATGAGCTCCGGCTTCCCCACGCTGATGATCTGGGAAGCATCACAGGTCCTGCGCACACACCACACAGCTGACGTGACCAACTCGTGCACAGTGTCTGACAATTCCACCAAACCCAGAGCATGTATTGGAGGAAACCTGGGACACAAATGCAATCCCTTCCGAGGGGGGACCGAGGCAGTGATCTGCAGTGACAGCTGTCACAGCACTAGTGAATACGCCTGAATCCAAACCCCAGCTAAAGAAGTGATCCAAACCCCAGCTTCCCAGCACAGTCAAAACAGGTATTTCTGTGAACATCAAAACATTTGTTTATGTGCTCAAAAACAGATGTCACATCCAACATATGAGCATCTTTCTTTGTTTTTCTAAATGTTGACAGAATAAACTACTTAAAAACCTCACGGATACACTCAAAAACTTACACACATTTAACATTAATGTCTCTTCAGACAAGTTTAACCTACAGTCATCATCTTCAGAAAGCAAATTTTAAAGATTTTCGTTTTCCTTTCCAGTAACATATGTATTTTTTGAAAAATTCTCAACATCCCCTACACATCACAAATTAAATTTAAAAATCCTTACAAAGCACATTCTAAAACTTATTTTGTTAAAAAGTTTTGAAAAAAATTAACATACCATTTTCATCATAATTCAGATTTAAAAGATATGCCAATTAAAATAGAAGATGACCAAGGAAGCACATTTTTGGCCCCTCACAGTAGTCAGACTTCTGATAATCTCTTTGCTCCAGCAATAGCAAATGTCTTTTGAAAAAGATTTTATCCTAATTTCATGCCAACTGCTAAGATTTTGTTCGGCTGAAACACTCTCTGCAGCCCATGTGTTACTAGTTGCAACAGAATTTTTGCAACAAATTGCGAGGTCAGTTACCCCTGCACACATATTGTTACTCTCTGGAAAATGAGGTGGTTTTCAAAACCTAACAGCGAAGGCTCGTTCATTTCAACATGGAAAGAGCTCATCTCAAAGGCTCTCCTTTGTCCTAATGACACCAGCTAAATGACTTCTTGTGCACCTAATTCTATTTCAGGTCATTAAGTGAACTGCAAACAGCTACTCAGAACCTGATCTGTCTCCACAAAAATCCCCCTGATCAACGAGTACGGCTGTGAAAAGGCTGTAGGTCATATCAAAACCTCAGTATGGCCCTGCTGTTTAGTTGGATGCAATGTGGGTATAAAACATAAACTTCACTTGCCTGCTTAAGCTTGTGAGGCTTTGACAGGTGACTATTTAGGGCTGGGTGTGCGTGCTCTAAACCGGAATGTATTCTCCTGCAGAAATAACTGCAGCTAAAAGAATGCACATTACTTACGTCTGTATTCAGCTCCAAGTCTCAACATGAGCCGAATGGGGAACACTTTAGCCCAGGGAGTCTCCCATTTCTGAATGAGGATGCCAAACAGGTACGGTGGGGTTGGGAGCACCAGGTCTTGCAGGGACTGATACGTAGCTGCAACGTACAAGAACCCTCCGTGTTCTTTGCTTCCAAGGAAGCTCTGGCTGAAAAAGGAGTGTCCCAGGTTGCCAACAACGTTACCTATGAACAAGAAAAGCTCATTACTTCACTAGATTGAGAGCTATATCAAGAATTTAAAGAGTTTTTCAGAAGAGAAAAAAAACAATCACTTAAACTCACTTTGCTTCCCGAAGCACTAATGTCTATTAATCACACAAGAAACAATGATCTGCTGCACATGGGGGCTCAGGTTACCTCCTGTGCAAAACTGCTTATGGAATAATGTATTATAGACTAGAACCATCAAAGCCATGGTATCTCCAGCTGGTGCACCTTTGGTGATACATGTACTTAGTGACCATTACGGGTAGGAAGTCAGTTTTGTAGGTACACACATAGCCCTCCATTTCTGCACCTGCGCTGTGCCTGCAAGCATCCCAGGACAGCACATACAACCACAGACCTGCCGCCTCCCCTGGGGAGCAGGGAGGGACACTTGCCTCCCCCATTTCTGCCCGTTTCACAGAGATCTGCCTGTTTCCAGCGCCAGAGGCAGCATGACGGAGGGGAGGATGCATACCACGACAGCCAGGGAAGAAGGATAGCTCAGGCCAGTGTTGCTGCTGAGGAACTGGTACCTGCAGCCCCTGCCCAGCGCTACAAAAGCACCCAAAGAAACCCTGTTTTCAGCGTCTGCAGATATTCCAGGGGTTTCCAGTGCAGAAGCTGCTGTTGACTGAACTAAACTTTTAGACCCAGCTGTGGTTAATGGAGAGATGTGCAACTGGTCAGATGATTAACGCCCACCGGTTGTCCTTCCTTTTAGGCAAACCACTGGGGTGCCTGCTCAGACACATATTGAAGATCTGGGTCATTTTAAGAATTACACAAAAGAGTGTTTATTTAATTAGTATACTTAATGTAAGATGCAACTGAGAGAGACACGAGGGAGAAACATCACTAATTTTTGCTCACATTTTTACTCTTTGATGTTCTTAATTTCAAAAAAATGTTTACACTGGAATGGCTGAATGAATCTGAATGATGATTAGATTATTATAGCATCCAACACAGCATTTAACACTGAAGCAAAGAACCATGGTATGATTCCTTCTATCAAATGACAACAGCATGCAAATAACATACAGAACAGCTGATCCCAATTCTCCATAGGGAGATGTGAATATTAATAGCGTCAATTTGCTTCCAAAGAAAAACACAAGTCCTTTCAGAGCACACGGTGAGGTTGATCACAGCAGTCCTGAGGAACCACATGGGTCCGAGGCACTCACTGCGGCCTCCTGCAGCAACCCCAGGCTTCCCCACCCACAGAGACTAAGTAGGAGCTCCTGCTCTTTCTCCACCACCTCATAATGGCGTGCTTGTATCTGAACTCAAGGCAGTGATATGCATGTCTCCAGCCGGCACATCAGCTGGACAATAACAGGAGGGCTTCTCCCTTTCACATGATTCACAGAAGTGCAGCTTTGAAGACCATACTTGCATTACTGAGGATGTCAAGTTAAGCTTTCTCTATTTTTATACTGCAAAACAGCCTAAAATATCATACACAAGCATTTACAAATGCAAGGCAAATACATACAGCAGACAGCTGGCCATACAGTTTTGGCCAGCAAAGGAAAGGTTAACCAACGAGCCCTCTCAAGTCTGTTCTTTACACTGAACCCCTGTGAAAGTCTCAAGTGACAGCAACTCCTCATCAAGCCAGCACTGGCATAAGAACAATACAGCTTCTCCTGACCTCGCTCTGGAGATGTGACCATGCTCCTCTGCTTCCCTCCTGGCCACCCTGGCACAATCACCACCTTAGAGCAGGCTGAGAGAGGCTCTCATCAATGTTTATAAATATCTCAAGGGTGAGTGTCAAGGGGATGGACCAGACTCCTTTCAGCAGTGCCTAATGACAGGATGAGGGGCAATGGGCACAGACTGAAGCACAGGAGGTTCCATCTGAATATGAGGACCATGTGCATTTCCATGTCAGCCTGTGCTGTGACACCACTGCCTGCCCAGTGAACACGCTGCTAATGCACTAACCTGGGCATCTTGCTACTGAGCGCAAACCAATGTATCAGCCAGTGTTCATGAGAAAGATTTTCTCTTATATAAAATAGCTGGTGGCACCTTGTTATCTCAACTCCTTTGCTTTTGCAGTTCCCACCTACCCTCACTAATCTCCTCTTCTTCATTTATATTTCCTTTTTCCCTTCCCATCTGTTCTTACCCAAATAGAAGCCACAGGCCTGATAGTAAAATTACTTGGTGAGGTTCTCAGTGCCAATACCATGACCATAATAATCTTTTCTAACCTTCAAATGTATGAAGCATATGAACTGCTAAACTGAATTCTGCATCCTTTTCTGTGTGCAAGAGGCCAGGCAAAGCGATGCTGTACGACACCGCGTCATTCTGAGCTGTGCAGTGCTGCCCACCGGCATGACAAAGCAATCAGACATTTCCACTTGTGACTGATGCCAAGTGCTGCAGCAGAAAGGGACGACTACTTATGTTTTCCCTTTCAGGAGATGGAGCTTCAAGGCTCACGTGCTTGGGATGCCTTAACAAGAATTTTTTCAGCCAACAGAAACATGAAGAAAAAAAAACAACAAACCCTCAGAACGGAATCTGCAACTCAGCTGTTCAGCACTTTGCTACCATAAACCACAGCACTATAAATTACTTCTTTTGACACAAGCAGCTCGCACAGTGCCAGCTCCAGTAGGTTACCACTATTAAGAGGAGAAACTATTTGGATTAGGTAGTTGTGCTGCAATTCATTATTTGTAAGAGCCTGCTATGTGGAGAACATGGGAAGAAACAAGCAAGCGTTTTCATACCCACCTCTCCAGTGCCCTTTTCAACCAGCAAACCCAAGTTGAAAAGCCTCTTTAGACTTTGGGCTTGCCCCACAAATATTCCTGCGCTGACCAGGGGTTGTCAGCATTTTCTGCCACGTCTTTGAAAGTGGTTCCAAGTCAAGGCCTCACGGATAAGTTGCTATTACCAACTTAACATGGTCAGTCCCAACCCACTGCACTGTTACACATTTTAAGCACAGAACTGTGTTTCAGAGGCTTGTGGAGAAAGTGTAGCTGTCAGAAAAGCCTTCAAAAGAAAAAGCCATCTTTCTCAAGAGCATGCAATTTAATTTACAAAATATCACAACTTCCTTTCTAAAGAGGTAATCTCAGAGTGAACAGAAAGGTGCCTTTCCTTATAATAAGTTCCAGCACCTGACATCAGGTGACTGATATTCTTTAGGAAGTGCCTTAAGTGCGCATGATGCGTCTAAAGCAGCTCTGCAGGAGGTCAGTACTTATTCTCCTGTCAATTACGCTTGGTTACCCTTGACTTTAAATCCTAAGCAGCTCTATAAAGTCCTTCAGCAAGACATTCTTCTATGCACTCATGTGACTTTCTCTTCAGTCACAACCCATGCTGGTTTGAATTCTTCACTTAGGTGTCTCCCTCTGATGAACAATGTACTTTCCATATCAGCTTGGCAATATGCTCTGGACTCAAATAAAATAGTTTATACCAGGAAAGGTAAAGAAAAAAAAAAGATCCCTGCATTTGTTTATTGCTCTCAATATGTGGTGAAGCCACTTAGGTGCTTTTACCAAAAACAGAGAGGTTAAATTCCTAATGTGTGCTTCATATGGGCACAAGTTACTCCTGGACAGATTCCAACTGGACATGGAAATTTTTCATTATGGGAACAATCAGCCTTTGGAATAATCTCCTTGGGGAAGTGGTGGATACACCAACACCAGACACTTTTAAGATTCAGTGGGACAGGGTGCTGAGCCAGCTCCCCTAGACTGTGCTTGTGCTAAGAAAGGTTTGACCAGCTGAGCCCTGAGTTCCCTTCCAACCTGGTATTCTGTGACTCTATGATATCTTTTGGTGAATCCCATGTCAAAAAGCTGGTATCAGCATCGCAGTCTGAGGGAAGGCATACGTATGTGGGCTGGGGAAGTCAGATGCATCTGTCTGTCCTCATCCCACTACCATCAGTAATAACCAAGAACTGCCAAGTACCAAACACTGTGCCAGCAAAGTCATATTCACCTGGCAACAATCTTGCCAGATGGATCTTCTTCAACAGCAAGTAAGCACGTACTTTTTAGAAAAGCAACACAAACGCAGTCACTACCACACCGCAGAAGTGAGAAGACCATGAATGTAATGTGATGGCAGAACACATCTGTAGCAGATGCCAACATTGAGAAAAACACATGAACTGAACATTCAAAGTTCTGACCATACTCAGCATCTTTTTATGGAAACACATCAGCAAGTTATTTGGAAAAAACATTCATATTGGCAAGGGACATAATGCTTCACTTACTGTCACTGTGAGTAGCAGTTACCAGCATCCAAAACTTCCTCAGACAAGTCTTCCACACAATCACTCTCACACCTTAAATGATGTTTGATTTTTGTGCGCATCTTTCCACATTACACTTCCAGAGGTGTATTATTCACTCAGTTAACCTGTTCTCTGTCTAGAACATCTGCATGGGCTTCTTTATAGATCTACTCTGTATTAACTGCCACCTTATTTAATTAAAACCAGACTGGGTAAAAAATACACAAAACTGCCTGGGATAGATCCACCCCAACTCCAAATATCCCCCAAACCAGGGTGACCACAAAGCCATGTCAAGCAGTTGCCAGATTTGCATTTTCACTACAAAAGTAACAGTGGCATTTATTGTATTCCATGAAAGAGCTGATGCACTAGGGCCTATCTGGCAGCTCTATATTAACATATCCAACTGCTTCGAAGTGCCCATTCAGACGGACAGACGTTCTCATTTTTCCATTCACTAGACCTCCTGCCAGGCTTATAGCCAACAGACAAGGATAATCACGGGATTACTACTACAGCAGCACAACTACCACAACCACAACAGAAATCATTAGCTTTCCATTTCAAAACAAGAAAAGCAACGTAGCAGGGAGCTTGATGACAGCGGGGCCAGAGGAAAGATGAAGTGATGGAAACTGAACAGCAATTAATACTTAATTAACAACTTTACAATCTATTATAACTTGTGTGTATACAACCTCCAGTGAAAAATGCCATTTTTCCTTCAAAATCTCTCCGTTGTTTTACAATTGTGAAGTCCTAAAATCAGACCATAGTTTGAGGTTGAGGACATCCCGTAAGAAAACTGAAGACGGTTCAGGGTGGTGCTGCCCCAGGCTGACACCTTGTGCACGCTGAAATGGGAGATGAACCTGGAGCACAAGCTGCAAAGTGCTGAGGGCACAGACCAAATGCTCCTGCCCGCAGGTCTGAGATGTGCACGAGGTAAAACCAGGCTCTGCAAGTGCTGAGAGCAATGCCCAGCACAGAGACAGGACTCGGCCTCAAGAAACATCCTCTGAGGAAAGCAGAAACATCTGGGAAGAGGCACAAGTACACACCAGTTTGTGCTTCTTGGCTTGCACACAGGGTTCAAACTTGAGCAAGAAGAGCTAGTAAATAAGCATGACCCATGCAAAAAGAAATCATTATAGATATGGGGTCTAATCAAATAAACAAAAGGGGAATGCTGTATACAGCTGAACACAAAAACAACAAGAAACCCCAAATCACTCCAAAACAAAATCAACATCACTAAACATGATTCTTGTTTCCAGGCCAATAAAAAAATGCTATATGTGTCTTTTTATTTTATGACTGTTTTTAAGAAAATATTTACCAAAGGAGATAAATAAAAAAACGTCCACAGAATTTATTTCAGCTTCCTGATGGCAAGATAAATTTAAACCAATATATCATATAATGAAAAATGAAACCATGAGGCAGAGTTTTAAACAGTCTCTAACCTCTAACGGGAATTCTGGTTTACTCTAGATGCCTATTACCTAATTGCCAGGAGAGGCGCAGTACCTCAGAAATGAACCTTGGCAGGGTGGCTCCATCCACACCACATGAGAACTGCTGACCGCTTCCAATGGACTCCAGCCACCAAACCGAAACACCCACAGCTCCATATCCCGGCTCTCTGGCTGGATAACGTTCAAAACAGCCAGAGCCGCAAATATGTTAATATATATACTTCTCCCTCTCAAGCACTCTTTACTTGGAAAGAAAAAAGGATGGATACCAAGAGAGTGCATTACAAAAGGCTGCAGGAATTTATCAAGGTGCTACGTTCTACAAAAGCTTCGGTGAGGCTCGGTATTACATAGCAACTCAAGGTGTCTATCACTTCTATGTTTGAAATACAACACAAAGCAAACCCTACCAAAAGAACACTACAGAGTGGAATTCTGAAACAGTGAAATTTGGTTTCCAATTAAGAATGCTACAATAGTAAGCAGCTCTCTGCACCAGCGCAGTTGTAGGATATCAAATTACTACCACTAGAGCACTAAAAAAAGAATTCCAAATGCATTATGTAGGACTTATAAATTATGTATTTCTGTAGTGTAATTATACAAAACTTCATTTCAATAGACACAGCAAGCTGGATTTATATCTGCAATACACACACACGCACACACACACAATTGTTCATATCTACCTCCTTTTGAATAACATCATAATGACCTTTGTTATATCAAGACATTTTAGGCAACAAAGATATTTTTCATTATTTTGAAGTGCTGGATTTAGTCACTGCAAAGGCATTGCAAACAATACACAAACCCCTTCATAAACATATTTTCAGTTTAAAATCTTAATGTGATCCAATTTAATCTCTGGAAAACTAGCTTTGTTTTCTAATCAGTGGAACCAGATGCTTGCATTTTTTTTCTTATGCAATAATTTTTTAATCCTATGGTCCAACTATAGCTAAAAGTGGAAGGCCATTTACTCAGATGAAACAGTCGTGCAATTGAGATACTAAAATTTGAAATTCAGGGATAATTTCTGCAACGCCCCACAATTCATTCCAGGCACACATATACATATCTATTTGTATTACTTTATAATATAAATAGTGTCTCCATAATGTGGCAGTAGACACACACACTCTGGCAGTCTAATTTCCGAACTACCTGAGTTGAGGATATTTAACATACTACCCACAAGGATTCTCAAAATTTTCTGTGTCTTTTAAAAAGCTACCCTGACTTCAAGCTGAAAAAAATCTATTAGAAGCAATGTCATTAGTGTACCCATGAGCCCTGCTTAGTATCCTACTACACTCACTGCTAAATAAAGTACAGTACTAATTTCAGATATGTACTTTTTATGCCATTTGTTACCCAGCGCCCAGCAGAAGCTGCCAGAGCAGACATTCTGCAATGGCTGCTGAACACAAAGCTGTCACAGGCAGCGTCCTCCTGCTCCATTGCTGCAGCAGCCTATGCGTGGCCTTTACAGCCCGAACTTCTTTGTTCTGCTGGCACCCAGAGGAAGGTTGGAAGATCTCTGGAGAAGCTCCCCAGGTTACCAGCACCTCATTAATACTTTTATTTGGTGAGATTAATATAACACCGGATACTAGTATCCAGTAACAACTCAGCCCCCTATCAGCTTTGACCCTTGTTCTCTTTTTATATGCTTTTTATACAAAAATAGCCATTTGCTAAATAACAAAACACGTGAGTATCTGAACCAGTACGATCATCTATTCAAACTGTTTTTAACTGAGAGCACTCCTACCTGCTAAGGCATCCCGGTAAAGTTGCACAAAATGGTTAAAGATATCCTTAGGCAAACATTTCTCGTCAGGCAAACACTGCAAGAGAATGACGATCTCAGACTGCCCCACCGCGTGCATGCCTTTCGTAGTGAAACACCAGCACTTTCTGTTAACATCTGCAGAAAGGAAAACACGGATCAGAACGGGAGATCAGCATTTCATAAAATATGCCTAAATTTCAGTACAGGATAGCTCTTTTAGGAATCAGTTTTACAGCATGTTGTGGTATCTGTCACACAGACAAATCAGGTTCTAAATCCCTTACCTCGCAAGCAAGCACGCCCAGAGCAGAAGCAGCTCAGTAAGTCCCAGCTTACAGCTAAGGAAGCACCAGAGCATTACAGCTCTTAGGATTACCATCACAAAGCAGACTTTCAACAGTTTCTGTATCCAAATTGAAGAACAGGTTCTATATGGGAATGAAGGAACCTGGAAAAGGCCAGGCTGTCGGCTGTGTGTATCATGATCCTGGCAGCTAAACCAGTTTCAGACAGTGATAAAGAATCACAGAATAATTTTGGTGTCTCTCTCTCTTAAAAGGGATAGCTGGATGTCAGGGGTTTTCATGAGACGTCACTGTGCTGTCCTGCTTCACATGCATGTTAGCGATGACCGATGCTCTAAGCTTCACAATACAGTTGTTGAGAATACTAAGTTATTAAAATGAAATCTCGTGTCTAATAAGTATGTAGACGTATGCATACTAATGACATTTTTATACATACCTAAAAAACCACTGCTATCTAACCAGATGCTGCCAGGTTTACAAACAATTATATAAACAGCCTTATCAGTCTAGTTTATACTTTCTACAGAAAATTATCTGTATTGATGTCTAAAGCACTAGAAAAAACCTTTGTAATTTAACTTAATATGGCTACGTACAAAGTTTTCAATCCATGCACATTTTCAGAGATTATCCTACCAAATAAAAATGCTGCTCTTCCTCCTTATAATATATATAACATTTCCTCTCTCATACCCCAAGCCTTATTTAATAATAAAAACTTACAATTTACTATTTTTACCATGGACAGCAAATTAGCATTTAAAACAAACACAAGAGGGTCAGGGCCACCATCCTCCAGCTGCTGCATGACAGAGATCTGAGAAGGCCTCTCTTCTACAGCATAGTCTGTGAAAGGAACAAGTAAACACACAGTGAAGTCCTTAACTTACTGCTACAGTACTCTGCATTAGAATCAGATAATCCCAATTCTAATGCTTTTTGCTGTTTTGACCTTTTTAAAAAAACTTATTTAAGTATTGCTGGTTTGATTGATTGTTTCCTAGGCTGGTATTTTCAAACTTCAATAGCATTTATGTGCAAAACCCCTGTACATCCTTTAGAAAAGCACAGCTTGTTCTATAAATCAATTTTTTTTGTATCAACTGGAGGAGAAAATGAAAGTCAAAGTGAGAAATCTGTCACGGTGTCGAGTGAAATCCCTAATGACAAGAAGTTAACAATTGCTATTTATATCACAGTAAAGCACAAGATCATCAGTCCTCGACTACAAACACCAACACATGGTCTACCCCTGTGTCATGTAAGTTACACTTTCTGTGCATTAGCTACTGGGAAGATAACAAAGGGAGGAACACAACATAAACCAATATTTTTTATAAATCACAGAAGGTCTAAATCCAGTGTAAAATGGGTCCCAACATGAAAATTCAAAGACACCTGTAGTGTCCCACTGCTATCAGACCCAGATGACTAGCAAATTAAAATTTTTCATCCATGTGATGATTATCTACTCTGCACTTAAGCTTTAACAAAAAATAGTTACACTGATGAAAACAGATTTTGAAAAAAACGTATTACCTTGCCAGCTAAAATTATCTAGAAGTAAAGGCAATTTTGCTTTCTAATGGGAAAAATAGTTTTGGAATATTTTAAAATAGAATTAGAATATCAGAAGTAAAATGCTGCAAAGAAAATCCAGTATGTGAGAGCATATGAAACAAAATCAACAAAATACGATTTGTGTGAGGTTATCTATGTAAGAGCTGAAAAGTATACTGTAGTTTCACTCCTTTTTTTGTGGAGGAAACTGAATAATCAGGCACCCACATGAACAGCTAACGCAGGATGGAACAGATTTGTTTTGAAATTAAACGCTGCTCACATTTTGGTTTTGACGCTATCCTGCAATAAAAGGTTACTTCCAGCTTAACATTAGAAATGCACTGTATCAGCAAAATATTTAATAGGAATTAAAAAATCAAAGATGAAAAAATTACTTAATCCCAGGAATGTATTAAAAGATGCAATGAATCAGACTGTGGAAAGCAACTGTCAGATAAATACATACATACATCTTTTTAACATTTCAAAAATTAGTTTTAAATTTTCTGAATCTTCTTCCATTTGGATACTATGGGAGGGGATACCACAACTACTAAAAACTTCACTATGGGCCAATATGTGCAATAGTGCCATTGAATGCAGTGCTCGGGGATGCCTCAGACACAGCGGATATTCCAAGAGAACTTCAGAGAAGGGAAGCATGAATATTCATAAGGCTAATTAAAATGTATCTCTGTGTGAAACATTCCCCACAGTCCGATTAGTGAAGAAATAAGCACATATTTCTGCGCTGAAGTTAATTTTCTTTTTGCTTTGTGTTTTACTCCTTACATTAATTCCACTCCAAGATGGGGTTCTTCCTGGATGCTACTAAGGATCAATGGTGCAAATGAGCATCAACAACATTCCGCCACAAGTACTTATTGTGAATTCCTTCAAATATTCAGGACATTGCCAGCATCTTATTTTTAAAATAAGCACAGTAACTACTAGGTTAATTGCAACCGGTAAGCATAAAAGCTAGCTGCCAAATTATCCTCTCACCTCCTTTTACTCCAGTGGAGATGAGAATGGGAGGAAGACCATCTTCAGGAATTAGATTCATTGCACTGCCAACAGGACTGCCAACCTGAGTTATATTTCCCGAGAATACAGAAGCATTATCAGTCTACAAGAAACAAACAAGAAAAGACAACATTAGGGAAGTAATAATGATAAAAATGTTAGAGCTGTCTGACTAGAGTCTGTGTCTGCTGGAGAACCAGAAACACCAAGTAATTTGGGCTTAACAGGAGACGATTATGTGACGACTCCTGTGTGTGAACTGTTACTAAAAAGGCTGCATTTCCCTTCCCCAGCACGACATATACCCATTTCTTTACAAAATCTAAAGGTACCTATGCCCACCTGAACCTTTTGCAAAGTCTCAGTTCCACTCACATGGGGTATATGGTGGATTTAATGTTGAGAGATAATACCTGCACTTCCCTGCATACATAATTTTATGAGAAGTGTCAAACAAAGCTTTGTGCTATGACATTCTTCATTGTTTCGAACTCTTTACTGACTGTGACTCAGCTTTTACAAAATACACATTACACAAATAGCCTTCACACACAGGCTGTACAGCCAAACACTTGGCAGTCACCAAACATGAGGACTTCAAACAGTGCTTAGTGCTCTGCCCCATAATAGTCCATTTCAGTTCAAAACATATGGCTGTTTCAGCACTCTGCAAACATTAAAATAAATAAGGACATTTGCTATGTCACATACTAGGACAAGCCTCAACATATTTCCCAGATCAGTAAGCTAATACGCTACTCACGACCAAAGCAAGCACGGTATTTTGAGTGGTGAATAGCGCAACGCTTCCTTACTTCTGCTGATAAAGTGTTGTTGGTCATGGGCTTTGATGGATCGTGTGACACCGCTAAGGTTCCTGTGGAAGTTGTCCCAGCCACTGTCAGTTTTGCTGCATCGGCAACTTCTCCATTGGGTAATATCCCATCAGCAAACCAAACACGCCTTTGTTCTCTAGGCTGAGCCACTAGCGAGAACATAATAAAATAGGATTTAAGATCTCACAGCAACACTGACTGGAAAATTTGAGTACAGAAGAGCAAAACTGAAAAAATTAATAAATAGAGAAATGTGGACTGGAAGGGACTTAAGACATCATCTACTGCGTTCCCTGTGGCAGGATCATGTATAAACACGTCTACTGAGAATAGTTTACTTGTCCTTAAAAACCTGATGTCCTTGATGAGGGCGGGAGTATAACAACTGGCATTAGCTAGAGTATTTGGAACGGATGAAGCACAGATACTTTTTCCACATTCTTACTACAGGCAAATTGAAAGAAAAAAAGAAGCATTCTTACCTTCTGCTCCAGGATGCTTTAAAACTCCCACAGGTACCATGACAGTGGGAGGCGGAGAGCTCAGGGCGCCCGAGGCCTGAGCCTGCTGCAAAGGAGGGATAGTAGAACAGTATTCAGCGGGATTGTTAGGGTTAGGGCTCTGGCTTGAGGCACTCATCAAGTTCTCCCAGGCTTGAGCTAAAGCAAACAAAGAACAAGAAACATGAGCACAAAGGAAGGTATTTAACAGTCCAAAATCACTGCGTTAATTCTCCGCTACAGCAGGTATTGAACATGCCACCTTCCAAAGGCCATCTCTCTTTATTTAAAAGCCTAGGAGACTGTAATTAAGCAAGAAAATCCACAGCAGGAGAAGATAGAGCACCGGTCCTGTGCAGTAAAAATACCAATTCGTACAGAAATATTTCCTGAAAATTACAACAATACTCTTTGATGTAAACAATGCTCAGTTCCTCATGCTTCGTTTTGTTTCCTTTTCAAAGATTTAACTGAAAACACTGAATTCTTATGTATATTTATCACGCTGTATGGAGAGATGGACATTCCTATTACAAGAGCTTTATAACCTACAGGATACTTGAGCAGATTTATCTTTTGTATATGAGAAAAAGCACCTTGCCTGTCTTTATATCCAGAGCAGATCACTACAGATCAACAACTTATGTTCTTAAGTATAAAAAAACCCTTATGCTATTAATTCTGAAGACACGACTTGAGCCTTAATCAAATTGCTCAAACAATAATACATACGATTTCTTTGTCAAGAACAGCCTTTTTTTTATCAAAACCCCAAACAGAACACAATGGAATATAAACCCCTCCTGCTTCCTCCCATCAACCTGTAAAACTATTTGATAGAGTGAAATGCCTGCCAATGGAAAAGGTATTGCCATTTCCATTTAAGATTAATGAAAGCAAACTATTTTTTAAGAGCAATTCTGTATTCATTTAGGTCCTGAAAGAAAAGAGTGTTAAAAATGCACAAAGTTACATCTCTACGATTCCTTTATTAAAAAAGTCATAGCATGGTAAAAGAACATTTTTAAAGCCTTCTCTAAATCAAGTAAGCGCCAACTCAGCAATCTACCAATTGAAAATACAGTAAAAATAGCATTGGAAACTTATTAAACACATAGTTTCGCCATGGAAAAGCGCCAGAAAATATAGAACCCTCCCCCCACAGCCCAGTAAAACACAAACCAGATACAGAGCAACCAAATGAAATAACTGCTTTTAAAGTGGGATTTCCAACCCCAGTTGTGACTGCGCAAAGATTAATGCTTAACCTGCTGTAAAGTGTGGGGGGGAATAAAAGAAACTGCAAGTATCAGGAGGGATCAAATACAACCAGGTTCCAGGTTAACTGACCAGTAATCAAAAGCCCCATCACAAATGCTGCAGCAGGGACAGAAACACAGAGGTTGCCCAGGGCAAGTGCACCCAAGTACTCGGGGAGGACTCTCCCCATCATAAACCCAGCAGTGGTGTCACTGTTTGCTACCATTAATGTGCATCTGTCCTGGCAACAGGACAGAAAGGCTTTTGAAAGGAAATAATTCTATTATGATCAATTTTATTATGCCTTTTTACAAGAACACTTCTGGTTTCAAGTGAAATGTTTTCAGATTCTTTACCCAGATGAGAACAAATCCCACTCACCACCGAAAGGAACCAGCTGTGTGTGTAATTCCTTGCTCTTGTACACCTTGAAATGTGCTAATTACTCCACCTCAACATATAACATTTTAGCAACACTTCAACATCATCATCAGGACTCAGTTTTATTTTCTATATATTACAAACTACAATTTCCTGTCACCTTACACATTTGGCCTATGGTAAAGACAGCAACAGCTGTCTCAGTCTCATGGAGATAAGTCAGTTGGGCAGCACAATCACCCACAGGTAACTGCCAGCTCTGGAGATTTTCAGAAGCCTCAAGACAGATTGGAAAGAATACTCTGTGTTTGCCCATATTTATACCACATATCTAAAGTGTTAATACTACAAAGGACAAAATACCAAATAGATTCCATGTCTCTTTGGTCAAAACCAAACACAGCCTTTCCTTGCACCAAGCAGAGGTAATACAACTTGATGTTTTCCCTGTTAACTTCATAACTATTGTGACCTCTCTCATATGTCCACATTCACACGAGGCTTTTGGTCACAGCACCATCTTGGGTTTGACAGACCATCCAGGAATGTGCCCAAAGCAATAATCCAAACTCAATCCAAACCTATCTGTGCACAGGTCTTTAGGCAAGACCTCCTACTCTGGCACTAAGCAGTTAAGGAGGAAGAAGAGCCGGATTAATTTGTGGATAAATACTACTTTCACAGTTTCTTATAATGCATTATCTAAAAGAGACACAACTGCATCACTCTTCCCTTTGGCATCCCACACAAAAGGGCAAGAGGTTACCCACTCAGGCATCAAAGGACAGGCAGTAGGCTCCTGAATTTAAAGGAAGAACGACCCCACACACAAAAAAATCACAGTTTCTGCGGTCTTTTTATGGCACTTACAAATGAAAGCTTCCAAATTCACTGCAACCTTACCAGTTTTTGCTGGTTACATTAATTCTGTTTCAGAACAGATTCTGTTAATCATATTTACTTTAGGAATTCCCCACGCTCCGCAGGGACTCCATGCTGACCTCTCAAGGGCCTTTGCTGTTTCAGCATGCTTACCCACACAAGTAAATATTTTTGATTTTTTTTTTTTGTTTTAAATATCATGACTGCAGCTCAACACAAAGCCAGCGAAGTGCTGCATCTCAGATTCTCTCCACTCACCGTTCATGAGCACGGAATGGCAGATCACGCAGACTCTGGCTTCCTTCCGATCCATGTACAACAACTTGCACTTCAGGCTACAGCACGCTGCACAGAACACCTGCAACCAAAGGCAAAAATCGTCAGCGTTGCTCAAAACCGTGTGATGAACTGATGAATTCAGACAAGAGAACATCTGTAAAGATTCAGAAACACAAAATAAGGAAGTAAATTATTTAGTATTTTCCCATCAGTGATTAATACCTGCCCAGGGTGCCTTTCCTACCAATCCTGATGAAGTGGTATTACATGGAACACATAAATGCACGTTGTCCTGATACTGTGTTTTAAAAATACATTTGGCATAAATGACAATGGATTAAGAAATTCCTACCACTTCACAATCCCTCACAGAATTACCCATTTGGGAATTAATTTCAGTCTTAGAAAAAGAATGAGTACTTTCTAGAATCAACTATATCTAAATGAGCAAGTTTTCTTTATAGGAGAGACTGCTGTGGCACAGAGTAATTCAAAGAAGTCATTTTTATTTGTAGCATGGCAATTCATTTGTATTAGTAACCACAGCTTTTTAGTCTCTTCATATATAACACGTTATTCCTCAGTTGGAATTTAAGTGGATGTATCAAAATGTTTTAAGCGTTCATGTTCGACATATAAAATGACATTTAAAAAAGCTGACTGATGCTGATCCTGCTGCCCTGCTCACCTCAGCCAGCGCTGGGCAGAAAACAGCGGTCAGGCGTCCTCCAGACAAGCAAAACCATAAAACATGAGCTAAAACAAACACTTGCAGGCAGGTATGAGCCTACAACAGCAATTGCAATCTCAAAGTCCTGAAGAACAGACAAATCAAGGTGCTTAATGATTATTTTCTTTGTTTAAAAAAAGCTAGTATTTCCTCAGGGTTATTATTCAGGTGATGTGAAGATACTGATGAGTACCCATTTTTATGCAGAAAGGTAACGTCCCACTCAGGAAATACAGAAACAGCAGCAGCTACCTAAGAAATTAGTTCAGATATCAAGAGAGAATTTCAAATTTTAATTATAGGTGGATATTATATCTACAATTCACTATGTGTTATTATGATCTGTAATGCTTTCTTAATAAAAAAAAAAATATTCAATCATCACTTCAATAGAGGTATTTCTGGAATATAGACAAGAAACTACATAGGATTCTCATATATAAATATATGTAAGCCTAACTTAATTTCAACCAAGCTAAAGATCACACCAAATAACAACCACTTTGCAGCCTGTTACCTTTACAGTATTTTAGTGGCAAGTGTTTAAAATAAGCACGTATCAAATAAGCTCTGAGCTCCCCATAAGAGCTGAAAATCGAATGTGAAGAAAGGTCACCCTGTCTCATTTCAACCAGTATTAATGTTTCCTAATTACGTCAACCTAAACATTTCAGAAACAAAATACAGGTGTGTATATACTGACATTTTCAAGCAAAAATATAAACAATTCCTCCACATCTGTGAATGTACTTTAAACAAATCTGATTTCTGCATCTACACTTTAACCCAGTTTACAAGTGTTCTATGGAATATTAATAAGAACATCACAGCATATTTTAGAGACATTTGACATCATCAGTTCTCTGAGAGAAACTTTCAGTCAAAAGTTCAGTAATGAACACGGAAAAATCAATGTCTTCAACCATACATGAAGGACCAACATAAATGAATCTCTAACTTAGGACCCTTTACCAAACAACACATTTTGCATTCAGCAAAGCTCCCAAGTGCAATGATCTGAATATTAAAGTGAAAATAGAAGCAATGACAGAACATCTACACATCCTCTCTTAGGCTGCATCAGCCTTTTCACAGCAGGAACGCAGATGAGGAACACAATCCAGCACAACAAGCAATTCAGTCTTGTTAGTAATGATCACCATGTCATTAACTCAGTATATTGTGCTATAAAAGAATAACATCACAGTGTCAAAGCAAGTTTTTATGTTACTAGGGTTTTCAGGTTCACTGGGAGCTGTTGAAGCACTAGTTGCTAGGGGCTTTGGTGATTTTTTTATATTTTAGTGGAATAATATAGTTTTGGTTGTCAGT
This sequence comes from Streptopelia decaocto, assembly GCF_964273445.1. NCBI lineage: Eukaryota > Metazoa > Chordata > Aves > Columbiformes > Columbidae > Streptopelia > Streptopelia decaocto. Next base: position 15,129,012 of record NC_138659.1, read on the forward strand.
AAAAATATGACATAAATTTTCTGGTTTTCCTGTAAATGATTTCCTATCAAGGATGATATTGTCATCTGACAACAGAAAATACATAAAACCATGAGGTAAAATTTATTAATGTGTTCACACTCATTCTTCAAGTTCTTAATTTTAATTCAAAATTTACCATAAGTGTATTACTTTCTACCAGTCCCCTGAGGTTCATATCTTCCATTAACTTTGCAATTATCCTGAACTTAAAAACTGAGACAGACTTCCCAGGTGCCACTCAACTATTTCTAAATGCAGTTTTCATTCCCAAATAAAAGAGATACATTTATCCCTACTACAATGATTTCTCATGAAGCTAATAAAGCTTAAAAAAACCCTGTCATGCTAAAGCTTGTGTTCAAAAATATTTAGTCCCATGACTTCCCCTGGAAGCAATTAATTGCAAGAGCTGAAGACACTAACTTCCCAATTATTTAAGTGAAATTCATGCATTTAACAGTGGAAGCGTCACTGCGATTCAGTAGTTACCTACCCCGCAGGCATATGGACAACATGACTAGCTTTGGGGGTGGTTATCTTAACCAGGTTATCTTAACCAGAAAGCAAGAGCAGGGAGCTGGGAACAGCCACATCCCAGGCCACCACAGCCAGGTTCACCAGAGCTCCCCTGCCAATGCCTTTGGTCCCTTTCCTTCCAGAATCGTTACCAAAATTAAGTGTTAAAAAGCACTTGGCAGTATTATTTGAACTATACTGATTCTTAGCATTAATTAATGTTTGGGTTTTTTTTCAGAGAAAGTAACATACAAGGGCATGAAATACCAAATTTTCTGCCACATCTTTTGACTGCACACATGCAAATTTGGCCAAGACAACATTAGCTAACAAAAGCTTCTAGAAACAAACCATTCCAAGGACTACTCTAACATTCTGAGAATATTAAGTACTAATATGTGACATATTTTTCACATCTGAGAAACAAGTTTGTCTACAGAGCAGAAGGACCTTTTATTTTATGCGTTCCACACATATCATCCAAAACAATGCTGGTAGTTCTTCTCAAGGCATGTCTTCAGAAGTTTAAAAAAGGAAAAAAACCACACTACATTTTTTGACCTTGCTCTCTCTGTGCATGTTTTATCCATTTTGTTTACAGATAGTTTTATCTTCTGCTTCTCATTTGTGCAACTCAGGGCTTCAGTCATCACAGGGAAGCCATTAAATCCAAGCAATGAACTTGTTTGAAACACAAAAATAACTGGAAAATATTACTGTAAATGAAAATTGTCATGTTTGTTAAACTCATTAAAAAAAAGAACGACCTAAATAACAGACAGTATAAGTTAATACATCAAAGCTAAAACGATGGACAGTCCTTTAACTTACACGCCTTACAGATTTTCCTTAACTGCAATGAAAAAAGATGGAGTCCTTTGATATTAAGCAAAAGGCACATGAAAGGTAGGCATGTACCCTATATGATGCTTATCCATCGCCTGCGGTTACAAGCTCCACGTCAGGATTTCCACTGCAATCTCCCTGCGAGACTCCCAAGGTTTCCAGTGTCCTGGGACAGATTTTTCAGCAGACCTCAAAATCAAATTCGAATAAAAGCTACTTTTCTGGTGTTGCAATGAAGAGATTGAGTACTACGCACTTGGGCTACTAAAGGGACAAAAGGGACACGTACATTGCGCATGACAGAGGAGCAAACCTGCGCTCCTGACAGGCTGCTCCCAGAAACAGGCAAGGCAAGGGTTTGAGCTCTCCAAATACATTCGCTTCTTTTAGGTCCTTCATTCAGGTCATTCTGCTTCCCTGCACTCTTCTGGCATCAAAAGATACCATCCATAGCAGTCAGGTCATCTAGCAACTTCAGAAACCTTTGGGTAGGGCCTAAATGAACCCAAGTTACTTTTATTCTAGTTTTTAGTGGGCTTTAGTATTTCTTTTATCTTAAAGGTATTCATTAATATCTACTTGACAAGAGTGTTAGTTTATTGCTTTTGAATCATCATATTTTTTCCTAAATTCCTGGTTCCCACATGCCACTGGTTAATCATTTACCATAAATTTGCCACATGAGAACAGCACATACATAAAATTTCAATAAAGCGCAAACAATGTTGTATTTCTTACACAACACAAAACGCTACAGAAATTCTGTTTTAGTTGTCTTCATTACAGAATTTCTCATCATATGTACATACACCAACTTACAGATAATTGACTACACTTTTTTTCCAGGAGCAAATGTATGTTCTTTAAAATAATGTAAGCAATATGAGAAAAGTTAGTAAAGAAGACTTAAAAGAACAGAATTCTTCAGCCATCTAAACGAGCAGGAACCCTGGCAATTCAACAGCACACTTCCAATTCACAACAATATGTTTCAGTATCTTTAATGTGATTATTGAATGCAGCAATTTCTGCAAACCAGTTTCCCACACTTAGCCACTTTATAGCAGTTCAACATGAACCCAACAATGTTGATTGTTGCAATCAAAAAATACACTGCTCATACATGCTAATAATTCCTTCAGTATAAACAACAATTAGTTATTCTCTATTAGAACCCTAAATAGATTAGAGCTTAGAAACTCCTTTTTAGGAAGAGATGTCACAGGTAACTATAGCCAGTGGCTTAGGAAGTCCTCTGATTTGATTTTGGGCAGTATCAGAAAGAAAAAGGGTGCTTTGTGCTTACTCACAAAACACAAACTTACCTTCCCACAGGCTCTGCAATGATGCCTCCTTTTGGTGAATGTAAATCTGGCCTCGCATTTCATACAATTTGGAGCTTGAGAATCTGGAACCCAAACTGGAGCCACCTCTCCCAAAGTCGTAAAAGGCTTTCTGGCTGGAGCTCCAAACTGACCAGCTCTGAGGTCGTTATCTGGACTATCTGGGGCTACCGCAAGGCACGAACTACTAGGGACTCCAGATTCATACTCTTCCAAATGTTCCCCATTAGTATCAGTAACAGAGGCATTTGAAGATGTTTCACCAGGAAACGCGTCTGCTGGGTCCCCTAATTGTGTCTTACCAAAGACATTTTTGTTTTTACTATTACCTCCACAATTTGGGGGAACAAGATCATTTTGTAAGTGGTCCGATAATGGCTTCGGAATCTGCAGTTTAAGATTTGTAGGTTGTTTAGGCCTCGCACCACCAAAAGGAACACTGACAGATTGCAGATTAGTCACTGGTTTTGGTGAAGTTTGCCCTTGCATGGATGAAACCTGACTACAAAGATTATGTAAATAATTTTTCTTTATGTGGTCACCAGTGCTGTTTAAAATAAGCCCGCTCCCTTCTGTGGCCTCATTTCCTCTCTGTTCATAAACATTAGAGTAACATTCGGACTTGCTCTCCTCTATCTCCTTTTCCTCTGTTACTGAGTCTTCCTTGGAGGGTAAAGTCTTTGGAACATGAGCAACAACTGGGTTCTGCATTCCATAGGAATCACAACCATTAGACAGAGAGCTTGCTGCTGATGTAGCCATCACATCAGAGAGACTGGACCCTTCAAGGTCATCTAGACCAGTCCCTTTTAAGTCTATGCCTGCCTCCACCATCCCACCACCACCGTCTTTGCTATTACTACACGCCTCATCAGGTTGCTCCGTCTGCAAAAGTCTTTCGTTCCCTCCCAGAGTTTGCTTATTATTCATCTCATTCAACTTTGTCGGTTCCCAGTTAGTCATCTCCTGAGATTCAGGGTAACACTCAGCCACGCTGACCAATTCCGTTGCGCCATGATTTTTATCACATTCAATGACTTCGCTTTCAGTGGCGTTAACATACTCAGGGGCAAAATGTTCTGCAACACATTCCTTGTAATTGCCACTTCCAGCCACGTCAGGTTGACAAGTTTCAGTGAGACCAGATAGCCTAGGCTGTAGCTGTTGGGTTGTTTCCTCTTCTATGATTAAGCTTCCATTACTTGAACCACAAGAAGAGATTTTAGCATCTAGATCCAGTCTCTGAGGAATGGCTTTACTAGTAACATTTTCAACTGATAAACAATTTTCTTGCATTTTAACAGTACCATCAACTGGTCTCTGTAAGAGAGTCACTGCATTAATCTCTGCAGTTGTAGCTTCTGGAAACAGTGAATCTTTACTCATATTAAAATCATCCTTTAATCGAGAGGAGGGACAAGCAACGGTCAGGCTTTCAGATGAAGCATTAATCAAATGACTTAGGGAGTCATCTTCAGTGCACAGCCTATTTACTTGCTCTTCTGTATCTATATCTTTCTCTGTGGATCCATTTACAGTAACACTAAACTGATCACTCTGTCGGTTTTCATTATCCAGTGTAAAGCTAATAGTGTCCATTAGGGACTGGCTGTTGTAATTTTTACAATCCAGCAAGTCACCACTTTGTAGTGTTCTTCTGTCACAATTATGCATGACTGCCACCACTAGTACATTTTTCTCCTCTGGCAAGCAAGGTATATTTCCACATTTCTTTTCTCCTGTTTCCACAGTGTTACACTGATCATTCCGATTACTATTTCTTTTAATTAACTGATCATCTGCTGCTGCCTGATCATCAATCCACATGACTGGGGTCCCTGGGCTTACGCTAAAATCCTTTCCATTAGCACAGTGATCCCCTCCTGCTGTTGGTGTGGTCACTGAATGAGACAAGGAGAAAGACTTTAATCTTTGCTGACATTCGTTAGGAGTTGTAGCTTCATTCACATTGGCCACGGTTGGGTTAAACGACAGACGACGAGACGGTGGATCTAGAATCTGATTCCACTTTGCACCCAATAGTGTAGGTGAAACAGCAGCATCTGAAAAAGTGTTTCAATAAGAGAACTTACTGTTCTATTAAAGCTGCAGGATCTATTAACTCTGCCACATCAGAAGGCTCCAAATATAAACGTAGAGATGTTCAAATATGGGCACAAAAGTACAACATATCTGCCATAACTAACATCCTTGACCAAACACTAGTAGTGAAATTCCATCATGGTTCTGCAACTCAGGAAGTTCAGACCCACACCAATTAGTATCAGGTTGAATTTGCACAAACAACTTTAAGCTAACAGTTAATATACGCCGGACAGCTAGAAATGCCTGGAAAGATTCCCACTCCCCCAAAATGTTCAACTTCCTTGACAGCACAGAAGTAACAATTAGACTAAGCAAAAAATATAATACTTCAAATATCATAACTTTCATCATATGATTTACGTAACCTAATAAAACATTTCTATGCTTGAGTCTCCAAAACTGCAAAAGAAGCTTAAAATAAGTTTTGCCTGATTTGTTCAAAATAAATGATTAAAACATTGCCGCTAAGATCAAGCTTCACAAAACCTTTCTTTAAAAAGGGTATGGAAGATTTTCTATTAAAAGAGAATTTTTTTAAAAGTAAACAAGATGAACAGGAACAGAAGAGAATACTATTAACAAATACTGAAGACACACCATGCAAAATTAACAGATTTTTTTGCAAGTTCTGGGATTAATTTGCAACTCAAAACCAAAAAGGGTATCACATATCTCTCCTTCTTCAATTGCATTCTGTGTAGAATACATCTAACATGCATTTATGATCTTGTTCAAAATTACTCACCTTCGTTTTGCTCAAATTCATCTAAAACCTTATCGAGGTTATATGCCTCTGCTTGGAAATAGTTCTCCATTTGTCAGGGAAAGGCCACCAGATTCCTGCCTGAACCTGCCAGAGAACAAATTGCAATCAGATATTTAACCTTCAGTCAGCAGTGTTCCACTACCTATTGCCCTGATTTAATGGGAAAATATGTCCTTTGCAAATCAAATTTTACATACATTACATGCATAAATCCAAAGTATTTTCTAGGAATAAAAATTATTTGTGTGCTTAAACTTTGTCAGTTCCAATTAACAACCTCCCCGAACTTGCTTTGGATTTCATTACCTTCAGTCTCCAAAGGTTTTTTTAAGACCGTAGTATTTGCAAACACTTGCAAAACAATGATTTTTTCAAAATCCTGCCACACACAAATAAAAAAGTAAATGTGTTGATGTGACTCAGGTGTCTGCAGCAACAACATCTGAAGAACACAGGTTCATTTTTACATGTTGGCTGTCACAGCAAAATACCCCCTTCAGATGAATAAAAGAACACTAAGCAAACTGAGTTTGCAAATCCATGCCAGTTCAAAATAGAATGTATTTTACACCATGGAACTTATAAACCAATATAACAACATGCACATCTGTCCCTATGCTTAATGCATTTTCCATTTAGTGTGGCAGATCTTTTTGAGAGGTCAAAATAAAAGGATTTTTTTTCAGGATTTGGGAGAAAGTTATAAACAGGCCGCACATGAAATTGCATTCTGCAATTTAGAAATTCCCTGACTGCTTAGAAACTTCTCTTCAGGGCAACGTAACAAAAGAAAGTCACATAGCTCTTTCTCATGCACTGTTTGCTGAGGATCTGTGAAATGCAACCTATAAAGGAAACCATTTTTCTCATATGTCAAGCTTTTATTTTCACTACATACGAGTGCAATTTTTGTTATTATTTAGATGACTGTGATTTTTTTTCCTCACAATAAACAGGGAGAGAGGAAAGAGGAAGAGTTTTCACCAGCAGGTACCAAAGTAGCATCGCTGTAAACAGGTGAGCAAAGATCCGTTTAACAACAATGCACAGAACAACGTCAACCTCAGTCACGTGCTGTTACCTCCTTATCAGTGTCTCTCTGGGCATATGAAGGCATTGCCTCAACTTCCGACATTCAGGGAAAACACCGACCTCCACCTGAACATTTAACTAGTACCGTCACCCAAGCCAGCAATAGCCTTTAATATATTTCAAAACCCAGATGACGACAGCACTGCAGCACCATCATTTACATAGCACTGACACTTTAATGTGTTTAACCATCAGGATCACCATAATGGTAAGAGCAAAATCACCCCAACACCCCTTGGAAAATAACAGTCTAGAGAACCCAAAGCCAACCAACAATCTGAAGATCCGGCTTTCGGTTCTGTGCTACCACCAATTAGCTCATGTGGCTTTGAACATGTTGCTGAAACTCTGTGCTTCTGATTTTTTAATGTACACTAGGCTAGCAGTATTCTGTGTCACTTCTCATTACCCAGAGATGCTTCAAAGATTCATACTTGTGAAAGTTGTTAAAGCACTTAATGGGTGTTACTTGAATTGTGCTAGTGCTTAGAATGCCTGCTTTAATAATCCTTGTTTCCCTGAGAGGCAGGCATTGGGAATCTAGCAAAATGCACAGAAGTAAATAGTCTCATTGAAAGATAATGCTTTCAGGCAAAAAGGATGATGACAAGGGAGAAAAGGAAGAAAAAAAAAAAAAATCAAAAACACAACCACCAACCCAAGCCTAAGTCATTAAATACTTTTCTACAGCTTCACGTACGAAATAACATTTTCGCCCGAACAGTAGGAACATGGTCTTCTCGCTCCAGAGGCTTGTAGCAACAGGACACCCTGATTTGGTTTTTATAAACATTTGCTACCAGTGAAGACATTTGCACTGAGAAATGTGTGCCATAACCTCTATACCACAAAGAGAGACCTTGATGTGATCTGTTCTCTGAACATCACCCAAACCAGCCTGCTTCTCTTCAGAGCTGGTTCCCAACGTTGTGCAATCAGGCAATGGAGGAGGAGCGGGTGAGAAGCCTGTTTTGCAGTGTCAGACCTGTCAGCCAGACTCCAGCTCAACTGCAAATCTGCTCTTTTACACCAGAGATCCAACAGACACGAGAAACATGGCAGAGGAAGTTTCCAATTTAAAACTGTATCTTACTGTAACATTGCCTCCATAGTATCTGGTACCAGTTCTATTTCAATTACTACAACATTAAATACAGTTTTATACTTATCGTGGGCAACAGCTACGGTTAGGTTATTGGTACAAAAAGATCATGCATTAAAATATCATAAAACGCAGAGTGTCAGGTTTTAAGGTTGACCTCAAATTTGACACATGGAGTTTTTAAAAGATGACCATGTTACAACATAACATACTGTTTAATACAATCAGATTAAATCATGTTTTAAAGATATATACAAAAGCCAATTTTAAAGAAAATTAGTGTAACAGCAACTTTGAAAATGCAATAAGCATCACCCAAAAGAAAAGACCATTTTGCAAAGACATTCAGATATAACTAGACTTATTGCTTTACAAACTCCCAGATCTGTCCTCTTCTCTGGGTTTTTAGATTAAGTCCTCCTGCAAGGAAAATAGATGACTGGCCATATAATTCACTGTACACAGATGCAGAGATTATAACACAAGTAATAGAAAACCTGGCCGCCTTGAACAAAAGTTGTATTTCAGAAGTCTAAAAAAGCTCAATATTTTACATTCTCCCCCAAAAGCAGGTTCAGGCCTCAAACTGTGACAATATATTCTTTGATCCCTTAGGTACCTACTGTAGCTCCACAACCTGCCCACCAAGTCATTGTATGAAAAAAATCTTTCATATAATTTTAACTGAAATAATTACATTCGCTATACACATTTCAAGTAAACCAAAATAATTTTTAAAAGCAGATGCTTCTCCTTAGACATACAAATACTATAAACTGCAAGAGTTTGGAGGTTCTTTTGCACCTTTCCCTTCCCTGCATTTCAACACCTTAATAGGAAGCAACTGTACCTGCTCAGTAAACATAAAAGGTTGAAAAGTTGACTAGAATTTCTCCCAATGAATATTTTGCTTGATTTTTTTTCCATTCAGAGTTCTAAACATCAATCAAAACTAACTCACTATATTCGAACCGTTTTGTCCAAACACCATACAATTTCACATCCATTTATAAGGTATTTAATTTACATTATAATGATAACATTCCAGTCTAGCAAACAATCAATGAAGATGTGAATAATTATTCCCAGGCAAAGTCCTACTGCTAAGGTCAATGATGCAAAGAGCATCTGTCAGTGAAGCTGCCAGACTGAAAAAGTGTCATATGAAATTTTTGTGCTCAGGAGTTAAACCGTGACGCTGTCTGAAGGCACTGCACTCAGATTTCCATGCATTTTTATAGAGAAAAAGGGCATCCAGTCAAGGCATTCGCTAGGACATAAACACAAACTCTGCAATACGGGTGGCCCCAAAGAAATAGGCTACATGCATTGATTTTTTTGTTTTGTTTTGCTTATTTTAGAGAAGATAATGATTACTGACAAGCAGGCTGATGGGGAAGGAATATGATGCTGATCGTATAGTTGCTGAAAACATGGTTTTAAGTAACTCATTTTGATTCTGTATAACTTTCAAACATTTAGAAAAATTCAGACCTGACCACTCATACAACTTCAAAACCTGAGTGAAAGCCTGACAGAATTACTTCAGAACTAACTCAAATTTATGCACATTGGAGTAAGCAGAATAGAAGCCACATTTGCTCCTAACATTTCCCAAATTTAGTCCTGTATTAGCTGCTTTTTCATTGTCATACAAATTAGGAACAAGATATACCTAACCACAGGAAGCAGTGTTAGAAATTCATCATAAATACACTAATTTTTATTGACTTTTAAATTTTATATGAAGTGTGATTCTATAACGTTAGAAAAATACAAATTTTCAGACATAGGAGACCACATGCTTAACCATAACAAGGGCATATAAAGAAGATTTGTAATTTTATTTCCACTCCCTTACAATCCCAATGTGGTTAATACTTCACAGCATCTCTGTGAAATTATCTTATTATAACATCTGTATTATTTGATATTAAATATCTAATATTTGTGAGTTTAAATTTGGTCCAATGTGACAGAGGGATTTTTTCTGTATTTTTAAAAATTCTAAGTAGAGAGAGCTACGTGTAAACAAATATATGCAACCATATGAATTCTGAAGCTCAAATACTGGTGCACAAACATGCAATGAGCCAAAATCCAGACTGACGGACGCTCGTAGTCCAAACTGAAGAGAGAAAAGAGCTTTCATATCATTATTGTTATTTCACTTACTGATGTACCAGGATAAATGGAGAATCTTTTATTTTTAAACTCACAGTCACTAAGCTGACAGCCATTCTGAATGAGATCTCATTGTCTATGCAAGTAGGTGTTTCTCAGAAAAGGTCAGCTGCAAATCTTCAGGTTTAATGTCTAAAATTATTATTATTATTACATAAAAGAACAGAACCCTCAAAGCTTTTCCAGAAGTTTCTGTCCAAGGGCAAAACACACTGCCAAATCCATAAAAGTCCTTCCTGCCATCTTCCTGACAGAAAAGGACAAGTACTCATGTTCCTAACAATGCTTCTCGACCAATACATTGTCAGCAACTCATATTTTTGCCAGTTTAAGACCTAATACCTTCAACTCTGCACAGATAGCAACTCAAGATGAAAACAAAGAATACAAAATGCTCTAATATGGCAAGCTATAATAACTGGGTAGCTATTTTCCCCATAATTTAAAATTGCATTTTATTTTTAATATTTTTATGAAATATCCAATATAAATAAAAATAAATATATTCCTTTACGGGTCTTTCGAAACTTTTGATTGTAATTCACAGGTACCACTATAAAAGTTTGGAACAGTTTTAGAATTATTATATTCTAGTCCACAAAGGTCAAAATGTTATTTTCAAAGGATCCTTGATAATTGTGAAACTCTTTGGTATTGCTTGACTATTCCAAGCCATGGCATGGAGAAAAGCTGATGAGCATACACACAACTTGAACTCTGGAAAACTGAGAAGAAAAACATGAGCAAGTCAGGAAGAAATTTAAATGGCAAATTTAGCTGTATGCTGCCAAAAAGGAGACACTTCCTAAATTAATATATATTGGGACGAAAAATATTAAGAGGATACTGTGCCAGTGCAGTGCAAGGAAAAGGAGACATACATCACCAATCCAGTGAAAAACATAAGGTGGTTTTTCAAAAATGCAATCCTCCATGCAAAGATTTGGCAGAAAAGACTAATTATATGAAGAAGAAGGAAAAAAAAAGAAAGAAGGGGGGGCAATTTATTTTTTTTAATTCTCTATGAAACAAACAAACAAACAAAAAACCCCAAACAAACCACAGAAAACACACACACAAAAAAACAATGGCTACCATCCACTGGTACAAGAAGTCCAGAACCCAAGAGCAGTTGTTACCTACTGCAGAGTCATCTCCTGTCTTTCATGGCAAAAAGCTAATGAAAACATTCAGCCTTTCGCAATCAGATTATTTTCAGGCTCCTGTTGGATCATAGATCATGTGTAATTCAGAAACTCTGTCTTTTACTTATCAGTTTCTTCATAGAACAGCATGGACATCTTCATCTCTAAAATTTAAGTTGTTACATTCTACCAAGATTACATGCTCTACTCTCCCCTAATGTCTAAAAATAAAGGTGCATGTACCAGAATGTCTGTGCCATGTGTATCCAGAATTACTATCCTAGTCATCATCGCATTTAGACATCAGACAAACTTTAATTGATTAGTGGGGAGGGAAGGAGACAGAAGTAAAGGGCAGAAAAACCTTCCTTAAAATTAGATTATATTCTGAACAGGCTTAACCCTGGAGACTGCCTCACAATAAAGCTCAGATATCCCACATGCCGGCTACTGCTTGGGAAATGAGCTGTACAAAAAGATGGGCCTTGTGTGATACCCACAAAGTGGTGAGACTAATATTTGGTTTGGTCTCTACAATAAGGAATTACGTAACGCATGATCTTCTGCACTGCATATCCTAAATTACCCTCAAGATGTTTTCACCACTGGAACTGACAGCCTGAAGTCTTCAACATTTTCTTGACTCTAACAGTGGATGACTGGCACACAATCACATTAAAATGCTGTAATAAAAAATGCACCATAAGGAAATAATACTAACATACAACTATTAGCCTCATAGCAAAGGCCTAAAAATCAAACAGTATGTAAAGAACCAGAATAAGATCTCAGGACTTTCTGTCATGCTGTCCTGTGTAGACTTCTCCTTCAATATAAACAGTGAACATACACATTTCAGTAAACTCTTACTAAACAAAATACTCGAGTAGTTTATTACAGTCCTCACCAAAAATATAGATGAAAGACTCCTAAGACGAAAGTCACAAGGGGCATGAGCAAACTGAAACCAAACATTGCTCGTTCATCCTGATAAAAATTAGATGTCCAGAAAATGTCATTTTCCCACAGCATGACAACATGGAATTACATACCAACTAGACAATTTATTAGATCTAGTGCTTCTTAGAACTTCCTTCAACCCCACATATTCTTCCAGCTCCCTTTAGTGATCTTTGGTGTTATTTGCCCTGGGAGGAAGAAGTCAAGCACCTTTGCTGTAATAAACAGCTTGTTCAGCGAGCTCAGCAATCGCTGTATTTTTAACTGATGAGATCTGCCTACAGCACAGACTGGAAGAAAGATTTTGCCCACTTCCACTCTCCCCCAAATAAAATAAGACATATCATTGCTCTAAAACAAGGCAATTACTCTCAATAAAAAACAACGTGCTAAAAATACTCCATCATCTTCTATAGAAGAGATATATCCATATATAGAGGCGTATGTATATAAACATATATCCATAAGCATACATAAAAATATGTGCATTTCAAGTACATACCCCTGAATGTTTATATTCTAAAGCAGAACTTGCCTCTTACCTTTTTCTCTTATATATATGTTAAGAAACGAATGACCCTGTGCCTACTCATGATGACTGCAGCACAAACAGCCAGTTCTGCTGAATCAGTGTGTTCTGCTTGATCCTAGAAAGAAAATATAAACACGTATTTTATGATTGGTAATTCTGCAACAAACCATGTTTTTGCAATGCATGACTGCAGCTCGCACAGGCACATTTGGCAAACGCTGCAAGCCTTCAAATGATTTGGATTACATTTGCAGCTTTAAATTCAGGGATCTACGCACTATGCCACTATTGCACTGCAATGTTCTGGTGAAAAAAGCTGCAAATAAAAAACACATTGCTACCTACCCTCTATTATTCTTCATTTAACTGTAAACCCACAGAGTGAGGCAGCAACTCCTGCTGTCCTTGTGTTCCTGATGACCTTGACTGTAACGCTCAATTTATAAAACAAGCCTCTGAAGTTAATTATATTAGACTACAATAGGCCTTCCAAAAATAAAGAGCTGGTAGCTTTGATAATCAACAAAAATTCACGGCCCTCTGAATTCTTTAAACTGTATTCATCAGCTTCCCACTGATTTTGTTACAGCTGAACTGGGTTTGTCTTCAAATTACTCCCCCTACAATCTGAGGCTCCCTTCATTTCCTAAAGGCTCCTTCTCTCAAATACCACAGTGGCATCAACCTTCAGCAGCAGGAAGAACTAAACAAAAAGTAAAAAAGAGTCTTCAGAAGAAACTATCTTGTCCTTCTGCCTACAGCGTTTCTGTGGGCCAGGTGCTCATTTTCACAGGCTGTATCCTAACAGTCAACATAGCTCAGAAATCCAACACAGACAGGAGCAAAGAGTCAAGACTAGTTTATGACAAACAGTGGAACAAGAACAAGGAGTGGGATACGTTAAATTCATGTTTTAAGGTTTGCTGGTGCTGGTATTTGACCTGTTATGTACTTGAAATATTTACTAGTGCTCTGATGAAGCAGAAGTATGTGTTAGGAAAAAAAAACCAAACCTCCAGCAAAATGAAGAGAACTGAAAAAAAAAAAAAAAAAAAAATCACTTTTCCGTGCATGAAAGCAACATTCAGTGTTACATTACAATTTTCTCAGGGTTGTTTATTATTCTTTTCAGAAATAAGCCACAGTAATAATTCCAGGAAACTAATAAACCGAACAGTAGCACTCTCAGTAGTACTAAGAGTGTAGTATTTAGTAGTACTTTGCGAACTCAGAATAAAAACCCACAGCTTTGTATGCCAACAGAGCTGTTCCTGTAGGCAAGTAAAACTTCTGATGCCATGTGTATTTCCACCTCTGCACGCTAAGATGAATTTTGGATATTTTGAAAATAGCAGAAATTATTATATTACAAAGTTCTTCCAATAGGCTTCATACACATACAAAAACGGAGGGAAATTTATGAGCTGTTTCAAAGGGATGTGAAGTCCATGTGGCAGTGGGGCAAGGTTGTCTGCACCACCATCACCTCCCTTCCTGACCTGCAGGTGGAGGAAAATGACTCAGTTTTCATGAGCCCTTTGAAAAGGTGGATCAATCACTGACAATTCTGTTTGTGATCTGTGACAAGGCCTGTCAACTGCATCATGAACATCAAACACATTTCGCATGAACTGGCCGGTCATACATTAACCACAAAGTTCAATCTTTACCAATCAGAAATGGATCAGACCCAGCAACCCACAGCTGAACCGTGCTGTGCTGTCACCAGCACTCAGATCCAATGAGTATTCCAGGCAGGCGATATTCAGGGCAACAGCACAGCTTTATTATTTTTGTTTTTTTCTGATCCACTTTCCTTGTTCCATTCTTCCCAGGTAAGAACTTTTTTGTCCATAACTATCCAACACAGATCCAATCAGTCACTACCAGCCTCCAAAGAAAGCTTTGAAAAGAAACTACCTGAAGGTCCTCGAGCTTTTGTTTACAATTCAACATTTACTCTTGGCAGCTGCTTTCCCTTACAAAGATCAATGCAAAAAGTCAAAGCACGCTTACAGATATGAATAATATATTTAAACAAAAAGCAATTTTAAAAAAGCAAATTATAAGGTTGGGATTTCCTGAAAGAAATGAACAAGTTGACAACAGAGCCAAATTCTTTTTCCAGTAAGAAGTTAATGTAAGAGAACTATACTAAAACAAAAATCAAGGACAAAAAGAATAACTACAAAAGAGAGCCAAGAATATTCACAACAATGTACAACCTAGTGATTATTAGGTTTTTCACAAATCATACACACTGGTTCCAACACTCTTGGAAAAAACACATACATTTCCACCTAAAAATTATGTGCCTAATGAGACCTAAGATCATTAAAAACGAAAGAGGCCCAATGCCTCTGCTGTTCCAGTTTCCTTACTTTGAGCATTTCACAGTTTCTTCTCTCTTTGGGTGATGCTTGGCTGAACTGTGTCTCCTGCCCTATGGTGGGATCACACGGGGGCTGGCTCCTGTTCTACCCTACGGGTCTGATTTCCCTCAGGAGCTCCAAGAGGGCGACTGCCAATTACTGAAAAAGCAAAACAGACACTGAAGAGAAATTTGACAAGCAGAGATGTGCCCAGAATAGAGGATGAAGAATAGAAGAAAGGAACTCTAAAAATATTAAATTAGAAATAATCTTCCACAAAACAAATAACGTTTAAAATGTTTACAACATTAAACTGAAGTAGTCTGAACTAGCACAAATTGGAATCATTTATAATAAATTGAAAGATACTGGAAAAGAAGCAATTTTGATACTATGTTAAAAAATGCAGAAAAAGCTCAAAGCATGAAGAGATGCTAAAAAACGCTTCCATCTACTGGCAAGGATCCAACTCTTAACTACACTACAGCTCCTCTATAATGTGCTACCAGTGAGAAGATGTTTTTGAGTGGGCAGAAATACATTTGCAGCCATTTTAAGGCACATTATTATTGCTAGATTAGTTGAACTAGACATTATCTTAAATGCAAACCCAGATTTCACCACTGGTATCTTGACTTCCTTGCTTGTCTACGCTCTGGAACTATCAGATGGGAGATTCAGAGAGACCACAGACAGTGGATGTGTTCAGGTCCTGACTTTGCATGAATAAAACCTACAACAAGAAACACTACAGCAGGGGGGGTACATTAACAGGATAACAGCGTGCTTAAGAGGGGAAAGAGGGAACAAATTCCGGGATATACATCAGTTACACAATATTAATTATTTTATCTGATCAGCTCATCTGGAAGTTAAATCTTCACAAGTGGAAAAGATGGGGGTTCTTCACTCAAGTGATGAAACACGTGGAATAATGGTAATTTACCATGTGCCAAACAATTTTGTCACTTTGTAACAGTTCCTTCTTGGCCTCCCTCAAATGAAGCACCAACTTTCAGTCAAGTTTCAAATGAAGATGTCTTTGTATTATTTTTTTTAAATTAATGTTACGTAGAAAGACTAAATACTATGCAAAGGCAGTTCTTCAGACCTGTCTCAGGATACGCTGCCACAACAGCATCCACATTCTATTAATATATATTTTATATATATAATATATATTATATATATTATATATATAAAATATATATAATATATATTAATATGTTAATATGTGGCCAGCGGATGTCCACAGCACCTGAATGAAAGCAAGCCTCATTCTCCATTGCCATTACCCTTCCTGAACGCCACATTGACTCTCAAACAGTTATTCATTCTGTACGCCGTATGGAGCTCTTTTTACCTAATATGTGCCAAATAAAAGGAAGGGTGGGAGTT
The DNA here is from genome assembly GCF_964273445.1 of Streptopelia decaocto. Classification (NCBI taxonomy): domain Eukaryota; kingdom Metazoa; phylum Chordata; class Aves; order Columbiformes; family Columbidae; genus Streptopelia; species Streptopelia decaocto. The sequence goes on from NC_138659.1 coordinate 15,145,395, forward strand.
ATAAAATGCTTGTGACACAGCAGTAGCAATATCTGTGTCACACACACTAAGATGTTTGCAATGGCAAGGATTTTGGATTAGGCCCCAAACTGAACATTTCAACATGAATTGTCCTATTAATAAGTTAAACTAGCAGACATCCAACGGGACCAGAAAAAAAAAAAAGTCTTTAAAATTCTCATTTATTAAAGGAGACTCAGCAAATAACAACAGCATTTTTCAAAAATATCTTGTCTAAGAAAAAGTTCAGGATTAGAAAATCACACTAAAACGTGCCATAAATCCATTTAATAAGAAATACTAAAAGCAGCAGCAAGAGATTAATGTATCAAATATAAACAAGATACAGTCACTGCTGATCCTTTTCCTGCACCAAAAGCTCAACATGACCCAATATCCTTCAGTTTTCTTGCCCATAATTCAGTGATGTTCTTACTACTCCAAGTAAATTAACTGAAGAGTAGACGGGGGCATGGCAAGCTATTTCTGTCTAATACAACACTTTGTACCAGCTCGCTATCCATGAATGCTGACGAAAGATAAACTATTTCAATGTTGCATTGGTTCGTCTTTTTTCCCAATCAACTGCACAAATAGAGATGGACAATGCCTACAGCAGAATACAGCCTCGCTAACTATTTCACTAATATTTGCATCTTTTCCCTCAACTTTTCCCCATGCCATTTTAAAACTATTATTTTCACTTTTGTCTCCAGCCAAGTTTCCACAAGGAGAGATTCAGGCATGCCAGAGCTGCAGTAAGGCAGACAAAAGAGCGGCAGCTTCAAAGAAGCATTATAGAAAGTATCACACTCAAAAGTACGAGGGACACACGGAAAATTATAGCAGCGTTATCAGCTTTTGGCCTCCAGTAAATAAGAGAAAGCAGCCCAACTGAAAAGGACACCTGTTTTGAATCAGTTTACAGTCGAAAATAAATTCCATTTCCTACCATTTTTACTATTTCAAGGAGAAAGGAATTGATTTATTTCCCAAAAAGCCCATCCATCCCCAGCATGCTGCAAAGGCAGGAACCTTAGCACCCGGAGACAAGAACCACGCATCCGTCTTACAGAACTGCCTTGAAAAGTATCCAGCCCCGGCTTTCTGGAAGATCAAATAGATAGGTTTACACCACAGTGCTGCCTTCAATGCAAGTTTTTCCAGAGGAATACAGTTGGAAAAAGAAAGAGGAAAGCCTTTCCTGAGCTTACTCATATGCTCATAGAGCTCACTTCAAAATTTAATGTTTTCTAACACTGCTTCATACAACTCACAAGTTTAAAATATTGCAAACCACAAAAAAAATGCACAGTATATTAAACATAAATTTAATGGGAAATCATGTTTCTTAATGGGTCCATGTAATGTCATCAATGTAACAATGTGCTTTTTAAAAAAAATCTATACATTTAACATATACAACTGAAGTTGTTATTTGACTTTATTCGAATAAAAATTAAAATAAATCATATAGAAAAAAATAGGTTTATGAGATTGCTTTTTACATTTCTGTATTTAAGAAACAAAGGTTTGACCATTATAAGTTAATGTTTAACAGAATTGAAGAACAAAATTATTTGAAGTCACACACTATGTCTCTCGGAGTGGATTAATCCTGTATTCCAACACTTTATGAGTTTTCCTTCTTTCTAATGTAGGGCAGAAACAAGAATGAATTCCAAATATACTCATCATTGTTCAGATGGTTCTTAAATTCAGGCAATAAGGGCAAAACTGACTAAGGTCCCCTAGAATCACTAATTAAATGCCTAAAACTGCCAAGGAACTGTCCCTATAAAACCCACGAGAGGCTGATACTTGCAGGTGCAGTGAGCAAAATCTGTGTCTGATAATAAAAGCCAGAATTGCCACACAACCAGAATGGGACAGATGAAAAGGACAATGGGCAAAGAGGGAAACCACTTTGCTACCATTTACTGGCCCATCAATTCCAAGTTGCAGCCACTGGGGAGAGAAGCTGCTGGAAGTGACACAATTTATGCACTCAGCTGCTCTTCAGAGAAAGAACAATCTGTACAGAAATAAAGTCTCAAAGTCTCCAGTCACTTTCTACTGAAGAGCTGTCAATCAGCTCCTAAAGCTGCCTTTGTCAACACACTGGGATGCATCCTCCTTCCAACACTGTCGTGGTCATTTTTACTCATTTCACAGCTACGTAACGTAACAGTGTTCTACAACCTCATACACACACACTTTTAGTAAGAAATGCCATAGTTATAGACGGCAAACAGTTACTACTTCTCAAATCCTATCGTATGTAGAGCTGGGTTACCGCGAGTCTGTGAAAAGAAATTCAGAGATCTATGAATTTTTCTCTTATACTCGCCCTTCAGCCTGAAATTATCTCAGATAAAGTAACTTTTAATTCCCATTAGCAATTTTATTTCTCCTATTGTGTTGACCTTTCTATGCACATCACATCAAGATTAACTTTTATATATATACACACACACGATACTTACATGCTATAAAATACAGTTGTCTTGTCAAATGTAGCAACGTTCACTCACACATTTGTGATCACGATCTAACTACATTGCTGATGCTCACAGTGCATTATGCCTCAAGTCATCTGTAACTAGTAACTCAATACAACTCAACACATCCATGGCAACAGTGCGTACTGAAAACTGCTGTTTCCGAGTATGGTTCTCATTTATGCAAAGGTCCATTAACATGTTTTTACCAGCACTGAAGGGACTAAGCGCTAACCAACACAAATGATGAGTAACTTGTATTCAGATCTGCTGTGAAGTTTTTTTGCATTGCTCCTGTGGTGCAATATACCAGTTAGGACATTTACCTAAAATTTATGTAAGACTCAGAAAAGTTTTAGTTATAGAACTAACTGTCCATAATTCAGTATCGTTGCTGGCAGTCACAGGAAATAAAGGCTTAACAGATAAAAACAAAAACGTTGGAAAGCATTTGTTATTAGTCAGTTAAAATACAGTTTTCAGAAATCTCACGGAGTTCTAGGAACAGCAAATCCTCCTCAACTCAGATACATTACTCAGGTAGTCCAAAACTGAGAAACCTCAGCCACTTCTTTTGTGCACTGTCATGATGGTTGATTGTGCCCAGCCATAAATCCTACCTCTTTACTTTACCTCTCCTTCTTAGACTGCAGTATACTCTTGTGTTCTGTTTTCTTTGTCTGTTAGTCTTATTTTCCCTTTTTGAACCCATTCCGCTCTTTATTCACTTCTTCATGCATCCATTTTCTTTCTTCCTACCCATGTTTCCTTCCTTCTCTATCAAAAAAAATGAGAAGCCACATATGTTTCAACATCACTGTTCAGATCCACTGGTATAAACCAGTTATAAATTACCTTATTAACCACACTATATTATTCCTCACTTCTAGGAATGGTGGGAACAAATCTAATAGCAATGGTGAAGCATCCACTTCGCAAACATAAATGAAAGTCTTTAGACAAAACCACAATATATACACCCATATCTATTGCACATGTGTCTCAAGAAACAATTTCTAATTCTCATCATAATGAAGTCTATGTTCATTCTACAGGAGTATATTAAAAAAAAAGTGCAAATTCCAGTGATAGGTTAAAAGGCATTTTACAGGTCACTTGGTAAGTAAAACTAAGGTAAATGCAATATAGAGGCTATTATGCCAGTATACTAATAGAACTACTTGAAAGCACAAAGGTATGCAGGTAGATTGATGCTTAAATTTAAGTAATGACCTTTATAGTTATATTTATAAAAGAATCAAGAAAGAAATGTAAAATACGTGAAGTATGCTGGAGTTTTAGTCAGCCTTCATCATTTATACAAAAACACAGTATGAGATTCCTACAATCAATGCAATTTGATGTTTCAGTTAAGAGTCTGTTTCAGTATATATACTATTTAAAGCAATCTGTTAATAACATAACCTAAGAAGTGGGCTTTGCACATGCTTTCAAGTTCACCAAATAACACATCATTAAAATACCCGTTTTGAATTAACTAATATAACACTTGCAATGCCACTTTGTAACACGATGACTCTCTGCTGAACTATCAGACTGGTCATCAAACAGAAACAGCAGCCCTCCAAAAGGGTACAAATCTGATACATGTGGTTTTCTCTACAAAACACGAGCCCCAGAAGCAAGCTATGGCATAGATTTCTATTTCTGCTATTGCAGAACATGCAATTTCAAGACTCCTAGATAAATTTTTAAAAAATAGACACAGGGAATTTTCCTCTTACGTGATCTCAGTTCATACAAAATGTTCATTTATCTGCATTAGAGTGCAGATAGTGAATAAAAAATTACATTGACATGTTTGGTTTGCTGGGTATATTTTAACTGTGCAACTTTTGTGTCTCCTCCAGTCAGTATTCACAGTCTCAATAATACAAACAAGAAGAGGACTTACATACTGGTAAGTGTCCAGTTACTATCCCTTTCCAAGTATTGTATTTTTAATCAGATCTCCTACAGAAATTAAGATTATAGGATCATGTTGTTCACTTACTATTTTTTATGCTTATCTTAAAAAAAAAAAACACCTTCATGAAAATGAGTATCTGCACAGTAAAAACAAATCCAAATGACTGTGCTTCAAGGGAAAAGCAAGCTGCTATATGTATTTTTGGCAGTAACCTGCTGGGCAATCAATACCCACACAGCTCGGGAAAAAACAGAATTACGGTGTCATGTGAGAAAACAGGGGTTATTGTAGAGGAGGAAGGAAGGGAAGAGATACTAACGGGCAAAAAGGATTTAAATCTGCTGAAAAACAAGCTGATTGTAGAGCAATATGCTTACCAATAAAGTATGTCAAAGGACTTGGGTAGGTGGGTATAACATCAGATTCAGTTTACACTTTAGAACTCCTTCAACACATCTTCTAATTTGAAACAAAACACAGTTCTCTCCATCTCCAGATCTTGTAAGAATTTTCCCTTACAGTGTCTTTCACAAATTCTAAAGAGTTCTGGGTGGAAAATAAGTCCTAGCCATCAGAAACAGATCTGGATTTAGATTCCCACTGTTTCAGCTGGAGTGGTGGGATCTTTATCGCTGGAGCAGCACATCGAAATACTCAACCTAAGAGCCACTAAGCTCTTTTGAGCATCAGCCTAAGCAAACCCAGATTCTCTGTTCTCAGCCTTGCAAGACACCAGGCAACGTGCTCCCTGGATCGGTGATGTCCTCAAAAGACAGGTAAGCGTTACTCCTGTTCAACAGTTTGCTGAATTGACACGCATAAGGATCCAAGATACATGTTCTTGTCTTTCATATCATGCTTATTTGAGAAATGACCAGTACCAGACATCTGCCCCTCTTCTGCGATAGATAACTTGCCTTTCCTTCTGTAAAACACAAGCAGAAAAAGCAAACATGCTGCCTCTTCAGTCACCGCACTTCCCAATCCAGTGTAGAAACAAAACTGATTTGATTTTGGTTAAATTGATATGCAAAGCTCAGACCTTCAGAACTTGAAGAGGGAATACAAGTTGAATTCTGCCAGGAATGTTCAGCGGATGACTGGGGCAGGGATCACCTAGACCACCCCGCACAGATCACCAAATTCTACCTGAGAGATCCTGGACGTGAGGCACACCTGAAAGCAGAATGATGTCTGAGCAAAGCACACACCAGAGGAATCTGGATCACCAGAAACCAGGCCCCATATCCTACTCCTAATGACACCACTTAAACCTTCCTCTTAAAATCCAACAATTCAAAAAAATGAGAGAAAGAAAAAAAAAATCAATGCAGTTGAAGAAGAAAAGGGAAGATGTGAGAGAACAGTTTCATTGTCTGGGTTAGAAGAAATACAAGAAAGAAAAGTACAGTGAATAATAACTGAGAAACAAAAAACTTACAGATCGGAAAATATCTGCAATTTTTGTCGTGTAGAATCTCCCAAACTTCCAATAAACTGACTGGCCAACCAGTCAAGCAATAAATTTTATGCATATTCACATGATTTGCCAATTCTTCTTGAATTATAACTATATGCACTATAAATTCATAGTTTAAAGTGGTTTGGCCTTTATTTTAGTGATCCTAAATCAATCGTGTAGATCACACTTGGAGTGCAAATAGGTAAGTCAACATGTACGCTGAGTTCAAAGCAGAGATTTGACACTACAAAACTGAATCTGGAAACAGAAAAGCTCCTATAATAGTCAGTGTCATTCAAAGATAAAGAAGCTCTTATGTGATTTGGAAAGCTCTTTGATCTGCTTCTTACACTAAACATTGCCAACTCCTTTTAAGTTCATCATACAACTTTTTAGAAAAATGTACCAGAGTATGCTCCTCCGTTGATAAGCTTCTATGAATTTTCTAATGTATTTCACCCGTGTGACTTCTCCAAATAAAATTTTAAAGTGAGATACAAATGTTGTACTCAAAGCACATGTATAAAGACTGAGTTCTATTATTTATTTAAAAAGGCTTCAGTATGTCATAGAAGTAAACAAAAACTTTCTTATTAGAGTAATTCTAAGAATTGCAAGAATCCAGAAGTAAGGCTGGTAAGTATTACTGGGGCAGCTACAGCACTTCTGTAATTGATAGAGCACACATGAGTTAATGACATAAGTACGGCCTAATTTCAAATTACCACCTGACAGGAAACGACCTCTGGATTCTTCAAATGCTGGGAAGAGGGAAGGGTAAGTTCCTCCCAGCTACCGCCTCACCAACAATAAAACAGGCCCTGAATTTGAGACATATGCTAAACATTTTGCCTTTTTATACAGGTCCCAAATTGCTCCTTGGCAAAACCAAAGTACAAGAAGTCAACAAGTAAGACCTGCAATGAAACATTACCAGTAAGTTTAGTCATAATTTGGCAGATAGCATGTCTTTTCTAACTCTTTACCAGACAAGGGATTTTCTCAATACAAGCAAAGGCTAAAAACATTTCCAGCATCTCTGATCATGCCTAATTCCTCTGTCACTAATGAAGAATAGCTGGGGAAAAGTCCTAAAATACTTATCAAACTGAAATCTACGACACAGAACTATTTTCATACATAGAGAATAGTAGGAAAAAAAAACCCAACCAACCAAACAACAACAACAACAAAAAAAACAGTTCCAGCTTTGTCTACATTACGCTTCAGTGCTTCTTTTCTAACTACTGCAAACATCAGTTCAGGCAAGGACAAAAAGCAGGAAAACACCAGTGAAGACACACTGCAACACTATTTTGTGTACAAAGCCATACCCTAAACCAGGGTGGAGCATCACCATCTAAAGTATCAGTTGATGCATCAAGCCTCCAGTAGAAAGCTTTCCACCTTTGTTATTATGCTGGAATAAAACAGTAACAGAAATTCAGCAAAACAATTTTAAGAAAAAATATTATCTGGCAATACCGTTTCCAATCATAAAGTCCTACTGAACTTCAGTAGGCAATCAATCTCTTAATTCATCAGCCTTCCTGTTGATATTAAAAGGAGTGGGAGGGAAGTACAGAAAAGAGAAGCAAAATATATACTAGTAGCAAGCGGTACAATTCTTGACAGGAAAACCTCAACGATCCCAGAAGAGCACACTGGAATGGTCTGGGACCTCCAGCATATCCCCTTAAACAACTGATAATATGGTGACCGCACTGACTCGTCAGGTAGATTTGTAGCTTCAATTGCCATCAAAATATCAGAGATACACATAATATTAACATATAGAAAACAAGAGTAAGATATTTATATATTCTATATACAGCACAGAGACAGAATATAGAGGGTACAGCCATGAGCACTATCTGCAGATGACTCAATGTGAAGGTTCGTAATTGCTGCTCAGGAAAACAGAGACAAACAAAAAAAAACAATGCAAGTGGAAATCCAGCACTGAAGTCCACGGTTTAATTTGTCCAACACACATGGACACTGGGGATTGAATATGTGAAAAGTTTAATATATGGACACCAAAACTTCAAAACATAATATATGGTCAAAATGCCACACACTAACATTTCCAAATTATCATACTTTACATAGAAGCAAAACAACATTAAAGTTTCTTTAAGCTCTCTCCTCACTGGCTCTCATAACTAAGAAAACTATTGCCTTAGTTTATACTTAGACTGCAGATATCACACAAGGTACTCAGAGAGCATCCTAGCTCCACACCTTCTAAAATACAGAAAACCTACAGATCGTGATTCCACACCTGTTTCTCACATAGTTCTGTTAGAGCGAAAAGAAAGAAAAAAAAGTTTTAAACTATGTCTGTGCAAAATTCAATGGACTGGACTTGCTTCCTTGAGTCAGCTCCCACTTGAGCAGATCTGGATGAAAGAACATAGAACAATCAATCTACCCAGTGTTGTCAGCCACGAGCTCCTGGCCACGCACTGTTTGTCTTTAACCTATATTTTTAATTAATTAGATTTCTCTAGGAATGACCTTCAAAACAGTTAAGTGCCCCTTTTATAGATTTCACCTTTCAGCCTGTTTGATGCTGATGTACTAGTTGGTGGACTGTTATTTCTGAAAAATACGTATCAAGATTACACATTTCTACTTATCTCTTCTAGCAATACAATGGTATTCCAGTAATAAACAACAGTGGAAAGATTCAGTGAAAAAAATACATATAAATTCGCCTTAAAAGTATTTTTCCTATTCCACCTGTCTGCTATGGCAGTCTGAATAGCAGCATTCCTAAATATCCCAAACTCCACGTGTGTATGATGTAAAAGAGAGAAAAAAGCATCACAAGGCACATTCAGAAACAAATACCTGTCAAAGACAAAAGCACTGAGTGCAGCATTCCATTAATCCCAACAGAAAGTTCCCGGGATGTGCAATGTCTTGTAATTTTCTCTAGAAACTACCATTCAAATGAATGACATAGTTTAATTCCCTAGGTATGACACTCACACTCATACCTTCCCACAAAAACTAGCCAAGAATTACACTCATTAAGATTTAACAGGGCACCTTAAAAAAATCTACAAATGTTCAATGTCTAAAAAGAATCTTAATAGCTAAATTAAGAAAAAGAAATTGTGTTAGTTTCAATTAAGTGAAATCCAGCCAACCAAACAATAAGTAGGAAAGTACTTTATCTGTAAAAATAGAAACATTTATATCTCTAAAATAAAAAGCATTAGTATTTATTTTATATATATATATATTTGGTATTATGATAATGGTAATTTTTTTTATCACACTGTTTTTTCAGTGTGCTATTCTTTTGACAACTATATAGCATGTTTTGCTGTAGTCGCTAGTCAAATAGATTTGTATGAATATGTATCCTGAACTCCAATTTAAGTAGAAACTACTATGTCAATGAAAGATCCTTGATATATCTTTTAAAAGTTCCCACCCATTTACATTAATTGATGTAATTTTCCCAGTGTTGCAAGATGTAGCCGACACATAAAGCCAACACAGAAGTAAAGGCTGTTTCTGTCACCTAAAACTCAATAATTTAACTTACTTTCAGTCATTTACTCTTGACTATACTTTTGTTATCAATACAAACAGCTTTGCAAACTTTCAGTATTATTGTACCAACACATTTCTCAATGCCTCAGAAAAAGAACAGGAGAGAAACCAGCATGTTAGTTCACATTTCATTTCAAAGTTCAAGCCTCATAGAGAATCACAAATAGACCTCTAAAGCAGGCCATCTTGCAATTACTTTAGACACTTCAATCTCTATCACATCAGAAAAAATAAACAGTAGCCTTTATATAAAACTTTCAAAGTAGTCTATTAATTTACTGGTGTCTTCCAACAATGTTCTGGAAAAGATCCTTGATTCATCAGCACACAGACTAATTGTGCACTGAAACTATTACCCCTCACCTGATCTTCCGTCAATAAATTCACTTTTATTTGGCAGATTCTCAGCTTAGTGCATCAAAAAGATCTTTCTGATCACTAATACACGAATACACAACTTCTTCCCAAAATCTATTTGATTTCAGACAACTTGTATTCAAAAGTAAAGCTTCACTTTAATCCTTTTGCGAAACAATTTCCAGGTAATTTTTTATAGGCAGCCTGGAAAACTAGCGAGCTATTTTCTGCTCAAGTTTGCACAGCTAGTGGACAGGCAGCAACAGACATGAAAAGCTTATCACTCTTCGGCCACAAGTTTTTAATACTGCATCTTTGTTCAGTCTCTACCTTTGTTCCCTGAGACAATCACAGCCAAACTGAAAAAAAAAAACCAAACACACAAAAAACCACCAAAAAACGTATTTCATCTCAGCCTTAGCCCCAGGCCTCAGATCCCAAAATGTGTGTTTGAAAGTATTTAATCCCCAGTCTAATAACTGACTCAAAGCTAGCACACAAAAAGAGCACTCGATATCAGGACTCAGCACGGCACTTTTGGGGTGTTTTTCTTCCTGTTTCACACAGTAAAGAAGGCACCATAAAGCAATGGACAACTAGAGAATCAATCACAATCTGCCAGAACATGGTGACTTGTTAGGGGTAGAGCAGGGCTTGAATAGAGGGAGGCTTGCTTAGAGATTTTTGAGCCTTATTCAGCTTCCATTTCAGATTCCCCAAACCTCTGAAGAGATCTTTAATTTTGTCACTCTTGGGTCAAGGAGATTGTTCTTCTCGTTTTAGATCACATGCCGTAACTTCATAAAAAGAAGTGCACTGCTGCATTCAGGCAGTAACAAAGGATTTTGGTGTCATTTCAACCACTGAAGGTGTATCTAAAATCTGAATTTGTTCCATGCAATCCAAAATGGTCCACTAATAAAAGTTAATTACAATGTCTTAAAACATTGTCTAGTCAGTAAAATGCTGCCCAAAGAAAATAAAAGCTTTTATTCAAGTGGAGCATCTTTTTTTCTATTATTTTACTTGTTTATACAGGGCCCCTTCCAGTTTTGCATTCAGCCTGGACTGAAATATTGAGGGTAGTGTTATTGAGGAATTCTGATCTAATGCAAACACACTTAATGAAAAGATTGCCGGAATTTGAGTTCCATATCCAGTCAGCTTCTAATGAAAATAACTGAATGAAAGTAAGCGTAAAAATTAAACCCTACAGAAAAACCTCTGTCACAAAATGATCAGGAATATCTTGTCCATAAATAAACAAGATATTTAGCAGGAAAACATAAGATCTATCAATTCCCATCTGATACTTGTTTCTCAGTCTGGTTAACAAGAGAAAAACGGTTCTTCAGCCACCCTCCATCATATGCACCTACTTAACCGTAGCATTTACGAGCAAGTAACTAACCCACCCCTGCAAAAAACTCTGACATGCCAAGAGTGCCAGTTATTCTTAGAGTGAGCCGTGACCACAGTTCCACGTAATTAGAGATGTTATAAAACGCATCCCGCCCGCTCGCCCCATCCCCCCCCAGCACCACCACCATTGCAGGAGTGACTTGTTACACATCGCGATGAGCAAGTAACATTCCCTGCCCGGGGAGGAGAGCGGAGATCAGGCCATAAAAAGGGCACGACATGCAAACAGGAATCCTCCCCGGGCCGGGCCGGCCGCCAGAGCCGCCCGCGGGCTCCGGGTGCCCGGGAACAGCCTCGCCTTGCCCCGCACCGGCACACGGGGGGTCCCGGGGGAGCCCCGATGGATGGCGGCGAGAGCTCTTTCCCCTTCTGCGGCGCTGGGAGGAAGGTGCCCCGGCCGCGTCCCCGCTCCAGGCACCCGCAGGCGGAGGGGAATGGCGGGGAGGGGGCTCGCAGGACCGGCCTCGCCGACGGGGAGGGCTGAGGGGCGATCGTAGCCTCTCCCCTGGGCGGCGTGCGGGGGACAAGGGCGGCGGGGTGAGGGGTCACGCCGAGCCCCCAGGACCGCAGCCGGGGTGGTGTCGGCGACACGGCGGCTCCGCTGAGGCGTCCGAGCCCTCCCCGCCCGCCCGCGGGGCCTCGCTCCGGGCGGCAGGGGCCTGGGGAGGGGGATACCCCGGCCTCCTGGGCCTGGGGGCGGAGGGCTGGGCGCCGCTCACTCACCTCGGGAGGCAGCAGGCGCCGCCGGGTCTGCATGGCGAGGGAGATCCCCCGGGGCCGCGCTCCACCGCCGCTTCTCGCTGCCGGGCGGGCCCCGCAGCCCCGCGAGCGCTGGAGAGGCCGGCGCCCGCCCTCGCCGCCTGCCAGCCGGGCTCGCTCGCTGGCTCCGCGGCCGAGGCCGCCGCAGCTGCCGGCAGCCAGCGCCCCCTGGCCGGCCCCAGAGGCAGCGCACGGCACTGCGGCACCGCCGGGGAGGCAGTGCGGAGCCTGCCGCACCCCCGCCCCGCGGCGTGGGGGGCCGGGCAGGCCGCGCAGCCACCTCCGGCCCGGCCGCCTACCGCCGGGAGTCAGGGGCGGAAAGCAGGAGTCGCCCGGCACAGGGGGACGCACCGCAGCGCCGAAGAGAGAGCCTGACCGCTCGGCCCTCCCAGCCCGGGGTCCCGCCGAGCCTGCGGGCCAGCAGCGCGGCCCCGCGGCCAGGGCCTCCCGCCCACACACACGGAGGGCGGCACCGGGAGACGCCGCAACTCAGCGGCGGACAGCCCGGCAAAGGGGCTGCGGGAGGCGCTGCCCACGCCGCGGGAAGGCACCTATCACTGCCCGGGCACCGCGCGGGACACGGACGGCCGCACAGCCCCGGGGGTGCGCCCTGCGCCGGGAGCGGTACCCGCAACCGGCTGCAACTGCACCTACACACAGAAGGACTCGCGACTGGGAGCCATTCATGTTTTATGTCGCGGGACACCATTCCCCGCCTGGCTGCAGAGACTCGGGAACTTGAGGAAATGTCACTTTCCTCCCTACTACTTGCGGCGGTGCTGCGCGACCGACGGGGCGAGGGGTGTGAAGGGTCCCGCCAGCCCCGGGCTGCCGTACGCGGCTCCAGCGCGCACAGCCGCCCCCTCCCGGGCGCAGGGCAGCGGCCCCACCGGCGCCTCACGCCCACCTCATGCCCGGCCCCGCCCGCGGCCTCAGCCTTCCCGCGCGACCGCTGCCGGCCTCCCCTTCCCCTCACACACCCCGGCTCGGCTCCCCCTCAGGAACCGCTCACCCCGCGCTGGGGGAAGAGCTGCCCTCCCCTCACCTTCGGACAGCGCTCTGGCCTCCTCAGAGCCGCGGCAGAGCGCCATGTCACCCCTAGAAGGGAGGGAAAGGCGAGCGTGGTGCTGCTAAGGCAGTTGTAGCGCCATTCCCGCTCCTCAGGGCTTCGCGCTTGCAGGCTGTCGCTTTCCACCAGGTTAGGCTTCTCTATTAACTTGGTGCATGTGGCAGTGAATACGGTGTAATGAGCTCCGGTGATAAAATCTAGGCCTCCTTGCTCCAGGAGCGTCAGCCCATCCCACTTGAAATGAAAGGGAAGCACTTAATGTTTATTCATTGATTCCGGTAGAACTATGTGCTTTTCAAGCAGAAAATACAAGGTACTCCCAATCAACTGAATCATCAATCCATAAGCAAAGAGCTGAGGAGATAAAAAATGCTAATCAATCATAGCTGGTAGTAGCACGTTAATGGAGATGGAATTTATTTTCTCCCATAAAGTGTTCCCGGTTAACCTCAACTTGCTATCTCTTTAGCAATTAGTGGTGTCATGCTTGTAAAGCACAGATGACAAGTTCAGATCAGTCCAGTACACAATTACTATCCTCAAAACAATTCTCATGAGACACCTCAGACTACTAAACACACAGTATGCCTGACAAGCAAAAAGGAAATAAATTAAAGGGCGAGCAACGGTAACACTTCATGCCCTCTGGCCAAATGCATGCAAGCACATGGGTTCGCCATCTACATATGTCTCACAGAGGCATATCACTGCTGTAATTTTGTTTTTTAACTGCTCTGCATACAGCCGTTCATTTGAATGTTTTCTCACCAAACACTGAGAGTTTTTACCTGAAGGATATCATAGTTGGCTGTTTTGCAAGAAGACCATCTCATGGAAACATTCAAAAAAGGAGTTAGGAGTGATGGGAAACATCTCTATGAGTTAAGGTGATAGGACATGGTCTCATTCCCTGTCCTCTCTTGGTACTTGTCTGTATCTGGGATGCCACATGACTGTTCCCAATGAAGATGTATCCAGAGGGGCAGGAACTCCGCAAAACTCAAGTTGCTGCTCTGGGCAGTTGTGGTGCCAGACACCTGAGCTTAAAGCAGGGAGATTGTCCGTCCTGTGTTCTCAGTGTGCTCCCTCTGCTAGTGTCCAAATGGGAAACATTTGGGAATGGATAGTAAGAAACACTATAAACAAACCAAATCAATGATTTCAATCCCAAGCACCAGCCAGGCTGTAAGACATAAACCATGACTTGGTACAGTCAGTGCAAGTGTCATTTACAAATTTTCAAAAAATTATCTTCAGGTCTTCCATGTACTTCAGCCTCACATCAGTGAGCTCTACAGCATTGTGATAAGAAATCAAACCTAATAGTACCCCACATGACAGCACAGACATTTACTATTGCATTTATCACCACTTTTCCCAGTCTTTTACCATCTTTGCCCAGCTCTTTATGAGAAGGTATCAAGGAAGAGGCAGGAAGGAGACCGTATGGAAGAGGACACTCCAACTTGCAAGAGGCAGGCAACTGGAAAATGGGTGAGAAGACCACGGTTAGAAAGGTGAGGGGGAGCTACGAGATGCCCTGGTTGATGGGGACAGCAGGGAGTTACATGGTCAATACAATGATGCGTATGTACACTGGGAGCTAGGAGTTAGAGGCAATTGGTACAACATTCAAAATGATACAAGAGTAATCTATGAACAACAGAGTTCAGGACAAATAGGATTTTTAACTACCTGGTGAAACCTGCAGAAATGTGGGGAAAAAGGAAGCTTATTAATGGCTTCAGCCTGTTACTAGATGGAAACAGTAGAACTGTTAATGATAATGTAGGAAAGGCGGAAGAGCTCAACAACTATTTCTGGTCTGTATTTGGGGAAGAGCCAGATGATATACAAATATTATATGAAGATGATGAAATACATTCCATTACAACAGGCACTGAGGAAGATGTTAAACAGAAGCTAATAAAGCTGGGCATCAGCAGGTCTAGGTAACTCGCATCCAAAAGTTTTAAAAGCACTGGCACAGAGTATCTTTAGACCATTAACGTTGATTTTCAATAAATCTTGGAACACCGTTAAAGTTCCACAGGACTGGATGAAATATTGTACCAATATTTTTAAAGGGTAAACAAGGTGACCAGGGTAATTATGACCTGCCAGCCTGACAAGAATTCTGGGTAATATAATGGAACATTATCTACATTACTTGATTAAAAAATAATTAAAGGATGGAAACACAATAAATGCAAATTGATGTGGAAAATAAATCTTGCCAAAATAATTTGATTTTTTAATGGCATTGCAGATTTGGTTGATCAAGGTAAGCAGGTCTGCAAAATATGTGTTTTGTTAACTTGCAGTATTTTAATTAAGAAGCCAGAATGATACAGACTCATCACAGCACATATTAAATGTTCGAGTTCTACCTAACTGACATTTGCAAAGTAGCTAAATAAGAAGTCATCATCAAATAACATGTTTCTGGGTCCTATAGCAATTAGTTCTACACCATAATGTGTTGATAGTAATGGCTCTAAGGAAAGCATAAAATCATCACTTACAAAGTTTGAAAGTGATGTAAGCACCAGGGATTGATAAATAACAAGTCCTGATGTAAAGTATCTGAGCCAGCTTGTTAATAAGTAATATGCATTTCTGTACAGCCAAATGAAAAACATGCATCAAAGAATAAAGACCATGATTGTAGGATGAGAAAATCTGTGCTCTGACAACTTAGTGCTCAAAAACCTCGAGAGTTATCACATAGAAGAAAGTGAGCAGGTGGTGTGTTGCTGTGGCCAAGGCTAATGCAATCCTTGGTTTTATAATCAGGAGAATATATAAATATGTCTTTATTTATTTTTCTGGTACTATCCCAACTGTTCCTGAAGTCTGATATCCAAATCCCTTAATTCCTTAATAGAAGCTGAAAAATCAGTGGTTCAGAAAAGAGCAATAAGAATTATTTAGATTGAAAGTGAAAATGTTCAGTCTATTTGAGTGTCAAAAAAAGAAGGTAAAGGGGTGCCTCCATCACAGGTTTTAAGTACTTCCAAAATTCAGTGACTGTATGCTAAAGGCAGATGTGTTCACCTTCCTGGTGAAGTCTTCTACCAGTGAAGGTAAATTAATTACTGAGACACTTTAAGGAAGGAACAAGTTAGATATTCCAGCACTGGAAATGTCAAAATCAGGAGCTTTCAAAAATTATATTTTAGGACAAGCAGGAGTTCAGTCCTTTAATTCTGTTGCCCATGAGATACAACCCTGTGACAACAGCTGTGGATGCTGGTTACTAGTCTATGCAGAAGTCAATGTCCTTGGGCACTAAGTAACAACCTGTCATCCCTTTCAGCATCATCTGACACGGATCATGTGTTCCTCAGCACATGATGGAGCAGCCCTGCGGATGGCCATGTTTACGCGGGTTGAAGGGTTGGGTGGACAAGTTCACAGAAGGCAAATCCTTTGAAGCATATTGCACACCAAGACAGCATTTCTCACTCAAGAACTCTGAGAGACATACACTGCTGCAAGCTGGGAGGTTACTCCTGACAAGTGTGACTCTACAATTATCCTGCTACTAAAATCTTCCTCTGGCATCTGGTCCCAGCCACTGTCATAGGCAGGTTTCTCATCTTGCTCTTGCCAAACAGTCTCTCAGGTCCATACCAAAGCTGACCCACCTCTGATTGATGAACAGTGGAGTGGGAGCTTTTGTGGGAGCAAATAATAGATGCTTGATAATAGGCTTGATAATAGGTGAGGCTTTGGACCTCTCCAGAATCTGGCATTGATTAAAACATTTTGGAGTCTCCTGGTCTGAACTGGTGTCATCAAACAATTATGAAACCTGTCAGCAAAATGTTAATTGCTTTCCCAGTGTAGTTCCTGATATGAACACTCAGCCTTTTACTGATATGCAAGATCTCCAGTAGAAAAGTCTCGTGCTGTGAACCTCAGCGTCCAAACCTCTTGGGTGACTCAAACTTTTAGTCACAGTTCCATGGAATAAAATACTGGTTTTTTTCCGTACGGTTGTTAGTAACCACTTGCATGTCACACCGACAGAAACAATGCTCTAAATGTTAATTCCTATCACCACTGCTAGTAAAGTGCTTAGTGATCATTTAACCAGTTTCTGTTGTAAAAAAAAAAAAAAACTCTTCCAAAGACACCAGCAATGAACATTATTACAATGTCGTGATTTTGCCCTCTACTGGCTGAGTGATTAGTCCAGCTCCTGTGGTGTCTGACTTAATACATCTTTATTACTTCATCAACCTTGAATCTTTGATTTTTCTAAATTTTGTGCAGGTGTCATCCATTTTACTCAAGTACTACCTGCATCAGAACAATGTGAATCAATACAAATGCTCAGCTAAATATCATCACAATCCTATATTAAGGTTAACTCGGTATTTAGTGAGTCATACTATAAAGCCACTAATACATGGCCACTTAATTAATCTATGATGCATTTTCCACCAGATATGACTTAATCTCTAGAAAAGAAAAATACCTGCTAGGTCGCCATGCTGTTGGATGGATCCATTTAGAGTCATTCCATGCTGAATATGTATTCTGATTTTGCCCAGTTTAAATTTTAAACATGCCATGTATTCTTAGGAGTGAAAAAACAAAATGATGTCATTTAATCCTCTCCAATGGTAAGTTCACATAGGTTGTGCATTTAAAAGGGGGCATAACTTCTTTTACTGTCTATGTCAACTACATCTTGAAACATCCATCGCTTTTATCTCCATATTCTAGACATATTTTAAAGCCCAGAGGCTTTAAAAGATCTGTGTCTGTATCTCTGCTAAACTTCTATATGAGCTTGAGCAAGAGCTTTGGACTTTAATTGCATCTTGATTTTTAGTTTTTCTCTCCCTCTGGCACCCATTTTAGCTTATTAGCCCAAACTTCATAAGAAAACAACACTTATTCAATTAAATTGCTTGTCTTCTCCTTTCTCCTTCCCTTATCTTTAGGATCTCTTGGCCAGTTTCTGCCACAGCTGAAAATGTGGTGAAAGGAAGTTAAGTTCTTGCAAGTTTTATGGCAATTCGCGGCCAGACACAGAGAGGGCGAGCTAAAGCAAGTCCAACTCAGTTGGTATGATACATATTCAGCGCGGCAGCAGCCAGTTTGTGAATCATTGGGTGCTCTGGCTGCTCAGGAGATACACACACACTGCTGTGTTACTCCCAGCATATGTTGTTTCAGCCTGGGAGCATTGTAGGGAATGTGGAAGTAGAGATCACTGCGTTAGGAGGGTCATCATGGACATGGTAGGGCTCAGGGTTTTGGCAAGGAAGAGGTCAGAGTGCAAAGAAACAAATCCATGCACAAACAAGAGCTATTTTCCTAATTCTCAGAGGGTGACTTTTCAAGGGTTGTCATTTGGACTCTGTATTTGAGACAGAGATGTGATCCTTGGGTAATTTGATAACCTCTGCTAAGCAAGAAGTCACATTACAGGATTTAGTAGTCCTTGTTAACAAGAAAACAATAAACATTTGGATCATTTCATTCTTATTGTTTATTTTGCTATTAATCTGTATTTGGAAGCCCTGGTAATGCTTAAGTACCTTTCTAATTACATTCCTGGTCTGGCTGGAAGCTGGAAATGCCTTTAGTGAATACCCATGGGGTTTGAGTATTTGTGAGGGTGTTCCAGATGAACATGTCTGTGCTCAGCAACAAAAAACCCGCCAGGATTTGGAATCGGGAGAAACAGGTTCAACTCTCTAGCTGTTTGCTGAGTGACATTTAACCCATCTGATCCTCTGTGTGTGTGTGTACAGTAGAAGTAGTTATATTTACAGCATGAGTAAGTATTGCATGAGACCTTCTGAAGGTCTGTGAAACCAGAGAGTCTCCTATGAAAAGTGTTATGATGATGATTACGTGAAAAACTGTCATTTGGAAGATATGAAATTATCACTTAAATATGTGCTTTCTGGTTCACTGAAACAAAAGACTTTTGAGATCCAAAAATGAATAGGAGTTTGAAAGATTAGCTCCATCTAGAGAGCTTAATCTTCCTAAAATGCTGAGAAATATGCATTTTCCATTTGAAGATCTAAAAGTTGAGACCTGTTAGTCTCCCTGTAAAGATTAAGGAACCTGCTCCATATTCCTCAAAAATGTGTTTAAGAGCTTGGACTGGAATCATAGAACTCCTGATTTTACATCCTATCCCATGTATAATGGGATATCACTTGGCTGTGATGATATTGATTTCCTCAATCATACAAAATCTTCCATCTTTCAAAGATGATAGTACTCCATGATTAACGCTGAAGCCGTGCCAGAGGATGGTGGAAGACAGGAGAATTGAGATTCTAATTGTTTGGATAAAAGTCATAATTCATGCCAGTTTGGTTTAAAAAAATCTGCCTTAAGTATGATATATTGATGAGGCAGGAGGGACCAGCACAAGTCAAAGTTTCTAGAAATAAGTTTCTGAGCTGTTGATAGCCCTTTCTAAAAAGCCATGTGCACTTTCCCAATGTATCATGGCCAATAGGAAGCAGAAGGGTAAAGAACAGGTGATTCTTAAACTGAGATTCTCCAAAACTAGACCAGATATGAGCCTACAAGAGAGCTTACAAGCTCATGAAGTAGGTCTACATAATAACAGTCTCAAGCATTTGTGTGGGCTTCACTGAACGTACTTAGTGCTTAACACACTCTCTCGTAAAGGCAAGACTTATTCAACATGCTGGCTGAGAACAAACCCCATCAGACACTTCAGAAAGGAATTCCACCAGCAAACTCCAGCACAGAGGATGTTTTGTGGAGGATTTTTGAATGACTCTTTTTGTGAACCGAAACCCACTCCCCTTGAATGTCAACGCTTCAGATGCAAGGAAAGCTCTAGGAACAAAGCAATTTTAAAGAAATCAAACCCTACAATTCAAACTTGATTTTAAATAGTACAAAAGTATTTCAAACTGAAAAATCATATAAACATCGGTATTATTAAATAAACCATTATTAAGAATGTTGAAATGGTAACTTTTGATGTGAGTTTCATCTGTTTCTTTAACATGACTATATTCTATGACCAAAAACGTTGTCAGATTTTTTTACAAATTCAGTCTACAAATTAAATAAATCAGTACATTGTTGGACTGATCTATTATAAAGGAACATTCACATTTTCTACAGAAAAATCTAATCCTTTTTAAGTCCTGTTTAAATCTGTGTGATATCTTGTAACAGTGAGTTCCATGCACCAATTGTGGTACTTTAAAAGTATTTTCCTTCATCAAATGTAAATACAACATAGTGCCCTTTTTTTCTCCTATAGGAACAATCATTTTTATTTTCTCAATTTAATCCTCTATCCTGTTTATTTTCACTATGTTCCTTCTGATTCATCTTTGTTCTGCAAAAATTATGACATTTTCAATTTCTCTGTAAATCACAAGTTTCTCTGCATCTTTATACAGTGTCATTTTCTGCTCCTAGATCCTCAGTTGTATCTTCATGGCCAGGCTGAGGGCTTTGGCCAGAGCTCAGAGGGCCCTGTCACCTGTTAGAGAAGCACCATCATAGCATTGGTGGCACTGCCCTCTCTTGCAGGGAGAACAGTTACACCACAGCAAGCAGAGCTATCCACACGTGCACTAGACCAGCTGAAAAATCAGTGTTTCTTCTTGGATGGTCAAACCTAGAAGCTAGCACATCCTGCTGGAACAGTGCCGGCTTTAAATTGCTTTTGTCAAAAGCATTTAACATTCTGGAAATCCACCTTAAATATAAGAAAAACAATACTGTGACGGTGCCACAAGTTGCCTAGAGAGATTGTGGAGGTTCCATCCTTGGAGATACTCAAAATGCCACTGGACATGGTCCTGGGCAACCTGCTCCAGCTGACCCTGCTTGAGCAGGGGTTAGAAACCTCCAGAGATCCCTTCCCACCTCAACCATTCTGTGATTTCTTACCTCAACTAACCTGTGATTTAGGTGTGAGAGGCACCTAAACATAAATTGAAGACCAAGGTGGGAACAGAAAAAATAAGCAGGTTAAGGTCAGAAACTACTACTTCTGACTTTTTGTATAGCGTATGCTGTTAGAGCAGCTCCAAACTGTGACACATCCCATCTCTGTGGGATGGCTTTACAGACATCAGTGCGGAGCACTGGGGCCCTGAGAGAGTGTACTACAATATAATTTATTCTCGATACCTTCCTCCATCACCAGTTCCTCCAGATCTGCAGGTCTGTGAACCTGAGGGACGAGAGACAAAGCTGCTGGTCTCGGTAGGAGACGGGAGGACACAGAGGGAAGGAGTTGAGCGAGTCCTAGGGCACAGGAAGGCAGAGAATAAGGGGCAGCAGGAACAGGGAGAGCACATGTCTCACATGGAGCTCAGAGCTTCTGGTTGAGGTAGGAAATAGATTTCAGAAAAAGTCTTCAACCCACACGTAAAGTTGCCAACATGTCTATGCACATGCAGTTACGTATTTCCAGTATGGCTGGTTTTGTTGTTTGAGGGGCTTTTTTGGGGATGTAAGTAAACAGAAGTATAAACCTTTATCTGTAATATATTTTTTCTTTCAATGTTTATGTGAAGTGTTTGATCTAATATGTATATATTAATTTATTCTTCAGGTCTTTCTGGATTCAAAGGAAGAGCTGGGTTTTCTTTAGAAAGGAACTGAGACTTACTTGAAAGGAAGCAGTGGATGTTGTTGGCTCATTGTTATCTTAAGCATTTCCCTTCTTTGTTGTGCTGGAGATAAATGAATAACTGCTATGCATGGACATACATGACTCTCAAGCTCCAGTTCATGGTTTTTGTAATTAAATCATTCAATGCATCACAGAGTCAAACTCCAGCAAAAGGGATTTTATTCTTGAAGGAATCCAGCAGGCACTACTTTTGCAGCACAGTCTTGGGTTATCTGCTGTTGTCACATTGATCTTTTCCACTCTGCTTCTTAATGACAGTGGCTGTGATGGGCATCAAAACCACCACCTTTTGTGCACACAATTTTTTTAAGTGAAGTCTTTTAAAGAGGAAAGGCTCACAGATCTGTGCTGCAGATGCAAGTACATCTTCCTCTTCTTTTGAACAATTTAGAAATTTGTTGCTTAAGTTCAACCACACTTGAAAGAAGTGACTGATGACTATTGCAGGAGAAAGTTGCAAGTGACTGTCACTGGTGTGGCACAGCAGCATCGGCAGCCACTGTAGTGCTTTTAGCAGCAGGTGGCTTGTTGGTCACCCATGCATAAGTATGGAGTTCTTTGTGTGGTCATTTCTCCCCTATCAGAACCAGCACAGGACCCATATCTCAGGGGAGGGTGCAACAGAGGGCAGGTAGAGAAGAAGATGGTTAAAAAACATGGGCTCCTCCTCCTTTCATTAGCTCTTCAAACAGTGAAACCTTCCACATGCACATACAGAGATTTGTTTAAGTACACCCTAAAGTATTCAAAGTATTAACAAAAACCCAAAGCATCTTGTTAATTTCAAATGCTTCTCCACCCACATTCTTCATTGAATTAAAGGATATCCTACACACGCTTTTGTTTCACTTATTCCCTGAAGATCATTTCGTTGCACACCAAGCAAGGATCTTCAGCATATTCATAGTAACATCTCAGTCACGGCATTCAGCATTATGATGGCTCAAGGGATATTATTAAAGGACTGAAGAGATGAATAGACGGCAAATTTCCCCAGGGCAGCACATCAGAAAACGGGCATCAAAAGAACCTGGCTCAAAATGCACTGGGTATTACTGGCTTCTGGCAAATCCCACTCTTTTCTGAACAGTAACACCATCATCCTGGAATACTTCCATAAAACTGTGTTTGCTTACCCAGTAAAAGCACTCCCATTTCAACACCCTCTCCTCTACTTGAAGACAGCATAATCTTCATTAATCAAAAATATCCTGGGCCAAGTTCAAATCCAGTCTTACTCATTAGCAATACCCCAGAACAAACATGGCAGAGGCTCTATAGCCAACAAAATTACTCTTGTTTTCTCCAGTTGTTTTTCACAAACCCAACTGGATTGCCCTAGAAACCCTGTAGATCTCTGAATGTGTATCTCTTACAGGACATGCGGGTTGTCACACATTACACATCATCTTCCCAGACCCCAACAGGATGACAGGTCACAGTCTAAGACAGGAAATTTTTAAAATTTCCATTTCCTCTTTTACCAAGAAGAGGTTGGAATTTATTTTCTTAAAGCTTTTTCAAACCATGAACAATCCTTGAGTAGGCACTGAGGACAGAGAAGCACATATACTGACATGACATCACCCCCTGAATTATTATGCTGGGATATAAAAATAGTTTGAAAAGCAGCATGGCCAAAAT
This sequence comes from Streptopelia decaocto, assembly GCF_964273445.1. Lineage (NCBI taxonomy): Eukaryota > Metazoa > Chordata > Aves > Columbiformes > Columbidae > Streptopelia > Streptopelia decaocto. The sequence goes on from NC_138659.1 coordinate 15,168,783, forward strand.
TATCATATCATTTAATTACAACCTACTTTCATGACAGGCCGTCAGTTAATTAAGAGTGTCAAAATGCTGAATTGCCTCCAGCTTCTACATGCTTTACAAATGACATGGAAGTCTTCTTTTTAAATAGCAACAGCTTAACTGAAAATCTAAAGCCCATAGTGATACACTTTGAAAAATGAGGCAGTCAGCTGTACTGACATGAAGTTTCCCACACCATAAATTCACTGGGGAAGACAGTTACAATCCATTTAATTTGCTCTCTGAAGATCATATTCACATGATGACTTTTTTGTGGGTTCAAAACTATTTTTCTGAAATTGATATAATTTAAAAAGAGCTATAAAAAAGAAGCCTTAGGTGACTGTGGTCTGTGCAGCTATGCCCATGGCCTGGCTCTGTCCCTGGCACCTTTCCTCCAGGCTGCTACAATACAGGAAAAGTCTTAAAGAAAAGGTGGGTTTTTTTCTTCAAAAATAAGTAACACATATGACACCAGAGAAAAATCTTTGTAGATAATAGTTGGATAAACCTGGGAAATTATGGAATTGTTTTACCCATTTATCATACCTGGCACTGAATCCTTTATTCTCTTTACAGGACAGTCTTTTTGAAGAAATGATTTTGTATAAATTATATAAGGTAACAGTTTGATATAAATTGTAGTAAAGAAGAAGAATACAGCGGAGAGGAGACTGGATAGAAAACTCACACTTGAACCGACCATCAAAGGATAAGAACATTGCCCAAAAGTGGAATTAAGCCAAACATCTTGAAACTGAAATGAAAACAGCAGGGTCACTCTCCCTCATTCTTTCTTTGATGATGAGAAATGGTCCTTCTACTGGACAGCCAGAAAGAGAAGTTTGGGGTTTTTTCCTCAAGAGAAGGGAGTGCCTCACACTGGAAAATCTGATGAGCAAATATCTCCCCCTATAGTTTACAAAAAGTTGAGCATCTTAATACTACTAATGAGGAAGAAAATCCTGTTTCTTGGCTGAATAATGAAACCAAACTAAAACTGAGCTAGAACTTTATGTGATATGGCAACATGAAAATGCATTCCTCAAGGAGAATGCCTGAATCAAAAAGGGTAAGGCTGCAAGAAAGCAATCTGAGAACTCAGCAGAATTGTGGCAGGCTCATGGCTTCATGATCATGGCAGTGTCCGGGTGATTAACAAATTAGGGGTTGGAAAGAATGAGAAGCTGAATTTCAAGATAATTTAGGTGTGGGACTACGGGGAGGTCATTAGGCCTGTAATTTATGCAACAGGCAGGGGACTTCAAACACTAGAAAGAAATGAACAAGCTTTCTAAGCTGAGCTCAAAGTGCTCTTTATTACTAAAGACTTCAATCAAGAAAATACTTGAGTTCGGTAAAAACGCCATTTAGTGTAACAGGCCATGAAAATGAAAGCTGCCTAGTAAACAAAAGTGCTTCACTTTGCCAGGATGAGAAATCTCTCACAGCAATTTTCACAAAATGGTGACTGTTCAGCAATTTTACGTCTGTTTCAAAGGGAGTAGGTGTCGGATGGATCCTGTTAGCAGTGTCCTCTCATGCTAGAACACTACTGCTATTTCTATAGGAAACCCTGAGCCCTGTAAATGCACTTTACTGCCATTTCCAATTACTGAAAACCATTAATTTGACTATACCTTAAATGACAACTTCCACAGGAAAAGGGCCATCTTTGATTTTACAGAAAACAGCATTAACAAGGAGTTATGATGATGCAATATTAATTGCACGCTGTGTTCTCCCATGAGCACTTACCTTGAGCATTTGACAACCCTTGAGATTCAAACATCAACCCATTAGTGGCCGGACTGGCACTGGCTATACCCATCACCGCAAATGGTGGAAAATACTCCATCCCTTGCAACTGCACAGGTTCAGCAAATGCTTCAGACTGTGCCAGCCTCCTTGTTCACAAAAACATACCTAAAATTCCTATTTGCCAGGTGTGGTGTTGAACTGGATGAGTCTGGAATCCTTCAAGTATTGACATACTGACACTAAATCAAAGAAAAATTGAGTGAAAGGAGCAATAACATCACTGGTGTTATGTAAAGATCTCTTTGCGGTATACAAGTCACCTCATTATTCCAGGCAGGTTGTGCTCTCTTTCCCAACAGCTCATTTCTCTTTCACAAGCACATAGAAGGAAACAAAAACAACAAAAAAAGCCAGACACATGCTCATCTTGATCATGTCATGTCACCAGTGACTGCAAACAGGGAATCATTTGGTCTCACTGTCACTGACAAAACCCACTGCTAAATCCCATGGAAGCGTACACATGTAGAGAGACAGGGTCATGAGCATACACGCTCCTTCTGCCTGTCCTATGACCTTGATGGCTCTGCTTAAACCTTCCTGTCCTCCCAGGAATGTCTGGACTTCACAGCAGTGTGGCAACTCCCTGCTCAAGCAAAAGGACAGCGCTTCACTGGGTGTAATTGAGCCTGTGAAAAAAAACACGCTTATTTATGCCTTACTAAATCACATGATTGAGATTTTGTAGAGTGCTATGAGTCAGAGCACTTGGGAAGCCCTGATCATCTCAATGAGAGATGTCTGTAAGTTGTTCAGGTTGGTAACTGTGCTGGTTTTAGCTGGGATAGTTTATTTTCTTCATCATAGCTAGTATGGGGCCATGTTTTAGATTTGTGATGAAAACAGTGTTAATAACACAGGAAAGTTTTAATTACTGCCAAAGAAGAGGGGGAAATCCAGAGCGACATTTGTGTTCCCAAGTAACCGTTACGTGTGATGGAACCCACCTGTCCTGGAGATGGCTGAACACCTGCTTGCCCATGGGAAACGCTGAATGAATCCCTTGGTTTGCTTCGCTTGTGTGTGCAGCTCTTGCTTTACCTATTAAACTGTCTTTAGCTCAACCCATGAGTTTTCTCTCTCTTCTGATTCTCTCCCCCATCCCACCGGGGATGAGTGAGCAAGCAGCTGTGCAGGGCTTAATGGCCCACTGGGGTTAAACCACAACAGCAAGTCACTAGTCAGTCAGCTGAATGTTTTGAGTTTGCTAAAAAAGGTTGGTAACCCATTTCAGACTGTCAGAACCCTTTCAAAACAATTTTGACCGCAATACAGGATTAAACACAATGTTAGCCAACAGAATAGGGCACAGTAAATAATAGCACATCAGCAGGAAGTTGCTTCCTTGAGAGGAGGAAGAAAAAAAACAAGTTATTTGACATCTATCCTTTATCTTGGTTTTACGAAATCAAGGAGATGCTCTGAGTATAAAGCCTGCAGATATTTTTGCTTTAACAGGATTACTTAACCATGGTGGTAAGAACTGTTAAAGCTTGTTTTTATTGTGCAAATAGATAATACATGTAATACCTCCCACAGCAATTCTTCAAGGGACTGCTTACAAGGGTAAGGCTAATTAAGGACAAGTGTTTAATCACCTGTCTTATCTCAGCTTACATAAGAGTTAACATACAAGGGCAAAAACTGAACCAAGGCACATCTCAGACAAATTTTAACACAGATGAACATCTGAGCAGAAAACATAACAAAAAGTATTTCTCATCATGTTTATTCAATACAAGTGAACTCTTGTTCACTTGTTCTTTCCTGACAAATACTGGCCATCCTGAACCATAACGAACCAGAGGGCCCAAGCAGTTTGAAAGTATTAGCGAACTGTGACATCAGGCAGCCCAAGTTCAACAGCACTGTTTCTCCAACAATACAACAGCTGTAGAGAAAGGAAGATGACAAAACTAGCAGTCACAAAGGAACGTGTACTTGGTATACATTCCCGATAGTACTGTGAGCCATTGGGGATATGGGGGGGATAAGACATCCAAGTCTTTTATTACAGCTTACTGCAAACTCATGGAGTGCTTGTGCAGATTAAAACCATAAAGAGTGTATGTATTTTTCATGCAAAAGTTTCCATCAGTTAAGATGTGAGTGATATATCTCTGCTCGCTCCCAAAGAACAAGCAATCCTGTTCAAAGAAGTCACCAAGTTCTCAGTGACCCAGACTGCACTATAAAAACCCTCTGTAATTTAACAAAATCACCAGAACAAACACACCGCTAGAAACGAGAGCTAGATTACCCCTCCAATTTGACTATAACCTTTAAAAGAAAAAGAGCAGATGGAATATTTTTATGGAAAACCCATTTCAAGGTTCTCAGGAGAACTGAGCTGGAAAATCACTGTGTAATGGAATAAACTATTACAATTTCAGGGCTGGAAGTGGCCAACATGATTTCTCAGTGCACGCTGCCAATGAAAGCAACTCTGCAAATCAAAGGACAGAAGAGATAGAGGTAATAGTATCTCCGTGTTCAAAAGTTAATAATTCACAACAACACAGAAATCAGGAGGCTGCGAGAAAGGTGATATAGCAAAGACTAGAAAATGTAACACATTCCCTGTTCTTCAGAAAACTGACATCACTTTTGTGTCAAAACCGAAATCTCAGCAAAATACTGAAATATCCAGCAGCAGATTATGAGGAAACCTGGTGTCTTTCAGTCAAGCCGAGGGAGCAGGCTATAGGAAACTTAAGACAGAGGAAAAAAATCCTTATTCAAAGTAAAAATTATTTTAGGGCTTATTTGATTTCTTTCAGAAACATGCAAAAATGCAAGCCATCACTAATTAAAACTGCCAATCACGCAGAGCAGACCAGAGTCTTCAGCAACAGAGCAAATGTTTCAAAATGAAAAAAGAAACTTTAGTTGCACCATTGCTCCCTGGAGACTGTAAAAATGCTGTTCGTAAGTACAGCTATTTTCAATTAAACACCATGTATCAGAAACCATTTGAAATTAGGTCTTGTTATAAAAATGGAAATTCTGTATTCAAGTTCACTTCATGGTGGTCACCTGTGTCACACCTGCCCAGAAGGGCTGCACACGAGCGCTTTTCTTTTGAAGGGAGGTGACCATATATTTCACAGAAATGTAAAGCCAGCTGGCAGGTGGTAAGACAAAGACAACCGAGACGGGTCCCAAAGCTACAGCTTTCACCTGCTCGCATAGAACAAACTGTGGGACCTGCAGGTTCAAATGCTGCCACCACAGCTCAGGATGCAACTTCACCAGCCAGCAAAGCCAAAAGCAGCAAACTGTCAGGAAGGGTTGAGCTTGTAGCAGGTGCCAGTACTACCATGCACAACTGTGCAGTCAGCCTTAACAGCAGGGTGAGCTGAAAACCAGCTGAAAACTAATTTTACAACAACAAAAAATACAACCAGATAAGCAAACTGATCCAGATGGCTTCAGACATCAGCTACTCCCAGTGCTTAGGAAAGCAAAGGAAGGAGAAGACTTTCCCCCTTGGCAGCAGGGTAGGCTGCTGAGACTGGGGAAGGCCTTTCAGGGAACTTCACTCATGGTTCACAAATGTCTGTACCCTGCTGATAATCTATTGAGATTTTAAGCCTTCACTTATCTACATGTGGCAATAATTTGCATTGCTTGGAAATTTCCAGCTTCACACATGGCCTGAAAATCAGATCTGATGTTCTCAAAATGTAGTTCGTGCTGCATTTCCCAATGTCTGCAGAAAGCTGATCACGCAGCCCTGGCTCCATCTTGTCAGCTAAGTTTCATTACAAAAAAAATCTAAAAATACATTAAATACTTTCTAATATTACTTTTTAACATAAGCGGTTACTATAGCTGCTGCAAGTATGTTGCAAGAAAGGGTAAGGGGTTGCATAACTGCTTCTATTCAGCTGGGATATGTGCATCAAAAGGTCAAAAGGCCTTGGGATGTAATTGTTTCAATGTTTGCCTTAGAAGATATTTCATAAAAAATTTCAAAAACAACTTCAAGAACTCAAATGAGTAGATAATCTCCTCCTATTCCAGGAAGGCAACAAAATTAGCAGTTAGGAAATCCATCTGCAATGCAAAGTTCAAGGAAATGCTGCCTAAAATTTGAGAAACTGACAAATTCCAGGTTGCCAAGAAAAAACTGCATCTGAGCAAACTGTGGGTCTGTTGTTTAGCGAGAGGGTATTTAATAGTACTGACAGCCCACCAAATAGCATGTGTTTATCATGTGGAAGTGAAGTAGCTTTTTATACCCTTTGCACAGATGTAGCTCCTTCCTCCCAAGAAGCATCCAGGGTTTGTGTTCATTAATTTACATACACTTATATACAGGACGTAGAACAGTACTCTGGAAATAAAGGCAAACCAGGGCACTGGCAGATGTACAAGGCTGTGTTTTCTTGCCAAATACACAGTGCCAGAGTCTGAAGTGAAAGCCCAGTTCCCAATAACCCTGCTCTAGACACCAACCCGACCTTCCACCCAAGCACACCAGCAAGACCGATTTTAGGATTAGTTTCTTCACTTGCTCAGTTTGGCTACCCGAATCCTTGATGGACACTGTGGCCCCTGTGTTTCTGAATAAATCCACAAAGCTCTTCAGTGTCTGCAAACTGGCCTTTGAAAGGGGTAGGGAATTAAAATAAAAATAATTTTTAAAAATTACTTGATGGGAAAGCAAACAGTTGAATGTGAATAAGCATTCCCTGTACTTCTGCTGTCACTTCGGTAAAGTTGCTATGGCCAGTGCTGTGCTTCTGTTCTGCATCACTTCATTTGCTCAAGTATAAAACTTGGGTCATTTAGTGTAATCCTGATCTCCAGAACAATCTTGTCTCTGTTTTGTTGAACAAACCAATATTGTCTTCAGATAAAGGAAGACTAATCCTAAGTGTCAGTGGAAGAATTCACTCATCTTCCCCTACAGGGTGGTTTGCTCAGCCCCTCTGCACGTCCCTACTGTCTGGAGCAGCGCAGTCTGATTCCAGGGGAACTCAGAGGAATCCTTCCTAGGACATTCCTCAGTAGAGGTGTGAATTCATCTCTTACGTATAGCACAGATTTACTGTGCTGTTGTAACTTCCTCAGTTCCTTCCTGTTAACAGCAATACACCACTCCGTAATTAACACAATCAATACATTGCCCAGTAATTAACATCACCCCCAAGACATCCAGTGCTCATTTAGTCCACACTAAATCCAAAACATTATTTGTGAAGATCCTGGTGCAAGGGAGGTCGGTCATAGCAACTCCTCGTTCCCATGGAAATTGGCAAATACTAGTGAATTATCAACATATTTCAGTACAACTTCAGTGCAGTCCTAAATTCATCCTTATTTTTGTGCACTCTCCAAATATTCCTACATAACAAAGTTAAAAAGAAAAAAAAAATAAAAAAAAATTCACCCAAACCCTATTTTTTCAAGGTCTGTATTGTATGTTAAAGGCTATTTTTATATCAACTTCTTCCATCCTACTGACACTCTTAGCTGCAAACTATCTTTGTTACGGAGTGCAGCATGAGAAATCCCTCACCAGCACCCAGTACCAAGTCTCCAGCATCACTGACTCTATCAAAATCCCTGCCATCCATCATACATGAGGGTTGTTTTTTTTTCCACAGAGCACATGCAACACAACCACACGTTTTTAGACTTGCTCTCCTGCCTGAGATAAGTCAACTACTCCCAGGTTTCTCATCCATAAACTAGGTAACTACACGAGTCTACCAGCAGTCAGGGCAGGAAGGCTAGCATTTGTGGTCTCACACCCTTGTCAAGGTCTCAGTTTTTTCAGTCTGTACTAATTCATCTTTGATTTGCATGCAATCCTTGAAATGTTTCAACCTATGTGCTGCTCTATCTTCCTATTTTCAAATCATGGCCAAGATCTTTGTCAATCTTTACCAATATCTTTAATATGTCAACAGTGTTTAAGTAGCAAGTAGTTCACCTCTCCACCTTCTCATGGGGCATTTTTATTGTAGCAACACTCCCCAAAACTACTCCCAGTAACTGTGTATTTCCATCACCATGTACAAACCCTGAATAAATATGAAGAATAATAGCTTTACCCACAACAGCCTTGATGGGTTACTTTTAATTAAAATCAGTTTAATGATTGATAAGCTCTAGTATATCCAGCAGCAAATCATAAGTGGTTGACTGTTTTCAGATACAGTGAAAAAAATGAAGTAATATAACTACGTAAGCTAGCATATTCAGTTAGTTTACTGGTTGTCAATGTAGGAAAAAAGTGAGGGTTTAAACATGTAAACTGTCATGACCAAGAGCAAAAATTAAATGAGTATTTGTAGGAATCGGGAAGTTCAACTATGCAGACTTAGAGAACCATTGCTTCCAATGCTTACTCTTAATGTCTCATAAAATTACTTTTGACATACTTCCTACATCAGAAATCAACGACCAAGAGCTTTCAGTATGCAATTAGTATTTAGGGGAGGGGGTGTCCCATACATAAGCTCAGTACAGTTGTTACTTTGCCATGTTTTTCACTTGTGCCCCTTACGCAAATGGAAGAACACTGCAAATACCTGTTTCCTGGTATCCTTCGTTTGCTCTTTGAGCTTGCAGAGGCAGCAAAAGATAATCCAGTGTGTCTGCACACACATTAATGAAGACATCTCTTATTAACAGAAAAAAAAAATGCATCCGCAGCTGATTTAGGATTAGCCAGAGAGAAAAACGGTTTAATTCAACATTTCATGGAAAATACAAGAGTGAGTATATGGGAGTGTGAAATCCTAAAGTTTTAAGCAGATCCTCCCTAGTCCTGCACGTATCTGCCTCGGTCACTGTCAGCAGGGATGTGGTGCTGTGTGAAACAGCTGCTGCATCCACCTGCCAAGTGCTGGAGGGAGGAGGAGACAACACACAAGAGGGAGCGTTTCCTCTTTTGAACTGTTATTTTATTTTGTAGTAAGATCCACGTAGTATATAAAATATAACAGAAGAAAACTGAACAAAGGCTATAAAATAAATTGAGTTCAGATGACGAACCACTACAGCTCTGCTTTTGTGGTTTTATGCTGATGTCACCAGAAATCATGTACTGCTTGTCTTTTACAGTTCTCTAGCGCATGAACCTACATAAGAAGCTGATATGTTCCAATTAAGCTATAGTTATGTGATAGATGCAGAGGAAAAAAAAATGGCTTTCCTAAGCCACAGCTGCCCTTGACACAGGTTACAATGATGTCTAACTATACCATATGCACATTACATCAAGAACCTTGAAAGAGCCTCTGAGAAAATGGGTTCACATTAAGTGTTTTAAAGAAAAGTCATAAATACTGCACTGTACCAACAGTACCTCCCAATGTCCTCCTTATGCCTGAGGAGCATTCATGGTTTAAGAAGCTACTACATAGATGACACCAAACCTAGAGGTAGGTTATAGGCAAAGGTAAGTTACAGGCAAAAAAAAAAAATCCCTTTAGAGCCAGTCACTGCACAAACCGCCCAGCAGCAGGCAAGGCAAAATGTCAACGACTCGTTCCTCCCACCTTAAACATTGCTCACACGGTGCATTTAATTTCTAGTGTCATAAGAATGACAGTGGATCCTCAGATGCTAATAAATGCAGTCATGTCAAGAAAATAGCTTGAAGTTATTCAAGCAAAAAAAAAAAAAAACCTGTCGCTGTGCAAAACTGGTTCACTAGACTGTTACCAACTAGACCTCCAAATTTAGAACGTGACCTGATGGCAGAGAATGCAAGTGTTTGTTTTCCTTTTGACAGGGGAAATACTCTACATAATCAACAGGAGAACATACTGCTAAGCCTACGTGAAAGGAGTCAAACCAGCTTGTCTCAAAAGGTTCGAGAGACAAGAAAAAAAAAAGCTGAGAAAGGTTTAAAAAAAAAAAAAAGCGCATCCCCTTTCCAAGACCAAGTTTTCCTTTTTAAAAAGTTACTGTACCAACCAAGCCGCTAAAACAGCTTGTCTTTGGTACCAGCTGGGATCAACATAACATTGGTAATATGTAAATTTCAACAGGGATGAGAAACACATCTGCAAGTACAATAGTTAACAGCAAATTAAACCTAAGTTTTAATGGTATGATGCCTTCAGGTCACAAAATGCAGACAAAATTTTAATCTTAATTACCTTTTATGCACTATTTGGTGATAATCAAAAGTAACAATGCTGAAGATTCATTTTATTTCTACGTCCAAAGGAAAAGGGGAAAAGGTTAAATAAGTGTTCTCCAATTTGTTCTCCACTATATGTACACCCACACACATACACACACGCACATGCACACACCCCTCAAACTGTACTGACATTTCTTTTTGACCAAAAGAGTAGATCCTGGGAGTAAGTGCAAAATGCAAAATCAACTGACAGAAAATGCTGAACAAACAGCATCATAAAAATACAAAATATTTATATTACTGAACTATTAACAGATGATGTTCTCTGTTTCTTTAAAACTTTGGAACCACATAGCTGATTTCTTAAATCTAGTCCATGCCAGCTTCCAGAACTATTAATGATTTAGTTAGCTTCATTCTTTGATGCTTCATCAAAATTTTCTACGAGATCTGAAAGAGATGGAGATATTTAATACAGTAATGCCCAGCAAGATTACTCTCATAAGTTTAACAAAAATACATATATTACAGGAAAGGTCATGTAGTTCTTATCTATACCTATGTACACCATTTTTACAGGCAAATTTCAAAGGGCTTTAGAGAATGGGGTTTGTTTGAACATAAACAAAAAACTAGAAATGCAGGTCCCTTCCAATCCTAACATTCTGTGATTCTGTGAATGCTCCGGAGAGTGGAAGTTCTAATATGAAGTGATTAAGATGTGATTTTTAGAGGTGCTATACTAGCTGCACTTGAGTCTTGAGCCACCAGTATTCTTTAAAGAATAGCTGAAGTCAGGCACACACTAACTGTTATACTCCAGATAACGAAATTTAGGGGAGAACTGAATTTTTATGCAAGGTGACAAAGAAATAAACCAGTGCCAGAGCATGGGGAACTCAACCTCTGGGCGCACCTGTTTGTTGTTTTAATACGCCATACTCACGGATATAGAAGAAGGTGGTGACTGACAGACAGTTATTGGTTGACAATTTAAGAACTTACAATATTTATGTATTGAGAAACTTTCAGACACTGACATAAGCTTTGTTTCTTCTTCTACATTAATAAAAACTCCCACCCTAGACCCTGATTTAAAGATAACCTCATGACTGTCAACCCTGTCATTTTGCAGCCCTAAAACCCTATTTGGACATTTAAAACACCTATTAAACCTCCCTGGAAGTATTTAAATCTATTTTTGTTTAAGAATTAAGCAATTTGCACAAGGTAAACCTTTTTTCAACAGCTGGAATTCAAAGACATCAATGTTTTAATGCTACCCAGTATATGAAGCCTCGCTTAGCAAGTCAGAAGTATAAGCACATCAAGGTCTAGATAATTAAATGCATGAACTGTAATATTTATACATTAAATGGACATTAAGCATGTATGTGCATACCTGGGACATCATCATCTTCTTCATCAATATCTTCAGATTTTGGTGCTTTACTATCCAACACTATAAAAAGAAATTTGCTGCTGAGTTCTCATTACACAGAAGTAGGGAAAAACCACAAGACAAAATAAAACATATAGCATACAGGTGAACAAAATAAAGCATTTCCCCAATGCCCAATAGTAACAAGCACACAAATGACTGTACATCAACAGTCATCAGCATGGCCAGAAGGTCTACTTGTGAACATTCTTATACCACAGTATTAGCACAGCCATTTTCAAATGCTTAAGGGTATTAAGGCAGAGCTCGAAAAGATCAAATGATACAGGGAAAAAAAACACTCCAGCGTGACTAAATCTTTTAACTGAAGTCATGTGTTTCAATGCAAGAATAATGCAGTACCAAACAGGGACCAACAGATCATATGATTCAATTACCAAGGAGCCACAACTGTTGGAAAAAGTTATTTCCCTAGAGGGTCCTGCATCAAACTTAAGTCTGTTCTAAGTCATGGAACATGCTACATGTAATCTAGTGAAATACAAGAACCTAAAAAAAAAAAAAAAAAAAAAAATCACAGCAAGCATCTATTGATGCCATGGTTGTATCACAGAAATATGTTTAAGACAATCCATCTTTCCAAATTTTAAAAGGTATTTTACATATTAGTGAAGAAGGAAAAATAAACCCTTTACTTTCAACTGAACTCCAAACATGAAATATAGGTGAAATTAAAATTATTAAAAGGAATAGTTATTTATGAAAACACTAGAACAGGTACATAGTGTATTTTCCAGTTCCAAATACAGACAGTTACAACATGTCCAATTACAAATTCTTTTAATGGCCATAAAAGTCTAAACCGGAACTGTCCCCAGACTCAAATTTCTTAACTGTAAAATTACAGTAACAGTTATACTATGTATATATACACACACCCCATGCTCCTAGAAAATAAAAAATCATACCAAAACCTTTTTTTTTTAAGTTTTGAATTAAATATTTGATTTTGAATTAATATTTAAGTGCCTTGGCTTAATTCCAAGTGGAACTAGAGTAGAAGATAAATAACACATTTCTTCCTCTGTATCTACACTAGAAATACGTTTGGTATGAACAAAGAAAACAGAATTGATTCCCTGACAAAAAGAACCTGTTGAGTTTTCCAAATAAAAAGATGAACTTGCTTTCCTAAGTATTCAGTCAGACACAGCTGGATACCTGGAATCACAGCATGCCTGACTTACTAAATTTTTTTTTTTTTAATCAAGGCCTGCCTATGTAGAATCTTCAATCAACAAAAACAACAACAAAAAAGTCATCACCCCTGTATTTCCACAACAGTGGCAAATAAATGAAAGCACATATGCCTTTTAAGTCACACATGTTGCTGTTAAGTTTGTGTTACAAGTTTTAATACTTCATGTGTTCTTTAAATCAGTGGTGAAAGATTCCCAAAAGACTTACCTTGTCTTGGGAATTGTTCAGCTAACTTCCTGAGACTTGTTAAGCTGTCAGCACCAAGCTGGCTTAAGATGCCTGGAAGCATTTCTGTGATCGGTTTAGCCTCTGCATGACCAGTAATTGCAAAAGTGTTTGCAGAGAGGGAAGCTTGAACCTTGGGGTTGTTGAAGTGAATAACTGTCCCATCATCTTTTATCATGTTCACCTGTTTAAATATATTAACAACATTTACCAAAGTGTTGCAGTATCTTGTTGAACAAGCATAAGTTATTAATGCAAATTTAGATTTAAAATATTAAACATTTATAAAACTAGTACTCCTCCTAGAGAATAATATAACCATGATAAAAGTATCTGGAATTAACATCACTTAAACTGGAAGTGAAATACGCATTAATGATAATATGGGTTCAGACATATTATACTATATGAAAAGGTAGAACTTAAGAGCTATGGTTACTTCATAAAATATACTTATCTAAATAATAAGTAATAAATATGCCAGGATTATAAGTTATCATATCATTCATGTATATTTCTAACAAAGGCAAAAAAATATACACAGGTTATTAGATGAGAAAGCATAAACAAGTTAATATCACAAATGTCTAGGAAAAAAATCCAAAACCTTCAGCTCCTATGGCCTTTACAAACTAAAAGGTCTAACAGAAAAGCCTTGCCACATCAGTTTAAGACATCACTGTTCCCAGCTAGCTGTGTCACCTATCAGGAAAATGTTTTTGCAGCAGAGCTGGCAAAGGCAGTAGATTCACAGCTCGGTCTGCCTGCTAGAGCTGCCCAGGGCAAGGACACACACACCACTGGAAGTTTATGTGCCAGCCGCGCTAGAACAGGCTTCTACACCTTCCTAATAATGCCATGATGACTCTTCAGTACATCATACAGTGATCCTGCTGTTTTCCTCTTCCCTGATCTTCTGAATCACCAAGAATTTTTTTACAGCCAGTCTAACAGCCTGATTTGCTTCTGTCAAAGTTTACACTGGCATATTTGTATAGGGCTCACTTTTATGTTTTTTAACTCAAAAGGAGACAGAGTAGAAAGCTAAAATAATTCTGTCTGAAAAAAGGAAGAACATTCTACCCATCCAACAAAACAGTACCAATAAACTTATACCACAAAACTTTTAAGTACTGCTTTTGGTAGAAGTTGCAAGGAGAACACAGAAATTTAAGAACTAAAGAAGAGATCTAAAATACACAAACATGTAAGTTATCAATCTTCACATATAAGCAAAGTTAAAAAAATGTTTTGAACAGGAAAACTATGTGTATAGCTTTCCTGAAAAACTAAAATATGTCCTGCCCCTTGCACATGAGAAAAAGGTAAAGGCTTCAGGCAGTCATCCTCTGACTTAAAAGCCTCTTTTAAAAACCACACAGATGAGCTACTGTGTGACTCAACATTACCAGCCTCTCCAAACTACATCTACACAAAGCTTACCAAGGTCAACTTGTGCCCACCTGAATACATTGCTTTGATAGCTGGGCACAGAGTTGCAGTGTGGCACAGGCACATTGTATTGTCTTCCTTCACATGAAGACATTGAAAATCTTAATAACCATGTCTGCATAAAGATCTTATGCTTGCGGGAGGGGGCAGAGGGAATCTAAACCAAACCAGAACTGTGTATTTCTTTGTGTTCATATAGTTCAACATATACATATCAAGTTTAAGTAAACAGTCAAACTCAATTGTTTCTGTAGCAGAGGTATGAAAACTTACAAGCAAACCAGGCTTCTGCACTGAATCTGTATTTGCCTTTGGAAAAGAGGTATGCACTAAGCAACTTCTGGAAGTACCTTGCAATCCTGCTTAAATTAGTTAATCACAGATTAAATATTCTGCTTCTTTAACCAAGTGCTACAGTAATATTGAGTTCACGATGAAGGAACACCTCCTTCTCCCACACATAAGCATCACTCTACAGTGTTACAGAAAATGTCAGTGTTTCCGTTCCTATATTATACATATAAAATAAGATGTATTCAATACCTGAAACCTTTGTATTCCTACTTACATTAACACAGAAGCTGGTTCTGTAGAGTCTTTGCTGTGCTGAAGAACTGTCATCTCCTATGACTACCACAAACAAGTCTGGTAATTTTCATGACGCAAAATGACCCAATATTGATAATACACACTTGCAAGTCCTTACTCTAGGTCTTTTTATGATTTTCTTTATATTTTGCACCATACAACCCTTGCTATAGATGTGCCTGGACAGTACATGTGCATTTACTGCTCTTCTCTTCAATATGGGTAATGAAGTTCATGAAATCAAGAATTAGGAGAAGTTTTGTTTTGTTATGAACACAAGACACACATAAGACCATCAGCTTACAAGCTTCTACAATCCATCTGGCCAGCAGAACCTTTCTGCTGCTTTCTTTCTCTAGGTACGTATGCACTCATGTAAATGAAACAATCACATAACTTTATCAGTAACCAGGTCTAAAAAAGGTTGAGGGGAAGAGAAAATGGCTGTTTAAAAAAGAAAAACCATCACCAAAACACCACAGTGAATTTCATCTCAAACAGGAAATGTTTATTTTATCACTATACCTCTTCAATGCCAGCAATGTTATTTACTGCCAGTTTTTTGAGGGAACTCTGAAGTTTTTTGTCATCAGCTGTAGCTGTTCTATGCACCACCTTCTTCTTCCTGCGAGCTGTTCCCTGGAAAAGAATCACGACAACAGTCAGTTTTTCTCAAAATCTCACAACACTTTAATTTTTGAATGACATCACACT
This sequence comes from Streptopelia decaocto, assembly GCF_964273445.1. NCBI lineage: Eukaryota > Metazoa > Chordata > Aves > Columbiformes > Columbidae > Streptopelia > Streptopelia decaocto. The sequence continues at coordinate 15,184,373 of NC_138659.1, forward strand.
TTAAGCAAGCTCTCTGTAAAAGTGATAAGTAAGCTGTGTAGTCAAAAATGCTTTTCAACTTATTTCTCTTCACCTACAGCTTTAACCATTGATCTCAATTTTAAGGGTTTTTTTAAGTGTAAAAAGACACTGAACAGCAGCAGTATTTTTCCCTTCCCACAAGTGGGATTATAAAAATATTATTTACTATTGAGCAATATAACTAGAACTTCCCCAATAAGGTGTTTTGTTTTTTTTTTCCCCAAGACAAAGCACAAATACATTGATTTGAAAAGGTGACGCATTTCTAAACTGTCCACAGACAGCAATTTTGGCACTCCTATTTTACAAACTTTTGTACAACCCCGCCTATGGTTAGGAGATGAACACCCATGGTGAACAAACTACAGGGGATTCTTTTGCCATATTAGCTACCTGCTGGCTCAGAGGAAAGAGCTCAGCGTGGTCAGATAAGCCCTGGAGCTGGCACAAAAGAACTCCCCAACAGGGAGAAGAGAAAGGCAGAACTGGAACAACCGACAGGTAAGCTTAGCTTGAGTTTTCACAGGTCACAACAAGCCACTGAATTAAAAAGAAAGCTTACACAATGGGAACTACTCATCCAGCAGTTGTGAATGAAAGAAAATTGCATTTCAAGTAGCAGTACTACGATCCAGATCAAACAAAAAGTGTTTTCAGGCCTTAAACATATACATATATTTTCCGCTCTCCCATGAACTAAAGTTTAAGTTTTGAAAAACAAATTTCAGAGATGTTTCTCCTTCAACCTATGAATTACAGGAAACGGTGCATCTCTTATGTTTTTGTTTTGTTTGGTTGTTTTTTTTACCTTTCCTCCTATTCGGACCTGCGCTTGAAGTTTGGCCAGTTTTTCTTGGTTCATAGTGCTGTGTCTAAAGAAAGAGATAGAAATACACGTTAACTATCAAAAAAATTAAGAAAAAGTTTTCTACAGTCCATTTTAAAAGTACTCTTAAAATCAATATGAGTTTTTAAACTTACAGAAGTTTCACCAAAACAGTGCATCAGAGAAATACACAAAACCAAAGAGCATTACAGCCACAACACCTAAATAATACAAAGCAGTCAAGCAGCAGTCTGTTTAGCTGAAGTGTCTGTACCACGATGAGGCAAATCAACAGGCCATTCGATTTTGCATCAGTCTGATACACTGTGAATTTCCCAGTAAGATAAGTTTACTGTTGGAACCATTTGACTGAGCTACTGACTCAGAAGGGATCCAAATCAGCACGTACAGCACGAATGCACCCTCAGCACAGCCCAGAGACTCATCACATTACTTTGAATACTCTTTCCAAATAACGAATCTCATACTTTTAACTACTAAGCCAGGTCCGAACCCACTGAATTCCATGTTTTGAGAGATCTATATGAATCTCTTGCCACTTTATCTACTGTGAAGACTAGGAAGTTAGTCAAGTGGCTTCTCCAACAGGTCAGGTGGGACCTTCAAAGGCTGGGAGAGCTGAAAATCTATAAGAGGTGATAAAAACACTTCAAGCCTTCCAGCACAAGGCCGGCATTTCCCAGTTCTGCCCCAAGACGACATCAGCGATGCCCTGAATTAAAGAGAAATCCCCTCTGGGTTTGCATTGTGTCGGGGAAGCGACAGGGAGGGGAACACGGGGCGAGCACGGCCGAGACGGTCAGCACCCGGCCCAGGGCTCCGCCGGGAGAAGGGACCGAGGCCGGCAGAGCCCTCGCTGCCCATCCCGAAGCACGGGGAGCGGGAGGGGATGGAAGCCCCATCCCTCGGGAGCCAGGGCAACCCCGCCCGGACGGGACACCGCGGCCGCAGAAGAGAGCCGCGGACGGCCCCAGCCAGCGCTACCTCACACGGCACCGCATCCCGCCGCGCGGCCCCGCTCCCCCGGCCTCTCGGGGAACGGCCAGGGCCCGCGGCACGGGCACGGCCACGGCCCAGCGCGGCGAACGGCGACAGGACGGCGCCGAGCTGCCGCAACGCCCTGCTCGCGCCGGGAGGCGGCAGGTGTAGGGGTGGCCGTGCCGACAGAGCGGTACTGGTCGAGCGGTACCGGGGAGCTGCTCACCTGAGTCCGGCGGAGCCCCCGCAGCCCAACACGCGGTAAGAACAAGATGGCGGCCGAGGAAGGAAAGAGAGGCGCACAGAGAAAGGAAGCTTCGCGCCACGTGACGGCACCAACCCGCCCGCGGATTGGAGGCGCCGCGGAGTCACATTTGCATAGCGGCAGGGGGCGGGGCCGCAGGAGGCGCGGCGCGGCGCGCGGTGCCTCCTGGGAGTTGTAGTCTGGGGACACGGAGGGACTGGCGGCCCTGTGACCCAAACCCGGCACGCGGCGGCTCCGAACGCGCCACCCCGCACTGGTCAGCGCGCTCTACCCTTGGCGAACCCCCAGTTCATACACGGGTGCTTGCGGTCGGTGTTGCCTCCCTAACCAGCTGGGCAACTCTCGAGAGTAGCAGTACAAAAGGGTTTTTTTGGAAGGAGAAAATAAACCCGGGAGCCACCGCTCGCCGCCTGCTCCCGCCCGGGTGACCCTGGAATTTTTTTCAGGGGGAAAACTGGGTTCTGGGGGCCTAGTATGACTGAGGTCTCTTGCCCCAGAGGCCTCGGCTACCTGCGCGGAACCGAGCTCCTCTGACCGAGAGGGAGGTGGCTGAGCGCCCCCAGAGAGCCGGGGAGAGCAAGTCCCCCGTTCCCCGCCTGCCCTCGCACCCCCGAGCCGAGAGGCGAGGGGCCGCACCGCCCACATCCGCCGCACATCACTTCCTGGGCTTAAAAAAAAAAAAAAAAAAAAAAAAATCACCTAGGCAGGTCCGGTCCGGCCTGTGAGGTTCAGGGAGCACCCCGGGGTGCCGCTGCTGCCCGCGCCCGCACCATGAAGGCTCAGCCCGCAGCAGCCGCCGTCCTCTGCCTGTGCCTGGTGCTGGCGGCCTCGGCAGCCTCCGCCGCGGGAGGGCTCGGAAAGGGTCAGGCAAACGTTTCCTTCGGGCTTTCCTCTCAACTTCTGCCATTCCCATGAATGAGTGTGCGGGCGCCGGGCCGCTTTCCCGCAGCGGCAAAACGGCCCCGGGCGGCGGGGAGGGGGTCGGGAGGAGGCCGGGCCGGCCTGACGCTGCAGCCGCGGTTTGAGGGGAGACCGCTGGCTTGGGGCTTTAAAACGAGAGGGTCTTCAAGCGGTGGTTCTGTTCCGCCTAGCCCCCGAGGAGTTTCCGTTTTGAGGGTTCCCGTTCTCACGCGTGGGAGGCCCGAGGTGGGGGCGCAGTCCCTCGGTGTCCCCCGCCCCGCCCGGTGCTGAGGGGCCCGGTCAGCCCTGCCCGGCCTCCGCCGGCCCCTCTGCGGCTCCTGGCAGGCGATGAATGGCTCTTCCCTCCCGCCCGCGGGTCCGCTTTTCCTTCCTGACCTCACCTCTCCCGGGTTCTCCTTGTGTAATAACCGTGTTTAAACCTGATTCAGCCAGGGTGCACCAGGCCTGAGCTTCCCCCCAGGTGGTGGCTTTAGTTTGTTCTCAGGGATCAATCTCCTCTTCAGGGCTGGTAGTAGCACAGTGTGATCAGAGCAGCAAAGCTTTGTGGTATGGATCCAAGCCATCCCCCTCTCGTTTTACAGTTAATTCCTCAGATGACTTCCATTCAAAAGAAACACTACGTAATTTGTCGCACCATGCTTTTAAAAACATGCTGAAGCTCGCCACAAAGTGGGTTTTAGTTTAAAAAAGAAAAGCTTTCCAAAAGTGGTGCCTAGTTAGAACAATAGAAGGTCTTCCCTGGTTTAACATGTTGGCCTTTGAAATAGCTGACATGTCAATATTCTGCGTAAACATGACTTGTGCTAATCCAACTGGTTTTTGCTCTCCTAAGTTCAGCTGCTACAAATGTAACCTTGTGCCTGAAGCTGCCTCTGCAGCTTCTCCATGTGTGTCATTGGACATGGACAAGGCATCCCCACCTTACTGCTAGCATAACTAAATATTTGATGTGTTGCATCATACACATTCACAGTTGTTCATATCAATAGAGAAGATAAAGTAATAAAAACATTGTGCCAACTGTTCCAGCCTCCCGGATGCTGAGCTAGGATGCCACAAGTTTCTGCTGACCCTGTTTTTGTCTTTCTCCAGCTTCTTTGCCGTAGTAGTGTACTGGATACAAGGTCCACTTTCTCCTGTGTCAGCACTGGGTAGCGTGTGGCTCCTGACCCCTGTGTAGCTCCCAAAATCTGTCCCGCTCAGCACCCTGGGCACTGAGTGCTGCTGACTGATCCAAACCTTCAGCAACGGGACAAGTGAGGCTGATGTTTGGTTATCCAGCACAGCCCTGTATTACTAGAGGGGTGAGGCCCCTGAGGAGCCCTTCCAGGACAGTGCCCCTGCCAACAATTCCTGGATCTCCTCCATCTCAGCTTTCTGTGTGGCTTTCAGCTGTGGGAGATAGTGCTGGTTTGGCTACAGGGTCAAAAACCCAGCAGCCTGTGTTTTGGGGTTATTAAACATCCACTTGCTCACTCTTAACTGACATAACGAGACTTATCAGAGTATGGGATAAAATATTTGTATAAATATAAAATATTTGTACCAGTCCTTTCTTACTCTTTGATGGTGTTATGATCAGCAGTAATACTTAGCAGAATAGTTCTAGAGCAATTATATGTTGGTCTAGGAATTTTTAAGTTTTCACTTTAGTTCACATTCAGTGGGATTTAGGAAGCCAAATGCTGACGTTTAAGTTGCCACTAATCAGTTAATAAATGTTCACAGGTTGAAAAAGAAAGGGGAATAGTCAGAAGGCTCTTCAATTTTAATCTATATTTGGGGAATTTTGGTGTCATTTGCATATATATAGAAATATTAATGACTGTGGTATGTTTTTGTTAATTAATTTCAGTGGGATTCCTCATAAGACTATGTAGGTTGTTAAGTATTTGCAGAAGTCTTTCCAGAATTGGGATTATAGTTTGCTTTAAAAAAAAAGAATACGAAATGAGTTGAAAATATTCTTAATGGTTGGACTGCCTTCACATTAGTTGATATGTTAAATTTTGCAGCATTTATAAACCTCCTCTTGGCAGGTTTTGGAGATCATATTCATTGGAGAACACTAGAAGATGGGAAGAAAGAGGCAGCAGCCAGGTATGTTATCGAGTTTTAAATACAGAAAAATGTCTTTAAAAACTTTTTACAAAGGTTCTGTATCAATCCTAAATCTAACCACAGAAAATAGTAATTATTATAAAACATGAAGGTAGTTTAGGAAAGTGTTCAGATCACTATGGCTTATTATTGTATTGTATTGTATTACTGTTGTTAACTTTGCTGAGGCATGACCTAGTTTTAAACACTGCAATCTGGTTAAGTGATTGCAATTCTGACATGTCTTGGGAGAAGAAAATTTATTTTGTATTTATGATAGTGAAGAGACATACAGATCTCAACCCCATAACAGGTGTTGGAGTCGTATTCAATCCTCTTGAACTTGGCAGTGCTAATAGCTTCCGTAAAATTCAGTGTGCCCATATAGATGAGGCCTAAATGTGGCATGGGAGAGCTATTTTGTTCTGCAGAGAAAAGTCTGAACATTTCAAACAGTAGGGAACTTATAAGTTAAGTGGAACCTTTTCTGGGTTAAGCTTTAACTCTAAAAAGAACACTGTCTCATGAAAAGGTAAAAAAAAAGACATTTTGACACCTTTTTTTTTCTCAGAATTTCTTATATTTCTTGTTAAAATGTGAGAAGGAAAATTGTATGCTTATAAATTCTGCTAGTATTTTAAAATTTGTAACCTAGATCTGACAATGCTGACATTCGCAGAAATTCATTCTGCCTTCTGGGTTTGCTGTTAAATTGAATTTGCCCTCAAACGGATCCATCTGGCAAGTTCTGCACTGTAGTGCAGACACCAAATTGACCCAAGTTCAAAAGTTCTACAAGTGCTTATAATTAGGTATTTTAGTATTTATTTGATATACCTGTCAAAAGACCCCAATTCCACTATTTGCAGGAATAACGTTGCCATTACCCTGCAATGAAGCAGAGGAAGCTTTAAAATGAGATAGGAGTGAAAGAGGGAGGGTGAGCCCTCGGGTTGAGGCAGGATGAGCATTTCTGCTATAACACACGCTCTCCTTTTGGTGCCAAAACCACAGACCTGCTCAGTGATTGGAGTCCTGCAGCATTTTGAGTGTGAGTTGAAGGATTGGGAGAAACAAAACCAACCAACCAAGAAAAGGCAGGCAGACCTAAAAAGTAGATTTTCTGTTCTAAGTGTGAGCTTAGGTCAGGAGATGAAAAGTTACACGGAATTGTCTGTTGTGCAGCAAGTGAGGTGCATCAGAGCCAGGTCTAGGAAGCTTGAATTTTGTAAACAGTGCAATGTGGAGATGATGCTTGCAAAAGCTGGTTTTTTGGTTCTCTGTGGGAAAGGGTGGGGATCCGGCATTCGTACAGTTACTGGATGTCTGCTTCTCAGGGGTAACCGCAGTACCATCGCGGTTTTAAGCAGGGGGGTGTCCCTGTGGCCCTGTGCCGGGGGTTTCCCGTAGCACAGTGATTCCCGCCCCCCGGGGCCGCCCGAGGCGGTTGCCGTGGGGACGCGCGGGGTCGGCTGCGGTGAACCCGGGCGGGAGCGTGGGCTGGAGGCCGCTCCCTGGGGCTCTCCCGCGGCTGCCGGCGGCTCGGCGGGGCCTCCGGCCGCGGTTGCCCGGGCGACCGGGGGCGGGGTGCGGGTGACCCGAGCGGAAGCAGCCGCTGTCGCCGTCCGGGTCAGAATGGCGGCGGGGCGGGCGCGGGGGGAGGATGCCGCTGGTGGTGCTGTGCGGGCCGCCGGGCAGCGGCAAGAGCCGCCGAGCCGCGGAGCTGCGGGCGGCGCTGGGCGGGCCGGAGCGGCAGGCGCACGTCGTGGCCGAGACGGAGGGCGGTCGGGCCGCGCTGCGGGCCGAGGTGGAGCGGCTGCTGAGCCGGCGGGACGTGGTGATCGTGGACGCGGGTAACGAGCTGCGGAGCATCCGGTACGAGCTGTACTGCGCGGCGCGGCAGGCGGGCACGGCGCGCTGCCTCCTGCACTGCGCGGGCGGCCCCGGCGGCCCCGAACAGCCGCCCTTCGAGGCCCCCGACCCGCGCAACCGCTGGGACCGGCCGCTTTTCACGGTGCACGGCGAGGAGCCGCTGCCGCTGGCCGACATCCGCGCCGCCCTGTTCGAGAGCGCCCCGCCGCCGCCGCACCGCGCCACCCGCGCCCAGCCCCTGCAGTCCTGCGGCTTCCTGCACCACCTCGACCGCGCCACCCAGGACGTCGTGGCCGCCGTCATGGCCGCCCAGCGCAGCGGGGCGCAGCCCGGGGAGGTGGTTCGCGTCCCCGGCGCCGCCGAAGGGCTGGTGCTGAACCGGCCCGTGAGCATGGCCGAGCTGAGCCGGCTGCGCAGGCAGTTCATCAGCTACACCAAGATGCAGCCCAGCGATGAAAACTTGCCCCAGCTGGCCAGCATGTTCCTGCAGTACCTAAGCCGCAGCATCCAGTGAGCCCTTTCACCTGTGTCACGCGCAGTGGTGGCCGTGGGCCTGTCCCGAAGTACTTGCAACAGTAAGAACAGGCCATCTGGCCACAGACCCCAAGGAACTTGGATCCCACCCATCGCTTATTGGATCCTGCAGCAGCAGCAGCGCTGGGAAGATGGATGTTGTGTCCCTGCAGCCACTGAGCAAGCTCTATCGCTAAAAGGATCTGTGGAGATGCTGTTCCTCCCCCCAGCTCTCTCCTTACTTGCGACTTTTGAAAACGAGAGCTGCTGTTGCATCCCCAAGCAAGTGAAGTCTCCCATGGAGACCTAAACCCCAGTAATCACATACTGACTGAACATGAGCCCAAAAAGCAGTGACCATAGGGAAAACTTTTCCCTTCTGCATTGCTATATGTATGTCTTGAATAAGAAAGTGGTTTTTCCAAGGCTGTCTCCAAATAATGTCAAACTGCAGAGGACACTTGAGGTCCAGAGCTTAAACAGGCTGTATTTTTTTAGGGTGTGACTGTTGAAAAATATTCTGCTGGACCCAAGAGGTGGATTTGCAAACTGCACAACAGAATGGTGCTGGCTTAGCAAACTCACATTGCTCTGTTTCAGGTTTAACAATAAAATGTGTGCCTTAAGTGGAGTAAAGTCTTAATTTACTGCAGGACTGTTTTATTGAAATAACTTTCTATGTCTTTTCTCTACAAGATCATAATTAAACACCTTTTAAAAACAATAGTTGTTTCACAATGAGTGCGGTCATAGGAAGAATGAGCTAAAAATCAGTGCCTGTATGACTTGTGATGGGTAACTTGGTTTTGCACTTAGTTTCAACTACTTTCGGTCTTTGCTATACCACATATACAGCTTATATAAACTTTTCACTTTCTGGTGGATGCTTCATCCCTCATTTTAATAAATTGTGGCTTTTGATTTTATTTGTATGTGTAATTCTACCTTGGAGGAAATGGGAAAGTGCAGCAGGGTTACTTCAGTTACAGTGGCTCTTTATCTGACATACAGGCTGCTGGGTGGGCTTGTACATTGCAGAACTTAGAAATTACTACAGAAATGTTTTGATGTACATAAGTTTACCTTTCCAGTCCAAGTAAAGAGAATAAAGGTGAGGAAGTACATTCAGTATCTAAAAATTCTGTGAGTTTTCAGTGGTCAGGAGTTGGTGTTTCAGGACTGCAAGCACTTCCATTTAAAATCTGCTTTGAAAATATCAACTTAAAAAAATAAAAAAGTATGTTGTTGTGCTCACTACCAGATAACTGAACTCTTCTGACATGAAGCACTGATCGTTGATGGTGAGAACAATGTGTATTTTCCAGACTTAAATCAGTCTCTTCTCAAAGAGGCAAAATCACGTTGGCTTGTATGGAAACAATGTAAACAAAACAACCAACCACATAATTTTTTTATCATCAGGGAGAGGACGGTGATGTAATACAAGCTTTACCAGGGCTATGTGTATTCTTGCTCATTACTGCAAACAGAGTCCTGTGTAAAGAAGATGATGATGATGTACTGGTTGACTTTGAATGGCAGACTTCTGCTTGAACTGCTCTAAATGTTAATTGCTTCCTCTCCATCCCTTCTGGTTCTGAAGACCATAACTGAATGCTGCTAAGTAGAGATTTCCTTTCATACTATCTGCAGCTCAAGAGAAACTTGTGCTTCAGTTCTGCTAGTAATTGAGTTGCTATCGTGTGCAAAGGTGTTTGTAACTTCTCTGTTTGTGAGAAGTTCCCTTTATTTTAACCCTAAAACGATGACAGAGTTTACAGTAGCAGAAAGCTTAAAGTTTGCTTGGCATATCCTGAAAGAAGTGTCCATAGTATGTTCTTTGTGTGTCTCTCTATTTCTTCTTTCCCTTCACCTAGTGTTTGACTGTTCTTGCTGTTCTGGAAGCTTTGTCATTATTACTGGCTTCACTTGGATGCTCTTCTATAGCTTAAGTGGTTTACTGATAAGAGAAAAGGGATGAGATACCCAGTTCTTGTTCTTAGTCTTTCTCAGTTTATTGCCCTGGTCAGCTTTCACCAGTTCCGCTATTAGATGGTAGAAACAATAACAGTGTTGGTAAGGAATTCCATATGCAGAAATGTGGAGGCAAGTGTTGTACTACCTGGACGTGCTCAACAGCAACAAAAATCACCTGTAGTTGTATCACTTTTTTTGTTAGAAAGGTAAAATTGATGTAAAATAGTCAATTCACTTTGTAGAAGTCTTGTCTGTTAAAATGTACATGTAATAGAATTTGGTTTAGAGGCTCAACTATAAGCTTTCTTTGACTTTTTTTTTTTTTTTTTTAAAGTGGTTTGCCTCTTATGGTTATTATCCACAAGTCTTGGTGTGGAGCTTGCAAAGGTAAGTATATTTGATACTAGAGCTCACTGAAATTTCAAATGAAATCTTGTATACAAATCATGTAACCACGAGAAACATAAACTTTACATTTAACACGTAGCTAACAGTATTTGTATTTCATTTAGAGCTGTGTAATATCACACCACTTCAGCTGTTAGTACTGCCAACAGCCAGCTGTGCCTAAATGCCCGCAAACTAACTGCTGTAATACTGCACTTTTGTAGTGGCTGCAGTTTATCCTGTTGTAAAAAATGGAACAGAATGAATGATCTTCGAGAATTAAGTGTAAACTGCTGTTACGGTTTAAGGCAAGGTGGCAATAAACCGTGGCAGACGCTCCCTGTTATCCCCTTTACCTTCCGCCACCCCTTCCTTTAGATCGGAAAGATGGTAAGAAAGATAAGGAGAAAGGAAGAGAGACTTAGACTTCAAGTTGGAGAGTTTTAAAGGGTTTTACTAATGCTACTAATAAATAGAGAATATATATACAAAATATACAAAACCAATCTCGAATGCTCGATGTGGGGTTGGCGACACTCCAGCAGCAGAGCTGGGTGTGCAGAGCTGGCGGCTCCAGCAGGTGCAGCTCGGGCCCCTGGAAGCCACGGGTGGGACTGTACAGCAAACTGGAACCTGGTTGCGGGGATGCAGGGCCTGAGGCCTGTAGAGCACAGGCAGACAAACAGGGTCCTCTCCAGATGCTGGCCATGGTCGAAGAGAGCGTGACCCTCATGATCACCCTCTTATATAGGGAATATGATGATTATGGGATGGAATACTTCCGTTGGTCAGTTCTAGCCAGCTGTTCCATCCACCCGTCCTCAAACACGCCCCTCTCACAATGGAACGTGGGAAAACTTACCAGTCATTCTTAGCTACCATAGTAATAAGTCTAAACATGAGCTTCTTCAGCATTCCGTTGGCCTCTTATCAGCACCGAGTACAGCATCCTAGGAAAAATATGCAGGCTAAAACTCAGAAAAGTACAGCCACCTAGAAGAACTTAGCTGAAAGAAAAATCACTAAAAGAGAACCGGTCTTGTTTTAACAAAACCAGGACAACTGACTGACTTTCAGCTGGCTGTTTTTCAAAGGTGAGGAGGCTTTGTCTCTTTCAGTATCGCAAACAAATAAGCTGAGCTTAAGGGATGAGCTGGTTGAGCAAGAATAGTGGTTCACAGTGAGCTTTTTGCTTCTGTTTAGTTGATTTGAATGTGACCACGTATGTCTGTTAGCCAGGCTTCGTCATGTGTCTGTTCAGCAAGGCTTGCTTCAGTTACCTACTGTTCTAAGCCTGGCTTGAACAGTTTGATACATATATTCCATTTACTCGCTGCTTATTTGAAAGTACCAGCTCTCCAGAGAGAGGAATGGAGCTGAGATTTTGATGCTGACCTGAAAACCTGAAAGTTTTTCCACTGTCTTTACCTATGTCTTCCTTTTTATTTATTTTTCCTCTTCCTTAATTAGCTTTAAAGCCGAAGTTTGCTGAATCCAAGGAGATCTCTGAACTTGCCCATAATTTTGTTATGGTCAACCTTGAGGTAGGCTGCCCTCTGATTCATATGCTGGTTACTGCCTAGTAAGCAAATTAAGCATTTGGAATCCAACTTAACTGGTTGCATCCTGTTTTGTCTGCATCCTAAATCCTGGACTCCTGAATAGGTATTCAGGATTGATTGATAGAGCTGATTGTTTTAAAAAGAATTTTCTTCAGTCTGGTTATTTTAATTGTGTTTCTAAACCTGGGTCTGTGCCATTCTCTCTCTTACAAGTTGTACCGTTGCTGCCATAAAAGAGTTTATATTCATGCTCTCATGATATAACATTCCTACACCAAAGTGGAGCATTTACTGCAAAATGACAGAACAGAAAAAATATTTTCACAAATTATACTTGTTTAGGTAAAAATAACTTTCCTGTGGGAGCAGAAGATACTGCAGTTGCCTAGCCTCAGGGTAAATGGAATCTGAAGGCAATAACTTCTTTCTTTAAAATGCGTGATGTCTCTTGTTAGATACCTTGCTAATACATTCCGCCTCCTGTCTTGCTTTGGTAGGATGATGAAGAGCCAAAGGATGAAGCCTTTAGCCCTGATGGAGGTTACATTCCCAGAATCCTTTTCATGGGTAAGGCATCCACAGCTCTTGCACCCACTCACAGGGCTGTGTCCTTATTGCTACCACCTAAATTTCCTGTTTGATTTCTTGTTTCATAGACCCCAGTGGAAAAGTCCACCCAGAAATCATAAATGAGAAAGGAAACCCCAGCTACAAGTATTTCTATACCAATGCTGATCAAGGTATGTGCAGAGAAGTTTGAAGTGCATTTTTAGTGAGATGAAACTCTGGGAGCGTCCTGAGTGAAGGACACACTTCCCACTTTTGAGTGAAGAAAAACAATACTTTAGACCAAGGGTGTCACCGGGGGCCATATCAGCCTCGCGGTTGCCTTCAAAGGGCTGAATGTAATTTTAGGACTGTATGTAGAAGTAGTTACATTGATACAGTCCTAAAATTACATTCAGCCCTTTGAAGGCAACCGCGAGGCTGATGTGGCCCCTGGTGAAAATGATTTTGACACCCCTGATTTAGAGCATAAGTGGGAGCTGTTAGATACAATGTGAGTTATTCTCGTGTGCCTTGAGAGGAACCATGTTCAGAATCACAACTCATGTTAATACCTACAATAATGTCTATAGGATCTAAACTCTATCTCCAATTGTGGCGAGGAAAATCATGCAATTCTCATGATTTAGCTACAAATAGTTGGGAAAAGGGCACAGAACTGTTGTTTTGTTTTTCCACAGGTTAATTTGTAGTTCTAAATTCTGTAACTGTGTTACTTTCAAAACCATTACCAGTACACCTTGATGTTTTCATCTTGAGATTAATAGTTGCTGTCTCTCTGTTTTTATCTTTCAGTTGTCCAAGGGATGAAGGAGGCCCAGGAGAAGCTAACAGGTGATGCTTTCAAACAAAAACACCTGGGAGATGAACTATAATGAATACACTGAATGATGCTTTTCTATCACTTCAAAACTCTAAAAGGAAATGATTAAACAGACCAAGAATGTAGATGCACCGGAGGGACATAATTCTCCTGTGAATAATGTTAGGTTAAACCCTGTTTGGGGTTCACACACATGCATCAATTACAGTGTTATCTCCTCCTCTGCCTGTCACTTTGTGCTGCGATGGTTATTTGCAACTAGGTAATGTGCAAACACCACTAATATTTGGTGTTAAAACAGAGGTGTGTAGGGCAAAACATTATTTGAGGACAAACAGTGTGATTGGAATAACTAGAAGTAGCCAACATTTTGACACTTAATCAGGGTTGGGTCCCTCTTTTCTCACTGGTATTATGTGATCCCATCATTTTTACTGGGGATTCCTATGAGTGGGGCATGTTCCTGGGCGAGGTGTTTTCTAGACATCCCAAACCATGAACTCTGCCACTAAGCCAAGTATTATGGAATAAATTTAATGAATGTTCAAATAGCATGTGAAATTATTAGCTCTGCAAACATATTTTTGTGTAAAACTGCGTGTGATTCATCTTTATTTGCCTTTGGGCAGAAATTTAACTTTTTCCTTGTGCACTCACCTTTTGATTGTTTTACCAAGTGAGGGTGGGTTATGTTGAAGCTTTATGGGGGTTCCCCTTTTATTCTTTGAATGTTTTCTGGCGAATGCCTTGCCATCACATTGTACTGTATTTTTGTACCAGGGTGAAAATTAAACCTTTTTAAACATAAGAATGCAGATGGTGTTTTGTGGTAAAGGGCACAGCTTTCCATTCTTAAGGATGGGGGAATATATTTTTGTTTATGTTGCAGTGGTTATTAATGTTGAATGTCACAGCTGAAGAAAGTTTCTCCTTACAATTAAAAAACAACAGTTGCTTTTCATGTAATTATAATTCAGCCATTCTTATACTACCTATACTGTTCAGGGCAGGGTAATACCTAGAGTTTATCTACTGGAGCTGAAAGGAAAAATAGAGAAGAAAAAATATCACCTCTTGTCCTGCTGGTAACGCTTTTCCTACTGCAGCCCAGGATGCTGGTGGCCGCCTTTGCCATGAGGGCACATCGCTGGGTTGTGGTCAACCTGTTGTCCACCTGGACTCTCTCATCCTCCTCTGCAAAGCTGCTGTCAGTCCCCAGCCTGTCCTGGTGCACAGGTTATTCCTCCCCAGGTGAAGGACTTCACGTTTCCCTTTCTTGAACTTCCCGACACCCCTTTCTGTCCATTTCTCCATCCTGTTGAGGTCCTTCTGAATGGCAGCACACCCGTCTGGTTAATCAACTACTTTCCCCAGTTTTGTATCATCTGCTAGTTTGCTGAGAGCAGGCCTCTGTCCCTTCATCCAGGTCATTAACGAAGATGTGAAATATTGACGCCAAGAATACTCCACTAATGATGAGTCTCCGCCCAGCAGTTTGTCTGTGTTCAGTCCACCTCACTGCCCGTTTATTTAGATCATACTTCATCACTTTGTCTATGATGATGCTGTGGGAGACAGTGTCAAAAGCCTTTCTAAAGCAAGTATAAACAACACCTACTGCTCTCCCCTCATCCACCAAACTAGTCATCTAAAGGAAAAAGTCCTGTTCAAAAGGCGCTTGCCATAATTTCCCATATGAACATAATTTTCTACAGATAATTTTTGAAGAGCTGTCTGAAGACATTAGTTGTGGAAAGTTGTTATATACAATAAAACCTGACTTGTCTACTGAGTCAATTTTTACTGTTCAGTAGCATTATGAATTTTACTTTCCAGACCAGTCTGCCTTTAAGGGATTTTAGACACTGAAACTCAATTGGGCACTAAAAGACAGGGACTCAGTGGAAATAATGAGATTATTGCACATTACAATTATCCTGCTCAGTTACTAGAAGTTATTCTACAGGTTTTATTCCCTGCTTCTGTTGCAAATTGTCTAATAAATTAACCATGAAATTGAAGTAGGAAACTACTTTCTGGTTGTATCAGCCTTCAAAGTAAATAATTCTATGCAAGCCCTGAAAACGGATTTGTGGTTCACAATATTGCCTTTTTTCCCCCAGCTCTATTGGTTGACCTAATAAAAATAGGTCCCGTGTGATGCTCCTTATTTGATTTATAGCCTCAGATTGACATGACTGTAAAAAATAATTGCTGTCTTTTTTACTTGCCACCAGGGGGAGGACTCTGCTCATTCATCTGGGCTATGATTCAACAAATAATAATTTAAAAAAACCCCCAAACAATCTGTGATGCAAAATAGCAGGGTGCACCTCTGTGATTTTCCAGGCATGTTTTTGCAGCATCTCTGCCCTTGTCTCTGCAGTGCAACTGCAGCCTGTGAGATGGACATCATTTGTACCAAAGCCTTGCTTTGCAAAATGCTCAGATGTCAGAAGCAACATAGCCTCAAAGTAATTTTTAAAAAGTTCTCCATCTAGAGAGATTTCCTTTCAGTGGCAGATGCAGGAAATGTGCTTCATCCTTTACATTTAAGACCATTCTGATTCAAAATCATTCTCTTTCACCTCTTCTCTGATGCATCAACCCTCCTTCACACTTTCTGCCTTGCAGACTTGCTACTTTCAAAGGAAAAAAAAAATCCATAACGTTTTTCCTTTGTTATTTGGCTGCCTCCATTCTCTCAAATCCTTTCTACCCTCTGTATATACAGACTAGATGAGCTGGTACATCTTCCCTACCCTCCCTTCTGGTTGCTCTTTCCCAGACCATGCTTTTGTCCTCTCTAGCAAGGTGGAGCTCGGCAGTTGTGGGCCCGCTTGGTGATCAGCTGGGGTCTCAGCGGAACACAAGGTATGTGCTGCAACAGCTCCATTGCTGGGAGCAGCTGGTTAACAAGTGTAAAACCTGTTTCGTGCCTCTGGACTGCAGGGTGAACTTGCTTTTGGTCTGTTACCCAAGTATTTTTCTGCTTGTTAGTTTTAGACCTGTACATTTTACTTGCAGATTCTTTACACCTTTCTGCTTTTTAATCTAGATCAGGTGATAGTGCTGGCTGGCATTTTCTTCTGCACAAAGGGATACATCTTCAACCTTCCATCCAACAGTTTCTTTATGTACATTGTGTAACTTTATGCATGCAATCAACTCCACAGGGTTTAGAGGAGCTGCTTACAGGTCAGTGTTTGTTGTAGTTGTGTTTCAAGCTAATTATACACTGTAGAAACTCAATAGCCCACAGTAACCAAGGTCTTGGATTGGTTTTCCTATATCAGCGTTGTTTGGTGTGCTGTCCATCTGCATATGATTTGCAATAAACCTGCATACTTACATAACTTCTTTAGATACATTCCAGAAATCCCCTTGGGTTCTTACCTTCTATTCCTTTTATGGTGGTCATAAAACCCAAACACACTTCAAAATTCTTAGTATAGACCCAGGGAGCTGCCAGGCCAAATCAATCTCATGTAAACAAGCATGCTGTCAGCTCCCTTTCTCCCAGAAACAACCCACAGAGGGAAAAAAAACAAAAACAAAAACAAAGTTAATGAAGGAGTGAGTGGGTTGCAGCTGGCCATCTGGCTGCCTGGGCGCAGAGGTTGCTGCTGCACCTGGGGCTGAACAGGCTGTAAGGATGTGTCAGACAGAGACTCGAGGAAACCTCTCCTTCATCAGGCTTAGCAGCAGGGAAGAAAAATGCAACAACCAAGAGCGCCAGCACAGCCGGAGTGTTGCATCCGTCACCCTGGCATGCTGAGTTTAGGAGTCATCTACTTCAAATGCACTTTTCACCCCATGGCTGTTTGTCTGCCATCATATCTAGCTTGTGTTAAACTGCTGATGAGCTTCATTGGTTGTCCCCACTTACAGCTTGATTAACAAATAGCTCTGAACCGAGATATTATTAAACCAATATGAATGCAAGGTCATAATATTCAGAGGTGATGAAACTTTTCTTAACTTTTTGCAAGAGGAAAGGCATTTGCATTACATGATGATATTTATTTGCAGCTGACCAGTATTACACCTGACTGGGTTTGCCCAACCAAGAGAACCACTCCAGGGTGATTCCTTGACAAGCATGGCTATAGGTGGATCAAAACCTGAGGATGAAGATTTGGAAAGCAGTAAAGATGGAATTACACCAGGCACAACTCTACCCAGAAAGCGAGATAAAAAGGGGAACTTCACTGCAAGTTCATGCTCGTCTCAAAGACAGCAAAGCCAAAGGATGAAGTTTATCTAAAAGTCTGCATCACTTCCAAACAGCTGAGTAAGTTGGTTTGGGGGTAACTGGACGGAGGAGCTTGCTGCCTGGAGGGAATCAGGAAACAATCACACAGGACTGTCAAAATGGTAAAAGTCCCTTTGTCTCAAAACTATTTGGCATATTAACTCAGTTCTCCTTTCTTCCTCCCAGAAACAGGTGCCAATTTGTTAAGCAGTTTAGCCCAATAAACTCAGTTTGCTTTTCCTTTCAAAGTTTGTCTAGCGTAAGGAGTGGCTGCAGACTGTTCCCAGGGCTGCCATTGTCCGGAACATGGCTCCTGCCCGCACTGGTGCTCCACTCCTGCAGCGCCAGCCCGATGCCACCACGCCAGCATGCCCTGAGGAGCAGGAATCTCCACTGACGGCTGCCAGCCAGTTCCCGTGGCCTGTCACAGGAGTGGAGACAGGGCCTAAGACTTGTGTGGCCTGTCACAAATGTCATGGCACAATTTTGCAATGGCTAAATCTGCAGAAGGTTCCTTTCATTAGGGACCGGAAAAAAAAAAAAAAGAAGAGACCCCCAAACTATGCTGGAAGCAAGGACTGGCTGACCTGTGTGTGCAGCGTTCCAGGTTCTGGCTCAGAACTGCAGGAGAGGCTGTTACACACCTCCCTGTGCTGGCTCCCGTCCCAGGACAGGGCAGAGCGTCCCACCAAGCAGGGTGCGGGCAGCAGGCAGGGCACGTCCTGGGCACAGGATCACCGGCTGAGTGGGTGCTGTGAGGACAATCAAGCATTTCTGAGCTGGTCATGTATTCTGCTTTGCTCTGACCAACACAGGTGCCTCCTCCTCCATTTTCCGTGTCCCTGCTGTGATGTAGGAGACAAAGGGGAGACAATGTCCCAGTTTCCCCCTCTCAAAAAGGCGTGATCTCCCTGCTGCTGCTCCAAGCCAGGGCAAAGGAGTGAAGCCCACAGGAGCTGTGGGGACAGGGCTGGACAGCTGGACAATCTGACTAAGGCTGTAGGTAACTGGTTGCTTGTTAGAGATAGTTTGTTGGTATATATGCATTTTTGGACCATTTTGCACATGCACAGCATGGTGTATGTAGCTGTGCTGCAGAAATATTGATAAGAACTGCAGATGTTCTCCCCTCTTCGAGTGTGTTTCAGGGCACAACACGCTGTGCATAAAAGAAGCTGTATGAGAAACGCAGTCAAATTTAGATGTCACTTTACTGTTCTATTTCTAATATTAAGAACAGTTTTCAAACTCTGTAAGGATTTTGGTGTTTTAGCCCCGTTAAAGAGAATGAAATGCGCACATGTCTTGGGGACACAGCACAGCGTGTACCTGCTGTTTATTCCACACTGAGGTGAAGCAGCATCTGGGTGAGTGCTACCTATTCAAATAAGGAGGATTTTGTTTTCTCCTTGCAGTTGGCGTTTTCACCCAGCTTCCCTGGACAACAGCTGGTAATGAGCTGAAACCACTGCTCTGTGTGCAAACTGTACTTCTTTGGGATACAATTTTGTCTGTGTGTGACCAGCGCTTATCATGAGCTTAGATAATGGGTCTTTTAGTCTCAGGGTCATTAGTATCATTACTACTTACAGTATCACATAGCAGATCATCATCCTTGATTTAAGTGCTATGGTGCTCCTATTGCTCTAGTACTAAGTAAAGCAATAAATAAAATACTGTTTTTAGAAAAGAGGGAACTGAAAAGATTCAGATTGTTTCCTCAGGTCAACTGAACTGTGTGAGGATGCAGAAACTTGAATTAGAAACATTGGAAGAACAGCAGAGTGTGCATGTTGTGCTTGATAAATGCGCTAGTGGGACTGCTGTGAGAGTCAGATAGATCCATATGTCAGAAAACAAGATAAAGCGTAACATCTGCTGTTCCCTTCCACCTCCGTGGGCCTGTGGGAGTTCTCTCCTGTTCCCTCATTTGCCCATCTATAAATCTAAAATAATACAGACCTCCCCGCTCACTGGAAGTTGTGTAAGCAACTCACAACCATACAATGTTATTAATAAATCCTGGAAGGAAAGTGCGCTAGGAGAGATAACAATATTTGCTCCATAAATTACAGAAATGTGGCTAAATAAAATGATAGACAGAAAGAATCACTACAAATTCCCCTGTCTCCTAATTACCTGGGCGCATCTCTTCTTCTCTTGGTTAGTCCTGACTGAGAAAGCGTGTTTATAATCACCAGTGCAGCTGGATATAAACACTGGCATTTCAGGGATGGCGTGAAATCTGGAAATGCCTTTGGAAGTCAGGCTGAACAGTGGCTCTGCGCTTGTCATCGTTAAATCAGGCAATCACTAAGCAGATACCCAAGTGAGCCTAAATTATAACATGCCCTTTGCATCAAGGGTGTAGGTACCTGTTCGTGACCACTTACCTTCCATGTTGGTGCTTTGTAGGGCTGTTGGCTTCTCTAGACTGAGCAGCAGTCAACAGAGAGCAGAGAGAAACCCTGCAACTCCAGTACCTTCAGTTGGCTCCTGCTCTGGCCTCCGCTGGTGGCTCCTGGGGCTGATCAAGAACCTTCTCTTTGTGCTCAGGCACTTGCTTAAAGCTCAGCAGAGGGAAAACATGCTGCCGTCTTAGGGAAGCACCTCATTAGTTATGTCAGAGAGATGTCTTAAACAGCCATGATTTTGTTCACTTTCTCCAGGGGATCATCTCTGAAAGTGGTTTTTCGTGTCCCACAGAGGGACAGGCCACCAATAAGTCTGATTTTGAGCCTGGGTTCTGTTTGTAGGATTTTAAAGCCAACAGGGTCTGCTGCAACCTCTTCATCAGGTCTCCTCCAGACGCGCAACTTTGAGAGATCGCAGCCACTGCCTCATTTGTTTTGTCTTCTCACCACTAAAGAAGTACCTGATGCCACAGCCACCATCATTAGGCTTCGGAGTCAACGGTTCTACCAAAGTGAATTTCAGCTCGCTTGGCGTGTGACCAGAAGGGCACATTAGGGTCACACCTGGGGCGACGTTCCCTGCCCCCGGGACTCCTGGAACGCCTGAGGTGATTCGCTTCCCCTGGAACAGAGCACGGGACGGGGGTGGAGGGCGCGTACCTGGACGGGACCCTAAAAGGTTCAAACCCCCGCCTCAGCTCCCGCGCCCCAGCCCTGCCGTTCCCAACCGGCCACCGCCACCCCCGCCCCGCCGCGGCTCCGCCCCCGGGGCCGCCCCAGGTGCCGGCGGGGGGGCGGCTCCCGCCACGCGAGCAGCGGCCGCGGGACCCGCACGGCTCGGCTCGGCTCGGCTCGGCTCGGCTCGGCTCGGCTCGGCTCGGCTCGGCTCGGCTTGGTTCGGTTCGACTCGCTTCGGCGCTGCCGCTCCTCCGCCTCAGGTAAGAGCCGCGGCCCCGCGGAGACGGGCGCTTCCTTCCGCGCCGGTGCGCGCCGTCGGGGCGCAGCTTTTTCCCCGCCGAAAGTAACGGGGGATGGGAGCATCGCCCCCCTCCGGCTCCCGCCACGGGGCGGGAACCGCTCCTCATCTCACCGTTCCCGTCGGGCCCCAAAAACTCTTCCCGCCCTTTCCGATCCCGAGCGTCGGGGTTGTCCCCGGGCTCCGCGGGACGGCGGGAGGCTGGGACAGGTGACAGGAGGTGTCCCGGTGCCCGGGGAGCCCCCGCGGGGCGGGCGTCGGCTGCGGTGCCGGTGAGTGCCCGGGGGCAGCGGGATGAGCGCGTTGCGCCCCGGAGGTGGGATGTGACAGGCAGACCCTCGGGAGCGACGGCGAGGAGATGGTAGTAGCAGTTATATCTGTAAAATAAATATTTATCAGCCATAAGAGGTGATATAATACTGCTTTATCTTCTAAATATCCTGAGCGGGGGCGGGGGGAGGCTGGAGACTGGGGCCTTCCCGGCTGTTTTCCAGCTGGTGTGTAACCCCTGTCAGCTCCTGTCAGCCTGGGCGGTTGTTTCTGGTCAGGAGATGCAGCACTTCAAACCAAAAACTGTCTGGCAGTAAAGCAGGCTGCCGGGAAACGTGAGATTTCGCTTTTGCTGTTGTTGCTCGGTGAAGGGAGAGCCCTGTGCTGCCGGACCCGCGGCAGGTTCGCTGTTTGTCCACACAGGTGGAAGAACAGACGTGCAGGCTGTGTGTGTAACACACCCAGGCTGCCCTAGAGCAGTAGGCAGTGAGCCCATTTCATGAAGCCGAACATATCAATCTTTCTAATTTAATTCATAAAAATAATACATTCTCCATTTTTTCCTGTTGATGCTGTACAAAATGCATGTGGCCTTTTTGCCATATGTTCGGAGACCATGCGTTGTTTTTTCCCCAATGTTTTCTCTGCTTGCCAGCAGCAAGGCAGTCTCGTCTGACACGCTTGGTGACATCGTGCTGTGGGATCGCAGGTGATACTGCCAAAACCAGCACAAGCATTTCCACCTTTTTGCCTCCCAAGGTTCTGTTTCCACGCTGTCCTTTCCCTCTTACGGCACGAGCAGTGGTGTGTTTGTGCCGTGCATCAGGTTGATCTGACCTAAACTACGACTAACCTAACAAAAAAAAAAAGAGGGGGGAATAATTCTAATCTGGATTTTCCCTTGGCCTGAGACAATGTAAGATTGTGGCCTCAGAAATTTAATTCATGTTTCTGTGTGCTTTCTTGGCAGCAAACCTGCTTTGTTCCTCATTGCTCACTGCTGACCCAGCACTGCACTCTCGTTTATGCTAATAACAAGTTTGTGGGGCTTCATAGTAGCCTGGATTAGCTCTTGGTTCAAACAAAACTCCCAAGGCAGAAGTGTCAGTGGAACTATAGTCTTGATCTGTGTATTTGAATCTGTACCCAGATCATGGGAGCACTGGTTCTGGATTATAGTGGGTACAATAGAATCCATATGCAAGTGTGTAACTAAAAGGCTTTTATTTCCTATTATTTGTGCTTGCTCTCCTGGAAGTGGTTGTATATGCATTTACTGAGACCTTGGTGTGATCCCTGCCTTCAGAACTGTTTCATCAGGACAATTTCTAGTCCAAGTCACAAGAGAGGCAGATAAACCAATCTTCAAATTCAGCTTCCTTTGCAATTTGGACAAGACTGTGCTGCCCTCTTTGCAGATCTAATACATTTTCAGGTAACAAACTGAGAAGGCTTACTAGCTTTAGATTTTAATAGCAGTAGTTCTTGCTACATTTAGGTGTAGCAAAGTAATACACGTAGTATTCATTAGCGTGCTAGTTGTCGTGTAATGGTCATGTTAGCTGACTTGTGTGTATTTCAGATAGTTTTTCCTACTTCCATTTTCATGTGACGTGATGCAGCTCTAGCTCAAAACGGGCAGGTCACAGCATCACATTTCAGGGTCTTGCATCTCTCTGGCTGGTTGTAGTGCCAGGGAAGGGCACTCCTGTCCCCTTTGCCCTCCCCAGTAACTCCATGTCTGTTTGCTGTTAATAGTTTGGCCTCAAGAAGTTCTTTTTTCTGAGGCAGTTCTCAACATTGAGAAATGTCCTGAAAGGGTAATTTCAGGTATGCTTCTTCCTGTAAAAACGTATCTTGTGCTTCAAGTTCTGCAGTATTAAGTGAGCTCTTGTAAATGTGTGCTCAGCTATCTGCACCACAGTAGTATTTGATCTATGACGTAAACAATGAGACTTATGTTTGGAAGTATTAGCTAATTAAAACATGGGAATTGCGAGGACGCTTGTTCTAATCCTGATTAGCAGGCAGCTTACTTCACAGCACCGAGAACATATCATAGAGAAACAACATAACTTGTTCATTGCAGATTTTCTACTCAAAGGAGGAGGACAAAACCCAACAAATTAAACTTCTGTGCTGCAGAGGCATCCTGAGGTGGTTATTACAAGACAAAACCAGCCTGCAGTCACCTGATTTGGTCAGGACAGCTGCTTGTTTTTACCTGTAAATGAAAGGTTTTAGACCTGGTGATGCAGAAGAATCTGTAACTCTGTCTCCTGTGCACTGGTGGAGGGGTGTCTGCCCAAATCTGCATGTGGTCTGACTCCAGCTCCAGACAGTACGAGTTCCATAAGGTACCATGGGAGGCCATGGTCACAGCTTCCTCCATGCAGGGCTGTGTCCCAGCACAGAACGCGGCTGTTCCCTGCGCCCCGGCTGGGGAAGGATCAGTGGGGAGTTACACATGTCTTGTAGCAGAGTTAGGTTGTATTCGTCCGTTGTGTTCCTCCAAGTGCTTTTATGTCACTACTACTTCAGTGTATTCAGCAAGATACTTGGAAGTATTTCACTATTGCCAGTTCGTTTGTGGAGAAACAGAGGTGGTACTGCAAGGCTGGAGAGCTGATGAGAAGGGGACTGAAGTCCCATATCTCGGCCAGGGTTGCGATGTTTGTAATAGGAAATAAGGGCTTTGGTGATGGTGAGTTTTGTAACAGCAATCAACCTCTTCAGCTTGCACTGCTCTCTGGAGACAGGGCTGGGTTCAGGATCAGCCTCAGCTAGTGGTTCTGTAGATCCAGAAACTGACTGGCTCCTGGGGTTCCCAGACTCAATGGAATATTCAGGGAGTTGCGGAAATTTTCTCTGCATCCGCTCTTCAGGTCATAAAGAGGTTGTAAATCTCTTGTTCCATGCATCCTTTGGCAGAGAGCCGAGCTGGGCTCAGTTAGTGGCTCCCCTTTAGAAGGGGAGAGCTTTGTACTGCTAAATATTTTTCTCTGTATCTTCTGGAGTAGCATGTTTGCCAACAGGCATGGAACTATATGATGATAAAACAGCTGCAATGAAAACACTCAGAGAAGAAAGTAAAAAATGTGAGAACTTCTATCCCTTTACTCTTTTTTTTTTTTTTTTTTTGCCATTGTAAAATTAAAGTGACTAACTCCTCCTTCCTGACAGTTTTGTTGTGCCTCTAAACCGGATTATGAGGATGTTAAACGTTATGCAGGAAATGGGAGAGGTGCAGTTCCCGACACAGACGTTTGGCTCAAGGAAACCTTTCTAACAACAGTCCCAGCCTACTGCCTAACAAAATATAGTAGTAACATTAGCAAGTTGATGGGAAATGGGTGATATCCGCAGGCTCTTGACTTTTGTTCCATATTCAGAAAATTCATAGAAGGCTTTTCGAAGCCTGTGTTCCCAGATCTGAGTGGGTAATAATAAAAAAACACCTACATTGATTAGAAGTTTTTATTCTTCAGCTAGTGAAATCATTTGTAGCGTGTGAATTCTAGAACAAATCCACAACAAGCATCTTCTTACAAAGACTTGTGGATTCATTGACAAATTAATTTTAGCTTTTGCTTTCAAGATGAGGGGCTCACATTTTTAAAGTAATAAACATAGGCTTAATTCTCTTTCTGTTTGCGCTGTTGAATTATTTTTGTTCTAGATCTATCAATTAAGTTATTTGGATGACACCTCAAAATCAAGTTCTGGACAGTACTGAGGTGCCATCAGGAGCAGTCACAGGGGGCAAGTGTTGCAGAGGGCAGAGGAGTGAGAACAGGAGGAAATGTAACCGATATAGAAAAATATGCAATACTTTGGGCAAGAGCAAGGTGCTGTCTGGTTGCCAAGTGAGGTGATTGTCAATTGTGTGGGTCGTGAGGAAGGATTTGTCCTTGTTTTATCCAAATTCTGACCTGTAATTGGTGGCTGTAGCATGTTATTTACATAAAGTCTGGGTTTGTCCATGTGTTTTGGCAGGGCAAGATAATGTAAGTCAAGATGACAAATGGTGGTTTACCCTAGTTTTCTGGAGAGGAAACGCACCGGAGACAAAGTTGTCCTTTAGGTTATATTAGCCATGAAAAAGAAGACTAAATTCTGTTGTGTTTTTCTGCTTTAAATCTGGAATAACTATTACTTTAAGGCAATTATTTTGTATAGATGGGCTGTAAGGGGGTTGCAGACATTTCCACGTCCTATTGTAATTTGCCTTTGCAGCACAGTAGACTTTGACCGAGGTGTTGCACAAAACACTGATATATATAGATGCATTTCAGCTGCTCCTTGATTCCATTTACTTTGCTGCCTTTCTGCAGGAAAGGTGTAATGATTCCTATCTGAGATTTTGCACTAACTTGTAGGATTTATCTGGAACTCTCATTTTAGATTAATCTAGATAATGTCCCTTTAATAAATTTTAAACTGATGGCTCAAAATATTTGCGGTTATCTTAATATCTGTCACTAAAGCGCTGTTTCTGTTCTCTTTGTATGCTACAGGGCTGTCCCCTTTACCTCCAGTGAAGGAAGTTCAGACCTTTCCACAGCAGCGTGTTCAGCCTAACCTGCCTAGCCATTAGTCTCTTACATAATATTCTCATTATCCATCTTTACCGTAAACATTGTAATCCTTTTGCTTCTACATCGCAGGTTCAACAGTGTGACCACTCTCTTGATTCATATACTCACAGCAAAGCCTCCATCTCTCTCATGGATTATAGATCTAAATTGGTAACTATCGCTTGCAATATTTACTAGCAGTTATGTTAATTGCTCATACTGTGTTTTCTGCTTCTGATAAATCTCTCTTGTAGTACTAGCATTTGTATAAGACTCCTTAAGGTCATGGCCTTATCTCCTTTATGAGCTTTATTCTTAGGTCAGCATACATTGGCTGTAAAAAACAAAACAAGACAAAACCAAACTCATTACTTGATAGTAATCTAATATAGGATTTAATTTAATTCCAAAAAAAGTAAACAAATGTTTTTTGGGAGGGATGACAGAGCACATAAAGGAGTTAATTTTCATAATAGAGTATTGATGTAGATGTATAGTCTGTGAACTAGAGTATTTTGGACGTAGGTGCACTTCCTAAGACTTTTTTGGGGGAAAATCCACATGGTCTTAACTCATTTGAAAAGAAGTTGCACTGCATGTCAGTGGTGTCTCTCATAGATTGCTGCTAAACTGTAAATATTTGGGATGAAAAAATCTTTCGGTTTAGCTACTTTTTTGTTCTTCCCTAGCACATAACTTACAGAATAATTTGCACAGCCTTTTAGCATACTTAGAATTCTCTACAACACTCCTGTCTTGCGTTACTATATGAGCCTTGGCAGATGTGTGATCTGTTCGACTTTAGTGCTACGTATTAACTTTAGCACTATGTATGTGGGGTTGTTTTCTACTTCTACCTTTGCTTAGCCTCATTATTTCTGCTTTTATTAAATAAATGTGTCTAGTAATTTCCTTTCTTCCTTCCACACTCCTCAGTGCCTATGGATAGCCAGGAGTCTAACAGGCAGAGCTGTGTTTGTCACTGTGCCCATTCTCTCCTTGCCTGCTCTTACCACTTATTCCTTCTATACCGATAGTCGTTAACTTCTTTCTCAGTTTTTTTCCAACTGATCTTGAGCACTGGAAATCAGGAGCAATAAAATGGAAGTAAGAAAAAGGAAGTTTGGACTCTTAAATAAAGGAATGGTTTAGCACCCATAGCTCTGTGAGGCAGTAAATAATATGTCAGGAGAGACAGCCGAGACTCGGTTGGTAAACACGCACAAACTGAGGCAGTAGCACCTGCTGTCATAAGATCTTTGACTCTTAGAAATATAGGGGGGCAGTTTCACCCCCGTCTTCTCATCTGCCTAATAAAAGAAACATGTGTCTGTGAGAGGATGATGATGAAACAGTTCAACAGTCACATTTAAGTTTCCACTGGTCCTATATAACACAAAACGTATGTAGTAAATTTCAGTTTTCGCTTTAAAAATAAAGCAGTGGCAAATATTAAAAGATGTTTTTACTGCTAGAAATGCACAGAACTTGTAATGTACAGAATGCATAGGTTCATAATGAGTTGAAATTGCAGACATGTCTTCGTGTGTAGTTTCAAAGTGCAAGTTCCATCAGTGTGATGATGTTTCATGGTTACCGGAGGTGATTGACAGCAGACAGGAGACCCTTTTCCAAAGGCAGCTCAGACTTTTTCCTCGCAATGCTGTGAGAGATAGTAGGACATGGAAATGGCCGTGTCTGTGAAGAGACCCACGCGGAGACACCTCAACTTCCAACATAATGATCTGATTTCTTGGTTCTTGCCTGTGAGCGGATAGAGAACAGCCCTCCATTAGTTTGTAGCCAAAACCATAAGGGCTGGCAACACTTGAAGTTAACCCTAGTTTTTGTTTGTTTGTTTATTTGTTTTTCTTCTGGAAATAAGTGGATGGTGAGTTATACCACTTGATTTCTAACCAACACCATCAGATTTAGACAGTTCATGTATTGCTTTTCACTGAAGTTGACTGTAGGCAGTAAATACTGCAGAATAGGGCCAACAGTGACCACTTCCAGGGATTTGTAAGAGCAGTAACACTTTGGTTCGCGTTGCGCTACAAAACAGTTTGATTCTTCACTGTGATGTTGGTCACAAATTAAAGAGCACAGCTGTGTCTATACGACACATTTCAGTGAGTACTGAAAGCAGGGAAGGTTGATTTCCCACAGAGGTGTCTTATGGTGATAGGCTTCTTTTTAAACTTCATTAGACCAAAACGGAAAATTAAGGCATGGGAGACACTTTCAATCAGGAACGTGTTCTTTGTTGGCTAGTAAGCTCTGATTAAGATTTTATTGCTGTAGAGAATTTGTAGCATCCTCCTCCTCCTATGTGGTTTCTCTGTTTAATAAAAGACGAGCTCACACTGCAGGCTTTTTCCTCAATAGGGAAATAATAAGGTATCTTGTAGCTACATAACTGCCTGTTTTCACAAAAGTAGCTGGAAAAGGATGTGTTTGAGACCTTACTCCTGTGGCTAAAGCATACAGGGAAAAGTGGTTGTCAATATTAATATGCTCTTAGCTACAAAGAAGTGGGATACCCAGGCAAAGAACTAGATGATGCAAGGTCTCGTACTGAAGTGTTCTCAAGGACAAGCTGATTGGCAGCTTTTTCTTCTCCTGTGTAATGGGTTTTCTGTAATCTAGCTAAATCTCTCCTGTATAGGTGTTTTCTTGAGGATTACTCCAAAATGGAAACACGCATGAGCCTTTCTTGCGTTCTGTGTGCCAGTCATATTGAGGTGATCTTCTGCAACAAAACCCCAGTTATTCCACACGTGTTTGTGAAACAGCAGAGATGCTGCTGTGTTTGGATTCATCCTGAGCAAAGAGCGCATGTAGTTGCGTATGTGGGGGTTATGCTGCCGACTAAACGTCCGTTCACCAAGGAGGGAATAAAATCCTGTGGGAGCGATGGCTGCGTGAGCTGTTCTGATGAGTCGGATGAGAGCTGCCTGACACCAGCACATTGTCACCTTGTCCCTCTGCCATTGAGGCTGAACCTCCACGGGTGTGAAGGACCTGCAGGAGATGGGATTTTTGTGGACCTTTCTCTCAGTAGCATAGCAACAACCATCGCTTCCCACCGCTCGGTCCCCTCTGCTTGGCTCCCTCAGCTGTGCTGGATCAGGAACTGAACCAACTTTTAAAAACAGGAGAAGTTGTAGGAGGGTTTATTTTTAACTGGGATCTCTGTGTTCTCAGAACCAGCTCTCTGCATGGTCCTTGGGACTGGCATAACTGGGGAGCACTTGGAGCAGGGGTGGGACAGCAAGTGGGGAAGAGGAAGGAAGAGGGGGAGAACTGGGAGAATTGCTGGTTCCTGGCTTCAGAATTTGAGCACAAACTCAGGGGCAGCCCTGTGAATGCTTTCAGCCCAAATACTGGTGGAGGACAGCGCCAGTAATCATCTGCGGTCAGAGGAGTAATCAGTAATTAGTACTGAACTCCTTTCAGTTTTACTCTACTGACCAGAGCAGGGGAAAGGGAGAAGTCAAATTTAAGCAAGGGGATTGAATTTTCTTTGAAATTTTTGTGCTCTGTCACCGTCTCTAATGACTCGGGGAGCCGACCTGGAGCATCCTCAGCGCAGCACCGTACACGTGCAGGCCAGCGAGGGTTGCGCTTCTATGACAACAGCCCCGCACTCTGTGCAAGTGGCGCTTGATCTTATTTTCTGTGCTGTGCTTCTAACAAAGCTGCTCTAGCTGTCCGCGTTCTGTAATTGCTTTTTTGACTGAGATCTGAAAAGTCGCATTTGTAGCCAGGTGCATGTTTGATTATAGCAATCTTGGGGGGTTAATAGAAGCAGCAGTGTTTCATTTAAAGGATCAGCTTGGAGCGTGTGCACGGATTCTGCAAAGGCAGGGGTAGAAAGAAGATATTAATTTCTGTATGATTAGTGGAATGTTTCTTTGTTAAAGGTCTGCCTCTGAATCTTTAAATGACCAAGATTCAAGTGATGAGGGCATCTCACTTTTTTGAAGCCTCTGTGCGTGGAATGGAGAACTAGAGATTTTTTTTTTTCCCCCTCTTCTTTAGTAAGTGCACATGTGTTCTCAGGGGCATTTGTGGAAGTTATGTACATGTATGGGGAAGATAAATTACTCAAATGGAGAACTTCTTACTATCTTCCAGGTTGGTGATTGCATAAATCAACTAATCATCTGGATTCATAATTTTTTAAGCTGAGGTTTCTAACATGTGCACTGAGGCAGTGAGTGCATTGGCCTGAGTGTGTGGGCAAGTCAACTGGATGTTGAATTGTTCATTTTAGAAATTCCCGTTAAGAAGCACAAGGCCTTTTTCTGATACACTGGTTAGAAGAAAATTTGCGCTTGGGTTTTCTGGAGTGCTGGCAAAGGACTGTAGCCTTTCTGAAGAGCAACGGCAGCTCAGAAGAGTGTGTGTCACAATTGTGTTGTATCCTACAGACAATCACTTGTGAGAAGGTTTTACTGGGTTCAGTCCAGCCGTTGGCTATTGAGTTACAGATAAAGTTCTTCAGAAACTGCCCTTGTTAATGCCATCTGTGAATGAGAGGTCTGCTGCACCAGCCCTTTTCTGTGTGAGAAAGTTGCATGTGTTTAGTTGGAGGTAAACCGTCATGCATATTTTATTGAAGTTTAAACTAGGTTGGCTTTTGTTTGTTTCCTCTCTGTTGGGAATTTAAGTTAAAGTGACATCCCAAATTAAATTGCCTTTGGACAGTGTTAGGGTTAATAGCTCTTAACTACAGTGCGTTTTGAATTTTTTGTGTGTGTGGTTTTTGTTTGTTTGTTTTGTGTGGGTTTTTTTCTATTTTTTTTTTCCCTCAGTACATGAGTGAAATCCTGTGTGCAGGTGAGACTTGCTAAGAAGGAATATATCTGGACTGGAATATGGTGAGAGTGGACATTGGTGGGAGTTTTGTTCCCAAAGATGCTTATGAATCTGAGCTGAGGAAAAAATTTAATTTATTTCTTTGGATACCAGGGGAAGAAGAGACTTTGGTCTCTACTCAGTGCTTTCTGACACTGCACACAAGTGGCACGTGTCCTATTTTGGTGGGTGGGTAGCTGCTAATCAGACCTATGCTCTCATTGCCCCAGTTCGCACAACCCCATGACTGGTTATAAGGTGCTGAGGTGTTTGATGTAGGGTAGATTTTGAAACAGCATTAGAGATGAAAAGTGCTTTATGTCTGTTAAAAGGTAAAGTTCCATTTTTCTCCTCTCTGTGGTAATTTGGTGTGTGCGGTTGTTTTCTGCTCTGTACAAACAGAGATGAAAAGTCAGGTCCTTACCTTCTTGCACGGAGCGTGTGAGCTGCGTATGTTAAAGCAGCCAGGGCTGCTCAGAGAATTCCACCCTCTTGATAGTTCAGGTTCCACGGTTGCTTTTTGGTCTCTGAATCCAGTGCAGAGTCACAAGAAAAGGAGTGATCTCTGAGGCTGCATCTCCCCCCTTCTCAACCCCACTGATGTCCCCAGCTCTTACCTCCCCCATAATCAAAAGGGATGCTTTATCCATTCCAAATGCCGCCTGCAGCCCCACTGAGCTGTCATGTTTTATCCAGGTGCTGTTTATTTTAATTGCAGTCTTGAGATTAGATATGTGTTGGATGGATTCAAAGTTGTCAGCTGAAATTCCTCATGTTTCATTTTCTCCCATTGCTTTTTTTTTTTTTTCTTTATCTTTCCTGTAAATCTTGAGGACAGAACTTTTCTAAGGATAAAATGCTGGTGATGCATGTGCTAGAAATGCAGATTTGCTCTAGTAGTCATAAAAGGAATTTTTTAGGTTTACCTGCCTTGGAGGCTGCTAAATGTATTGCACAGTTGGATGCACTGTCAAAGGTGTTAGTTCTCGGTTGCAGTACTCCAGTTTATTGGAGCAACAGAAGCAGCACCCTGCCACAGGAGTAAAGAATGCTGTTTCCCCACTAGTGTTTGAACAATCTGCAGTAGCCATCTGTTATTCTTTTAAACACAAAGTGATGCAACAGGTGTATTTCTTGGCTTTGAAAATTTCACTAGTACAAGTGAATAATAGAAATTTAAAGCCAGGATGTAAAAGAAGGTTTCAAGGCATATTCATCTTTATTTAGCACATATAGTGGTTATCATATTAGAAAGAAGAGAGATAAGGTAAACATATGGTACATAGTTAATGAAGACAAATGCTGAACTGCTCTTAAATCTGTTCTTTTTCAATGTTTATCATTTTCTCAGATGGCTTCAGTAACAGATGCCAGATACAGGCAGAAGGACACTTCAGATCAAAATTTTGATTACATGTTCAAACTCCTGATCATTGGCAACAGCAGCGTGGGTAAAACATCCTTCCTCTTCAGATACGCCGATGACACTTTCACACCAGCTTTCGTTAGCACAGTAGGAATCGACTTCAAAGTGAAAACAGTTTATAGGAATGACAAGCGGGTGAAACTGCAGATTTGGGTAAGTGCCAGCATTTTCAAAAATGCTTTATATTAATCACAGAAAAGATAACGATGGTAAAAAATAGCTTGTTTGCAAGTAGATTTTTGGATTATAAGTTTTGCGTGTCTGTATCATTTATATCCCTTCAGTAAACCTGAGTAAGTTCTCTCTGTATTGCTGTCACACTCAACTGGTGGAAGTCCTGATATGGTCTTAAGCAGCTGCTCTACGTTTCCAGGAGTCAGTGAGCTATTAAGCCTAAACAAACCCAAAGCGAGTCTGGAGCCCTTTAATAGCAGTTTTTGAGTGAGCACTAGTAGATGAAGAAATTCCATGAGTGGTTAATGAATGGTATAGCTAGGTATAGCTTCTACTATCAGCTTATGTCCTGCAAATAAGATACTCGTGTCTTCTTGTGACTCATGTGCCTACACAGTGTCCCCAAGCCAGCTTGCTCCGTCCATCCAGGACTGCTGGGGGAGGACACAGGTATCCTTCAAACCACCTCTGCTGATGCTGCTTCTTGGTAAATCAAATGGGAAGAGAATTCATGTAGGTAAGCTGGGCCTTCCTCTGCTCCAACACCCAGTCATGGGACCTCTTCAGCCTTTTTGAATTATACTATCCTAACTCAGTTAAAAAAAATAACCCTGATCTGCAGAGTGGAGGACGAAGGCCAAGCAGTTGTCAGTAGCTCATGATGTTCCTTTTTATAGAAAGCAAGTGTTTTATTCTACTTGCTGGCAAATGACTTAAACCCTACAGTGTTGAATGCAGTTTATCCTAATGGTGCTTAAACCCTTGTGTCCCTGCAAATTACTCATTATGTTTAAAAAACCTAGGCTCAGAGTGATGTGTTTTAAAGTACCGTGGGGCTCCAGCTGGAATTCCAGTTAGCAATATTCTTCTGTTTTGCGTAAAAAGAAGAGATCTCAAACAGAAGATGTAAGGCTAATATTATCTTAATTTCACAGGAGTGAGTTTACTAACTTGAAGTAGTTGCCTGTGTAGTGGTTTCTCCTACAAGTTCAGCTTAAAGCTTAGGCTTGAAGATGAGTTGAAACTGTAGAGCATTTCTATCCAAATGCTGCCCCAGCTAAGAGCACAGTCTTCTAATTGATCTATGTATGGTTGATTTATAATTAATCTTTAATGATTGCATTTAAATTTAATACCATAGTAATCACTTTTTTATTTATTGTGACAAAAAATAAGTAAAATAGTGAGAATCTAAAATGAGAAACTTTTTTTTAACGGCAGCAATATGATTAATTTTACTTCTGTGTTGCCAGGTACAAGGTACAACCAATTATTTAATAAAAGATCCTTTTCATGTTGCAAAATTCTGGCATTGAAACTAATGCAGATAATCTGACATGAAACTGATTCAATTTAGGGTTTAGGTAATAAGAATGTTTGGACTTCAGGCCCCTTAAGCAACTAGGGTTGTTTTCCATCCAGTTTGTCTTTCTTAATCTTGGAATGTGAAATTCTCTGCTAAGTTATGTAAAAGCAAGACAGGAGGCACCGTGAAATGTTTGTGTTTTTTGCAAAGATACTAGGATTAAAATGAATTAGAGCAATAATCTTAATTAGATCTGTTTGAAGTTTTTTTGGGGAAAAAAGGCTTTAATAATGTTAAACTTCTTATGAAAAGAGCTGTCAGGATGCTACCTATAGGACATGTAATATTGGAGTTACCAACAACACTGCTGATTTAAAACTTATTTTCAATAAAAGTTTCATGTAAACATTTGACAGTTTCCAGAGTGACTTGTATTCTTTTATTTTTCTGTGCTCCTTGCATGGATCCCTGACGTGACTCATGATTTAAGGACCTTAACAAAAAATTATAAATAAATATATTAAAACCCCAGTATTTGAACTTGTTTACCTCCTGCCTGTCCTGAAACTAGACTTGTCATTTCCATGTATTCTTCAGGGTACATGTAGCAGCAGTGGAGGCCATTAGCAAACCAAAACTATGTGTTCTGATCTGTAGGAAGGGTTTTCTTAGCCACGTGTTGTATTTCAATTACTTTTTAAAGTAATTTGCAGCTGCTATTGAGTTTCTGTGAGTGTGGGACCCTGTGTCTCCATTGAACACTTTGCTTTTACTTATTTTGCACTGATGTAGACTTTTTTTTTTAATTATGCTCCCCCTACAGTTGATGTGAAGTTTTACCTGAATCAGGTTTAATGTGAAACTAAGTGAAGAAGGAGAAGGTACAAGTGTTTAAATAAACTCCTGCAAATATCTTTATAAAATCTAGACAGGAGCACTTCTAGGAACCTCTAATGATCTCTGCCCCACGGAGCGAGGTCTCCTTCAGGTGATGGGTGCCTGTGGAGCTCTGAAGGGTGTGCAGCTGGGGCAGCCTGTGCACAAATAACCTGGGTTTGTGTCCTACAAATCTCAAGGGAACGTTCCGGATGCTGTGCTGTGATCCAGAGAGATTCAGTGATCATTGGGACTTTCTACACTGACTTTTGCCTGTGTTGAGCAGACAAGCAGAATATTTGGGTGTAGAACCCCAGCTACAAAGAGCTCCTTGGGTTTTCTGAAAGCTAAAAAAAAAAAAATCAAAGTGCTTCAAGTGTCAAGCGGCTGCACATAGAGACGAACAGTGTCTCGCTGTGTCAGTAAATGTCCTTCTGGCCTGTCTCACAGTAAATATCTCTGGTAGAATTTGGTAGCTTTTTTTAAGCTAGAGACCTAGCTTTTGTGTTTCTGCTGAGTTTGAGGAAATCTCTGTTTTGTGAATTGGGATTTGACGAGCTGTCAGGTGTAATGATCAAAAAAAAGTGCTGCTCTGTTCAATGTTGACGCCATTAGTGGCCCTCTTGCTTTGTTGACATTAACACCTCGATCACCCAAATTGATATTTTAATAAGATTCCTATCAGTTGTGCTAGTGACCTAGTAGTCTGGGAAATGATCTGCTTTGAAAAGGCTTGAAAGGAGTATCTCCTGAGTTTGAGAGAAATTGCATTCATGGTGTTTTTAAGGTAGAATAATAGCTCTGCGGATGGAGAACTAAATAGTAAGACAGCCTGGAGAGGAGTTCTGTGAAATAAGGTTTTGTGGGTTTTATTCTTCATTAAAAAACTCTAAGATCAGTTGACTGTGTTTTAATTTCAAGTCTTTTCTGTCTTGTTAGGAAAGGTGGTTTTATGTAAATTAAATAAATGACCTTTACTATGAAAGTTCAGTTTGTACTTGGATGAGGTTTGGTAATTTAAACCTTTTTAGTTTAAAATATTATAATATCTACATAATATATTAACATATTTACATGTTGACATGAATGTAGTTCTCGGATTAGAATTTTTTATGCCACTGCCATCTGTAATAATACTTTCATATAAAGCAACTCTCCTTATTTGTAAGGAGCTGATTTATAATATCTCCCTGCATGTGGGCTGTACATGTGGGTTATTTCTTCCTTGACTAACAGATTTGTTTTCCCAGAGTTGCTAATTACTGAAGGAAAGCTTTTATATTTTCAGCTAGGTATGGTTTTTTATTATAAATAAATCTCAAAGGTAACACTATTATATTTGTAGCAAATGCACACAGTTAATACTCAGTGCAGCGTTCGGGTTGCCTAGCAGCTAGAGAAGGCCACTTTGTCCAGATCCAGGTGGAAGCAGGGTGAATGAATCAAAGTTGATTTCAGTTTCAGGTGAGAGTGATATGAGATTTCTTTTTTTTCCCCTCCTTCTATGCATTTGTATGTCTCCCTGTGCTAAGTAATACTGGTGGTGAGTAGCAACAATGGCAGAACTCCTGCGGAATGTAGCGTTGAGGTTAACTGCTGAGGGGCAAACTGGTCCTTCATGCTGGCCCAGCCTAGGTTAGTTCCATGAGATCTTTGGAGAGTAGCACAAACGTCCTGATGGAAAATCATTGGCCGTGCTTAGCCCAGAACCCCTCCACACCACACAATATGCGCTTTGTGTGAGGAATTTCATTGCACTTCCATTATACTTTTGTACAGCACCCTATGCAATGGAGTCTCATTTTTGTTGCACATACTATAAGCATGCATGTGATTAATAATAAACATCATTAAATACAGAATTTGGCAGCTGATGTTACTGTTGAAAC
Source organism: Streptopelia decaocto (assembly GCF_964273445.1). Lineage (NCBI taxonomy): Eukaryota > Metazoa > Chordata > Aves > Columbiformes > Columbidae > Streptopelia > Streptopelia decaocto. The sequence continues at coordinate 15,220,232 of NC_138659.1, forward strand.
TGCTTTCACCTCACTTTTTAAGGGCAAATAAAGGTTAAATTTATCTTCAGGTTAAAAGGCAAAAAGGATGTAATGTTCAGATGGAGACAGCATATTTAGACTGCAGTACGATTTTTCTTTTAAGGTGCTGCTCATCAGATTTAAACTAGTAGGATGAATCTAGCTTTTCCTTTCCCAGTAACAAAAATGTTTCTATGGCTTAACTGCTGAAGCCTGAGGGGTCTGAGACTAACTTTGGTGGATGTTTGAAACACGTGTCACAGCTTTCAGGCACAGCTGGGAAGATGGCGCAGAGCAACATCGCTCTGTTTTTGTGCAAAGGTTCTTTACAAACAGTAATATGACAACTGCTAATTATGCTGAGTGGCAGTTACCATTAAAAAAACAAGAAAAAAAGTGTAAACCCAAATAAAACACAAGCTGCATAGCCATTCAGAAGGCAAATGTGCAGCGTTTTTAAAAGCTTTTTTTATCATTTGTCGCCTGGATGGCAGGATGTTACTGTGCAGTTTGCCTCATAGGGAAGAGATTCAAAGAAGTTACACTGGTAACTAAGTTAATTCTTTCATTTAAAGGAGGTAAAATTAGAACACTGTCATACTTGATTGTAATTTTTAATGCTAATTGCACACTTAACCAAAAGCTAATTATGCATTTCAGATGAGAGAATCATCTATTCCCTTGGCATCCCATTCCCATCATGTTTTTGCTAAGTTCCTTATAAGCACTGATTTCAAACTTGAATGCTTACAGAAAACTTGTTTCTAAAAAAAAAAAAAAGATAATAAGAGTTCTGTAATTTAATATATAGATGCGATAGCAATGGATATCTCTAAAGATATAATGGGCCTGGTTCTGCTCAGTAAATTCACAGCTGTTGTGAAATCCTCTGATTTGCTGTTCAAACAAAGAACTAAAATGGACAAAGCCACGGTAGCGAAAAGAACAGGTTGGCCCTTGTAAGCGAGGCAAGGATTACATCTTATTTGCAGCACTGAGGGCTTACTAGGTCTCAGGAATAAAAATCATCAGGGGTGAGTGGATTTAAAGCGCTGCTTCTGATGTTAGAACACAATGCAGAATATTTGACTGGAGAAAAAATACGATAACAGTGTCTGTAATTCAATTCCAAGGTCTTGAGTGATAATACTCTTGCTTCAGGAAGAACTTGATGCTCATGCCACTCTGAATGGTCTTTAAAATTAGAGCTGCAAGAGTGATAAAAAAAGAGAGAAATAAATACTTAAAAATAAAATCCGGGGTGTTTAGTTATCCCACTCACTATTGAATTTATTTAACAGCCGAATCTTGCTGAGCAGGGCAGTCCTGTGTTTGCAGTTAAACAGTTGACATGGGAGGTTTATTTCTGTTTATAGTTAATCACTTCAATCCCATTGTTATCTCATTAATAACTCTACATTACAGTGAGGGCCAAATTCAATTCAAGTCTAAGCTCTGTTACCGCTGGAGTTATTCCTGCTTACAATATTAGATTTAGTCTCCCTTCTAGGTGTATCATCTCTTTCCATGCTGTGCCTTTGCAGAGTTATCAGGTAAATGGAACATTTGCCATTGTTTGGTGCATTAGAGTAAAATGAAAAGAGTTATGATATTGAATTCAGAGGTACCATGATCTATCCAAGAGCAGCATATTTGTTTTAGCTGATGATAATTCAAAGGTTTTGACCTTTTCTAGAGAGAACGGCCAATGTTAACTGGTTGTCCAGTAGGGGAAAAGCGGTACTTGGAAGATGTCAAGGGAAATTCTCCAGCACTTAATCTTTGAAAGGACAAATGAGATGCTGACCTCCTGACCTTTTGCATTTAATGCTTTTTACAGTGGAAATTCAGAACAGGTATTTTGGTACTTTCCAGTAGTCATTTTACATGGAGTCTTAGACTCATGTGCCTCAAAATGTTTTCCAGATGTCCTTGTCTTATCAGGATCACCGTTACTATGATTTTCTTTCAGTGCTGTCTTCTACACAATGACTAGGTATATTCTATATTTAAATATACTTGGTTACACTGTCATCAGTTATGAGATAATGCGGTGGGCGTAATTTAAGGTTTCTCATGGTATTTGTCTCAAGTGAGCAGGCACTTAAGCTGTGTCTAAGTTTTTGCTGAAATGAGAAAATATAACTATTTATTGAGCACATTTATAACTTTAATGCATTAGTGTTGTCTACTGCAGTGTCATGTTTATGCAGCACTAATGAGTAGCAGCCTAATGGCTTGTTTTAGAGATAAAAACAGGAACGCGAGACCACAAAAATGGTTTTTCAGATGTGAGAAATTGTACCCTGTAGCACAACTGGAGTACCTGGAGTTCAGCAGTGGGGACTTTGCTATTTATTTTCTCTTGTCTAGCTATCTAACATCATCCCGATTCATTAAACAGCGTGAGCTAAGCTCCCAGATGTTGAGCACTGATTTTCTGTATTTCTGTTGGCAAGGGCTGTTTTCAGTCATGTGAAGGGAAGGTCGTATAAGGATCTCTAAAGCACTTTTCATATGTTAGAAAGGCAAATGAGTGATGATCCAGCACAGGGAAAATGGTGACATTTTTCCCTTTCTACAACATAAAATCATCTGTCCTTCAGTATTGCTAATTCTGCTTCTGATCCATTTCTTTGCTAATCATATATCAGATACTCATTGCTTTGCTGCTCATTGATGTTAGAAACTGAAATAGAAGGAGGCAAGAGAGTTTGAAACTTGGGAGGAGCAGGTAAATGAACTATGTTATGTGCTGCTCTGCTTTATTAACCAAAACAACTTCATATGGTGTAAGACTCAAGTGATTAAACTTTGTGTATTACTTAATGAAGGCTCAACGATGGTATTTTCTCAGCCAGATTCTGGCTGGCTCATCACTCTGACAAGCTGGTGCAGACATCTGTACCAGTGCGAGAGGGTAAAGTCATGGAGGGAGAATGATATGTGTCGATACATGTGTGCACATATGCTACTAATGTCTATCAGTCATCTCTCTGCTTTTCTTGTAGCCAGCGTGATAAAATGAAAGAGAACATACAAGGAATCTGTGCATAGGATGTTTACCAGGCAGGATATCCACCCTAATGCTGCTTTTGCATGTGCTTATTCAAAGATCCACCTGCTGCTTCCTCTCCTTTGGTCCCTACATTGGTGATAACGCTGTGGCAGTTCTGAAGTCACCAAGTGTTCCAGTGCCATGGTAACTGCATCCCACTCTGCTGACTGCCAGCGGGCACCCAGCCTTTCCAGGCCTGAAACGAAGCTCTCCCAGTTCCAAATTGTGGTAGACTGGTGTGTCAGCTTTGAGAAGTCCATGGAAAGTCCTTTACCAAGTGGTCTGCAGGTCTCTTTTTATTTTTTTATTTTTAAATTTTTTTAAGAGAGAAATGATTCCAATCAAATGTGTTTTGGATTTTTTTTTGGCTTTAAAACTGTCCTACAGTATTGAAAGGCTAAAAAATGCATTCCTGTTGGAGTTACCACCAAATACTAAATTGCTTCCTTGCTGTGTGTTTCAGCCTCGTGCTGTACACATTTCTGTAAGGCTATGCCACTTTTCCTATGGTTCTCTCTTGGCCTTGTGATTGCTCTTGGCGAAATCAGACAGCACCTTTGTAAACACTTGTGTGTTAACTGTAAGGATAGTTCTCGCAGAGTACTGTTGTAACAGAATTTGAGATAATGGAGCTGTGCATAGAGTGGAAAAGGGCTGGGGGAAAGAGAGGAAGTCAATTTACTTGTTTCCTTCATAGAGAAGAAATATTCTGACTATAAGATAGCACGCTGGTGCATCAATTGATTGCATGAAAATACAATACTGGAAATTTACAGCCAGGCAGGGCTAATTAAGCAATGCATTTTCTATGGCTGTCTTGTCTAAGAGTGGGATGATGCACTTTAACCTTTATGCTTCTCTTAACCTCTCTCAGCCCTTGCTGGGCTGTAAAACTACCAAAACTGTGAAGAAAATCAGACCTCACCATGTTCATGTGTGTGTGCAGTTTCTAAAGAGACGATTTAACTGCTGTCGTTGTCACTTCAGCTACAGTAACCCTGCGGAGGTTAACTGGGGCTGGATGTGATTAGAGGTATGAAGCCATGTAACATCTTGACAACCTGGTGGACAGTCCAGGTAAACAGAATCAACCCTCTCTGGAGTCGTCTCCACTGTCACCAGGTGTAAATACTTCTGTTTGTTCAGTGTTGCTGTGAAATGCAAACTCCTTCAGCTGGAATTCTTTTATACCCACTCTCTGTTCCCTCTTTAGAGGTGTAGCTGACTGAATAGAACACAACAGAGGACAGGGAAACACAACCAAAGCTACTTAAGGGGTAGGAGGGGTGATTAAACTTCCTTTCTGTTACCCTGATTACCACAAGCTGCCTGTCCACTGAGATGCAGCATGGCCGGGTTTCCTCCAGCTCCCAATGTGATGTACACAAAGTGCTAGTTTCAGTCCTGCTGCATGTCTAGTTCATTCCCATCTTATTTCTAAGGTGCCCAAGGCTGAAGGCTTGTCACACATTGTTGGGAATGCTGTGCTGTTTCAGAAACCGCTGCTTGCAGGACTGTGGGAACTTGTTTGTGATTGCCAGAGAGCAAGTTCTATCTGTGTACAGCTGTTAGAGAGAGAAACTGTAGTGACAATTTAAGGTATAGAAGTTGAAATGCCATTGAGCATTTGGATTTACAGTGTTTTTCTCCCATCTCCAATCCCAAAGACACAGGGCGAATGGTTACTAGAAAAATAAAGAGAGCCTTTATTAAAGGTGTCAAACTCTCTTTTTTTTTTATAAATACAGGAGTAGTTACATTTAGATAGTCCTAAAATTACGTTTGGCCCTTTAAAGGCAACCGCGAGGCTGATGCAGCACCCCGTTGAAAATGAGTTTGACACCTCTGCTTTAGACATAATTCTAATATCTTACATTGGTGCAAATTTGAAGGATCTTCAGGACAAGCTTATATCATGTGTAGGGTTTAATGCTGCAATAACCTGGCCCAGTGCATCCAGCTGCTCAGCAGTATCATAAAAACTGAAAGCAGGAAGATTGTGCTTAGTGCATTGTGGCAAGGGGCTTGCAGCAAGCCTGGTTTAGCTTAAGCTCAGCTTTGTACTGACACAGCTGTGCTGCCTCCACTTCTGGAGCTCGCTCTGTCCCTGGAAAGTGACGGCCTGTGCAGACAACTCCACTGCGCAGCACTGACGTGCCCTAAAGCCAGCAAGTGGTGTGAAAACTGGCACAAAACTAGAGCAGAACCAAAGCAGGACTGTAAAATAAAAAAAACAAAAGCCCCAATACATTTAATGATTGTGTTGATTATAGTGAAAAGCAAAACTGAAGAAGCGGAGCTCACAAACGCTGTCTTGCAAGCAGCAAGGAGCAGCCCCGAGCAGAAAGCCCAGGGGTTGGGTTCTGCAGGGATGGAACTGCAGTGGCAGAAATGTCCATCTGCACAAACACTGTGTGGATTCCAGCCTTCCTGCCAGGTGGTTGATGTCTGGCCTCGGTGCTTCCCAAGGCGAGGAAGGTATTTGGCACTTGGCAGAGCTCATCAGCTTGTTTTTATACATCCTTCCTCTCCAAACTCCTTTCCTAGGTTGTTTTCCAAAGCACGAGACATGGTGTAAAACACAGAGGGACTTGAATGGGTTGGCAGATTATAGGAACTTGGGGCTCCAGATGAACAGTACTTCTATACTGATGCTTATTTCAACTGTTGTGCTGCAATTGTGTGACAGCTGAAAATCCACACCTTGTTTAAGGCTCCTTATCCTAGCTAAAATGGATCTCCTCTTTTAAAAGGATGCCTTTCAGCTTGAAAATAGCATACAAGAAAAGTCACTACTGACAATATATTAAATAAGATAAATTTTTGAGAACTGCTTGGTTCCCTCTTGAGTCTTCGGGGGCTGGAAGTGTAAAATTAATCATTTCCTTTCACTTGTGGTGGTTAGTGGTTTATTTAGGGAAACGCAAACTCTTCTAAGGGAAGAATCTGCATAAAGCTCTTTCCCCCTGATGTACTTGCTGTTGTTCTGAGTTGCCCATGCCTGGCTCCACAGTAGCATGTTCAAAGCTGTGGCCATCACTCTGAAGTCCTGGACGTGTTTGAAATTATTTCATATTCCCTGCTAATATTCTGATGTAAATATGCATAGGGGAGCTACTTATTATTCTGTAAAGAGATTGCAAGAAATCTAAAGGGAACAAATTCAGCACAAATCATCCACACCATTGTCATGGCAAAACTGTGATTTCACCTAAATCTGGAAATGCTCTTGGTCTTCCGTATATTTACTGTTTTAACAGGAAATTTCACCCCAAATCAGTGGTACTTGCAGAATCTGGCTGTAACTCCGACACGATGGCATCTTCGCATCGCTGTGTTGTTGGCTCCGTTGCCAGAAATCCTCCCCAGGCGGTGCGGGACTGGGAAGCACCACAGCTCCAGTTCCATGTCAAAACCTGGGGTTGCTAAGTGATGGCAAGGTAGTTGCCTGGCATACTGTTTACAGAATCCAAGTGCTGAAATGGAAGGAAACAAATAGCTTTATTTTCCACTGACTGCGTACAAGGTGTTTATTCGCTCTGGCGCTGGAAGTATCAAACCTCAGCAGCTCTTTTACTCCAGCTGGGATCTTCAGAGTATTAAAGTTCCTGGAATGGCAGCCATTTATCCTGCCTCATAATGTGCCCTCCAAACTTATAAGATTATGTTACCATACAACTGCAAGAGAGTCAGCGAGGTCAGTTTGATGATTAAAAAAACCCAGACTTTTTTTTTTTTTTTTTTGAAACAAACTTTTTAATCACCTAATACAAAGGCAGAAAGAGGTGGTACTTGTTTGTCGGTTCTGATGTTAGAGTCTGTGCAATGTGGCCCTCTTTTTTTTTCCTGCTTTTTCTAAACTGTAGTCTATATGTCTGAGCAGCATTGCAGCATTGATTTCATTTTTTGATATATTTTTCGTGAAGGAAGGTGAGAATAAATCCAGGCTATCATATTTGCTGGCTAGTCTGGGACTCTTACTAAGAAATACGAGAAGCAGGACATAGTTCACCTCTAATTTGTATACTTATTTTATGGATATATAAAAAAATTGGTAAAGATTTAATTGCCCTCATGCCACAGGTGAGTCATGTGTGTTCCGCTAAAATCTGTCTGCTCAATAAAGTATTTGTTCGAAATAAACTCTCAGAGGGAGATGCTGAGTGACTTTTTCAGTCATGACTCATTGGATCTCCATTTTTTTTAAGTGAAAAGATTCCCAAGACGTGTTAATTTGAAGACCTCATCTATTAAATTCTTGATTAATAACAATAAGATTGTCAGTTTGACAGTGTGTCAAGACTTGAGGGATTTGTATAGCTGGTGTTCTCTTTTCAGAAAAGGAGAGATAGTTTATTTTTTTACCAGAGGTGGACTTGCCGAGAGCCAGGTTTGGAACTAGAGACCACCATTGGAGAGAGTGGGAGCGTTGCAGGAGATTATCCCCTCGTGAGGTGCAATTGGGAATGCATCTTCTCACCTGCACGGTCTTCCCTTCATCCAGAGGGAAGACCGTGTATCATCCTGGTATCTGCAAAGAAAGGGACAGGGTTTGCAGGAATGAAATCTGTGTCGGCATCAGTGAGTGCATCCTAATTCCTGCTCCTCAGAAGTGAGCTACAGTTTTGCACTTCTGCACAGTTCAGATTGCAATTTGAATTCGGATTTGCAATTTAGAGCTGTTTTCCACCAGGGACTTTTGACTCTAGAGGAGCTTTTTCCCAGAACTGGCTACCTGTGTTCAGTGTAAAGAAGTATTCTCTGTTGGGAGGCTTGATGCTCTTGTTCTTTGCTTTGGTGATCCCAAGGTATCACTTAACTCTTGCAGGTTGCCGTAAAATTCTATATATTTAACATTGCTTTTATGACTGACCTCTTCATTCACTATGAGTAATGAATGGAACAGATCATTGTTTCTTTGTTTAATTGAGTAGTGAAAGAGAAAATTGAGCTTCTTTTACTGCACAGCCCTTGCCAAAAATAGCACCCGACTGTATTTTCTCTGGCTCTTTTCTTTACTATTATTTTACTAAATTAAACACAATCTTTTTTTTTTTTTTTTTTTTCCCTTTGGATTTCTCTCCATCTTTGTGCCCTAAAGCTTCAAACAGCAACTTTTGTGAGTCATATAAATGTTCTGAGACATCAAATTAAGTAGAAACTGGAGAATGAATTCTCAAAAGGTTGTGAATGCTGCTGACGTCAATCTTGGATTGAAATAAGAAAGAAGATATAGCTGGTGGATCCTGTGAGCAAGACTGTAAGGGCACTTATGCTAATTCTGTTGTTGGAGCAGAAATTGTGTTTTTATAAATGAAGGCAATAGTCCCAACTGAAGATTTAAAAGGCATTCATCTCAGTAACTAGATGATCTTGAGCTTTCATACTTTACACTGAAATTTGCCTTCAGCAGATTCAAACGAAATTGCTTGGAAGTCACTAAAATGAATGGCAGCATGCTTTCTGATTTTTCAACTTGTAATGCAGTTCAGTTTTCCAGCTCTAATTTTACATAATTCCCTGTTCAAAATAGCACTGCAAAGTATGGTTGGTTGGTTGTGGGTTTTTGTTTGTTTACTTGCTTTTTATGAACATAAGACTTTGAGATTAGATTTTTCTTGGTTGTCTATGGCAGAGAACTGAATTTTGAAAGTAGCAAGGAGCTACAAAAGTCAATATGTCTTAAGAATTATTTTGATAACATGAAATATTTACCTTTTAGAAAGCAGTTAGTAATATTGTTTTTGAAGTTAAGTGCATGCAGATTGCTTACCTGCATTGATTTGCTGGTGCTGTTGAAACTTCCTTTAGTTGCAGTGAGAAGAGTGGAAAAAGTGACTAAAGGAAAGGGATGTTTTCCTTCTGGAAACGCCAAGCAAGTCATTTGCTGTTAGCATATCAGTGCAGATGGCTTTTTGTGATGCATGTTTTGGCTTTAACAAATATGGCAGTTCAAAGCAGGCAGGTAACTGATATAATTGTTGGCTGCTTCATCCTACCTCCATTCAGACGGTTCATTGGAAGCCTGTCTCTAATTGATAATTAATAGTGCTGCAGTCATCATTCTGAGTCTAGATGTCTTTTGACCAAAGGTATGTTTCTACCAGTGAAATAGGAGTTGAAGATCTTCAGCCCTTTGTAAAATCAAACTCTATTTTGAAGAGCATCTTACAGCAGCAGATGCAATAGTGTCAAGTTCAGAGAGACCAAAGTGAATTGAAGTGAGCCCAGAGGTATTGAAGGAGCAAAGTAATGTGTTTTCTGGTTAACTAGATCAGGGCAGCAAAGTGAATGTCTCCATCAGGTCGCCTGCATTGCCAGGCCCAGGTGCCTTTCCCAGGCTGCAGAGATGAGCTTTTGACAGATTTCTATGAGACGTCAGTTTACAGACTGGTGGCACAGTGTGTACCTGCACATGAAATATCGAGTCAACGCCAGTATGAAAGTAAACAAGAAATATTGCTTCGAATTTAGAGGTTAAATACAGGCTGGATTTACCTGCAGGTAGCCAGTAGGAGCTCAACAGGAAAGTAATGAAGAGGGGCTGTCTGGCTGGCTGCTCAGTGCAAAATGTACTTTTGCTTTGAAGCTGAGAAGAGTGCAAGGGAGGAGGTTCTGACTCTTGAAGCCTGTGCAGGGTGTTCTGTGAGCAGAAATACCAACAAAGAGCAGCCCCACATGCTGGTGCCGTGCCAGCCACAGGGGACACCAGGGTGAGCCCATCCAGGACCAAACCCATCCATTTACAGTCCCTCTTCTCCTTAAATTCCTTGGTTAGCATTAAAAAGGAGAGGCAGGCAGTGATGATAGATTATGAGACTGAAAATTTGTGAGAAAGTAGGATATGAGATAACTTGCCTGATGTATGTGATGCTAAGGCTTCCAACCAAGAATGATCAGGGAGCATCTTACAGTCACAGTAAACAGTTTCACCAGCGCAGGAGGAATCTGTGAGGGGTGAGGTCCTTTAAATTACATCTACAGGGATAAGAAAATGTTCTAAATTGAGAGCATCGTGTCATAAAAAGAGACTGCGGAATTTGTCTGATTCTGCATGTTTGGCCATGCAGGCAAGGGAGGACGAGGAGAGGTTTCAGCCTTTCAATTATACATGGAAACAGTTGAAAAGGAGGTCCGCCACAAGCTGATAATTTATTGAGGACTGGCTGCTAAGTGAGGAAGATGTTTCCTCTCTTGGTAAAGTTTTACATAATTGTACTTCATTGCGATTCTGTGTTTATTCTGGAAGCATCTGTTTCTGATCTGTTTGGATCAGAAGCTTGTACGGTTCAGGACTAGATGCTGGAACAGGTCAACTGCTGATCTGAGATAGCACAGTGATTTCTGTACCCCATGATGGGTAACCACAGAGGCACAGAAGCATTTCTGTTTCCTGAAGCTGTTTCTGGTTAACTAGCATAAAAATTAATATCTGCTGAATTGGTGCTTATCAGAATTCCTAAACAACTCTTCTGCCTCCAGCAGTGACACTAGATTATGTTTCTCATTCCTAAGCCTCTTAGAGGTTTAGCATTTATGAATCTCTTATAATATCGTTTGCTTGACACATTTAGGTAGGCATGTGACAGTGATTGGTCGAGAGAAAAACAAGTTGTCACATCGAGTACAGATTGAGGCTTCTTGTAAGGAGGGTGGAGAGGAAAGCAAAGGTTTCCTGCTGTTTGAAATCGAGTTAGAACTGGGCTGTTAAAATAACTGAAATGGATTTAATATAACAACAGGCTGTATGTCCACTTCCCAGCCAACAGCAGGGAGTCCACTGGGACTGGTTTTGTTCACTGTTGCAGTAGAGGGACAGAGCTCGGAGTGGACTCTAGGGTGGCTCAGCTCTCACCCTGTCCCTTGGGACGTGCAGGCACGCTTAAGGAGTGTGATCGTACGCTTGATACTGATTCCGCAGCTAAATTGTGGGAGAAAAACCAAAAGTGGATCTGTGAAGGGCTGTCTGCCCAGTGTCTGACAGGAGCACGAGGGAGATGGTCTGGTGGGGAGGAGGCAGCTGTGGTGTGGGTTGGGGTGGGGGTCCTGCAGCCCCAGGGATGCGGGTGCTCCCTGCTGACCCTCCTGCAGCTCCGGCAGTGCCTGGAGAAGGTGCTGCTCACCCAGCCTGAGCCACCTTTTTGCAAGGGCTTCATGATTCTTGTAACACAAATGGCATTAAGAAGTAGTTGGTATCGTAAGCAGGTGCATTCCAGATAGGTGTACCTTGAAAATTTGACAGCAGCCAGGTGTTTAACTAGGTAGAGTAACCTATGACTCTGAATAGTATCATATAAATCTTGTAAATGCTGCTGAAGCTGAGACTTCAGACCCACCTTGTGAATTGTGATGTCTCAGAGGTCCTGTTGGATCAGAGAGCAAACCCTTGTCTTTAACCCTTGACTGGGCCCAACGGAGACAGCACATTTGTGATGGGTCAGTAATGACCAATTTCAGAAGTCAGTTAATTGATCCTTGGGAGCTACACAGAACTGGCTGAAAATAGTTATACAGGGTTGGGTTTTTTTTATAATATTTTAATGGAATTGATCTGGTGTTGCTACAGGAAGAAGCTTTCTGAAGCAGCACCGTCTTGCATTGCTATACACTTCAGCCAGCACGTGATACGCATTTTAACTGAACGCATGGAGAATTGATTTAAGTTGATTGATTATGATTACTGACATGAGGATATGCTAATGAGAAACAATCCATCGTGTCTAAAACACTGTTTCACTTCCTAGCACAACTGATACATTGTGTTTGTATGACATGCATGGAAAGTACAGGAAAAAATTTGTTGGACTATTTGAAATTTTTCTCAGTGGTTAATCCTTGATGAACAGGAGGAGATACATTATTCTGAAAGCAGCCTGCCAACACATTTTTCCGTCAGTGCAAGTTAAGACATTGAATATATCTATCTAGTTAGAGTAGATGCATTTATTTGCCTCAGGGAATTGGTAATACTGGTAGTTAAAAAAAAAAACACAACAAAAGACAAACAAACACACACTCCCCACCCCCCAACCTGCTAACCTCCAGCCGCTGGGTAGTAGCAGCCTTCAGCTGCCACACTTTGTGGTGGCAGAAGGTGACCCAGTGCTGTTTTTCAGCAAAACTTCAGTCTGTGGGTCAGGAGGTTGCTTTGCAAGAGCAAAGTGCCAAAATAACATCTTCTATCTAAAAAGCTTCAGAAGGAGGTTGGTTGAGTGCAATACCGAACTCCCACTAATGGTGTTTGAGCTCTAGGCACCCTGCTCAGACCAGTGTTTTTGAAATGGGTCCTTTAGTTTTTAATTTACTGGAGCCTGTTCGTTTTAGATGTTTGCGTACGCGTTGCTTAGGGAGCAAAAGCATAAAACTGTAGCGGAGAATTTTAAGAGAAAGCAGATTGTTGGAAACAATGTCTCAAACCTGGGACTAAAAACTACTTCTTGTGAGCGTTTGGTTATAGGGAGGAAGCCTTCCAGTTGTGGTGTGTGGTATAAATCAGCCAAGGTATGAAGTGCTGTTCTTTGTAAAGTAACCAAAAGTGAGAAATCCTTCCTTTGTGTAGCTTTTCCTCCTGTGCTCCCAAAAAAATCACATCAACTTATCAATGTTGTGATCCTGCAAGTGCTTAAAAAACATGCTTCACTCAAAAATATACAAGTTAGAATAGCCAGCTCCACTATTCTTATCCATATGAATATGGTATTGAAATAAATATCTTTCAGAATGGCCAGTAAATTAAGTTGTGTCATAGAAAGTCAGCTTCTTTCCTTATGGGAGACTTGGCTGATTTCTAGGCCCTGAAATGTTTTCCACCTAGCCAAAAATACTCACTTCATCAAGGAGGTAAAATCCTTATTTGTATAAGAACATTAAGTGATAATCCATTGATAGCAATTGATCTGAGTGACTTACGCAAATAATTGCTATAGACACAGCTGCTGCAGGAGGAGAAGAAAGAGTGGGATGTTTTACACTGACCTCTGTGCGATGAAAACACGCTGGAGTAGAAAAAACTTTGGAGTTCTCTTGCAATGTGATGTGTTGAGAGGAGGAGATGGCCCTCCCAAGAGGGAGAAGATCCCTCTGATGTATGAAATGTTGCTCCTTGGGCTCAGAACAGCACAACCTGACTTTTGTGCTTTCGCTGTGCTTTGCAGGAGCCATTCACATGACATGTGCACGGTTGCTGAGATCAGGAAGAGGTTTGCTGATACTTAACCTGCTCCTGTCAGGCAGCAGCATGGCCTCTTCTCCTGGATGTAGCAGATCACAGGCTTGATATTTCCCTGAGGCAGTTTGTATATGATATTTGAAAAGATAGCTTGTCAGTTAACACGTGTATTTATTCAGGCAGGTTAACAGGCAGTAAAGGCAAATGAAGTATATTCTTAATGCAAACCTATGAAACCTAATGTTTCCCTGTGGCAAAACCGATTTGTATTTCAGTATAAATTAATAGCTACCTCCAGGCTGGTGTTTCTTTTATTTTAAATTTTTCTTTTACATATCAATTCTTCATTCTTTGAAACTGAATTTGTGTTTTACTTTAGAAAATACACAAAGTAGTCCTGTTTGTGGCTTTTTTGTACCTGCGTCTATAGATATCTGTCTCTCACACACCCCAAATTCAGGTCTTCCCTGCAAGGCCAGTTTGGGATACAAGTAGGTATAGGGCACTAGAAGGGGCCAGAAATGATCAGTGGCGGCAGGAAGGTGATTGTGTAGTTGGAAGGAAAACACTTGCTAGTAAAACACCAGTGAAGTGGGAAGCGTTCTTGCAAGACCCAGCAGGGCTCCTAAAATGTCCCAGCAATGTGCCCTTGTCTCCATTGCTTTAATACTAGATGGCATGTTTTTCTTCTCATTTTCCAAGTTGCCCTTCCAGCGCTGTCCGTCTGGAGTGACAGGAGCACACTTTGGAACGGGCAGCTTTTTGTTGCTGTGAAGCAAGCGAATAAATGGTAGATCAGCTGCTAATCTCAGCTGTGATCAGACAAACTCAGAAAACTCCAGCTTCTACAGCAGCATACCCGAGAGCAAAATCTGCTTCAGATGCTTTGTCTGAAGTTCCTTTGGAAAAACACATCCAGATACTTCACTTTCAAATTGTAGAAACTATAATGAATTACGAATAACAAGCTGGTGACTCCTGAGAACAAAGAAATTCTGAAAAAAAATCCAGTGCTGGTTATTGCAACTTCCCACAAAAAAGGATGTAGGAGTTTGCAGTGGAGAAAGTACAGCTCCATGTGTCCTTTAAAGTGTTCAGTTTGGTGTTGAAAACACGAAACTGGAATGAACAATGGTACCATGGTAACTTGTGGTCTTTTTTATCTTTTTCACAAGATTGTAAAACTGTTTACCGTGGCAATATCAAGGTAATATAGCACACTCTTTCTGAATTTCTTGTTTTCCCTATTATTATAATGGTGTGTTTGAAAACTCTCTGATGCTGTATATTGCTACTGAAGCTTTGTGGTACCTTCAGTAAGACAAAGATGCTAATTATGAGCCTTTTTGTTACTGCACCTAGTTGATTTTTTTCCTTCATTTGTTCATTTTCTTGGTTTTAACAATCCTATTAACACCCAAGAATTCTGACCTAAGTACAGTCTAATTGAGACACAATGTGAAACCTGTAATTGAGTTTCTGTTTTCATTAGATAATTCCATGAATTGTACTTTGATCATTTGCTCCTGAAATCTGAGAATGATGTCTGAGAAATGGCTTTTCAGTAACCATGTGGACACCAAGGTGGTGACAACTCTCCTTCTCCAGAGTGTGGTTCTAATTCTCAGTGTGGTCTGTGCACTCATCTGCTACGAAATTGTTCAGCATTCAGACTATGTCACAAGCTGACAAAATAGAAAAGCTCCAAGAGGATATTGCTGCGTGCTGCAAGCATACGTTACAAGGCATCAAATCCTGACCTGAACCTCTTGGATGCAAACAGCATGGACAAAAGGCATCTTCAGCTTTGAACATCTTAAGCTTTACCAGATTTCTCTGCAACTCTGTGGGTGCCAAGTTGGGCCAAACCCCTGGAAGTGGCAGAAGAAAATCTACACAAAGATTTAAAAGGAAGCAAACAAAAACCCCACCAGCCAAAAAAAACCCCACCACCAGCAGAAGCAGAGGTCTGTGACTACCAAATAAAATAAGTGATAGAAGAGTTGTCCTCCACCATTGAACATTTAAATCATGAGATGGGCACAAGTCCTAGACCCAGTGAGATCAAGAGCAGTTCTTTCACCTTATTGACTATGACAAGGATAATATCACTTTATCATCTTTAGTTTCTAATGTTCCTTGGGAACTGCAGAAGCAGGGGGTCCTTGAAGCTCGGAGAGGCTGCCTGGAGTCCCGGTCCCTGCTGAGCTCTGGCACAGCTGAAGACCCCTGTCCCCTGCCCAGAGAAACTCCTTGTTTTGCCTTTGCTGGAAGAAGCCTTAATAATACCCTGGAGTGATTGTTGTTACTTAGCTCATCCAAACACAGCTCATCCTTCCAACTTTTTTTTTTTAATAAGCCAGCCCTCCCTTTTTCTGTTCTTTTGGCTCATTTCGGTTTGTCCCTTTTTTCTGCACCATGACTTGTCACAAGGTGTCTCCTTCCCAGCAGTGCAGTCTTCTCAGCAGATCCCATTCCCTCTGGAGACGGCCCAGTGTTATCTCTAGTCCAATCCCTCCTATTTTCTCTCATGGGCACCAAGATGAACTTCTGTATTTGTCAGATGCACTTTTAATATCTACTGTTTTTCTTCTTTCTGCACAAAAATGCAGCCAGTTCCATTTTGGAAGCAAGGGACTTAGCACTGGAGCAAGCACGGAGGAGAGGTTGTTCCTGCCGCTCTTGTCAATAAGCTGTTTTGAAAGACAGGGCAAATATGGAGGTCATTTATGTTTATATCTCATTTACATGAGATAGAGTGCAACTAGTCTGTTCATTAATTAAAAGGAAGTAAACACGTACCAGAATGTTGCCTGTTCTTATCTGGGAGATTTTATTTAACTTTTGCTGTCCTAATGAATGCAGGGCTGATTTGATATGATATCATTAGTTACATGGAAGGACACTTCGAGATTAGAATGGAGTGTATATTCTTCATCATCTAGTACATGTTGTCTGTTTGACTGTTTGACTGTTTGACTCCAGGAAGAGTTCAAACTGTGGGTGAAACTTTGCAGCACATTTATTTGTGCCCCACTTGGTGAGGATAACTAGGATTTAGCATCAGGAAGGCTGGCACAAAGTACTGCTCAACTGTGGCAAAGACTCTTTGTGAAGGATTAGATCTCCGGATTCCCTTCCCTCAGCTGCAGGAGATGAGCTCTGATGCCACCATGCAGTCTGCCAAAAAGGCCTGGCTAAGGGTGGCTGAGATTTATGGGAGCTCTGGGTTTGTAAGACCGGACACACTTGTCCTCACGCGTGTGCTTTGTCATTGGGCAGCAAGTGCTGGCAGGACATGGATGAAGTCTTCTGTTTTCCCTTCAGGTTTTGTATGAAGAACAGCAAAAGGTGACATCTGAGCAAAGAGATATGGATATTATTGTGGCTTTCATAATTTTTCAAGTGATCCAGAAGATGAAAAGAAAACTTTGGTCAAGGGAAACTACTTTCACTTTGGTACAGTGAATGGAGAATGAAAATCTGGGTGCTATGTGAGGACTGAAACTGTGGGTTTTTTTTCCCTTTCAGTTATTTGTATTAATTGTTATTTATTATTATTATTATTACTATTATTATTATTGTTGTTGTTGTTGTTGTTGTTGTTAATTTTATTAATGCTTTAAATGGGGATATATCTTGTTTTCTGGACTCTGTGCTTCTGAGAGTGCTGATTGTGGTATGAGTGTACCAGTGAAACGCAAACTAATTATCTCTTTCCTGCAAGACCAGAAATCATTCTGCGCTGCAGAAAGGTCAGGTAGTGTTGCTGCCTGAATCTTTGCATTAGGGTAAGGTCCAGAAGGTCAACACCAAAACTTCCTCTGCTGCTCTAGAGCCTCCGAAATTGGATCAAGTTATAATTCTTTGACATCAGAGTAAGGCAAAATAGTACTGGGCAGAAAATACAGTTCATTGAAATGTAGTTTCATAATGTTTTGAAGCAGTTATGCTGCTGAAGTCAGGTCCCCTTAGTGTTAAAATGTCTTTAGCTTGTTGGTGGATCTAATTCTGCTCACTTGAACCTTATGCTTTGCTCCAGAGTTTGTTTTTGCACCCTTTTCATCAAGGAGAGTGGTTTGCACTGGAGTAGAACCAAGAACAAGTTCTAAGAGCCTTCTTTCTCTGTCTTACTAAATAACATGTGTTCCTCGAAACATCAACTCGTTGCACCTCCTGCAGGCAAATCACACAGCTACACATGAAAGCAGAGGAGCTGGGTCTGCCCAGAGGTTGGTTCTCGCTAAGGAAGCTGGTTTCATTTAATAAATATTTCAGTATGTGTTTTCCCCAATGTAACAGGACAAATTCGTTCCTAAGCTGGGAATTGTTTCTGAAAGTGCAATGGTAATGGAGTGTGGAAATGCCCTTTGCTGAACCGAGACGGTGCTCCAGAGATTCTGCTGTCAATTTTCTGCTGGCAAACAGTCTGGGCGATTTAGGAAGCAGAATAATGCTTGTGTTGTGCCTGATACTGTGATTGCTTCAATTACAGATTTGTTGATAGACCTTCACTTGCTTTGCGTGATGCTGTACAGTTTCTCTATTTTATGAAGCTATATTCATGTAAACTTGGTAGAATATAATGAAGAATGATGTCCCCATATTTTTGTTGATCTGTAAAGCACCACATACATTTAGTGTTCTTTACAAATATGATCTCAAGCTGTCCCTGTTGCACACAAGATTTTCATTTGCTTTAAATAAGATGGTCTGGAGCTGTCATTAACAGCTTTTTTACACCCTTCTTTCCTCGGGGTGAGGTCTGTTATGTGTTTTGAGAAACAGATCACATGGAAAACTCTGTATCTTCTTTTCCTCTTATCTATAAACTTAGTCTCATGGGAGAGAAGTCAGGACCTCTGTGTGTGCAGGATTCTTCACTGAGATCACTGGATGCAGGCAGGACCTCCCAGTTCTTCGGGGTTTATTTTGTATCGAAGTTTGATTGCCAAATAGCATCTCCATGGTAAGTCCACCATGTGGGACACAGGCAGAGTCTTCTCTGCCCCATAGATATGCCCCCAGATGAAAGAATTCTGTTGCCTTCAGTAGAAGCTTGCTCAAATCCTGTAAAAAATGTCAACAATGCTGCTGTATCAAACCTTCTCTGCAGCTAACATTTTTCCTGCTAGGGTGATAATTCTTTGACTCTGACCGTTTGTGTACATGTGCACATATTCGCCTAGCAGCATATTGGCTTTGAAATGGTCTATTGTGTTCATGCCTCGCATTGCTTAATAAATCATTAAAAATATGATAGGGTTCTCCACCAGTATTTTTATTGTCAGTATTCATTCTTTATATTGGTTGGCTTCAACTGTGCAAGATTCACACTGGTGCAAACATCCATTAGCGCTCATTTTCCAGCTGATTATACTCTGAGGCAATGTAAGGGGGGCCCAGCAGCATCTGTCCAACATCAGTTTGGGCCAGGATTTCTCACTGAAATCCTGATCATCTGAAGTGCTGATGTGATATTCTCATTAGTGTCAGAGTTTTTGACCTATTGCAGTGGTGCTGTGATTGACCCAGCTGTAGGCTGCTTGCTAAATCTGTTTGAAACATATTCTGATTTCTTGGGGATTTTTCAATGAGACAAGTCTTCAATTTTTTTTTTTTTTTTTTTCCTTTAGATAGGGCTTCCTTTCCTCTGTTTGCTGAGTTCCTTGGCAAAATCATTTATCTTTGGAAAAAAAGGACTAGAGGAAGGGGTTTTGGCTTGGTTTACTCCTAGAATGAGCTTAGGTGCAGTATTTGTAATTTAGAAGAAATGCAAAGTGATTCCTGCCAAGAAGAGCTACTAAAAGTCAGTTTACTAAACAGCTGATGAAGGAAGTAATTGAGACATCTCTATCAGAGACATCTCTGATTGTAGCCCCATTTGGTATTGGAGCAGAGGGAAGCAGTTCTTGATAGGTAGGGACTGGCTGGGCAAGAGTTGGAACTGGATTAGAAGTTTGTTTGAATGTCAGATAAATTAGTCGTATGTCTTTCCTTTTTATGATGCCAACAGCACATTTTCTTCAGCTGGGAAATCTGCTTTGGCTTTCCTCTATTTTTATAAAATGGTAAATACGAAGATGTGCTTTTTGTCAGTAAGATCTGAGTCACTCAGGCTTTTAGTGTGACCACTGGCCAAAGGTGAGGCCCACATAGAGCAGGGAGGTGTCATGATAAACTGATTAGTGCAGAATAAAAATATCAAACAGCAAAGCATCTCACATCTTGTGTCAAGAAATATTCACTCATGACTCTCTTTCTAAGTGAAGAGGAGGAGACGGCATCACCACAAAGGTGGGTGATCTTAAAAAAAGTGCAAAAGGACCTCACACCAAGAAAGCCTTGGGCACGGTGACCCCATGGCAGCCCCAAAGGGACCCCACAGTTCCAGGTGACCCCATGGCAGCCCCAAAGGGGGACGCCACAGCTGCTGGCTGAGCTGCCTCAGGGGTGCAGCAGAACTACCTGCACCTGCTATATGATGAAATTCCGAATTTAACATCCCAACTGTGTGGTAATGATAGAAAACACTACGGTAAATGGTAGCAGATTGTTTTCTTTGGCTTGTGCTATTATTGAGCATCATCATGCCTGTACTATTGTGCTTTACAAAGAACTTGAATTCTAAGCCTCTATTTTAAGATGCTTGTTACTTCAAAATAGCTATTGTTTATCTGAAGGTCTTCCTTTCTATTCTTGGCAGAGATGTAGGTTTACGTGGAAAGTTTCAAATTACATTTGATTTTTTTTTTTACATTTTTGTGAATTTAAACAAAAACCCCTTTATGTCACCAGTGTTATTGCGTTGCTTTTCAATGTATGTGCACATTTCAATCAAATATCAACCTATAGAGGAATCTATCTAATTTGAATCCCAACATTGGAAAATATATTTCAAACTCCACTGAAGTGGGTTACATGCCTTCTTCTGTTCCTTTTTATTTACTTTCTGATTTATGAGCTTCAGATTGTCCTTGGGTTTTGTTGACATTAAGCTTTCATTCTACCTTCTGGAGTGCCAGAACCTTAAATATCTTTGTTTTTCTTTAGTGCTCACCTTACTTCAGCAGTGGGGCTTTTTTCCTAATTTGAGAGATAGTAAATTGGAAATTGCCTGATCAACTCTTAATTTCCACCAAATCTTGAAAAATTACACATAAGGGTTTCAAAGACCTTAAAAGAATAATATTTTTTTTTAATTGACATATGATTCTTAATATAAATTATGTTTGGTTATTCTCTTTTTGTCTTGCTTCTGCCCTTCAATTTAAGACACATGTTCTTGCCTCACTGTTGTAATTTGATTTGGTATTTTTATCTTAGAAATATCATGAACACCTTCCCAGAATTTCACAGAATCACATTGTCTTAGAATTGGCCCCTTGACATAATATCTCTTGGGGGTTCTTGTGAAGTATAAGGCTCAGATTTAGCCCAAATCCACTACTAAATAAGCTGAAATAATCCCTTGAAAAGAACAAGGAGTGATGCTCGTAGCAGAGTACTGAGTTTCCTTACAATTAGGGGTACTAACAGGTCTTCCAGGCATGAAGTCATTGAGCTTCATAAACACCTTTGGGGATAAATATGTGCTTTGTAAACGAGTTTACTGCAGGTCTGACCAACAGCAGTGCAGGTGTGGGCAGGGCTGGGTACCACGGTAATGCTGCCCGGCCTTGCGCAGACCTGAGCATCCTCTCTGGCTGGTTACCATGACACTTGATCGCCTAGAAATAGGCTTCGGGAAGTCTGGGTCTCGTTCTGCTGCTCTCGGAGCTGGGATTTGCTCTGTTTTGCTTGCGTGCATTGGAGCGAGGGGAGGCCAGTAGCACTGTAATGCTAATTCCCTTCACCTGTCCGTGTTCCTTTCCAGATCAAAGAACCAGGCTGCTGGATTTAGACAGATTTGTACCGCAGATCATTTAACTTCCTCCTCACAGATTTTGCATTTGTTCTTTTGGCAGCTCATTCATAATGGATTGAGATTTTCATTTCTGCTGTACCTCTCTATGGGTTTGCAGACTTCTGCTACAACCCACACAATGGTAGCTGGACTGTAACACATCTGTCCACCACTTAGGATGTCCACTCTTGCTCATTCACAGCAGCATAGTGCTGCTTCTGAAGTACACTGGCTATGACTCATTTATCTGCTTCTCAGCAACCCTAGCTAATTAATAATCCTTATAGTGGCTAACATTGCTCAGACATCTGTGCATTGTGCAGCTGTTCTTACAGTGGTTGATGGACAGAATTAAAGGATATATGTGGGACAATTAAAAAGATTTAGCAAAACTGGCAAAATATTCTTATATAAGAATGCATTCAGTGCCTAAAATGCTTCTTATTCTAGGATCTCAGCCTCTTAACATTTTCTTAAATTTTTTTTTTTTTTTTTGGTCACAGCAGTGATGATTTTATCACTTGTCCATAGTGGATGGGTTTTCAAATGCATTTTACCTCTTGAATTTTGTTTGCTGTTTATTTGCAGCTAGAGAAGTGGAAGTTGGAAGTAGGTATGTGGTGTGGTGCTACGTATTTTTATTACTCCCATTTCTTCATTTTTCTATCAAGGTAAATAGATCAGGAAGAATCAAAAACTGATCTTCATAATAATTCTACATCATGAAAAATAAGACTTTTCAATTCTATAGGATTTAAGAAATGTGCACAATGAGTGTAATCTTTGTGTGTACCTCTTCATGTGACTTCTGTATTTTGCAGCTACTGTCTTTTAAATACTCACAGCAGTGAAACTCAACCTACAAAAAGATGCGAAGAGCAGATAATGTTCATGAGCCAGCAGCCCCATTTCAGTCTCCCTTACCATTTGGCAGATCGGGAAGGGCAACTGCTGCTAATCTTCGCTACAATCTCAAGGCAACCGGGAAAATGGAAATTATTTTTTTAACATCTTAGTAGGCCATGAGCAGTAGCATTCATCACAGTGCCTTGGCCTGATTCCAGTTTGGAAATTACATTCTGCTGAGCAAATGCACCCTGTTGTATTTTCAGTGATTCACTTTTTGTCTTAAATGGTGTGGAGTGGCTGAGCAAAGCTGAAGAACTGAGGCTTCCCAACCACCACAAATGTTTTAATGGTGGATGTGGTCGACCTACAGTAGCTTTTCCTCCTTGTCCATCAGCTTAGTTTACAAAAGTACTTTAAAAAGAAAGGTAAGTGCAGTGCCGCACCTGAAGGGACACTCAGGGACTGGGTTATGGGGACAATTTCAAAGGTGTGTGTGCCAGGGAAGACGGAGACCTCTGACTGACTAGGTACTGCTGAGCTCTTGAAGGCTGTGCATGGATTCAAAGTCTCTTTTCTAAACTTTCTATCCCCATTGTGGGAGCAGTTAATGTGGGAATGTTAGAGAAAACAGCGTGGTAGGAGCTTCTGTAGAGGGTAGGCAAAATAGCATGAGAAAAGTGAAGTTTCTGCAACTGGTGCTACTGAAATTATTCAAGGCTTCTGGTTTTATTGCCTCTAAGGGGCTGAAGTGAAGATAGCCATAGTGGGAAAATGTTTCAAAAACACTTTGCAAGGGTAGGACTTTTTATAAAAAAAAGACGTGTTTTGTTGTTGCTTTTGTTGTTTGTTTGTTTTTTTTAAACAACATAAATGTTTTGCTGCATATTGCTAATATTGCTCAAATGAAACTGTGTCTCAAGGTATCAAAATGTGTCTGAGTAGGTTCCAGTGACTCTTGGGCAATGGAATCACTAGATAAAAAAAGAGGAAAATAACATGCTTAGTATGATCTGTTGAACTGGAGCATTTTATTCAGAGCTGAGCTCTGGAGGAATCAGGTGTTATTTCTCTCCTGGCAGCAATTGAAACTTCCCAGGCTTTTCATGACATCACGTCTTTTCCATGTCTTAACCAGTGACTCATCTTGCTGGCCTGTTTGTTCCTATTTCTAGCTGCCAGCAGGAACAATAAGCTCAATGTTAGCATCCTCTTATTAATGGCACATACTAGTCTGCTCAAGGTCACTGTCTTCACTCACCATTGCGGTTCTTGGTGCTTTGGGTTTTTTTTCCCTTCTTCTTTCTCCATGTGATTTTTGTTTAGCTGATTCTTGGTGGATTCCACTCAAAAGTCCACTTTTGCAAAGGAAATGTGTGTGTGTTAATATAACATCCAGGAACTCTGATCATGCTGAGCACGAGGCAAACTCATGGCTAAGGAGGCCTCAGCCCCAGAGAGCATGAACCCCAAAATGCACATCCTGACGTGAGAGTAGAGGGATGGGGACATACCAGCCACCTTGCTGCAAGCGTCAATAATCTTGAGCAAAACAAGTATAGAATTGCTGGGGGTGATGAGAAATGTAACGCTTCACATTGCAGCAGTCTAGAAAGGTAGAATCATAGAATAGTTTGGGTTGGCAGGGACCTTCAAAGCTCATCCAGTCCAACTCCTGTCATGGGCAGGGACATCTTCACCCAGATCAGGTTGCTCAGAGCCCCGTCCAGCCTGGCCTGCGATGTTTTCGGGGATGGTAAGGCAATGCTGTTTTTGGGGATGGTAAGGCAATGCTGTTTGCTCCCCCACCTTTGAGCAGCCACGAGGTCCAGCAAGGAAGGCAGAACAGGGCAGCAGCGGAGAATGCTCGCCTGCAGTTTGAGATCTGCCGGGAGTTGGGAAGAAAGCAGGAGGGATGGAGGGTATGGATGGCAGAATGGCACTCACTGGTCACGACAGAGACATCAGCATAGCTCCATGTGAGTACAAATGTTTCCTCATCCATGCATAAGGGAAAGTGAGCAGGTCTTGGACATAAAGGGGTCCAGTGTTACTGAGTCCAGTTGACCTGTAGCAGGACAAACAACCTTCAGGATGCACCTTTATTTCTTGCTTATTCAGGTTATCTGCCTTGTAGAGAACAGGAGCTGAGGTGGCTGGTCTTGCTGCACGCTGAGCTGCGTTTGCAGGGAGCCAGAAGTTTCCTGACACTTTGATGTCTAACAGCTTGCTGCCCCTGTAACCACGGCGCTGTGAAGTCAGTTGTCCTGTCTCCAGGGATGACCCAGCTCCAAAGAAGGTACAAAACGCTCTAGCATGGGTATCATGGTGTGGTGCTGAACAGCAGGCAGGGAGAGGTCCCTCCATCACCACACCCCCAAAATTGTGGTTGCTGCTGGTCATTTGGGTTATGTAGCCTCTGTTCTCACTCTGAGCAGCCTAAGCAAGGGTGGTGCTAAGCACACACATCTTGTAATTGTTGCCAACCAACTGGATAACAGGTGACTCTTATGTGTTATTCTTCAAAAAAAAAAAAAAAAATCAAACCATAATCCTTTAAAAAAAACCTTGAACAGTTTAAGTCTTTAGAGGCTGTTTGTCACATACACTGCTAGAACAGTCATGGTGCTGAGGGGATTAAATCCGGTACAGATGAGAAGTTTCAGTGACATTTTATTTGGAACAAAGAACTTGTGACTGAAAATCTTCACTAGAAGAACAATGGTTCAGAATCAGGGATTCTGATTTTTCAGACCTGCACCAAAGAGCGTATGTCGTGATTTAAAAACTCAAATGTTTCCTGTGTAAATACCTTGCTGTTACTGCTGAGATGGCCAAGTAAATTTAAGAAAAGCTAGTTGTGCTCCTATTGTGAATGCTGAGGTGATGGATCTTGTGAGCAGAGGGCATCTGCATGATGCAAATGCATTTAGGTCTTTTTCCCCTTGTGATAAACACTGAATTTTGATTGCTTATTAAGGCAAAACCTTCAAGTTTTTGTTTCAAGCTACCAACTCTTGGTCTCATGGGGGTTTTTAATTGTATCAAGGGCAGGCGCATATGTAAGCTACAAAAGCACAGAGCTGTTAGCACATTAGTGTAAATATACCTCACGGAGACCCTTCTGTGCTCGGTTACAACCAGGCTTTCTGATTCCTCAGCAGGGACAGCAAACGGGCTGGATGCTGAAGGCTCAGGCTCTTCTTCCCAGGCATTTGCCAGACTGTTAATTAGAGCTATACTGGGTTTCTGCTGATCCCTGCCTGCGCCTCATCTACTTGTCTTCTAATGAGTTTGTGGTCTACCTGGAAATCTTGCAAACAACTTGGAGGGGAAAGAGGGGAGCAATCTGTGTCAGTTATTTTCTCCTTCATTAGATAAACGTCTTGCACACAAAAAGCTGAAGTGCCTAATTATCTAAGGTTTGTGGTGTTTTAAACTGTTGTAAGGACAGCTACAGTAAATGCTGAAACTGAGCTCAGATTTTGCAGTTTATTTGATTTTATGTTGAAGTATCTGGGGGGTGTGCGGGGGTGTTCACTGAAGCTAGCATAAAACATGGTGTGAGTAAAGAAAATTAAGCCAGTTTATAGCTGTCTAAGAAACAAATGTAACCTGAGGAAAAAAATTCACTTCAGGGTAGTATTACAAAGATTCAGATGGATGTGGAGAAATGCTATCAAAAACCTTTAAGGGGAGACGACATGCTCTGTACCTGTACAGTAAAACAAAGCCAGGAATCCATCTGTGACTCAGAGAGATGAATCACGTCTCTGCATTGTACCACATCGCTACCAGGGTAGGGTTATGGATAAACTTTACACACCATGAAATATAGGATGCCCTTCGCATACCCTCTGATAACATGAGAAGGCAGGCACCTGAGTATATGCTAAGGAGCATACAAATGCCTTCCTAATGAGGTAAGTGCACTGTCCACCAGAGAACAGGTTCTGTGCCTCCTGCAGCCACGTCCCCATCTCTTGCAAACATATAAATTGGGGGCCACCTCCCATGCAGGAAGTTTGCAGGAAGAATACTGATATCAACAAACCAGAATGACTAGATTTCAGAGATTTCAGGCACAGATGAACTCTGGGCTGAATCCAGGTCCTCACGGAGCTGAGGCGCTGAGATGGTACCAGGGCAGGTTTTGGTGCCCACCCTCAGAGTCCCTCAGGGCTACTTCCCAGGGCAGCCTGGCTGTACATCCTCACAGCCAGCTCCTTCCTCTAAGCCACTGTCAAATTCAATTTCTTTCCAAATTACTCTGTGTGTAGATAGACAATATGTCTTGCAGTTGCTCACTGCCTGGTCACAGCCTCATGCCCTAAGCCAAAATGAGCACTAGCTAAATACAGAGTAGAAAAGAGAAGATGAGATTTAGGAGACAGAAGAACCTGAGAGTGCAGGTGTAAAACAATAACAGTGTGAGCATGAGAACTGAAGAAGCCCGACTTCCTATGGATTTGTTTCCTTTTGTTGCTTGCAAGATCTGAGAAGTTACTAATACTGATTTAAGTCTTTCTCCTAATGAGGCATGAAGAAAGACTCTCTCCTGTGGATCCTTTGGTGTTGGAAAAAGATAAGCACTGTACTTAAGCTTTTTCCCCCAATTAAGCTATGCTTAAGGTTTCTCTTAACCTTACCAACTATTTTTGTGGCATTTATGAGAATGAACCTTTGAGAGCGTTTCTCCTCAGTCAAATTTGATCAAAAATGAGTAGTTATAATGAGCATATGTATATATGTGCATGTGTGGAGACTGATAATTTAATAAGCTGCATGTCCTTAGGAAATCAGGCTAAAATAAAGCAACTATCAGGTCTGTCTGAATAAACACGGTAGTGTTGCTGCTGAGACCTTTCTCCACTTGAAGTACAGTCAGGATCTAGCTGCCAAAGCTGGTGTAGCTGTCCAGCAGCTGACAGAGGATGTGGTGTCAGCAAATATGAGAATGCTCCGTGATGGATTTATCAAGGGCAGGAGAAGAAACAGTCACTCAGGCTGCGAGGTGTAGTCCACCCCATGCTGGTTCTTCAGGTCAGGAGAGAACAGGAGAACTCTTTCTCAACCAGCATGCAATGCCGTGATCAGCGAAGGGACTACCATGTCTTGAAATAAATGCGCAAATTTCAGGGAAAAATCCCTCCTCTTTTAGAGGACTGGTAGAGAAACAGCAAAATTCCTGCTGCATAATCTCTCCGCTGGGAAACTGGCTGTGTGTTACAGCTGTGGATCATCTCAGGGTAGTGCAATAGGCAGAGCCTGTTAAACAAGCTGCAGGGAGCTTATTTCAAGCCCTTTCCTCCTGCCAGGAGCCTCTGTGATACTCTGGTGCAGAACAACAGGCGATCATTGATGTTTTTCCCTTTCATAGACTGGCTAGCGTGTGTTCTGGAAGGGCCAACACTGTCTCTTGCATGCAGCAAAAACAAAGCTGCATGTACGGGAATGATGGACAGGAGGATTTTAAAGCTGAGTGGTTTCCCACCCGCCGCACACTGTGTGTTTTCTGGGATTGTGGTGTTGTGCTGTGTCTGAGCAGAAACTGACTCTGTATTCCTGCAAGATTGTTACAATTGGATTTATTTTACTTTCCCAACTAGCTATATGATTGATAAGTCCTTTAGGCTCTTTTCCTCTAGAGAAGAGAAAAAATAATCACATTTTAAGCCAATGGCAATAAATGTTTTCTTAAATGTGGGTTTTGGAGGACCAAAGGACCATTGATTTCAGAACTGCTGACCCCTAAGAGTAACTGGCAGTCAACGCCTTCTGCTGAACGTGTATTTTGAAGGTGAGGTCTTTTGCCTTCCTGCAGCTGTTTCACAGTGTTGCCATTTGCCGAAAGATGGGTGAAATGTGTTTGTTCAAGTGTTAGATACCTCCTGAGTGAGAGATCTGTTAAGCATACATCTTTTCTCCTTGGTTGTTGGTTGAGAAGGCAGGTCCAGAGGGAATGGATTGGCTACAGGACTGCTGATCTGATAAGGAACTGTTCCTCAGGTTAAGAGCTGGCACCCAAAATGTGAGGGATAAATGTTGTTGGCATCCAACAGGTCATAGCTGACATGTTTTCCATCTGTTTTTCAAAATTCTTCTGTTGTATATGCCAGAGTTTCACCTTTGTGCTGCCAGGCTGAACACAGAAATGGCAACTGCAGGTAGATATATTCTACAGCACTCTATAGGTAAAGAGAATTACATTGAACCAATCTTGAATTCATATGTGCACCTCAGACAGCATGATTGGGATATTCCACATTAAATTAAATTTGTAGAATAATTTTTGTTGCATCAAGTCTTTAATTGCTGTCCCTAACCTCAGGTAAGAACTGAGTCCCCCACAGCATCTATCTGAACATGACAATAAATTGCAGCAATTGCAGTAATGTCTTTCGCCTGGTACAGTCCTGGGCTGTTTTCTATTGCCTCTGCTTTGAAGTGTCAGCTTTCAGTGAACTCTGCTAACATTTTATTATTGCATTGAGGCTGAGGCAGAGAAGAGCAATTAAGGGGTTGACATCTTTGGTATTTTTTAATAGTAAATGTGTCAAAATGCATTTAACAAATCATAGTTGATGCAAAAGCCTAATTAATGCTAAGAAGTAAGTAGAGTTCATTTCAGTTGAGAGCAAATGAGAATTTTAAAATGTATAATAACAAAAAGTGATTGCCTTATTTTAGATATAGAATGTAACTACAACTCCTGTTTCTGAGAATTGAAGTGTTAAGGCCTAAATATTGCTTTTTGTTCCAGGATACAGCTGGACAAGAAAGATACAGGACCATCACTACAGCCTACTACCGAGGAGCCATGGGCTTCATCCTCATGTATGATATCACCAGCGAAGACTCCTTCAATGCAGTGCAGGACTGGTATGAGATGTTGTTGTTGGCTTGGTTTGTTTTCTGGCCAATTCTCTCCTCACAATTGTTTGTTGAAAACGTTAGACATCCCACCTTCCACAGTGCTTTGCATCACCATATTCTTTCCTCTTCATCTAAACACTCTGGGATAAATAATTTGGTTTTTTTAAACTCTCCTTAGAAAAAGTTCTACAGCTTCACTTTAATGAAAAAAGTTATAGTTCAAATATAGTAGCATACTATAGCAGTTGTTGCTTTTAAAAGTTCTACTTTATTGTAAAGAAATTAATCCTTCCATCCATTATTTGGGCTTATGAGGTTTCTGGCTATGCTGATAAAACAATCCAGTTTAACACTGGGTTTTTTTGAGTAAAATTTCATTTAAAATCTAATAAGGCTATATCTTTCCAAACTGCTTTAAAAAGTGGTTGTTTTGGTTTGGTTTGTTTTTTTGTTTTTTTTTTAACTTACAAGTGTAGACACATGGAACAGTATTCACCCTGCCCAACTCGAGATAATTAAAGATCGAAATTTACCCATTTAAAACTTGTGAAGTTTAAATTAGTTGTCGCGTCAATAAAAGGAGGAAGAGCAAAGGTCTAGGGCAGGGAAGAAGCAGAGAGCTGGGCTGGGCCCAACCTGAGCACAGGAACAGCTCTGCCGGGCAGCGCTCCGTGTGGGGCAGTGGGATGAGGAGAAGGAGTTAACATCAAATGGGAAGGATGGGGACTTTGCCCAAAAATTAGGTATTAAACAGATTCTCAGCTGTTATGAACACCTCTGGCTTCACTGAATTCAGTACAACTGGACTTTCTGTTGACGGAAAGCCAGGAAATATTTTTGGCTTACGGTGACAAAAGAAAGCACCAAGTCAGTCACTTTAAAAACTCCATGGCAGTATCAAAGCTGCCTTGGTACCCAGGCTCGCCCCGCTGATGTTTGGTGTCCACTTCCCCTTCTACACCTGGGGGCTCCCCTTGTAGCTCATGCCACCCCTTGTCTTCCTCAGGAAGAAATGTCCCTTCTCAGCCCACACTGCCATCTGATTTTGGAAGCGTTGCTGTGGCCACAGGCTGTGGTAGCTGCTGGGAGGTGTTTCCTGAGCAGGGACCCAGCACCTGGGGTGAAAACATCTGGAAGGCTGGACTCTGCTGGAGCTCACGTTCTGACATGGCATCCTCTCCAAGGGAAATACAGGGCACAGTGGGGGCAAGGGAAAGGCTGGGTTTATCCTCAGATGTAGTATCCCTCTGGCTCCCCTCAAAAGTCTTGCAATCATTTCTGTTTGTTACCCTGTTGCTGTGTATTGCAGATAGGTATGGTCAGTGTGCAAAGACAGGCAACGCAATGGTTAATGTAATCTCCCAAGTCTGATAAATCGATTTGCAATGATATCAGTGACCTACAGGGAATACGTGGCGTGTGCTGGCTGTGGCACCAGCTCTTGGCACCCAGCTCAGTCTGGCTTTTTGTTCAACACCTATACTATATCCCCTCATCTAGGCTGTAACTCAAAAGCTGCAGCAAGGTGGTTTGTTGTTTCTAGTCATTTGGCCTTCTTCCCAGGCCACCCATTATTTGTTCTCACTGTCCACTGGAGCAGTTGGTCATGATCATCACATCTAAAGATCTTGTCTCTGCTTTCACCCTATCTCCTGTATCATGACACCGTGCTGCAAAAGGTGAACTGCAGCACCTTCCCTGGGCTGTCCTTCAGCAGCTGATGATAGAGGAATACATTTTTTCCTTGCTAGAAACACAAACCCGAAGGTTTTGCCAAAACCAGGCTCTTCCACATGGCACAGCCTCCACCAAGCTCAGACGAAGCCTTTTCTGCAAGTGTCTGCACAGGGATTTGTTCCATAGGAGTGCCAGCCTGTGAGCTAGGGCCGTATCTTTCACTAAACTATTAACATTTCCAGCTTGGTTGCCTGATGAAGCATGGTATATATGACAACACGGTTCATCTACCTGTTTGTCTGTTGGTTCTGCTGTAATAAGTTGTACTTATCAGTCTTAATTTAGCCAGAAAAATACCCACTCTCAATCTCTGAGCTGCTACTAAAGTTTGCACAGATGAAGTTTAACCTGAAGGTTTGTGTTGGAAGCGGTTTAACCTCTGCTCCATCAAAGGCAATGGCGCAAGAGTAAGAATTAGGAAAGCTTCACCTTGTGTATTGATCTTCCTGTGCCCCAGGGGCTGCATGGAGATCTTTGCTAAGAGCACCTTGTCAGCCAAAGGACAGAGGTGAACCAGCAGTTTATTTCCACTCTGTACACCAGGAATCTTCCCAACCAGTTTTAAGATTCTGACCTCAAATGATGTAGTGGGCCAGATAAAACCAGCCTGTGGTGGCCCATTTCCTTCCCTTCGGAAGCTTGTCCACAGGAGAGGAGATGAGGACTGGAGCAAAGCCACCACTGCCGTGCCAGCAGAGTCCTCTAGTGGAGATGCAGCAAAGAGACTTCTTTTCACAGTCTGCAACATCGCTTTCTAAACTTGTGAAGCGACAAGAAATAGAAACAAAAGCTTATCTGGTGCTGCCATATCAGCCTCTGCCATTTGCTAGCATAGCAAGTAGGTAGCATTTTTTTTATTCCTCCCGCCGTGCTGATTGATATGCTTCTAAAAAATATTACACTGGATCTGGTCTTCAGTCAGGAACTGTACTTTCCTTGGAAAATTAAGGTGTCTACTTGAGCTCCTTTAGCTCAGAGTCTTTATCTCCATGAGCCTAGTCCCTTCTTCAGGTCAGGTGCGAGACAGCAGCAGGATGCCTGATGCTAAACCCAGAGCCCTAGCAGTCCTGCAGTGCTCCCGTTGGTGCTGCTGAGAGGATGAGGTGGCAGCAACCGGGGAGCTGCATGGGCTGTAAAGTCAGTAGCATGGCCCTGATGCTCAGCCCTGCCTCGTCTCGCCCATCACGTGTGGACAGCACAACCTTCCTGCTGTGCCCAGGAGAGGACGTCTGTAAGAGAGAGAAAGCCAGGAGGTTTGGGACGTGAAACAGACTGATGGGGAGACAAGTGCCTGAACCACCTCTTCCCCGCCAATGAAGCTGTTACCCTCAGTAGCGTTGCTTCTAAATTCCCAGGAAATATCTGTTCCAAGCTGCTTTTTACTGTGCAAAGAGGGTGTGTGGCCTGATACATGAGTTGACTATCTGCTTGCAGAGGTTTAGGTGAGGCTACAACAAACCACACTAGTTCTAAGACCACACTTTAACACTCACTGAAATTAAATGGGTCAACTACCTAGAATATATGCAAAAGCCAACAGCAAAGCTCATCCCAGGTCTTCTTACATCCTGCAAGTTCCTAGAAATTACAGCCATTAATCCTATGCATCCTTTCTTTTAAGTGTCCTGCTATCCTAGCTGGCTAGCGATGTGTTTTTCGGTGTCTAGCTACAGTAAACAAAGAACACTGTTAAGTTGAATATTTTGCCACAAATGCACGTGATGCAGCAGATCGGCTGACCTTTTAGACATTGAGAATAAATCAGCATTACTCGGCTAATATGAATTAAATCCAGTAAGGAACCTGTTAACCTTCTAAGTTATTTCTAAAATAGCATGTGTGGATGGAATTTGAGTGTTTCTCTGGCATAAAAAGATGAGTAACCCACCTGCCATGTGATCATGGGACTGGGTTGATAAGCAAATAAAATCAAGCTTAGATGGATAACTCAATAAAATAATCAGTAAATAAAACACAAAGTGATGCCCCTTCCCCTGACATTTGGCCGCTGTCCATCCCAGTCCATTCTCATTGGCCCTTAAGAATTCCCTCCCAAACATAATTCCTTGGTCCTAAAATTGTACTCATTCTGCTGTTTAGTGATTCAGGTTTTTCAAGATGCTGTGTAAGCAGGCTGTCAACGTGAGCCTCAGCCCTTCTCATCGCTTTTCTTGTACCGTCTCTTCCTGCAGAGTTCCCTACAGAAAACAAGCCAAAAGCACGAACAAACAGCTGAACCAGAGACCTAGCGCTCCAAGTAAGCTCTTGCCCATGACAAACTCTTACCTTCTGTTGAGCTCATAGGGATGTGGAGGGATCTCAAAATTCATGTTTATAGTTACACCAAAATTTGCCTTGTGCAAGGTCATCTCTCCATCAGAGAGACATTTTTTCCCTTCTAGACCTCTCCAGTATCTTAGAGCTTATATCCTCCCTCTAGCCAGGAAACTGCCATGGCAGGTTATGCTCACTAGCCTTTTTATTCTCCAAGCTTTTTCATGAAGCTCCAACAACCCCTCTAAAACTGCCTCCCATGTATGTACGGTGTAATTTACCTCTCGTCTCTGGCTCATTGGCATGGGACTGTTGGAACAGCCTCCTGACCTGACCTTACCAGGGAAATGAGAATATCTCTGCCGGTCTGCCATAGGATTTGTTCCTTGGGTGATCTCGTTACCACACCCTTCTTTTGGGTGGACTCTGGTTTGCTTTGTGTCACTTCAGAAATACTTCACCTAAACTGAGCAAAGGCTAAATTTCTCCTGAGTGAGAAGGGTCATGGCTATATATCAGGTATTTAGATAAGCTCTCGAGGTCGTATATGATGTGAGGAACAGTCCTTCATTCACGTGAATCACACCAATTAATGATAATTATCTTAAAGCAGCTGAGAAACAGTAAGATGCACAATTTAAATGCATTTGGGAATAGCTGGGACATGACCTGCTCTCTTGCTCCTCTCTGGGCAAGGTACAAAAGATTGTATTAGAAGCCTTAAAAGGTTAGGTCTGAGTGATTTTTCTTTACTGCAGTGTGGCAAAAGTAGAGTCAGGTTATTTTAGAAAGAAAAGCATAAATGGGCAAAAACAAAGATGGATTTTACCCGGTATTTGAAAATAACTAATTAATTTCTTTAAATAATAAGATGTCTTTCCTGTAGGGTGAGTGAAAGGGTTAAATGAGCTTTCATGGCTTTTCAGCTCGGTTTCTAGATTTTTTTAGCAGGTGCTTTTGACAATTATTATTTGACATTGGCTTGATAGGGGTTTTTTGTAGATAAGTCAGTGGTTTATACCTCATTTGAAACTGTACTGAAACTAGAATATACTCAGCATTTGATACTGTAAAGTAGATAGAAAATATTATGGAAACTCGCCTTTGGACAATCTAAACAATTTCATGGAAGGGAAGAAAAAAAAAAAGGTTAAATTTAACTTAGATTTAAGTGACAGCTGAGTGCACAAACCATCAGCTTAACTCCAAATTAGGCTGTTGACATATCCATGTAACTATGAACCTAAGACTATTTTTCTTCTAAGTGTGAAGCATATAAAACATGCTTTGTCATTAATTCGGGGAATTCAGCATAAATAATGCACGGCGTTGTTATTGTGTCACAGGAATGTTTTCCCAGCATGCATATTGGTTTGCCCTGACAGTTGTTGAGAAATCTCCATTGTACAAGCCTTTTTGTTGATTTAGATACTTACCTTTCCAAAAGCTTCTGGAAATTTGCTGCTTCTTTTTGCGTGAGGATTTTTTTTTAATTCCTAGTAAGTGTAAATGGCAGCGTTCTGCGAGAGAGGGTTTTCACTGACTAGTACAAAACAAGGAGAAGGATGAGTTTCTGTGGGAGATCCTTCATGCTTTTTTTCTTCTTTTTCATCTTCTAAGTAGTACTTTTAAAATAGCTATGATTCAGCAGCGTGTCCCCATATGACCCCCCAAGGGCTGAAATTAATCCAGAGAGAGGAATGGGAGTCAGAAGAGAAGCCTAGTGATAAGGAGATTTCATATTCCCGGGCTTGTGGTTGATTTTTTTGAGGTCATGTCTTTCTGTGATGAGCCCTGAGAAACCCCAGAGTCCCACATAAACTCATCACAGACTCATATTAGCTCTCACAGGGCTTGTCTACATGGAGGATCTCAGAACGGTGGAAGCAGAGGAGCCAAAATCGGGATTGCAGTGCTTTCCCAGGAGGATGCTAAGAAGAGTAAAGGGTTTCACTGCGCAAAGTCTGTGGTTATTTTTGCATGTTGCAGCGTGGGTCTGGGCTTGTGCACTGGGCTGGGTTTGTTTTCCAGCGCAATCCTAAAAAGCTGCTGCTTAGAGGCAAGTTGCACAGGGAAGTGCCCTCCCTTTTTCCTAGCTGTGTGTGGAGTAACGTGACTGGCTGCCTTCCATGGAAAAGGCGAGTAAGCAACTCAAACTAATTAAAATTATCATTAGTAGATCAGAGCTGGAGGCTGCTGCTAAGTCAAAAGAGAAAGAACCAAGTGCTTTGTTGTTGAAGGAGTTCAAGCAAACTAAACAGAACTGAAAATCTGAGGGCTCTCCTGGGAAAGGGCAGGTTTGCCCACAACTGCAGTGTCCTGTATGGAGAGGTGGCGAGTAGGGACAAGGAGTGGGAAGGTGAGTAGGGACTGGTAGAGGAAAGGAGGGCATCGCTTCTGGCAGAGCAGCCTAATTACCTTTGGGAAGATGGGAGTCTTAAAAGATAGAGCTAGCTTGGCGAAGAGTAAGTGAATAAAAATGAATGCTACCGAGCTAACACTGTTCTGCTGCTGGCTCTGGGACACCTCACTGAGGATGGTGGGAAGGTAATGGCCCCTCAGGATAAACAGGAAAAAAAAAATCTTCTGTTTTGTCATAGGAAAGCTATAAAAAGGCCAAATGTAAGGTCACACTCCTGGGACCCACGGCCAGCTCCACTCCAGTTTCAGTACCTGAGCCACAGGGAGCTTTAGAGGCTTTACCTTCACCCCAGTGCTCCTGCTGAAGCTCCCATGGACTCAATCCCTCTGTCATTGAAGTTATATTTGTCTGATACTTGCCCGTCTGTCTTTGCATCTGCTGTTTTCTGCCTTGGGTATCACTTAATCCTGCTGGGTTCAAATATTAGCTCACAGAGCCTTCCCTTGATCCCATACTTTCCCAGTTTTGTAAATTTCTGTTTCTCTTTAGCAATTGTTTCCATGTTTCTATGCAGTTTTCATGAACCAGTTTTTCTGTTCAAGCAAAGCTGACTTGATGATTCCATCTGTTTGACACTCAAAACACAATTTCTTATGGCATTACTAAAACTGCAGCAAATGAGCATCTTTTTTTCTCTGCTCTGAATTATTGTTGTCATGTGTTTTACAAGAAGTTGTAAATCTAGCATGAAGTGTGTATCTATTGTATAACTTTCTCTATAGGGACAATATTTTTAAGAGATGTAATTTATTGTCATTCCTCGGACAGATTACAGCTGAAGGAGGGTAAGCTTTAGGAGAGTAATTTTTTTGTTCCTAGACTTAAAAAAATACTCAGTTCAGCTTTTTGTCTGGATCTTGTGATCTTTAAAGCACTTGCAAAGTTTTAACAAGAAACTTCATTGTCACACAAAGTTAAGGAGTAGTAAAATAGAATGGCGCTATAAATGACATAGTCCGCGTTCTTGCTTTATGTGTAACCTTGATCATTTTTCTTTTAACCAACATGCAGTCTTGAGATGTTGATGTTGTCATGAATGGTACTTGTTTTCATACTTAATATACTATTGTATTTTGACACAGCTGATGGAAGGTAATGATCTTTTTTTGACCTGCTGTAGGGCCACACAAATCAAGACTTACTCCTGGGACAATGCACAAGTGATCCTGGTCGGAAACAAATGTGACATGGAGGATGAACGAATTGTTCCTGTGGAGAAGGGGAAACATCTGGCAGATCAGCTAGGTACATGTCAAAGCTTTTCTTGCTACTCTTTTTCCTCTGCTTCTTTACACTGTGTTCCTTTTAACTTGTACAATTAAAAAGTCTTTCCAGCAGTAATTAGTAACAGCAAATAGAGTTTTACTGGAACTCCCACTACTACTTGGACTGCTAATGTTTTTTCTCCCCCCAAAATTCATCTGTGTAAATACAAACTGGGCATATAGAATCTGTATCCATTACGTATGGGACACTTCAAAACACACTCGTTCAGAGTTACCGTAGCAACAGACTCCATCAGTAGGAACCTGTTCTCCTGAAGAATCTCCAGTTCTGGTCCCGACCTATCTTTGTGTTTGTCCAGCTCACCCTGGAGAAACAAACCCCAGTGCAGAGCAAAGCAAAAGCCATCGGTGCCTTTGGAAAGTGGTCCTCTTCTGTAGCCTCCCAAAATGCTAAATGCTTTTTTTTAGAGGGCTGAAAAATATACCTGGTTTTATCAGTTTTTCCTTGTATTAACTGTGCTAATGTGGACGGCGTTATCTGAAATTACTTTGTGTGTCGTGTAGGAGGAATCTCTTTAATTGACTATTGACTGCTTAAACCACTGGCTTTCATCATGATGATTCACATAAAGGTTATCCTTCAGTGTGTTTATCTAAGGTTGTGTGGTGACATTAACATCACTGAAATAATTTCCTAATCAGATTAAGAAATTGTTATTGGCCTGAATGTGAACTAAACCAAAACAGATTTAGCCACAGCAGAAGCGAAACTAATGTTGGGCTGACAAATATCCAAATTCAGTTCTCTGATTTCTTGGGCCTTTTATTACGTTTCTAATCATCATCAAAGACAGCAAGTGGGGCTGGCGGAACCCTCCTCTGACTTATTTAGTAACAAGGCAAACATCTCCACCATCACTTTACCCATTGTCCCATAATTTTTAAAAAGTGTTAGAACAGGGTAGATACTTGTTATCTCACACACCAAGGTGACTCAGTCTACCAGCACTGGTGGACTAATCAGTTAAGACAACTTAACTTTATCTTTGTGGCAGAATTATAGAAAACTGATGCAACGCAGAATATCCCCAAAATGAAGCACAACAGAATGTAGCTTATTACAAAATAAACTCTCTGTGGTGCTTGAGCTCTCACTGTTAGCGATATAATAACCTGCTAGAAAAGAAGCAACAGCCTCTATAAATGATGCTTGGCTTTGGAGGCCCCTGGGGTTAGAAATATAAAGAAATGCTTCACGGTTCAGCATGTTTCTGCTGGCTGAGGAAGGGTCCAGCTGGCTCCTGCGTAGCGCAGGTGTCAGTGGGAGGCAGCAGGGATATCTATGCACATCCCCACCGTGGCATCACTGTGCAGCCTTGCTGCTTTGTTTAGTTCTATTCTACTTATTTTTTAATCAGAATGGGTCAGTGTTTGAGAATCCGTACTCATCACTGCACCTAGGAGTTGGTGACTGGACACTGAAATGACTCTGTAGAAGACACTCAACATTATTTGTAATTCAGCAACACTGAACAGCCCTTGTCAGGACGGGTGCTCTGTCGTGACGTGCTGTACAAGTATTTATCACCCTGAAGAGCTTTCCGTCTCATCAGGCAAAGAATGGGAAAAACAGGACTAAAATTTTTGAGGATTTCGCTCACAAGTGTGAAAGTGGGGCAGCAGAAGGAATGCAGCCAGCACCTGGGTTCTCTCCCTGGACTCTAAATTGCCAGGCTGCAGCAGGGGCCACACAGCGTCCCCTCCAAATGTCACCACTTAGTGGCACTGAGAGAACTTGACTCCCCTGTCCCCAGTTGATTCAGATCTGTATCATCTGCAGGTGCGTTGACCAGGGCTATGATGGGGATCCACTTATGCCTTTGACTCTCAGTGACGCTTGATAAATTTTGGAAGTATTTCTGTTCAGTATTCTGAGATTGTGGGAATCAGCTGAGTTTAAGAATTGCTAATGGCTTGTTTTCTTAAGGAGAATTCTAAAAATACTGATTATCATTTTAAAAACCACCTCCGTTATCATCAGTCTCTATTGATTTTTTTTTTTTTCCCCTCCACTTTTCACACAGGTTTTGACTATTTTGAAGCTAGTGCCAAAGAGAACATCAACGTAAGGCAGGTGTTTGAGCGTCTCGTGGATATAATCTGTGAAAAGATGTCAGAGAGTATGGAATCAGACCCTTCCAGGGGCGCTTCGGGAAGGAGCATGCGACTCACAGACAACCCACCCCCCTTGCAGCAGAACTGCTCGTGCTAGTGACCTTTCTGGCTGAGAAATGTCCCTCTCCTTTCCCGACCCAATTTGATGTTTTCTTTCATTGTGGTGCATTATCATGTAGTCCAAAGGCAGAAGTCTCTGTTGTAGGAAACTGGTACGTTTGTTTACTGTGCTGGAGTGTTACTATTATGTATTTCCTCATACAATTATTAAAAAAAATCAGACTAAATATTGTAAGTGCACCTAGTGGTAATGTGAGCTGTATTGAAGAAAAATAATTGTGTAGTGTTGCAAATGTTATTTCCACAGAGAATGTTGCTTTTTTAATTATAAATTAATCTACTGTAGAAAGAGGTTTGATTGTCAAGAACAGCAGGAAACATAAAAACCAATCAGAAGGAACCAGGTCTAAAAGAAAATTGGGATAAAAATCTCTCATAAAGCAAGAATATGCCTTTTTTTTTGACATTTTAGAAAAAATCTCTCCCCAGATATTTGGAGTCATTGTTGCTGTCTTCTAGACACAGGCTGTTGTTTTTTGGTATGATGGAGCAGAAAGTAGCGTGTTCCTGTCTGACAGGTTGAGGTCCTCCAGAGAGCCCAGAGAAGGACGACGTAGATTTTGTGTCAAACCTCTCCAGGTCTGGACCTGCTCTGGTCTCCCGCTCCATGGTGGATTTGTTGCAGGACACAGGAGAGGAGGAATTAGCTGCTGTGTGTTCAGCTGGAGGGAAAATCTGACACGTAAGACTTGGAACAGCGTTGTCATGTCAAGCTAAAAATACCAGGAGCCAAAATGTGAGTGTTGGCAAATAGTGCCAATATTACTACGTTTTCTTTCTGCATTTTGTTGTTGATTTCAAATTTAATTTTATTTTATTTTGTGCCAGATAGGTGCGTGTGTGGGGATGTTTTTTTCTGGGTTCAGATTTAACCACAAACTATAATTAAAAAGGGAAGACTGATTAATAAAACATAGCTGCAACTGGAAAATGGCAAAGATATCATTCTTTGAAGGGAGGAACAATTTTTAATACTTAGCATCTAAAATACTTATACTTCCAACCTCTCTAAAATTACAAAACTTCTACATCTGTGTGTAGAACTTTGTGTGCATTAGGCATACACAGAGCTTGCATTTCTCTGAAATACATGGAGGAATCGGTTTTGTGAATCCATGAAATCCCACATGCTGTCTGCCTGGATGATCACGCATGCAGGTGCGCATCCCAGCTACAAACAGTGATGGCAAATTACGTCTGTTAATGTAAATTCTGAAAATTCTGGGAAGTTTTATGGCTTTAGCTCAGGCCCATTAACTCCTCTGACTGAGGACACTTTCTGATGTCAGAACCTGGGGTTGAGTATCTGCCCTGCGCTGTAACTTGCTGGATCATGACGCTAGCAAATGCTTTTGTATTTCATTCTGTTATGCCTGAAAGTGTCATTGTTCTAAGAAAAACTCACAATATTCTGGAGAAAAATGCAACTGAGCGAATTGTGCGAAAGGCTCGATCCCTTCCTCTGTTTGTATGTTGCTTTCAGAAACCTTGCCTGTGACGTATTTTGGGTGTGTGTGGTCTCGTACTGAAAGTGCCATTTGTGTG
Source organism: Streptopelia decaocto (assembly GCF_964273445.1). Lineage (NCBI taxonomy): Eukaryota > Metazoa > Chordata > Aves > Columbiformes > Columbidae > Streptopelia > Streptopelia decaocto. The sequence goes on from NC_138659.1 coordinate 15,260,585, forward strand.
GTGCTAGGAATGTGGTTATTGTATCAAAACCATTGAAACTGCAAAATAAAGAGAACTGTAGTCACCGGGTGTGGCCACAGCGCTTGTGTGAGCTGCATCACTAGCGTTACGCAACCGTCTCTTTTAAATGCTTTTGAAATACGTCAAACTACATTGATCTTTTTGACCAGGTGATGATCTTTGAGCCCAGCAATCAGGAATCACTGTGCAGATTTAAAACAGAAGGATTAATTGGCCAATACACGTGCAGTCTTTTAATTGCAGCAGAAGCAGGTTTTAGGTTAACTTGTGTAACTAGCAAAAAGAAATAAGAAGTTCCACAGCAGGGAGTGATGGTTTTGAGCTGTGCAGGTATAATGGAGCACCCCAGTGCAAATAATCATTGTTCATCTCAGCAACTCAATAGTAAAAGAAAATGGATTCAGCAGAAGTAGAATCTCAATTCTTTTTACTTTTTTTTTTTCCCTAGCAAAACCAACCTTCTCTACTCCATCTATCATTGTGTTTTGTTGTGTTTCAGTCAGGTCAGATGTAATTTTGGTTGGTTGATTTTTTTTTGGTTGTTAATTAATTTATTTTTTTTTTAAGTAGAGGTATGTTCCAGGCCCTTCAAGTGAGGATGGGCAAAGTTGCTTTTCACAGCACAAGCCTGCAAGTAGCTACATGTCAGAACAGTCCAAAGAACTGGAAAAGGCAGTTATGAATTGTGACCTGCCCTTTAATGCACACATGGAGAAACCTGGTATTTGATGCAGAAATCCTGCAGTCTTATTTTAAATCAAAAATCAAATAATCACGGGGACCAGACATGTAAAATGTGTTTTTAATGGACAGATGCATCATCTGCTCATTTGCATTAAAAGCTGTGAATATAGAGCAAACCTTTTGCCTGAAGTGGCACGTACCTTATTTCAAAATCAATAACTGGTACTTGTATTAACTTGTAAGAGGTAATAGCTGAACATGAGACAATAATTTGTCAAGGCAAGGGAAATAACAGACTTGCTTGCACTGAAGACAAACCCAAAATGCTTGATGGGGTCTTGTATAAAGCCTTCCATTTGCATGGCAGTGGCATAGGATAGGAGTGTTGATAAAACAGCGTGGTTACAAGATAAAAAAAGGGGTGCTAGAACGTGAAAGGGAAGAGGTGGCTGCTCTTCACATGCTTCTCTCCGAGGCTTGTAAGATATAGCACCAAGAGAGGACACAGTTCTGCAGTAAAAGCCACACAGGGGGCTCTGGGTTAGAGACAGGTCTTGACTTCCATCTTGTGGAGAAATAAAGCAATAAAATATTGAGTTTACATCCCTGTATCTCTGACTGCTCCCCTCATCTGACTCCTTAGCTTTGCTTTCATAATCTCCTCTGAAGTCAGCACAGAATGACACACAAGTAACTGACAGCACCGGTGTTACAGGCATGGCAGGAAACTGAGCCAATGTGGAGCAATGCAAAAGGGACATGATAAAAACAATGTCTAGCTTCCCAACAGCTCTCAAAGCATTACAAGAAAAAAGACCTTAGCAATGTACGTCATTTGGAGACGGCAGCTTCAAAGAGATTTAAGACGATGAAAAGCAGAATTTGTGTTCTCAAGACTTGAAATTGCTACATCGGCACTGGTTTCATGGGCAGAAAAAGTATATTCACAAATTGGAAAATGCTGGGACCTACTCAGCTACGAAGACTAGGACAGAGCAAGAATGAACGGTCTTCTGTTAAATAGTCACTGATACAAACTTTAAGATATTAAGGAAACCATTAGGGGAAGAAAAAAAAACAGCCATCAGGAGTAAGCACATAATGGGTCTCTCAGCAGGGGCACGGTACTGTTGCTTGGAATAGAATAGCAAACTGAAGTCTAGCTCACTTAAGGGTTTAAAAATACGAGCTGAAAGCTAGTTTCACTATCAAATCAACAGTGCGGTCAGGCGTTTTGGATCCTAATAGTCCCATTTCCTTAAATGGACTCAATGTGGTTCGTGCCTGGCTTTTCTAATGACGGCTGAGGGAGGCCGGTGACCACGATCCCGCTTCTTCGTGCCAAGCTTCGGTCTCGATTTCACCGCCGCTCTCGGAGCTGCTGCCGGCGATGCCCGGCTGGGGAGCTGGGCTGGCAGGCGGGCCCTTGGCCGTGCACTTACCGGCCCGTTTGAGGATATATCCGGCAGCCCCGGGCGCGGTGCAGCGGCCAACGCCTCAGCCTGCGCTGAGCGGGCTGCGCGCCACACACCTCCTCACGCCGCTTGCGCGAGATGATTGGTCGTGTCAGGAGTGAGCGACAGCCACGTGGGCCAATAGTTGAGGGAAATGAGAAGAGCACGGCTGGTCAACAACTGGGGGTTGGACTCTTCCAACGCAAGAGCAGGGGGGACAGCTTACACGGCAGGCGGGCATGAATGGCGAACCGTGACGGCACAGAGAGAAGTTCCAGGGATCTGTCTCTGTTCTTCGGTCTTTCTCTTGTCCCTCCGAGTTCCCTGTCCTCTCGGTCTGATTTCTGAGAGGGGCTGCCTTTCCCTCCCTCTCTCTCCCCATCTATAGTTTCCCCCACCCCCTCCACCACCAACATCCTGTCCACCAATTATAACGCCCCTCCACCAAGTGCGGGCCCGCGATTGGTCCCTTTCCCCCAGCTGGCACCGCGGAGGGCGCTGACTGACGCGTTACGGCGACGTCGCTGACAGCCCCCGCGACTTCCTCGTGCGGCGGAAGCTGTCGGGGCTCGCGACGGGGCGGGGGTGGCCGCCGGCGGCCGCGCATGCGCAGTCTCGCGGCCGCCTTCGCACGGAGCGGCCGGGCCGTGCGGGCGGGGGCGGCCCGAGCTCTGCAGGGGCCGGTTCGTACCGTTGCTCGGCCGCCGTGCTGCGGGGCCACCGTCGCCATGCCCGGTAGGAACAAGGCGACATCCAGCTACAGCTGTCCGGAGCTGGCGGTGGGACAGCAGGCCGGGGAGGGCGGCCGCGACGCCAGAGGCCGCTCGCCTCACGGGGAGGAGGAGGAGCGCGGGGACGCAGCTACCGCCGCCAACCTCGGCGACCCCGACATCGTCAAGTCCCCCAGCGACCCCAAGCAGTACCGGTGAGGGCCGGCGGCCTCCAGCCTCCCCCCAGAGCGGGGTGGGGAGAGGGCAGACCGCTGGGGCCGCCCCGGCCGGGGTCTGGGCGGGCTGGGGCCTCCCCGCGGCTGGCGGGAGGGGGTGCGGGGCCGGGGCCGCCCGCCCCAGCTCAGCGGGCTCTCGGCACGGCCGGCAGCCCCGGGGCTCCAAGTCGGGCTCTTGGTGGGCGGGGAAGTCGCCCCTGACTGTGGAAAAGGGAGACGGAGGGTTCACGGGTGTGTTTCTTGTCAAGATGTGCTGTCTGGTTTGTGCTCAGTGATAGGCTTGGGACTGCACAGAGGGAAAAAATCAGTATTTGTTCAAAGGCTGTGCTGTGACACTACGTTTTCGAGGCACGGAGATATCAAATTGTTAGTTTGCAGCCCTTGTCCAGGCATCTCCGTTCCAAAAGCATTAAGCTGAAGCATGGAATGTGACTGAAGTATTTCAGAGCAGATACCAGCTTAGAAAAAGTCTGTTAGTCTTCCCGTTTTAGCTGAGCTTCCAAGTTTTCACACAAATATGTCTGTGAGTTGAGACAAAAATTACTTTTACACTGCTGTTTTGCTTGTGTCTTCATTTTTATATTTCTGAGTAACATCCCTTAAAGTGGTAAGAAGGATTACCCTTTGTTGTGGTTTAACCTTCCCTGAGCGCAGCCCAGAGTCTGTGGCCTTCACACAGCTGAGAGCGACCCGCGGAGGCTGAGCCCTTCAAAAGATTTCAGTCAGTCGTTCCTGAAGGGATACTGTTATAAGGTCTTTCTGTTAGAAGATTAGTCAGCCCTTGTTAGAGATGCTTTTTTTTTTTGTCTTTACTCTTCATGACGTCTAATCTGTGCAGTCAGGAGAGAATCTGCCTCAGCCTGGAACTGAATTTTGGATTTGCAGTGACATTGGCTGACAGTGAAATTCCCTGCTGGCTGCCTGAAGAGGACTCTGCCCATTGGCTTAGGGAGAACCTTGCTCCCTCCCTTCTTCGCCTTCCTTTCTGCTTTCTCCAGATCCCTGCCTGCCTTTCCTGGTGTTCTTACTCCTGGTGGTTACTTACTGCGACTTTGCAGGAGGCTCCTCTTCCTGCAGAGTTCACGGTTACAGGGACTGTTGGCTTAGGAAACTTCTGCCTTTGTTACCTGAGGCAGCACAGCACCAAAGCTTGTGAAGTCCATTGCAAATTGTCACCGGCTATTTGTTTTGAGGCTCAGGAACCTTCCCTGCCTGTAGAGATTTGGGGGTGTGTTTGCTATAGTGTAAGATAAACTAATACCAAAATCTTCTAGAAATCCTGCTCTCTATGCTTAGTGGATTTTTTTCAGTTGGAAGCAGAGAGTCACATCTTTTCAGGCTGATTTCCATGTGTGGGAAGTGAGCCTTGCGCAGAACAGACACAAACATCACCCTTAGGAGGGAGAACTTCAGCGTGGCTGGAAGTAAAGCATGCCTGTGTCTGCTAACTATGTACCAGACCTCCTAAGTAAATTTTGCTGATGCATATACGCTTTCTCCTCTGTTCATGCATCAGTGATGGTGTATACTGCAGACCAGTCACAGTGGGCTTAATGTGACCGTCCGGTGACATCAAACTTAATTTAGTGGAAAATGTTATAGTTTAATCTTCTCAAATACAGTGATCATAAAAACAAGAGAGTTCTGACAGATTGCAAAATGTATTTTCAAAAGTGAGTTTGTTGGGACAAATATTATTGTCATATTCAAAGTTGGTTTTGTTCATTAGAACTATGAGTGGGTAGTTGTCTTTACCAAAATATATGTTTTATTTAAATTTATCCATATATGGAATATCATGGGCTTGTATTGCTGGTTTTGGGTAATTTGTGAAATTAAAATATTAAGTGTTTACTCTGCATTGATATGTATTTCAGTATTTACTTAACTTCTAAACAATTATCACTGTTTTAACAAACTTGGTGTGACAACAATCCTGCTTAAACTTGTCCAGCATGTTTGAACAGCAACTTAAATAGTTTGAATTTTCTTTTATATTTCAACCTTTTTTGTATCAATGCTGTACAGTCCTTCAAAAAAGCAACTGGCCTATTCTTGCTTTTGTTGCTACATTGAGAGATTGCAGTTTTTGTCCAGTGTTTTGCATACTAATTGATACTTATGTATTGATTACACATGTCCTTTTCCATTGGGCTGAAACATGGAAAAAGTAAAGAACACCTATGCCAGTTGGTGCCTCTGCTCAGTATAACCTAAACTATTCTAGATTCTCCTGAAGCGAAATCTGAGAGTCTCCCACAGCAGCTTGGTTTAATTGCTGCCTCACTACTGGGTGCTTTCTGTCCTGGTATGAAACATCCAGAAGCCTGAAGATGAGTAATGTAAAATTAGTGTCATCCGCTTCATTAGTTTAATGGAGGTATGTGGAAAGGATCAAGAAGAGCTACTGGATACACCTGGTGAAACAGCTTTATGGCAAATCCTTCTCCTGGAAGGCCAGTGCTGTTCTGTGCTCTGCTTTCTGTGCCTATCTCTCGTTCACTGGGAAGCCAACGCTCTCTATGGGCTGTGGAAACCCGAAGACGACAGCTGTATGCGGAGGTGGAGAAGAAAGAAGGTGGATGTGCTGGAAGGCGTGCTGTAGCAAAGTCAACTTGTCTGGGGTTCTTGCACTCCAGGGGCTGAAGTGCCAGAATGTACAGGGCATCTATTTTCAGGACCCCTATTGTGCATTCAGAAATGCTGCAGGTGCCTAAAGCAACATATTCATATGATGCAAACCGAATCGCTTTCAGAGTGTGTGGATGATTAACTTTGTATCCAGACATTCACATGGATCAAGTGCTGTCTGTAGCTGCTGCAGTTAGTCATAGCACCTCTGCAAGTTATACACAATGTGCTGTAGTTTGAACAAGCAAAAATGCACTTGTGCTTCTGGTTGTAACAGATTTTTACTGCCCAGGTCCTGCAGCAAGCAAAATGGGTGTGTTAATGATTATGCAACCCTCACCCAGAGTATGTGCTCTCAATTTGTTGGATGAGTTGTCATAATTCAGAAAAATAACACAACTATTAAATATTTGTTCTTTAGTTTTTTTCATAGACTTGTAGTCCAAGAAGTGTGGGATTTTTCTTTGTCTCCAAGCTGCTTAACTCTTGTTGCAATACTTGCTTTACGCCTTTCCCCCAAATATGTCTCCCATGCAGTTCAGTTGGGAGAGAGGTACTTGGAGTAATTTGTTTCCAGGCAGGTCTGTGGTTTGCAGAGCTGCAGCAGGTACCCTGCAGCTCTAATAAAAAGCAAAATTGATACTGACTGAATATTTTGAATTGGAATATTGATAATAACACATGTTTCTGTTGTCTGGAAACATTGAAACTGCATAATGATAACCAAGAAGGAAACATGTGAGAAACTTTGGGAACCATGGAGTTGGAAAACACACAACATCCCTTTCTTTGGTGTACTTGTCATGGAGGTTGAGCTGGAAACTGGCTTTGAAATTTCTCCTACCTAATTATAACAGCGGCCACATTGCAAAGTGTCCTGATCTGCTATAAACTTGGGGTTGGACTAGATGACCTTTAAAGGTTCTTTCCAACCAAACTCTTCTATAACTCTATGCTCTGTAACTCAGCTTTTTCTGGGGGTGTGGGTGTGACCATGAGTTTGTTTCACACCAGCATTTTTTTTGTGGGATCAGGTACCACCTGTCTCTATCACACTAGTTCTTAGGTTGGCTCAAGTAGTTTCTGGATCCAGCATTCCTTCCTTTCTGCAGCTGGTGTACGAGCCAGCGCGAGCTCCCAGGAGGGGTATGCTGGCTAATTTGACAAATTGTGACTCTTGATTCCAGATCTGATGGGAAATGAATATTGCAGAGCATTGGTGCTTGCAGCCTGCAGTCTGAAAAGTTGATGTTTGCTGGACTTGTGGGTCTATATATATACGCACATACATATATAAAAATTTTCTGTGTATAAGCTCTGTGTATATCGCTTCTTCACTGTGGCTTATTTTATTAAGCCTGCAGAGGAGATCTGTCCTTTCTAACACATGCCTACTACATCTGTGGACACCATTTGATAGAAAGCATTAATAAAATAAAATGAAGTCTCTGGGGCCTGTTTAGAGGCAAAGACTAAGATCTTAATTCTATTGCATAATATATGTTTCCAAGAGCCTGAGAAGCATAACAAGCTATTGAAGTTTGGGTTTGCCTATTCCAAGTACATGAAGTTTCCTCAGAGCGAGCGCTAGCAGCTTAAATATTTTAGAGAGAGAGAAATAAAAGTCTCAATTAGTGTCGCTGACCTTCTGGGGAGAAGGGCTTCTGCTACTGCCTTGAATTGCATCTTTCTTATTCTTACAGCTGTTGTGAATAGCAGAAGAGTGTTTTTACTTTGGCACTATAAAACTGCTGACTTTGTTAGCCACCATTAGATTTTCATTAGGAAATCTCAGTTGAAGAGCACAGAACTGTTGCAGGAAATACAGACATTTTTGTGATTCTGACAGTTCAGATTTGGGAAATGAGTGTATTCATTGCAAATAATTATTCTTCTAGGTATATAACTCTACAAAATGGCTTATGTGCACTTTTGATTTCGGATTTTAATTACTTGGATGGTGCCCCAGCTGCTTTATCTGAGGAGGAGGAGGAAGACAAGGATGATGACGAATCTGAAGAGGAAAGTGATGAAGAGGATGATGACTCTGGAGCTGAGATTGAAGATGGTAGAGAAGGTTTTGATGAGGAGGACTGTGACGAGGGGAGTGACAGCGAGGACGATAATGGAGATAATGAGGATTTCAATGATCCTGATGACAGTGAATTAGAAGAGCTAGCTGAAAAGGAAGAGACAAGAAAGAGAGGCTGTACAGAAAAACAGGTATGTACTTAAAGCTGTAGGGTGAAAAAAATACAGAGAGGGCTTTCTTGTGATTAGGCATCCAGACTAGACCTTTTTATTGTGCCCGTCCTGATTGATTTATCTTATACTTCTGCCAGTTTCCTAAAGTGTTTCTTGAAGCAGATTTACTGAGTGTTGTATTTTCTCCAGTCTGCAGCAGCCCTCTGCATTGCTGTTGGCAGCTTCTCCGATCCCGAAGATCTGCCTGGATTAGCACACTTCCTGGAACACAGTATGTATCTGCTCCTGTGTCATCATCTCCAGCTTCAGTGCAAAATGAGTGCTGTCTAGCTCCGAATTTCTGTAATATTTTAGCATCATTTCCTATTTCAGCTATCCCAGGATTTAGTTTAATTAGTTGAATGAATTTCTGATTTTATAAAAATACTGAGTAACAATCTCTTAATATGTGAGAAGGTGTCCCGTACTCTTTGGCTGGCTATGCATTAACATATGTCAACATTCTTCATTATCCATTGAATATGGGAGGAGGCATGTTACCTACAGCTTTATAAACTAGGCTGGGGCTACAGATTACACGGGTTATCCAGCAGGTTCTGTGGTCTGTTGCTGCTTAGTCTCTGCACAGGAACTGTGGGTCAGTTCTGTGCTGCAGAGGGCTTGCCATAGCTGTAATTAAGAATAACAAATTAATGTAATCTTGGTAATTTTGCTGATTTTTGTTCCAGTGGTTTTTATGGGCAGTTTGAAGTACCCAGATGAGAATGGGTTTGATGCATTTCTGAAGAAACATGGGGGCAGTGACAACGCTTCAACTGACTGTGAGCGGACAATCTTCCAGTTCGATGTGCAGAGGAAATACTTCAAAGAGGCGCTGGATAGGTAACTTCATAGAAACGGTGATTAGGTGCTAGCAAATGTTTGTATGTGCCTCAGGAGGTCGGGTGTAACTGGTCAGTTCTTCATTTTGGGGTGATTAAGGCTGTTACTGAACTTCCACAGGTATTCCTGCTGCCACAGAGGATATTGAATATAAGGAAATATGATTTCCCTTTGGGCATCTTACTGCTTTTTGAGATAGCACCTGTGTAGCTGCTGTGTGATTACTTAGGATCCACATGTGAGTCCTAATGCACGTAGATTTTGAGTATTTTACCACCCTTAAACTAGTAGCATTGATGACAGGAGAAATTTTATGCAGTGTTACAGCTGTTCAGCTCTCGGAATCCCAGTGATTCATCCTTTGAAATATCTGTTCTGATAGTTAGTGTGTGGGGTTTTTTTCTTTTTTTTTTTTTTTTTGTTCCAAGTCTAATTCATCAAAGTGGGTGGAAGGGCAGCCTTTAAAGTTATGTGTGTCTCAGAAGGATACATTTAACTCAATCCAGGTTATTCAGTCAAGTATGTATCTTTTGCCAGAAACTATTTAACTTGCTCTTTCCTGGTGTGGGATATGTTACTACAACAGGGCTCCATCTCTTAGCATGGTTTCCTTCAGGGAGAGGAAATTACTGGCTCATAAGGGCATGCCAGCTGGGAATTCTTGGTGCTGCAAAATACCTCATGAGGGAGCAGACTCCACTGTGAACTTACTTTGATCAAAGTACATCTCTGCGATGATGCCAAGAGCAAGTGTTTGCGCATTTTACCAAGTATTGCCTAAATTTTACTTGACCGGGCCAAATTCAGCTTTCATTTGCAGATTAGCCTAGCTTTTAGGTGTTTGAAAGTGCAAAAGAATAAAGAACTTAATTGCGGTCTGTCACAACAGCTCACTTAGTTATGAGTTCTGTAGAACAGCGTCTCCTACAAAGAAAATGAACGGATGCTGCTGATGATTCCTGCTCATTCAAGCACTTGTGGATCTAAAGAAACTGAAAGACATCACCTTTCAATAGTCTTTAGCTTAATGGCTCCTGTAGCCATAGAACTCTGTCAGCAATGTGTTACTGTTAACCTTTCGCTTCAACAAGTTCAGTGCATCATTAAAGAAACTCAACAAATAAACCAGAAATATTAGATTCCCAACCTTCTACAAAGTTGCCATTCATTGCAGATTTGTCCCTTTCCATTGCTCTGCTCTCTATGGGTACAGGCGATCAACACTGACTGATAAAACATATAATAAAATTGTAATGGATATAATACCTTATGTTTCAGGACATAAAACAATAATTTGTTGCCTGGAGTTAGGAAGAAACTTTCCCTGTGGACATATTGCTCCTAGTGAACAACTGAGGATTTCCTCTAAGGCATCTGATACTGGTCCCAGTTAGAGCCAGGAACCAGACCAGATGGGTCTCTGGTGTGATCATTCTTAGGATGCAAAGGCAGATGCTCCTGCATCCACTAGAGTCACACCCGACTGTATCCAACCAATTCATTCCTGCTCTATGCACTTTGGTTTTTGATGCTATCACAAAACTGGCTTTGATCTTTCCTTAAGACAGTACAGTCAAGAATGACATAATTTTTAGTAAGACAAGCTTGTCAACTAAAAATAGTGGATTTGGCTTTAACGGTTGTGGTTTTATTCCCTGATTTAATAGACACTGAAGAAAAGCATAAGAATTTTTCTGTTTTGTAGGTGGGCACAATTCTTCATTCACCCGCTAATGATCAGGGATGCAATAGACCGAGAAGTTGAGGCTGTAGACAGTGGTAAGAATACATTTTTGTGTGTTTAGCCCATCTTCTTAAAGAAATAGTGTACAACATGCCTATGGCTCCAGCATGGGCCAGTGTTCTCTCCAGCTCTCTGTGGAGTAAATACAATAAGTTGAGGTCATTGTGCTTGTTTCCTTATTCTAACACGTTAATAACTACAAATTTGCTTCACAGAAGGAAATTGAACCTGGTATAGAAGTGAATGGAGAGTTCACTCTGTTTTCTAGTGTGCTGTGAATATTTCTAGGCTGCCTGTAAAACCTGTTTTAGAAAAAAAACTATCACTGGCAGATATAACTGGTTCAAATGTGTATTCCAAGTGGTCTTCATCTGTCCTCTGACCAGGAAAACTGAGTGATTTGATCTTTGAATTTTATTTAAGTGTCAGTATAAACAAGGACCTGCCTTTGAGTTAAGGTGTGTTTTTTTCAACAGCTTTAGCCAACTTACTGCCTTTGTCATGCGGATCCGTTCCTTCCCCCCTACTGACACTGAAGTAGTGAGCTGCCCACTAAACTGCGTCAGCTTGTTGAACTGGCTGCAGACTAACCCAGCCAAAATAATTAGTTTACAGCTCTCCTGTGCATACTTCTTATTAGCAGCAAAAACAGGAGCAGGAAATTGCAGTTTGAGTTCTTGATTTGGGCAGAATCCCATATTTAGATTAGTGTAAACTGGTTGTAAAGTTGCATTTCTGGAAACTATCTTGCTCAGCTTTTAATTTTATATTTCATTGTTAGGCTAGAAGTTGTTCTCTGTGATATATGGAAGAAACAGGTTTGTAATTGCTCTCTGGCCCTTTCTACTGGGCCTGACTCTGTAGAATATTGACAGACTTGTGTTCCCATTAAATTTATCAAATTAAGAACATTCAGATGGGACAGGATGAAGGTTTACATGCTTCCCCTCCTTATCCCTTTATGTGCTTCTCAGCATGAGCTACAGTTTTCCTCTTCTCTTGACTTACATTCATTACTGCTAGCAAGTCCTGTTTCTTATCCTATTTCACTACTTTGTCATTAAAACTATTTCAGTCTCCAGCTGTGGGGTACATCTCCTTTTCAGTTTGCTTGGGGTTTTTGCTTTGTTTCGTGGGAATGTGACCTCCAATTTTGATGCATGCCACTGCAAATTCTCTAAATTAACAGAGTATCAGCTAGCAAGACCTTCTGATGCAAACAGAAAGGAGATGCTCTTTGGGAGTCTTGCCAAGCCTGGACATCCTATGAAGAAATTTTTTTGGGGTAAGTTCTGAATTTGTTATAAAGTGGTGATCAACTTTTAGCCACTTAGAAGAGGCACTAACATGAGCTATTTTATCATAGCAAACACTAGCCTTGCTCGGAAGCATTAGGGCAGTTATTTGTTTTACAGTAAAGTGGTTGGGAATAAAAGCAGCTGTCTGCTTAAGATACTTTTCATTCTGGTACTGCTCTTTGCTGATGTTAGAGCTGGGTTGCTCTGGGCATATAATCATGGAACTTTCTGTTAATGTAAAGGTGGTGCTCTTTGAGTCATCCATGTATTGCTTAAGCTTGTTTTTGATACTAAAATTTCCTGGGAAAGAGAGTGTTTCTGGATTTTTGTCCAAGGAGGCTTTTCAAGGTAGATAAGTCACAGTTGAACTCGCAGAAGTAGATCTTCACAGCCATGTGAGTGGAGCAGAAGGGAATTTGTCCTTCCTCTCCTGGTCAATACAGAGTTCTGGCTCCCTCACCATTGTGATGCTGGGGAGCATGTAAATTGCTGTGTGATGGGTAATAGAGTTAGCCAGCTTTAAAATGTAGATTTATATAGTTCTGTAGTGACATATACTGAACATCATATTTTCCTCTCTTTTCCCTTCCCTGTTGTGCAAGTTCATTGGTGAGGGAACAGCTGGCAACACGCAGTGAGCTGTGCAGTGCACGGGATGGGTGATCTGATAATGCAAGAGGACTCTGTCCTCCCTTGTTAGAGAAATATCAACTGTCCTTACAGTAGAAACTAGAAATTGGAAGATGATAAATCTCAGTTAACATTCTCTTAACTCTAAATTCCTATTAAGTATTTTTAATGTGCTTACTATGACTAGGCTCAGTGCCAGGGGAGGAAAAGAAATTCTCACTGTATCTGATCTTGATGTAACCAGTGTCTAGATAACTAACCACCTTTTAATGTTTACAGGTAATGCAGATACACTCAAACATGAGCCCAAAATGAATAATATTGATACCTACACCAGGCTGAGGGACTTTTGGCAGCGCCATTACTCTGCTCACTATATGACTTTAGCTGTCCAATCCAAAGGTAACATCAATTGTTCCTTAAAAACAGGCTCATTGCTGTTGTTGGTGTGGTGCTTTTGTTACCAGTTCAGCTGTAGCCCAAGCCGTTTTAGTGGGTTGTCCAGTCCTGCAGGATGTTTTTATATGTAGATTTTAGCCTGGTTTCCAAATGAAACTTCAGCAATTATGCTGTGTTAATTGTCATACTGCTACTTCATGAGAAACTTTTAACTGAAACTCTTGAATACTGCTGTGTGTTCTGGACGTAGAGGGATGGAATGAGTCTAGCAAGTACTGGTAGTTTTGTAGATCCCTACGTTGGTAATTCCTTTTCAAGTAACGTCATGTGCTACTGAACTGTAAATCCCAGTCGTATCAGCCTAAGATTATGCAGCATATGCAAAACCAGAGCTATGACCAAAGATAGAGTTCAGTGAATATTAAGAATTGGCTCAAACCAACAGCTTTGAAGCTTATAATTTAGAACTTTGCAATTTTAAAATATACTGACTTGCAGCCTCTTAAAACTGTTGAGATAGAGTATTTGTCTTAGATCTTCAGGAAATTACATTTCTGGCTTTATTTTTTTCTCTCCTTATTAGAAACACTGGATACATTGGAAAAGTGGGTGACAGAAATCTTCTCTGAGATCCCAAATAAGTAAGATTCTTTTGATCCTAAAAGGCATTACATATTATAACATCTGTTCTTAAAATGACTGTTTTTAAAAAACACCCCTTACTGGAGAAGAAAAAAGGAAGGGGCAACTTTGGAAATGGAAGACTGGCATTAATTGTTTCAGGAAGATTTTTTTTTTATGCTTAACAATTGTTTAGCCTGCCAGCCGTGTGGTGCTAATTTGCAGCAGTGTTTGCTTAATGTGTACCTTGATTTTATGATAAATCATTCAAACCTAGATTATAATTTTACATTTCTTATCTTTGCTTTATGTCAAATATAATTAGAAGCAAAATAAATTAAGACCATATCTTGAATTTAAGTGTTGTCCTCAGGGTGGCAACTGGTTAGAACTCGATCTATTTTTTAATAATTCACTCCACTGTGCTGTCTAAAAAGTGGGGTCTGCAAAAGCTTTACAGACTTAAAAAGCATTTTATTTCCCCTTTCTCTTTTTGCAAGATGTTTATTTCCGTGCTGTGTGGAAATGCACGTTTGAAAGTCTAATGCCATACAGAGACATATTTGTCTCTCCTGACCCACGTCCTTCCTGTTCCTCCTTCCCACAAGAAAATCCATCAGGATTCTATGAATCCAGGGCCAACTCTGGAAGTTTTTTACTGTACTTGGCTTTGCTTTCTTCTGTTAGGAAAGCAAGCTTTTTATTGTTACCGTGTAGGATGGATGGAGAGGGTGGAGTTGATGTGAAATCAAAATCTTGGGTAATGACTCTTTTGTGTGGATCCCAGGTCAACTCCTGCTCCTGGGCTGCAGCCTTTGTGGAGGGTCATTTTCTGGTTGTGTCATGTCAGAGATAGGGGTGCTCACGTCTTGTGATTATCTCAGTTGAGCCTTGAGTCCTTGCCAGTAACATCATGCTTTAATTTTGCTTTCAAGTGGTTTACCCAAGCCCAGCTTTGGCCACCTGACTCAGCCTTTTGACACACCAGAATTTCACAAGCTTTACAGAGGTAAGTAAAATGGATTTGTTTTAATGTTTTGAATACATAGCTTCGTATTTCCTCTGTGTGATCCGGGTACTTTGTAGAATAATTCTCTGTGGTCCTGAATACATTTTAACCATTCTTTCTGCATGATGTAAAATTCCTTATCTATGTTTAATCATTTATATTCAATATATTTATTTGTGTTCAGTTGTTCCAATCAGGAAAATTCATTCATTGAGTATCACTTGGGCACTTCCACCGCAAGAAGAGCATTACAGGTATGGTGGTGCTGCGTTTTACTTCTATGACATTTATGTTGTTAATAATTATTGCCTTTCACGACAAACCAAAGAATCTCATTGATTTGTGTTACAGATTAGTTTGGTTCAGCTAGGGGAACATTTTTTTAAATGAATGAAACTGATGCGATTCTGGTTCCTGTTATAAATTGAGTGGAATTGGTACACAGCTGATTCAATGTCATTCCTCACTGACTCAAATCAGTCATTATGTTCTGAACCCCCACATTTTTAGTTTATTATCCTAGTTCTTCCTGAAAATGCAAAACTTGCCATGAAGAAACAGACAATGTATATTTTAGTCATTTGTTTAGTGATTTGAGTTCTTTCTGTGAAACGTATTACTTCCTGGCATTTAATGTCCTTCAAATTTTCTTTTAGGGTGAAACCTCTTCATTATATTTCCTGGTTGGTGGGACATGAAGGCAAAGGCAGCGTTCTTTCCTTCCTTAGGAAAAAGTGTGTATTTTTTAGAGCATAATTATTAAATATTTTGCTATCATTAAAATAAAGGCAAACTGTTTTCTGTACATATATTTTCTATATGTATAAAAGCAGGCCGAGTCTGCCTTTTCCTATCAGCGTTTTGTAGTGATGTTCTTTAAATTGATGATAGACCCAAGTAAGAAATAAGTGGCTTCTGCTCTGTGTTCCATGGATCAGCAGTACCTGCGACTGATCTTTAAGAGGTTTTAAAAAGGGTACTTAGCTTTTTCACTGTTTTTCTTAAATTCTGTGTCCTGAGGTTCTTCGATTGGAAAGGCTTTGCGTAAACTCTAAGTGGGTTGAAAGCCGTTGAAGTAAAGCTATGATATGCTATAATTGTTACTAAGCTCAAATAAAGCTGAAATGACTAATTAATAGGTACCTATAACTCATCCATAGATTTTGGGCTCTTGCATTATATGGAGGAAATGGTGAGACAGGATTTGAACAGAACTCCACTTACTCCATCTTCACCATTTCTGTGACCTTGACTGATGAAGGTTACAAGCACTTCTACGAGGTAGGTATGGTTTACTGCAACTTGATTTCCCTACTGTTTTGCTTATGTTTGGAAAAATTAATCTGTTCCTTTATGTCTGCAGGTGGCCCATGTTGTATTTCAGTATGTGAAGATGCTGCAGAAAAGAGGGCCAGATAAAAGGCAAGTATTTGCCACTACATCAGGTATTTGTGAGATTGTCCTTCTCCATTAGCCTTTTATTTGTCTTGTTTGCACTTTTTGTGGAGTTACTAGAGCATGAACTCTGAGTAGTGAAGTAGTAAAGCTTGTCTGCATGGGAAATGTATCCATTTTAAAAGTTTAGAAACTAATTTTCTAAATGTTTTTGCTTGATTCTTGGTGGTTTTAGTTAGATTTATTGTGGTCTGATTCCTAATTTTAGTAAGCTGAACTAGTGTAGTTGTAAGGTGCAGTTTTGCATTTATTTAAATAAATTTGTTGAGCCAAATCTATGGAAGTCAGGACTGTGATCTTCTGGTGTTCGCCTTTATGTTAATTTGGGACCAGATTTTGACTCATTGTAATTAAGTCTCTTCAGAAAACAGCAGAATTTTCTGCCAATTGAGAAATGCCCTTTTGTATGGAAAGAATGTGTGTACCACCGGCTTCTGAATGAGTCACTGAACTCACCCTTGATGCCTTTTCTAGAAGACTGTTTTTTTTCAGATTCTTGATAAAAGTTGCAGAATAATGGAGACAATGCACTTCTATTATTTTCTTACTTCTTTACAGAATATGGGAAGAAATCCAGAAGATTGAAGCTAATGAGTTTCACTACCAGGAACAGGTATTCATTCACTGTTTAGTGTTGATATGGGTAAACCATAAAAAGGATTTATTTTTAATTTTGAAACACATTTTCAAAGTTCAACCAGAAACAAATTATGTACTTAATGAGACTGTATTTTGCTGAAAAAAATTGTATTCTACACAGAGAAATATTGTGACTTTTTCCTTAACAGAATTAAATGTTACTTTTTTCATTCTTCACCTGGTAGGTAGGCTCTTTCTTAGTTTTAACCACTAGACCCTTGTGTGTGAAGTTCTGTGCCCATTAACAGTGCTCCACAAATTGTTTGGGCTTTTTCAGTATTTTTGCCTAATTTCACTTATTTTAACCTGTTTTGGCACTGCTGATTTCTGGACACAGAAAAGCCGCGTTGCGTGAAAGGTGGGACAACATTACGCAGTTAAATGTGGGTTCGTGTCAAGTCTTCCATGGCTTATCAAAATAGCAATTAGCAAAAAATCTTACTTTTTAAAATTAAAGAAGGGAATACAATTTAGATAATTTGAGAAGCCTCACTTCATTGACTTTCTTACTGTCTCTGCATGTAACCACCTTCTGTTTCTTATTAGGTAATTTGTTTTTTTTGAATAGCATTAAAATGTCCCTTGTGGGAAAACAGATCCGTATACTACACATATGGTTAGTTGGTTTCTTTAAGGTACACAGATGCAGGAAGGAGAGTCAAAAAAAAAAAATAGGAAATATTGAAGGTGGAGTTTTTCTCTTTCCAGATGCTCCCTGTATTTTCAGACACTCTTAAGACCTGCCAGTCTGCTGTGAGCATCAGGATGTTAGAAATGTCATTTTTAGCAAATCCTTGCATCTGTAGCTCTGCCTTCGAAATAGCATATGGAGGATATTGAGTGTCTTGAGTGGCGTTTGAATAACAGAAGTGGATTTGCAAGTGATACAGACACCAGGGACCGCTGCCAACAACCCCAGTGATAGATAACAGAGCGGTGGATTTCTTTGGTAGGAACAAGTTTACACTGATTTACAAGTTCATTTGTTAAATGTCGTGTGGTGGTTTTTTAGTGGAAAACAGGTTTTATGAATTTGTTAGCGAAGTTCAACTGTTATGAGATTACAACAGACCATCTTCTCCTAAAAAAAGCTTTCCCCAGAACAGTAAAGAAGAATGAAGAATCTGTGATGGATGGCTATTTAGTGTATTAGACATAACAGGAATTAATCTCTGTTGTCCTACATGCAATATGTTTTATTATTCTGTCTTTAATTGTTGCCAGCAGAGGTTGTCCAATTTGAAATTTGACTTTTTCATCAAAATGAAGCTATTTAGTCGTGAACCGTTCTTATTAGTCTTCTTGGTTCTTTTAATTATTCCCAGCTAGAATTTTATGCTCCCTAAAATTGTTACTGCTCTAATAGACTTCCCAGTCTAATAGACTTCCAGCTTCCCAGTATCAAGCCAGGTAAGGATAGAAAACACCTGAGTGTACACTGGGGAAATAAGGGTTATTTCTGTTAAGAGTGCTGCCTATTTGGCCAGTTGATTTTGAATGCTCATTAAGAGATTACTGACAGTGCAGGGATTGAACTCGGAAAGCAAGGAACAGGGACATATATGTGCTTGTGTGACTGGTTGTGCACCTGAGGGGCAGATGAGTGACCTAGTCATGGCAGGAGAGGTTGTTTCCTCAGGTGTACGGTGTCTTAAGAAATTCTTGGTCATGTTTTCCACTCTGTTTATAAGACACAGATGTGTCAAACTCACCTCTTTTCAGGTGAAATGTGGGCTGCTTCTGGACCCACAGCCTGTACAGTATGATGCTGCCTGGTTCAAGCCAAAAAACAAACCAAAAATCATTCATCAAGAAGCGCTCCACTGGGCAGTCATACACAATTAAAAGGCAGTCTATACTTTCACATCAAAGTGGGAGAATATCTTCCTCCTCACACTGCACATCATGGTAGAGAACTTGGGAAAGGAGCAGAACCAGAGATATTCATGCAGCAGCAGCTCCTCAATTTGATCTTTCCAGCTTCCAGGTCACTTTAAATCTCTAATTGTTTGACTTTGCTCATGTTCGTGGGAGGCGAGGAGTGCATTCTGCTGGGTCTGTAACCTTTAATAGTGTAAACACATGGTCTAGGCCATTTCTTCTATAAAGATGATGTCTGATATTTCAGGATTCTCAGAGGAGTCCACCAAAGCTAAATGCTGTAAGAAGCAGAGCATGCAACTCATGCTCAACATACCTGACCAGTCAAGCTCTTCTCAGAACAAAATGTTGGTGTTTTATTTTTCTGATGATGTGAAAAGTAGCTTTACATATTTGCTTGCAGACAGATCCCGTTGACTATGTGGAAAGCCTTTGTGAGAACATGCAGTTGTTTCAGAAGGAGGATTTTCTGACAGGAGACCAGCTCTTGTTTGAATACAAGCCTGAGGTAAACACTCTTTGAACCCTGATTACATGTTTTGATGTAAGGAAAATATAAGCATACTATATAATGTAGGCATGTATATAGGCATATCATTAGCCATAGTATAGGCACAGGCTTTGTTGAATCAGTCTTTTTATACTCAGAAAGCAAATATTTTTTTGTAAGCTTGTTATGTCTTGTTCTTCATATGTTCAGACTGAGAAGTCTTTGCTGGGTCAGGCAGAGCCAGAGTTGCTTTTGAACTGAAATACTGTCTTGAACTTGCAGATCATTGCTGATGCCCTGAACCAGCTCACTCCTCAGAGAGCCAACCTCGTTTTGCTGTCCGCTGCCAACGAAGGCCAGTGTCACCTCAAAGAGAGGTGGTTTGGAACGCAGTACAGCGTGGAAGGTAAAAGAGCAGCACAAACTTAGATCCACTCATTAGAGATGTTAAAGGAGTGACAACACAAAATACAACCCCATGAAGTAGAGAAATCAATCCTCAGTGCTTCACTGACCTCATCATTAGTCAGATTCTCTGTCCTACTTAATAATTGTTCTTCTTTCCTTGGTGTCAGTTGGTTCCCACCCCCTGGTTTACAGGGATCCCTGCTGTTCAGGTCCCGAACACAAATGAGTAAGGGCAGGGTGTGTTGGTAGCTGGGTCACTGCTGCAGGCAGCCTTGATTTACTTTTGAATAGGACTGCTTGGGTCCTGCTCCAGGGGAGTCGGTAGGAAGGGATTTAGGAAGAGTCATGATGAGCCAGGTGACATTAGGAAACTCGTACTGCAAATCCTCACGGAAGTAGCTAAGAGATGAGGTGGAAACAGGGTAGCGTTACCTTCCTGTTGAACTAAATACATTTCATGTTTTTTAATAGATATTGACAAGTACTGGAGTGATTTATGGGCCAGTGACTTCAAGTTAAATCAGGATTTACACCTTCCAGAAGAAAACAAATACATAGGTAAGGCACCTGAGCATGCATGAAATCTTTTGCCATTGATTTACTTGAGAATTTTATGTGGTTTAGAAACAATCTTTAATTTCCATCTGAACATCAACCTGGTTTTGCAAGTTAAAAAATATGGGAGGTCTGTTCACCTGAATTTTGTTTACTAATAATATACTTCTATTTATAAGAACAGAGTTTTTCTAAAGTGTAGATGTAGAGATCCTGTAGCCATAACAGAGCTTGCCTCACACAATCAGAGTTCACACCAAGCCCTGGATACCCTAGAAGAGCAATTTTATTTGCTTAATCTAGCGGGTTTTGAAAGCATCTAAATACCATCTAGCTTTGTTGCCAAAGCCAAATGAAAATAAAGCCGGAACTTGTATCCTGGGTGGAATGCAGCATCACCATTTCTGCCCTGTTTCTGAGCCACCATTCTGATGTGGAGCTGAAAAAGAAATGTTCCTTGAGTCCAGGGAAGGATTATCCTGTATAACTTAGCAAGCTGGGAGGGGAAAAATGTATTTTACTGATAATCTTGAAGACTTTCTTGCATGTAGCCTGGCTGTGTCAGTGAAATCTGCTAACTTCTGGTTTGGGTTTGGTTTTTCTTTTTGTCAGCCACAGACTTTGCTTTGAAAGTTGCTGACTGCCCTGAGACAGAGTATCCAGTCAAAACCCTGAGCACACAACAAGGCTGTCTCTGGTACAGGAAGGACGATAAATTCAAAATCCCAAAAGGTAAAATGTGTCAGGGCTTTCCAAAGAATAGGAAGTCCCTGTTTTTATCAGCTGGAATTTGTTTGAAGGCAAATAACCCAGTGATAGTGTTCACTATTTAAACTCAGTGTTTACTCTCAGCTCTTCCATGGTCCTTGGTCCTCTTAGTATGTTTATTACCTACAATAAAAGAAGCAGATAAACTGCCTTGTGACAAAGAAAGGCTGCTGAATACCGCACGTTAAAACTGGAATCACTGAAATATACTGACTTCTGAATGTGTCTGACTACAGACAGAATTGGACGGACAGAACTGTGCAGACAGAATATGGTACTGAGACGTGGGCTTGAAAATAAAAAACCACGTTAATTAGAGGAGACTATAGTATGTTCTACAGAAAGAGAAAAATATCACCTGCATCAGAGACAAATGTGGAAAATATATTGCTGCTTTCAAGCAGAATGTCACCCTTTTTAGTGTCTGTTAAACAGATGTTTTGTGGATTTGTCTTTTTTCATTTATATTGGTCACACCATCTAAGTTAGTATTCTGCAAAGCACAGCTTTGTGTTTTCTAATATTTGGGATTTTTGCAGGAAGATTTTGGAGTGAAAAAGAGATGTTTGATGATGACTTAATATAAGCAATATTCTTATAGCTGAACAACCATTTTCATTAGACTCAAATTGTGACCAACAACCTCTTGGAAATAAAGTTGGCTTTAGAAAGCCGTCACTTTTTATACAATTGCTCATTTAAGTTTCTTTTTCCCCACCAGGTTATGTTCGATTCCATCTGATCTCCCCGTTGATACAGCAGTCTGCAGAGAAGTAAGGAATACATTATTTATCCTTATCTTGCAGAGTAACTAAATTACTGTACTTAGTGAAAAACCGTAAAAAGAGATTAATTTTGAACTGGAATAGAATAAGGCTTCCTTTTCTCATGTATGGTTTTATCTGTAGTTCGGCAAGGGTGGTTCTGCAGCAAGTCCTTACTGTAGCAAACAGGTGCAGGGGAGTTTCATGGTGTGTTATTCCCCAGTGCAAGTTTTGAAAAAAATAACATAACAGCAGCAGCACACATACCAGAGGGAAGTGCTGAGAGCCTTTATCAATCTGTTTTCATCTTTGTTAGTTTGGACTTTGAATTGGAATCCAGGCAATAACACAAATCTGAAAGCACGGACTGTAATTTCCACATTGTGTAGCCTGATTTGCTGTACAGGGTGTTCTAAAACAATGGCCCAATTTGCAGTCACTGTATCTCTGCAACCGTGAACTGCCCCTGAATGAAACTCTTACCACTATAAAAAATGGTTACTAAAACTTGGTAATTCATTTAATAATTTGTAAATATTGGTGTAATTGTAACGTTGCCATTGTGAAATGCCACACTGCTTTGAAATTGGGTCTATCATATTGAAACACTCTGTAGCTTATTATTATTTTTTTCACCTTGATAAATAGTCATCTCATTACTCAAGTCTTCAGCATAACTGAGTCCATCTATCATCCCCTGTTCCTTTATGGAAAGTGTAATAATCTCATTTGCTGTGATAATTCCATGTCTTGAGCTTTGGCGTTGCATTCCTACCTTGAGATCTTCAATTATGCAAAGCTGGAATCTTACTCGTTGCAAAGAATAGTTGAATGTTAAAATACTTGTTAAGTAGTGTCGTGTACTTTCTGGAGAAAGGGAAACTTGCATTCTGTATTTCCAGGTTTGTTGAAAGTTTCTTTTTGAATCTCATTTTCCTCAAGTATTCATTTCTGTTGGACAACTTCTGGTGTGTACCATTGAACTCAATGGACTTGATTTTTATTTTTCTTCTATTCTTTCATTTTTTTCTTTCTTTTTAACCCTCTGCCCTTTTCTCCATCCAGCATAGTTTTATTCGACACATTTGTGAACATCCTTTCCCACAATCTCAGTGAACCAGCTTATGAAGCAGATGTCGCTCAGCTGGAGTACAAATTAGTAGCTGGGGAGCACGGCTTAGTCATTCGGGTGAAAGGATTCAATCACAAACTACCTGTGAGTACTGAAAAACTGGAATATCTAATACAGAAATGTGGAGTTACTGGCTAGGTTTGTTTCAATAGAATGTGGAAATTCCTATTGATTTGGAATATTGAGATTATTTCATTCACTTTCTAAAAATGGTGTCTTTTTAAAACTGACTGTAATTTGGTGTAGAAGTGTTTAGTGAAGAACGGCTAACAGTTGAGGAATGTTCCTTAGTAACCCCGTGTGTCTCTTATGTTGACCAGATGATGATTATTTTTAAAAAATTATTACACAGGATTAAATTTAAATTGGTTCTTTTTAAAAACAAACCAAAAACCTCACTTAAAACTATTTTCTTTACAGCTTCTATTTCAGCTCATCATTGATTACTTGTCTGACTTCAGCTTTACTCCAGCGGTTTTTGAAATGATCACGGAGCAGCTGAAGAAAACGTACTTCAACATCCTCATCAAACCTGAGACTCTGGCCAAGTGAGTTCTGGGCGAGGGCAAGAAGTGGCTGCACAGCGAGTGTTGGGGTTGAGCTGAAGGGCTGAGGAATCACTGCTCCTGGAGGCCTGTGCCAGGGTTTGCTTGTGGCTCAGAGGGCTCAAGCAGCTCTGCAACCAGCGTGTCAGCCACGCAGGACAGGTTGGACACACAGGAGCTGCCGTTCTGCAGTGACTGCAGCTGACAGCAGGTGGGCAGGATCAGCCCACAGCAGCGCTCCTGGGGACCGAATCCAGTACGATTCCGAGTCAAAAATGGGATCTCTTACGTTAAACAGCTCTTGACAGCCTCTGGTTTTGTTTTCTGTTTTGCATTGTAGGGATGTGCGTCTCCTGATTCTAGAACACGGCAGGTGGTCCATGATAGATAAATACCAGACGCTGATGAACGGGCTTTCCATTGAGTCTCTCTCATCCTTTGTTAAGGCCTTCAAATCACAGCTCTTTGTCGAGGGTCTCGTACAAGGAAACTTCACAAGCAGAGTAAGTACAGCTTCAGCAGCTGACACAAATTCAAATCTGTTTTTAAGATGCTGTAGCACAGTCACCACAACTCTAGCGCTCACCTGCCAGCTGGTGCCTCTTCTGTGCGGGCATGTAGAGGTTCACGTCACCTCTGACAGCCCAGGAATGCCCGTCTGGGTGAGCTGCTAGCTTGAACAGAGTCTTGGGGGATTCAGGAATTTGGATTTAAACTGCAGAGAGGGGAAAATATGATGGAAATACATCCATAACCTGTTTCCCCTGCTGCCCCTGTTTATAATATTGTTTGATGTGTTGATATATTTGATACTGAGAAATTGTCATGGTGGCGCCACAGGGGAAGGCTTCCCTCAAAGTACATTTATCCTGTAAATCTGATGGCCTGTGTGGTGTGATCAAACCTCAGTCTTGTTGAACACCTGCAGTGTTCATCAAAGTCTTCTGCCCTGGGACTGGGTCACACACAGTCCTGTCAGGCTTTTTAAGAGAGGGTTGTAATGGGGCTCAGCCCCGTGTCATTGCTGAGTGCCTGTGCGGGACGTGGGAGAGAAACCTGCGATGATGATTTGTGCCAGGACGTGTCTTAGCTGGTGGTGTTTGTCCTCAAACTGTTTCAAGCCTCCTAAAGAGAAAATGCTCCTGTCCTTCGGGATGTCAGAGTCTTGTCATGTCAGCTGTTCCGTCCTGAGCTGTGGGACAGAAGGAGTCTGAGAATGTAGTAGTGGTTTACTAAAAATCTTAATTCAAAATATTTTTATTGCTGTGGTTTCTGTGCGAGTTTCCTTCCAGAACTCCAGCTTGATGCACAAGAGAGGGGCCTTGTCGCCTCCTTGTGACAGCTGATGCTGTTTCTCTGGCTTCTGCTTTCTCCTACTGGAGAAGTTACAGTGCAAGAAACGGCCTGAAGACTCTGTTCTGCAGCTCAGTGCAGAGGTGCCTGGAGGGCCTCGGGATAAGGCGAGGGGACAGGGGTGTGCATGGCACAACAGAGCTCGGCTGTTCTGTGCTTGGGCGTTGCTTTCTCAAGCAGTGCGCTGGGTGTGTGGTTGGGAATTATCTTCCAAGTAAAATGTACACTTCTGTTTTCTCTCCTAGGAAGCAAAGGATTTTCTGAATTATGTTGTTGAGTGAGTATCTCTTGACTCTTGCACCACTCAATATGTGGAAACTATAATCAAGCTAAGATTATTTTCTGGAGGAAGGGGTCAGGGTGGGAGTGATGCAGAAATTACTTTCTCCCCTCCTGGGTACGGCACTGCCGGTGTTTGCAGATGTGACCATTCATCATGGCAATTTAAGCAGACATTGTTCTGGTTCGGGGAAGGGGAAAATAATGTCTGTCTGGGTGTAATTAATTTATTGGTTTTGGTTAAGATGTGAGCAGGTGTTTGACTCTCTGCTGTCTGTACTTCCCTCAGAAAGCTCCAGTTTTCTCCCCTGGTCCATCCCTGCCCTGTTCAGTTCCGAGTGGTGGATTTGCCAAACACGCATCTGCTCTGTAAGGTGAAAACTCTCAACAAAGGTGATGCCAACTCCGAAGTGACAGTCTATTACCAGGTAATGCGGTAGCTCAGTGTGTGCTGGCCTGTTCCCTCCGGTAGCTGCTGTTTGTGCTGATGTCCCAGCCTTGAGAGCTGCTTCTGGAGAGGGACATTGGGGAGTACACTGTAACCTCAAGGGAGCACTTGCCTGGGGCTCCACAGGCAAAACCCAGGATGGGTCTCACAGTGTGTGGGGTTCCCCGAAAGCGGCATCTTCCCCTCTGGCTTGTACTCATGCTGGTCACTGGGTTTGTGCCTCGGGGCTGTCCTGGTGTCCTCACCACTGATCTCATGGGCCTGGGCTAGACCTGGGCTGGGCCTCTCCCCTCTCCTGAGGCCATATTGAGGCCTCTGCAGAAAAAGGGAACTTTCCAGCTGTCCCTGCTGCGAATTGTAATTTAGTGCCACAGCTGTCACCTTGGTCTGAACTGTTGCATTTAACTCCATGAAATCACCCTAACTTCTTGCTTTTCTTTCTAGTCAGGTGCCAGGAACCTAAGGGAATATACCCTGATGGAGCTGCTTGTGGTAAGTCAGTGTTTGTGTCTCCTAACTCATCAAAGCATTGTGCCTGGAGCTAAGATGAGGCTGTTGGGCAGGACCGCAGATCCCTGTTGCTCACTCTGATTGAATCTGAGAGTGTCTGGGACAGGATCCCCCAACTGCTGCAGTGATGGACAGTGTGGCAGATGGTTCTCTGAGGTACCTGCTCAGAAACTGAGACATCTTAGTGCAGTGGGTGTAGCTGGACAGGCAGCGCTTCCCTTGTGTCCACATGTGGTGGTCATGTTTCTGTACGGAGCCTGCGGCGTGGCCACAGAGTGTTGCTTCTGCTGTAACGCGTTTGTGCTCTGTTTCAGATGCTCATGGAAGAGCCATGCTTTGACTTCCTGAGAACCAAGCAGACCCTTGGGTGAGTTCACCATGGAGGGCAGCTCCTCCACACCTGCCTTTGCTGTTCCCTGCACAGTAATTCCTCCATTATTGTAATGGAAACAGCAACATAAACACATCAAAATGGAGAGCAGCCATCCATACAAGCTGCAGCCAAGTTGCTTTTGAGTCTTGTAAGAATTGCATCTCTTACTGGTGTGTTAACTTGAAATTATTCAGCATAAAGTTGTTCCTTCCACTTCCTAGATCAGCTCCCCTTCCCCAGGGCTGTTTTCACAGCGGTTCTATGGTGCGGAGCAGCCGCCCATCTGCCTCAGGAAGCCGCCACAAGCTTTTCACAGCTCTTAGTCTGTCACTCTGATGAATTAGTTTGCAGGAACGCAAGCACAAACACTCTGCTAGCCTTAAAGGATTTCCTCAAAATGATGCAGCAATGCAGGAAATAAAGGAAATAAGACTATTGAGAATGTATAGATGAGATTTTTTTTTTTTCTGAAGTACCAACACTATTTTAACTTGTAGCATGTCCTGTAAATGACAATTTAATTGTGCTTGTGGAATGTCTTCATTGTTCCCTCTCCCTTTTTTTTTTAAGCTACCACGTGTACCCCACCTGCAGGAATACTTCTGGGATTCTTGGCTTCTCAGTCACAGTGGCAACCCAGGCAACAAAATACAAGTAAGTGCTTCCTTGTCACTGTTTGTCACCACTCCCAGCACCCATTTTTTGCGACTTTACTGCACTGTGTCCACCTGGCAGAGGCTCGGGCAGCAGGGCCTTATGCAGCATTCAGCTGAAGAGTTATTGCTAAGAATTTCACGCTATCTTCTGCTTGTTCCATTAGATCAGGTCACAGCTGACTTCCATTTGCTTTTGCTCGAGCTGCTCTCCTTTAAGTGTTCACACCTGTTTTGCACCATTGGGGATTTTTTTTTTGTAGTTTGATGAGGGGAGTTACGCAACAGCCCAAAGGGAATGTCAGAAGAGTTGTCGTGGCCTCAGCTTGTGACACTGCAGACAGTTGCAACACAGTGGCTGAAAAACAGCACCTAAATAAAGCAACAGCCTTAAGCTGCTTCAAACTGCAGGAGTCCTGACTGACAGGGAAAGTAATGGAGAGACTGAGGGAAATATCCCACTGCCCTTCAGAAGAGCTTCTGCTGGGACAGCTCAGCCTGTTGCCAAGCAAAGCCTGGAGAGATGTTCTTCTTCTGGCCCATTTCAGCAGACAGAACAATATTATGGTTTTGTTCAAAGCCAGGGCGAACTACACATTTGACCTGCCAAAGCTGAAGGGTTATATGAAAAATATGCAACTTATGAAAAATAATACTGTGTCACTGAAAGTTTAATTAGCACAAAGTGCTGCTGCTGCCTCTAAGTTTTACATTTGCTTGACACTTCCATTCCTGAGGTCTATGTCATCTGTGAAGGTTTTAATGTTTCAGATGTGTGAGCTATTTGTGGGGAGGGAAGCGAGCCTGTCCCAAACATTCCCTCATGATTTGCGGGTTGTTCTACTTTACCCCTCAGTATTGGTTTTTATTTTTCCTGCCTGATTTAATTATTTCACTAACTCTCTTTTAGTTCTGAATTGGTTGACAAGAAAATAGAGGAGTTTCTTTCTTGCTTTGAAGAGAGAATCAAGCATTTAGCTGAAGATGCTTTTAGCACCCAGGTAAAATTTGATCTTGAAAAGCTCCGCCTTGAACTGCTAACCAGCACCTAAACTGGAGGATTTGGTGACACCCTCTTGCATAGTTCTGAGCTTTTTTGGGACAAAGGACTTGCTTTTATATCCCATCTCTTATTCCATTCTGCAGTTGTTTCTCTAAACATTTGCTCTCTGGCTGTTTACAGTTAAGTCTGAGAGCAACGAACTACCTTGGTCATCTGGGTTTTCTTTCAACTTCAGTGAATAAGACAGTAAATTAACTTTTAAATCCTATGAAACTAATTTTTTTTTTCCCAAATGTAGGTTACAGCTTTGATAAAACTTAAAGAATGTGAAGACTCACATCTGGGAGAAGAAGTGGACAGGAACTGGAATGAAGTTGTGACACAGCAGTATCTCTTCGACAGGCTTGCCCGGGAGGTCGGTAGTCCCTTGTCATCAAGTGATGCCAAAAAGAACACTTGCATGTCCCTTTTTGCAGCAGTTTTAAATGCAAAGCGTAAATAGGGGGATTTTTGCTCTGGTGACACACTGATTCTAAAGCTACATGCTATTTTTAAAAGGTTCTTTTATCTAATGGGATATAGTTTCTTGAGAAACTGTGTTTATGTTCAAAATGGCCTCATCCCTGCGCTGCTTAAACCTCATTCCTGTGGGTTGCAGATTGAAGCTCTGAAGTCTGTTACCAAATCAGACCTGGTCACCTGGTTCCAAGCTCACAGAAGCAACAAGAAAAAAGTGCTGAGCGTACACGTGAGTGTTTGGCAGCTCCGTGTTGCCAACTCCATAATCTAACGCTTAATGTGTTATCCGCATTGCTGTTCTTATCTTCTACATTTCTGATTTTTACTGTCATTGGAATTGGATTGACGTGTCTGTATTTAATTGTTAGGGCAGGTGAATATTGAACAAGATCCAAATTCTAAAAGCTTAGAGCCAATTTTCTTATTTTTGGAAACTTTTTTCCAGGTGGTTGGCTATGGAAAACATGAAGGGGACTCAGAGGTTACAGCTGCCTCAGAAGCACAGAATTCTTCATCTGGTGAAATACCTCATCTCATTTTCTTGCCCCCATCTTCTTTGATGACTGATGTGACCTCCATCAAGGATATCAAAGCTTACACATCAACGCTGAATGTTCTCCCTTACCATAAAATACTAAAATAAAAATGACATCTTGTTCTGCAGTGATGCGTAGTACAGCTGCTTTCTGCAACGTGAACATTACAAACCTGTTTTTATTAAAGAGGGCTGTAGTGGCAGCTGGGATGAAGATGTCTGCTCAGCTACTGAGGAAGCTTTCCTCAAGGAAGTTTCCAGCCAACCCTTCTCATTAATTTCCCAGGTTCATTAAGAACAGGCACAGCCCTGACTCCAGCGGGAGCATAGGGAGTTCCCCCCAGGCTGATCCTTGGCTGGCACTGCGGGCTGCACCTGTTTGTTCCGCCTGTCCTGTGCATCATCCCCATCTCCTCAAAGGATGGTTCCACAGCTCTGGAAGTTACAGTGTGGGAGGGAAGGTGAAAAAAGCCTAAGGCTTCTTTAGTTTTATGTACAACACAGACAAAATTGAGATTAAAAATCAAATAAAAGCTAGATTGAACTGTGGAAAGAAAAAGAGTTTGATTGCTACATGTAACTACTAACTTACTCAACTATTATTTAACTTCAAGCAAAAAGCACAGAAGTGTAAAGAGTCCTGAAGTGCTGGCAAGCAGGCAGAGAAGCAAGGCTGGATGGAGACTCCAGAAAAATTCTGCTGCAAATTCTGTTCTTTTCCTAGTCCATTAACTACTTAAGAAGTAGGTTTAGCTGCAAGGATTCCAGTGGAAAAAAATACTATTAATAATTTAAACATAACACAATTGATCATCACTCAGCTGAAAAAGCAGCCTTGCTGCAAAGGTTTATTATGAAATAAATAAAAAGTCCATAAGAGAAGTTTGAAAAAATCTATTTTATGAAGCTTTAAGATGCATTGAGTAGAATTATGTATGGTTACATTTTAATCTCAAAATAACCAAGTTATTTTGGGCAAGACACTGAAATGCCAAAAGATTTGATTATCATACAGGTGGAAGATAACATTTACGTAGCATTTTCTAACAAATTGTCCCATCAAAGGAATCTTCATATTTACACATTGCAAACATTAGCTAGATTTAAATGACATCCTGCATTTTGTTTCTTTTTTTTTTTTTTAAATACATAGGACCCAGGAATATTATGCAACTGATACCAAATGCCTTGGCCTTCACAGTGGTTATAGAGTGTATCTGCCTCGTGGCCCAGGTTCCCCGTGCTTTAGAAGCATCAGTAACGGCTCTGACAGCCGCCTTTGGAAGCCTGAATACACCAACATACGTTACTGCACAGCCAAGACGTTCCTTGTTTCATTTAATTGCTTATCTGCACCAGTAAGTCCAGTATCCCTGAGATAGGAACCACTGCAGTTGGAGGGGTCGGGTTCTCCGAACGGTACATACGTGATAACTGCTGACTCTTGGTATCAGATGTAAACTTTGCTAAGCCAAGGCTTGAATGTTTTTCTGGTTTTCTAACCTGCTTAATGTTTATTGGCAGCGAGTCGTTTCAATAGCGGCTCATCATAAACCCAGCATTCTCCATCTTCATGGAATAACTAGAAACAAGGGAATAATCAGATGTAAGCTTTTTACGGCTCAGCTGGAAAGGAACACAGGTTCGAGGGCATTTACACTTTTTGAATAAAGCTCACCCGTGTTTCCCATGGGGTCTCATTCTCCTTTCTGGCTCTGGCTTCAGCTCTTTGTCTTTCCTCAAGCGCATGTTTTGCAGCTGTGGCCGCATCAATGTCTCTAATTACTAAGTTGTAGGTTACATCTTTCCATAAGCTGAAAAAAGAAATTTGAATGGAGACTGCTTTATAGCAGCAAAGCGCTACAAGGTTGTAGAAACTTACGACTGGCTATTACTCATCAATATTTGTTTGAATTGGGCAGGTCTCACTTATCAAAAGACCAGAAAAGACCCAATATATATTAAACAACAGCAGCACTGTCTGTTGGCAGGATGGTAGAGGCTGCAGTGAGGCTCTCCGGACCTCCTTGGAACATTTGGTCTCGACAAGGATGTGAGCAAGAGCTACAGCTCTGCTCTTCCCCATTAAAACCCAATCTGCACGTCCCTTGGCTCTGTCCTGCAGTAAAGGCTGTCAGGGAGCACAGGCCACCATGCAGGGGCTGGATTTACACCAGGAGTCACACTCTGTACTGCAAACTTGGGTCTAACAAACAAATAAAAGTCTTAATTTGCTCGTTTAACTAAAATTCTTACCAGCGAGACTCAAAGTCATCTTGGTCCTCCAATTTCCTTACCTTCTTCTTAATTATAGGCATTTTCTTGGTATCTATAAAGACAGCATTCTCCTAGAGAGTGAGATTTTAACAAACAAAATCAGTTCTTTATCTAGACTGAAAAGTTCTATACCCTCACATTCCAGTACACTGGTTGGCAGAAGATACAGGAAAACACATCATTCTTTAGATTCTCTTCTTGCTATAAAAAAATCAAGTTACCTTAAGCTAAATTAACAAAGTAAATTCAGGACTTTTAATCCCAAATTCATTATTCTTGTGATCTTCTGGGCAGCTTCATAGGAATTCCCAACTATTAATGTTTGTTTTTAAAAAACAAACAAAAAACTTTTAAAGCCAAATATTCCATTTCTGATGAAAAAGAGAAAAAAGAAAAAGAAAAAAAGCTGCTTTACCCCTGTTGTGTATTTAGCGTACATGACACCATTCCATTCTCCTTCGATTGTGCAGAAGGCTTTCTTGTCATTAGGAGAACTAAATAGAAAGAAACAGTCATTTCTTAGTTGTATTACAGTAAATGAAAGACCCCAAAAGATCAAAACTTCATCCTAGTTGCTGTACAGTCTGATTTATATCAGCCCTCAAAAGGTTCATCACCAAAAGATGATGGTTCTGTTTACAAGAGAGAAGTTTTGCATGAATTAGTTCAACTGGCTAAACCTGACAAGGCAGCGCTGTCCTAAGTAAGACAGGTCTTGCCTTAGGGCTGTATCTGCATTTAGAGCTTAGGAAACTAGTTACCAGCTTTCTAAACAGATTTAGAGTGGCAAGTTAAGTTTAAAAGGTTCCACAAACTTTAACTTCTTCCCCAGACTACTGGGAAACACAAACACTAGTTCACCAATGAATGGTATCTAACAACGTGTGTCGGGAAGTCATTTAAAACCAGGTTCTGGACCTCGTTTTGTCAGCATCCACTTGCTGACGTTACAGCAGATCTCCAGTAAGACGAGAATCTCCACTGAATTCTCTGCTCTGGGCACCAAACCACCAATCTGAATAAATCAGTAAAAGCTGCAGCAGAGCTTTAATGACACGCTATGAACAGTGGTATGACAAGGCTTGCTTCAGTATTTTTGTTTTTAGGAGAGATTAATGATGAAGGAGAAAATTTAAATTCCTTTTGGTCAACAGCTGAGAAACATTTTAGAGCAGGACAAGCAGTTTGCAGGCCTGCGCAGGTTTCCTTTCACTAATGACAGGTAATCATGAGCTACGTTACTCAGTGGAGCTGTTCCAGTATTTTACACTCCTGACTGTCCTGAAAAAACATTGTCAGCATTTAAGTAGAGAAAAAGTGAGATTAAAGAAAGAAACCCCCTTACAAAATTTCAGCTGTAATTCTGTGCTTCTTTCCTCCATAAAATGGTTTTGTGTGGAAGACGATGGAAGCATTATAACCTGTCTTGGAGCAATTAATACTGCATTCGCCACCAAGTTCTATCCATGGCACAGTGAGAATAGACCTGCAATTACAAAGATGTCTTTCTTTATGCCCTCTTAACTGATAAGTTTTAAGCATGAAATATGAGAAGGCATTAAAAATGAAAATACCAAACAGAGCATTTACTTGCCTTCCGTAACCATTAGGAAAGGTCAAAATATAGTGTTCATCATAATCCAGGCATGTGACACAGCCTATCAAAGAAAAATAAAAACAGATTAAAAAAACATCCAGCAAAACCTCTACAAAACTTTTCATAATTTTCTCCTGAATTAATTCACTAAACCCAAGTACCATAAAAAGGAAAGGTGCTGAGCTTTACTCCAATGTTGAGATGCCCAGCTGCTGGAGGAGGCCGGGAGAGTTGTGTTTATGTGAAAAACTGGGCCCTACATGATTTCGGCACACAGTGTGCAAGAAGAATCACTGATTCCTAGAAACATAAGCTCAAATTACATAAAATCAAACACTGCTTACATTTAACAGGATGACTAAATATTTTTTGCAAAAATTCTAGTTGCAGAATGTAAATTTATCTTCTGTTGTCAAATTCACACACACATACCTTGCCCTATGTTATGAACGCCAATAGACATTCCTAAGAATTTTGACTTGGTCCATATGTGAGCATTGAACTGTATCCTCTTGTTAAAACACTCGGCGTAAAATGCTGAAACTGAAGAAAAAGGTATTAAAAACAGCAGCACAAGATATTAGTACTGTTGTTTCCAAATTCAGTCATCGGGAAATATCTCTAAGGGCCTCACGTGGCAACAGTCTGCAATTTGTTCTCACAAAAACAGCTTAAGAGAAAACTTTCAGCTTTTAAATTTGGAGAGAAAACATAAATTCAAGATTTAAAGCAAGAGCTGACTTTGCTGTCGCTCCTGTCCAGACGCCACCTCTCTGAGCACAGTGCCCGCCAGCTTACTTGGAGGATGATGAGAGACCTGCTCTGCCACGAACGTCACGTTGCTCTTACTGACCCACGGGACTGGTCCTTCTGAAACCGGCTCCTGTGTGACAACAGAGAGGGTTTTCATCACTGCCAGTGTTCACAAAGCACTGTGTGTTTCCAAGAGAAGTTGCTGCCATGTTTAAGAGCTTCTAAAAATGTATTGCAGAGATTTTAACAGATTTGCCAGTTTGCCAATTCGATGGGGAATAAATCCTGACTCCTGAAACTATGATACTTTCTAAAGAACATACAGCCTCTACTCTCTTGTTTTTGGGTATAAATGTATCCAGGGAGATGTCCCCAAATACAATGGTTAAACCGGAAGAGTTATGTATAAACCCAATTATAAAGTAATATTTAAATCCACTTAATTTCTTACTAATAAAAATGAGTGACAGAAATAATTTTCATGTCTGCTTCTGAGAAAGTCTGATATGCATTTTAATCAGACTATCTGTATCACAAAACCATAAAACAACATTCATGTCTCGTGGCAAATCATGAAAGGTATAATTAATCACTAGAAGCAACGGAAGCACAATTACACTACTGTCTATGCCAGCAAACAGGAGTCCAAACATTCACCTCAGAAACAAGAGAAAGATCTGAGCAAACCTACTGGGGGAAACAAATTAAATTGGAAAAAATATACGTTTTATATCTAAACAGTCACATGGTTAGACAGACTACAGTGAAGCCACATGAAGCATCTCACGACAGCACTTCCCACATCATCATTTGCAACCTCCCAAGTTGAGAAGCCTAAATAAAGTATTACCAAAAAAATAAAAGAAAAAAAGAAAACACAGCAGCCTGCACTGGATGTGCTGGAGCTTTTCTCTAGAATCAGTGGGGCACTGTGCTGACTATGTTCATGTGCATAAGGCTGATTAATCTTGAGTCTCGTTAAACTTGAGCAAATAAGAGAAAAACTCATACACTGGCAGCTGAATTCAGATTAGGAGGGTGGAACTACTGTTACTGTGTCCTTCACCACACACACCCCACTAAGGTACAAAAGGAAGAGTAACAGCCAGACATAGATGTACAACTATTATCTAAGCTCAGAATCAGAATTTGAGAAGCCCACAATAAGATTTTAAAAGGAGAATTAAGTACACAGGAAAAACTACACTGCTTTCTAGGTTGTAAGTTAGGGAAAGAAATTTGACTGTTAAAATACAAAGGTTTAGAGAAATTATTGAAAAAAAAATCAGAACTTTGGAAGTCAGTGCTATGAAACAGTTCAGGAGAAAAGAGAACAATTTTACAATGTCAAATAGTTCTAAAAAATCTAATAGCTCAAATGCTCTTATACAAGATATTTTAAACCTCTCTCCAAAGAATCAGTTAAGAAATTGCTATAGTTTGTCAGTTTGTGACTTAAACATAGCATAGGTCATTTCAGGCAGTAAATTAATGAAGCTTTGGGAATTACGTGCATGCATTCTAGGCACCAAAAAACATACCACAAGAAACTAACCATATCATCTTCACCTTCAGTGCCTGGTAACACCCAGTGGCATCGGAAGATCTCGCCCAAAATGGGATTGTAAGGCTTTTTAGCAACTGACCCTTTTCTTCCTGCATGAAAAGCTGAGAGGTACCATTTAACCACTTGAACCATCCGTTCCTTTGGATCCTTCTGGTCACTAATGC
The DNA here is from genome assembly GCF_964273445.1 of Streptopelia decaocto. Lineage (NCBI taxonomy): Eukaryota > Metazoa > Chordata > Aves > Columbiformes > Columbidae > Streptopelia > Streptopelia decaocto. The sequence continues at coordinate 15,295,777 of NC_138659.1, forward strand.
TGCATGGGCCAAAAGAGAGAAAAGAAGGACAGGCACAATGATACACAAGCTGGTACCTCAAACACAGGAAAGCTTTTTGGATGTTTGGTTGTTTTACAACTAGAAATTTGACTGCTTCAACAGTTTTTCAAGTTTTAATCAAAACACAAACAATAATCTTCAAAACTGTCAACTTATTTTTGGTAGCCCACATGGCCATAAACAATATTAGAACCGATTAACGCTCTACTTTAAAAATCAAATACCTGACAAATAAGTCCGGATGTGCAAAAAAGTCAGCATACATTTCTAAGAGTGATCTTCTTTCCAGGATAAAAGTTGGAAGAACCACCTGGGTGAAGAAAAACAATTCTTATGGTTCAAGATATGTTAACATCCTGCACAAAAGCATTCTACACGCTGGCTGAAAATAGCACCCAGAGCACCCACGGCCTCCTGTGCCCATGATTGTGTTCCCAGGCTGACCAATGTGTTCTGACATACTCAACTCAGTTCTCATTTTCTATAAAACCAAAGATCTAAAAGGAACTGTCTCTTGTCTTCTGTACATTCTAGTCCCACCTAGGGCACATCCAACTACATGCTAAGCTTATCAAAAGCTGTTCTTAATTACAGTAACACTGATTATTTAATTTCATCTATATGTACACCGCCAATTTTCAGTTATATTCAGAATCTCATTCCATGTAGTTCCATCGTCTCGTGTGCCTCTCTATCAAGATGAAGGTTAATGTTTTCCCTGCTGCTTCTCTTCCCAAACAGCATTTGCAGGTTCCATTCCCATGGATCTGCTGTCGGCTTCAGTGTGGTGCAGACCGCTGTTGAAAGCGCTGTCGATTGCTGTTGTTGACTTCAAGTGACGCGAACAAGACGCGTGTTCATGATGTTCGGCAGCTTGAGATCAGTAATTTTCAGCTATTCCAGAAGTTCCCAAAATAGACACAATTTTTGTCAATTCCTATTCAGAACTGCCAGAAACCTTCTGTAGTTTAGTTGTGAGCTGCTGGCTTTTTCACCAGAAAGGTTTTATCTTTTTATTGTCTACTGTGAGTTCCAGGCTGGACAGTTAAAAGTCATCTACTTAAGGAAATGAATGATAGGACTGATCTCTCCTACTCTTTTTCTATCTGGAATTACTTGTTTAAGTTTGACCAAGTTGCCCAGAAAGATCAACACCTTCAGAATACTGTTCATTCTATCATGAGACAGCAATGTGAATTGCATTGAAGAAAAATCTATCCAACTCTTTACTTGTCAGTCCTACATACAGCATTTTAAAATACACAAGCAACTTACTCAACAAGATACCAAATAAGCAAAGCATTTCACTATATGCTTGATTTCCCCTTCTATTTCATTCATGTCCTATTGAATGTCCACAAACACTGGGATCTTGTAGATCTTTTTTTCTAGGAAGCTAAAGGACAGGAAAAACATTCCTACTGCATACAGCATTCCTGACATCCCAGCTTTATAGGCATTCCAAGGAGAACAAACAGCTATTTTCAACAGCAAACTATCTTCCCAAACAGATTTTAGCAGCTGAATATATTTATTCTTCATGCACTTTTCCCTTCCCAGTAACAACTCCTATTGAAATATACCATGCTAGAGAGATTATTGCTTAGCTAGCTCTGAGAACAAACATGAATTATTATTTTAACATTGAACTGGTTTACACAGAATTCAGGCTTTACTCCCGCTCCCTTCCCCATGAACAGCCAGCAAGTTTACCTTTGTTAGATCCATTCCTAATCTAACTTGTGACAATAGATGCATAATAACACTCTTATGTTCTTCCACTGATTCTCCTTCCCCATCATCATCTTGATCATCAGGAGGATCAAAGAGATCTAGAAAGACCAAATTGCTTTTGTTTTTCTCTAAACCTTCAAAGATAGACTGTATTTAATTAGCATGTTATATTAGCTGTCAAACCAATATTATTTATAAATGTAAGGTGCTTAAATCCTACAATTCAACAGTCTTCCATTAGCAAAAAAACAGTAGATAAACCACTTTCCATAAGTACCTTGTCATATATACATGATCATACATATATTGACAGAGTTTACACAGAGATTAACAATCAAGAGCTCCTCATGAAAGTTCAGGCAGTCACTTACCAGCATCATTTGTCCCATTAGACATGGAAGAATTGAGGGACTCTGTGGTATCTGGACGTTTCATGCTACTTCCTGTGCTGCTCCGAGTCAGGACTGCAGCAGACCCTGAAGAACTGAAGAAGAGTCATAAATTCCCCAAATTCAGTGAATTAATTCAGAACAAATCATTATAATTTGATATACATAACCATCAGTTCCCCAAGGAGTTTACTGACAGACATCAATATATGTGCTAATTCACAGAAAAATTAAAATGGACCGTAGCTGATCAAATGGGAAACCCTGCAGTCTAAGATAATAATAATCTGAAAGCATAAAGCAGCTGACTAATTCCTCTTTGAAATGTGTAGCATCTCTTAAAATTAAGAAGAATAAATAGGGATTTTTATGAAAGGCCGTCAACTTAAAAAAAAAATTTTTTTAGTAGATGTGAGAGGGAATTGGCTATTTACCAAAAGCTGCAACAAATGCATATGAAATACTTCATGGTCTCAGATTAAAGCTCTGAGCTGGTTGCTTCCTAAGTTTGGTTTACGTTAGAATTTTGATGGAATAGGAAGGAGCAGAGGAGGAAAGTGCATCCCTCACAGGTGACTGTGCTGCAGGAAGGGCTCATCTTATTCTGTAACACAGAGTGGCTTTTTTGCCTTGCTCTGCCTTTTCTTTTTAAATTGATGTGGCTTATTTGCTTATTTAGCTTAACTAACTTCTACAAGCAGATAAGCCATGCCCTTGTAGGTAAAAACTGTATTCAGCACGCACTGCACACATTCAGCTACTTACTCCATACATCGCTTTGGAGAAGAACTGCTCTGATAGAATTCATCAGCATCATAGAATTCATCCTCACTGCTTGAGTAAGAAAAATCCGGGACTGTGTTCGGAGACAGGTTGACATGGCTTGGAGAAGTGAGACTGCTGCTAGGTGCTGACTGCCCACTTCCTATGAAGTATTAAAAATTACAGATTTAACAAAAACAAACAAGTTTAAAATCCACCAGTTCTAACTTATGAGTAAGATGGTTCAAATCAATCAAGACCAACATGAACTCAGAAGGTATGATACCTTACGAAATTAGAAGTGACATTTAGTCAGGTTCACATTCAGTTTCATTTAACAGATAACAAGAGAAAGGAAAATCAAGAACACAGAAAAACAGTAAAGTATAAGGATGTTTTCCCCAAAGCTGTTGATTAAAGGCAAAACAACAATATTGAAAACGTGTATAGATTCATAGCATGACTTATGTTGGAAGGGACCTCTGGAAGTCATCTGGTCCAATTCCTCACTTGAGTCTCAGATAACTTCAAAGTTATACCAGTTTGTTCAAAATCACATCCAATCAGGTTTTAAATACTTCCCAAGATAATTCCATAATCTTTATGGAGAACCTATTTCAAAGTTTGATCACCCTCACCATAAAACAAAAACATTTCCTAATGTCTACTGGAAATTTCCCTTCTTACAACTTGCGCTGACTGCCTCATTCTTTTGCTGCACATCTCCAAGAGGAGCCCAGTTCTATCTCCTTCATACCCTCCCAACAGCTGGCAGAAGACAGCAGTAACATCCATCTTTAGCTTGATCTTCCTAGGGCTGAACAAACCCAGCTCTGTCAGCCTCTAAATACATCATGGGCCTCAACTTCCAAGTCTTGGTGGTCCATGTCTTTGTACCAGCCAAGCTGCAGCTAACCCCGTGCAAGAGGGCAGGCTGAGGGCAGCTGGCTGGAGGACTTGGCATTTGCCTTCACCAAACTTCACGAGGTTTCTGTCAGTCCACTTCCCCAGTCAGTCACAGCCCCTCAAAATGGGAGCTCTGTTTTATCCACTGTTGTCCCCAGTTTGGCAAGGTCCATGTCTAGGTCATCCAAGACATTGAGCAGTACTGGACCCAGTATCAACCCCTGAGAAACACCAAATAGTCACTTGGTTGCCATTTGGACCTAACACAGCTGATCGCAAACCTTGAGCCTCGCAGTCCAGCCAGTTTTCACTCAACTTGTATTCTACTTATCCAAACCATCTCTTTCCAATTTACCTACAAATACATTTGTGACAAAATCTAATGGATATGGTTTCTAAAACGGGTTGTGTGAATCCCGTCTCACTACTAACTCACAGTTTTTCCAAAAAGTCATAGCAATAAAGACAAACCAGGTCAACACTGACACAGACCTTTTGTGGGGTTTTAAGGCACAGCAGAGGTCATTACACAACAATCATTAGAAACTATCTAGAAGATCAGATGCTTAGAGTAAGATTAAAAAACCCAAACTTCCCGTCAGATGGGGCAAATACTGTTTAAAACACATATTAGCGTTGTGGGAAGGAAGGGTAGTAATCAATTAACAACAAAATCATTTACATACAAGCTTAGAAAAAAACTTGGGCGGGAGCTGAAAGAGTTTTAACATGATTAGACAATATTATCGAGACAACTGATCAGGAAGTGACAGTCAATGCAGAGAGATCAATTAAAAATATGTTAAGTATGTAGCTATGGTTTTAAAAAGACCTTAAAATATCATAGGAATTGTAAATAGATAATTATAGCAACTTTTGCTTCAAGGCATCTATTGTAGTCCAATGAATGCTATTATTTAAGAGGGAGACATGACATGCTAACTGCAAAGTTCTTGTGCTGACTACTGCAAGTTGCACTGATGGACACAAGAAAGGAAGCTGGTAATACCCCTGTGTCTTATGTACCCATAGTGGGGAGAAAGAGCAAAATAACTGAGTTTAACACAACACTGTAATATATGTTGATTAAAAGCAACACATAGCAACACATATGTAAGCCAATACAATGTTATCTTAATAGCTAATTACAGTGGGTTACAGATAAGTATATATTCGGGTTTTGTTTCTTGTACTTCAATAAGACAGTTACACAGAACTGTACCTGTACTATTTGGTGTTGGAGTCTGATTTCCAAGCGACGCTACTACAGGTCCCACTGGCAAAGATGAGGGTCGCTGCTCTGACTTGCACAACTGAGCAGGTTCTAGGGGATATTTTGATACGTTAAACCCATTTAATTACGAGAACTATAACTTTTGTTGGGAAGCAGATTCCACATTATTTCACCTCACTTTCAAAAATTGAATCCTTTTCTATTAAAGCCATTCAGACAGAAAAAATGTTTCTGTCATTGTTATCTAGCTCTTTTTTATTATTAAGCAAAGATGGCTTTTAAAAAATGCAGTTATTTAGCTAGAAAGTATGCATGTTTTCTGAAAATTATAGTTTCATTTATTTTAAGAAAGTATATTAGAAATGTAAGCTAGTAACTTAGAGCAAGTATGATAAAATATACCACCTTATCCACAGAACTAAGGGTAGATTTACCTGGGGGCTGACGAAGCTCCACACCTGCTCCTCTCCCTTCCTTTGCACCACTAACTGCACCTGTACTGCATGGGTGGCACAGAAGCCGCCCACTGTTCTGCAGCCCCAACATCTGGATTGCAGCTGCATCCTGCTCTGCTCCAGAGTATTCCCACGGAGGTTCTTTCTGCACACCATACCTGGAGGTATCACCGCTTGGGAAGGCATCGTACTGATCACTGACTGCTCCAGAGGACTGGGCTGATAAACCGCGTCAACAGGGTTTATGGTGCTCTGAGACAAAAAAAAGAAAAGCACTTTTTTTCCCCCTCAGTTTAAAATAAATAAATAAAGCATAGATAGCAAGAACATTGTGAGCACAAGAAATGCCCAGATGCGAGACAGCAAATTCCTGAGAGAGAAAGTTAAACACAAATTGACAGTTGAGGACATGAGAAATACTTTCAAAGTGGTAATATTTTAATCCTTTACACAGATTTTACACTAAACTGAATTTGATACAGATTTGAATTGTCCTACAAAGAATTCTTATTTCAAGTTCTAGCTTCTGGTATTCATTCCAATGTCCATTAATAAATACTGCATGCAAACAGTGGAAAGGTAGATGCAAATTATCTGGCAAAAATTAGGATAAGTAATCTGTATTTTTAATTTTTTTTTCAAAAATTAATTTGCCCAGAGCATAGTAAATTAATAAATATACCCATAAATTAAACCAAGAATCATCAGCATGCTTACAGCCAGGAAGTAGCTTTGCTGCCAAAACTCTTTCCAATGCAAGGTGACAGTTTTCAGTGCATCTCCAGGAAAGGACATTTCAATCTACTTATGAAGGTGGGTACTTTGAAAATGAAGCACCGATTTGACCCAACACTCACAGAAGCCACCACCTTCAGGATAGGTTCTTGGCTTTTATACAACAAGCCTCTTGGAAAACTAAATTGCAATGTCTTTTAATCCCAGCTAGCATGATTTTGCCTTGCTTCATTGGCCTGTAATTTTGTTATTTGTAATTTAAAACCATTGATCTGCATCAGAACTACAAAAATCTTTGCTTCGATTTGTTAGGAAATCCTGCTGCTGTGCTTAATAGAAGAATATTAAGCACAGAAAGGTCATACAATATAGAGTTCTACTTTAAAAAAGGTTCTGCTTTTAAAAAATGTAGATGAGCTTTGCCTTCACATTTAGTCAGTATGTTTATTCCTGTCCTCTTTTTAGATCAATATTTAAAACAGTAGAAAGAGAGTTTCCAACTGTCCTTCCCTCTCTTTAGTCTATTAATGACTACTTGCATGCAGACTGAGGGAAACAGTCATTTTAACCTTCCTCCCATTTTCCTACTAAAAGATGACTTCTGTCTTGCCTCCTTCTCCTGGTAAACTGCAATTCTGAAATTTATCCTACATTAAAAATCAGTGAAGATTTTAATTATTTTTTTATAACACAGGATTTATTTAATTGAAAACAAAACTATTATTCCCTTTTATCTTTAAAAAAATCTCCAGCTTAAAATAAATGACATAAAAATTGTTCTGCACTCTCATTGGTGTTACTAATTAGTATACAAATAAATAATACAGTACATATACTGTTACTCCACTGTATTCCAGCATAAAATCAACATCCCACACACATCACTTCAACTGATTGTGCAATTATGCATGCAACGCAGGTAGGTCCCTATCCCACATATTTCACGGTTTAAAATCATTATTCCATCTTCAGAAGTACAAAAAATAAAAATCAAGATGGTCCTATGATACACAGGATGCTATTGCTAATCTCTCTCTCCCTTTGTTTTAGGGAAACTAATAATATATATGATACAGAAATGTATATGATACAGAAATATGACACAGAGGGGGGGAAAAAAAAAAAAATCAAACAAAACCAAAACCAAGGTAACTTTGGTTTTGTATGCAGGGTTGTAATCTTATCCTTAAACAATTCTCCACACTGCAATGTGAAGTTTCTTTTGGATGTTTTGGGTGTTGCCTTCATGGTTTAAAAGCAGATGAAGGCAGATCTGAAATTCTCCTACTCTGAGTTTAGTAACAACTTAAAATGAGCCATATAGAAACAGCAAGATCATCATCCCACTGTGGTATCAAACATTAAACTTAGGCAGGAATATAGTCAAAGTGAAACCCTGACCTTTAGCCCAAGCTAACGTTGACCTAAACAGCATCAGAATTTCAGTCTTCACAATCTGATGCATCAGTCAACACAGTCTCACAGAAATACCTGGTATTTCTCCCTAGTATAAGTCAGCCCACAGATAATTAGAATAGTGGCTAATCAAATTCAGACTAGAAGTTGTAATATCTATATGAAGTCTCTGCATTGCAGATCTAACATTCATACCACCCCTACCTGCAGCAGCGTCCAGCTGCAGAACCTCTTTTCCAGGGCACACAACAGAACCTCCTCCAAGACACTAAGACCTGAATTACGTGACTACCCACAAGGTAATTGTTAATCTTATTTACAATATGCATGAAACAAAAATCTGCATGTGCATCTTTACTCTAAAGTTCATACCAGAAAATCAGACTACTAATGCTGTGCATAATTGAAAGACAAATAAAGCCTGGGAATTACTGTCAGCTGTAATGAAAACACACTATGATTTTTAGATTTACGTTTTATGGAAACCAATCTCCTATTAAAATTATCTGAAATGTACTCAAGTGACAAAAAGAGAACGAAGAAAGAGAATTCACACGCGACTGAAACTAAAGATGACAGAAGTTACATTAAAAGGCAGAAATTATGTTAAAGAAGAAACATTGCTTAAACAGACATTATACAACTTCGCGTCAAATGAGCGGCAGTGTTGAAGAGACAAAGTACTGGAAGCACACAGAGAGCCGATCTATTTCCCACAAAAAGATACTTCAGATGGAAAACAAAACTGTTTCTATCCAAATAATTTCCCTTTCACCTGTTCACATGGCAGACTTTCATCTAAGTGTTCAGCGATAACACTGCCATTGGAGACATTCGGCAGAAAACTGATCACTGTACTTTCTAAAGGCAAGGGTGTTAGCCCACGTCCAAAGCTAATGACTCTGATTTTAATAAGACACTTGAAGCAGTAAATTAGAGAAAGGAGGTATGTTGCAAAATGAGTGGAAATTCAGGCCTCTGTTCACAATTCTGCAGAAATAAAGGGAGATAAATATTAGATTTAAACTTACTATAAGTCCATCTGCGTGCTTCTCCTCATTATTTTGGTCCTTAAGGAAGAAATGTTACAAATATCAACATAACAATCTTGCATGACTTATCAGTTCTGTGTTAAGTGAGAACAGCAAGTTTCTCTCAGGAATGTTTATGTTTTCAGCCATAAAATATTCCTCATCATGTGATAACGTAACTAAACTTAGAAGATACAATTCTATTCATAAGTCATCGCACCTCTGAAGATCAGAGTTTTCCACAGACCTGTCCACAAAAGTTTCAACAATTTCAAAACTATCCTTTCTGCACTGTAGAACACAATTATGCTTTAGAACGTAGGTTCTTCCCAAACAGCTAAGAGCCCCCAAAACACGGTTTGCAGCACCAGTGACGCCCTGAAAATCGAAAGACACAAAGTTCTCCATTTCTGAAGAACTGTGATTAGTACACAGCTCAGGTTTTCTAAAGCACCTTTTGCTTTTGAAAGGCAGAAGGGCCTTTTTAAGTTAAATGGTTTTAACTTTTGCTTTTTGGTATCAACTAGGTTTTAAAATGTTTTTGAGATTATTTACAATTTAGGATTTGGGGTTTTTTGCTTAAAAACATATGTGAAAGAGCAGGTAACGCATGGAACAAAACTGTCATCAGGGGAAATTACACGAGCTACAGACAAGCTAATGTCCATCTACAGTTGGCATCGTTTAAGACTGCACCAGCAACAGTATAAATTTTACTGAATACTAAGCCAAATCTTTTCACTTCGGCTGCAAAGTTCGTATTAGCCACTGTATCAATCCATAACTTTGTTCGGTGTGAACCTCAAGAGTTGTCTGCAGAGCATTTCCCCAGATTTCCAGTTGTTAAGAGGAACAAGGAAAAAAAAAAAAAAGCTGTAAATAGTATTATGAAAGTTGGTACCGACTTATGTGTTGGTACAGACTTATGTTTTGATACTTTATACATTCTTCCTTAGCTTACATAGTTGGCAACAGGCTGCTCAAATATCATGTCTGCTAGTTGACATTTCTTAAGAAAGGCTTTCCATGACAAAAATGACATTAAGGGCAATGAGCTCCATTGGGTTGCAAACTTACAAAGAAGGAAGAATAACACTCGAGTTCAAATATATATATATATATATATTTTTTTTTTTTTTTCAATATACAAAATTTCCATGTTATGCTATCATCTCTAAGACCTAAGAAATAAAACACAAAGATGCTGCATTGGTACTGAAGCTTGCTATCCTAAGCCCAGTGACGCACAATCAGCACCGCGGCACGTTGAGGAGTTAACAAAGGCAGAAACGCCACAAAACTGGGCAGGCAAGACTGACCAGCAATGATGAAGTGAAAAAGCCAAAAGATGCAAAACTAAATATTTAAATGATAAAAGCTACATCATAAAACATATTTTTCATATTTCTAAGACCATTACATGTATTTTACAACACACACATCAGCAAAGCTGGGCATCTTCAACTGCCATACACACCAAAGGGACAACGCAAGCCAAGTGCTCCACCTACCCATCCCCACTTTTTTTATTTTGATTGCTTTTTGAAAAGTAATGTGTGTGTTAGAACATATTCCTATTACGCTGGTATTTGTTTCATTATTTTGAAAATGCCTTGGGTCACCTCAAGTACAAGTGGCACAATTACACACTTGATTTACTGTAAGTTTAATGAAAATTTCACCATCCGAGTCCTAAGGCAGGTTGTTTTAAGTGTCCACAAACTACTCAACTTAACACAAAATTACAAAAAAACCCAAAAACAAACAACAAGCCAAACACCACCAAAAAAACCTATGTTTGCCTCAGGGTACCCAAATAATCCAAATAACAAATGGCCATGTATTTGAAACACAGGTGTTCTGAGTGTATAGAGAAGTGGTAACAATTTTTGAGGTATGCAAACAACCAGCAGGTAATTGTGAAGTCTGTCTCCTAGCGAGAAAGGCACTGTAGAAGTAAAAATGAGGTGCAGGGGTGGTGTTAATGATTTATTTGCAGCAGTGTAAGTCAGCAGCCATACTTGCCTTGCAGCTTTGGGAAAAAAAAAAACTTGAAGAATCTTAAAAGGTTCTACACTGAAGAACAGAAAGCTATCAGTCAGACGCAGTACACTTTTACATGTATAATGCTTCATACACACCCAACTTACAGAACTGTAAAAATAAAGCAAAACCCCCTCTATTCTTAATTTCCTACAGCAGTGAGAAATCAGGATACCAATACAGTTTATAGAAAGAGGCAGGCAGGGGGAAACAAATGTCATGTAGTCAACAAGTTAAGTTGCCTAAGATAGAGAGGAAGAAGATGAAGAGATGAAGTGGAATAAAGGTTATTAAAAGAGCAGGAAGATTTATGGAGGGTATTTTTCACTATATGTGGATTAACTTCCAATTAGCTGCACATAAACCACTCATTTAAACCACCTTCAATCTTTCTACAAGAGATTTAGATATGGTTTAGAAAAAAAAAAAAAATCCATTCCCCATTGGATAAACCCACCTATTTACACTGGTTAATATTTACTGGTACTGAAAGAAGGACTTGTGACTTTGTGTGACACAAAGCAAGGTTTAGCATTTTTGGGGGACCCAAATTCCACCTACTTCTATGCTTAATATGGTAGTTGGATTAGTAAAGCACTGAATCCGATTAAAAAAAATGATGAAAAGTGCCTCTACAAGTTCAGTTTTGTCCATTAGCAGCAAACTACCTAATGAGCTTCAAAATATGCTTAGCATCAGCACAAGCTAAGCACTCATATTTGTCTGTCCCCCAATAAACTTCCCCATAGCAGAAATGGAATTTGATATTCAATAGAAACAATAAAGTTAACTCAGCCACCTATTACCAGCTTTGAGCAAGAACCTGAGAAGCAGATTATAATTCTGCTCTTTCAGATTTGCTAATTACATAGCAGAGCTTATAAGAAAAGAACAACATTTCATAGGAATTAAACCTCTGAAAATAACACCTATTAAATACACTTATACACTAATGAGCAAGTCATTCTTTGCACAGGGTTTCTCTAAGTGCTACCTTAATACAGCAAGTCACACACAGCAGGGTAAGAAAACCAGCACATTGCCATCTCATCTATCTACAATTGACTCTACCAAATCCCCAAAGAATGACAATACAGTCTACTGGTTTCACTGTACCAAAACAATTCTAAATACACCCAGTACTAAACAACAGCAAATTATGAAGTACTGACAAGGCTTTTCTCACTGCCGCGACAGTGAGTTATTCAAATAGTATCACTGCATGTTAAATAGAGACTGTTCTAGCTCTGGAATCATGTGGCACAAAACTCTTTCAATGTATCTTACTACTTGCAAAATGGTTTTGGTTTTATATAAACCCGTTAACTAATGCATCTTTTCTTCAGAATTTTTAAGCTATTGACTGAAATTTGAATTTCACCCAATATGCACTGAGCCTTCTAGTGAATAACTGCTGATCCTACAAGGTTCTAAATACTTCAGTTTTCACTGGCCGCGAAATTTTTCACAATGTATCAAGCATCTAGAATGACGACAAAGAGCAGTATTGTTTTGAAAGCTACAAAAAGAAAAATTATCTAGACTCGAGAAAAAACCTGAATAACTTAAGCCTATTTCTGAATAAATCAGAATTCATTAAATTCAGCATTATGTTCTGACAGTACCATAAATTAATTTGTTTGAAAAACACCGTCTTCCTTCACTTTGGTTTCAAGTTACAAATCAGCAGCCTGTAACTAACATATCCTAAATATAGTACTCTAAAAAAACCCCGCCCCAAATCTCACTAAAGTTTAAAAAGTAACAAAATATTTCAGTGAAAAGCATAAGTGCATTACCCATATTGCATACCCAAATAAAACAATTCTTACTTCAAGAATTTCCAACGTCATCATGAACTTTAGACCTATTAAAAACCTTGTAAAACCAACTTAGGTTATTAGCATCACACCCTTCCCTTTTTCTATTTATGTTAGCCACACTCTTAAATGAAGCAGAAATAAGGGTTTTGTTAAGTTTCTATTCTGTCACCCTTACGTTTGTTGGTGTTCTTATTTAGTTTAATAGCAAACTCGGCAAAATAAAGTTTAGCTCAAAATCAAAGCTTTGTTATCAACACAACTGTTACCGTGAATATTAACAGGACTGACTGCTATGGAACTCAGTACTTCAGAAGCTTCACTAAAATAGCAGCATAAATCAATTTATACCATTTACATCTGTCTATATATCTCCTGGATCATGCAGAAAGCATGTTTAGATTTCAATTGTTTTCACACAGATTAATAATTAAATTTTAATTAATATAATTAAAATTCAAAATATTTACAGTGTACTTACTTTAGCAATCTGTAGCAACACAATGCAGTGTTTTATTGATTCTACCATGCTCTAAGAAAACAAAAATAACAGAAAAAATACCTTGTGTTACTATAATATTTGGTATTTACAAGTATTTTTATTATTACACAGAATATGAACTGAAATATTGGGTGAGAACTAAATGGACACTCACTTCTGTAGAACCCTTACTGTCCCTTCCCCCCCTCTGTTTTCCAGAGACAACACACAGGACAACAGGCAATGGCCATATATTGAAATAGAGGAAATTCATCTTACACATAAGAAATCTCTCTTTTATTCTATGGATGCTTAAACACTGGAACAGATTTCCCAGAGAGGCTGTAGAGCCTCCATCCTTAGAGTTACTCACAATAACTAGATTTGGTCCTTGGCAACCTGCTCTGTGCTCTGAGCATGGGACTGGGCTACAGACCTTCAGAGTTCCTTTCTACCTCAACTGTTCTATGATTTTATGATTCCATAAATCGGACATAAATCGGAATACAGCACCAGAACCAGGCTGCCTCTGCCATCACACGGTTGGACCTCGTATGGACTCCCACTTTTCTGCAAAAAGCTTTACAAACTTTCTCAAGAAAATAAGGTGAATTTCAGAATCTGTATATCATAGATATAAAAATTAAATAGACTTACACTGGTTGTTTCTTTGAGACTTTCAATTTTCTGTAAAATAAAAATAGTATGGTTAAATACAGCTCTTCCAGCATCTAGTTTGACCTAAATAATGTATGAACACTACATTTTAAGTTGACATAGGAGAAAAAAAAGCAACCTATGTGCTAAAGACTGTTTCTGTATAAACACAATTTTAATTTTGTAATGGACAAGACAGAAGTCAAACTGACAAGTAAAGCTTAAAGGTGACAAAATAAGGAATTTTTGATCAGTGACATTATGCATATTTACCCAGTCTACACTTTGGTTTTACACAGCACAATCAAAACCAACATACGATACAAAGGGTACCGAATGGTGGAACATTCCAACAAACAATATTACCTGAAATTACCATCATCCAAGTACAATAAACATATGCACTTAAGCAAAGTTAAAAAAAAATCATGGAAAATAACAGTGCACACATGTTTCTGCTCTTTCCAAGCCTCCAGTGAAAGTGCATCTGGAAATCTGCCTACTTAATTTTATCTAGAAACACTGGTTCTTAAGGATTTCCTGTGTGGAATTGCACTTCAGGCATGCAAAAGGCATCTGCATGCCGCTTTACACAGAAGCACAACCTAAGAGGCATATGCATCCTGTTGATGTCCTTGGCTCTGTCTGCAGAAGGCAAAATTATTAAATTGGTCTCGGCGCTGAACCTCTACGAATTCAATTACAGGACCTCTTTGTTTTGATTAATATGAGTCTCATGTGACTTGAGTCACAGCCTTTATGAATCTTGAATAACAGAAGTGTGTAAAGGGACATTTTTTCCTCACACAGCACTGCAAACCCAATTCTACACTGTAAGAGAGCATCACGCACCTCTAGATCTACAGAAATGAATAGTCTCAGCTTGTGGATTTAAACAAAAAAAATAAAAATGCACTGATGGCTTCTCAGCCAATACCTGGGGAATTTTTTTTTCAGTTATGCTTTTTTCTCTCTATACTATTCAAAGGATGCTATAGATTTTCTTCATGATTAATTGGCAAGAGGCGGCCTAATAGCACCCAGCCCCAGTCTTTTCCACTGGAAAGACTGGACCATGCTGATCTATGAAGTAGCATATCAGGCATGTTATATCACAACTTTATAAAATATTTACTTCTGCTACTAGCAGAGAAATATGCCAACAGCTAAAAATTCATTCGTCTTCTTATTCATGTCTCTACTATACTTCCAGTCCAAACTTTATGAACACATTTTGAAAAAAACATTTAAGTATGACAGTGGTGAAGTTTTGAGCCTTTTAGCAGCAAAACAGAATAGGCAATGTACCCAAACATCCAGATCTTGTCAGATGAAAGATTATGCAGCTGAAATAAATCATTCTGCCTCAAAGCTTTACAGCCAACTGTAGGCAGCTGTCAGCACTTTTGATTATTCTTTACGTATTTTTTCCCCAATGTGCTATTGAGTATTTACACACCAAGTAACTTAGTATCTCATTCCCTTCACTGATACAATATTTGCTGAAAATCTGACAGTGATGTCAAGCCATATACTGTAATTCAGTCACACTGTTTTCCCCCTAGCCATCTGTAATTTTCCAAACAGTAGATTAAGATATTGCTATTCTCACACATAGGTACAGAAAAAAAAAAAAAAAAAAAAAGGGAATTTGTCCAAGATCACACTGAAGATCTGAAATGAGAAAAACCTCAGGACACCTGGTTTCCAAGGCCTATCCACAAATTATACAATCGCAATATTTTCCTCTGTGGAAATGAATTATTTGTGAGCTGGCCAACTTTAGTAACAGAACACATTAATTCAATATTTTTCACATTTGTGCTGTATGGCTACCTTGCAAGAATACAGTACAGGGAACTGGAATACTGTCTTTAAAAACTTACACAAAATTATGAGAATAAATACAGGCAAGTCAGACAGACTCAGTCCCTGGGAAGACCCTTCTAAAGAGCATCAGCCCTGGTATTCAGGGCAAAGCAACCACCGACATGAAAGTCTCTGGATTTTTATGAGCAACATGTTATTCTAGAATGATGATATAAGCAGCCATAAAATAAAGTCTGAACTCGCCCCCTGTAAGATCTTATGCAAACGTACGATAGATATGACACTACAGAGGAAAAAACCAAAACAACAACAACAAAACCAACAACAACAACACAACAAAAAACCCAATCAAAAATGTGAATGATACCTTGTGACAATACCACTCAAATTTATCAGGCTTACAAGAGCGATTGGTTTGGAGAAGTTAGGAGAATGCTTATATCTCGTCTCATCAGCTGTACAGAACCACATTGTTAGGTACACATGCTGCTGCAATCCTTGTAAATTTATTATTGTCTTTTGTTTAAACTTAGAATAAGCTTGCATTAAAGTAAGGAATAGAGATAAATTAGAAAATACAAAGTTGTAAGGGAAATCAAAGAGGTACGTTGAAAATAAAAAAACATTACCAATAAAAATAAAATCAATCTATAATTTACTACTAAAAGTTATCAAAATTTTCTCTCTTCAACATCCCTACTCTTTGAAAACTGATGAAGATAAAATTTTAATATGATAGTTTCCCTAGTTTTAGGTAATGAATACACATATTTTTGAATGAAACATCAATTTCCTGCAGACTTAGATTTGCAGAATGCAGCCACAAGCTATATCTAATCTAACCAAATTGCAAACTGCTGCTGAAACTACTCCATCTATTTGCACCTCCGTGACATCCTATTTTTTTATTAAGCCAGTGGAGAGCCAATAGAAAGCTAATTTTATTTCATAGAAGATGATTTTTGCCTCATTCAACAACCATGTGAGTACAGAGTGATCAGCTCGTCCAGCAATGAGAGGCAGCAGGGGCAGCCAGCTCCTGAATCCATGTGCTCAGCCTTGGGTTTACTCCACAGAATGTACTCGTTGTGAACCAAGGAGCTTAAGCAGGCTACACTTCCCTCCAAAATCTTGTTAAGTGATGTCAGCTTTGTTCCAGTCTGCCAAATATACACCTCTTTGCTCTTCTGATACTCTTGAATGCTTATGGTTTTATTTTCCCTCATACGTATGGTCAGGACAGTTTCACAAAAGTGCACAGAAAAGTCAGCTTCAAGTTCTCACCAATCTCTTGCTAACACTGCAAGAAAGCAAGGCCCTAGCTTGTCTTCACCTTGAAATGCCAGCACCCTCTGATCACACACCTTCTTTTATTTCCAACATAATGGTATATATACATTGTACTCCATCAGTAGATTCAGCAAAACTGGTAGCACTGCTAGTTATGGTATAGACAGTATGAACCAGCTATACATTGCTAGTTGTAGTTCTGCCAGGAGTATCGATGTAACACAGGGAATTAATGATAATCGCAATATTTCTCAGTCTTCAAATTCATTAAGTCTGTATCTGCGCTTTCTTCCAAGTTCAACAGATTACCATGTGTCAGAACGAACATATGCAAGAGACCTTGAAGAATCTCAGAACACCTATACCATATACCATCACCTTCAAAAGAAAATATTCTGTAAACTAAGAACCAGCTCATCCAGTGCTCCATATGCTTGCAAAAACAGAAGCTCATGTCTTAAATGCCTGGCCATAAACAGTTGCAGAAAACAGCACTCAGCTAATTGGGAAGCACATAACACTCAAATAAACAAATCTTGCTTCCTGAGAGGAACAAACTCTGGGTTGGATGGAAGCATGCTGCAGGTTACACTCAGCTCATATTCCGATACTGAACATAAACAAAAAGGAAAACTGCTAAATACAGTATCAAAAAACCTCTTAGCTGCTTTAGTACAGGAAGAGACATGATCAAAAAGTGCTTTGCCGAGTCTTTTTCATTTTTAATAGAGAATAAATGGAATCTATACTAATAGCAACACTCATCAAGATTTAAAACTGGAGGAAGCTGACCTCTTCTAAACAAGCCTCCTGCTTTCTCTCTAAAGCCAATCTGTCTGTTCTGTAGATACCTTGCGGAGATAGAGAAAGAAATCAGCACAGCATGAGGAAAGTCTCCAGGGACTAGAAGCACTGTCACAGGGAAAAAGAAAGTACTGCCTGATCTGCAAAGTAGCATCTGGAGAGAGGTCAAAATTGAAGGACAACTCTTCCTAGTAAGAAGCACGGAAGGAGAAATACAAAATCTTCAGATCTTGCTCTTTCGGTCAGTTGTCTACAGATTAAACACACTTATACAAAGAACATCAGTACTTCAAAGTTATTTTAAAAGCTTGTACATGCAAAAAAACTCCAGAAAGACCATCACTTGTGAAGTCCTTAAGACATCACATAACACATCAAACAAGATGGATAACACATGAAAGGTCACAGCCATTACAAAGCAGTAAACTAATCACAGAAAGCAAACTGTGTTCAAAACTGAAATCAAACACCGAGAGAACATCAGCTTGTTTTTCACAACTGAAACTGGAGGAAGGGAACTAGGATGAAGTCCATCACTACTTTATGATGTTGAAATTAATGTGTTTACTGAAAATAAAAGGAACTCCTCAGTAACAAACCTTTCATAAGGAAACATTAAATCTCCCATCCACAGCACACAAATTCGTGTAAAAGGCAGCATGCTAGTTTCTGCCAAAGCCACATCACCGAAGGTACGTGCCAGCCTTTCTTAAACACAGAGACTCAGCTCTGACCTACAAACTTGACTTGGAAATGAAACAGGAGGGGGTGCAAAAAACTCCACAACACTTAAGCGAATTACAACCTCGCTAGAAAAGTAGTGCTCCCCACACAGCAAGTTACATTTTTGACATCCTTGCCTAAGGTGGATGAATTATGATATTCTCAGACTTCCAACATTCAGCATGCCAGTCACAGAACTACTCACGATGCAGATTAGATTATGTGAAATACAGGATTCTTAGTATTATTTTTTCCCTTCAGAATAGCTTTGCTATTCCTGCAAACATTAAACACTCATCCTTGTTAAATATTAAAAAAACATAAAACTTAAGTTAAAAATGTTTTTGACAGTTGGATGACAGAGGAGTAATTTCCTACAAACTGAAACCTTTTTTAATGTTACAACATCCAGTATTACTAAAAATACCGTTTGCAACCTATTCACAACACAAATAATGCAATTAGTTATTCACATTGCTTTAACTGATTTTGACAACTTGACGGATTTCAACTGTACTTTAAATCTCTATAGACTATAGCAATTGATGCACGAAGCCATCCAGTTAAGCAAAATAAGCAATATTTAAGACAAAATGTACTTGCTTTTCTCTGTTCATCGTCTTTGCAGTTCTGGAGTTTTTCATCGAAGAGCTAAAAGAAAGAGATACTTGTGAAAATACTGGAAGTGTTATTTTTTCAAATATTATCAGCTAGAAACACCAAATTTTCAAGCCCCAAAGCATTTAATAAGACTGTAATCTTGGTCTCTGTCCATCCTCAGATTCACTCTTCTTTCATTATTAATTCCTATACCTTGTCCCCTCAGCCTGAAATCACAATTAGAAGGTGTAAAGACTTAAATACCTTCAGTGAAGTGTGGTAGATGGCTCTGGTGTGGGAGACAAAGGTAACTCCTGATCAAGTCTTTGCAGCTTAGCTTTAAATTTTGGCTCTTTTGCCTACCTCCATTTGTGTTGATATGCTCTTCCCCCTCTCTGCAACTGATTTTTTGCTGAATATCCTCCATGCAATACTTGCCCATTATATCAGAATTAAAAAAAAAAAAAAAAAAAATCCAAACCAGCAGAACTGAAGCAATTCTGAACAGCAATTTTAACCTGCTGAGTCATGGGAAAAGTGTCCTAACCAGCAGCAAAAACTGTTTTTCTCAATAATGTGAGTACTGAGAGATGTAACTCCATCATTCCTCACCTTCCCATCTACTCTTCAAATACACATACAAAGTGCAAAAGAACTGTATTTGTACAAACTTTCTACAGAATGTTTTCACTCAAGGACAAAGAGCAGATTATCTATCACTACTGCAACAAAGTCTGGAACTATCTGCAACTGTAGTTACATATTACTTGACAAAATTTTCAAGATAATTTCTAAAATACCATGAGCAAGACAATGACTTAATTACATTTTAAAATTAAACTTATCTGTGCCATTTACATTAAGCTATACATGCAAAAGAATGTTTCAGTCATCGTAAACCATTTTATAGAATCTGTTTGAGTTATTCTAATTTTTTAACTCAATCCCGAGTTCTGTTATAAGAGAAAGCCATTTTCAGCTTATTTCAGCCCTTAGCATTTAACTTTTAATTTTTATACTTCTAGTAAAAATCTCTTTATTTCAGAAGTAGTTAGAACATATATATCACCCTAAGCCAGTGAGAAAGAGAAAATAAAATTGTACCGTCAGCAGATTTCATATGTAAAAAAGGTATGTTTTCTCTCCTTCACAGTCGGCCAGATGAGCTCTCTCTGCAACCCACATTTACCAGAACATGTGGCAAGCATAAAACATAACTCTGTCATTCTGTTGAGCTTCCTTTCAGCCAGACCTTGAAGTCCACACTGACAAACTGACTTTCAAGACAGTAAATACACCAGTTAAGTTACCATACCTTCAACTGGTCTATCAAGATCTGTAAGTAAGCATCAGCCTCGGTGAGTTTTTTGTCAAAATCATGAACGCTGGGAACAAATCCTGAATCCACACCCTAGATATAAACAAATAAATGACATTCAAATATCTAATTAGAGTTTCAGAGGAGGAAAAAAGGTAACAAAAATATGGTTTTGCCTGTCAACCGACTGATAAAATGTTGCCTTGGCTCTCACCCTGTCATGTGCAAACACAAGCACACAGCTGAACACATTTGTCTTCTCTTTGCAGCTAAATCAGTAACAGTAAATTGCCACACATTTTCAGTGGGGGTATAATCATCACACACGAGTATTTCATTACTCGTAATTGAACAAATCCCCTTAAATTACACTAATTAAAGTCTCTTTGGAAAATATAAAGGAGAATTCAAGTTTTTTTCTGAAGACTGTCTTCAATTCCATGTTCTTACATCTCAGTTAAGACAACAAAACTATATCCCGTTGGATGACTGTTCACACTTCAAACAATGTTACTCAATGCACAGCTTCTTAGCTGAGAACTGAACTAACAAGTGCTAAATCTCTTCATAAATATGGACATATCTTTGAGCTGAAAAATTCAAAATTCTTATTCGTGGTTGCCCTACTTCCTTTACAGCTATAGGGATTTGCATCCTTGCCACGCCACTATAGTTGATATCTTACATTTTGTTGCACGTATGCCAACAAGGACAAAGTATCAGTGCCTCGAAAATGACTACTTTTGTATTTTCTTGCTTGCAAATTTGCTTCCCTTAGTAATGTAAGAGTCAAAGCACACTTCTGCATATAACATAATCCCTACCTTTAAACTGATAAACTATGTATTAAAGACCTGAACAAACTCCCTCTGGGTTACCACATCTTTAATTACAGGAAAGAAAAGAGACAGGATTCTTCAAAATTGATTATTTCTGACTTCATGCACATATGTTATGTAAACACACTTCAGGTTTATTTATACAACAACTTTAATGTAAGCAGAACTGCAAAACAAATACTGAAGCACTCCCAGCCTAAAAAAATAGTAGAATGAAAGTTAAATATGCAGGTGGAAAAAAAAAACCATAAAGCACAAAGAAGCAAACATCAGTTACAGGAGAAACATAATCCTGAGAACACCACAGCAGCAACAAGACTTTCCTACAAACCTAAACACTTTCAGCTGCATTCACACTGATCTAAAATATGGTGTCTTCACTCCAAACTCTTACAAAACCATCAGCTGTGCTGTTCCAACTGCTGAGAATCTGAAGAGCCTGAATGTGTAAAGATCAGCCAGTGGGAAAAGCCATTTTCTACGGGGGAAGATGAGCAATCCATATTTATAAAATGTCACATTTAGCATAATGTTTTCTTTGACATGGTTTGCTTTGTCAGCACAGATAGTTTCTTTCATTTTTTGTACGATAATGGGCCATCATATTAAGAACTTTATTGAAGGCTCTTCAGAGGCGTGAACACTTGTGTGCAATAGAGGAATGACTTGCTCTTACTTTAGTCATGTCTGTCAAGCTGTATGCACAGTATCGTGCACACCCTAAAACTAAAAGCCATCTACTGACCAGAGAAGATATTATTCTTTATTCATTTGCCAAATCTGAAACTATGCTGCATAATAACACCCAGATCTTGACAACAGTTCTACATGAGTAAATCTATCCATACAGACTAGTTTGTAAACCTCTAGCCTATAGCAGACAGTCCACACCGGACAAATTTAGAAATAGTGTTTAGAAACAAGGAGGAGGAAGGTGAAGAGAAGAAACCAACCATTTTGACTAGGCCAAGAAATTAAGAAAAGACAAAAAGCACCCAGTGTAAAAAAGTTATCAAAAAGAAACTAACAGACAGAAGGGAGAGTCCTCTCAACCAAGAAACTTTTGCTACTCCCTTAAACTAGTGAAGTTTAAATTACACTCAAACTAGATATGAAGATGTATTAAATTAGTATTCCATTTCCTTGTTGAAAACAGAATTGTCTGCACAGAGCGCAGCCAACACTATCACTTGTGTAAATGGTCTGGTATGTCCAGCTAAAGAACTCTGGAGGTCAGGTTTCACATATCAAAACTGCATGAACTATGCAGAAAATTTCTGCTAAGGATACTGTATGCAGAAACATATTTTATGGTGGAAGTTATCTGTACACTGCATCAAAATACTGATTTTTATTTCAGTCATCAGTCTCTGACTAGTAATATGTAACAATCTGGTATTTTTAGTGGTGGCTTAAAGATAAAGAGCCATTCTTAAATTTCAGCTTCTTAGCACTAACAGAAAAGCTGATTAAAACATTTAGTGTTACAACTGAGCGGCCATCAACATCAAACAGAGTGAAAACTGGGACCTAAGTTCTATTAGAAAGTTAAAACTTCAATCAATGTAAAGAGAAAGCCATACACCCAAGTATAGAGTCAAACTGACAGAGCACAGAAATCAGACACGAAAATAATTTTGAAAAGAAACACAGGTACTTAAAGCTGTAGCACTTCACTAGTTTGCTCTTGGTTTGTATAAAGACAGTTTAGATTAAATTTCATAAGCTACTGAGCAAATGTACTTAGTCTGTGTTATATGAGATTAGGTTCATCATCTTAATTTCTCACATTATTTTAAAATTGAAAACCAGAAGATAACTGGAAAGTTAAAACCATTGAGAACAGAGAAAAAGCACTGTATAAATAGAAAACAATAAATATTTCAAACCCAGGACTAATTTAGAAACAACAGATACACAAAACATAGATTTACACTAAAAAAAAATCCTTATTTCTTCATTATGTGGTCACCCAAAGACACAATAGAGGAAAAAAGGGGACCCTTCCTCTTTCTTCCCTCCCCTGCCATGTAAGAAATGAGGCTTCAAAAGAAAGGGCTGAGCAGAGTCAATGGAATGGCATTTAACATCTTGTTAAACATATAAATTAGGAAACTGTACATCTGAACTGCCAATGAAATTTTTACCAGGAATTTGCATTATATGCTGCTCACCTATTCATGGGCTGATAAAAGAGGTTGCCTGCAGATATTGTTGAACGTCCACCCTCCGAGGGCAGAGTTCAAAACTCAACTGGATTTGAGCCCAGATAACCTGGTCTAACATACAAGTTGGTCTCACAATGAGAAGGCGCTCAGACCAGGTGACTTCCAGAGGTCTCCTCTAGCTGAAGTTACGCTGCGATTCTAAAATAAGTATCTTCAACTTACCAAAAATAACAACCCAGACTATTTTAGATCTTCAGAAATACATTGATTCTATCCTACTGTCAGTACCAGTCCAAAGTAATATAACCTGGTTATCCACTGAATAACCAGAACTATTGGTAGGTGTACTTTATTTCCTTCATATAACAACTACTCTGTGTTCATGCAGGTTTTAAGGAATTATCAGTTATATTATCAGATGAAATATCTGCAGAAATAAAAAATTTATAGAACTTCTAGTCTGCCCACCACCTCTCAAAACAATACATTTGGTATCTGACTCCTCCTCACAAAGAAACTCATATTTGATAACAGCTCTAGAGAAAAGAGAAAAAGGTAACACAGCATTCTTTCCCTCACCCCTTCCTCCCTCCTACAACTTCTGGAATGTCCCCTTCAGGACGCCCTGCAAAATTGTTCCCTTTGTACACAACCCTATTTTTGGAGAGGTTAAACAGGAGGGTGACAAAACATACACCAATTAAAAATACATCTTATGAGCCTTATTTCCATTACAGAACTTCTAGCACCAAGGGAGTTTCTATGTTTTTTACTTGTCCTCCAGATTAGAAGTTACGCATATCACTAATGCATTTGTATTCAAAACTTGTCCATGCTGAGAAGTAATTCTAGCCTAATTTAAACTAGTTCTTTCAAACTAGGATGGGATGAAGAGATTGCATCATCACTGGAAGAAACATACCAGAAAAAATTCAAATTTATTTCTCAAATAAAAGCATTACAACAATGACCTCTGTGGAGAAGGAAGAGTAATGAAGGCAGGGAAACAAAGAACAAGGTAGAGGCAACAGGAAAGACTTGACAAGAGCTGTTCATGTAGAATCACTTTACTGGGGGATGAAAAGAGAAAGCTGTACAGAGCGGACTTCATTATCTTTTTGAAGATACTTATGCTGTATTCTCCATCTAATTAGGATTCCAAGTCCAACCAAAAAAATCTTGTGGAAGTTAGTTTAAAGAAGTGAATAGGAGTGTTTTCACTCCATCTACAATACCTCTCCAGAACATACGCCCTCCCTACAGCATGTTTGATTCTATCCAGTATGACATGGCCTGTAAGAACCACTGACAGAAAACTAGAGTAAAACAACAAATAGACTAGTAAGCTGCTAAACAGTGGCACCTTCTTGTCTTTTTATTTGTGGCTAAGACAACCATATTTTTTCTTCTGCTAGATTTTTAAGCAATATTTAAAGCTCAAAATGTGAATGTCTCAAGTTTAAAAACAAATGTATGACTTTCTGCAAGGCCTTCCAAACAGTCAGAATACTGCACTTCAGGGATGGAGGGGAAGTATTTCTGCTTTGTGAAACACCAAATGCTTAGCAAAGACTGTGTAGCTACAGATATTATCAGGTCTTCTAGGAAAATAGAGTTCAAAAAACAGAAGGATTTACACACAGATGTAAAAAATCTGTGTTTAAAGCACAGGTTACAATTCTGAAACCTCACAAATACTAAGTATATCCTAGACTCTCATCCATTTACCTAGATAATATATTATGGGTGTAGATAAGGCACATGCACTAAGGTGCTTATTCCCTATCATAGGTACTTTGTTAGCAAAACCTGGAAAAGGGCAGCATGTCTAATAACTCTATGCCCTTCCACCAACACTTGAAACACATCTAGATTGGATATACACTTAATCCAAAAGAACCTCATCAGAAACAGTGTTGGAATGCCAGTGAGTAACAATATAACATACCTACGAGAAACTTATAAGAAAGTTTTACTCTTTCTCTCTTGCTGGCAGCTTTAGAAAGGTCACCAAAATCCTGGTTAATGTGATACTATGTGAACTGCTACTAGCAACAGTTTCACAAACACTTTACACAGGCACAAGGGAACCACAAACCAAGCAGTTCCCCTGTTGTTTATTCTCACCCTTACTCTGCTCTTTGAGTCAGCATAAACATTTACCTTGCCAAATAATCAACTCAATGTGGAAACCAATCCCAGTTAAAACTAAACTTGGACAGGGAGGGCAGCAGGAAAAGTAGTTTCAATTTGGGCCAGTTCTGAATCCAGTTCCAAATTCAGCTACTCTTGCGGCACTGCTGCTTCCCTTTCTCAGGGAGAAAGAAGTGAGACGCGACTCCTGCCAGCAGTGGTACCAGCTCTTCAGTGCTGGTCAAACCGACGTGTAACTTAGTATTTAAGCCATTGTATCACTCTTCACAGCAACCATCTCAGATCCACTCCTTAGAATATAGTTTTCTTACTCTAATATTTGCTACTTAGGAAGTAAACATCTTGTTTAAATTATGGAGATATCAAGCTACAGAGCTTTTATTATTATTATTTTATTTATTTCACTTTTATGGTGGTAAGAAACAGCCCAGCTTTGTACTGACAGTCATTTCAGTTCCTGTGTCTCTACACTGAGTCTACTTAGAAGCTGAAATATTTTGGGGCATTACCTGAAGAATTTTCAGAAGTTTGAGCACGAAATCCTTCATAGCTTACAAGTATTTAAAAACTCTCTATTGTGCATTATCACTGTCTTATCTACTCAGAAAGCACAAAAAACATCTTATTTGTAGAATACAAAAGTTTCAGGTTTATATTTTTATTTATTTATTAGATCAAGTAGGTAGGTAGTTGTCTTTTTACACAGTTCCCAACAGCCTCTTTAGTCACCACTTTAAGACGCCAAGATGCTCTAGCAGCACTAGAATGGCAGAAGGGAAAAGTCCATTATTCCAAGACATGGGATGTAAGGCAAGAATGTGTGTGAAAGCTTTCTCTAACAGGGGGAAGAAGGGGGAGCAAAGCTTATCCCTTCAGTTCAGGGTGAGCATGACTCCTATAGACAAGACCCTAACACTACCAGAACACAAGCACATGTCCAGGCATCTAGAATTTTTAAATTTATTATTTTACTTAATTCCTTTAAGGCCTGAGAACAGTGTACTTACATTTTTTTTTTTTAGGTAGATTCATATTTTAACAGTGGTCTTGCACTTTTCAGATCAAAAACTAAAGTTACTGTGTTGCTGTTGACCTAAAAGAGATGAGTTATCTTCGAGTGGTGTGAGAATTCCAGAGCCAGAAAATACATGTAGCATCAAGGTGCCACTTGAAAGACAGATGAGTAAAGCAGGACACTTATGCCAAAGAAGACTAGAAGCACTTCCTCTCTGGATGGGATTGCTGGTGGACATAAGATGCTGCTGAGGAACAAAAGAAAACTTGAGATAACTTATCACCCTCCTACCTCTGCCCAGACAAACAAGAAACCTAAGCCACAATTAACCCTCACCCCATGCACACCCTTCCCCTTATCTCTTGTGGGTATGAGGCAACTGATGTGCTGCCACTGATCTCGGAATGCCACAACATCATCTTGGGAGGGGTAAGGGGATAAACACTGGTGGGTTCAGAACGGTACTTCCAATACTATCACACCACTACTGTTCAAGGACTTTTCAACAGACAAGGCTAACACCAGAAGAACTAGGCATGTTTTTAGTAATGCCTTTGACATAAGAACATACAAAAACACAGCAAGCAGAACAACAAAATTCAGTTTCAACGTTCGGAGAAATTAGATTACAAGTGTTTCATTGAATATAACATTACTAATTGTCAGCCCTCTGGACAGCTGGGACCCCTTTACTCATTCTATATATTTATGACTCAGTCTTCCTCAGTTCCTTGATTGTAGCTCATTCTTGCAAGTTTAGGTTGCAGAAGGGAGGGAGGAAGTGCGTGTAATTATTTTTAACTGTTTCAAAAACACTTCCATTATAAAGACTGAAGGACAACACAGTAGGACATTTAGGTAAAAATAAAATTAGCAAGACTAATCAGACTACAGAACACCCAGACATCACTTAACCTCTCCACCCTGCATTAATCCTTTCTGATTTGATTCACAAAATACACAAACTATCTAGGTTTCAGTGCACTTTCTCACATCTAGCAGACACGCTTGACACCATGAAGAAAACTTAATCAAATCCTGACTTGTCAACTTGAACATTCCAGTAACAGAACAGGTAGACTGAAAGTGGAATGAAAATCTGAAAAGATACTCAGAAAAGATATATCGTTTTGGACAAAACAGATGCACAAAGGTTTTATATGACAGATAACCACATGTTTCTGTTTGTCTCAGAAATTAAGAACCTAAGAAAATACCCTTACAGAAAATAATCTCTGCTACCGCACTCAAGCCCCCACATATACCCGTTGAGCCAATAATCATCCCAAAGAACCATTTGAGTTTATTGTCCAAATGAAAAGGAAAGCAAAAGAACATCAAGTGCATTAAGTGGCGTTTTGTCTTTAAATGTTAACTGAAGCCACGGCGTGTTTGTATACAACGGGCTCTTGTGAGCGGACGCGAACCTCCTTCCAGGCACGCACAACCCGCGGCGCTCCGGCGGGGACCCCAAGCCATCCCCGGAGGGGACCCAAAGCCACCCCGTGCCCGCCTTCCCCGCAGAGCCCCCGCTCCCCGTGGCTGCCCCAAGCGCCCTCCCGGGCAGGGCAGAGCAGCGGCCAGAGCCGCTCAGCCGCCGCGGGGAGGAGGGAGCGCTCGGCTTCCAGTCAGGGAGGCGCCGCGGGGCTGCGGACCTGCCCCAAAGGGGACACTTGGCGGCCCTGCCACCTGCTCCCCCGCCCTTCCCGTCCCCGTACTCACACCGGCCATTGCTCCGCGCGGGGCGGCGAGGCGTGCGGAGCGGCGGGGCTGGCTGCCCGCCCGCCGGGCCCCGGCAGCACCGCCTCCGGCGGAGGGAGCGGCGGGGCGGGGAAGGGAACAGCCCCCCCGGCCGCGGCCCCACAGCTCGCATCACGAATAAGGCGGCTGCCAATTGGCGAGCGGGCGGGGCGTGTCGCGTCTCTCCCTCTGGAGAATGGCGGTCATGGCGCGGGGACAGCCCGGGAGCGGGGCGGGCAGCCGCACGGAGGCCGCGGCGGGCTCAGGGCCGCGCGTCCCCTCGCCTGCACAAAAGCCCCTGGGAAGCCGGGCGGGCGGCGCTGCGCTCTGAGCCGGCCCGGGCTCACCCCGCGGCGGAGTGGAGAGCACGATCGGAACGCCCAGCGGGACCCGGCCGCTATCGGGAGGCACTGAGAGGGTTCTACTCAGAGAGACACCCGGCCCTGCGAGCAGCCTCTGTCACTTCAGCCCGGGCTCCACAGAATCATAGAATCATTTTGGTTGAAAGAGACTCTTAAGATAATCGAGTCCAACCATAACCTAACTCTGACACTAAACCATGTCCCTACGAGCCTCATCTACATGTCTTTTAAACCTCTCCAGGGATGGTGACTCCACCACAGCCTGGGCAGCCTGTCCTAGTGCTTCAAAACCCTTTCTGTGAACAAATGTTTCCTAATATCCAATCTGAACCTTCCCTGGTGCAACTTGAGGCCACTTCCTCTTGTCTTATGATTTGCTACCTGGGAGAAGAGCCCAACACCGTCCATTCTATAACCTCCTTTCAGGCAGTTGTAGAGAGCTTCTTCTCTGCCTGCACATCCCACTAGGGAGGCACGAACGCCCAGTAACTGAGACCTTTCTCCCTAACACGTGAAAAGATATTTTGCAAGGAGGTACAGTCTTGTTTCATTCTTAAATCAGTGTCTGCTCAGCAGCTCACGTTAATGAAGATGGTGAGCCTTAACAGTTCCTAAACTGGAGTGTAAGTGAACAATATTCCAGCTAATCTAAAAATAAGGGGCCTCAGAAACAAAAGGGTTACATGAATGGCACATTGGAGAAGGCTCTTGAAAATGAACAGTGAACACACAGTAGTGGCCCACAGGTGTTATGCTCCATGGTGAACATATTTAAGAGGGATGGGCATATGTTTCTTAGTAATCAGTTCCAGATCTTTAACTATTCCCTCAAACATCTCTATAAAAATTACTAACTTAGGCATCTTTATTTAAATATGCCTTACTTATCTGAACGAACTCCTGGAATGTGAATGGGGTATGTAATGGGAAACAGCTCCACTAGCAGCTGCAATCATGAAATCTGTGTCTGCCAGTAAAACTACCATCACAATTTCTAGAGAGTGTGGAAGTGTACATTTTGATAAAATGTAGTATATTCTCATGTTTTCCTTCTGTACCCTGCATCTCAATGCCAGGAAAAGTCTCCCAGGTGGAGAAAACTGCAGAGATTCCTTTTATTTAATTTCAGCCCCTCAACAGAACTGCTTACATTAACATATTCACTTTTCTCCCCAAGCTGAGGATGGGGAAAGGGGAATCCCTTGGAAAGCACTTCAGCCCTTCTAAGTCCACTCATTGTCCTCTAGGTCATCTCTGTCTCCTCCCACCCACCGCAGAGCAGAGTTCTTCAGTCTGTGGTCAGCTACTGTGTCCAGATGGAGAGATTACTTCTAAAATATCCCTGACATGTTACCAGGGATATAAAGCTGATTGTCAAACTTGAAGTTTTATCCAGGGATCTGCTATCCACTAGAAAATTTGCAGTGGTCTTCAATGAGTCAAAAAAGGTTGAAACCCACCATCTAACAGGAAATTAAGGTAAACCGAGATAGTGCAAATGCCTAAAGTTGGACGGGATAAATTCAGGCTTGTTCTAACTCTTCAGAATGGGGAAATGTCATCTAAATCAATCTTTGTAAGTCGCTTTTCTTCCTGTGATATTAGGGACTTTAATGTATCTTTCTTTATACAATGTCAATCATTGATACACTCTATTTTCTTGCTGTGTTCCAAAAATATATCAAAGCTTTATTCAACGCAAATAATGAACATCTGTTTTAAGATTTCAGCACTGTCATCAGACACCTTTGTGGCACAAACCAAGTATGAGAAAATCTCTTTCATAAAGAGTTTGAGTTCCTCTCCAAGGCAAAAGTAAAGTATTAGCAAGCTTACATACATGTCCAGGTCTAGAACATTGCCAGGAACTGATCTTAGAGAACTAGTGCTAAGAACCATCCTCAGTCCAACCATCAGTTTTCAGAACCAGAAAACTACCAATATCCATCTTGCACAGTGGATTCAAACATAAGCTGTTCATCATTTCTGTCATCCAGAAAGAGGTTCAATGCTGCCGTCTCCTTTTAATTTCAAAATTAGGTGGTGTACAAGCACACCACAGGCTTCCAGATGTCTCATTCTGCTTGACCCAAAAAGGACTACCAGTTTAACAAAAAAACCCAAACCAACCCAAAAACTAAATGTGCAGCAATCAGTCTGGAACCACCAAATAAAAAGATGAGTTAATAAAAAGACGTCATATACTGACTTTTCATAAGACAAGAAAATAGTAACAGAAAGACTCAAACCTACCCTCAGGTACCTATAACTGATGTCATACTGTGTCTGAGAGCACAGGCCACAGAACAACCAGATGTTATATAAGGTATCTTTGACATTAGCATTCATGTCATTGCATTTAATTGCTTTGAAAAAAGAAAGTAAAACAAGTTAAAAGTGAAAGTGAAACTTGCCTGAAGCTGGAGGGTATGGCGGAGAATGGTGTCCTCTAAAGCATGAATCCACTTCTCTCTCTCATCTGCATCTCGAGCTGAAAAAGCAAACAAAATATATTGTTAAATTATATGCAGTATACTAAAAGCCATAAGCAAACGGATCTGATGTCCTCACTAAATATGGAAATTAAACCATACTATCTTTGTTAAGTCACCAATGACATAATTCTACAGTTGTCCTAATATCCTGTTTATTTTTATCTGTGCTCTTACAGCTCTGTAACATTATTGTGATAATCTACTCTATGGTACAGGAGAGATGTTTTAAATAATCATGCATGCAAAAAGCTTTTGTGCTTTGACAGAAAGTTTCTTCTACTAATGACTCAGTAGCATTTATGTCAAATAAAAAAACCTAACTATAAATACAATAATATGATGAATGTAAGAAGAGATTTGCATTATTGCTATTTGTGTTTATCTGTCCCTTGTCTGTCTTCAGGGGCACGCATGAGCAGAATGTTTACACAGACATTCCTCAATTCATTAAGTAATTTTTAAACTTGCTTAGTTACAAGAAGCTGTTCAACCTGTAATAAATTATCCAGTAACTCTACCTCAGTATGGACATCGTAACTTTGAATAAGTTAGCCTTTCAGGTATGGATTCATAAAACAGCACAAACACCAACTCTAACCAGTTACCAGTGTGAATAATGAAGCACAAAGAATAATCTAAAATATATCACAAACATTTTTTAAACTCAAGACAACCCTACTCTAAAACTGAATAGAACCTGAATCATATGTTAATGACAATACACACAATAATATTTTCATACTTCTGCACCAGACCACCATACAGTTTTAATTAAGAGTCCAAGTCAGGAAGCAATGACAAAAGAAGATTATTATGTTCCTCCATTGCAGACAGTGATAGTTAAGATAGCAATATATTAAGTGAGGATTAAAGGAGGCAGTGGATGGGTTCAGGACTGGGGGGACAAGGAAGAGGGGAGGAGCTGGAGAATGAGGATGAAGAACAGATCGAAACAGACTCACAACTATCAGAGCT
The DNA here is from genome assembly GCF_964273445.1 of Streptopelia decaocto. Lineage (NCBI taxonomy): Eukaryota > Metazoa > Chordata > Aves > Columbiformes > Columbidae > Streptopelia > Streptopelia decaocto. The sequence goes on from NC_138659.1 coordinate 15,327,774, forward strand.
TTTCTTTTTTTTTTTTTTCTTCCACCCAATACTGCTTTTCTTCCCCCCATGCCCCCATACAGACACGCCACCTTTATTTGCTAGTTCGAAAGAGTTCCTTTGCTGTGCTCTAAGAGTGTTTAGAAAACATGGGAGCAGAGTCAGTGGACTCCAGGTAAAGAAAGAAAAGAAAAATCCACAAATGTTAAATAGACTGTAAACAAACTGGCCCATGTACAGATTTAGAATAGTTATTGACAATTGTTTCTATTTCCTTATTTAAGTGGAAGGTATTTAAAAGAAACAGGAAGCCTGCTAAAAGCAAGGAAAGCGTAAGTGAGGTGGTACCTATTATGAATCAGAGAACTAAGATTCCTATCTGACTTATTTGTTATGGAGTTATTATACTGAAATGTACTCTCCCGCCTCAAAATGCTTTGTTTCTAGTGTTCCCTTTCTTACCCTTATGTTTCCAACGCTTTTATTCTTTGGAATTCTGTAGCTCAAACCCATTCGTACTAAAAACCACCATAGGTCTTCCAAATATGGTAAATAAACCTTTCTTTAGGAAATTATTTATTACTTCTTCACACATCCATTCCTACAAAGGGTATTTCATTGGCCAGAGGAAGGGATGAGAGAAGGAGAATCACAACTCCACGGAAGAATCTCTTATATCCCCCTGCCTTCAGGAGAAGGAAGCTGTAGATTTTTCTAGACTCACGAGAGAAAACTCCATCAATATCCAGATTAACATATTGCATTGTTTATTTCAGTATATATACACCAATTATTTCAAATTAACAAAGCCATCAGGAAATAACTGACAACTCATATGTCTGTGAGAAATATGTAAGAATGTCTTTTTTAATATAGAAATTTGCCTCAAGTCTAACATAGTGGGGCAAAACTTCCATTACATGCAAAATAAACATAAAAGCCTAGTTTGAAATCTAGCTCATTTTTAAATACATATTTTCTCAGATACTAAAAGTCAATCCCTATTCATTTTTCTTTTAAAACAGTAAAGTGTGATCAATCACCACAGGTATTCTGGTAATACCATTAATCTGTACAAATAAAAACTAGACATAAGGGAAAGTGACTACCTAAAGGGCTCTCATATGCACATAGAAGTCCATAGGAAGAAGTTAAAGTACTTAAATGTTACTTGGAACAGCAGGTAAACAGCTTTCCTGCAGAACTGCAGCAACTATTAAAAAGCCAGACTTTACCATCTGTAATACTCTCAAAAATTCATTAGAAAGAACTTCTAACTTAACAGTTCTCTTAACTTCTAACTCTACTAGTTCTCTATATTTTAATTGAAAAACTGAAGAAGTAGGTGCTGAGGACAAGTTTATAATGCAGTGGAACTAGACATGATGAAGGGACAGAAACCTTATGAACTCTGCCCAGATGACTGAATGAAGCCCCATATATTTTGCAAGGTGCAAATCGTAATTTTTCTTTTCATATTATGTACCCACAAACACCCTGTTCTTTCCCCCCCCGCCCCCCCCCATGCATAGTTTACACTTTAACACTATTTCAATTACTGTATTAGTCAATTAGAATCAGGTATATTTTCCTCTGGCAGTAATTTTATGGTTCCGCTTACCAAGAACAGGCCTCTTTGCCTAGTCCTGGCAGACATACTAATCAAGCTTATGCTTCTTACACCAGTCACCATTGAATGGTAAACATGTAAAGTTACCTGTGTCAATAATCTATCAGTTCTTCAAATGTATCAATACTTCAGCTTTTCAAATGTGTGTTCAAAGTGGCACTGGTGAACATATTTCAATTGTGTCAGGTTTCTTGGATTTGTTCTCTGTTTTTCTGTGTTTTTTTTGTGGGTGTGGTGAGGTTTTTTGTTTGGTTGGTTGGTTTTTGTTTTGTTTTTGTTTGTTTGTTTTCTTTTAACCAACCATCTCCCTGTCCCAAATAACATCTTACTGGGAAGCTGGGATACAAGTCACTGAGGAGCTAGGAAGTAATTCATGGGATACAAAAATCCCGTGTTCAAGATTTTTTTAGTTTATTTAAACTAAAAAAGAAACAATTAAGCTGCAGAGCAGTAAATTAATCCTTGTCTTGCAACAGACTTCCTGTGACCTTCCATACTGCCAGCAAAAAGAGGTCACTGTATTAGTTAAACACTACTCTCAATCTACAGAAGCCCATTAATAAAGGTTATCACATTAAGACTTCTTTGTGAAGCAGGAACACAACAGAAGAGGCTTAGAGCAACAGGGGAGACCTAGAAACAAGCTGACCAGTACAGTTCAAAAACTAAATTGACCTTCCTGTGCTCATAAATAAACTAAACTTTTGAAGCTTCCATTCTTCTAAAGGCCCTTTTATAGCTCTTTCTACCAGGGTTCAGTAAAAGGAAAAAAAAAGCTGTATTTTTCCTTGTATACTACAATCAAACACATGGCACAGCATGATCAACCCCTGGGTAAAGCACATGAATATCACCAACTCTGCCACTAAGACAAAGTCTTGGCCACGATAAATCCTGGAACGCTGCTCACTGCACAAACCCAGCGTTGTAACCTTGGAAGCATCAGGACACTGGTTTAACTTTCAGACCATCATCAACCACAGATGCTCCTGGCTCTCCTCCATATACTCTTTTAAGAAAACCACGGAGAAAGCAGTAGGATGCAGTTTTTAGTAAAGCAACCTACGAGAAAAAGTTATATTAAATCTAATCACAATGGCTGCTGTGAGATTAGATGCAAGACAAAGCTCCCTAATGGTAAAAGCAATTTAGAACTGAACAGCTGCCAAAAGATCACTGCCGAAAAAAAAAAATCAATGGGAACATTCAAAAAAGAGATTAGCCAACACACTCAGAAACAATTTCTGGGAAAAATCTACACACAATGGTCAGAGATCATTATCCACCCATCTGTAGGGAAGGCTAGGTATCCGAGCCATTTTTCATTTAAAGAGGGCAACTTTGGCCAAAGAAGAAGCTGTAATATCTTTTCAGCTAACAAGTTTGGGATGCACACTGTAAAATATCTACTCTGCACTGGCAAATGCTGGAGCCTTTCTTCAGCAGGTAGGGGACAAGAACGCTCTGCTCATTAGTCCTGTGTTCCTGTCTCTAGTACCCTGAAATCAATCCAACCTTATTTGGTTGGATCAAATCATTATTTGATCAGGCTTCATTTTCATCCCCTCCCCCTCAATCCCTATGGGAAAGTTACTCCAGAATTTCTTTCTGCCAACACATTCGGGATAAGGTAATTATTATCAAGACTGAGGAATTCCACTAGTTATTTGTGCTTATATAGAAATGGAGGAATAGGGTCTGGTCTCTCCTGACACAAAACTTCAAGAAAGTGAAGAACGGCAGAGGGCAAGGGACAGAAACAAGTTACTTTTTCCTAAGCTAACGCCAGATTAACAGCATTACAAAAGACAAATAGGGAACACTAAGACATCTACATGAGAAATACCTGGCATTTAAAAACCAGAAAGATGTTACTTCAGCTCTTTATAAGTGATTCCATTTTTTTATACTAATCAGAAAGAGAAATTAAACAGAGGAGCCCACTGTACTGCAGGAAAAATCATTGTGGTTCTTAGTCTGAGGTGTTAAGGCAATATTTACCTTGTCAGCTGAAATTCAAATTGTACGAGGGCATCAGCTATCCACAAAAACATCAATGCAGTCTACAGCTGAGAGAACACTAACAGTCCCTGTGTTTTCCTCTATTTTAAGTGCCAGAATCATTAACTCGTTTTTTACTGCAATTTAACAGTGCACATTTGCACATGGAACCAGCTAAGTCCACATAGAGCTATATATTCACTGCTCTATGCACGAGGCTGGAATAATTCATGCCTGAATAATCACAAATTTACCATGATTATGTCAGTTAGGATACTCTTACATTTTTTTCTAGTAGAACTAGTACTTAGGAGCTAGATCGGGTTCCTGTATGCTTAACCTTTAACTCTGTGTATCTATAGTGCATCCTTCAAAAGGTATCTGTACAATTTATTGTGACATCTCAGACATGTCTGAGCCAACCAGAGGCTACTCAACACAATCACAGTCCTATCAAGTGTGCAGAGAAGCACACTTGAAAAGTATGTCATTGCATTGCAGTGAGATTTAATATTATAATAGTATTTTTAAAGATGTGCATTTTTTGTGATCTGTCTGGTTGAGCTTATTCATGAGATATTTTAACATCCATTTTATACTAAAATAATTCCGAACTCTTTCCTAGAGGAGTTTAAAAGAAAGAAAAACAATTATTTTGCCAAGGAAAAAATTACAGAATGAAAAAAACACTAAAACCAAGAATCACTGCTTCTACTGAGGAATTTCTTTACTTCAGAAAAATGGTGGTTTACAACAATAGTCCCTTATCTCTGAATTTACCAAACCGCCAAGTTAGATATGGCAGAGATTATTAAAAGTTCTATTCTATGAGGATAAGAAGGCAAATAAAATGCAACTACATTAAATGCTCTCAGCCTCTATTAATTTCCCAAATAGGGAATAAATTTTGTAATTTAGAGTTCCTATAATATTTACTTTGCTGTGAAGAGATTATTTGTGTTTATATAACATATACCAAATGGTAAAGTACAGCATAAAACAGATTACTTTTTCTGGCCTAAGCTTGATAGTATCTAAAGATTAGATATAATCAAGTTTAACAACTCTGCTCCACAATACAGCATTTACCACTAGCATTTCTAGGTCATTCACAGCAGTACTTGGAAGGCAGAACATACAAAACATGAACATATCACCTCAGAATTAGCAGAATTAGCTTTTTTTTCCCTCCTACATGGGCATTAGGATGTGTGCATCTACATGGGCATCAGGATGAAAGAAAAACCTCAAGAATTCATTTAAAAAAATCACTAGATTACTTATAAATACACCAGACTGTCACAAGTGAAATGCATATTTTATTTTCATTCACTGTGACCTACTTACAGGCAGAACTCAGTAAAAAAGTCTATTCCACCCAGAGTCAATAGAGTCAATTATGCAGCCTTCATTCTCACAACACTTCCACTGATTTTTATGCAAAACTCCTGTACTTTCTCAGCCAGGTGCTGAACTAATGTAATATCTTTACACACAAATAACCAGACGACAGAGGTGGAATTCTGACTATATTGAGATCAATAGGATTTTTGCCACTAATCTCAATGGAGAAAGATTTTATCAGTAGTGCCCAACAAGGTGGAAAAGTCACACATCAATGGGCTGTTCACGGCTAAATAATTGTCCTTTTCACGTCACTGAAGGCCTTTCGAGCCATAGAAAAACATGCAAGATGAAGCAGAATTTCATACAAGCTTACCAAAATACTAGTTTCATTGCTCACAAATACCCTTCTAACACATGCAGCTCTCGCATCCATCTAAAGGTTCAACATAGTCTCACTACCTTGATTCCTCTGTATAATAATTTTGGAGTTGTCATCATCATTATTCTCCCTTCTACTCATCTTCCTCCTGATGCCATTCTCCACCTACACGTATAAATCAACCCTCATTTTCTTCTTCAAGTGTTTGACTGGTCTGATCTACCTGTACCTACTGAAGACTCTGGCACAGTCGCAAGTCCCTTTCAAAGAAAAAGCAACAAATGGTCTCTTGTGTGCAATAAATTAGCAACATTAATCTGTGATCTTGAGAAACCAACTAAACCTCTGCCTCACTGTCACCTAAGCTCAAAAGCTTTTTTAACAAGCTTTATAATCAGTCCATAAACATACCTGTAGGTGGAAACTTGTGTGACAAATGAAATGCACGACTGAGATGCTATTAGCTCTCTGTGAACTACTACACAATGTGTAATTTCATAATTAAACATTTCTGAATGTGGGACAATCTGCAAGCATCTGTGTTTTCAATAGAAAATGTCAATATTTAAATATTAATAATAGTAACACTAAATAATACTTTATACAGTATATTCTGTAGAAATGGTTTTCAAGGTATGTTGCCATTTAAAAGCAACTGATCACATTGAACTAGCTCAGAAACTAGTAGTTTAAGGTACAAACCATATTTTGGCTTGAACTAAAAAAGAATCAGAATAGAGGAATCTCTTGTTAAAACAGAGGGAAAAGCACGTCCATCCTCTCCTTATAGTGAGATCTTTCCTGACCTTTTCTCCCCTTCCAAAATAGTTGCCATGTATCATATATACGACTGTGATAATCAATTTATATTGATGCTCAAAGTAACAAGCAATAAATATACTATTTCATCCAGAGGAAGGAAAAAAGAAAACAACTGGACACATCACACAGATACTGTTTCAAGGTATTATTTTCTTTGCTACTCTCAAGTTCAACATATATTTTGAAATCTGCTACTTCAACATCAAGAAATGGAAAACCAAAAGGTGTTTCTATAATATATGGCCATAAAAATTGAGTGCAGACAGCCCTATTAAAAATGGCATACTCATGGTATGGTTAGAAAATAGACAATTATAATACAGGATGCTGGCGTGCAAGAAGGAACTGCATGAAACAGCAAAAGCACAACCACGCACCATTCCCTGTGCTCTGGTCACAAGTTCCAAACACCTGAAACATTAGTATATTACATTAACAGCAAAAAGGAGATAGATGGAAGAAAGAAGACAGAACAATGATACTGCAGAAGCTAAAACTAGGTCTAGTTCACAGAGGAATTTTGGTAGTTTTGCCAGTTGGGAGAGGATGAGATGCAGCCCAGAAGTTTGTGCAGCACAGATTTGGTGAGCTAAAGGGAGGAGGAGAGGTGGCTCAGCTCTGAAGTCAATGTACTACATGAAGAGACAAGGCTGGAAGCTTTACTCTTGACATAGCTGCTCACTCTACTCTGCAGTATAAAAGCACCGTTGAGCGTAGCATAGAGGAATTCACTGTTTCAGCATCACCAAAAGCCCCAAAAAATATTAGCTTAGGACAAAGGGCATGGTCACAGAAGTTATAAACATCATGGGGGAACCAGCACAGATGCAAGATTTCACACCAAAGTCTCTTTCTAGGCATTTTTTTCAATATCAAATTTAAAAACCCCTCAAAACTTTTTGGGAAAAATGTTAAGGTTTTATAGAAGACTATAAATATTGACTGTTTCCCCAAGCAGTGGTGAAATGCATGTTTAAAACCATTCTTTTTAATTTTGATACTGAAAACAAATACTTATCTCAAATTCTGATACTGGTCAGCAACTAAGGCCTTTGTGGATCCCAGTATATCCTTAGTAATAGCTGTGTCCCACACAAACAAAAATTCCCTGCTTTTGTAACATTAAGGCAACATCTTGCCATGCGTATCTCCCTCTTTTCTCAGCTGGGATGGTAGGCAGTCACAAATCAAGCTAGAAACTGGGGCAGGATAGGGAAAAAGGAGATATCTACCTCTACCAGCTGACAGCTTTAATGTAAAAGGAGAATAAGTTGCACAGCAACATTCATGCTTCATTTCTCAGATTCTTTTTGTGGCAGAAATAGGAAAGGAAAGACGAAAGCTAAAGCAAAATCATCTCAGATCAATGCACTGGACTGCTTCCAATCTTTCAATCCTTTATTACACAAAACAGTGGGGACAAGACTGATTTGCCTTACAAGGAACTGTGCTGCAGGCTGTAAAAATAAGAGCTGGGTTTTCAGGTAGGAGTTTAAAACTCTGAATTTTTTTTCTGCACACAATGTGTGTTTAGTGAAGTACTTCTGTCCAAATAAAATCCATTACTGCTTCAGGTTAGACAGCAATTCAAATATCAAGATGTCAACAATACCCTTGATGGACTACCTTGAACATCATGTTCCCATTCTTGAATTTAAGCCACGAGCATCCCAGTGAACAGCAAGAGCAACTGAGTGATACGGGGACAGGAGAACGGACTTTCCAAATGGAAAGAGCTTATAGCTAGGCGATGATATGGCCATGTTAAAAGAAGAAAAACAAACCAAACCACAGTGTTTGAAGGTTACAGAACATTTAGAACAGGAACACTTATTATAGCAAGAAAAAATATTATCAAGAAAGAGCTGCCCGACAGGAAGGTGCATTAGCCTAAGAAAATGATCCAAATGTCTTGCAGCAAATTGGATGGATTTTTACATCTAATCTGAACAAACCCACGATGGAGTGCTTTGAGATATAGCTCCTTCAGAAGCCTTAGAATCAAGCCACAAAACTGGATATGCAGTATGACCATACAAGTACCTATCAGGACATGAAATACATTAAAATGGATTTTAAAATTTCTGTGGACATTCTATCCCTCCCTTCCTCCTCCGGTGTGAACAGGTATCAATATAGCCATTTTTAGCAATAAAATAAAGGGAAAAAAATCTGCTGGGCACTCTGTCAGAGCTAAAGGGAAGTTGACAGTAAAACTCAAACATGCTGTTCATTTTATTGCCCATATTTACTCAATTCACTTCTTTCCTCTATACCCAGGTACTAATTACATGGATATCATTTGACATGTACCCAGTCATCATTCAAAGCCTGCATTTTCTTTGTAATAAAAACTTTTTAACTTTTACCAATGTTCATTGCTAGGAAGCACAGTTGCACACAGAATAGAGGGAGAATGTCACAGGCAGCAAAAAAGTATGAACTACACACCGAAAAGACTCAGAATTTCCCAAGATCCAGTGACAGTCAAATCTTAGTGGGAAATGCTGGACATTTAGCACTTCGGAAATTCACTAACACACATATGAAGAAAACAAATCTGTGAGAAGTTGATCAGACATATTTAAATTACTTATTTGCCCTTCATCTTATTACTTATACCTCTAGAGTGTGAGACAGATATGTAATTTTGAGCAACTGACATAAAGAAATAATTAACGAATCCAGTGTGAAGTTTTTCCTTCTTTTTCCCAAATTCAAATTCTATCACTGCCTGTCAGCAAAACTTCAGTGAGGCCAAAGAAGATTCAAGTCTTCACCAATTAGTACTTAAAGTCTGAGTACAAGAAAACATTTTTCTTCTGGACCCTGAAAGAGAAACTGTCCCACTGTAGATGGGACCCTAACTCACACCCAGGTCAGCAGATCTTTGAAACCTTGGTATTTTTAAAGTTCTGTTATTTTCCCAACGAGACTCCAGGCTGTTTGGATCTCTGTCTGTCTTTGAGAATGAAAAAAGGCACTAAGAATGAAGGAAGAGATTGTATTTTTAAAAAAGTTGCCATTTCTGCAGCAGTATTCTCTTGTACAAGACTTCTCTCATAAAGGGTGAATGTATTTATAGCTATGACTGTCTCACAGAACAAAAGTTTTATCTGGATCATGTAAAAAATATTAAAAAGAAATTGTTAGGAATACTGTATGTTTTCTTGGATTATTCCTAGAATCGGTTCTACATATCTGATGTAGTCTCAGAATAAATTCTGTAGTATTTACATTATTATCTGTTCACCATTCATGACTGATAGTGACCTATATTCCACATAAATTAAAGCCTGCCTAATACTGAATTTATTTAATATAATGAACAATCATTTATATATATATATATATATATATGTGACATAAGGGCTGCATGAGGTGAGAATACATTTACAGTAACTGTAAGAACTACAAATAGATTTCCACAGAGGTGTTTTATACTGAAATATCCCAGCACTAACACCTTAGCTGTCTTTTTACATTTTCACATTACAGCCACATATATTAATACTGTGCTTGTATCATTACAATTTGCTGGATATCGGGGATGTTACCTTCATCATACACCAATAGAAAAAGCATAATACAGAAAATAGTGTACAAGATCTAAGCTCTACATTAAAGGAGCATACAAAAATCCTGACCTCATAAGAAATGCACACAAATTGAGATTATAAAGCGTGAGATGTTATGTGAAAAACTGGTTTTCAAAAATTATCAATATTACTTAGAGCAAAACATTACTTGTGTCAAATACTATCAGTCATCTTTTAAGACATCTAACTACCTCAAAGTAAACATAGCATAGAAGAAATCACTTAAAATAAGATGTATTAAAAAGGATATATCTCAGTAACTAAAGCTGAGCGATTTCTAGATTTACCTGTATCAAGTTCTCAAATATTCAGCAGTATTTAGCTTCACAGTACTGAAAGACTGCCACAGTACAGCATTCCATTACTGCACTAGCAATTAGCTTGCATTTTATCAGTTATCCTTGGGAACAGTAGATTTAACTACTACTGTGAGCTCAGCATTATGAAGATGTGTTTATGAGGCTCAATGCAGTGAAAAGCCAGAGTACAGCAGCAGCATTTAAGAAGAACTGTAGCACAAGGAATACAGATGCCAGTGACAATATGGTGTACAATTAATATCTATCATTAGACATATTCTCACAAACACAGCCGTATTAATGATAACACCCATTTTCAAATCACTGATTTAAAAATATGTACAGTACAATATAGGTTATAGAATATTCCAGTTTATATAAATTAATATGACTGCTTAAAGGCAAATGTGCCTCTTTTATATTTACCATTTCCAGCCTCCTGCAAAGCAATTAAATTATTTAGTCACTACATTTTAGAGGAAAAGCAAAAGGACTAATAAATGTTAGTTGAAAAATATTTTTATCACACTTCCCTAGGATTTTAACATTCAGAAAACAGAATTTCTCTAGTCAATATCATCACAGTATTTTGTCCTTCTGCTGCAGATAAAATAATTTAAGGAGTACATAACAATCATATAGTACCTTACCCTTTCTACCGGTGAACCATAGCATGCAATGACGAAACATAGCAGTGGCAGATGGCATTGGTGTTAGTAAATGTGAATAAAAAGATAATAGCAGAGAAATGGTGACTGGCAGACAAGACACAGAAATGTAGATTAAATGAATGCAAGCTGGTAAATCTTGAAGCAAAGCTCCACCTTTAAGCCAAATGTTTCCTCTAGTCTCCTCATAATTGAGCATTAAGTTCTATCTGGATACAAATTGCAACATTCAGACCAGTCTTCATTCTCTTCAGACAGAAATGCATAATTGTATCTTGATAACGAAGATCAGAAACGTTTTATAAGCGAAACCCATAATCAGAAGCCCATTACTTTTCCCCTTGAGTGATTTATTCTTTATATTTTTAATCCCCAAATCCTGCCAGAGCTACAGTCTCTTTCTAGCACACATGTATCCACTGCAGATGTAAATCCCTGCCCAACCTGCAGCACCCCTGAATCCAGAATGTTCTCAGTGTGCTCATTCATGCTGTTCTGCTGCCAAACATTTAAAATCATCCATCAAATACAAGTGGAATCTATTATAAGAAAAAGCAATCTCTTCTTTCAGCTCACCCTGAAAATGGAAGGTTTTCTGATCAACAGTTATTGTGAAGGTGCTGTCGTCCTCATCGTCTATACCAATCACAGCTCCCTGTGAAACAAAGAACAAAATCCTGGTAAGGCGAGCAGTGACATCAGCAGCACACACTCTATCACTACACCACTGGAATTTAAAAAGCATGGACAAATTAGAAGCAAACTGAATACAGTAAAGAGCGGAAAGACTCTCTGTTTAGTCATAGGATGCAAGTCAGTTCTTTAATACTTTTTTAGTTGCAGAAAAAAACCCAGTACTTATTTGTAAAACTGTGTTTTTCTGGATAACAATATGTATCTTTTATTTTTGTAATGGAGGTCACTTTATGCTATGGTATCATTATAGGAAACAGTTTTCTTCTACATTCCAACTTATATTTCAAGGAACAGTTTGGAGCAACATTTTATAAGTATTTTCCATGTATGAAAATACTAATTCAGAGATAACACTACTGAAAAAACCTCTTGACCTGATTTTATCTACCGGTCTATAAAAAAATAAATCATTCTAGCAGAATGAATTTGGCCCATCATGTCATCAGTCCCTAAGTAAATATTAACAGTAAGTCAACAGGATCTATCAAAAACAGCTAGCTTTGTCTTCCGATTCCTCATGAATTATTAGAAGGAAATGCAAATAAATTATAGAGTTAAAGGCCATCTGTGCTTAGCAATTTACAAATCTATCCACACCTTCATTCCTGCCCTCCCAACACTTAACAAATAACACGGTTTAACCCAGAAGACGACACTGAAAAAGAACCATTCCGTGCCTCTGCCAGCTCCAAAAAATCATAACATTTAGTTCAAATATCACCAATGGATTTACTCAGTTTCTCTTCTCCTTCTCCAGCAGACACAGCCTCAGTATCTGTTTTATGCTTCCCGCTCCCATAAAACACAAAGACATCTCTGGAAAATGCACATATTTAAAAGGTAAATTCTGCCTGTCAGTCAATTCCAGCAAGTGCTTCATTTCATTCCACCAAGTATTAGACAGCACTTAACTGCAGAGGTCAGGTAAAGATCAGACTGGCCAAAAAACCTAAGAATTGTTTTAGAATGGACTTAGTGGCAGAGGGATCTGAGTCAATCTCATTCACATACATTCTCCATAGCACTTACATGAGGTTTCTGGCCAATGGTACCAGCTCACATGTGGCTGGGACTATCACAGGCATTGCAAGATGAGCAGAAGGAACAGGTCCTGTTTAGGAATGGCACCAACCATCTGTAATTCAAGGCTATACAACACAATAGGATAGCTCCAAATGGTTTTATTTCCCTTCACTGCCAAAAATGTACCACTTCTCCAAAGGAGCATGTTCTGTATAGGCTTTCCAAGGACAGCTCTATCAGCACCATAAAAAAAGGCACCTAAAAAGGCACCCAAGCCGGTATAATTCAGAATACTCTTAGTGCCAGGACATAACAACAACCCAGATAACTAGCCATTGCATTTGGAGACTATCTGGTAGTCACACAGAGTGCCAATGACATTACATGATGGGCCAGATTCATTTTGCCAGAATTTTTTTTTTTTTTAATATACCATTAGATAAAAAATGTCTGGCACTTTAAGTACATGTTTTGCTACACGATAAATCAGATGATCACTGAAAGTTGTATGATATCATTCTCCTCACCAGCTATATCAAAAATCTGTAAGTCAGACACCAAGAACATGGCCAAGACACTCTCCCCAGAGAAAAAGCTCATGCAAGGCTAAAAAGGTCAGACTAGGACAGGTAAATCCTGCCTCCATCCTGAGCGGTGGGAGGAAACCGAGCAGGAAGATCACATCACATCACTGTGTGATCTCAGCACAAAGCTCTAGAAAGTGCACATGCTCCAACTGCAATGCTAAGGCACAGAAGCGTAAAAGATGCTTCTGTTGTCATGCAGATAACATACGTGAACAAGTTTAAGTATATATTCCAGAAAAATTAAGCATAGTATAGATGACACAGATTCTTCTAGGAACACACCTTCCCAAGTACACTATGACCGTAAACAATAAAATCTGAAGCTGAAACTTCAGGCCTATGAAACGTGTATCAAGAGTAAAAAGGTGAGGAACAAGCTTCTAAAAATCCATCCAAGAAAAAAAGGAAATATTTTAGCCAAATTGCTTAAATTACATGTTTGTTTATGTTCACACCTACAGTTACAAATCAACAATTACTCCAAACAGAAAACCTCTTCAATACAATTTCAGACTGCAGAAGCCCATCTGTTCAGCTATCAGTATCACTGTCATCTGCCAAAAGAGCCGCTTTACAAAAGCAGAAAAAAGAAAGATTCCTTCCTTCCTCACAATAAAACCCCACACGCATTCAAAGAAAGGATGGGAGAAGTCAGAAAACTCCAGAGAGTTCCAAAGAATACATTGAGGTGGGAGAGTGGTAATGGGGAAAGAGAAAGGGATTGTTTTATATTAAATACATAGAAAGATGGATCATGCAATATTGAACAGATTGTTCACTTTTAATATTTCCTAAACTGACAAGCTGAGGCCAACCTCCACATTGACAGACTTGCAACCCTACTAAAGCAGGCATGGTTCTTCAGACTAAATTTTTCTGCATAATGCAAAAAACATCCTCATGAATCTTTAGGAATGTAATGTTCTAGACAGCTGTTTAAGTTTACATTACCCTTAAAAAATTTTACATTAAGATATTAATACATTAAACACCAGAAAGGGCAAAAAAGTCACCTGGAATCCAGGTGAATGGAGATTCTCTGTATAAGTCTTAAAAGGTTATTGGTACCCCTTTATTAGACCCACAGAAAGATCAGAAAGGAGTAATGAGAGAAGGAAGGAATAACTGAAAGAAGCAGAGTTTTGCTCCAACACTCATCACATTGTGTGTCAGACCACAGCTCATCGTCCCTATACTGCTCCTGCTTCAAGACTCAAAATGCTCCCGTTCATACCCATTATCCTCCTGACTCCTTCCCCTATTTACATCAGCTCTTCACAGGATTGCTGCATTCTGGAACCAGAGATTCTATGAGGAATGGGAAAAAATACAGAAGAAGGACTTGTGCAAGAAATATTTTTTATAAGTGACTGATCGCAAGGTAGAAGCTGGCCATGTGCAAACACATCACAACATCCCCAGCTGCCTTTAGTGCTGCCACTTCAAGCCACAACAGCAGCATTCAAGGGCAAATGTCCTGAGGCAGAACATTTCAAACATGTAACGCTCCACTTTCCCATTCTGCATCTTCTTACCTCTCTTTCCCCAATGTGTATCCCCCCTCCCAAGTTGATATTTCAAAAACTTTGCCTGCTGTGTTCTCCCTTCCCTTTCCAGTCCTCCTTTGTTTTACTTAGCTCAAGCCCAGCCAAGTGGCAGCCCAAAGAGCGTCCAAGCCAGCAGAATGGAGGACACAGTAACAGAATACAGGCCAATCAGAAAGACAGAAGGAAGGAGGTTTGCAGTGACTTCTCTAGGTACAGAACATATATGTATATACGTATATATCTCCACACACAAAGAAATGAGAACTGCAAACAGCAACTTTTTCATAGTGTGCTACTAATAACCCATCTTACTCTGTCATATAATGCTTTTTTAGACAATGTATAAAATGTATAATGTTTTAATACGATATATAAAATTATGGAATGTAATTAGCCCAGCATATCACTTGACCTCTAATGTTTTGGGTTGTGCGTTTTTTTTTCTTTAAATACTTTCACTATTTCAGTATTTTGAAGAGTCAGAAATAGAGCCCAAACCTCAAAAGTCTCCTTGCAGTTCTCTGCATTAGGCCATATTATACACAGTAAGTCATTAAATACACTAAAAACACCACTTACCCTGAGTCTAACACACCCTCGGCGTGATCCTCTCATCATTTTGTCTTTTGACTGAAACAGAAAAAAAAGGATCACTGGATTAGGAAATACAGTAAGAATTGCAAAGAGAAAGTCATTCAAAGCAACTGTGAAAAGAATAAAGCATTTTTGTGTATTATTGGCTGATTAAATGAGATGCAACTTCTGTTACACAATAGGTTAGTTCTCACACAAAAGAAAGTACACCACCATGGTACGAAAAAGTAATCCTTCAAAAAATAAAAATAAAATATCCCACCTAAAGAAGTTTTGTAGATACCTTGAAGAAATACTTAGAAGATGGAATCCACATCTTTAAAGAAAGTAAAAGGAAGTGAAGAAGGAAGGAATTAGGAAATATTAAAAACTGGCAGTACGCTGATTTATATCTTCCACCTTTCTCTCCTACTCTCAGAGAAGTGTCCATATAACAAAATCCAGCTTTGTAGGCAGAATTGTACAAATGAAATTACATCTCTGTCAGAAAGTTCTCTAGATTCATACCCCTTTTCATACAGATACAGATATCATGTTTAGACAGGTTTCTATGTCTAATTCCTAGACAGCACAACCTGCTTTCATTAAAACAGCTAGAAAAATTACGTTTATAGCCATTTACACAGTAAGAATCCAGATCAGAAAATGGGATTCCTACATCCATAACCAGTGCTCAAACCCATAGACCAGCCCATCTCGCAGCTAAGTTACTGAATCTCTTCTTTACTACCTGTTTGATCTGTTTTCAGATCAGTACAGGTTAGCTGGTCAGAATTAAATGGATGTAAAGACCAGCAGTGCATCCATAATGTATTCTACAGAGATAGAATTTCTTTGTAGACCTCCTGAATGAAAACTTCAGCATAGGGAAAATTTTTTTTATGTTTTTATTTAAAAGCTCAAAACCAGGAAAGGGTATAGAAATAAAGTTACTCCAATAATTTTCTATCAGAAACTGTATATACATGTTGGGACACAGCTCACTAGAGTATACTTTTATGCTTCGTATTCACTGTCTTGAGATTTCTCCTAAAATGGGAGGACACTACTGAGGGCTTATTACTCCCTCTCGTGGTTTCAAAAAGAAATAGAGGCATTGCCTTAGCAGGAAGGAAAATATCTGGCTGAGGATGCAACTCTGCAGCAGCTGAAAGCATCTCTCGGGTCTGACCGTCCAGATCAGCGCCCCAGCTCCTGTGCTGAGCACAGGCAGGGAACCAAATTTGACCAAAAAAAAAAAAAAAAAGCAAAGGTAGCAGAAGAGACATTTGTTTTAGTTTGGTTTAGATTCCTCAACCAGCTCAGTGCAGGGAAGATGAGAGCTTGTCGCAGTGCAAGGGAGGGCACAATTACAACAACCCTGATTTCTACTGTGCAGATTGACTGTCAACTCAACTGCAAAAGATACTGTAAAAGCCTTCCTTTTTTTTGTAAACCACATGTTAATGGAAAGAAAATTAAGTTAAAACATTATCATGTTCTTAGTCTGCAAAAGATTCACAAGACAAATCACAGGTTCGGTATACTTGTAATTTCCCCATCTTCAGACAGAGCTTTAATTGGTTAATACCAATTATAATGAAGTGGTAAATCTAATTTATTCTACCTAAGTGGAATAAAGCAGCTGATTCCAGTATCTGAGCTCCTCATGGACTAAAGCATGCAGATATCATCGCACATAGAGCTGTGCTCTCTCATCAGCATGCAGCAAATCTTTTATGGAGTTGTGCAGGAGAATACTTTAAAACAGAACTCAACTGACATTTTAGATTTACTGTGTCCCCCCCAGTAAGATTTTACATAAAATACAATTCAGAGAGCTTCCCCTTCAAGCATTATGTTTTACTCTTTGGTTGAAGGGCTAAAAATTAAGCTTGGGTATCCAGTATGCCCTAAATTTGGTCGAGTTTTCTCGGATAAGTAAAGCCATCCCATATCTGTTTTGGGAAATGGTTCCAGTTCACTGAACAAAATCTCATACAGCAGAAAGACATCTCTGAACAGCTAATAAAAAAGTCACATTTTACTTTCTTCTTCTATTTAAAGTTTTAATGCATAGCTATCTTTTTTCCATCAGTTTTATAACCAGAAAAAATTACATTTTCAATAATCTTTCAGTATACAGTGTACTGATTTTTATGATAATGGACTTGAACAGGTTACAAACAGACAGCAATATGAGATAAACTTCAGCTGGAACTCAAATAAAAATTTGTAAAAATGAACAAAGACATACAAAATTACTGCAGGGGGAATGAAGGTATCTGCCAAAAAAAAAGGGTTTTATTAGTTTCTTTTTTACATCCACACAGTGAGGTGGATCAAGTATAGAACTGATTTAACATAAGGCATTTCAGGTAACCTACAACTTCTTAGAGAAATTAAAATAAAGCCTGGATCTACTCAAAACAAAACACAACATTAAAATTCTAACCCCCTAAAGACTCCCAGCCCTCATTCATTTTTAGATTTACTACTATTTCATTTGAGTGTTAGCTGTTGCATGGAAAGTTTAAGATTTCAATATAAAACCCAGCTGTTGTCTGCCTCAAAAACTTCTCAGACACAAGTTCTGCTTGTGCACAAGTGCGCAGAACTTGAGAAGGTACATTCTTGACTCACCCAGTGCTGTCAAGGAAATCTCTAACATAAGCACAGAGATGAGCAAAACCACTGATGACATTTATTTCCTGTTAGGGATGAAGAACCCAGAGCAAGCCCTATTTATAAACAGTGATTTTGCATCTGTACAGATGTGCATCCTGTACATCTACAGGAGAAGCATTAGTTTGGACCACTTTCTGTAACAGTTACTGCTCTCCTCAAGTGCTACAGCAACTCTCATTTCTCAAGCAGAAATAAACCCCAACAATTTAAAAACTTAACAAGCCGTTCCTAGCCCACCATTCATTCCTCTGGCTCCCTTGCTCTGAAGTTGATGCTGTGGCAGCTCAAGCTTTGATTTTTGTGGATGCAGTCAGAAAGCAGGGACCAAATCACTGCAGCATTAACTGAGGATACCACAGGGGCATCAGTAATTCCTAAAGCATGATCCAGGATTGTAAGAAAAGTGGATTTTTTTCCCCTCATATTTTGAGAACAGAAGAGATGGAAGCAACTCATGTTCAGTGGGAAGATGTTACGTTCAGAAAAAGCACACAGTATAAACCCAAGCAACCATTAAAGAGTAGGAACAAAATCTTTCTGAAATCATTCTATTTCTTAAGTACTTAGAGACTCAGTGACATCAAATCAACATATTTCTCATCTGATAGTGCATACTTACAAATTTGTACTGAAATAAAGGCTGCAACAACTGGCTTCCTAGAAATTGTGCACAAATTTGGGTTTTCTTTTTGAAAGGAAAGTGTAGGCAGCTGAAGTTAACAGCAAACACTAGAGGAAAACTTGCCTTATATAGGCCGTAAAACAATCTTTCCAGAACAGAAACACTCTTTATCTTAAAAACTCAAATATCTAATGCTTAGATTATGCACCTGTTCCCAAATGATGGCCATTACTGTTCAGTCTACCTATCAATGGTGGGAGACCAAGCCTGTTTTTCTAGGTATTCAGTGTGTATAAACAGCACTTACTATTCAACTGCTTTTCAAGAAACAAACCAAACAAAAACCCCACACATATTGCGTTATGCTGAGTGATTTCCAATTACTCCTTTATAGCAAGAAAGCAACTATATGTTGGTGCTTTTAGATGTGTTGAAAGAGTAGTTCTGCAAATCTGAAAGGTTCCCTTTTAGTTTAAATGTTATGAGAAAAACCATGGCGAAGCTTTACCCACATACCAGGCAGCAGCTGCTCTTTACAGGGCCCATTTAAGCCCAATAGGTGTCGTGTATATCTGAAAAACGTAAGGCAACTATTTATGGTTCCTGACATGGAAAAGCATTACACAAACACCAATCCTCTAGATTGCTACTGGTTTTATATTGCACACTATACTAATAAAGAAAATATAAAAACATGCAAGAGATGAGATTTTGTAGGTAAGTGAACATATTTAGTACTGAACTGGTTTCCTTTGGATCCACAGTTAGCACACGATCTGTACTCCACTTATTTGGGAACTGTACCAATTTGGGATTCTTTTATTATAACTAGTTTGCTAATAGTTTTGTCTGTTTTTATTAGACCCACTGAGCTATTTGCAGTGCATGTGACAGATCAAGTTATTACAGGAAAAAGTGTCACCTCAGTTACGAATGGAAACCAGAGACCTCAAAAGGAACATCTGTGCAAAAGCAGATGTTAGTTTTCCTGTTTTCTTCGGATTTTTGCACACAGCTGTTGATTGAGAAACTGTATTGGGTAAAAGCAAGAAAATGCATTCAACTGAAAGTTTCCACCATAGGGGCACTAAGCCATGACTCCAGCTTCAGAGGCATCATTTGAAATAAGGTCAATGAGATTAATTTTGAGTTCACTACCAAAGGTCCATGAAACTGCTGCAGAAGTTGGGTCCCCCTCCTCAATATCTGGATTGTACAACCCATCAGCAGTTCTTCAAGACAGTACAACCAGTACTAAATTTGCCAACTAGCACCACAACTGCTTCCTCCTAATGACTGTTTTTCACACAGATTTTGCTCCTAAAAGCATTCAACGTGTATATGTTTTTAAAAGTAGTTTGATGGCATGATTAGTGAAACAACAGAATGTCTAAGCATTTAAATCTATTCTTTAGGCATTTATTGGTGCAAAAACCATTAAGATGGTGGGGGGCACCCAGTTTTGTTTCAAGAATACACACTATGGAGCTGTCGTACATAACATTTTTTTCTTGCAAGCCTCATTCACTATATATGGCAGCTGCTTAAGTGTACAACAGTTTGAACAGTTCTCCCTTCAATACCACCATGTGTCAAATATCCACAAAGTTTTAAAATATTTTAAGGAACTGACCTTCCTAACTACTGGTCATGGTTTTAGCATTGTTTTCATAGCTGTGTCAGTTCTGCTTTCAAGTTATTATACAACTAAAATATATATTTAAAGAGTACACTTAAAACAAGAATTTAAATTAGATTTTCAACCTTGAGGGGTACTCTGGATTATTCCTACAGGATTCCCAAGTGTAATCAAGACTATTGCTGATGTCTGTTTAAGACAGCACTTCTACCAGAAAACACAAACTAAAAGCAAATTGCATTCAACTCCATCTTTCTCCCCAGCCATTTATTTGTCTTCATGCCACCTTCCAGTACGTCCTGACACAGAGAAAACAAACTACAGAACAAATTCAGCTGAATATTGAGGGGGAAAAAATATAAAAAGAAGAAGTAATTTGTCAAACCATTGGCCAAACTGATCCAAAATGGAACACAGTCATTATTTTGTATTTTGCTCTTCAAAAAAAAAAAAAAACAACCTTTTACTGCTACTAGACAACAATTTATTTGAGCAAAAGCATGTAAAGACAATATTTGGATAACAAGTCCTGATCATACTCTCTGAAATATGTAATTCATAAATACATTTAAACAACTGTAGTTATAAGCAAATTTGAGGATTATTTTTCTTTTTCAGAATAAAATGTACAAACACAAACGACAGAAGAAGTAAATGGAAAAAAGGCAAAGAATTCAGCATGGTAAAAAAACTTTTGTACACCAATTCAGAAATATGTCTGAAAAACATTTGCATTCACACTTTCAAGGAGTACTACTAGTATTCAATATAACTAAGTAGGGAGGAAGGAATACACAAATTAAAACATAAATAAATGTGAACATTAAATTAGCATTTTTTTCTCTGACTCAGACTAGATGTAAAATCTTTTGCCTTGCTCCTTGAAAGTTCTAATCATGTCAGGAATGTAAATTTAATTGAATACATTTGCTTCTGATGTGTTTAGCCAAAACACATTTAGGTTAACACCTACTCATTTTACAAAAAGACAAAGCATACTAACTTAGGTGCTTTTTGTTTCCAAGTGCAACACTACTGCACACTAACTCTGAATGTTTATTCCACATTAAGGGTACTTTTCTGCAGTTGCTACCAAAGATTAACTCCAGCCGTGCAAGGGCACGCCTATGAAGAGACATATGTTTATGGATCCAGCACTGATGGAAAGTTCAGCTGCATCAGGAGTTACTACTCTGCAGTTTTCTACAGCTCCTGGGCCAAAGATTAATTGGTTATCAGATCTACTGGAGAAAGTGTGTCCTGTATCTGCAACTTTCTGGTTTGAAGTGGGCCAAGGAGCCTGCGAGAGGTGACGAGCAGGTAAAAGCTGATCAGTTAACTGTAATTTATCCTGTCAACAAAACTATTTCCAGATTGCGAGTCTACACAGACAGGCTGAAACCACCTCAGCCTACCCCACACATGCATTATGCTCACAGGGATAGGCCAATCACAAGCCCAAAATCAGCTCCACTTACACAAGCAGAGCCAAGCAACTATGTTGCTTCAGACAGAAACTGGCTCAGAAGGAACAGAGTACATGACCGCATGTACCTGACTGCATAGATAAGACTTTAATTCAAAGTACAGAATCACGACAGGCCATTTTCCCACATACATAAAGCTCCCAAACCTCCTAACATTCCAAATTAATGTTGCCTATGTACCAGTGTCTTATGAACTACCACGCAGGGCTCACTATGCTAAAACTAAAGGTAGAGCTGAAAGAAACAGTATCCCAGTACCTTCTGAGTGCTAATGTCAGCGCTGGTGAGGCACGTGGTCCACTGGGACTTGATGTCAATTATCTTTCAAAGCCAAGCTCAAGCTGAGCCTACAGCCCCATGGGTGATCATGCCAGCCCATGTGAAGCAGCATGAGTGCGGGAGCATCGGCTCTTCTGGCAGCCAGTCTTTCACTAGCTTAAGTTTACATAATACGCACCCTAAGGTGCAAGAAAGAATTCAGATGTCTAGAGAATGGCATAACGCGTACTTTACTGACATATGTGCAGAAAAGATAGCACACGGGTAAGGAAAGCATTCTAAAGTAAATGTTAACTGCGGGCGTTTCTTAGCGCTAAAGGCACACAAAGCAGAGAACATTATTTTATTTCTCGATCTCAACTTGAATTTTCTAGAACAGGTAGTTGAAAAAAGGATTTTTAAATTTGTGAACTAAAAGTCATTATAACAGAGAACGCAATACAATATACAAAATAAAAGTTTAATGCATGTGCGGGTATACCTAACCATAGGAAATAATGAAATATAAGAACTGAGTTTTATTAAACAGCTGAACACCAAAGAATGAAAGTCACTGCAATAACCAGAATTATTATTATACACACTAGTCATCAGCAAATGTTTCTATTTCTGTAGCTGAGCATTAAATGACTTTGTACCTTGGACTACACTCACTAATTCATCTCAGTCAAAGAGCTGACATTTGAACGGCCATTAAAAAACAACTACAAAAGCACTTTTATTTCTCCATCCATATTCCAGGTGAAGGATTTTGAACCAACATGAACCAAAACTGTTTGAGTGTCTGCAATTGTTTTATGCTGAGTCTTCTCAACTCCTAGGTCTGGAGAGATAAGCTCTCTCTCCTAGAAGGGCTGGCAATCAGATTTAGGGGGAAAAAAGGTTTTATGTGCAATGTTTCTATATGAA
Organism: Streptopelia decaocto; assembly: GCF_964273445.1. NCBI lineage: Eukaryota > Metazoa > Chordata > Aves > Columbiformes > Columbidae > Streptopelia > Streptopelia decaocto. The sequence goes on from NC_138659.1 coordinate 15,350,548, forward strand.
TATACCTTCATAGACAGCATGACACTCCAAGTTATGTTACTTGCTGTAAATCTAATACAATTTACTACCGGTAAAATTTGCATGTGTTTTATCCAGACAGACACACTAATAGTAATTGCGCTGTGCTGAGAAAACTTATCTGTGCATGGATGTGGTTCAGCCAGTCACCCTTCTCACATCCTTGAAAAAATCAATGTGTATTAATTTGTATTGTTAAAATATTTGTAACTTAATCCACATTTTTATGTAAGGAGCTGAACAATCTAGCAAGTCAGGATCTGCCAGTGGTTACGCAAAAAAAAAAAAAAAAAAAAAGAAGTCAAGGAAATCATCGCTGTTTCTTCATACGCGGCGTTTCAAAACTTCGTGCTTAAAGTACTGAGTCCTGAACGGAAACAGGAAAGTCTCGAGCCGAGAAGCAACCGGCTGTTGAGGCACCGGACTCGGACTCGCGGCGGTAACGTGTCCGTGCCCTCGGGTACGAGGTGACAGCGACAACCGCCGCTCCGCGCAGCCGCCTCCGAGCCGAGCCGAGTCGAGTCGAGCCGCCGCCCGGGGAGGCGACACCCGCACGGAACAGAGCGGCCAAACCGGGGCGAGAGCAAGTCCCGCTGGACAGGGAGCGGGGCGCGGAGGCGGCGAGACCCAGGGACGCGAGGCCACCACCGGAGCAAGCGGGCGGGCCCGCCCCGTTCCCTCGGGGCAGAGGAGTCTCCACACGCCCGAGGGTGGGTGTGATGCCCCAGGGGGCGGCGGGAGCCTAAGGCTTCCAAGCCCCACCGGTGACGCCGGCTCCGGAGCCACCGGGGACCTCCCCGTGAGGGGGCAACGGCCGCTCCCGCCCAACGACCCCGCCCCGGAGCCGCCTCCTCCCCCCGCGCCGGTCGCCAACAATAACAACGCCGCTCGCCCCCACCGATCAATCTCCCCGCAGGGCCACTCCATTGGCTGCTCCCGCCGCCTCCTCCTTCCCCATTGGCCACCCAAGCACTCACACCGCCCCGAGTCCCCTCCCCACCCCCACCCTGAGCCTCAGCCGGTCTCCCGGCTCCTCACCCGCCCGGGCCGCCGCTGCCCCTCACCGTGTAGTAGGAGAGGAGCCCGGCGTTATAGTCCAGCACGAACCAGCGGTACTGCCAGCCCTTCATGACATTGGTCCATTTGCTCAGCGGGCCCTCCATGATAGACGCCATCTTAGGCACCGAACCGGCACCAACCGCACACCGCCCGTTCGGTGAGGGGAGCAGGGGAGAGAGACACGGCGGCCGCCAGGAGGGGAAGGGGGCGGGGCACGCAGCGAGGGGGCGGGGCTAGAAGGCACACTTCCCCAGAGGGCGGGCGGGGAGGGGGCGTGGCTTGCGCGCGCGGGGGAAGGGGCGGGGCAGGGAGCCCAACGGCCGGAGGGAGGCTGGGCGGGCGCGTGTGGTGAGGACAGAGGGGGTGGGAGGATCCGCGGGGCTCAGACTTGTGGGTGTTACCTGAAGGATCCGGTCCGTGAGGTGTGGGGGTTCCCCTCACAGCTCAGGAGGGGCAGAGGAAGGGCAGCGAGGTGAGGAGGGCACGACGCCCCGGTGCCTCGGTTGGGTGAGGGCGGGAGGGCGTTGTCCTGTCTCAAAAAATTCTTGGCACCACGGCAGCTTTTAATTTCTGTCGCTGTTGTGCTTGTCCCTCTGCCTCTCTGTTGTTTGCCTGTCCAAAGCGCCTGTTTGGCTTAGTGGAGCCAAAGGGCCTGGGTCTTCTCCTGAAGGGGCTGTCTGACCAGGGCCCAGGGTGAATAAAAAACACTCAGGACTTGAGATAACCTTTTAAGGACAAGGCTTATTTAAGTGGAACACAGCTTTCCTGTGGTCTGATCCAAGAATGTGGATTGAGTTCCCCAGCAACTATGGACAATTGTAAATCTTGTTCGGTGAAAGGCATGTTCGTTGGCACTGATCTTCTCTGACATAACTACATAACCTCAGTTGTATTTTAAAGTAAAAACTTCAATAAAGATACTCATTTTACTTCCTGGGGATTGACAATATAGCAGCAGAAATAGCACTTTTACCATGAAGTTTGTGTTTGTCATGCAGTCTTCACAGTATTCATTCAATAACTTTTTTCCTCACCAAATCTATAGCTGGGTTTTTTTCTTTTTATGATTTTTAATATAAAAATCCCTGTATAGTAGGGCTGAAGTAGGTCCAGTTTCTTACAACACCACAGCTTTATACTAAGGTAAACTAATTTTAATAGAAAAATAACCCTATTTATCCCTTTTGTGAAAAATAATCACTCAAAGGTGGAGCTTCTGAGTTTGATTTCAGAAAATAAGTACTTCCATATTTCTGATTCATCTTCCCATTTCACATTGCTTAGTAGTTTGTTACCAAGTGGAATTTATAGCATTGATGTTATAATACCCCTTGGAATCAAGTGGTGGTGTGTTTATGCGTGATGTTACCAGTTTAATCTATCAAATGCACAATTCACTCTTGAAACCCAACTTGTTAATTTTGGTAACATTCTTTTTCAAGCTGCATATGCCCTTAGTAGCCTGTTTTCTTCTTTAATTTCACTGACTAAACAGAGCGCAGCTGCCTAGAGATTATACCCAGGCAAGCAAAACAAAAAACATCAGATGGTGCCAGAACACTACTAGTACTCCCATTTAAAGCTGTAGTTGGACTGGAGCTTTATTATCTCAGATCACTCCTTTGACTGCGTTATACCACAGGAGCTGAAACTATGCAAAAACGTTTCACAAAAAACCTCTTGGCTTAACTGTGAAAGGGTTGTCTGTAGGCAGAGCATTCTCAATGAGAAATTCTCAACAGAAGAGCTTTCTATTTACCTTGTTTTGCCAGAGGCTTAATTTGCTGCACTTCAGTATATGCTTCCTAGTGCTTTGTCCTCTTTGTCTTTTTTGAGAGGAAATGTGCCAAAGACTTGTCTCCACTAGAAAATGCATGTATTTCAGCTAGCTCTATTTAGCTAAACCTTAAAAGCCCTAGAGAGGATGGAAAAGTTGTATTAACAGGTGTTAAAGGGGAATTCATCTGCAGGTTTCTTTTAGGAATGTAGTGTGGATAGTCTCTTTAGGTAGTTTGGCAGAGATCAGAGAATCATTGCTTTTCAAAAGACCCCACACAAATTGAAATAAATACATATTAAATTATAGTCTGTTATCAGCATGCAGGATACAATATGTATAGTTTTAGGTACTTTCTTGACATGCCAGGATGATGTGTCTTGTATCTATATCAGATTACTCTGATATATATTGAGTATCTATATCAGATTACTCTGATATATATTGAACATGGTTCATGAGGGCACTGTTGAAGGAATTAGGCTTAATTAGCTAGATCCTTCTGACAAAGATTCTAGTTGCCCGTTCAAATTGTTTTGAAAGATCAATGCAAGCATTTTAGTTCAATAAACTGAAATCAGCCACAGCTGTGATATAACCTACCTTTATATACTTTGTATATTACATCATCAACATCAATGATTTTGAATAATTACTTGAAATAGCAGTAAGTTACTTCCTTAATAAAATAATTTAGTTTGTTTTAACATGTTCCATCTGTATCCAATTTGGAACAGTTACAAAAAGCTGTTATTTTCTGTAATGACAGACAGTTTTATTGTGATGTTCTCCACATTTTACAAAACTTAAATTAGGCTAGTGTCACCCTCTTTAACATTAAGAGATCAAAAGAACTGGGTGGAAAGCAGCAGCTCTTACCTAGTGCTGCCTTTGTTTTATGCGCTGCTCCATCAGCTGGAAATCTTGTCCAGCATCATTTTCTTGCCACATAGAAGCCTCAACTAATTATCGCGCTGTAGTGTCCCAGCCACGCACAGATTTCCTGACCAGCCACAATGTTCAGCCCATAAAGTGGCCTCTGGAGTACTCAGAGTGTCCCTGCAGGAATGTAGGGGGAAACCTGAGATATGCCCAAATCTTACTGTGTTTTCTAGGAGATTCCAACTTGTACCCAGCTTTTAAAAATTTCATATTTTTCTTTGTCCAAGCTTGTCCAATAAATTACATCTGGGTTTTTTTGGCAATTACAATTTAAATGTGTGGTTTCTAGCCAAGAGGAAGGAATTGCCAATTTAGAGTAAATACCAGAAAAGGACCAGGGCTGAGAGAATGAGAAGCAGGAATATACTGAAAGTCTGATTCTTTAAGAGGAAAATGCTTTTCTATTGTAAATTTTCCTGAAGTTCTAGCTGAACTAACTTTGAAGAACCTCAGTGATGAAGTTGTATGGCTTGTGGGTTTCCTTAAGGGTGTCTGGGAGTGTGACTGGCAGCAGTGAAAGTAGCTTTAGCTTCTCCCAACAGCTGCAATTGCTTGTGGTTCTGTAGAACATAAGGAAGCCATTTGAGAAGACAACAAATGACATTTTATTTAATTTTTTTTTTCCCATTTCAGGAATGGGCTGGTAGTTTAATTTTGTGTTTCTTGTCCTATCAGGTCACTTTGTCAACTACTGACAACGTAATCATCATAATGAAGGATTTATGTTTTAGCCTGATGGTGCATGATTCTTTTTCTGCTTGTTGGTAGCAAGCAATGTCTTTTATTTATACCTTCAGGAAAAAATTTCCTCAATTTGATTTTTTTATAGACAAATGCACTAATAAATTACAATCAAGTAGAAGATGAAGCCTTCGGTGTCATCTTCAGTCTCCTGCTACTGTCCTTCAAAGGTATTTTCTAGTTCCTCTGTGCATATGCTGACTACACTAAGAATAGGAACAATGACAGAGCCTAAATATTTTTTATTTTTTCAGAATTATATTTGGTTTAGGGAGTTACAAGGAGGAAGATAGATGGAAGAGAATCAACTTTACCCTAAAGGCAGTCATTCTTAAAAGAGGATAATTGAATCCAGTATGCCAATAATTGCCATGGTAAGTAGATTTTCTGAATAGATTTATTGTACTGTCACTGTTTTTGATACAAATGTTTATGAAAAAAATTGGAATTACAGTGAAACAAAGACAGTAGTTGGTTCCCTGTCTTTCTGAGGCAAACACGTAATTCTATCTTGGGCCTTTCTTGCCAATGCCTGTATGATCCCAGCAAATTAAAGCCATTATAAATAAATTTTCCCAATCCTGGCCGTTTTAATCTAGTTTTTCTCTGATCTTAATGAATTGTCATAAATTCCTCTAGGTCAGGGATCAGGAACCTCGTTGAGGGCTAAGCAGACCTTTTCAAGTCTTCTAAATAAGTCCATATTAGCATACCAGAGAAGAAATAAAATTACCACAGGTTGTATGGAGTTCAAGTCCTCAGGCCTCTGAGTCCCTATTGTGTTCCTGCTTATGGCTGTGTTTGGACCAGGTTTCACAAGATAAGGACTTTTCTTTCCAAACATTATAAAGATTTGCCTTATTTTTGTCCAGATTCTCATCCTTTCATGGCATGTTTGTTGGATGGGGCTCTAAGCTATCTGATCTAGTTGAAGATGTACCTGTTCGTTGCAGGGGATTTGGATGATCTTTGGAGGTCCCTTCCAGCCCAAACTATTCTATAATATGATTCTATGTTTAGAGCTGCACTGAAGAGTATTATGATATTGGAGCCATTTCCCCAAAACACATGTGTTCAGCCAAAATATGGTACTATTTAAGAAAGGGCTGAAGAATCACTCTTGCACTTAAAATAGTGATGATTCTGAAACTAAGATTTATTTTATCTGTAATTATTTAATCCTCTCTAGTAGTGCTGTACATCTGGAGGATGATGCGGCAAAGGTGCAGCTGATGCACCTGACTGGCACCAATACTTCACAGGAGTAGGAAAAGGTTGTCAGATGTTTCAGTGTGTGTTAAGAACAGGGTGTGATGCTATTCACTTCACCAATTCAGGTGACTCACTTGCTGGCAAAATCCTGTTGCAAAGTCTGCAGAGAAACATATTTTACGGGCATTGTAAATTTGAGTAGCTTTATAACAATAATGTAACTTGTGTTATGGTCTTATAAAACAGTAAACTCAGGTTACAGTTTTGCAGGACGGTTTGACATAATAACCTTATCTGGGAGTTGCAAGAGATGTAAACTGACATTTTAGGACCCAGCATTTCTTCAAGAAGTACATTTCTGAACTTGGTGAGGGGCTTTGCCATTTAGAAATGTGGGTATCTTCTGTACTCCCTTCACACAGAGGGCAGAAAATTCTTCCCATGTGCCCTTGTCACACTTGAAATCTTTCAGTGTTCAGAGATGAAGGAATTAACAGCAATACAAATTTAAAAGGGAAACCACCTTCTAACAAAATCTGTAACTTAAATACTATAAATCTAGTCCAAAAGAATTCAAATATTTGTGCAGGCCTTATACTGAAGATACAGTTATTACAAGCTATTTTTCATCTGCATGTAGACTGAGCTCTGGTAATCTGGAAGTCAATCTAGCAACTAGAAAGATGTGCTGGAATGAAATTTGCAGGGTGAACAATTCACTGTAATCTTCGTATGATTTTATTATAAAACTTACAACATAATAATTTAGTCTTGAGAACAACAGGCCTGATGTCTTTGCTGAGTGCAAGAGTTGAGAGTTCACAGCATGCTGAATCACATTTTATAGTCCTAATGCGTTGCTTAGATGGCTAACATCTCATCACTTGTTTTAAGCATCTTATCATCCTGTGGGCAGAATTTATTTAAAATTTAATGCAGAAGTCCATGCTATTTTCTCAACCATAAATAAGTGATTTCTGCTTTAGTCTCCACAGAGACTTTGAAGAGATATAGAGGAATGCTGCTCAACTGGAATGTTTACATTGCTGCAGTTCTGGTATGCAGCCCAATGGTACAAAAAGGCAAATAAGCACAATCTCTTTTCCCAAAGCTTTCCCACCATCACTTCTTTTATAGTGTTTGGCCTATTATGTTTCAAATAAGGTTACATGCTCTTTGTTGTCAGTTTGTTTTGCAAGAATGCAGTAGATAGACTGTCTTCTCACAAAATTTAGACTATTAACAGGAGAGTTTAATGCATAGCAAATTTAGCAAGGGAAAAAGTAAGAACTGATTTAATATTTTAAAGGGTATTGTCTGTAATCATAAGGACTATATGCTATGTTTACTTTCAGTAAGGAGTGTTTATTTTTTCTTTATACACTATATTTATTTATTATTAATAGATACAGCAATATCAAAGCTAGTATTTAAAGCTAGTGTATATAAATACACAAGTACATACCAAAATATATGCATATTATTAGGCTTTTATGAACAGTATGCATCCTTTCTGGTACAAAGTCTTATTAAAATCTAGAGGAAAAATATTTTTTCCTGCTCTCTTTTTTTTTTTTTTTTTTTTTTTTTTAATTTTGGTCCAGGTAAGTAGCAGATATAATGTATTAGACTTAAGCTTAAATTTGACAAGTAATTTTTAGGGTGCTAGATGGGAAATCTAAGGAGATGGAAGGGAGGATAAAAATAAAGTCAAGGAGACCTAGAGCTGAGCAATCAATCATGAAACACGGTTATATAGAATGAGCACTATCCCATTACTCATATTATTTCCATAGCTAGAAGTGTTAAAGGGATATCTGATATCTGTTAAAACTAAGTTTCAGTTGTGTCGGTTTAGAATCTGTTCCTGGCTCTTTCTGCATTTAATTATAGGATTTAAGGCCAAATAATTTTTCTTTAGATCTATAATCTCTCACAGACATTCGTACATAGGAGGAGCCCTATATACAGTACAATCCTTCATCTAATACTACCCCAATTTGGGGATGCCAAAAAGATCTTTCTTTATGGTGACTGTTTCTTGAATAAGGATGGGAGACAAAGGTAGCAAGGTTTATCTTACCAAAAATTGGGGAAGCCTTTTTATTCTTATCTGAGAATTAAAATAATCCTTTTTGGTGTCTGCTTAAAGGATTTGCTGCTTCTTTGTTCTGATGGAAGCAAAAATGCAGAAATTATTTTTACATCCTACTCAACTCTCTCTCTCTCTTCGATTAGAAATGGAAAAAGAAGTGGAGAATTGATTTAGTAGAAGAAAAATAAGTAGCCACCAGAATTGACAGCATAAACTCAAATTGCTCCCTAAAAAGTCATGATCTGCACTTAAACCTCAATTTAGAGAGCAGATGGGTTTTGCTCCTTGGAGAGCACTCAGGAGCTGTCAGGGGACTGTTTTGGCTATGTGTGAACAGCAGACCCGTGCAGGATGCAGCCACATCTGATTTCCAGATGAAGTGAGACCTTGGTTCATGGCAGCACCTCCTGCAGCTTTATCATCAGCTCGGTATCAGCAGGAAGAAAACCCAGGTTCAAAGCTCAGGGGAAAGCTCTAGCCCACCCTGACTCGGTTTCCAGCCTTAGTGGTGTGAAGACAAAAGCCTGAGACCTATTATAGGACACATTCATCAGCTGTCTAGTCTAAAACAACCACTCACACCAATTAAACAACTCCAGCTCAGGTAACTTCTCATCTAAGTGTTCCTGCTCCGGCAGGGGGATTGGACTAGATGATCTTTTGAGGTCTCTTCCATTCCCTAACATTCTGTGATTCTGTGAACTTCTGAGATGTAAATCAGTGGAGCATTGCGAAGTACACCAGGGCAGTCTCATTACACGGTTATTTACTAGTGCCATCTTCCGTAGCTATTAGCTATTGCCACTGCTAGAGTCAGGACACTGGGCTATTTGGACTTGTGTTCTGAGCCACTATCTCTATTCTTTATTAAGTTCTTATTTTTACAGTTAGCTAAGGGACTCTATAGGTATCCTTTTAAGGAGGGTTTCGGGTTTGTTGCTGGTTTTTCTTTGTTTGTTTTCCAGTAGGAAAGTGGAATTTCTGTGGGGATCTTTAATGATATTGTAGCCTAATTTTACATTTTAATAGTTGAACCTTATTTTGCCCATTCTCTAACATCAGCAGTTTCACTGACTTCCGCTGAAGTTGCTTAGAACTGCTGAAATATGTCCAGATGTCATGGACTGAAACAAAGGGAATCCTACTCAGCTCGTGAGCAGTGGCACGCACAGGGTAGCTCTGTTTGTAAGCCAAGAACTTGATGAAAATCCAGGCCTTGTTGCATCTGTTTGCTTCCAGGTTTCAAAAGTTCAGTCTGTTCTACTCGTACTTCTCAATGCCCTGATAAACTATGTAATTTGAACAGTAACTGCAATGTAACTTCTAAGCAAATGCTACAATAACATTAATATTAAAATCTGTAAATGCTACTGGAGTTAACCAATTATCTGGACAATTGTCAAAATGGAGAGTTACAGAATTTCTTTTGATTGTCCAAGAGTATTAGTTCTTGAAAATAATTTCATGAGGAATTTACTAACAAGCAAGTCTTAACTATAAAAATAGTCTGCAGAATACAGTGAGACTTTAATTTCCATAGCATAAGCTGAAATTGGTAATGTTTAGGACATCGTTCTTTCTTACAGTTGTGTATTTACTTGAGGCATACACAATAAATAGTTTGTTTTAATTTACTTGTCACATTTGCAGTATCAGTTGTAGATTAGCAGCAATAAGTCATTCCAAATAAGATATTGGCAAACAAAAGCATGAGTTTAGTCATGTATTTCCGGTTCAAGCTGAATAGACCAAAAGTTGTTCATACTTGTGTGTTCCATTGGTGTTGATGTGGTTACATGTGCATAATCAAGAGCAAAATTTATCCCATCGACTCAAAGATTAAAGCATGCGAATACCCCAAGTTAAGCTCTGCTGTTCATACTGCATAAGAGAAGTGGAGGATCTAAGCTTTTGGTTAGTATTAACACTCTTTGGTTTATGCTGACTAGTTCCAATTATGCTATTTCTAGTATGCCAACTAGAGTAAAGATGCAGATCTTCTGAATACAGCCAAATCTGTAGCAACTGAACTGTTGTCTTATCAGTCTTTCGGATTTTGGTTTACATATCTGAAAATTTTAGACGAAATGAAATCCTACCCACAGTTTTCCCTGATCCAACTATCATTTACGTACTGATAACAATAACCCATTCTGTCTGTAAAAGGTTATATCTACTCAGCTCTACACTTTTGGATGGGAATTTAATCTGTTAAATATCAGGGGTGATGTCTCATACGTTTAATCACTACAGTGTCACTGCATTAAATTTCCTCATTGCCCTGAGTTTCTAAAACACGAGTAGGACAATGTTCTTTGCCTTGCAGGTAGTAGACCAGTCTTAGATCCTGAGTATTTGTCTTGGCTATAGAGTTAACTCAACTTAAAATTTATTTGTGATTTTTAGCTTGAATCTTGTATACCCACAAATCCTTAGTTGTGGCATTGTAGTACTTTAAAGATTTCTGGGGATAATCAGTACAGTGTCAGCTGCTGCAGTGACTGTGTGAAGCGTAGGTAATACTCTGCAGTGTAACTGATCTGAGTAGCGCTTGGCTGACTCGAGATGGCTGTCATTTCTGTTCCCAGTGGCAACATGGGCATATTCTGTACACTGAATGATCTGACAGTGTAATTGCTTCTTGGAAACGTTCAATTTTTTCATGCACAGAGAAACTCTGCAGTATGGAAGATGCCATTCTCTGGGTTTTTCAAATGCACTGTGTCAGGATTCCTGAGGTTAAGAAATACTGACAACTAGATACAGAGTTTGGGGAGACTAATTAACAGACATACATATATACACATAGTATGTCCTCAGGAAAAAATTCAGATGGAAAAAGGCTGGCATATCTGGGAAAATGGAGACATATGGTAGCTTTACATCAGGTTTACTTTACAGTGAAGGCATTGCCTAAGGCTTAGCAATGCCAGCAGGAACAATGTCTCCACGTAGGCAAGCCAGGAACCAAGCGTGTTGGCAGGGGTCCTGTGAAAAGACTGGGAAGCATTACAAGCTGGGGAGAACTTTCTGGTAGCTGTTCCTATGTCCGATTGTTTAAATAGGAAATCAGTAGATTTCATATTCCAGGCATTTAAAATTATTTATTTGTGCTTAAGCTCTGCCAACCAAAACGTTAAGTTAAAAAGGAATTTTGGTCTCTGAACTTTCAGGGTTCATATTTTTAAGCTTTTCTTGGCAATCTTGAAGGCCAGAGAGGTCCTATATTTTGCTGCTTTCTTGTTTGCTTTTTTAAGTTTAAGCTCAAATAACCCATGCAAGCTCTTAACTCCAGAGGCTGCAGCTTTATTAAAAAAAAAAAAAAAAAAGGAAAATATATTATAAAATCTTGGTAGCTGGTAAAACTGAATTTGTTTTCTAGAGCATGATATATTTGAAAAGAATAAGTAGAAAGGCAGAAGATGAGAAAAGAGCATCTTCCAAGCAGATAGGCCCTGTTTATGTAAAGTGGGACAAGGAAAACTTTTATCCCACTTAAGTTTTACTTTTGGATGGCATTTGAATTGGCCTTGTGTTTGGCAGCTCATCTGTTGAGCCATCTGTTTCAGATTATGCATGCTCAGAGGGCACGTTGCATCCAGGGATACAGTTCCCACAAACACAAGAAATTTGAGTTAGATTTGCAATTTAGCAAGCTGTAAACATGGATGTGCAATTGTACATCTAAATAAGCTCTGTGTATTTTGGAGAAACTGAAGCATTCATACAGCTGGAGAAGGCTATAAGTGGAAAACCTGAGGCCATATTCACTGTCCCTTGTACAGTGCCAAGTAAGAGAAAATCACCCAAGGTTCCCAACTAGGAAATTTCTTTCAGACTAAGAAGTTCTTAATGGACTAAAAGCTAATACAGCAACCAGTTTTACAGCCCATTTAAACAGTTTCTTAAAGGGATTGTAGGGTAGAGAAACTGCAATTTGGCTCCCTCTGTTAATGAATCATCTCCAGTCCCATCATAGTGCTGGAGATGAGCTGGGTAGTGAATCAGAAAGCTGTAACCAACTCTGAGAGCCTTTGCTATGCAAGTACATCTTGGCCAGGAAAGAGGATTTGGCCTATAAACTTTAATGGTGCATTAGGTAAATTTTATATTGTTTAGGGTATACTCATAGAACTTATCTTTTTTATATGTTATCTACTTTGAACATACTTTTTTTTGGGGGGGGTGAAGAATATACTGCTTGTTCCACCCCTCCCTACTCCTTCCTTTCCCCAGAATGCTGCCTCAGTTCCTTTTACTCTTTCAGTCAGCTTGCAGTTTTGGCCATTTCCTCATCCGGTTTTCAGAGGAACACATTACCTCCCTCTCATCAGCACTGTGCAGCTCTAATGCGGCTGTTGAATAACGTGCTGGCTGGAGGTGGAAGAGGTTTCTTTACAAGCAGTCAATACTGACATAGACCACCTTATCTTCATAGAATACACTGAAACTATGGACTTGGGTGGCAGCTGTGCAGTTGTGTATGACAGAAGGAAATCTGCCTCACATAATATAGTGATGGAAGTAATGGTAAATCTAGAACCGGCCAGGAGACTTGAGGGATAAATGTAATTTAATAATAAATTCTCTTCCTGTATTATTTCATTTTTACAGGTTTTCACATTAGCCAAAACCCCATTATCAGCAAAGTTTGAGCCCTCTGGTGAGGAGGATTAGACTTAAGTAATACAGTTTATAATAAATTAATATAGTTTATAATAAATTGTACACAGAGCATTGACCAAATGAAGATCTATTCTATTGTTTGGGCAGATCTTATTCCCTGTGCATGAAAAGTCTTAATTATGACAACAGGTTGAGTGAGGAATGATACTTCAGTTGAAGAAACTTTTTTATGAATGGTCAGCAGACTTTTGTAGCTAAACCTGTTGAACACGACAGGTGAAAGTGATGCACTATCTTTTGACACAGATAATAGGAAAGAAACATAAGGTGACAAAGAGTTAAGCAAGTCCCTGTCAGCTGATGGTGTTAAAATTCAATTAATGTTCTTTTGCATCTGATCAGTCAGGTACACACCTTAAACAGTTCCATCAAGGCTGAATCACTGCTGCATTACTCCTGCAAATCCACAATCAAACAAACACCAAACAAAACACAAAACCAACAAATCAGTCATTAAGCAAATAATTTGGTCATCTTTAAGGATATCTCATGTTTTAATTGCATTGTATGTGCAACCAAACGAGAACATATGTTAAACTGTGAACTATTCACGACATCTCTACTTTACTGGAATGAGATAATATTCAGTCCTTAATATTTAGCAGTGATGTTTATGGCATGTGTTTAAAACATTTTTCATAATGGAAAATATTTTAGGTGCTATCTCATCAGTCACATTACATTACTATTATTGATAGCACGAAACGGATTTAGAAGAATGAAAAAATTTAATTGCATGTCAATAATTCAGGAGTCCAGAAAACAAAGAGAGGTTTTACTGCAACATTCTTCAGTCTTACATGTTGACACCAGTGGGATTATGTGTTTTGCTCTTAAAGGAACATTTTGCCTGCTGGTGTTGTGCAATAGTTGGCTGAGTAACAGAATGGATTCCTCTCCCTGCTACAGAGCTGTAAATCAAAATAATCCCACATGGTGGTTTCTCATTTATGGGCATAGAGCAGGATTGTGGTTCTGAGAAGAGGGCGTACAGCAGAGCGTCTGCAGAGACACAATCTTACAGATTCACACCAAATTCCTTCTATCTGCAGAAAACACACTGCAATATGGGATGTGATAGTTTTCACAAAGTGTAACTTGCAATCTTCCTTACAGCACACAGGGCTGATACAGATGTGGGCAAGGAGTAATTTGCTCTTGTTTCTCACTGTGTTTATCAATAATTTGTGAGCTTTTCCATAGCAACAAAGGCATCAAAACACATATTTGAGTCAGCACAGTTTTAAATGTGGCATAATCATGGTTAACTAACATGGTCAAATCATCTCTGTCCTTGTCTACTCTGAAGACAAAAACATTAACACCTTTTCAAATATGATTGATTTTCTGTTTCAAGGCTTTTGACTCATCTCCATGTCCCCTTGTTATCATGGTACCATAACCCAGCAGAGATCTCCGGTCTGTCACCAATGGTCTTCTCACTGTAGTTCACAGACATGAGGTTATTGCTGAAATCAAGCAGAATATGATTTAAATTTAGGAAAGTTTTTAACTACTAGTGTATAATTAAACACTAATGTTGTGTTGTCCTGAATAAGGGTGAATTTAAACATGTTTTAAGTGTTAGTGTCTGAATCACTGCTCAGCTTGAAGACTGGGTTGCAGGTAGAAGGTTAGTGTGATTTGGGAAAGTTAGAGTTTTTTGTTTTATGACCAACATTATTGCATCAGTGTTACTGTATTTACATAATTTCCAAACCATTTTGACATCATTATGATTGAAATTAAGACTAGATGAAAATGAAAGAAAATTGAGAAGAATATATAAGAAGATAAAAAGGAGGACAAAAAAGGAAAGTCTCAAGAAAAAACACTGGCTAGTATGAAGATGTACAGTAATGGCATAAAAATGGTATTATGCCATAGAGTCATGAGTTTGTCTAAAAGACAAATAGTTTTCAAATGGTCAATAACACACTTTTTAACCTAATTACTTCACATATCTTAAAATTCTGAAATGAATTAATGATCTTTGTGAAGTACGGAATGAATTAGTTCTAGGTTAGGGGAATGCTGGGAATTCAGTGTGTAGATTTTTTAAAAAATATTTTCTATTTACTTATAACACAATAGACTTGTAAGTGTTTGAGAAAGATGAGCTATGCATTCCCTGGATTTATAGTACGGACAACATGCCTAAGGAGAAAGGGAACAGGAGAAGCTGTTGGTAGAAGCCTTTCTGCCCACTACTTTGTAAACATATTAGTTTTCAACCCTCAGTTTGGTCAAATATACAATAGCCATTTCAGTATTGATGTGTTTAATTTATAATGAAGACTTGCTGTTTCCGCAGTGGTATCGCTTGTTCTGTTTCTGTCAGAGCACGTATTAAGCTGTACAAGAAATGGCTAAATCTCCAACTGCTATATTAGCTGGATGTCATGTCAAATTAGTGCCTATTGAAGGTTTTTCTGGGTTTCAAATACGATCTTGAATTAAAAATTAGATCCCACATGAAAAATGTTACTCTGCTGTGTGTCATCCTTCTAAGTGATAAAGAGGTTAAACTGACTTCTTGTATATATCTAGGTTTTCTCCAGTTCTTTTGGGGTTTGAGGTATAGCCCTGTGAAATCAGTTCATACAAATTACTTGGAGAAAATATCCGTACAGTCTTAATGAAAAGATAAATTGTGTATATTTTTAAATGGTGTAGATGGGCATGTAGTGCTGCATTTTAAATTTGCCAGCTCTTGCATTAAACGTAATTGTTTTGAAGAGATTCACTAAAGCCTTGTTCAGGTTATTAACAACTGTAGCATTCCAATATCTTAATAAAAATTCAAGATTGTTCTTTCAAATTATCACAGTTCAAAAATAGTTTTGCCCTTTGAGATGCTGAATTTTTGCAATATAAATGACATCATTTTACAAAAACAAAGAGGTACAATTATTCCATACTGTACTCTGTTTCTATGTGACGTAAGACTGACAGATGAAGAAATTAAATTCAGATATATTAAAGTGTTTCTGAACAGAAAATACAATTTTCTCCATCTGAACAGAAAATGCAGTTCAGATGAAGAAATATGCAAAGATACTTTAACATCCTAGTTTGTATTTCTTTAGTACTGCTACAGTTTTGTGTAAATTCGTTCATCCCACAACCCACTTTAAAAGATTTTCACAGCAGCTATATCACAGAATGTTAGAGATTGGAAGGGACCTCGAAAGATCATGTAGTACCATCCCCTGTTGGACAGGATCACCTAGATGAGGTTACACAGGAAGGCGTCCAGGCAGGTCTTGAATGCCTCCATAGTAGGAGACTCCACAACCTCCCTGGGCAGCCTGTTCCAGTGTTCTGTCACCCTCACTGAGAAGTTTCTTCTCAAATTTAAGTGGAACCTTTTGTGTTCCAGTTTGTACCCATTACCCCTTGTCCTATCATTGGTTGTCTTTCAAGCAGCCAGGTTTTGTAGTTCTTTGGTTTGCTTGCATGTTTAAGATAAATTTCTTCAGCAACGTCACTATCTTCAGCCTAGGAGACAGGAGTGACTTGTACACAGGCTTTTCTGAACACTTGCTGCCCTGCCAAACTGCTGAAAAGACTGAAGAGGTGTGAGTGTTCAGTACTAGCCCCCAGCAAGTTTTGAAAATGGGTCAGTGTATGGGCAGTTAATTTCTGGAAAAAAAAAAGTACAGCAATCTAGTCAGCAGTCTGCTGTAAGAGTACAGTTTATCTCCTTTCCCACTTGTCACGTGAAGCTCAGTTCTGTCATCCTCCAGTTTCTTAGATTGCATTTGTAGGTTTATTGGTTCGTTGTTTTAGCAAACTTCTCTTGTGTACAATCTTCTTTCAACTCAGCTTCTAAATCAGAAATTGCTATTCCCAATTACTTGCTGAAATTTTCTTAGAGTAATATGTCAAAATCTGAATATGAAAATTTACAGCCCACACTAGTAAATATCCTCTGGTATGCTTTTTCAAAGGTTTGGATAGAAGTGAGGTGTGCATTACAGATGGAACCACTACAAAGATTTGTGAGCTTGCTAGCAGAACCGCACAGAAGTGATAAATACTGTCACACCCCCCTCTGGTGGTGAAGCAGCAGAGCACCCAGGTACACAGCTGATTCTGAAATCTGGTGCTGCAGTTAAACCACATCTGAATTGGGAAACACTTTCCGCAGGTTATTAGGATGCTAAATGATCTGATTTGGGCCCTGCTCAGCAGCCACTCCTGTGCTGTACAGTTCTGGCCCTGCACAAGAATGAGTAGGAGAGGAGAGAGTGACTTGCTTCATTTTAAAATACATATAAATGGCAATTAATTGGCATAAACAGAAGGTAGTTTAGGCAGAACTAATTTTTTTTAATGCCAAACCAGAGAGTCCTTAACTTCTAGTCAAATATCAGAATTTGTCAAACATTTCAATAATGAGCATCCTTAATTGGTCAAACCAGAATAATAACAGAGGGGAAAAAGCAAAGAGCTATAATAACTAAAACATTTTGTCTTTAAGACATTTTTTGAAGGACCAGTGGTTGAATTTTAACTGGAATCTTTAAAGGCCATTTCATAATACATCGCTGCAGTCCTTTATCAATTATTTTAACTATGCTGCTCCTAAACACATTTCTCTCTTCAATGAATTTCTCAAAGATGTAGATGCCACCACCAACCCCAAAATAAAGTACTTTGCCTGCCAAATACATACGGCCATTTTTATCCAAGAGCTGAGCCAGTGTATCATGCAAAGCACTGTAGTAGTTGGGATTATAGATAGTCTCAGATGTGATGATTATATCATACTTTGAAACAGGTGTGCTGCTTAACAGAAGCTTGCTGACTTCAGACCACTTCCCAAGAAAAAACCTGCATTTGTTGAGTGCAGCAGGTAAGAGTCATTCTGCTTTTTTGGGCCTCTTTGAAGGAGGTTTGCTGGTTTTTCTGTTGACTCCACTGTGTGCATTTATACAGTTAGCCACTGCATTGGGCAAGGTTATTTCATCAATCACTGTGCTGTTGTAGTCCTGAAAATGGACTTTTTCAGCTTTACCCTTTAAGGCAACTATTCCCAGCAGTCCAGCCCCACAGCCAAGATCCAATACAGCCTTATTGGTAAACTATATTTTGGCCTCAGAGAAGTAATTGATGAGATCAAAGGTGCATTCCCAGATTTTCAGTCGTCCCTCGTAGACTCCAGGGATGAGATCAGAGTGAGAAGAAACACTTTTAGAGATGATGCCTTCTTCATTGGCACCATCCAAACACCTCATTTCCACTGCAGCTGTACTTGTGTAATACAGGTCTGACGCTGTTTTCATGACTTTATGTTCCAATACATTGTCAAGATCTTCAGGAATCTTGTGCTCCTTGGCAGCTTTAAAGCAGAACTTTGGTCTCTCATCTTGGTGCTTATCAGTACCCAGCCTTGGGCTGGAATCTGCTACAGTCTCAGCAGCCTTCTTGCTCTTTTTTGTGGATTCCTGCTTGTGTTTTGGTGAGCACAACTTTAAGTCCATCTTATCCTGAGTGTCAGGTTCATTGTTTTTATTTCCATCAATAACAAAATTAAATCGGAAATCCATTTTTGGAAATAACAGTTAAAAAAAAAAAAACAACTTAATTTACTACAGCCAGAAACACTCATCCAAGAGTGATACTGATACAAAGTATTTTTTTTCTTCAACTTTTTTTCTAGAGGCTCTTTTTAGGTAGTTATAGCTATGGGGAAGAGCGCTTTACAGGTTAGAATATCAGATGTTGCCAGTGAATCAGGTAAATTACTTCTAGAAATAAACAGTTTTATGTATCACTAAACTGCCGAATATTAGTGCAAACAATCTAATTGTAGCATCCGGATTTTTATTTTTAAAAATCCTCTAAACATTTAATTTTCTGAAAGGAGTGCTACAAGTGCCTACATCTCTCACATACCGTAGGTACACTGAGGTAAATTAGGGAAGCTGCTTATTCCGGTAAAACTCACGTTTCAAGTGACGCAAAACCAAGGCGCAGAGACGCTGTTAAGGCCCAGCTTCCCTTCTCTGCACCCCCACTGAAGCATGCAGGCCAAACAAGGGGACGAGGACCCAGCCCCGGTTTGCCCCCGTTCCCCCTCCCGTGCCCGTGCTGCTCCCCGGCCGCGATGGCTCTCCACCTCTTCCACATGCAGCGATCGTCCCTTCCGCTTCGTAAAGCGCATGCGCGCCCGCGCGGAGGTTGCTGGGATAGCGGAGGTTGCTGGGATAGCGGAGGTAAATCTTCCCGCCGTTGCCCGTCTCTGAGGTGAGCGACGTTGGCGCCATGTCCCAGACAGACCCTGAGCTGCTCCTGCAGGAGCTGGGAGGCTGGGACTGGGATCTCTGCCGTCGGGAGCTGCCCGTTGTCCTGCCCCGGCTCCTCATATCCTTCCCGCGGCGGAGGGGGGGCAGTTCGGCTGCGGGGAGCCACCCCGAGATGGTTTGGGGGGTGCTGGGTTATTCTGGCTTCAGCATTGCACGGTTCAAGCAAATAAATCTGCGGGAGGGAAAGTGATGTAGCGTCTTTAGGGAGCTGACACAGGGCAGAAAAGCTGGTTGCCAGGTATTTTCACTAAAAACAAGTATAACCCTTCACTGAAATAAAAGATTCACAGTAGAAAATAGCGTGTGGTTCATTTAGCACTGTAGATAGCACCCCTAGTCTCCCAGAAGACCCCAAGACTTACTCGCCCAAGGCACTGCAGAAATGCCTGTGCTGATGGTGTGGGTACTCAGGTGTATCTGCCCGTGCAGGGCAACGTGAGAGAAATCACTGTGACTTTTACAGGTGCTTTAAAGATAACCTTTAGGGCAGAACGAGTTTGAGTTTCTTTAACATTTTTACTCTATGTATCAAGAGTCAGAAGACTGGAGTGAGCATATTCGTAAGTAGTGATCAAGAAGTGCCTCTTCTTCCTATGGACAATTGTATTGCAATGGTGTTATCAATTGTACACTAATGCTCTAATGAGTGACTTTCAGAGTTCAGGAATTCTGCTGAATCTTGCATGTTGCACTAACAGCATACTGAATAAGGTCTATAAAAGCTCATAAGGAAGCTTTGCATGTAAGGCTGCTTTTTCCTTCCTTCTACTTCTGATTTTTAGATACTTGAAAGAAGGGTGCTTTTAGTCTTGTATTTTATTGTCTTATTGGCCATTACTTACAAAACTCTTGCAATAACTGATAGTGATAAGAAAACGAGGCTGATATGTAACTATTGAGGAGTCTTGCTAACCTTCACTGTTAAGTTGCAAATTAGTGCCAACCAGCACATTAAATGTGCAATTATTTTCAGTTTGGAAAATTCTAATTCCATAAGCAAATAATTGTGCTCAGCCTTCAGCTAAGTGTAGGCAGGTGTGATACTATTACTAATGGGTTTATGCATGTTGGAGCTGTTACTGTTACTTGATTTTTCAGATAATGCACATGTGGCAAATGTTATGTTGCCTCTCTCAGAATCAAATACCTGATCGGTTTCTGCTTGATGTAGTTGCTTGTCTCACCTGGTAGGTCACTGCATCTTTTTGATAATCACATCTTGTTTTTCTCTAATGTTTTGCTTTGCAGGTGTTTTGAGGATCCTGACTGAAATGTTTTTGCCCCATATCAGCATTGCAGATTTGGAAGAAACTTTTTTCTCAAAAGTATTACCTAAGGTATGACAGCTTAAATTAAATGTGGAATTTTCAGTGAGTTCAGTCCTAAAAACTGCTTAGAATGCAGTGATTTTTTTTGAGGTCTTATAATAAAATTATTGCTTTGGATGACACTTGAAATTAAAATTTTACCTTTTAAAAGTTTAACGATTTTGTTAATTTAACGATGTTGGATTGTTTCTGTGATTGTTTCCATTCTTGACAATGGGGAGAAGATCAAACATATGATGTTTGGCTTTCTATGTTCAGTAGTAGAATTGTTTTTTATTTCTTTTTGAGAAGATTGGGCTTTTTATAAAATGACCAAGAATTTTTATGTGAGGGACCCTCTCAGGACAAATAAACTGAAGAACCCAACACTCATGTATCATGAATAAACACCCTGATATTTGTGAATAGTACAGTGAATAAACTTTCAGACCATATGGTGGTTTTTGATTAAATGATGGAGAATTTTGTGCTGTAGTTGTATTAAAATTCTTCATTGCTTGTGTTTTAACTAAAAGAAAGCAGTGCCAAATGACCAATTTAAGTTTCAGGCCTCAGCTTGTATATTTTAATAAGTCACTGAAAATGGACACTTGATTTCCATTTCTCTTATTTTATGTACTCTACCAGATTTAGAGATTACAAGAAAAAATGGCTCATAACTTGCATACACTGAATGAGGATTACTCTAGCTACCAGTTTATGTGGTATCCTGCACGTGCCTGGGAGCCACTTGCTGTCTTTGCAGTCTCAGCAGTAACACTCATAAAATATCCAGGGACCTCGACCAAAGTGGAAATTGTTGTTGTTTGTAGGTCATAGACTTATTTCTTTTTGTATTAAAAATGTTAATGATCATTCTCAACCAAAAAAAAAAAAAAAATTCTGAGACAAATTGCAAATACTTTTAAAATGGTGTGGTTTTAACTAAGTAAAACATCTTTGGTAAAATGACATATTTCAAGTGAATTAGCTAGGAAGTTTGTTAGGCTAACAGATTTTATGAAAAGTAACACCTCATAGAGCTCCTGTCTATAATTTGGAAAAACCATAAGGTGTTTTTTGCTTCTTGGTAGATCATGCTTCATGATTCAAACGCTAGAAAGCGTTACTTTCTCCTCTGAGTTATCTTGGTAGTTCATGACTCTATGCCAAGGAGGCAAGCAGATATAGAATGTGTTACTATTTGCACGTGTACATTTATAAATAAAATGCTTAGATTTTGTTTTGTTCTGACAGACTCTACAGTTTTTTGATAACTTGATGTATGAATTATCCAGTGAGGCCAAAGGATTAACCAGCCAGAATACAGAGTTATGCAGTACTGTAAGGAATCTTCTACAGGCAAGTCCCATGACATAAACTGTCAAAGGAATGTTTACGTTATTCTTTGATTTTTACCTAAATAATTAAGAGGTGTTTTTGAATATTTTTGCCAGCTATTAACCAGCTGGTTAAAATGTAATTTGATCTTCCTTTGGAGTAGAAGTTCAATTAAAATTTTGTGAGTGATTTGGTTACATTTAGTGTGTGATGCTAATCAGAAATTTAAAAATATCTCATTCTCTAATGCAAATGGAGTGTGATTCTCTATATTTAAAGAATGAATCTGGCATCTGTTTATACAGTCACTTAATTTTAAAATTTTTGTAAATTGAGAACAGTAGTCAAAAGAAATACGAAACTAACAAAAGTATACAACATCAGGGAAGAGATCTGGAATTGCTTTATTATTTGATGGAGCTTCATTCGTCTTTAAAAGACCTACTTATTTATGTAAATAGCAGTGAACTTTAAATGCCATAGCAATCTAGATGCAATTCAGCTAAGAAAAGATGCTTTTGAAATTATTTCACGAGTGAAAAATATTGATTGTTGTTGTCTATTCTTGCTTTAAGACTATGGTGCAACTGTTGGAAACTCTGACGGGTTGTGTACGATACATCTGCACGCTGCAGGAGTGTGTGCCTCTGGAGAGTATCCGCACCCTTCCGTCCTCAGTTCTGTATGTCATAAAGAACACATTTACACACTGCAAGGTAGGTCTGTGTTAGAAGGAGAAAAAGTCTTATACTGGTTGACTTTAAAGAAACAGTTGCTTTGTAAGAAGATCCTGTTTTGAAACAATATTGTTGTCTGATTTTTTTTTTTTTTTTTAAAATTTAAATGTAGTTGTTAAATAGCTTACAGAAGGTACTTAGTGCACAAGTATGAAGATGATTTTTCAGCTGTCTGCCCTGCAAATCTGACCTGGTAGTGAGAGGCACAGATTGTGCTGTTTCCATATTTTGCATCAATGTCAGCTGGACATTTTCCTTATGAATACAGGCTCGCTGTGGCATCTGCACAGTTTTGATTGCTGCAGTATTTTGAGAGCTACAAATGGTCACCAAAATGGTGCTACTTACCTTTTTTCTCTGCGAGTTCCACAGTGGATTGAAAGTTGCAATTAGGATCTTTATGTTGGTTATGATGAGCGGCATATACCAGTTTCAAATCTTCATTTTCTTATGCAACACGAATTCCCCCTACAGCAGTGAAAATAAAACCAGGTTATTGTAAGGACACAATAGCTTTTGGTCAGCCTGTATTTCACTTTTCAATTTTTCTTTCTTATGGGAACATTTAGAGCAGTTCTTCATGTCAGGGCTTGAACTCAGGTGCCATATGTTTATTTAAGAATTCTGATTTTAAAGTATTAGAAAAACTTGGAATGCTACTTCCTTTGCTAACCTTTTAGTGTTTTGTTCAGAAATATGATCTTAAGTTCATGCATCAAAACCTAATCCAAAGCCCAAGAAAGTTGCTAGAGCCAGGCAGACTCTGTTAGTTGATGAGGCTGCAGGTGAATAGCGTTTTATATTTAGCAAACAGATTGGTAGCAGAAGCTGCAGATCTGTCTGTGTATTGAGTTAAAGTAGGTACATCTATGCCTTGTGCTTTTTTTGTAGTCAAATGTATTACAAAGCTCTCAGTGTTTTCAGCATGAGAAAAATCAGGCTGTGATTCCTGAATGGCTTTTTTTAATACCTTTTCTTCCCCATTTCCTACAGGACAGTGAATCAGTGTACTGCGGGCATCTGCACTTGATTTCTGACCTCCTACAGGCCATGTTCAAGGAAACTTACTCCCTTCAGAAGCAGTTGATGGAACTACTTGATATGATTTCCATAGGCTCTGCTTCTACTGAAGATAACATCGCAGATATGGTGTCAGGTATATATGGATCTAACATTTTTTTTAGTCTTCCTCAGTCCTTTTTTTCTATAGACCATACCTGAATTTTTAAAACTGGGTTTTGAGCATGCACAGTTGCTGCTGTACTGACAAGCCTTTCAGAAGGCAGCACTTTGCAGCTTGAAATATTTCTGGTTTTTCTCCTGAAACTTTATCTGTGGGGTGGGCACATCGTGTAGGTTTGCAGGAAAGGGGCAGCACTGAACCATTTTCCTGATTCAGTGTCAATGCAGTGGTGTTCTCTAGTCTTTGTGATTGCTGCTGTTTACCTAGGAGAGGACCATACCTGTGAAGTCAGGAATCTGATTTAACTCAGTTGTTGCTGTTACTATTTCCTCCTTAGTAATCCACACGGTGCTGGAGATATGCTCTGTCATTTCCAATATGGACCATGCTCTTCATGCCAATACGTGGAAGTTCATAATCAAGTATGTCATTGAACTCCTTGGATTTTATTGTAATGTAAACATACTATAATTTTAAATAACCAGCGTTTCAGTAGCTGTATGTTCAGAGTTTCAAATAAAATTGAAATGATAACTCAATTTAGCTATTTAGCTAGTAAGTAACTTTAGAAAATTAATTTAGAAATTTAGCTAGTAAGTAGAATTAAAGGTACTGTCAGTGAAGGTAGTTAGGAATTGTGTGTGAAGAGCAATAAAAGCTTGACTTTTTATATTACAGAGCAGAAGAAAATTTGCAACACCATTGTCTGAATAAATAATCTCAGGAGGCCTGACCTGCAGTTTTGTAGGTGTTTTTGGCTTGAGTTGTGCTGGGTTGCACTTCCATCCTGCCTCTCCTCTCTGTTTCAGTCAGGGCTATGAAGAGGGTTGTTGCCTGTAAGTTTCTGGTTTCGGGATACACGGGTGTTGCACCAGTTAGTGTTGTATAAAAACCTAAATAGGAGAATTAGTTATTTGGATTTGTACTAATGCATTGCATGATCGTTTCTGACAGTTAAATATCTGATTATATTACTATCTTTTAGGCAAAGCCTGAAGCATCATTCTCTGCTGCAGTGTCATCTGAAACACAGTGACATCCTTGGTGGCCTCTGCAAGGACACTCTCCTTTCCTTTCACTCCTGTTTGCAACTGGCTGAGCAAATGAAGATGTCGGAGATACAGGTGAATTAAAATGCTCCCAGAGCTGCCATTGAACTTGAAGGATAAATTCTTTTTGTGATATTACTTGGAGTGGTTTGGGTTGTTGTGGTTTGGGGCTTTTTTGTTTGTTTGGGTTTTGTTTGTTTTTGTTTTTATTTGTCGGTTTGATTTGGTTGTTTTTACTTTATGTAGGCAGAATACCTTGCTCTTTTGAAATCACATGAAAATGAGGCCCATAACGTTGTTTAGATTTGGGATGTTTTAGTGGGGAGCTGTAAATAAGTTTCCACTATACTCTATGGGAATGTTTTTTATTTCCTAAACTGATGATATCCCCAAGTCAATCAAAAGATAATATTTCAATTCTGAATATTGCTATAAAAATGTTGAGGCATACTGAAGATTTCTAAAGTTTTTCCCCATATCTGCAGAGTCTGTAGAGCATCAAGTTTGAAATCAGTTTTGAACATTGTTAGCAATTTAACTTTCTTTTGTATTGTATTACTCTGTGTATTAAGTTTTAGACCTGCTTTTTTGAACAGGATGGCACTGACCTCAGGCTGTTCCAGAAGACAGTCAAACTGTGCAGGTTCTTTGCTAATTCCCTTGTACACTACACCAAGGTAGGTTTTAATACTTTGATTCTATGTCACTACTACATTTAAGCCTCTGGTCTGAAAACAGAATAATTTTGTACTGCATAATATTTTGACAATTTATGACAATAGCACATGGATGGTATAATTAACATTCACGCATGACCTGTGGGTAGTACATCCACCTGAATACACTCACAAGCCTAAGCAGGATTACTGCTGTGATTTAACAGAAAAACAAGAGTAATAAGCTGTCAGAAGCCATGTCACTGAGGAGTTACTGGGAGATGTCTAGTACTTACAGGCAGCCTTGAGTCAATGCAATAGCAACTTCATCTGGAAGAATTAAGCATATGAAACCTGTTGCCAGGTTTTCAGAATTCTTGCTTGTTTCAAGAATTGAAAACCATGTGGCATTAGAAGAAATTTCCATGTGGTGGTGTTGGCTCTGACACTAACTCCTGCTCTTTCCCTGGCCCTTTTACTTTGCTGCACTTTATTTTTCTCAGAAGATGTGCTGTAAATCTACCCCTTTTAAGAATGTATGTGAAAAACTTTGCTCTCTAGGAAAATCAGTGACAGTGCTTTCTGCATATGTTCTGCCCCATGGGTTAAAAGCAGGGGGTGATTTTTTTTTTGTCTCGAAATGAATAGCGTTGTGGCAGGATAAAACAACCTTATAGCAGCATGTATGAGAGCGCTTCAGATTTTTTGCAGCTCTCTATGGCTATTACAACTGTATTTACCAATTTAAAAAAATAAACTTACAAACTTAATTGTTTACCTACTATATAGTGTAATTGATCTTAAGAATACTTTGTTTATTGTTTGTTTTGCACTTGCATTGTGCTGTGGATTGTTAGAACTGAAGCTGTTTTTGCACTGTAGTGCTTTACACACCAATGTAGCAGAACAGAAAGTAAGTGCATTTAATCTTATATTTTACATTAAAAGAACCATTCAAAATTAATGGCTTTTGCAGGAATTTCTTTCTTTCTTCTCTGATTCATGTTCTCAGTTACATCAGCTCTTTCTTCAAATATACAGGTAAGTGAAGTAGAAATAATTGATTATTGATAGTATCTTAGTAACATCTCCATATTGCATTCTTAAAGTTGTAAGTATTTTGACGTGTAACAATACAGTTCTTGTTCCAGAACTGTTGCTTTCTTTTTTTCATGCATGGAAATCTAAAATATTTTTTTAATAAGTTGGGTATTTTTTTATGGTACCTGTTACCTTAGTCCATTCTTGATCAGTGCTGTGACTGCCCAGTATTGACAAACCACTAATACTGTTGCAATTACTTATGTAAACATTTCTTAATAAATTATGTTTATAACATGCAGATTATTTGGCTTGGACACTGGTTCTGTTTATGCAAGTTCATTTGAAAATTCTTGTTCCTAAAATCAAAATTCCTGAAGGTAGGATTTGCCCTTTGATCGGCTTGCAATGAAGCAGTTGGGCAGAGTTAAAACACTTGGGAACAAATGGTAGTGTGATATTAGTCCCATAACACTCCAGTAATCCTAATTCCCTTCTATTTCATGTGTAACTAAACAGCCACACACTCTTTTTTGTGTGTTTTTTTTTCCCCTGCCTTAAAATCTAGTGAAGGAAAACCAAGACTAAATGCAGGTATCAGCAGCAACATTTGACAGATTGTTTCTACTTTAAGACAAAGTATGGAAGCATTTGTCCTGAAGGGAGAGACGATTAGAAACAGATTATTGTGAAATTTTTCATAGTTTTACTGTTGCGTTTATAATCTTGTGAAGTGTCACAAAAGGACAAAGCATAAGCTTTCTCAATGTTATGCTCATAAAGCATAACAATCTGCAAGCGGCTTATCACTTTTCTTTCAAAAGTTCTGTTCTATTTGCTGCAGTAACGAGTAAGAATAGAGGACAGTGGACTCTAAAATAGAGGGCTCATTTCAGTCGTTCTTTTGGAATTGAAACCAGGTTCTGTGGCAAAATGCACGCATGAGTTCACTGCGTGTTTCGCTGCAAGATCGGGTGGTTATTTTTTTACGAGTTTCCTCTTCTAAATTTACTTACCTTTTAGGTATTTCTCAAGTGGAAGATTGTAAACTTTTATGCACTCAGCAAGACTGAGCAGGATTTTTGTGTAGGAAGGTAGCATTTTTACAATCGCTTTATAAGCTGCAAGAGTAGAAGGTTTTCATTTCATAATTTCTTTTGCTTTATTCTCCTATCACTCTTTTTTTTTTTTTATTTTATTGCGCAGGGTTTTTTTTCTCTTCGAAGAAATTGTACTTTTTTATTAGTGTCATGTGTTAATGTAGCGCAGTCACACTTAGGACTGTTGAATTGTGTATAAAGGTATTTTCTTGGCTTTTCATTGCTTGACATTTTTTGTGATTCAGTATATTTCTTCTTATATATGTTATGTATTTTATATGCTTTTTCTGTGAACTTGTAATGTTTTCTTTCAGTGCTTAGTAAAACATTGGATTGTGATGCTTGGTTTAAAGGTTGAATGCAGAGCTGTAACTCTCAGGCTATAACAGATATTCTAAAATGGGGAGGCTTTTCTGGTTTTTATTTCACAGTAACAAGGAAATAGTGAGTTTGCTGAGACTATTAAACTTTTTTTTTTGTCCCTCCCCAGCAAATTTCCTCCCAGTCTCTATGCTCCAGAGATCTTGGAAGTTCATAGAGATGAAATATCCCGGGTTTTTCTTGTGGCACTGGACCCTCTCATCAACCAGCTTCTCCACTTTCGCCCTTTTATGGAGCAAGTGTTAAATGACAAGTTAGGTGAGTTTAAAATGTAGTCACCACTGCTATAGTACTATGTAAGCATCTGTAAGGGATCAGGGTTGATACTTTGACTTTCTGGACCACAAGCAATATTCTGTGTTGGTTTGCTTGTCTCTAATTCTTTTGTAAGCACTATGATACAGCCAGTTGCATGCAAACTCAGATGAATTTTATAACAGATAGTTTGTGTTCCCGTTGAAGGCATCCTTTCCAAATTACTCACAGTAGATACAATATTAATCTGTACTGTTTTGCATAATTTCAATCCACATTTGTCACAAACTTTCAAAATAAGATTAAATTTTTCTGCTATTCTGTTGGTGGGGGAAGGCAGCTATTGTTGCCTAAATTAAGTATTTTCTGTGAAAAGTAGAATGCCTTCAAACTGGAAAATGATCAGATTTTTGTTGTGTCACTTGCTTAAAAGCCATTTTACACACATTATTTACCAGGGCCATTAGCATAACATTAAAAAAAAAAATACACCTTCTATAGGTCTCCCTCCTGAGCAGCAGCTGTCCCAGTGTCTCATCCTGATTTCCATAATGGACAAGCTGTCCTCTCAGCCTGAAGAAGTGCAGACTCTCTGGAACACAGGAAAAAGGTACTAAAAAGGTTTTTGTTGAAATTCTTCACCACAGCAATCAGTCTATATGGGCAAACAGAGGGACTCAGCTGCTGGAGCTTCCCTTGCAACTGAATAGTAAATTTTGTCAGACTCTTGTGGATTTACATCCTTATGCTGAGAAAAACAGGGTGTGATGTTCAGTGCTTCAGGAGTGAAAGATATAGAGCCAGAGATGTCCATGTTTTTCAGGAAACGAATGGTATTTAGAGTACTTCCAGGATAAGAAGAGAGATATGCACATAATTTGTTGATACTTCACCAAGTTAAAATATTGCATTTTTATGCCTGAACCCTCTAATAATCACCTGAATTTGTAAAAGAGGAAGGTAGTCAGGAATGTAAAAGACAAAGATTCTCTAGTACAGATGTTGCTTGCAGGATTTGGGATTTGCATTCTCTGTGACCCAACTTTCTTTTTTTTTTTCTTCTTTTTTTTTTTTTTCTTTTTCTCTTACCCTTGCAGCAGGTCTTTGTTTTCAGCTCTCTTCTTGAGTTTCCAGCAATGTTTTGGAGAGCTTTCTCTCCCAGTTTGTTTGCCAGAGGTGATCAGTACAGGACAGCCAGCAGTTCTCATCACCCTCTATCACTATGTCTGTGTCCACCTGTGCTCCTTCATTGCTTCCACACTCCCATCACACTTTCCTCAGCTGGTAAGATAGTTTTTTTGCTCATCACCTCTTCAGCTTTTGTGATGCATAGGTACTATTTAAAACAATGGGGTTATTTCTAATGATCCAGCTCTGAAGAGATGTTTAGGTAATGAAGTGGTTCTGTAGAAAGCAGCTGTGATACAGTTACATGACAGGAGTTCAGTTAGATGGCCAATGTTGCTTGTGGGAAAGGAGAAAAAGCTTCATACAAGTCTTTGAGAACCTCTGATGTTGGAAATTGTTGTCCTCTTTGAGAGGAAGGGAGGTCAAGTTTTTATAGAAGTTCAGTGCTTTCTTTTAGACAGTATTCAATTTGTATTAAACTTACCTGGTTTTGTTAGTCTATTCTGTGAAGTAATAAAGTGGCATTGAATATTCAGAGTATATTGTATTGTTATGATTCCAGCTAAGAACATACCATAAAATGGTAATAAGCAAATTTTGCTACTTTAGAGGAGTATTCTGTTTTAAAAGCTTTTCACTTTTTACTACACATAGAAGGTCAAGAGCTGTCAAAAGAATTATAGCCCTAATTTAGGAGTTTTTTCCTGAATGCTACATACCTCTTTCAGATAAAATTTACATTCCTAAAAGAGGAAAAAGTTTTTATTTGGTTTTCAGTAAGGTGCCAGTAAAGCTGCCAAGAAAATTGGCAGTACATTGTGTTTTTTTGTTTTCTGTTTGTGGGTTTTTTTGTTTTGTTTTTTTGTTTTGTTTTGTTGTGGTTTTTTTTGTTTGTTTTTTTTAAATCATAAAAGTTACCTTGCAAAGGAGGGATGCACATTATGAAATGTTTTGAGAAGTGAAGGATCTTCAGCCCATTGAAATGAACATACATATACATTCAAAGGATGCAAAACTGAAGGTATAGCTGCTTGCTTAATGGGGTAACTGAATATTGATTATGAATATGAGCTCTGAAGACATTTTAAATTGGATAAGCTGAAAATCTTACTAGGTTTGATGCTAATTAGTGAGGTAAAAGTAATATTAGGTCTGCAATTTACATATATGTTTTTTCCTCAGGAGTACGCTCTGCTGGATGCTGTGCTAGGTTCTAGTATGATCACATCTCTGCTAGCGATGGATGCGTGGTGCTTCCTTGCCCGGTAAGATGTTTTTATTACAGGTCAGGCAGGATTTCCACAGATCCTGTTAGTTCTGTTCTTGTACATAATTCCTTGAGAGAGATTTTTTTTTAAGACAAAATTGTCCCAGAAGTGGATTATTTTCAGATATAGAGCATATTTTTGAAAATTAGGAGCAGAAATGGCTTAGTCATTTTTACATTCATGCAATTAAGGGGAATGTACCTTTTCTATTATTTAATAATATTTTTTTTGCAATGGTTCTCTCAAATAAAAAGTATGTGCATATAAAATTTAAGTATGTTAGAGGAAGTGGTCATCTCTCAGACAAGTGTTATAATATTTAGTCTGTAAAACAGCAGGAAGTATAGACTCACGAGGTTCTGTCTCTCACATTCCAGATATGGAACAGCTGAACTGTGCGCTCACCACGTTGTTGTGATCGCCCACTTGGTAAGAACCATAGTGATGTTTGCAATTCAGCACCACTTTAATCCTAGTTCTATCAGCAGACTTACTAAATGACTAAAGATAGGAATTTCATTTTTTTCCAAATCCAAATGGAGATTGTTTTAATTCCTCAAATTGGGTTAATAATTAGCAAGTGTAGTACTGTGAAAACATAAAGCAATATGCCTAGCATTTCCAACATGTCCTGCATAGTTTTATTTAGAGTGTTACTGCTGTGATCCCACATAGCAACTCTGAATGTTCTGTATAGAATTTACTTTCTGAGTGGTGAATTTTTTTCCTTTAATTAGATGCATTGCTGTTTTATCCTCATTCAGATAAAGTCTTGGCCCAGTGACTGTTATGAGGTCTCTGCCTTGGGTGTTCTGCTGAGGCGTATGCTGTTCTTGATGGCTCCAGATCATCAGGCAAGTATGGCACCAGCATCTTCCATCTTTAATAGAAGAGATTTCAATCAGTGGCCTGTCTCAAAATATCCTCTTTCAGCTCTTCAGAAATGACAAGATGTTGAGTTCTCCCTTGCTGTACTCGATATTACTTTGCCACGGTGGATTCTAATTTGTGCAGATGAGTTATTTAAAACAAGAAAGGCACCTACACCTTTCTAAGAGTGGTCTTCTTGGGCAGCAATGATGTCCTTTTTTTGACTAAGGATGAAAAGGGCACATCTCCCAGATTTGCTGCAACTCTGTGTCCTGTCATTGCATCTGTGACTGGTGCTCATGAGTGTTCTCGTGCCATCAGATATAAAGAGTGCTGTCCTTTCCTGTCAGTGCCTCTGTACACTTCAGAAGACACTAAAGCTCACTCTTCTGCTTACTAGGGCTGCTGCTTCAAGCAGCTGAAACAGTAAGTTGATTAATCATTCTAATGTCCTTCTGTGACAAGGGCCATTCTAGAAGGTTTTTATATAAAAAGTTGGATTTTATTTAAACAGAAGGTTTTACACTATTTTTTCATGTAATAATTCTAAAGCAAACTACTAGTGCAATTTGGTTTCTCAGCTTTCTGACAGATCATCAAGTTATATTCTGGTCTGTTTATTTCCTATTAACCTTTGTTTGCAGGTAGAATTTGCTCAGAAGTTTTTTCCAGAAGAGGAGGAGAACCTGGCTGTGTGGCAGCATATATCCCTCAAGGCCCTGAATCCTGATCTTAGGAAACGAGTGGCCTGTCAGCTCTGCGTGGCAGGGCTTGCGCAGTGCAGGCGATGGCTGAATAGCAGGCGCACTTTGGGAGAGCTCCGACCTGTGGTAAAGGAGACTTGGTTCTCTTTATAAAAATGCATATACTCTGGATTTCCAAACTATAAAGATTCTGTTGCTGTTACCTTAGTTCTATTTTTCTGCATTTTGCACAGCTTTTTTTCCATGCCTAATTGGCAAATGCATGAGCAAGAATTCTCATTTTAATGTTTTCTTTTAGTACACAGCACCATAGGAGCCTCTCTTCTGAGGGTGATGATAGTGGAGGTTATGTGTCTTATTAGCTATTCTAGTTGCTGTTTGCTGTCTGGGTGAGCAGATGTATTTTTCTTTAGAATTTCTACTATGTCATACAATTAAGTTTTGAAGTCCTGGCTGTTTTTACGCAGCATCAAATCTGAAAGATGCTCACTGGTCTCCTTGGTGAAGGAGTGTGAGAAACCAGAGACTTCCACATGTAGAACCTGCTGCCAGCTTCCTTCTGCCAGCGCAGCTAGTGACTCCAGCACCATGTGAAACTCGCAGTAGTAACGGATGTTTTTCTTGTTTTGGAAGCTCCATTGGCCAGCGGCCTAGTGGATTAGCTGTGTGGTACAGCTGATGCAGCACATTGGGCTTCTTGCCATCTTGTATCATTTCAGATGTTACAAGGCTGGGGTTTTGGTTCATTCTACATGTAGGTTTCTTTGGTCTTACTGATCCTTTTTTTTGCTACTAGAATACTGCCCTTTCTGTCCTGCTGGCTGCCTGCAATTTTGCTGGTGACACTCTGGAGGCAGAACTTCAGGCATCTATCTTGGGAGTACTTGGTCAGTTCTGGACTTTTCTCCAGGCTAAGCAGGTAAGAGAATTTGCTGCTCCAGTGGTGAAGACGTGATGTCTTGGAGAGGCTGGTGCTGTTTCATCATGTATTTGCTACAAAGTCATTTTACTTGGATTGGACCATTTCTGCAAACAGTGTAACTGTGCTGACCATCTGCTGTCAGCTGGTTTATGTATTAGGCTCTGGGAAGCAGAGTTTGACTTTTCCTGAATGATACATATCTGGTACCTTGCTACTCGGTTACTCAGTGTCAGATTCAGAATTGCTTAACAAGAAGTCTGAAATACCTCATTCTGATTCATACCAGGTACAAATTTGGCCTATTTTGAATGTTCATTAGAATGTGAACAAAACCCATGGTGATTTAATCAGTACATAGCTGAGCTCATGAAAACTCATCAAGCTAGAAACCTTCCTCCTGTGCTAAGGATGGGGGTAAGGAGATTACCTTGCAACTGTGTACCTGTTCATGTCTGCAGTTGCAGTGAATTAAAAAGGACTGTTGTGGTTCATACTCCAGGTTTAAAAAGGAAGTTTGAGGGTGAGGAAGAGCCAGCTCTGTGCCCCTTCAGAGGTCTCTTCCAACCTCAGCCATTCTGTGAAGACATTTGGCAACTGAGAAGTGAAAAGAAATAGTTCAGATAATCTTTAGCTGCCTACATTAGAGAGTGGAGGAAAGAGATGAAGGATAAGAAATATTCTTAATAAAAATCAAAGGGTCTTGTAAAATATGGCTACCTAGAAATATTGATATGACTACTTTAGTATTTTCTTCTGCTGCTTATGACGTGTTATGTGTCTGAAGATAGGCTAAGAATTTTGGAACACTAACTTTGAATTCTTTCTTAAGTAGCTATTCCATAAGCTAAAATGCAATGTTTTTCATATCTTGTGATCTGTTGAAGGTCTCAGATGAGCCATGTCTCCAGCAGACCCTGTGTTTATTACTTTACCTTTTGGAATTTTTCATCCAAGCATTAGATGCTCAACTGATTACTCAGGTAAAACAAACCAACCCTTCTTAGGAAGAATTTACTTAATGAAGACCAAGTTCTTTGTGATTTACTGATATCTCAATTGAGTAATTTCATGGTCTGGCCTTCTCTTAACACATGGAGGTTCTTAATTTTATTTCATCTTTGATTACTTTCCTGGTCTTTAAAC
Organism: Streptopelia decaocto; assembly: GCF_964273445.1. Taxonomy (NCBI): domain Eukaryota; kingdom Metazoa; phylum Chordata; class Aves; order Columbiformes; family Columbidae; genus Streptopelia; species Streptopelia decaocto. The sequence continues at coordinate 15,384,477 of NC_138659.1, forward strand.
CAAGTGTATGGCACTTCGGTTAACGTTGCTTTTGAGAATCCCATTATTCTGTAAGATAATTAAGATATACAGGTATGTTATAGAGCATGCTTATTTCTTTCACGCTGCCAGTTTTATTCAAGGTGTAGCACACCTCCTTTTGTTTTTAGTCCAGTTTTCCAAGACCAATGTCCTTGGATTCAAAGATGAGCCAGAAGAGTTTTCACCAGCAATCTGTTTGATGGAGCTTCTCTGGGGCTTCCTTTCCACAGGTATTTGCACTGCAGTCTGCCCTCTTCCAGTTGGACCCCCCAGATCATGTTCGTCTAGCGATGGTGGATTTTCTGTCTGCTATGGGAAAGGTGTTTATACCACAAGAAGCACAGGTAAATGTAATTGTGGCCTTGTTTAGATAATCTTCAGTATTCTGATGAAAATAGATGATATTTATTTAAATATAAAGGATCAAGTTGATCAAATACATCTAGGAGTGCCATGACATTAATCATATTGAGACTTATTAATGGTCTGTGGCAGTTTTGTTTTTCATTGAGACATGCTGAGTGCATGTAAGATGTTTGGTTAATTCACTTGCGTGTTGCTTCTCACCAGTTAGAAAAGACTGACATTTTAACTCCAAGAAGAAAGATTAGAACATGTCACCTCCCTTACAGCGCTTTTTCACCAGACAGGGCTGTAGCACTTTCACATTTCACAAACCTGTCCCTTGACCTTAGAGCCATTCTTTAACAATAAATCATGATGGTAGGATATGCACAACTAACTCTCTGGAACTGACAGATCTTTGTTCCTCTTTCAGAGGCAAGTTGTATCCCAGCTGTCGTCTTTGTTTGCTTCTCTGCTGGCTGACCAGACTTGGCTGATTCATCAGCATGCCTTGGAGGCATTCACACATTTTGCAGAGGTGAGCTTTGCAGAATCCTGGATGGTTTTGTTAACTTTTATTGTACAGAAATTCTTCTGTCTTAAATGTTTGCTGCTCTTCACTGACCAATTTGGATCTTAGTATTACAGATGCTATTGCACATCAAAAGTAATGAGGGCTAATGCAGCTGTAAGTGATTTCAAGAGCTGGAAGTCAAGGAAGGTTGCAACAAGGATTGGATTGTCATAGAAACATTTTTTGCTTTGTCTATTCCTTTGTTAATATGAATGTACTAAACTTTTACTCAACATTTTTGACAGGAAACAAGCCACGAGGATGTTGTTCCCCAGTGCCTTAATTCCGAAGAAACTAAGAACAAAGTTGTTAGTTTTCTGGCTAGGGTATGTATGTTGTTGAACTATTTTACTGCTCTCTTAGTTGATGTTGTACACATCCATAATTAGTTGTACATGGCCCGTGTCTACACCTGCATCATCTGCATGGCAATTAAATAAGTAAGTTTAAAATAAATTTTTCTTCTAACTGTGATCTGGTTGAACTTTTAAACTTGCTTTAATCAGCAGAATTACCAACTGCCATTCCTATGCATGCTGCTGTTCCAGTATTTCCCAGCTTTGATTTAGATGCTTTGCTTTTCCCTCCTTGAACAACAACAAAAAAAATCCAGTTATTCTTGTAAGCAGATAAGTTATCTATTAAGAAGACAGGGATTTCATCATTCCATTTGTGTGATTTCCTCCTGTTTTTCTTGGATCACTTTCTGAAAGCTAAATTAACGTGTATGAAACATCTCTTCGTTTTGCAGGATAGAAAAAAAATCTCTTAAGAGCCGATGACTAGTCAGGCAGAACATAGACAAGGGGAAAGAGGGGGGTGATTATCATGCTGTAAACTAATGCAGGGCTATCTGAATTAGCAGTTTTTGAGAAACAGATAATTAGCAACAGAACTGATAGCTGCCAGTGATGCTACACCAAAGTTGTAGATAACTTCAGTCTCCTGCTCAGAAGAGCATGTGAGAAAATTATATTGAATTTGAACTGCATGTTAAGATCTCTCCCTCCTTCCCCCTTGTTTGGGCACACAAATTGAGCCTGTGGAGGTTGCTAACGCTGCCTTTTTTAGTTACCTCTCCTACGGCTTTCTCCCTAGACGAGGCAAGTAGAAGAGACAATAGAAGCACGAGCAGAACGCGTGAAACAAGAAAGGATTACCTGCAGTGCACAGTTTACGAAAATGGCTGGAGAACGGGAGTCAACAGGAGAGGTGTGTGCTCATCTTCAAATTATCTGAGCTCTACTGTCCATTTGTGTCAGTTCTGGGAAGGATCTAAAGAGGTTCAGGATGGTCTTGCTGACTCCTGACCCTTAATATCACAGAATGTTAGGGATTGGAAGGGACCTCAAAAGATCATCTAGTCCAATCCCCCTGCCGGAGCAGGAACACTTAGGTGAGACTACACAGGAACGTGTCCAGGTGGGTTTTGAATGTCGCCAGAGTAGGAGACTCCACAACTTGACACCTGAATGCTGTGTACTGCCTGCCAGCTGGAACAACTCTCACAAGGCAAGGTGGCCTTTTCATGGCTCTTCTCCACCAAAGGGTTTTCTTGCATTTGGATGAAGACTGATCATTTACGTAGAGCATTATAAATGATGTATCATGTTTATTTAAATCTGCAGCCTATGGCAAAACGAGCATGTCACCCACCCTCTGAGGAGCAGTATAAATCAGCAGTGGGCACGATGGAGGGGGCAGTGGAGGCCGTGAAGCTGCTACTCCAGAAAGGGTCGCCCCCTGCTTGGCTTGCAGTGAAGCTGGAGGCTCTACATACAGCTCTAGCCACCCTCCGAGACAGTGTACGGTAAGGCACTCCATGGGTTTTAGAGACAATAAAGAGCTCAGCTCCCTCTTCTGAGGGAAGAGATGCCTTTGTACCAGGATCGCTGGAGAAGAAAAAACTGCCACAGGGCGATGCGCTACTGTACTGCTGGGTCGTGGTTCATGTGCCAAAATGAACTCTGGTGTGAGATGTTGGCCTCTCTTTCATAGTAACTGGCTGGAAGGACTGACATACTTTAATAGATGCTATTGTGCATTGGAGCTGTCATTTTGTATATTGTCAATGTATAGCTTGCTCTTCTATGCTACTGTATAATGATAAACATTTCACCAGACTGTATTTTGAACATTAAGATGTTTGAATCTGTTGTAAAAGTAACAGTTACTTTTGTTCCTGTCACATACAGGTCACCAGGCACTAGGTGCTTTTATCTTAATTTTAAAATACACTCAAGAATAACAATTCAAGACTCTATACTGTTCTCTAGACATACCTCTGCTGCTGGTTCCACTCCACACTAGGGTCATCTTTTAAAAATAATCTTTATTGGTCACAGTTAAGAGCAGAAAGAATTGCGTTGCTTAAGCAGTTTGTGGTCAGTGGTCCTTCACTGCATGGCTCCTAGCACCTCTTGTGCCATCCACTGACAGAGCTATATAAACAGAAATAAATAAGTTAAGTAAACCCATACATTCAAGTTAAAAGCATCTCTTAGCTAAAAAGTTAAAAGGAGCCATTTCTAAGGGCTTTACTTTTCTCAAAAAAAAAAAAAGGCACATTAACCAAGGAACTCAGTGTGACTTTCATTTATTATCATCAGTTTTTCAGAGCAGGGGTGAGTTCTGGAACAATCGCTTACACCACTCTTGGCCTCTGGTAGCACATCAGCACCAACACACCCATCATGCTGTTCCTCTCCCTGGTAGCAGTGGCACGCACCACAGCTGGGCCTATTGCTCAAGTACAGGCCTCACCCCTGCAGTTTTTGGCACAGGCGGGAATGGAGCATCCATTGCAAGAAGTCAGGCCCCATGGGATCTGGCTGGCTGCTGCAACAAGCGCCTGCCTTCTGGCAAAAGCAGTGCTGAGGTACTTTATCCATCGTATTGGGGAAGCAGCATCTTCTGTTACAGAATCCAACACACCATCAATTGCCTTTGTCTCTTGCAGTCCCATTACCAGTTAGCATCATCTTCCCAGTTCAGCTCCTCTTCTTCACCCCAGCCTGCAGCTTCAGCCTGGAATCATGTAAAATTATCAAAGTTAAGGCTCAGCCCAGCTGCAGTAGCCTGTGCAGCTTCCCAGGGCAAGAGACATTTGTCCAGAGTGCCAAAAGCTTCTCATAAGACCAAAAATTAAGGGCCAGTAGTTGCAGCTCTGTCTTAAAGGACTTCTAACTACAAAAGGAAACACCTTAAAGACAAAAGGGCAAAGAAACAGGGATGTTCTTATATTTTTTTCCTAAAAGCAAGAACTGATGTACCAAATCTACTTCCCATTAAGAACAGGGATGTTATAAACTAGATTATTTCTTTCTCCTAGGAAACAGCTGTTCTTTTCTATTCTGACACTGAGTTTGATCTCACCTGTCCAGTGCCACAGCTCTTCTACTGCTCCACAACACTGACTGCACTACAGTGAGTGATTTTTCCCCCCTAAAATGAGGTTGATGCTACAACAGTGCTTCTTAAAAATAAAGTGTGCCATTTTCAAATGTCATAAACAACTTCAGTTTACATGCAGGGCTCTTCTCCCCATGCTACCTCCTATCCTTGCCACAGCTCTCTTGAGGCTGAATTAGCAAAACAACTTGAAGTCAACACCTGTTGCCCAAGGGAGTGAGCTGCTCAGGTGGCAGTGCTGGGAGAGCTGCCTCCTCCTCTCTGCAGCAAGGGAAGGAGTCTCACTGATGAGGCTAGAGGGATTTACCTGCTTAACTTAAAAAACAGTTTTACAACCCACCTGGTTCCCTGAAATGGAGAAGTGTCTCAGTTTTCCTTCATGAAAACAAAGCAACCAAAAAAGCTTTACTCTTTAATCCAGAGGTTCTGACTTTTTGGTCCATCCTTTATTTACAGTGCTGTTAGGGCTTCCTAGAAGAGCCGGGAGCAACACTGAGTCCTGAGCATCCTCTGTGCTTGAAAGCTCCCTCCTGTTTTAGCCTGGGGCTGCGCCTGTTCAGGACAGAATCCAGCCTTGTTCTACCTGTCTGACAAACCAGGACTTCCCCTAAACGTTGTGTAGGGTCCCTGCCTCCAGGATATGCAGGCACAAATTAGAAGCAGGAGTTAAAACTTAGTCATGGCCTTTAGTAGCGTACAAGTTAAGTCCATTCCCTCACTGTTTCTTAGCAGAGCTGTCTTGCTCTTGCAGTAACAGCCCACTAATAAGATGCATCGCTCAGCATCTTCTATTCCCAGGTAAAGACTCAACTATACAGTCAGATGCTGTGGATACTTCCACGTTATCCACTATCTTACTAAGGGGCCAGCTAGTGCTACAACAGTGTAAGGTGTGATGTACACGGGCTATGATTCTCTCAAGCATGCAGTCAGTCATTTAAACCCCACTGCCTATAGCCTCTTACCTCAAGAATATCAGCTGCTGCAAATTTGGATGAAAACAGCATATTCTGTGAGGCACCTTCTCTCCTGGATACTGCACTGGAGTGACTGGGAACAACTGCTTCTGTCCTTGCTTCAGGTAAAACCAAGAGAGCTGAAGAGGGTTTAATGTCTGGGATCATGTCAGCAAACCAGTCCAGTTCAGGGTCTTGCATGGGTTTTCTCTTCACTTTGATTGTGAATTCTTCTCCTAGGCCAGCTTCTGATGAAGACTTCAACCTTTCCTGAAAGGTTTTTTTTGGCAGTACAGTTTCTCCCAGTTGCTCCTGGTGGTCCCAGTTGTCCTTGCTCCAGCTGTTCCCAGGGCAAGACTTTGTTGAGGGACTCAGACTGAGGCTTTTGAATTCTTTGCTCAGCTGATGGGTGCCTGGCAGAGGCCTCGGCATTTCAACTGCATCAGCTTGTCTCACAGTGAGGCAGTTTCCTGAGGATAGTTCAGGACTAGGGCTGCTGGGCTCAAAGTCATCCCAAGGCTTCTCATCTACGTCACGTTCAGCAAAATAAGGTCCGAGTCTGCTCCGCGGCTCTCGGGGCTGAATTTGAATGTTCACAGTTTTCTCAGTGTCTGTCTCCTCTGGCTCACTCCAGTCTGGCCACTCTTCTGCTGGCTTTTCGGAGGTAGTCAAAGTGCTCTTGCTGTTCCCTAGCATATTAGCGCTTTCACAAATTCCATTCAGACGTGACTGAGTGTCTTGTTCTCCTGTGGAAGACAAAGGTGTTACATACTCATTTCAAGAGAGCAAGTGTTGATACAGAACTGTGCCTAAAACTCCTTGACATCACAGGTAGCAGCTGACATGGAAATAAGCCAGTAATGCTGACTGGTAAGATGCTTCAGTGCTGAGCTCCCCATATTAGAAAGCATGGCCACTGGGTAGTCATCTCAAAGCCCCAGGGCAATAAAAACTGACTGCTGATAAGCAATAGGTGACCAAAAGGCCATGAAAGTGAACTTAGGCAGCTGAGGCCAGAGATGAGCTGACCTATAAATCTAGCGTATATGCCACGCTGTGGGAGGGGTAAAAAAAAGCACAGCAGAGACCCTACCATAAAGAAACACAAATTCAAGGCTTGCCAGCCAGCAGTCAGTGTAGATAGGATTCCCAAATAACTATTCCCTAGAATGTCAAAAGTCACACTCTTGTTCCTTCATTGTTACCTTCATTGGTTCACTGTAGCTCTTTCAGATCAGCATATGGGGAAAATGAACATATTTTCAAGCAACGTTTCATTTGTAGGACACGTGATTTCTAAAAAGGAAGAACTAGGGCAAAGTTGTACCTGTCTTTAAAGCCACTGGATTGTCTTGTTGCACAGAAAGCTTCTTGAGAGGTACATTTCCAGAGATGGGGAACACGCTAGAATTATTCTTCAGGGGCCAAGAGGTTTGATTTCTCTGATTGCTTACAATGTGACTGGGGGAGTCTGCAGGGATAAAAGAAAAGAAAGGACATCAAATCCACAAGGTATGTTGTCAGTCTCAGTTGAAACCACCCACAGCATTGGAACATTCTTATTTACAACACAGCCAAGCAATACAGAACAAAGATTGGCACAGCAATCCAACAGCTACACCTCTTGATCTGAACATAACCCTGTACTCCTCTGTTCCTGCCACCGGCAGCTCTTGCCAGTACACAGTTCACGCAACTGTAAATGGCCGGTTTCTGCTGTAACATTCTTTCAAGAAATACACAGTGATCAAACTGATTATGATCAGAATAGATGCTGAAAAAAACCAAAAATGCTGACTGCCATCTGGCTGGACTCAAACCCCCAACTTCTGTACTCCATGGCAACACAAACCCTCCGTTAGCTGCCTCTCATACAAAAACCCAGCACTGACAGTCACAACAAACTCACACGACTACACAAACCTAACACCTGGGCACAAGCAGAGCAGCTCACAGGAGCGAGAGCCTCAGCCCTGAAGGCTGTGACAACCTCCCTCCTGTCACACCCCATGTGAGGTGGGGTGGGTGGCAGTGAAGACCACACTTGGAAGCTGCATGAGGCAGTGTTGTTTCACTGGGCCAGTGATGATAGCTCAGCAAGCACCTAGTTCCAGGTCATTCTTGGGATTTGTGGCAGTGATTCACCAGCCCTCGCTGGGTGAGATCCTGTTGCCACCATCTCAGAAAAGCACATCTTGGGCCAGCGCTGCGGCTGCCCCCACCCACCTGCCTCATCTGTGCTCCCAGCCAGGGAGACCAGCCCAGCCTGTGCCCTAGGAAGGACTGCAGGTAACACCCAGAACCCACCCCCTCCCCAAACCACCCTTGATAAAGGTACATCCTTTTAGGGGCTTCAGCAAAAACCTTGTTAAGGCTTCTGTGTTTGGCCTCTAACACTGCTTTTTGCAGGTCGTTGCTCACTTTGAGCACAAAGGTGTTTTGTTGTTTGTCAGTAGTTAAATCATGTCCAATTTTAAATATATTCTGAAAAATAAACCTGGTTTTAGCATGCAATTTAAAGGGGTTTATGTACTGTAGTCTACTAAAATAATGTAGAGAAAATAATGCAATGAGCCATCCACAGATTTTTAATAAAGGGTGGTAGCTGTCAGTACACACATCATCAGGAAGAAAACATTTATACTTAAATGTATCTCTATCATGCATTTCATTTGGTATCTATATGTCTAAAGTAGAACAAATGCTGATTCTTCCCAGTTATAAGCATTCTTAGTTAGAATATCCAGCAAATTTTTCCCTTAGTACACTTGGTTCCAAGTTATCTAGCAGGTGCAGGGACTACTGTCTTGGCATGGATTAGATGAAAAGCCTCCTGAGAGCTGAGAGAATAGGGAAGTTCGTATTCCTTTTCCAATCTATGAATAGAAATTGAGGGAAGAGGATAAGATTTACTATTTTTAAAAACTTGAAGGATAGAGGAAATATTAAACAACTATCTGGATAAACATGTAAGAAGTCCTTTAGAAGGGCAGTATAATTTTTCCACCAAAGACAAACACATACACTTAACAATCCTTTACTTACAGAGATTCTTAAATGAAGGGATTTAATTTTTTTTGCGTATATTTCCTACATTTAAAATACTTTTATATAACTCTTCTTATGATACCAATTTTGTATCTGCAAACAGCACCGAATTTAGAATTCAAGTTTAGCTGCAAATTAGGTTTTATGTTTGGTTGGTGTGTGTTTGTGTTTGGTTTTTTGTTTTGGTTTGTTTTTTCCAATTAACCTGTCAACAGCAGACTAATAATCCAAGAAATTCTGCCTACATTGCTTGAACAGAATGAGCAAGAATCCCAAGAGCACTCTGAACATATAATTTACCTTCTGGGGAGAGATCAGCAGTTTTCATGAAACTTGGTGCAGAGCTCTTGAAAATCTTCGTTCTTTCTCCACCTACAACTACTTCAGGTCCAAGCAAGGAGACGAGAACTGCTAAGCTATGCAGTGTTATTGCAACTATAGAGTCATTGGTATCTCGAAGGCCCAGCAATACCTATACCAAGAACATAACAACATTAGCAAGAACAGAAAATTCTGCTTTTTCACTTATTTCCCCCTTAAATGTTAATATTTGCAGCACATTTCATTTCTATGATCTCCCACAGCTCTCAGTAGATACTGGACGTTATTCCATAGCATAAAATCACCTTCCACTTTGTGTTATAAGCTAAAGAGGGTGGCTGATCCCAGTGCTTGCTGAGTGCTGGATCCTGACGTCAGGCACCTTCTGTTCTTGACAGCTGCAGTGTGAAATGCAGACACAGGCTCTTGTGGGGCTGCCAATCAAGGCCGACAGGTATCAGCACAAGTGGTGTGCGTGACAGAGGGCGCCAGGTTTAACAAAACCAGTATTCCAGATCAGAATGGGGTGGAAGGCTTAGGGCTTGGGTAGAACATAGGTTGCAAACTGTCTGAGCACTACGAGATCCTAACTTTAAGCTAAGAACCAGCCAAGCAGTAGAAATCCCATGTTCTAGGATATATCGCCTGTCGTTTTGCTGTCCTTAACCTGTGGCAATATGATGTTTTTCAGCTCCTCCCGAGAGAACAGTTCTGCGTAGGCGTGGATGTGAGACAGCAGCACCATTCGGACGTGTTCCTCGTGAACCTCAAACAGCTTCAGCAGCACAGGAATGACGTGTGTCTGGAACAACGCTGGCGAGAGGAGGCAGCTGGTCTGGCTTTCTCCAGTTTGCTCTAGGGAAGAGACATGAAGAGACAAGGCTGCTTCAACAACAAGAGACAGCTTCCCTAAGAAACCATCACTGTATCTCGCAGTACTTGTTCTGGTTAAAAAATCACCATTTTTCCCTTGATTCAATGGAACAACCACTCTGAATTCATTCCAAATCTGTCAGTAGTAATTGTGAAAAGAGAAAGTGTTTAAAGGTCACCTTTCTTTGGACCCAGCAGATGAGGAAGAAAACTCTTGACAGCTACAGGTTCTGCAAACACGAGCTGATTGAGGAGAAGAGGCACCAGCCGTGATGCTATCAGCTCCTCTGACAAGCCGGCCACCCTGTCCAGCAGGAATCTGCGTTCCAGGAGAGAGCAATTACTATCAAGGCAGCCTTCCGTGCATTTGCTACTGTTTCCCTTCATATGGCTTTCCCTTCTTTTTGTGTCTATCTCGTCTCCTAGAGACTGTTCTATCGCAGCCTCTTGCTCTGTGTGCTCTCTAACCTAGAAGGACCAGGCTCTGCTCCTGCCTGAGGCTTTCAGGCAAAGAAAACACATGACAGGAGCCAGAGACACACCCCGTAAAACCACACACGGGATCACAGCCCATCACGAGCACATCCAGAAGCACCACTGCACCTGCAGCTGGCTCACGAAGGCTTCCCTCTCTGAAAAGCTGCCCATGCTGTGCCATTGAGCTATCTCTGAGCTGGTGTCTTCCATAATGTGCTACAGCATTAAAACTGCACATGAGAACTGTCTTCTCTCCCCACAACCTGGTGCGTTGCAAGAATTTTCTTATTGCTAGAGAAAAGGCTTTTCTACCCACCACACATGGGAGGTATAAAAGAGGCAGAAAAACAGCTTGGTAAGAACAAGCAGGCTTTTTAATATGGAAAAATAAATAAAAATTCAGCTTCTCCAAAGCAATCAAAATCTGGCACCTGAGGAACTACCTCTCTGGCCACCAGCCTCCCCAGGTCCCCCCCAGTGCCATTTGACACAAGTATTTCTGAAATAAGAAGCTTCCAGTTTGTAGTTCCGTCACTTACTTGAAAAATTCAGTTTTTTCCTCCTCAGACTTTAGTGTTAAAGTCTTCAGAAAATTCACGACTTCCAGAAAATCATTCCTAAGCACGAAAACATAGGCTGTCAAGCGTGATCATTATTGATGCTTCAACCACCCACAACTAAGAGACCACAAATCTCTGTCCTTCATTTAGCAAAGAACTAGACAGATGGATACGAGTCAAATGCCAGTGGACCAAGAACGCCTGTGTGACCAAGGGACACGCTTGTGTCACACTGCTGGCTCAGCACCTCCTCTGGAAGGCTGATAACAATTTCTTAATTTAAGGAATCTCTTTGTCAAAGATCCCTGTAAGAGGCAGGGATTATGTCTGCACTTCCCATCCAATAAGTAACACTCCTTCACAGAATTAACACATTTGCAACACAGAAACAAGCAGTACCAAGACATACCAAGACAGGTAAGATATTCCTTTCCTTACCTGAAGAACTCGTGAGACAATAAGCTGGACAGTGGTGGGCGACACTTTGGATCTGGATTCAGCAGCGTGCAGTGCAAGGTTTGCTGAAAGCTGGAGAGAATATCTGCTGAAACTGAAAGCCAGAGGACCTACCGTTAGATGGTCATAGATGTCCCTAAGGAAAAGGAAAATCACGTTTCCATTTCTCTCCCCAGGATTCCTTGCTATCAGGACACAAGGAGTACCACAGTTCTCCAAGCAGCAGCTCAGTTGGTATAAGAAAGGAATAAACTACTGAGGCCGGGCAACAGCAAAATAAACACGTGTCATTGCTCACCCTCATCATTTAGGACCGTCAGGAGATTTTCAACCATTGTTCCAAACGCGTAGGCATCCCTCGCGTGCCCATGGCTGTTGGGCAGAATTTTGAAATCCACAGACTGAGAAAAGCCAAAATACCCAAGAAAGATCAGCAAAGCAGGAGTTTATGAAATACTTGATAGTTTCCATGAATCTCTATTCCTCCCCCCACCATACACACTCTTGGAGTCTTTTTATAACACAAAGCTCCATTAAGTACTCTATAAGTAGAATATTATGCTAAAAAAACCTCCACTAGGGAATTTATAACCCACAAGAGCGACTACATCAGGATGAAACAACTCCCGCATGAATGCACGCAGCAATTGCAAGTCAACAACTTCCAGCATTTCTATGGAAACGGGTGTTAATTAGAGAGAAAGTGAACACTCCTTTAAGATCAGCAGCTCCTTGGATTCTTAAGAGATAGGAGGTGACTAACAAGTGGAAAAAAAAAAAAAGGTGGTGTAGGTGAGAGCTACACAACCGTGTGACCACAGCAATCTGAGCAGTCTCAGCAACTAATCTGTAATTTTGGCAAAGCTTTGGTGATTTACAAGCATTAAAGCTGCAACATAAAGTATTTGAAAAATATTATGACAACCTGCTTGTCCCACCACTCCTCATTCAGAATTTCACTCCTCTGTGCCCAACGCCGTGCCCAAACCAGCGATGGGAAGGAAGAGGGAAAAAACAGGAAGAGAGTAAACCTCATGTATTATCCAATAGTCACTTCCTCGCATTCAGGCATAAGGAAATAAAACATGCAAATGAAAACTATATCCCGAACATCGCACTTTTATTTGTTGCCAGCAAGAAGTTCTTCCAGCAAGTGATGTTACTCACCATCTCCTCGCAAGGGATGCATGACTGGTCTCGTACTGACTTGACATGACAGAGGAACTGGAAGGAGGAGAGAAGAGACATGAGCTGCTTTAATCGCAATATTTGATCCATCTGGATGGGGAAAGGATTTCACGAGGTTTAGCAGTCAGGTTTTACTGCCGTGTTCTTTGCCTTGTTGTGCACTACCACGCACACCAGTTGTGTCTCTGCCTGGTCCCATCTGAAAGGTGACACATGCCAGGGACGCTCTGTACAGTTTGGGAAGGATCTGCGGATGCTCTGGGAGAAAAGGCAGTATACATTTTCGACACAGTGCCAGGCTGCAGCAGTGACTCTGCACAGCATGCAGCAGAAATCAAACCAGGAATTCTTCTGCCAAGACCAGTCACAAGCAATGAAGATGCCAGCAACAAAAGCTACGGAGTGACGTAAATTATTTTTATTACTGATTTACTTCAATCTGGATCTTCCTGCCTCACACAAAAGCTTTTTTTTTTTATTTTGTTTTTAAATTAGTCCAGAGGAACAAAAATTTCTCCCTCTCCTCAGTTCTAACCTACCCTCCAGCCAGTGGTGTCCCTTAGCTGCTTTTTGGCTAAAGGGGAGTTAGTTTATGTTTGTGTAGATGTTGCAATTTGTAGTTATGGTGTCCTCAGAAGAAAGATTCAGGTCAGAGCTGGAAGTGAGTCCAGTGCACTTAAGAGTAAATTCAAATAACTGGAAGGACCTGGGCCATCGTATCCACAGACGAGCAGCTTCAGCCGGCCCGGGGTGCGCTGTGCTTGGCTCTTACCTCGGGGGTGGCTTCGTTGAAGTTACAGACTGTTTCCATTCCTCCCAGCTTCCAGTGCCCATCCTCGCTTACAAACACAGATGACAAACAGACATTGTTATGCGTTAGGTTTCCCTAAAACATTAAAAAAAAAAAAAAAAAAAAAGGATAGCAGATTTGGGGACAGATGAAGATGTAAAATCTTAATCAGTGTTAATTAGGTGCTGCAAGGAGTTCAGGGAAAGCTGCCCCAAAGCACATGGTTCTAAAGGTCCTTCAGGATTTTGTAGGTGACTCACAGGTGTCAGGCAGAAGGGCTGGGGTTGTAGAGCAGACAAAGCTCTGACTGTCACAGCCCTTGCAAGGCAGCTGTAAATCCAGAGAAGGCCTCCGAGTATCAACGCAAAGCCCAAAAGCTACAGTCTGAGCTGGGATTTAACTGCAGCCCTGGACAGACACTCAGTGCCAAAACCAGGGAGCGGTGACACCGATCTCTGACATGTGGCAGCAGCTGTAAATACATGTCAAGGCCGAGCAAAGTAAAAAGCATTGCAAGCAGATGTCAATTCATAAATGGAGAACTGCTCTCTTGCTTCTAAAACCCACAGCATTTTCCATTACCCTTCCTCCTGCCAAGCAGCCAATGATTTTAGCAGTTTCAGCCTAAAAGAACTGTGGGCTGTGGGTCTGTCTTTTTTGAGGAATCAGGAATGAGACAGTCATCCAGCCAAGCCCAGGTACAACCCTCTCCTGGCACGTTTCATCTGCTTCCCACCAAAGCCTGACGTCTGCTGCTGGTGGTACCTACCCTGTCATGGAGGAAGATGAGCGCCAGCAACACGTCATAGATCCCTGCACAGATTTCTGCAGAAGAAAGTGTCTCCAGGACCATCTCCAAAGGCTTCACACGTTCTGTAACCAGGTGGATCCCATTTGCCTCCACAGTACAGGAGAGGAAGCGCAGAAGGCAAGGGTGGCGCAAGGTTTTCAGGTGCTTCCAGAAACAGACACATCTGTTAAATCTCATCCAAGGCGTCTCTTTTGGTTGCAGAGCTTAGCCTTGTGCTTTTAGACATGTTTTCTGCTGGAATTTAGACAGCCCATCCCTGCTCCTCACCAAGCACACTCACTCACTCACTGCAGAACTTTTAATAATACATCTAGATACAAAGCGTTACGCAGAATAAACACAGTATTTTGGGTAGAATCCACACTAGAAAGACTCTCTGGCTTAGATCTGCAGGAGGAGACCAGTACTCTGCGACGTAACGCAGGTATTGCGATCGGAACGTTGCCTCCTGCCACTGCTCGCATCGCGCAGCGCACAATGAGCTTCAGAGCTACCGGCCCCCTTTCTCCCCTGCACGGCAGCTGTTCGCAGCCAGGGTTGACTTTGACCTTTCCTCCTGCCCTTACTCCCCAAAAGCTTGACCCTCATTAACGGATTCCCACCCCTCCAAGAAAAAGGAAGAACAGCAGTGACAAGTCTGTCCCAGGCACGCTCTCTACAGTACCTTGGCAGCTTTATTAACCTTATCTTCATTCTCTCGCTTGTACACAAAGACTGAAGCAAGTTTGCCATCTTGCAGCACAGCCGGATAAATGGTGTGTCCAGTTGGCAGTGTGAACGGCAGCTCTTCTAGTGCGTAGCTCTTCAAAGCGCTGTTCTCCGAGCCCATCACTTGCAGAGTTCAGTGGTTGCAGAGGTTCCCTCTTGATGACAAACAGGCCCTTGGGTGCAGGAGGGTTTTTTTCAGACAGATTCAGTTCTGGCAGGCACTGTCCAGTTTGCCTTCAGAGCATTTTCTGCAAAGCACAAGACAGCCATGAAAAACCTCCTCCTGCCAGTATCCTCTCCTTCACTTGAGGAACAAGAATGAAATCCCCATCCATTGTAAAGCAACCCAAATATCCCACCAAAACCAGGATCCACCGATAGCCCCAGTTATGCAGAGGTTTAGTTCAGATTAAACCAAATAATCAGTTAAGAACTGTGACTGCCACCGTCTTAGGGTGCAAGGAGCCCCTGGCTCTTCTGAGCAGCCATTCCCCAGTTCTCCACACTCAGAGGATGTCGGTGAAGTGTGGTCAGTAACGTCCTCCAGCAGCACGCTGTCCCCCGGTCACCTTCTCTCCATCTGACAAACACTCCATCCGCCTGCCAGCCCTGCCTTCCTCCCACAGCCTGTCAGCAAGAGGCTGACACAGACTTTGTGCTGCTTCCTCACAAACAAAACCGGGAAAACAAACACGCTGATTGCAGAGGCTCTTTCAGAAAGCACTGACTGAGCATATGCTCTGTCATCAGGCTTGTGATCACAGGCTACAGGTGAGACCCTGAATACTGGTCTGTGTACAGAAGTTAGCAAACAATCTTTAGTAATGAGGAGAGAGCAAAACCTCAGTCTTCACAAAAAGTGGGGACAAAAAGTTGCCAGCCCCCAGGCATTTTTTGCAACTAGAGAATCACTTTATGGTGTTTTTTTCCAGCTGTGACCTGAGGCTTCAGGAGGAATAAAAACATGGGGTCTCCCAGCTGGTCTGTTATGGTTCCCTGGCTTCTTTTCACTGCTTCAGTTAAGAATTAGTTATCTAAATTGTTGCCCCCCTTTTTCCGCAAAGTGTCCTATATTCAAACATGTTATTATCTAATGTTTTTATTAAATGGAAATATGCTATTTGCACAACCCACTAGCACTGGGAAGGAGCAGAATGCTGCCTTTTAAACAGACTTCATACAAGCCCTTGCTCACAGCTCTGGCTGTGCTTCTTGCTGGGAGGAATGAACTCTAAACACATGAGATATGGGAACCAGAACACATTACAGCCCCAGCCCTGGCTCACCTCACCTTCACCCTGCACACCTGTGAGCAATGGCACCAGTTGCTCCTCCTGGCACAGCTGAGGGCGTTTATCTGCATTCTCTGCTCACTTCAGCATTGCTCTACTCTCATTTTTTTCAGTCAGATTTTGCACAGAACAGCTGAAAGCATCTGAGCTGAGCCAGTGCCTCACGTTCCTCCAAATACACATGGACATATTAGCCACCTATAAATGTGGCTTCAGGGACACCCGCAGTTCAGAAATACTGTAACATCAGAGTCACTCACGCACCTGCCATCTCCTCGAGTGCCACTGCACGACAACCAGCTCCAAACAAGCGTCCCCGCTCCAGGTAACCCCCTCTTGGGAGGAGCCCGGCAGCTCACACACCAAACACAAAGCTCCTTCGAGCGAGCAGCTTCCAGCAGCCGAGCGGCAACAGCACCTGTGAAACCACGAGCTGCGCTTCTCAGGAACATGTCAGCTTCTATCGCTTGGTTTTCTTCTCCAAAACATGCTGGCTATTGAAGCTTCAGCAGGTAAAAGCATTTGCAAAGATGTGGCTAAAGCCCAGAGAAGAATTTTTCCAATGCTAAAATAAACAATCACATAACTACCCCGTGGTAAGGACCATATTATGCTTTGTGAGTTGAGAGCACTGTCCACATTATAACCCTTCAATATCTTATTTTCAATAAATAGTAAACAGAAACATTAGATGTAACACACAGTGCATGCTGAGAAGGAGAGGAGCCCAGCGGGGAAAGCCAGGGGGACGGTTAAGAATTTGGGTTTGTGACCATACATGATAACATGAGTTGGAGTTTCGGTTTAGCTGCTTTGTGGAGTGGTAACACCGCACATCCACGGTATTCAACTGACACACGGGCACTGAGCTCCCAACTGCCCCCTGGCCGGCAGAGCCTCTGGAAGCCGCTGTCGGAGGTGACGGAGCTTTGCCCCCAAGGGCCCAGGTTTCCCAACACCAACTGCGGCGTCCAGCGGGAACCAGGTGCGAGCAGAGATACCAACGTGGGCAGGAGAGCGACCGGCGGCGGCCGCCTCCCGGGAACGGCCGCGGGGTTTTATGGCACCTTCCGATGGGGAGTTCAGCCCCGGACGCGGGGCAAGAACGCGGTGTGAACAGGGAGGGCTCGCGGGTGACGAAGCTGCTGCCCCAGCACTCACAACACGCACGGTCACCCTGGCGGCATTTGCCTTTTTCGCCGTACGGCCCAGCTGCGGTTACCGGCCCCGCTCGGAGGGCGGGCAGGGCCCGAGGCCCCGGCAGCAGCGATGCCGCAGCAGCGCCCGGGCTGCAGGGGAGCTGGGGGAGCAGAGTCCCGACCACCCCCACTCACCCCGCCGTCAGTCCCGCCGCTCCCCGTTACGGCCGCCGCCGTTTCCCCCGCCACGTCCCCCCGCCCGTTCCCGCCGCACCTGCTCCCGCCGGCCCGGGCAGGGGCGCCGCTGCCGCCTCGGCCCCGCCGGCCGCTCCCGCCCTCGCACGCAGCCGCCGACTGACGCTTCCGGCAGCGGCGCACCGTCGAGTCGTGCGGCCAGAGCGCCGCCACCTTGCTTTGCGCGCCCCCTGGCGGGCGGGCGGGTCTGTGAGGGCGGGCGGCCATCTTGCACGGGGGCGCGGCGCGCGAAGCGTCGGCGGCCATTTTGGTTGTGGGCAAGCTGTGTCTGGCAGGGCTCCCGCAGCCTTCGGCAATGGTGACAGCGACCGAGCAGCGACCCGAACCGCAGCCCAGCCCGGTGCGCGGCCTGTCAGCCCCGCGGCTGCACGGAGGGAGCGATGGCCTCCCCAGATAAAGGGCAGGACGCGGGGTGACCCCCACGCCAGGCAGGGGGTCTGTCTAATGCGTCTCTGCACGTTGGCTTTGGTGCTGCGACTCCCGCATCATTAGGAAATGTATTTAATGCCATTAAAACTAATTGTGCTCTGTGCTGCGAAGTAACGTGGCTCCAGGGAGAGATTGGGTGTGCTTTGGCCGGCAGAAGGCAGGCTGACAGGAATTACTGCGGTGCGGTGGGAGGTCTGGCTGTTCACACGCCGTGCGCGTACTGCGGTGCTATTCCAGTCAGGATGTGGTTTGCTCGGTCACTTTGAACACGGGGCTCGGCGCAGCACACCCAGACCCCTGCCCTCGTCTAGACAAACATTTAACGGCAGCGTTTTTAACAAAGGTGGGCTAAGCTGCGCTAAATCCTTAGTTCTGTTTAGCAACTCAACTCCGCCAGATCAGCCAGCATTAAATTTCATGCTGTCACATGTGAACTTGCAGAGTATATTCTTTAGCAATACACTTCTTCCTTCCAGTGCCCGGACAGCACAGACACCCCAGAGACCTGGGGCTGCTGGCCAGTGGCTCCTTTACGCTGGAGTCCCCTCAACACAACAAAGCCCCAGGTATCTGACAGAAAAAGGGACCCTCAGAGGAAGGATTTTCTCCACCACAGTGCACTGGAAAGGATCTAAAATCAGGGTTAACAGAGGGGCTGTGTGCTAGGAGCCCATTCCTCTGGTAGAGGGATGATCTGGGTCTTTTTAAATAGAGCAGATGGGAGGAAGACGGTGCAAGAAAGTAGAATGGGTCCCACGTAGCATGTGAGGCAAAGTTATGTCCTATATTAGGGGCTGACATAACACGCACAGGAACAGAAAATAAAAATGAAGTTCAGATGTGCCACCTCCCTCTTTCAAGGTAGGAAAGATCTGAAGCCTTTGGTGCAAATGGGACGAACAGTCACAGCAGAAGACCCTGGCCACAAAGTGCAAAATAAGGGGAACTGTAGGGACTCCTCACCGTGTTGTTTTCCTTCAGGACGGTCACAGAAGGAACGAAGGCTGTAGTCATGCTCAGCCTTTTCCCATAAAAAATGGACAGCTGAGCTCACCAGTGGCGTATTACAGGAATTCCATTAAAGAACCTGCCAGGGGGGCTTGAAATCTCTTGTATCTAAACAGAGCTTGTCCTGTCCTGCTTATTCCAGAAGAAGATACATCTTGTTCCTCTTTCATTTAATGCAGAGCAGATGAAAGTAAACAGAATCATGGCAGTCTTACTTGAGAATGAAACGCACATGTTAAACTGTTATCAGACAGCTCCACACGCACATCGATATTTAATTATTTCAATCATAAGCTGTATAGGCCAAGAATATTTGTTCTACTTTTGCCTTTCCCCACCCTCTTTTCCCCTAGTAAGCTCCTAAGTACTAGCGTGGTACACATAATAATTTAAAATGAGATCTTAGGCTGCTGCAATACATAGAAAGCTCAATGAAATTACACTGTACATCTGCAGAAAGCCTGAATAATCGCTAACAGACATATGAACTTTCAGCCTACGCTTATTTCATTGTGCTGTTAACTTTACAGCCTAATTATATCTAAAACACCTGTGTAACCAAACTCATTAATTAATTAGCAACAGATTGGGAAAGAGGATACTCCTGGGATGGTCAGAGATTGCTGCTGTAGGGAAAGAAAAGAGGAGCTACACAAAGTCAGGGAGAGAAACCGGGAAAAGGAGGAAAGGACACAAGTTGTAGAAGTTGCTAAAAGAAAGCAGATCCCTCCTCGCCCCATTTTGCACAGGATACAGTACGCAGGGACTGAATCCATAAATACAGATAATTAAAAAGTTACCCTACGGGTCAGACTCTCCAGTCTCCCCCTGACACCCACAGGAAACGTGATATAGATTGAAAAGTCTATGTGCTCGTATCTTTTTTCCCCTTTCTGGCTCAGGAACTGTAATTAAAGGGAAAAATCAGCCTCTCTCCTGCCTTGGAGAGTGCAGTGGCACAGCTGGTTTTCATCTTGGCTAGCAGGCTCTGTCCTCAGGCTACTAAGTGCTGAGTAATTTTTACCAAGCTCTGCTTGCAGATAAATGATGTTCTTCTCTTAGCTGCTGCCAGGCAAAGCTACAAATACTTGATCTTTTATTCTTTTCTCATAAACTCCTAACATTGAATACTAAAAATGCAGCCAGAGATTTTTCCACTGCCATTTATTCTCAGCATGGTCCCAACTGTATTACAATTACAGACACCCACCCGTTTGCTGAAGCTCAACTATAGTTCCTCGTTAACCTGAAGCTTCCAATTAAAGGCTCCTTCAGTTTCATTGATAGTTTGCATATACTCCAAGGACCCACTTCATTTTTTTTCCCCAAAAACCACATACCAGGAGAAAGGCAACTGCTTTAAATAACTTCACACTAATTTTCTGGAAAAGCCTGATGAGCGAGTGCCAGTCTCCAAAGAAAAGCCTGTGTCTGAATATGCACTTTGGGTAATTTCTCTCACAGCTATAACTATAAAAATATCTGAAAGCTTTGGACTAAACGTGGCACAACTGCTGGGCAGATCAAGTGTGGGCTCAGACTAATGGAAAGAAACCAGAAAGGTACAACACTGGAAACCCATTAGTTTAATTCAAGTTTTCTGCAGTGCTTCTAGTAAGATCTTACATTTTCTAAGAAACTGTGTAAGAATTAGTTACAAATTGCATAGGAAATTATTTTTTAAAATGTTAGGTAATCTCAGCTATGCTGTTCTTCCACCTGCCTCCAGGAAGTGAAGCCATGAACATGAAGCCAGCACAGGGAGCAGGCTGGAAACCAGTAAGAAATGCCATGGCTAATTTTAGAATCGTTTCCAGTCATGCAGTAGTAACAGTGCATAAAAAAGTACCTGCATACTTTTAAAAGATAAAGCAAGGTTTGAAAACAATCTTGATTTCAAAAATATTTTTAAAGTGTAAGACTAATAGTCTGTCAACTTCCCCCCCACCCCCCTGCCTTTGAAGATCACCTTCCCAGCACAGACATCACTTATGGCATTATTGGCTACTGTTTTAGTATAACAGTATCAGCATTTGCATTTTGGGATGGGGAAGTTAGAGGAAACGCTCTGCCATTTAGATTCTGAACCAAGCTATGGGGTTTTTTCCTCTTGCTAGTCCTCAGGATGTGGCTGTCTTCTCACGGCCCTCAGAACCCTTTAAATACTATGGTAAAAGCATTCCTTGGTAGTGTAGTTTCTAATTGTGTTTTCAAGCATTTAAATTAGATTGTAAATGTTTGAAGCTCCAGGGGAGTGAACCTGTGCCATCTTTCCATTATTAAATTCTTCAGACCCAGAGCTGGACTTCAGTAATAATGTGTCAGGGCAGAGCCAGGAGATGCTGGAGTTTAACAGTGTTCCTGTTACTTAAGTGCAAGAGGGAACAGTCCCATGTAAAACACGCTTTTTGGAGCATTCTTCTTAAATGCCTTGTAAAACAAATGAAACGTGGGTTAGAAACACATTCACCACTGCTGACCACACAGGTTTTTATATTTAATAGAAATTAAATTAGTAGCTTAATATACATAAGGTTACGCTTTCCAGTCCAGTAGCCTTCAAATTCTTCCTTTCAAGTCACAGAGCAAATACTGTACAAAAAGGACAACAAAGAGCAACCAAGGAGTAAACACTGCAACACTGGACCCAGAACGGTTTATCTGCAGCTACACACACTAAAGGATACATAACGATGGACCCGCCGTGGGGCAATCATGCATTACCAAGGGAAAGACCTACTGCTGGCCGCACACACGCTGGTTCCCCCGGGGCAGGAGAGAGCGTCCTGGAGCACGGAGCCAGCTGTTCTATCGCGCTCCGTAGCTGTAGTAGTACGGCTCGTCAGGGCGGTATCCATACGCAGTCGCTGGGCGGCCAGGAACCCCCGGTGATTGACCAAATCCATCAACTCCCATGCTACAAAAAGAGAGGAGAGGTTTTTGTTCAGTAGGAGAGGGACAGTACTGGTGTCTCTGACTCTTCCTGCCACCGAGGTAATTTTGAGAGGCAACTTTGCAAGCCATCTCCCCCTTCTAGCCAGCACTGCTCTGTCTCCTCTTCCCTTAGTGGGAAAAGAAATGCTGCAGAGAAATCAACACAACTTCTGTTGAGGAAAGGCTTTCAGGTCTAACAGAAATCCCAGAAGAGCCAGAATTTGTCTCTCCTACCCTTGTATGGATTTATTGATGAAGGACTTTACTTCTGTGCCTCGGTTTATCTGTACGCTAGAGTTAATGTGTCTTTCAGGAAAGGCTTCAAGGATGCTTCTGGCAAAGCCCGCTGGTAACCCTGCCCCACGCAGCCCATCTGAGTAATCTTGTGTCCTTCCTTCAGTACATTTCTGAAGCCCCTGGGAAAATACAGCTAGAAATATGAAAGTGAGAATATCTGGCACAGCAACATAGTTGAGCAAAAGACAGTGTTTCTGGTGAGGTACAAGACTGACAGCCAAATGGCAGAAATAATTCATCCTCTACTGAAAGGCTATGTACTAATGGGACAGAATAATTCATTTTTCATATAGAACAGCAAGTCCCACAGCAATGAATTAGGTCCTATAGCACAAGAACTGCGTAGGGAAAAGTGGTACATATTTCATGCTCAACAATAACTCTCATGCAGGAGGTAGAGGAAAAATGAACGTTGCCCAAGATACTGGATTACTGCCTATTCATAGCTATGTCACTTCTTAACTTCCACTTCAGTAGAAAGACAAATGGAAAAGAATCCTGATTTATTGTCTGACTAAAGATGCATTGAAAGGAGTTGAACTTCCCCTCTGAAGACTGTCAAAACACAAAGAACCGAAGTGCTTTTGGAGTGGGGAAAAGCTGAACCTCATTACTGCCAATTACACATGTGGAACATGGGTTATGCAAGAGTCAAGGCTGGGAAAGAATGACCCATCCAGAAGATGTACAATGGGTGGGCCCCAGGCCCTGGCTCTGCATAAAGCTGGCACTGCTCAATCGGTTGGACTGGAAGGGCTCGGCGGAAGTGGTGGGGACCACGTCCATCGCTCTGTCCTGGCAGAGACGCTTCTCTTGGATTGTGCCTCCGCGAGGTCCTAGAAAAGGATCCTCGGTGCCTGGTTTCTCAGGAAACTAGTTCACCCATGGGATATTCTGACAGTCAGGTAAAGGTAAAAGGTCTGAGGCTGAGATTTGTCCTCTGAGAGGGTGGGGTACACAGTCAACAAGACAAACTGCAGAGAAAATAATTCAGTTTCACCTGAATGTATCTTGAGAAATGCAGTGCCCTGAAAGTGCTTTACTGTTTCCACATCTGTCTGTCTGTATTTGAACTGGCACTGCCTCGTCTCACAACTCGTAAACGGAGCCATCAGGCTGACGTGAAAGGCTGATCAGTCCCCTTGGCACGACAAAGAGAAGCAGAATAGCCATGGTACATAGCTGTGTGAACACACGCCTCTGGCCCCACACCTTCCTCTGGCCACCCATTCCTCCCTGTGTCCCCCCACTAAAGTCCTATTAGTCTTTTTCCAAGCCCATTATGAAATGAGCTGGTGACCTCTGAGGCACCTTCTCCAGGTCCTTCCTTTGTACCTGACAAACAACAGCTTTCTCATTAGCAGGCTTTAAAAGACTCCTGAAAGAAGGGATTAAGAGAAATCCTGTTAGTTTCAATCTAATTCTTGTCTCCCAAATCATCAAACCCCGTGCTCACCTTAGTCAGAGGATGGTTCCTGTTTCTACCGCTGTTACCGATTTGCAGTTTGCAAAGGGATGAGCCAGCCAGCCAGCCCTCACCTGGGCTGCCCTTAGGTAGAGCTTTCTGAATACAGGGCACAAAGCTCTCCTGAACAAGCCAACAAGGACCTAGCATGTGGCTGACCAATTTGTCTGGCAGTTCAGAACACAAACAAGTTGAAAAACTACTGTAAGACAATGCCGATTCTTTAAAAGAATTCTTTCAGTACTGTTAGTACTATGAGTTAGTATCATACTAAAAGAAGGTGCAGTGAGATTTGAAAGTGCAGAGTCCAGCTTTGTGGTGCTACTACAAGTTCCCAGTGACACCACACACCTGTAACACTGCAGAGAAGCAGGACCCTTTAAGGCTACCTTTAAACTCAATTCCATTGCTTTCTTCTAAAGATCCTTAAAACATCTATGGTTGATTTATAATGAAAATATATTTTAACAGAAAATACTTTTCTGGGTTTATATATATATATATTTTTTTTTTTTTTCCTGTGACTATAACAACCTTAGTTGTGGGTAAGTCAGTTTTATTACACGTTAATACAGCAGCCTGAGAGACCTGTCCTGAAACAGGACTTTCTTCTCAAGTGTAAACGTGGCTTCTCTTGGTACTGCAGAGTTTCAAGAACTTGTTTTGGTCACTCTGTTACAGACGAAAAGAACATCGGGGTTTTTTGGGGGGTGAGGTGTAATAACGACACCGAGCCATGAGGTGGCAATGGGGCTCTATCACCAGAGCCAGAGCTGTCCCAGCTACTTCCAAGTTGGTAATCCTCATTCAAAGGACTTTTAAATGTATTTAAATTGATAACAAGAGCAGGGAAAATATGGTTTCAATCACATTCTCAGCAAATCATTTTTTTTAAATATATTTTTTATAAATGTGTAAGTAATTAGGTAAAGATCCCTAGAGTTTAAACTTTGAGGAGTATCAGTTATTTCCAAATGGTTTAGACATATGTTAGTGTCCTGAAGAAAACTGGAAGAGATGGATCAGCTGATAACTGCTTTGGACAGTTAAAAAAAATAAAAAGAAAGGAACAGAAAATCACATTAAAACACCTTGATCAAATCACCACTCTCTCCTATCTAAATATTTCTCTTAAGTAATTGAAGGCTTGTCCGTGCTTTGAAAAAAATTGGCTTAATTTTTACATATTAGTGCTCTTGAAATGTACCAGCTTTGCCTATTTGAGTGTTTGTGCTGGCAGCCCGTGGCAAAAAGCTTGTCCTCTTGGCTGAAGGCAAAGCTGTGGAACCCAGGAGGTGCCCGAGGAGCAGGACAACAAACCAGCAAACACGCGTCTGGAGGCCGAGGGCTGGCTCACTGGTGAGGCAGCACAACCCACCGAGGTGGAGACGGGGCTTTAAAACTCAAGTCCTGATGAATCTTGGCCACTTCTGGAAAGATGGTCGCTTTTTGGCTGTAAACACTTGTTGGGTGACGGCTGGCCCGAGATTGTGATTTGTGCCATGTGTTCTTAGATTTAGACCAGCAAACAGCTTCAAAACTAGCTCCTAATAAAAATGTGCTGTTGGCTTTGTTTATACAGCTTCTACAGGGAAACTCTGTGCTCATCAGGGCAAGCATCAGCCTGTCTTCCCAAAAACTTGGGGGCACATAAACATGCCATTGAGGCAACAATACTTATCCCCAAATGGGTATTTTTTGCTCCAGTTAATCAGCCCCGTTCTTCTAGCAGAAGAAGGTGCAATCCCTATGGCCATATAGTGGATAAAGATCACACAACACCACAAGGAGCTTCTCAGATAAATGATTCCTGCTGTTGCCTTAATCTGCAAGTTATTTCAGGCAGTTTTGCCTCGCAAGTTGCACGTGTGTGCACAGGGATGGGCGCGTGCTAACCGCATCGTCAAAGCACAACTGGTTTCTTGTGCAAAGTTTCTCACCACGCCTGGAGCCGATGGAGTTAAACAGTGAACAGCACAGCTAATTACTATGTACTGCTAACCTCAGTTGCTGGTTCATTTTGAGACCCTTTAAAATATGAACTGTGTATTTTACCCCTATGCACTCTCTTAATGATTTGTTTTTTTTAGACTGAAATCACTTCCAGCCATCAGTTATACTCGCGGTCTCTACACATGCACTTCCCTAAGCACAAATATTTCTTTTTCCTATTGGTCTGCCAGCCCCTGTCAGAGCAAATTTCACTTTAAACTAAATGCTATGATACTTAAAACCTCTTGGATTACTCAGGCTGCGAGCGTGATCTATGACCTTCCCCAAATGACAGCTGAACTTTCCAATTTGCTTGTACTGCCGGGGAACTGAAGAACACATGCTGAAGAGGAAAACGTTCCTGATGTGCGTGAGTGAAGAGAGATTTCTTAACAGCTCTGCTCGCCGATACTTCCAAATTAATGTGCCCATCTAGGATACTAGGTGTCACGGCATAATTTCAAATGTAAAGACCAAGCGTGTCCCCCCCGCCCTCACAGCAGGAGATGCCAGCCAGCATCCCATTGTGTCCATAAAAATACTTATTTTTTCCTTAGCTCCCTCCTGTGCCCAAAGCCTCAGAGACTCCATAGGCTTTGTGGTCCATCTGGGGCAGCGGGCAGGCTCAGACAGGGAGTGCCCTGCCAGCCACCCTCTGCTGGGGTCCCCTTTTGGTATCTCTGCTACTCCTGAGCGCACGGTGCAGGGAGAGAGGCCCCTGAGCTTGGTCTGAACTGGGGTAATTAGCACCTGGGTGCAGACTGACAGCAGCAGCAAAGCTGCTCTCTGTCCATTTTCCTCATGCGATAGACACCTGAACCTGTCCACACTCACATTCACACTGTTACTTGTGCTGGTGCTGACAAGTTGCTCTAAAACGGGTACTAATTCCTCCGGTGTAAGCAGGGCCTCAGAAAGGCGAGTCCTGGGTCACTGGGAAGATTCTTGGTCAAAACTAAACCCCTTGATGTCCAACTGATAATCCCCTGGGGTAGGATGCATGGACCTGTGAGCGATCCCAGCCAGAAACTCAGCTTGGGACACAGGCCTGCACACTCATGAAAGAGGCATAAAGCAGCGTGGCAAGAATCGTACCAGACCGTACTGTAAGAGACAGTGACTGCCTGTGCACGCAAAGGTGGCCCAGGAAGAATCCTCACCTTAGAGAGTGAAGTATCAGTTCAGGAGCTTACACTTCAGAGCCAAAATTTCATCCTTTTCAGACTATCAGTTTCACAGTTGGAAGCCCAAAAATCGAAGCACTCTGAAATTACTGCCTACTGGAAACAAAATCCAAGCTTAACACCTGCAGTGCTTCCACTAGAGCCACAATTTCAGCTGTATTTCTTTTCATCCTAAACCTGTTCTAAAACCCTGTCAGTCCTATCAAGGCTTATACCAGCCTCACATCTGAGAGGCTCTCAGCTTCTCACCAAGGATAAACACTTTATAATTTTATTAAAAATAAAATCAATTTTACTAAAAAAGATCTACCCACTTATAATTCACTAGGTCCTCTGACCTTGATAAGACCAAATGCTGCTTACAGCTCTCAACTCATCAGCAACCCTACTAACACCTAAAGAAGGAATCATACTGAAGCTCTCCATGTGCTCAAGCGAGCTGCTAAGAGAGTTTATTTACAGGCATAAATATGCAGCCCCAGTCTACACACGCAGCATCTCTTCTTGCTGCCATCGATCACACCTGCAGCTTTGCAAAACTGCTCCTGAGTGCCAGAGAACAGGGTTTGAACCAGAAGATTTCTGAGCATCCTTTGGAAGCCCGACGTTAGTACAGTTCACAGCAACTCCTGAGTTTCCTCTCTAACTTCTCCCTTTATACACTTTATATTATAGTTTCTAAAAACCGTCATCTTCACCCTCAAAACATCCCCCACCTTACTCCAGGCAGGCATTCAGAATTTTATGCAGCACATCCTTGAAATCCTAACGTTTCCCTTCTGTGAATCTACTCATGTGTGACGGCACTATTGATAACATACGGTACAGTTACCATCCTATATTGCCTCTCATGCCAGAAACCCCTGTAATCTATAATGCTGTATCAGGTTCCTGTGTATAACAGACAAAAAGTTGTGTTCAGATGAATACTGAAGGCTGTATTTTTCCCTCAGGAGGTACGTAAGCCATAGAAGTGCCCCATCAGTCTCTAATCTCGAGACAAGCACAGCATTATAAACTGTACAAACAACAGAGTTGCAGTTTATAATACTTTCCAAGAAGAGACACAGAAGTTTGCCAGCAGCAAAGTCTGTATTTTTTCTCTCCTCTCAGTAGTTTTGTTTTGTTTGTTGATGAAAGGCGCTAGCCTATAGATCTGAGACAACTACTGCAGGGTAGTACGGAATGTGACAGAGGCTGCAGTCCTGCTAGCACCATTAGGAGACTGGTTAACGAATGATGCAGCTTTGTCCCTCTGCAGGTTTCTTCTAGTGCAGAGACCAGGGTTCATTACAGCAGGCAGGAGGGCTGGGGGCACCCCGGCCCTGTCCCACTGCACACTGAGGATTCAGGCGCGGGGCACAGCCAGGGAAGTGGGAAACATTTAACTCCATAGAACAAACATAGATCTCCAGCTTAAATTATCTCCAGGTAAGAAATATTTAGCTAATCCTTTGCAGGTATCAGCTAACCACCACACTTTAGCCAAGTGAAACCCACGGGCTGCTTGACCTTTCTGCTGATACACACTGTCAGCTGAACACTGGCTGGGATACCATTTTCCTAACACCGGTCATGAAAGAGTGGAAAGCATCAGAAAGTGGCTTAAAACTGGTTGCTTTTCCCCTTGCTTAGAGTCTAGCAATTGAGAAGATAATCCTATTTACTTCTACATGCCAGCTACCTCTGGGTTTGCTCCACTGACCATAAATTTTCTGTCCTTCAGAGTAAGAGCACAAGCCATGGGTTACAGAGAAACAGCACACAACTGAGAGGCCTTAGAAAAAACTGTGTTTCTTTATATAATGGCCTGTAACTGTAGATTCTCCTACTACTGGTAATGACGTTAAGCTATAAACCACAAGTCTCTTAAATTCTGCCTCTCACAGCCCCAACTTTCTTTCTCCCGTATCTGTGAGGCTTCCTCCCCCTCCCCTGCTGTCTATCCCTCAAGCTCAAGTGAAGGGAATTTTGTGGTAAGGACTGTGACTTTGCACACAGCATCAAATGCCAAATCCATCTCTACACTGACACTGAATATTAATATTCCTTACATAGTAATACTGTATCTGCTCAAAAGATAAAAAAAATGCATAGGTATAATAATAATTTACTTCCCTTGTGCATCACGGTACAGCTTTTATGGATATGATAAAGTCTCTCCTTCCACATGATCCAGCTTTCTTCAGTGCACTTAATGACTTAAAGTTTCCAGTTGCTTCTGGACTTGGTGCCTAGTTGTATCTCTGCACAATACGGCTGTTTCTGCTATTTAATTATAAACAAATGCAAATATGAATTGGGAAGAAATGAGCACTGTGTCTTCTGTGTCAGGCTCCAGCTACGCACCAAGCAATAATCATGCCAAAATTCACTGCTGGGGAGGCAGCATTAAATATATATATATATATATATTTCCCAACTGAATAGCAATAAAGCACTGAACTAAAAACAAATGACCTTCCTCAGCCAAATTCAGTGAAAGCCTTGCTTGAAAACCATTGAATTTGCCATCCCAGCTCTGTGAAAGCAGACGGGGACTTGGGCTCTGTTTCTTGCTCTGTCAGTTACCTGCTGTGTGATCCTGGGCAAGTTGCTCCTTTTCTCCATAACCTCAGTTTCCCATTGGAGTATTGAAAGAAAAAAACCCACCGCAGACATTAAAGACAGCAAGTGACAAACTACAGCAATGAGAAGACTCAAATTAGACTGACATAAAGAGAAAAGACTTTTGCTTATTTTGTATCACCCCTCAAAGAGGAAAAAGAAAAGATTTCTGATCTGCTAGAAGGCCAACCAACCCAAAACACCACCAGGGGGAAAGACAGCAACTCTAGGTGTTTCATATAGCTGTCTTGTTTCTTGGAAGGGCATTGGAGTAACCTCACTGGCATTCCCTCACCCAGGCCCACAGCTCTGCCACACGGGCAGGGAGTTTCTCAGCTATTCTGTACAGGATCTGTTAAAAGGTCAAGTGCACAGTCAGAGCTGGAATGGAAACCAAGAGTTCTGACTTTCCATTATAAGCCTAATAGAAGCATCTCCTGTGCTGCTGGCTCAACAGCTGGCCAAACCCACTGATTAGATATATCCATTACTTAAAATTAATGAAGAACTGAAACAAATGAAAATACCCTGAGGAGCAGGCAACAAAAAGAAAAGATGTCCTTCCCTCCCCCTCTCTCCTTGCATAGTCCAAAGTATTTGTGTCAACTCCATAAACTGAAGAGTATATTTTTTTAATCTTAACCTAGTAATACATCTGGCTTGGGAAGGTTTCAAGCTTCTCTTTTACTGAACTCCAGCAACGTCAGTGTTATGTTGGGTACAGAAGCTTCACCCAACAGCCTGAGCAGAGTAAGTGGCAATTTCGTAGGGTGACCGGTGTCACTGACTAGATCAGCTCAGGATCTGGTCCACGTCTTCCACGGGCTTCTGCCCAGCCTGCCCATTTCCACATGGGAAACATTTCTTGCTTCTTGTACCAGGTCACAGAGCAGGGTCCCTGTGACAACGTACTCTGAGATAAATACCTGAAGTGGAAATGCAAGTTTGTGGTGTCCTGCACTGAAGCACTCATAGCTGAAGAATTATTCCTTTAGATATTTACGCAAGCTCTGTAGGTCCAAGCACTGCCGCTCAGCTCTGTGCTTCGATACAAACAGGGAAAAAAGTTTCATCTTGAGCACCAACATGCAAGAAGAGCGAGACCAACAGGTTACTGGCTGATGGTCACACTGTCTCCAAGAACTGGGCAACTCACTGTGAATGATAATCCAGATGGTGGAGGGAAGGGGAGTCAAAATATCTGTTCTGCTTTGACTTCCAGCTGCAGCCAATAAAAGCTTTCAAAGTCTTTTCTGAAAGTTAACATTACTAGGGGATTTGCAGTGTTGATTAGAGCACGCAGCAAATGCAGTTGGAGCATTATTGCTGATGAATAAATTTTAAATATTTTTTACCACCATGGATGATTCTCCAGATTTCAACCACTTTTAAATATCATCACAGGGCCCTAGTGAAGTCTTGTCAAAATGTATCCCAAAGCAGTGATGATTTTAGTGTAAAATAAGAAGGAAGTAAATCTCAGTGTCTCTTGCTGCTTGCTTTCTTAGGGCTAACACTGGATATATTAGAGAACAACCCACATAGAAATACAGATGTGGAATATTTTCTTGGAGATCCATACCTCGGAGTAGCATTATTATGCAAAAATTTCAACTTTAATGAAATGAATGAAAAATAAAATGTTTCCAGGACAAAGGCTGGGCAGGGAGTCTTGGAAGAAATAAAAGTTAAACTGCTCAAAACGCAGAAGGCAAATAAACTCTCTAAAGTAGATTTTTTTAGCCATGAGATTTAAAAAAAATCATAACTAAGTTTTCCAGAGGGAAGAGAAGAGTGTGGTTCAGTCATTACACTTGAATAGCTGAAGCTGATAAACAGATTCCGAGAATCAAATTTTAGAACCAAAACAATTTTAACTCTTTGGCAAGGAAACTAATTTGATATGTTACATTAATTTTTATACTAGAGACTTATTCACGGAACATGTTTAGTTCGGATAATAACTATAAGAAATATCCCATGGATATACGGGACTTTAAAAAAATACTCATTGTAGGTTTAATTTTGAATCCTGTGAGCATGCTTATACATAGCATACAAAACACCCTTCACTTTATTACAGTTTTAAATCTTTCTTCCAGGTCTGGCTTTGCAACCAACTTGTCTTGATAAAATAGGTCACTTGAAAAAGGAAAGCTCAATAAAATGAATTACAAAAACAACAAGATTAAACTGATTGTGCTGTTTTTGTACAGTGCAGCTGAATTCTGCAAATATGCTGCTGGCTGTGGTTTGGCATTTAACAGCATGCGATCAGTGAGAAGGAGGAAATTTTATTCTCATTAACTGTTGCAGATTTACTGCAGTGAAAAAGGGCTATGTAACCTGAGAAGTGACAGAATGGAAAGATCAAAGCAGCAGTCTGGAAACTAAATAAACCTTCTGGCTACTTCCTGCAAGGAAAATTCACTCTGGCAATGTAAAACAGAGTCCAGTTAAAAACTACTCTCAGTTTTATGAGCTGTCACAGCAGCTTGAGTGGTTTGGACCAGTCAAGTTTAGAACATTATATTTCCTTGTTTTTGTCTCAGATACTTCTGTAAGCAGTTTTATAGTTTCGCCCCCCCCCCCTTTTTTTTTTTTTATTTAAAGAGAAAAATAAAATTCTTTTCTTTTGGTTGAAATCGAGAAGGTCACAGCTAAACTCATTAAAAACAAGCAGGTCTTCATTTGCACATTCCATTTCCATTTACTACGTTTTAATATTTTACTTTGAGATTTATAAGCAATGTACATTTGCTTTAATAACTCTTCCGCATTCTGTTCACTTATTGTTTAATATAAGTGCAAATCAGTTTACAGAGCCCAGATGGCTTGTAACCAGGGAGCCAGTCTATTCGTAGTAGCACATCTGGAGGGACTACGAGCAGCAGACAGAACGTGGGAATTAATTAATGTTACATTTCAGAAGAGACGGACCCAGGTTTGGGGGATTTTTTGGTAAGACATTCCAAAGGACTTGAGCGAACTGCTACAGCATTTTGGTATTCTTTTAAAATTCTTAATAGCCACCTAAACCATGTTGGTTAAATGAGGCCAACCGCAGGTGGAACATAGTAAAATAAAAAGCAACTAAAAAAAATGTAAAAGTGACTGCAAGCAAATAAGACCCAGGTATCCTGTATTCCAAGCGAGCTGAAGTGCATGAAAACCTCAACCCTAACTCTTTTCCCAAATGGCATCTGCAACTTGCTGAAAAAATTGCATCTTTAAAATATTCCCAAGCAAGCTATTTCATCTCTTAGCATACTAGTGTGATTGTTTGGAGCAATTAAACAGCTCCTACAGTAAATGAAACAAGTGCAACATGATCCTTCGTGATGACGGACCACACACCTTGGAGAGGTGGTGTGGTCTGGTCACCAGGGAGCAGGCGAGAGAGCACGGCCCTCCTCCGGGCTCCGGCACCTGATTTTGGACCAGTAACTTCTCTTCTCCCAGCCTGTGGTTCCCTGCCCATCTCAGCTGTCAGCTCTTTGGGGCACCGACTGCGTGTTGCACTGTGGACATCGGCTGCATGCCGGGAGATATAAGGAGAGCTGCTTGGAAGCTTCTCCTGATACAGTCTGAGAACAGAATAATAATAAATAAGCACCCCAGCACATAAAAAAAACTTGCTGTATAAAGAATACTGTATATGAAGAATATGATATTCATCTGGATATTCCCAAGTTCCAGGCAGTGCTGGGCCCCAAACCTTTAGTGGTTCAGTATGCACAGTTCTCTGACACCTGGGAAAATCTCACCAACGTGGGTCAGAGAGAAAAATCTCGTTCCCCTTGAATAATCAGACTCCTGCTCTTCAGAAATGCTACAATAACTGTCCACAACATAACGGCATCATTTGGTCAAATACATAGTAGTGACATTTAAACTGGATTATAATATCATTACGTTGCAGTATTTAATTTCTATAAACATAGCTTTAAGAAAACAGTACAAATATACCTAATAAAATGACAGCTAGCAGGGAATATGACCACTACCTAGAAAAACAGGGAAAAGAAAGAGGTAACTTTAGTTTGGTACTGGTGCAGAAACAAGTTATTATAAACTAGATATGAAGAAATTCAAGCTCGCTTGAAAAGCTCTTAGTGATGAAGCACTCATGTTCTGGAAGCACCACTCCCACATTTAAGTATTGAAGGAAGACAACAATACAGTGAATTTTGATTTAGGCCACGATCCAGGATCTGAAGAAACCAAGCGAAGCCCTTCACTAAGCTTGCCCCAGACTGTGATCAAAACCTTCCAAAAAGCAGCAGTCCCTGCTTCCTTATTACTATCTCTTAGATGCAAAATCTTAATTCCAAGCATATGTATCACCTGAACATGCATTGACGAGCAAAAAGAAGCTTACCTGCCCATTTCACATGAACAGTCAGTAAACGCTGCGTTGTCCAAGTGAGAATTGTGCTTTATCTCTGTCATCTTAAGCCAGAAAGAGTCATATCAGAAATTTAGCAAAATCCTCCTGACCTGATTCGGTTTAACTTCTTTAAAACTAAACAAGCAGGCAGTTAGGACAACAGAATATGATAAAAAACCAGATATGACTCTGCTACCACTAACAGCATTCTTGTGGGACTAAAAGAAAAACAACGACAAAAAACCCTTTTTTGTCTCCAGAAACTTCATTGGTTCTGGGCTTCTCTGTAAGGCCTTTTCAAATTCGTTTCAGTGGGATTTACAATTTGCTAATACTGATGTGTGATAAACTAATAAAACCTGCCTACAAGGTTATAGGCCCAATTTACTAATAAAGCCTAATTCAATTCTCTTGGGAAATGCAAATTCAATAGTGTCCAAATGGGAAAAGCTGAGTACAAGTCTGCTGAACATACTGCAAAGAAAAAAAAGTGGGTGGTATTTTTTTGTTTGTTTTGTTTTTAAAATAAAGTTTAAGCATGGAAAGAAAAAAATAATGTACAGAATTGTAAGAAATATCACTATGGTAAAATGTTTGAAAGTAGAATCATATTGCAATAATAATTTACACTCTATTAGCTTTTCTTTCCAATAATTAAAATATTTTATATTCACCATATGTCCACCAGTAGGAGAGGAAAGCAATGCTGCCTTTACTCAAATGATAAGGAAAGAGAGATGTGGATGCTTTCAGTTCTACTGCAGCACAGATCTCGCAGACTATAGTTTTTATCTAAGCTGATCTTTCCAAGAACCACAAAACAAAAGTTTCTTCTGCCACTGATGGCTGTAAAGACTCAGCTCACTTTTACAGTCTACTAACGTATTAGTTTTCACTTGAAATAGCCTGCAAGATGGCACTTTGCTGCTGGAAGGCTGGGAAGAGAATGTTCAAAATTCTAAATAAACTGTGCACATTACTGAAAATGTAACATGGATGAGAAATACTCCATAGCAGGGTCACCAACTCCTTCAGTCCTTTCCTTAGGAAGCAGGTTCCTTCTATCAGCAATATATCCTGTAGGGTTTAGAGAGTAAAGCAAGGAAGAGATGAAAACCTAACTTTCACACGTGAGAAGTACAATATGTGACTGCTTTAAGCAAATCTAATTAAGATTATGATCTATATAGAATACAGCTCTAAATGTCCATGTAGGATACAAGTTATAGGTACAACTATTAAAAACACATTTTGATAAACAATCACAAAGTGCATATTTGCCAGCACCTGATGCAGTTCCTGTACCTGACCTGAGCAGGAGCTATTCAGCTGTGATCGATGACTGGGAGTTTGCAGTTTGCTGCAGGAGTCAGCAGGAATGGACGGCTACAGGTTTAGGTCTTTTCTCCATGAAAATTCACATCTCATTTTCATCAGGCTACCCGAGCAAAAAAGCCTTTCAATGTGGGCTTTTAGCACACGCAGACATTAAAAGTCAGTAGTTTAGCTAGAGATAAGCTAAGTCACATGAACACAGTCTTCCCTGTGCTCCCACCAGGACCCATGGCCACACATTATGCCACTGACGCCCGTGTCACCGCAGTTTGTCAACTCAGGACACAAAAGCCAGATTATGCACAGTTACACTTGCCAACAGCCACAGCAGCCTGCAAGGCCCTGGCTCCATATATTTATCTCACAAAATATCACAACGACCTGCCATGGCAAAAAGAAGAAATGTAGCTACAGTTTCAGCTCTGTAAATCCAGGCAAGAGGAAAGATGTTCCACCAAGGACAGAGACAGTCACCCCATAAAACTGGTTTTGTTTGACGTGCCAAACCTCACTGCTTCCTGGGAAGAAGCTTCCGTCAGATCTCTATTGAGAGGAGATGCAAGCACACACGCCGGGGATGGCGCACACACAGGAACGCCTTGTCCGAGTGAAAACAAAGATCAGGCAATGGCAGCTCTGCTACACTTTATAATGAGGTTAAAGCATTTTGTACTGGAGAAAACTTCCTCAGGAAGAAAAAAACCCAGTTTTGGCTAGCTCCAGCAGTCCTAGTTATTAATCTTTCTAAAGCCACTGAGAGAGAAGATTTTGGAATGCTGATGAATATATTAACAAAATTTGGCTTTTGCACTTAAATTTTATACCATTATCTAGTTAAAACTGGGAAAGGTTAAAATGCAGTCTCTTCCCCAAAGGGCAAGAAAAACACGGTGGATATCTCTGCTATAAGATATTTAGCCATCGCTATTATGTTTGTGTCTTAGAAAAATAATTAGTCTCTAGAAGGTCATTAAAATTTGATAAATGAGCATAGATTCTTGAAGATGTCTTTCAGCTGGTCTTTCTCCCTTGCAGCTCAGACACTAAGCTGTCATCACATTAGCCAAAGGTGAGGGATTTTTTGTTTGCTACAATCATAAAACTTTCACTCTATATTAAGAGTTATCAAAACCAGGAGCCTTAAATACAGATTTTAATAACAGATGAAAATTTCAAATCTATGCCTAATGCCCATCTGCTTCTGAAAGACAGTAAGACAATTCAAAGCTGGTAATCTAATCGAAAAAGTCTTTTCTTAGCCAATGAAAAAACCTGGATACAAGCTGTCAAAACAACCTCTTCAGCCACATATTTTCTGCTGAATGGAAAACATACCTTACAATCTGCTTGCATTCTGCTCCAAAGCTTTGAGGAAAACAAGAGATGCTGTTTATGCATTTTATCACCGCTTCTGTGTACATTATATTCTGAAATAATTCTATTTATAGACACCTTACACAATAGTACAACTCCACTAAGAATCTAGTTCAGAAATAAGAGCTGTAAAATAAAGCTGGAAAACACACAAGCTAGATTACCGAAACAAAGCATTACTATTTCTAAAAATGCCTTGGGTCCCTAAAGTAAGCGTGGCAGTACAAGAAAAATGCCAGCTTTCCAGGTCTTCACTTATGTGCTGCTGTTTTATGCTGAAAAGTACCAGGAAAAAAAAAATTATCCCTGCTTGCTTCAGGATATGGCCAGAATAGCAAGCACACAAGCAGATCTACAAACTGAATTTAGGGCTAGATACTTTTACAGTTCCCTTCAAAGTTCTGTACTTTATGATGCAGGAATTGATAATGCAAAGTAACGTTCTCAAGTCTGGCAGTGGTGGTTTCAAAGGGAAGTCCAAGAAACCCTGTGAAGGGAAGGCAATGTCTTTGAAATATACAGCCCTAAAGATACTCCACCTAATTCACCAGATCTATAGACGTTCTTACTGCTAATACTTCGTGTTTTCCTCTTAAACATAACAGGGGAAAACAAACCAACCAACTAACCTATGTGCTAACCCAGTGAGCAAAGGTACCTATAAATAAATACCTTAACATTTTTAAACTCCTGTTTTACTCTTGAATTCAAACCAGGACTTCCCTACCCGCCTAAAGCTATATAGCAGTTCTAAGTCCGCAGCTCCAGTGTCTCCTGCGACAGGCGCTCTGCAGGAGATGGTTGTGATATCCTGCTGGGTTACAGGAAAGTCAACCACTTCATCCATCACACAACTGGATACAGCTGCTGCTCTAATTGCCCTGAATTCTCCTTGACTGTAACAAGGTAGAACTGTGATGGCAGAGGCTGTCCCAGACCTCTGTTAGAACTGGCATCCTACAACCAAGGAAGCACATGGTTTTCACTATCTGCTCAATAACTGGTGTAACAATCTGATATATGGCAGTTGGGGTGGGCTGAGCTCCCTTGGGCAGGCATTATTAAATATCGCTCACAGTGAGAATCTTCAAGGCAACTCAAGTTTACTTGCAGTCCTTGAAAACCTCTCCTAATAGACCCATTTCTTTGGCTTCAAAAAATGAGGTTGGAGATCAGAAAACACTTAAGCCCTGGTAATGCATTGGAGACACCAACACTGGTTCAACACAAGCTCAGCTTCTCAGTGACACACAGGCACTAAAAAAGTGACTCTTTCTGGCTGACTTGTTAGGGCCTCCTAGAGGGGCAAAGGGAAGTCCTGATCCACTCCGAGCACACTGTGAGGAGAGGAAATAACCTCAGAGAAATTAAAGAGCTAACATGTCCTAAGTCTTGTTCATAGGAGTGCAGAAAGGAGAGGAAAGGATTAGGTTATTCAAAGTTGCATAGCAAGAAGTCAGCTCACAGTTTTCACCTACCTCAAATTTCACAGGGTGGTCTTAAAGGACAGAAAAGTCTCCTTTCCAACTCACCCCATTGCTGAGAAAACAACTGTTTCTATTATAGAATTAAAAAGCCTCATATAAAAGACCAAGACAGAAGACACAAGCACAACAAATAAATGTAAATCAAAAAGAAGTATAACAAATTACAAGACCAAAAATATGCGTCTACTCATTATTAGGCCATCCTTCTCCAAACTCACAAAATATGTTACTATTAATTGACTTGATAGTTATCTATGCAAATCATAACTCAGCTTTTTTTAAAGAAAGTTTCTAAAAAACATATTCAAATATTAGTAATAGAAAAATGAACCATTTTTGTAACAAAAATGTTGATTTATTAAAAGCTGGAACTGGTTAAAAATAAATCCTTCACATACTGTTCTTGTTAGCTATAAAACTGTAAGCATAAAAATGCCCTCAAATTATGTTTTTGTATGGATGAAATGTACACTATATAACACATAAAAAGAGCCTTGACTTGCTGCTATTATTTTTAATTAGGCTCTCTAGCACGTATGGTTTTACCTTCCAACACCAATTCAAATTTGGGAAAAGGGAGGGTCTGACTCTCCAAACTCATGGGACTGGCAATTCCATGGCTCATGCCTTGGAGCACTAATGCATTTTACATTAGCTCTAAGCATCAGGAAATCCTGGCTTCTGGCGCCAAGAAGTTCAAAACGATAATGACACACATCTGAAAACCAGGATTCGCCGTTCGACTGCCAGTATCTATTCTATCAAACAATTCAGTCCTGCTCTGTTACAAATAGGACAGAACATTTGCAGCAGTCCACCCTGCTTCCAATTAGACTGCATGTCTGGACTGCAGATAAATCCATGGAGCAATGATATTGAAAAGTATTCCTAGAAACAGAATTCTAATGAAAAACTTGAATATTCACAGAGGCTATCATCACTAAGCAATTACCAAGTTTGTTAGAAAAACTGCAGTTTTTCTGTTTTCTTTCTTGAGGCGAACCTCTAAAATGCCTCAAAACGCTATAAGAACATTCTACAAATACTTAATTTAACTAGGTATACACCAGATGTATTTTGCTACTCATTCTGTTTGGAATACAATCAGATTAAAAAGCAGTTTACTAATGTAGCTCCCTGATAAAGAATTTAGATTGGAGGCTGAGTGATATACTTTAACTTTTACCCGAGGAGACTCAAGATTTTTTTCGCAGCTGAAAGCTTTCTGGCCAGCCAAGAGCATTTTGGCTGCGGCTATATCCGAGTTTACTGGAAAGAAAGGAGTCTGCACACCTTCCTCCCCACCTCCAGGGGGAGCATGAAGACTGTTTGGACCACACACCCATACAGTTCTGAGTAACACAGAAATCTGTCATCTCCTGTACCCCAGTCTCCCCTTCCCAAACACAGACTCCACATGAAGGGTTGCACACTGCTCTGAACTTGATCCTTACTGAGTACAAACACTTCCGTTTTTCAAGAGGATCTGTCTCTTAATTCCTACTTATTTTTTCCCAATCTGAGCATTTTAGTTATTTTAATTTGTTCTTAAAAATGTTACCACCATTCCAGTCTTACTGATGTTCAGCCCTCTGGTGCATCACAGGTAGAATCAACAAACAAGTGTAACTGTCCACTGCCCTTTAGCAAATACAAGAAGCCAAAGTAAGGGAGACAAATATTTTTTTGCTTCAGCTGTGCATACTGTGAATTACTCATATTTTACAAATAGTGACTAAAGTTGCAAGTGGTGAAAATAACATCCTTCCTTTGAAAAGAAACAACTTCACCCATAGGGCTGGGCATGTCCAGATAGCAT
The DNA here is from genome assembly GCF_964273445.1 of Streptopelia decaocto. Classification (NCBI taxonomy): domain Eukaryota; kingdom Metazoa; phylum Chordata; class Aves; order Columbiformes; family Columbidae; genus Streptopelia; species Streptopelia decaocto. The sequence continues at coordinate 15,424,023 of NC_138659.1, forward strand.
CCTGTTAAAGTGAATTCTGTACCTTGTCTGTAAAGTGCTTGAAATATTTCCTGCTAATGAGTGCACATAATTCATGCTCTATAAAACACATTTCCTAAACACTACAGGATCTATGAAGATTTCATTCTTTGAAATGAGTCTTTTCTATTTTGAACTCACGGGAGAAGTCTACTCAGAAATTCAAACTGAAACAGCTTGCTAACATTTGAGGAAGAAGTCATTCACCAGAGGGGGAATTCAGACATTTCCCAAAAGTCAAGCAGACATCTTTTGCTTATCTAGCAAATCTTCAAAGTGTGTCCCATCAGTAATCTAATGGAGAATACCTTGGGAATACTTAGGTTAAAGAAAACAAAACTCCCAAATCCACAGAAATAGTTATAGCAGCTGAGAAACTTATTTTTAACAATTTAAGAATATTGGAAACAAAAGTCTTCTAGGTAATCAGCATCTCAAGCCCCTCTTTAGATACTTCCCAACAACAACATCAGGGGTATGGTATTTGAGTAATTGTCATAACATGTAGTTAGTTGCGTGTTCTAGTTTTACATTTCTACTCTACAGCTTCTGGAAACCTATCTTGTATTACAACATGTATGTTAAAAGAAACATGTAATTCAGAAGACAGACTAGAATTACTTATTCAATATAAACTATTCCCACTTGCTAAGAAGGCAAAAATTGTTGAACATCACAGACAAAGCCCTATAAAGGAACTTTAATAGCCATTGTTGGTTTATATGCGTTCTTTACAAACAGCAAGTTACCTGCTAGCGAACGGATGCTGCCCAACGAGGTCTCCATTCTGAAGATGGTAATCACTGAAGAAATCTGGACTCACTGCTCCATCAGGGGCTATTAGGCCATCTATAAAAACAAGAAAGATCCAGTGACTGTATGAAGGAGCATGACTTCAGAGCAGGCGGGCAACACAACCTGAGCTGGTTTATCTTAGGAATTCTTTAGCAACTTGCAATATTTCTGTGAGGAACCTCAAGCAACAATAATACTGAAAAACAGCAACTTCAATTACAAAAAGTCCTCACTGGGACTCCAAGTAGCTCAGCCTACTGCCCTGAAAATGCTGTACCTAAGAAATACTCTCTTATTCCTTCTTCCTCAGGCCTGTAAAGTTTATATCAAGTTTCATCTTGTCTGTCCCATCATGACTGTGAGCCCAGAGAAGAAGTAATGAGAAGGGTCAAACATTAATCTGGACGAGCAGCAAAGAAGTAGAAATGCAGCAAAGGTCTTAATTGTTCAGACTCTACCCTTCACCATTATATCTCTTAAAACCGGCCAAGAAAAACAGGAAAGCAATTTCAAATGTACTTCTTTCATCTCCCCCATATTTTAATGTCTTCTAACTATTTCCTAAAAGGGTGGTCTTTTACCATGATATCCTCTCAGGAACTTAGGTTACGGTTTCCCATTGCTTCCTTTGTATTGAAACACTGGCATACAAAGATGCAAACATTTGTAAAGCCAGCAGTATTCCTTAAAGGCTTCACAGTCTCTTCTTGCTTTATAAGGAAGAGAAGAAAATCAGGGGCTAACCTTTTCCCTCTCTTACATCAGTGTAAATCCAGAGTGTCTTTGAAGTAAAGTCAGTGAACTGACCCCAGCTGAATGAGAGCCCAACTTAACTCTTTCCTGTTCCCATTCACAAAACCAGCATTTCTTGTTAATATTAAGGGCACAGTTCCTACTTGGTAATTAGTATTAGGCTCTAATCAGATAAAATGAGCTATTTCATTAAAACAGACTCTACATCAGTTTGTCTCCGTTATTGTATGAAAACAATCCTGGACTTGTAGTGCAGAAGGCATCCCCAAAAAACGAAGTACATTCAGACTAATACTTTAATAGTTTAACATAAGGGAGAGAGAGATTCCTAATGACTAGGAAGTTACAAATGCCATTCCACTTTAAAGAAAGAGAGATAAGATCCAGGGAGTCACAGGCCACTTAGCTTAACCTCTGTGGTTTCAAAACTACTAAAACTGCCTGTGCAGGAAGCAGTGGAAAGTTACTTACAGACACAAGGGCTTAGAGATGATGACTCAGGCATTCAAAGAAATCTCCCTATGCTTTATGAATTTACCTGAAGGTTTTTGAAGATAATATAGTGACAAATGATAAAAGGAATAGAATTGACGCATCTAAATTTCTAACAGACATTTGATGAGGTGCTACAGATGTTCATTTAGAAGATAATACCTCATGGGAAAGTGACTGAATACGACACAACGCATTGGAAATGAAAAATGCTAGCCATGATCAGACTACATTTTAGCAGCATAAGATAGCTGTACATGGCTATATTCTAATTGTGTACATGTGTATACAGTATGTGAAAGAGTATTACTTGACAAGCAAGTAATCTGGCCCAGATTGATATTACTGTCTGTCAGCATGTTCAGCGAGACATAAGTGCCCTGCAATATCATAGGGATGTAAAAATCACCAAAGAAGAGGAAGGCAAGTTAAAATGGTTATTAGGAAAACTTGGCGCAAGCGTTAATATCTCACCACCTATTTTGTATTTTTCACAGAAAAGAAGTGAGGGGGAACATCAGCACTTTTATACCTGCAGCATTTCAGATCAAAACCAATCAATTTAAGTGGCTAGGTATTTTTAACAGTCAGGTTTGGTTAAAACCTATTGTAAAACAGAGAGACTTAAAACCAACATCTCTATATTAATAAAAAAGCACTACATTTTAACTCTGAGGCTAGAGCTACCACTACTTAAAACGTCTTCAATCAAGAGTGCTAACATTCAAACCATAACACTCGGAGTCAGGGCTCACAAGAATTTATAGGAAAATGAAAGCACATGGATAGCATCAGCTGCATATAATATGATTACACAGTTAAAGGACATCTGTTGTTATGTACATTTCAACATAAATTAGGGTTATGTACTTTCAGAGCAAGAGAGACACCAAGCTCATGAAGAAAACTTCAGAGATTTCCACCAAGTTTTTCATGTAGGTTTAAAATCCTTTGCAAGAGAGATGTTGGTAAATCACTGCAAAAAAGAACTTATATTGCCACCAGTGAACTCCAGAATTATTACGGCAGAAGTGGGACTTGTATTGAGTGCTAGCCATCAGTGCAGGTCATTTTTTAAATTATCAAACTGAAATACAAGCATTCAATTTCTGGCTGCACAAAGATTTGTATTTTTGTTATTTTTTAAACTAAGTAATGCTCTGTCCTTCAGGAACTCAAATGCCTACTCCAATCACTACAATAATACACAGCCTTTTCAAAGGAATATTATGTCCCCCTCTGGCCACAACTCAAAAGTATAAATGCAGCAGACTTCAGAAGCACACCATTCCTGGCACTTGCTGGAAGGAACCTGAGCAGTGAATCTGTGTTTTGAATATAATCACCTACTCTTATACCTTTAAAAACAAAAGCACTTTTCAAACATCTGGAGAACATATAATTGGAAATCTGCCTCTCCTTCCCGGTCAAATATCGATTCCAACACAAAAATCTTTGTTCAAATAGCACTAAGCCTGTAACATAAAATGATTAAAGTCAGGAAATGCAGTGTTACTGATGCCACTCCATCTCTAGCTCACATTTGGGAAAAGAAATGGCCCTATGAAATAAGCAAAGGTCTATTATTAAGACCTGTAAAGGGGAGACTACAAAAGGCATGCTGGCACATCTTTAACTTCAGGAAGCCCAAAAGAGATTTGATGTAATAAAAGACCCTGGTACCGTACAACACACTGCTAACCTACAGGATTCAAAAGAGAAAAACATACCACTAGAAAGGCAAGTTGGTACGGCTGACACATATAACTGAAAGTAGAAGAAAAAGAATTCTGAAGTTCTGATAACCTTTGAGAATAATTTTTCAAATGTTACTGAGATCTTGCACAGTTCCATTCTCACAGTAACTACAAGTAAATTTTATAGGTTTTAGTGGCTCTGTTTTTCTTATTATTATTTCTGCAAATTCATCCACAGTCATAGAGTTTTGTGACTCATGCTTCATAGCAAAGGACTGAACACTTATGTGGAAAATAAAAAACCACAGACTCAAACCCAGTAATTAAAAAGAAAAGTACATGCACACACACAGTCATCCAGGAGTTTGGAAAGGATATAAAACCACAAGCTTGAGAGCATAAGCAAACTCCTAGTTATTAAAAGTTATGATGACATTTATCCGGTGGGCAAATTATTTCATTATTGTCTCCTGCAGAGTCTTTTGAACTTTCCTCTCAAGCAGCTGGCAAGAGGATATTGGACTAAATACAGTGTCTTAATCCAGTATGGCAACATCTATTTTCTTAGTAACTACAAAATTTTTACAGAAGAATTGAGACACAGCAGATTCCACTTGAGATCCCCCTAGAACTATGCCATTATGTACTACTAATAGGATTAAGCAAAATTATGAGAAATGCCTTTTTTATTTAGAAAACATATCAGGGTTAATCTCAAATAAGAACATGACTTAAGATTTATTTTTTTTTAATTAACTCCTTCAAATTGTCAAATAATGAAACTTTTTCATACGAGGAACAGAAAAAAGTACTTCTAGAAAAGATTCACACGCTTCCCTAGATATATGACAGCAAAAATCATACAGCCAGATTAGCTGAAAGTCACAATGATTTGCTCTGCTAAGGAACCTACAAGTTTGATGTGGCTCAACTGAAGGCTTTCATCAAGATATGCAATAAATATTCAATTACAGAATAAATACATGAGGCAGAATAAAATTCAGCATAAAATCCCAGAGCTGTGAATTTAACAGGGATAAAAAAAAGTTTGCATTTGCAAAGCAAACAAGCTACGAACACAAGAAATAGGTGTGAAGAACAAGGCTGGGCCACCTTTCTTCAAATCAGTCGTCACGCTCCATTAGCCCTCCAAGCCAGCTCTACTCATATTTCTGAAGACCTGTAACACTTCATAAGGCCATGGATATACAGTCCTCAATCCATCATTAACATCCTAGCAAGCCCCTCCCTGGCTACAGCGAGCTATACAGTGCTGCTCCCAGTGACACAAGGGGGTAACTGTCCTGCTAGTTTGAGCCAGCGGATTCTCTCCACAGGCCTAGGTCAAGCTCCTGTTCCAACCACAGAGGTGGCAAACCCAGTCCTGAATATCCCGAACACTAATATACATCCCTCACCTGCACTGTAGTAGAGATCGGGTCTTTCCAGAATATCCCCTTCATGGATGTAGGGCTCAATGGGATCATCCCCATACAGGTACTGCTCGCTGTCATCCATCTGCCGACTCTCCACCATCTCCAGCCACTGAGAGTTGTGCCATCGAAACTTCTCGCTCTGGATTTTTTTAGCCCATTCCTCATCATATTCCTGTTAAAAAATCACCACACAATATTTTAGGATGAGGTATAGACAGAACTGTTTGGTTTAACAGGAAATGGCAGAGGAATTTAATGTCAGCAAAAGACATCAGTTTCAGGGTTCAGTGACTTAGATCCTCTATTGAGTTTGCAGGGTACTGTAAGCAAACAAGGGAATGATTTTGCAAGCACTAGGTGTTATTCTGATTTTGCATATGCAGCAGTACAATCTTCCTGTCATGGTTTGTAACTTTACAACCATCCAGAAAAAAATCCTGCTTTGAGCAGCGAAGTTCCATCAGTCTCATTTGGTTTATGCAGAAGAGCCAATTACTGCAATTGTCAGGGGGATTTCAGTAATTAATTACTAACACTGGCCAAATACCCTATACATCCTCATTAGATAAGCATTCACTAGGACAACTGGTTACTAGAAAATACAAAAAAAAAAGGTTGCGATAAAACCAATAAATCTTTATTTTGTTTCCCAACCTCCAATAAGACAGAATTTAATTTTCAACTTCTTGTCAAATTTTATAATGGCTCTCTATGTTTAATACTGAATACCCACAAAAACAGTGCACAATATCTGTAACAAAGATATGGAAATCTAAGATACAAAACTAAAATCTGAGATGAACTTCTCCAAAAAGCTGGGGAAAGCAGGATATAGGCTCCAGCCACTGTGGAAACAAAACGTAGGCATGAAATTTCAGTCTGGATTACAGCCTGATTGCACTCAAGTGATGTGATAGTGAATATAAAGGAGTATTGGAGGGAAGTGACATAGCCTACAGTCACTGCAATCAGCTGTTTTGAAAGCCCTTCTAAACAGATCAGACTAGGTGGGCTGATGATTACCATGGAGGGAACACAGACCTGGGGATAATACTCAGTTTCTCAATACTACTGGAAAGATAGGGCACAGCTAACTATAGCAAACTCATCAACATACAAAATTTGCAGACGTTACCAATATGCAAAGATTCACAAATAATGCACCATGGTTAGTCCTTTTTAATCAAAGGACTGTAAACAAGAATAACATTCATAAACGAAGTGTTTTTATTTGTGAGAAGAAATATCCTCATGAAACAGGTCCCACTTCACTGTCTTCTAACCTAAATTCAAATGAGAGAAAAACTGAAAATTTCTTAACTCTCATGTTGGTTAAAATATGATCTAGACAAGACTTTCCTTGGAGATCTAGCTGGGGTAGTTTAACGTTTTAAAAATCTGTTTTACTTGGCCCTTAAGGGGATGAACAGTGTTTACACAACTAGCGACAATGCCTTGGCTGCAGAAGTGGTAATTTCTTAAACTGCTCCAGCTATCCATGCAAAAGGAGACCTGTCTATAACCAGAGGTCACAAAATAGCAGTGAAGACAGAATAAGTTGCTTGAGTAGCTCAGGTTTAACTTCTGAAACCCCTGCAGGCTGAACTTGAGCTTTTAAACTGACTTAATATTCAACCTACTTTGTGTTCACTGCTATTAACCTCACACAGGTAACGCATTCTCTTGCCCTGTGTCTTTGCCACCCTTCTGACTGGTCAATAATACAAATACCAGCTGCCCCTGCCACTGTGGCAGAGGCTTCTTTCACATTGCTAACGAGGATCTAGAGCATATAAGTTTTCATGGGGAATCATGCGTCGCATTGTGCAACCACAAACCCTTGCTCCATGGCAGCAGGGTTTTAAACTTTTTTTTTTTTTTACTTGGAGAAATGGCAAGTTTCTCTTGGCTTTAAGTAGAATATAAACTCCCTTTTGATGAGACATCCATGCAAGTACCTGCACATTTGAGGCTCTGGTCAGTCTGTTGCATTATTCTAAATTTCTCCAGTTCCACCTCTGATCATCACTAATTACCAGGCTTTTCTAATTCCCCTCTGCACCATCCTGGCACACAAGAGGTCCTGTACAAAACCTGGTCTCCTGCGTAACTCCCATACACAGAGCAAGTACCACCTGTGGAATCTACAGATATTCTCAGTGGCCCCCAGCAAAATTTCAGGTTTCTGCCAGCTGTACAGCAATGCAGCAGCCTTAGGGAGTGAGAAAGAAAAAACAAAACGTCCCAAACACAAAAAAGCAACAAACACGCACCGGCACCTCATACTGTTTGGAAAAATAACATCTCATGTTATTTCTGCCTCTTGATCTTTCCCCATCACTTCCACTCTAGACTAAAAGGAAAGGCTAGAAATAACAGTGCAAAACAAGAGTTTTCCTGGAAAAAGCATGCTCATTGCTGAGATTTATAAAATGACCCATAAAAAATGAAAGGGCGTTACTTTCAATGATGACATCTGACCAGTATCTTGGCAACGTCTCCTTTTGTGCATCTGCCAGAGCTAAACTGTGGGCTATCTATTATGTCAGCCTCCAGCAGCTGTGAATTACTTACGAGCTTCAGAGAAACCCCTTGTAACTGCCAGAAATCGTACTCCAGTCTTAAGAAAATTATTCCCAGAAATCATGATTGCAAAGAAGTGGGGGAAAATAAACAAATTTAACAAACAGCAAATTAGACTAATCTGTGGAAAAGCTGAAATCCTTTTTACATTGCCTTGTTTACCTTTAAAAATTCTCAAAAGTAGAGAGGCCAGTAGCTAAATTACCTAATTCACATTTTAATCTTCCCAAAATTACAACCCCAAATGAATCCCACTTGCATGACATCACTGCTCCATTCTACAGCACTGTCTGAACATGTTGAACGTTTGTCACAAATAAACATGAACTTCTTATGTCCTTCTAAATATAATCAGTTAACATTTCTCAGATGCTAACTTATTTTTTTTTTCTTTAGGCAATGACAACAGGACAGAATATTCCTATGTATTCTACATTTCACATCCTATACCAAGAGGCTTAAAACTGCCAGGTATTTTACCTCAATCATTCATCTACATTTTGGAAAACATGATTAGCAACAGAATGGCAAATTAGCAGCTGTAAGATTGAGCGAGTGTATCTGCACATTACTTAAAAATAAATAAATAAAATCACAAGTTATCTGTTCAAGCGGTTTGGTTACTTGTTATCTTTATACGTTGTATTTCACTATGAATGAGCAACAAGAACAAAGTGACCGCACAAAAATCAGATCAATGATCAGTTTTGTCAAGAGTTTTATTCTGGCAGCAATCCTAGAAAAGGATCATTTGCAATAATGTAGAACCATTTACACAACCTCAGCACAAAAAAAGTTCATTTAAGTACTGCTACATCAAGAATATGTCTGTAGATTTTCCAAAAAAAATGTGCAGAAACACCACTGGGTAAATGATTAATGGAATAACAATAGAATGCAAGAAAAGCTGTAAATGCAGGACTAGAGCCAAAAGGCACAAAGAAACCAAATTAAAGAAGTTTAGAGCAAAACAATTCCCTAAAACACAGTGAGTCTTCCAGTAATTATATTTTGAGCTCTTAAAACTTTTTTTTGGGGGGGTTGGTTTCGGTTAGGTTTTGGTTTTTTTAACACACGAAGCACACCTTCTTTAGTAAGGAAATCCTGCAAAAAGGAAACCAGAAAACTAAAGATCATGGAGATACAAACAGAGCTTTGTGCCCTCCAGCTCTTTTAAACATGAGGTTACTAGAAAAGCAGTGGGATGGGGAACAAGAAGAAAGTGGACAGAATGTGCCTATTCTCCAACGCCCTCCCCAAATATTGCATGTGCAGAAACATAAAAGGAGGAATCCTGAAGACTGATTTTATTCTCTTTGGAGCTCCCTGACATCACTGTTTTTAACATTCGGTTTCCATAAATCCAGAAGTGTCATAGAAGATGTATGGTTCGACTCTGCAAGGAATGTGCCATCCTTTTTGAAGTTCTACTTCCAACTTTGTTTACTACTGAACCATTGAAATATTATGAAGCGTTAACTGGCCTATTATCAGAGCGTGTCTGTTCCCTATCAGGGGTCCCCTTTGTCACTGGCTTCCGTCACACCTTGTATCTGATTAACACACTATAGGATAACATAGAGCTACACAGATCTGCTTTGTGTTCTCTCACAGCTGATGAAAAACAGATTTTCCTTTTCACTTTAATGTGGTTGCCCTTTAATTGGGTCTGTAATAGGGTTCATTTGATGTAATTCCTCATACTAAACCTAAACTGCAATACAGTAAGTAGAATGCTTATTATGTTCAAGGCTGTAGTTGGTGGTACATTACATTCTTCATTATTCAACCATCCCTAAAACACAGAGTTTACATTACATTACACCACTTATTAAGAAAGACAAGCTTTATCTTGTCTAGCCATCCAAAAGTTAGGCTTTTCATCTTAGCTATGTGCCTTTATAAACCAAGGAGAGAAACAGATGTTAGGGATCACCTTCTGCAGGTGTCTATGACACCTTCCTCGGGGTAAGTACCACCGGAGGGCAATTCACTCACAAGCCAGAAAAATCCTTCTACCACTTACACCTGTGCAACCCAGAGTCACTTCTTTGCAATCAGGTTCATCACTGGGATGATGGGAAGCTAACAGAAACCTGTGATGGGAAGCTAATGGCAAGGCAGAGAAAAGAGTGAACATTCACAACCCCTAAATTTAGATGCCTACATAAAATGCATACCATGCACATGGTTCCCATATTGTCAATTGGTGAAGAGAGAAACTTATTTTTTTCCTTTGGAGGAATATAAGGTATCTCATTAGTAAGCTGTTATGAAAGCAACAGAGATGAGTGGTTTGGGTCAGCTTCCTAATCTCACAACTCCAAAAGAGCAAGGATCAATGCTAGAAGGAAATCCACCCAAGACAGGTTTATGTGAAGCCTGCAGCGTGGTTACTCGTCTGGTCCAGGTAGAGCCTTTCCTGCTGGGTGCATGTTCTTTGCCACAAAAAGCACTAGCCACCAAAGCAGACTGCAAATTTAACAATGCACAAGTTGATCAGCGAAAACATGTATCAACAGTTCAGCCTGCAGCCCCACACCTCAGCTGCTCTCTGCCCACCTCTCTGTATTCACGGTTGTTGGAGGATAACAGAGGACCAAGAGATACCAGAGAAAGGAGGAGCCTGGACAAGTGAAGGGAGAACCTTTTTTCCTGGAGTGACTACAGCACTCTTCATGGAAAGAAGACACCAAGCTGGAGTCAAAGGTTATCTGTTTTCAGAGTGTGTTGCCTGTTCAAATAAAGCCCACACCAAATCCCTGTGGTCTGCTCTTTCTCGGTTCTAAGAGAGGTGGCCAACAACTTGCACAGCTGGCCCCAAATCCCAGAGCACCGAGGGTTCACAGCACATTCCTGCTGCTTATGCAAAATTCCAGCACTCCCAACAAGGAGGATTTGTGTCACTTAGCTAACACGGAAAGATGCAAGATGTTCATTAACACAGCTTTCCATACAAGTCAAACGTTATTTGGCATTCATTACCAATACTTGGGGGAAAGAATGAAAGCTAGAAAAACATCTTAGGCATGAGGCCCTTTTTAAATGACAGGGACAATGCTGTAGCTATCTAGAAGACATTTTACTTCTGCAGGAAGCATAATGATCCACTCCTCATCATAAGAGAAACAAGATGGTACAGCAGGCCTGGAATCAAAGCTGTTAAAATACTGAATAGAAAACTGGGGGGAAAACTCAGACTACACAGTCCAAAGATCTGGCTATGGTTAACTAACTATTCTTTGAATAAGTGAGAAAAATAATTTAGCTGCAATAAGACTGAGCTAGGAGCAGAAAAAGGATTTGAAGCCCAAGAGACTAATAACCCCCTCAGCTCTTGATAATATTGTCCAAGACGAACAGAGTAAAATCATATTGAGTAAGTTGACATTTCTTTTCAAAGGCTTCGAGTTGCAGGGGTCCAGGCATCTGAGGCAAAGGAAAAGGGAACTTCATTTGCTTGAGACTCTTACACCAGCTGTTGATTCCAGGCTTTCAGCTGAGCCATGCGACCTGTCCTGCTTCGGGTGTACAAGTACACTGAACTAGCTGCTTGGCGTTGAGACTCGGCACATGACAGGAGTCTGAAGTATTCCTAAATTATCAACGCAGACTTTCTTTTTGATGAAAGAGGTATCTTGCATCTACCAGTGCAAAGCTGAGACTCCCCAGTACATACTATGCTAAAGCAGCACATCTGTTTCAGTTCATCAGAGTCCAGCCAAGCTATATTAAATAAATCAACACCAGTGTAACATTTCCATAATTTCTGTGACAATTACTTTACTACAGAAAGCATACCTCCCCTAAGGCTTATAAGGCATCTGATTTTCTTCAGTGTTATTTCAATCACACTATACAGAGCTTACTGATGAGTGAAAGGAGGATTTGTCTCTCTGAGAAGAAATTACTTTCAAATCTCTTTTCTCCAACATTTAGTTTCTGATTTCCATCATCAGAACTAATCCTGTCAACGTCTATGGAACAACAAGACCAAAAACTTAAGTTTTTCTTGGGGTGGATCTAGCACAGATAAGAAGCTTCACCCATCTTAATGATTGTGTCTGTTCAGACACCTCAGAAGTCACTGGTTGTGTAAAACTGCCACATAACCAAACACCTCTGTGTTTACAGTCTGCTTTACTGCATCCTCTGAGCTGAATGGCAAAACACCTATCAAGATCTGAGGTTCTGATAACTTACTGTTTCAGGTTTTCTCCCATCACCATCTAGAAAAAGTTGCCTTTTTTTTGCCTGTGATTTTTGGTACAACCAGCTTACAACATTGCTGCGAAAGCGATCAACTAGTGGTTCTCTCTGTCATCCAGAAAAGACGGCACACAGTGCTTTCCGTTCCCCTCTGGGGCACGGTGTTAGTTGTGCTTTATGCACCTTACAACCCAACAGCTAGATAATAAAGCTAAAAAGACCTTTTCAGAAAGGGAACTCTCCTACCTTATCAGTGAACTCCATCTGAAGTGTGGCACTGCCCCACAACCAAACTTAAAAGTAATTTACCACCCTGCAAGCTACTCACAGTAGCTGCTTGATACCTTATCCTTACTCCCAGTAATGAGAGTACCACATCATTTCCTCCCTTTCTTCCTCCTCAAGGCCCTACAAGTCCTGTCCAGTGCTGCTTCTTGCAAGTTGAGAAGCCTTTCCCATCCATTATCATAGCGCTCCTCACTTACTCACGGCTAGCATAAACACTACTTCTTGGGAAGAAAGAAAAAGCCAAGTACATTTTACTCAGATGTTAATACTGAAGATGAATCTGTGTCTTAATGTATTTATTCTTCTAGATCCTATAAAATAAGTGATGCTTAATAATATTACTAACATAACTTTTCAGTAACTATGTACTACAATGTACCACATTGGAAAGCTCGCCCATATGAACAGATCAATGTCTGAGATACTTGGAAATTGCACTGGCCCCAAGATAAAACAAGCATTGGGAGCAGTTGGATTGTCCAGCCTCATCCAGAAGAAAAAAACACCACAAAACCAAGAACTTTCTACTGTTTGCACTGGAGACATCCCTGGAAATAACTGATCTTGGTAAGCTGAACATAATGCTCATCATAAAAACGTACTAAGTGCAAATTCATTTTAGTTGGAATCTTGTCTTTAATGAATGTCACCAGCAACTCTGTCACTAACTAGTGAGCATGATTTTCATTTCATACCTCTAGGAAACAAAACCAGAACCAGTTAGAAAGAATTCCAACATAGAAAGTGTTGTGATGTTTTATTTCTTTTTCTTTGACGAATATTAAATTAGAAGGCATTACTACTGAGTATTACAAAAAAAAGACAAAATTGACTACAGTACTGTCCAGTGCAAGTTAGATCTTATGCTATGTTAAACCTTTCAGAGAACAAGCTGCAATATGTGTAATTCAGCTAAAGAAGAAAATAAGCAGATGACATGAAAGGCATTAAGGCAGTCAAAGACACTACTCTTGACTCATAGTTAAGTTCTCTTTGGCTAAAAGATTTAATTCCATGATAGCTATTCTACATCCAAAAGGATGTACAGTCTTGTACAATCCTAAGACACTATGAAATGCTGAAATTTCTTTTTGACAATAGAATTCGATCCAATTAAATGGGCCAGGAGGAATTTTAACAATGAAATGCAACTATTGAGTAGAATCAGCTTCACAATGTCTTTATTTCAATGAAGAATACCACAGAAAAAATTAAACACTTCTAGAGTCAAGGATCTCCAGAAGCAGATCATACACACTATATGAGCTAAGAGAGCAACAGCGCTTCATAATTTAGTATTCTTTCTTTGTTCCAAGTTAGCAGTTTAATACAAAACAACTGTCCCAAAAGTTTATTGTGATCAATCGACAGTTGGACAAACTAAGTCATACAGCTAAAGGAAAGCTATTCAAAACAGCATTAAAAAGTTCAACATTATACTGACTGTTCCCCCAGTAGAAAACCACCAGCTTTAGAATCACTGCCCACATTCTCTTTTTGAAACAAATATTGGCACCAGGCAATGTAAAAAAGCTGAATAAAAGCTGCTGGGTAACAAGAGCTATTTGCTTGGAGACCTAAGAAATAATGAAAGCTTAAATAAATTAATCATATTACATAAGTATGTTAAGTATAAAAACATTCTTTAAAAGTGTCTGTAGCGTAAAGCTAACTGGTATGAATTTTCCAAGTGTATATGCATTTTTGGAAGTTTGGTACACAGCCTAGATTAATGACTATCCTTGCCCCAGAAAAATTCAGCTTTTGCCTACGTGATTAGAAAGTTGCACATAAAAAGTATTCTCAATATGCAACATATTGCTACTTAGTTATTTTAGAATTATCTCATGCAAAGAGGTTCTCAAAGGACAGATGACCAAAAAAAAAAAACCAAACCACCCCAGACCTACCGCTATAATATCCAAAGTGTTGTCACAAACTTTGCGAATCTCAGCATTTTTATCATGCATCAGGTCTATAAGATATGCTGGAGCCTCTGGAAAGAAACTGTTAAGGACAAAAGCTTTTTGGTTTTGTATTTTTGTTTTGTTTTGTTGGGTTTGTGTTTGTTTTTTTTTTTTTTGGGGGGGGGGGAGTTTGCCTTTTTTGGTTGGTTGGTTTTTTGTTTATTTGTTTTGTTTTGATTGGTTTGTTTATTTTGTTTTTGGTGGTGGTGTTTGCTTTTTTCTACTGCCCTGCGTTCTTCTAACTGCAAATTTCATTAAGAACCCTAGTCAGGAATTTTCCATCACATGTGATGTTCGGCAGCCTTCACCCAACCATTTTTTTTTAATCACTTTTGAAGATACCCAAATATTCTTCAAAATTGCTGAAAAAATAATTATGTGCCCCCTACAAAGAAAATACATTCTGATCTGTTACAGGAAATCCGTGCACCTAATGTGTTAGTCTAAAAGGCATAGATTCTGTGGAATGGTTTAATCTTTTGAGACTGTTACTTTTGTAAGCTTTAGGGAGACTTATTTAAAAACAAAAAAAATTTCTAACATATTCATCTCAAAAAATATTGAAGATAATACATTGTGCAAACAATAACATTAATACTGGTCTCATCCAATTTGAATGAGAAAAGCATTGTTCAAATGTTGGTGCTTTATCATTACAGATATGGAAAGAGAGATGCAAATTTATTTCTTTTTAAAGTTAGTCACCTAGAGTCCAAACAGGAGATAAACAACAACATCCTAAATGGTTTCTCAGATACTCCACAGAGCTCAAAGGAAAAAGGGCATTAAGAAGCAGTCCTTGTATTGCTAGTAATCACTAATCTACTATGCCTACAAGGCCCCACTATTCTTTACATTTCAATAAAATTTAACATTTGGTTAAGGCGCACAAAGGCAGCTTGTGGCTCTTTCCACGCTTTGAGGCTCATCTGAATAAGCTCAACATCAGCAGTAACTGAAAGAATCAGTAGTAAGAACTGAATAAGAGTTATAAGTACCATACAAAAAAATGACTAGATCCATGACAGAAGAAAACTGAAGAACAGATTTTGTCACAGACAGGTGAAAAAAGGAAAAAAAGGAAAGCCAGGAACAGAAATCAACATCTCCATAGTGGGAAGAAGCTGGGAGACTTACACCAAAAATGAAATTCAAAGAACAATTAGGTGTACAAAAAATACAGAGCAGGCATAATTTACATTGTCTAGACTGATATAAGAGAAAATGAGATTAAAATATTTTAGTGCACATATAACTTCAGACTATGCAACATATGTGTAATGGTTCAGTGCAAGAAGTTTGTCTGTGCTCTATGTAAGTTCTTCTATGGGCTGTGATTTTGACTATGATTTGCAAAACAAATTCATATAATAACTCAGATTGGATAGGAACTAATGAGCCATCTGATCCAGTGATCCCCCTCCTACCTCCCTCCTTGTTTCAAAGCCAACTAAATTTTAATCTCTACTATTAATCTTGCAGTCCCTCTACATGCCTTGGCTGCTTGGACTTTTTCTTCAGTTGAAATAAACCACTTACAAATAAACCGCTGAGATCAGGAGGTTTATGTAAGAGAAATATAGGACAAACATCAGTGACGGCAAATTAAGTGCTGTAATTTTAGATGTTTAATCTTTAAAAAGATACGGGTTTCCTTGATAATGACATCTCTGGTGGCTTGGTGGAAGACCATCTGATAAAATACATAGATGATCTGGCAGACAAATTCATCATCTTCTTGCTGAGCTGTAAGAGAAAAAACAAACACACACACACACACCACAATTTCAGATCTCACAACTAGAAGCTCTTGATGCTTACAGAAAGCCCAGCTCTTACACGTCAGCTAGACAGTTCAGTGGTATGCATGAAATCTCCTCCCCTGACAACTCAAAATTAGTGTTTTCTTCCCTGCTCCAGTCAAGTAGAAAGACTACAAACAGCAGCAAGAGTTGTGGGAAAAATCAAATCTATTAGACCACTTGTCAGTATCTCTCCATCAATAAGAGAGTAATTGCTCCTTTTGTATACAAAACACCTACCCCTGCCTTGCAAGAGAAAATGAATGGCACATTCAGTTGCAGCACAGCTACATGAATTAAACTTCTCTGAAAAACAAGACCTGAATTCAAACATGGCAATATACCATTTAGAAGCTCAATGAGTGCAGGGATGATTCCAGATTTAGCCAGCAGAGCAGCACAAGAGTCATCCATAGAAACTGTTCCAATCATTATCACCACTTCTAAAACAAGGTCATCTTCTGCAGAACCTGGTAAGTCAGAAGGCAGAAAGTATTACCTCTTAGAAAACCTTAAATTCATAGCAGTTGTATATTCATCTGTAGATATTATTCTCTTCTTCAATGTTATGTTTCCCCAACAAACACAAATTATAAAGGTAAACAGACTCTACTCTGAAAGAGCACTCTAAGTATTCTTCGAGAGACAAGACTTGGAAAGATTAACCCAACTTTGTACAGACCTGGTTTTAGTTTATCCTTGAGGTATGGAACCAGTTTGTACTCTTTCAGTACAAGTTCCCAGTCCAGATCTGGTAAGGTCAAATTTGCAAGTGTTCCCAGACATTCAATCACAAATTCCTCCTCTTCATCATTTGATATTTGAGCTGCTAAATCACCAACATAATCCTAAAGAAAATTCAGGAACAAACATCACAGGTGAATAATTTGGGTTTCTGAAGAACTCACAACTTGGTGAAATCGAACTAGTTCTCAAAAGAACACTAAGGAGACTTTTCTCCTGAAATGAGGGCTAATATGGCAGTTTCAATTTCAGCTGAAGAATAATCCAAGAAAACATTTCAGCATTCTTTCTCTCCATCCTTTCACTTTCAGGAGATGTAGATCATTTGTTCAGATGTTCCAACAGTAGCTACTACACAGAGTTTCAAAAGGCTGTTAGAAAATAAGGGAAAGACAACAGCGAACACTGTACTGCATTAGCGACAGTATTGAGCCCTCTTCTCAAAGATTTTAAGAAATAACTACAAGACTTTCTGGGACATGAACAGAGGAATCATGGATTCTATTTACTAATTCCATACTGCTTTAAGCCAATTTGGTAGTCAGTCCTCATTTTAAGAGAATGTTTAAAATATCCACAATTAGGATGTTGTGTTTTCCTGCCTTCTTTTCAAAGGGTAGCTTTCCATGGTTAACAGAACATTAAGTATTCAACATTTTATAACATCCACTTTAAAAAAAGAGACCACTTTATTTTGCCCTGTAGCTCTAAAAGCAGAGATTTAGGATAACTGTTAATTGTTATAATGTGCACTCCAGCAGTTGGGTGTTGTAGGGTTTTTTTGTTGTTGTTTGCTCATTTTTGCTTGTTTGTTTTGGAACAGGGTCTTACTGGATACAGCTTAAGATCTGTTTTTCCTGTTGTGAGGGATCCAAACTCTGATCTACCAGCTGAGATAGCCTTATAAAACAAAACATAATCAACTCATGACAGCCAAGAAAACTTTTCCAGCAGGAAGAATGAGAGATCATGTTAGGTATCACACAGTACTTACAATAAACAGGCTTTTAGATGGTCCATCATGTTGTGAAATATTCCTGATCATCTTCATTAACAATGGGTCCTTAAATTTCAAAGCCCGCTTCATTAGCATTTTCAAACCATTTCCTGAAAAGAAACAAACACTTGGGAAAACCTCCAAATATTAAAAAAAAAAAAAAAAAAAAAAAAGGAAAAATACTGGCTGATCAAAAAACACCACCGCACACATACAAAAAAACCCCAAACGGCCTTAATTTTTAAAAGTTTGAACAGAAACAGTGAAGAATCTGGACAGGAACTTTTTCTTCTCCCAAATTTAAGTTGAAAAGAAGAGACCAATTCTGTATAAATTCTATAGTTTCTTTAAAACAACTACAGTGACCGTATGTAGTGGTGGGACACTTAAAGTCAGATAAATAACTAAAAGCTTCGGCTGTCCTCAGTTATTTATTCAGACCAAGAAAGGTTCTAGATCTGAACGATTATCCTATCATCAAGTGCAGTTAGTGGAGACGCAGCCCAGCTGTTGGTACGAGCCCAAAGACATGTCTCCCCACTCTACAGAATAACTACATTGTTATGGTTTTAAAAGATTATTTACCAGTCCTGTAGATCATTACATGGGAATACCACATAACAAAACTGCTAGTATGAAAATAATGAAGTTTTAAAAGCAACGTAGTGAGCTAGTGAATGAAATGCATAATGCATCTACACCACATAACAAAATACTAGAACCCAAAAGCTGCTCAACTAAATAGAAACAGCGGAAAGATGCAACCAAGTGACATCACTGTGCTATTAGTTTGGTACTGGCAGGTGAAACACCAGTTAGCTGAAGATGGATTTTAGACATCAGGTAGAACAAAATATTTCCATACAGCCATAGTTTCCCACAGTAATGTCATCAGTGTGTTTTGCAGAACTGCATGCACATATGAGAGACGTGGGCATGTGTGGCTACTCAGTGTCATTCCTGCCACCAAGATCAATCTAAGGAAGGATATGGCCATTTACCTGCAATTATTACCCAAACAGGTGCATTTTATTTACAAAAATACGTATACATTAATAAGTAACTCAAAAAAATATACATAAATTATATATGTAAGCATATTAAATAATACATTTAAAGTGTTGCCATGTCCAAGAATACAGTAAAATCTCAGTATGCTTACCTTCACAGATAAGTTGTACATTTCTTTTGTTAGCAGCAAGGTTAATACAGAAAGAAATAAGCTCCAGGTCAACTCGTTCATCCGGACATTCAAAAAGCATCTTCTTTAACTGGCAAGAAACACAAGCATACTTAAGTCATTAATCTTTCCAAAGCATTAGAAGAGCAATGTTATGATGTTAACCACAGTATCTTTTTTTTTTTTTTTAATTAATATTCAGCATTTCTAGAGAAACAGTAAAGTTATAAAGGTTGAGGGCACAAAATGTATAGTTTCATTATTTGGGGACAACGACATTTATAAAAGTGGCAGTCGCTCATGACCCGAGTTACTTACATTTTATTGCTACCACTGAATTTTTTTTATTTTCTACTTTTTTTTTTTTTTTTTTTTTTTTTAAGTTGTGAATGGGTAAACTTGTTTTGAAAGTTTAGGTAAACTTAACATAGAAAAAACACCCCACAACTTAGTACCACAGAAAGTCAGATTAATACCCGGTTGCTTAATAAAATTACAACTCTAAACAGATACTTAATTGCAGAAAAATTCTACAATTATTTTGCTTTGAGATTACTCTGTGGATAGGTAAATTAGCTATATCTGCAGCAATGTGCTTCATTTTTGCAGCTTCCATTGCTAGCACTGATGATTTCTCAATAGTAGTCCTGTTCTTTTGGTAACGGGACAGAACAATTCAGGTTAACATAAGTATACGATCACCTATAATCCTGTTCCAACTGTTCAGTAAACATCACTGAATTCCCGAATGATTCTCTAGGGAAAAAGACCTACGGATTGCCATCATTTTATACACCTGGCACTTGTATTACTTATTACATCACAAGCTAGCTATCTAGTCTCACTTTGTTCAATATGAACATTTTTTTGAAATGGCATATCGAATATACAAACACAACTCAAACACATTTATTTTTTTTTCCTCTGTTTCCAGCCACAACAGACAAGTTGCACAGCTTCCTCATTGAGGGGCAGCAGGACGTCACCCCATTTGCTCCTAAAACCTGCTCAGTTCATAAGACACGCCAAGATTATAATGCAAAACAGGACTGAGATTACTGGCAGTAGAAACAACTGAACCTAAAGATAAGCAGGACATAAGGTACAAAAAATGTAGCTCAGTTTGTGTCAAAAAGGGGTGGGAGTAGAAGAAAGCAACAACTAATCATTTAATACTTGTGTGCTTGCCCCCTGGTGGAAAGACAGTTTCTAAAGCATTAAAAACTAGAGAAAGCGGGTGAGCATCCCATTTAGAGAGAGGGATGAAAAAGAACAATAAAACTACAGGTATTTCACACCGAAGTATTTTACTGCAGCCATTCTGAATGCTTTTCTATTATCAGATAGCAGGCTGCCACTCCAAGTGGACCGAAATAAAATAATAGTTAAAAAAAAATATATATGTTACAACATAGTTATTAATCTCTTTTTCTGGGAGTTTCATTTATTGTTTAAAAACATGTCATTTATTTCTTCCTCCCTTTCTTAAAACGGCAGAATCATATTTCCCTAGGTTGTTTTAAGAACTTATAAATTCCCCAGTTTATTAAATCTGCAAGCCTGACAGTGAATTAACCAGAGAAGAAAGTTGCCACTTAACAAGTAGAACATGAGCTTTGAAAAAATCACCCCCTGCAACTCTTCTGTTACAAAACCTTTAAAAACAGATTTTTAAAACCCCTTCAAATAATTTGAAGGGAAACATTCTCATTACTTACACAATACAAAATCTGTGGAAATTAGATGTTTAACAAGATGGGATTACACTGTTAATTACAGAACTACTTCTCTATAAAAACAAAAAATATATCCAGTTTCAATTAAAGCTGTTCAAATTTTAAAATAATAGTTTCGTATGAGCTCCATGTTTCCTATTATGTCTTCATTTAATTTGATTGCTTCTTGTGCCACTTCAAAAGGAAGAGTAATTGCTGCCAAATAGGAAATATTAAAATTAAATTTGTTCTGCTTTTACTATGTCCATTGTCATCTTTTACTGATTTAACAGGAAGGCAGTAAAAAGGCTGCCGCATGTGCAATGAAGAGGCAGTAGTGTTCAATCAGACAAGTCCCATATTGAGTATCAGATACCACAGACCAGGACTGAAATCACTGTGTCTAGACTCTCTGGCACCTGACTTCACTTATTTACCAGTGACCAGAGGCCAACCCCCACAGCTCTCTGCTCACATACACCTCTGTCCAACCCCCTCCCCAAGCCCGGCTCAAACATCTTTGAATGATTATGCCAGAACTGCATGCCTCAGGAATCTCTCCTGACCAGCTACTCCCTAACTCGGCTGTTTGAAGTGATGCTCTGGTTTCTGAACTTCAGCAGATAATGGCGGACAGGAGCAAAGGGTGCTGTCAAGAGAGGACGTTTACCAGCATTAAGCTGAAAAGAAGCTTATAGATCAAAGAGGGGCCAAACAGGACAACCGTGGTGGAAAACATGTGGGTAGCTGCGGAGAACCTTGCACACGGCTCTGCGGTAAAATATTAAATATCGCCATGACATCACTGCCTAACCATGCCCTTTGATTGGCCAGGTTATTACCAATAAAGGCTTTTATAAGCATCTGGATGGCATTTGCACCTATTTAAACAAAACACGCATTGCTGAGGTCTAAACAAGAATGAACTGTTAATACTCACTTTTAACTGTTACTAGAATAGCACCCACTAACTCCTGCAATCCACAAGGATGTTTACCTGGGACAGCACGCGCGAGCCCTTGTCAAGCACTCTCCCTGCTCAAAATGCCAACAGGGGATGGATTTTCCAATCACTTTCAACAACAACTAAATACTCATTATTGAGTATTTGCCAGTTTAGATGTACACCTTTCCTCAAAAGGAAACAAGCCCACAGAAAGGAAATACTACTATCGAAAAGATAATTTGGTTTTCCAAGGTAGAATCAGATGGCAAGGAGTCCTCTTAAAAAGGTTATTTTCTTCTCCTGATACCTTTTCTGCTACCTCTGTCTTCCAGTATAACTGGCCTAATTTTGAACACTCACTAATAAAATTTAAGCTCCGATTGTCCAGCTTGTCTTTTCTGAACCTGTGAACAATTACATCAGCCACAGAAGCATCAACAGCCGTAGCTATCCTCCAAATTTTGTAGTTATAGTCCAATTCCAGTGAAGGCAGCAGACTTGCTCGTGCTCCACCAGCCTTTGGATGCAGCTCTGTAAACACTAGTTTGCGCAGTCACTGCCTCTCGGAACAATGATGTTCACCAAAGCTCAGAGTACGATATCACTGAAGTTTCCACAGCTCTTTACATTTTGGCACTGGGGATCTAAGAGCTATGCCAAGATTCCCTGAAAGTACATCATAAGTGAGCCACAAAACACAGTGCATGAATTCTTGTTTGGCCAGTAACTGCTCAGAACAAAGCAGGTCCCTTGTATCAATGCAAATGCCTTAACATATAGTTGCTTCTTGTGACAGTCAGCGGGATATTTACAAGACCATTTTGTAACACATATTATACTTGTTGTTTCCCCCAGTTCTCCCTTCTCTATTCTCCAAAATCCTCCTGTATTTGGAAAAACATCACCATTTTTGTCATGAGGTAATGATCAGAAACATTCTGAAAATTTTCCATGGCAACTTCGCATTCTGGATGTATTTGATCTTAAAAAAACATGTTTGGCAGAAAAGAAGGCATCGTGGTGCAATTCTGCAAAAGCTACCAGAGAGCTTTTACACTTAAGAAATGCAGACTTTCTTAACTCAGGCCTCATCAGGACTGAGAAAAAGATTGGTAAGAGAAGATTTGGTACTTGTTAAAAACAAATAAACAAACAAAAAAAGCCTACACAGAAAACCCAAAACCCCATGATACTGTGGCTGTGCTTGGATCAAAGTCTATGACCGGAGACAAAGGGTTATGCGACAAACTGTAGCCTGAAAGATCAGTGAAGAGCCTTCCATAGACTTCAAGCCTCCCATGTTGTGCATGCCTGCAGTTGGAAGAGGAACTGACATGTAGCAACGTAACACAGCTTGGCTGGTTTCCAGTTCATATCCTGTAACGCTGGAGACGTTGACATTTTGATACCCAATGGGATTAGAAAAGAATGCCTCCTAAAACAGTGAAGGAAATTCTTTCCACAAGGTTCCCTAAGGACCTGCTGTGCACAAGCTTTAATCTCTTTCAAGCATTCCTGATCTTCTGCAGAAATTCATCAGCTCACCTGTCTTTTTACCAGTTCATTGATGCCGCTCAAGTGTCAGAAGCACTGACAGAGAATATGTCACTTACTCTTTTTCTGAGGACCATTGAAAGACAGCAAGAACAGTCAGACTGCCCCATGAATAGGTGGTTCAACACCAACTCTGCAGCATCGTGGTCGTTCCCACTTTCACCTGTGGGTGTCAGTGCGAGCTCTGCTATGAACGAGAAGAGAGGACAGGCAAAGCTGTATCTTACTCCTCATCCTATTTAAAACCACATACCTGTGGGATACAGTCTGTGTATGCAAACATCGATTTAAAGCGATCATCCATGCTGATGTGATATAGAATACACATTGCTATTTGTTTGTAGTTTTCATTTGCTAGAAGGAGAAAAAAAAAAGCCATGTTAACAGAAGCCTGGTTTTGTAGATGTTACAAACACTTAAACGGAAAACAAACAGCACTGAAGTCCTAGCTAATAGAGGGAAAATTTAAATTGGAGATGTAACATTAATGAAAGGGTCTCGCCTGATCTATCCAAATGAACTATGTATTTCTGCAAAGAGGGAGGAAAGGCAATGCTAACTACTCCTTCTCTCCCCAGTACCACACAACACTCTCTCAACCCCACTCTGCCAGGAATATATTTGTGAAAGGCCATCTAGAGAAAGCCCTCATCAGTTTCCAGCTAGGAAATTCAATATCGAATGTAACACCAATTTAGCAGTGGATATACCCATTGACACAACTCGTTTGTCTCTATATGAAATGATAAACAATGTACCAGAGAGAAAAATAATAACTACCACTAAAAAGTGTTGTAGAAGGAATCCAGTGTCTTTCAAATAAGTCACATACTGATTGTTTTATAATCCTAAAAGATAATATTATCCTGTGGGTGCCTTTTGTGTTTCACACATTTCAAAGATGACATTAGTATATTTTCACATTAACACGTACCAAAGACAAAAAGCTTCTCAAGAAAAATTGGAGCAGTTCATGTGAGTAGGCTGCAAAGTATTTAACTGAAAGGTTCTATAAAATCAACTTAGTTAAACATACCAGTGTTTAAGAACATCACATACAAATTTGATCCTGACTCACTGCTGAAATCTGGACTGAGCATTCTCTTGAGCTCTCCTCTAGCCCTACATTAACAGGATACTGACTACATACAGGATAAAACATTCATCTGACTATTTATATTAGTTAGACCAGGATGTAATAAGTCACTAACTCAGAATTGACTTGCTGTTCTTATACAACTGATCAGAAGTAGCCTACTTCCCACTTCTATTTCAGCTAAGTAAGAACATGCCTGTTCAACACTTTGGCAAAGCATCAAGACCTCAAACAGCAACCGACACAGTTAAATTTTTCTTCTGCATACATCATTTGAAGCTGGAATTTCCTTTAAGCAGCAAGGATATGATGCCTTTATCCTGAGAATGCACATTTGTGCCTTTTTCAAAATTGAATTACCAAAGAAGACCCACTCAACCCTTTTGGTAGTTGCCATATAACAGTGAAGCATTCTTTCCCATGCCAAACCTAAAAACACAGCTGACCTTTCAGATCCTTCTGGATTCCTACCTGTTTGAAAAATATGTGACTTGTATCACAACCTTCCACACATTTAACAACTGGAAAAGATAACACCCAAATTTGAAAGCCACTCTGGTTGTGATTAAAATAAAAGCACAGAAAGTACTATAGCTGCTAAAACATACGCACTCTGTTTTAGGCAAACAAAATGAAGCGTTTCTTATCTTTCGTGCTTCTCTTGTGACTGGTCATCCTACCTACCTATTCACTTGTAGTGACACCATAAATACAACAGTTACATGAAAAAAAACTTCCCATGCTTACAGCTAAAGGCTTATCCTAAGCAAATATAAAAATTCAAAGAGTAAATTATACCTTCAAATTTCATGAGGCTAGGAAAAAAAAGCTGTTTGCACTGCTCTTAACACTTCTTTCTATGCCTCTATTTAAGACTCAAACACCAAGACTCAAATTTAAGACTCAAATTAAACTTCGCTGGATTATGCAGGAAACACCATGTGAAGTAAAAAATAAGCCAGTAAAAATGGGAGAAGGTTCGTTTCCCGGAACAGCAAGAGGAAAACAAACTAGAGCGATGTTGGCCCAGACCTTCAGCAGGTACGAACCGGCAGGCAGTCAACAAGAATGTTACTCTATATCTGTTTAACCTGTCCTTCATGGGGTTTTTTCACTCCTCACTTTTGCAAGCTTCATTTGTGCTATGATACAGCATCAGCTACGACAGTCTTACATTTGGTAGCAACAGCAGTTTCCTGCTATTTGGCAATATTTTCAAATAAAATGGCCTACTATAGCAGCAAAGGCCTTCTGTTTTCTGATAATAAACTCTGCATAATTTTCTTTCCCCTTTTTTCAAAAGGCCCAGCCTGTCACAACCATCTTTCTGATGCCTAAACACCTTGAGTATCATTTCTGAATGACAGTATTGTCTCTGTTTCTGAACTACCCAAAATAATAAAAAAAACCTAGATACTCATGCTAAAGTGGGAAGAATATCTAGAATTCTGATCAATTTATCTGAACTCAAAGAGTTGATTTTAGTGACTGGCATTTAAATCATTCTCTTGAATTACGTTCCATAAGGTGGATTTTATGACACACAAGGCAAAGATAACTACAGTTCAAAAACAAGAGTTTAACTTAAATTCCTTCTTGCTGTGCAGTTAACTGACCCATTTTCCCTGAACTCCTCTGTCCTACTGTCAACACAGGGAACAGAAAAGAGTTTAAAGCATCTCAGACAAAGGCACTTACTGCTCAGGCTAAGCAAGAAAGAATTTTTCAACTGTGAATAAGCAGAAAAAACCCCTGAATTCTACTAACTTGAAGATGAAAGTAAACTACAGAACTAAAACAGTGTGCAACTAGACCAGTATTTAATGGTGCATGCATTTTAAGTTTTGTTTCATTTTAATTTCCCAGAAAGGAAGAAATTTCAGGCTGATCTCAGGAAGTTTCACTGTCCAATTTTCCCTGTGGAAGCACTTCGGTGGAAAAAAAAGCAGAGCCTCCTGATTTTTTTCAGTTCTCATGCAAAACAGTGGCAACTCATGATGCAAAGAATCAAAAGCTTCAGGAAAATCAAGAGGACATGGTTGTTTCTAAGCACAGCCAGCGTGATTTAATGCAATTGTTAGTTTTGTGCTCAACTAGGAAGCACACAGACTATTGGAAAGTTGACTGGAAACAGTGCATAAGTAGTTAGTCAAAGATTAGGAAGAGAACAGATTCGACATCTACAACGTTTTAAACACGAAGCATCATCTTACAGGATGAAGATTGTATACAAGTGTAAGAAGCAACAGACTGTTTGAAAAATCCACCAAGCCAGCTGCCATCCTTTTACATACGGACTTCACTGTAAAAAACGAACTGACACCTATTGACTTGAATATGCCAGCACCAAGCTTACTTTTTTATTATCATTTTATACTCATCTGAATGCTAATGAATAAAGCCCCAAGTCAAACATTGTTTAGAGACTTGGCTGGAAAAGTTTCAACCCCTGCCCATGCCCAGTACCTGGCTGGAAAACAGCTTTCCAAAGCATGGAAGTGATACCTTTTCTATTATTTTTGACCAGTACCGAGGGCCACACATGAAAAAGCAGACACTGCAAGAAAGACTTCCTTATGACTTGGTACAGTAGGCATCAATTATTCCCCTAACTAGAAAAAGCAAGAGAAAAAAAAAGAGAAAACAGATCTCTGCCAAACGTGTTCATAAAAATCACCAAAGTTTTGGTGGGGTGCCAGAAAGTTGTGGCCTAAAAATGTGGGTAGTTTTGAGCATCAAACTTTTATGACTGAAGGTGGAATAGCCAAATGGCCTCAAGCAGTAAGGGCAGCCCCGGAAAATAATGGCCTAGTCATTATGGATTCTTCTGGTATTTATAGCAATAAAACATGAATCATAATGAACTCATTGGATATTAAATGTGGGGGTCACAAGTACTTTGATAGGATTTCCACAAGAATTTACCATTAATTAACCAAATAATTATTTGAAAGTGTTACTGAATTATCCTTAGTTCTTATACAGCCATTCCAGAGAAATTGGTCATTCCCAGCTGAGTGCAGTTAATGCCTTAACAAACCGGTCATTAACTGCAGTTACTGATTTTGTGGGAATTATTGTGTTATAAAATACACTCAACAGTTTATAGAAACAATACTTAGATTTTTTTTTCTTTCTTTTTTTTTTTTTTTTTGCAGCTGTATTTCAGCTGGAGCAGCTGGGGTGGAAAAATATCAGGTCCCTCGGGCTGTTTTCACAACTAGTTTTCTGCAAATTAGAGAGGGAAATAAATACATGATGGGTTCTGAGTTCAAAATGGCTTCAGATTTTTAGCCTTTGAACATTAACAAGGAGCCATGTGCCAGTTCTGTGGACCAATGCCTGAATTCCATGTCTAGTTCTCACTAAGGCTGAAGATCTAAATGGTACTAGAAGCAGAAGTCAAAGGAAAAAAAAATATTTATTGATCATGAGATCAGGTCCTACATTTTGGTTGAGTTTGTGAGCTTAAACTGAAAAATCCCTCCATCAGCTTTGGGATAACAAAAGAGAAACCCTAAAGCTGTAAAACTGAAATGCCAATATGAATTGCAGCAGCAGGATTCAGCTTTCAAATGCTAATGTAAAAATGAGAATACAAATTATGGACTAAATTATTCAAACGTAACACTATCAGTAATTCAAGTAGCCATCATTTCTAATGGATTCATCAATGTCTCCACATTAGATATGAAATACACCCTTATTCGACTCATGTGTAAAACATTAACTACACTAAATCAAAACCAGAACACAAACGACGGTAAATACCTATTAAAATGGCAGAGTGAATCTTTATTTCAGTTTCAAACTCTAATAATCTTGAGTCCAATCTGCTAAATAATTAGGCAAATAAGAAATATAGATGGATACGAATGTCACAAACTGAATATCAGCTCTATACACTGTCTCACACTGCTGTCAGGAAACAAGAGTTTGTTCACATGTATCATACTTAGCAGCGATCTTCAGGAAAAAAAAAAGCGATAGAAAGGTAACTCTCCTTACCTCTGCCCCACATTATTCCCTGCAATCAGTTCTGAAACAGTCGGGTTAAGTTACTCCATGTGTGGTTTAGACACATATTGGTTTGATTTACATATGTAAATATAAATAGTATTGGATATATCCGTTTATTTTATCAAGAGAAGCTGAAAGAATTTTCAAATCTGCTCATACTCAAGGAGACTAGGCATTGTAAATAATACATTGTGATATTAATTACATACTAATAACCCTTTCTGTGCCACCTTTATGTTATTTGAAACTGGCTTCGTATCATAAGCCTAACTTAAAACCCTGATTTCACCATGGTTGGGTTTTTTTTCCTTCCCCGAAAGAACGAAGTACATGCCACATTTGAAATATGGATAACTATTTTATTGTAGGAAATAGGAAAGAAAGTATAATGATGATCTTTAAGCCAAAGGACTAAAAAAAGACTAATTTAGGTTGAGTTATTTAATGTTACAGCCACGGACAAAAATGAAGTTGCACATCTGGAGCCTCACGTTCAATTTCTTTGTCTGGAATTCTGTGCAAGACAGACTAAAAAATAGACAGTAAACACCTCACTACAGTATTGCCAATCTTAGAAGACAACAAAGCATAGTCACTGGGTAGAAAACATACTGCTATATTTAGATATGTTCTTTTTTGAGGCGTGATCTTCCTAGAGAAAAAATATTTTGTTATTTACAACGTCCTACAACCATACTTGAACTCATATGAATTCACATAGAAATTGGAATGTGATTTGTTTTAACATCCCATACTGAACAAACCAAAGATAAATCAATTAGAAGTTCAGATTTGAGAGAACACAGGAGGCAATAGGATTATCCCTGAAGAAAATAAAGCTACTTCCCTTTTCTCCACAATAAGAATTACCTTTTCAGTCAAGCTATGACCAAGAAAGAAAGTAAGACACAGAAAATAATTCACTACCATTATTAAAATGAACTGGAAATTAGAAGAGGTGGTTCTTAGTTTGAGTCAAACTAAGAAAACATCCACTTCCAAAGTAGCTGGAAAAAATTCCACACAAAGCTGTTCTTCAAGGAGTCCCCACCAAGCTATGTAAATTAAATGCTATACAATGAAACAGAAATTTATAGAAGGACATGCATCATTTTTGCCATATCTGTACTATATTTCACTAAACTACATCAACTGCTCCAATTACAACTACTAGAAAAATATTCAGACTTGTCTGATCTAAAACCACTCTTCCAATCTTCCTGTTTGGAATTGAATGAGAATGGAAATAGGTGGAAGTTTTCCATGCTCCTGGTTCTGCGGGTGCACAGCTCAATAGCAGAGCAGCCTCGGTTCTGAATGGATGGTGCAGCCATATTTCAAAATACTACTGCTCAAAGACAGGAAAGCAAAAACAAAAAACCGTAACAGGATGCTCTCTTGCTCCCTTTCGCTTTGAGAAAGGTTATGATTCACTGCACTGAAATGGAAACTGTTTTTACCCATGTTTCAAAGTTGCTGAAGCACAAAGCTGAAGTTCAAATCTACCAACCCAAAACATGGAGTTAAATTCTGGCTGAGCTTTTGAATCTTCAGATAAGAAGAATTAAGTTTCATATTATTCAAGACATGTTCCTATGCAAGCACCAGCATACTCTTACTGGTAAAGTCTTGGAAGAAAGACAAACAATTCAATTGTATTATTCTTATTGTGAAAACATCACAGTTTTGTTATTTAAAAGGTAATTCACTGATGACCTACAAGCTTCTCACAGATCTGATAGCTTTTCCAAAAAGAATAAAAAGACATTTGAGGCCCCAGCCTCACAAAGAAAGCTTTTCTTTATGCAATGAGACTAGTCACATATGTAAAATTATAATCCACCCTGCAAAGCATTTGAATGTCAAAGACCAAAGGAACAGAATATACTAGCAGTATAGTCACTATAGTGCAACAGATTTTTATGTTAGCATATGTCTTCTGCCCATCAGGCTCAAAGGGTCTGAAGATAATACTGTTGACTGACACAGGATTTCTCACCTTAGCAACTGCAGACATAGGAAATCTGCAGTTGGCCGTCTTCACTGGAGCAGATCATCTGAGAAACTCTTAGATAAACAGCAGAAACTCCAGAGTTAAGATGTTTACACATTTCCAAAAGGGAAAGCAGACTGTAACCTTCCCCCTTACATCTGAACTTATAAAAGCCTCAGGTTCTATGGGACTTCTACACCTGCAAAATTGTTCCTCATCATCCTTTAAAACCATCCCTCTGCCTGCAGGTTTCACAGGGGCTCTGGAAAACATGCTCCTCTCTCTTCTAGCCTGGTCCTCCTACAGACTTTATGAAGATTTTACCATAGATAAGGAAGACAAGTGGAAGTGCCCCATCCCTTCTTTATGGAGATTTTCAAGAAAAGAGAGCTGGTTACTTCTGTCCTGTCATGCTATAGGCATCCAAATTATGCCCTATAAAGCTTTCAGATGTCAACAATTCACACAGAAGACTAGATTTACTTTTTGCTGATAAGTATTAATTTGCTCTTGCAATATGCAAAGAAACAGAATAATTCGATTAATTATGCAGTGACATGTTGTAAGCTCCACAATAGACCTACAAGCTCAGGGAAACCTTCCCATTCATCAGTTGAGTGAATTATCACCAACTTGGCTCCCTCATTTTTGATGGCTGCCATATCTCCACTCCTGTCCTTGCTGCTGTCCTAGGCACATCTATTTTCAGCCAAGACCCATTAAGTTAATTTTGTTACACCAAAGTCATCCTCTTCATTAAAAAAAGCTAACAACACAGCTAACTACACATGTGCTGGTGAGCAGCACACCACAGCCATGAGCTTTCACTCACCCGAACCTGAAAGGCTGACTGTTCAAATATCCACCTGTAATAGCTACAAAATGGAAAACCACTTTGTTTCCAACTCCTGACAGTGGTAAAGGAGTCAGAAAAATCTTAGACAACAGCCCTCAAAAAACTTATATAAGCTTACATGTTATGAATTTCAGTTATTCTTTCCTGATATCAATAACACAAAGCAGGGATCTGGTGAAGGCTTTTACTTTAAAAAAATAGTTGGGATTCTATTTTTGCTTCATACACAATATTAGTGATATTGATGCCTCTCTACTTTGAGTTCTGTATTTCTCAACATCAGAAGGCAATTTTCTTTAAGAATACTGGGGTTAGTTCTCTAATCCATAGTTATCTAAGTAAGTGCTGGGTTTTTAAGACACATCATGCACCCAATACTCTCCTTAAGTCAGTTAGACACGCTGGGTTTATTTGCAGATCTAACAAAGATGTAGAAGTCGAATGTTAAGACATGTTTCTGTTTTGTGTTTCTTTTGGTGGGGCTTTGTTTGTTTGTTTGGTAGTCATAGCTTGGGTTTTTTTTAAGCCTAGGCCATACTCACCACAAATTATAAAAAAACCTACCATTAAAATAAATCCCTTAATAATTACTGCTTTCCAACAGACTGGTCCCTGTACTTGAACTGTTACTTAATGTGCTTCAGCCAGCCTCTACTATAAAGGAATGGAGACACCCCAGGCAATATTCACACAAGTAGTATTGGAACCAGCTGCTGCAGAGCCACCTTAGGAAAAAAAGGTTTCTCAATTTAATTGGGAAAACAGGAGGAAGCATAAATTTTACTGCCATTAATAACTTCAAGCAATCCTGATATGACTTTACCTCACTCTGATGGCTGGACATGTGCTTTTTGTTAGGGTCTTTGCCACATCTGACCCCTATTGTTTGCTCACTTGATCAGGTAAGAAAATGTATGTTTCTTTATAGGATAAACGAGCCCTGTTAAAGTCAGAAAAAACACTGTAGTAGCCTATAAGAAGCTCCAATTTTCAACAGATGTGTGAAGCTCCATAATAAGTTCATTACAAAAAGGCCAAGTGAACTCATAAAGAGAACACTCTACTTTAAGCCTTCTTAAAAGAAACTTTCATAAAAGGAATAGAACATTAAAAACCCACAGCAGTCCGTTAATTAGAGAGCAAAGTACTTCTTGGGTTTTTAAACAGCAGTCAACATATAATACAGCTTGCCTGCATACCATATCAAGATTTGATTGTTAAGAAACCCAACATACAACTGTCTGGTAATTCTTTGATTACTCATTAAACCTAAACTGTAAAGAATGGAAAAATATTAGAGGAATTTCAGCAGTTTCCAGAAAATATTTTATATAATAAAACTCTCAAAAATTCTAGCAATGAACCTAGTGAAGGCAGACTCTTCAGTGAGGACTAACTCAGACTGTAAATGTTACCCTCTTCTCTGGCTGTCTCCAGTCTAAATAAATAACTTATAATAGAAAAGTGTGACCTACTTTGGACTTTGCAAATTATTGCACAGCCCTTAGACTTCTATAAAAGATCAGGTAGCTTGGAACACCAAGAAATTCAGAACATCAGGCCAGGATGCTCACATTAATAAGGCATTTCGGCTCAATACATAGTGTGACTAGCAAAACGGTGCTGTTGCTACTTGGGACTGATCACATCATGTTTCAGAGTGTTGTATAACAAACACTTGTCTGCTTGGCTGAACACAAATCCACAAAGCCAATTTTCTTTCAGTCACTGTAGTCTGTACTGAAACACATAACCCAAGATGTTCATCACCACCTAAAACCTTTTTGAGACTGAACATCTTGGCACTGTGTAATACTTTCACAGCCACGTGCACAACCCTTCTGCACCCCATGCCCCATTTGAGCCTGATTTGCAACTACTACTTTTTTGTGACCAACCCAATTTTCAGCTCACCAATACCTGTGTTCAATCAGCCCTCGATTTTTCAAAGCAGCGAGTAATTTTGCGCAACCAAGAAGAGACACTTGAGCCTGACTTCCAAGCATCATGGGTTTTCATTCTTTAATCATAGTTTGCACTGGGAAGTGAATTAAAGGAAATGACATTTCAAGACAACATGCATCAGTACACATAAGAACTGCCCAGCAGCTCAAAGGGATGAATGCACACATCATAGAAAAAAAAGTTTGCTCCTTTATGCAGCACCACAGTTCCCATTGCAACAGCTTTTGCACCATTTCCTATCATTAACATCCTTTCAAGGGGAATAACTAACTCATGGGTGGACACAGAAACCCCAGCACTGCCTGCCACACCTGCATAGTGCCAGCAGCTCCTTCTGAACAGGGGTCCACCAGGAAGAGTTTGCAGGCTCCGTAACACACACAGCAGCACTCAGCTGGTTCTGCTGTACAAACTGCCTGCTGTTCTCATGGAGAATGGAGAACTATTTGCCTCGCTTCACAAAGGGTAAGAAACCACTCAGACACAGCACAAAATAGCACCCTTATTAGAAGAATGTGAGTCACAAGCTGTGCATATATTTAAGAAGGCTGTACTAAAAATTTTGTATTTGGTTTGGCCAGTTAACTGAAAAACAAAGTGGATTTGGTCCAAACAAGAAATGAGGGGTTTTTACTCTTCCTTGTAGACAATGTTTTCTTCTGTTTGCTGCCAGGGCATTTACTTTAGAAACCAATCACACATCCAGGGGAAGAATTATGAAACAGGATAACATTTCCTTTCTGTCCAACAGTGGAAGAGCAGCATGCCTGGAGATAAAGGAAGGATGCGAATCTGTTTTCTTGAAGTTCAGCTCTACATTTCCCTTCTTCTCTTTCCCCCCTTCACTTTCCACAAGTGAACACACTAACCACCAAACTCTAGTTCACTTGGAGCAAGTCACTTCTCTACTCCACTTCACTTGAATTATGTCATGCCAAGCAAAATGAGAGGACTGCAAGAATGAAGCAAACCTCCACAGAATAGTCTATAGCGTGCTGCTTGAGTATCTCCTTCAGAAGTCATGGTTAGAGGGCACTGGATCTGTGTTACTGTTAGAGAATCTATTTCCTAACAGTTTTCCACATTTCAGGAAAACATCTAGTTTAAACCACTTGGTGAATTCACATGAATTCTCACCCTAATCCACTGAAGCCATTCACATACGCTAGCACATAAGGCATTCACACAGAGAATAAATAAAAAACAAAGATCACTCTGTAAATATAATTTTTAAAGTATTAAAGCAAAGCCACAAGTACAAAAAATGCCCTCTGCCAGGCCCTGACTCAACAACTACAAGGTTTTCTTAAAGAACTGAAGTCACACAAATCAACAAAATCTCTTTTCAGACTTCGTTAAGCAGCTTGAGTATAGAAAAACCTGAATACAGCAGGCTATATCTCACAGGCCTCCACAGCTCTGCTCCAGCTTCTGATCTCCAGTCTGAAGCAAGTTTTCCCTCAACTGCACCCGATTCTTTGAGATTCAGAGCACAACAAAGATCAGCTGTAGTTGATTAACTTGGGTGCCTGGAGGGAGCAAGAGGAGTCTTGTCACATACAATACTTCAGACTTGTGAAGAAAAGCCACGAAAAATAGCAAGCAGCACTGACTGGCAAAGCTACATGGGGAACCAGACATTGGCATTATTAAAAAGAAAAGGCTAATTAAAATGGAAACCAAGACTAAGCAGAATTTCTCATATCCATGCTTTCAACAGCAGCCTCAACACTCTGGAGTGAGATAGAAAGAAAGAACATGGTCCTCCTCCAGCATATCCATGCCATACTCAGTCCATCCCCTCTGCTTCCAGCCTCCACCTACATTTAGAGTGTTCCTGCTCCCAGGCCACCAAGTGTCCCTTGGGAAAGCAGCACGTCTTCCACAACTGTGGACTGCAGCTATCTCAGTGCTCAGCTGTAAGCTGCTACCTTACAAATCCTATCCTTTAATTCTTTGCAATCTCAGCTCTCCTCTTAAACACCTACTACACTTAATTTATCCTCATGTCGAACCCATTGCTTAAGACTCAAAGGCACAGCATGCACAAATGTTAAATTTCAGTAGGCTGAGTCAACAAACTTGACCTCTTGGCATTAGGAGCTGCATGGTAACTTGTCAACAGCTGTTGAGGTGTGTTAGCACTTTAAGTTAACCTGCAAGTGTAAGCCAAATGGTACTGACTTGAATAATGTGTGTTTAATACCCAAGTAACTTGTATAAAAGGGGCATCCAGCACATGATTATTATTAAGGTTGCAGGCTTTCCTGAGACAGGATACATAAAACCATGTATTAGAGAATTATTTGCATCACCCTATCAAAAGGGTCTCACAAATTACAGGGCTGGCTTAAGAAACAAGTAATAGACAATATTTCTACCTACGTTTTCTAACCAGCCCGTGGATCCATACAGACAGTGAAGCTTCTGGAAGTACTAGCGGAACTCGCTGTAGATTACCCTTACAGCCACTTTAGGAACAGACTGCAATTTTAGCAGCCAGTTCTGAGCTAAACAGCCCTTCACGAAGCCCTACTTACAAGCCTAAGAGAATGGCATTTGAAAAGAAATTCTCCTCTCCACATTAGAATCAGACACTAGAGAGCAGATATTTAACTCATGAGTTTAGTCTGACTATAATATTAAATGGGGAATTTCTGGGAGCAGGGACTTCTCAGTGATTTGTGTCATGCCATTGCTTGGAGTGACAAGTACCTAGAAGCCTTAGACCGTAGTGTCAGCTGCTCTACAAACAAATAAGAGACAAGCTTCTGCTCTAAAAGGCTTGCAATCCAAGTTGAATCAGACTATCTAGCCAGATCCTCTCTCAAATGAGAGAAAGCATATTTCTTGACCAGCCTCTACTTCTCAGTTCTCTGCCAAATAACATTGTCTGACAGAAAAAAAAAAAAAAAAAAAAGTATAAAGAAGAGGGATTCCAAATGCCATTTTTCTTCTTCCTCCTAGCTCAGCCCAGAGGAAGATATCAAGTGCAAACACGATTGTGGGGCAGGAAGCATAAAAAGAACCGACTCATTTCAGGATATATTAGGTAGCTGTTCTACTAATCATCAACAGGATTAAGGCTTCCAAAGCAGTCTAAGTTTTCATGGTATTAACTTGTGTACTAAACAGCAATAAGGCCATGTTGAGGCTGAATGTAAAATTGAGAAGGCAAACAATCCTGAGAGACAATACAAAGCTAGGACAGAAAGCTCACAGATTTACTGTTGCATTCCACTTGTTCCATCACATCTGGATACATCAGCTGCACTGGATTTAGTACATCCCAGACCCAACAGATCTCAGAAAGCTTTAACAATGTCTTGCATCAGTGTTTCACACATTTAGGGCTCCACAATACAAGATCCTCACTTCCCACTTCAAAATGAGGGCTCAGCAATTCTTATGGACAAATCCTGCTAAACATTTAGTGTATCTACCAGAAGGGCCTCTAGATAGTATCAGCCAAAGAACACAAAAGGAACACAAAAGGAACAATAAAAAACTCCCTCCTGAGAACTCCAGCATACAACAATGATCAAATCGGACAATCCTCTGCATTTTCCCGAACTCCTTATTGTTTCTATTGCTTTCCCCTATGGACAACAAAAAGTTTCACTTGTGTCTAAAGTACTCACATGATTTTAACACAATTTACAGACTGTCAAGTTTAAAGTCTAAAAAAATCAGCACTGCCTAAAGTTGAAGCTGACAAAGCTGGGAAACTTCTGATTCCTCTATCTGGGCCTTTAAGGTAACAAGAGGCAGCAGATATATCAAGCTTCATTTAAAAAAAAAAAAAGAAAAAAGAAAAAACCAGAGAGGTAGTTGCTGTCTCCATCAGCTAAGCTCTGTGAAGTTGCTGGCTATTTTTTCCCCAAAATTACAAGCATCACTCCTGTGTTTTCAGGTAGCTATCAAAGTTATTTTTAACAACCAGAAAACTCATTCAGGAGCTTAAGAGGAATAAATCTACTGGGAAACACATTATTTTAAACTTCCATTTAAACCTGCATCTGAAAAGATTATTTGAATGATAAAAAGTTGAGAGTAATGAGGAAGCTCTTTGGCAAGGAGAAAAGTGATGCAGCAACTTTTAGGCCCACTGTATCATGATGCAAACAGTTCATTGTCCCTGCTGAAATGTCTATGTTAAAAGAAAACATACCTAGAAGTGCAGTGAGTTTGGGAAGCAGACCAACCTGTACCATTTTATTTCTCAGGCCTGTGTCAAAGGAGAGATTTAGTAAGAGTCGAAGAGTGATGTTCAGCAGGTCTTCATGTTCACAGGGTACCATTTTCACAAGTTTTTCAACAATATCCATTTCAACCTGTGTATCAAGAAAAAGAAAAATCCACAATGCATCCAAACTTAGCTTTGTCTTCAATGTAAAAGCCCTCTCAGCATGTTGTATATTCACATGCATGCATAGCAAATACATATGCAATTTGTACCCATAATAGCGACTATCGATGCATTTTCTATCTGAAGGAGCTTTGCTTATGTCTTTGTGGTTGAAAGTCTTCTAGATTGGGTTACTGGGTAATGTTGATTAAAAAAAGATTTTGAATTGAACAGTTCAGATGTCTTGGAAATATTCCTCACAGTTGAAATAACGCAAGAATGTGGTCAAAGCATCACTTGCAAGACTTGATTGGGGGCAAGGGACAGACTCATTTAAACTTAAATACAAGCAAGTCTGTAGCAACTAGAGCAAACAGAGACAAAAACATACCAATCAAGAAAGACAGAAAATTGGCATGGAAAAAGAATTTGAGACCTTTCATTGTGAATTTCAAGTGAATCCCTAGACAGAACTTTGCATGCGCTCTCAGAAGAGGCACGCCACCCCCTACGTTAATTTAATAAAAGCTTGAAAGTCATCTTGAAACAAGTATCACCTTTAAATTATAAAGTGGAATCCAGGAACTGAGAAGTGGTATCAGTTCCTGATACCGTGTTCACTTTACCAGCCAGAAAAGACATCTGACCATTGAATGGCAAGACTTCAGAAAGTTTTTATCATTTTTAAGCAACATTTCTCTGCTTTTATTTGACATAATCTTTTAAATGTATACTTACTTTGCTTCCCAGAACCTTCTTTGGCCAGAAGGAGGCACATAAAATTACTTTGCATTCTTCAAACTTTTGCATGCACGCAACTAGCCTTCCAGTTATAAATACACACAGAATAAATACTAAGGAAAGAAATTACAGCTCTCCCTACACAGCACAGTGCAATAATCAAACAACTGACTGGATACCTTTGATCAGAAACAATCAGATAGCAAGAACTCCTACTTCACTGCTTTGAATTTAATATGGTATTTGAACACCAAGGGAAAGAACGTTCTATAAATATATATGGATTATTCATTTTTACTTCGAATTGGGTATTGCACAATGAATCATGGTTAGTTTTGCATTTGAAATGTTTGTGTTAACACCTGGTATAAGTATTCTCCTTCTTTCATACTTTTCCTTAATAACACTCTGGAGAAAATGTATCATCTTTATTATCAGTAAGAAACGCTCCAACAGACAGCTGACCTGAAGCATACAAAACTTTTCAAAAGCCTTTTCAAAACGGTTAAAACACTCTGCAATTAAATCAATTCAACAATTTTGTTTCATTTGTCTTTCCACCAAATCAAATGGAATGTGGAAAGTGTGCCAGCAAATCAGTGGGCTGGAGAGCTAATCCTTATTTTCCTAACAAAGTCCTTCAGGGCACTACACAAGTATAAACTAAATCAGCAACCAATCACCTGATAAACAGTCTACATACCTCCAAAAACACATGCTTCGTGTCTGACTTTTGTTAAGAAATAGGACACCCATATATAAATAAAGGAGACACCTCTTCTCTGCAATGTTCAGTGCATATGTGTGCAAATGACAGGTTCACTAATAAAAATGCAATTAATTTTCTATTGCATTTAAACAGATCTTTTCATCTCACAATCTAAGTGTAATATTGATCTCAGATTACCTCTTGGATAAGGAGAATTTATCATTTTCATCTTACAAACTGGCATAAAGGCACAGAAGTAAAGGCATGTATCTAACACAAGCCATTGGAAAATCAGTAAAGGAGGTATCTGACACACAAAAAAAAAAAAAGCAGCAGCAAGCTATAATTCCAGAAGTTTGAGCCTTTGCCTAAAAGACCAAGCTGACCTAGGAAAGAAGTAAAACAGTCTAGCAAACCGCAAAAGGATAACTACCCCTCTTTCCAAGACAATACATGACAGAGACAAGAATATGTTGCCATAAGAGTCTAGTCCAGGGGAGGGGTCATGGGCATCTCTAGAAGTGGGGATATGACAAGACTTCAGGGTACTAAGTTCAAAATTTGGAATTTCATGTATCATATTTTGAGGTGTCTTCATTGTTTGGGATGACAGTTCTTCAAAAACTTTTGCAGTATGTTACAGCTGGATGTTGTATTTATTTTCCTTTATTAATTTTACTAGTAACAAAAGACAATCAGTGCTATGGAAACTTAGAGTGGGGACAGAGGTATCTCCCTCTTCCCTCCAACCACAAAAAGTTTTCAGAGTCCATACCTTTCCAATATTGCAGTAGAGTGCTGTGAGCCTTACCATATCGTTTTTGTTCTCCATAAAAATGCTGAGTTTCTTCAAGAAGGATACAACCAGGATAAGCAGCTCAAAATTATCACGGTCCAGTGCTTTCACTAACATATGGACAATGTTCTTGTTTCTCATCTTCAGCTCAGTGCGGGTATCCTCAGCAAGATTTAGGAGCAGGTAAAGTGCAACTAATGAAGTCCAATACAAATCATACCAACAGATCAAAGACAATAGAACTAAACAAGTCTCTATATAGAGACTAAGTGCTTAAGACAAGACTTTCAGAAGCATTCCACTCCCTTCCCAGTGTATTTTGAATGAAATTGACCATGAATGTTTTTTTATTCCTGTTTATAATGGAAAGCATTAAGAAGATTAACACTAATAGTGGCTTCAAAAAGAAATTATGATCACTAGAAGCTTTTTATTTTTTTTTTTTCTTTCAATTTCAATGGTAACCATTAGAAAGCCCTTCTTTGGATAGCTTTGCCACTCAGATAATTTCAATCTAAAATTAAGTGTGCTTTAGCACAAAAATAAGATAGAGTGAAAACTATTCAATTTGAGTCAGGTACAGGCTAAGTTAAAAAATTCAAATCAAATGTACAAACCCAGAATGTCCAACTCCTCCCAAACCAACATCATGAACGAGGCAAAGTTAAGTGGATCACTTTTGCTATTTTTCCTCTAAGACTGACAGATCACTTTAAAAATTGTTAACATACTGTCAAACAATCCGAGTAAGTACCCATCTTCTCCCTGTTATTTGGCAATGCTCTTGCATATTCATCCACACATTCAGTATGTTTAAGACATCCTGGTTATAGCAAGCATCCAGTAAAACCCTCTACCCACCTTCACCAACAAGGAAATAATTTGCTATTTGGATCTGGTACCTCGGAGCAGCTGTTCCTGCTTTACAACCAGCCCTTGATATTTCTTATAAGTTTTCTCGTAGTCCTTTTTCAGTGTTTGATTTTCAGGATCTTCATCAAGTAAATAGCAGAAGCTAAGGAGTTCAGATAAAAGCTATACAGTCCAGATGACTATTGTTCTCAAAGGTGTTATTCGATCACTAGCTAAAAAGCAAGAGATGTGTGGAATAGCCAGGGTAAAGCCACTACCTCAGCAACAGCTTGCTACACCTGTAATCTACAGCGTGGGGTTTTTATGTCCTCTTAGTCATGGATGTATTATACCCTAATAGTCAGCAAAAATGTTCCAAAGACATACTGCTGATAAAATAAAGCTTTTTTGTTGTTGTTGTGTTTTAGTAAATCCAGCTTAATCCCTTCACCAGCCCATACTTCTTACTCTTGGTCTTTTCCATATCTGCGATTGTATTTTGCACTACTTTCACAGAAGTTGCTGTATGCTCATCTCTTATAAGTCAGCAACAGGTACCAAGAGCAGTCAGAAGCCATCAAGCTGCCCCAGTATATCAAAAGGATATCAGCTTTCTTCTTTTTAGCAAGTTCTTCCTGCCAAAGCTCATGTCTTTTCAGTTCATGGTCTATGATATTCATACACAGAGCTCCAATTTTGTAGTGTGTGATTATTCCATGAAATTGAGAAAAACTACATTGAAGAAAAAACACCTGTGAGGAAAAATATAAATGCAAACAACCCCAAATCTGTTTTGACATCTATGCTAACTATGTCCCAACAGTGCACCACATGAACTATTAAAAAAAAGATACTTATTCTATGCCCCATTATAACACTTCTCTATTGGAAAATTATTTCAAAACAAAAACAATTCCTGAAAACATGAATATTTTTCCACACTTGTAGAAGG
This sequence comes from Streptopelia decaocto, assembly GCF_964273445.1. NCBI lineage: Eukaryota > Metazoa > Chordata > Aves > Columbiformes > Columbidae > Streptopelia > Streptopelia decaocto. The sequence continues at coordinate 15,465,527 of NC_138659.1, forward strand.
ACAAGAAACAGTGTGTTGTTCCAAGCCAAGACAAAAACACATTCCAATTTTCATGCGTAAAGGAAAATGTTTGCCAATCAGTCCTACTTTTCATATTATAAGTGCTTCAGAGGACCCTCTATTCATCATAAATTTAACAGAGCTCTAAAATCAATTTGTAATGCAAATTCCATTTGAATTATTTCTAGGGAGAGTATGCTGAAACACTGGTATATTTAAATAAGAGCAAGCACTCAGTTTTGAATACTGTTTATTTCCTGTCAGCCTATAAGCTATGGGTCAGAATCCTTACTAGTTTCTTCCCAGCTCTACTACACACTGCCTCACCACGGGGGTTCATTTTGTGCCTCAATTTTGTCATTTCTCACAAGTGTGTTTCCATCTTAGCATATTTTTTCCTGTTTCAGTGAGGTTTTGTAGTGCAGGGCAGAGAACAAATGAAAAACCACTAAGGAGAGAGAAGTTCCTTATGTCCCTATACAGAGGGACTCTGCACTCACCTTGAAAAGCAGAAGAAAATATAAATTATATTGGTAGCAAGTTCCACGCTTTGTTTCCAATCTTCCCTCAGCACTCTAGCCAATGCACCCAGGGCAGTTTCTGAAGTGACACATAAGCATTTTTTGTCTTGTGAGACTCAGAATTTGAATACACCTTATTGTACAGTTTTCTAATGGAAGGTTTTCAGAGTTCTCAGTTTAACATGCAACACTACTCAAGTTCTGTTTGGAGACGGTACTATTATAAAACAGAGTATCCAGGGTGTTCATCCAGTCACAAGCCCTAAGAAGGAGCAACATGCAAGGAAACTGCAACCAAACACTAAGGTCATCTTAATACTTCCACTAACCTTAAGATCTCCTGGTCTCTGTCATCTGTATGTTTCATACTACACTGTGGCTCCTACCTAAAACATCACCATGTTCACTTCCAAATCCCCTTTATTTTCTACCTTCACAACTACAATTTTTCATCCACTTGTTTCTATTTATTTCCACCCTCCCCCCCACCTTGTAGAAACCAAATTATTAATTAGCACAAAGTTGCTATTTCTTCTTCTTGTAATTCAGCTTACTTTTCCTCTCTGAACCACTTATATTTTCCGTTCCTTTACCCTATCTAAACTCTCTTCACATATACCACATTATGTGATCAGAGTGAGAAAGGCAGCAAGTGGCAATTCCAAGCACTGCAATATTTACAACAACTCACGGGGACAAGCCATTAATTCATGGCTTACCATTCCCCTCCCATCCCAGTTCTTACATAATCTTGCCTGGATAAAGTACACGCTGAAATCATCATTTACTCGAAGAACATGAGGGTACAGGGGCTCAGTAAAAAAGGAAGAGGGCAAAGGAAAAAAATTATTAAATTAACAAGACATGAACCCACCATCACTTTAGAGGTCTGGTTTGTATTGCCCTTATCTTTCATTTGTCTGACACCTTTACAGACTATAAGGTCCTTTTTTCTCCCCGGAAGAGAGGGGGCAATGGGAAACAAGAATGTATATACACACACACATATGTATTTACAAACACACACTATTCCACACTAACGTAATTCTCAAAATGCACACGGCACTGCACAAATGTATGCAGGCACAAAAGGATAGCAATGTGAATGTCATATCATGCATTCTGATAAGATTTTAAAATGGATCCATAAGAAAAAGAGTATGGTGTGCTAGTGAAATTCTTCAGTGATGCATCTAGATTTAATTTATTAATTCTCTTGGAAACTAGAAACCTATATTTATGTCAGCCTCCAGAACCCGTTTTCACAACAAGTTTCATGATCTTCAGGATCAAAGAATGTCCTGAGTTGGATACAACTCTACACTCTTGTCTCCAGCAGCAATGCCAGCTGAAGTTAATTAAACATCAAAATAACTAGGATCAGAAAAAACAGCAGAAGCAGATCAAGGCCAGGAAGATTTCTGTGTTAGGCCCACCTACGAACAGTCTAAGCAGCATCCATTTGTAGAGAGATGCAACCGGGCTTTGACAGCCAACTTATTATGTACTGAGAATCAAAGCCCAGCAAACTAGAGAAAATCCCAAAATAAAGGTGAACTATTTTCCATTGAGAAGAAAGCACCACAAATACACAGCACAATGTTAAGAGAAGTTACCATTGTGCTTTAACATTACCGTTGATAAGCAGTTCTTCCAAATTATCAGGATTCCTAGCCAGCTGCAGGATGAGGGCAGAGCCACGCACCTTGTCAGGAATGTCCTCATATAGTAACTCAATGTACTCATCCATGTCATTGATATTGGCAACTTCATCAATCTGAAACCAGCCATAAACAAGGGTTTCACAGAGAGAGATGACAATTCACCATCAATCACAATGTTATTCAATCACAAGACAAAAGAGTGCACAGCCTAGAGTTAAGATCTTAGGAAAAATAAAATACAAAGGGAAAAAAAAAATCAACACATCCAGAATCATTGCCAACAAACACCAGGAAATCTGAGATGTTTTAATTACACAAAACAAAGGATGCTCAGACATGACTCCCTGTGTCCTGTCCGATGTTCCAGACCTCACTCGCTGTCCTGCTGCGTGCTATACTTGGAGAGGGGAGTATGCAAGTAAAATATTTTACCCTTTATGGAGATTATTTTTATTCCATTGTGCAATATTTCCAAACCAAGTTCTTTGTTTAAAAAACAAGAAGCAAAAAACCCAGAATTCAGCATTTCTTCCCCCTACTCCCCTTTATATAACTGCTTACTTAAAAAGTAAGGGGATTTTGCATTTCTGTTCTAACACCAATATTTACCTCCATTCCTTCAAATGGGGGTGGATCTTTTGGCTTATTGGATTTCTCTTTCTTTTCTATAAAGAAAAAGACATGGTTGCAGTTAAGTTCTGCATATGCACAGACAAAAACATACCCAGTATTTACATTGTAAACATTCTGGTTAAATCAAGGTCAAAGTCCTTTTGTGTCCAGCTGACCTGTCAGACTAAGACAGCTAAGGTATATTAGGTTTCTGAAGCTGAACGGCCCACGGGGAGCAAAATAAGCCCCCAGATGCCTTTTGACTCCTCAGTCCAAATTATCAGCTACAGCCCAGTCAGCTGGAGAGACAGAGGGTAACAGACCTTAGTGCAAGCCCGGAGTGACAAAACTTACTTACACAGTGAGAGAACTTAGCAGCTTTGTGTCTGCTTGTACACTGAGGAAAAGCTCCCCTGTGATGCACCAAGACACACTGTTACTGTTCTAAGTAACTTGTTTACCAGGAACTTAAGGGAATTACCCCAAGCTGTCTGCTACACTGTACCAATGCTTGTCAGGCTCTGAGACCCTCACTCCAGCTTCACAGACAGCATGAATTCAGCCTCAGAACACACCTACCCTTCCAAAAACTGATGACAGAGCTCTTTCTAGTAAGATCCTCAAAGTCTTTTGATGTCACTGCAAGTGCAGATACAATTTGAAGAGGCTGCACCAAATAGAAAAATCCATACCTCTAAAGTCCTACTAAAGCACAAGGCAGCCGGTAGCATCAATACTAAGTTTAAGCAAAAAAACCCAGACTTTGGTTGTTAAAAAGACGATTCTCGTCACCTCACTCCAAGACTGCATTTTTTTTCCAAGTGTGATTTAACTATACAGCTTTCCTACTCTCATTATTTCCTAAGAACTTGTACATCATATAAGTTAGGACCTCAGCTAGAAAAACCTCACATAGCAGTTTTTCAATGATGAAGCACCCCAGTCCCAAGCTGCTTTGTTCCTATTAAGACAGGAATCTCTACCTTTTCCCGCTGAGGCATCTCTGCGATTCTGTAGGTAGTACAACAGCTGTTCTACTTCTGCAAGTTTGGAGGGGCGAATGAGCTTGCATTCTTCAACCACCTTTCGAGCCAGGGAAGTAATGTCTGTATTTGCGTTAAGACTCTTCAGCCGAATTCTGCAATACAGATAGGTCTCTCTTCAGTTTTTCAGTTTTTGTATCTTCAGTCCTTTGATTTATGTTTACACAGTCATTGATTTATTCAAGCAGAAATAATCCCGATACCCCCAATGCTGGTGCCATGGCTTACAAAGGTAAAGTCATAGCAGTGGCTCTCTTCAACTCCAAATGTCAAATAACTGTCAAACAGATTTGACAGAGTGTAACTGTCCATCAGCTGTCAAGCAGCAACACTAGGTGCAGTTGTATGAACAAATCCCTTATAACCATCTGAGACACAGCAGCCAGTAATTTATTTGCAATACAGCCCCAAAAAAGTACACAGGACTGCAAGGGAGTACAGCATACACAAAAAATCTGGAATGAGAAACAGCTATGGGAGTTGACTACAAAGGAAAGTTCTTTTGCAGTGCCTGCAGATGCAGTGTCAGGAGTCTCCCGCAGCTCTGACAGACCTGCAGCCAGGTCCACAAGCAGTGAGCAGTAAGAAATCTGTGGGCATTCACAATAGGATAGATCAAAAAGGAATTACACTGCTTTGCAGACACAAGATGCAATGCTGATTAATCTGAAAACAAGCGAACATTTCTGATATCTTCAAAAATTTTAGGCAATATAAGGATTCTCTTTTTCTTCCTCAATTATTCTTCTTACATACACCCACATACATAGCCACTTCAGCTCAAATTTTCACAAATAATTAAGCATGGAGATAAAACAAACATAGCAAAGGTCCAAACTTGCAACTTGGAAACTGAAGGTATAATAGTTCTCTGGACTTTTCCAATAGGGAATGTTCTAATGCTTTTAAAATACCAGGAAAAACTCAAATGCAGATACTGTAGTGAAATTACTAGCAGGCATAACAGATTAAAAAAAATAGGAGAGCCAACAGCTAGAGCATAAGGCTGTCAGAAGGTTCAATACTATTACTTGCTCCAACATTAACCATCATCTGAGTAGGAACCAATCACTTCACTTTTCTATACCTCAAGATTCCACCACACAGAATGGGAATAATTGCTTTTCTTTACAAAGCACCTTAAAGTACATGGATGAAAAGCAGTTTACAACATGTGTTTTAGATGTTAACTTTCCTAGGCACATGTTACTTCCTGGCTTCTTAAGCCTCCACTACTCCACTGCTACATGTTATAAAGATTAGAAAGTATTAATTCTTACATGCTGTTGATGCTTTTGAGTTACTGAATTTATGACACTGTGAAAAACAGAAAAAGCTATCAGAACTTGCTATGACCTTACATTTTCTGACATTCTTTGCGCTCTCCCAGCATGGGGTCTCCCAGCTCTCCCACAATTGTTGCTTCCACTTCATAGTGGACAATGAGGGCTTTCTCAGATGGATGCACATCTATATTGCCTCCTTTTACCTTCCTGATGCAAAGAACAACAAGAAAAAAATTATTATTGATTAAATGAAAAGCTCAGAAAACATACCAGTACACAGATCAGTAACAACAATCTGTCTCTAGTTTCATCCAGACTCTACACCCAAGCATTGCCTTCCTTCCACACCATATTTCCTTATTTCACACAGCTGCATCAAACCTTAGTGCTAGTGGCATATTCTTAAGTATTGCCTCTAGTACATACTGAAACATGCAAGCCACTGGTCAAATCTTAGTCACAGAAGTCAAGTAAGGAATAAACAGGATAAATATTTGATTTCTAAGTCTCCCAGCTCTCTTAAGGAGCTACAACCAGGAAAAAGATGCATTTCACAGAGAAGGTGAATTTCCCAGTTGAGACCCTGTTACATCATCAGTAGAGCAAAATCTTCTGCTAGTAGCATTGATCTAGTGGCATGTGTATAGTCACTTACAAAAGGAAATTATTCCTCAAAGACCCTCTTGGTAGGCCTAGTTAAATCTTAACACTTAAAAATCCACCAAGAATGAATTACAAAAAATTTGTATTTCAAATTCACTAATCCCTCCTCAAGCACGAACCTCTTCTCTACTGTTCATTACATCATTGTGTTTGTTGCTAGGCTCAGGGATTACCAGATCAACAGCTGCCATTATCAGGTATAAATCAAGCATATCTATCTGCTTTACTACAGCTACAGATAGTTTGGAAAAGCGTTCTGCAGGAATGCACTCTGGGTATGTCTCTGCCAAAAGAAGCTCTTCTGGCCTCTCCTCCCTTGTGCCAGCAACTCCATGTCCATGCAGACATACAAGGGCCATGAGAACAGGAGATGGATAAAAGGCCATGAAGCTACATCTCACTTCTATTTTCAAGTCGTGGCAGAACCACATCCAGAGAACAATTACATGTTTCTGTCTTTGGTGGTAAAGCTGATCCTTGCCCCTTTTCCCATTGGTATTGCCAGTATAGTATGTACAGCCATGCCATAAACCAGACTGCTAAAACACTGCAGATTAAAAACAACTCCCTAATGTGGGTTTGGTTTTTGGTGGGTGGTTTGTTTGTTTGTTTTGAGGTTTTGTTTGGGTGTGTGGGATTTTTGTTTTATTTTGTTTGTTTTTAAGACAGATCATGTCAATAAACAGATTTACAGGTGGCTTCACCAGTAGTTGGATCAGCATAGATGAAACAGTAGCTAGCTACAGCATCAGGTCAATTAGCCCAGGGAAAACTACTTCAGTCTCATAGCGCTGGAAACATTAGCAAATCCAGATGCAGCCTTCAGTGTAACCACTCTCTTCAGAAAATGTGTTTGAAATGCATGCCTCCATCTACCCAGCTACTATGTTGCCTGCTTCCCCTTCTGCAGAATACAACTACAAAGAATACCTTTTTTCTTGAGATACAGTTACCCCAAAAAAACCCACAAACCACAGAAAGGTCTGCTGTGGGAAGTGAAGAGTCTAATTCAACTATCAGCCTTACGAAGTTACAGGGCAAACAATACAACACACTGCTAAAGAGCAACATCTTCCTTGATGAGATTGTAGATCTATGTATCACTTCAGGTTTTTTTGAAGAGACTTACAGGGTTTTTTTTCCTTTAATAGCGCTTTGAAACAGATGCGTTATTACAGTCCGTTCTCTGTTCTCACAAGGTCCAGCCTTGCAGGGCAGAAACCTTGCAGCAAATCTTTTTCAAAAGAAACCTGCCCTCACTGCTCACCCCCAAATATATTTCCCCCATATTCAGACCTACCATAAGATCCCAAGCACAAATGTCAAACAGTCAAACCTCTGTTGAGTGACAGCTTGGTAATATTTACAGATGCAAAGAAAACAATGGCTGGAGGACAAGCAGCCTGCAGGAGCTGAGTATAGTTTTCCAATAACCAAGCTGAACTAACAGCTCATCATTGCCAAAAGGATTAGATCTTCCCATGTTTTTCCTGCTCCTGGCAGTGACCTTGGTGTAAGGGCTCGTGAAACCCTTTCGAAGCCACTTCCAGCAATCCAACAGAAAACTCTTCATGTTTTGGCAGAGGGAGTTTTAACATGCTGTGGAATTAAAGTGCTCTATTGAAAGGAAATAACACTTCCTATTGATGAGCATGGATAAAAAGGAAGGGGCGAGACCTTTTGGCAGCAGTAGACTGCTGATGAGCATAGTGACCAGCAGAACTTCAGCCTAACACTACTTAAACAGTTTTAACATTTCCCATATTTAATTTTTTCCTTAAGAGGAACAGATGGATAAGCCAAACAGCTACAGAAATTTTCTGCCCTCTCACACTCATAGCCATCCTCATTACCTGAGCTATTTCCTAGCTAACAGTCACAAATCAATTCACATTCAAATTCCTTCTCTGCAAAAAATCTTACTGTGTGAACTGCTGGAAGACCTACACTAAAATGCACTACACAGTCACTAAAGTTGTTTTCCATTTGGAAACCACTGCATTCAGATTGCCAGCATCACATTAAAAAGAAAAAAAAAAAAATCCTCCCTCCCAAAGCAACAAACATCTACAAACATCTACTTTACTGATTTTCTATCCATCTTGTCACTCCATAAAACACTTAAAAATACAGACACTCTTAAAACTGGAAGAAGCAGCAATGCACTGGGGAGCTTTCACACACATCAGCCTGTCCTTTCACTTCACTGCCTGCTTTGCCAACAAGAATCCTGTCCTATTAAAGGTTTAAAAGAGGAAGGGCTTTCCTACAGACAAAAGGTGTGCCAGCTGAGCTCACATAACCTAAGCTGGTGTGTGAATACCCTTTATTAACTAATTCCTTCGGGGGAAAAAGCAAACACAAACTATCCTAATTGCAAGTGGCACAAATTGCACACGTGAATAAGGCTGAAAATCCAATAACAAATCCCAGCAAGTCAGACTTGGTGGGAGGGAGACTGCTCATAGAGGATGACAAAGGGAAACAGGGATCAGAGGGGTAACCAGACTTGCACACAAGCCCAGTCACATTAACAGCATGGTTGATGTTTTTCAGTTTGTCCTCCCTAAAAAGCAAGGAAACTACACTTGTAGCAGTGATGACTACAAAATAAAGAAGAGTCTTCCAAAAACACATAAGATGGCACAAACAGAACATGAAAGGCTAAAAATAGGCACTGTTCTAAAGTTACAGTTATCTATTTAATTACAGATGGCTGTTTGATTTTTATCTGTTATGACATTTACATGACAGAACTAATGTCCAAAGATTATCGAGAGGTTTTTCCCCACTGTTATGATTATGGGTCTTAATATGTGGCATATGAGGAAGAAAAAACAAGGGAAAACCCAGACAGCCTAAACAGTAAGTTCTGTACATGCTAATAACATGGAAAGGAAAGTGTTGGGGGAAGGGGGGTGTAGGGGAGAAGAAAAGGAAAAAAACAAACAAACAAAAGACCAGGAGCTCCACATCTTTTGTCCTTCAAGATGTGAAGGATAAAATCACCTGCATGGCAACAGAAAGTGGCACTGTTCACACATCAAATCTTAGCAGAGGCCTAGATGGCCTGACATCTTTCGGGACTGCTAGCACTTTTTTTCTGAACACAACTGATGGACATTCACTAGTTGCCTACTTGGACCCTTTTCTTTAGGCTGACTGGTCTCACTGCCAAACAGATAGATAAAGGCATCATTCATTCATCATATCCTTAACGTCAAACCCAGATCACCCACTTTACACACCACAGTTACCTCTCAGGATCATCTCCAGGATCAGCCTTCACCTCATTTTCCCATCCTTCCTCCCAATCTTCCTTTATGTGGACACATACAGCACCTCAATTCTCACAATACTCATTCTCTCATCTTCAGTTTACCATCCCAACTCCTAAGACATTCCATTTGTCCCACATCATCATCTGTCCCCCCCCAATCTGTCAAGCCAGTTATCTGTCCCCTCCAATCCACCAATCCACCAAACCAGTTTGTCTTTCCTAGTTACACCCAGAACATGCCCTTAGTGCCTGATATCCTTTCCCAGCCCGTCTATTCCTCAAAGCAACCACCTGTCCCACCCCAACCCCTAATATCCACACAACAATCCACTTATCTAATAGCATCCATTCTCCTCTCCACTTGCTGCCACCTCAGAGCCTCATCCCAAACGCATACCACAAAATGCCATCACAGCCGTCCCCAAACCAGTGCACTCCTTCGAACTGCCACCTTCCCCCAACCAGTTACCACCAGCATACTACCCATTCCATCTCTCAGCCTACCCTAAACCCACCTTACGACCGTCATTCATCCCTAACTCAGCCTCCCAGCCCCTCCTTACAACACTGGGCAGCCACCCCTCAGCCTGCTCCAAACAAACTTATCTCTCATTCCCAAACCATTCAAACCAAAGCTTACTACCCATCTTCTGCCTCCATGCCCCAACCTCCAGTCACCTCCCAAACCTGTCACTGCTCAACCCCAGTCACTCCACCCAATCTGTGACTTCCCATCTCATAACCTCCCATTCATTCTCAAGCCAGCCCTCACCACAACCTGCAGCCTCTCAAGCCCACACCCCATCCCCTCCCCGCAGCCTCTTCTTGCCCCCTGACTACACAACCCCCCACCCAGCCCCCACCACAGGCCGTAACGCCTCAGCTCCACTGTGCTCCCGCACCCCACAACCTCCCACCCACCCCCCAGCACCTCAGTCTGCCACCCCACACACCCCACGCCGCCCCTCAGGACAACCTGCCGCGCCTCAGCCCCACTCCCAGCCCCCACCTCAACCTGCCGCGCCTCAGCCCCACAGCTCCCTTCCACCCCTCAGAACATGACGCGCCTCCCCTCCGCACTCTGGCCAGGCCCCCCACTTACCTCTTGAGGTACGGGGCGTCCTCGCCCTGCATGGCGGCGGGGGGAGGCCCGGCCCGGGCGCGGCCCCGCTGCGCGGCTGTTACCAGGGAGAGCGCGAGCCCCGCCCCACCCCACCCCGCCGGCTAGGAACGCGCAAGCGCCGCCGCTCGGTCCGGCGGCCATCGCGCATGCGCACTGCGCGGGTCCTGCTGCGCTCCTCCCGCGCTCCTCTTGCGCGCCGTGCCGGCCACGCGCGGCCAGGCGCCCTCTGCAGGCGTGGGGGAGCCATTGTCTCACCGGGCCCGGCCCGAGGCATGAGGCGGCCTCCCTGCCCCGTGTGGCCTCCCCACCTCGTCTTTCCCGGAGACCGGGGCACGAAGCCGTGGTCCCCAGTGCCTCCTCAGGGTGCGAAGGCTGGGCAGCGGCCTCCACCCACCAAGCTAGGTAAGCTCCCCGGGCCGAGGGGCCTCGCAGACCAGGGGCTGTAGCCGACGCCCCTGAGGGCCGGGGCTGTCCCACAGGCTTCAGCACCCCGGTGGGGCCGTTACCAATTCCACCCGCTGCCTCGGGGTTTGTCTGCACCTTCACGGTGGGCCAGTAGGACATGGCGGCCTGCAGTCCCCACACAGGGCAGGCCGGGTGAGGCTGGTCCCTTAGCGAAGTTAATGGTACTGAGGAGAGTGAAGATCCATGTAGGGCATGGTCACAGGGCCTTGACCTGGGAGTCAAGAATCAGTCCTGCCCGTTCTCAGAGATCCCACCTGTTTAATACCTGGTACTTCAGGATGTTTTGAGCACTAGGAATAAGGAGACTTTATGCTCCTGGTTGCAATATTTAGGGGAGGATTGAAGAGCGGCTGTTGTGTTGTCCTGCCCCGTTATGGCCATCTGAGCTGTTGCTTTTCCTCAGCATCAGCTCTCAGCTAAGCCCAGTTTTAAGGCAGCCTTGGTCAGCAAGGTGTTTTGAAACATAGTCTTCCTCTTGAGTTAGTAGCACTTTCACTCAGCTACCAATGCAGGAGGTGTGGGGTGGTGACACATCTGTGGCTCCAGCCTCAGATGCGTGGCTGTAAATCCAAAATCGATGTTGGAAAGTTACGCTGTACAGCCAGCACCTCAGTCCTCTGTCTCTTTCCTTTGTTTCCTAGGCACTCTAAATAACAACCAAACAGCATCATATCCAAAAGGGATCAGAAACGATCTTAATGGGCTGAAGTTTATCTAAAGTTTGTATCAGAGCAGCATTGAGTCCAGAATGGAGACTCATCTAAGCTGTTGGTTATAATATCCATGACAGAAGTAAAACAGGCCCATCCCAGCTGCCCATGGGTCCTGCTGACCATCTGAGTAGGAACTAAATGGATAACACATAGAACTAGAGGCAGCAGCATCTTGTTGGCTTTTTAAACTCTCTGTCTGTATTTCCTCAAAATAGGATTTTCATTTCTGCTTGTTTTTTGTAAAATGCAATAAAACTGTTGCATGGGATTTGCATACATTATTTATTTAAAGAGTTATGTGAGAAGCGGGGACTGTTGTTTGCGTTTCACAATAGAAAGACAATACCACTCTGTAGCAATTAACAGCAGTTAAGTATAAGATGCAGGGCAGATCCCTGCATGTGTTGTTTTCTGGAGTGCTCTTTGCTGGACTGCAGCCCCGTTACATACAGTTGAAATGACTGTCTACCCAGAGTTGTAGGGATAATGCACAAATAAATACTAGTCATGTACCTAAACTTTAGGTTTTATTGTGGCAAAATATTAAGAATAAATACTTAATGTCTACTGATCCTATTGAACACTAACAATTTTTATATTTTCATGATCTGTAACAGAACAGCAAAAAATATTTTGTGGTTTCCATACTGTGCCCTGCCTGTGTCTTAACAGAAAATGGAAAAAGAAAGTATCCTGTGAAATATGAAGTGCTACTTTAGAGTAATGAATGTACAAAACATTGCTAGAACATAACACTTTTGTTACTGTCCTCATTCTGGTTTTTATCACAGTAATATTTTGTATTAATTCCTGTCAAAGAGAAAAATATATATGATTACCTGATCAGAGCAACAGTTCTTCAGTGATGTCGGCAGCTCTTCAGATAAAGCCAAGCGTTAAACTTTGCAGTCCTATAAATAAATACTCTGGTGTTTTTGGAGTGCCAAGTACCTGACAATCTCTATCTGTTTCACTGCAAATTTCTTTTTTTAGTCTGGTTACATATGCCTACAAGTAGAGAATAGTTGTAGGTGCCTATGATAGAGCAGGTCAAAGATTACAAGATGAGAATGATACAAAAGAATGTGGGACCTGAAGAATATGGGAAAATAAACATTTATTGCAGTTAAGCGTGCCATGATGTTTGGGCTAAAATTGGCTGTTTGTCAGAGAGTAAAAGGGCAGCAGCGCTTGTCTTAGCCTGACAGAGTCCAAATGAAAACACCTCAGCTGTGGAGCGACTGAGCCACAAGCAGTGCCACGATCAGATAATTTTGCCTGTCGGCAGCAGCCAGGTGATGCTGGGTTTAGAAAACCACATGGCACAAACACTGAAAACTTTGCTGTGCATGGTAGATTCTTCTAAAATTAAATTGTAAACCAAATGCTGTCCAAGGTGTGGTTCTACAGACGTTCCCTGAGCTGTTGATGTTGCTTTGCACAATTTCTTATATCCCTTTTGTTACAGTGTGTTGTGGTTTATGGCATTACCACAGGACCCTGGAGATTCCCCTCACCTGCATGGTAGAAGCATACAAAAAGAGGAGGAGTGGTGTTTGAGTCAGAAGTGTGATTGCTTTGCAGAAATAAGCTGGAATGTGCAGTATTTCTGGATTTCTCCTCTTTTGTTTTCTTTGGGTGGTTTGGGGGTTCCTTTTCTTAGAGCAGTTTTAAGAAATACTGTTCTAGAGTCAGGTAGAAGAAAAGATTTTTTCAGTGGGGGAATGTAAAGAAGGGTTGAAAAGAGCATGGGAGGTGCAGAGAAAGGCAGAATAGGAAAAGAATGGTGGAGGAAGCTGTATGAAGAGAAGTTAGGTAGTTAGGTAAGAGGGGAGTGAAGCCAGTGGGTTAACAGAAGAAGATGAAAGAGAACTCTAGAGTGTTCTCAAGTTAAATATATGGTAGAATAAGAGCAGAAGAGATGGAAAACAATTTTGTTGTTTGCGTTAAAAAAGCAAAAACCCTTTAATATTTTTAAGGAAGCACACTTTTATGCAAAAAAAAAGAGATTCTTTGTCTTTTTTTTTTTCTCAAGATGTGTCCAGATGTTCTTAACAAGCTAGACAGAATACACTCTGCGACACTGGAGCAACACACACTATACTGTCTCCTGGTAACTTAAGATTATTTCTTCCTATTTGTTCTCTTAATATAAAACAAATTAATTATGACTGAAAAGTGCTGATGCTAAGCCTGATTTTGAAGTCAACAAAGATGTTTCCATTGTCTTCAGTGAGCTTTATATGGGTCTTTGATATATAACCACGAGACTGCATGTCAAAAATGCCTTGGGGTCTGATTTCTTCAAAGTTTCATTGACTCCTACACATATTTTTCATGTCATTGTGATAACCAACATTGCTTTTCTATAGCAAATGGAATTGTTAAAATGTAATAGATTAAATTCTGTTATGTGGAATTAAGAAACCAATGCAACCCTGAGATTTGTAATTTCTTCATCAAAGATTGCATCTTGCTCTCAGAAAAAAAGAATATGGGTAGATTTCAGGAGAAAAATAGTGACTACAGGATATTTTCCTAGACCTTGTAAAAATGAACTATGTATAAAACTCCTTAAGGCCTTTTATTAGCTAAGTACAGCAATCTGAAGGAATGGCTTTCAGACAAACATTTTAAGCGATTAGACTATGCTGCTCAGTGGGGGATGGAGATGATGATGATGTTCTGATGTGCTGTTGCATAATAAGTAACTGAGGTATGGAGGTAATAAACCCTGGGCTTAAAAGTTTATATTGGAAGGAAGAAGTGAGACGAGGCAAAGCAAAATCTGATATGGAAAGGGAAAGTCTGGCTTAACTCTTCTGGTTGAAATTAATTTTGGGACACAGATCAAGGTGATTTTTGAATGCCTTTTTGATCAGCAATGACAGGGGCATCTGTGCAAGTGAAAGGCTTTTTCAATATGGTACATGATCCCACTGATAAAGACTGGGTGCTCTTGTTATCCTTGAACATGAGAATTCACAAAAATGAAAACAGTCTTTATGGAGAGCTTGATTTGTATTTTATAATGATCTCATTCAACACTGACCTAAGAAAATGCATCAATTTGTGGCTCATTTAAACCAGTGAAGAAACTTGTTAATATCTGTAGGTTTTCATTGTTTCAAATGTAGAAAGAAAAATCTAAAGATGTGAACAGAAGAAGACCTCTGCATAGAGAAGCAGAGCTTTTTTTAACTAGACATCACAGAGCAAAGGGATCCTGTTTTCTCCCTTGGTTTATCCAAATCAGAATTGCTCACTTCCACGACAGTGGTCTTGTTTGATGGCCTTGTACGCTTGTTCACTTGGCTGAATGAGTATTTCCAGCTGGTGATAAACTGACCTCTGCCATCTTGTGCCTCAGTGCTATTCAGCAGCTGGAGTGTTATAAACTCTGCATGTGCAGACCTGTGCAAGCCTGCGGGCAGGAATACAGTGCCCAAGCTCAGCTGCAGCTGATGATGTGACAAAGCAACCATCTGTGTAGACTTTGAGTGCCTAACTTGAGACTTGAGAGTTGCTACTTAGGCAAAAATACCAGTTTACTCATGTCCCAAGCAAGACTGATCTACAAAGTGTTGGAAGATATAAAATGTACCACAATGGTGCTACGTTACCTCTTTTTTTCATTGAGTTATCAACCCTTTAAGAGGGAGTTTTGCTGTGAACAACACAGAACAGTATGTTGTGTATTTTCCTAGAATTATTTAGGTTGGAAAAGACCTTTAAGATCATCGAGTCCAACAGTAAACCTGACCCTGTGAAGTCCACCACAAAACCATGTCCCTAAGTGCCACATCTGCACATCAATATGTTCTCTGTGTGTATGTGTGTGTGTGTGTATTCAGTATGTATGGTGATTTCTGCTTATTTTCTGACAAACAACCTGAAATGCAGTATCCCTATCCAAAGAGCCAAGGATGTGCTTTCAGTTTGGGTTGATTTTAATTGGACTAAGGCAAACATAGAAAGATTAAATACAAGAGTGTCCATACAAGAGTGAGCAGATGGCCTATCTCTGCTAGCACCATCTTGTGGGCCCCAGTGACAGTGATGGAGATTCTTGTGCAAAATCCTGGTTCTGCTGAAGTCAATGAGAGTTTTACTGTTGACCCTGATGGGGACAGAATTTCACCTCTTAATGTTTATTAGATGCAGCAGGCAGAAAGCAGACTCATAGCTATAAAGGCTGTGACATTTTATGGTTCTGACTCTGCAACCACTCAAGCACATGCTTAATGTTGCCACAGTAATAAAGTTAAGCACCAGCTTAAGTGTTTTCAAGAAGAGGTCTTCTTTACACTTGAGCAAGTCTATATTTGATCATAAATCAGGAATTCCCCCTCTTCCTCATCCCTCCCCTTCAAAAGAAAAGGATTCTGCATGTGATCGTCAAATTCTTTCTACTTTGCTCAAAAATAATTACCTTTTTTTTTAGGTTTTTGTCAAAAAAAGCAAAAAGAGAGTAAGGAATGAGTACCTCAGCTGAAGTGATTTTGCTCAGGTGACATTTGACTTAAAGCGAGTTACTAATTTCAAACAGATTCAAAGGGGAAATTTCTGATTCCAACTATTTATTATAAATATCTCGGACAATGTTTACTTAGAAAAAGTGAAGATCTTACACAACACTTTACAGCCAAAATCTTTCTCATTAAGTTTTGAACTATCCTGGGCAACACTAGCCTTGTTTGTCATATCAGGGCAAATCCTGCTTCTTTTGCGGATAGCAGCATCTGTGTATTTGTTTCCACTTACTTTTAACCAAAGCATGTGAGAAGCATAGCAGAGTAGAAGCACAAGGAGAGGCATTTAAGCTAGATTAATGCAGACCTGAAATCAAGCATGAAATTTTAGTGGGATAGCACTTAACCAGTGGAATAGTTTACCTTAGGATTTATGGCTGGATGCTTCTCCATTATTATTAGTCTTTATGTCAGGAGTAGATGCCTTTGTGAAACAAATGCTCCTGCTTAAGCAGACTCATAGGTTCATAGCAAACTGTGCTGAAGCAACCTCTTTTAGTCTATCCCCTTGCCCCAAGTTAAATAATTTGTACTCATATTGCTCCTGTCACTAATTCAGTCTTCAGTGATGGGCATTATAGTCTTCCTGGGGAATCTGTTCCAGCACTGAATTGTTGTTGCTGCAAGAAAATCATTCCTTTTTTGTATCAAAGCTACTCAGTCAGCCCATGTTTTTCTTGAAGAGCCATGCCCAAACCTGGGTACAGTACTTCAGCTGGAGTCTTTTCAGTGCTGAATGGGTAAGAAGGATAACTTCATATCGTTTATGGGGATGGAGTAATCCCTCCACTTGGTAGTGATAAGGCTGGTCTTGATGTGGGGATCAATGAGTGGGGGTCTTTGTTGTATTTTATACTCAAGGGCCAACTAGATGGTCATGGAAGTCACTCCTGGTTTTAAATCTGATAATGTCGATGATGAATGTACAGTACATTCCTTCACGGGTTCTGTTCATATGCTAATTTGATTTTTTTACATTGTGGTTTGTAATAATAAAGGTATTAGTCCACTGGGTTGGGTGGATGATCAGTCAGTTTTAAACTCATCAGAAATCTAAGCAGATGCTATATTTCTGTTTGATTTAGTGCACTTGCACTTTCTATTTGGTCTTCCCAGAACTATCTATGGCAATGTGGCTGGGGTGGAAACTAGAAAAATGTATACAACAGAGATAGTTGTAAGAAAAAATGTAACTGATGTGACAGTCAGCTGGGAGTCAATGACAGGCAAGATGCAGATAGTGAAGGCTCATCATGGGAGCTGTGGCTGCATTTTCATCACAGTTAGGAGAGCCTTAAGGCTGTATTTGCTTGCTGCCTGGACCCCACCTTGTGCTCCACCTAGGCCATCAGTTCTGGCTGGAATTATATCAGGCAAGATAGCTTTTCCCAAGGAGCTTCCCAAAATGCCTCTGATGAGTGGATGTGACGTGCAGGCAGCCTGAGCTCTGGAGCAGTGTGCATTCCAGGTGGTATCCTAGCTGGCTCAGCACAGCAACAGCCAGAGGGATCACTGGCTGTGAAACAGGGGGAAGGAACATCAGGAGAGTGTGTGGAGTGCCTGGAAGAGACTGTGTTAGACAAGGAAGGTGCTGGTGTTATAAACAAAGTGTGTGTGGGGCAGCGGGAAATCTGAGAGGTGGAAGGGAAAGTGGGGTGAAGAAATATTCTTCACTGTCCCAGCTGTACTTTCCAGGAGTCTGGAAAGCACTGGGGGAAGGAAGGATCAGGTGCTGGTCTGGCCGGCCCATGGGTAAGAAAATATGAGAGCCCAGGAGTTCAGCTCTAGTAATTACTCTTTCTCATGAGCTTCTGGGTTACAGTAATGGAAGTTTTACAATGCTGTTGAGCAGTGTGTTGAAAAAACAATCCTTCAGCTTTCAACTAATTTAGTTACCATCTGCCCACTTAATTTTGCAGAGTATGCCTTTTCTTCATTACACCTCCTACATATGCATCTGTACAAGCACAGAGTAGCACATGGGTGTGTGACTCAGGATTTTCCGTAGAAATGGGAAACGCTGTTGTCACTGATGCACTTTGTGGGCAGAATGGGATAATGCTCCATCACTGTAGTCCCTCCGCAGGCTGTGGGCATTTTGCTGTGAGGACCTGTGGTCTGTTACTCAATGTATTCTAGACAGACGCAGAAAGTGTGAAATGCATAAATAAGAAGTGCTTTGTGCTACGAAGCTCCAACATTGGTGTTTGTATAGATGTCTGAGTTTTATTTTGTGCCTTCTGTACAAAACTCAATTCACTGCTGGATTTCAGATTCCAAAGTTAACATATTAAAGTTGTCCTTAGTTCACCCAGCTCTGGCTAAGTATTGCATCTCATATGATTCATAAGATTTCCCTGGAACCCAGTGGCATATCAGTTGTCATGGCAAGGCACAGCGAGGTGAGTTAATTAATAGCATTCCAACATATCCTGGGCTTTATTGGCTAGTAGTGAAGAATCCCAGAAGAAGGCAAGCACTGTAATTGTGCCAGATCCATTCTGTGTTTCCTAAAGTTTTGTTCTTGAATTTTTTCATATGTATTATATTGTCTTGATGCCAGTGCTCATGGTCTCTGAAATTAAAAGCATTCCTCATAAAGGGGATTATGAGATTAAAAATATGGCTCGTAAAGAACATGTTGGTCCTCACTGGGAGGATGATAGACGTAAAAACATCAAATTACTGATGTCACCAAATAAAATGAATTTAGGAGATAACAGTGCATTTTAAAATAAATAGCGAGGATGTGTTAGATTTATGAACTGTAAGAACTTTCCTTCCCAGTATACTTATTCTTCATTTATCATTTTATAATAAGAAAACCACTTAAATTTAGTCTCGTACAAATGTCACTTACTAGCTTTCTTGCTAATCCAGAGGAAATATTATTGTAGTGGTCCCTGGGGTCCAATGTCTAGGTGTTGGATACATGATAAACTTACTTGAAGCTTTCTTAGTGAGATATAGTCCTCTGGAGACAGCTGTGGATTTAATTTTTCAATCTTTAGTACAACTTAACCCCTTAAAAAGAAGATTTAAGTTTCCCTTGTCAGGTCACTTAAGAGTTTCTTCTTTTATTTTATTCTTTTTTTTTACTTCTTCTGCTACTTGCCCAGACTTCTAATCCTCAGCCTCTGGAGGAAACATTTAAACATCTTGAACTTCTCGTCTCTGGATTATTTTTTGCTTCCAGAGGACAACACACATACATTTGGCTTTTGGATGGTTCTAGTCTGAGAGCTCATCTAGGAAGTGTTCATGCAAAGCAAATAGTTTTCAGTCTTGATCATTTAGGTGCCTTCTTTTAGTTCTGAACAAAGGTGGGTTTTGCAGATTTTGAACTGTTCCTGTGAGTAAGAGCAATATTTCCCAAGTAGGGATGTGTTTATAGTTTCTGCAGTTCATGTTCCCATGTGTTTATGCTGTCCAGGAGTTGGGCTTAATCTGGTTTTCTTGCTCCTTGATACTTATCACTTGGTTTTCCAGAAACTGAGTTTAATGTTCCAAGGCATGCACAGGATTTAACTGCATAGTTCCTAATATTGTGAAAACTCCACAGTTAACTCAAACACTTAAAGGATGAAGGCTACCCGAGCCAGCAATGTCACCGGTATACTACACCTGAACTGCAGGGGTATTATACTTTTACTGATACTGTAAAAATGCTGCTTACAGCTCCTGACCCCCTCTGATTTCCCTGGTGTGCAATTGCACCTGGCTTCTGCCAGATGGTTCCTTGTCAGGACCTAAAGGTGGAAGAGCCCTTTCAAGATCACTTATCAGATTTGTTCCCTACAGTCAGCTTGTCTTTTTTCCTTTCAGCTGGCTTTCCTTGGGCTTCCTAAGGAAATTAGTTTTATCTTGCCTTGCCTATCCATGCATTCATCAGGTCTCTTCCTCGCTTCAATAAACTTCATGACTTGTTGGCCAAGTGCAATCACCATTGAAAGATGTGTGCAGAGTTTGAAAGTTAATTAAGTTTCTGGAGGTTTGTGTGCTCTGGCTGCCAGGTAAATAAGAGAGACCCATGATCAGGAGTGCACTGAGGGAGAGTTAACTAGAGTTCAGTTCTTTGGCAGCAGTGAGGGGTCAGTCCCCCTGTGCATACTAGTCAGACAGGCAGACAGCACAGATGAATGGGCTGGCCAAGCTGTCCTGGAGCAGCTCTGGATGGGCTGCAGCACAGGCAGTTTCTTGTCCAGAGAGGACCTTTCACAACAGTCAGAGGAGGTATGAGACTTACTTCAGGTAGAAGCAGTTAAGGCACAAATCTAAAAGAAATTAAGTGTCTTTTTGCTCCATGGCTCACAGAACAACACGTTTTCCAGTCTAGTTTTAGCTGCACTAACAGAAACACACCACTGCTGTGAAATGTGCTGCTGTACTGGATCAGAGAAATAACCAATCTGATGTCTGTCATCCTAGCCAACAGCTGGGAGGGGTCCACAAAGCTCCAGATCTGAAATCCTGGATCTTTACATCTCAGCCTCTCTAATAAGATAGGCATGTTGCAGAAGGTTAAATGGCCTCACTAACCCGTGGTCTGCCCACATCACTTATTTCTACAGGTCTGTTACTATCCATTGCACGCTCTGGTACCTCAGGTTGGAGTTTCTGTTTTGTCATGATGTTTGCACTCCAGAGAAAGGCTGTCCCCTCCTGGTATCACTGCTCTCATGCCCCAGCACATCACTAGCATGTGCTCTGGTATCCCCAGGATGGCAGACGTCATGCCTGGGTCTTTTAAGAGTTAAGGAAAATGTCTGCTGTGTCTCTGTGCGGGAGCAGGATGTAAGTGCTAAGAACCAGCCAAGGCACATTTCCTAGCTAATGGGTTTAGACTGTTTCCCTAGGCGTTGCTGCTGTTTGCTGTCAGGGACAAGATATCTGGGCAAGATGCTTCTTGCTCTGAGCAGACGGGTCGGTCATTTGCCATAGGTAGGAAAGACCCAGCTGAGAGGAAGTGAAAAGGCATGTTTTTCTGACAGTGCTGTGTGCAGGAGCTTTGATGGTATGGCTTCCCCGCCTTCTTTTGCTTTGGAATTGAAAATAAAGCCTTGACAGACTTTTTACCAAATCATTTCTGGCAGTTGTGTACCAGAGCTGAAAGAGGTTAAGAGTAGCTTACCTCCCACTTGCCCAGTTCACCCGCTGGTTTTTCTGTATTGCTTTCTGTGCTGTTTCCTGAGTGTGCAACATCCTCTTTATCCTGGCTCACCAATCCACTATCCTCTCTGGTCACTCCTGAAAACTCTCTTCTTATGTGCAGTCCACAATGTCTGAGGCAGCCAGTCTCCAGACCCCCTTCCTCTTTGGTTCGAGGGCTGTGCCTGCATTCTTAAATGCAGGGCGATGGGGGGATAGGAACTATACACACGCATGCACGCACAAGGCTACAACTGACTTGATCCTGCATTTACCAAAACCCACAAACCCTGTCACTCAGTCAGGAGGTTTTTTCTTAGCTTTCACTTAGAAAAGGAACTTTATCATGCGCTTAAGTCAACAGAGGGCAATATATGCAGAATTCAATACTGAGAAGAAATGCTTTTAAAAGACTATTCTAAGCAGCCCAGCCTTACTGTATCTGGAGTCACATATCACAGTGAAAGGCGGCATTCCATGCTGGACCTAAAACCTTCTCAGGCTCCATCAATTAAACCACCACATATGGGGTGGAAGAGACTCAGCAAGGAACTCTTACTAGGGTTCAATGAAAACCAGATGTTGTGGGCACAGCTGTCATGCTTCTTATCAAGAACAACAGAGCAGCCTCTGCTGCAATTTCATCAGGAACCCTGCCCTTCCTTCCCTTCAGCCCTAGCACTACTGAGAGTCCCTAGCCAGAACCAAATAAAATCCTCACGGCCGAAGCTTGCAGGAGTCCTCCCCAAATATTGCAATTTACATTAGCAGGCTGTTTATGGATCTCCAGGTCAGGGTCCCACTGTGACTGTCACTGTGCTTGAGACATCATGAGACAGGCTCCAACTCCCACCTAAGAGTGGCTTCACTTACTCCCTTAAAAATGTAATTTAGTGTTTGTCTGGAGCAAGAAGGATTAAAGGGCAAGAACTGTATATTCCCGCCATAGGGATAAAGCTCTGGCCAATTTCATGTACATGAATTATAATGGTTTACCCATAGGGCTTACATGCTGTGTTTAGTTGCTTTAGGTGGAATTCCAGATTGCTAAATTCCAATTGTATAAATGATAACAGATTGCTGCTGTAACTGCACCCGTGAAAGCTCACAGGAATTGTGTATGCCCTGAAGGGTTACCGGCAGTGAGCTCTGCTTTGGAAATGTGGTTCAAAGCGAGGGTTTCTCATGAGAGGTGAGAAGTCCTATCCCAAGGTTGAGTCTTTCCCCAAGGGCCTGTTTTGCTCTGCGTTTCCATCGGTCCTTTTGCCACACAGTAGACTGACTAGTCTACTGGTGACAACAACATTGTTATTGTTTGTACTTGTAAGTGATACACTGAAACAAAATTTACCTAAATATAATTACAAATAAACAAATAAAGAAGTGGAAGAAGATAAATAACCCTGCAAAAAAAGCAAACATTTTGTTTGGTCTGGCACAGAATTTTTTTTTTCGGATGAGAAAAGAGAAATATTTTAGTTTCCTGTCAACGCAAAACACTATTTTTTCTCAATTCCACGCTCAACTCAAAACCAAATTATTTTCATAGTAAACTTCCGAAGACTGCTGAGTGTAATTGGACCCAAGAGTGGGGTTTAGGTGGGTAAGGATTGTGACTAAGAGTTCAGGACTTCAACAAGTCAGACAATTAGTGCATCCATTGTCATAGTACTATTTCCCAGCTTGACACCCAAACACTTGTGTACAGTGTTGCTTTGAATAAGCCACCGAAGCTGCAGTCAGAACAATACAGGCAGTTGCTTTTCTGGCTGCAGCAAAGTCAGTTGTAAAGGTTACCACCTGCCAGCCAATCTGCAGCTGTTCTTCACTGCCTTCATAACTGCACGTGTGCTCTCTGCCTGTGCCTCTTCAATCAACGTGATCCTGTGATTTTCAGGAGCTTTAAAAAACTTGTTGTCAAAGATAAAACAAAAATTACTTGCTTTAGCCACATCTATTCCTGACAGCATATGCCAGGCATGAGCATGAGGGAGAAGAATTAATATAGGGGCCTTTTTAAGATGAAAAGACATCTTACAGCAATCCCGATAGCTTGTCTGTGTGGAAATCAGATTGCATACCAGGTGTTTTGTAATCAGAACATAGTAATTTAAAGGCAAACTGACTCTTTGTGACCTGCATGATATGTGGAGCTAGTGCATGTGTTTTTCTTTTCTGTGCAGCTGATGTGTTTCAGAAGTAGTGTGTAGAGCGCAGATCTGTAGACAGGTAGTTACCTACTAA
Organism: Streptopelia decaocto; assembly: GCF_964273445.1. Classification (NCBI taxonomy): domain Eukaryota; kingdom Metazoa; phylum Chordata; class Aves; order Columbiformes; family Columbidae; genus Streptopelia; species Streptopelia decaocto. The sequence goes on from NC_138659.1 coordinate 15,488,821, forward strand.
TATAAAACTAAGTCAAACTTCTCTTATATATATTCTGATGCTCCAAAAACAGATCTGCCTTGGATCTTGCAATGACTCATCAGAAGCCGTCTGATACCTCATTTTAAACCTGCTACCCTCAGGCAGACATTAGCTGCAAGTATTTTCACAAGAAGCTGCTCTAGCTGATCCTTCATTTTAATCTGTGATAAGCCTGATGTCCTAGAACTGCCTGATCTCATGGGGAGGAAGAAGACAGCACATGGAGGAACTATTTGTTTACCCACATAAATACAAACACATTCTTATTTAGACCGGAAGCTGTTTGAGGCAGTGACTGACACGCATTATGGCTGTGTCTACTGCTATTTTAGCATAGGGCTTCAGTTTATCCAGACATCCAGATTCTCTGGTGTCACTACTACCAACAAGAAAGCTGGCTAGCTGGCTTCAACTTTAGGAAGGCTCAAAACACCATTTGGGAAAGGAAACTAAGGTTGGTAAGTGGGTTTACTCACATTTCATCGCTGATCCTACAAGTAGTAATGCGTGCCATTGTGCCCATACTCAAGCCCCACACTTCTTCTTAATGGATATGTAAGGTATGCAGTAGTGCAGCTTCTGGGTAGACCAATACTACTCCTGTTCAGAATATGGGGTTAAGAGACAGTGTGAAGCAGTTGTAAGTTGTTTTTAGCAGCAGATGTTAAGATGCTGTTGTTGACAAATAGGCAGAGAATATAGTATCCACTCTTTGAAAAAAACTGCTATTTCTGTGGCCTTTTTCAGGCACTTCTGAAAACAAATCTGCAGTCCCAGCACCCTCCACAGTGCTGGCCCAGCGTTTGACTCCACTAGGACACCTCAGGGCTTAGGTTTCATGCTCAAAGTCACTGCTGTCTCTAAGCAAAGAGGTCACTTTGCTACACAATGGACATTGCCAAAACTACAGGCATGACAAATGTGAAACATGGTGTCAAATGTGGAACAGGTGGGCTCTGAGTTCCCAAGGGTGTCTTTTTTGTCGGTGACAAAGTGAGCTTGTGCAATGTCTTTCCAAAGCATTGACATACTGTCTTGATGCATCCGTTCCTGGCACAGTAACTGGCAAGTGACTGAATATAGATAAGCAAAGAGAAAGGGCTGGATTTGGGAGAAAACAAAGACATAAGCCAAGATTGTGCCTGGGCCCAGATATTCGTAAATTAGTTGGAAAGAGCCTGGTGTCTGTCTGGTAGATGCATAACCAGGAAGAAATTTGGGACTGAATTATTACAAGAGATGGCTGGAATTTCTAGGGCTATGTGAAAAACATTGCTCTTAGTTCAAGGAAGGACTCAGACTTTGGTGCAGTGGTACTAGAGCTGATTAACCACTGCCGTGATCCCACTCTCCTCAGCTGCACATTTTTGCTTCTCTTCTTGCATTTCTCTGGCAATCGCAAGCTCTGCACTGGGCTTGTTCACAGCACTGGCCAGACAGAAAAAGGCAACTGTTGTCACAAGATGAAATGGCTCAGCAGAGACCCCAATGATTTGCATTATTGGTAAGGCCACTGTGTAATGTGGCTGGATTGCTACCTCCTCCACACCGCCTTCCCAGGTGGCTGTTTCGGCCCCCCTATTGTAGCGCATGACAAATTCCTTTGTGTCAGCTGTGGGCTGGATTGGGGAACTGTTCCCACTCGAAAGAAAAATGAGTATATTTTTCTGAATAAGATTTATTCACTGCTCTGTTCACTGACACATTTGCCTGACCATGTAGACTGGAACAGCTGGGCAAGCAGCGTGCCAATGCAGTTAGGTGAGAATGAGTAGTACAGGATGGTACTTGGGGAAACAAGAAAGGCAGTAATACGCAGGGATGGTTTTGCCCCTAAATACTTTTAAAGAGTAACATCTTTAATAAGTAACACCGAAGCAGAGATCAGAGACTGACTGCTCCAAGGAAGCAAGTCATGTTGGAAAATATGCTTTAATTGATACATTGCTAAATGCTTCTTAGCATCTTCTGTAGCTGAACTACTAGCAGTTTTCCTTGATGGGGTCGAGGTCGTCTTCATTCTGCTCTCAGAAGCTGGGTCAGATGTTTGTCGGCAGTTGCAGTACTGTTCAGGACATATGGCATCCCTTTTGTATTAAAAACATCCAACTTTCTGATCGTGTGTTGCTGCATTATGGAGTGCTTACACTGCAGACAGCTGGAATAAACAACTTGAAAAGGGGAAACCCGTATGGGCACAGTGGGTGGAGGTCAGTGCAGTCAGTACAAAGCCCCCACCCCCTTGCTGGGTAGCTTTGCAACTCAGGAGGCTCGAAGCTGTACCATACAGAGTGCCTCCACTGCCAAAGGGCAAACAAGGTTTTGAAGCAGTACATGTTTCTCCTTGTCCCTTGAGGGCCTGATACTCCTCTGGGATGGAACATACTTATGATATACAGCCCCCTTTAGCAGCTTCAGTTCTCCATTCTAGAAATGCTTCAACTTCTCAGCCTACCCTCCCTTTCCTAGAATTTAGCCTACTGTAGTGGCCTGAATTGCCTTATTTTTCCAGCCAATATATTGGTCTAAGTTTGTTAATGGGAAGTTTGTCTTCTTTTGTTCTACTGTGTATTTTGTTAGCTAAAGCAAAAAGCTCTTACGCTTCTCCAGCTTTACCATTCCTGTATTCCCAGACAGCAATTTCTTCCAGCTAGCCTCTGCTGATGAGGTAGTCTGTACCATTTAAACAGATTAAATTAACCCAGGCAGATTGTAGTGCATAGAGTGGCTTGCTCTGCTGTACACAGTGGCAAAGCATGAAGTTGAATCTGTTGCTTCTCTTTGCTTGCTGTAATCACAGTATATTAGGACACACAGTTAGCAAAGAGGCATATTCTGTCTTCTGGCCTTCCTCTTGGATGCCCTGAACTGAAAAACAGTGAGAGAGAAACAAAATCCCCCTTTGAGATATAAAAGAGGGAGATGGGAGATCCTGGATAGTATCTGAGTTCCTTTGAAGTGAATACTGAACAGATTACCAAAAGTGTAATCGAATTAAAGCCACTCTTTGGAGCAGATATACTTTTACCCTGGCTAAGCAATTTTCTGGTTGAGTTTATCACTGTCCAGCACCTGCTCATTTCAGAGGGCGACACTCCAGACATGACTCTCAGCCAGCACCACCAGCCAGCAGTTCTCGCCTCTCGCCCGCCTCCACCCCCTGCACCACTCTAGACACACACCCTGATATAGAATGACAGCACATTGCCACAATTTAAATGACACTGCCTCTGCCACTTTGGAAGGACAGGTCCCCCAGAGAGCACCAGCCACAGCAGCTATTCACCCTTGCAAAAAGCATCTTTATCATGGCGTATAAGGCAGCACATTTGGCTTTTAAATCGCGTTGGCACAAGACAGATGAAGAACTCTGTCGACACAGTATGTCCTTCGTCTTGCATATGGCGATCCGAAATGACTTCTTTCAGAGTTACCTTTACCTGCTGGAAAACCTTCCCCTGGGTGAGTAGCTGGTGGGCAGGAGTGTCTGTGTGCGTGTGTGACCATGCTCTGGAAAGATGTGTCATGTTAGATGGTAGAATGCAAACACATTAACTACTACTACGTAGTAGTTTTGAGAAGCCCAGCTAGAGAGATTACGGTGCAAGCTAAACTATTCAGTGCTCTCTCTCTCAGCTCCTCCTAATTCAGTACCCTGCTGTTTTACCTAAATACTCCACAGGTGGTTATAGCGGGGAAAGGGAGAGATCACAAGAGTGAAAGGATGTTCGCTTTCTGGCTGATGGTACCTTTTTTTGTCACTGTTTAAGTAAAATGTGCATTGACCAGTTGGGAACTTGGAGGGACAAAAGCAAAACTAGCCGAGCTGACAGACCTTGCCTGTCAAGTGCCTGATAGCTATTTTGTTGTCATTCCATGCATCGTTAGCCTTGCCTTATGTATTATTTTGCAAAAATGCTTGAAAGGTAATGATTTTTAATTTTTTTTTTTTAAGTCTCTGCAGTCCAGATCTCTGCAGCAGTCTGTCTGGCCTATTGTTTGTTATCTGGGAGGAAAATGTTCTAAAATGTTTATAGTCAAATTTCAGTGAAAGCCTCTGGTACAGGATGCCAAGGCATTATTTTTTTTTTATATACGGAAAATGAATATTCATTTCTAATGAAAATTTGACCCTGAATAAGAACCAGAATTTCCCGAGAACAATATAGGTTAAAAGTAGATTTGAGTTGCGTATGTATTACGTTAGCATGTCTGTTTTTAAGCAGAAATATTCAGCCTCCACTTAGTGTTAGAATTGTGGGATTTTAGGGTGGAAAGGATGTGAATTCTTGAGGGCTCCTTCCTAATTGAAAGATCCATTTATATGAGTGGATTATCATACCTGAGGGTGTGAAACTATACAGACAACTCTGCTCAAGATAGTAGAATTAATAAGTCCTGTAAAGAAAAAAAGCATTTCCATGTTATCTTAGTATTCTGATGTGGCTTTTCACATACAGCAGTATCTGCAGCTGTTTTAAATGAGGCATGTAAGATAAATACTCCTATCCCTAGTGCTGGGTAGCTGTGAGCGATGGAAAGGAAGGAAAGATGGAGAGGAAGGAAAGTTAATTATGGGTAGATGTAATCTAAAGAAGTCTATGAAAATGTTAGTCTTTCATTTGTTTTGAAAATAAACACAACATATTAGAAACTGAGAAGGATTTCCTGCAGTGTTAACTGTTAGTGTAAGTACTAATAGATCTTTTTTACTCTAGAAGATACCATTATGAACATCTAGATTAGAAATGCGTGTGAGTCCAGCCTTCTTGTGAACATGCAGTGTGTCTGTTACTCCATGGTTATTGTAATGAAATAAAAGTATGTGTAAGGACAGGTACCATGAGGTAGCCAAGAAACTTCACAGCATGCCAAGGTGTCATGGTCTAGATGGGTAGGCAATCAGATGGGTAAAAAGTGGTTGGGTCATTGGGTTCAGAAAGTCGTGGTCAAATCTCAGGGTCAGTGGAGTACCACAAGGGTCTGCTTTGGACATCTTCTGCTTGACATCAGTAACCTGGAGGAGGTGAAGGACTGCTTGCTCATCACATTTGCGGGTTGTGGCCAACTGGCAGGATTTGGCTGGAAGTTGTAGGTCTCAACTGCCATTCAGAGGCTGCAGGAAGGAGACAGTGGGAACCTAATGAAATTCAAATTCACTGAAATTCAAAGTCAAGTGCCAAGTCCTGTACCTGGAAAGGAAGAACCTTTGGCAGCAACAACACAGGCTGGGCAGTGGCTGGCAGGGGGAGCAGCCCTGCTGGTAGGGTTTTGGTAGACAACAACTGAACATGAACCAGCGGTGTGTCCTGGCAGCAAAGAGGACCAACAGTATCCTGGGCTGTATTAACAAAAGCATAGCTCGTTGACCAAGGGAAGTGATTAACCCCTTTTATGCAGTAGCCATTTGATCATGTGCGTGAAGTCTTGAACTCCCAGTGCTGGGAACGACATGGAGTGAGTTGGGTGACCTCCAAGGTGGTGAGGGATCTGCAGCATGTGCCCTGTGAAGAGAGAGTGAATGGGGCATATTCAGCCAGAAGAGACAGCTTGAGGGAGACCAAATATCAGCCTCCCAGTACCTGCAAGAAGATCATAAAGAGAATGAAGCTGAGCTACTCACAGTGGAGTGGGGACAGTAGGCAGTGGCCATAATGAAAACAAAAGAAATTCAGACTGGCTGTAAGGAAAATCTCTTTCCCCATGAGGACAGTCAGGCATTGGAACAGGTTTCCCAGGGAGGTCCTACAGTTCTCAGTCAGTCACTGGAGACTTTCAAAGCCTAGGTGAATTAAGTTCTGGTGAACCTTATCTGACCTCATGTCTGTCCCTGCTTTGAGCAGGAGTTTGGACTAGAGATCTCTTTAGGTCCATTCTAACTTGGATTATTGTGTGATCCAGTGCTTTCTGTGATAGAGAGGACAGAATGTGGTGGGTCTGAACATCTCTGCAGAATGACATTTTCCAGTTCAGTTTGGAGTGGAACTGAGTAGAAATGAACTGAACTTTTCAAACCTCAAGACTAGATCCAGATATCTGTATGTAAACAGAATTAAATTACTAAAGCAACACTAAAACGGTGACCTAGCAGGGTAGTTAAGCCTGTGCTTAACCCTAAACATGAATAATAACACTGAAATTATGCCCCACATTAGAACTTACAGTGCTGCCCAGGGTCAGCAAGTTAGAAAGCATACTTCAAGCTATGCTGACTCCTTGATCCCCCCACTCCATTCCTTGTTTCAGGGGTGCAGCACTTTTAGGCGTGTTTACTTATGAGTTGAGCATATCTGGTATCACAGCCCGTTAAAAGAAACATGTCACTTTTACAGACCAGGGTAACATTTATAAATGAAAGACATGAGTAACTTTAGGCCCTGATCCAACAATGTACTTAAATGTGTGTGAATGCCCTTAAGCCCAGTGGACTTTAATGGAGCTATTCAGATGCTGGAAATTATGTGTGTTTACATGCGCTGTGGGACTCAATGCCAGTGGGGTGAGGTCTGCCGTGGAAAACTTAGATGATCAGTCCATGGAGACAAATATTCCCGTGTGTGTGAGGCACGTGTCTTTAAGTACAATCTGCTTTGGGGTGGGCTGATGTTCATCCTCTATAAAACAGAATTTAAGTGGGTCTTGGACCACAGTAGAAAGGTGAATTCTACCCTACACTCAGATGACTATTTTTCAACTGATGCACAAAGCAGATATTGCATTTAAAAGGAAATAGTAAGCCAAATTGTAATTCGTTCAATATCTTGCAGAAAGCAGTTGGAGTCACAGAATAATGTTCACAAATAAAAACTTCAAAAAAATTAGTTGTAATAGTTACTTCTGCCAGGGAAATTTAGCTGAGTAAACCCTGCAATCAAGAACTGTAAGACAGTCTGCTGCAGGTTGGGATTGCATGTGGAGTTACATATTAAATGGTCCATTTCTCTAGATGTTTAGATCAGGTGCACTGGGAAACAAAATTTTGGACTGATCCATGAGAAAATATTAGACACAATGTTTTGAACTTCGCAGGGCCGAAGGGCTCTGTCTAGTCCAGGGCTTGGCACTCAGCTGTAGATCACCAGTCTGCATCCAGACTGTGTTTGCAGCGACTGAAAATTATTAATGTCTCATGACTGGGGAGTGACCTTTAGGGAGCCAGTTCCTGTTCTCAGCTTGCTTTAAACCATCTCCACTTGGGGGACTTGCCAGCAGCTTCAGCTGAGAGACCAAGTGTGCCATGAAGAAAGTTTCTTCTTACTTTACTGGAAGCACATTCCGAACCTTACCTTACGAGTTGCCTGCCTTAACACTGAAAACCTTCTCTGTGAAAGACAGCTGCTCCCCTCAATGTCTGAAAGACTTGCAACGTCCATTATCCTATCCTGCCTGTACCCTCCTTTACAAAGTTTTCTGAAATCAGGCTGTGTATCCAGAACAGACCTCACAAGTATTTCATTTCATGATGCACAAGATAGTCCCACATGGGTGATGGAAAGAGAGATGAATCTGGCTAGACAGGGCCTGTGATGAAGGAGAAGCACGCAGGAGTAGAACTGGAATGCTAACTGCCACCAAGAACACACGTGCCTCCTCACACTTCTCTTTTGGGGTAGATCCCTGCAAGCTGGCAAACCTCCCTCTCCCTCTGGTCCTGCTGCTGGAGCCTGCATGCCAGGCACAGCTGTGAGGCAGATCAGAGGTGAGGCTGATTTGCTGCATCTGGAAAATTGGGTTGTGCATGGCAAGAGTTGGCAGTGTTGCAAATTCATGAGAGGGAGGAGTAACACTGAGGGAGCAAGTGCTGGAAATCATCTCTATAAATCTGCCTGAGTGAGACAGTGGATCTGCAGAAGACTTGGGGTACAGTGACAACCTTTACATTAGCCTGTGGACTTCCATGCCCTCAGGTAGGAGACTTGCCTAAAAGATCTTTGCAAACTTTGATGCATAGAGAAGACCCTATGGATGCTGAGTCCAGGGCTGATTTTGAATGTCAGCATGTAAGGCAGGTCTTTGGGGCCCCAGCTGGCCCAGGGGGAGCCACAGTCAGCTGATGTGTGCCTGCAAGTCCCAGCAGGCATTCTGCAAGCCTGATACTGGTTCTGAGTGAGAAATCTGAGAGCACATGCTATAGATCTGATATCCTGAACAGCATATCGTCCCCATGTGTTGCCTCAGGTCAGGCTCATGTTTTCAGTAGGAGGACTCTGAATATTCATTGCGCATGCTGCCAGCTGCCTGCAACACCCTGTCCTAGTGTGCAGACAGCCTGTAAATGCCTTGCCCCTCAATCTAGCTAAACAGGATAAGTCACTGTCCCTTGACAGGTCCGTTAAACAAGCCCTAGAAACTATCGCTGGACTCATATACAGAAGATCTTGTAAAACCAACATGCAGGGATTCAGCTCTGCTCACCAGACAGGCTGACATCTGAGTTGGAGAAGAAAGAGACACAGAGAAAACAAGATAGTACCAGTCCCAGGGGAAGACGAAGATCATTTGCTGGAGGAATCACAGTCACCAATGGAGTCTTTTTCCCAGGCTCTGGAGCCACCCTGGCCAAGCTGTGCTGGGGATTGGCTGCTGCCCCCTTCGTATTAATTTCTTCAGCTAAATGGTTTCTTCTGAGTATGTGAATATAACCAGTGGAGTGTGTAAAACTCCCAGGTTTGACCCTTGCTGGGCTCAGTGCTTCTAGTGGTATAAATTTCTCAGGCATAACATAAATGTGTAATGGATTAAAGCTTTAATAGTATCCGTTCAGCAGTTGACTTAAGCAGGTGATGACAAGAGGGGCTGGTAATGCTGCTTTTGTTGGATGAGGGATATGCTGGGCATGCTGCTTATGTGTAACCCAATAGCACTATTCTGTTTTGAGTGGTCCTTGGTGGTAATTATTCCCCATCCTGCTTCCTTTGTCCCCCCCTCATTTGCCTCCAAAATGTCATTCTCCTGCTGAGGATGGGCAGGCACACACTTATCATTCCCTGCTGAGCTTGCTTGCCCTCAATAAATACATTCCAGGCTTATATTCAGGGCCTCTGGCCTAGCTCTTCTCCTCTGCATGGAGGGCACAATTCCTGTTCCCCAGCTGGTGTAAGAAGTCACGGCCCGTTCAGACCCTTCCCAGCAGCAACCGGCAGTGCTCCCGTGGAAGTTTAAAGATGCAGTGACAAAGCACTGCTCTCTGGTCCTTCTGTGTGCGCAGCCGGCACAGAGCTCTCCCTTCCTGTTGTTATTAACCCAAAAGGTGTTTGCTGCTGGATTATTTCCAGTTCCTTGAGCACGCTGAGGATCTGCAACAGAGCTGGCCTCACACTGCCAGGTGGTGCTCACAAAGGCTTGTTCCCAGTGTGATTCCATCCCTCCTTATTGCTTAGTTTTCACAGAGAGGCTTGTAGTTGTGTTTTTGTTGGAAGGTGTGTCATACGCACAGGAAAATGCCTGGGCACCTGTATGCACACGGAACAGTCAGAGGTGCTGCTTTCCAAGCAAACTGTTTATGACCTGCTTCAATCTGAACTTTAAGCTGCAAAATGTAACTACTTTTGATATGCCGATACACATCTAGTATAGAAAAAACACGGATGCAGAGGACAGACCTCAGTTTTTTAAAGACTAGGGGAAAATAGCCCTTTACCCAGCAGAACTCACAGGCTTTAATAAAACAGCTTCAAGCTTATTATTGCTGTTTATTACCTGCAAAGTAGCCAAGCAGTGAAAAGAAACATCCAAGCCTCTGGCATGCAGGAACTTTCCAGTATATCACCCACTGATTATCTCGCTCCTTGATCTGTGACAGATGAAAACTTAGGACTGTTTCTTCTAAGTTTTCTCCTCCACTTCTATAGTCATGTAGGCCTGAGACTACCATCTGCTCTTTGGTTCAGGTTACTTGCAGTGTCATAGACTGTACAGTATCACTAAAAATAAACAGAGCAAGTGCCTCATTCATCCTCTCTTGGTGCAATCTCTGTACAGCTGTCAATGGCTAGAAAGCATGTATGGAAATCTGCAGCGCAGTTCAGTTTGTGATAGTGGAGATGATGACCCTGCATAGCAATAAACACTGCCCACAGCTTTTCTAGGGGCAAATCAAACACCTTTCTCTCTTTTGCATGCATGTTCACTTCAAACTTGGAATGATTTTTCACTGACGTGAAAATGTAGTGTGATGACAGAAATTATGTCTGAGCCTGGGAAGCACTGCATTTCCCCAAGGGGGTCTTTGTCCCTTCAAGGTCTTGCAGGATTAAATCCAACACCTTTCCTTCCACCTTTGCTTTAGAAACACAGATTTGGTGATTTGAAAACTCCATTTTATAGCTTTGGCCATCGTGCCTCCAGAGCAATAAACTAAATGAGAAATATCTGTCATTAATAAAATAGTGATTTATCTGCTTTCAGTGAAACTTTACGGTTTGACAAGTCAAGTTATCAATGGGGAGATGCAGTTCTACGCCAGGGCCAAACACTTCTACCGGGAGGTGCCAGCCACAGAAGAGGGCATGATGGGAGACTACATGGAGCTCTCCAACACAGACATTGAATCCTCCAGGGAGTTTCTCAGGAAGTTTGTTGGGGTGAGTCATTTAATCCCATCTTCTGCAAGAAACAGTGGTGATGTGTCATAAATGGCATGCACTGGGCCCAGTCACATAGATTTTAAATGGCACCATATAGCATATTTGATATGCAGTCACAGGTCGTAACTGTCATTGAGTCTAGTAGCATGTTCTGCCAGGTCGTGTATCATCGTGAATGCACTTTTTGCCTGGCCGTATGCTATAATTTACCTGTTTTGCATCCTTTTCTTGTATTCCAAAGCTGCAAAGAGGATTGTGCAAGGAGTTCTTCTAACTGTGTTTGGGTGGGAGATTAATTCTCAGTGCAGGACTGGGACCTTTCATGATAAAATGCTTGCTGGCTTCAGTGCGAGATTTGCTTGTGCAAATTCCTCCAGTCCATTTGGGAAAGCAGCTGAGACTTAATGCCAAGTTTGTGTTTTGCCTATTTATAGATATTTCTGAGAATGCTGCAACAAAACCCAGCCCTCTCCCCCCTCCAAGCATTAGGAGTATATGGAATAAGCTACTCATTAGGAAAAATATTTTTTTCTTGATCATTCAGTGTCACTAGGGATCTTTGCAGTCACATTTCTAAAGGTCTACAAACATCTTCAAAGATCTGCTTTGACCTGATACGCAAAGAGATGCCAAGTGGGATTTTAAAAGCACCTAGAACAGCAATATCACTTTGGCACTTAGGTTTCTGAAAATCCTGTTGATGCCTAAATGTGATTTTGGGAATCTTTAAAAGTGTGGCCTGATGGTTTTCTGTCTGCCCTTCTCTCTTCCTAGTGGAAAAGCCCGCTAAATTAGCTCAATAACAGTATTAGATGCTAAAGAATCCACAGAGCTACAGAGAACCAAATGTTGTAATTTCTCCTGCTCACAGAATGACTAGTTCCATATAATTCTACCATAGATCTTTCTTTTTCTACTCAAATGTACAAATTTGGGATAGCCAGATGACCTTTTTTTTAGTCTTAATGATCTACTGTGGAAAAAAAGCTCAAAAGGTTAATTAGTTCTTGTGTACAAAAAAAGGGCGTAGTTTAAATGGACTGAGGTGGAAAATGAATGTGGCTTAACAACAGACAGAATCCCTGTAAAGCAGTGAAGGGCAAGTGATGGCAGATTTCGCTGGACTTGATGGAGAAAGGCTTTTGGGGCAATGAGCCAGCAAAACACAAGTGAACAGCTACTTTTCTAAAATTAATAGTCATTTGTATTAATGTTTCAAAGCCTCACTGTATCAGGCCTTCTGCAGACACAAAATAAGAAAATACAAAGGAAGTTGAGCAAGGCATCTGAACCTGATGGTAAAATGGCATTTTCAGAAAAAAAAAAAAAAAGACGAAATGCAACTAGAGCCAGCTCAAGGCATATTCCTTAAATTTTACTGTCGTTTTAACAACATTTGTGGAATTCAGGTGGTACATAAGTGTGTACTCAGGGAAAGATTTCACGCTTCCTAGACATCATATAGATTCAGTTTCCTGAACGACAAGTTTAAATCACACTGTTATGCTTTCTCATCTCCAAGCCCCGAAAAGGAAAGAAGTACAGTCTGTAGCAGAGTTTTACATGCCAAAGAGAAATCATACCCAATGCATCAGGTGTGATGACAGATACAAAATACTCCAGAGCCGAGTTCCTACTTCTATTATTAGCCAGGGATAGAAATAATATTCTGAATGGTCGAGATCAAATAAGGAACAAATAAAATGAACAGAAAGGAATCTGCACATTTTGCTAGTTCTGATTTAGTTTGTTAAAGCCTGTCTTCTGTTGAGATACAGTCAATTGGTTATGTTACTTATGGTTTATTTTCCTTTATTATTACTACAATTTGAATCCCACTCAACCAGGTACAGATATTTACTGGCTTTCTGTAGTAGTGACTTTACTGTAAACGTAATTTGAGTTATGTCTTCCCAAGTTTATGGCTCTATGAATGTATTTTTTTTCCAATACAGTGATCAAGATAGAAGAAAGCAGTTGGCTTCACCCTAATATAAATTATACCTTCTATTTTAAAGAGAAGTTTAACAAAATCAGAAAATAGGGAAATTAGTTTCAGATCAGCTGAACATATTTCACTTTTTTTTAAATTGTTTTACCCTCTGAAAAACTTTTCCCTTTGTTTTCAAGATACAAGTCAGATGCAAAAAGAAAAATGCTGTTTAGAAATGAAAAGCTGACAAGTGGGGTTTTTTTGTTTGAAAGTTGTGAAAAAGAAGTATCTTGACATTTTCAACATTCTTTCCCGTGTTTTTGGCTATGACGATTCTCTAGATTTGAAATATCAATTTCACAGAGAGGTTTATTCTTCCAAAACTTTTATTTGCTGGCAAAACTAGTGCTCTTTAAAAAACAGTTGCCCAGTTCCACTCAAATTACCCTTCTGGAGTTAGTTTGGCTGGTGTGAAAATGCCACCCAGTGACATTTCCCTTGCATGACTGATGTTGCATACCTTTGCGTATGGCATTTCTTAGTGTGATTCTTAGCACCACTGTAAACCGAGCTATGGATTTCTTTACTATTGGAGAATTTATCTTGCCTGGGCACATGGAAGGAATTACAGAAGGAGCTGAGGACTTCACTTATATTTTAGCCTGTCTCTTTCCCAGGCGAGTCAAACTGAGTTAAAAGTGCCACTGTGCTCAAGTTAAGAGGTTTTATGTGTGTGTGGGCAGAACTCAAACCAAGAGCAACATTGCCTGAGCCAGCAGTGCTGCGTGGACAAGCTCTGGGCTTAGGTACAGATGTGCTTGAAGGGTTATCGGCAGAGTTATAGTGCTGTATATTTATGGCACTGTGTTAATGTCAGTTGAAGCCTTGATGTCCACATACACACTGTGTTTTCATGTGCCTAATCCAGAGCTAACGTGTAAAAAAGAGAATGAAGAAAGCAAAGAAAGCATTAATTCAGGAACAGTTGTGAGCTATAGATATGTGAAATAGTACAGACAGAGACTGTATTAACTTTATAGCTCCCTTTCTGCCCTAAACCCTTTCTCCCTTTCTTGCCCCCAGTTCACCTGCCTGTTTGGTTACTTGCTGAAAGAAAAGCTTCTTGAGAAGGATTTTCCTCCTGTTTGATCAGAGGATGGAAGAGATATTGTTGAAAACCTGCTGTGTTTTGTTTTGTTTTAATTCAGAAGAAAACCACTGTGATTTTTATCTATTTCTTGAACTCTTATTTCTTTTTTATCCTGCATATCTACACTGCCTTCCTGCCCTTCCAAGACCTGAAGTAGTAGCATAAGGAACATATTCCACAACTCTTTTATCCCTAAGGAAATTTGTGCATGCCCTGTTTAGCTTTACAGAAATTTTGGGGTGTGTATGTGTCCTAAACGATAGTGATTCTGAGTAACTGGAAGCAGATAATCAGAGGGGCAGTCAGTCTTAAATCTTGAAGCCTTTTCTGGCTTAAAATTTTCATTTATACTATTTTTTTAAATAAGAAGTCTGATTTTCAACTCTATTAGGCTTTTGGGAAGATGATTGCCTTCCAAAGAAAATGTTAATACCCTGTCAAAGCTCTGAGCACTCCCAAACTGAAAATATATTAGCTGAACATGGAATTATGTCAACATTTTCATTACAAACACCGCCACGGTGCTTCGCAGCACTTCTCAACTGACTGCCTGATGCTCTTGCTCCCTTCCAGCAAAGTGTGGGATCAAGCTTCATCTCTCATGAGTGTTCGTTTTCCTTCTTCTCGAGGGCAAATGGAAATGCGTAATCGGAAGTCCTTGCTGTCACGCATCATGGGAGACGAATTCTCTGTTTTGAGTGAGGTACCGTGACTATAGGTTCCCTGAAACACAAATGTCAAGGAAGTTGTGTGGCTTTTTGTCAAATTTTGTTAGTTGTTTTTGTAAATCATCCTGATTTTCTCCCCTGCTTTCTCAACAATTTTCAGTTCATCACATCAGTGTAGGTCGGTATGTGTCTGCCAGCAAACAGTATGGAAATCCACCTTGTAAAGATCCAAGACATAGTTCCTTCTCCTTTAATGAGCTCTTGCTACAACTTAGTCTGGTCCTCACTAAAAGCCACATGCTCATAAGTGCAGCCTGTGAATGAAGAATGGCTCACGTTTTCTGGCTAACTACAAACAGGTCGTCTCCAGAGTCCAATAGGGCTAAGGGCTTGTGGACTCTTGCACACATTGGGAGATTAATCTTCCCAGGTACACAAATTGGGACCAGCAGCCCTGGAGGCTGATGAGAGCCTTTGAGGTCCTTGTGCTCTTTCTACAGTTACTCTGTGTAACCAGATGCTCGGCTGGGCTATTCATAGTCATGTCATTGACAGTACTGTCCTTTGACCTTAATAATCTACTGAATTACCCACTGAAGCAAGGCCAAAAAAGTGGTGAGTTACATGATTTATGCTTGGTCATTACAGAGGGGATCTCCTAATAAGCAGGAAGAGCAAGACTCTTCCTGGGCCTTTTTCCTTTAAGAGCAGCGGAGCTGCAGCAGGGACTTTGGCCCATAGCTTTCACTTCAATGCTCACTTCCAGGGGACAGGGAAAAGGTGTTTACATTTGCTTTTAATATATTTGTTTAACAGATAACTTTGGCCAGGGGACCTCCAATCCCACAATCAGTGCATGTCCAGACTTAAAATTTCTGTTTTACAGAACAGCAGCAGGCTCTTAAGAGCCTTTTTTATGGCTAGAATGGAAGCTTTAAGGGTGAAATACAGCTTTCATTATAAAGCTCCTTTTACAGTGACTCATTATTTTCTCATAGACATATCCTTTGTGCCCCATTTTTTCATGTCTGATCTCTGTCCAGAGATTATATTTATGAAGAAAAAAAGAAAACAGTTAAGCAAAATCTACTCAATCATCTTTCTTGTCTCTGTGCCTAAAAAACAACTTTTGTATGCACTCCAGTCCAAACTTTTTGAGTTGTCATAAGTTACCTACAGCTCCAAGATCTTTGTTCAAACACAGCTTGTTTTGAAAACTGCGCTTTGATTCAAAGGACGCTGTTTATCTGCAGTGATATCCGTGGACTCCGTGGACATTCTGTGCTGCAGAAGTTCCTTCTTGCATGCAGTATTTGGTATATGCTTACTTTTTTGTTAGGCCCTTACAGAGCTCAGAATGAGACTTATCTTGCCATGTAGTTGCCTGTGAGGGATGAATATTTGACACATGAAGTTGCAAGGACTTTACAAAGACCAGTGGATCTTCTGAGAAAGCTAGGAGCTTGTGAAAGATTGTGTCTTTTCTTACACCAAGCAAAAACACGTTGTACAGCAATACATGCAGGGCCGCAGTGAAGAAGTCCAGTCAACAGCAGCCTGGGAATCAGGCAGCCCAGCTCAGCGCACACACAGGTACCCAAAGCTGTATTGCTATTGTCCCAGGTTCTTATCAGTCTTGCAACAGCCCTGCACAAGTGAGGATACAAGATGCTAGGCTTGGTAGACTAAAGGCTGTAGCTGGTGATGCAGTTGTGGTGATCTTTCAGGTGGTATTTTTCAGATTTCAAATTATTTTCTTGTGTCCCACAGGGGGTGGGGAAAGCTGGCACCAACCGCGCCCTGGACTGCGGCTCTGGGATAGGCCGGATAAGCAAGCATGTCCTGTTACCAGTTTTCAAGAGTGTGGAATTGGTGGATATGATGGAGAATTTCCTGGCTGAGGTGCCGAACTACCTACAGGGCAAGGAGGACAGAGTAGAGATGTATTATTGCAAAAGCCTCCAGGAATTCACTCCAGCTCCGCAAAGATATGATGTCATCTGGATTCAGTGGGTTTCAGGTTAGTTCAGCATGATTCATCCAGCCCAGGGCCTCGGAGAACTATACAGCCTGTGCTAAAATTGATGTTAAAAGAATGGTGCAGCTGTAAAAGGAGGTTCTCATATCTTTGGGGCTGCTTCCTAAATTCTCACAAGAGACTTTTGACATTTATGCCCAGTCACTTGCACAGTTGCTACAAATCAAGTTGTTTTTTTTCAGGTCACATACTAGAGGAAGGTGCATGTTCCTGGAGAGCAGCTTGCATGCTAACGTGCAGCTGAGGAGTAGGCCTTATATGCGAGTTTTCTGGAGCAGGAATCCTCCTCCTTACTTGCCAGTGCTACAGACAAATACACGGGGCTGGCCTCACCTGTGAGCAGGGATTTCTGAATCTGGCGACTTGGGAGTATTTCAGGAAACAATTTGAAAAAGGCCATAGTGAAACCACCAATACCTATCAACCAGATCATGTCTTATACATGCACCAGTGCTTATCAAGCACATTCACTTAGCTGTGTCCCGCAGTACCCCCTCATGTAAGAAACATCTGCTTCTCCTCCTGGAGCCACCCCAGTGAATGCCCTGCAGCGTTCAGAGCAGCAGACTGGCAATCAGATAATGTGGGCTGTGTTCCTCACCAAAAAAAAAAAAAAAAAAAGCTCTTATTTTTTTCTAGAAATCTTACTGCTTTGCAGAACTGTCCTTCCAGAAAAAAAACCCCACAACTTTTTCTCCTAATCTGTGAACCTAAGTGTCCATAATGCAGCTTCAGCTGACAGAAGACATTATTCTAAAGTACAGGAGGAGGCCCGAACAACTCCTCTCCAAAACCCTGGAGACAGTTTATTGCTAGGCAAAAAGAAGGACAGATAGTTTAGCAGAGGAGATGGTTTTATTCAGGAACACTCATTTGTCCTCTACATATAGTCTTAAAAAGTAGTGAAACTGGGCTTCTTAGAACAGATCTTTACAGCTGTACAAGCAAATTGCTTCAGAACAGTATGATTTGCCTTTGTGTCTTTTCTTTTCTTGAATAACCAGTCATTGCAGTAAATGTGACTTCTGCCTCGTCTTTTGAGCAAATCTGTGTCAACATGAGACTGAATGACCTAAAACTTGTCTGAGGCTGTGCAGATCAGCCATGTGGCTGCTAATGAAGGGAGCATATGCCTTTTCTTTAGCACAGAACAGATCCGAATCTCCTCCCTCCACTGATTTCAATGAAATATGTAGTGATCCTGAGTATTAATCAGACTTCCCAGCCCATTATGAGTTTGGCTGAAATATGCCAACAAGCTCAATGCTTTTGGTGGAGCAATGGTGGAGTGCAACACCATGAAGATCTTGTTTTCTCGGGAAAGTAGGTTAAAAGCTAAGTGATGAGAACATTAAGTTCAAAATCAGGTGTTGAAAATCCACAATGAATCTTGATTATTCCATCTTGTTTTGTCTTATCTATGCATAAGTATACGAGCCCAGGCTGTTATTTTCTGAAAAAAATAAAAACGCAAGTTTACATTTCATATAGAAATTACTATCTTCCTTCCACTTGAAAGGTATTTTGCTTTAGACTTTGAGGCTTTTTTCTCTCTCTTTTTTTTTTTTTTTGAAGGGAGCGGTTAAAAAAACCTGACATGCTATGTCAAAATGTGCTTTTGAAATGACAACTTCCATTTATAAAAGCTTCAATCTCCCATCAGGAAAACTAAATAATTTGACTAGAAAACGCAAACAATGTTGTTGGGTGTTTTTTCAAGTTTTTCATTCACTTTCTGACCACCTGTCCTTGAGAATTTATTCTAGATTTTTCACATGTGAGGGTTCTCATTTTGCTCTTCTCTGAGACCTGCACTACTGGTCTCAACACAAGTACTGATTTAATGCAATTGGAGTAACACATTGACAAAAGTACTATTTTTAAATATAGATGGTATTTGCAGAATAATATAGAGTAATATTGGTAATATTATGGGGTAATATAGAGTTTATGTGGCAGTTTGGAAGGTCTTGCATTCCTCACTGGATCTTTAATCCAACCTCCTTTGATGGGAACATAATTTTCTGCAAAGTTATAGAGATTTTCAGCATTAAAAGACAGAAGGGACTGTTAGATTATCTAGTTTGACCTACTCTATAAGAAAAACTGTTATATTCATTCCTTTACCCTTATATTGAGCCTGTAATTTGTGTTCAATGAAAACATATATTGAGAAAGTCAAGCACGATTGATTTGAGGACTTCAAGAGGTGGTAAACACCACTTTGGTTGGTAGTTTCCAATGGGTAATTACTTCCACTGTTAAACAGTTGTCACTTATTTCCAATCTGAATTTGTTTGGCTCCAGCTTCCAGCCACTGATTCTTATTATGACTGTAACCACCAGATTAAAGAACCCTTCAGCACCCAGTATTTTCTCCAGTATTCCTATTGACTTCTGTCCACATCTGTTGCCGCTACTAATATGGATCCTAAATATTGATTTAAGTTTGTACCTGCTGATCGTATTGATTTGCCCAAGGTTTCATAATGAAATCTGGCAGGATTAGAACTTCTCCTGCAATAAATAGGTTGTAGAGACTCAGATCAAGGCACCATTCTGATGTGTACGGGGGGAGGTCTGAATGTCTGATAGTGATCTGTTTTCCATCTTTTCATCTGTAGGCTGTCTGACAGATAAAGATCTCCTGGAGTTTCTCATCCGGTGCCAGAATGGCTTGAAGGATAATGGTGTTATCATTCTCAAGGACAATGTAGCCAGGGAGGGCTGTATCCTGGATTGTCTGGACAGTAGTGTGATCCGAGACCTCAACATCCTTCACAGCCTCATTGAAATGAGTGGACTCACCATCCTGCGGGAGGAGAGGCAGGAGGGATTCCCCGAGCAGTGTGTCCCTGTCTGGATGTTTGCCATGCAGAAAGGCCCTGCCCATTCCTGACTCCCAGGGAGACAGCAGAGCCCAGACTGTGGCTGAACCACGGGACTGGGATGGAGAAGAAGATCTGCTAGAATCCTACTAACCGTGCACTGCTACTACTGCAACTCTAGGGCAGCAACTCCTAAAGGATGGGGAGACAATTACAAATTAGCTTCTTGAGGGAATAGTCTGCCTTGAATCCTGCCTGCTTCATCATTCTCTCAATTTTTAAAGGCCTTTCTAACAGCTCCTTGTCAGATCTCTCTTTCATTAAGGAAACTAGTAGAAAATAATTAGGTCTGAAGTTTCTGTAGTGGCTAATACATTTTGGAGTGTTCTGTATAAGATGTTAACAAATAAGCCTGGTTTTTACTATGGCATTTAAATTTTCTTGGAATTTAAGAAGGATCTGTCAGATCACTGAAGCAGGAAATTCAAATAACTTCTGGAAAACCTAACTCAAATTTTGACTGTCATCACTATCTGTACTTTAAAATATTTAAAACAAAAATGTAAGGAAAGTTTTATCCATTTATTTGCTTCAGCTATGCAGTTTATTTACTTGTTTGCATTTCTGTCAGCTTGGACTATAAGACAACCTCATTAATTTTCCAGTTTTAGGAACTACTTTATCTTCCTGATATTTCTGCCAGGGAACAATAGTGGTGCATAAGGGTTTTCACACTCCAGGGGAAAACTTAGATGACAAATATATGCATGTTTGCATTGAAATTTTGTTAAAAAGATTGCCCCACAAATTACATTCTGGAAAATATTTTTTCAAAATGCTCACAGTGGAAACCACTTGAAAGCTTCTCTTTATTATTCATACCACTGTAAACTTCTTTCTTTCCCACATTCAGAACAAGTCTGGCACCATATGTAGAGCTAATGGGATTTCATGGGGTGTTAATAGTAAGACTGTAAGAAGAACTAATACAGTATTGTATTAATTAACAACTGTACTAAACTGCAGAGGGTGTTAGTGTAACCCAAAAGCATCCATGATTTATATTCAAACAGCAGCTGTATAAGCCTGGATTTGAAACAGTTACTAACACACATACCATATCCTTAAGGCTCACAGAAATTACACATTGAGCTTCTTGTCCCCTTCGTATAGGCACAGAAAGTGCGGTGGGAGGACAGAAGTTGATTTTGCAAAAAAATTCAGAATTTGAAGTTCTGCTTCATTCTGAATGGGGACAAGAAGGGAGAATTTTGAAATTCTTTATGAAGGCAAACCACACAACCACCGACTTTTCCAAGCTGATTAAAATTTTTCATTTAGGCAAAATGAAATATTTCTTTTGAATTTGATTTTTAAAATAATTTGCACTTAAGATATTATTACATGCAGTAACAAGCAAATTAAATATGGCATGGTCAAAATTTTAGAAATTAATGATAATGTTAGAATGGACTGTTTTGACTCTGTCAGAATTTTTATCATGTTTTATTTCCCCGAAATGCAATTCTGGTGAAACGTATCAGGCATTTTAAAGAGTTGCATGACAAACCTCCATCTTCTGAGGGAAAGGGTTCTAAAGAACATCCTCCACATGACTGTAGGCACAGTTGTTCATGTCAAATATTGTCATCTGTGTTAGATTAGCCCACATAGAAGCCTGAAGATAACGAGATTAGGGAACCTCTCAGCTGGATTTTAGTACACTTTGCCATCCTTTGATAACAAATCTCCAGTTTTGGTTTTAATTGCATAACTCATATTCTCTAGCCATATGGTTGCATATGTTGAGAATTTCCAGTTTATGGTAGAAGGCTTCCTGCCATCAAATCTTATCCAGTAATTGTTCTCTTAATGTGCCATCACTAATTGTAGGATTAAGGAAAACAACCCTGGTGATTTGGTGAATATTTTGGTATGTCATATAACCAAGAAAACTATTGTTCCCATGGCACCAACGCTTCTGAAATGTTTTGGCTAATTGTTCCATTCTAATCGACTGGTAATGAACATAAATTTGGTATATAACATTGTTAAAATCCCGAGGTGAACACTGGCATTCTGGAATTGTCCTCAGACCTAAGTGTTTCAGATTCCCTTTAAGCCACGAGATTCTTTCATTCTGCCGAGGCCACTAGAAGCTGGTGTGGTCTTTGTGTGAATATGAGTATGTGCAGGTATCTGAAGGAAACCCAGTCATTTGTTTAACAGGAAAGGGGCATCGGTCCTGTTGTTAGTAACACTGGTTAGCACTAACACAAGAATATTGAAAAGTCTTTTATGTGGATTACAAATTAATTTGTCCTTCACCATTTTTTCTTCTTGCCAGAGACGTCTGCTGTTGTGCAGAATACTTGGGGACAGCTGGAGATCCTAGTGCAATCATGACTGTGCCAGGCATGTCTGAGTGGTGTTGGTCACTACAGTGGTGAGGAAGTAAACAATTTAATACAAATCTAAACAGCTGCCATATCTCACATGGCAGAATAAATCAGCTGTTCGCTTACACACCAGAGTGGGTACAGTTCAGTAGTGAGAGATGTGGTTTCAAGATGGATATAAAATGTAAAGTGGTTTAGGATGAAAGGTAGAATATGAATGACTGGTATTGTAATCAGTAAAATACATTTTTCAAGGTAAAAATGTTCTTCCCCTATTTTGTACATCTCTCCTATTTGAAATTCCAGAATACATGTACATAAATATATAATGAAAATTGGTTCCCTTAACTATGTGAGAACAGAGACAAGTAAAATCTTAATTTAGTAGAAAAACTCATATTTCATGGTTCCCACATTCCTAGAAATTAGTGTTTCATGGCTATGTTCTTCCATACTAAAATATTAAAGCTTTTCTGGTGACATAATAAACATCAAGAGTAAAGAAACACAAGCCCTCCAGAGGCTTAAATGCATGAGATTGCTGCAGACTGAATAATATTTTCGTTTCCTCCTTTTCCAAGGTATATTTTAATTCAAGAACTCCCAGTCAACCAGTGCAGGCCACTCTTCAATGTTTGTGGATTTGGGTAAGGGCCATTGTTGGCTTAAAAGTTCAGGGTTCTCTGGACTTTACCATAGTGTATAATAATAATAATAATGAATCACAAATTTGAAACAGAAGATCTTGCTTAGAAATCATCTGTGTATCAGTTTTTCTCTGGTGTTCAAAGACTGAATAATCAACTCAGTTGCTCAGCATCACCTTTCAGGTTATTTAAACCATGCATTTAAAGAAGTCTTTAGCTCATCACATTGCATTGGGAGTTTGAATCCCATTTGTTTGGTGCTCACATAGGACTTGTTCTTGATCTGAGCATTACCAGAAATTTAATCCAAGATCAAGGTCCTGGCTGAGGCAAGGTTCACAGAACATTCAGAGTCATTCAAGCTCAAGCCATCATTCACCACCAGTAGGTAATTAGTGAAACCCCCAAATTAGTCCTTCAATCAGATGTTTCTCCCAGGCAACCACTACTCAAGTAATCACTTAGCCAAAGTGCAGCAAAACCCATTTCAGCCATGTCACCACCAAAGCTCTTGGTAATGCCTCGTGTCCCCATATCAGGTCCAGTGCTTCTATTCTGTGAGACTGAAGGCCAAATATCTTTATTATATGAATGTGAGGTTCCTTACAAAGGAGATCCTCAAGCCCTGACAGTAGCCCCCGAGTGCTACTGCAAACCAAACAAAATGTAAGGAGCAATTATTACAGCAGTCTGAACAGCGATCCCAACTGTGCAGCTCCAGCAACCATCAAAGCTCAAGCTGTTTGTGTTCTGAAGGCAACTTAGACATTACAAATGTCCTTTCATTCCTAATTGGAAGAAAGAGTCATCATTTTGAAACATATTGCTGACTGGATAGTCTAAAATATTTTGTTTCAGAAATATTGAAATGATCATATCAAATATTTTTAGTTTTACTTTCTTGTTTGGATGTTTATGTAATCCAGTCTAAATTGACATGTTATGTGAGATGATAATACATTATATAGTATTGTAAAAATTGAAGTGAAATACTAATTTTCTACTGAATACACCAACACAGTCGGTACATTCCCCGCCCCCAATTTTAGTGAAACAAGTCAGCAATTTCCAGAGGAAACAGTCATCTCAAGAGGAACAGTCCTGTCAAGAAGCATTTGCCCAAGCTCTTTTTCTCCTAGACATATCCCACCCATTCAGGCAGCTTGCAGTGTGCCTGGTCTAGGGAGAAGCCACCTTGGGCTCTTTGACAGGCAGGAAGAAGAAACTGGCACCTCCAGAGTGATTCAGACCACCTCAGAGCTGAAGTGGCTTGAAATAAGTTTCCCTTCTCCCTGGGAATGAAAGTGCATCCTCGTTATAACCAATTCAGCATCTTCATCGTTAATGTCGAACAGAAGTAAAGTGTGATCTGAGGGGCTTGTGACTATTAAAAGCAGAAAAAGACATGAGCTTGGGTAACCAAATACCCATTAAAAATCAGTCATGGTACAGGGGCACTGCATTAATGGGAGCGATATATGCCTGCATAATGCCAACTGACAAAAGCTTTGCCGGTTGTTCCACCAAGTGCCCCAGGTACCTTTATGCTGTTCACTTGTTCTGTCCATTCTCTTAATCCAGGTTCCCCAGAGCCTTTACAATGGTGTATCTGACAGTAGGCCTGTCCAGAGGAACTTGACTGTTATATGTGATTAAAACCAGTTGTGTTGCATCCCATTCCTCTTCCTTTGATGCTTCTTCCAACTTGCCAAGAAAATCCCTCCTCCACTTGCCAAAAATGATTTGTTCTCTGTGCACATCACCACATCTCACTGAAGTAAAACAGATTACCTTTGATTTTAAGAGGAGATAATTCTGTTTATCTGAGAGCAATAAGAACACGCTGTATTTCAAACATACAGGTTGATATTTGTCTCTTTCAATTGATGTCAAGTAGGCAATCCCAGACCTTTTTACCAAACACAACTCATGACCTCATGATCACCATAAATAACAATATTTGTATGACACTATACATCCATAGACCTTGAAGCATGCATTACCATTTCGTTCAGGGTAAGGAAACTGAGGCACTGAAAAGTGTTCTGGTCTGAATTACAGCTTTACCTAAGTGGTGGCTGTGAGTGATTAACACTTCCACAAATCAGGCCACTACAGGAACTGCGGAGTGTTTTGCAGGCAGATATAAACTTGCTCTTCTTGTGCTTGGAGCAGATTGAAACAGCATGGTTGTGGTTAGCCTGCTTGTTACACCACCCCGATGTGTCCTGCAAAGAGAGGGCTCAGGCTGAATGCTGTGTTCATGAACATAAACAGCTTCTGTTCCTTTCAAAGCGTTGGAAGAACAACCTGGTGTATGCCTGCAGCAAAAATAAAGATGGAAAACTGGTGGAAAGTCTCTCTTCCCTCTATCTCTCTTCCAAAAATGTTGAATTTGGACGCATTTCAACCTGGCAGGCCCATGCATTCATCCCTTCTAGATAGATGTATTAAAGATCCAAGCAACAGCAAATGTAAGCTCCATTCAACTGTGCCACTTCACAGTGACTTGAATGGATTTGTGGGTATATGATTCCTGATTGTTCTCCTCTCCCTAATTTCTGACAGTGCCCTGTGAATATAACATCCTGATTCAGATGGCAAAGCAGTGGATGTTGTCTATCTTGATTTCGGTAAAGCATTTGACACAGTCTCGCACAGCATCCTCGCTGCTAAACTGAGGGAGTGTGGTCTAGATGACCGGATAGTGAGGTGGACTGCGAACTGGCTGAGGGAGAGAAGCCAGAGAGTTGTCGTCATCAATGGGGCAGAGTTCAGTTGTAGGCCTGTATCTAGAGGAGTGCCTCAGGGGTCAGTACTGGGGCTGGTGTTATTCAATATATTCATCAACGATTTGGACAAGGGAATAGAGTGCACTGTCAGCAAGTTTGCTGATGACATGAAGCTGGGAGGAGTGGCTGACACGCCAGCAGGCTGTGCTGCCATCCAGCGAGACCTGGACGGGCTGGAGAGTTGGGCGGGGAAAAATTTAATGAAATATAACAAGGGCAAGTGTAGAGTATTGCATCTGGGCAGGAACAACCCCAGGTTCCAGTATAAATTGGGGAACGAGCTATTAAGAGAGCAGTGTAGGGGAAAGGGACCTCGGGGTCCTGGTGGACAACAGGATGACCATGAGCCAGCACTGTGCCCTTGTGGCCAGGAAGGTCAATGGTACCTGGGGTGTATTAGAAGGGGGGTGGTTAGTAGGTCGAGAGAGGTTCTCTTCCCCCTCTGCTCTGACCTGGTGAGACCACACCTGGAATATTGTGTCCAGTTCCAGGCCCCTCAGTTCCAGAAGGACAGGGAACTGCTGGAGAGAGTCCAGTGCAGGGCAACAGAGATGATTAAGGGAGTGGAGCATTTCCCTTATGAGGAAAGGCTGAGGGAGCTGGGTCTCTTTAGCTTGGAGAAGAGGAGACTGAGGGGTAACCTCGTTAATGTTTGTAAATATACAAAGAGTGAGTGTCATGAGGATGGAGCAAGGCTCTTCTCGTTGACAACCAATAATAAGGGGCAATGGGTACAAACTGGAACACAGGAGGTTCCACTTAAATATGAGAAGAAACTTCTCAGTGAGGGTGACAGAACACTGGAACAGGCTGCCCAGGGGAGTTGTGGAGTCTCCTACTCTGGAGACATTCAGAACCCACCTGGATGCCTTCCTGTGTAACCTCATCTAGGTGTTCCTGCGCCGGCAGGGGGATTGGACTAGGTGATCTTTCAAGGTCCTTCCAATACCTAACATTCTGTGATTCTGTTCTTTCTCCCACAGGTGCAAAACTTGGATTTGTAGCCCCAGCTGTAAAAATGTTACAACTCAGAATGCCTCTACTGAGGACCAAAATGAAGGTTGTCAGAAATTACTCCATCTTGGACCTTTTAGCATTTTTATTTCAGAAGGTATGGGCACAGGTACTCCTGAAAACTCAGCGGAGTACAAAATTACACTGATGTTTGGCTTGTAACTCCTCCAGATAGACATGATGGGTTTCCTGAGGAGTGCTTTTTGGTCTCTGGATTGATCGGTTTACCAGTGAACCAGGGCTGACCCTCTATTGGGTCTTATTATTAAATAACACACTGGTTTTATTTATGGATCAGTATGTGAGTGCATTGTTCAAGAAATGAGTGGCTTCTCCTAAAATCAGGATACCATTGGCAAACTCTTAAAAATCCAACCCATAAAATAAACAGACTCCAGGAGTTACCTGTGACTCCTGCTACTGCACTAACTTCAAGGTAACAAAAAGTCAATAAACCCCCACCAACAAAGTCCCCACTGGGATCCAGCAACTGAGACTCTGAAGCAGCAGTAATCAAGAGAAACTAAGTGATTCAGTAAAACATTAAAGTTCCCAGAGGAACCATATTTGGGCTGCCTGGATTTGGTGAGAGAGGCAGCCCTGATTATGCACCAAAGGCAAAATGTAGGCCCTTGAAGAGCCTCCTGTTTGGATGGTGTCTGCAAAGCCACTCTGCTATCTGACTTGCTCCCTGCCTGTGCTGAGGCCACATATCATCCCTATATCATCCCCAGAGGTCTAGATGCCCAGCCAGAAGGACCCTGAGCAAGTTGAGTACTTTCTCACCCTGCGCTAAGTCATTTCATTGCTCAGGTAGGATTCGGTCCCTGTTATTCTGTTCTCAGTCTTGTAGATCCCCAAGCTGATGCCTGATAGCACCTTCAGTTTGCAGTATGCATTAATTCTAATTTCAATGGGCAGGGCAAACCCTGCCTTTGCCATAATGTAGCTAATATCAGTTACTAATTGCCTCTTTTTCAAGGCTTTTTCAGCACAGGTAGCTTTGTCTTGTCTCCCCCAACAGACTGCATTGTTTACAGCTAGGAGAGAAATACCACCTCACAAAAGATGACTGAGCACATCATTGCGGTGATTCACACCACCCATGCAACAGCCAGGACAGCTGCACATACCAAACAGAAGGGATTTAGGAACCAGTGGACTACTTTCCATCGCTGCCTTCTCAGGTAGACAGATCTACTTACAGTCAGGCTTTTCCATCATCTCAGCATCAGAGCATCTTGTCATAACTACTACATTGAGCCGTTCCACCCCACTGTTACATGGGGAAGGACTAGGTCGTTTCATTGCTTGTATGGGAACCCCAGAAAGCAGAGTACATTCATCTCATCTTCAGCTGTTTAGTTATTACAACTGCCTGATAATGAGGAAAGCAAGGCCAGTTCCTCTGCAAGACTTTTCAGTCCATCCGATGCTATGGGACACATCCAACATTAGGAATATCCTGTCTCTTTCTGCTGATTAGTGATTTAGTCTTAGCTGGGACCATATACCTAATGTTAAATGAGTTGAATCTCACCTTGAGGGAAGAGGGGCCTTAGGGAGTTGTATGTGTTAGAGCAGGGAACAAACCCAGGTCTCCTTAGTCACAGCCACATGCTCATGCCACTAAGCCATTTTCTCTCTTATTTGTGTAAACTTAGGGGATTTGGGTTTTCAGCATGATAAACAAGGATTTAACTACTTCCTCCCTCCCCCCAAATAACTTTCCCTGAAATTAACCTGGTAAACAGAGCCCTTGCTCTCAGCAAAGCCTTTCTGCTTGGTGTTGTTTTTGTACCTGATCCTCTGCTGAAAAACAAGCACCTCAAAATTTCTGCTACAAACAGCCTAAGGGAACCTCTTAACATTAAAAGCAGTCTTCCACCCTGCTCCACTGGGTCCTGTGACAGAAAAGAGTGGACACCCACCCATGGATGGGTTTATAATCCTGGGTGATGAAGAAGCGGTAGGGCAGCTGGCAGCACACAGAGAGTGGCGCAGGGTGCCTCACACCCCTCCAGCTGTGTGCTCTGCTTGGCAGACAGGAGTGGACAGAGCAGCATCTGGGATCGGGAGCCAGAAAGAAGCTGTGGCCTCATGCTAGGCATGTGTGAGTTGCAGAGGTGGTGGCAGGAAAGGAGAGGGATGTTTGACATAGAAAGCAGGAGACTTGACAGGCTGGAGTATTTGCGTCTTCAAACACCCCATTGTGAGAACGGCTTTCAAATTATGACATTTTAGGAACCAATAATCTTGCATTTGTGGATAACACCCTTTAAGGCTTAACTGCAATGTGAAGATTAGAAAGTTGTTCTTTTCAAATGAAAATTCTCACATAACTTGAGAATGTAGAAATGGGTATAACCTGCCTTCGCAGATTGTCCTTCCTTTCTGTTCCATAATAAGTGCACACAAATAGCCTGATGTATCCATAGAAGCACAGTGGCAGAAATCAAAGATCAAGACAAAGGTGACAAGTAGGGAGAAAGAAGGAGCTAGACAGGAGAAAACGAGGGATTGTGCTCCTTCTTTTGACTGGGGAATAGCGAGAAACTCACATATCACATAGTCTAGGAATACGTGTTGGAACTGTGCCTTCTAAATGTCTTTACTTTAGGTTAGGCCTAAAAGCACAAAGCAGCTTACAGCACTTTCATTGTTAGGTGCAGTGCAGAGAGGAGCACGTGGCAATCTCTACTGTAGGGAAAACAAAGGCCCAGAGAGTTATATCACTGAGTAGCCAAGTTGGGAATCCCACCTGAATCAATCCTGAATATGGACAAAGCTGCCACTTCCCTGTGAGCACAACAGATAAGTTTTTCTCAGTCTAGAGCTAGATTTTCATGTAGCTTTCCTTCACAAGGGAGCTGAGAATGACAGCTAGCAACCAGCCCTCAGCCAGAGCCTCACCGCTGCTGGGGTCAGAGCAGGGCTTGCGAAGAGAGTGTCTTGGTACAGTAGGACAGGAGTTCCAGCCAGGACAGCTGAGGCGAAAATCC
Source organism: Streptopelia decaocto (assembly GCF_964273445.1). NCBI lineage: Eukaryota > Metazoa > Chordata > Aves > Columbiformes > Columbidae > Streptopelia > Streptopelia decaocto. The sequence continues at coordinate 15,517,899 of NC_138659.1, forward strand.
TGCACAAATCCATATGAGACACCCTTGCAGCTCAAGACATCCAACAGCTAATCCTCCCTTTGGCAAACTCCCCCCTTACCCCTTCCATCAAAGGAGCTTGGATTACAATGGCTGGTGTCTTAATGAGTGAGAGACTGAAGGAGGCTTGTTTCTCCAGGACAAAAAAATAAAGTACTTTGCACTGTCAGGTTCACCTTGCCTTTTAGAAGCAGACATTTAACAAACTGTTACTGATCCTCAGAAGGGAGGTGAATACTAATCCAGGGAGCTGTGCACGCAGATGAGGGGGGGACAAGAGAAGCTAAGTGCCTTGTCTCATACCACAAAGTAATTATGACCTGAACTGGGCACATGATGTGCATGTCCCACCTTGCAGGTTTTTGAGAAGATTGTGAGGCCAAGGCCCTGACCATTCACTGTCACTACAGACCTAGTGGTTTTCTTTGGCAGAGGAAAGTTGTTAACTCACGTTTCTTGGCTGCACTCCAGGTTGGCTGGCTATATTCTTGCTTTCTTAAATTCCTGCTCCACCCAACCAACCAGTTTTGACCATTTGCTGATTCCCCCAATCTCTTGTTGCTGTTGGTTGTGGAATAGCCCCCTTTCCACCCTGGAGCTTACTGCATTGTGTTGCTTAAATGGTCTCTGGTTGTAAGGTTATCTACCATGATATTCCCTGCTCTGAAGAAGCATGTTTGCAAGATGGGTTCCCCCTCCATTCCTTTCCAACCCTTGGAAGTGTGGCTGTCACAAGAATGATGATGGAGTAGAGTGGTCTCATGTGCTGTTGCAGAGCTGCTGTGCTTAGAGAAACCTTTCCAGTTTCTCAGTTCCTCTCATTGCTGTTTTCCCTGTAACTATCAGAACAAACTGCCCATGCCCCTCTAATCAAAGAAATGTGAAGTCAGCAAGAGGCCCCGAATACATTTCCTGGCAACAAGACAAAAGTAAGTCTACTGAGAAGTTTATGCAAAGAGAATATTTCTAGTATATACAGTTCTGTCTTGTTCTCAGATGCCCATACCAAAGCAATTACTGTATGGGAGATGCCGACTGGCTGGAAGAACCTGTTCATTCTGGATCTGTAATGGAGTCTGTGAGGAGCTCAGCTTCCTGGTGTGGAAGAAGGTGTATGTGAGGAAGAGAGGCTGGAACATGTTTATTTGGGAGGGTAGCATTTCTGGCTGGGAGCCTACTTTTTAATTTCTTTGGTGGTCCGGGAAAATTTGTCACATCACATTCTTCAGCTCCTATTTCCACTGAGGCGGTTACATCACCCTGGAGCCTTAGCTAGCTAACAGGGATGCAGCTGTATAAAGTGCAGGCTGGCCGTTTCATGATGGCAGCAATGCAGTTTGTCCCTAAGACAAACAAAGTTGCACAGGAGAGGTAGAAGTCTGGGTCCAGCCATTGAAATGCAGATCCAAGGCCAACTCTGAACTTCGAGTCAGCTCACGGATGGTTTTTTCCATGTCTACTTTTACCCCACCCTTGAGCTCCTCACACCCATCCAGAGACACATGTGGCCTCTATCTTCCTGTAAGCACAATGGCTGCTCTTTCTGGGTTCCCGGGGAAATGGCCAGGACAAGTACCAGGGCTTTCCAAGTGATCACTCCAATGGTCTGAGAAGCATTTCGGTGGTCTGGAGTTGTGGGGGATCTTGGCTTCTTGACAGCACTGTATTTTGCAAAACAAGGATGAGGGAGCAAGGCCTGCAGGAGCTGGGGCAAAGACCTAGACACAGGGTTGTGGCGAAGTGCTGAGAGCTGAGGAAGGTGGAAGAGGAGAGCCGTAGAGTCGGGGGTTTCCACAGCAGAGAATCAGTGGCTCTCGCACTCACATACTCGCTTTTTGGTGCCATGCCACATGCTAGCGGGAATACAGGAGAAAACTTGGTGTCTGCTGGGTCACTACTCCTTGCTATGGCGTGCTTGGGTTCAGACTCTCGGTATTCAAAGGAACATTGGGGTATTTACTCGTGGAGTCTCACAGCACCTCTGAGAGGTGCCTGAGTATTTTGCCACTGTTTTGCTCACGGCAGTGGTGAAGCAGTGCGGGGATTTGCCTTTTGCAGCCAGGGAATGTGGCAGCGTCAAAGCTTAAGGAGAAAACATGGAGCTGCCTGGTGCTCAGCTCACTGTGTTCTCCTCCAGCCCCTGCTGCTTGCTCTGTGGAATGCTGAATCTGCTTCTGAACCCCATGTCTCATGTTTCTAGTCTATCTTTACACCCAAATCTTAATAGCAGTTTAAAACTGGCATAATTTGTTTTGATAAAATGCAACTCTGAGCTCTTGCAGGCAGGGATTGTTTTCAAAACCCAAACTGTTCCTCCTGCAATGCAATGCAATGCAGCCATACTCTCCAAGAGTTAATAAATCCATGCGTGCCCTTTAAGAGAAGAAATCAGGAGGATTTTTTAGACATTTTTAGGCAAAGGTTCTTTTTTTTTTTTCTTTTTCATGCAGCCTCCTTGGTAACCAGTTAAAACAAATTCCTCCAGACTGTAAACTAGAGATAATGGAGTTTGCCTTTAATCTCAGTCCGCTACAGATCAAGTTACCTCTTAGAAATTACTTATCCTGGCCAAGCAAATGAATTGGAATTGATGTTCTTAATTGTTTTCTAAATTGCTGCTCCCCACTCCCTTCCTCCCCTTCTCCACACAGCTGTTTTGCATCAGAGGCTAGTCTAATGGGTACTGTCACTCACACGAGGGGGTGAAGTCATGTGGTCATAAAAGAGAAAGATTGGGAGAACAGAGGGAAATACCACCCAGTGCATTATCTGGCTGTGACACACACAAATTGAATAGAAATAATTCCTCCTAGGGGGAGAGTCCCAACAATGGACACAGTTCTGTCTTGGGCTAGAAAAATGTAGAGACTCACTCTGTTCTCTGATACTCGTTTCTCTCTCACAGAGAAGGAGGATGATTAAAGTGCTAGTTTGGGACACAGGAAACCTGAGTTGAAATTGCTGATTCTGCAGCAACCTCCTTTTGTCTGGTTTTGTGCAAGATGCTTTGTTTATGTCTTAGTGGCTGCTTTTGTAATACATAAATAATACAATTCCCTTCCTTTTTCCTCAAGGCAACAATGGTCTTTCATTAGCTGTATCTTACAAAACAGTGTAACCTGCTTTCCATCTCCAAAAAGTGCATCCCTACTCTCTGTGTTTACATTTATTAGACTCCAGCTCACTTGAAACTTGCATTGCAAAGCCTTTGGGCTCTGGGAGCATCAGACCAGGACTTAACACCAGAATGCCATCCCACCATGTCCTATAAAGTGGGGACAGATCTCAAGTCTTAAGCAGAAACCATGTCCTGCAGATACTTTGCTCATAAAAATCACTCCTATGTGTGAAATGTACACAAACGATTTCACCAACATAACTGTCTTGCCACTATGTTGCCTTCCAACATAGAAGTGACCAATAATCCCAGTTTTGTTGCCAGTGCTTTTCCAGAACTCAGCTGTTTCTTTCAGACTTTGTACTTCCGTGGACTGGCAACTGTTTTCTGCTCCTCCATCCATTCAGAGTAGAACCTGAAAGACCAGAGGTTATCCTCTTCTTAACCTCTCTCAGAAGTGGTCTTTCTTGACAAACAGCAGTCTATCACTTACTCTTGTTAGTTTTCTGAGAAGGACCACGGAAACAGAGAATTTGTGGCCAATGTAAAATCCTGAAGTGTCTGCTGGAAAAGCAGCAGACTCTTGGATACCTGTTGGTAGTATCTGAGAACACTGTGTAGACTAAGTCCAAGAAAAAATGGCAGGAAAGGAGGAGTTTTATACAAAACGAGTTAAAAAATCATGTTAATTGCTGGCAGTGGTGAGGAAAGATGACTATTGTAAGCATGGAGACTTTTCCCGTCCTTTTCAGTAAAGACAACAGGGATTGCATGGGCTCACTGCAGAACTGCATGCAGCTATCAGGTACCAAATCATTGTTGGTACTAGCAAAATCATGTGCATTTATTCTGTAAATGCTCACCTGCAGGAGCTGCACATTTAGCATTCTTCATAACTGAAAGAGACCCTAACACTGGCTGGCCTGTCCTCACAGACTGGGCCACTCTGTTTAAGCAGCCTTGTTTCTTACAAAGTGTCATTCAAAATAGTTGTGATGATTCATAGTAACATGACAGTGCAAATCCCCTTACCTCCCTGGAGAGAGGAGAAGGAAAAGAAAATTTACCTGTGACAGACCTTAGTTACATGACGGTAGGGTGACCTGATGTCATTATGGAGAAAATGGTGTGAGAATCCAGAGGCGATGGATTTTGCTTTGCTTTGCTCTTCTGCAATTAGTTGTCTCTGCAACAGGTAGGGCCAAGGGCTGGTCACTGTCCTGGAAGGAAGAAAATCCAGAGTGCAGGTGTTTGGTGTTGCGAGGTTTTCAAAAGCAGGAGTGTGAGTTAGGAGCACAGCTTCTAAGTCGTGTGAATCAGGTACACCTAATTGTCTAAATCTCGGATTCATTCAGCTAATAGTCTAAGTGCCCAGTTCAAAGCTAGTTTTCAGAGATCTCTCAGGACTCAGGGTCGCAAGACTGATACATCCTGTCCATCGCAGGCGCTATGCTAGAAGGCCGGCTGCCTCTATCAGCAATCACAGGAGCAGTCCCTTATCTGGTTCTGCCAAAGTGATCCAAAACAGCAGACATTTAGCATTTAAAGTAACCATGACTGTGGCTCACAGGAGAATGACCTCGACGGGGGGGTGGCTACAGAAAGCTGTAGGTAGGCAGTAGCATCCTTCTTTGCCTTCACCTGCGAGCACTGTTTTTCAGTCTGGGAGAGAAAGCAGACAAAAGGTGATTAGAGCAATGCTCGGGAAGGAATTCTGACCCTCTCATCGCAGCTTCCTTTTGTCACAGGAGGATTTTTCTAGCTGTCAGAGCCATAAGCTGAGCTCCTGCTCTTTTTACTTCTTACCACATTACCAGTAGGGAAGAATCTGCAACGAGCATTTTTCTGAAGAGGTGCAAGGAAGAAGGGAACCCATTGTGCTTTTTCTGTAGCAGTGTGTGCTAATAGGAGGAAGGAGAAAAAACTCATTTATGTCAATGAAGCAAACAGATGTGACCGTTTGATGGTGCTACCCTTGCTGACATTAGGTACTTGATGATCAGGTACACCTAATTGTCTAAATCTAAATCTAAATAGGCCCATTCAAATCAGTGTAACAGCTCTTGGAGCGAGGTTCTGCTCAGTGTTAATGAAGATGTCAGAATCTGGCCCACGGGGAATAAATGTGTTGAGCAAGAAGGGGCTCTTTTATAACCTCTTTCCTAGAACATGTTTGGAGGCCTACAACTGCAGCTGGTTCCTATCTCAAAGCCAGGCCAAACCAAGCCCCCTCACCAGAAGATGCAAGCATGCCCAGACTTTTGGAAGTTCAGCTCCAGATCCAAACATTAGGCCTAACCCAAAGTCAATAGACTGACCTAAACATACACTTTGCCCAAGCCTCCATGACTTGGGCCCATCCTGACACAAAGCAATACACTGTACACCAATACTACTGGTGTGTCTGCACTCATGTCTATAAGAAAATGATCGCTTTTGGTTTTTTTCTCTCACATTTTTTGTTTTGTTTTGTTTTTTAGGGAAGGGATTGGTCTCAGGGAGGCACAAACTCCCTTATTTTCCATCCCTGATTGAGTATCAAACTCCTCCGCTGAGATTTCTCCATGGAGACATTGGGTTTTCCTGGCAGGCAGGGTTGCAAACTACTCAGCGGAATGTCTATAGCTCTGCAACTCCAGAGGAGCCAGGAGGCTGGGCATCCCAGCCAAGGGAAATACTGCTGTCGTCCCAAGAACACTTTCATGGAGACTGAGGTGCATGCTGGATTAGAGGCGGCTAAACTGAGCTCTTGGGGTTTTTTGTTGGTTTCCTTTTTCCCCTTGAAAATCTAAAGCACAGGGAAAAGAAATCCACAGACAAGAAATCTGGGGATCCTTGTGGATGCTGCAAAATGTGGCTTGCTAATGGATCTTTTTACTTCTGGTACTTCTGGCTTGTTCAACACATGCGCGCACATACACACACACAGAATAACTTGGCAAGCTCGTGTTTTCATGGCACAGCACCAGGAAATGGGAGTTCCCCTCCCAACAGAGAAGATCAGGGCAATGAGGCAAAGGTGGGGAATCAGACCCAGCCTGAGTCTCAGTGGAGTGCTGGCCCGGACAACTCTTACACAAATAATCTCCAGGAGCTCTGAACCCATGTTCCATTGTGGACACAGACAGTGCTGTAGAAAAAATAGACTGAAATTGCTTCTCTTTCATGGCATCTGTAGTGTAAAAACGGTTTTCGTCCAAGACATTTGTGGTCGGAAAATCCTGACACCTCATAAATTATCTTAGAGGCGCAACAAAGCTTCAAAAAGATGAAACTCAATGCTGAGGTCAGCAGGAATTTTTTTTGCATCTTCTGCAGTGGAGGAGCGTTTTCAGTCTCAGGAAAACCACCACAAAAAGAGGCAGCAAGAAGTGAGAATATTTCTTGGCATGAGAGGCTCAGTGCTCAGGGGAGTAAGGCGTCTTCTGTTATTTATTTTCGGCCACCTCTGTGTTCACACATCATCAGAACATGATCCAAGCGACCAGGGGCAGCCTGATAGCGAGGTGGCTGCTGCAGTTAGGTGACACTTCCAGGTCCACCCAAACACTCAGACTAATTACCCTCACATAGTGCTGGGGGCAGCATGGGTTGGGCACCTTCCAAGATTGGTCTGACAATATAGGTGACGTGGATGTGCAATAGGGGTGAAGTACTGCAAAACCCCAGCAGGCTTCAGTGTGAGTTTGCAGACAGCATGGAATGGTCTTGCAAGGGGCGGTTTATGGTCTCTATCAGCTCGTACCCACAAGCAGTCAGTTGGCATTTTTTAAACCTCTTCTCCTCTTCCTCTTGTCTACAAATGCAAACCCACTGCTCGAGCTCTGGCTGCCCCACTGCATGAGGCTAAGCAGGCTGCTTAATCCCTCACACCTTCCCATAAATATAGCTAGTTTGAATGAGGACAACTGCCTGGCAGTTTCCCTTGTTCTCTTCTTGGATACTACTTCTTTGCTGTAGAGCATTTCCTTCCAGACAAGAACAAGGTGGAGAAAGAGGGCTCTGTGGGGAATGTCACACACATCCCTTTTTAACGTAAGAACATCTGCAGGTTCTTAGTTACCACATGTGGGTATTCGGGTGGCAACCAACTGTCCTCTACAGCATATTAAACTCAGTTTTGGTTAAAACAGGGAAATTGAGGTGGTGCTTGAAAAGAGAACAGACACCTAGTGTGCAGGCTCTCAGCACCAGGGGGATGCTGCCCATGTAAAGCCGGTTTTGCATGGGGGGACAATCTCCCTGGGACAGACAGTGGAGTTTAGGGTGGTTATTTGTATCCTTTATTGAGTGATTATCAAAATGGCTCCATTTAACCTGAAGCGTTGCATGTAAGTTGCTTATTTTGGAAAGTGAAGTTACAGGGTAAGATGTGAACTGCTTTCCATTTCTGTGGGTGGACAAAACTTTCAGTTTTAAAACTTCTCTCCATATGTTCAGCTCTCTGAGACCCTAGCAGGATCTGACCTCCCTGCCCACTTAGTAAATCAATGGTTTCCATGGTATGTAGAACTGATTTTATGGCAGCAAGATGCATTTCAGTAGATTTATGTTATTAAACTGGAGGGGGGGAAGCCTCCTTTTATTTGGGGCAGTCCTTGAGTTTTACAGGCTTGTTTGAGTAAGTAATTATTTTGGTAATGCTGGGGCCTCCTTTATTGAATCGTAAATGCATCCTGAACAGCGCTCAGAATAACAAGCAGACTTTTCCCTGAAAGTCTATGTATTGCCCTGATTAGCAAATCTGAACATTAGTAGTTTACTCTCTGATTAGCTTTGCTGCTGAGGGCTGCCTTGGTTCACTTCTCTGGGACTACTCACAAGATGAAGCATGTATGTAAATGCTTGCAGGATTAGTGCCACAAAGGGGAAAAGAAAACAACCCAAAAGCCGTTTCTTTGGAAACATCCTCTCTGACCATGTTAGGAAAAAGGATCAGATAATTGGGATCTTTATGATGCTTATTATAAAAAATGTTCTGGAACTAGTTCAAGCACCAATCAGAAACCACATTGTTCCACTAAATCACTTTCAGATGCCATTTCAGATACAGAATACAATTACTCCTAGTTTAAAAATATAAATGTTCCCTTCATAAAACACACACACAACTATTTTAATTTCTTTTATTTTTATCTGTCTTGGCTGGAGTTCAGGCCTTTCACAGATGATCTGTCAACAGATTTTGTACCATTTCTTCCTGCCAGGCGTTGTGCAGAGCCCACCGTACGGTGCAGAAGAGCTCTGTGACATGGACGTTAGGACTTTACATACAAAAGAGCTCTTGCACAAGCCTTTGGGGCTGGAGGCCCAGGCTTGGATATGTATGTGTTTAAGAAATCAATTCAAAGCAAAACCTGGAACAAAGATTCTGCCCAAATCTTGCATTAAAAGCTCACCCGAGATGCCTGGGGGGGTTCCTGGCCTGTCATTTTTTTTTTGTTATTGGATAGCTATGGCTTTTGTGAAGCAAACTCCTTTCCCTGCATGGTGGCTGCCGCCCACGTGCTCTCCCTGTTGTTCGGAGAGCGTGGAGGCCATCTGCGATGAGCTCAAACTGCGAGTCTGGCCGTGTTTGTCATCGGGGGACCCACTCGCTGCCCGTGCTGTTTGTGTGTGAGCACATGCTGAGGCGCAGGCAAACGGGGAGATGTGAAAAAGCTGGAGGGGTAAAAAGCTGGTATGCTGTGGGCTGGAGGGGCCAGGCACCCCATGGTCGCTTGGGATGGGCACAGCGTGAACCCACTACACCAACACATCCCCTGTTTAGGACATTTAGTGTTGGCAAGCACATGCAATCGCCTTCCTCCTGAGTCAACACACAGACGGTCACCTCTGGAGGGATTCTCAGCCTCGCTGTAAGGTGTGACTCATTTCCTAGGAGGGAGCATCTCTGCAGAGAGGTATGGAGGGAGCCAAGTAACTCAATAGCTAACTGCAGGGCTTTGGTAGGCTCTAAACTGGTTGGAAAGTGTCCGAGTCTGCCCAGTGACAGTCCTGGGGCAAGCTCCTGAGCTTTGTCTTTTCATGGTGTAGCTGCTGGGCTGCACAGGGGACTTTTACCTCATCAGAGCACCATGCTGCCTGCGGGTTGGGACTGTCTGGGACATTTCTAATGGAAAGCTTTCCTCGTTGTCAGGAAATCATCCTTCCTCATTGCTGAAATCCTTCTCGAGAGTGGGTCTGTTTTGGTGAGCCCAGTGCCAGCTGCGAGTCTGCGGCAGCGCAGGCTGCTCTCCTGCCAGCTGGTTGCCTTGTTTTCCAGGGCTTGGGGCCCCTGTGCTGCATTCAGTCCTGCTGTGGGACGAGAAGCCCGCAGACACCTGGAGTGTTGCCCCAGAATCCAGACAAACCCCCCAGAGAAGCCAGACCCCCAACAACCTGGCAAGAAGCCCTGGGAACCTGGGATCAAAACAGGGATAACAAGGCTTAGCTTTCCACCCCAAGGCTAGGGACACTTGAGGATGCTGCCGTCTTTCAGATACTCCACAGGCCGTCCTATTTTTTTCCTTTTTCTGGGGCGAGCAGAGGGATTTCTCAGCATCAGGGCAACATGAGAATCCCGAGGGTTGCATTTTGGAAAAATTTATATGGAAACATTTCCATGCTTTCCAAAACAAAAGATGCTAAGGGGTTTGTTACTAAGGGAAAATTCCTCCACTAGTTTTGCAAAGACTGAGATTTCTTAGTTTCCTTAGTGCTGCTCATGGCTTCTTTAGGAGGGCTTTAGTCCCAATATTGAGAGGAATGGCCTTTGAACTCAGTGGCAGCTTAAATACAATGCGTGAAATCCTGGCCCCAAGGAAAGCAGTGGTCTACCAATGATCTGCACCAGTAAGTTAGATCAGGAACTCAGGCATGGTGGCGTAAGCTGACATGGCTTGGGCCTTGTGGTAGAGTAAGGGATCTGCTCTGAACCAAACTCTTGGCCGGGATGACCAAAGACCACTTTGCTCCTGTGTCTCTGGTAGCTGGGAAGCAAAGTTTGAATGGGAAACAAAGCCTTTTCTGATGAATGGATGTTTAGACTGACATGTGAGTTGAAGAAACATTTTCTAGCAATCTGAAATAAATCCAAGAGGGGATTTTCAGAAGAACAGACTGTTCTTCCTACTGCCAGTGGCTGGTTTTGCAGTGGGAACAGAGTCAGGCTGCTGCAAGGTGACTGTGGAAACTCAGTCCTTGATGCTCAGGATTTTCAGCGTTTCTGGCCAGAAGACTGGAGCTCTTGCTGAGATGTGTTTGCCTCTGTGATGTTTCATTGTTAGAGTAGCGACACAGAGCCTCGTTTGAAGGCCAGGACCCCCCTGTACCTTATTGCATTCCTAAAGAACATCCCAGAGATTTTTTATCTGACTGGGCAATACCCTACCAAAGTCAAGAACAGCTCACAATCCTCTTCAGTTAGTATTTTTTAGTTTTTACATAGTAGTGTCATTAATCACTTTGTTTTTCAGCAAGATGGTTGTGGCCTTCACTGCAACATGCTGATTTCTGTTTAAAAGAGAGGTAGTTGCTGACAAATGTTTCAGATCCCTTGCATTATGATGTGCTTTTTACCTCAGGGATGCCAGTTTGCTCTGCAAACAGGAAACATTTTTCACTGATGTGGTGGGGAAACGTTACAGACCCTGATGTTGCTAACTTGAGATGCCTTTTCAGGTTTCAGGCTATTAATTAGGCACTAGTAGTGTATGGTTTTTCAAAGCTCTCAGTTTTTTCAAGCTTATATTCCTAGCCCTTCTGAAAACAGAAAAAAATTCTAGCACAATGAGAAAACTGCACCTGAAAGCCTAACAAAACCTAGAAAAACAGTAGAAACGTGTCATGTTTCTTGTTCTTTTCTCTCTTTTTCTTTCTCCTCTTCCTTTTCGTGCCTGCCTCATGTTTCAATACTGAGGTTTGGCAGCATAGAAAACTGCAATGGGAAGAGAGCCAAGATTGTTTGTGCAGATGGGTTTAAGCTGTGGTATCAAAGGTGTAGCTCCAGCCTCGGATCAGCAGAATTCTGTTTCTGTTTGCACTGATGGCTGGGCTTGCGCTCTTCTGCACAACAAAGAAACCTTAATTCACTTACATGGAGGTGTGGAAAACCAAGTGTCAGTAGTTATTAGCAGCAGTGGGACAAGTGCTGTGTTTCTAGGTATGTGCCTCTTCTGGGGCTCACTCCTCATTCCACGGTAACGTTGGAAATGCCAGAGGAAGCAGAAGCCGCAGGAGTGGAGGTAAATGGGCTCCGAATGGTGCCAGAATGCCACGGGTGAGTTTCCTTGAAAGCCGCCCATGGGGAGGGCCCGTCAGCATGCACCAGCAGAGCCATATTTCATTTGCACATAAGAACCTGGGATTGTCCTGGGAGACTGCATAAGAAATGAGGCTCCATGGTCCGTGCAAAACCAATAACAAATACCGTGTTCCCTCCTACCAAGAGATCCGAGCGCAGGGGGTGCCTGCAGCAGGGGAAAGCTGGGACAAGCGCAGAACAGCAAGGACGTTTGTTAGTTCTTCATTGTATCTCTTACCAAGCGTAACTAACCTTACCACCACCAATAGGGATTGTGACCATGGAATGAACCCAGCTTCGGGACCTACTGGACATTTTTCATCAGAAGATTTTTAAACAAGATGTTAATTTTTTTGGTGGAAACATTAAAAACTACCTGTTTTGAGTATTTTTCTGAAGAAAAGCAGAGAAAACCTAGTCTTTCCCAAAATTAAACACTTTTGTAATGTGAGAAAGTTCTGTTTCCACAGTTTTTGAGTTTTCTGGAATTTCGTATTTTCCAATATGAAATGTATTTCATTGTGTTCTTTGGAAGTTTCAGAAAATGTGTCAAAGTGAAACACACGTGCTCATATATCTATCAATATAGTTTGATTATGAGAAGTTTATTTTCAAAATATTACCTTATGACTAATATAACATGTTTTACCCACTCTGGAAGAGCAAAGGAACTCAAAATTATGGAAAAAGCTCAGGAGATGGGGCATCAGAATGAAGAGGAAGGCAGGCAGCAATGAAGAGAAACAGAGGAGAAGGCTTTAGGAAGGAAGCAGAGGGCATTCAGTGCAGAACCACCAAGGTTAAAAATGGAGGAGAGCAATGCTGTAGGCTCAGAAAGCCTAAGGATCTTTGTTCCTGTGCACTGCTGGGAGCCTGGAGGATCATCCAGAACAGGGGCAGAGCCGAGCCCGCAGCACAGCGATGTCTCCACCGCCAAATACCAAAGCGGGGCTGACAAAGGAGGAGGATGAAGATGATGTGCTTTACTCCCAGCACCTGTCTGTCACTGGCAAGCAAACCTGTCCCCACGGGTGAATTCTGCAAAGCCAGCTGCAGCCACCCCCCTCTGCAAAACACGCACACAGCCTGGGGTTTCAGAGGCTTGCAGGGGCCTTAAAAACCACCTCTTGGGTGTGCTCCAATCTTGAGTAAACACTTCAAGGACACCACCGAGGTCCCCTGCCTCTCAGGCAGCATGAGCCAAAGTGATAAAAATTGAAATAAAACCCCCAAAACAAAGACAAAGGGAAGAGGGAGACAATGCTGTGGGGCCCGAAGGGCTGAGGATGTGGGTACTGCTGGGCTTAATTGTCTTCTTCCTTGCTCTGCATGGAGGAATGTTGCTGGGACAGTGTTGCTGTCTTTTGGATTGTTACTGGTTGGGGTTTTTTAAAAGATTTTTTTCTTTCCCCAAAGCAAACAAGCAAGTGACGTAAAGCAAATGGTATTGCGGTTCTGACGCCGGGAAAGTCAGAGATGATCCCAGGCTGCAGAATCCAGCTCTGGGCTTTGAACTCGCTGCGTAGCAGAAGGCCATGGAGACCTTCAGCTGGGCTAGGTCTGCCATGGGGAAGAGGGGGCGAGCGGCCAACTTCAGAGTCAGGTTCAGGTTTGGATTCTGAAACAAACCTCCCTCACTGAAAGTTCAGGGTCATTCCCAGAGGCTCAGGAGGGAAGAGTCGATTCCAGCCCTTCTCCTCTACCAGGTCTTGGACTTCCTGTAACAATTCATCCACGCCCCTAATGAGGAAAGCCATCTTCTTTGTGATGATAGTTAAATATGTGCCCAGGCTCATTCCTCAATCAAAGGTTTGCACTATGCTAGGTTTAAATTATTTCTGTGTTGCAGTGCACCCTGATTTCACAAACCATGCAGGCTATTCTGGTTTGGAACGTGTGGAGGACTTCTAAAGACTGTTGAATTAAAGCAAGTAGATGTCTTCTTACAACCTGCGACCTTGTTCCCGTTATCAGCCTTGAATCCACACCATTGACTTGTTCTACAGGGATGTCAGGGGCTGGAAACATCTGGGAATGACACATGAAACAAAAGCCTCAAGCTCCAATAATCACTATAAATCTATGATTGCTCCTTGGTTTGAAACTGGACTTCTCCCCAAACTCATGAGTTGACTGGACTGTCCATCACATGGTTAGAAAGGAAGCAGTTATGATTTGATCAATATTTCAAGCAAATCAGAGTGGTTGATTGCAAATGTGTTCACATTGTGGCTTAGCCACGAAAGAGATTGCTTTGAGCTCCAAAGCCAAGAGAAAGCCTTACAAGTCAAGCACACCTCACAGCCTCCGCAGGCACAAAGCTGAAAGGCAGTTCAAGGAGATAGAGCTGGTACCCACAAAATAACCCCGGAGTCTGTGATTGACTCCGGTCGGTTAAAGAGGAGTAAAGAGAGAGCAGTTACTGGGTAGGAAACAGGGTCCCTGAAGCATGTGGGGATTTCAGACACTGGGATTTTTTGCAACATTTATTGGAACAGACAGGCTAAGGGCACTGAGGGATAAAGGATCCCAAATCAAACAGCCTAATTGGTCTCAAATGGAGTGACTAAGGAACTCTCTCTATTCCAGAATGGGTCAAATTGCATTTCAGAAGGAGATCTCTGAAATTTGAGTGGGAGGCCTGGACAGAAAAACGAATGGATGAACTCATAATTGACATGGATTCCATTATGGCTAATACCTGTGTCAGAGCTGCCACCGAATATGGCCTGCAAATCCAGTCTGGGGGAATTCCCTTCAGAGACGTGACCCAGGTGAAACAGACTGCTTGCCATGAGCCTGTGAGGAACTGAGACTTTAATTGCAAACATATGGCTGGGTAACTTTCCAGCAAGCGAAAACTGGGCAATTGATAGAGACCTGCTCTGAAACAGATGATCCAGAAGGGCTTTCACTATCTCCAGTCCTCATAGTGGGTTTCTGTGCTCTCGTTTCAATTTATGCTGAACAAAAAGTGGTAAAGAAAGGAAGCATGATGTCAAAATATAACATTGGCACAAAGAGCTGAGTGATTTTAGGAAGAATGGGGGTGAAATTCAGTTCCCTGTGATTGACATGGTTCCCTGTTTGTGTCTTCTGAAAGGCAGTGGTCTAATCTTCAGCTTGCTCCTGTCCTGGAGAAGGCGTAAGGCGGCTTGTGTTGTGAACAGTTCTTGCCTGGGGTCAGTTCCAATCTGAGAAGGTGGTCTGAAGGACTAGATCATCACCCACTTGTGGTGCGGACCAGTGTGGCTGCTTAAATTGCCCGTCCTGGTGTTCAGCAGGCAGGGTAAGTGCACTGCTTGCACTTCAGGGCCTTGGGAATGAAGACTCTGGGTGTCATCTTGTCTGTTGTTTTCTCTTCTGACTGTCCTGAAGGTTTTCTCTGCTTGGCAGAATAATACTAGCAAGTCCATGTGTGTTTGTGCTTTCCTCTGGGACCTGGAAGCATGTCGTTATGTATAATGAGGGGTGCAGAACTGTTGTCCTGGGTGACTGGGAAAGAGTGAAGGGGAATGTGGGCTGGCACTCATCAGAACAACAGAAGGGATCAGCACAAGGGAGTTTTCTTTTCTCAAAGTGTTTTTGTCAGGTGACCTTGACAGGACAAGAACCTAACAAGACAAGAGCTAACTTGTAGATAGATAGGAAAATAGCTGAGTCAGTCAAGTTTTATTAAGTTTCATGGCATCTTCTCAGTCCTGGCTTGGGAGAGGCAGCTCCTTGGTGGTGGAGATGGCCAGTCCACAGGGAACAGGTTTTTTCAGTGCTGGAGTCATTTGACCCTTGAGCGTTGGAGGCTCAAGTTTTGGAGCTAATTGAGCAAGGCCTGTACTTGCTCTGTAGAAGGGATTTCTCCTTCCTTGAGCTGGCATCCATGTAAGGTGATCAGCACATCAAGTGTTAGTTGCGAGATCGGCTTTTGGAAGAGAACCAGAGATGAGTTTGAACAGATACGGCAACCTGTGAGTGCTGTTTTTGTGTCTGTAACTACTCTTCCATGTGGCCTAAATATTAAGGTTTGAAGAGGCAAAGATTGTAAGTAACTTGCAGCCTAATTGCTGCTTTTGATGATTTTCAGCAGTTCACACGGGCCAAAGCACCAATTTTGGTCAGGATAAATTTTTAAGAGCAGTGTCTGGGATGTTTGTGGCAAAGGCTCTGGTTATGCCGAATAGTCTTGAGAATGAAACCAAGAAAAGTTGGGTCTGCAAAAACTGAGGCATTTAACAGTAAATATTCCCTAAACTGGTGACCACATGTCTGAAAAGGAAGATTTATGCAAAATGGGAAGGGAAGTTTCGTAACAGCACTCTGTAATAAAATAACAACAGTGACATAGGCACACATGTACACACACACTTCTTCCAGATAAGATCAAACATCCAACACTCCAGGGATGAAACACTTTTCTATTTATTTTTCTCCTTCTGACTATGAAATATAATTTTTCTAGGACTGGCAGTTCCAGGCAGAAATGCTGCAAAGAATTCTTTCAGCCACTGTGGGGGGTGAACTCTCTCCTTTGCGTATACCAGTGCATGCACCCCAGGCCTTTCCTGCCCGTAACTTTTTGCATATCCCAGTCCTCCTGCCCCTCAGGTCCTGCTCTCTTTGCTCTATGCATCCTTTTCCAGGACACTGGAATGCATTTGCACTTCGGTGTTCTGTTGTCCATGATTTTAGCAGATAACACAGAGGCAGGGATTGGAGAGGAGCCATTGGAGCAGTGGTGGAATCTGTTGGAAGGGAGGAAATGCAGGAAAGAGAGCAAAAAGAAGGTAACAAGATAGAACTGGAAGGGAGGAGATGAGAAAAGGTGAAGGTAGAGAGAGAAGGGATAAAAAAGCAAGGATGCCAAAGAATCACAAATTACTCCTCTGAGCCACATTATATACTGCATAATTTATAGTCAATTGAAATATTGTTCATCTATAAAGGCTGTATTATTCTCTTTTTCTCTTGGCCAACTACTGCTGACATAAGCAGGAACTCTGCTCTGGGCTGAAGAAGTTGAGAACCTAGCAAGCAAGCCTGGTGCCCAGATTGGAGCTAGGAGTGGGATTTGGCCTCTGCTACAGAAAGACGTTGAGGACTCAAAGAAACCCAGGGAATGTGAGGCTGTTGGGCAAGCTTCGGATAGGAGCTTTTGGCCAGTGTTTCTTCTACAAAAGCTAACAAAAATACATCTCTAAATCTCTCCCAGGAAGATGTCAGAGCTCTCCTGCAGAGTTAACATGCCCAACACAGAGACCAGCTTAGTCATTATAGGATGAGACACAGGTGCTTAAGTCCTACTGGGAGTTCATACATCCTGCAAGCTTACTAATGGAGGTGCTGCTTACTCCATGATGTGTATAAATGTGTGTGCATGGGTATACATATAAATATATGTGTGTGTCGCTGTGTCTAAGTTTATGCAGCTATCTGTTTTCTCCCAGTAATTCAGTAATTCTGCCTTCGGCTTCGCAGACTCCAGGATCCTGGCCAGCTGGAGCCAGAGAGGCTGCCAAGTCCATCAGGTTGATGGAGCCAGCCAGCTGCTCCACCTGACTGTCTGGAAGCATTCTTTTGCTCTCTTGGGAGGTTCCCAGCATGTCTCCATTTCCTCTGAAAAAAGGTTCACCCATGACTGCCAGCATCCATGTCAGGTCTTCTTTCCGTGGGTGCTGTAGCTGCAAAACCCAGAGACCCATGGCCCTTCTTAGCACTGTTTTAGCCATCTCCCAGCTGCACAAGCCCTGACAATTTCCAAAATGTTGCTAATGAGGCAGAAGAAAGGACACAGGCTCTTGGCTAGTGCACTAGCTGCTTTATAGGGATAGAGGGGATGATCTCAAGAATTCTTTATATCTCACAAGCTGGTAAAGACAGTTAACAACCCACATTTTTCTGTTCTTTTAAAGGAGAAGGACTTCTTTGTCAACAGCTGAGAAGATCCTGAAGAATCCTGAGGTGCGTGAGAAGCTAACAAGGGAACAGCTGAAATTTATGTTATTGTTAAGTTTCTATCCTAATCTCAAGGGTGATCGTGCTGAGAAAGTAAATCTTTTGTAAATGCTCGTGAATCTCAGTTATTCAGGTGCCCTGCAGGAGAAATGCAGAGACACAGACAAGATTTTCACCACTTGATTTCAGCATGTGGCTTTCATCTGGTGCCGTGTTCTGCCTGCTCCTTGCCTGGGACAGTGTTCAGAACCAGTGGGATTTTCAAAAGTGATCTGTATAGGGGAGAGTGAGAATGTCCCTGGTTTCCCCCACTGCCCAGGCTAAACAGATTGCTCCAACTGCGCCTCCCCTTCTGGGTCTTCCTCCCAAGTACAGGTGAAAGGTGGTTCTTCACAAGACCTGGAAACAGGTGTTTGCAGATCGCTTGCACTGGCATTTCTGCCATCCATCCATAGTCATGCCCTGCCTAATGGCTAGTGTTGTCCTCCTGTGTTTCAGGCTCATTTTACACCTGGAAGCGCTATCCTAAGTGCATACACAGCAGTGAGGTAGAGCCCTGAAATGGGAGAGATGGACAGCAGAGGGAAAAGAGAGGCGGAAAAAAACACCAGCAACCAGCCCAGTAAGTTCAATGGATGCACAAACAGTACCATAAGTGTGGGCTTGTGAAATGTGTGATATGGAGCAAAAAGCAGCCCTGCTGCTTCTGGCTGACTTGAAAAGTAGCTCTCTTTTACCTGTTATTAACATGTGAGGTGTTCACCCTGGCAGCAAAATACGTCACTTTTTGTTCAGCTCACTATAGCTTGTCATACATAGAAAAAACATGCAACTCCATGCTCTTTCTCTCTTTCATGGAATCATAGTATCATAGAATAGTTTGGGTTGGAAGGGACCTTTAAAGTTCAGCTAGTCCAAGCCTCCTGCAATGAGCAGGGACAACTTAAGACAGAAGTTCCCAAACCATGGCAAAGATCCCTGTCAACCTTCTTTATGTCTTTTGGAGTACTTACACTTTCATTGTTGAGCTTTGAATAGAGAGCATTTAAGAATAGTTGGTTCTTCAGACCAACTACAAACTTTTATAACCTCGCCAGCCATCCATGGATCATGGGTGGGAAGTGCTGTTTTGGCCAAAAAGATGCACATTTTTATTATTTGCTCTTAGATTTTTTTAAAATACAACAAGAATTCTGGCAAGGAAGAACTGCATGTAAAAAGGAGTTGAGGATTAATGAAAAAGCAAATGGGAGGTCTTTTTTTGCTTACGTGGAAAGGGAGAGAAAATAAAACGGGTGCTTGTGGAAACATGGAAGGTCTCCAGTATAATGAATAGAATAATAATTTCAAATATATTTTCTGAGATCTGAACAGTATTTATATGCAAATACTATCTCAGAAGTTAGTGGAAAAAATCAGTTTTCCTAACACTGGCTTGGAGACAGAGTTTGCAGTTCTGGAGGACTTATGATTTCCATAGGAACCAGATGAGATGAAGTAGAAAGACTTAACGGAGGTGATTAAAAAGTATTTTGTACTGAAAACAAACTTTCTAGCTGAATGACATAAATTACATATAAGGGAGTAAATGGCTTTCTAGCAAGTTTTAAAAAAACGTACCAGTATCTGCCCTTTGCTAAGGCTGTGGTACAAAGCCTTAGAGAACAGAAAGCTGAACTGCAGAGCACAATCTTAGAGGAACCGTGGGCACGTCTTTGGGGTGGCACACTGAGAATTTTGAGATTCTGTTAATATTCAGATACATGAAAAAAAAAACCCGTGTTTCTTAAATCACTAGGGGAACTTAATTATTTTCCCTTGTTCTGAGCAGAGGTTGGAGGTGAGTGATGTGAACAGAACACTTCATCAACGCTGTCTGACCCTTGGGAATTTTAATGAGATAAAGAATTATGGGAGATATCCTGCATTAAGGATTTGCCTAATTGTGTGTATTGTTTAGGTTATTTTAGCAGTAATAGTTTTGTGGTTTCTGTACTCACCTTCCCAAGGAACGAAGCCATCAGAAACAAGCAAGCTACTCCTGCAGTAGTGCTATTTCTGTTTTGCTTTATTAGTGAGTTAAAAAAAAAAGCTTTGATCTACTTTCCAGCTTGATATGTAATGAGATATTTTCATCAAACTCTGCTCTTGATTGAACTCATATTCATCTCAGCAAGATTAATGCAGATACGTATTTTCTTAGGGGTTTCTGGACAGTCAGATGGGTTCTTGCAGTTAGACCTTGATGGTGTGAGTTCAGTGGACATCACTGCAGGGATAGAGATACTTCTAGAGAAAATTCATTGCAGGATTCAGGTGTAAAAGCAAATGCATTTGGCCCGAAACGCGATTAATTAATGCATGGCTCAAGCTTGCTTATATGTGTTGGGCCTTCTCCCATTGAAGTTGATGGCAAAGCTCCCATGGAGTTTAGAAAAGTGGGATGGAATCTATACAGAAATTATTTTTCCCAGAACAACTTTGCAATAACCAGTGGATTTGTGAACTCCTCACTCTGACACATTGAAATAATTTGGGACTTTCATTCTGTTTTGCTTTAATTGGACTTACACTACATATGAGTCTTCCTAAGTGGGTTGCTGTGCCTAAAGTATGTGCAGGCATGTTTGCACTCTCTGAGGGAATGCGGAGGTTAAACTAGAAGGCGAGGTTATTTTAGCAAGGATATTTTGTTTTTATACTGCTTCCAAAGGCAACCCTGTTTTGGGCTCAGCTCTCTGCCTTGACCGCTCTGTGCCTCTCCGTACCAAATCATGCTGGGATTTGATGATAAAGCACATCCTCTTTCCAGGAGCCAAGCCAACCCCTACATCCTAACTCTCTGGTGTTCTGGTACCTTAGGCACTTTGTGGTCAGAAAGCAGACTGCAAATGTGGGTATTAGCTGTGGTGATGCTGGAATGTCCAAACCCTCTGTAGGAAGAGAAGAAATTTCTCACAGAGCTGCTGTTGCTCCTTTGATTTCCAGTTCCTTTGTTTTTATGTTTCTCGGACTGTGCCAGCTGAGATAGCTCTTAGCTGGATACCAGCACTTGCAGGGCTTGATTTGGTTCATGTCTTCTATAAAAGTTTTCCGTCTCTGACCAAGGTATTTCAGATCAGGGTAAAAATGTTAGTAAATCAGAGCTGGCATCTATCCCAGACATATCAATTCCCTTAATTCCTTTTTTCCTGTGGCTTTGGGACAATCAAAATAGGGAATGTTTCCATTGCTATACCTTTATGAAAGTACAATATGTGAATGTTATATCCTGCATACATCTAGTGTGTTTCCTTGCCTTGGTTGTTACCAACTGCACAGCTTTCTCTGGCAATTATCTGAAACGGAGCACTGCAGTAGAGTAAAACTTTGGGCAGGGCTTGGTTCCAGGGAAGATCAAAACCCCCAATGTGACAGTTAATGAAACAAGATGGAAGAGAAAGAAGATGGAAGCTATCAGTCTCAGCCAGCCAACACTAACAGAGTCTGAAGGCAACTGGAGGTGCCAAGGTGTCTGCTTGCAAAATTTGGAGAGAGCTGCGGGGGTCGTAGAGAGGGCTGCACCAAGGCCAATTTTCCTGGCAAGGAAAAGCTGCTTACGGTAACAGAGGAGCAGTGGAGACAACTCATCCCCTCCAAGAGGACACGTACTGTCTTTTGTAAGATACAGAACTAGCTGGCGTTATTCTGCATCCCTCAGGCAATGGTACTTTGCCGTGGAGCTGACTTGGGTGGACTGTGTGGAACGTGACGTGAATCCAGGGGTGTGAACTGAATGCACGGTCACTGCAAGGACAGGACACCATGAACTGAGGACTGCAGAGCACCTGGTCCTTGGGGGACAAAACCATCACCCTTCAGTGGACCGCGTAAAAGAGTTAAAGACAAAATGTGGCAGTCTGCTGCAGCATGAGCCATAAAGCAGAGCAGAGAGCGAGAGCCTCCTGTAACACGCCTGTTTATCTCTAAAGCAGTGGTTTTTTCTCAAGACTATGATCCATGGGCCTTTGGTGGTCTATAAAACATCCAGTGGTGGCTCATGAAACAATAGTAAACCCTCTCTCCTCCCCTCCAACAGCCACAGAAGCAATCATGCAAACAAAATGGGAGGAAATAAAAGCTACTCTAGACTAACTTTCGAATCTTAGTCTTTTGAGTCTTTTGTTTATTTGACTTGATATATGAAAAATATACAAGTTGGTCTTTGGATTATTATTTTTTTCTGAAAAAAGGTTAATCCTTGGATTTGGGAAGTTTAAGAAATGTGACTCTGAGGGTGCTATTTTTGGAGCCAATTACAACAGCATCGAAATGTTGAAAGATTCTTTTTGTTTGTTGAAAGATTAGGCTGAAGCCCTTCAGTCTATAAAAGAAAAATAAACCCTAGTGGGATAAAATAATTCGTTGCAATGAGGATACAAAAGCCACCTCGGAGTGGTATGTGGCCTGGATGGAGGCACAGGGCTGGCAGACCTGGTGCTGATAATTGCTAGAGCTATCAGTGCCTAGAAAAAAAGACTGTGAGCTCTTCACTTATTGAAGTTATGCAATCTCATCCTCTGTCTCCTGCCATCATCAAGAGCTGATTTGGTAGCATTTGCAAAATGGTATACATTTACACAGCATGCTGAGTTGCCGTTGGTATCCTTCAGTCTTGTACAATCTACTCTGAAATGAGTTGTTAGGATGGAAGGCTCAGAAAATTCATGGCTCATGAATTCTTGGAGTGAAAACTAGCTCGAACTGACCTTTTCTTCCTTGCCAGTATTGTCATCTGGGATGTTTCTGTTTTGTGAACCAGGCTTTTTGCAACTGTGTAGAGTTTGCTTTTCAGATAGTCCCATTTTGACGACTATAGTGGTAAACCACCTTAAGATCAGTAGGGAGGATTATGTAGCTGTGCCTGCCTCTGATTTCATGCAAATTAGCTGCAAGTGCAGCTTACTGGAGGGTCTGGCTGAGCTGAGGACCTTTCTGAAGGAGTGGTAGGTTTAGAGAGAGTGGGCAGTCCAAGGTGCAGAGATGACATGAGGAAATAAAGCTGCAGGTAAAGACCAGGTGTGCTTTTGTCTTGTCTGCCTGGAACACCACCAGTTCAGCAGTGGGAATGGCAAAAAGCACTTCAGTGCCAGGGATAGGGATGTGTGTGACACAAACAGCTGGTGACAACAGTGACATGGGTTATGGGTTGACAGCCATGTGTCCCTGCAGTCACGAGGAGCAAGATCTTCACTGCTGGTGAATCAGTCGAGGTGCTGCCCTCAGGCCCCTCCCCAAATCCTGTTGGGCAGCAGTGGGTCGTGTCCAACAACCCGAGTTGTGCTGTTGCTTTTGGAAGTTTTGCCCACCCCTTTCCCTCCTAAGCCGAGCACTGATCCTGCTGCCCCAGCCCCTTCTCCTGGGATGCTGCATTACCTGTCACACTGATGTACAAACAGTGCACTAACAGAGCCTGATACAAATCACATGGTGCCTTTCACCGTTGTCTTAGCCAAGTTTCAGTGCAATTAATCACACTATTCCTGCTTAAAGTTCCCCTCTTTCACCACGATTTTAATTCGTTTCATTTCTGGCTGGTGTGTTATGTTGAGCAGCACTGTTCTCATCTGTTAAATGCCTCTGTTTCACCCCAGAAGGTGCCTCCTCCCCATAGCAAATGAGGTGATTCCCCTGTGTCTCTTATTTCTTTCCAGGACCGTGGCAAGGATTAATAAGCATTCGTAAAGCGCTTTGTAATCCTCGGACTAAAGGGTTTATACGAGGGTGAAATGTTGCCCTTAAAACACCTTGTGCTGGAGACCAGAAGGTCAGAGCACAGCTGTATGCGCCTTTTGGGCTGTAAGCGGGTACGGTGTGTCATGAGCGCAGAAGGGGGAAGCTGTCTTCATTCCCCAACCATGGCCCAAACCAGAATTATTATATCTCACACATCCTTGGCATTGAAGCTTGGCTTGATGTGCTGATGGGGCTGAATCTTGGAGTGAGTGACATACAGCTGGAGTCTGTGGCACATTCAGGTCTTACAAAATCAGTCCCGCTGAGGTTTGCAAGATGGAAGGAAATCTGCCTGCCCTTGGTGCCGTGAGTTTGATGGCAGAGTGGGGGGAACTTTGGGAATGGGGAAGGAAAAATAAGAACGCCGAAGAAATTGATTTCTGCCCCAGGTATCCATTCCAGCAGAAATGGAAAACAAGCCTAATCAGAAAGATCCCTCAAACCAAAAAACCTAATGCGCCGCAGGCATGATCAGCTCTCTGCCTTTTATTGGGTTTAGTTCGTCAGGCTTGCACAGTCAATGACATTGACCTGGAAAGTAGTGGAGACCCCTGGGCAGGACTAAGGTGAAGGGGCTGCTGGCTCCCAGCACCCAGAGCTGCCCTGAGCAGGGAGTTGCTCCTTGGGCTTGTCCATCTGCTCCTGGGCTGCTCTGGGGTGGCTGGCAGGAGGACAGCCCAGAAGGGGATCCGTCCCCATGTCTGTGTGACTCAGGTAGCTCTTGTCAGACTCATAGGAAGCTCTGACTACTGCCTTGATGATTTTAGGACTGGAATAAGTGATATGATAGGCCTAATCCACACCTACTAATTTGGTTGAGTTTTGAAACTCAGCCTCCCCTTTGTGCTGAAGCAGAGCTGTAAAAGCAAGCGGGTCTGTGAAATCGATGAAGCCAGCTTTCCTACATCTACCTCCTGGTGTCTAATAAAAGTGAGGTTACCCATCTTCCCTTCACTTGGGCCCCCAGTTTGGATCTCCCTTCCCTGTAAGGTTATTTTATTGTCATATTACAAATTCTGAGATGTCTGCCCCTTTGACCAAATGGGTTTCAAAGCTTACCTATTCAAAACTGGTAAGGAAACCCAGGTAAAGTCTTAGTGCACTACTAGTGTTCCTTTGGGAAACTGGCTTAAAATCCATCCAGCCCCCTTCCACCTCCCCCATTTTGGTTTTGTTTCAGTTCAGCATCAAAGCCCCTTGGTACGCAGCATCTCCCAGGAGCAGGAGAGACCAGCTCCACCATGAGCAGCCATCATGAGCTGTCTGGTGTTTGCAAGGCTGTTTCAGGCAGTCGTTCCCACCTGGTGTAGCCAGCCTGCATCCCCTCCTCACCACCAAGCCGATCACAAACTTGGGCTAATGAAATAATGTTTGGATGGCTGAAGTTTTGCGAATGGGTGCTACTATTACCAGTTTGTACAGTGGTGCTCCAGGGACAGCACCAGGAGGAGTCACCTGTTTAATTCTGACCTTTCAGATTTAGAGGATTTGGGATTTCAAAGTGGTCTGATGAATCAGAGTGGACTGTAACTTCTGGCCACCTCTCCTCCCGGTGTCAGCTCAGTACAAACGCACTTGAAAACACACACACAGATGCAAGGACGGGGCTGTCTGATTGACCCTCTTGATAACAAGTAAGCACAATCCTCCCTTGGTGACGGAGTCAATCATCCCAGTAAGGAGAAGAGCCGTGGTGAGAGAGATGTGAGTTGAGTCAGATGATTTGCCGGGGACTGGGAAATCAGAGATGAAGGCAGGGGTTTCCAGGACTCAAATTCATTGCAGGGAGGGGGCTTTCATGGAAGGAGGAGAGGTCAGTTATGCTGGGTAATGCCTTGGCTTCAACTTTTCTAGGAAGCTGCAGCCCAGAAGACTTCTTTTCCCTGCCAAGCAAGAGCCAGTACAATGACACCCTTCCCCCAGGCCTCCACCCTCTGTAGTGCAATAATTGAAAAGGAAGATAATTTTTTTCCGTGCCACGTGTTAACACTGCAGCTGCTGGTGCAGGATCCATGCTGCCACAGCGGACTGGCAGCAGCGTGGGGAATGTGCCTGCAGCCCTGGTTCTGCTTCCTGCTCCAGGGATGCAGGGTAGAATGAACGGGGCAGCAATGTGTTGGCTCTGAAAACCATTGCTGTGCTGGAGAGAGCAGCAAAGGGTGGGAGCTGCCTCTCTGCAGCTCACATCCCTGTTCCCTTAGCTCATAGCTGTTGAGCTCTGAGCTTGCACAGATAGACCTCTGCCTTTTCCACAGCGCTCTTTCCTCCCCTGTTGCCTTCCATGTCCTTTTTATCACTGCAGTGGGTCCAGGCTGTGCGAATCAGACTGGGAATCTGCTCAGAATTAAAACCACCCCATGGAGGCTGCAGCTCAGCCCCAGGCAGGAACAGGCTCGTGGGCCAGTGAAGCTTGAGTTTCTATCTTACAGGACTTCCAAATGTGTGAGCAAAGCCCAGCTCCCAGTAACCAGCCAGGGGATTCTAACAGAAAGTGGAAATCAAGGACCAAAGCCCACTCTTCTGCCCAGGGGGCTGCGTGGAGCCAGGGAAGAAGGTGCTTCTCGGGCACCAGGGAAGCATCACTTGGTTACACCACATGTCTTGAATTTCTGCACTCTGTCCTTTTTAGCGAGCCAAGAGGCGGATGGCTGGGAGGCTGCTACTCTCCTTCCCTGAAAGACCAGCTGTGCTTCCTCATCCCCATGTTCCATTGCAAAGCAAGCTCTTTTCCAGGAGGCTCTCTGGTCATGTGAAAATAACCTAAAGCCTGTAGCTATGGCAAAGTGCTGCAGCATTTCTGTGCAAGCCCTACAAAGAAATTAGATTGTTCCCTGACCATTGCTTCTGCAGAGAGCTCGTCAAAACATTGCTGGGCTTGCACCAGTGCCTCTGAGGCGAAGCAGCTGCAAGTGTTCACCCTGTGCCTGGAGGTCCCTGTACAGCCCAAGCACTGCCCATTTTGCCATGTGCCATCTGTCACACCAGAGGGATGGGCAGTAATGTCATTGTGAACATCCCTGACGTGTCACAGCCACTAGGACTCCTTCCATGCAGCTTCTTCGGTCCTGTTGCAGGATGGGCGAGGGTGGGAGCTGGCTCCACAGCTACTCATGGCAAGCAATGCTACTTTCATCATCAAAGGGGGACCTCTGGCAGCATGTGTGGGGATCAGCATCAGATCCTCTGCTTGGACCAGAAACTTCAAGGCCTTCCAGCTCCATCCCGGCCTTCCAGCTCCATCCTGTCCCCTCCACTGGCCGTGTTTGCCTGACCTGTGCTGCTCCTTCTCCAGAATGAAGCAGGGTGGCCACAGGCTTCCTGCGCACGGCCACCAAGGGGACAAGGACCCTGTCCCCCATTTCCAAGCGGGATGATCCAGGGGTGCGAAAGGGTTAAGCCGTGTTGTTGATTGTCACATGGTGCTGGGAATGCGAAGGGAGCGAGAGGCTGGGGAGCCCAGCGCAGCAGCACATCTTGACTGCACATGTGGCCTCTACCACAAACACTTCAAAGTGCTTCCCTCAGACTGACGGAACAGCCTGACGCCGACTGTAAATGCCCTTGACACGCAGAGTGGAAAATATCAAACGCTTCGGCGTTCCCCCCGAAACGCAGCCTGTTTTCACTGGGGAAGGCCTTAATGAACCTGCACGGGAGAGGAGGAGGGAGGACAGGAGGTGTTACGGGTGGTTCTCATTTAGCCCGTGTACGGGTATGCACCAGCCTGGGCAACTGGACTTAATCTGAGGCAAATCCAAGTGCTCAAGGACATTTTAAGAGAGGCTGGGACATCAGCTCTAGGCGGCTCTGTGTCAAGACCACACCACACCTCCTCCCACCCCATTCTTGCCCCAAACTGTGCCAGGAGGAACAAAAGGTTTTCCAGGCTGGATGTTTCTCCCTTTCCTTGAGGAACCCCCGCCTCCTCCTCCATTCCACCACCCCCATCCCTGAAATGTCCACCCTGACCAGGTGCTTTTATGACACTGAAATCTTTTCCAACCCCAGTATGGAGCAAGCGCTGGAGGAAACCACATCATATCCCTCTCCCTGGACTATGAGATGGGGCAGATCTCTTTGCCCCATCTGCTCTGGAGCAGGACAGGCCTCTCCTGGGACATGGTCTTGCTCTGATGAGGAGGAAAAGCCTTGAGAACTGCAAGGGCAGATCTTGATCACCAGTAGTATCAGGGAGTCACCTGTCGTAACCCTTCCTAGGAGCAGCATCTGCCCTTGGTCACATGTGACATGCCAGGACATGCAGTCCTGGTTGGGGATGCTCATGGTGGGATTTCATGTTGTATCTGCTTGTTGGGTGATGCCTGCCAGGTCACTGCTCTCTGGTGGGACAGGCATGCGGCTTACAGCGATGAGAACAAAGGTCCCTGCCCATCCCACAAGGCATGACCCCATCTTGTGATGGAGGACACCAGCCTCACAGTTGTGTGAGAGACCTACAGAGTCACAAAACCCAGGGAAGGGCAGCAGCTACAGTGTTTGACTCCCAAAACAACCGACGCAGCCCACAGGCTGTGCCTTCTCCTGGCCAAAGAAAGAGAGGGGCAGAGAGTGTGCCATGAAGCAGGGATGGCCAGGCTGACCATCTGCCTGGGGCAGATAAATCTCTCCAGTCTACCCCACAGGGCCTCAAGGTGCAGACACCATGTTTGCAGCAAGATGGGGGATGACCCATCTCAACTGATGGGTCTGGCCGCCATGGTTAGGTGTGGGTAGGTGTCATCAGCCAGCAGTGCAAAGGAGCAGGGGAACATGTCCCAAAGCTCTGAGGCCAGTTTCCCACAAATGGAGCCGATCAAGGACCCCAATCCAGGGAGAAAGCACCACATTCTCTTTGCTGCATGGAAACCTACGGGCAGAGGACAAGGTGCTGCCTGTGCTGCTGGAGAAGACATGAGGTACTGAAGTGTGGCTCTTGACCAGCAGCTCTTGACCCTGAATCAGCATCAGAAAGACACAGTCTCTGATGGCCCTTTTTGGGCACAAGCCCCACAGACTCAAGCACAATGTGACAGCGAGTGATGACTGACAGAGCAAATGTATGCAGGCAGACACAAATCTTCTGGCCAGCCAGATGCAGAAGAGAGGACAGAAAGACGATGGGCCTGTGTGCGGTCTCCTTGGCTCTGGCACAACACACATTACCAAGAGGCTCAACGAGGCTCTGATGGCTGTAAACAGGGATCCTTTGGTTATGACACATTTGGCATCAGCAAAATTGCCTCATAAAGTACTTCTCAGATCAGCAGGAACTTGAGGGATCTCAGGAGAGAATTGAAGGAGAGGAAAGTTCAGACGATTGGTGGCAGGATCCCTCCTTGCATCTTGGAAGCAAAAGCAGACAGGAGGGAGACCACCGAGGGGCAGAAGGTGTAAAGGGGAGGTAAAGTTGAGATGTTTTAGTTCATGGAACATCGAGTCTGCTTTCTGAGGGAGCACGTGAGCTGGACCACCTCCATCTCCCTGGGAGAGCAACCAATATTCTGGATAACAAACAAGGTAGAGCAGTTAAGAGGGTTTTAATGGAACATCTTTGGGGAACAATATTAAGAGGGTAAACAGAAGACGTAGGCGCCACCATAAACTACTGACTCCTGGCAGCACAAATGTTAAAAAGCAAACCTAGAAGCCTGGGCAGTAAACAACAGGAGGTAGAAAGAGCCACTGAAGGCAAAAAGAAAGAATAGCTTGGAATTTCTGAAACCTCATGGGAGGGTTTACCCACGAGGAGCCTGTTGGCTGTACCCTCTGGTTGGAAAAGATGCTGTTGCCTTCTTTAGTGTTTCTGGCTCTTCGGAAGGGAGGGAGGTGGGATGGCTGCTCTCTGATAGGTCACGGGAGGGGACCCTGAGGCCGACTGCAAAACATGCTGGGCAGCCGGAGGGGACGGTGCCCGCAATGGTGGGAGCTGCTCCAGGGGAGCGGGCGGCTGGGGAGATGGGGTCCGGCGCTGGTGAAGCCCCCGGCACTGCCGCAGCCAGCGGGGGATGGCAGCCTGGCACAGCCGGGGTCCCCCTGCGCCCGTCCCCGCGCTGACAGATAAAGATGGATTGATCGCTGAGTTGCAGATTGATGACTGCTGTCAGCTGGTGGCCTGCCTCGCCAGTCGGGGAAGGGAAGCAGACTCCATGCCCCCTCCTTTTAAAGACTTTTTGCCTCAGGGTATGATTTATTGTTAGAAAACAAAGGATGTTTAAGAAAAAAAAGCCAACACAAAATAAAACATCTCAATTGATGAAAGCTGTCTTCAGTCCCCAGTGGCTTTTCCCCCTCTTCTTGAGCCTGGGAGCAGAGGAGGGATACATCCCCCTCTGCAAATAACCCAAACCCAGCTTCCTCTGCCTTGTAGGTTTGCAGTTCTTGGATCTCATCATGGGCAGGGACTCCATAACCTATTCCCAGGCTGTATCCCTGCCAGTGAGCATGACACGATGCGCAAACACAGAAAAGCTCTGACCAGCACTGTTTATATGTGACGAAGAAACAGATTTTTAGAAGCACAGAGGTGCCCAGCTCTCGCCCGTGGTTCTGGAAAAAACAGCTTTCCTGGGCTGAAAATAATTAGGAGTAAAATTAAGGAGTGGAAGGAATTATTTAAACAAAATTGAATGGATGATAATTGGGAAGTGTTTAAGGCTTTTTTGTGAGATGCTCTAAGATAACTGCTAATCTGGAAGCCTGAATGCTGTTTCTCATAAACAAATCCCAGCTAAGAGAGGAGGTGGAAGCAGTGGCATTGTAGATTTAGCATATCTATGTATACATAAATATATAGATAGATATATATACTTAGATAAATAGCATTATGGGTATACATATGTGGCACTGATGTGCACGCGTGTTAATCGTTAATGGTAAAAAAAAAGGGAGGAATCTGAGAGTGGTGAGAACATGCAGACACCTGGGAAGAGAACCTAAGGCAGGAGTGAAAAATCTATGGCCACTAGGTTTAATGAAAATAAGAAATTGTTTAAATGTATCAAGAAAAGCCAAATCCTATCATGACATCACAGACAATAATGGCAAAAAATGCAGCCTGTGTCCTGAAGAAGCAAAGTTATTTGTTCAACATTTATTTTCTCTTTGGAAAGAAATAGGATGACACATTCATACTTTATGGAGATATTGAAACACTTTGTATTTACCAGTGATGAAGCCGAATGTTAAACAGCAGTGATTAAAGTTAGACATTCTGCAGGATCAGATAACTTGCATCAAAGGAGAAACAAATTGGCCCGAGAGCTCTCTGAACCATTAGTGTCAATTTTTAAACAAATCTGGGAACTCTGGGGAAGTTCCAGAGGACCAGGGGAAAAAAATCTAACACCAGACCAATAAGGCAGTAAATAAGATGGGCCGTGAAAACAAGTGGTGTTTGGCAGGACGTGGATCCAGAAAGACTGATCGTAAGAAAAGCCTTTATGGAACACAGTCCATATGGACTCACAGTATGTCACATAATTAACATCAATCATCTGCGTTTTGCAGAAAATAGAGCCTTTTTACTGCTTGTGGTGGGTTAATGCCCTTAACTGACCAGGTGGCATCATCCACTTAGGTTTTTTCATGGTGCTTGGCTTACATCTGCATGGCATCCCAATTTAAAAAAAAACATCCCTGTACAGAACTGGTGCAGTTGTGACTGGTTTTATGGCTCTGCAACTAAGTCAACTGGAAATTTGGAGATGCTGTCTGGTGGGGTTGTTCCTTATGAGATCTTGCAGGGGTCTGCTTAATAAGAGGGACTGATCATTGCTAGAGAAATGGGCAGACAGTCAGGAGAGGGGCCAGACAGGGCACTGGAGCCTTGACTGTGCTAACGGATCCTCGTGTCCTGGTCTCCAGCCCCTGCAGAGCAGGGAGCTATTGTGATGTGCCAGCATTCCCATATGGGTTTCCTCTGTTGCAAACTGAGGCTCTGGGGTTGCTGGTACTTACCCAATGTGGAGTTGGGATGTGGCCAAAGCATGCCTCCAGATCTAAGATTTGGGAAGCATTTTGGGATAACCTCATCTAGACACAGCTTGGGTCTCCTGACCAGGAGGATTCCCCTCAACAGTGTGTGTCTTAACCAGCTGTGTGCAGGGTCTTCTGTAGCTCGAAGGTTTGACCACCTGGTACCATAGTAAGTCAGGTCAGATCCTCAGAGCATTGTAGCTCTCTGCAACCTCTCGGGCTCGTGAGCAATGGGATCTACCAGCCAGAGTAAAGGGGCATGTGATAGCGAGTGCTGTTCATCCTTCCTGGAGCTGCGCCACAGTTCAAACCCAGCTGTTCCCAGTCATACCCGTTCATTCTTTCAAGTCCTGATAATGATCATTTCTGTGTGTGTGACTGTCTGTTCCCTTCAGCCAAGTTTCCACCACAGCGGCATTTACAATCAAATGCCTGTACCCAGAAGTATAGACTGAAATGCTGGGACACTCATAGAAGCTTAGAGCCCAATTATTCCAGCTATGTTATTTTCAACCTACTATGTTTTTTGGAGCCCTAAATATTTTTCTTGAGTATTAAAGACCTTTAGAAATTTCTAATCTGTACATAATTGCTGAATATGTATAAACTCTCATTCTTTATTCATTGTAGGAGTAGCTTGCAGTATCTTGACTATGTGATGGGGCACAGGCCACAGTCCCTGGTTTCAAAAAGGGAATTGCTGACCCTGCGGGGTGTGGAGAAGGTCAGTCTGGGAAACAGCTCAGGTTTTACACAGTGCCTTTGGGCCTGGAAGCTTTTAGTAGTTTGACATTGTAGAAACAGCACTGCATGCATGGCTGGGACGCATCTGCCCACGCTGAGGAGCAAATACAGATGGAAAGGTGGGTAGGCAGAAAGTAACTAACCCAGCACAGCATCTCCCTGGGGGTGACCCCCTTTCCCCAGGGAATGGCCTGGCCCAGAGCAGTGTCATTTGTGGGGTCAGCAGGACATGAAACCAAATTCCCTTCCCCTTGGCAAGCTGTGTGCTCCATAACTCAGGAATGCAAACGGCCACATGTTTGGCTGAAAAATGATCGTCCTTAGGAAGGAAACGGGTCTCTCATGCTAAAGGAAGGGAACAACTCAAAGCATGACATGCAGAAATGACACCTCAGGGCTTCAAATTTGTTCCCCATCAATGCAGAGGAAGAAAACTGACCTAGATGCTGTTGAGGTTGACAGGTGTTAAATTTGATCTGCTCTAAAGGCAAGATGCGACCGTGTTCCTGTACACCGTAAGGCTGCAGCTGTTTTGCCCATTGACTTTTCCTACTCTCTGGGCACCTCAGAACCTCTCCAGTGGAGCAGAGAAGTATTCCTGCCTGCACACCGACTGTCAAACGTGGACTTCAGCGGGATTTCTTGTGTGAACAACTGCAGCTAGGACTGTCCGGACTGCAACCCAGCCCTGAGGAGGGGCCCTCCCTTCTTGGGACCTGGCTGAGCAGGACCCTCTCTCCGGGTGCCACGGCTGTGCTGCCAGCAATCACAGAGCTTTGCCAAAGCCCCTCCATTCACCGCTAAGTCCCTCAGAAGTCTGGCAGAGCTGGGCTTTTCCAAAGCCTCCACTCCCACCCTTGCTCAGCCTTCCTCAAGGCAGGCACGTTTCTTCTCATTTGATTTTCCTGGAGCCCCAAGCTGGGGGGTTTCAGGTTGCTTTGTCTGCTGTTGCTGCTTTTGCCTCTTTCTCCCTCTTTGTTTCACATCATCAGGCAATTCCAATTTCAGAGCCTGGCTCCTGCAGCCAAAACTGGGCTCCTGATCCGCTGAAAGTCGTGCCAAGGGGTCTGACCCGGGGGGCTCTTGCTGCTGGTCCATAGGGTGCGTATGGACCTGCAGGCACGAGACCTGGCTGATGGTCCCACGGGACCCTATGGTTCCTGTGGGCATGAAGGCTACCTGGATCGCACTTCAGCTGCAGCCGCTGGAATAACCGCAGTGGTTTTTTTTTTTTTGTTTTACTGGTGGAGCCAAAGCCCTGAAGAAGAAAAGGTCCTGCCAAGTCAGCAGAACACATCCATCTTCCCACTGAAGTGAACAAAAAAGGGTTTCAGGTTAATCGATCTGCCCCAAACAAAGCGTTTTGGTTTGGCCTTACCCATTTCCCCATCTCCTCCTTCATTCTCCCCTTGTGACTGTTTGCATTTAGGATCTGCTGGATTCAACTCAAAGCCACAGAGGGGTCCAGTCCACTTGAATTAGTACTTCCCAGCAGACAAAATCCATATCTGAAAACTCATGCATGCTTTTACGTTCAATAATTTCCCCTATCACAAATTCTTTCCTTTGACCTTGATCCAAATTCTTGAGCTCCGCAGAACCTTTGTTTATTTGCATAAGATGCTCTTGTCTTTCAGCGCTGATTGTTCATCAAGGCAAGGACTATATTTAAGCTGTACCCTGTGTTTATGCAGATGGCTGATGCGTTGTTATGAAACCATTGATTGGGGCCCGTTACAAGATGGAGAGTGCTCAGCGCAGATGGACTTTGCGTTTCATCCATCTGCCAAACTCCAACCAGCCTCTGCTATTTTGGAGGCTCATGATCTGACCAACTCCGGGTGCTGTCACGGGGATGGAGAAAGGCCCATCTTCTCACTCAAGCAACACTTCTTGCCAAGCCTGGAGGCAGTGCTGCTTCTCAGTAAAATGGTTGTAATAATGTTTTAACATGGGCAAAAGAAAAAATAAATAAAGACCTCCCTAAACATTGTTCAAAGGGCTGGTGGAAATGGAGTAATGGAATTTTTTGAAAAATACAAAACAAAACACAGCCCAAGGCAGAAACCCAGCATGGAAAATTGGAGCCTGGTTAAAGTCTGGCAAAACTGTAAGTGGAGAAACTTCTATTCTTTTCTATTCTATGCTATTCTATTCTATTCCAGTCCTAAAAAGCTGCCTGATGTCTCTTCTCCACTGGGAGGAGACAGTAGGTACATGGTGGGTATTCGATGTGTAAATAGAAGGTGTTTGCATTCATCATGGGGATGATGACAGAAGAGCCCTGGAGAACAGAAGAGCGTGAGATGTTTACTGGGGGTCAGAGGCCTTGTGGAAAGAAGAAATGCAAAGTCCCGGCTCTGGTTCAGCCGCTGGTCCCATGGTACCACGGGAAATGTCTGAATTCACCTTTCTGTCTTCCTCCTGACTGCCCATCGGGCATGAACTAAGCAAGGGACTTTCCTGCCTTCCTGGGGCTGATTTGCAGAGCCAGTGAGCAGGTGGGGCAGGAGTTGGCTTCAAGCGTGGCCACAGCTCCGTGTGTCTCTGTGTCCCCATGCAAACTGCGCGACCCGTTCCCCGGCACATCAAGAAGGGAGAGAGGGGGCAAAATACTGTGTAAGGGTGGTGGCAAAGGGGAACTACTTAGTAAAGCCAGAAGGAAATGTGGTTTATATCTATAGGGAGATGGAGGGATCAAACAATTTTCCCCACTGGGGTCTCTATCTGGGCATCGCCATGTGCTCACAGTGAGTGGTGAGAGCTGCGAGCTGTTCGGTGCTGGCACTGTCAGGATCGCCTGCATGCCCTGGGGCCAGCCTGGCCATGTCCTGCTTTCTCCATCCCTGGATGGTGACTCAGAGGCCCTCAGGAATGTCTGTCTGAGCCACTTCCCCTTGACCATCTGGGGAGCATCCTCTCCCTGCGAGTCATCCTCATGATGCTGAAGCCTGCCCTGTCCTCAGCCATTGATGGACCTCAGCAGCTCTGCTTCAGGCACATCCACATGTGACATCCCTCTGCTTGCTGTCCCCACGGCTGTGTCCGGAGCTCCTGTCTTGTCTTGCATGGACCTGGTCATGGCTGGGCTGTTCCATCACCGTGCTGAAATAAGACTTCTCCTCTCGCTGTCCCAAACCTCAGTCTGGGTAGGTCAGTCACAGTGATGCATCATTCGTGGAAAGAGACTACGGAGAAATGAGCAAGCTGCACGTGGCCACAGGGTATCTCAACACTTAAAGACACAATGGGACCCCCAAAAATGCCTGCACTCTGGAAGATGGGGCAACAGAGAGGACATCACTTCTATTCATGGATGCACAAATAGGCTGGAGGAATTGGCTGGCAGGACAACCTGTTGCTGCAAGGGGCCAAAAAGAACCCAGCTGGGGTTCATCTAAAATTTGGTGGATGCCATCTCATATACTATTTGGATTTGTGTCTTGCATTCAGATAAATCTGGATTGGAGTCAGCATGTTGCCTTTTGAGCTACTCCAAATGCTGTGGCATATGAAGACGAAAACGAACTATCAGTGCTCTGGCTGTTCAGGCTCTGCGAACAGCAAGTTTAGGAAAAAAAA
This sequence comes from Streptopelia decaocto, assembly GCF_964273445.1. Taxonomy (NCBI): domain Eukaryota; kingdom Metazoa; phylum Chordata; class Aves; order Columbiformes; family Columbidae; genus Streptopelia; species Streptopelia decaocto. The sequence goes on from NC_138659.1 coordinate 15,553,343, forward strand.
AAAATTAGGAACCTTACTTGCAACCTTTTAGATAGCGAGGTCCAGCTTCACAAAGATATGTTCAAAGTCCTTTAGGGACCTCTTGATCCTGAAATGAGCTCTTGCTTCTTTTTGTGTTTACTTAAGACATCTATTCAGTATTGTCCTAACCAGGGAACACCCAGCTAGGAGGATTGTGCTCTTTCTTGGTGCCTTCTTGACAAAAACATCATTTAGTCTCAGGTACTCCCTGGGTGCTGCCTGTTGGTATGGAGACAGCGGAGTTTGACTGCAGACATACCAACAGTGTCTGTTGTACCTGGTCTGGACGGAAAGGGACAGACTGCCAGCTAGACCACCTGGACAGACACACTGTGGTTAGCGTAGTCTTGATTTTTAGATGGCAACAGTATTAAATGTGTGTAAAGCAGACAGACTGGTGCTAAAGTACTTACTGGGAACATTAATAAACCATGGACCACCCTTCCTCATCATATGATGTGGTTCTGTCTATAGGCAAGATATGTAAAAACAATTTAAAATTAATTTAGCTTTTAAACCTTTTAAAAACATATAAAACCCCCAACCTTTTGATATAGGATTGGGCTGTTTTTCCAAGTGGGAAAATGTTCACATCAGGATTGATTTAATTTTTTTTTCCCCTTTTAAATCATAAACAGTCCCGGTACAAGAAACAGTAGCTGTTATTGATTAAAAGTTCATTTGCCTTGTCTTTGCTGATGATTGATATTTGGGAAGGAGGGATAGAAGAAGGGAAGGGTGTTGTACTTTGGAGAGAAAAAGAAAACGTGTCACATGTTACCTGCATCTTAGAATAATGTTAGTGTTGGAAGGCGTAGGGGTTGCAAAGAATAATAATTGTTTTAAGGTTCAGTAAATCCTGGTCCTTTGTGTGTGTGTGTGTGTTTTGACATGTCGGACGCGCCCTCTTTAAATAGCAGTGTGATGCAGGAGGGGGAGAAGGCAATTGCATTTCCAAATGGGATTTTTATGGCCCGTTGAAGGAAAGCAGTTACCCACCGAATCACACCGTGCTGTTTCCAGTGGCGGATTGTAAAGGCTTCCTTCCGTCAGCACGTGTGCCGCGCAGGCGGCGAGCGCGGGAGGTGCCGCAGCACTGTGGGATGCTCGTGAGCCGATGGGTTCGCCCTAACACCTCTGAATTTTTATTGAGCCCCAAATCCCCAAAATGGTGCGGGAGAAACTGCGGCAACAAGCCAGCAAGCCAGGGGGTGCAGGATATGGCCGGTGAGCTGCCTGGTCCCGAGCCGGTGCTGAGATGGGCCATGATGGGGACTGTGTCATCGGTTCCTTGCCCCAGGGATGGTGGGCATGGGGACAAGGAACCTGCATGGAGGCAGGTTTTATAAAATCTTTGACCTTCCGGAAATCTCTGGTTTCAGACAATTGACGTGGAAACCGCAGCAGGATGCTGGAGGTGGAAGACCTGTTCACTCTAGGGCCTTCAAAGGACTTAGGCTCAATGGGGCATGAAAGGCATTTCTCGGTCAAAACATTTTCCAGGCAAAAAGGATGGATTCAGAGAGGTGAAATTCTGTGAATTCATCTCCATTCCCCAAATTGTTGAATGGGGGAAGAGAGGGAAAAAAGGGAAACATTTTGCTTAGACGTTTTCAAAGCAGAATGTTTCTGAGGTTTTTTTTCCCTTGGCCCAGTCTTTGGTTTCAGGACCTCCTTCAGTTTCAATTAAAAAAAATAAAATTCTTAAAAAAATATTTAAAACATCTGTCAAAACAGCAGCTTCTCAGTAGAACCGAAATCTGCTTTTTCCAAGACTTTATAATTTGCTGAAAATATTTGTGGCAAAATTTCTTCCCAGCTCGTTCTCAGTGCAAAATGCCTGTGAACTGGCAGGGCATGAGCATGCTGTGATTTGTGGAGCTCTTGGGTGCCTTTTCCCAACTCTTCTCTGAAGGTCCCTCAACATGTGAAGAAACTATGAAAAAAAAAAATAATCCCAATAAAGGAGCACCAGGGTTGTGTCACAAATACTTTCAGACTGTTTTGCTCATAGTTTATTGATTATAAATAGAGATGTGATATAACGGGAAGGTGAGGCTCATCTCCATCAGCTTGATGTGCTTAAAAGTTAAAGACTTCACAGATACATTGCTGCCTCAGCTGCCGCTACCCGTCCTGGGCTCACATTTAGGAGCATTAGGGTGACTTGCTGGTCCCTCCCACAGGGTGGCTGATTTTCAGAGAGACAGACCTAGGATGGCCCCGTCACATATCACCCATCTAATGTACAGATTTGCACCTCGGCACAACAAAAGTTGACCATATGCTCATTACAGTGAATAGCCCAGAGGGAAGCTTTCACCTAAAAGGGCAGAGTTAAGGCTATCTTAGCCTTAGGCTAAGGTAAATTTAACTTAAGCTGGTTCATTACACATTCTCTGAAAAATTATGTCTGTAAGGCAGAGGCATCTGGCATTTTATTGCATTTCCCTATGTTTTGAATTTATTTGAATGGAGAAGAGAGGAGGGGGAAGGCACTCCACAGTCTGACACGTGCAGATGTTTTCTGGCCCACTACCTGTGTCAGGGCAAGGTTCTTTACATCCTCCTGATGTTACTGCCGGCTTTCCCATTAACAACATTCTCTGCCCACTATTCCCTTATCCTGGAAATCCCAGCCTGCTCTTCTGAAGCAGTTTATGGTGGTGAGAGGCAGAAACCCATCTGAGCCACAGATCCAGAGCCGGAGTTCCTCCATGGACTAGGTCTGTCCCTCACCCCAGTGGTATCAGGCAAGGGGGCAGATCTTTTGCTGTTAAAATTGATTACTGACAGCAACACAGCTAAGCTTGTTTGTGTGAGTGGGATTCGGCCACATCAGTTCACAAGCCCGAACTTTTTCCAGTTTAGATGATGTAAAATCCCAGCTCACAGGGGTCCAGAGTCTGGGATTTTTCAAAGGATGACAAGTTGGACTGAAAGAGCTTAGGAAGACCCCTCCCCTTCAGCTCATTAATGACTGCTGTTAATTACCATTAACCCTTTGCTTGGCATGGCATCATCCCCAGTGCCTTTCATCTTACAACACCAGGATTGCATCCAAATTGCACCATCCCTTTGCATCCAGAATTGAATCCTTTTTGTCCACCCACCCGGCCACCTCAGAGATGGAACAAAGCAAGGATGAGAGATCCCACCCAGCACAGAGGTCTCAGTCCTACAGGCAAGTGTGGGACCTGGGCAGGAGTGACAGGGGACAAGTGACACAGGCCAGCCACCCCCTCTGCAAGGCATATCGCCCCATCATTGCTTCACACCGAAGAGGCTGGCATTAACCCTGAACTGCCAGGACATCACCCCCGGCTCCTTCCCTTCTCCCTCTCTGGAGGAGATGGAGTTTCAGGCCTTGCAGCACAGGTACCCATGCCAAATCCCCTCTCCAATGCAGGCGTTCCTAATCATGCATAAATACGGCAGTGGATATAGCCGTCAGTGTTGCTCCAGAGAGAGCCTTTGATCCTGGATTGAGAGCTCATGTTTCAGGTGTTTGGGCAAATCAAAAGTACAAAATAGAAACTCCAAATTGCCTTGTAATTTTTAAGAGGCAGATCAGGAAGACACTGCTTGCTGGATGGGGAACAGATGTCTCTCCACTGAATTCACCCATGTCCAGAGCTGGGAGGCAGCGCAGCTCCCCTTCCCACAGACACCTGTGAGCTGAGATGGTGGCATTTAGGGAACATGTCTCAGGACTTTATAGATCCTGTCTAGGGAGGGGGCAAGTCTGTCTGTCTGTTCAAGCACCAGCACCAGTTCAGACCTGGCCCTGCCCTCCTGCTCCTTGTCACCTATGGGGTTTTTTTGGGACCACAGCCCATCAGCAACATGTCAGGCCCTTGCCTTGGGGGCTTCACCAGAGAATCAAGTCCACCTGGGGAGTAAATCAACTCCCTGCAAAGCAGGTGGGGTTGGCAGCAGTGAGAGGCTGATGGAGCCACCTGAGTGAAGCTATAAAAGGAGAGGAAACAGTGTTTTCTTTTCCTTAGGTACAGCACTGGGTGAGGAGGGCTGCAGCCAGCCTCCCTAGGCAGGGAAGCATACCATTTAGGGAGCATGTGGGTTATTTCCAGTATCATCTTGTGGGCTTTGCCCTTCTGGAAGAGGCTACAGTGTTTAGAGATGCCCTCATTAGAAAGCCCCCTCTGCCAGCGGGGGAGGATGAAGGAGGGGCACCCCACAGCTGGGGTGGTCCAGCAGTGCCTTGAGGATGCAGGTACATGAAGTGGGAGTGCACTAAAGGGACAGCAGGCTGCATTAGAGGCAGAATGTGTATGGGGTCATGTGCCTGAACCCTATTGTGCTTGGTGATTGACCCCCATGCCAACAGCAGTGGCAGAGCTTGATGACTGGACAGTGCCCCAGAGCTGAGCCTGCCAAGCCCTCCAGGGTGAGCCTGGCAGCCATCTGGGTGCTCCAGCAAGCATGGTGCCCAATTCCATTTGCTTTGGAGCCTTGGCTGTATCTCCAAACTTCTTGAGAGGTGCTAGGGCTGGTGTTCATTGCTGCCTCTGAGTCAGCGGAGGAGGCAAGCAGGAGTCTTGAGGTTGGGGCAGAGCCTGTGAGTCACAGCTGCTGGAGCCGCTGGGCCAGCAGCTGGGTGCCAAGATGCTTTTTGGCAGGAAAGAGTAAAAACTGCATTTGTCATTGAGAGAAAACCTGAGCCAAGAGGCTGCTTAGGGGATGGGAGGGGACAGTTGTGTTCCCTCCTGTAGGCTGGTGACTGAGGGAGATCTCAGTGCCTGGACAGTCCTGAGCTGCTTTGGTGTTGGTGTGGGAAAGGGATTCCTCCTCTTCTTTCTCCCCACCATGCAGGTGGGTGCATGGTGACCTGCTCCATCCGTGGGGCTGGCCCTTCCCCAGAAGGGTAAGCCAGTATTTTGGAGAGAAATAGGACGTAGGGGAAGATTTTCCAGCAGAAGTGGTTTATTTCTTCCCGTTGCCTGAGGCTCTTGGCTGTGCCATGAAAAGCCCAGGTAGTTCCACAAGAGGCTGAATAACCCAGCAGAGAGCAATGGTGCAGGGACTGGCCTCACTGGTGCCAGGGCTGATGCTGTGGAGGGGTGTGAAGGTCTGTGTGGAGGTGGTTCAGGGCCAAGTAGTGGGCAAAGGTCTGCTGTGCTGGGGTTGGGTTGTGGACAGGATGAACAGAGAAACCAGCTCCTAGGACTGTGTTTGCTCTGGGAGAGCTGGTGGCCATTGGCACTGGGGTCCATGGATGGGCTTTAAAGATGTGTTGAGAAGCCAGTGGTGGAGGGTTGGTCCCACAATATCCCTGGTTGTATCAAAAGGGTTTCAGATGGTGGTTCCCAAGCTAGGCTGGAGAGAAGCACCATCAGCCTTGTCCCCAGTGTGGCATCCGCTGCTTGGTGTGTTGGGAACTGGGGTCAATGTTGCTGGACCACAGCACAATGTCTCCTGTCAGCCTGGGGAGACCTTCTCTGCCTACTGCCCTGCAGCTCCCCACCCAAGAAATGTGTCATCTGCAGCCCCTAGAATCACAGGATGGATCTGCTCATGCTTTGGCCTTCAGCATCTGTGATTTATGCCCTGGCCAGGAGGCCTGTCACTGGGAGCACAGCTTGGCCAAGATCCCTCAGCTGGGAGCAGACCGAGCGTCTCAGCCATGCCGAGTTCAACCTCAAGCTGACGGATGCCAGCTCTAGTGCTGTGTTATTGAGACTTCAGTGCTGTGTTCCCCTAAATCCTCTCAAGCATGGGGAGGGGGTGTGGGACGTGATGGGACAGCTGCTGTGAATTAGTCCCCTCTGCTAAATTGCCTCTGAGCCCTCCCCCTCTCCCTGAAAGGCAAGCTGCAAACCCCTCTGAGTTTATGATCTGTGAGTTCATGCAGCCTCCATTAATTTTATGAGTAGATTTTCCTATATCTACTCTCATATATCAGCCATGGGAGCAGGAGGTGGTGGCAGCAGGGGAGCATGACGTAAGTCTGCTCTGACACACATCACTGCTGGGAGGGCATGTGAGCACCCAGCCTCAACACAAGCATCAGTCCTGCCTCCACCAGTCTTCCCACCTTCTCCTGCTGATGTGGAGAAGGTTTTTGGGGTTCTCCATGCAGATGGGGACACTTCTGAAGTTCCCCCCACATGGAGGAAGAGTGGCTTGCAGCCTCAGGAGCCCTGGGAAGGGGCACTTGAGGTAATAGGGTGAGGATCGTCCCCTCTGATATGGGACCATGGAAACTTCCATCCCTGGTCAAATTGGGATGAGAAATGGGAAAAAAAAAAAAAGATTGTCAGTCACCCAGGAAAACATTTGAGTTGTGAACCCAAAAAAGCTCGAAGTCCATGAGCACAGATCTCTGGGCTAAGCCTCCTCTGAGCAGCGCTAGCTTCTTGGTCAACTGAAGTGATGTGACTTGTCCACCTCATGTTAGTGCTGCTTTCAAAAGACCAATGTACAGTGGGAAGCTGGAATAATGAGCTGGGTCTGGGATGCCTGCAGGACCCACCAGAGGACCCAGATGGGTGGCAGAGGCTGCTTTACCTTCCTTGGAAAAATTCAGGATCTGTTCCCAGAAAAAATAGGGATCCTTTCCCAGTGGATAATGAGAAAGGGCTGGAAAAATGCCCCATTTCTGCTTTGATTTGCCCAGCCTGGGCAGTATAAGTACCTCTTGCATGCAGGGAGCATTAACCATCCCCAGAGCCCTTGGGAGAAATGGGCTGCATGGGCAGAATGGAAGAGGGACATAAAACCCCAAACCTCCCTCCCTATAAACTTGTGGGGTGATTGCCAGCATTGCACTTGCTATGAAACCCAAGAAGGAGTTAAGTCCTCAAATAGGGGAGAACTTTGGGAGGAGGGTGCAAGGGAGCCTGTTGGAAACCCTGGTTGTATTTTAGGCTGAGGTTCTCCTTTGCCTTTTCCCTGGGGAAAAGCTGCTTGTGTGGCTCCGGCCCAGGTGGGACTTGTTCCCCATCCTGGGGAGAAGCAGCTCGGGATGCAGGTGTGGGAACCCCCAATGTGGGTCCTATGCCCTGGGAACTGCAAAAATGTCCTTGTCTGAAGCTTTGATTCCTCAGATCACTCTGTGTCTGCACAAGCTAATCCACCAGTAAATGGAGTTTTTAATTTTTTTGGCAGTATGTTGTGCTCGCCAAGCTGTTGCACAGGGACTGTCTCACTGTGGGGCTGCCAGGAGCTTGAGGTGGACTGGGGCTGGGTGATGCTCTGGGGCAGATTATGGTGCTGCATCCATGGAGCTGGGAGAAGGCGCTTGGCTTTGCCCTGCAGCTTTTGCCGCTGCCAGCTCTGCGGTGGTGGAGAGCCTGCTCCATGCGGCTGGGATGAGGCTGGCTCTGTCCTGGAGCTGCCAGAGACTTTTTTCCAGCAATGCTTTGTTTCCACCGATTACCAGGGTCACTTTTGATGATCTGGTCATTCTTTTTGAACAAAACCTGACTATTTTTGCTCATCTTGCCAGCACTTTGTATCTGCTTCCCAATTGGCAACACTTGGGAATTTTTTAGCAACTTTATGTTGAAAGACTTTGGGGATTTATTTTTTTTCCCCAGGATCAATTTTGCAGTGGAAAAATCCCATTTTTCAGCTACCTCTGTGTATTGACTCTGACAGAGCACCCTCTCCCAAACCAACAATAACCAAACCACAAAAATTGTTCTCAAAGAAGCAATCAAAAAGGAAAGAAAAAGGCACTGACCAAGATCTCTTTTTCTTTCTATATTCTGAGAAAGCATGTGAATTATCCTGCTTCCAATTCTTCCCAGAACATCGTAGTAATGTTACAAATTTAGTCATAAAGCTGCGGTTGAATTATAGTTATCATTGTAAAACAATAATAACTATGCAGATACTTATTATGGTGCATTAAGTTACAATGATAGTAAATCTGTCATAATAACCATGGCAACTCTCTTAGCCGCGCAGTAGGGATCCGGCGATGTTATTGATAAAATCTGCTGAACTCGTCTGTCTTACCCTCCGCAGAGCCGCTGTACCGTTTTATTGGAAATAGTGATTAAATGATGCAAACCATATCTCCCCCGGCAGTTATTTGTTCTCTTCGTTTGCGTGAAGCCCTAAGGATGAGGCATTAAATCCTCTGTCATTTAACACATGGGACCAGTGATAATTGTGGACCCCGGGTGAGACTCGCCTCTCTGGGAGAGCGGGTTAGTAGGATGGGCTCAGGCTGAAAGGAATGGGGCAGGGAGTAGGTTTGGCTCACTGAGTGTTTGTTTTTTGGGGGAGATGGCTGGTGTTTGGCTGGGCTGCACAGGATTTCTTGTATCTCTGCCACTTTGGGTGCTGGGGCCAGGGGTGGCTCTGTGGGAGGGCTGGTGCCTGCACCTAAAAACAGGGAGATGTCCCCCAAAACAGCGCAAGTGCAGACACTTGGTCTGGAGGATGCTGAGCCCTCCTTTGGGCTGGAGATGGTTAATGGTGCTGGGCTGCCCAGGCCCAAACTGGGAGGGTGCTGGAGGCAGGTCAGTGTGATGGGCTGACTCAGGCTGTGGTCGGGCTCAAGTGCCGAGCACAGAGACTTGCATCATGTGGCTGCTGCTCTGACATGTTTTATGGGTCTGTGTCATCTTACTTCTGGTCCTGTCCAGCCCCGCTGCTGCCAGAATAACCCACAAGAAAGGCTGTTCTTATGAATTTCCCTGACTTGTTTTGGGGTGAGGGAGGATCACACTTCTTTGGATGCCTCTGGGAGCCAAACCACAGCGGCTCCTTCCTAGTTTCCATCGACCTCATGCATGTGCAATCTTACACAAATGTGTGGGGCAATGCCAGGGTGGGCACCAATTTGCCGAGGCAGGGATGTGTGTGGAGGCATCAACAACTTCCAGCACATCCCCATCCTATCTGTCCAGGCTCTGACAACTTTGAGAGACCAACCTGCAGCCTCTCCCTTTCTGTCCCATGACAAAGTGGGGTCAATTTTTATGCTAGAACAGACTTTGGGTTTGTTAACTTGGTTTCCCAAGGACTGTGTGAACTGCTGCTTTTTGAGGCTTATTTCAGATGAGCACGGCAGAGGGCTGCAGTTGGCAGAAATGTGGGAGCCAGCAAGTTTCTGGTGTGCCAGGTAGCTGCCTTCAGGCAGGTTAGAGGGCTTCTGAACCCAGCTCAGCTCTATTAGCCAGCAGAGAAAGCACATGACTGTGCTGGGCTCTGCTTGAGGTGTGTCGCAGCTGGCTGCAGGTTTGGGGACACGCTGGCAGGTGCTGGTTGCTGTGCCCATGGGTGATGTGGGATGCCTGGGCCCAAGGACCCAGGGCTAAGGGAGCACAGGGTAGAGCCAGGCTGGGGCAGGCTCCATCCTGTCCACCCCCCATGATGAGCTGGCTCTTGCTCCCTCGCCCCTGTTGCGCTCCCCACCAGTGCTGCCAAAAATGGGCATGTTTCTCCTTTTGTCATTTTTCCATTGTAACGTTTCCTGCCGGTTTAGGAAAAAAGGCTAATAATTTATCACCATAATAAGGATTTTCTGGCTGAAGAAAAGCCCATTAAGGTCTTGCTGAGTATAGGAACCCAAGTTCTGTTGTGAGTCTTTATATTTTCTAATTAATCCTGCATGACTCCAATTGTGTCAGCCTGTGGCTGTGTATTGGATTGTAAGTGCTAGCTGGTTTCTGCCCTGTTTGTTTACTGGTTACTCTGTGCAAGTGTGCCATGGTTGGGAAGAAATTCAAAGAGTTTGTCTGGAAAGGAGAGACGATGCTGGGATGTGCCAGCCGCAGTGGTCCTGCAGGATGCTCCTGGTGTTTGCTCTTCTTTAACTACTTTCTGCCCCAGGAAGGGACTGTCCAGGATCTGCTGCTGTCTGAGTGCAGCTGGTGCAAGTCAGTGAAGTTGCAACCTCAGCTCTTGCCAGGGAGAGAGCTGGCCCTTCTGAGTAACACCCTTTAAAACAGAACAATTAAAAAAAAAATCCTTGAGGAAAATGCCTTGTTTGTTTTTGGACCCCAGATATTTGACTAAACTCACCCTAGGCTTGCACATAGTGCTGGTGGGGCATTTTCAGTACTTCAGTGATTTTATTTAAATACACAGTTGGGGGAAGTGTCTTGGTGTAAAACAGCTTTCTCCATCCTTACACTGGGGAGTTTCCCAGCCCTGTGGGAAATCTGTCTGGATCCCTGTATGTACCCACGGAACAAGTGCTCTTGGAACAAAGGTGCTTTAAGGGCACTGGCTGGGGGTGGGAGTAGCTCCCGTGGGGCTTTGGGATGCTCTCCCCATCTGAGCATGGCGCCTGCCTTTGCTCATGCAGGTGAGGATGGACTCAAGGGGCTGGCAGAAGGCATGTCCAGTGGAGGTGAGGGCTGGCAAAAGATGGTCTGACAGGATGGAGGTCAAGTCCTTATTGCTTCTGTTCTGCAGCCAGTGACTGTCTTGAGAGTCATGCTGCTCTCTGCTCCCAAAGACCCTCTGCAAATTTTGCTTTCAGTTGCTGTGATCTTTTCAATTTTGTGTGAGGATCTGTGGACAGATTTTATCTTCATTCATTGCTGATTGGAAACTTATCAGTATAATTACACAAACATATGTTTTATAGTTGCATATTTACTGTAAGTTATATTAACTGCTACTGATTATTATTACAACAAATGCTGACAATTATTGAATGAGGTCCATTTTAAATTGCACACTCCCCATATATGCCACTGTGCAATACTTCTCTCTGTTACTGAACTGAGCAGAGGGACTTCAAGTATCCAGACTCCTTGATGTATTTATGTGGCTGTCCTGGTTTTGTTAAAAAACAAGTTTCTCTTTCAGTGAATTTTGCCTGTCAGCTAAAGCCTTCATATTAACTGCATTTTCCTGGAGAACCAGACACATGTTTTGGTAAACCTAGCAATGGAATGCAAACTTATTGATAAGCATGGATGGACATCTCGCGAGAGGGGCGACGAGAAACAAGTGACTAAGAAACTGACCAACTGTGTATAACATTCCATTCACGTGAATACTTCATATAAAAGTGGGAGATGACGAGGATCTCGTCCCTTTTTTCCTTATGGCCGACCTTAGGAGAGGATCTGGCTGGTCGTCCCTGAGAACTGAGGCCTAGTGAGAGACTGAATCCAGCTCCGGTTGGCTGCAGAGTCTAATCCAGGACTTTGGGTGCCGGCTCTGCAGTTGCTGAGACTTTCAAGATTGGTTTTGTATATTTTGTATTATTTTCTCTATTCTTATTAGTAGCATTAGTAAAACATCTTTAATTTTTCCAACTCTCTTCTCTCTGTCCTTCTTTCCCTCCTGATCGCCTGTCCTTAGTGGGAAGGGGGGAGAGGGAGGGGCAAAAGGGGGAAGTGGGGGGAGAGGAGGTTAACAATACATCTGCCAGGGTTTTATTGTCACCCCGCAATCTTAACCCTCGACAGTGGCTAAAGGCATGATGGATTTCATATGTTTCATATGTTGCAAAATCTGAGCTTTCATTTAAAAATAATAACTGGGTTCTTTAGGTTGCCAGCTCTGCTCAGTGCACTTTTTCCTCCTTACCTTGAGCATCAGGAAACCCCCAGTAGTCAACACACCTTTCTCAGTGGCTGAACTCAACCAATATTGTGTGAGTTCGGAGTTTTTTTGTTTTGCTCAAGTCTCCAGACACTGTCTCAAGGGCTTTCAGCTCCCAAGGCAGCTTTCCACTGCATGACATGAGCATGGAAAGATGTGCTGTGGACAGGGGGTATTGCCATGGAGCATGATGGCCTCACCCTCCGTCACCATGGGACTGGGTTAAGACTGGGCTCATCCTCATGGTGAAATGTGTGACAGCAGGGATTGCTGTGGTGTGGCACTTCTCTGTAGCGGTACCTTTGGAACAGCCCAAGAAGATGCTGCTGTCTCTTGGGTCTGAAGGGGAGGGAGGTCATGGAGGCTGGAAGGGTTTGGTATGTCAGGAGAGCAGACATTTGGGAGCTTGTTAAATTGGGGAAGGTTGGGGGGAATATCGGTTTTAAAAGAGGGAACTCTCTGTGACTCAGGATGCAATAAAAGCTCAGTTTCCAGCTGAGTAGATTGGGTTACACTTTGGGTCTTGGAGCTGGGGGAGGAAAATAATCCTGTACCTCTCATTTGTATGTGTGTGCAGGGATGGGGCATGACCTTCTCCTGGGCTCACAAGGGCTTAGAGGGAGATGAGATGTGGGAGCTGGAGCAGGTCTCAGGATCTCTCCTGCTCCACCCACACGTGGGATGGCAGCAGTGCAGCCTCCAATGGCTGCTTATTAAGGAATGTGCCTTTGATGATATAGGGCACCTGGGAGCACTAAATAATGACTTATAGTGGGCCATATAAAAATAAAGACTCATTTTGTTCTGGCTGTGGCTCACAAATGGAAGTTATCATCTCTCCAGCTCTCTGAAGGGGCTGGGAAGCCTTTGCTGTCTTAGTGGTACGAAACCTTGGGTTGCAGGAGGGCAAACGAGGAGGGGGCTCAGGTCCTGTATGCTGGGGCTGTGAAGCCTTGAATCTCAAGGAAGAGTCTCCTGAATGCTGTGCTGAAGTCTCCTGGTAGGGACCTGTGATGGGACAACCATTGTGGGTAACTTGGTCACAGCTTCAGCAGCCGTATGGGGCTACTCTGCTGGGGAGCTTGGGAAAGCTACTTCTCCCCATGGTTTTCCTGGCTATGGGATAGAGCAGATGACTGAGGCAAGCACCATCCATCCAAGCATCACATCCATTAGGACACCTTGCCCGGTAGCGATGTGGAGGGTAAGGGGTGAGCTTATGTGCTGTTAAACCACCTGACACTGGAGCACTAGGGCTTTGTTTGTCCAGCAGGGACCTTCTCTGTAGGGTTGGCTGCTTTAAGTGGCCATGATGACTGGCTTTGGGTGTCCTTGGCCAGCTCTAGGGGAAGAGCTGGGAGGAGATGATGAAGGAGCAGCTCTTGCTGTCATGGGAAGGCATCTCTGTATCACTTGTATGTTTAGGAAATCCTCTTGGATCAAATGAATGACAAAGGGAAAAAGGTCCATTGCAACAATGTCCTTAGAGGTCCCCATCCTGGCCCAGGGAAAGAGCATCCAGCTTCTGCTACCTCTGAAGTCTGACCCACTCAAGACACATTAAAACCACAGCTCATTGTGTGCATGCTAGCACTGTAGATTTGTAGCTCACTGTACGTATCCTGCATTTCTAGTTTGCTTTCCCAAGAAAATGAGTCTTTTGCAAAGAGCTTTCTGCCTGTTTTTCCCTTTTCCACCCCATAATTTGCTTCCAGGTTTGACCCACCTGACAGCGAGGCAGGGATTTAAGGTTTTTACAAGCTTTGCAAGAAATGGGAGGTGGTGAGCAGAGCAATGCTGGGGATGTCCACACAAAGGATAGGCTGTCATGAGACCAAGGTGCTCATTGAGCACCAAATCCCAGGAGCTTGTGCGCTGTGGTTTCAATCCCTGGGTGCTGTCAGGGATGGGAAGTCATGCTGGGCTGCTCTACCTTGAGCAAAATACAGCCCAGCGCATCCCTGTAAGCCACAGGCAGGTGCTGTTTAGTCTCAAAGTGAAAATAAAGTTAGTAAATGAAAGAGACTTTACTGCCTTTAGGAAAAAGCTGCTTCTCTACCTGCACCTTCCTCGCTGGAGAAGCACCAAGGTGTATGAAGCAGACCTGCAGGAGAAGAGAAACTGTTCAGCAGCAGGTTTAGGGCATCGCCTGCCAGCCCTGAGGACTTGCTAATCAAGTGATTTTTACATCTAATAGGAGCAAAGAAAGGCAAATAGGCCGTGAGGAGACTCCCACAGCATATACTATTGGAATAACAGATGGAAATATATTTTTTGAAACATTCTTGCTGCAGAGCTGCTTCTTTGAAGTGTGTTTGAGCAGAATACACCGTGCCAAGAACGGGGGGTGAAATTATTTGTGTCAGCAGAGCTGGGAGCTCGCACGTTCCAGATGCTGCAGAGCCCTGGCATGCTGGGCCACTTGCCCTTGCCAGGGAGGGGTGGAGAGGATGAGGGTCCAGTGGCATCTGTCCTCTGCAGGCAAATCCACCAGCTGTGACCAGGTGAGATGGTGGAAATGGGGCGTTCCAGAGATGTTACTGCCTGAGCCTGTTGCTAATGGCCTGTGCTCACTAACAGCACTGCCCAATTCCATTTGCACTTGTACTAACCCCTGCCCCCATCTCAGTGATACATGGCTTTTTGGGGAGGGGGAAAGGCTTAAAGGTTTGTGGGAGCTTTCTCCAAAGAACTGTAAAATAATGGCTTTTCCTTCCATCTGATGCTCTTGTTCTGAGAAAAAAAAAAAAAAAAAGTTTTATATTCAGTCAGTTTGGGGGAAACTAAAAAGGAGGTGAGGCACGCCCAGGGACGTGGCATTAAATCAGAGGCTGTAAGGAAGAGGTGAAGGAAATAGTGATGGAGGCAGGTTATGAGCATCCAGCACCACTGAGGGAATGAGCAGAGAGCTCTTCAACTGGGGAAGTGCCCCATTGCCTGCCTGGCACTGGGGTGGCTCTGCAGGGCTGGTTCAGTCTGCCCAGTGAGCAGGAAGAAGTTTGGGTTGGAAGAAGGTTCCCCCAAAACATGCAAGGAAGGAATAAAACAGGGTCAGGCAGAGCTACAAGGTTCTCAGCTCTGTTTAAGGGGTCCCTTTGGGTCAATAAATACCTCTGTAATCTGCAGAAGCTTTTTCCAGGCCCTGGCTGTGGAGGAAGGTGGCTCTTGGTGCTGGTGGGTTTGCTCCAGAGGTACTGGCAGAGAGCTCCAGCTGTGGGTGGTCCTGACCTCGAAGCAGGTGTCCCTGGGAGGTCTACCCTGTAAATATGCCATCCTCCTGCTCTCAGGTGTGTGCTTGGTGCCTGCTGTCCTAGGCATGGCTAGTAGAAGAGCAGCTATGTCCTCTGCACCAACTCAGGAGGGAAATGGGGTCCCTGGTGGGAGAGGAACAGGGTAGAGTGTTTACTTGGGCATGTTGAGCAGGCAAGCACTCATCTCCAGGTGGTGGGAAGCAGGGGAGGCTGCAGCCCTGGAAGGGCTATAACAGTCCTGCCTGGTACACAGCAAACCTGTGCTGAAACCAGAGGTGTCTTCACTCCTGGTGGTGGGCACTGGGGCTCACTGCAGCAAGGGGAACTTTGAGTTACCAAATTTATTCAGCAGATGAGCCCCCTGGGACTGCAGGGTAAATGCAAGGAGTTTGAAGGCAGAAGCAGCCCTGACACTTTGCAGCTCCTGCTATTGCTCACTCCAGCCCCTTTCTCCCCATTGGGGAGGACAGTCAGTTGTTGAGTACAGAGAACCTGCATCACTCCAGCTTGTCCCCAGCTCAGTCTGACCAAGTGGGACATTTGCATTCCCCAGAAAGGTTTCTCTCCCTTTGAGCAGACAAGATGTGACTGTCCTCAGAGCTGACATGTGCTATGGGTAAGTGGAGCTGTGTAGGTCCTGAAGGATGTTCTGCCTCCCAGGGATCAGCAGGAGAGGCTGTCTTTGCGTTGGTGGGTTCCTCAAGTTGGTCTGGCTGTACAACATCAGGACAAGCAAACGTGGGTCCCCCCATCACATGGCTTCAACATGTTTTTCCTTCACATCATGGAGCTGTGATAGCTGCTGGGGGCTGTCTCGTGACAGCAGACTGCAATGCCATCCCATACCTGTTTGATCTCATGGTGCAAAGCTTGTGATAAAGTTCCTGTGATAAAGCAGTGAAGATGTGACAGCTCCAGACAGGCCCCCGCCCAGCCCGTGCTCTGGGATACAGATGTTGGCCGTGCCACTCTGTGCTGTCAGGGGATGTTGCCAGCAGAGCTGCGCCAGGAAGAACATTTAGGACTTGCAGAGGTATTTGAAAATTTGGCTCTTTCCTGATGGGAAGTGAAGTTTGTAGTGCTTTAGGGCTCTCTCTGAAGGGAAGCAGGTCATGGAAGCTGCTTGCTGAGTTGTCCCAGCATGGCAGCTGTGGCTTCTGGGTCCCCCTTGTCTTTCCGGGGCAGACAGAGGAACCTGAGGAAGGTGGGCAGGTTTCCATTTCTGGCCTGGGCTATGGTGCTTGTTAGCAAAGGCTCTGCTACTTCATCAAGGGGATTTGATTTGGATGAGACTGCAGAGTGTTTGCTCAGGGCTTTCCCTTCCATCTCTGACTTGTGTTCCCCTAAAGGGTGGGAAAACTGAGGCATGGGGACTCGCCAGTGTCCCTGCACTGCCAGTGGGCATAGAGCAAGATCACCCGTGTCCTGCCCTTGGTTCAGTGCAGAGAACAGCTGGACACAGCCCTCCTCTGAAGGAGCCGCTGTCTTCCTGTGTGCTCCAGCAAGCTCTCAGGCAGCCAGAGCTGCCTTTGCTTCCACCAGCCTGATGGCAGTTCCGCTCCTAATAAGTTAATCTGATGGGTTTTGTCATGAGCAAAACAAGAAATCACGTTTTTAATAATAAAAAAAGGGTCCTGCATCTTGTTAACATCTGGAGTTCAATCATTTCTGTGCTCAAAACTGTGGAATGCTTCAGCACAATATAAATCTTGCCACTTGCTGTACATGGGCTCCAGATGGGGTGGGAGAGTTCATGTTCACTTGTAACCCATCTGGGCGCTGGCGGCTCCGAGCGGAGCCACCACAGTGTGCGGCTCCCCTTGTCCCACGCTGGGGGATAGCAGGAAGCCTCCCAAATGGGCTCTGGCACCATATTCAGGACCGGGTGTTTGCATCTGACGTGGTGGGGTTGTGTCATGGCATTCCCATACCCACGGTGCACATCTGAAGATGAGCGAGGTCTCTTCACTGCCTAAAATCTCATGATGCTGAAGGTTTCCCAGCATCGTGGGGTGATGGAGACACAGCCCAACTTTCCCCTGCAACCAAAGCAAAGATCAAGTTGGGCATCTCCACAGGGTGATGCACAAACTGGTCCTGGGAGCCAGTGGCAGGGCTGGAGCTGTGTCCCCTCTGATGGCACCTGCAGCCATCAGATGGGACAGCCTGTGGTCTGGGGTGATGGAACCCTGAGCACCCACGGTCTTGTGTCATCTGCAAGTATTACCATCTCATTTTTCATCCAGATCACTGATAAATACATTAAATCCTGGAGCAGAGCTGTGGGATGCCTGGCTGTTAACCTAATGTCAGGCTGAGAATGAAGCATTTATCTTTGCTCCGCTCCTTCAGCAGACTGTAATCCAGACCAGTTCCTTCCCTTTCACACGGCAACTGTTTAATTTCCTTAATAGTCTCCTGAGGTGGGCTGGTTTTGAAAATCTGAGTGTAGCCATCACACTATGAACATATTTAATGGAAGCAAGATAATTTATTCTCTCTGGACATTTTCTTTAATTTTCACCAAAAAAACCTCAAATTGCACTTTTTGGTTAAAACCAAGATTTTTTTTTGTAGCTCAAGGCCAAAACTGTTTTTTCTAGTTCTTTTGACATTTCAGGCAAACATCCACAAAAAGAAGTTTTCTCTGTGTGTTTTATTTTTTTAAGTTGCCTTTCACTGAAAAATGACCTGCTAAAAACTGGTTAGATGGAAGTGTTTCGAGCAGCCGAAGGCAGGGCACCGGTGTAAGCAAGGCAGTAGTAGAGCTGCAGGCGGGAGTAGGAAATATGCGCTCAGAGGGTCAGGGGAGCTCCACGCTGCTTGTGGTTTTGTTGGCGTTACAGGTGGAGTGTGGTGGTTCGGTACCTCCACATTTTTAGGTACATCTGGTCAGATAGCTCTGGCAGAGTTAAGATGAGGGGAAGGGTGGGTGACGCGGGGGGTGATGCATGAGTGTGGGTCCAGGGCTGTCCCAAAATGCCAAAGCTTTGCAGCCAGGGGGGATCTGGCCTCCCCGATACGGGGATGTTGAGAGCTTAGACATCCCATTGCATTAATAAAATGCTGCAGCTGAGCTGGGAGTTCAGTTTGCTCTTACAGGTGATTTTCTATGATAACATTAATGTTTATAAGCCCTGATGCACAGCACATATGCCTAAATGTCTTCTATTCAGGAAAGCCACTAGAAGTGTTGTGTTGTTTTTCGTTTGTTTGTTTTAAGGCATGTGTGCACTTCAAGACCCTATCCACAAAAGTTCATAAGCTCTTTTTTTCCATTAAAAACCCTGTGTGCCTAAATACCTTCTGAGGGTCTGGGTTTTACCCGCTGGTATCTAGGTCTTATCTGTTCCTTTAGGCATTTAGATATTTTCAAACTGCCTGGCCTTCAATTCCCAGTGGCTTCAAAGGAGACTAGAGATGTGCCTGCCAGCTTCCCTAAATAGAGATGCTCTCCTCAGTGAGGGCTAGATCAATGTTCTCGGTGTGGCTTTGACGGATGACCTACTGCTCTGACAACCCCCTTCCCCCAATTTCCATCCCTGCCTTATTTATGAGGAAATATCGAGTCCAGGCATATGAAAATCATTTTTCATTTTTATCAGTTTGGCTGGAAAACTCAATCTGCTTCTACGCCAGGGCCGATGGGAATTCAGTGCTGCTCGTAGGCAGCTCTTGGTCAAGAGGACAGCGGTGAAGTGAGGGTCTCGGGGCTGGAAGGGTGTTTGTGCTCCATCCTGCTGGATGGCACCTCTGCTTTGTTTTTCAGGTGGTCTATAGGGTGTGGTTTTTAAGCAAGATGTTTTCCTGCTAAGGCTAAGGCTAAGTCTGCAGAGGAAGCTTCTGAGAGCTGCCTTGAAGCCTGGGGCTGTTCTCACCTAGGTTGTTTTAATTAGCATTGAGTGATGCTGGGGTGATGGTAAGGAGGGGATGTGTGTCATGAGTGGAGGGAGATGCCAGCACCTTGGCGTGAGCCTGGCAGAGATGGCACTGGAGATGTGTGAGAAGGCAGAGGTTGGTCACTAATACAGCCAAACTGGTACGCAGGTCAAAACTTGGCCTTTGAATCTCCTTTCTCCACCTCAGAAGGCTTGACTTGTGGCACAATGAATGTTTCCATGTAAACTGTCAGTTCTCCTTTTGAAGAGCTCCAGTTTTAACAGGAAAACCAAAATGAACCAAACTGGAAATGAGAAGATTTGCACTGGAAAACATTACATTCCCAGAATGTTAAAAAAAAAAAAAAAAAAAAGAAAGAAAAGAAAAAAAAGAATTGTTCTGATTTCCGTTCCCAGCTTTTTTCCTGGGAAACGATTTACCCCTCATTTGACAGAGGAAGAAAGAGGCAGGCAAAATAAATCCACAGTGATCTCTGCCAAGCTGATCTGCGGAGAATATTCTTTCCTGACCCTAAAATCAGAGCTCTGGTAGCCCAAAGGCTCACAGGGATGCTCACCCAATCACCAAGGGGGTTTCCCAGCACCCCAGGACTCCCACCAAACCCCCTTAGCACCTCAGCTAGGACCCCCAGAGGGAATGGGGAGAAGATGGGTTGGAAATAATTTCCCTTGGATCAAAGCACTCCAGTGTCCATCAGCCTAAAGAAGGAGTTGAAGTTTTATCTGTGGCTTCCCCAGCATGGGTTTGCTGTTACTGACTGAGCTGTGGCTCTTCCGTGCACAGATCCCCCAGTGAGGAGGAAGGGTCCCAGCTTCTTCCTTGGCGCTTGTAACCGAGATGCAGAAGATGACACTCTCGGTTTGCTTTTCCCCGTGTCTATGGTTGAATATCTGTTGATGATGTTTGCTAAACAAGAGCGCCAGTGGCAGAGGAATTAGAAGAAATCCCTTCTTAATTGGAAACAGTGAGTTTGTGTGTTTTTTCAGTTGTCTATTTTGGGCCTTGTAAAATTAAAGTTATTAACTGTAATGCAGTGGTTTCCAGATTCCCACAGCCCTTTACAATAGCAGAGAAATTCATCCCAGGTCACTGGGAGTCTTTAATGAATACATTAAGGCTTATTATTAAAATAAAGTACTTGTAGCTTTATGGGAGACATCTGGCAAGGACGCTGGTCTCTCTGAAGGCAGCAAGGCTCCCGGAGTGTCCTCTCCCGGCGTGCACCGCGTCCGCCCCAGCTGAGGCTTTCGGGAGCAGTTCTCTACACTAGGATTCCCGCAGGCAGGTCTGGGAGACAGAGTGGACCCTTGCTGGATGCAATGGGAAGTGGTCGTGCCAGATCTGCCAGTGTGATCACCCTGTTGATGTTTCTAGAGCCGACCAGCCACTCGCTGGCACTGCGGGTACCGGTGTCAGCCCTGCTGCGATGCTCGTGCTCAGCAGAGCAGTTGCATTGGGGTAAAGCTGCTTCATTCACCAGACAATGAGATGTTCAGGCCTAACCCCAGGTAGGAGGAGAGGAGACCAGGCAGGGACAGCTGACATGCATGCAGGCAGGTCAGCTTGGAGACAGATGTTGCCCAGCTGTGCTTATCCAAAGTACTGAGCTAGCAGGGGTGCTGCATCTGATAAGCGGCTTTGTATTGCATCATACAAGCTCACTGGTCATGATGGGAGGTTTAGATTCGATATTAGGAAACATTTCTTCACAGAAAGAGTTGTCAGGCATTGGAACAGGCTGCCCAGGAAGTGGCAGAATCACCATCCTTGGAGGGGTTTAAAAGACACTTAAATGTGGCAGTTCAGGACATGGTGAAGTGGTGGACTTGGCAGTGTTTGGTTTATTGTTGAACATCATGGTCTCAAAGGTCTTTTCCAGCCAAAATGATTCTATGATTCTATCTCCACACTGCATTAATACATCCTAAACCAGCTCCTCAGTGTCATACAGAAAGCTGGGAGCCAAATCCCTGGGGTTTGTTGCCATAAAGCTCCCTGGCCTGGCACTGATGGGAGCAGGTAACTTGCAGTAGCTGGGGTGTTTGTGTGTCAGTGAGAACAAACTGTGGCCAGTGAGGCTGCGAGGGGGTCTGGAACAGCGTGCGATCTTATTGCTGCTTTATCTCTATCCAGGCTTGATCCCAGCAGAAAGCAGGGCCACGTGGCAGTAATTGTGTTAGGAAAACAAACTAATCTCCAAAGGGACAGAGAGCAGCTGTTGGGCTATCTGCGCTATCGGGGGAAATGGATGTGGCCTGCCAGCTTGCCGTGTGGGGCTGCTCTACTGCTGGGGCCAGGCAGGGGGCGGAGGGGTCAGAAAGAGAATTAAAATAAGTTTGGGCTGCCAGGCAGGACCGGAGGGGTATTTGTCATGGCATGACCTGCCCAACGTTATGTGCCTCACTTTGCCGAGGAGCCCTTTGCTTGCCAGAAGGTTTGTGAAATGTCTGGCAGCTCAGGAGCAGGGAGAGCTGGGTTTAATGTGCAGGTTCAGCCAGAGCCAGGTTTAACCTTGGCAGATTGCTTATCACCCCCTGCCCTGTGCCGTCTCCTAGTTAGGCAGCAGATTTGCAGACCTTCCTCTTTGTGTGCTTCATCCAAGCCTTGCTCTGTGCCCCAGGCACCCCAAACCCCACTGCTGGCAGCAGCTGAGCCAGGGGGTGCTTGCCCTGCCTCCCCACCCAGTTCTCACCTCTTCAGCCTGCTCTGGTGGCCCCAGGCAGGGGCTCACTGGTTGGGACATCAACTGTGGGGCGTAGGGTCTGGACCCTGAAAGTGTGCTGAGGAGAGGCGCTTGAAGATGTATGTGGAGACCAGGCTACAGCAGAAGGAGCCTTCCTGTGTGCCCCCTCCCCAAATTTGCAAGAGAGGAAACACACCGTGGTCTGGCTGGTTTTGAGTTTATGTCCTGTGAAGCTGATGGCAAGAAATTATAACAATCCTATACCTGTTGTGCTTGGCCCTCCCCACACCTCCTTCTGCACATGAGTTCCCTGCCTGGGAGCTCAGGCACCACCGTGCAGTAGAACACCACTACGAGATGGGGATCCTCCCCAAATCCTGAGCACCTTTGGGGTGGTGGAAGGGGAGAGGAAAGCAAATGGCAGAGGCAGCTCAGCCCCGCAGGTTACACATCAGCCTCTCCCCTCCCTGACGAGCCAAGTCAAGCCCCTGATTTAGAATAACCCCAAACTTGGAGAAGGTTAAAATGCAGCTCTCAAGTGTCTGGCTCCCACCCAACACAAACATTATTGTTGTTTCTGGATTATGTAGTTTAACAGAAAAGAAAATACTATCATTAAGTAACGCCAACAAGATACGCACTTGTGTCTTGTATTTAGTCTGTCCTACGAACTCTAGCAAGGCTCCCATCGAGACAGACTTGGGGGGGATGGTGGAAAAGGAGCAAGCCCAGCATTACACAGCTCCCAAAAGTTTTTCTGAAAGTAAATTTTTGCTGTATTCCTCCCCAGCAGTTAATTAAGGCTTCTATTAAATGCTGACAGGCACTTGATAATGTTATATATTGCAGCAGGCTCTGTTCATGGTGTTATAATTATGGCAGTAAAACAGTTTCCATTATAGCCTTTCTTTTCATAAGCTAATAACTTTTGAAAACATTCACTTTTCAGGTTGAAATTTTTGCATGCCTGGCCCTTTCCAAAAAAAATCACTACTGGGTAACCGAGCAAAATCCACTTAGTTCTTTTTGAGTTATGGAATAAAGGGGGAGAAAAAAATGAACTTTTTTTTTTCAATGGGAAGGTGGGGGGGAAAAAGGTAACATTTTTTCTAAATAGATGGATAGCAAAAGCATGTGATATCGGGACCCTGCTTTGGAAATGGATGGGCAGAGTTCGCAGAGTGCCTGGGGCATGTCCCATCCAAAAAATTTCCTGTCTCTGACTTAAAAGCCTTGATGAATCCAATGGCAGAACCTCAAGAGAATTTGTTTGTCACTCATGAGAAGTGACTCTTGCTTGCAGGTTAAAAATAGAGGTTTGCAATTAATAACTTGTTCCTTCTGGCAGCATTTTTGAGGTACTGACAGTATTTCTCATCTCTCATGGGGATGAAGAGTCAGTCCTGAAAAATTTTGTGAACTAAAAAACCAAAGGGTAGGATCTTTTTAGGTCAATGAAAATATTTTTCTTTGATAATTTCAAGCTTCCTGTTTTGATAGTTGTTTTTTTTTGTTTCCCCTACAAGCAGCTTAATTCTGAAGAGAAAAGACCTTTTCAACTAAAACTCTGGGATGTGTTACTGAAGGAAATGTAAAAGCCAAACATTTGGACAATTTGGAAATGTGTGTCAGTTTTTTTTTTTTAAGTTGAAACAACTGTTTGAACCACTGTGGCCTGCGAAAAGTTAAATGGGCATTTTCCCACCAGCCCCCCTCCCCTTCCCAAGCCCCTCGCACTGGGACTTTCCCAGCTGGCCCATGTTAGATGATGGAGAAGATGCAGTGATGGGGCAAATGAGATGGAACTGCATTGCCAGGAGAAGCTTGAAATACTCTGAGACTTTGCTGGACTCTTGATTTTAATTGTCCCAAGGGCAGCTCAGAGATTCATCCTCCTTCCCAGCTACTGCCATTGGAGTCCCTCAGGAGGGGTGTCAAAGGCACATGTGTGCCCTGAAGACGTTGAAAATGCAGGTGAACCTCTACCGCAACCTTCACAAGCGTCTAGGATGATTAACAGTCTGCTTCCTGACGAGGTGTTTAACCACACTGGAAAGTGGGATTTAGGCTTTTAAAATGTTTCTGTGCTTTTGAAAAATGCTTGTAGTCCTCATCAGGGCTGGTTCTTCTCAGTCAGCGGCAGCAGTCAAGGAAGGACACCAGGAGTGGGGTCGGATGGGAATATGGCTGGAGAGTGATGCCTTTGCAGCATTGTGTCACTTGGAGCTAAAAGAAAAGGTGTCCTGCAGAAGGATGTGGAGGATGAACAGAGGCATAGACCTGCCCAAGAGGAGGAGTTTGTCCCTGAGATACAAATGCACTTTGGCAATGCTCATGAATGGTAAAGCAGAAGTAAATCAGCCACTCTCAAGCGCCTCGTTGATCCTCTAGATCAAGGAGACATCTAGCACTAAACACAGCAGTTACACTTCTTTTTTTTTTTTTTTTTCTTTCCCCTGTAAAATGGGGCATTGACTGCTAAGCCCAGCTGCAAGCTTATATACAGCTTCACCTTCCCCAGTGATGGCTGCAGGGGGTTTCCAAAGATGCTGTGTTTTCTGCTATTCTTCTCCTAACCCACCACAGAAGAGACAACTGGTTAGGACTGTCTGCACGGCAGCTGGAGGTAGGTCTGCAGCATGTGCTGCCCCTGGAGAGCTGGTTTTCCCCTCTACCATCACCCTCCACTGGGCTCCAGAGGGACTGATGTCCTCCCTGACGTGCTCTGTACAGCCCCCAGACAGCCCAGCTGCTTTCTTTGGCATGGTGGGAGCTTGCTTGGCTCCAGCAAAAAAAAAAAAACAAACGTGTCTTGACACTGATGTAATCAAAATCCAAATGTCGCTGAAGGAAGCTTATCTCCAAACGTGCCCATCTCTGCAGCCAGCATCTCCAGCACAAACCCGCCATGCCAGGAGGGTTGGGGGTTGTGGTGAAGAATTCAGCTCACAAGGATGGCATCAGCAGTGACTCACTGGGGATGAAGCACATGCTGCGGGCTCTAGAGCACAAGGTTGTATCTAGTCTGTTATTTTCAAATAGCCCTCAACGGATCAGCTTTCCTACAGTCAGAATTTATTTCTTCATCCCTCCAAGCCATCCTCTGGTTGTCAGATACAACATGAGCTTGCGTCTGTAGGAAAGGGCCTGTGCTTTTGTGCTGCCAGCAATAGCACAGTGCTAATTTTCAGCTTCTTACCCCAAATTCCCAACAGAAGTAAACTTCAACCGGTGCTGTTTTCTGTGGGTCCATATCACCAGTCTCAGTGCACTCCAAAGGGGTTTGTTGCAGGATGTGTCCTCCCACAGCAGCATCGGGATTAGGGGAGCCAGGCTGCTTGCCAAGAGCTCACTGGGCATCTCTTGGGCATGTGCTGGCGCTGGGCCATGTAGTTGGGTTTGGACTTCCCTGCTCTCCAACCTGCTCCCTCCAACCCCAATTGTTTTTCCAGACTGCGGCAATAATTGAATGTGCAGAGGTGAGGCACGGATCTGTATCTGAGCCCCGCTTGCCTTTGGTATCCTGGTGTGCTTTAGGGGGAGGGAAGAGGAGAAGACAGGGGAAGGCTTTTACCCCCTTTTAAAAAGCAGGAACATGGGATGTGCATTAGGATTTCTTCTCCAGAGAGGATTTCTGCATTTTGCCTCTTGGAGCCGTCCCTCGACGCGTGCACACCCTGCACCCCTCCCCACGCATTCCTGCACAAACCCCTTTTGTTTGCTGCCCTCAGCCAATATCCAGGCAGCAACAGCAGCCCAGATGTTCCCTATCAAACTCAGAGCCATGCCAACAAACTTTGGCACACATGAAAGCGTGCTGAGGAATGGGCCTCGCAAATACAATTCCCCCTGCCCCCCACCCCCATTCCTGCAAGTATTTTTAAATGTTAATGGCTTCCACACCGCGACAGTTGGCAGGGGGCTGCCAAGCCAGGCTCCAGGGGTGTCCAGAAAATTAGCAGTTCAGGTATCCCTGGCGCCTCATTGGGGCTGTGCTAACCTTGAGCCTCTGCCCTGCATTTTCCCCAATGGCTTCCCAAGGACAAAGTTGAGCTGGTGGTGTTTTCCTGTGGGTGATGCTGTCTGGAGGCAGCAACCTGCAGCCCAGCTTGTGGGGGGAAGGCAGACAATGCTTTGGGTGGATTTGTGGTAAATCTGTTTTCTCCTAGCACTATCAGAGCTGGTTTTTGATGACCTAGAAAAGCATAGTTAAAGATGTTGTGGGGGCTGAGTGGCCCCTTTAGGCTTGGCTTTGCCAGAAAGCCAGTGCTTGGTATGTGTGTGGAAGAGTGAGCTGGTTTCTTTTCACTGGCATGGAATGTAGTTGTTCATCCTCTCTCTCTCTCAAAGTCTTCCCTATGGTGATTCCCACTGCAGTTATTCAGCTGTGAGCCCTGGGTCATGGTCAGAGGGGGCCACCACGCTGCCCAGGAGGGCTGTCGGAGGTCACTGGTGCACCCCAGGGCAGACTGGGAGCTGAAGAACAACACAGCCAGGACTCAGCACTGCAAACCAGAATCAAGTTGGCTTTGGCCATGAGCAGATGGATAAGTGTGCAAGTGAAAATCTTCCTCTGTCCATAAGAGCAACAGATCTACTTCTGCTGAGTGAAACACAATCTCGAGGATGTGCACACATGTGCTTTGATGGAAGAGCTCACCATTACACCCTGGCATGTAAATGTGGTTGAAAGCTGCTGTAGGCAGGAGCTGCTGCCTCGATAATGTTCAGCTCTGCCCATTGCTGCTGATATTTCTCCTCCCATCTCAAACAGCAGAGCCATGTCGCACTTCTCTGGCTCTATCATCAAACCCCTCCAGTCTGTCCCAGATTGGGTGCCCACCACCAAGACTGGGGAGAGATGGGCTCAGGCAGGAGATGCCAAAGGCCACCCCAAGCCCATGCTCACTGAAGCAAGCAAAGACTTCTGCTTAGAAGATCCATTCTCGCTGAATTTAAACACAAGAAACCCATTTGTTTCAGCACCGGGGCTCTTCAAAGAGAGCCTGAACACCTTTTTTTCCCTCTGCTATAATGGCAGCAATGTATTTTTTCACTCCTCTCTCACATTGTAAAGACTGAAGCATTTTTGCTCAAATTAAAAAAAAAAACAACAAAACCTAATCTGGATGAAGACCAAACCTTGCGAAGTTTCCACAGAGAGTGGTGAACCTCTCTTCCCAGCAGCAGGCTTATCTGAGATCATCTTCTCAAGGAGTTTGCCAAGATTTCCATACTGGAAAAAGACCCTTTTTGGAGGGTTCTGTACAAGAAGAGATGGCACAAGCCATTGCACGGTGAATTTGGCTAAGAGAGGAGGAGGCAGACAAGCTCCCAGGGGAGGGAGAACAGCTATGTTTCCAGCCTGGAGATGAGCAGAGATGAAGCAATGATTGCAGAGAGGTTCGGGGAAACAACCAGATGTGCATGCGATAGCCAGGACTGCGGAACGGAGAGAAAATGGGTTTGCACAATCCAAGTGCAGGAGTCAGCTCTGGCTGCAAAGACAGGCTCTGATGGGCAGCAGTGACAGCTGCTGCAGAGCGGCCTGACTGGGTGTACTGGGCAGCATGCTGGGCTGGATGAGGGCAGGGGACATTTTCTGAGACACCCCAGCCAGGCTTGTGTGGTGACAGTGACCATTAAAAGACAAAGTCAGCTGCACCCTCTATATCCTTGTCCTGGCCATGGACCTCAGAAAATAAATGTAACCTCGGAGAAAAGGTTATGATGAAGAGTGAAAGAAAAATGGTCTGAGCTGATGAAAGGCCTCTCTCTCTGGAGGGAAAGAGAAGGAGAAAGAAAAATTGTGTTTATACTTTTACAAAGGATTTGTAGTGACTATTTCTAGAAAGCAAGAGAAGCTGAGCACCAGCTCCTGGTCCCTTTCATTATGGAGGAAAGGCAGTGCACTGAATTTGCCATTAAAATAGTAATAATAATAGTAAAATCCCATAGCCCCTAAATTATCCTATTTAAAAATAAAATAAAAAAATAAGAGGTAGTTGCCATTTCACATGTGGTCTGGTTTAAATCCTGGGAGTAATGTGGCCCCCGAGATCTAACCTGTTGGAGCACATCCCTGCTGTGTTCAAAGGCAATGGCGAACCCATGAATTTGCTTTCAAACTCGGGCTGGAGTTGCTAAGGTTTTTGAAGCTCTGATGAAGAGGAAGATCTCTTTTCATGACCAAGCAGTCTGTGGGAAAAATATATTGGTAGGTTTGCATGAAGGGAGCAGTCTGAGATGTGAAGCAAGTCTCTCCAGATGCTTGCTGGATTGTTTTGTGGCTTACGCAGAGAGTCAGCAATCTTTGGGGCTTTATATAAAACCAGGAGGACAAAGGTCTTCTCTGGAAGCGCAGATACAGTCAGATTTCCCTAAATGAGGCTGATTTCAACAGCTGATCTTCATTTAACACTCCCAAGCCAGATGAAAAATTGCAGACTGAATCCAACCATGTGTACTTAAGAGGGTTTTCTAGTTGCTGGTGCACAGGTGTTGCTGCTACAGGGAGGATGCAGACATACCTTGATATATGCTGGCTCAATAATCCTGCTTTTCCGAGCTGGACAGTCTGTACTGGATTAAAAGGTAATACCGGCTTGTTCTCAGCTGCAAAACTTAGGATGTCTGTTTGTCCTCTATGGCTCATCTTCAGTTTCTGTTTGTGAGTGCATTGCTACACTGAGCACGTGGACAGGGATTGCAGAGCCTTTTCTCCTGCTAGGAGAGGAATCTGGAAACAATTACAAGCTGCTCATGCTTAATCACTCGGGTAAATCTTAAATGCCTGTCTTAATACTTTGCAGGACTGAAGATGGCATCTGAATTTTTGCGGTGCGCAGGTTACACGGCAGAGCATGCAGATTTTGACAGGTTTGCTCTGTGTATGTTTCAAGGTTGGCTGGTGCTGAGGACCCCACAGGTTCTCTGAAATTCAGGTACCATTTCAAAGAAAACCTAAAATGCAAAGGGAAAAAAAAAACAAAAACCAAAACCAAAGACCAAGTATTTGCCTGATACCTGTGCAAATTTTCAGCTCAGTCATGTTCTTATGAACCTTTGCTGAACCTGACCATTGTACCTCAAATTGAACTGGAAGAGAGAATATTAAATTAGTTTGTTTTTTTTTTTTTTTAATGAAGTCCTCTGTGAAAGTGAAGGCAGGCAAAATAACTCACAAATCTAGGCTGAAGTCAGTCAATGACAAGACAAAACAATTGAAGTCCTTCTTTCCTTCTTTAAATATTGAAATATTTCACTTTGGGATTTTCAGGCTGAGGCAGTTTGCTGTATTGAAGATTTAGTTTGAAGCCTGTTTTTTGGGGGAGGGGTGTTTGTTTTGGTTTGCTTTTTAATTTTCAAATGGACCTAAATTTAAAAGGGAAAGAGCTGTGATTTTTACTTTAAATAGTCTCCAAGCAAGCCAGAACGTTGTGTTACTGGTCAAGCAAAACATTTTTGGTTGACCCAAAATGAAATGAGTTTGTCTCACTACACTAAAAGTCTTTGCTTTCCAGCTCAGCTCCAAAACCAGAATTTTCCACCACTAGAAGAAACCAGTCATCCTTATTTTCACCTTACTGTTGCAGCAGTAAAGGGTCTAATTTTGGTTGCCCCTACTTTAACCAGAGCTTGCTTTATTAACCTGTGTATTTATTGCTGGCCGACACCTGTGTGAAATCAATGTTTGCAGCAAGGCTGTGGTACAGATCTCTCTCCAGCTATCTCTGGTACCTCATCAAAGAGCTGCTGAGCCTCTTTGGCCACCACCCTGCTTGTTTACAGCCTTTGTACCTATGGCTCAAACCCTGCGAGTGACACTGACCCTTGAAAATCTGCATTAGTCGCTGGCCCTTGAAAGCCGTGGGGATGTCAGTTAGGTGTGGAGTCAGGACAGTATTTAAAAACTAAAGAAAACGCTCCCTACCCAGAGATGCTGCTGAAAAACAGCCTCGACAAGAACACTGTGAAACACAGCTACTGCCTGGCGAGAGTGATTTTTCTAAAGCCATGGAAGGAAGCTACTTACTGAAGCCTGGGTGAGAATCAAGCACTCTGCAACTGAGCAATCCTTTGAAAACCTCCTCCCTGATCCAGCCTCGGTGAGTAACTGAGAACACCAATAAACACATGGGGGTTTATGTTTTGGGTTTTCTTTTGTGCTTGCTGCAGAGAGAAAGCATCAACATTTTGTGAACTTTATTGCAGGAAAGATGCAGCATTTCACCTTAAAGACTTCTGAACTGTAGCACATGTTATCTGTGTGGTGGCTGGTGGCCAAGGCTGCAGGTGGAAGCAGAAGACTCTCCGTTGGAGCTCAAGGAATGAGGCTGGGGAGCCGCACACAAGATCAGTTCTCAGAGCGCCTGTTTATGCTGCTGAAGATAACCTGGGTGACTTGGGCTCCCCTGACCTCTTGCCATGGCTGCAAGGCAGTACCTGGCAGCTGAGGGCACAGTGAGGTCCTAACCCTGCACATCTGTCTCTTGTAGCTTACATGTTTGCAGGATGGGGAGATGAAGCCAAACCCGTGTGTGTCTTGAAGAGCCTGCAGCTTGCTGGTCTCCAGATGGGTTCTTCCACTGTGGGAGATGCTTGGTTGTTCTTATTATTTGTGTTACAGGCAGCTCCACAGACACTGAATGAGGAGATTGTTGTGCTCTGGACAAGAATCCATGGAGAAATGTCCAATGTCTTACTACAAGGACACAGTGAAGGTGAGGGGAAAGCTTGTTTAGCAGACACACAGGGGTTATCACTCATCCTCCTTTGGCACTGGGTATGTCACCTGAGCTGGTGTCCCTCCAGCCACCTGGGTTGAAGACAAGCCAAAAGAGCGTAAACTGCTCTAGCGCTATGTCTTCATCACACCAGCCGCAGTGAGGTGCCTTGCGGGGATAAAACAGGATGGGAGCCAGGGTCCTACACAACTCCCTGAGGTTCGCCAGCATTCACTTGCAAAGGGAGTTGTCTCATCCTGACTTGCTGAGTTGCAGCGGCATTGAGCTGGGAGAGGTGAGGGGACAGCATCCTCCAGCACATGGGTTGCGTAGCTGGAAGGAGATACATTAACTGGCCCTCGCACAAGTCACACTGGTGATCTTTGGCGCTTTATGGTAATAAAGCGATTTTCACATCATAAAATCCTCTACTGCAAATACATATTACAAGCACTGCTGGCTCTTGGGTTTGGCAACCATCTGTCCTTCTGTTTTGCCATGAAAAGATGATGGTTTCCCACACAGACTTTTGCAGAGGTGGCAGGAGCTATGCAGCTGGCTGGTGTCAAGCATAGTGCAGCTCGTGGTGCAGATGTGCACGCCCGTGAGAAGGTGATGGGGCTGTGACAGCAGTGGGAACATGTGAGAATGGTGTGGGAAGCATCACGGTCATGGGAACAAAGCTGGGAGAGGTGTCAAGAGCTGGCCAGGTCTCAGCTGGCAGCCAGCACACCCTGGTGGGATGTGGATTATCTTGAATAGGCCAACAAAAAGGATTCAGCAAAGTAGGGTAAGAAATGTTGCACAGCAGCCTCCACCTCTGGAACGTCTGTGGGTCCACATCTCTAAAACCTGTGTGTGGGTCCACACACCCCCAAATCACCAAAAACTGCATCTCATTGTCCCAGGGCAGCATTGATTTTTCCTCTGCCTTGCTTGACAGATGTTTATTTTTAAAATGTCTGGTGATGGAGACTCTGTGGTGGCCTTAAGTCAATTATTTCCATGTTTTGCTGCCTTAACTGCTGGGAAGCTCCTCCTCATCTCTAGCCTGGGTCTCCTTTCCTTCTTCACCTCTCCACCATGGACAATGCAAACACATTGCCCCTGTCTCTCTACAGCTGCTTTTTATATATTTAAAGACTATTATCATGTCTTCTCCTCCACACTTCTCTCCCACCCAGACTAAACAAGCCCAGTTCGTTCACTTGAGCATGTACCAACAATAAGTTTGTTTGATAAAAATTCAGTTTGTTTAGCACAGTGGTTCTAATCACTTACGTTATGCCAAAGATAACAAACATTTAGCAAATTTCTCTTCAGATCTCTAGTTTTATCAACTGTTTTGACAGTTAGATTGTAATTTTTACACAAATGGTTAGAATTAAAGCAATTACTTTCTAATTTTCTATATAAATGTTTGAATTGCAACTTACATTAAGCAACACAATTATAAGTATTATGGAACTGTCATTAAATATTTAACTTTCTTTTACAAAAGTATTATTTTAGAGATATTTAAAAACTATTTGGGAAGTATCTTTTTAAAGTCATTAGCTGCAAAAATATTTCTTTAGCTACATTAACTATATATAAACGATTTCTCATTTCCACTTGTTTTACTCAGCTCTGGTTTTGCCATTCGAAAGTGGTAAATTTGTAATCTTCAGGATATTTTTGGTCAGGATAAATTTTATTATATTTTACCAGCTTTATTCTTAAGGTACTTTTATTAGCCAGCTTTTAATCCTATTTAGATATAGACAATTTTTTTTTTTCATGCAAACATTTTAAGATGATTAGTTACTAAGGAATAATTTTATCTGTATGGAAAAATTAGCCTCAGGGATGAAAGAGAGACCAAAAAATGTTAAATTATATCATTTTTTCAAAAAAGAAAATGTTCATATTGCATGCTGAGCTTTCTTTCAGTCCAGATTTTATTTTCTGAAAGTGAATTTATCTTAAGAAAAAAAACTGGTTTCTATAGCCCTGCACCGTGTCTTTATATCCCATGTCCCTGGCTGCCCTGCAGCATCCTGCAAGTAGAGGAGAGAATTCTGCTAGGACGTGTCTCCTCTTTCTCTTGGGTTCAAGAAACAAAATTTGGACCTTTTAAAGGAAAACAGCTGTGGTTTCAAACCATGGCCTTAGCCCGGGGGTCAGGAGATCACCCCTGAGGTCTCTGTGAAAGGTAACTCAGAGGAAGCAAGGTCACAGCCTTAAACTTGCTGCGTAAGAGTCTGCCTTTTCACTAGAAAATGTATGTAGATCCACAAATCAGAAGATGTTGAAAACCATTGGTTTATATGGTTTAAAAAGCAGGTTTTCAGTGTAGTTTTTCTCACTTAGTAGCTATTTAGATAGGTGGATTTTTGTTTCCCTCTAAGAAATTCTTACAAACCAAAAGACTGCCTTGGTCCCAGAAATGACAACATTGACTTAATGCCAGTTACTAGGCAGCTGAGGAGAACAGAAACCAGGTAGACAGAATAATGCTCTTTTAATTCAGCTTTCTCACCTTACTCCAGAATGAGAATAATTCATTTTACAGTGGAAACACTATTTCCATTAGATAGACCTGTGTTTTTGCATAAATTCCCGGGCCAGCCCATTGCAGTATGGGCGGCAACTGCAGAACCCTAGGGCTGTGTTCTTGCAGCATTAAAGGAGTTTGAATTGCAGGCTACGGTTTTATACGCAGAATAAAGCAGCCCATTGAAAAATGTGCAAAGTCCAATTGCTTTGAATGGGCTGCAGAGGAGTTACAGCTCCATACACAGGTGTTCGCAACCTCAGCACCTGAAGTGCCCTCTTGCTGTCAGCGCCACGCTAAGAAATTAAATTACTCCCCTCAGGCTTGGAAGCTGCCTGGGCAGTTCAGCAGAGAATCAGCAAAAGAAACTTTGAGAGCGTGGATGACAGAAGCATCCTTTAAAGGACAAATTAATCATTAGTTATTCTCAAAAGGCAGGAATTGCTCCTTGCTCACTGAGGGCCACGGCTCAGCTGGGCACTGTGACTCTTTCTAAGCCAGCCTGCCTTATGCTCCAGTAAAAGCTGGGGTAGTATTGACATGGATAGAGTTTGATAGATTTTTCACTAGAAAGAGAAATAAACAGATTTAGGAATTTTTGGCTCTTTTTCTTTCAGGGCGTTTTTTCCCCAGGCCTCTTGAGTTGTATGTCAAAGTCCTTGGGGGCTCGTGACAGGGTGTGAACAAAAGGAGAAAGGAAACTGTCCTTCCCTATACTTGCCTTTCCCTGTCTCACGTTAGGGCTCAGTCTTTTACACGGAAAATGCTGCTTTGTGTGTTATTGCAACAGTGCAGAGAGTGGTGAGCAGAATCAGGTTAAAAATATACATCTAAGTCAGAGAGACCCTTGCTGGAAGAGCTTATTTGGCTCTTAAAAACCCCAAAAAGTTTTCAATATGCACTAAACCGATGGTACAAATTGCATGTCCTGGGTTGAAATGTCATCTGAGGTCTGATCTGGAGGGTTCAATTTGGCAGCCAGTGATGACAGTTCCACACCAATTTGGGAATTGCTTAAAAAGCATGGGGGTTTGTGTGATCTGTTGGCAGACTCCAGGCCACTTAGATCAACAGAAAATGGATGCAACAGTCACAGAAGTCTCCAGGTCTGCTAGCAAGGTAGCAGCTCTCGAAGCACAAAAAGAGCCAGCCCCAGATGTAAAAAGAAGGTTTGCGTTGTTGCTTGGGATGTTGTTCCAGGGGACAGAAATGAAGGTTTC
Organism: Streptopelia decaocto; assembly: GCF_964273445.1. Classification (NCBI taxonomy): domain Eukaryota; kingdom Metazoa; phylum Chordata; class Aves; order Columbiformes; family Columbidae; genus Streptopelia; species Streptopelia decaocto. Next base: position 15,587,218 of record NC_138659.1, read on the forward strand.
TATGTTCTCTTCACCTTGCCTTGTCCAGCCTGTGTTGTACCAATGTCTGCTGGGAAAACACTTTATTCCTAGGTGGCAAATGCTCAGTGCCGTGTTACAGTCAAGGACACGAAGCAGTCAGGGAACACAGTCAGCCTCTGTTTTCTAAATCTGCTGTTGGTAAATTCCCCATGAAATGACTTCACTGAGTTATAATTGTTCCTGGAAAAAGCTGGTCCAATGGCTGGTAATTAAACCTTTGGCTGATGGAAGCTGTTAAAATGGATTGCTGCTTTGCCTATAGCATTATAGTTAACAACTCCAAAGTCTTTATACTTTTTTCTATAAAACATGTGGGAGTTTTATGCCTGGAATATCTGCAGCAATAAAGTGAATATGGTGCTTCATTTTTGTTTGTAGCATTAAAACCTGGAAGACAAGAAAGAACTAAGGTTCAAGAATGAGATCTGGTGTTTGTACTTCACGAAGCACATTTGGTTGAGATCTGTGATTTTGGTACAGCCTGTTACAGTGATTTAGCTACCCAGGGCCAATTTAGATTACCAGTTCCTATACAGGCATCTAAAAGGGAATTAGGTGCCTACACCTTGTTGTGAAGCGAACCAACGCCGATTCATTGTCAAACTCAAGCTGGCACCTGGTTCTGCTGTCTGGGCTCCCTGGAGTTTGAGAGCATTTGAGTCAAAGTTGGATTTCAGTTCTCATTCAGATCTCTTCTGTGCTTGGTCAGGTTTCCACAGGAACTGCTTGGCACTCCTCAGCCTGGGCTTACCCAGAAAGGACCTCCTGGTCAGGACCAAGAGAGCTGAGATAACCACACTCTGCTGGATGCCTGTGACACCTGCACTTGTTATCAAGGCCTACAGCTGAGCCACAGGTGAGAAATGGGGGCACCCTGTTCCCCAAAGGTGCTCAGCCAAACCCCATCAGAGCCAGTCAACAACTGCCAGCTCAGCGCCACTTCTCCTCCGAGCGGGGCTGGGGTTTATGGGATGCGTTAGTCACGCAGGAGCCGTTAAAAAAAGTGCTTCTGCGGTAAATTGCAAAGTCATATGTGGTCATCACATTTTGAGTTTGCACTATGCGCAGCAATACCTCGAGGCTTGACTGATCCCTTACAGACTGGAAACTGTGAGGGATGTGGTTAGGCACTGAAATGTCCCTGTTTTATTGACGGTGATGTATTATTTAAGCCTCCAGTCCCCTGGATGGCTTCAGCTAAGCCTGGGGCTTGTGCCCTTGTGTTCCAGCCCCAGCTTTCTCCCAGTGGGAGGTAAGCTTGTTTGCAAGACCTCCGATAGGCTTGGAGCAGCCACAAGAATTTGGGCTGGATGAAAAAAAAACACTTGTTTTCATGGCTACTGAGAGAATATTGCTGTATGTGGCAGGATTTTTTCAGTTTATACCTAAGGAGGGAAGCATGTGTGTGCACCTTTGTGCCTTACACTCAAAGCAGACCTTCAGAAACATCAGTATGGGGAGAATAGTACCTTTCCTTGCCAGTTTAAAGCACATCAGCAGCTAGTTGTGCAGATGTCCCTGCCTCATAGGCCCTTTACTATACAGGTCCCAAAGACAGAGTTCTCTGTATACCACACAAACACAGCTCAAGATGCACTGGAGAGGGCATCTCACCTAAATGCAAATTGTAAACGACCAGGGAGGCGTGCTGATGCTCCTTGCTTTATTATGCCTAATTATAACAGCCAGACTTTCTCCACTCTTCATGGCATGGCACTCTCAAAAGCTCCAGGGACGTGCACCAAGCCCCACGCAGCGTATTCCACACTGCAGAGCTGCACATCCCGTGTGCCGAGCCCACGGCAGCCCTGCTGCTGCCCGGCTGCCCTCCCTGCAGCCCGTGTGCTGCCCCGGGACCACCGCGGCCGGGACCGCCCGGCGGACCCGTCGAGGAGCCCTGGGGCTGTTCCGCCGGTGAGCGGCACCCAGGGGCGGCCTGTGGCCGACAAGCCCTGTCAGCCCCTCAGCGTACTCCGTCCCGCTGCCCCTCCGCAGCGCAGCGACCCCGGCTCTGTCCCGCCCCGACACCGCGGCTACCCCGCCCGGCTCCTCAGGGCGCCATGCTCCCTGCGCCGCCACGTTGCCATGGAGACGCGAGGCCCCCGGCGCCGCCGGCCGGGGCTGTCCGCGGCGTTCGCCTGCGGCGGGAGGGCGGCGGTGTGGGGGCAGCCGCGGGCCCTGCGGACCGCGCCGCCCCGTCAGCGGAAGGAGGAAGCGCCATGGCCGAGGCCTGGGCCGGTTTCTCGCAGGAGGAGCTGCGGCGCCTGCGGAGCCAGCACCCAGGTACGGACCCGGCTGGGCTCTGGCGGGGCTGGGGCTCGGGACCGCGGTGAGCGGGGGACAGCGGGACCGGGTCCAGCGGGGAGGAGCCTCCGGGCCCTCGGCAGCCGCTCAGCCCCCTAGTCGACACCTCGGGCCTTCTCCCACCCCGGCTTCTTTGTGCAGCCCCCTCAGCCCTCCACGTCCCTTTCCTCGGCCTTGCCATCCCCCGGGGCTTCCCGCCCCCTTAGCGCTCACATTCACCCCCATCGATCAGCCTCGGCCTCCTCATTCAGCCCTTCTTTGCTCTACATCCGCACGGCTATCAGTCCACTCTGCCCATCCCCTCCATCTCTGCATCAGACATCTCAGCTGCCCCAGGCAGCCCCTCGTTTCCCTTAGCCGGTGCATCGGCCCCTCCCGTCCAGGCTCCATCTCTCAGTCTCCATTCAGCCCCTCCTTTTCTCCACCTGCAGCCTCTCTGTCACATTTCCAAACTCTCCAGCCCCTTGTCCTGCACCACATCAGTCTGTCACCTCACTCGTGTTCCCAGCCCCCTCTTTGCCCATCTGTCACCTTATTCTCCCCCCAATCTTTATTTTGTAGATCCCCAGTTTGCCCCCTAGACTGCCTAGGATCTTTCTTTAGTCCTGCATCCATCTCTATGATTCCCCCAAGGGCAGCCTCCAGTCCTCGCTACAGTTCCTCCTTTAGCCCCTCAGTCCAAGCTCCTTATTCCTCTGTCTCCCCATTTCAGTTGTTCAGATTCTCTACAGCTCCTGATTCTTAGGGTAACAAAACATTTCCAGGTTCCTGGGATTTCCCCCATGTTGCCTTCACTTGACACCCTGGCATGTCGTTTCTTTGGGTTGGTTTTGTGCCAGTTTGTTTTCTTGCCTGGAAAAGTTAACTCACAGAGTCTGTCTTTGAACTTGAGATTGGATTTTAATCCTGTTTCTCCCTCTCATCAATTGATAGGTTTTTATGAACCCTCAGAGCAGCAGCATCATCCCCACACTGTGAATAAGAGTCGGAAGCCAACACCAAGAGAAAAAGCCTTCCAGCAGCAGTGTCAGAAGCTGGGACTGCAGGGTGGAGCAGCCTCTATTCCTCCTGAGCAGTTGCTTTCTGTACCAAAACACAAGCCTGGTCCTCCTGAGCAGCCTGTGCCACCACCTCATCCTCCTTCAGTGGGAGATCAAAGGCAAAGTGGCAATCGAGAGCAGCGGAAGGAAGCTACGCTGCTAGATCCTTGTAATGGCAGTGACAATGCGCAGACCTGCCCTGCAAAGTCAAACTCCAAAGCGGAGAAAAAGAAAGTGGAATTGTTAGTAAGTCAGTAAAATCAGGGGATGGATTTTATTATTTATTGACTCATTCTTTTGTTGTACAGTAAACTTTCCTGTATCTAATAGCAAGGTTTAAGAGATTGTGTTTGCTTCCTCTGCGTTGAACCTTAGTTTTTCATCTCTGTGTGGGTAAAACCTGATTCAAAACAAAATTCTGTATTGTAATCCATGCAGATACGCACTGTGCTGTCTTCAAATAATTTCCAGTGGCAGTGGTACTTTATATCATAAAGTGCCTAAGATGCAGGACTGTGTTAATGGTTTATGAAGACTTAATCTCACCTGTCTCCTGCTGCATAGACAAGCCAGCAGCCACAGCAAAAAGCCCTTTTGGAATTAGATATGCCGTGATTTGTGTAAAATTCCCCTTTGCAATATTGCTGCAGTTTTCTTCTAACTAGAAGTGTTGGTAAGGAGGTAAAATTTCAGGTTTAAGCAGTTCTCTAGTTTTTACGATTCAAGATGAGACCAGTCTCAAGGCTCTCACTCTGTGCATCAGCGCGCTGCCTGTCTCCCTCAGAAGTGTCAATCTGGTACATGCGAGAGAAAGGAAAAAGTGCTGAATGTGGCTCTCTGGGAGTCTGATTGAATGTTGCAGTTACTTAGCTTATCATCCAGAATTCGGACAGGAGCCTATAAAAGGAAGGTGCTCTCTAAATGCTAGAGAGGGCAGGCATTTTCAGTATGAGAAATTTCTTGGTTTGATGTCTTCATGTTTGTTTTGCTGTCTATATCCATGTGCTAGTTTTCTCTTTCTCCCCAGTGGGCAAAGCAAAGTTTGAGGGGCAAAAAGATGAATTGTTTTTCTAGGGCATATAGTTTATTTCTAAAGCACTTCAACAATGCTGCTCCAGCCTTGAGTTCCTTTGCAGTTCCAGACTTTTCTGCCTAAAATAATCAGCAAACACTAGCTGGCCACTAGAAGCCACGCACCATTTGTATTCCTCCAAAACAGGGATCAGCAGCTCTCTGAGTGTGGTGTGCCAGACCCTGTCTCTAAAGGTGCTTCCCACTGGACAGGCAGGACTGTGGCCATCAGCAGCACTGGTGTGGAGAAGCAGAGTATGGCCTCTTTCAAATTTAAAATTCAAAAGGATCCGGCAGGTTCTGTTTTGTACAGTTGTGCCTTGAGAGGCTGCAGGTGCTGGCCATGCTAACGGCTGTTTAGCTGCCCGGCTCCTGCCTGGGATCACTTACTTGCACATGGCTGTCCCTTCACCAGAACAGCAGCGCTTTGACGAGCAGTGCCAAATTCCTTGTATGGGTGCAGTTCACCAGTAGTACTGGCTGTTCTGCTCCTTCCTGATGGTGAAAAATACAGACACTATTTGACTGGGCAGAAGACAGCTAAAGCTTTGCAGAGAAGTTTTTCACTCTGTGGGGAGCAAATGACATTTACTGCAACAACCAGCCCCTGAATCTGCTGAATTCAAATCAGCTTGTGCACTTGAATTTAAATCTTACTAAAAATATTTCTCTTTATGAGGTGTTAGGAAAAGGGTGATGAGGAGAAGTCTGAAGAGATATTCTTATGCAGAAATGGTTGTTAAGATTAACATAGCTGCATTACTTGGGTATTTTTAAGCTAAGCTATTTTTAAGCTGAAACTTCGTGAGAAGGGGCATGAAGAACACAACAGGGTGGAAAAGTGGCAAAGCAGTTTTTGTTTCTCCTTAGTCCTGCCCAGTTGTGTTGTCAAAGGTTGTACCCTCTCATCTGAGACCTTGCCTTCCATCCTCTGAGGCTGGTTTTCTCTCTTGGTAGATGTAGCCTAGGAAATGGAATTGCAAAAGCGAATTCTTGTTCTTCCACATTGTTCATTTGCATTGTAACTTTTATCAGCCTTTTATTTGTATCAGATTAATTATTTGGGGACGGTACTGTAAAGCAGACTTGTGAAAGGATCTGTTTTATGGAAAATCTTCCAAAAAAAGAGGCTGTGTTGGCAGACCAAACAGCCAGTAGGAAACCTGAAACTGCTTCTACCTAGTGGGGAAGCACATCCTTTAAATGAAAATTTCCACCCATTTCTGCAAAGGCGTGGCATGCCCTTTCTTCTAGCAAAGCTGAATTTACCAGCAGTTTACTTGCTTATGAAGACTTTTGTTCTGATCAGCACATTTCATCTGGCAATGTTTTATTGGTTTGAATTACTTCCCTGTTTATTGTTTCTTTGACATTTTCAGAGTTTGCTCCAGGAAATATGATGGTGAATGTTTGTGTCATTTGGGGAACAGAGAGAGAAAAGAACTTTCTATTAATTTTGATCTTATTGTCAATGAACAGGCAGGAAAAATCACGATGGGAAATCCTCCAGCAAGAGCAGCGGCTAATAGAAGAGAAGAATAAACGCAAGAAGGCACTCCTGGCCAGAGCTATTGCCGAGAGGTAAGGGGCTACGCTGCAGCATGGGCTGAGGAAGGGATTAATTTTTATCTGCAACCGGTTGCGTATCTTCTATTTGAATTTCACTTTTTCCTCCTTTCTGTGCTCTGTCCGTACTGCTCCACAAGTGAGCAGCTGTGATCGAGATGTCCCTTTGATGACAAACTCACTAAGAAGTTGTGACTAAGCTTTTCATGTTTCCAAAGCTGCAGCTCTGCACACAGATGGAAAAGTTATTACACAGTTCGAGAATTAGCTCAAGTCCTTGTGCCTGTTAGTAAGAGCCCATTGGGAAGTTGGGGTGCTCAGATGCTCATCCCTGTTCTGTTTGTGATTTATTTTCACTGGATTTAGGCAAAGTTTATTTGATTTCTAACCTATGAAGGGAAACTATGGCCATTTCTGTTCAGGCTTTTGACTCTTTCTTATTACTGTGTGAGAAGTGTTGAAAAGAGGATCAACTTAAGAAGGTAACATTTTACCTCTGGCTAATTAAAAATTATAAAAATTCACATGTTCTTGCAGTTGTTATCTCTTGCTCTTCAGGTGAGCAGACTTTAAGACTTGTACAGTGTTATCCACTGAGAGAGTTTAAGACTGTAGGGAAGGATATTGGAGTAGCTGATGACACTGGATCAAGGGAGGAGATGTGAACCTTTCAGGCTCACAGTGCTCTCCCAGACATGTGTGATGTTCTGCCCATTAAAGCTCTTGAGTAGCACCGGTGGACATAGATTCTCTCTGAGGTTCTGAATATGTTGTTTTCTTTTGCCAGGCAGAGATAAAACACAAGTACCTTTGGTCTGAGCCACTGTAGGACAGCAGACCACCAGGCTGGGTTCTTCCTCTTGTGTTCTTCCTCAACCAGAGCATGAGAGAGGAGGACTTGGAAAGTGATAGCTCAGGAGTTGTGTCTGACGTTCAAAGGCCTTCTTCAGGCTCCAAGCAATACTACAGGTTGTCTTTTTCTCTCCACCTGCATCAGCTGGTCTAATGAGAGGTGCTGTTGCTTCCTACAAATCTAGTCCTGCTTTCAAGTACCTGCTTTGGGGTGTAAAGCAGTGGCTTAAAAGCACAGGCTTGCTGGTGGTGATGAATGACAGCAAAGTGGCCTGGTGTAAAAGCTTTTTGAAAGTTACTTAGCTTGCTTGGGAGTGAAATTCATCAAAGCTTGCTGCCCTTAGCAACATTTCGTTGTCAGAACTTAAGAATGAATAGGCTGAGTTGAAAAAGGTGACATAAGGCTTGATTGAAATCCTTTGTGTTTGATGTAAAACTTTCCATTGACTTCACTGGGATTTGACTGGGCCTTTTGGGAATAATTTTGAAAAATGGAAATCAAGCTTCGGTTAGGTGACTTTTTGGCCTCAACTAACTGGGTTTCTTTGAAAGGGGATATTTGCAGGACTAAATACCCTTCCCCCTCTTGCTTCCCCCCCCAAGCCATTTCCTGTTTCCTTACACTGAGAACTACTTAGATACAGCAGCTTCTTGTGTGTTTCCACAATGAAGAAACACAATCCATTTTAGGCACTTTGATTATAGTCATTACGTAATTTTGCTGTAGTCCTTTAATAGCAGACATTTTAGATCCCTGTGGATATTAAAAAAGATCAAAAGTCTTAAACCGAAGGAGAAACTTTCTGAATAGCTGTTAAAGAAGTGAGTTGCTCTGCAAATGAAATGGGGCCCATCATGCCAAGATGAGAGGCTTGGAAAAAAAAAGAATCCATCTTCCTTTTGCAGATCCAAAAGAACTCAAGCTGAAACAGCGAAACTAAAAAGGATTCAGAAGGAGTTACAAGCTCTGGATGACATGGTATCTGCTGACATTGGCATTCTGCGGAACCGCATTGATCAGGCCAGTCTGGACTACTCATATGCCCGGTAAGCGATGGATGGGGAGGAGGGAATAGCCCTGTTTGAGTAGAGGAATGAAATGCTGTTTCCTGTCACCAAAGCAGTAATGGAGTTATGTCATTGCATTAATGTGTAGTTAAAGTGGTGACAGTCTGGAGGGCTTTCAAATCTTGAGGTAAAAGTGTGCTTTTTATTTCCTGATTTTTTCCCTTGGAATGTGGAAATTGAAGTAGGTTTTCTGATTTCAGACTGTGCTTTCCAGCTTTGTGCTGCCACGAGACAGCGCTTTAGCTGTGCAGTTGTCCATAAGCCCTGCTTTATTGTTTCAAGGTTGTTTATTTCTTTCCAAGGGGAAAGAGGCTTTTTTTTTTTTTTTTTAGAAGTCCTAAAGTGAAAGTCCTTTTCAGGGAAACTTGCTTGTTGATGACAGCTCTGGTCCTGTTGGAATCAATGGGACTAATTAAGCTTAAAACATATAATACTGCTGAAGTGATTTTGGAACTGGAACCAAAAATTGAAGCAAAAAGCAAGCTTTCACCCTTCACAATGTGCCTTTAATCGCTCTGGTTCTGATGAGTTCCTTAAATGCAAGAAATTAATCGGAACACCCTATTAGTTGTGGGTAAACCACAACATCAGTAGATAAACATCAGCATGTTTATGTAGCCATTTAATAAAATCGAAATGTTAGGTTGTGGTTTTTAGTTCACGATTCAGTGTGTTAAACATGTATTTCTCCTTATGACTTCTGCTATCCGTTGACCACAGGGCAATAAACGTGGTAATTAGTCTTTAAAAAAGTAGCAGTGGCAGCTAAAAAATAAGGATTATTTAATGTATAGTTATCATTTGAAATATCTAAGATTAACTATAGTTTCAGTAGCTGAGTGCATATGAATACTGAATTTCATATCCTGAAGAGGAAAAACATTTCAGTCTATTTTAGATTTAAGTCAGGTTTCTAAAACCATTAAATGCTCCAGGAAGTTTCCTTACCAAAATTTTGGTATATAATGTGTCTATTTGAAATGCTTAATGGCTAAAGAGCACATAACATAAGTGTTTGACGTTTGGAAAGCAGTTTTTAATGAAGATAACAAAAAGGGATGCTGGTAGGATGAAGGGTATAAACTTTACAGAATATTTAATGATTTTCATAAACTTAGTAAGTCTTCCTTTTTGTGAGGGAGGATTTGGAAGTGTGAGTTAGATACTTTCAGTGTCATAGATTTATGTGTTATGAGCCAAAGCTGGTTTACTTTTAAGTGATGTCTTTTTAAAGAACTTTTTAGTTCTTGCCTTATATATTAGGGCTAAAACACAAATGATTTCAGTGCGTCAAAAGGTGCACTATTAAATAGTCCTGAGCACATAGATAGTTAGAGGCATTTGACAATTGCTGTGGAATGAAATTTTCGTACATATGATGTGAGAAATATGTGTGAATTCAGCCCAAAGGTTTAACTCTGGAGAAGTTTCCAGTGCAGCATTAGTTTTTCCATTTCAGATACCCGACCCAGGGAAATTTTGATGCCCACTTTCATTTCCATTACAAAAAAGTCTTCTGCCCACTGCGGACAGAGCCTTTACGGCTGGGTCAAAGTTTTCTGATTATTATTTAAAGGAACATATTTGGGAAGGCTTTTCTGTGTCTGATTTCTTTCTGTCTCCCTGAGCAAAGGTTTTCTCCTATCTTTCTCTTGCTTTGTTTAACCAGAAATTCGAGTCTGGCTTTATAAAACAGCTGGATTCTTTATTCAACCACCTTACTAATATTAGTTTTATGAGTGCTCGGTAAGGTACATTGTGTAGTCATTCTGGAAAACCCTTTGCATGGTCCTTTTCCTGATGAGCAAGATTGCATCTACCTTCCTATTAATTAAATCAGAATTAATATACAGATTCACTGAACGTAGTGGAAGATGCATCACTAATGTGGACACCAGCCATTAAAGCGCTAGATATCCCGGATGTGTTAACCTCAATAAATATTCAGAATATTTCCTTTTTGCTATATTTGTCATGACAGGAAGTTTGAATTGGCAGGAGGTGTGTGTCGGAGGGATGCTTACAATAAAATTCTACATCTGTTGCCATGCAGAAGTTGTGATCACTATTGATGTTGTATGCTGTGTCAGTCTGTGCTGCTCCTGATTTTCAGAACGTATCTGGGTGACCGGAAGAGTACACTTCTAGAGCAGATCCGAATGTAAATGTGTGTGCCACCATTGCAGCATCTGTATCTGTTGCGTGGACAGTTGGCTTACAAAAAACACAAAACTGCTTTGCAGTGTTTCAGTTCACTAGACAGGTGTTCATCACAAGTGTGGAAACACTACTATTTCTCATGGTTTCTTTCTACTGCTAGTGATGCATCTCTTAAAACAGGTAGTAAAAATGCTTGATCATGATGCAATCTGTAGATTTCTAATGAACAAATGAACTCTTGGAATACAGCAGTGATGGAGGCTAATATGTCAAGAGGAAAAGATTTGATCAATTCATGCTTATTTTCTTCCCTTTTACTAACATAACAGCATGGCATGAATAGCTGGCATAATGCATTGCAGCCCATGTTGCATGTCAGGGATGCTTAAAGTATCTGTCTATCTGTCAGATTGTGAAGTGCTTTGAGAATTAACCTACTAGAGACGGTGATGATTTTGCAGGAAACGGTATGAAAAGGCTGAGTCGGAGTATGTGGCAGCCAAGCTGGACCTCCAACACAAGACAGAGATTAAGGAGCACCTCACGGAGCACCTGTGCACCATCATACAGCAGAATGAACTCCGCAAGGCCAGGAAGCTGGAGGAGTTAATGCAGCAGCTGGAAGTGGAGGCAGATGAGGAAAATCTGGAACTTGAGATAGAGGTGGAGCGGATGCTGCAGCAGCAGGAGGCAGAAGCAGGGAGACAAGCCAGCCAGTCACACAGTCCTGCTGGGACAGCGAAGGAAATCCCCACTCCCGGTGTTACAGCGTGGGAGAGTGAGCATGCTAACCATGCTGTCGCTTCTCCTGCTAGTTCTGAACAGTTGGTTCACTCCGAAAACTCCGGTACCAAGTCTTTCTCCAATGTGGACAACCAAACTCAAGCAGTGACTCCAGGAAGCCCCCCAGCTTGTTCTGGGACGTGACTACTACATTCACATAAGCCAGCCAGTTATGGATAATATGCTCTCTGCAGGCTTGTGTGCCATATATTATACCTGGGTTTCTGCCGTGCCAGTAATATGCACTTCATTTCTCTTTAATATCGTTTTCAAATTTTAGAGGCTCTTTTTTTCAAAAGACTTTCATTTGGGGTTCTTCATCTGTCTTCATCATTCCGGTTTAAGTTCATGTTCTAACACCCAGCTCTTCATGGGGCTTTGTACCTTCCTGAAACAGGATACTTGGAAGTGAACAGTAGGGTTTTTGCAAAGGCTTTCAGCATATTGATATCACAGATACCTGTTCCAGGCAGTCTGCGAGAGATGCCTATCTACAGGAGGAAACATCCCAACTTACTCTGCTTCTGAACACATTCTGTCCCCTGACAACTGTGATAGGATGTTTGTCTTCCTTTGTATCCATAAGGGGTTAGTTTTCAACGGTTTTTAATCCTGTGAAACCCAAGTGCTTACTTTAATTATCTTCATAGCTTATACTCTTTCCTGTACCTGATTTAAAGGAAATTTGCATATTGAGGCAGCTTGCAAAGTCAATTGTAATATTTCCTATTTATCACTTTGCCTATTTCTTTCCTATCATACTGGATCACACAAAGCTATATATTGATAACATTGTTATCTATGAAATCACAGCAGCTATGGTTTAACAAAAATGATGGGTTAATGGGTTACAGTATAAGACAATGAAGAATGTATGATGTAGAAGTAGAAACACACAAAAGAGACTATGTTACAATTAAAGCTGTTCCGTTGCAAACATTTTTCTCTGTCTTGGTTGCCTCAAAGTTCCAATAAGTAGGGGATCTCGTAATGAATAACCTCCACTGTATATTGGAAGTGAGCCTATTGTCTTATGATCTTCATTGCATTTTCTTGCCTGAAGAGTGGGTTTGTACCCCACAAGAAGCTCAGCTGTTTTGCTCTGTTGCAGTTAAAAGGCTTTAAAAAGCTATTCCAGGTGGAGAAAGTCTCAGGAATTCAAATAGAGGATATAGAAAACCCCTCCCGTAGACCAATGCAGCTGCAGACTGGGGGGACAGCACTCATAGCTCTCCACTTTGGAATGGAGGAAAGCTGCTTTCGTGATGGAAATGCTTTCTGTAAAGCCTGACTGCAACAACATGTCAGTCGGAGTTTATGAATGAGTTACTGAATGACACCATCAAGTATGTAAATGGGAGACTGGTTGTCTCTATGGCTTTAATAGTGGAAAACATGTCACTACATTTCATTTTTATTCTATTAATAAATCAGTGCCTCTTCTGTGCAGTGTGTTTACTTTCAGTTGGGATATCTGATACTAATACACATATCCAAGACTTTTTCCACAGAAGGTGATAAATGACAATATCAGTTATGTCCTTTGGCAACTTTCTGCTGCGTGGAAGTAGAACCTCAAAAAAGGCTGTTCCAAAATATGAAAACTTACGAAGCAAAGGCATGGCAGGATACAGCTTGGCAGGAATCTTTTCAACTAACCATGGCCTGACCAGCAGTGGAAAATCTCCACTGGTGCTTCCAATACACAGGAGAAAGATGTAGAAATGTTTCCTAGAGAGGCCACTCGTATTCAGGGATTATTTCAGTTATAAAACTCACGTATGAAGCATTGCTCTGCTGTTGCTGATATGCTATGTTCTCTGTTATTTTGCTGGAAGACCTGGCCTAGGAGCTGAAGACTTGATTGTATTGTGAGAAAATTGTGACTTGACTTCCTTTGCTTTGTCTGCAGTTGCAGAACAGCTTGTAGCAACCTGATTATGGTTTTCAAAACTAGATACCAGTAAGTGCAATAATAATTTAATTGTGCCATTCTTGTTTCCAGCCTCTGCAGCTGTCCCCAGTTGCTCCTCAAGAGGATCTAAGTCCTAGTCTGTTCCTCATTACAGTTGTATTCAGCTCATCAGGGGACATACAGAAGAGCATCTGACAGAAGAGTGGAATTGTTTTGGTATTTACAGGAAGCACGTGAATACCATTTTGCATAATTTTTTTGTTCTCTAGTAGGCTAAAATGTGCTTGAAATAGTTTTACTGATTGCACCTTGTTGTTACAGGTGAGATTATTGTTTGAACAGGCAAAAAATTATAAGTCCAAAAATCTTTTTGACAACTACTTAAGAATATGAGTTTCCTAGAAGGGAACAGGTTTATATCCAACAAAATTACTCAAAAGCTGAAAAATTCCCGTGTGCCATCCTGATAGTGCTGGTGCTGTTTCTGCCTGCCAGGAAAACGCAGTTTGTTCTTTTACAAGGCCCTGATCGCAGTTCGGGCCAGTTCCATCTGTCTCTGAATCCTGAGCTTGCAAAATGAAGTGAACTGGCTGGAAGCCACATGAAAACAGCCATATGGAGTAACAATAGGCAGCCTAGCGTTTGGTCGCTCCCTCTAGACAGGGAACCCAAGAGTTAAATTGTTTGATCTGAGTTACGAAGTCTTTCTCTGACGTGTGATATAAACCACTACCGTGGTGTCAGTTCCACTTTGGAAGTTCGCAAATGTTTTGATGGGTGCCAGTGTGCCGGTTTAACATTCCCCCTATGCTGGAGCCAAGCAGTCCGGTCCTAATTGTAACAACATGTGTGCTGGTCAGAAACGCCGGGAGATGATTTTGGTGCAACAAAAGGGTTGGTTTTTTTCCTTGTTTTTCCTTTAAGAAAAAAGAACTGTTGGAATGGAGGCTTTTCAAGCAAAAGCCATTTCTGCCTTGTTGTAGTTGATGCATTTTATGCTGTTTGGCTCTGCTGTCACTGGAGTGCATAGAAGGCAGGTGCACTGTTCACTCAGCTGGCGTGTTGTATCTTCAGAAAAATGGAAAAACAAAAAGTTCAGCTTCAGCATAAGTCAGGAATGGGCTGGGAGGGTAGATATTTAAGTGAAGGCCTCTTGCACGCAGAGGTAGAAGTCTGAATGTGAAGTGTGCTGGGGTTGAACACCCATGGCAGGGAAAACAGCAGTAACTCTGCAGGGCTCATCACAGGGGACTGGTGTTCTCCTGTGGCAATTTACCCGTTTCTGTGTTGGGCCACCGCATTACTGTTATGAGAAGAAGTGGAAAACACCGATAAATACCACTGTGAGAATGTTACAAAGCACAATGTAATTGCCCATGTTGCAGCTTGGCCAGGATGTTGGGATTAACACTCCCCCCTCTGTCAAGAAATGTTTAAATGAGCCCAGATGGTTATGGCTCAGCCTGGGGTTCCCATGGATGTCTAGTGCGTAGTGTAAAACACTTGGACAATCCCCAATCTGATTGTATATCCAGCCAGCTGAAGTTGGGCTCTCTAGAGGTTTCAGCTTAGGGTAGTTGTCTGGGGAGAGACTCAATTTCTCTATCAGACATTCTTCTTCCTAAATACCTTCTGTGATTCAGTGGAGTCTTCCCTTGGAGCCTCTATCCCATCTAAACCGAATGAGGAAAAACTAGCGGGAGTAAAAAGTCATGACTGGCCTAGGGGCTGGGGGTATTGTGTTTCCTGACCAGCTGTATTAAGAACGTGCTAGAAAGGATTGCTTATGGGAAAGTTAGCCTGTTCTAGGGAAGTTCCGGAGTCAAAGAAAGGAGCAGAGCACTATCAGATTGTCTCCCATGCTAAGATTCCCTCCATTATGCATTTTCTGCTTAGGACAGCAGGATCTATGGACTTTCTGTTTCTAAACACCCTTTTGCCAAAGTTCAAACTTGGATCAAAACCCCTGTGATACAGATTGTCCCGACCTGATGTCTGGTACCAGATGCCCCTTGTGTGGGATCTTTGAGCATCTGTGGGTCCTGGACTGAGTTTGGTACTTGCCTGTGATTCTGTGTAGACACTGTGTCTTGGGTCTCTGTGCTCCACTCTTGTGTGTGCTATAACTGTGTATAAGGGTTCATGCAGTTGCTGAGAGCTAGATAGTATTGTTCTGCAGGCCTCATCCAACCCAGAAATCATATTTTCAACACTTTGGTATTATATCATGATCCCTTTGTGTAATTCTGTGGATATAAGCAGATGTGGCATGCAAACGACAAAGGGTTTGGCCAGTGGCAATGCAAACAGGGTGTAGGGGATGTGGGCTGGTATAATAGAAACCACATGCTTGTTAAGTGCCCTATTTAGGCTTGTCTGCATGGTCCTATTAAAGGGAGTGTTGGCTTCTTTGATGGGGCACGAGACTGGTTTCCTTCATCATTCCTCCTGATTTATGTCCTAGCAGCAAACCTGTACGTCAGTGGGGAAAGACAAGTAACAAGAGAAGTGAGCCAAGCCTCACCCCCTTAGCATGATAGGACATCAGATCGTTCAAATCCTTCCCTTTGGCAGCCTGTTAGTTACAGCGTTTAAATCATGCCTTTTAAGATGCAGGTATAGACACTAAAAAGCTTGGGCCTTTCTGAATTAGGGCCTGGATTGTGTAGTTAGAGTCATTTTCTCAATTAGCTAAACATAAATCAGTATAACGAGGCGCTTGGGAGCACTGGGCAGGTTTAGTACCTTGTCTGTCCTGCCTCTGTCCATACCACTCCCACCTGCTTGTTTGGCTGATTGGGCAGTGATTTTATTTTTCCACGCTGCTAGAGCTGAGCAGTGGGTTTTAGTGTCTGAACTGGTTTTCACACCTTGCACATGTGTGTGAGAGGTGAGAATGGGGAGAAACTGCTCTTATGCAGTAAGTAAAGCAGCCCTCAGGTGTGGCAGGGGTCTGGCAGTCTCAGCGCTCCATGTCACACCCTCCTTCAGAGGATGGGGACAGTGTCCGGGTGAATAGGCGATGATGGGTGGTGGCATGAGTGCAGGAAGTCTAGTGGCAGCAGGGATGCCATTCAATGTGATATCTGTGACTGGTAAGCATGTGTGGGGGCTGGGTGCTGTGGTTGTGCGCTAGAGCTGGGGAGCCACCCCATGACTCCTTTTTTCTGGGCTACACCATGTCAGGGCTGTGCTGTTTTCTGGAGACCGCTGGATAATTGAGTTGGGACAGGTTGCCCTGCAAGCCCAGTTCAGCCCAGTCCTCTGGTGGAGCGCTGGGAGCCATTTGAGTAGGCTGTAAGAGAAAAGCTTGGACATTCCTCACAGCAAAGAATTAAACCCTAAGAGCTGGAATAATGCATTTTGTGCCTTTTGATCCCATTGGAGTGGATATAAGTCATCCAGTATGAAAGCTGCAGTGCCAGGGACACCTCTTAATCTCCTGCCTCTTGTAGAATGGGGGGTGTGGAAAGATGGCTAAATGAAGGAACAGAACCACTGTTCACCAAGACCATGCATGGGCTGAAGCTGTGGCCTTCCCTGAATCTGCTTTCAAGGGCTGGAGCTGAGTAGGGCAAAAACACCCAGACCAACCTTAATTGCTCTGTGGGTAATAAAAGTGAAACATGGGTCATAAATAAATCCCTGAATGATAAGCCTCTTTAACTTTCCCTATGCAGTGTTTCTTGCTTTTCTCTGAAGCAGCTGGCAGTGCTGGTGATGTATCTGAACCTATGACAATCTGGTGTGATCCTCTCATGTTCTTGTTATCAGTGCTGAATCTGACCCTTCAGACGTTTCTTTGTGGTGTGCGGTAATCAGTCTTTGTTGTGGACTGCAGGTGGTCTCTGATGATGCAGGGCCACATGAGCCCAGGATCTTAGCCTGCTGGCTCCTTGGGAAGGCATTTCTTTGACCTTACTGTGGCTTGGGAGCTCTCAGACAAATACTGCGATGAGTTTACAGGGAACAGCAGCATCCAGGGTCTCCCTGACACACATCAGGAGAAGCTCCAAATGCTGATCTAATGTTGCTTCTGCATTAGTAGGAGAGCCCTGGGAGTTGTTCCTCAGCAGCAGATAACAGCAACTCACTGTTGGTGTGACTCCTTCTCCAAAGGATGGAGGTGCTGTCTCAGCAAGCCATGTTATCTTGCCCCCTTCCTTTCTCCATGTGGAAGGGTAACCCTTTCCACTACCACAGCCTTATGAGATCATGAGCTGTCAGCCCAGCAAGGGTACCCCACTAGAAGTGTTTGCTGGCTGCGTATAGTATGGCTGAAAAGTCACACATTAGCTATCTCTCAGATTGTTAGTTTGGGCAACAAACTCCATAAAGGCACAGGACACCCATGCTGTGAGCTTATGCTGAAATCTGAGCTGAGTATCCTCCCTGTCTTTGCAGCATGAGCTAGGTAGATTAAAGCAGCTGTGTCTTTGCAGGCTCGAGTCACTTTTCTCATTCCATGTAGACAGATCCTCCGTCCCAAGGAAAGGTTAATCCAGTTCAGACATCATCTTCTTCAAAGTTTCCCAATTTGGATTCTGTATTAGGTTTCTGAATATCACCTGAAACCCTGCATCATGTTTGGAGTAGTTCTGTAACTGTTTAGGTGATGACTGTTGTTGCTGATTCTGCATATTTCAGTGTCTGTAATGCTGATGATGTCCTAGAGGTTGTGTCTCTGGCTTTGCTGTCTGTGAGCTGCAGCTGCTCCCACGTTTTGGGGGTTAGCTTCATGGCAGGGAAGATGATGCTATTTGGCGCGAGGATGTGCTCATAAAGAACCAGGTCCATTCCAGCATTTTTCTAACATGCTTCTCTGATCCTCCAAGAAGAACATCTTGCAGCTGTTTTCAAAAGTCATGCCTGGTTCTCTGCTGGATTTTCTGCTTGCTTCCAGATATTTTTTTTTTCTTTTTCCCCTGTCTGCTAAAATACTAATTGTTTTCTTTTCTCTGTTGGTCATATCAAAATATTTAGCGATGGACTTTTCTCCATGACATCCCACTGCATCCCCTAACTACTGTGAAGTGTCCATCAGTGACATTAACCAGTTCTGCAGGAATCCAGCAGGCAGGCTCCCACTCCTGGGCTTGCTCAGCATATGTGGTATTGTCAGTGACAGTCCCTCTGATGCTCTCACTGGCAGAACCTGAGAAGCTACTTTGCTTGTCCTGGCAGTCGCACCAGGTCATGGTTGGACACTCATGATGCTCTCTTCTGGCCTTGACATCACAAAGCTAAATCTGTGTTTCATAGGGAGGAATCACGATTTGATTTTCATCTCTGTTTCAGCTGCCCACACTGGAGTACTTCATTACTCAAACCCTCCCAAGCCACTGATACATTTTCTCCTTCTGTCCTTCAACCAGTTTTTCTTTCTCCTTCCAGCAGCTGCCAAAAAACTTCCTGGACCCATCTGTCCTGCAAGCTAACCAAATATCCAGGGCTCCTCAGAGCTGTCAGGCTGAGCACAGGGTGGGTGAGCACAGGGTGGTACTGTAAGTGCTTTGATTCACAGAATTTAAACTCAGTAGGATTAAACTTAGAGCCAGTTTCAGAAGCTCAGGTCCCTGCTGTTCTTCCCACTTCTCACAGGCTTTGGGGTTATCCATGTTCACCATTACATCCCAAATGCTTGCACTCAGAAATCTTTGTTTTCACCTACCGTGTCTGTGACCCCAGAGATGGCTGTTCTGAGTTGGTCACCTCTGGAGAGGTGACAGATGGTAACCCACCTGGGCATTCCTGAAGAAAGCCAGGGGAAGACTTCCTGATGGGGGCGAGGCCTGGGGAAGGCATTTGGGATGGCTGCCATCCACAAACACATCAAAGGTGCGAATGGCTTTTATCAAGAGGCAGTAAAACTTTAATCCAAAGCCCACTTTAATCTATTTGCCACATATTTTAAAGGGAACTGATTTCAGAAATGCTTTTGAGAGTTTTAAAAATTCTCCTGGACCTGTGTCTTACAATTCTCTCCACTCTGGAAACCTAATGCTTTTGTTTCTGGGATCCCAGATGTTTGGGACTCACGACTGAGGGGAGAATGAGAACTAAAACAATTTCTAAACCTCTTCTGAAACATGGGCACAAATAGCTTGTTTTCTAGCTCTAAGCTGTTAAACTGATTTTTTTTTAACAGAACATGCTCACAGCAAATACCACCTCCTCAGTCAGAAAGTGAGACATCTTCCCATTTAGTTGCCAAAAATCCCTCATTTCCAGCTCAGTAAGGCTGCAAGACACTGGTCTTTCGACCTGGTGGGGTGCTTGCCTCTAGTCTGGAGCTTCAGGCCAGTCCTGTTTTGCTGGAAGAAATCTACCTTTACTGTGGAAAACAGGAGCAGTTGCCTGGCAAGATCAGAGGAACTGTAGCCTTTCTCATTTTCTTTCTTTTTTTCTTTTTATGCGGGAGATTTTAAACATCGCTGCTTTCATTTGGAAAGGGCAAGTGACTTTCCCATGCCGTAATACCCAGCAAGTGTTGAGAGAATGTGGTTACATAAAACCATATTTTTAATACAACCGACAGACTGTCTTGAGAGCTAAGTGTTTTTTGACAGTTTTTATGCACCTGTTAATTCAAAGCTCTTAACATGTGCCAGTTAAAAAGAGCCAGGCACTAAAACATCCAGTCTGTGGACGGCAGGGGCTCAGCTGCACACCAGAGCACAGGGAATCCATGCAAGGTAGAAACTTGGCTTCTCTATCAGGACTCACTGGTACACAACTAATTCAACTCAGAGCTTTTGTTTCCCAGTCCTGCTTGGCCTTGAAGATTCCTGCTTCTGCTTTGGACCTGAAGAACAGCTGACGTTTCTCTGAGTTTCTTCTGTTTGCTTCTCCCAGGTATTGTAGTTATCAGAAAGAAAAGATGCTAAACGTCTTGTCAGGGCTATGTCCTTAAAGAGATGCACGGACAATATCTCCACAGGCTCCCCTGCTACATTTGTACCTCCTTATTTTCTCGATAATGGGGTTGCTTCTTACTATGAGTACTGAGGCAGGCATTGGCAAAGCCCAGATGGAAACCCACCCTCAATCCGCTGGCATGTCTGCTCAGGGATCACCTTGGCAGTCACTCCATGCTCTGGGGGGTAGATGGTCTGTTTAGGCACATCCTTGCTGTAACATAAAGTAAGGTTGGGAAGTCCTCCTCTTCTCTAAAATTTTCGTTTCTCTCCACTCCTTCAGTATTACCAAAGTTCCAATTCAGAGATTATCTCAGGGTCATTTTAAACCTCTTGCATCTAGGCATTCCCTCTTCCTTCTAGGGCTTTCTCCCCATGCCCTGTCTGCTCACATCCCACCTCCACGGAGTTTTGGCTGGCTGTTCACACTGTGGCTCACCTGGTGGCCTCATCCCGGTGGAGAAAAACTCAAAAACTCAGCACCATCTAACATAAAGGATCAAAAAATCAGAAGGCAGATACAACAAATACAATAAAGCCTGAGAATTTTAAATACTTGCAGGTGCTGACACAGGAATTTCTGTGGTAGAAATGACCAGCTACCCCTGAAACGAGAGGCCACTCATTTTTTGTGCAAGCCTTAGACATCTAGCACTGTGTATTTGTTTCTGTTCTGGCAGTCTCTAGTGTTCCATGCTACATGCCTTAGGTTAGTGTGGACCTGCCTCAAATTACAGCTCCGCCTGAAGGGTTGGCTGTGATGGGCTTTATTGCCATGAGCTGATCAAGGACAGCTTGTCTCATACACTGCTCAGAGCTGATGCCTGGGACTCTTCTGCTGGTTGGTTTTCTGTAACGGTGCTGAACATCCGTGTTCTTTCGTGCATCTCTACCAAGAGGCATAAATCCCTTTCCTTCCAGGCTCTGTTTGTAGGTCTGATTGCTTGAGTGTGGGAAAATTCATCATTAATAACTTGTCAGGACGGTATTAGTATCTCTGAATACTGCACATGAGCTTGAACTGACATGAGGGTTTTTTACAGCAGGGAACACTGGATGAGGGCTTGTCAGCCGGGTGTCAAAGGGAGCAATAGATGGGTAGGATTCCATGTCATTAACACTCAGTATTGCAAAGTCACACGGCAGGACCAATATGATCCGGATCAGGTGAGTCCACACTGTTGCTTTGTGTTGAATTGGCTAGAACACGCTATATAGTGTTTACATTGGCTTCATGTTCTACATTGGCTGCAGGAAGACATATGATACACCACCTGGCATGATTTCTCTTGGACTGAAGTTACCCCGTAACAATTCAGAGGATAAATTTGACTAGGCAGACAGGTATACACTGCATCGGTGTTTTGCTGCGTGGGGTCACAGCAGTTTTAATCCGGTCCTGGGTACCCTCAAACAAAACTTTGTCTCAGTACTGCTTAACTGCAGCTATGTGTGGTGCTCATGGGTGTCAAGAAATGTGAGCTCTGCTGTTGCTCTAAGGTTATATTAGTGTTATTTCTTAGATTGCTACTTCAGTAGCTGCTGTGTGTGGATTTGACTTGTAGACTTTCTATTTTTAGGGTGCATCTTCCAAGCAAGATTAAGGTGCAGGTAGAGTGGCCTCCTGTTCTGGAATGACAGAATTGGAAAGGATCTCAAGATGTCTTCTGACTCACAGCCACAACCAAGTCCACTCTGTCTGTCCTAACAGATAATTGTCCTATAGTTTCCTGCATCCTGCAGTGATGGAGAATCTGTCTCTTAGCAGTAGAAGTTTACCCCGGGTCTAACTCGAAACTCCATCGCTGCAGTTTAAACCTGGATCTTCTTGCCCCATTAACTGTGTGTGAGGAGAACGGTTCTTCCTGAGGCACAGCCCTTTCTCTGTTACCCTTTAAAGCATTTGCGCAGCAGGCTCTGCAGTGAGACAAGAAGTGAAGTATGCATGGTGGGAAGCATCCAAAACTTGCTCAGATCTGCACTGAGTTTCCAACACTAATCGAGCCATCTGTGACTCATCCTCATGCTTGTGCGTCAAATCATGTAGATGTCCTCCGAGCAAGCAAAGCACAGGATCGCTACATGCTCACATGGACAACAGCACCAGGTTTCGTGGTTTTCGTCCTCATGAGGAGACAGAGTTGTGATGCAAGATAAGTACATAAGAAAAGTATGGTGGTTGTTTAGTGCTATATTCAAACTCTGAAATGTGCTCAATTTGCAGCTACAAGAAAATGGTAAGAGTTGTAATCCTTGCTGAGAGCCTAACTGCTTTTGAAAACAAGTTGTCTCTCCTTCCATCTGATTTAAATTTGAGAGAACTGCTCCGTGTCCCAAAGCTGAATGATTTTATCACTTCTTCACCAGCCAAAGTATGCGATGACAGATTTTTTGATCAAACTAAAGAATAACTTTGCTCAGAGATCTCCCAGTTTGCACCCATCTGAGAAGCCCTGATGTTTGCTTAGCATCTGCTCGCCCTGTTGCTGCAAAGGTGGCTTGCTCTGAGCGCAAACCAGCTCCCTAGGGCTGGAGGGCAAAGGGAGGCTGCAGCACACTCTCCAGGTCAAGCTTGGAGGTAGGAGCTTCTTTCATTATGCTCAAAAGAAGATGTTTAATTTTTCTTTTTCGACAAGTGTGCTAACTGCATTCAGTTAGAAGCACTGTTCCATGGGGTAAAATGTGTAAACCTAATTTAGGATGCTGAAACAGTTATATTAATTGTATTTCTTTAAAATGTTCAGAGCAAATTAAAATGGACATTTTTTCTGGCTTGCTCTTCTTTGGAGAACCTCCTGAAAAGCCCTTCCTTGGATCAGTGATCGTGAACCGTCTTACAGCCAAAAAGTGCTTGGCAGAAAGGTAATGTGAGTGTGACCTTAAACATCAGAAGGCAGCGAAGTACTTGAATGCCAATGGAATTTTCCCAGCTGCTGCTGACAAATTAATTTCCAGAGAAGATGCAATAGCTGATCTGTCTTGGACAGAGGTTTTCCTTTCCACATCCACGTGCAGTAATGAAAAGAGCAATTTGCAGTGATTCTTTCTGCCCAAGAGTAGATCTGTTGTGGATTTCACACCCCTTCACTTAAAATATCTCAAGAGTCCAAACCGGACAGCTTGTTTCCCTCTAAAATCAAGTGGCATGTTCAGAGTATGGCTTGTCCTAAGGATCTTGGGCTGGAATTTCTCTCCATCGGCTGTAGAGGGAGCCTTGATGAGTAACCCCGATCTGGAGGGGATTTCAGCACAGGAGGAATTGCCCGGTTTAGATGAAAATTGAGTAGCCAGAGCTGCAGGGAGAGCTGTACTGACCTACTCCTTAGGGTTTCTGGCCAGCCATGTCCTGGGGTGAATGATTGCGACCTGGATGAATAAAGGATGCTTTGTACTGTGGTCAAATTCAGATATCTGGGGGAGGGGACCAGGCAATGAAGCAATTCTATTTGTTTTGAACCGAGACAGTCTTAAAGAAGAAAAACAAAACAAAACAGAAATTTTGAGTCAACCTAAGACACAGTGTTTGATTTAAACACAATGTTCCATTTTAGAGTTTAATTTCATTTTTTCTAAAGTCAGGTTTTTCAATAAAACCTCCAAAAGGCTCATTTCAGAAACACCTACATGAAGTCAACCTCTTTGCTTTGAAAACACTTTGGAATGAAATGTTTTGAAGTTTAAAAAAGAGCCTCCTGTATTAGGCTTGTTGGTTTTGTTTGTTTTTTTGGCAAAAGGAGCTTGACAAATTCAGCCCAACTTTATGAATGGTTTATGTCCCTCCGAAATTAAACTCTGGTCAAAGTTACTGTTCATTGCACAAATTCACCCGTTGTATCTATGAATCTGCCGAGGGCAAAACGGAGTCTGTGAATCAACCCAGAGCTGTTCCACCTCCTTGGAACCAGGGAGGAGAACCCAGGGCGTTTATATAAAGGAAGCGATTCAGCTCTCAGTAATCAAACCCGAGGTCCTGCCTCTTTCTAAGGGTATCTGGAGTCCCCTTGCTGCAAGTGGCCAAAATTCCCATTGTCTCCATGAGGAGTTAAAGCACAACCTGCCACCAAATGAAGAAAATAGAAGAGCATGGGAAGAAATGGCCATTTATTTTATTTATGTGTTTCCAAGAAAAAAATTATGAGCGTGAGACATAAGGTTTCTTTTCAGGCACTTTCTAATGACTTGGGTGATCCAGTGAAACAAATGGGAGCAGCCAGGAGAATGCTCTGCTCTGAAAGCGCAAAGAAATATTTGCCAATGCAGCAGCTCTGCAAATGTGTGAGGCTGTTAAGCTCCTAATCCCATGTCTTATTTTTATGAATTTTCACACTAGTGGGATACAATGAACGTTGAGCCCAAAGACATTAATTACTCGGGTCCTTTTTTTGAGAGGAATTTCGATGGAGTGTAACGTTTTAAATTACAAGGTGTGAAATAAACTCTACAAAACTTACAGCTTTAGTGGAGGAACTCCAAAATCAAATAAAAATGCAAAACCGCTGATGAAGTCCAATTTACTGTAAAATGCCCTGGATCATGGTGTTCCAGTAATTTTTTTTTCCCCTACATACTTTGGTTAAAATAATTTATATCCGCTGCAGTGTTTATGTACCTTAAGCTTTATTTATTAAAGGATATGTGTATTTCAAGCCCGGTTTTAATGAGACATGCTGAAATCTGTAAGGTACAGTGCGACTTTTGTTCTAATCAGTACTAAATCTCTTCTCTTTACTTTTTCTGTGTTGAAAACATTCATGTTGGACGGAAAGAGCCGTGTGTGTATGTGCATGTATATAAATTTCAGATATGTATAAATATATATGTAAAGTAATAAGCAAAATTTATTTATCTTTTTCTGTCATCAGGGCAAATACTCCATCACTGTTCAGCCTGAGCACTTACGGATTTTATCCTTATTCTTAAAATGGGACAATTACTTCTTTTTTGGGGCAAATTATTTATTTGCCAAAGATTGTGCTTTAGGCTGGCTGAAAATGTTCGTGAATTCACATCAGCTCGATGAACTGTTCTGGCAAAGGAAGAAAAAGAAAACCAAGCTTTCTGGCTTTGTTCTCTAATGAAATGTTTTGAGATTTCGTTTTGAAACAACACCCTTAAACTAAAGTTAACGTCAACTAAAAAATACTCTGGAAGCTTAGAAACTTCTTAAAATGGGGAATTAAATGGGGCCTTAGGGATGTTCCTTGGGGAAGTTGCTTTGAAACTTTCTTCCTGTGTTTTCACTCTTGCAAGGAAATAGAAAATATTTTTGCTCAGATAGATGAATTTGAGAACTATAATGTTTATGGTCATTTCAGTATAGCATCAGGAATGAGCTCGGAGAATTCTAGTAGGTTTTAGGAACTTAATCAAACTTAAACCATATTTTCATAGAGTCATAGAATCATATCATATTTTAAAGACACTGTAGAAAGCCTGACTTGCATTGACACCTCAGGACAAGATAAATGCTGTTTCACTGCTTAACCTTTACTGATACTACTGGAATATGGGTATGAAGCTGGTCATGCAAATGTCCCTTGTAGTGCCTAAACTGCTGTGGAAAATGGTATATAGGTTCCTAAATCCATTTAAATGTCGTACAGAGCACAGATATCATGGGCAGGAGAGCGACCCTATTTCCTTACAAAACAGTTCTTGATGAAAATGAAAAAGTCCACTTCTGCCAGTTTTTGCTTTGATTTAGTGAAAGAAGGAAATAGAAAAATCTTTAGTGTAAAGTTGCCTGTCACAAAGAGGGCAAAATAAAATCTCTTCTGTTTTTAAAGAAGCGGAAAATGGAAAATTTCTGGTACAAATGGGCTTTGCTAGGCTTTTGCCCAAATATCTGCGCTTCAGAGGCTATCTGTGAAGTAGAGAAGGTTTCAGGTCTGGTGAACTTGATTTCCTCCCCGTGCTTTCCTCTGCACATAGAGTCACTTATTTCTCTGGTGAAGTTAAAGACACAAGTTCCCAGCAGAGCAAAGTCAAGTCTGGGGAGCAGAGGGGAGAGACTTTTCTCTGTTTCATGGAAAATGTTTGCTTTACAAGGGAATGTACTTCTCGAAAGTGAACCCCAAAGCCTAGAAATGGCTGACCAAGGAATTTAAAGGGAGAAACGCTTAGAGTCGGGGAGCAGAGTAATAAAGTACAGGTTTGTTCTGTAACAGATTCCAGCGCTTGTGAGACTTTTTTAGACATATGGAAGTCCATTTAGGAGGAAAATTGGTTGCAGCCGCTGATTCAGAACCTATTGGAATCAGTGGAAACATTTCCATTGTCTTCTGTCCTGAAGAAATGCTGTTTCTGTCCTTCCTTCCATCCTTAGCCTGCGCTCGCTCTCGGGGCCATATGGATTTCATCTCCCACAAAGACATGTAAGAGAAGAGGGTTTGGCTGTTTAACGGCATGATGTAGCTATGTGGACAGGAATGGTTGATTTCTACTTGATTGGCTACAAATCAGGTAACCAACGCCTCGGTTTCGAGCGGCTGGCTTCGGAGGAGTTATCTGGGTGCATCTGGCTCTCCTATCACAAAGCCAAACGTGGCTTTAATCACATCAGCACGCTAATTTTGCCCCTCAAGAAGAGCTTGGAGGAATGAGGGTCTGTGTTTTGACAACCATCAGATTTCTTTATTGCTGACCATAATTGCTGGGCTGTCCCTGGGAAAGCACACTGGGTAATTGCTGATCTGGATAGTAACCCCCTTCAGCTATTTCAGCTCAGAGACATTTCTAGTATTAAACCCAGAGCCGGGCTGCGTGCAGAGGGTGGGCAACCAAACCCACCAAGAACCCGATTTTAAAGGATCGATTCCCTTTTCTGCAAGGCAGCCTCCCAAAAATGGGGGTACGGAAGCAGATGGATGCTCACAAGTGCTCCCTGTTCTCATGGGGTGTCGCCTCCAGATGTACTTGTGACCATCGCTACGATCTGCCTCCTACCACTGAGGCTGGGACAGGTCCCCACAGAAGGGGTGGCAGCCTGTAGAGCAAGAAATATTGAAGCATTTCAGCCTCTAGAAGAAAGCATTGATATTTTCAGACTGGAGCTAGGTTTAAGAGAGCACATGACATCAGATGTGAGATGCAGGACTGAGGTGGTTTTCTGCCTTCAAACAACACCCATTTTACTGGAACTGGTTTGAAAGAGGCCCCTACCAGGCACGCAGAACGTGTCAGCAAGCAGCTGAGCGGGGCTCCTTGAGCAGAGCTGACACACAGACGCGACAGACTCCTTGCTGGCAGTGGAGGCAGAAACCTGGGGTTTGCTTATTCTGGAGGAAATCGTGACGAATTCGTGAGTGCACACAGCAGGCTGAGAATGCAGGGCTGGAGCTCAGCTCCCCCTGCCACCTCAGAACACGTCCCTTCCCTTCACTGTCCCTCGTTCCGTTCACATCTGCTTTGTCCCTCTAATGCTCCACATCTTTTGGGGTAAGAACTGCCCTATGCAGAGATGCCCGTCTCCGCCTCCTGTTCAAAATGACAATCCCAGTGCTGTCGTCATCTCCAGTGTAAGAGGTGGTGCCAACAAGAAAATCTTCCCTGAAACCCATCCTGGGTATCAGCTGGCTCTGTTCCCCTCCTCTCTCTGCCGAACTGCCAGTTTCATGGCAATCTTCTCTGGGTACTCTGGACAATGAATGTGTTTCTTGCCATGTAATTAAATTATCCACTTTAGAAAGAAAAAGATGTGGTTTTGTTCCCATTACAAAAACAAACAAACAAGGACTGATATTTATTATAGGCCAAGGCTACTCAACAAGTGTTTTCTGAGACTCTAATAAATTGCTGAAGAAAGTTTACAGCTGAGCCCTAAAGATGGTTTAGTTTTCCAAGTGGCTGGGATGTATTTATTTCCCATTTTCTTAACCCGCAGCATGGTGAACAGCTTAACGTGCTCTTTCCAGGGTTCAGACGGTGTCAACCCAAACCCATGCTCTTCTCCCCGAAACGGTTAACCGCTTTTTAATTAAAACCATGCCAATTATTCATTTTCAAGTTTTGCATTTATTTTTCCCCATTTGTCAGACTGCTATTTGGTTTTGCTTCCATTTCATTAAAACAGCTTCCAAAAAAATAAAAATAATAATAATAAAAACTAAAAATCCCAGCCACATACCCAAACCAAAAAGCACAAGTATCTGGCAAAGAGTTTTCAGCCAAACAGTGTTTTGGGTGCTAAGGGCATATCTGTGAAGCAAAGAGCCGTGCAGGTTAGTGCTGATCTTGCTGTGTGGCACCTTGAGAAAGCCTTTTCCTTTGAACAGCGGGCAAAAAGAAGAGGTGGACTTGACTGTTAGAAAGAAAACAGTGGTGCAGGAAACCCTGAGGACATCAGTCTCAAGGCTGCAGATGGAGAGGGACAACTGGTGACCGTCTGCGAGGGTGTGAGGGCACCCCCGTGCAGCAGCCGTGGGGTCTCCATCGTGTTGTGCTGCCCGTGCAATGAGCAGTTCCGTAGCTCAGCAGCCAGGCCCTGGGACTCTCATCCTGAAACCGTTTAAACATGCTCCTAATTTAAGCATGAAGATGAGTGTGGACAGATGTCCCCGTGGGAGCAAAGGCACTTAAATACAAGTTGGTTGTTAAGCACGTGCTTAAGTATTTGACTGGATTAGCAGACTGACATTGAAATGTTTGCTTTTTGAGAGAGCCCCCAAAACATTAGAAAGTTGATTTTTTTTCAGTTCATTACTGAGCCTGCCAATGACATCATTCGTTTGCAAGATGAGAAAAAGTGTTTAAACGAGATTAAAAAAAAAAAAATTAAACGACGCAGTTTTAATGACCATTTACAAAGGAGATTTATGGACGTGCATAAAGCTGCTTTCCATGGGAGAGGGACTATGCTTTTAAAAAGTTACCTTCCTTTGGATTTTTTTCCCTCTTGCAATATAATACCCACAAATATTTGTGAGTTGTGACTGTGCTCCGAAGGGTTAGTCCTCTTCCAGAAAGGGGGTGGAAGGAGAAAAGACGAAACAGTGGTGCCAATTTGTCTGCCCAGACTCTTGATTATGGGAGGATTTTTTTTCTCTTTCCTGCAGGGGAGAGAAGTTGATGGGACACTTTCTCTCTCAGGGGCTGGAGATATCTGATATCCAGCCCAAGAGCAGCCCAGCAGACTGAACTTTCATCTCCAGCAGTGCGGGTTTTGAAAAAAAAAATAAAAGCAACCAAATCTTGTGGATAAACTTCTCAGCTAAATTTGCAGGGCATCTTGGATTTTCTGCTGGAGAAATTTGGGCCATTTGACCATCTGATTGTAAAGAGCAGAGATCTTTATAATGTGCATGGAGAAGGGGAGAGGGGAGAGGAGATCATTTGGAGGAAGGGAGGTGGTTTCAATAGGTCTATTTATTTATTTGTGTGCCCCGGGCCCTGCCCTCCTCCTGCCTCGCCTGCTATCCAGTGACCCTCAGTGCTGATTAAAGTTCCCGGGTGACCTCTGAGAGCTTGTGTTACCCCGCCTGGTAATAAAACCCCGCTTGAACGGCTGGCTTATCCAAACCCGCAGCTCCTTACGCAGCCAGCTCTGGAGCCAGGTCAAGTCTGAACCCTTGGGAACATATGGCTTAGCCCTAATTTAGCTTGGCTAGCTCTGTTTAGCTGGCCTGAGGAGGCTCCTGGTGTCCATCTCAGGGCCACAAGTAGCCGTGGTGGGTGAGTAGGCCACCTGAAAGGGCCACAGCCCGGTTTGTTCTTGGGGCAGAGTCCTGGCTGCCAAGGCAGGTAACCCCACTGAAATCCTTGATGGGGATGGAGCAGGTTTAGTGTGATGAAGACAAGCGCCAGCCACCTGCTGGATGGTGCCCTGTCACCCTGTGCTCACACGGCTCCTGGCCACTGGAGCAAAGCCATCGTGGGGAGATGGTTGTGCTGATGCCGCTGTGGTTTTCTCGTGGAATCCATGAACCTTCATCTCCCTGGCAAGAACAAAGCTGGGGAAGTGAAGAACTGAACTCTACCTCAGATCCACAGACCATCCAGGCTGCAATGAGGACATTCCCTTCCTCATAGCCCTTCTTCCACTTGATGGAAAACTTAGAGAAGAAAATAGCAAAGTAGTTCTTGCCTTTGCCAGCTGGTGAATGTGCTTGTCATCTCTGTTGAAAGCTAGGTGGCAACTGTTGAAACTCTGCCTTGAAATCCAGAAACTGGGACTTGTACAGACAAACCGAGGAATAAATTTCCACTCTCCCAGCCCTCTCTTCCACTTGTGTTTTATAAATGACAAGACAAGGTGGGGGGAGGTCTGTGCAAGGCAGATTTGAAAAGGTAAGAGCCCTGCTAGTGAAAACTCCAACCCAGGTGCTGCACAGACAGCCCAGCTGCCCCTACCCTGAAAATCAAACCTCTTAGATTTAGGGGTACTCCCAAGGGCCATCCAGATGGGACTTTGCAGAAATACCATTCAGGAGATTTCCATGACTGCATTTCGCCCAGAACTCCCTCCCCACTGCAACCAAGCCAGTTCCTGGGATGGTTCTGTTGCTGTGAGGTGTCTTTATTCCCACCTGGAGTAACACATACCTTCCCATCCTTCCTCATCCCCACCCATGTGTGGCCAGAGGAGAGAACCCCTTAGCTGGTGTCCTGGGGCCACCTCCCTTATTACAAGTGGCACCCAGCAAAAAAAATATAAGTCCGTAGCCTTGCCCCACCATCCACATGGGGTTGAAGCCCCACGCATTGTGCATGTGTGCAAGTGCTCTCCTGCCTCAGGTTCTATATCTTGTACAGTGTCAATGCTGCGATATTCCTAAATAAGTTCCCGAAGCCTAGTATTTATCACCTCCATGAACCAGTAACAAGCCACCTCGGTCTGACTGGAGATGTGATAGCACTTCCAGGAATGATTGTGTGTGATGTGAACTCAGCCCCTGGTTCAAAATATTATGCAAAGGAATAATAAATCTCAGTTTTAAATTGCTGCCCCATTTAAGCTTTGATTAGACTATGATGGTCTGTTCACCCTGGAGCTGCTGGTATTAATCTGCATGCTAAACCCTAATTATAAACTGCTCCTGGCATTTCCAGATGATATCAAGATGTTTGGGATTAAAAGAAACCCTGATGTTGAGTTTACAGCTTGAAATGACTGTAGACTACCTGATCCCCACAGATCTAATAACACACCTTTTTGTGGGGAAAAAAATGAAGAAAAGAGGGAGATTTGAGAGAAGTCTGGCTCCAGACTTGAGTGTGTGCATACATGCTCAAACACTCACACATGTGTAAGGTGATACAGCTATATGCACATACATGTTCTTGCAGGTGCTCTCTGTGTCCAGCTCAGCACAGTACTTACCCAGCCCTGAGCAGAGTAAATGCAAAGGGGCTTGGGACCAGACATTTGAGTGAACCTGCACAACAGGGTGATGGGAGGAAGACTTTGCAGGGCAAACGAGTTCTGGGCAAGGGACAGGACAGTATGGACATGGCCTGAGAAGTAGCCAGCAGCAGAGAGAGGATCTGATTTGATGTCTCTCATCAGCTTGTCCCTAATGAGCTGTGGCTGGTATTTTGGGGGTGCAAAGGGGTGGAGGTCTATCTCGAAGCTCCCTCTCTAAAGCAGCTGCTGCTATGGGCCAAGGAGAGCAGTGAGCATCATTTGTGTCTTCCTGTCCTCTGAATCACCCATCTGAACTGCTCGCACCCAGCTGAGGTTGTCAGAAGAGCAGTGTTGGAGGGCAACCAAGGAGCACAGAGCGGTAATAAATTGTGTGTGCATTTTGTTCAGGTTTCCTAAAGGCACACACTTGTGTAAACTGGCTGTTATCTCCTCCGTCTCCCTGCTGCCCTCCTGCAATATTATTTTTGAACTGCTAAGATGAAACAAATTTGGCAGATCGAAAAAGGGCTCTAAGGCATTACATCCTGGCAAGTTTCATGAAAATAAGGTAGGGAAGAGATACCCAAACTACTTTCCATCACTAAGCAAAGTGCTTCACCTGAGTGCCATGATATTAGCTGAGAATCCACACCTGTGTGTCACAGCCTCCACAGGTTCTTCTGTTTCGTTTGTGGTTTGGATTTTGGTGTTTTGTGTTTTTTTTAACTCAGGTAGAAAATATTTAGGGCATCTGAAACAAGTGGATGCTTTATGCTGGGAAAGGCACGTGGTGTGGTGGTCAGTGTAGAAGAGCTAAATGTGGGAGGAGAGCAGGCGGAGGCTTGGCTTACTCAGTGCTTGGTGCCTTCCTGCATCCCACTAATGCCAACTACAAGGAGCGTGAGCTGCCCCGAGAATGTTACTGCTGCTCAGCTGCTCTTTCTTGTTGGCTGCAAGACCCTCAGGAAGGTTGTCAGCTGCTGTTTGTTGTACCTGAAAACCATCACCAAGAATGCAGCTGTAGGTGCTTGGAAGCTCCCTGTTTGGATAGATGAGAAGGTGAGGGGAACATTTCTAAGGGCTTATAGCATACTTTGGTAGCCCATATATTGGAGCTGGGAACCACAGGATTTCATGGGAAATTGCAGGAATTGGGGCAAATACTCAAGTTGGAGATTTTCTCACTGACACTGCAGATTAAGCTTCTAATTTTCTATGGGAAAAGAAAGAAGAAACAAATGTGCTGGTCATCTGCAGAGGTGCAGACTTCTGCTTTTGAGTGGGGCTCCAACTGGTGAGTCTCACTGATGTCCTTCCAAATGATAACCAGTTTTGGGAGCAGGAAGGGCCAAACTGGAGTCACGCTATTGTCTGCAGTATGAGGCTTGGTCTTTCAGCTGTGGGTGCTTCACCTAGCAAATTCCTGGCAATTTCAGGACCTTCAGGCTTTTTCCTCTCCCTACCTAGCAGCAGAGGCTCAGAGGTCCCTGCCTTGCTGGGAGTGGGAGCAGGGGGCAATTACTTACTCCCTGGACAGTGTGGGAATGTGGAGGAATGGGGCTGTGAGCAGCTGCACGTTCGAGAGGAAAGGTGGAAGGCTGGGGAAAGAGGGCTATCAGTTCAGCTTGATAGCAGGCCAGTGGTGAGGTGGGAAATAGATGTCTAACTGACTACTTGATGGCCTGTGGGATGTTGAAATGGTACATGCATTTGCTGTCATGGGTCGTCTGTGGCATGGGAGTCCTTTTTGGCCTCGGGTTCATGAGAACTGGAGTATCAAGTCCCCTCTGCTTTGGGGTTGATGCTGAAGACAAGCTGCCTTTGCATCAGTTTCCTCATCTGAAACAGCGGGAAGTGTGTTGAGATCTTTGAATTACATCAGGCCATGGTTTGGCTTATACCTGCCCTATAGCTATTTATCCTGCAGGAACTCCTGGAAGCCCACAAGTGAGTGCGTAGGCTGCCTGTTGGATGTTCCCACAGGAAGAAACTGATGCATCTGAGAGGGCTGGCAAATGCCCCATCCTCTTCTGTCCTGATGAACACTAGAGGGGAATACACTTGAACATTCAGGTAAGGTGATAATATCTGCCTGTACTCTAACCCCAAGTTTTCTAAAACTTTGAATTAAGTTAAATGGCTAATGAAGGGATGCTTCATGCTTGTCCTGTAAAGATGGTCCTACTTCTATTTTAGTGGCAGGCTGAGATCTGCAGGTATGTAGGGCCCTGGGACCCCTTGGTTTGCGCACCCAGGAGCTCAGAGAGGATGTCCTTCATCCCCTCCCTTTCCTCATCTCTGTGATTCTTCCTCTTCTGTTTGTCTTTGGCTTATGATCTTTGTGGGCCACTTTGGTCTGTCACTTCTCATGTGACTTATTCCCTGCATGTGACAAAGTCCCTTCACCCATCCCATCCATTTCCTCAAGCTTGGGCTGATCCCCAGCACAATGGGACACCCTGCTAAAAAAAGCACATTCCACTACTTTCTCCTGGTAGGATTTTTCCCTGGCACTCTTTACTTCTGCCTTCCTTAGGTTTCCCATAGGCGAACCATGCCTCCATGGAGCAGAGTATCACGGATGCTGCAGTAATTCTGCCCTCTGGCACATGCAGAACAGGCAACATTGCTTTGAAAGCCTAGCTTAGTCCTAAAGGCACTGGAGATGATCTAGGGAGAGAGGCAGTCCATTATCCGAGGTGGCACCACAGTCACCGTCCCATAGCCCAAGGAGTTCCTACCACACTCATTTCCAGACTGTGGTGTGCCTTGGCCTAGGGCCTGCCTGGTGATAGCAAACTGAAAAAAGAGCCACAGCCCTGTGGGGTTTTGTGCAGTCTTGGAGGCTTCTCACTGTTCCCAGCCCTCTGTATTTCGAGACAGAGCTGGAAGAGTTTCCCTTGGGTTCATCTTGTCTCTCAGCAGAGTTCTCCTGTCTAGTCTCAGAAATCCAGTTGTGTTGCGAGGAGGCATCTGGGAAAGGAGGCGTTCAGGCCATTTCCAGAATGCAAATCTGGCATCCCCTGTTGCTATTTAGCCTGTGGGTGCTGTGTGTGTGGGGAGCACCTGCGTCTTACTTCAGGGTAAGTTATGGAGCTTTATTGCCTTGCAGCAGAGGCTCTCCCTTGGTAGCGCATGCACACATGTTGATATGGTCACCCGCAGGACCAACATGCTTTCACCCACCATCTTTTCAGGGCATCTGCTGGTATTGGGCTGCATTCCCAAACCCAGACACTGGGAGGGAGGGTTGTCTGAAGCATGCACTTAGAACTAGGGAGATCTAAGAAGAAATACTGCTTACCAGGGATGTCAGTGAGAACATCAGTGGCACAGAGAGCTCTTGTTCTGGTCTCAATGGCTTCTGCTGTCCCCCACATAGCAGAAGCTGCCTGGGGCTAAAAGCAGCACCTCCTGCCTTCGTCAGTGGAAAGGGATGTTTATGGCTGGGACACTGCAGCACCCACTCAGAAGAGCCAGGTCAGCTGCAACATCCATTTGAAGAAGAATAGGAGCAAAGAGGATAAAACCCAGCTCACCAAGGAAGAAGACAGCCAAAGCTTTGTGAAAGGCAGAGAAAAGGGTGTTTCATGTGCTGGGCAGACCACAGGGGTGTGTACAGAGCATGGGAGGTACATACACCCACCTAAGCTGGGTGTAAACCTGGAGAACCTGAGAGCCAGGGCACAAGTTGCCAGTGTACGAGAGCCAGCCAGATGCAGCCCCACATGCCCATGTGAAGACACAGCTCCTTCCCCATCCAGCACATGGGCATGTACTGCAGGACACCACACCTGAATGCTCCCTCACATGCAGAAAAAGGGCCACGCCAGCATGCAGTGAGGCACACACTGCTGTGTACGTACACGCACATGCAGCATTTTGTGTGTATGTACACCCATGCATTTCTGTCCACAGGCACAACTTTGTCTCAGTGCTTTTCCTGGCCTTTCCAGCCTGTACCCACCAGCTTTGCTGGCCCCCAGGCCAGGGACAGCAGAGCCCCCACAGCCCTGACATGCTCATTTGGGTTTTTGAGACTGCAAAGGGTAAACTGGGACCAGAGGGGGGGAGCTGAAAGCAAACTAATGATGAAAATGTCTCCTCCATGCCTGTGCCTTAATTAAATGCATGGAGAGGCTCGGTGAAGCACATCTGTTTTCAATCTGGAGCCCTTTGATGGCATCAAATGTTCTTTCCCCAGATCAGGGGGGATGGAAATTCTGGGCTGGCTGTGGCAGCTTGGAGCCCAGGCTCCAGCCACCGGGACACAGCAGCCTTTCCTGGCTGGCGGGACCCTGGCCGTCGCTGCCAGCCCTGCTGTCCTTGGGGACCCTCTGCAGTGAGTGAGGGCCTGGGGATACCCCCTGCATCTCAACCTGTCCTTGGCCACAGGGGCCAGCAGGGCCAGGCCGAACTACTGGGACCTCTTTGCCTACTGGCCTGCAGAGCTAGCACTGTGTCAGATTCCTCCTGTCTTTCTCTCTTTGCTGTTTCTCTTTTTGGATTTTTTTTTTCTAGTCTCCTTTTGGTTTGTTTTCTCTTAGTTCTCTGTTGCACTTTTTCTTCCTCTTTTACTATTTTTCCTCTTCCTTTTTTCTCTCCTTGTCCACACTTTCTTTTCCACTTCTCTTTCTCACCTTTTCATCTGCGTTTCTCAGTTTCACTATTTCTTCCCTACTCCTTTGCCCTGGAATCATACCGTGGGGCAGTGTCCACCTTCCCCTCCAGGTGCAGCTCTGGGTGACAAGAGGAGGGGGTACTCTCCGCACCCCCTTTGTGCCCCTCTCACCCTCTTATCGGGGGTTCCCCCAGACACCTCCCACGAGGAGCTAACGAGCGCGGCGGGGTCGGCGCTGCCCAACCCCGTCCCGGGGGGACTGCGCTGGTGCCGCGTCCCGGCGGGGCCCCGCGGGCCGCCCTCCCCCGGGTGCCCGGCGCGGTCGGAGCGCCGCGGAGCCGCCTCCGCCGTTTGAAGTGCGGGGCGGAGGGGAGGGGAGGGCAGCGCAGGGGCGGAGGGAGGGGAACCGCCGGCAGCGGAGGCGGAGGGACGGGGCGCACCCGCCCCAGCAGCCCCACAGCCACCCTGCGCCTCCCGGCCGGCGGCAGCTCCCTGCGCCGCCGCCCCGGCGCCCCGAGCCGGCCGCGCCGCCTCTCCCCTCCGGCATGTTTTAAGCCCGGTCCTGCTCGCTCCCCTTAGGGCTTCCCCACCCGCTGTCGTCGGGTCCCGTTCCGTTTTCCCCGTTCGGTCCTTGCGTATCCCTCCGAGAAGGGCCGGCGGCTGGGGGGGAGCGGGGGCGGTGGGCGCCCGGGAGGGGCGAGGGCAGAAAAGCCCCGCTCGGTACTATGGCGTCTGGCTATGCCCACGCCATGGAGAGGCAGGCCCTGCTGCCCGCCCGCCTCGACGGCCCCGCTGGCCTGGACAATTTACAAGCCAAGAAGAACTTCTCCGTGAGTCACCTGCTGGACCTGGAGGAGGCGGGCGACATGGTGGCCGCCCAGGCGGACGAGGGCAGCGGAGAGCCAGGCCGGAGCTTGTTGGAGTCCCCCGGGCTGACCAGCGGCAGCGACACCCCGCAGCAAGACAGTAAGTGCGGGGACACCCCTTCTGCCATCCCTCCCCGGGGCGAGGGGACGCTGCGGCCGCTCCACGTGCGCTGCGCTGCCGGGGAAGCCGCGGCGGCGGCCGCCGGTGCTGGTCCCGAGGGGGCTCCCGCGGGGAAGCGGCCGGAGGAGCCGCCGTTGCCGGTCCCTGGGCCAGCTCACCTTTCTCCCCGAGCCGGTCCGGGGAGCCCGCGTTCCCCCAGCCCTCGGCGGAGCCGGCACCCGGCGGCGTGCGGAAACGTTTGTTTTCCTCCAGCTGCCTCCCGGGAAAAGCGGAGCGGCGAGCTGCCCGTTGCCACCGCGCCGCGCTCATTGGGTCCAGCACCGCGCTGCTCCGTCTTCTTTCGGGGGACTCGGAGGAGAACCGCCTTGGGAGCCTGGGCGGGCAGGATCGAGCCGAAAGGCTTGATCCCACTTTTTCATCCCTTGCTGTGGGGGCTGAGCACGGGACTTGGCTGGACGGGGCGAGGCGCGGCGGGCGGCAGAGTCGCTCTCTCTCTATCCGCCTGTCCCTCCGGCCCGTCGAAGCTGGGACCGGCGCCGTGGTGTGCGGGACACCTGGAAGCTGCTTGAGGCTCTGGATGGTGACCGGACGATTGCCCGACGACCTGCTCGGAGCATCCCGGCTCGCAAAGAGCCCGAGGGTGCGTGCGCGGCTGCAAAGTGCAGCCGTCGATCCCCTCCTCCCCGAGCCCCGCTTCTCCCGGGGCGGGCCTGATCCCTTTGTAGCCCCGGCGGGCAGGGCAGGGCGCAGACCTGCCCCTGAACATTCCGTCTTATCGGGTCTTCGTTTGGGCGCACAAGTAGCCGTAAAAGAACAACCTCGCGGCTTGAGGGCGGCGAGGACGGGCGCCAGGTTGCGCGGCATTTTCCAAGCACCGCTTGTTATTTTCCAAGCACCGCCTGTTATTTTCCAAGGGCAGGGGTGTCGGAAAAGGCGAGCCGCGGCGGAGAGGGGTGAGGTGGGTGTGCAGGGCCCCCCCTTACCCTCCTTCTGTTTTGTGTGTATATATATATATATGTGTGTGTGTGTATATCCCCGGGTGCAGGGACTGGCCGTGATTTTCGTTGTGGCTAAGGGCTGGCTGTGCCCGTCCCCGCCGTGTCTACCGTGGGGCGGGCAGGGCCCACGGCTGCGGACACGGTAGCCCCCCATCCCGGGACGGGGGTCTGCCCTGCGGCAGCCGACGAACAGCGAACGAAACTTGCAATTGCCGAAAAGCAATTTTCGTTCAGTTTTCGGCAGTTGCAATTTTCGTTTGCTTTTCGGGATTTTTTTTTTTTTTTTTTTCTGCCGGGAGTGGCCTCCGACCTTCTTTTCCCCGCGGATCCGACGTGGCTTTCTCGGTATCCCGAAGGAAACCGGGCTAGGGAAGGGGGTAATTTTCCGAAAAGCAACCGCTCCTTACACCATCGTCCGTGGCATCCCCGAGTTTTACCCTGGCAAGACATTTTCTCCGGGCGGGGAAGCATCATTGCCGGGCGCGTTTATTGCGGGACAGCGGTGGGGAAGCAGCGAGCGGAGAACCGGCCCGGAGCGCGGCTGACAGAACCACCGCCGCTGGGAGATGGCTTTGAAAAATAGCCCTTGCCAGGACCCGGAAAAATGTGGTTTTTTTCTGGCCATGAAGGTGTATATTTTAGCGGGGAACGCACTGATCGCTGCTCACCCCGATTCAGCTCCCCGTGTCACAACACTGCAGCCAGAGGGTCGCCGAGATACTAACCAACAAGTTACGTACACAACTATTTTTTTTTTCGTTCGATTCCGACCCCCCCCCCCACCTCGGTTTTGTTTATCTTATTTGGACCCGATTTACTCCTGGTGCTGCCTCTTGCGGACTGCTGAGTTCTCCAGAGCTGCCTCGGTCAGCCTGGAAAAGCGGGGCTGTGTTTTCCCAATACCCACCCTGCTCTTAGAGCACTAAAAGGACCAAAAATCCCAGTCCGAGGGTGTGATTCCCCATCAGCATTGCCAAGCAGGGACCAAACTGCAGCTTCAAACAATTCAGAAGTTTTCTGAATGCTGTAGAAGTTTCAGTGCTGTCGCAACGAATTCGAAACTTAAAAAGTATTCTACACTAAGCAACAAAATGAACACCAGGGATTAATTCTCATTCTCTCTATTATTGAGCAGAGCTGTCACCTGGGCTTTCTGGCTTTTCCACTGATGCATTTAGTAGAACCTGTGCATCTCTGTGCCTCAGTTTTCCCACCTATTTTATGTGTTTTGCAAAGTGTTTCGCAGCCCAGGCAGTAAAAGGACTATGCTGCAGAGGTATGAGCTTTTCTTGGTGGTTCAGTGAAACCGCTGGGGCTTGGTTATTCTCCATATTACTAAGGGAGAGAAGGTAAAAGTGATTGGAGAAATTGCAGAATGTCTGAAGAATACTAAAAATGTTCTCCCAACCTGGGGGAAATTCAGCTAGTCTGTCACTGGTTTCTCTCCCAAACCAAAGTGAAAAGTCAAATTATTGGGACGATTTGTCCAATCCAAAATTAAGGGAAAAAGTTTGACACATAAATGACAAAAGGTTTTATTTGGACATTTGAGATTGAAGGAACTATTTCACCACTAGTTCATTTGAAAAAGGTTCAGGAGGAAACGTTTTGTCTTATTAAAAACCAAAACA
Organism: Streptopelia decaocto; assembly: GCF_964273445.1. NCBI lineage: Eukaryota > Metazoa > Chordata > Aves > Columbiformes > Columbidae > Streptopelia > Streptopelia decaocto. Next base: position 15,626,493 of record NC_138659.1, read on the forward strand.
TCTCTGGGACAACTGTCAGCCTACTAAGGAGCTGATTTTCTCAGTCATGCTGCGAGGCTGTCACTCTCATTGACTTTAGTTCAAACTGTAGCTCTGAAAACCATAACCTAAAGGCTGATAGAGTTCACAGTAACCTCCCTGTCTCTGCTGCTTAGCCAGGATGACACTGCAACCCGAGTTTCTCTTCATTGTGAAACCACCTGTTAAGATGCAACCAACTCTTGCTTTGGCAGCAAGGGCTTTTGCTAACTCTGGCTAAAACCAGGATGAAAATGTAGGTCCCAGCTCAGCAGAGGGGATGCCCTGAGCTTCACAGCAAAGGCAATTGGCTCCTATTGCTCCTGTGCTCTTTGGGAGTGACAGAAACCCGCTGGTGGCCTATGAGTTCCCAAAACTCGTGGGTCTGAGCAGGTTAATTCTCCAATTCCAGAGCTGGTAAGCTACTAGCTCTTGGGGTGTTTTTTGCTGGGTTTGGTTTTTTTTTTTTTTTATGTTTAAGATGACATTTTTGACCTCCCCCTTTTTTGGTTTGTTTGTTTTGAGTCTCGCTGTTGATGGCGTGTAAAATGTTGTGGCAAAAGCATGAGCAGCAAAAAAAAATTGTTATACTCTCATTTCTTTCGTGAGGAATGAATAAACCCCACTTCGATCCAGTATGTGCACAGTTCTGCGTATTGGAGTTATTACTGTCCATTAATTTATCTTCAGTATAAAAGCGATGGCAGTTTGGGGGTTGTGCTTCTCTTCCAGGCTGGCAGATTATGTCGGGCTCTCAGGGCTCATTTGCAATTAAAGCTGGGGTGCAGCAGACCCCAAGACTACTTCTGTCTCAGTGGGAATTGTGGCCCCTCAGCACTGCCGCTGCTCCCCAAGGAAGCAGAAAGCCAGCCAGGAGGAGGTGAGTTTCTTTGCTCAGGCTGGGTCAAGCAGAGCATCTGCGCTGGCTTCAGCTCCCTCTTCTCGGCCAGCGGGTTGGGAGCACAAGGAAAAGGGGTTTTTCAGCTGGCATGTTGTTGGGTGATGGATCTTGTTAGCACAGGATTTTGCAGAGATCAGAAATAGAAATTATTTCAAGAAAGGACAAGACAAATTCAGGGAGGACTGAGGATGGCTCTTCACGGCAGCAGCATCTGGCTCAGGGAGCCGTGAGTCTGGGAGACGGGAAGGATGAGCTGAGGCTGAGATGGCTCCATTGCTCCCTGGGCAAATACCCTCTGACTCTGTCACTGCTGGCAGTCTGAGACAGGATCCTCGGATGAAGAACCTTTGGTGTGCTCCCGCGGGGCTGTTTTTTATGCTTTAATTGCCTCTTTTAAATCAGAACAAGTGGGGCTGCTGCAGGAGTAAAAGGATTTGTGTAAATATTGAATTGTTTCTCTTTTTTTTTTGCTGATCTTGAGGTTGTCTGCGGTGCTGTGCTTCCCCACCCTTCGCTAAAAAAACCCCATATACCGCCTTAGAAAGAGGTGGAAAACCTCTGCCACTGCATCCAAACGTGAAAAGCAATTTGAAATGTGAAAAGCAATGCGGTGGGCTGCTGAGTCGCATGGAGGGTGAACGTGAGAGGAAGCACCAGGGACAACTGCAGGGTTTTCTTTGCAAACCTCTGCTTTATCTTGAGGTACTAAGTGGCTTTTTTGTTACTAAAACACAGCCTGTATTCCCAGAAAGTGCTGAGACTGTAGACCGGGCATGTACAAAGAATAGAAAGACGGGGAAAAAAATGCAGGGTAAATTGATTAAATCTAGCTGCTGTTTTCTTCCTCTCTTGTCCTGCATAGCTGATGGACAAAGAGCTGCTGATGTCCACTGGTTACCCTGGGATGAGCGAGGGAAACCAGTGTCTTTAATCCCGCGGGCAGTGATGAGCATCCTTACAAGGTGCTGCCAAGGAAGGCTTTCCAGAACCAGTCCTCCTCTTCCAGCCGCTGATATGCAAAAATTGCGGATCAGATTCATATTATTTTTGAGGCACTTGTTGCTTCTGATACCTGTGTGAAAAATACAACAGCTTGATTTGTCTTGTGCGTACCAGTTGTACTGCGTGTATCCTGGAGGCCTCTTGCAGGAAGAGTGGACGGTGTTCACTAGAATAAAGGTTAAATAACAGATAAACAACACAGACCAGTTGTTAGAAGTTTTTTTCTTTCCATCAATGTTCTTTGGGCGTATCCGTTTAATTACACTCTCGGGCTGGCTGGTGCGTGGTTATTCCAGCAAGTATCTCAGTGTGCTGGGTATTTTTCTTACATCCCTGAATCCTACAGTTTGAAGTTGAAAAACACTTTGGGTTTTTCACATAAATTTCTAGAGCTTTTGGATGCAGACTAAAGATGGAAACGTGACTCTGTCACAAACCTGAAGTCTTAAAAAATTAAATAAAGGCACCAAAAAGCAAATAAAAATGGACAATGTACAAATTAACAAAGAAAAAAGAGCCATGTGAATTTGAAAGAGGGAGCTAACTCAGTTTGCGAGCGCTGGCCACGCTGCCCACCTTTTGACGGGTGAAACTAGACTTTTATTTGTTTGTGAATTTCATTTTTTTGATCATAATCAGTTTTGCTTCCTGGTTCTCATGGTCTCATAATTTGCTGATGGTATTTGTGTTTTCAATCCATCCACACAAAGCCTCCAACTTTTTAATTCGAAAAAGATTTTGCTGAAGGTTTTTGCTCTTTTTCTTTTTTTTCCCCTCTTAATGTAATGAAAACATTTCCATGAAAATTAGATTTTGAAATCTCTCATAAAACTTAAAGGTTTGGTCTGAACTGCAGAACACTTTTAATGAACATCAGCTTTCTGTCATCTGCCCTGAGTTTCCACTACTAGCCAGTCTATTTTCCGTCTTTTTGATGATGTATAAAGCAGTGATCGCATGGGAAAATATTATCTCAGGTTTAATTTGTGCAATCCTTACGTACACGAGTCCTTGCATGCAATTCAATGGACTGCTTATATGTGTGCCAGTTAATGAATATTAGTGTTTAAAGACTTGACCAGCAGCCTCCAGTCATGCAAAAAAAGTATTTTTTGAGGTCGGTGGAATATTTCTTCACAGCCGTGAAACAGTTTTGCTGTCTGCATTTGGGGGCATGATTCTTTTGCCTTTCGGCAGAGGTGCAATGTGCATCAAAATATATGATGTTAAGAAGCCTGGAAAGAGCAAGCAAGAGCATGGGCAGAGTATGAGCAGGAGGGGCTGGGAGGACTGAGCGTTTAACAAGGCAGACACAGAATTATAGGGTCATAATTTCTTCGAGGTTTTTTTTCTTTTTTTTGCTTCCCTTGGCAACTTTGAGTTTGCTCCCATGGTTTTTGACATCACCAGAATGGGTTGATGGGATTTAAGGTGTTTATTCCTGGTTGCAAGTTGTTTATGATATATTTAATTGTTTTTGAAACCCATATTAAGTAGCCCTGAGGGAGCTGTGCTCCTGCTGGGCCTCCGTTGCGTAACGAAGTACATCACGAGTATTTATCAAGTGTCACAATATTCCAGACTTGGGCCTGTGTTTCTGGGGAGGATGAATCACTGCACTGCTGGTTCCCCACCCTACTCGCCTTTCCTAAAGGAGGTTTGGATTTCGGGGCGGATTGTGGAGATGCGGAATGACAATCATCACAGACTGGCTGGAGGAGCTGTTGTCCAAGGCTCTGATCTGACTTGATTTGAACTGTCCCCACCACTTTACGCTCAGGACACAGAAAGGTTTCAACCTGTGCTCGGGTGGTGGAGGACAGAGCATAGGTTTTTAGTCTGTTTCCCCCAAGAAAAGCTGTTTGTGGGAAACAGCTTCTGAGCCCACTGGCTGCTCTGGTGAGAGAGATGACAACGCAAAGGGGTGGGAGATCCCAGCAGGTTTTAGGGCAGTCCCAGGGGGTTTGGAGAAGGACCCAGCAGTGCCTCCCCTCGAGGGGGGAGATGCAACATAAATTGAGCCTTTTACTATCCACCGGAGAGTCTCTATGGGGACTCTGTGTTACAGACTGTGTCAGTGGAAGCTCACACATGTGTAGACCTGTGTGCCACCAGCCCCTTGACATGGGTCTGTAGGGATTTGTCCTTTGTCACCATGTGTTGTGACTGTAGCTCTCTTACAGTGAAGGTCCAACGGTCCTCCAGGGCAGTCCCACACTTCTTACTCCTAGGTTTGCTGGCCCTGCTCACATTCGTCATTCACTCGTTGATCTGTACACGTGCAGTACGGATCTAGCCTGCCATTTCTCTTCCTGTGCTCTTTCTGTGGGACTCAGCTGGTCTCTACAATGTAGCCCTGGAAGATGGTGTGAGGTGGGGATGGGAGTTCAGCAGAGGTGTGCTGCCTGTCTGCTGGTGTGATTTTTGAGAGAAGCTTCTTCCAAATAAGAACTTCTGGAGGATGCTGGTTGGGAAGGGAGCAGTGGTGCTGAAGCTGAGGGCCTCCTCCTGCAATGGAGAGCTCGGCATCCCCAAGGATGAGTCTGTGAAGGCCAAAGCTTGAAAGAGAGGCCAGTGAGCATCTCTTTCAGCTTCCATAGCTTTCTGGGTCCCTCTCTTGCCTCCAGAGGCTGAGAAAAGGTTATGCCAGTGTTTAAAGTACTGTCCCAGACAGTTTGGATTTGTTGTGCCCATGTGAAGTGACCGTTTTGCCTTGGAGTGGCAGTCCAGGACCTCCTGGTGCCTTGTGTTCCTGGAAGGGAAGGGTAGAAGAGAAGTAAAGGGAGCCAACTGTGCTGTTAACAAGTCACTACATCCTATTGCAGCATCCAGTTCATATTCCACCCAGATTTTCCTCCATTTCTGGCTAGAGAAATTTTCCTACAGGAGAAACTCCAGCCAGTCAGCAAGACTGCTGGGCAGGGCAAACATCCAAAGAGCCGCTCAGTATCTGGCTAGGACCATCTCCACGTCTTGATGAGCTGCTCAGGCAGCAGAACTGCTTTTGCACCAAGAGCTGGAATTCATCAGGAGCCTGGGGATGTTGCTTCCTGCTCTGAGCCCACCAGGGGATGAACTTCTCATGTGGCCTCCTTAACCAGAGTAAAACCAAAATTAACCATGGCCCTGTGCATCTAGGGACCAGATAAAATTGCCAGCAGCAGCCACTGAGTGGATAGGCCTGGAGAAAGAAGGTGGCATCAGCTCTGAAGGGTACCAGCAGACCCAGGGGCACTGGGAACAAAGCGGGGTGCTGGGGGGTGCTGGAGCAGAGTGGGTGGCTACAGAAGGCAGCACCCAAGTAGCTCCCAGCTCTCTCTTGTAGCCACTGTAGATGCTGGACTGGTCAAGCTTGGGTAGGTTTTGAACTCATGGGAACCTTTAGTAGTCTGCTATTTGCTCCTGGTTTTGTTGCGCTTGTGGTTGCAGAACAAGTGGCAGGTGAGTTGGGCTGAGCTGCAGCCAATGTGCTGGTGAAGCCATGAAGACCTGTTCAGTGCTGTGGAAATTGTCCTTTTTTTTGGAAGCGTCACTAATATGACCCACATTTGGAAAAACAAAAAATTAAAAACAAACAAACAAACCCAACAAAAAACCTACTTGCAGCTTTCAAAGAGCCATCACTTCTCCACATCAGCTCAGTGGAGTCTCAGCTCTGCAGGGATGGATTGGACTTTAATGGGGAAAAGTGCCTGAGCCGTAACAGTGCAAACAGAGTGTTAATGCTCTGGGCCTGGTGCTGCAGAAAGGGCTGCCCTCGCCAGTGGGTCTCCAGGCAGCTCCACTCCCCATGAAGTCTGGGCTGGTTTCCCATGAAGCTTTACAGCACTCTCCCCACCCTCTGGCTTGAAACACCATTTACACTTCATGCCCATTATCCTTCTGTGTGCTGCACAGCATTGCATTTCACCCTGGATGGAAAGTACGGAGCAGAGGTTTGTGAATCCAGCGCTGAGGTCTTGCTTGGGATGGATGAGTCCCATGCTGACAGTGCTGGAGACAGCTGGTGACAAGTCAATGTCTCTTTCCGAGTGTGTTTTAGCACTGGGGAGGGTGTTTCTAGACATGAGATGGTAGTACAGCCTGTATGGTCTTGAGTGCTTGAGGTTGTCAGAGTAAATGTATTGCTGATTTTGCAGTGAGAGAGAGAAAAAAAGCTTTTGAGACCAGTCCAGGGCCAAGCTCTGCACCCTGCTGCCTTCACTCCGAATGCTGATGGGAGCCTGTGCCTCTCCACGGATCAGGGCTGGGGTGGTGGAAACACAGGTCTGGATTTTACGTACACACACACACAAGGCAGCCCGCTGGGGAGGGCATTTGTCTGCTCCATGTGCTCCCCAGGCACTGGGGGGCCACTCTGCGTGGGGGTTCTGCAGCACAGGGTTTGTAGGGTGCAGCATTTGTTGGTGCTGGGAGCCGCCTGCCCAGAAAAGTCTCACACCGAAAATCAAAATTGAAACAGTGAGGCTTTTTTTTCTTCCAAGCGTCAGTAGAGATGGCCCAGTAGGATGACCCAGCCTGTCTTTTATTGCTCCAAAATGCCTTAGTGCCTTGACCACAGAGTCTTCATGTCTTTTTCCTGTGTATTTGCTGCCATAACTTGTCTGAGTTCACCGTGCTGTGCCACACTTTTCCTGCTCATATAACTGAGTATGATCCCAGCCCCTAATTAGGGGCTTTGAAATCTGCTGGTTGTGGGTTATATAAGAGCTTGGCTTTAGCAGCAATTTGGGAAGATTCTTTTCCCTCTGCATTGCCCCCAGCAAGTTGCAATTTCATCCACCTCAGTCTCTGGAATCTACAATTTTCTGTGTTATTTAACTCATTAGCATTGAGGAGATCTCCTTCCATGAACTGGAGCAATTTCCAGCAAGTTTGTTCCTGCAGGGAACCCATCTTCTGCTCAGGCACACCTGAGTGCACCCCATGCTCTCGGGACAAGCTGTGTTTGCTGTGTGAACCCATCCATGGGGTGAAACAGTTTTCGGTGGCAGATTTTTGCATGTGGACTCAGATCTCCTGAGCATCTCGAGATGCTGGGGCTCTCCACAAACCCAAAAGATGCAAAGAGGGGCACATGTCGGTCAGCAGGACGGTCCCTGGATCATTTGGCAGCAGGCACTGGAATTCCCAGCGGCTGGTTGGGATGGTCACCCTCTTTTTCCTGGCTATAGCCTGGTCTTGAAGGTTTGGCCAAAAAGATCTTTACTTAAAATTTCTTTCATTTGGACAACTGCTGATGAGTCTCATGGAAGCTAGGGGAACTGCTTAGAAGTGAGTGCTTGTGACTCATTGCTTGTTTGTGACTTGTTTTTTGTTGTTTCTCCTTTAAAAAAAATCAGCTAATCAGTTAAAAGAAACAATCACCTGTGATTTAGGAGAGGGATCTCTCATTGTAAATAATAAATTAGCATCAGGAGACCAGGCAGACAGAATGGTTGATGAATATCCTGCAGGCTGAAAGTTGTTTATCAAGCCTGTTTGAAGACTTATGACTAACAAGCTCATTTACAAAGTTTGGAGTCTGTTCATGAACCGTTCTCCAGCTGGGAGGATGTGGGAATCATCAGAAAATGTATTCACAAGTTACTCGAATCGTTTAAAAAAGCAATCAAACAAACAAAGGCTGGTTTTTGGAAGGGAACTGTAAATTCCTTCCCCCCCCCACTGGGTTTTCTGAGGCATTCCCCTTAGGAAAATGAGAGGCCGGGAGAAGAATGAAGAACCCCACATTGTTTGCCAATGACCTGTTTTGGTGCTAACCCTTCCTGTGAATGCCCCGCTACTGGCCAAGCCCTCCAGCTGCGGCAGAGCTGGTCCTCCATGGGACGTGCTCTGTGAGGTCCAGTCACAAGCACCCAATGGGATGGGTCTGTCTCATCTCTACCAGTGATTCCCAGTGGGGAAACTAGGTTTGCGAGGGAAGTGACTGCTCACACTTCTCTGATGCACTTATGGAGCAGATCTCCATCATATCACAGCCCAGTGGGTTTCTGTGTGGTGCCCTGGCATGGAAGCCACTGCTGTCAACCTGCTGTCTATAAAGGGGATGAATTCGTCGTAAGGAGCCTGTACTGGAGCTGTGTGGCTCCATGCCCTTTGCAAATCTGTTTGCCTGGCCTTAAACCAACTCCCCTACTCAATGCAGAGTGCCCAGTCTTTATGAGGAGAGGTAGATGTTTTTCACCCCCAGCTTCTCCTGTAGTTCTGCTTCATTTGTGGAGCATCTTCTCATGGTGCTCAGCCACAGTGGGCGCTCCAGGTGGGCTCTGCTTGGGCATGCTGCGTGTCAAGAAAGATGCAAACAGAGTCAAAAAAAGTCCAGAGGAGTAAAGCAGTAGGGAGAGCTCCAGTTTAGGAGGAAGGAAGATGTGCTTAAGCTCAGGAAGATGAGGGTGTAAACTGATCTCCAAGCCCACTTCTGTTGCAGCAGGATGTATGTGAGGCAGTAGAGAAACCCTCCTGGGTCTAGGGAGGGTAGGAAAGCCCTGGATGAGGTGTTGTGAGGATGACTTGGAGACCACAAGCACAGATCTGATTGAGACCAACATGTAAAGGAATAAACAACGTAGAGCTGATTCTGCCTTGGGAAGGGAGTAAAAGGGGTCTCTTGGACATCCTTTCCCCAAGTTTCAGTGACTGCATGACTTGACTAGGAATGTGCCTGTGTGCTTAATCCTGTGTTTCATCTGTCCTGGGCAGCACAATGATGCTGTCTCTAATTTCCCACAGCAGGTTGCTGTGCTGGGTTCAACTGGGGTGCCTGGGGGGGCAAGAAGGACCCAGACAGCCAAGGGAAAGCATGTGGATGGGAAAGGGACACGCTCACTGGGGTGACCCACTGCTGGGAAACCAGGCAACAGATTTTCTAGATATGCCTTTTGGCTTGGGCATTGTGGGCTGGAAGTAGGTGGTGTGATTTATGAGACAAACTAGTCTGCAGTTAGCAAGCACAATGCCCCAAAAAGCTGCCCTTCATCAGTCTGGCCAGGCTTGTGTCTGCCTTTGTGAATGCTGTGTGCTCCTCTGCCCAGAGACAGTCTGTGGCTGGAGGAGGTTACAGTGAGTGAGTGAAGAGGACGCCTTGTTCTCGGGGGGTTGGAGCACTCTGCAGGGCTGGGTGCTGAATCCTGATTTTCCTGCCAGCAGTGGTGCTGGGCTCCCGGTTCTCTCCAGGCGTCCTTGGAAGGGCTTTGCACTCTGCTGTGCTTTCCCATTCTCCACTTTGAGCGGGAGCCATTTTGCTGGTGTGACATATCGCCGTCGTTCTCGGCCTGTGCAATGCCGAGAGTCATTCCAGACACTTGTGGTGATGGATTTGAATCCTCCTTTCTGTGACTCTCTAGAAAGAGGTCTTTCTCCCTGCCTCGGTGCTTTAATCCATCAGAGAAAGATAGAACAAGAGCCAGTGGCTGGGAGCAATAGCCAGACGTGCATTCAAAGGAGGTAGAAAACATGCATTTTTTAACCGTGAGATGCTGTGTAATCACCAGAAATAACTCTGAAGGAGAGCGTTGGCTTCTCTGTCTGTGAATGTCTGGAAGCCCTTTTGGAAGAGCCGCTTTTGTCAGCCGTGAGTTATGGGTCTCCCTAGCTGGGGTAACTGGGTGAAATGCTGTGACTGGGTCTCGCACAGAAACCAGAAAACCAAGGAGCTCGGCTCTAGCCGTGGGACGGACGGACACGCTGCAGCATTCCTGCGCAATTCCATGTCAGGGCTGTTCCTGCCAGGAAATTGGATCACAGGACCAGATGGAGAATGCACATCCACTCGGTGCGAGGCTATTTACAGGTTTGAACCAAAACATAGCGAGAAACACAAAAGAAAAGCAATGTCCTCATCTCTGATCATAACTCAAGCCCTTATGTGAACCAGCTGCCACGCTCATTTATAGGACGATCCCCTCTCCAAAATCCCGCCGTTAGGAATAGCAGAGATGGCTCTGCAGAGGTTTTCCTATGAAGGGTGAACATCAGACATGAAAATAGCCCAACTTGCTCTCGTATTTCAGGACTTCTTCTGAGTTTATTGCAACTCTGAAGAAAACAGGCTGTTGCATGACATTTCTGGTATTTCTGGCCAGGTTGAGAGTCTATGTGAACAGTGTCTCTTGTAATCGCAAGACTGTTGGCTTTGGGTAAAATGAGGAAAACAGGGAGAGCTGCAAATCTAATCAATGGTGGGAAAGGAGGATAAACGTGCTCAGCATTCTCATAGTACCAGAGGGACTCCAAATCAATAGGGTGGACCATGATGGCTAGAGCCATCTTGTGTGTCTCTGTGTCTCCACTTCATTTTGTGTTCTCTTGTTGCCAGCCAGGAGGGAGCCCACTGAAACCAGGAAGGCCCAACGGACCATGAAAAGATGACTCTTCCGAGAGTGTTCATAGCACAAAGCCCTCATGGCTGGCCCGTGGGGACAGGAGCCTTCCTCCACCCCACCAGGCTGGGCATTTCCCAGGACCAGTGTTCAGTGCTCACGGCCACGTGCTTGTGCACACACTGTTGGTCAAGGAGAATGGAAGTGCAGAGGTTTCCAAATGTGCTCCATTTCTAGAAGGGCTGTTACGTAAAATAATGTGGCAAGAAATGGTTTGGCAAATGGTTTGGAGCAATTATGCTTTGCTTTGGTATGATTGATAATGGGGATGAGGAGAAAAGATCAAAATAATTTAGCTCCTCTTAAAACTTTGCTGGGCTGAGCCATATTCAAGACTCAGTCCGGGTGTGAGAAGTCAGAAGGTCTCAGAATTTGTGTCTCAGATTGACTCCCGGCAGGATTTAAGCTTCTGAAAAAATCCTGGCACTTCCATGACCATGTTAAACCTCCCACACCACAGCTCTTGGGCGTTCAGCATCACTGTGTTGTGCTCGGGTACCTCGTCATACTTTGCAGCTGAGCTGGGAACTGGAGGGTCCTGTCTGCACTGCAGCGAGTGTCCCTGGAGACCATCAGCATCATCGTCCATGTCCTCCTGAAAACGTGGCTATTCATTGCTGCAATCAGGAGGCACCACAAGGCACACGTGTGAGTAGGGTCATCCTGAACTGGCTGTGACATGGCTGGATTTTGTTGCAGGCTGTTCCCTGTCTGTTAATCCTGCTTTAGGTCAGCCTCTCTGTTAAGATAAAAATTCTGGCTTATCTGGTGTGCAAGAGAGAGGCTGGTACCTCTGGGAGAAATGCCCACCCTGACCCGAACTGGTCCTGTTGCTTGTTTTGAGAGAGTTGAGAGGATGCTTAACCCACCAGGGTCAAGGATGTTTGCTTTAGCTAACAGCAGAAGCGGCTTGGGAAGAAGTACCAGATTTTCCTTTAGCAATGTTGACAGTCAAAACAGCCAAAGAGACAGGTACTTTCCTACCTAGAAATGTAGTCAGGCACTTCTTGGGTGAATTGCTTCTACATTGAAAAACACAGATTCTGTTCAACTCTAGCAGGCAGGAAATTTCTGTGAGTTCCAGCTGAAGGGGGGATACCTCCAAATTAAAGCATTTATGGAGAAAGCAGATGCTTTGGGTAAACACTTTGATTTTCTTTTGCATTTAAAAGCAGCATCTATGTTGAGAGAGGTAGGGGAAGATTTTATAAGTCTCAAAATCAAAAGAAACAACTTTGGATTTTTTTTTCCTTTTTTAAAGTAGAGAGAGCCAAAAGCCCTTGGTTGGCACCAGTGCCCAGTTGTGTTTGGGGGGTGATGCTGCAGGAGGATTTGGGGAGCTGCAGAGGCCAGGAGTGAGGGGCATTTCTGTTCTTCTGGTGCCACCTACTGGTCCCAGCCCACAGAAAGGGCTGTGGCTGCGGAAAGGGGAGGGAAACATGGGTGGATGGATGGTCTGGTATGGCCAGGGTCCCGCAGGAACATGGGCTGCTTGTCCTCCCTGCACAGGGCACACAGATGCAGTCGGTGCTGCGCTCCCCACCACCTTGCTCTCCACTTTCTTCTGGTTTAATAGTTAAAAAGATTGACGCATCCATACTAAAACCCAGGGCTTACTTGCCCGTCCTGAGTGCCAGCTTCTTCCCGCTCTGGCTTTGCCGAGGATGGTGTGGGTTGTGATGTGAAGGAGGCAGCTGTTGGTGATGATGCTTCTGCTGCTGTGCACCTCCAGGTTGGGATGTCCATGGAGCAATGGGGGCTGAGCTCTGCTGGGTTTTCCCTTCGCTTTGGCAGAACAGTGACCTGGTCTGGTCTGGATTCTTGAGTGTCTTGTAAGAGCTTGGGCTCACTCAGCTGCTTAATCCCTCACCGCTGGCATTAATAACACCTCTTTCCTTTTACTGAGCCATCGGGTTTTCATTAAAATTGTAGGAGCTGAGTTATCTTCAGAGTTCCCATTCAAATTGTCAAATTGAGGTTGAAACTGGCGAACAACTAAAAAACTGCTGGGGGGATCAGAGGCAAAGAGCATGTCACGTTGTAAGCGATTTCTCCAGAAACCCAGCTGAAACCAGCTGGGGAAGCTGGGCTGCCCTTTTGGAAGGCACCTCCAAGGGGTTCAGTGCCCAAAGCAGCCCAGCTGAGGACACAGGCTCCTCAGCGGGTGCCCGACTCCTGCCAGAGGCTGGAGCAAGCTCTTGTCCGCAGCTTCTCCTCCGTCACTGCCTCTCTCCTGCCACACGTTGCACGCTGGCTTTGCTGTCCCGGTGGCTGGGCCAGCCCCACGTGGCACGTCCCTGGGGAGAGGATGTCCTCTCTGTTGTGGCTGCTTCAAAGGGCTGAGGCCCATCTGTGACTTGCTTCACTCCGACGTGGCAAGGGGCACTCTGAACAAGACACAGCCTGCCTTGAACTCAGCTGGCACAGGGAGCAAGGAAAAGGGAGAGCCAGGAGAGAGGAAGTGAGTTTCAATTTGGTTTTCCAACAACCTTTCCCACTTTATTTTACAGTTTAAAGGCAAGACCCACAGTGGGACACCTGATAGCTTGGGAGCAGTATCTGTGCCACGCAAATGTACTCTCTGCTCTGCCACGCAAATGTACTCTCTGCTCTTGCAAACACAGGAGGTATCACCCCTTTGGTTACTATCAGTAGTAACTTTTTGAAATTCTTGGGTTTCAAGCCTTGACATTTCCCAGGCTCATTTTCTCTAATGATTTGAGAGAAGTCAAAGCCCTTTCTGTGTGAGAACTGGAGTCATGGGCAGTTTTTGGTGACAGGTTGTACCTGAGAGCTGGAAAGGCTGATGCTCAGGTACCGGGGACTGCCAGGTTGGGGAGGATACCTCTGTGCCAGGATTATAGATCCAGTAAAACTGCCAGAGCCACTGCACAGCAAATGCCTGAGCAACAGAAGAGGTTTGTGGGAGAAACCTGCACATTGTGCGACAGCCCCGGCTCAGCAAGCAAGAGGACTTGAAATCATCTGTGTGTAAATGATAATAATTGGGAGTGCTTTTGCCTTCCCTGTTCGTGTAAGGCAAGATCAGAGTGCTGTTAGCCAGAATGAAATGTAATATTTGTTTTAGTAACCCATCCATCCTTCATCAGGGATGAGGGGATGAATTCTCTAGCTTAAAAGCTTTTTGTCTCCAGCTCATGCAATCCTTCTAATGCTGAGAACATATTTGGTCCAAACATTACTTAGGTTTAATTTATGTGAAGGCTTGGGTTTTTCTTCCTCTTGATTTTGGTTCAGGAAAGCGTCCCTATTCATCAGGGGCACTTAAACTCTCTGCAAAGTAAAAGCAGCGTCTAAGCTGGGACAGATCGCTGTGTCTGCTGTGAGTTGAGCAGGAACGAGGCGGCGGCAGCAGATGACATGCGGTTTGATATGCTTCTTCCCATCAGATGTTGGGAAATAAAACATAATTCTGATATAATCATTTGACAGTGTTGGCTTGGTTTCCCCTTGAGTCTTTGTGTAAAGAGAGTGGGTTTAAAGGCCTTTTTATTCCCAGACAAAGAGCTAGGAGAGGACTCCGGGGTCTGCCCTGTCGAAAATGCTGTCTGACTTCTGGAGCGGGAAATGGCCGAGATTTTCCTATGTGGTTGCCTCAAGTTGGGCATTTCAATCTGTACTTAGTGCCTGATGGCAAGTGGCTTGAGCATCAAAGGGCTCTGCAGATGGGTTTTGCTGTCACACTTCAGCTTTTAAAATTGGGCCAACTGGCTTAACGACAGACCTTTACTACCAGGACACCAGCTTTTGCCTGGCTCGCTAACAGAGCGCCTGAAGCCTTTATGGGAGGAATGTCCCTTACTGCATGGATGTCACATGCCAGTACAGCGGACCGAAATCTGGTCTCAGCATTTCTGTGACCCCTTGAAGAACCGTGGCTTTTAGTTTTTTGTTTTTAAGCTTCAGATTCTGGGGCTGTGTGAATATCTGGGATAAAAAAAGTACATCTCGATGCTGCTCTCCTACAGAGGGTCCAGCTTGTGGTCCATGAACATCTAGGTTGGTCTTGTTTTGGCTGCTTTTGCTGTGCATGAACAGCACTGGGTGGCACAGCCAGGGCAAAGCCATCCATTCTCCCCCAGCCCAGTAAAGACTCACACACAATTTCAAGCCAAGTGACAATTTCTGGGCTTGCAGGAGCAGGGGTTAACTCAGAGGCTGCAGATGCCAGGCAGGCATCTGGGCTTTACAAGTGCTCAAGTGGAGTGTGCTAACACAGGGCAGGCTGCTGGCTGCAGCAATGTGCAAAAAGTCTCGTTTTCCCCCTTTGCTTTTTGTTGTTGCTGCACTACTCCTGTGAATGGTTCAATATCTTGCCAGGGCAAGGTAAACATTTGGTCTTTGCCCAATAAACCTCTGTGTCTTTAGGTCTGCTGTAGCTGTGCATCTCTGAATTGGGGTGGGGAAGGAAACTGTAAAGTTCTTGCAGAGCGTGTGGGTGGGAGCGTTTTACAGCTCGCTGAATGAGCTCCAGGTTTGTGGTAGGAAAACCCAGCTCAGGCTGACCTCTCTGGAACCCGCTCTGAGAGCTGAGGCAGTGATTGCTTCTGGACCAAGAATCTCTGTCACGTTTTCCAGGTTATCTCGGATAGCACGGGACCAGGTGACTGTCTTCCCCTTCCCCAAGCATACACGCTCTCTGCAGAGAGGCACTCATCCTGAGCAAACACCAGGAAGATTTCCTGACTCTGAGGTTTACTTTTCTGGAGCGCTCAGCAAGCCAGAGTGGAAAGAGGTTTGAAGCCCTGGGGAGTGTGCTTGCAGACCTCTTTCCTCCTCTCAGAGAGTGGGAATAATCCCATGGGACAGGGGCAGCACAACTGTCTCTCATCCTGGGATGTAGCTGAGCTGTGCAGGATCAGGAGGTGATGGAGCTCCCAAATCACCACCTTGGGCATGGAGCCAGGTAACCTACCCATTGGGTTCCATGCCCTCCTGAGCCATCCATACTGTTGACTTCAGTCCATCCCAGAGGAATGAGACAGTTCCCTCTTATTCCTCCTTAGCACTTAGCTGTGGGGCTAACAGACTTGGGGTATTTTGCTCCAAATGGAGCAAGATACAGCAGTGTGGCTTGGAGGGTCTTTGCAGCTTGGCTAGATCCAGCACAAGTCCAGCTTTGTGAGCTGTCTGTCAGCTTTGCAAGGCCCTCGCTTGCCGTATCTCGAGCCCTGTGGCTGAACTTGGCAGGCATGTGAGCTGGAGGGCTGGGGAGGGGGTTTCACCAGTCCTAAATCAGGCGGCAGCCTCCTGAGAAGGGGCAGAAGCGCCGAGTCCCCGGTCCCCCTGCAGAACTGGCAGCTCATGCCGAGCATTGTAGCCAAGCATGTTTGCAGTGTTTTATGGGGCATAATCTGTTGTCATTGAAGCCGATGGCAAATTCCGTACTTTCTGCAGCTGACACTAAATAGGTCTTTTGAAGATTGTAATTTCTCGTTTAACCAATGCCAGTTGCAAATACTTTGTGCTGAGGAATAACCCCTTAGTGCCAAATAAAATACAGTGGAAGTCTGTGGCATGTTTTTTGGCGTATTGTTAGTTACAGCCCTCCTGACAGAGCACATTCTATGCTGAAGATAAATGCTTGGGAGCCTCTTGCCAATTTATGTCCGAAAGGGCTTTTCTTGGATGTCCTCTTCTCTGTGGAAAATGCTTTTCTGTTTTTCCAGCAAACATTTAATGAGCTGCACTTAAAAGAAAAAGAGGACCTATTTCAGGACTAAACCGTTCTGCTTTAGTTCTCTCTGAGCTGGTTTGTGGCTCTTTGAGTGCTCTGATCTTTGTTACACCATGTTGCATGGCAATGTTCTTTGCATAGCAATATGCAAAGGCTCCAGGACCTGCCTGGGAGATGTTTTGGTCCACCCAGCACCACTCTGTAGCTGTACCTCGTGCCTGGGATAGAAGCTGACCCATCTCAGAAAATCCAGGCTCTGTTCAGGCTGCAGGTACAGTTGGCAGATTAGGACACTGGATTCCCATGCTGAGATCTCAGTCTTTCCATATAAATTCAGTTGCTGTGACTGAGGAGGAGCCTGGAGAGCTGGTGTGAGCGGGCTGGGGATGGTTGGAGGGTGTGCCTGCAGGGTGTGGGCTGGTGGTGGTCTATGGCCAAGAGTTTTGTATCTGGCTGCTTGTGACCGCTCACCAGTCCCTGCACAGCATTACTGCCAGCACTTCCAGAGCGTGGCGGGAGCCTGGGGCTGGCAGGAGAGAACCTTCATCCTGAGCCATGGTGTCCATCCTCAGTACCCTTTTCCAGGAGATATATGGAGAGCTGCACAAGGAGGAGAAGGGAGGAAGCCACCTCTGATAAGGAGTCACCCGAACACTTGCTTCTGTGACCAGAGAGGTTGGCAGAGATTTCCCAAGTGATGTGGAAGTCTCTTGAGGTTTCTGTGAGCAGCCGGGAGCAGCTGAGCTTTTTCCCCTAAGGGCAAGGTGATTTCAGAAGTCCCCTCAAGGGTTGCAGTAGGTGGAGTGGAGTGGAGTGGAAAGCCCATCCTGTGGTCACTTCTGCCTAAATCAGCCTAGACATCCAAACCCTGGGCTGATGGTTTGGTAGGTTGAGGAGGCTGAGGGAGGCGCTGCACTGCAGCAGTGGGTGATCCAGGGCACGATGCTGGCTCAGCCGCTGTCACACGGCCATGGCTGTGGCTGACCCAGAGGGACCAAGCCTGAGCTTCGGGAGCCACGTGCTGGAGAAGCCCTAACACAGGGACATGACAGTGCCCCGCAGGTGTTGGGCTGCTGTTAAACCTTGCTATGGAGCCCCGCTAACCTGAAATAAGTCCATCTGCCTTCACTTATGAATCAAAACTGACAGATTTTCTGCAAAGGGTGAAGAGCAGAGCCAGTATTGATATGAAGTCTCACTGTTAGGACTGACGATGACTAGAAAATGGTGTCGGCAATACTCACAAGTACACCACCTAGCACTTGCTTATGCAACTGAAATGCAATGGCTGCTGTATACCTTTATATGATATACTGAAAGTGCTTTAATTACTTGCTCTTAATTTATTCTCCGTGCTGTGAAACTCAACAGCATAAATGGCACAATTGTAATGTGAATGCATCCCACTTCTGGTTTATTTTGTAGTGATTTACGTTTTGTCTACACCCCTATAAGTATGGGACTACTAGATGTGTTATGAGCAAAGATATTGGCATAACACGTCCTCCAAGAGTGGGATGTCTAAACAGATGGGCGAGGTGAAGCGAAGAAGTAAACAGAGCCACAGAGGAGCAGGCTGGCTTCCTCACAGTCCTTTGGAAAGCTGGAGCTGAGAACTTTCCCTGGCTGCCAAAACCCACCCTGCTCTTCTGCCTGCTGTTCCCACCTTTGCTTTCCTGCTGGTTTTGTTGCCATCTCCCAAAGCTCTTCCCCCAAATACAGCTTCACCGAGAGCTGGGAGCATGGTGGGGGCGCCAGGGACACAAGTCTGGCAGAGACATGGTGAATTCGTGTTGTCAGGCCACCTTTCCCCCTGGGGCAAGATTGAATTTGCACAAGATGTTCAACCTGCACCCGTCCTGACACACATTTCTCTAGATGTGGATCCTCTGATGATGGAGAAATCTGTATAATATATGCCCGTGAGCCTGAATTTGGTGGAAGGTCTTTTATTGATTTCAGGAGGGCTTTGATCTGGGCCAAAAGCCCTCATTCTGCCGTTCATCAGGAGGGATGGTTTTAAACATACGCTGACATAATGTGTTGAATGTTGCCTGAGGCTAGGCATACTTTCTCTAAATATCCTCAAACATAGCTGTTTTCCGAGTGAAAAACATCACCTGACTCCCACAGGTTTTGTTTAATAGTTTTTTATTATTTAGGGAATTTTTTTTCACTAGGTTTTCCACTGAAATTCATATCAGTGTTTCTTGGCCTAAAAGTACTTTGACTTATTTTATTTTTACTTTAATTGTTAGTAAAAACTGACATAATGAAATAACCAGAAAATTATTTTGCCAGAGGGTTGATAAAAAAAATTGTAAGACGTTTTCCTAGGAAAACCAAAACAAACTGTTTAAAAATTTCTCATTAAGCGTAATTGGCATTTGTGGACATGAATGACACAAGGAAGTTTGAAAAAATGCCCATGCTAACAGGCCAGGGGACAGGAATTTGGTGTATTTGACAGGCTGTATATATGACAGGCTTCTTGTATAAAAAGGATGCAGCCCTGCAAACTCGGCAGTGCGGCTTTGCCAATGTGTCTAGACAGCCCATCTCCGTGGGGGAGAGAGCAACTTATTTCTTGGACCCACTCCATCCGTAGCTGCTCCGATGAGATCAGACCACTTATGGTCTCCTTTATCGATGGAGACTTTGCATCCAGGCTTTGGGGTTGTGCTGACCTTGCTCAGCCCTCATTGCGTGATGACCGGTCGTCCCCATGAACTGATTTGGGCTCCTGCAGCTGCTGGGATGCAGCAGTCGGAGGAGGGGGACAGGGTACAGCTTAGTGGTGTTTCTCGACCTCTGCCACCTCGAGATACTCCTCTGCTAGGTGTAGATGTGGCTAGTCTGGCAACGGATGTGATTCGTTAGATAGAACCTTTGAAAAGGCATAAATTCTCTTAAATTGTGCTAGAACAGCAGCACTTGTCAGCTAGCCCTGTGCCAAACCAAAAGCAAAGCTTTGTGGTGAGATATCCTGCGTCTCGGTATGGGTGTCCTAAATTGCCGAATCGTCCAGGTTACAGTATCTGACATTTCAGCCAGATTAAGGGCAGCAATAAGCAGATATCCTGTAATATATTCATCACCTGGAGGCAAAGATTATTACTCTGTACTAGGGAGTGTCATTTCCAACATATCCCTTGTTTGCCCCAATTCGCAGGAGCTCTGACAATCATTATTCTGCCTCCTCTGCTGGGAGTTGTGCTTTTCAAACTTCAGTGAACTTTGTGGAAATACAGAGGTTTCCATTTTTCAGCCTTTTGATTTAAAATCTCTAGACGATTGTTTGACTCTGGCAGGGAACCATTCAAAATACATTCCAAAATATTCATCATTCCAGCAGGCAAAGAAACATAAGATGTAGCAATTTATTAGCTAATGTGAAATGCATTTGCCGGCCAGAAGAGACTAAGGTTGGAGGTGGATCTGAGCCTGATTTCCCCTTGCATCCCGCAGCGGAGCATGCTGGAGCCTGTGGTCTGTCCCATCCACCCCCCTGTTTTGCTGAATGTCCCTGTGTCCAGCAAAAAGCCTCCAGAGCCCAGCAGTAGCCTTGTCCCTCCTCCCTGTCCCCTAGCCTTAGAAGAGCAGGTTTTCACTATGGACCTGGGAAAGAGAAAGAGTTGTTTGGAAAAGGCCCTACATGTTCTAATCCCTTCCCTTCCCATAGCGATAGGCGTTGTAAAGGTCCTTTATCCCCCACTTGAGGGACATGCTCCTGGTTGGGATGCTCAGCCCTTGGAAGAGGCAGGTGGGCTGGGTGCTGAGAGCCGGGCTCAAATTTTGTTTTTTCTGGATCTCAGATGCCATCGTTTTTCCATTTGTGATCAAGAGGGACCCGTAAAATGCATTAACGGTCAAAATCTGGATTTCTAAGCAAGAGTCTGCAGTGGCTTCAGTCCAGTTTGTTTGGTAGGGGCAATGGCAGTGATGGTCTGATTTGGTCGAAACACATTTGTTCTTGGATGCTAATGAAACAGGAGCATAGCCTTTGGAGAGCTGGTTTCAATGTTCTTGCCGTCGTTTGCACTTCCCCTTCTCCCAGCCCACGGCGCCCTGTGGTCCCAGCACAGTCGTTCTGTGCCATGCAGTTTGCAGTCCTGGATATTTCAACAATACACAGATGAAAAATCCATTGAGAACAGCATTTCTGCCTACCGGTGGGGCCAGCTGGCACGCACATCCCACCGGTCATTGTCTGTCTGTTTGTCTGCTTGCGCAGGTCCCACATATGAAAAAAAAAAGGCGTCCAAGTGAATTTCCAGATCCAGTCGGGTCGGGGCTGTTTAATGATGGCACTTGTGAGCAGCACAGGGGGCCTCGCGGGGACCTGAACAAGCAGAGACATTCATGGAGCCGGTCAGCTTGAGTCAGTCTTTCCCGGTGCGGGCAGGAGATTGCTGGGTGACGTTTGCAGACTCTTGCGGCTACCGCAACGTTTGGAAATGAGCCAATTCAAAGATTTAAGTGGTTCGTCTGCAACGTATATATGGACTGAAAATTAATCCCTGCCGAAGCAGCCCTTTTCTGTCTTGGCAACCCCTTTTTTTTAAAAAAAGGGGTTTTTTTTCCTTTTTTTTTTTTCTTTATACACTTATCTGATTCTCACAAAAAATCTCCAGTTTTCCCTTTTAGAAAGTTTTCTAGCTGACGTTCATGAGGATTTTTTGGACTTTTTTTTAACTACAAAGAAAATTTAAAAGAAGTGGTGTTGCCCAGAGCTCAGGTGGGTGTGCAGTGGGAGGGGGGTCCCGGGTCCCCACTTTGTGGCTGCTGATGCATCCTTCTATGTGAGTACTAGCAGGGACAGTCAACCCTCTGAATCTGTGGCAATCAGAAGAGAGTGGAACCGGTTTCTGTTTTGGTCTCTGGAACTGCTCTGAGAGCTGGAGAGAGCTGGAAAAGACTGAAGTGTGCCATCCCAAAGGGCTGGAGCAACCGTAGTATTGTCTGTGTTGTGCTCCTGACTCCAGTACACCCCATTAACACCTGGCCCAAGCACCAGTACCATATTGTTTTTGCTCTTTCCTAGGAACTCCTTCCTATGGAAGGAATCAAAATCCACCCCATGCTTGGTCCCTACAGCGGGGGAGTCTCCCTGACTTGTTCTGTATTTTGTTGAACTCTTGTCCCAACAGCTTGGTATCAAAGGGGGTGTATTGATCCCTGAAACCTGGGGCATAGGTGACACCTGTTTAGATCCAGCTATAGGTCTGTGGGTCACCTCTGTACATAAAGAAGAAAGGACACCAGGTAAATCCAGCAAGGAAGCAGGTGAAAATAATACTGTGTGCCTTTTCTGTAATGTGAACCCTATAGAGCTCACTGCAGGGTGGAAAATAGATGAATAGCCAGCCTGTCCTTGTCTGATTGTCATGCTGGATTGTTGCCACTGTCTTTGAGGCAGCTGGTGGTATCCAGGTGGGCATGGATATGGGTGCGCCAGTCTGCTCCTGCATGGGAAATCCTTGTTAGATGGTCAAGCTGAGTGCAGTGGTGACTCTTTAAGAAGAATATTCCCAGCTGTTGCGGTGGTTTAGATATCCATCACATGCACGTTGGGGTCAACAGCATTACACAGTCCGGCTTTTCAAGCCTTTGCAGAAAGGACAAGAAAGGGTGTGGAGAGGAGAAAGAAGTTATCTGGAATGAACTAGGGCAGGGAGGGGGCCAAGAGTGTAGAGAGGCGGCTTTGGAAATGAGAAAATACTGATGGAGCAGGGTGGAGGTTAGGAAGTTTGATCTTGGCTGCGTGAATGCCGTTCCTGAGATGAAACATCAGAACACATGGCATGGGAAGGGGAGCTGATGGGAAGAGGATGTGGGTGTTGGAAATCAAACCCCTGACCTCGCAAGGCTGTGACTTCACGTAT
This sequence comes from Streptopelia decaocto, assembly GCF_964273445.1. Lineage (NCBI taxonomy): Eukaryota > Metazoa > Chordata > Aves > Columbiformes > Columbidae > Streptopelia > Streptopelia decaocto. The sequence continues at coordinate 15,648,378 of NC_138659.1, forward strand.
GTTTTGCGCTGCCAAGCACACCGATCCTGGGTCTTATGCAAGAAGAAGGAAGGAGCTGTGATGGCCGAGGTGCTCCAGCTCTCCAGGGAAGGTCTGGTGGTCACGCTGGCACCAGCGGCTGGACGTCATTGCAGAGGAGTGCTGCGCTGGGAGGCACAGACCGTTTTAGATACAATACCTTTGGGTATGGTGGTGGGGTTTGGCTGTGCGATTGCATTTCTGCTCCTCTGTCACAGGTCCAAGGCTTTTGCGGCATCGCGCTCCCCTAATGAGGGACTCTGCGGGGACTACAGCCCCCTTGGATCCTGTCCCCTCCCGAGCCTGGTAAATCTACCCCGCTGGATCGCTGCCACGGTCTGGTGGTTTGGTCTCTTTGTCAGTTACAAAGTGCAGTCTCACAGAATGTGATTTGCCGCTGGCAGGCTTTTAAAATATGTGTTTGCTTTTGATTATATTTTTTTTTTAAATTAATTTTCCAAGGATCAATGTGGTAATGCATATAAAAATTACAATATGTAAAACAAAGTATAAAAGCATACAAGGAATTCCAAACACATAACATACTGTGCCTTGGAGCTTATGAGATCCATACAGTGCTTATTGTATTATGGGAACGCTCTGACCCCGAGACCTGGCGGAAAGGCTTGTTAGAAGAGCAGGACTAAGCCATGTGCCTTATGAGCTGTAGGATGCCCAGAAGGAAAACCCTAGCCAATATAAAAGCAGAGCTGTTACAGCAGAACTTGGGCTGGTCTGTGGGATCTAGGGGGACTTTCAATGGCTTTGTACTAATTTCTGGAATAGGATGTCTATTTTTTCTCCTGCAAATATTGTTCTCCCAGTAATTAACACTTACCATCATGTATTCCCAGCAAGACTCTCTGAATTTCCATTCCATCATGATTACTTTTTTTTTACAAGCGTAATTTCTTCTGTCAACTCCAGCAAGTGGGGATGTTGACGTGGTTAGGGAGGATGCACATCTTAGCCACTGTAACTGCCCATGTGCGCTGCAGGTTCCCAGCAGATGAGAGGCCGAGCACCAGAGCTGAACCCACCCTGAAAAGAGGGTTTGTCTTACATTTGCCATAGGATAAAGCTCAGAGATCTCTACGGGCACTCCACCAGGAAGGCAGCAACCCCGAGACCACATTCATGGTGGGTGAGAGTCGCCAGCTGGTGCTATGCCTTGAAACCCACCTTGAAATGTCCCTTTTGGCCAAGGCACAGGCAGGAGGTCCATCCTGGTGCAGGACACTGAAGGCTTCACTGTCGGCCATGCAGGACCTCAGCGAGTTCCCCGGGTCTGGCAGGCAGAGCCGAGCACGACAGGAGACTGTAGGCATGCTATCCATGCAAAAGCTATTCACAGCTTGGTAATGATATGTAATTGTTTGTATGCGGTCAGCTAAAAATTATCCTGATAGGTTCCACATTGCAGACACTTGGGAGAGGAACTGCTGTAGTCCTGTGGGTGATGCTGAAAATACACATTTCCATTTAATATTAAAGCTCAGTATTGCCTTTCTGAATTCCCACTCTCTGTGCACAAAATAACTTTATGTGTGTGGAAAAATTGAACCTGATTAGTTTGTGAGATGATGGAAAGTGGAGGCTTTTAGAAGAACTATTGCATCTGTTTCTTTGCCTTTTTTTTTTGTCCTGTGTTCTTTGTGATCTTAACAAGGCTGGAACTTCAGACACTTGTATTTTCTCTATAATTGAAATAATTTGAGGTCTTGTGCACAGATGGTGCAGAAAAAAACCCAAACAAACAGCAAAGATCAGAAAAAAGCTCAGCCGGTGTTGTGTAATAGGAGAAAAATGATAGTTCAAAATCTCCATAGTCTGACCTGTAATCACAAACACAAACCTGCTGTTATCGTGGTTGTATGGCCGGGTTTGGTATTGCTGCTTATCAGGGCTGGCTTCAGTACGTGACTTAATAGGAAATAGGCATCTCCTACCTTAATGTACTTAGTTTTATTTTAAGTGTCATCTTCATGCCATGTTGCCTACGTTTGTGATGTCTGCTGTAGAGTAATTATAACTTCTCTGCGTAGCATTTGCGTACCCTGAAGTTAAACCTTATTTCCATTTGAAAATACTTTTCATGCATGGAAATACATATAAACCAGAACTTGTTATCTCCTGGGAGGTTTTAGAAAGATACTTCAGGCAGCTCTGAGCACAAAATCTTACCCATGTGCGTCTCCTTGCCCTTTTTCTGTCCCTGCTCACGTTTGGCAAAGATGACGGATGCTGCCGGCCGATGGGCTCTGGCTGCCCGGAGGAGCGGGGTCCTTCCAGGCGATGCTCGAGAAGAGAAGCTGCAAATCCAGCGATGGATCTGGCTGTCCACATGGTCGAAGACACAGAAAACAAACAGAGGGAAAATAGAGATGTGAGGCTTTTTCCCATTTTATGCCAAAATGATGTTTTCAGGCTGGAAAGTGGCTTTTCAGGTTGAGATGGTCTCAGTTAGGGAGAACCTCACCCCAGCTGGGCTCAGCACTATTTCTTGATGGGGTGCAATCTTGTCTTTATGCGAGCAGTGGTGGTGGGACCCCCAGCTCTGTGGCACGCTGGCTTGTCTCCAGCATCCCACACAAGTGCAAAGTCACTTGAGACCCATCGCAAATCAGTTGGGATAGGGCTGTGTCATTTTGTATGATTTGTATGTCATTTGTATGGATTTTGTATGTCTCTGTCCTGCTTCCTACTCCCCTTCCTGGTGCCTTGATTAAACATTTTTGGGGTTTTTGTTTGTTGTTTTTTCTTGTTGGTATTTTTTTTTGTGGTTGTTTTGTGTTTTGGTTTTTGTTGTTTGGTTTGTTTGGGGTTTTTTGTCTTTGTTTTGTTTGTTTATTGGTTTTTTATAAGTTGACAAAGCTGCCCTGCACCGAAAGAGTTGCAATATTTTGGAGGGATATAATGAACTGTAAGCAAAGCAGAGTGCGGCTAAAACTGGAACATGAGCCTGCAGAGGGCTGTAACTATCTGGATGGCTGCTGTTGGGAAGAGGAGTCTGCACGGAGCTGGGGGGGGCTGCAGAAATATTTCTCAGTCTTCTTTAAATTTAACTTTAAACCAAATGAAAAAAAAATCCTCTCACTTCTAGTCTTCCTTTTCCTTTCTTTCCCCATTACTCCAAATAAAACTTTCTTATTTTTTGGCTGGCAAGTTTTTTTTTTTTTTTTTAATTTTGAAAGAGATTTTAGTTGCTGGGGTTTTAGTTTCTGAATTTTTTCTCTGCGAAAGAATTTGTTTTGTTTTTCTTTAATCTGTGTTCAAACTTTAGTGGTAACTTCTTATTTTGAAGGCTGTGATTATAGTGTGATTCCTTATTTTCTTTCTGGAATCCTTTCTCAGTTTATATAACTGATGTGACAGATCTTTCCTGCCTTACCACGTGTGATACTGAGGTTAAGTGTTTATTGCTCACTTAATTAAATCCAATTGTTTACCTTCAATTGAGATCCAATTATTATGTTATAATAGCTGGTTCTGGACTTAATAGAACTGATCAAAACTTTTCAAAACTGCCCACACAATATAATCCCATCTGGAAATTAGTTTTCATTCTGACCTGGAATGAAAGCAAGTATGCACAAGCATTCTTGCAAACTGGAAATCCAAAATATGTTGTGGTTACAAGTATTGGTGGAAAAGATACTGATCATGTAACTTATATGTAGGCATTTAGTTCTCTACTGTTTTGCTTTGTAACTCATTCCATTTTGAATGCGGCATCCCAAGAGGAGCCGTCTGACGGTGCCCCAGTGACAGGCATGGACACTGGGACAGCCACCGTGCAAAAAGGAACCTAGATCAGGGAGTTTTCGAGTTTGGATCTGCCCCATTGCAAGAAGAGACATGATGAACAAGGGAAAAAGGACAGGACGCTTTGTACTGTATCATCCAGGAGCAACTGAAAATGCTATGGTACATCCTAGAAGTGCTTTTGTGTATGACACCAGATTTTGCATGTTGTGGGTGAATGTAGAACAAACACAGGAAAAACATAAATGTGGAAACAGGAAACAAAATTCCCCAGCCCAACATGAGAGGTTGGGGTTTTGAAATGAGTTCCCAGATTTTCCAGCATCGGGTTCCTGAGAGGAGAACGTGCGTTTCGATCTCTCTGGGGGATGCATTTGCAAGCAGCTCAGCTTTTGAGAACACTGCTTGTAATAAAATATTTCTGATTAGAAGAATGTTGATGAAAGACTTCTGACCCATCTAAAAAGCTTTAAAGCTGTTTTCCTCTTCTCTCTGTTTCTGCTGACTTCAGGCATTAGTGCTGTCAACACTATTTAGGAATACCATTTTACAGTGTTCAGCATTGTTTCCTGATAAAGAAATAATGGCAGAAAAAACCGAAATACCCTGCTGACATGTTGAAGGTCACTGCTGTGAGCAAGGTGACATTTGCAGATACCTGGGGTTTAGGCGTCTACAGTCCCTTGTTAGCAGTTTTTCGTCAATATATGGCATGTCTGCATGGCAAAACACAAGGAGTCATCAACCCAGCAGCACTCTGAGCTAATACAACTATTATTATTTTTTTTTTCCTGCTACCGAAGTCACTCCTGTAGACATTTGGATCTAGCTGTGTTGTGTCTTCCAGAGGGGCTGTGAAAAGAGATCTCAAAATCCCAGCCCTCCTGTCACAGGTTGTGCTTCGCCATTGAGCCACCTCCATCCAGCTTCGTCCTGGAAAAAAGGGGGTGACTCACGTCCCCGCTCCGTGCCAGCCCCTGCTGGAGGTGCATTAGCCAGCGCTGACTGACCATGAGTCACCGCAACACGGCCACTGCCTGCGACTTTCCATTCCTTGGCCCTGCTATTTTTGGGTCCAGTAATTACGAGGTGAGCTGTGAATCACCGGTGTCTCACTTTACGCCAGGAGGAAACCAGGCAAATTGTGCTAACGTGCTTGGCAGGAGGGATTCTTGTTCTCCAGTGTTTCATGGGTTTTGGCCCTTCTTGCTCCCCAGAGTGATGTGCTCACCCTTCCTCATGTGGAACTGTCACGCAGGATCTGAGCGATGGCCAGACGAACTTGGACTTGTGCTGCTTCCAGCTGGGTCTCCTCTTCTGGGCAGGAACTGATGCTTCAAAGCCCTGGAGGGGATTTCCAAGGGGTCCCAAAGGCTTCTATTGATTTGTTAATCCAGTCCACATAGGCAGGGTTTAGATTAGAAAATAGCATCAAATGGAGAACTCAGAAGAAGGCCAGAAACCCATGTTGACATTGGCCTCTCTGCAGCAGCTGGTCTTGCAATGTTTCTGCCATTCAGAGGGACGATGGTGCCCTGAGGCTTGTTTTTCGCTTTTTGCTGTGATGTGTGGTACACGACTACATCTACATCAGAGCTCGCCAGTAGAGCCAGAGGGAAAGCGCTGACCCTTTTTGTAATGGCTTTGATGATGAGTCAAGAGAGGAACGTGCAGGACTTTTCTGTTTCTTTATAAGGGATGGACCCTGTGACAGCAATAAACACATCCTCAGCACCTAGAAATATGTGCCTGGTGTTCTGCAGCGGTTAAATCCCATCCCTCTGCTTCACCACTTCGCTTCCCATCACCCGAGTGGGACAGATTCACCTGTAGCCTTGCTTTAATGCCCTGCAATTCCCATGCACATTTGTTTTTCTTGCACGTTCCTGCCTCTGCCAGTCCCTTCCCAGCTCAGCTTTACAATTCAACATGCCCGTTAAAAACTGGTCTCCAAACACTTCCTCTCAGATACAAGAAAACCGAGGGCATATTTTTTGCACCCAGGAATCCCCAGGCTGGAAAGAAGTCTGCAGGGATTGTCAGGCTGTCGGAGAAGGAGCTGTAAACCTGCAGGAATTTGAAAAACCTACTTTAATTTAAGAGGAATGTCCTTTTGTTCCCAGATGGATGGGCCTCGCTCCAAAGGCGTTCAGGTGCAGTAACTGTTACCAGATGGGCTGTGAAAAGCAACACAAACAGGTGGTGAGGACAACAACCATAGACTTTAATTTCCTTGTCAGCTTCTCCCGGTGCCTTACATAGCCCCTTGAGAGCAGGAGGACGAGGGGAGCTGTCATATTTGTCTATGGCAAAAGGAACGACCATCAAGGGGATATTTGCAACTGTATATAGCAGGTCAAGCCCTGGACTCTCAGTGGTGAGTTTGTCATCTAGGCCAAGGTGCTCAGTGATTAGCTTAAAATTTAATTCACTAGCACATGCATTTTTGTAGATACTACGATCAATATATTTTAATGCATGCTGACGTGTATTAGCTCAGATACTCCCAGATGTGACTACTGTCCTTCTACATAAGACAGTGGGACCACGCTGACATTGCCCACCTGGGGCTCTGCCCACTGTGCTTGGGTGCACTAAAAGCTGGGGCTGCAGGAACTTGAGGTGGTTTTGGTGGGACCTCACACACGCTGGAGCACTTGAAGAAGGATGAGTGCATGGTGATGGTTGCACCAGTCCTGCAGCTTGCACAGGGCTGTGTTACCCACGAGTGTCTGTGCATTGATAGCTCCATCACTGCTCTACACTGGTATGTGCAACATGTGCTAAGAAAAGCCATTTCAATAGTCATCTCAGCACTGATGTCTCTCCAGTGACTTGCAGGCACAGGCAGTAGTGATAAGTTTGACTCCAGATGTGTAGATGTACTGATTTATTGCTGGAAGAAATACAAACCAGGCACAAAACAATACGTGCTCTTAATGGGTCACACTGTTTGGTGCTCACCACCTTGCTGGCTTGGCCAAGGCAGGGGGTGCTGGAGAGTGCACGACTGTTCTTCAGTCAACAGTATCCAACGTGCTTATGCTCCGGCTTTCTCTGACTGGGTTTTTGCTTCCCAATTACAATGCTATCTGTGTCTGTCTGACTGTATTTCCACGTCCTTGGTTTGCAGGCATACAAATGAAGCTGGCTGTCATGCTTCTCTCTTGTTCAGGCCCGTAACAGTCACGCTTCATTTCCACTGTTTGACACCTCTTTGTTCACAGCTCCCCATCTCTGCCTGAATTGACGCCTCTCGGTCTGGATGCAGGGAGGATAAGAGAATTTAGTCCTCATTTAAGCCAACTGGAGCTACATGCAGAGAACAGCATTACCTTGGGTGTAATAGCTGTAACAGCTGTTAATAGCTGTTTCCTTGCGCTTTCCTTGCTCAAGAATGGACACATCTTCTCCCAGTAAAAGCTGGTGCAGGACTTGTGTTCACCCCAGAGGGCTGTATTATGTCCCAGTGAGGTTGATCTTTGGAAATTTGAAGCAAAGAAAACAGGGGTTCATGATTCTTTGCAGTCAGAAAAGGCTTCTAGGGTTGTCAGGAATGGGGAGATGTGTTTTGGGCTTTTTTGTTTCTTTTTAGAGATAAGGAAGCTGAGGCATGGGATAGCTTGAGAGAGCTGGTACACGTCTTATTGTAGTTGGGCTGGGAAATAAATTATTTTGGTCAATGCGCTTTCCACCTCCTTTTTACACAGGGACTAATGCGGCGTGGTTAAGGTGTGGTGTGGAAATTGTGCAAGCCCTTCCTAAGCCCTTTGTATCTTGAAACCGTTGAGGTTTTTCGCCCCATCGCTGTGGCCTCTTAGCTTTCTAGCCTGTGACATCTCCCAATTGTATTTCCTAGATGATCAGCTGAACTCAGAAGAGAAGAAGAAAAGAAAGCAGAGAAGGAACAGGACTACCTTCAACAGCAGCCAGCTCCAGGCATTAGAGAGGGTCTTTGAGAGGACACACTACCCCGATGCCTTTGTACGGGAAGACCTTGCACGCAGAGTCAACCTCACGGAAGCCAGAGTTCAGGTAATTGCCACAGCTTGTATCCAGACATGCCTCACCTTGGGTGGTCGTGAGGCCATTCCATAACAGCAGTAGAAATTCCCGAGGTCTGTGTGTCACACTAGGGTCACCAAGCTTCTGGGTCATGCTGTATTGCGGTCCCAAGCATGCCATGCCTTGAGGAGCACTGCCAGGCCTGATCTGCCACTGTACTTACCACCTGCCCAGTCAGATGTGTTCACAGAATGGTTTGGGTTGGAAGGGATCTTAAAGATCGTCTAGTTCCAACCTCTCTGCCATGGGCAGGGACACCTTCCAGTAGACGAGGTTGCTCCAAGCTCCGTCCAACCTGGCCTTGTTCACATGGTTCATTCAAGGCCAGGATGTCAGATGTTATGTGCTCAGGCTGCTCACATTATCTTGAGCTGCTCAGCTCTTATCTTGCAAGCCTACACCCTCTGAAGGTCAAAGCAAACCATCTACAGCACTCGCAGGCCTGGCTGCCTACAGCACAGGACAGACCTGATCCCTCAGGGACCTCCCTGAGCCAGTTCCTCGCATGAGGGCTTTATCAGGGTGTACTTTAGAATTGTCTTGTCATTAGAGTTTCCAGTGATGGGCATGCCAAAGCAGCCTGCTTTTGCAGAGTCCTGTTGTGTCGCAGCAGAGCTGGTTGTGATAGTTGTTGGGTCTGTGCGCTTCCCACCCCAGGTATGGTTCCAGAACCGGAGAGCCAAGTTTCGCCGGAACGAGAGGGCAATGCTGGCCAGCAAGAATGCTTCTCTGCTCAAATCCTACTCAGGGGACGTGACCGCCGTGGAGCAGCCCATAGTACCTCGCCCAGCTCCGAGACCCACTGACTATCTCTCCTGGGGTACGACCTCGCCTTACAGGTGAGTGAGTAACCCCTCTGGCATAATACCGATCAGCCTGAGAGTGGTCCTCAGACAGTTCTAATGGGCTGCTTAAATTCATGTGGGACAACTGGAGGATACAGCAGTTTGACTACCCCACTGGTTTTCATTACCTGTTCCCATCCCATGCTACCTTGCTGCGAGACTTGCAAGGTGGGCTTTGTTCAGCATCATTCTGGCTTTCTGGCAGCCAGCTCCGTGGGAGGAAGCGACTTCTTCTTTGGTGTTTTCTCTCAGCAGTTCAGGAAGTTTGGAAAGAGAATCGCACTTTCTTCCCTAATGCATCCAGTTTAAAGCAAAGAAACCTTTCCATGGGACACAATTCCAGGAGAGGTCATGGCAGAGCATTTGGGGAGGTTCAGCCACCACACAGTGGCCAGAAGAGGGAGTTCTGTGGCTGTCCTATGGCAGTTACTGGTTGGGATGCAAGGAAGGGCTGAGAATTCCCTCCCTTCATGCATGTTGCTCCCAATCCTTCCTTCAATGGTCAGCACTGAACTGGTGATCAATTCCTTTCTAGTTGCTAGAGCACAAGTGTGTGTGTGAACGAGCTGTGCCGTTGTGCTGTGGTTTGCCCCCAGTAAGTGTCCATCTCCTGTGGCCAGCACTGCTTGAGGGGTGGCAGGAAAGAAGTGCAGATGTGGCAGCCCCAGTCTGCTCGAAGGATCTGGGATGCCCATGGATGTCACAGGCCTCCCTGTCCTCCTCTCTGCCATCCACAGCCCAGCAGGAACTGGGCGTGGACACAAGATCCACAGGATGTGTTGGTTTGTGGCTTGTAGGCAGTTAAAAATGAGGTTGGTGGGTATTTTTTAGCACAGTGGCTTCATTGTTGGTCAGGACTGGGAGCCTTTGGCTCTATTTCTTCCTGTTCATCTGACTTGATCACAAGCAGCTGTCTCACTGGCTTCTGGGAGTCACACCAGACCCAGGACCTCTCTTCCTCAGTCACGTTGACCCCCTTCTTGCACCCCAAACATTGTTTGCACAGTTAGGTGTGCAAACACGTCGTTTCCCTGGTAGTTTGCTGCTTCATTGCCATGGGCTTCTCTTCATCCACCCTGTAGCTCTAGAATAAATCACAGGTTCACCTGCTCCAGCTACTGAATAGGATGCTTTCGATGACCACCAGTTTGGTCTTAGAGATGGCCCTTATCCTTTGGATTTTATCTGAGGACTGCTGTGTGGCAAAATCCCTCTTTTGAGGTTTAGGCTTTCTGACTGTGAAGTGCTTCTCGGTGATGCATCCTAGAGAGGAGTTTGGGTGAGTGAGTTTAGGGGAAAGAAACACAGGTCCTTCTCCACTCTACTGAGTCTGCTCTGGTCACAGTACCAGATGCCTGCTTGAACACTTGTGCCTTATTTCTACCTCTAACACTTTTAAAAATAAATCATCCCTCCCAAGTTGTTGTTTACATGAAAGGCTTCCTAATGGGTTCTCGGAGAAGGCCCTGCAAAGATAACTTCCAGGGGCACACTGGGAAGGGCTGTCTGGGGCAATGAGAAACCCAAGGCATCAGGGACCTGCAAATGAGGAAAGCAAGGGAGATGGTTTTCTCTTCCTGAGGTCCAGACCTGTCGAAGCCTTTCCACCGTGCGGAGATGCATTCTCACTGTGTTGGTGTCTTCTCCTTGTCTTAAGCCCAGATGTTTCAGCAAAGACGTGCAGCTTACAGCCATCACCAGTGGCTGACACACCAAACCAAGATGGACTGTCGCCCTCCCGTGGCCCTGCAGAGGGGTAGGAGGCATTGGCAGAGAAGCAAAATAGCTGTTTGCCACAATGCGGGGCGATCAAGACCCTCAGATGCTTTATGCTTCCCAGGCTTTCTAATCCTACAGGTCATCTCTTAGCAATTGTGTTCATCTTAATGGGTACCTGGGCCAGGTTGTCACAGTCTCATTAAGGCTTGGAACTGAGTAGGGTTGTTAAAGTACTGGACACTTGGTGAAAAACAGCTGTGCAGAGGGTTTGCGTGGCCCTCTGCCTCCTCCCCATCCCCCTGGCGCTGCCGTACCAGCCCCTGATGGATGGCTGGTCTGGGAGAGGGCTGAGAGCTGCAGGGCCAGTGCTGGTTTTACTCTTAGATGTGGGGAAAGTTTTCAATCAGTATGTTTATTCTCCAAATATATTCAGCCACAGGTCAACCAAAGCTATTTGCAAATCTGTGTCACATAAATAGCCAAGTAGATACTATTATTTTTTTGAAGTTGAAATGTTTTGCTTAGACATTTTTTAGCATAGGTTCCTAAGAAAACAAGACTCACAGTCGCGCTGTCAGCTTGCACTTCCCACTCCAACAACCTTTGACTCCACGGGCCATCGAAAACCAGATTTGAAAGAAGGATTTTAGGTCTTAGAAACATTATGTTCCTCTGTGTTTCATGAAAGCAGGCAGCTGAGCAGAGGAAGGAGACAGTCTTTGTGCCTGAATGGGGCAGAGAGGAGGGCAGCAGGGTGACTTCAACCCTTATTAGACTCTGGAGAATCTCTGGACCAAACCCTCAAGCCATACCAGTGTTTGGAAGCAGCCTTCTTGGGTGCTGCTCATTTAGATTTTTGGTTTAGTGGAGATTTCACTGGGCAACAGAAATTTTCCCCACACCTCTGGGGAACTGAGAGCAGGAGGCTCCCTGGAGTTTTAGACTGGACTTGGGCAGCAGTTATACATGGGTTTTGAATGGGAACAGTGTATACCTGAGACTGAAAATTCCTGTTTTATCTAATCTAGAGCATCCTTGAGGCTCTTCTTGTTTCTTCCAGCACAGAAACCTGGGAGAGATGCATGCTGTGGAAGTGGGTGGCAATGGCTGCTTGTGAAACTTTGCAATGCCTCTGCAGGCTGCACTGAGCTTCTCACATTGCTGCTGACTTATGGCAGGGGAGAGGATAATGTCACCAACCCAGGCACAGAGAGGGAGCTGAGGGGATGTGTGACCGTCTGGGGAAAGCCCCAGGCACTCCAATTCATCCTGTCCTGGACCCCTGTGAAATGCAGCCAGTGCACCCTAAGCTGGGCAGAGTCCAACACCCCTGAACCCCAGGGAGTTCCACAGCTCTTCCTCACCAGCTCATCTGCTCGGGGCTGCCATGGCTTTCTTATCTGAAGGGCTTTAGCTTCTTCCAAAAGAATAAATTTTAAAAATGATAAGTCTGTATTTTTAAGGATATATCTGTATTTTGATGTGTATATTTTAAAGTCCATCATCCATATCCTTCCAGTAGCTGTTAGAGACTCTCAAAGTGTCCTGAATGTTTGCTCTCCTGGGGAGAGTTTTTGGTGTTTTTCCCTGGATGGGTGTAAGCAGCCGTATATCCATGAGTCTTACCTGTAGTTTCTGTGGGTGTAAGCTGCCTTATTTGCACTAGTGCTGACGTTCCTTTCTGAAGAAGTTAATTTTTTTCCTGATTTTAGAGTGAGGAATAGGAGTTCTTTGGCCTGGGATGGTACCTACTAGTGTTGCCTGATCTGGATCTCGTGGATGCTGAGGATTCAGAGAACACTGAATTGCATTTAAATTCCTGGCAGGTCAGCTCTGCCCTGCAAAGTCAGAGATGATACCACCAGCGCTTTGGGGCGAGCACGCACATCCATGGCCTGGATCTGGGCATACAGCAAATGCCCACATCCCTCAAGGGAGGTTTGCTGTTGCAAAGGCTCTTCCAGTTGTGGACATCAGTGCTGGAAAATAAAAGAAAATAAAAAAGCAGAAAAAGCAAGCTATCTGCTTTCTTGGGCTATGGGTGGAGGAGAGTGTTTCCCAGAGCCTCAGGCAGATGGAAGGGGTCAGCACCAGACCTGACTTGCCTCCAGAAGATCATTCATGTTTTTGTCCTGAACACGCTGGCTGCATTAAATGGACGTCTCTAGTTCACTCCTTGTTTTTCAACTGTGTTTTATCTGTGGACCTATGTATAGGAAATGCAATACGTCAGATAGTTGGCTGGCTTTTGGAGCAGGGGGTGCTTTTCACAGAAACCTGGGATACATGCGTTAAGCAAGTTTTCTGTGGTCTGGAAAGCAGATTTGCAAATTTTCAGTAGGATAAGAAAGGACTTGGAGATCTTTGTTCAGCCTCTGTTGCCAAAAGTAGTGTTTTTCATGAATAAAGACATGATTTGAAGGGAGAAAAAAAGTATTTTTTTTCCCTTCAACCTTTAAGGCATGCTCTATATCATCAGCTGAAGTTTTCAGGCGAAAAAGTGTAGAAATTTTCATTCCAAAAGTCTGAAACCAAAAAGCATCACAATTGTTGAAATGGGTTTTTCCCAGAGTCTTTCTTTAATGTAACGTGTTTCAGAAGTGACGTGAGTTCACAAGCAATAAAACCAGCAACTACTCTCATCAAAAAGACATTGCTTCCAGTGGAAATACTGTAAAGGACAGTGGTTTAACTGGTAGGCTGGTCACCTGGACCTCATTGTGAACCTTTTGGGTTAGGAAATGGAAATTTTCCTATTGACTTCAACCAGCTTTGGTGTTTGCTATCCCTGGGTAAGTGAACTGCAGAGAAGAGATTTACAGAGATGTAAAATAGAGAGTGGTGATAATTCCCTGCTCATGTAAGAAATACATCCCCCGGGTATGGAAACCCCAGGGTTTAACCTCACTGTGGTGTGTGTCTGCTCTCTGCGTGGTGTGAAGACCACGTCTGACGTGATGTTTCTCTCTTTCCATCCCACAGTGCCATGGCCACCTACTCCGCCACGTGTACCAACGCCAGCCCGGCGCAGGGCATGAATATGGCCAACAGTATTGCCAACCTGAGACTGAAGGCAAAGGAATATAGTTTACAGAGGAATCAAGTGCCCACAGTCAATTAATGACTGGAGGCAGCTGCCTTGCAGAAGGAGAAAATACAACAGCACCCGTCCTGCTTTGCAACTTGTTTGTGCTGAAAGAAAGAAAAAAAAGAAAAAAAAAAAAAAAAAGAGAAAAAAAGAAGAAAAAAGCCAACCCTAACCCAGAACTGAACATGGGAACCAAAGTGGGAGCAAACTGAACCGCTCATGAGTGACAAGGTTCCTCCTTCCTTTTGGGATAATGCCACCATTTTTTTTTTCTTGTTATTGTCAGGTTTATTGCTTCTGCTCAATATACTACGAGCTTCTTCAGTAAAGGACAGTCTCACCCTTGTTGGTTTCCATTTTTATATGGGACTGCAGAAAGAAACCTCTGCTGATCTCAGCCCATGGACATGTCCCACCTGCCATCCTGCTGAGATGCAAAGCTTGCTCATCTCCCCCCCTGCCCCAGTTCACCTTAGAAGAAGAAGTTGTTTGGTCACCGCTTTCCCTTGTATCCACCCGACCTTTCGTCCTTCTAGTCCCTCATTCCATAGAGGCAGCGCTGTGACCATTAGTCTGCAAGAAGCCCGTTAGCGTAATGAGATGGGGTCATCCTGCCTGTGTTGCCTGGACCAGTTCAAGATCTGAGGAAGACCTTGGGCTTCACAGCGCTTTAATGCTTTCTTGAGTATTCCTGGCGCTGCTGCCTCAAAAAGCCAAAGAAGAGAGAAAAGCCAGTGTGGGGGCGTGAGCAGGGCAGACACGGTGAGAGGGATCGCTCTGTAGTGTTAAGAATAGGACTGTTAAAACACTTCTTTCTATGCCTTACAGTTTGCGCCACAGGGAAAGTCATTGTCCAGATGCATTTGTTTTATATATACTGTATATATTTATATATATAAGATATACATGCAAGCTTGGTTGGTGTTTTTTATTAAACAAAATAAAATCCTTTGAAAATGTTTGGGATGTTTGTGCTACATCCAGGATCCTGGAGCCGTGCATTGAAATTCCAGCTGCAGCCTCTCTGACCCACGTCTGAAGTCTTCCCGTTGGCCTCAGGGAGCGCTGGAAAGGACCGGCTCACGTCTTCCCGTGAGAAACCCCAAAGAAGGGGAGCTGGAGGGAGCCATGCTCCTTTGCAGATTTTCCCCATGGGCATTTGCATGTTCATAGAGGAAGATGAGGATCTGCTCTCTGGTCAGATAGGTTTGTGTGGCTCTTGGGAACATGAAAGACATCCCTGTGGCAAGCGTCCGCCAGCCCCTCTGAGGACAGGTGATGTCTCGTCAGGGAGCATCGCACACAAAAACTTCCCCCAATTCCCATAACATTGCCCAGTGAGATGTGTCCTGTAGCCTTAACCACTGTCCTCTGCTCTCCCTACCTGCTGTCCTCACTCCTCTGGGGTCTGGAGGGCTAATTAGGATCTAATTTCCTTCTCTCCATGATGAGTAGAGGAGTTGCAACCCAGGAGAAGTTTCTTCCGTGCAAGCGTACTGAAGAAATTAGGATCTTTTTTGTTGCTGGTGATGCCTGTGTCTCTCAAATTTGGGCAGAAGAGGAGGTTTATTTATGGCAAATAGCACTTATACACGGGACCTGCCCCTAAGCAAGTGTGACTTTGCAGTGGAATAGTCCCATTGAAGGCAGCAGAGCATGGTCCAGGCTGGACCATAAGGGAAGGAGAATGAAGCTCAATCATATGGCTTAGGTTTCCATCTTCATGTTTGCTACAGACAGGCTGGGCATATGTAGATGTCTGACAGTGGGCTTTGGTAGTCTAAAATAGGATGTTGCAGGAGATGAGAAATAAATCTCTTTAAAGTGAATATGAAAAATAAACTGGAGGAAGACGAATGGAAATCCAGCCAAAGTATTTGAGCTAACACTGGGGAAAAAAGCCCCAAATCCAAACTGGTGTTAAGTTGTGCTGGTGATTGGGTGTGTTGCTGCTGGAACTTTTTTCTCCCTGTATGAATATTTTTGAGAAAAAAATACATCTAATTGTGATCAAGACAAAAAGTTAAAAATCGTATCTTATGCTTCCAGACAGAACACCAGCAGGAGAAGTGAGGCTGGACAACATTGCATTTTAAAAAAAATCCATGATGTTCTGTTTGATCCCTTTTTTAGGCCTTATGTAATCTGGAGAAGCTAACATCTCTAAACCAAAATATTTCCACCATGAGTAGTGTTTTTCCAGCTCCTAGAGCAAAGTGATCATGTTGGAAATCTCAGCCCTCACTTAGAAACTCACTCTTGGTGCCTGTGCCTACACAAACAAAGAAGGTATTGAAGAACATGTCCTGCACCATCAGAAAGGAAAAGGACCCTGTGCAATGTAATATTACTCAGAGGTTGAACCGGTTGTTGAGTGTCTGAGCCTGGTGCTCGCCTTTCTCCTTGCCTTGCTGCCGTTCTCTGCCATCCACCACCATCCCAGCAGTGACAGCAGCCTGGACCTCCTCCTCTGTGGTGGCCTGAGGCTGCCCAAGTGTCCACTTTGGAGGTTTCGGCTGTTTCCTTCAGCATCTTGGTCGCCTGTGGCTTTCCCCTACTCTTTGCTCAGCTTTTCTGCGGTAGAGAAGTCACCTTGAACAGCGTTCTTGGACATGTGTGTGCAAGCACCTGTTTCTAAAGTTAGCAAGGAGGCAGTTCAGAGAGCATGAACCTCTGGTACCCCACTATCCATCTATGGACCATCCCCACCCCCACGCTGTGATGTTCACATGTAGGGGCTCACATAGGTGCCTGTGCAAACCCTTGTTCGCCCTCCTCCCTTTATTTACGTGAGGAATTGCATTGACTTGCATAGTGGGGCTGCTCCTGCGGGAAGGTTCTCTAACCTATTTCACTTCCAGTTTTAGTTGTTTCTTGCCTTGTGTTGGGCGATTTGGTTGGGGATGCCATCACAGGTGACTGAGCTGTTGTGAGCCCAGGTGAGACCTTCACATCACCTTCGAGCTGGGCAACATTAAGATGTAAACCAGAGCATCCAAGATACTATTGCTTCGTTTACACGGATTCACTAAACAGAGTCCAGCTGGAGGAATGAACAGGTTTTGTTGTTTGTTTCTTGATTGCTGATGACCTCAGCCAACAGGCAGTGTCCAGTTGTCTATCCAGCCAAAGCAAAATATGATCTTGTATGTTTAATCTGTATTTTGTTGAACCATGTAAATATATTTGAAAATTAAGGGCCTTATCCTGAAAGCATGGAGTTCCGCAGGGTTTTAGTAGACTTTCAGTCGCAGCTCTTAGGAAGTTGCCATGGCTACCCCAGTCATCACCGAGTTTGGGTACCATTCAGGGGAGGAAATGGTCTGTCTTGAGGCACATTCCTCTCACCTGTTCTGTACGAACACTGTTTTCTCAGTCCTCCCCTTCCTCCATGCAGAAGTAGGTGGCCTATTCCCTCTGAGTGGGATGTTTGAGCACAACAGGGATGGATGATTGATGAGGCTGGTGGAGCTTGACACGTGAAGCCACGGGAGGGATTCCCAGATGGAAGTGTATCCTGTAAATGGTCTCTTGCTTTGTGATGTAAAATGTACAGTGTTTGCACTAGAATAGAAATGATCATTTTCAATAAAAGGGGGGAAAGACTCCCCAGTCCTTTCTATAAGTTGCTACTTAAGTGTCGTGTGTGCTGCCCTGAGGTGTTGGCTGGGGCTGGGAACACACTGGGAACACGCCTTGGGCTGGGGGACAAGGGGACTGGGGCCAGTGGAGCAGGGCTCGGGGCTGCCTGCCCAGCGGGCTTATCCTGGGGACACCATGCAGCCGATCAGGGGACCACAGAGAGACGACAGCAGCGATGGGGACCCCTCTGCAGTGTGCGCAGTGCGAGCCAGCTGGTGAGGCAGGCAGAGATGGGCACCGCGTCCAGACCCTGCCTGAAACACAGGATTCTTCTAGCAACACAGGCAGCTGTGAATGAGTTCAGCAGGAACGTAAGGTGGGAAGCATCCACAAAGGCTTCTCCTAAAAGAGACAGTTTTCAGGAAGACATGAGACACACAGCTCCCTCCACCTCACCGGGCTGGTGAGACACCATCATGGGGACTGAAAGTGGAGCAGAAGTAGTGCAGGAGGAGCTGGGCATCCCTGGGTGGGTGCTGGGGGTGGGTGACCAGGAGGGAAAGCCACAAATTAGGAGAGGAAAGGGGTTGAGTCCCACCACCTGTGCAGGGAGCAGAAAGACATGGACTCAGGAGGGAAAACACTTCACTGCAAAGCAAGGGAGATGGTCAGAAGGAGCTCAGAGGCTAATGAGGGCTAATTAGTGCAGTAGGCTATTAAAGGAGTGGGGTGGGTGCTGCAGGAGAGATTTTGCCAAAGGGTGACACCAGGCTGGGCTGGTGAGTTGTGCTTCAGAGAGTAGGTCTCTGCTGGGAGCTGTTGTTGGGGGTGAGGTGGGGGGGGAAGGAGAAGACATGTTGGGCGGCTGGTGTCTTTCTGTGGCTTCCCTTCTTGGTCTCTAATTGATTCATTGAGATTTGAGTCAAATGCTGGGAATCCTGAGTGTGTCTGGGTTGGCCTCCTGTTTCCCCTCTTGACTTGGCTTTTGACTCTCCATGGGCAGTGTGTGTTTGGGTTGTTAACCAGGCTAATTACAAGGGGCAGATAATGTTCTGCATCACAGCCCACAGAGAGACCCTGTTAAGGGGAGCTGGGTATCTCTGCAAAGCCCTTAGCGGTCAGCCAAGCTTGCATTCCTTGCAGAGCTGATTGTTCACCTCTCTGAAGCTGAAATAATAATAATAATCAGCCTCTTACTTATTATTTCTTGGTTGCCAAAAGAAGTAGAATTGCAAATAATGTAGCTTCCAAGTTGTTTTTGAGACCAGAGTGGTTTGGATTGAGTTCAAACAAGCCTCAGATATCCATCCAGACCTGCAGCTGGCTCCCTTTGGGCAAGTGTCTGTCTCCCCACCTGACATTGCTGTGCTGTGGCTCCTCACCTGATGGCTGCCGGTCACCAATGAACCAAGAGTTACTACCGCATGGTGCTCTAGCTCCCAGTTTGGCCTGGATTTCCCAGCAAGACCAGTAAAAGCTATGGCAGAAGCCGTGTATGACAGCCCCTCTGTACACAGCCACCTCAGCAGAGTTCTGCTCAGCGGAATCCCCCTGAGTCGGGGGAACCCCAACCAGGGTTGTTGCACCATCCGACAACCAGGTGTTGATTTTTAAATGAAGTTGGAAAGTAAGGAACTGTCCTCTATCAAGGTGAGGCCAGGAGATGGCTGGGCCTTGCCCTGTACTCCCCTGCAACCTCACAGCCCATGTGCCGAGGTCCCATGGGCGATGCTGAGATGGGGCCCTGGGGTCTCCAGCTGTGAAGATGAAGCTCAAATGACTGAGGCAGGAGGGGTTGACATCTCCATGTCACAGAAGGGAGACGCGTAGTGGGAGTTAACAGCGGGCTGAAGGATGACAAATGGCAACCAGCACCTTATAATGTCTCATCTCTTTTTTTTTTTTTTTTTTAATAACTCTTTTTAAGATTGGAGTTACTCTTTCCAGCGTCTTGGCCAAATTCTGCTGTCCGCCTAGCTGGAGTCCCTCGGCAGCCTTGGACAGACACTGTTTTCCTTCACTTCCTGTCTCTGCCTGACCGAACGATGCCAGATGTTGTCTCACAACTGCTGCTTTCCAGTCCAGAGGTGGTTCCAGCATGGGGCTGGGTGGAGCCCTCTCCTTGCAAATGGGAGGTGCTAAAATTAGCCACGCTATAAACACATCTTGGGATACCACTGTGTACCCCATTTTGGTAGTCAGGCTGCCCCTGAGCTGGGTGGTGAGGCTGGTCCCACCTGCCCAAAAAGCAGCTGCATGCAACGGGGATGAGCACTCCTCCATGGCCAACCTCAGTGAGCAGAGGAGGTGGTAAGGCTTCTTCAAGGTGAGTGTGGGACATGTGGGTTTCCCACAGCTCCCTCCTCCCACCATAGGGCTGGCATGGTGGTGGTCTCAGTAAAGCCCATCCCTGGACAGGAAAGGTCACAGCATGCTTCTGAGGTGGGTCCTCATAATGCTGCTGAGGTAACGGGGTAGCTCTCCTTCCAGCAGATGTGCAGATTTAGGACTGGCTTGGTAACATGTGTGGACTATGGTCAAACTAGAGATGAAGGCAGGATTAATTTAATGGCATGTAGCTCTATGAAAAGCCTTGGCTGGTGGAAAAACAAATGCAGCTCCAGAGTATGCTTCATTCCATGCTATGAGGAGTGTTAAGACAGCTGTGTCCTCCTCCACAGGAAAGCGAGCTCAGGTGAAGAGCTATCCTGCCTGGGATGTGCAGCTTGGTGTGGACCACAAAGGTGTGTGTTTGACCAGGAGGATGAACCAGGTCCGTGACACAGTGGAAGGAGGTGACTGCCATGGCAGGTGCTTTGCCTGTGTGACTTCACCCCACAAAACTGCCTGGCTGTTGTAGCAGTATAGGTAGAAACAGTTTCTGGAGGAGCTGTGCTGGGGAGTTCTCAGTGGATGTGTGGGTTGACATGGCTGAGCTGAGCCTGGTCCTGCTGTAAATCTGAGAACTGAGCTTCTTCCAAGCCAGTCCCATCATTATCTCCCCTGCTTCAGCAACAAGACACAAGTCTTGTAGATATGGGACCCTTGGGGAATAGGGCTGTCTTGGAAGAGAGCTGACGAGGCACAAGGAGATAGCCAAGCTCTCCACTCCTCTGGCTTGGGAGGGCTGGATGGGACAAGGAGCCAGGGAGCTCTGCCATGTGCCCTCTCCTGCTATTGCCTCCCATCAGAGAAGCAGCCTTTTGTGGGAAGCTTCAGCCCATCCTCAGAGGGGTGGGACAGCAGCACTTCCCTGGGCTGGCTGAGGGACAAAGACCATGTTAGGTCCTTATCTGGAAGGCAAGTGCAGATCTCCAGATTGGCAGAAGATTTATCGCTGTGGCCGAAGGCTGTATCTAAAGCCGGTTGAAAAATTGAGTTTCGTTTCCTGCAGCAGCTTCCAAGACTTTGCATATTTGACTTCATCCCAAATCAGGCCGAGGAGTGGAAATCTCTAAAAATACTGTAAGGAAAATGCAAATATGTACAGGCATGGCAGGAGCACTGACACGATAGATTTTCCAGCCTTATTGAAGTGGAACATGTTGAGCACTTGGAAAACAAGCTCCAGGAAAACTGTTGCATTTCTGCAACGTCTGTCTTTGTGACGTGAGTGAAATGTCTAAGCAGGACACTTCACATCCTGAGCTTGGCAGGACATAGGCTGTTTTCTCTAACACCTCTACCATGGGCTAGCTCTAGGTGTCTCCTCCAGCTGTCCAATGAGCCCTGTGGTCAACCTGGGTGGCTGGATCTTGCCCATCATCTCTACAGTAACTTCATGCACAAACAAAACTGCATTGCAGGTTTGGAGGACAACCTGGATGCCTGCTCCTTCCCTATCAGTGAGCTCATTTAGGCTGTGAAGGTCCCATGATGCCATCCAGGTTGGGACACAGGGCAGAAAGAGCAGAATCCCAGGAGAACAGGCTGCCCAAGATCACAGGGACCAGGGCTGGGAGTTATGGTGATGAACTTCTTGGTTGTTTGAGCAACACCTGATGGTTGAATTGTTTCCCTTTGGAAGCTATTTGTCCAGGTGGGGTTTCATGGATGGAATGTAAATGTCCAGGAAGGTTTTCAGAGGTAAATAGGCAGAATCCTTCCAATACTATGACTTGCCTGTCATGTGAGACCAGAGATGAAGGTCCTAGAGGTGTTGAGTACATGCAGCAGAGACTCATTCCTTGCACCTTGGGTCAACTTCTCCCTCCTCAATGAACATCTGCAGGGTGGCAGCTGTGGCCACCCTTGCTTTACCAAGGAGAGCTTGCTGGCCAAGCAAGCTGGCAGCTTTGAATAATAAATAATAATGATAATCTGTCTTTAATTTCCCATCCTTCTTTTTGGTGATGAATGGCTCCCATTGCAGTGTGTGGAGGCGAAGCAGCTGTTGATGCGGACCAGGGTGGCTTCTCCAAGGTTTATTGTTTTAATCATGGCCTGAGTGAAAACGACAGCCCAAAGATGAATTATCTGCTGAAAGGAAACCATAACTCTGGGTGACTCCACTTAGCTCCATGGCTATTAAGAATGTATTTTTGTTGGACACAGAGGAATGTGATTTCAGCCGACTATGTGCTTAAATGCCCCCTCTGTCTGTGTTAAAGCTGTTGCGTTTGCAACAACTCTGGTGCTCCAGTTGAGAGCCCTTAGGCTTACCTGAAGCCTCATGTTGGAGCCTTGGCAGGTCTGATTTTTTTGGTGGAGCTGTGCTGTGCTAAGCAAGAGAAGCCAGGACAGTGAATGGAGCTTTATAATCCCAAAGGAGGCAAGGTGAGTAAGATGATGGGCATGGGGGAAGCTCCCTGCTCAAGGGGAAGGACCCTCCTGGTAGGGGCTGGAGGGTGCCAATGAAGAAGGGGGTGCTTTGGGTGACACCCAGGCAACTTGCACCTACCTTGCACCTACCTTGCAACCTCATCAGCCACCTCTTGCTCTGCCCAGGCTCTTATGTCCCTCTCTGGATGTCTGCAGCACTCAGCACCATCAGACTCAGCTCTCACCCTGCTGCTGGCCCAGAGCCAGCACCAAAAGGTACGTTTGGGGGCTGGGTGGCAGCACACAGAGCACAGTGTCATGTCCTGATGGTGATAGTCTTGGTGTTGGGTGCTGTAAAGCTGTAGATGGACGGATGGCAAAGAAACCAGCCTACAGTGAACATGGTCATCCCACTGTCCAGCCACTAGACTGGGTGTCCTGGTTTTGTTAAAAACAAGTTTCTCTTTCAGTGAATTTTGCCTGTCAGCTAAAGCCTTCATATTAACTGCATTTTCCTGGAGAACCAGACACACGTTTTGGTAAACCTAGCAATGGAATGCAAACTTATTGATAAGCATGGATGGACATCTCGCGAGAGGGGCGACGAGAAACAAGTGACTAAGAAACTGACCAACTGTGTATAACATTCCATTCACGTGAATACTTCATATAAAAGTGGGAGATCACAAGGATCTCGTCCCTTTTGCCTTTTTGCCCTTTTGCCCTTCTGCTTATGGCCGACCTTAGGAGAGGATCTTGCTGGTCGTCCCTGAGAACTGAGGCCTAGTGAGAGACTGAATCCAGCTCCGCTTGGCTGCAGAGTCTAATCCAGGACTTTGGTTGCTGGCTCTGCAGTTGCTGAGACATTCAAGATTGGTTTTGTATATTTTGTATTATTTTCTCTATTCTTATTAGTAGCATTAGTAAAACATCTTTAATTTTTCCAACTCTCTTCTCTCTGTCCTTCTTTCCCTCCCGATCGCGTGTCCTGAGTGGGAAGGGGGGAGAGGGAGGGGCAAAAGGGGAAGTGTCGGGGGAAGAGGGGGTTACCAATACATCTGCCAGGGTTTTATTGTCACCCCGCAATCTTAACCCTCGACAGTGGGACTCCTGCACATCTCTCCCCATGGCGTGGACAGAGTTAAATGGCACATATTGCTGCAAGTTGTATAAACTGGTGCATCTTTCCTCCAAACACCATAAATATGGGGGAGAACAGTTAAAAATAGCATCTTCCATGTTCCTGAAAAGAATGTTCTTGTGTTCCGCTGGCTGTAGATGCTGTTATGAAACAAAATATTTCCCATCAACAGTCATTAGCCTTCTAGTCTGGGCTATGATGCCGTTTATTACAGTATGAGTAATTACAGAGAATGGAACAAGATTAGAATAGAAAAGTTAGCAAAGTTATTTTTCCTAATTAAAAAAACACATCATAGACCACTAATGGTGCCAGGATATTTACCCTCCTTCCATTGGATGGAAGCCCTGACAGCACCCTCACTGCTGTGGTCAGTCTTCGGGCTAAGGTGGCAGGGGGAGTGTATAAGCATGAATGTGCCCATGCAACCACATGCACATGTGTGTGTGTACCCACCATACGCACTCCAAGAAAGCTGTGCATGCAAAAGTGGGTCCCTCCTTTGAGGAGATGGCATTGCTGCCTTTGCGTAACCTCAAGTTAATTGTTGCATGCACTGCCTTTATTGAAACCACCGGGGAGAAGCGTATGCTAAGTGGCAGTTGGAAGATGCTTGTGCCCAAAAACATGAGTTTAGAGAATGTGTCGCAGAAGCTGCACACATGCAACTAATGGTTGCATGTGCTGTGTTAATGTCTGCAGATATTTACTTGAGTTACAGCTGTAGGTGCAAGAGTAAGGACAGCAGTGGTGAGATTTGATTTGTTTGCTCTGGTTTGCATATCTCCCTTCCTTCAGGCTCTCATCCTACCTGGAGACCTAGTGGGACCCTGACCAAGGACACCAGCTGGTGTGGGCATCCCTCTGCAGTGCATTTGCAGCAGGCACACCATGCTCCTCGCGTTGCTGCATGGGGGACAGTTTGGACACGGACCCGCAATGGAGCTGTGATGCTGCCTCCAACTCAGACCTCACAGTGCTGATACACCCCTCTTTGCCCTCTGAGGGTCCAGGCTCTGCTTTCCCATCCGCCCACCCTATGTGCCCCTTTCTTCATCAAACACCAACAGGTAGCACAGCTCCTCTGGGGCAGCAAAAGAAGGGAAAAGAAAGAGATGGAGAGGAGAAAGAGAAAGAGATGGAGAGGAGGTAGGTCCTGGGGAGGGGTGGAGTAACTGTGAGCAGGGCCTGAGGGAAGGGTCTGCTGCGTATCGGGGCTGAGACCATGCAAGGGCTGGGGAACCCATTGGAGAGACCTGGGATGAGTCCTTCTGTCCCTGCATTGGCTGGTACAATGGGGGCTTTTGTCCCTGTTGGTCATTTTCTGGAAGAGAGGAAGAGTGAGTCTGTGTTAGTGTGGCTGAAAAGCTGCTTTCTCTCCATGGTTGTTTGGTTTTTTGGTTTTTTTTTTGGTCACCTTTTCTAGTATTAAAAAAAAAAAAAAAAAAAAAAGTGAGAGTTGGAGGGACTTGTTTAAAAATGAAAAATAATTGTTTTTCCTGGCAAAAAATACATTGAACAAACAAATCCAAAATCTTTCAAGAGAAGACTGAAAATGTGTAAACCCCCTCCAAAACTCTTATGTACTCAGACGTCACTGTTTTAATGAAATCTAACATTCATGGTTTATTTGACACTGGGTGACTCTGCCTCAGCTTGTTTTTCCTGGGACACCTTCAAGGTATGGGTCATTAACCAAACACTGCTTGGAGAAGCTGGTGTGTTGGCTGGGATGGCAGCGCGGTCGTCCATGTCTCGTTATGAATAACGAGGACACGTACACTTGGTGATTAATAGCAATCCCCATGTTAATGATAGAAGTGATGAGCTGGAAGGAGCTGCATTTCAAAGCATGGCGTTGCCGGCTTGCTAATCTGGGGAGCGCTGACTCCTGGTGCCAGAGCCTGCTCAGAGCAGTCAATCAAAACCTGGCCAGTGAGGAAGGAGATTTTTTAACTTTTTGACACTATTTTTTCTTTTTTCTTTTTTCTTTTTTCTTTTTTCTTTTTTCTTTTTTTCTTTTTTCTTTTTTTCTTTTTTCTTTTTTCTTTTTTCTTTTTTCTTTTTTCTTTTTTCTTTTTTCTTTTTTCTTTTTTCTTTTTTCTTTTTTCTTTTTTCTTTTTTCTTTTTTCTTTTTTCTTTTTTCTTTTTTCTTTTTTTTTCCAGTCATTCCTAGGAGGTGTAAGTTGTCATGTCCAACAACAGGTTTCTTTCCTCCCAGTTGAGCTCTGGCAGCTCAGTGGAGAGTCTGGTTGAAGGATATCTGGACAATTCTGCAACTAGTAAATGCTACCCTCAAGCCAAAAGGCTGCTGAATGGAGCAGCTAAAGCATGTCCTGGTCTCCTTGTGATGAGGCTGAACAAATCATGGTGGTGCCAGACACAGCTTCTATTCAGGAAACTTATTGCTGTTGTTTGCAAAAGATCAAACTTGTCCTAATAACTGCCAGGGCTGAAACAACATTTAAAGCTGGTTTAATTCTCATCAAGCTTGACTTGTTGTATTTCTGTCACCGTGAGAGCTGGTAAGCAAAGATGTTGCAGCTCCCAGCATTGTGCTCCTTCAGCTCTGCAGCTCTGATGCTCTGCTCTGGAGCCTTGTTTCTCCCTCCAGCACCTGCTGCTTGCAAAATCAATCACTTTTTTACAGTTATTTTGATCGTATGAATCTTGCTGATGATGTATGTCTAGGCTGAGACCCAAGAGGGAGCAATTTCAACCCAAAGAAATTTGTCTTCAGAAGTACATCAGCTGCTGGGACTCAAGGAAAGGCGATGCTCCAGAGCTCATGTCTGGGAGTGAAACTGAGCCTCTCACAGGGCTATCGTGCTTTGAGAAGTTTACACAGACTTTGCCAACTCTCCTAAACAAAGCAAAAAATCATTATTTTTTTCCTCTTGTACTTTCAAGGATTTATTTGGCTTGATTTCTGGCAGGAAAGCTCTGACAGTGAAATTGCAAAGACACTGGTGAAACTTGTATCGGTCAAAAACCAGTTAAGGAGTTTGTCCCAGCGGAGAGAAGGATCTCCTAAACTTGTTGGAGATGACATTTTGTTTCCTAGCCAGTGACCCCTGCGAAAGCCCAGACACCGGAGCTCTGTGGTACTGGAACTGCTCTGGAAAGCCACCTGCAACATGGAATTTGATTGTTTGTAATGCAGCTTGTCCCTAACTCATACAGTTTATGCTTAAATGGTAATGTTGTGAAATCCTTGGTTTGAAGAGCAACTAGGAGACACAGTCCTCCATCTCTTGGAAAATGGGGTCCTGTAGCCCCATTGCTGCCTCCTGGGCTTCATCCCTGCGCCAGGTATCCTGCTTCTGTCTCAAGGCTCTTGTTGATGTCTGGTTGTGACCCTTTGAGGGACAGCTCTGAAGGACGATGTGACAGCAGTGTGGTCATCCCTGGCCTCTTCCCAGAGAGAACATGAACTCCCTCATGGGGGCTGGGTTGCGACGGGTTCCCCACTACTCTTCCTTGCCTGTTACAGAGCTGGAAGAAGGGAAACACATAACAAAATGCTTTCCATCACCAGGCAGCTCCCTCAGCCCTTGTGTTTAGTTTTATTAATGACAAACATTAGCAGGGCAATATGTCAGCAGGCTGCATTGCTCCAGGACTTGGTCTCTCTGAGGAATCACCCTAAAGCAGTAAGACACAGGGTTCTCGGTGTCTCTCAGAGGGCACCTCCTGTAACCCTGCCTCTGACAGGCCCTATAAATCCCTCTCAGATTGTTGATGGGACATAAATCTCCCTGAAACCGCAACGCTTACCAAATGTTATTGTTTTATTGAGACATAAATCCCGCACCAGCTCAGTGAAATATCTGTGGCTATCAAGTTAAACAAGTCAAGACAGCTACTTAACTATTCCCAAACATTACCTTATTAAAATGCAGGCAAGGAGCATATGAGGAACAGCACAGAGATGTTTTCTGAAAAGCCTTTTATCACATTTGTATAACAAGTCATAAGGAGGTCTATGTGTTTTGGCCATTCCTTGCATTTCCAGGAACGAAGATTCATCTGGGAAGAACAGATACAGGAGAGTCTGTTTAGATGCAGGGTGAGGAGTTTTGGCATCAGCCTAGTTGCTACAGAAAGGACCTTTTTTCTGCTGCAGCCAGATGGTGCTATGGCATTTGCAGCTTCCATTTCTCAGGAACGAGAAGGGCAGCTTCCCAGGAGGGGAAGAGAGATACAGATACACAGAGAGGGCTTATGAGAACTAGGCAGCTCTAAAAACCCACAGTGAGGCACGAAGTTAAATACTATGTACTGTTGTAGCTAAGAAATAATGGAGTTTTTGACATTTTGGGTAAGAAAAACAAAAAACAAAAATCAAACAAAAAAACAAAACAAAACAAAAAAATGAAACCAAATCAAAACAAAACAAAAAGGCAAATAAAAAAAGCCTTTCTGTGCTGTATTTTATCATTCCAGGCTGCAAATGAATCCCTATCTTTAGCTGGAGCATGGTCCATAGCAGCAGTGTCCAGGCTGGACATTGTGAATTCCACCATGGAGCTGCAGTGGGTTTCTGCATAGTAGGGAGGATTTACAGCATTTTGTTCCCATTACACTCTCCTTCAGCAGCAACAGCAAGGGTGCCCCTTCTCCCTCATCTTGGGAGTCCCCTTCCTTCTCACACTTTACTTTTTCTTGTGGTGGAGAATATTTTTTTCCCCCCCAAAGTGCAGGTGAGGCTGTTATTCTGCATCAGCCTTTCAACCCACCATCACCTGTGACAGTGCTCCAGAGGCTGGGGATGCCCGGCAGGCCCTGGGGGGCTGCAGTGGGGGGTCCCAGGATCTGTTCCTTTTGCAGACACTGGAAACTGAGCCAGAACCAAGGAGCCTCTTCGTACACCCAGCCAGAGAGATCTCCTGACAACAAAATGAATCAAACCCGCCGCCAACTGGAACAACCCAATTACGTTGTGTTTGCTTGAGGTCAGGGGCTGGGAAGATTTAAAACTCTTTCTCTCCAGGACATGAAGCCCCGCGATTTGGCCGCTCCAGTGACTGTTACGGTTGGTGACAGTGTGAAATGTCAGCACAGTTGCTCCTCGAGGCCTGTTTGAACTGGTGACGTGGGAGCATCGCACGGGCGGGCGCCTGAGTCAGCACCCAGCGCTGGGACTGTGCCCAGCATTTATGTAAACTCTGAACTGCATACAGCCATGCAGCCAAGCTATAAATCTACCAAGAAGTAGCTCTTGCAAGGATGCTGGGCTTTCCAGGGTAAGCTGGAGTTGGAAGGAGAGGGAAAATAAATTTGCTTGCCGATTGGCACTGCATGGACCTGAATGGAGCAATCTGCTGGAGGATGCACAAGGAGATGCTGTCTTTGGACAGTCTCCAGGGCTTTCAGGACCAGTCCAAACACTCCCTCAGGATGCCTTGGGTAGAAAGCAGCATCCTATTGTAATAGGAGTCAACCTATCCCATCCCCACAAGGACACAATTTCAAAATGAACACTCACACATGCAAGCCATCAAAACCAACAAACACTTCTATTTTGTCTCCAGCAATGCTGTGCTTCTCTCAAAAAAACCCACTTGCAACAGTATTGGAAGACCTCAGGAGGTCAACCCACCAGTTAATCCATTCGGTAGCATGTCCAAAATACGTAGGACCAGGTAATGGAAACATTTTGCAAGCTCTTTTGGTGCATATAGCCACTTTAAATGCTTGAAAGTGAAAAAGGACTTTTTTTCCATGGGAAAAATAAATACAAGGACTGCTGATAACTTAATTTGTTCATGGGATCCCACCCATTGCCTTACATCCTCCTTTAAAGGCTCTTTAAAAATTGTAATATAAAAGCAAAAACCTTCCAAGTGCCTCAAGAACTTTAGGGAACTGTTTTCAAAAGGAAGTTTCTCTTGGGAGACAAAGTTCCTTTGAGACAAAGTGCTCAAAAATCACTTGCTTTTGAAAGTGGAAGTTTGGCATCTGTGAAAGGCTGTCAAATAGCAGTCAGAAAACCACTCCACAACCCCAAAAAATGTGTTAAAAGGAGATTCACATCATACTGTCACTTGCTTAGACCAGATCTATAGGCCCACTCTCCTGGGCTGGACCATGTCATTAATGCCCAACTTGTTTGCATCCTGTGGGCAAGCAGCTCTTGTGCTTCACCTAGTAAAATCACCTGGCAGTGCTGCAGCTGGGTGGCCCATGCCCAAAATCTAAGCATCACACCCAGGCATGAGCCACTCCATGGTGTTGGCAGGAGAGGCACCACCAAGTGGGAGTGAACAAGTGGGTCCAGACCTGTAATCCCAAGTCGAGGAAAACCCAGCCAAGGAGATGTCATCAAATTAACAAACCAAGCAGTTCCTCCCCGAAAAAACTCTGCTGGCTTCTTCCCATCCAGCTGGGCTTTACTCTGTGGGCTTGACCCCTTTCCTCAGGGCTGGAGTTCAAGTGACCTAAGTGTAATTTCTCACCACCTTCTGACGAGTGTTTTCATAAGACTTTTCTCCTCCCCAGCCTTGGAGACCTGCCAGAACTTAGCCAGAGCTGAAATCCTTCTGCTCTTTGACATCTAATTTTGTTCTCCACAGGGTATTTCCTGAAGGGCTCATAGGAGTCTTGAGAGAGGCTGCCCAGCACTATGGTGGAAGGAATCAGCGCTGATGGGGATTGCAGTGATGCTTTTTGATCTTAGACGTGGTTGGCAAGTACCAGGAGTGACGCAGACTTATGCCAGGGATAGTACCAAGCACATCCCTCAGCTGATGGATGCCTGGCAGTGATACAGAGGAGCTGGAGGGGCTGTGGGTTGAGTTAGGAGGGAGGTGGGCAGGGATGAGAGAGACCAATGCATTTCCTGCCCGGCTGTGTCCTCCCCTCTTCTGCCTGTGGGTGACCCCTGAGATTTGTTGCTGGATGATGAGCCAGTGCCTGTGCATGGACCTGAGGTGCTTGAGGCTGGTCCTGACAGCCCCAGCTCTGCCTTCATAGAATCATAGAATAGTTTGGTTTGGAAGGGACCTTCAAAGGTCATCTAGTCCAACTCCCACTTCAACTAGATCAGGCTACTCAGAGCCCTGTCAAGTCTTGCCCCAGGAAAGATGGTGAAAGGCTGGATGGGGGGAGTGGGAGTGGCTGGAGATGCAACAAGAGATTTTGGAGAAGAAAGGTCAAACAACAGCTCTTTGGAGAGGAGCCGAGGAGTAGGTTGAGGATGGAGATGGGGACAGAGATGAGGCCATGACCCTGCCCTCCTGGGAGGGGGCACCAGAAGTGGAAACCATAGAGCTACCATCCGAAGCTTGGTACCGTGCTGGACACCGGCAGTCAGGAGGGATCAATAGTGGGGGGTGGCACCCAGCAGCACAGGGGGTGCAGGGGGAAAGTGTGTAGGAGGGTGCCAGCTGCCATCCCTTCTCTGGGCTGCACTGCCTGTCAGCATGGGTGCAGGGCTGACCTGAAATCACTGCAAGTGGCATCAGGGGCTCCATGAGAGGATGCTGGATTACCTACAGGAGAATTGATTGCACTAGTCATGAAATGCACTTCGATTTTACAGGGACTGAAATACTGCACGTGGAAAGCAGGCATTTCTTCAGCTATCTACCCATGCTGCACTTTGCATTTTCTTTCCCCATCTTTGGAGACATGCACCCTCCTACATCTGCCATCCTCTCCCTGCCGTCTGGCTTCTGGGTGATGTTATTCTGGCAGGACTTTGTGGCTATGTTTTTGCTCTAAGCTCACAGCAGAGATGCATCTCCTGGTCCCTGCTTCCCAAGGCTAGTGGCTTCCTCTCAGGTGCTTTTAGTCCAACAGCCACCCAAGATCTGCTAACAGAGAAAAATTTCCATGAGCCTGGGCTTGTTTGACCCAATCTGCTTTGGTGTGCTATTTTCCCCCTTCCACTAGTTCTTGCAGTGTGTTTGGAGGCTTTTTGGCTGAGATGGAGCCCTCTGAGCCTTTGAAGCATGCAGGTCTGGAAACAGAAAGCACTTTGGGTAACTCTTCGGGTTATGTAGCCCCATTGACAAATAGGAAGCCCACACCTCTCAGCCTTTTCATTGCCCATCAGTCACTTTGTGGGACAGGGAAGCTGTCACATGTCCCCTGGACCCAGTGGCCATGCATTTAGAAATGCCTCTGGCCTGTGCACATGGAGAGGAGCTGTCTTTTGGTGCCTCTGCTCATCAGACATCTCTGCAGCTGCTCTCACATGTAAGAGTCTGAGCTGGTGCCAACAGCCTCGCACTTTGACATGGAAGTGGCCAAACTCCGTTTTTGGTGTCCTTGGCTCTCTTTGATGTGTTGCCTTACTGCCTTAAGCTTACGCACCCCAACCCATGCTATTCCCCAAAGTCGAACCCCTCTTTCTCAACAGCCATGAGAAACATCCTCCTTGTGGTGTTTCCAAAAGGAAAAATATGTCCTTTGTTGCTGTAAATAGCACAGAGAAATGATTTCTCATGATCCTACTAGGACCAGTGTTTCTGTTGCTTGAGCCTCATAAGCTCCCTAGGCAAATGTCAGTGAAGAGCCCTTCTCACCACCCTGTGGCCGGGCCCTTCCCATGCTGTTGACTCCACACAGGCCTTTAGGAGCCCCTGGGGAGTCAGGGGCACGACTGTTTCAGGTGCTGTGAGAAATAGCCCTTTTCTCGGAGAAGTCAGGCCCTACAAAGGGAAGATGAACATGCCCACTTTGCGCATGCCAAACAAAGCTTGGAAACTCTCAATGCACTCAAGTTGCCTGATAATTAGGTGTTGAACCTTCAAGTATGAGTCTGAGATCCTTTCATATGGATAGTAACTGACTTCTGATTGTCTGACCTATGATAGGTATCTCAGAAGCTGTTCAACAAATCCTGGCACTGAAATGTCTGTGGTTGGGTGAAGTGGTCTCCATCCTATCCGGGTACATTACAGTATGCATCTTTTTACTATTGCAGTGACTACGGCAAAACAGCATCTTCCAGGCCACCTGCATGGCCGCTGGCAGAACAGACCAGCCCAAATTCGCACCCACAGGCTCGTGCTACGCAGAGACAGGGCAGCAAATCACAAGGGTCAGAGGTACAGCTGGCCTGGCCAAGGAGAGCATCTGGATGAAGGGAGCCATCACTCCCTCCGTGGGAGGGTGTTTCTATCTGAAAGCAGCAGCAATGTGCCCCCAGAGCACTTCAGGTGCAGTCTGGTAACCAAGTAAGTCCCATGTGGTGTGTTCCTTGCATCTGAGGCTGCCCTCTGCGTCGCTTTCAGGCTGCCACAGAGATAAAACTGGCCAGGGAAAAAAGAAGGCATTTCCCATGTGGGAATAGGACCATACCTAGGGAGCTCTGCTCCCATGCTGCTATGAATCATTCTCTTCCCAGCCCTTGGGGAAAGTGCCGCCAGAGGCAGACTTGGCATATGGAAATTTCAGCCCTTAAGTCAAACATTATTTCAAAGCTAATGACAAACAAAATCTATATTTGCAGTGGTCTTGTTTGAAATATTTCCCCTTAATCCTCTCGAAATAGCAGTAATTGAAAACGGTTCTTTGAGATGCCAGTGCATACTTCTTTAATTATATGCTGCTCTGCCTGTTTCCAATGAAAGGGCTCTATCTGTTTGCAGTTACCGACCTTATGAAAACCAGGCTTGGGCCCAAGTCGGCGGGAACCTGAAATAAGAAACATTTCCCTTCAGAGGCATAATTTGAGCTAATTAACTTTAATCAGCCCAGAAACATCTCTTTGAGATTTCTTCCCCTGCCTTGGAGCTGGTGCACATCCAAGGAGCCTGCAGGGTAAGGACTGGCGGTGCAGTGCCACCCCTTTGCCCCTTCATCCCCAGGTGACAGGCACAGTGACAGCCCTCACTGATGCATCCGAGTGTCCTCAGGCAGAGGCTGGCAATGCAGTCAGTGGCTGACCAGGGCTGCAAAATCACAGCCCAGTGCAAGGCAATGAGAAATCCCCTTCTGGAGCAAAAGTTCAGGACTTTACAGGCAGTATGAGCTGATGAGGAGCTGGATTTTTTTAACTAGGGTGGGATGGAGTCACCACACAAGGACCTGCAGTTAGAAAGAATGTTTTTACAAGGCTACATCAATGATACTACAAAGAGGGAGTGATGAGCCACTGGCTAGAATCATCATCTTTTGAAGGTGAGGACCAGACCTTTAACAGAGGGAGTTTTCTGGGCAGGGAGCGGGTGATGTGCAGCAGAGCAGCTGCCACGGTGCACTCCCAATGCAGGAGCTGGAGCATCACCAGCGTGTGTGAGTTGGTGTTTGGAGGCCCAGACTGCGAGAGGGAAGCAGGTAAAAGTGGGTGGCTGATGTGGCATCTTCCTCACCCGGGGGTTGGCACACAAGCCGGTAGTTTTGCACAGGCTGATTTTAACAGCAGATGCAAAGCAAATCCCTGTCACTGCAGCACCAGCAGTTAAAGAGTTTTGCTGTGCTTAACAGAGGCTTAATTATTAACACTTTCACTCCTCTGTTTCTGTGGAGCTGGTGGGATCAGAGTGATGCTGTCATGCAGGGGTGATGTGGGGTTGTCCTCCCAGTTTACAGGATGATGTGTCCAGGTGCGCCACCAGCGTGGGAACAGAGCAGTGCCTCATCCCAGTCCTCACCACGGCACAAGCCCAAGGACAGGAGCTGTGTGCTGGACCATGAGCAGCTTCCTTAAAAAGCCCAGCCCGGCAGTGGCGGTGCTGGAGCGGCCCCCCCGTGGTCCGCAGAGGGACCTGAGTGCCCACAGCTGCCACGATCCCCACAGGGCTCAGCCCCGGGGCGAGGGGAGGCTGAACAGCAAGAGTTGATTTGGTACCATCAAATGTCCCAGCCTGAACGGTGGGGGTGCTGATGTACCGGTGTGGGGCTGGTTGTGGGTGCTGCTGAAGGAGCTGGTACCCGGCCCGTGGCACCAGCTGGAGCAGGGAGCTCTGTGTCTGCAGGGGAAGGATGGAGTGGAACAGCAAGTGTAGGCTCCATGCACTTCCCACCCACCTGTGTTTGGTACTTGGGCTGTGCATGGAGTGGAGCTGATGGGTTTCCCCACAGTCTGGCCTCCACAGCTCTGGGCTTGCTCAGCATCACGGCTGTGGGCACTGGGGAGCATGGATGTGCTCTGGATCCCTGCACCCAGCAGAGAGATGGCTGCATCCACACAGAAACCAGTCTGGGGCTGTTAACCCTTCCTGCCATAAGCATCTCTTTCTGCATCTGGGCCATTTTGGACCGGAGCTGGGTTAACTTCAGCAAAATGCTTCTCACCTGCTGTTTAACCTACACCATGACTAAGCCTAAGGGAGGAACTAAACTCATTAGCCTGAGTGTCAAGGCCCTGAGGGCACTAATGGGTTTAATTGCCCCAGGCAGCCTCATCTAGGACCACCCACATACACACATCTGTTGCTGGGACCCCATTTAAGGTCAGGCTCAGACACTCCCCCTTCTGAGAATTTTTCCAAGCCTTTATCTGCATTGAGTTGTGAGTAGGGAAGGTCCAGTTTTGACACCTTTCCTGTTGAGTTGGGGTTTGTTTCTTCTCAGGGGATAGAATGCTTCCCTAAGCCAGGGGAAGTGAGCTGGGAGTTTGATGAAATTCACACTGAATGGCACCTTAAAGACCCTTGCTAGGATGGTCTGTGTGCTCCAGCACTGTCCTGGCCAAGCCTGAATGCCTGCAGACCCAGCAGAGGGCTGCACTAACCTGGGAAGCAACCAGCAGACCTTGCTGATCCATTACACATCCCCGGACTGACCCAGACAGAGGCAGTGTGTGAGAAGACCAACCTATGAAGGGCAACTTCTGCATCACTTGTGGAGGGCCCCAGGCTCTTTCAGAGTCCAGAGACAGACTTAAAAATTCAACAGGTAAGTTAATTAATATCTTAATGCAAATGAACTTAACCCTAGAGACAACATCTTCTACCAGCTCCTTAAAACCCCTGCAGAGAAGGGCCTTCACCTTGCAGGAGCAGATAGTGGTGTCAACATAGCCAAGCTGCATGGTTTTAGAGATTATAAAAGGTCTGTGGAAATATGAAGAGACTGCTGGGAAGGGAGCAGCCTCAGGAACAGAAGATGCTGTAGCAGCCCAGTGAGTCCCAGCACAAACTGGGTTCCAGGCATGGCGTTACGCATGCCCAGCAGGCAGGGTTTGGGCCAGGAGCAACCTGTTTCAAGACTGAGAGCTTTTCTGCCCCAGATACCCAAGTATGTTAGGGCTGCATCTGTCAGGCTCTCAGTCTCTCAGCCTGGTGTACCAGGGAAAGCCAAGGGCTGCAGATATGGGCTAGAAAAACAGGGAAAATGTTCTTTGCAAGCTTGCTGGGACAATTGAAAGTAGTTGCAGGAGCATAAATGAGTGATTACATGCTTTGCTGTCTGCTCCCTGTGTACTTGAGGATATTTATTGAATGGTAGCAGAAGATCAGAATGGCCCATTCCAGATTGTCTGTGTGACTGAGCACTAATTATGGTTAATGGTTGTACTGAAGTGGATGATTTTTTTTTTTTTTCCCTAGCATGACAGCAAGTATAATAAGATTTAACAATATCCCTACAGCAAAAAGGCCAGAAGCTGTTCTGAGGTTATTTCTGCAAGTTTTGGACAACAGGCAGAGCAATAGCAAGACAACAATGCAAAAGGGCATTGGCATGGAAGGAAATCAGTTCCACTGATCTGGGGTTTGGGGTAGGCTCAGCCAACAGAATTGCTCATCTCTCTGGGTACAATGGAGCTCTTGAGGCAGCAAGCCACAGGGGAAGAGCCCCAGTGATGGTTTTTCATGCAGAGATTTATTTATTCCAGCTTTCTAGGCTGCAAGCAGCTTACGAGTGCATGGAGCAGAGGTCTGCTTCAGGGAGGCACACAGGGAGAAGTGACAGCCACGAGTCTTTTCCACCCAAAAGCTGCCAGTTCCTACTCAGTACGTGTGCAGTAGAGGAAGAAGGCAGAAATGTGTAGCTGTGTTGGAGTGCAGGTCCTGAAGAAAAAAGGGGCTGTGTTGCACCCATGGCTGGTCAAAGCTTTTTGGTTTTTAACATGAGGAATTTGATGCTTTTGCTTCAAAACCAATCTGATCACTAGGACTGCCTGGGAGTAGGGCATGGGAAGTATAGATGGGTTGTGGGTGCAAAGGTGAGAAGAATAAATAATACAAGCATAAAGACATCTTAGCAGTAGAGATATTGCTTTTGAATATGTGAATCTGGGAAGTCATACAATATGTAAATACATAAAACAGCTCACAGAACCGTGGGCTACATGACCCAATATAGTGTGGAGAAAATGAAAATAAATATAAATAAAATATAGGCTAGCCAGCCAGGCTGGGCAGCTCCTTCAGGCTGCCTTCCCTGGGGCAGCAGTGATTTAGCATCCCGAAAGGGCAGAGCTAGTTGGAATGCGAGTGTGGGTATGAAACCTGGGATGTGAGGTGGGCTTTTGTTTGATGGATCTGAACGCTGATGGAAAAGGCAGCAGGGTTTCACCTGTTCATTCAGTGTTTCTCTCAGGTTGTCTGGCACAAACATCAGATAAACTGGATCGTCTGTGCAATGCTAATACCTGTTTAAGCATCTGGATGCATTTTTCTTATGTGTGTTAAGTAATTCCAGTATATGGCTGGGAGCTATAAATATTCCCATAGAGAAAGCAGGATACCCCTTAGAAAAGCTTTATCCAAGCCAGGTTTAGAGCAGGCTGTATACGAGAGCCACAGGAGGGAGCTAGAGATTAATTTTAAGGCTCTTCTTTAGGGTGTAAAGGGGAAGTTTTTCCCACATACTGCTTATGAACGTTTTCTCTCAGGGTAGTTGCCGCCTTCCTGCTCCAGGGTGGTTAAACCAGACGCCTTCTGCAAGGTCCCTCTCTCCCGAGGACAAAAAGGAGAGCATGGTGAATTAGCAGGAATGACGTGACCATTAAATCCACAAAACCTGTTCTCAGGCAGGTACGATCACAAAGCATCCGGGAGCAGTTTTGTGCTAAGACTTGAGCTGCGGTGTCCTGTTCGCAGAACAAAGGCTGTGTTTGTTCCTTCTGCAGTGGGGGTGTGCAGAAAAACCTTGCAATCCCAGCCGGGGACTTCACTGAGACTTGGGGCTCCAAGCAAGGCTTGTATGTTTGTGATGGAGGACAACCTTTTCCTCAGGGAGACCCCTGTCAAAATACTGGCAGGGCAGGGGTAAGAGAAGCAGCCAGGAGGATGGGGTTTTCTTGTGAGAAGAGTAACCGTGGGATGATTCCCACACTTGGGAGCAGATCCCATGGGTTGTGTATGTCTGTAGAGGCTCTGGCCCCAGGCAAGCTGTGGCAAACACTCTGCAGGGCAAGGACTGTGCATGACGAGCCAGAGTGGTGCTTTGCCAGGGTTGCATGAAGCTGTTTGATACACGTCATCATGGACTGCCAGGTTGTGCAAGGCTTGGAGCAGAGCAGAAGCTGAGTACACATTTGGGTGACTTCATGCCAGGTGATTGCCCAAGGAAAGGATGATTCTGTGTGATATCCTAATAGCCAGGTGCTGCAATGGGGTGTCTGTGGCTTCTGTGAGGCTTTGTCTGTTGCTCTCAGCAGTTTATGGGTGCTCTAGGTATCCTGCCTGCATCAAGACAGCACCTCTAGAAAGCAGAACATGGGTAGGATTAAAAATGATGGAGGACAGAGAGAGAGAGAGACTCTGCCTAAGGATGAACCTCAGAAAAGGTGTGGAGATGAGTTGGAGGTCTGCAGGACACCAAGCTCCAAGTCTGGGTGATAGTGTTGGGTGAAAGGGGTTAGAGGAGAGATTTGAGATGGATGCAGTGAGACATGTTGTCCTGTTGCAACTGCTGTACCTAAAAAAGATTTCATGGGAGAAAGGCATGGTGAGTTTTTTGGTTGGTTTTTCCTTGTCTGGGAAGGTGGTGAGCTGTGAAACTGAGGGAGATGCTCTCAGAGCTCCCACCTCCGCTGAAAGGCTGTGGATCAGAACGGCTCCCAAGGAAACGAAAAAACAAACTTTCAGGGCTACAGAGGGTTAAGGAGAGCAAAGAGATGCTGTTACATTTGCTCCCCCATGGCAAGGCGTTAGCCTCCCTGGGCATGCTCCATTCATCAGCACCCAACCTGATTTGAATGGTCCTGGAGTCCTTTCCTGGAAGGATTTTTCTCGCAAACAAAAATGAGGAAGAAGGGTGTGGAAAAGCAAATGAAAAATATATCTTTAGCCGCATTCAAGAAAAACAAGAGCTGGCTAAGAAAGTGCTCTGACACAATTAGTGCAGAGCAAATGCGAAGCAAAGGCTCTTGTTTACTGCCTCACTTTGTGTAGCTCCAGCTGTGGATTTATTGTCCCCCATGACCGGCCCTGGCTGCTGCAGCGCTGCTGGCTGCTCTAGAGGCTCTGCCCAGCCTCCTGCATGGGGTGTTTCTCATTTCACACTTCAAAGATGGTTGAACAATGTAGCTGCACATCAAAGGGCTGAGCAGGGCTGGAGGGATGCAGGAGGAGAGGATGATCACGGCACCTCTGGCAAGTTTGGTTTGTCCCTGGCTGCCAGCAGAGTTGGGCAGGAGCCCAGCTGCGGCTCTGCGGCCGCGCCAGGTGATGTTATCAGAGGAGTCCCCATGTGCTCTCTGTGAGGCCGAAGGCTGCTCCTGGCTGGCATGGTGCCCAGCTGTCCCCGAGCTGATTGCTGCAGTCAAGGTGCTGCACTGGGATTTATTCCCCTTTGGTACATTGATGGATCTTCCTCTTTTCAGCTGCTTGGACAGAAATGTTCCTTAGGGAAGTACCTGGCTCTCGCTGTGGGTATTGTTTCACACACAGCGGCACAGAGCCCAGTTCAGCCAAAGCAGGAGAAGTGCAGCACATGGACAAGCCGCTGCCCAGCCTTGCAGCCAGCGTCTGTGCCAAGCATCCCTCTGGCTGCTCTGCCAGGGAGCCTTCAGGTGCAGCAAATGAGTCAAAATGTGAGGATTTTTCACCCTCTGCTTTGCTACAGCTACCAGCAGGAGGGTCGAAAGTACAGGGACTGGTTTTGGTGGCCAGTGACCCCTACCCACCATACCCACCACCTGTATCAGCCCTTGGTTAATGAATGCCTGTGTCTCTTGTGGTGCAGCAGCCCTGATAGTAGCCAGGACAAACAGAGCTGCAATCACACAAGCTGTGCACAGGCCCAGGGTCACAGCATGCATGGAGGCAAACTGTGGCATCAGCCTCTCATGATCCCTGTCACTGCAGGTTGTCCCCAGTTGGATTCCTGTTGCCATGCTGTAATCTGCTTCCAGCATCGCAGGAAGCCACCTCCAGCCTTATTCGTGCTGCTGGTGTGAGGCAGCTTTGGGCTGGAAGAAGGCAGGTTTTTGTAAGACTGCTTTTTCATTACTGTTCTTGCTCTTTTGGGGTTAGGAGCCATCTTCTGCTCTCACCTTCCTGTGGCATATGATAAAAAGTCAAACAGGAGTTTGCAGATTTGGGGCAGAACTACTTCTGGTGCCATTAGAAATGTTGAAACTTTTTATTATTTCCTCCCTAGCCCCAGGGAAAACCACTTTAACTTTTCTCCTTCTCTTCCCTTTCTTTGCCTTTCCACACCTGCAGTTCTTCTTCCCTTTGTTTTTCCTTTTTGGAGAGAAGAAATGTCCAAAATATTTTTTTTCTTTTGAAGAAAATGGCAGCTGTGAAATTGAGCCAAGAGGTCCATGACCTCTTCATTTTTCAGATGCTTGACGGCTGCGTCACTCCAGGTAAATGATTGACTCTTCCTGTACCTTTGTTCCCTTCCTCCTGCCTTGGGTTGACCTTTCCTGTCCCCATACCAGGGCCAGGAGCAGACGTGCTCTCTCTCTGCATCACTCCTGGGTGTCATTTTCTAAGAAATGTTTTAATTCATAGAAGTTCTCCTCCTTCTGCAGGTCGTGTCCTGCAGGAGAGGATTCACACCTCCTTTAGGCTGGGAATCCATAAAGCCAGCTCGGCAGTTCATTTGTATTAAGTCAACTTAACCATGACTCCAAAGCTGATCCCTTGGAAAGCCCAAGTACGTGCACAACACCAGGCTCCACATCTGCAAGCATGCCAAGCACATCAACCTCCTCCAACACAAGCGGTTCAAGGTAAAAAGCCCGGAGTGGAGAGGGGAAGAGATTTCAATGCTTCCCAGGATGCGTTCTGCCTGAGGGAAGCTGAAGGCATCTTGACTTTTCTCCTTCATACAGCAATAGCTTATGGCTTTGCAGAATACTCCATGGTTTTATGAGTGGCACCACATAAATGCAAAATAATATCATTACTGTGAAGTCCAGCCTTGTCTCAGTGTGCCATGACCTCATATCTAATTGTGATGAGGTCATTCAACCATTCCCTTTTCAGTGCCTCTGTTCATGCTCTTCTTCCTGCCAGGAGATGAAGAGGTTTACCTGCTCTTGTTTCTTCTAGTCCAAATGACATGTGTGTACCCATGGTTGGAAGAAACCCCTTCTTATGATTGTTGTCCAACTCAAAAGACCTCAGGTGCACCTCCTATCTCAAACACAATTAAAAATATAGTGGCATTGTCTGATCAGTTTTAAAAATTATTTTGCTATTAACAAGTCATGCATGGTGTATCGCTGTAATTTTCTTTCTCACTAATGATGGCAGCCTCGTTAACTGGCTAGGATGTGGCCCACAGGGCTGCTTCCCTTGTGCTGGGTATGTGGGGTGCTGGCAAGACCCATGCTGAATGCCATGGGGGCTGGGAGCCCTTGCCTTTTGGAAGACATGGTACCAAGTTACATGAAAGAAAGAGCAGCAGGGATGAGAGGCAGCTGTTGGTGCTGGAAGCTGTAGGGTGCACTGGGGAGGTGTCAGGAGAATGAATGAAGCGGGTTTGTGGGGTGCTGGCAGGGCAGCTATCCTACCACAGGTACGGCCAAGAAATGGA
This sequence comes from Streptopelia decaocto, assembly GCF_964273445.1. Classification (NCBI taxonomy): domain Eukaryota; kingdom Metazoa; phylum Chordata; class Aves; order Columbiformes; family Columbidae; genus Streptopelia; species Streptopelia decaocto. Next base: position 15,689,257 of record NC_138659.1, read on the forward strand.
TGTGTGCAAGGCTGCCACAAGGGATTTCTGGAGCTGGCTTACACCTGCAAAAGAAGTTGAATGACCTCATCACAATTAGATATGAGGTCACAGCACACTGACTGCTCTGCTTGTCCCTAGGCACACTACAGGATGTTACTGCTGGCCAGAGTATCATGGAGAAGCTGTACCCAGCTGCTATTTTTGAATTCCTCTGTTCTGCAGCTGCTCTAATGTGTGCAACTCTACCAAGAGGCCAAACCCCCCAAACCAACATCATTCCTCCAAAGGAGGGCACTGCAGGGTAGTGTTTTGCAGAGCAGAGATGTGTCCTGTGTTTACTTTTACACCAGCTACCACCTTTGACCTTCCTCTGCTATTTGAACAATTAATTATTTTTACACATGCAGGAGCAGTAACCACCCATGACACTTTCATCCACTACCAGTTTGCTCCAAAAAGCCAGAATTTTAGCCAGCATTTCATGACATTACTACTGCTAGATGTCTTGGGGATGCCAACACCAAGGCCAGCTGCTGGGTGAATATCAAATGAACCTGCATGGTGTCCTGCAGATCAAGCACCACAGCAATTATTTTTGCTTTGCTGGAGAAAGTGCTGCACCCAACAAGGACCAGTTTGCCCACCTAGCCTGCCTCCTGTGGCCCAAAGTTTGCTGAAATGGTGGGAAGCAACAGCATCAGTGTCAGGGGTGCCTGCTCCCCATGTCACATGCCACTGGGGCCAGGATCTCTGCCTCTGTATGGGTCAGTAAATACTTGTTTCCTAGAAATTCCTCACTGATTAAGGGCAATGAGCCAGGAGAGCCTGAGCTGACCCAGTGCTCACAGCTGGCCCAGCTATTTTAGGGCAAATGAGGATGGGAAGCACAAGTAAGCATCCAGCTCTGCCTGGTTTGCATCAGCATCACAGTGTGCAGGGACCCATAGACTGATGCATTTGCTATGTTTTTCTTTCAGACTACAGTCATCAGGATTAAAAAAAATAAATACCAGGACTTCTCAACCACCTGCCACTGGGTTGTTGTCACCGAAACTAATGGAAGGGAGGAACTGGCCATTTTTGATGCTGTGATGGTTGGTGTCAGTCACCAGATACATCCATGTGTCCTGCTGGAGTCCATGTGAGGTAAAAGCTGTTTATGGAGTGCTGCTAGAGGCACATGTATAGAGGAAGGGTGAACAAGCTGCATGTGTACCAGATGGGGAAGTCATTTGCAGGATAATACCAGCCAAGCAGCTGTAAGGTGGGAAGCCAGGAGGTGCTGGCACCTGGGACTCAGCCTGTACCTACTTCACTGGAGGGGGTGAAAGCAAAGCCTTCAGCCTGTCTTTGGCTGGAAGCAAATGGAAGTTTGTTATGAGGGTTGGAAAGGTACCATCCTGCATGGTTTGGGGAAAAGCAGAGGAACAGCCCAAATGCTCAGCCAGCACCATCCCCTTCCATCAGCATGGGGCTACAGCCGGGCTACGGCAGCGTCCTTGGCTGTTGACACAAATGTTGCATGGCACGAGATGGATGATTCACTGCTATTGGATTATTCCTCCTTAATGCCTCACAAAACGAGGCTTATACCTTTGAAAATATATCACAGCTGTTTTTGCTTGTGTTTCTGGTTTCGTGGGTAAAACCCAGAACTGACGCTATTCCTGGAGACCATGCTGCTGTTCCTGGGAGCCAGTGCAGGAGGCAGGTGATGCAGACCCATGGTCTCCAGCTGGGTTACCAAGCTGCTCAGACACTTCTCCGGAAAACTCCACCTAACTCCTGAAAGGGTGGCTGCAAGAAGAGGCCATGGTAGCTGCTTCCCCACTTTCTTACCAGCTCAGTCCCTACTGCAGTTGGTTTTTGGAGATGCTGGCAAAATCTGACCTGGTGTGCAGAGCAGGTGTTACCATCTAGGTTTACTGCAAAAAACAAAGCTGTTTGTAATCCCAGCTTTTTTTCTGTCTGCATCCCTGACATTTTGCAGCAACAGTGTTGCATGTCTCCTATGTGTGGCATTGGGAAATAGGGTGCTGGGAGATGGTTTCTGAGCTTGGGGGTCTGAGCTGGTCCCATCACTGTGTGACGCTATATTTTACAGGGAGGAGCACACGTTCCTGGCTCCACTCCTCTAGCCAGTCTTTAAATGTCTGCCAAAAAATAACATGGCTGTTTTGCAATACTTAGCACACAGCAGCTCCCATTTCTGCTGTCTCAGCAGCAAGACAATGGTCAATAGTTCTTACAGGCCGTTTACATGCTCTCCTGAAAACTTACGTTTACTGCATTCGTTCACTTCTCACAGCTGTTTTTTTTTCAAGCACAGATGTTTCTCATGAGTCGCCTGAGCTCAGGCAATGGCAGCTCTGTAATGCAGTGGTCCTGAAGAAAGCAATGAAATGAAGCCCTCAGCTCAGCCCTGGCTTCTCCCAATACATATAATCTGCCACGTCCCCATGACCAAAGTCTGGGTCCCAGCACCCTGGGATTTTAGGTTGTACCAAAAGTTGTGCTGAATATTGCAGTTCAAGGCTCCTGCAGCCCTGGACATTCCTTCCATCTCTTCTCCTTCCAGATATTGAGAAGTTCAAGGGCCAATATTTCCATAAGACCCCTGAGGGGTGTGAAGTGAAGACAATTTTGGCATTGGGTCTGGGGAATCTGTGGTTTGACATGGCAATGGGGCTCTCCCTATAGGCCAAGGAGGTGGTGGACCCCTCCCGAACAGAGGGTACGGTCCCTGCTGGATGGTCAGTCCATGCCTTTCCATATGTCCTGAGGTCACCTCCTGGAGCTAGCTCCCTGTTTGGCAACACTGCGATCTTTCAAAACATCTTCAAGGAAAAAAGGCACAGCAGCGATTATCAGAATTATTGTGAAACAGAGCTTGAAAATTCTGGTTTATGTGTCCTGCAGAACAACAGCACTTTGGGCCACACTTTCTCTTTAAATAAGAGGAAAACATATTTTTATTGTGTGTTTGCTATAATGAAATTTTTTGTGGTTTGTGACTGATGTGTTACAAGCAGGTCATTTCACCACGAGGGCTATGGCCCAGTCCCACACTGCATGTATTTCTGAACACAGGGGATGGAGGATCTGATGCCTGGGAAGACAGGTCAGATGTCTTGTTTCCAGTCCTGACCAAGCCATTATTACTCTCTGGATACTAATGCTTCCAGACAGAGGATGTTTTGTTGTTGTTGTATTGTGGAATTGATTACATATTTTGCCACATGATCAAAACCATGGGAGTCTTTCAGCTAAGGAGAAGGCTGGGCTGTCAGGCAGAAGCACTGGAGAGCCTGTATTGCTTTAGAAAAGACAGATACGAGGTGGCTGGTCTTAGGATTTGACTGTCCCAGGTCTGAGTAAGATCAAGATATTAATTAGGAGCAGCTATTGCCAGGTTATTCCACACATCACAGCTCCTGTTCCCAGACCCATGTTGTATGGATTAAATCAGAGGTCCCAGGCTTTTTTCTTTCCATCCCCCCAAGGTCAATGTGCCCCTTCTCCTTTCAGTCAGAGGGGATAGAAGTGGCAGAGCTTGGCTCACAAGCTCCCCAGCAACATTGTGCCTCCTTGCTGCACCTTTCTGTGAACACTGGGTTGTTGTCTCCTCTCATGCCATCAGTCCTTTCAACTATTTGCATGCTGGCTGCCTTGGCCACCGTGATCTAACCTCCTCAACTGTGATCTCATCAGCTGGGTGAAGTTCTCAGAGAAATAATCCAAAACTAGGACCCCTGCAGAACAATTTCCTCTTTAAAAATAATTCCCAAAATATAAATTGGAAACACCAGCTGGTGGGGCTAATCTTCGGTAGTGCTGAGCAGCCCCAAGACCCCAGGACCACCTGTAAGTGCTCAGACCAAGGCATTGGCCAATCAGAGCTCCTCTTATAAATTTAATCCATCAAGTTCCCATTTAAACTGATGGAGAGGAGATGTTGCAAATTCTCCTTTATTATCTCCAAATGTTGTCAGCTTGTCTCTGCTGTGGAGATAAAAAAAAACTTGACAGCCACTTCAAAGGCAAGTATAAGGTTGTGTGGGAGGTGCTGGAGTCTGCATCACCACAAGTTTTTAAAACAGGTGAATGAAACAAGGTGGTAAAGGTCAGTTAGAGATGCTCTGGTGGAGAGGATGGGTCAGATGTTCATGAGGTCTCTTTCCATCTTGTCTCCTAGGGTCTGGTGAAGCTGCCAGAGGCGAGAGAAGGCCTGCCAGCTGATGTGACCTAGTGCAGTTCTTCAGTGCCTGTGCTGGCTCCTTGGCAAGGTACTTCTGAGTGGTTTGAGAGTAACATCTTGCTTAGTGTTGGGGGGTTTGTTCATTAAAAAAAAAATATTTTCTGGAAATAGGCGCACAAAAGTGCTCTGAGGTGGAAGGCTGGGGTGGTGTAGGAGCACATATCTGTCTGAATTAGGAGTGCTGCTGCATCCCTGTGCCAGGGGACAGGAATGTCAGCCATGAGCATGCCTCTGCTCAGTATGGTCTTGGAGGGTTTGCAGGAATCAAAAGTATTCAAACTACCTGGTCTGGGAGCGTGGTCAATATTTACAGGAAGGAATCCATGGCACTGACTGAATTTTTGAAAACACTTGAATGCTGATGGGTGACTTCATGTGGCAGGAAGGGGCCTTCTGGACAGGATTTGCATGTTTTAAACATGTGCTCTCCAGGCTGCTTTTCCTTATGGTTATTTGCTTACAAGTTACCTTAACTGTCCTCCTGTTTGCTCTGACAGTCTCTTCTGTGGTTATGTTTTATTACCTGTGAAATGACAGAGGCAGACCCCAAACTCCTGAGGTTTGGCTCAGAAGTGATGGGGAGGGTCTCGAGACCTTCTTAGTGCTGCATGTTATTCAGGGTGCATCTCCCATGGTGCTTGGAGTGTATGTGTTGATCTGCTTTGAGTCCCAGTACAAAGACATAGTGAGCAAGGGAAGGTGTATGTGTCCATCAGGGTTGTTCTTGTGAAGATTTTTGGGTAGTTGTCTAGGAAAACTCTTAATTGTACATTTTTAAACCCTCAAACCCAAGAATTTTAAAACTGCAGCTCTGTTGGCTTAATTAATGCAATAGGAGGCAACAGATTTAACAATCAATTATTCCTTGACAAAGTCTTCAGGCTACATGCCTGGAAAACACATTGGCTTATTATTAAATCAGGTTAAACTTTGCCAAGTGTGTTGGAGTAAGACACTTGTGCCCTCCCTAGCAAGCAAATCCCATTTCCTATAGCACCTGCTGCAGCCCATGTCTGCTCCACCACATCCTTTGGGTCTCCTTAACAGCAATGTCTCTTCAAAGGTTTCATGAGGAGTTTAAGCTATGGAACACACCTAGCTCTGATTGAAAAAAAAAAAAGACAGCTCTGCCCGTGTTCATCACTGTTTGCTGCAGTGTTTCAGTCTCCTTTATGTGCTGGAGATAGTAAAATAAGTAGCAAAATAGTCCCTGGTGCTTGGGGGAGCAGTTTTGGGTTTGTTTTTTGGGGGTGGGTTTTTGGTGGTTGCTTTTGTTGAATTTTTTTTAAGGAGGAAATTGACTTTTGGCCTTGGGGCCAAAGCACAAGTAATTTTTTCAGGGCCAAAAATCCAGGCTCTAAGAAATGGGGAGGAAAATACATTTTTCCCACCAGCAGCTGCTTGCAGCCTCCATTCACCTCATGCATTGACATATCCTGCAGCCCCGTGGGAGGCAACAGCCATCTTCAGGCTGACTCGCATCCATGTGCATTGAAGAAACGGTGATTAAAGCTTTCTGGTCAGTAAGGGGAGGCAGTGATAATATTGGAGAGGGCAAAATCAGTTGTTTCACTGACGAGCCCAGACCTCACGTTCCATCAGTTTCTGAGCACATGTGGCAGCAGCGGCTGATTGGTGGTGAGAGTACCCTGCTTTGCTCAGAGACTGGCTTAACAAGAAAATCCACTGCTTTTTTTCTTATCCCCCTTCACCATGACACACACCAAAAGCTGCTGGCACAAGCCTAGAAAGAAGCAAAGTGGGTTGTGCTCAGACTTGTCTGTACATAGTTCTGCCCCTCGTTGACTTAAAGTGTTATTTTAAACACTGATGATAAAACTGGTGCCAGAGTTTTGCAGAGAAGGTGTATTTCTCATCTGATTAAGACTGAATGGATATATTAAGTTTCTCTTTCCCTCTGCTTTAAGGATAAAGAGCCTGTTGCAGACCCCAGGCTTGCACCATGGAGTTTAGCTTCTCAAGGGAAGAAGGGACTGGCCAGTGAGACACATGAACATTCTGTTCCCAGCTCTTGTCCTGAGCCACCACTGGCTATTTGCTTCTTCTGACTCTCCCCATGGTCCCCTATGACTGATACACCCCCAGCATGTAATGGGGCTTGTGTCCCAGCATGTCAGGATGTGGACAAAACCACTGTTCGGTGTCCCAGGCTAGGCAGAGGGAAGGTGGTAAAACAGTCCTCCAAATTACATGCCCTCACTTGGCCTCATGCTATCCCTCAGTGAAAGCCCATATTCCCCAGCAGTTTGTGTGTGATACTGGTAGCAGGACCTCCCTTCCCCCAAAACAGGGGTGGCAGCAGATCCTGCTTGCCCAGAAATAGGGACAGTGACCTCTGCAGCAGTGTCTGCTCCTGTCTTCACAATGACAGAAATTCAGGAAGACTGGCCCCAGGGTACAAAGGGATGCTCTAAAGGAATGCCAGGCCATGAAGGCTTTTTCTAGCCCTGAGAACATATGAAAACCCACTGATGTGTTGTCTGTTCCGTCTCTGCTGTGCACAGGCTTTCCCTGGAGAGAAGCTGCAGAGATGATTCCCTGGTGTACTGGGATGCCATCCCCTGCAGTACCAGCAGTAGAGGTGAGTAAAGCAACCAGAATTTCCCTGTGTGTTTCCAAAGGCTTTTCAGTGCCCAGGGCATGAACACACATGTGCGTAATTACAGTAATTACCTCCTTGCTATCACAATGTCCATCTACACTAATACTTTTTTCTGCGTACTTGGTTCAGACCACCTCAGGGGGTGTTTGCAGAGAGGAACAACACAGATCTGAGGCAGATCCCAGGAGAGCTTTAATCCCAGGGCACTGGGGCTTTGGAGATGTTTCTACCCTAGACTCATGTGGTACCACTCACTGCATCTCATCCTGCGCTTCCAGACTTGGCTCCTCATCAGGGATGGTCAGAGCCACCACTGGTGTAAGCAGCTGCAGTAAAAGTATCTGGCCCTATTTCTGTGCCAGTAGCTCACCTACACCAAAATACAACTTGTTCTTTTGGAAAACTTCCCTGAACTGCTGTCCCAAAAGCACTAACACCACTCCTGGGAAGCTGCCAGTGTCCCTCTCACTGTGAGTCACTCGGATGCCTGCTGGGAAACTCAGAAAAGCAGGAGCAGATAAAGAACAAAATATTTGCCTTTGTGGATTTCCTAGTCTGTTGTACTGAGTGTTGGCAAGTATTTTGCAGGTGCAAAGTTTTGTGCATCTGGAGAAGAGTCCAGTGGGAGTAAAGCTGTAGATGTAGCTTGTGCAAACCCCAACAGCATCAAAGATGTGCAAGGCTTGTTGCCCAGTAATGACGTCCCACTGGCCTGGGAGAGCAAAATCCGAATGTTTCTTCACGCTGCTGACAGTGGTTTGAAACCTGAACTCGAATGAGTTTGATTTCACAGACTCCAGCCCCTGCAAGCACATCACTTTAGGCTGCTGCTCGTGAGCTTTGCTGGAGCATGGCTGGCACAGCCAGCTCCAGACCGGGCTTGTGCTCTGGATCCAATGAGGTCAAACCGAGGAGCATCAGGCAGAAGCAGTGGGAAGTCCTGGAGCAGGGGGAGCCCAAAAAGGCTGATGAATCCTCCTGGGTGATGTAGATGGGTGGCAGCCCAGGCTGCTGCACTCCCAGCAGTGCCTCAGCACAGGAGTGGTGAGTTCTGCCCCTCCACAAGCAAAACACAGTTTGCTCAAGTGCCTGGGTTGCTACAAAGCTCAGCAGACTTTTCCTATGGCTGATTACATTCCTTGTTACCAATGTGCATCCTATTTCCACTTCTAGTTTCAACTCCCGTCTACAGCCCATCTCGTGCCTCTGCAGATCTGAACGCAGGCTGGGAGCAGGTGACTCCGTTGGACAGAGCTGCTTTATTTACCACTGTCTGTTCCACAAGACCTTGCATGGGGTTTTTCTCCCCACTTTCTTATAGCTTCCTTGGTTATTCAAGCTGCTTAAAGAGCTGATTTAAAATCTGGGCCCATCGCTCTGAGAGTGCATTTGTCAGTGACATGGACATGCCTTGATGGAGCATGCAGCTTTTATCACGTCCCCTGCAGTCACACTGCAGAGCCTCACTCCCATGGCACAAATAGCACTTTTTTTTTTTTTTTAAACACTGTTTTTCCTGAAGAGCCAGTGCTCTGTCAACTTTCTATCCATGGCCTCTGTATCGAGCTATATTCACATGCAGAGATTTCTCACCAGTCACCCCTAATAAGTTAAGTAGCTGGAGGGAAAGCCCTGTCTAAAGGCACCCTTGTCCCCTTCCTTTCCATGATCATTTACTCCAGGAGACACTTGGGCAGGTGCTGTGTCCTGCATTGATATTTCAGCTAACATTTCCACTTTCTTTGTGCTTAGGACCTTTGCACGCTGATGTCTGTGGCCATTTCACACTCTCCCAATTTGCATGGGGAGCCTCCTGTACATGTGGTTAATGGCAAAATGCAGCCTTCACATCCCGTGAGCAGTGACCAGAAAACCATCTCTCTCTTTTGGAAGGGGTCCTGGGTGCAAAGTTCTGCCAAAACCGCACTGTCCACTGGCTGATTTGTCTCACTTTTGGAAGGCAGCCGTGAGGCAAGTGAGAACATTTCCTAACTGGAGCTCCCCTCGCACACACTGGTCCTCCTTGCACAACCACTGGACACATCTGGACCACTCTGGTCTCTCCCACCCCCTCGATTCACTTTAGGAATCACCAGCCAGGCTGTCCGGCTCACCCCGTGTTATAGTGTGAGAGTCCAGCAGCTCCTCCCAGTGCAAACCCAGGTTGTGCAATCACCGTGGGAGTGGGGTGGCCGTGCTAGAGCGGCGGGAGCTGCCCGCCCGCCCCTGACTCTGCCAAAGCCCCACGTCTCGCCTATAAATCAGGAGCAGGAGAGGTTCTCCGTGAAGCTGCAGGACAGAGCACAGACGGCCAAGGCTGGGAGGTAAGTGTCCACGGGGGTGTGAATCTTTTCCATCCCTCCCTGCTCACGCGAGCACCTTGCAGCACAAGACTGTTGAGCTCAGCTGCTATGAATACTTGCAGGGATGATATGGAAAGTGTGGCAGCACCAGGCTTGGGGTGGCCAAGGCAGTGCTTTTGGTATGTTATTTCTAGCTTCTCTGCAAAAGGGTAGGGGATTAAACAGCACACATAGCTGGGAGGTGTTTGTGTTAACTTCCACCCAATTGGGGAAAAAAGGAAGCAAACCAGTGAACCAATAAGCAGCTTATATTATCACATTTTTCATTTAAAAAGGAAAAAGTCCAGTTGTCGTTCCAAACTTGGGAAGCAAAGTATTCTTTAGGTGTTGCCTTTTTATTGAAAGTTGAAGTTGTTCATGGGGAATTTGTTGTTTTGTAGGAAAAAAAAAATGCATGCAACCCTATTTTCCTACAGAAAGCTTTTTTTCTGGTGAATGCACCATGCCTTTTGTCTGGTAGATTCTGAAAGTGCTTCTCAGAGTGGAGGAGCTGGTGCCACCCGGCTGTTGTGCTGTCCTGTTATGTGGAGTTAATAATTCAGTGGAGCAGGGGACTCACCAGCAGTGCTGGGGTTAAACCAGGGGTTGTAACAGCCCCCCGTGGGCACCTGTGTGATGGCCCCTGCATGGGCAATGTCCAGTCCGAGCTATTGCGCATGGGCATCATCCCTTGCTTCATTGCCCTGCAGTAGCAAGAAGGGTTTGGGTCTGTCATTCCCCCTGCAGCTCTGGGGGCCTCAGAGGGCTGGATGTTGACCTGGGGGCTGCTGTCTTTTGAGCCCTGGGCTCAAGTCGTCTGTAGCCCTGCAAGTCTGTCTGTCTAGCCCAGACCTCCTCAGCAGGGTGGCTTTGGGAGACAGACACAGAAACATCCCTAAAGGCAAGGTGTGCTACATTTGCAGCCCCTGCGCTGGCCTTGGTGGCCATGTCAAAGTCACCAGTGTCATCCCTGGGGATGGGGGACTGGACTACAGTCAATGATGCAGAGGCTGAGTAGTCCTGGTGCACATTTCATTTTCTTTTCTAAGAAAGGCAGAGGCAGCTCTCCAAAAATAACATACAAATGTTTGCTGGGCTGATAAGGGGCCATAGTTTAAACACAACTTGTAAATAAAAACTGGCAGTGATTCATGGCTTAACTACATACTTTCAAAGCGCATTTCCACAGCAACTGCAGGGTTTCAAAAGCAGCCTGGCGAGCATACTGTAAAAGTGGATGCATTTATTTTAAAAATTTAAAAAGAAAAATGGAAAAAATTAAGATTTAAAGATATTTAATCTAACTTGTAAGAGCCCAGAATACTGGTAAAGGGAATGAAGGCTTGGGGGTGGCATACAGAGAAATCCCCTATAGAGGTCATGCTGGCAGCTGCTCCCTCAGAGTGTGGTGACCATCTGCAGGTTTTCCCCCAGGTTCAGCTCTGTTCACAGCTCGGGATTCCGCCAGAGGCAGTGAGGATGAGAGTGGCAGTGGTGGGTGCGGGTGTCAGCGGGCTGACAGCCACCAAGTGCTGCATGGATGAGGGGCTGGAGCCCACCTGCTTCGAGCAGAGCCAGGACATTGGGGGGCTCTGGCGCTACACGGTGAGCTGGTGGCACCCATACCCCTTCCCACGGGACCTGCAGTTTTGTGGGCTGGGAACCGGGTTGAGCTGGGCTCCAGCGGGAGGGGCAGGGGAGGTGGGGGTTTGCTGGGTGTTGCCCTCTCCCAGCTGCACCCCCCGAGACCAGGGGAAGGGGAGTGGGAGGGACGGTCCCCGCCCCGAGGTGCTGGACTAATGCACCCTGGGGTGCCATGCCAGGAGCACATCGAGCCTGGCCGGCCAAGCCTCTATGCATCAGTCATCAGCAACAGCTCCAAGGAGTTGTCGGCATTCTCTGACTTCCCATACCCTGAGGACTTCCCCGTGTTCCTGCCCCATGCCAAGCTTCTGGACTACCTCCGGCGCTATGCTAACCACTTCGGCATCATGGAGCACATCAAATTGGGGGTGAGTGATGGATGCCCCCATGCTCCACCGCTCCCTGCACATGCTGGGTGCCAGTGGTGACTCCACTTCACTTCCACATTCCAGACCACCGTTGTAAGCATCCGGAAACGCCCCGACTTTGCCACCACGGGCCAGTGGGATGTGGTCACGGAGGCTGACGGGAAGCACACATCATACGTCTTTGATGCTGTTATGGTTTGCACTGGCAATTTCCCTGAACCAACCATCCCCCTGCACAGTTTTCCTGGTAGGCTACATGGCTCCCTGTGGTTATCTGCTTCCAGAGGCTGCAGGAAGAAGGATTAGTGGTTCTTCAGGGAACCTTTCCTTGTCTTGCTTCTGCTTTTCAAACCTCCTGGTATGGACAGCAGCTTTGCTTCAGCAGCTTTGTTTTTGCAGGCACAGGTCACTTCAGAGCAAATTTCCAAGGTAGGATGGTTTAGCCTTAGCTAAACTGTCCACACAATATGCAAGATGAGGCAAGGTCCTCTCAGTAATGCTCCATCATCTTTGGCAGGGCTGTATTCATCACTGCTGTGATGAATCTCCACAGTTGTCTGTGCTGAGAAGGTTGCATTGTCATCAGTGTTATCAAGTGCTTTTGAAGGTGCTTATAGGACACCAGGTCTGCAGGCTTTTCTGAACCTCTGTGTCCCCATCTTGTAGAGGCTGAATCTGGAAACTGCACCAGCACAGTTCTTGTGTAATACGTAACTGTCTTCCAAGACGCACCCAGCATGTTTGTTCCTGCTCGCTGCCATGCAGGGATGCACGAGACCCCATTTTGGAGAGGAAGCACCTATTTTGTGTGTGGGGGATGGAGGGCTGGACCTCCCCTCGTCCCCAGTGGCCAGCAATTGCACCTGCACCACTCGCCATGTGGATTGCTTCTATGCCAGAGCTCCCAACAAAACCTGCAAATGCTCAAGTAATTCAAAGCTTTGCTTCTTTTTCCCCTAAGGCATCAAGAGGTTTAAAGGCCAGTACTTCCACAGCCGGCAGTACAAGCGTCCTGATGTGTTTAAGGGGAAGCGCGTCCTTGTGGTTGGCATGGGCAATTCGGGAGTAGACATCGCAGTGGAGGCCAGCCATGTAGCCACAAAGGTACCACTGCACAGGCACCGCGGGGATGTGGGGAGGGTGATGCTGGGGGCAACACCTCAGCCTGCCATTGCTGCAGGGAGAGCAAGCTGGGTTTATCCTGCATGGTGTCCAAACAGTATTTCTGAACCTGCATTTCTTACTCAAAAACCTACCCTGAAAGAAAGGTGGTTGTTCTCTCCTGTTTCACCTCCATCTCCAGCTGCTGGGAGTTCTTAAGGATGCTGCTGCTTTTTCATTCCATGGCTGCCTGCACTGTGCCCTCCCGGGGTTACTTTATAAAGGCAAAGCAGCAAACTCATCCCCCCAAATTGCTGATTCTCTGATCTCTCCCAGGTGACTGTTAGCACCAGACGAGGTGCCTGGGTGCTCGGCCGTGTGTTTGAACATGGCTACCCATGGGACGTGGTTTTCAACACCCGCCTTATGAGCCTGATCAGAAATAACCTCCCTGCACCTCTTGCACGGGCATTGATTGACTACAGCGTGAACAAGAGGTTCAATCATGAGAACTATGGACTTCAACCAGAAAAGAGGTACTTCTTGGTGGCTCCCATCCCACACGGTGTCACAGGGCTAGTGCTGCACACAGGGAGATTTCCAACAGCCAACATCAAGCAATGCCCAGACTGGGGTGATATCCAGTGGGGAGTTTGTAACCCAGGGGTGGAAGATAAGGGTGAAACATGTTGGTGTTTGGAGGGTGGGGAGGTATGGCTGTTTGCTCAGACCAAGTGACACCCAGAGGCTGGAAGGCTGGAAGGCCCAGGGGAAGGAGTGGGGGCACTACAGGGCTTGTTCATGGTCTTCAACACTCAGATCCCTTGGCTCTCTGCAGCTGCCTGGTGCGTGAGCCCGTGTTGAATGACGACCTTCCAAGCTACATCCTGACAGGGAGGATCACCATCAAGCCGGGTGTCAAGGAGTTCAAGGACAACTCAGTTGTTTTTCACGATTGCCCTGAGGAGGAGCCCATCGATATTGTTGTCTTCTGCACGGGCTACGATGCTTCCTTCCCATTCCTAGAAGAAAAAATTGTCAAGGTGGAAAACAAGCATGCATGCCTCTACAAATACGTGTTTCCAACCCACCTGCAGAAGCCCACCCTGGCCGTCCTTGGGCTGATCAGGCCATTGGGAGGCATCATGCCTGTGATGGAGATGCAAGCACGCTGGGCAACCCGTGTCTTCAAAGGTAGGAGAGCAAATGTGAGCTCTCCCGTGTACCAAAATGCAGTTCAGACTGGATACGTCTTGTCCCCTTCATGTACCAAGAGGAATTACAGTCCTTGGGGACTCTGAATCTCACTTCAAAGTGGGTGATGGAGCATTTCTGGGGCTCAGACTTCCCAAGTTATTTCACTTCCGCTGAGATACAGCAACATGAGTGCACGCTTGGTCCAAGCAATGTGCAAGTTCACAACCTTTACCTGAAATCACACTTTTTTTTTTTTTTTTTTTCCTGTTAAGCTGATGCTTTTAAGCTAATGCTTTACTCTACCTGTGGCAAGCCAAGAGTGGGTGCTCCATTCCTTACTGTGACTTGGCAGATGTGCAGTCCTGCACCCAAGCCTGCAAACTATGGTTAAACTAGGTTATTCAAGACAGTATTTTCTTTCTAAAATATGTTAGAAGTCAGAGCACAGAGGTTAATATGTAAACCTGGATGCACAAGTAAGGATTGTCTTTAAGGTACTGTGGGGGATCCATCCTGGCAGAATTCACTGCTCTTTAAGGGACAGGGTGGTTTGTCTACAATGACTGGCAGAGAAGAAAAGTCCTATTGCCCCGCAAGAGGATTATTTATAATTATTGGGGTGAGGAAAAACTACTTGGTGGTTGTTGTTGGGTTTTTTTGTTTGTTTTGGTGCTGTTTTGTATTGTTTGGGTTTTTATATAAAAATAATAATAGGATCCTCTGGCTGGGCTGGCATGGAAGGCTGTATCAAGGCTCCTCCACAGAGCCAGGGGAAGCTCTGGTGTTTGTCTTTGGGATTATCCTCTCTGGGGCTATCGTGGCCCATCTCACCTCGCATCATCTGCCTGTGCCCTGACAGCACAAATCTGTGAAAGCAGGAAAAAGTGTGGGTGAACAAGAAAAAAAAGTGTGGAGGGCTGTTCTCTGGCAGAATTACCACTGTCAAGCTAAATCTGAACAATGAGGCTTTCCTGCCCTCCTGGGGAAGGGCTTCCCATGTTTTGCATCACTGAACAAATTCACAAAGCCCTCCAGGAGTTAACTGCTGCGGAACACTCTTCTCTCTCTTCTAGGCTTGTGTCAGTTGCCGCCTCAGTCTGTGATGGAGAAGGAAGTAAATGAGAAGAAGAAAAACCAAGTGAAATGGTAAGCCATCCTCCCAGAGCCCCAAAGGTTTTTTTGTGGATTGAAGAGCCCCTCGAGTTTGGGGGGGAACAACACACAGTCTCACACTCTGCAGCTGCTCCCTGCACATGTAGCGGAGGTGAGGGGGGGATACTGAGATCCAGCCACTCCTTTATTTACTTGCACTGAGCCAATGTATTCTTTGATTTGATGCTGATATTTTGCCTGTTCATGATGGGAATAAATTAATTCAGAGTAGTTGAGGCTAACCCTTGATTAGGAGTTGGGGAAGTGTGCCAGGGTCCCCAGGGACTGAGAGATAAAATGGCAGAGAAATTACTGGTAATAAATGCAAAGTAATTCAGCAGGGGAAAAAAAAAAAAGGCAAGCCAACCCAAGGCATACTCACAAATAGTCTCACATCTCAGCACAGAGATCTGAATCACTGTGAATAGGTGCCTCGGCACATGGTTCATGGGCAGGCAAAAGGTGGAATCAAATGCTAAGAAATATTAGGAGATGAATGAGACAAAACCAGGAAAGTGGGCAATATCTTAATCCATGATTCACCCAGATTGCTATAGTAGAAAAGGTATAGAAGAGTGAAATATAGAATTGCACAGAACAATTGCAGTATAATACAAGGCTAAACAGGTGAACGTGGGGCATGAAATGGTAAATTCTGCAAAGATGAAATGGAAGCAATTCTTCAATTCACCACGCATTTATTTTTTACATACTCAATGGAAATGATTGCAAGGGAAACTAAAGGATCCTGCCTTTCTCATGCTGCACGTGAGAGTAAAGAGAAAACTATTAAAAAATTAAAAAAAAAAAAAAAAGGAGAGAGAAAGGAAAAAAACTGGTTTCACAAAGTCTTTTAGAAAAGGTCCACCAAGGTGAAGATGTGGCCCGATGCAACTTGTCAGTGATGAAGTGACAGACCAATGTTTTCTTCTCCGATTCCTTAAGGTTTGGCCTGACCTTTGATGAAGTCCTCAAAACCGAGTGGCTGGCCTACCTGGACATGCTCGCCTCCTTCATCGGTGCCAAGCCCAGCGTGCCGCGGCTGCTGTTCCGAGATCCTCGGCTGGCACTCACCGTTTTCTTTGGCCCCTGCACCCCTTACCAGTACCGTCTGGAGGGCCCTGGGCGCTGGGAGGGTGCACAGCAGGCTATTCTCACCCAGTGGGACCGGATCCTGAAGCCCACCAAAACGCGAGTCCCTGCCAGCACTTCCAGCCCTTACCCTCCTCTCCTGATTGTGATGGGGTTTCTCCTGCTTCTGGCTGCGCTGTATTTTGGCTTCCCGTAGATTTTGGAGCTTGTTTAGGTTGTTTTCTTGATGTTATCTCAGGTTAGGCAGCTCCACAGGGTTCCATGGGACATCGGGAAAGGGATTTCAGCAGATCACAAGGTTAAAACTTCAACCAGCAGCACAAACTTCTCTCTGCCCCAGCTCACCACCAAGAACAGCTCTGCAGATCCGACGAGCTGGGGATGGCAGCCTCTCCCCAGCTTTTATGGCCCCTCTGCTGCTCTCCTGCCACGAGCAGAGCATGGCTGTGTGGCAGGGCTATGCCTGGACCAGACTGGCCAGGAGGCAGCAGGGACACCACCAGCAAAACTGGCTTCGGGTGTCACAACCAGAAAGAAGGATGAGTGTCCAACCCTGCCCCAAATCAGCCGGTATTTGAGGTCTGTAGTTCAGCAAGCAGTTATCTGGGCTGGGTAATGCAGATCAGGCTGTCCTTTCTTCCAACCTTAAGCCCTATGAGCCAAAAATCCCAGTTTGGGTTTAATGGGTGCACCTTTCCAGCAAAGGGGCCCTGGCTGGTACCCTTTGAGGCTAAGCAGTCCCAGCTCTGCTTCCCCGTTCTCCTCACCACCAGGCAATTATGGGGCTTTGTTTTGTGCACAGAGAGACTTTTAATCAATAAAATTTCAGAAGCATGTTGCAAACTGCTGCCTTGCTGTCTCCCTGTGTGCATGGGAAGAACTGGTGGGTCCCATGCCTGGGCTGGGACCATGTCAGCAGGTGCCATGGGCAACCCACAAGCCTGGGGCTGCAAGGGCTTTCATTGACCACCAAAAATCAGGCTGCACTGTGCACCACGTCCCCCCCTCCATGCTATCTACTGCAGTGTGGGCAAAGGGAATGTGCTTTGCTGACTTCCCAGGGATGCAAAGTGAGCGCCTGCCCAGCACAGGCAGCATGTCGGGGTCAGGTCAGGACAAGCCTGAACTGCTGCCAGGGCTGGGGCAGCGGCGAGCTGCAGCGTGGGAGTGCTTGTAAGCATCGCCCCCTTGGGATTACAGTCTGGATTTCCACTCCGCACCGCTGCGGGGAGGTTGAGAACTTTCTGCCAGCACATTTGAGCAGTGCAGGGGAGCGCGAGTGTAAAGGTCAGTGGTGCAAAAGCCACGGTGAGCTGCCTGGACTTCAGTCTTTCTTTAAATCTGCAGCTAGAGAAACTCAAAGCGAAGTTTGGCTGAAGCCTGAGCAGCGAAGACGCATCACTGCCCCAACAAGGTTTGCTCCTTGCTTCTCTCTGTCTGGGTTTTGCAGGCTTTGAAAGTGGGCAGGCAGCTCCCCGGGGTTTTGGTGTTCGCCACCAGCTTTGCTTTGCTGCTGGCAGGGAGAAAATGGGTGTCATGGGGACAATCTGAGTGAAGCCATCTGTAGGCAGCACTGGGTAAGAGAGGTGACTTTATTTCTGCAGGCACATGTCTGCCCTTTCCTAAAGCCAAGGGAGGCTTTGGAAAAAGGGGTTGGGTGAGTGTTGGTTTGTCCTGCCCTGTTCCTGCACATCGAGGAGCAGCTCAGGCTGCGAGCAACTGGCAGCCAATCCAACTTTGGATTCAGGAGGGCTGGGGGGTTGCATCCCTCTTGTATTTCACTGCATTTCTGCAGTTTCCTCCAGCTCCTCTTCAAGTTAACTTGCTCTTTTGACACAAAACCAGGTTTAAAAAAGTTACAAATGACTCTTCTTTCAGGCTTTGCCACAGGAGTGTTTGTTATCTAATCAAAGTTCACGTGGGTTCATTTTTTTCCTAGTTTCTTTGCTTTCCAGTTGGGCTCAGTGCAGCTCGGTTTACACACCCCAAGCTTTGAGTTCCGCCCATTTATAACCTGCGTTTCCTGGCTTTCCTAGCTTTTGTATATGCTGTAATCCCAGCTGCACTTTCACAGTGTCTGACTTCTGAATCGTTGCGCTGTGTTCCTGCTCAATCAGGCATCAGGCACACAACACAAGAACTGTTTGTTTTGGGAAAAAAAAAAAAAAAAGCCATTTAATGGGAAATTAAAAATGAAAGGGTGAAAACAAGCCAGTTTAGCTGAAAGCATTTCTTGAAAAGGTTTCAGGAGGTTCACTTTGTGCAGGCAGAAGTGGATAGCTGCAAGCCCCTTCCCCTTTTTTGCATGCCCTTGTTTGGGCCAGGAAAGGGAATAAATAGAAGCAGCAGTGTGAAGAGGTTTAAAAGTGCCTTGTTTTCCCCTGCCTGCAGGAGGGGAATTGTTGAGCCCTTGATTTAGCACAGCAGGAAGGGTAATGAGCAGCATCTGTCTGTAATGCTTGAGTCAGGAGCAGGTGATGGCTTTTTCCAAGGACAGTTCTCCTCCATGGACACCTGCAACCAGAGAAGACAAAGGGTGTTTTCCCAGGGATGGGGTGAAGAGACTGGTGTTTTGCTAATCCCTGGGCTATTCCATTTCCAGGTGCTCACACACCAGCCTGTTGCCTGCTGCGGGACAGCATGGTGCGGCGCGTGGCCATCATCGGGGCTGGAGTCGGGGGGTTGGCCTCTATCAAGTGCTGCCTGGATGAGGGGCTGGAGCCCACCTGCTTCGAAAGGAGCGAGGACATTGGGGGGCTCTGGCGCTACACGGTCAGTGAGCTTTGTCTGCATGGGGAGGATTGGCCTGGGGTTTGTCCCTTCCCACAGATGCCCTGTGCCTGAAGCAAAGAGGTGGCCATGCCCCGGGGAGCAGCCCTGTCCCAAGGCACAGGGCTCCCACCAGCTCCACGATGGAGAAGGAGATGGAGGGAGCAGAAGCCATGGTCACGAGGAGCTAGTCCTGGTTTATTGCTTGTACTTGAAGATTAGGAAAAAAATACGTGAATGAGGGGAGAAAGTCCTTCCCTGCACGTCTGCAAACACCACCACTGGCTTCACACAGGACTCCACAGATGGTGGCAGGGTCACTGTGTACCGTTCAGTCATCACCAACAGCTCCAAGGAGATGTCCTGCTTCAGCGACTTCCCCTTCCCAGAGGATTTTCCCAATTACCTACCCCACAGCCTCCTGCTGGAGTACTTGCGGATGTATGCCCAGCACTTCGACCTCTTGCGGTACATACACTTCAAGGTGAGGGGGGGCTCCAAGTGCCACAGTGAGGAAGGTTGTCAGTGGCTGCAGATACCAGGGCATTGCCCAGGTGAGATGGGAAAATGCTGGGTGTGATCCCACAAGGACAATGTGCCTTTCGCATCCCAAATGCAGCCTTTTCAACTCCATGTTCTAAACTGGGCTGCTCAAATGCGACCTGCCTGATCCATCCCCCCTGCCAGTGCTATCACCAGGGGAAAGGTGCAGGGTGGGATTTAACAGCTTCAGAGGTGACATGCAGCTCCCAAGGAACTCAGCTTGCCCCTGGCAGCCCCAGCCCTTTGCAGGTAGGTCAGCTCCGAAACATGGCACAGTCCCTGACTGCTGTTTTGTTGGGCTTTGGTGCAAGACGACAGCTGTCAGCGTGAGGAAGCGCCCAGATTTCGCTGCCTCAGGCCAGTGGGAGGTGATCACCGAGACCGATGGTGTCCAGGAGTCACACGTCTTCGATGCTGTCATGGTTTGCACTGGCCATTACCAGGAGCCCTACTTACCCTTGGCTTCTTTCCCAGGTAAGCCCTGCTTCAGCAGTCAGGTGGGCTGGGGCTTCCCCCCAGGGTTTCACTCAGCACCCATGGGTCCCTTGCCTGCATTTACCTTTGCGAGCCAGCCTGCTCCACAAAGCCACCATGCTGGGGCAGGTGGGACCCTCACCCTATGGGAATGGCTGTGGGCACTCTCAGAAATGGGAAAAACTCCTCGTAAAGATGCAGACAGGCTCTTGCATGAGAATTTGCAAAGCAGAACCAAGATAAGGTGGTGCAGGGAGGTGACATCATCCAGGGAGACGAGACCATGGGCTTCTCAGCTGCATGGAGGGGCAGAGGGTCTGGGCACCAGATTGGGGCAAGCAAACGTATCTGGTTGTAGGAGATGCTCCCTGTTCCCTGCCTAGGTATTGAGACCCGTTTCAAAGGCCGGTACCTTCACAGCCAGGAATACAAAGATGCGGAGGCCTTCCGGGGAAAGCGGGTGCTCGTGGTTGGCATTGGCAACACTGGTGGGGACCTCTCTGTGGAGCTGAGCCGCGTGGCTGTGAAGGTACAGTTCTGCAGTGGTGCTGAGCATGGCCAGGGACCATGAGAGCTGGTGGCTCACAGTTATGTGGAGGAAGCTTTTCCCACTGGGTTTCTCAATATATAGATCTTCAAATTAGAGGCAGTTGAAGCATCTCTGCAGCTCCTAGAGGGTTTCAGCCACCTCAGGAGCAGAGTGGCTCTTCAGCAGCTGTGGGAATTTTGCAGAAGCCACCACGAGCTGTTTGGTTCATCCGTACACTGGCTTCTTCCCCCTGGGTAAACCTCAGGGCTCCGAAGTGCAGGAGATGGGATTTGCCATTTGGGGTAAAAATTGGCAATGAGATGTCTGGGCAGGGGGCTGAGACCTGTCTTCTCCCCTAGGTGTTCCTGAGTGCCAGGAGCAGCACATGGCTGTTTAGTCGGGTCTCAGACCATGGCTTCCCCTTGGACATGGTTAACACCACCCGCTTCAAACACTTTCTTGACTGGCTTCTCCCATCAACCCTCATGAAGTGGATCAAGTTTCGGAAGTTCAATTCATGGTTTAATCATGCAAACTATGGCTTGGCTTCCACCAAAAGGTGTTTTTTCTGAGTTTTATTGGTTGGTCAGGGGCTTTTAATGGCATGAAATGCTCATTTTTTTAGTTTCATGGGGTATTTGTGGGAAAGCAAAACATTGCAGGGGAACTGTGGCCACAAAAGACATTTCAGGTTGCTCCTAGATGCTAATATTGCTGTCCTTTTTCTACCTGCAAGCTCCTACTTTAAGGTAATTGTCAATGAAGAGCTGCCATTTTGCCTCCTCTCTGGGACCGTCGTATTGAAGCCAAGTGTGAAGGAGTTCACCGAGAGCTCTGCTGTTTTTGAAGACGGAACAACTGAAGAAAACATCGATGTGGTGCTCTTTGCCACAGGCTATATCTCCCCATTTCCATTCCTTGAAGAGTCAGTTCGCAGCCTCTTCAACAATAACCGTTGCCTCTATAAATGCATCTTCCCTCCCCAGTTGGAAAAGCCGACGCTGGCCATCATCGGCTTAGTCCAGCTGACCGGCTCTGTGATGGTGGGATCAGAAATGCAGGCTCGCTGGGTGACAGGGATCTTTGCAGGTGGGAGGCAAGGTGCAGGGATGGGGGCAGACCTGCTGGGGTGGGAGGTTTGGGGTAGCCTGACCTGCTGTCTACAGAGCCTAGGGTGTATTACAGCTCCTGCCACAGTGTCTGTGGTGGCCATGGACATTAGTAGCACCATAGCAACTGCCCTCCAACTGCATCCCCATATCCCTGCTGCTCAGCGCATGCTGCTGTAACCAGCAAACACAAATGCCCTTGATAAAGGGGCTGGGAGCACGGGAAGGGGGTGAGCTCTTCAGCTTAAGGTGCTGCTGGAGGTCTTTGGTTTCTCTGCTCTTCTCAGGCTGGAACAAGCTCCCTCCTGCCAGCAGGATGATGGCTGATGTTTCGAAGAAGAAGCCACCGGTCAAAAGGTGCGTGATGCTCTGGAGTTCAGGGTATGACAGACACTGTGTGTCTAGGTAACCCCAGGAAAATGGGACCCCTACAGCAGCCATGAGACAGACCCTCTCAGGACACCCAGAACTTCTTGGATGTATTTATTCCCTCACCACCCGTAGCAAGGTGGGGAAGTGTTGTTGTGGCTCCTTTACGAATGATGGACCAAGACAGTGGCCTGGCAGTGCTCTGCAGCAGCTCATGGCAAGGCCCAGGACCTGCAGGTCCCCTCTGCCAGGCCTCCAAGTCATGTCCTCATCCCCAGCATGTCAAGATGGAGGTTTGGTTTCCTCCAGACTAAGGGTGCCATCTCGTGGCTTCTTCCTCTCAAATCCAGACAGCACAGAGGGCTGGGATCAGGGCCACGCCCCATCCAGAAACCCCACTGGAGCCAAGCCATGCGGGTGGGAGACAGTTTGGTGGCAATTTTTGGCAGGTCAAACTGAGTATTAGGCAAAGCTGGAACTCATCCTTATGTATGTGAGAACTAAAGTCCTGCCTTGTTGGCACTGGGATTACACAGGAGGCTGGGATGTGTCCTCCAGGCTGTGGGACAGGTGATGGTAGACATGCTTCCTTGCAGCAGCTTTTGGGAGCAAGGGGGGACCTCAGGCCTGGCAGGTGCAGGCTGGGTTAGGTCTGGCAGCAAGGCAGAGCTGCATCACAGAACACAGATGAAAACCTGGGACAAAACAGAGCCACAGGGATTGTCACCAGGAGCCTCAGCAGCTGCAGACGTCATGTGTTACACAGAAATATGGGACTCCAAGGTGAAACAGAACTAACCACAAAGCTGTCCCAAATTTGCAGAAGCAGATTGAGCATATGTCCTCCCTCCTGCAAGAGAGATGAGGCCTCAAGCGGAAAAATGCTGGAGGTCTTTCCCAGCATGGGAAGCTTTCTGCATCTCCCAGTTCTTCCCAGTCCCCTTGGCAGTCTTCTCTGGGAATGTCTACTCCTCTGCCTCTCATAACTGGCCAAAGCCACACCTGTGAACCTCGGTGAAGGATGTAGCATGGGTATTTCTGGCATTACAACGAATACAGTATTATGCTAGAATAATTTTTGGGACACAACTAGGCTGCAGAGGAAAAACAAGCCTGTGCCTATTCCCTGTCCCAGGTAACTGCTGGGTAACAACCTCACAGATGCTCTATTGGTGCCTTTAGCTTTATTGGTGCCTTTAGGTTTATTGGGATTGGGGGCTGAGGGCGCTCAGCTGCAGAGACTGGGGCTCAGCTGTGTCCCCTGCAACACAGTGGCTTGTCTGAGTCCAGAGCTTTTGTGTTTTGTGGGTCTGGGAACCGAGGTAGGAAGACGCAATTTAATTTTGTCTATTTTATGTCCCACTGAAGGAATCCATCCGAGAGGGAGAGCTTGAAAATAGATTTTATCAGCTACACCGATGAAATTGCTTCGTGTGCTGGTGTAAAGCCCAGTGTACTAAGGCTGCTCCTGACAGACCCCCGCCTGGCCCTGGCGATCTTCTTTGGCCCCTGCACATCCTACCAGTACCGACTGGTGGGACGGGGGAAGTGGAACGGGGCCAGAGAGGCCATCCTGACCCAGTGGCAGCGGACACTGAAGCCCTTGAGAACTCGGGTGGTGGATGACTCCTCCGACAGCTCCTCCGGCTGGTGCTGGAGGTGCCTCCTGGCCCTGCCAGCAGCTCTCATGGTGGGTTTTCTCTTTTCTAAATACACCCGGATGGGTTGGAGCTCCCAGGCAGGTTTCCAGTTGTAGAAGAAACAGGGTGAGACCCAGTCGCAGGCTGTCTGGTGCCTGGCCTCCTCTTGCCCATGTTTCACACCCACCAGGGGCCATATGGGTGATTTACCCCAAGCTTGCCGCAATCCATGCCTGCGTTGCACCAGCACAAGGTTGGATCTCCAAAGGGCTTTTGGAAAGAGCTGTTTTGGGATGGGCTGGTGTGCACGGGACCAGCCTTCCTCCCCCCCTGCTCAACCCGAGCTTCCTCCATGACATTTCAGCAAGACCTGCAAAACTTGGTGATTTTCTGAAGTGCTAACTGTAGAGATCTTTGTATTGTTCTGATCACTTCTGGAACATCAGTAAGGTGCTAGAAATAAACCTCACAGATTTGATCTTCTCTGATGGTTTTATAAATGGTTTCTTATCAGTGGGGGGTGTCAAGTAGACCCTGTGCTCCATCTAGTGGCAGAGGGGAGAGCTCCTTCCTAAGAAATAATATATCCAGTGACAAATCCAGGTGGATGAGCGTTCCCACCACTGCTCGAGTAGCCTGGGGCTTGCAGGGAACCCCGAAGACCACGAGCAGAAGGCAGACCCTCCCCACGCACCGGCGGGTGCTCTCATCTGGGGATTTTCCTGCAAACCCAGCGGGTGGGCGCTGCCCGTTTGTGCTCGGGCTGCAACGCCTGCCCTTCGACAGAGCATGTTCCCAGCCCCCTCCCGACGGCGGCAGCGGGTGCTCGGAGCTGCCGGTCACCACGCCTGGGGCAGCACCACCCACCACCCCGCGCCGCCAGGGGGCGCAGAGCGCGCCGCCGCGCGCCCGCCCGACTGCGGCACGGCGTGGCCACGTGAGCGGCGGCGCCGGGGCGGGGCCGGCAGGCGGGTGCGCGCGCGCGGCGCGGTGAGGTCAGACGTCGTTGGCGCCGGCTTGGCCGCCCGCCATCTTGGCCCCTGTGTGGAAGCGGCTGAGGCGGCGGCGGCGTCGCGGCGCCGGGAGCAGAGCGGCCTCGCCGAGTCCGGTGAGCCCCGGGGAGGCCAGAGCGCCGGCCCGCCGCTCTGCGCGCTAGGTAAACGGCGGCGCCTCCGCTTACCCGTGGCGCCCCGCCGGCCTGCAGCGCGGACCGGCACCGGTAGGAGCGGACGAGCGGCCTGCGCCGCATGGCCCCGGGCGGGGGCGGCTTCCGGCCGGCCTGGCGGCGGCGGGCCTGTGGCCAGCAGGGAAGGGGGTGCCCCCGGGGGCAGGCGCCCCGCTGCTCGCCGCGGCCCGGCGGAGGGAAGCGGCGCGGCGCTGGGCCTGCGGCGGGCGGGCAGGCCGGGCCTCAGCCTTACCGCGCCTCTGGGCCGCGCCGCAACGCATCCCCGCCTGGGGCCGGCCGCACCCCGCGCCGGGCACGGCGCCGGGCCTCCCACGGGGGTGGCGGGAGGGGGCTGCCGCGGTAAAGGCGGCTGAGGGCCGCTCTTGCGGCTGTGCTTTCTTCGCCCGCGCTCTTTCCTGTCGTGTGTCCCCCCCATTTTTTTTAACGGTTCCAGGTCTCGGGGGAGATTACTCGGAAGACGCGCCATCCCCTTCGTGCGGTTGTGCTCGCTCTGTGGCTGTGATTCTTTCCCCAGAAACGCGGGGGGGAAGGGAGCCTTTTCTTACGGGATGCTGGAGGCACACGCAGGGCGCGGTGCTTAGGTTTTCTAATTCTGAAATATTCATCTACAGTTCTTGAGGTGCACAGTAAAAGGCTCCTTCTGGGTTATTTGACATAGGACTAAGCAAAGCCCTGATTAAGAGGTATTGTTGTTTCTGCTCCTAGGGAAGAGATCTGTAGGGGTGGGGTGAGCAGAGTCAGAGGTGTTCTTGATAGCGCTTAGAGGATGGTGAGAGCATGGGTAGATGACATGGCTAAAATTCAGGTAGCTTGTCTGCAGTGGGCATAATGCAGTGGGTGTAATGGGAGCCATCATGGAGCAATGCAGGGACTGAAAATCTTGGGGCTGAAGATGGCCCAGAGAGCTTCTGGTTCAGGCCCTCTTTATGGGGAAGGGGACCACCCATGAGAGTGTGGCACTGGGCATTGAATGTTTTTTCTTTTTTATGTCTCTTATGTATGTTTTGTAAGCTTGTGTTCTTTGTGAAAGGTCTCGAACTCTGTATCATTGAGTAAGGACCGTTTTTCATTGACATCAGATGGGCATGTTGGTAGAAACTAATATTATTTCCAAATGAAGGAACAGAACTTTAATTTTTAATAGCTTTATTTCTTCTGAATTGAGGTATTGGGCCTACCCATTGTCTAGTCTTAAGAGCTCAGCTCAGAGAAGAAACTGCTTTTCAGAGTGCGGAGGAAACAGGACATGATCTCATTTGTCCATCAGTGAGAAACAAAAGGATCACCGTTTAATACTGACTTCCAGGAGCTGAATGGCTGTCAATTTTCTTTGTATTCTATAGTCTAGAAAATTTCTCTTTGATGTTAATTTTGGGGTGGTTTAGTACAACTCAGCCATAGTCGCCTTGGGACTAAGGAATCTTGAAGTTTTGGGAGTTCTTTGAACTTGGTGAATATTCAGTGAAAAGGTAATTTGTCCTTCACAATATTGTGCTCAGTGTGTGAGGAGTATGACTGCTTTGGTGGACATGTGTGCTTAAGAGGTCACTGTTTAAAATGAGAACTTAGCTCTCTCATAGGCCAATGCTTGTATGTGGAGACTGGGGTTATGGCCTCTGTGTGTCTCTGTCACCCAGAACTCTGCCTTAGTGTATATGTTTCCTGCATAATGCACGTTGCTTTGGTAAAAAATAGCTTGCAAAATGTGTATAAATCAATACACAGTCACTTCTATGAGTCTTGCTAATATAAATTTTATATCTCTTTGCAGTTTAGTAGCAATTTAAAATTTATTTACTCTCATTTAGACGTCATAACAAGAACCCTAGTTTTTTGTACAGCAAAACGGTTTTAATTTGGTTGCTGGAGTCCTTGTTCGATGGTACAGATTTATGGTATGCATCTTCTGTAGGTCGTTTCCCCACATCCTGGAGTCTATTAGGGAAAGTGAAATGAGCAAGGAAAAGATGATGCAATTCAGAAGGGAGCTCTCCTGTAGGGTTTTGTTCTGTCTGAATGAATGCTGTATGTCAAGAGAAAGAATGTAAGTCAAAGCAGTGGGTATGTTGTATGGGGTTGACTTCAGCCAGGTGTCCTGTGTTACTGAAAGCACAAGTCACTTTGTTGCAGAATATTTTCCAGGCTGCTGAACAGGAGTGATGTGAAAGTGGACAGAGGATGGAAAATTTATTCTAAATACCATATAAGGGTGGTGTGGATAAGAGGCTTAGATGTGCAGATAAAAAGAAAAAGGTAGCTCTTGCAAAAGGATTAAACCCTTTCATAGTGTGCTCCATCAGAGGAATAAACCCTTTTACAGCGTATTGGAGATGTAAGCTAAAAAAAAGGATTGAAGAAAGAGTGGGATATCTTCAGAGGCCATATACAGTAATGGAGGGTTTGAGGGGAAAAAAACCCCTCCACCCTGGAAATACACCACCTTTCCACTAGTTGGGGATGGATGTTTGGCTTGTAGTGATGGGACTGCCAGTGGTGTTTTTACTGGTAGAACCAGTTGTTCACCTTCTGTAAGAAATTTTTTTCTTCACTCAGCTTCATTCTTGCCCTCATTTTTTTGGGGGTGTCTGGGTTTCACAAAACCCCATAGAAACTTCTCATGGGTGAAAGCAGGTGTGAAAATAAAAGCTGAGATTTGTTTGAGGAAATAATAGTGTGTGTGTGTTGGTGAAACAAAAACGGAGTGCACAGGAGTCTTAAAAAATGCATGAAGAGCAAAGGAAGATGAAGTCCTAATAAAAATCAGATGAAGACAGCTTTTATGTCTATGAAGAACAGTCTAGCAGAAATAGGCTGTTTTTATTACAAATACCTCAACCATTACATAACATTCTAACTAAATGCTAACGAACTGGTCTGTTACAGATTGTAAACACGTATTAAAGGGAGAAGCTGTGTATCGTTCACATTGGTCATGTTTTTATGTGTCTGACACTGTCTTGATTAACGGTAAAGTTATAGTGCAGAATCAACATTATGTATCTTCAATCCGAAGTATGAGGTGATAAATTTTAACTGATATGTGTTTGAAAATAAAGTGGGCTCCATTTTCAGGGGATTACAGTATCAGAGACAGGAATTACTGCCATTTATTTTAATGTACATCAAATATACAAGTAGTGCCTGAAGAACTGTGGCATCACCCAGTGCCAGGTGACTGAGAGGAATCTATTAAAATATCTCTTTAAATCAATGTACAGCTGATTCTTAAGTGACTTGGCAGCTTTACTCAAATTTTAGTTAGTTGGAATAGAAGATGTAGCTCATCATGCTCAGAGGTACCAAATGGTTTTTCGTAGTAAACGCAGCAATGGCTGGGTTGCCCATTTTTTGCTGCACTGCTTGCTTAAGCTATCAAATCAAACTTTTTCAGCTTAGAGAAGCAAACTTTTTCAGGCTGTCCTCGTTAAATCATGTAAACAGCCACAGCTTGTTTTATAATGAATATTTTGTAAGAATGTGACCGTAATATTCCTAGATTTCAGTGTTTGTGAATTTTAACTTGTACATCAAAATTGTGATGGTAGACTTAAATTGTGTTTGCAGGAGTAATAGTTCATTACTCTTGTTAAAAGAAATGTTATTTAACTGATTTGAATCTTCAACTAAGGTGAAAGTGCAGGAATATCTTCATTTTCTTAGAGAAGCCAATGATTTTCTCCCAATTTAAGACCTGATATGCTTTAGGAGTGAATTATTTCTTCTATTTCAAACTAACCATATATTCCACTGAAGGACCTCACTGTCTTTAGATTTTGATGCTTTCATTTTGAAAAAGAAAATTATTGTATTTACAGAGCTTGCTTTTATTATAGTGTTTAGGACAGTCTGTGCTTCCTGTATCTAGGTATACATAGGTGCACAGCAGAAGTGTTCTAGTGAGGAGAAACAATAACATTTTCTTTTGCCAATGTGTATAATTAGTCTGGAGGAAAGGCTGCATTCTAGTAAGAAAAATTTGCCTTTGGTTTGTGATACAGCTATTTGGTTAATTTGCTGGAGTCACCATGGTTAGGAGATGTTTTTCATGCTACAAACCAAGCTACCCACATGGACAGAGTTTTGTAGTATGCACTTAGATTTGGGCAAATAAAAGTTTCTTGATACTTATTTTGATAATATATTGAGGCTTAATTATTTACCTACTGCATCTTAAAAGCAGATGGGGACACATGGCATTGTGTTTTTCCAAGCAGAAAAAACAGAGAACCAAGAGCAACTGAGGATGTTAAGCTTCATCTGTAGCCATTTGGCAGATGCAAGTTAACTTCCATGGAAAATGGGTTCTGTAATGCTGAAAGGCAGATGCAGAAAGCTGAGTATGCTGATAAGGCTTTCCTAATTTAGCTCATAACTTTTTTTTTTTTCCTAATGAAACATAAATGAATCCTGTCTAAAGCAGAAGGCTGAAGTTGACCTGTACTGTAATCAGCCACTGTTGTCCAGAACTGTTGTCAGTGTGGTTTTTGCAGCTGCATCTCTTACATGCTAAGCATTCTTTCAGTGAAGAAGATGATCTCTGTTCTAAGAAAATAGTGAGTCACAGGGAAAAATGTGTAACCAGAGATCCAGAGGATAACAGGCAGCAGGTAGAAGAGACGGTGAGCAGCCATGAGCTCTCTTCAAGCTGGACCAGACCAAGGTGCAAATTCTACCATCTTTGTATGCACAGGATTGAAGTTTTTTATTGATGCTGTCAATGGTATGTTATGAGCTGGTACATTTGGCAACCCTGGCTCTTGCTATCACAGTGGTAGTATCTTTGATAGCCTTAAAACCAAATATGCTCTAACATCTTTTAATACAGAGGAGAAATTATTCTTTTTTATATACATGAGTGAGATTGGGAGTATGGTTGGAGTTACAGGCAACACAGAATTTGGGTACTGAGCAAGCCGGGAAGTTTTGAAGGTGGTGACAAGTAGCTCGAGTCATTAGATATCTGATTAGAGTAACTGGTCTTGAACAGTTTTTTTCATTGTGCTAAGATTGTACAGAACTCTGTTTAAAATTTTGTGTTCTGTAGATTCCTACTGTTGATGACTATATTGAGAAGATGAACAGAAAAAAGTTGGAAAAAATAGCTAGAGAAGAGGGAATTCATTTTGGCATAGCTGTTCTGAAGAGGAATGAAAATCTTTGAGAATGTAGCCCTGTAGCCCTGCTTCTTGTGCACTTCCAAAATACACTGAAAGAGCTCATGAACAGAAGGGCTTACCTTGAACATTATTTCAGAGCAACATCTAACTGATTTCTGAAGTCAGAACCCTTAGAAATAACTATTTATGTTACTTAAGGACTGATCTATGAATAGGAGCTTTGGAAAACCAAGTTTTGCATAAAAACCTTTGCTTATTTGCAGCTGAGGTCAGGGATACTTGAAAGGTGCAGAAGGGCATGATGTGGAGAAAAATCAACTGCTCAGAGTGAGTTGTGGTTCAATGGGAAGAATGCTGCAAGTGTCGATTCCTCTGTCAAGAAATGTTAATTACTGCAGTTGGCTTGGAAATTGTGGTGAAGAAGCAGGAAATGGAAGTTTCGAAAAAGGTTCTTTGAGTTATTCACAGTAAGGAATAGCTTTGCATTTGTCTCTTAATCTGTCCTTCCCTCTTCCACTGTCCAGTTCAACATGGGGTGAGTTGGGGAAGGTTGGAAATATGCCACTGGTTTAAATGACTTTGTTTCAGACTTTGTACTAAAGTGCAAAGGCTTTTGGAGCAAGAGTATTAAAATGAAAGGGAATAATGAAACAGTGGAGAAATGGGTGTTTTTAAATGGCCTCAACTTCTGTTCATCTGTCAGTAATCTAGTCTATATTCATGTACCTATTGATTATCTCTCCTCAGCTTCCTAAAAATATTCTTTAACTCTAAAAAGAAGTGTTTTGCAGCAAACACTGTGACTGACTTAAGGAGTCAGCGCTTGTTCAGCTCAGCTGTTTTTTCTGGTAGCTCATTCCAGACAGTTGCCTGCAGAAGAACAGATCATGAGCCCTACTCAGTCTGCAGCTGAAGTCAGATCTGCTCAAGTGCAGCTGAAACTGGCTGTTGCTCTGGATGTTTAGAAATAAGAGAAAATCTGGTAACATGTGAAAACTTCTTGCTCATAACTATTTTGCTGTGGGGTGCGAGGAATTCTGCTTCTTTTCTATATTCTTGCAAATAGATCCTCAAACCCACCATCACCAGTTCTGATTATTCTTTCATGCAATTAATTCTATATGTAGCAAGTGCAGAGAAGTGCCGACTGTTTGAATATTTTGAGCACTCCCGTTTGAACAGACATGGGAACATCTGTATGTCATCAGTTTTGTAGCTGCTTTTGCAGCCCTGCTGTGGACTTCCCTTCTGCTCCCCTGTTCTCAGATGGACAGAGCAACAGCTGCTCAGGATGTCACTAAGGAAGCTCTCTGTGTCACTTTCTGTGTGCCTGGGGACAATGGGTATGCCAGTATTTTTGCCTTTCCAGGCTTCTGCTTAATGAGGTGATGCAGTGGAGCAAGAAACAAAGTGATACTTGTGACAGCATGCTAAGTGTGTTTGTAATTTTTTTTAAAGGGACTGTTTGTGATCTTAAACATTAACAGATGCCATTAGAGAGAGCAGCTGTGGTCAGGATAAACTGACCTAAATTAGCTTGTAAGAGGCCTAGTGAATAGCTGTAACTTTTTCGGTTAAAAAATACTTCTGATAGGTAAGATGGGTCACATTAGTTTTCTGTATTCAGAGAAAAGTGCTGCCTACCAACCTACTGTTTGAATACTATATTTTGATAGCAGGTACATGGCTTATTTCTGTCTTAATTTATTCTGTTATCTTCTTAAATAGACAGCAATTCAGTTTTGAAAGCTTTGAAGTTTTCTCATTCTTCTAAATAATGGAAATTTCTTTAATAAATGCTTTTGCAAATCTTGAAAATAAAAATCTCATTTGGCATCTGCAAGTTGAAGAGCTAATTGGGTGAAAGCACTTACATTGTTCTGTTCTCAGAAGTAATGAGAACACATCTCATTATGATGCTTATTTAATTGTATAGAAATTGTTCTTTTTTATTTTCTAGTTCTGGATTCCTTCCAGCACTTCAAAACTCCTGCCACACTTAAAAATCTACAGTTTTAAAAAGTTTCTTAACCAACTGCATGAAGCTGGAAAATCAAAAATCTGTCTTGCAAGAAAATAAATGCTTAGTGACGAACAAAGACTTGCAAAGAAATTGTCAGGCTAAGAAGGAATAAAATAACCTGCCTTAAATGTGAGCTGCAAAGAAGTTTTGGATCTTGCATTTTCAGAAGAAAAAAATATATTTTTAATTGAAATGTATTTCATAATCTTGCAAAACATTTAAATTTTTCTAAGTGATATTTCAGGATTTTCAGAACATGGCAAGATAGCTGTGTTGTGTTAGCACATTAGCTTTATGGTGTGCTAGTTCTGACTTATGTGTGGCACGCACTGTCAGTTTCTACTGGAGTATCTTGAAAAATCCTTCCTGGCAAAGAAGCTGCTTAAATGTACTTCGATAACTTGAAAATGGGCTCGTACTTGAAAGAATTATTCTAATCCAGTACACTTATTAGTAGTTATTAGTCTGTCATTTTTACTTTAGATGTGGTGGTAGTGTTAAGTTTCTTTGTACTAGTCTGGTTTATGTAGAACGAGTGAAGCGCTAGATGCTTGTAGTACCACTGAAGGTCGTACTGGTTTATGTGGTTACTATACCCCACTGGTAAAATTCTAGTCTAATAAGTGTGTTCTTCTCATATAACATAGATTGTAGTCTTTTCAGTCTTGCGAAGGTTTTCATTCATGTATCAGTGAGATTAGTTTTGTATCAGTGCTTTGTTGTGACTCAACCCGAACTGGGAATTGCACTGAAAAGAATTGTAAGCTCATTCCACTGTCAGTCATTACTGATTGAGCTTGCTGACATGTACAGGGAACTATTTCTTTAAGCATGAGTCCACATTTACTTTGGTCATCAGTGGAAAGCTGTAACCTTCCCAAACCATGACTGTAAGGACAGAAGCAAGGTAGGCTGGATCAGTGTTACTGTTGGTGTGCCTATCCCCGGATCATTCTGGTCCGTTCCAGTAGGGGTGAATGCTGAACCCAACATGCCTTTGGTCTAGTGGCGCATACAAGGTTTCTGATTCCCATAATATTATGGTGCCTGTGGCATGTGCAACTATGCTGTATGAATTCAGCCTTTAAGTCCAGTGTTTTTGTTATTTGGTTTTATGTGAATTCCATCAGTATGTTAATCTAAAGAAGTATCCCTCATGTTGCAAAGAAGTTTGAAATGACCCAAGTAAATTTTCTAAGCTCAGAAGCCAAATTGAAATTATTTCTGTCTATCTATTTTAAGCCAGTCATCAATTCTTTTGACTCTGTAGAAGAGTAGAGACTTAAGGCTGAGTCTAGACATTGCGTATTTCACTTCTTGAAGGTACTTGAATGCTAGAGTAAGTATGGGAGAGGATTTCTGTAGGAGCATTGTGTGCCTAAAGGTCCTGCTGTTTGACATAGCAAATGTTAGATTTTCTGTTCAGAATTGTGATATAAATATTCTAAGTAGGATGATTTTTAGAGAGCAGCTTGTGTATGTAATTTAGTATAAGCTGTATAGTTACTCTTGAATTTATTCAACTGTACTTTAGTTGTTCAGGGGAAGAGTATGTGTGGCTTTGTGTGAGTGGTGGAACAAAGAGGTACAGTGATGAGTAAATATGTTCAAGACTTGGAAGTTGTAGGCAACAGTAGAGGCTTTTTTTGTTAAAACTCTCTGGTGATCCCTGTACCCTCTTTCATTATCTATCTTCTGATAATTCCAAGAATTACATTCAACCACTGCTTTCTTCTGAAAATCTGAAAATAGTGTTTAATGTGACAAGCAAGAAGGGAGAGCTTTGGAGCCTTTATCATCTGTAGGTTGAAGATCCAAAACACATTGAAGAGAGTTTCTTAATTTGACCTTGTTTGACACTTGACTTTGATACTTACAATTAAAATAGAATATTTTTTTTTAACTTATGTTTACAAAGTTATTGTCTTTCCTTTACAGAGGATGTAAATTTACTGGAAACCTGACTAGAAAGAGCGAAAACCTTCATGTAAAGACATAAGAGCCAGTAGTCTGATGAAATGTTTCTCCCTGCTGGAAATAAAAGCAGAGCTGCGTTGTTAGTTGGTCCTGAGCTTCCTTTGTTCATGTGCTGCTGGCTAGCAGGTGTCTGGACTCCAGAACCCATTCACTGCTGGTTGCCTGCGGGTGGCTGTTCCTTTCTTGGTTATGTTTTGCCTCCTTACAAATTTTGTTTGTTTCAGTGGGAAACCCCAATGCTACTTCTTGAGCTTGTTTGTATTTTGGTAGCTACAAAGTGAAAGTTAAATATGTTGCTGGTTCCTGGTGAGTTTCTGAATGGTAACAGTGAAACTATCTGTAGAAAGTTACCAGCCACTCTGCTAGTTTGAGTCGCAGGGTGGGAGCTTTAGCTGGTAGGGTTCTGTGAAGGAGCTTAATTCCCATTGACTTTAGCAGGAGATATATACCTAAATAGATTGAAAAGATATGGCTTTGGTCTGAAATTTGAACTGAAACTTAATTTCAGTTCATCAGCCTCTTCCAGTGAGAGGGGTGGTGCCAGTGCATTGTCCTTCCAGCTTTTTTCCGTATAATTTTTTTTTTTTTTTTAACTTAAAACCATTTCTTAACTATTTATTCTGCCTGAAATGATAAGGATTTAAAGACCCGCATTGAGTGTTATCACAGCCAAAAGAAATCTGTACAGAGGTTGGAGAGAACCTTTTATTTTCAAGAGAACTTGCTTTGCATCTCTTTATGATGACAACAAAAAAGTGTTTTAAAAAAAGGTAGTCAATTGTTTTGTCATCTTTAGGTGCCTTAACTTTTAAAACCTACCTTCATTCATCGCAAAAACATGGATTTTTGTTCTTTGTTAATTTATCACATGCCTTCTGTAGACAGTCTTATACTATTTAAATGTTTCATTGATAGCACTTTGTACATTTTAGATTTGAATCACTTCTTGTGATAGAACTCAGTTTATATATAAAATTGGAAAGAATCTTCAGCTGGGAGAGTACTTTAAAAGCGTAATTATAGAGCTAAAATAGACAGAGGTATTATGTCTTCTGCATATACAATAGTTGAGAACTGAATAAAATTTTTAGGGAGGTGCGTGCTAATTCCAGGATATTGTTCGTAAGAATACTTGCATTTATGTTTGAGTGTCTCTTTACATTATCTCCTTCTGTCCTTGTAAAAAGCAAAAGGAAGTATAAAAGCTGTGTTGATGAACAGCTGCTCTTCTGCACTAGAAAGTGGGAGACCGATGGGGCTGCTGGTGTAAAATGTGGAAGAAAGAGACATATATAAACACTGAAAGCATTGAATCTCTGGGTAACAGTATTGCATTAGGTAATGTTTAGATAGTATTTGTCAAAATACTAAACAGCTTCATATGTTTCTCTGAATATAAACATGCAGTAAAAATAATCCTCAAACTAAGTAAGAGAAACACTGTCCTTTCTTTTCCAAGAGTTCTTAACTAGCTGTACTGGCATCATTCTGTCTGTGAGGGGAGGGGACCATAACTTCTCTGTTACCTGAGGTTACTTGAGAAGATTTCAGAAAAAGTACAAGTATCAGAAATTATCTTAGCTAAAGAAAGAAGCTGTGTGACACATGAAAATACTTAGTACATTTTTGACAGTTATATTGCCAGTATAAGTTTCTCCTGTCTATGGCTTTTGATTCCTTGTTATATGGGCACATTTAAAAAGACATGTCGATCATGATTGATCCTATGGATCAGGCTTCCTTTGTCAGGGCTGTTCCACAGGAATATGATTTCTGCGCATGTTAAGTGAAATATTCTTGCACATATAGTTAAATATATATTCAAATTGGTGGATAGAGACAAATTTGAGGTTTGCATGGTTGCTGTCCTTTTACCTGTGAGGTTTTTTCTTTACTCCAGCCGGCTGCTCTTAACTCATTTTTCCTTTTGTTCTTGAGAATGCGCTGGGGAAAAAATGAATAGAACTGACAGATTATTTTAGTCTGTGCTAATATTTTTCTGCTGCAGGTTGTGTCCTAAAAGTTTATTTTTAAAGTGTTAGTCAGTGCTATTAGTACCATGTTGGGCTTGAGAGACTCCTAATAGAATTTCCCTGAGATGTCTGTGGTTTGTTGTTGGTAGTTCTATTGGAAGGCCATATTCTTGGTGACTAGTATTTCTCACAGAAAACAATTCAACAAGATGCCTTCTAGTCTTTTGAAGGCAGCAAAAGATTTGCTTGCTCTGTAGATAACATATGCTTTGTGGTAAAGTTGGTTTCTTTGTAGACTTTTTTGTGGGTGGCTGATTTTGGTTGTTTTTCATTGCTTAGATTAGTAGCTATATTTAGGCTGTTGTGAGGTGTCTCTTAAAACTGATACAGACATGTTTGTGGATGCTCATTTCTGGCATCTGCAGACTGCATTTTTATAAGATGTGTTTGTGGGACAATGTCCTAAATTGGCTTTCTTCTGTCATGATCTGTTTTCCACCTGACATATCTAGTTTTGGTAATGTTTTGGAAAGACTTTCTTAGGCTTTAAAGGGGAGTAATTTGAAGAATAATAGAACTAGCAAAGCCTGCTTTGCTACAGCCTTTTCTCATGACAGTGTTTGGGTTGTAAGGAGCAAAGCTCATTTTGATTTTTTTTTTATTTTTTTTTTCCCCCCCCTCCCCCCCTTCTCCTGTTTGGTGGCCATTAATAATACTCCTCTATAGGTTGTTTAGTGCCTCGGGGATTATCCTGTGCTACAGTTTTTCCTCTGAGGTGATGGGTGTGGAAGAGAAGGTGATTAAAAGGGTTTTCTTTTTCTGTTCAGCCACCTACCTCCACAGAATTTATAGAAACAATGTGGTCTTTGCATTGTGTACATTCTTTCAGGCTTTGCTAAAAATTGGTGAGCCCAAAATGCAGAGATGGTGAAGAAAAACAGGGAGGGAAATGCATACTAGCTTGGCTTTATAAGAAAATAAAACTTAGAAAATATCTTGTTCAAGAATGAGTTGTAGTGGGATCTACCCAGAACTCTTTGAAGATCTGGAGAGCTTCTATTCTTGTAGGTCATAGAACCATGTCTGAGCTACATGAAATAGAAGCTCAAATGTCCCTGAAGTCTTTACTGCCATTTTCAGCCTGCTTAGCAACAACCTACTTGACAACGAACACTGCTGCAAATTGCTCTTGGAGGGAGAGGAAAATCCTGACCTTAGAAGCTTTTCTTAGTAGATATTTTGATTTGACAGAGCCTTTTTCTACTTAAGTATTAGTGGAGGTCTTTGAGGCTTGTTTTCACATCGTATTAAGCTGACTAATGCTGAAGCTATTAAGAATTCTTAATAGTGGGACAAATACCCAAAATGGTGCTTTGTTTTGTTTGGTTTTATAAAAATTGGACCCGAAAACCTCAGTCCCAGAATGATGCTTTGGGCACTAGAAAGGTGTAAGTGTAATATCATCATGCCAGACTTATAGTTGAAATGAAGCCTTTCCTTTTAATGCCATGTCATTTATATGGGGTTTTGCACACAAGGCTTGTTTGAGAGATCAAGAGTGCTCTTTTGAAATTGATAACACTGAACTTGGGAACATCTGCCTCTAACATTGATTTTGAGCATGAGGCAAAAAAACTTCTTTTTTAACAGAACCACATTATTCAGTGTGCCAGAAACAAAGCTATTCCAAGAAAAGCAGAGTTATGGCTGGATACAAATGACATTCGTATATGATGTTTTTTGCCCCTTAACCACTTTCTTTACTGTGCTCAAAATAGGGTATGAAAAGTCTTTCTAGTTTTGTTTCTTGTTTTCTGTTTTGAGAGAGGTGCTAATGTGTCCCATTATGAATGAACTTTCATGTAGTGTTTTTTATGATGTTTCCCACTTCACAGATGAGCATTTGAGGTACCAAAAGCTGAAGGTCCTAGGAAATCCTCAGCAGGTCTGAGTCTGGAATGATATGCGTTGCCTTAAATAATTCCAGCTCATCCTGCAAATTTAGCCAAAATATAGCCCTTGGAGTGGAGGTGGCCGGGACTAGATATCCCAGCTGTATTGAATAGAGAATGTGAGAATTATTATAATATTTACTTAATGTTTTTAAGAGTTCAGAATCCTGTGAAGCTAATGTACAGTTTACCGGTCCTGACTTTGTGCTTTTAGGCTAAATAGGCATGGGATATGGGATTTATTGAAATGGGACTGCATAAAAGATAACTGTAATATTGCTGAAGTCTCTTGACACTTGTGCAAAAATATGGACTTTTTATGCTTAGAGGTTTAATAATACAACATATAAAAAATGGATCTAGAGAGTTTGTCATGTGGTCATCTGTGCTTACATCAGCTAGGATGGTATGTCTGAAAAATACAAGGAATAGTAATATTTCTCCCAAAGGTGAGGAATGGTGTATGCTGTGCCTCAAACACATACGCAAACATATTAATTGGAAGACAGTAACACAGAGAATATTGTTATTTCCCATTGTAATAAGAAGAGTTGATCTTTCCCTATCAAAAACTGGATAAAGAAGCTAACTTTCTACCTAAACTTCACACAGCTCTCTTCCACTTTCTGTGTCTGTCTGCACTTCTTCACCAAGACAACAAAATACTGTAGCTTACAGAGAATGCTGTTCTGTTTTCACATGTGTGTAAAACTGGATTTTTTCATACGTAAAATAAAACTACAAAATACTGAAATGGACATTGTGGGAGAGAAGGAAGGAAACCAGACAAGAGTTGCTGAGTTGTTAGATGTTTTAAACTTATCTACCACTCCAGTCCTCAAAAGCAACCTCAAAGTATGTAATACTTTCTTCCTTATTGAATCACTTTTTTCCAAAGTGGAGGCAAGATCTCTTCTAGCATGCAGCTGGTCCTAATGGAACACTATGCAAAGTTTACAGACATATGAACTAGTGTCATTAAATGCTAAACAAGTCTTTTTGGGAAATTCTGAAATGATCAGGAGAGCTAGGAATTTAGTGGAAAAGGTTTATGTGGTATGTATGGGGTTTTTGTTTGCTGCTTTTTTTTTTTTTATTATTATCATTAAAATATGGTTCTGCAGTCTGGAATATACTGTGTTCTGTTTGTTTTTCTACCAACTGTAAGTATCTAAGAGGGTACAAGTAAATATTCCTTAAGAGAGACCAGGATATCTAGAATTTATGGCAGCTACTTACTGTACTAATTTCTATACACATGCTTCTTTGTTCATTGCAGGATCTAAATAGGCCAACCATTTGCAGTCTGAAAGAAGTCTGGTTCAGAAATTACAGTAATAATTTTAACCTTAAAACATTAAGGCCACAGTGAAAGGTCAGTGAATTTATGGTCATTCAAAATGAAATACTGACTTCCTTAAACTTAATAGTGCAGTGAACCCAGCCAGCTGCTGTTATTGCTTGTGCTGCTACCTGTTCTTCTGTTCGCTACCATGGTAGTTACTGAATTCTGGTAAGCAGTTCTGACATCTTTTACATGTTGCTACTGTTCAGGGATGTGCAGCTGTCTCATGTTCTTACGTGACAGTGAGTCTAAACCTAGTGGATAGCAGCACTTCGCATTTAAGGATTTGACTAATAACGTTCAGACTAACAGCTACCTTACTGATAATAACAAAAAATATAAACAGCAGGGCAAATTGGGAATTGCTTGTGAGTCTAGTACTTGCCAATCTATTGTATGCACAAATTAAACATGTCCTAGGTTAAAATACCTTGTAGGTGGTTCTACAGAGGGAATGATTCCAATGCTTATGTGTGGGAATGTAGCATATACCACTGAAGTTTGAATGAAAAGGCAGAGGTCTTGGAGCTGGATACATTTCATGTGGCTTGAAAATATACAGTTATCTCTGTATAACTGTTGTTAGATGGCACTGGGTGCTTATTTAATGTGTGACCTGGCAGGTATGTTTATAAGGGCCAGATGGGCTCTTCAGAGGGAGGATTTGTCATCCCTGGCTTGAGTACCTGGTTTAAAAGCTAATTTTGCAAGTGTATCTTCCTTGGCAAGCAGTATCAGTTCTAAAAGAAGCTCAACATGACCCAGCAATGTTCAATTGCAGCCCAGAAAGCCAACTGTATCCTGAGCTGTGTCAGAAGAAGTTTGACTAGTAGGTCGAGGGCAGTAATTCTCTCCCTCTGCTCCACTCCTGTGAGTTGGAACACTGTGTTCAGCTCTGGGACCCGCAACATAACAGGAGCATGGACCTTTTGGAGCAAGTCCAGAAAAGGACCACAAAGATCATCAGAAGGCTGGAGCACCTCTCCTGTGGAGACAGCTTGAGAGAGTTGGGCTTGTTCAGCCTGGAAAAGAGAAGGCTTCGGGGAGACCTTCTAGCAGCCTTTCTGTACCTAAGGTGTACCTACAAGAAAGCTGGAGAGAGACTTTTACCAGGGGCATGTAGTGGTAGGAAAACGGGTAATGGCTTTAAATTGAAAGAAGATAGATGAGATATTGTGAAGAATTTCTTCCTTTTGAGGGTTGTGAGGCACTGAGACAGGCTGCCCAGAGAAGCTGTGGGTGCCCCATCCCTGGAAGCATTCAAGGGCAGGTTGGACAGGGCTTTAAGCAACCTGGTCTGGTGAAAGGTGTCCCTGCCATTGCAGGGGAGTTGGAACAAGGTGATGTTTAGGGTGCATTCCAACCCAAACCGTTCTGTGATTCTCAACTTAGTTAAATATGAATGTATTGACTGGCTTCTTTGCAGTGCTTGATTTATTTTCTGCAGGTCAGATTACTGAGAAATGTGCATTTCTAATTAATTTAAAATATTCCGTTTCTTTTCATTTGTAGAGTAACTTTGGAACAACTTGTCAAACAGTATGCATTTTAGTACTGTGAAAGGCATAGAGCTCAGCTGTAACAAACAGACCATCTTTGTAAATTTGACGTAAAAAGTCATTATTGGGGAACATGATCGCTACTTCCTGTTTTTAAGCTATCAAATGTTCTAGAGAGAATAATTGTTACAATTACGATTTGTCCAAGTATTAATTATGCCTTATTCCGTAAAGAAGAGTGTTATGATTAGGTTTTTCCATGTTTGATCTCTACCAGAGGTATAGGCATTGGAAAGTATGACTAAAACTCAACATTGTCTTAAGCCATCCTCAAATTACATTCTTTGCCTGTATCCGTTAGGGCTTCACTGCTTTGGTGAACTG
Source organism: Streptopelia decaocto (assembly GCF_964273445.1). Lineage (NCBI taxonomy): Eukaryota > Metazoa > Chordata > Aves > Columbiformes > Columbidae > Streptopelia > Streptopelia decaocto. The sequence continues at coordinate 15,729,905 of NC_138659.1, forward strand.
GGGTACAAGAAATGACCTGAGTCATCTTTTTATTTTGTTGTTTTTTTTACCAACTAGATTACTCACCGTTGCAAAGCTACTTCTTGTTTACAAAATCTGGGCCTGGGATGAGGCTTGGGCTGAAAATTAAAACTGTATATGAGTTCTCATTTGAAAGAGCGTGTGAGCATACCCAAGCATTGTCATTATAGAGTATTACTAGATACAGTTATATGCACACCTGACAGCTTGTTTGCCACCCATGCGCTCCTGGTGATCATCTGCCTAGTACCTTCTCCTCTGATGCTCCAGGATGATTGTGGTAGACTCTTACCATAAGTAGAAGTCTGGGACCAGCAAGTAACAGAAGAATTGAAGGAAAGGAATCTGCCAGGTTCTGTCATGGACATTTTACAGAGGAACTCATGATAAACTGCCTTTCCTCACAGAAGAAGAGGCTAATGCAAGGCCTAATGTCTGATTTAGACTCCAGCTTGATAAACTAGTCTGCCTGGATTCAGGTCTCCAGACAAGCTGAAAGCAGCTGTGTGGCCATGAATAATAATAATGGACAAAGCTTGACATGTTGTTGAATTGCAAATAAGTACTGGAGCAGCCTGAAGAGTGAATGGTTGCTTGAAATCTGCTTGATTGATAGCTCCATAGATAAGCTGATCTAAATTCCCATATCAGGCTATCTTTTTCTCCCTTCCTTCCCTGTGCCTATAGGCTGTATGAGTAGTGAGCTGTGGCTTCCAGTGAAAGCTTGCAGCCTCAATATGTAGTATTTTTGATAGATAAGGGATGGCCTAACAGCTTTATCTGAGGTCTGTGTTCTGGTTACGTGTTCTGCTTGGTGGGCTGGGTTCACCCTGCTTCTTTCCTGTATTTCATTTTTTTGGATAGCATGAGGAATGGCTGTTGGCATAACACATACTGTTGAAATAGCCAAATGCTGACCAATCTGGCAAAAAAAAAAAAAAAAAATCTCGGAGTTGCTTTCTCCTTGTGAGAGGGAGGATGTATTTCTTAGCCACGTGTGTGGCCCAATATGAAGTTGAAGACTGTCTGTGTGGATTGTAATAGATTAGCATCTGGCCCAACTCTTGCTGAAGCTAGACCATCCCAAGGTTGTTTGCCACCTTCATTTATTAATCTTTTCAAGCACAGCTTGTAAATTGAGGTAGTAAACAGAGGAGGGAATGTTATCATCCTCTATAAATGAAACTTCCCTGATCCTTTGACATTGGTTAATGTCTGCAATGACCAAATAAGTGTTTTATTCTTTGGACTGCTTGTCTGTGCAGACTCGTCTTAATACATTAGTGCCTTGCATGTGAATCAAGTTCCCTTTGAAGATCTTCTGAGGCTCTGAGTTTGACCAGGGAGTTTGTCGATCATCAAAGGGTTTGAGCAGGGTGAATTGCTTCTTGCGATTTACTTTTAGAGTGAAACACAAGAGGATTTGAGCATACATAACTATTTTGGAATTCATACGGAAATGTATTTTTAAAATGTTATTGTAAAGAGGGTAGCAGGGCTTTTGAGTGTTGTTAAGATAAATCAACTTTATTAATATTCTGTTCAAGTGAATGTTCATTTGTGTTCCTGTCTGATGAGCAGCAACTCTAGCAAGTTCCTTCTAAGAAGTTCTAGTGAAGTATCACTGATAATTACTGAGTTCTTTATCTGAAGGCCTGCTATTCTGGGGGAAGGAGGAAGGAGAGAGATGACCTGCCATTACAGCCCTGTCATTTACTGCTGCAAGAAGAATAGTCTAACTCTCAGTTTAAGAATTCTCACTCTCCCTGTCTAAGCATACTGTGTTGCCAGTTTTGATAAAGAAAACTTGGTGTATCTAATTTCTATAGTTGCTGAGTTCATGATGATTTTAATAGAAAAAAAAAAAAATCCAGAAATATTGTACCACAGTTAATAGTATCTCAGCATTTTGCTTTGGGAGCAGGTGAAGTCATTGTTCTCCCCCAGCGGGGAGCGAGCTGCTAATGTAAACTTTGCTTGTGGGGTTCTTCTGTGAAATTGTGGACAATATTTACCACTTTTACAGGGTTTGATATTAATTAAATGCTGACCTTACTGATTTTGTGACATTCAAATTGTGGAGGTGGAAATACTTGAAAGTTACATAGTGTTAGATAAGGCTAGGTATTTGTGGGGCTAAAGTACTCTATGCTTAAATGAAACACTGCTAGTGGTGTTAAATATGCTGTCCACATTTGTCCTGTGAACTATGTGCTAGTATCGACTTATAGTCAAATTGATTTACTTTTCCGTTGTTTTTCTTTTCAGGCAAATTTTGAAGGGTGAGCAGGAGGTACCAGACTCGATGATTTTCCATCGAAATGTCGGAAAAGTCAGGCCAGAGTACAAAAGCAAAGGATGGAAAAACAAAGTATGCAACACTCAGTCTGTTTAATACTTACAAGGGAAAGTCACTGGAAACTCAGAAAACCACAGGTGAGTAAGCCCAATTTATTTTTGCATTCTGTTTCATCATTACTGTAGTACTAATTAAGAGTGCAAAGTACCTGAGCACTTAACCACAGCAAGTTTTTTTTTAATTCTGGAAAGCGATGTTGATTACAGTTTCTGGTTAGCTGTAAACAAGAGTATCAGTTCAGGGAGGCAGCATTTGCAGTCTTGTAGGGAGTATAGGTAAATAAAAACTGGTTTATAGGTGCAGTCTCCATTTGTTATCAGCGTATGACATGCCATTCCCCAGCTGTGCCCTTTATTTCAGAAAATGTTTGCAGCACTGGAGGTGTTGGATTAACAAGAACAAAATGCTCAATTTCAGATCAGGTGCTGTGTCTGTTTTGCAGTCAAAGACTGGGTGAAACTTATACTGATGTTTCACATAAAGCCTCTGTGGGCCTGCTTTTCCATGATTTGAAAACTAGGGGGGGATGACACTCTGGAGGCTTTGAATTTTATCTGACATACCTGCATAAATTGGGGGGCTGAAAGAGTGCAAGTGTGTTCAAACTGTGTTAAAGTTTGCCACAATATTATTTCTAAAGGTTGAGACAGATGTTTGTAATGATAGGACATGCCTACAGTAGTGTTTTGTATTTGTTCACCTGAATTGATCAGCTGGTAGGTTGAATGTTTCCTGTAGTGTGTTAGCTTTATATTGCTTTTCCTACTTGTGATCTGGAGTAAATGCAATTTGTAGCAATGTTTTTGCAAGAGCAGCATCTGCCAACTGAAACTGGCAGAAGAAAAAAATGGGCTGGACCCATGTGGGTATTCTTGGACTCATTAAGGTACATTAAACTCCAAAAGGAGCAAGATAATGATGCTTGGAAATGTATAAAAGGATATTAAGACATCAGCATCGTATTTTTAAATGGTTCCTCTAGCTTTCTCTTACTGAGCATTGTGTATAAAGGTGGGGCTGTATATTCTTTTTAATCTCTGGAATAGGCTAACCATAGTGACTCACTATTCAAAAAGTACTCAAGTTCTCCCAAAGCAAGTATTTCTAATTCTGTTGGGGTTTTTTTTTGTTTTGTTTTGGTTTTTTAATTAAACCATGAAGAATTTTGAATTTCTAATTCTTATACTGTTATTTTTTTCCGAGTTTCTTGAAAACCATTTTATTGATTTATGTAGCTTTGCATGAACACTACCTGCTAAACAGCGTTGTTACCTTACACTTTCTATTTTGGCAGTTGCCGCACGCCATGGATTACAGAGTCTTGGAAAAGTTGCTATTTCAAGGAGGATGCCTCCCCCAGCCAACCTCCCCAGTCTCAAAGCAGAGAACAAAGGCAATGACCCTAATGTGAACATTGTGCCTAAAGATGGCACAGGATGGGCTTCAAAACAGGAACAGCACGAAGAAGAAAAGTAAGTGGCTGATGAGATCTGGGTCATTTTGCTGTGCCATTGCTCTCAAGTTTCCCCAAAAAACACCCCACCCCCAGAACTTCACACTTAAGTTGGAAGCAATATTATGAATTCCATCTGAGGTTCGCCACCTGAGGTGGCTGCCTTTGTGTAAGTTTTGAAGGCTACTTACAGGAAATGCTATAACATGTATTTGTAAAATCAGTGTAATCAGCTTAAAATTCTCTTGAAACTCTAGGTACACTTAGGTACATAGCAGATAAATTAAACAGTAACCTGAAAGTTTGTGAGAGTGTGCATAAATCTGTTTAATTTGGTGTGGTTGTGCTGATGCATGGCAGAGAAAGGTAAAAAATTCTTGGTTTGTATACATTTCTTTGAATCCCTGTTTTATTTTTCCTAATAATGCTTAATATTTGCACTTTGGTTAGTATGCTGTATATGCCATAAATCCTACAGACTTATAAAAAATTTGTATCTTAAACTTTACACAATTGTTTCACACTCCCTCAATATGTAATATAAACAAACTAGAAGTGATGGTGGTATTGATGCACTGCTGTATACTGTGTATAATTTTCCATGGTTACTACAGTTTCATCTGATAAGTTTGTTTCACGCTTGTACAGAAGGTCAGCTAAATAAAATAAAAAAACTTTTCAATAAGCTAATTGGGAAGTATTTTAAAGCAAATTTTTGCCATGTAAGCTGAAAATAGGATATGATTCTCAATACAGAAGTAGAAGTGGGCTTTAAGTGTTTGTTCTTTGACATAAATTGTTCTGAAAAACACTTGAAGGTAGAGGCACTGATCGTATGTCACTAGCACTTGTGAAAACAAAAGGTTATTAAAGATTTTCTTCCCTTCTTGCTGTCCCCTTATTTCTCCCTGTATACTTTCCTATATTTAAATGTCAATTTTTGACATCTCTCTGAAAAGCTGTTAGACTTAAGGAGTATACTGTTGTGTTTAACTTTTTATTTTAAGCTTGTGAAACTACAAGTTTACAATTTTAATCCTTCTTCTCTTGTATCACTGCGTTGGAGTTCACATGACTGAGTTACTGCTGTGGTTATGGAAATTTTTTCTGCTCCTTTCCCAACGTGCCACACTTTCTGTGGGTATTGCCTTCAGTCTGTTTTTCCTGGATAGTGCAGCTTGTTGTGTATTGATTTGATGAATTCAAATCAAATCAGATTATTAAGGGAGTGGAGCACCTCCCTTATGAAGAAAGGCTGAGGGAGCTGGGTCTCTTTAGTTTGGAGAAGAGGAGACTAAGGGAGGAGACTAAGGGGGGGACCTTATTAATGTTTATAAATATATAAAGGGTGAGTGCCATGGGGATGGAGCCAGGCTCTTCTCGGTGGCAAACAATGATAGGACAAGGGGTAATGGGATCAAGCTGGAACACAAGAGGTTCCACTTAAATTTGAGAAGAAACTTCTTCTCAGTGAGGGTGACAGACACTGGAACAGGCTGCCCAGGGAAGTTGTGGAGTCTCCTCCTCTGGAGACATTTAAAACCCGCCTGGACATGTTCCTGTGCGAGCTCACCTAGGTGTTCCTGCTCCAGCAGGGGGATTGGACTAGATGATCTTTTGAGGTCCCTTCCAATCCCAAACATACTGTGATACTGTGAATTCAGCTAGCACCAAGCTGAGTTATTTCCCTTATCAAATGGCACACCTATAGGACAGTGTTTGCATAACTCAAATTCCGAATGGATTTGGCTTTGAAACAGTAGAAGTGAACGTAGTAAACTCTTAACAATCTTGTTCCTTGTTTCACTTCTGTGTGACAGAGTACAGCCATGTAAGTTCCAGCTTCCCAAGTCTGTTTAGAAAATGTAGCTGTAAGTGTAGCTGTAAGAAAATACAACTAAGTGGAAGCAGAAAAGATGAGGATTATTTTTATTATTTTTCTGGTAATGTATGGAAGCAAATTTGCATTCAGTTATCCGTATGAGAAGCCACTGTGTTTCTCTGTGGCAGTGATTTTTTTGTTGGTGGTGGTGTTTTTTTTGTGTGTGTGGTTTGTTTTTTGTTTGGTTGGGGTGTTTTTTTCGGTTGTGTTTCCTTCTATGTCCCTTCTGAGACTACCAGATAGTGCTTTGGACTGATTGCTACAGGACCCAAATGGAACTGACTTCTCATTAAGTCATTCTGGGCTACTGGATTTGCCCCGTAATTCTTGTTATATCAAAAATGAGTACTACTGAGCTGGAGGTCTTGAATTGTAGATACTAATGCTTTGGAGTCTTAAGTTGTCTGAATATGCAGATTTCAGAAACAGCTATTCTTGAAAGAAGTTAAACATCATCACTGAAGCTGTAGAATTCAAGAATATGCCTGTTCTTATATTGAACAAAATGAGTGCTTATGTCTGCCTCTTCATTGTTACGATGATGAAATTGAAACTTTATTCTTAATAGACTTAAACTTCTGGGATCTGGTTCATGATACCAATAAATTTGTATCACAAAGTCTTTAGCTTTCCTTATCAGTTCCTTTTACTTTATAATTTCAGACATATGTTTGTCTTCTCTCAGTTTATGGTGGTCTTTAAGTGCTTTTCTCTATTAGCTCCTGAGGCAAGAGAACATTATTCCAAATTATTTGATTCCATAGTTGTAGATTGATTGTTTTTTGGTTGTCCAGTACACTGCTTCAAAAGTTATAATTCCATTCATGCCTGACTGCATTTTCCACCCAGTCATTTTCATTCATTCTTCTGCACTTTGGGAAGTCTACTCTTGAAAGAATTAGCTAATTTATTCCAATTTTTAACTGTTACTATAATGACTCCTTTTATATAAGAAAATTTTTTTCTGCAGAAAACTATTTATTGGTTCTTCAGCTGCATAGCTACCTCGTTTGTTTCACTTGCTTGCAGTGGTAACCCTGATGATCTTATTCTGTGCTCACCCTTTTGTATTCAGAAGTGTTTATCCTCTCATTCCAGACAGCCAGACGTGCCGCAGACACAGCCAAAACCTGCTGTTCCTGCTCCTCCAGAGGCAGCTCCTGTTGCCAAATCATGGGCCAACACCAAACCAGGTGGACAAGATGGTAAGTCATGTTTGAGGTGGAGGGGTTCTTGACTGGCCTAGCAGGCTGTGAGTGCTGCTGTGAGACCCCAAGACTCAGCAGCTGTTTGAGTCTTGACCTGGGCCAGTTGGAACCAAGAATGTTGTGGAAGCAAATTTTGTGGCCAGAAGGTAAGCTGGTCCCTTGTCACTTGGGTGAGCTCCAGCCTGATGTAGCAGCTGGTCTGACTACCTTTTAAAAGGCTGGCACAGTCACCTCTTCTGGATTGACAGGGAATTGGTGGTGACAGATCTTGAACATGGCTGTGGTGACAAAGGAAAATCTCAGTCAGTAGTTATAATGCATACAATTTTGGCATGGGAAGGAGAACCATAAACAGTTATTGGTCATTCTAGTCATAATTTTGAATAATTTTGTGCAAAATGTAGTCTTGCTTCTATTTAAATGTCTGCTACTGCTACAACAATACTTCTTCCTTTATTTTAAGATTCCTTGGTTATTTTGTTTTCAAAGTGATAGTGTTCAAGTAGAGGTGTTTTTCTAGGAAAAGCATTAAAGGTGTGGTTTGAGTTTTTTAACATAATTGTATGAAAGGATGGAAAACTATTTCCATTAGCCTGCACCTTAGTTTGAGTGGTTTCATTACAGATGTAAGATCAGAGCTAAATCTTTAGCATTTTTTTTTTTTAATTGCTTGTAGAGTGAGAGGTTACTCGGAATTCCTGTGTCTCCATTATGAGAAATAACCTACAACATGTTTTATTCCTTAAATTTGAGACTTGCAAGCTTTATGAGGCTATCAAATAGAGTTTTGCATTCCAAGTTGAAGTCAGCTCTCTTCTGGATAGACCTATGAATAGTAAAATCTGAATTGCATAGAGCTAACTTCTAAGACATTATCTGGAATTTGTTAACATTGCATATGTGATTTTGCCTTTTTTTTCAGTAAGTATTAGAAGTGACAATTCCAGATTCCCCACTTCTTGCTCTCCTCTCTAACTTTTAGTGTTTCCTCCTTTGTCAGATATAGGAACTCTCTCTGCCTTTAAGCTTTTGCAGGAGTTTTGTAGAATTAAAAAAAAGGGAATTAACACTGATGGAAAGTGATCTGCCTGCCAGCCTTTCTACATAAGCTGATAAGATCGTCTCTGTGACACAGGAAATAGTGATTTGGCTCAGTAACTTCAAAATGCATTTAGCTAATTATGTTGTAGTTACTGTGGCAGCTTGTGTGCCAAGCCCAGATGGTGCTCCCTCATTTCTTTTAATTAATGCAGTAGTGGGTTTGCTGTTTCAAGAAGAAATGCAGAATGTGAATTGGTATCAGCTGCTTGTTCTCCTCCTCAGTTTGAAACTTGGGTTACACCTGTTGTGCTCGTGCTTTCCTGATCTGCAATTGGCTGGTGGAACTTGTAGTTTTTCTAGATGCCTTGAATGCATGCCAGACGTCACTGTGTTCAGCTGGTGCCTCATGAGGCAAGACTAAATTCTTCTCTGATGCTATTGGTGGTCATGCAGAAAGGGAAGACTTTCAAAATGTAATGGCAGCATGCATTGGCTAAGAGTTGGAGTTAATTGCTACCATAAATAACATCTTTGAATTCTTTAACTTCTGAACTGTTGGCTGACCATCTGGTTATTTCAGGTTGATAGCTTAGGTGCTGTAAAGCTGATCACTGAGGATGCTGTTGCTTTACAATTAAAACATTATTGCTCTCTCTGTGTAGACTTAAGCAGAAAACATTTTTCAAGTTTCATAAAACTCATGAATGTTGCATGGCACAGGACCTTCAAAGAGGCTCCCTTCCCTGGCAGGACACCTGGTTAGAGTGGCTGCAGTTTTCTGTCCCCTTAAGTCACTGGATGTAGCTGCTTGGGATCGTCAAGAAACAAGTTAATGTGATCTGTAGTAGGTGAACTTGTAATAAAGATTGAAAGATTCAAAGCAGTTTGTAGGCACAGGGATAAATAGTGGTATTTGCTGTTACGCCTTTACAAAGAAAGTATAAAGATTAAAGAGTTTATTCTGATTGGCTCTTAACCTTAATCAACAAAAACCAACAACAACAAAAAATCAAAACAACAGAATCCCTGTGTTTTATTATTTCACAGATAGGAGAAAACAGAAGCTTTTCTACCTGTTAGCTAGAAAAATGTCTATCATAGAGGTTGGGGGGTTTTGGATGGCATATGCTCAGATCCTTTTTTGTGAGTTTGCCCTATAGTCCATGTAGGCTAGTATGGTGTGTCTTATAGTAGCCAGTAGTAAAGACAGATGTCGGAACAGGGCACTATTCAGACTATTGGAATACAAGTCTTCCCTCAGTAGGATTATCAGTGATTTGGCACTGGAATGCTGTTGACCTAATAGGTAAATACCCATTAGGTGTAGGGGGAGTGTGGGAAATGGATTCAAAGTAAATGCTAAAAAAAGCTGCTAAAAAGGAAGACAATCTATATATTTTGCTTCCCTACCATTTGCAACAGAAGTCTTAAATTCCAATCCAGAGTTAGGATGTCAAGGATTTTAGAAATCAAAGAAAGCTACAGTTCTGATACTTTTCTCATAATGTAAATATGTGACCTTTTAAAGTCCTGAAGAATTGTTTGTTATTAGAACAGTAATTAATCTTAAAGGCTTTTGCAGTAACATAGCTGCCGTTTCTTGGATTGACTGTAGTTGCAGAATAAAACAAACGAAATTTCTATCTGGAAGGAGGGGCAAAAAAAAAGTGGTAACAGAGCTGACGAACTTCAGGTCCTCCGGTGTTAAGTCTTGTTCCATTGCCCATTATTGTTCTCCTGTGCTTCTGGATTTTTCTCAGCCGCAACAAGTGTGATAGTTGGCCTAGTAAATTCAACTTTGGCAGCAAATGTGAATACTTTACAAGGTTTGCTCTTCACTCATTTGAGTTATGTTACCAACAAATTAATGTGGCTTTAAAGATGATTTTTTTTAAGGATGATCAAGCTTTTAACTCCTTCTGAACTGTTTTGACTACAGAAAGTTGTGACTTTGTGTATATCTTACTGTGTAGGTCCAGCTATTCAAGTAAATAGTTATTTCCAGCAAGAGTTTCCCAGTCTGCCGGCAGCTGGGGATCAGGAAAAGTCAGGCAAAGAGAAAGATGCTCCTGAAGAGCTTCATGGATCAGGACCCAACTTGCGACCGCAAAGTAAGTATATGCTACAAATTTTTGTGAAATTGAATGGGTTTGTGTGGGACTCATTTATTACAAGACTACTTGCATCTCATACAAAGTAAATTGATGGATTGGTTTAATCAACACACTTCTACACTGAACAAACAGATTTTTTAGGGCTTTCTTCTGCTTTATTGTTTTCCTGGTGTGTGGAAAATAGGGTATTTAATCCTATACTGCAGTTCACTTTTGCTTTCCACCACTTAGTACTCCACTTGTGCTCTGGGGAACATTTGTTACTTGCACAGCACTGGAATTTTCTTCCAGTTGCTCGATGTCATGAAAGCTAAAATACATTCTAAAATAAATCTCCTGATATTAACTAATCATATAAATCATCATTAAGGTTGTCCACAAATGTTAGTACTCCTGAGAGAGTAGCCTGAAAAATCCTGTAATCTACAGAAAGTGCTAGACAAGATGTGTGTTGCTTTCAGAGGGCTTGGGTTCTCAGGGGATCATAAACTAGTTACTGTGTTCCAGGCCTCGGTTTATCTCAGTTTTTTGTCAGGTCCTGCAGACTGAGGCCACGTGCTTGTTCAGGTCCTCAGTTGATTTTGGTGTAAAGAATAAGTTGTCAAGAAATTTGAGAGATGTCCAACATCAAATTGAGAAACTGGCTACACACGCCTGTTCAGCGTGCTTCAGACAGTTACAGTTTTGGTCAGCACTGTACATGCTATATTAAGCCCTTCTTTCAGGTCTGACAGCAGAAAGCAAAATGAGCTTGGCAAGTGCTGCCCCTTTAGCAGCTGTGCTCCCCAGCAAAGATAAGTGGAAGAACTGTAATGGATACGTAGGAGCACAGTTTAGCACTGCTTAAAGGGCTTGCACCCCTAAAGGAACATTATTTATAGTGTGCGTTTGAATTTTTTTTGGTCCCCATGGATCTGAGCACTTCTGCTAAGTTTACTCTTTTTTTTTTTTTTTGTCCTAACCCATGTTTCGTAGGCAGAAACTCCTAAAGGAATGGTCTGCCTGTCACAAGTGATAGGCCATTAAAATCCTTTACTTTTCCTAGACTTTTTGCTAGATATTCACGTCCAGAAGTGCAGCTCTCATTGCTTCTGTTTCATTCTTATCAGACAGAGATAAACTCTGGCTACCTGTCTTTACTTAGAAAGACAAAGGTATGTGTTATTTTGAGCTGCTTGAGGGTTCTGTGGTGGACCTTTGCTGCTTAAGAAGCTTCATCTTTCCCTTAACAGCATTCTCAAACTGAGTCAACAGTGGCCCTGACTTGCCACAGCTAAAGCTCTCCTCTGCTGTTATCTCTATCCTTCTTAAATTGCGTTGTGTTTTGGAAGGTAGAATAGGACAACTAGAGCAGTCTATAAACTTTAGTCTTCAGGCGCACAGCTGGATGTAGGGCTGAAAAGGATGAGAAAACAGACCCTGTTTTCTCAAGTGGCCCTTGCTTGTTTCAGTACCACATATGAACGTGTGTCTGCACAGATCGCTGTGTCACTGAAAACTGGGTGGGAAGAATGTGTGTTTCATCATGCCTGCCTGTAAATCTGTAATATAAAGTCTGTTCTTGTTTTTTCTTGTACTGATTCTGTCCATGTAGATGCTACTAGTTGGAGAGAAGGTGGTAATAAGAGCAACTCACCCAGTTCTCCATCTGATCAAGAAGCTAAGGCTCTTGGACAAGAAGATGGTAACGCGACATCTGCAGAACAAAACGATGGCCAGAAGGCAGCAGAGAAGAGGGATGTGCGGTTACCACAGGTTCCTCAGCCCAAGCTGAATGGCCAGCAGCCACCACCTATCTCATCTCAGTACAGAGCAATGATGCCACCTTATGTGAGTGATGGTCACATGAAAAGTTTTTAAGAAGCAGAGATCGGTTATTTGCTTATGTGATTTCCTAATGCCCCTTTCTCCTCCCTTTGTAGCACACTTAGTAGTTCTGCTGGAAGGGGCAGCCGATTGCAGCCGACTCCTCAAAGGATGTGGCTGTCTGTTGCGGCTTCTGCTACACTGAGTTTGAACTTGCCAGGAGTTCATTTACACGCGTAATCACTCCACCTTGGTGACTTCATGTCACACACTTTGTAATATTAAGCAAACTGTCTTAAGAGTCTTGCTGTATTTCCAGTGTGATTCCTTTGATTTCAGTATGCTTAATGCAATAATTTTAAATGAATGGCTTCTTTTTTTAAATCTTTCTTAGATGTTCAATCAGTATCCTAGAATGGCATATCCTCCTTCCATGCAAGGTCCAATGAGATTTCCCAATTCTGAGCCTAGCAGGTAAGAAACTTTGTGTTATTTTTGTCTGAGTATGAACTCTCTGAGTCAATGGAAACAAACAAGCAAAAATAAAAAAACGCACTGAGTATTTTTGGTTGAGTATGCACTGCATAAGAAATACCACTGGTCAGTCTCATAAGTTGGGCTTCTGTGGAGCAGTGCCATTGAGTGGTTTGTGTCTGACAACTCCACTACAAAACTTGAGGGAATTTTCCACATTACAGGATTTTTGATTGGGAAGAGCAGGAGTCACCTGAGGACACTGTTCAGCCAGTATTTAGCCAGTAAAAGGATTCTTCCATTGTTATAATGAAAGGAGTTAATTCCCAGTTCTCAACTCTACTGCTCTCCAACTAAAGTAGAACTGTAATGCATTATAAAATTAATTTTCCTCCTTTCTGTGCATTTCTCCATAGCTGAGGATGGCTGTGCACATGCATGAGGAAGCAAGAGATGCTATAGTACAAACTTTGACAAGTGATCTGTGGTTGGGATCAGGAAGAGGACTGAGAGGCTGAGAAGGATGGCTGGGAGAACTTGAGTATAGTCATAGGGAAAATGTGCAGAACCTTTGACAGTGGGAAAGCATGGAAAGTATAAAGAAATATCTGAGGTGGATACATTGGTAATTAGAAGGATGTCAGATCTATGCAGTATGTTGTTTGAAAGCGACAAGGCATTCTGCTGTCAGCTAATGTTTCACTTGTTTGTGAAGTGGACAAGCAAGACTATAAGCATCTAATCTTGCATAAAGAACCATCTGGTGGTGTAGCAGTGATTATTTTGACTACATGTGGATTATAATTCACATATATACTGTAGCTGAGAGAACAGTATTGTATACTTCAAATAATTGTCATACAAGTTGACCCTTTATCTAGTAATTTTTTGGGTAAATGGTGACAGTGGCCTTTGTTTCTCTTTTCAGAGGGCCAAGGGGAAGAGGGCCACCTTCATGGTGTTCAGAACCCATTGAGCGCCCATCTATTCTTAGTGCTAGTGAACTTAAAGAACTTGATAAATTTGATAATCTAGATGCTGAGGCTGATGAAGGCTGGGCAGGTAAGAAATAAAATTAATAGTTTCTGTTATTTCTACATTGAATCTTTCTGAAAGATTAATTGAATATTTGCTTATGCATTCAGGTGCTCAGAGTGAAGTGGATTACACTGAGCAGTTGAACTTCAGTGATGATGATGAACAAGGAAGTAGTCAAAAAGAGAAGGAAAGTGGGTGAGTTGGTATTGCCAATTGGGTGTGAATGCCACTTAACTAGCTTAGCTTTTGGAAAGGTTGAATGAAATGAGTGCAAGTACTCATTCCCATAGCATTTATTCCAATAATTTAATGCCTTATTAAATTGCATTAGCTGCCTGTAGACTCCAGTCAGCTGGGCATGTAGTAGAAATGATCCTTGCTGAAAAAAGTTCCTTATACTTGGTAAAAAACATTGGGGATAGAAGATACCTGTGTGGAGTATACCTTCAATTTTTCTTATTTCTTTGCACATAGTGATGAACAAACACCATCAAAAGATTCCCAGAGTCCTGATGGCCAGAAGGAAGCAGAAGAACAGACTAAGTCTGCCACCCCGGTTTCCACAGCAGCAACCAAAGGGTCTTATAGCAAAAGCTCTCAGCCTGATCAGGTTTGTGTGTTCTTTGGCTCTTCTGGCAACAGCCTCATCAGGGGAGGTCTGACTCAGGTGTCAGGTCAATTAAGGTTATGAACATGAGTGAAAACACTAGCTACTACTTATCTGAGCTGTGATAACTGATCAGGTGCTGCTTAGTCAACTTGGCTGCTTCTGGTCGCAAAATAAAAATAGGATGTCTTTATCTAGTGTGTTCTAATCCACAGTTGCGAGGGGATGAGAACTCTTGTGTCAGTTACTGCGACTCAGCTGACAAACTTTAACTCAATACTTGTCTGTCCATCCCTGTAATAGTGAATGAAGTCATTCTGGTGTCCGTCATGTTTCATAGTGGCACAGAGTAAATAGCACCCTTTTGGCACACACATCTTTCCTGGGTGTGGGGTTGGGTGTGTTTTGGTTTTTATTTTTTTTGGTACCATGACCCACTTTCTTCAGAGCAACTTAGCAGTAATGTGTCAGCTCACTTCTGACATCTCAGTCAGATTTTATACAGACTTCGGAGAATTCATCAGCTCAACTATTTTGGTTTTGGGTTTATCCTCTAGAGGAGGAAGACTGGCAACCACCTCAGCTTGTGCTTGCTTCAGCCCCTTCTTTTTTTTTCCTCAGAAAAAGCTACTGTTGGCTTTATCTGAAAATTTCCCAGAAATGTTTTCTCTTGATGCTGGTAATAATAAAACTGGAAGATCTTGAATTGGTTTTACTTGCACTTTCTCTGTATATAAATGTCCCAGTTTCTTTCAGGGTTTGATGCTACATTGAATCTGAGGAAAAACAGTACAGTAATATAAACTCTGAAATTTGGATGTTTGAATTGTTAAAGTAATTGTGTAGCTCTCAGTACATAAAGTGGAAATGTTCTTAGCCTTGGTTTGCATGCAAATTTATATTGTATGCAGATCATTAGGTGTAGTATCTTAATGCAGTATAATGTAGTAAATCTGAAATTTGTCAGCTTGACTGTTGTTATAAGCTTTCTTAACCCTTGTACTTCATCTGATCCAACAGGATCGGGGTCCAGCACAGCCTTCTATACATGAAAGAGGTGGTCCTGCTCTTCATCCAAAATCTATTCTACCACCGGTAAGAAAGATTAGAACTTTCCTCATGTCCTTGAGTTAAATTCTTTAATGCTGTGGTGGAGGGATTTTGTCTCAGAAAAGGAAAAATATGCTTCACACAGGGATAAGCCTTTTGTTTAGCAAGTGAAATGGTCGTAGTGCCTGGGACCAGTAACAGTGGGACTCCAACAGAGCTGTGCTGCTAGTTGTGTAAAGCAGCACCATCTTGTAAGTGGCATATGAAATGCATGAGAACTTCAAGAGCTTTCAGTTCTCCAGCCCCATTTGGAAAGTAGAGAGGACAGGGGCATGGGAACAGTACTGGAGGGCTGGCTGCCAAGGCAGGTGAGGAGATGAAGTCCCAATTGAAATGTGTGTGTAGTACCTTCTTACCGATTTTTCAACAGTCCTTATTAAAATCTCTGTTAACCTGAGCTACCTTGCATTTCTTTGGCTCCTTGGGGGACTTTTGTCTGAGATCCGCCCTGAGTATCTGTGATTTAGGGCGGTGTGTAACCAAGTCTAAAAGGTGTTTGTCATCTTTACTGTCACTGTGCCTTAGTGATGGGGAGAAGGAGCGACGTGAGCCCAAATAAATCTTTACCTCTCCTTTTTGAGCTCAGGTTGCTTGAGTCTGAACTGGAGCAGGAAGGTGGAGGCTTGCTTTTTTTTATCCAAATCTTGATTTTTAAAGGTGCCATGCAAATACATGTGTTGACAGATAGTTATAGTATTTCAGCTCGTTGTTTATATAATACGTGCTTGACTTGACCTAACCAATGCTAATATTGCAGCACCCACCTCCACCTGATCGCCAGATAGGACCTGGAAGGCAGGGACCCTTTCCCCCTAAACCAGTACCAGATGAAGATGAAATCTGGAAACAGAGGAGACGACAGCAGTCAGAGATATCCGCTGCGGTTGAGCGAGCCCGTAAGCGACGAGAAGAAGAAGAAAGAAGAATGGAAGAACAGCGAAAAGCAGCTTGTGCTGAAAAGCTGAAACGGTTAAATGAGAAATTTGGCTGCATGACAAAACCCTCCCGGGAAGACCCTCTGAAAGAGAGGGAGAGGGAGAGAGAGAGGGAGCGGGAGCGGGAAAGAGAAAGGGAGAGGGAGAGGGAAAAGGAGAGGGAGCGGGAGAGAGAGCGAGAAAGAGAAAAAGAAAGGGAGAAGGAAAAAGAAAAAGAGAGGGAAAGGGAGAAGGAAAAGGAAAAAGAAGAAAAAGAAAAACTGGAGAAGGCAAAAGAACAAGAACTAGAGAAAGAAAAGGAGATAGAAAAAGAAGATAAGGAGATTGAAAAAGAGAAAGAAGAGGAGAAACAAGTACATGAGGTTCCTGAGCCTGTAGAACCTGTGGCAACACCTGTAGTAGAAAAACAAGAAAGTGAAACCAGGAACAACAAGGAAGAAAAAGGTATGCTTGCATGCGAGTAGGAGTTGTCTGTCTTAAAGCTGAGTCACAGAGCATAGTTGTAATCTAGGAATCTAATTTGCATACCTAATTAACTTAGTGCATCTAGACCATTTATTTTCCTGGTACATTACAGCTGCTAACTGTCCTTTTAGCTAGACCTGTTTGACCAACTCATCAAAATGTTAAAGGAAAAACTGGGCTCTGTCGTTTGGGCTGGACTTTGAAGAATACAGAAAGAAAAGCAGTTTTTCTTTTCTTGCTAAAGGAGGGTCAGCAACTCATGCTGCTAAAAAGCAATGTAAATTATTTCAGCTGTTCTGTTCTTTCAGCAAGCCTGGAGAAGTAGACACAAAGAGCGCGTATTTAAGCTCGGTGCATTTTTTTTTTTTATAGTGGAACTTGAATGCCACAAGATAACTGTTAAGACTGTGCTTAAGAAGGTTGTGTTATCCTTTAAATGGATAAAAGTGATTGTAAAACCAAACCTTGGATTATAAAAAAGTTAAGTCAAATGTAATACGGTAGCACTGAGACAGCACTTCTTAAATCACATAATAGCTACAACCTAAATGCCAGTGGTCGATTAGCCAGCGTATTTGAATTTAAAAGGGACACTGAGAGATGTATTAACAACATTTGTTCTGAGGGGTTGTTTTTTTAACTATTTTTGCCTATATTGGTTTTGCAAACTAAGGCTCTGAGGTTAGAGAAGGCAGACTGTTTTCATTTTAGAACAAAATCCTCTATCTGACATTGTTGTGAAATTGTTGTAGTTTTAAGATTCACTTTTGTCTCCTACATCTCTTTTTTTTTTTTTTTCAGAAGATCAAGCAGTCTTTACACGACAAGACAGTGGTCGGAATGAGAAAGAGATTTCACAGGTGACTCATGAGAATGAGCCAGATTCAGGATCTCAGCCTCGTCCTGCTGTTTCCTCAGGCTATTCTAAACAGTTCCAGAAATCATTACCACCAAGATTTCAGAGGCAGCAGGTAACTAACCAGTTCATTAAAAGAAGGAAGTTCATTAAAGGAATAATTTCTTCTGCCTCTTTCTGAATAAGAATGTGACCACAGGAGTTTCAAAAAGCTTAAGTTGTTGGTTTCCAGCTTCTATAATATGTATGGAATTGGCAGAAATTGCTCTGCATTGAAACTCTTCTTGTCACTTGTAAAGTATGCAAGTGAGCAGAAGGCAAGAGGCTTTTAGAACTGGCCATTTTTTCATCACTTGCCAAAGTGGAGCATTGCCCTGTGGAACCTGGGAGTTGATCATTGTTTCTGCAGCTTTTCCGTAATGGACATGACACTCACAAATATTATTTGGACTTGGATCCTATGATCTGATAGAGCACTCTGCATTAATGACATGCCTGAAGTGTAGGTTGTTCTGTGTCTCTGCTGAATACCAGCAAATCAGTAGCTATTCTAAATTGTCCAGTCTGGTTTTCCCCCTTTTCTCCTAGTTCATCCTCATGCACGTTTGCGATTAATTTTCAGAATGCTTAGTGTCCTGGACATAACTGTACTTGGTGTTTCCAAAAGTTATTTAAATTCTGCTCAAGTCTTCGTCTTGACTAAAAGTCTTGTACTATTGTTTTCTGTTACGCAGGAGCAAATGAAACAGCAGCAGTGGCAGCAACAACAACAAGGTGTCCTTCCACAGTCTGCTCCCTCGCAGCCGTCGAGTGGTCCTGTCCCGCCTCCCCAGCACAGACCCCTTTACCAGCCCATGCAACCACATCCTCAGCATTTAGCTTCAATGGGCTTTGATCCACGGTGGCTTATGATGCAATCTTACATGGACCCACGAATGATGTCCGGAAGACCTGCAATGGATATGCCTCCTATTCATCCAGGTAAAATTCAGCAGCACCTTCTGACCATTGAACTTTTTTGGTTTTGAAATAGAAGTCTTTTGCTGACGACACTATGTGTGGTAACAGTGAATGGGTAAGGTTTTTTTAGAAAGAAAACTACATTCTTTCGTTGTTTGAGACAAAATAGATTTTAGTAATACTGGAAAAATTATAGTCATGTGCCAATGTGTATCTTTGACTATAAAGTAAAATCACAGCTTTCTCCTGTAATGCAGGTATGTCAGTGTCAGTTAAGGATGTACTCAGAATGTTGGTGTAAGCCTTGCTTTGTTACAGATATTAAGGCTGGCATGGGTTAAGTTGAACTGAGAAAAATACTGTATTTACTTTTTGTGTTTCATTACATGTTAGCACTTGATACTGCTTTGCTTATTTAAAACAAACCATGAAATTTTGTTTATTAGCACTTCTAGAGTTTTACTAAATTTGTGTTTTCAGATTCTTGGCTCTAAAACATCCTTTTTAATTTGTGGAATGGCCATCTGACTTGCAGCTAGGAAAGCTATTGTGAATAAATAATACAAGTCTGGCATGCAGTATAACAGAGATACTTACCCGGCTAATGAGCAAGAGAATAGGTATCCTGAATGAGTACAAGGAATGAATGGAAGAAATGGCAGGCTAAGCAAAGACAGTGAAAACTCTGGAATTTCTTTTAAATTTTACCCTGAAAAAGGACCCAGAGTGCTTAGTAGAGCACAAAAATCCCACCTGTGTGTACACTCATATTGCCTTTTCCCATTCAGATCTTGCATCAGAAACTTCACCCACAAGTTCACAGGTCTACAGACCTGGTTTGTCCCATTACAGTGGAAGCAGACAGGTTTTCCTTTTCTTGGTACTAGTGGGGAATATGATTTAGTCATTCTGAGGTCAGCTGACAGTGAGTAGACATTTGATTTCAACAACAGAAGGCACAGAGGAAGGGAGATCAGAGGACAGAGAATAGTCTTCTTCAGTACCTCCTGATATGCTTTGTTTGTCTTGAGGTGGGGTTGTTTGCTAATGTTAAACTGGTTTAAATTGTTGAACTTAAATTTGTCACAGGAATGATGCCTCCCAAACCACTGATGAGAAGAGACCAGATAGAGGGATCAGCAACTAGTTCAGATTCATTTGAACATATAGCTCGCTCAGCAAGAGAGCACACCGTTCCTCTGTCAGAGCCCCGCATGATGTGGGGGTCAGACCCGTACCCTCACGCAGAATCTCAGCAACCTAGTTCTCCTCCCAAAGTGTTAGAAGAGCCTGATGACTTGAGGTAAGCCCGAGTTACGTGCTCTTGTGTGTCTGTTCTCCAAGCCATCCGTGCTTACATGCTTGGCTGTAATTTGTGTTGTAAAACGCAGTTTAAACTGAGGCATAGCTGCTTTTCACGCAAAACTTCAAAAGGAGCTGAGACTGGGGAATGCTTGGCGCTGTTGTATAAGAGACATGCCTGCCTAGTACAGAGTGGGATGTAGAAGGACAATTTACCCCTTGTTTAGCATCTTTAACCTAGTTTGATGAATGGTGATTGCAGTAATATTTTGAATTTTAGGTTTTCTAGAATACTCCTGCAGTGCTTTCATGTTCTCCATCTGTTCTCCATACCCCCATATCAGAGAACTTCTGTCTGATGTATATTAGTTTCAAAAGTGGCATGTTAAGCACAAGTGGTATAAAGCAAGAAAGTCACTTTGGACCTTGGCTGCATGATGAATGGCCAGGAAGGCTTCCTCTACATCTTAAAAGTACCCAAAAATTCTTTTTGCTGTACTAATGTCTGGGTAGTAAGTGTGATATTAGCCTGCTAACTTGGAAGTTCCATTTAATATTGCGTGTATAGCCAATAATAGATTCCTGAAGCAAATTGTACATTTAACACAGAACTCTTAATCAGGATAAAAGAAAACTGACCTCCACAACCAGCAGCCACTGTGAAAATTAATACCTGTTATTTCCTTGATCTGATATTAATCCTTCATAGAAACAAAAAACTATTTCATTTAAGTAAATACTGACGAGTAAAATTTTCTCCCTCACCCTAACATTCTTTATTGCTTGCTGTTTAGGTCTGAGGCACACTTGGAGCAAGAACGTGTTGCTGTCCCTGCTGCTGCTTATCCTGTAGAACACAACCAGTTGGACCCTCATCCAAAGACAGACTTTTTCAGAGAGTCAGGGGAGTTGGAGATACAGAAGTTTCCAAGCAGGCCTTTGGAAGACGTGCAGCCTCTCCAAACTGATAAACCTAACACTGCTGTTAATTTTGAAGGAGTGAATGAGAAAGTTACACGTAGCTCTCCAGAAGAATTGGTGCCTGTGGCTGAAAGTCATTCTTCACTGAAGAGAAGCATTTCCCATGGTTCAAGTCACTCTCTAAAATCGGAAGACCAGAGGAATGAGACAGTAACAAATATCCCTAAATTAAGTAACAGGTCTGTTGAGACAAAGGAGACAATTGAGAGACTCGAGATTAAGCCCAAAAAAGAAATTTTGATTAGTAATAGAACATCAGAAGGACCAAAACCTGAAAAAACTTTCAAACCTAAGTCTGAAACAAGATGGGGTCCTAGGCCAGGTTATGGCAGAAGAGATGAAGGTGGTGATAGACCAGTAAGAAGATCGGGTCCTATTAAAAAGCCTGTGCTTAGAGATATGAAGGAAGAGCGTGAACAGAGAGAAGAGCGTGAACAGAGGAAGGAGAAAGAAGGAGAAAAGCCAGCTAGTGAAAAGCCTGGCAAGTCTGAAAAAAGTGACAAAAAGGAAGCACCTCAAGTGCCTCTGCCTCCGGCTGAGCCTGAGACATCCGCCTCCAGCAGCGCTGCTCTGGTTAAGAAGATAACCCTGGATGCTGCTCCGACACCAGCAAGCCAGGAGAGCGGTCAAACGGAACCTGCAGCTAAAGCTGTGGTTCAGCCACCTGCGCCTGCAGTCATGCAGCAGCTACCGGCTGCTCAGCCTGCTGCTCCACAGCTTCCCCCTGCGCTACCACAGCAGCCGCCTGCTCAGCCAGCAACACAGCAGCAGCCACACGTTCAGCAGCCTGCTACTGCAGTGAAGGAAGAAAAGCAGACCGAGAAGGTTGTTAGCAAGGAGGTTGTGGAGAAACCACGCTTAGAAACCAGACCTGTGAAAAGAGAGCCTGGCTTACCACCTAGGACATACTGGAAAGAGGCTAGGGATAGAGACTGGTTCCCAGATCAGGGATACAGAGGCAGAGGTCGTGGGGAGTATTATTCTAGAGGTCGTAGCTACAGGGGTTCTTACGGAGGACGTGGTCGGGGTAGTAGAGGCCACAATAGAGAGTACCCACACTACAGAGATCCCAAGCCTAGATCAGAACACGTGCCTTCAGGGCCTGTTAGGCAAAGGGAAGAGAGTGAAACTCGTAGCGAGAGTTCTGACTTTGAAGTAATCCCAAAACGGCGGCGACAGCATGGTTCAGAGACGGATTCTGACAGTGAAGTTCACGAAAGCGCAAGTGACACACTGCTTTCAGACAAAGACAGTCTCATCAAAGGCAAGCACCCAAAAAGAGAAGAGCGAGCTGATGTCAAGAAACCTCCAAAGCCCCTGTCATTCAAACCTGAAAATGCTATCAGAGTAGACAACAGATCCCTAGAAAAAACATACGTCAGAGATGATGAGAACAAACCCAAACCAGGATTTCTTCCTAAAGGAGAGCCTTCTAGACGGGGCAGAGGCGGAATGTACAGGCGTGGTGGCAGGGATCCTGGTGGTCGTCCTCCACGTCCATCCACAATAAGGAGACCAGCCTACAGAGAGAATCAGTGGAACCCTAGGCAAACAGAGATCATTAAACCAGAAGATGGGCAGCCTCCAAGAAGAAACGAACATTATGGTCCTATACCAGTTGACAAAAGACCTCCAAAATTTGAGAGAAAATTTGATCCAAATAGAGAGAGGCCACGAAGACAGAGGCCTGCTCGACCTCCAAGGCAAGATAAGCCACCACGCTTTAGGCGCCTAAAAGAAAGAGAGGCCGCATCAAAGATAAATGAGGCGGTAACCAGCTCATCAACAAGTGCCACAGTTAGTAATGCGGTTAATGAACCCTCCAACACTGCTTTGGATGTGTCAGGAAGTAAGACACCCGACTTGTCCAACCAGAACTCATCAGACCAGGCAAATGAAGAGTGGGAAACGGCTTCAGAAAGCAGCGACTTCAATGAGAGGCGGGAGAGGGATGAGAAGAAAACAGCAGATGCAGCAGCACAGGTGGCTGCAAAAGCAGGTGAAAATGCTGGAGCTCCAAAAAGGGAAATAGCCAAGAGAAGTTTTTCTAGTCAGCGGCCTGGAATAGACCGTCAAAACCGACGTGGCAACAATGGGCCAACTAAACCAGGGAGGAACTTCTCAGGGCCTAGGGGTGAAAGGCGGAGTGGTCCTCCTCCCAGGAATGGAAAAAGAGGGTGAGTACCAGCTTCTGTTAGGAAGCACATATGGTCTTAGTCTTGTCCTCTTGTGGTTCAAAATCATGAGTAGTTATTTTAGATTTGTAATAACTGTTAGAAAAGAGAATAAGACTTAACACATGCACCTGTATTTGTGTACTTTCTGTTTTTTTTCGTTTATATACAGACACTTGGAACACAGGGTTAAGAGCAGAGTATTCTTACTGTGTGCAGTGTTAAAGTCTAATTTTAAAAAAATGCAGTGCTGTTTCTCCGAGTTAAGCTGTGTTTTTCAAGATTTGGATGCAAGCTGAAATGCTAGTGTGAGCAGTTTTGCACTTTAATATACAGGTTGCTGCATCACATTTGGCTTTTTGTATTTTTAGATCAATCACCTAGCATAGACAAGCAAGTTGAGGAATGTTTGCCCATGGGACTGTTTTGTTTCTCCATGCTAAAATCGATTGAAACATGATCATTATCTAATGTTACTATTTGCCCACTGTTTTGTAGTCACACTGCACAGTAGTCTGACAAGTGGGAGGCAGGACAAGGCATTCCTTCACTGGATGCTTACCCTGTACTCCAGGACTCTTGTGCTTGTAGGCTGTTGTATCCTAAGTTCAGGTTTTACTTGGGCTTAAAAATTTGTGATCAGTGCTCTAACCTCTGAGTGAAAACTATTAAAAGTTTCTTTGGCTAGTCACTTAAAGATGATGTTAAAGCAAAAGCTGGGTATTTCAGGTTCTGCAGCAAAGTTAGGATGCTGCAAATCTGATTCTTATGGCTTTAGATAGCTTTTGGGAAGTGAGCCTGTGGAGCAAGTATGTTGTACCTTGTTTATAGATTTGCTCACATTGCATGCTGTAAGCTGCTGTTCGGGTTTTTTTTCCATGGAAGGCTTTACTGAGTTCTGAATTGCATACTTGTTGAGTTTTAGTGTCCCTAGCTACATAGACCAAACCAGAGTTGACCTTAAAATTATGCATTTTTTAGTGTGATTCCTTTTGGTAGCAGGACATTTGATATGTCCCCAAAACGGCTTTGCTGCTTGCTGGCTCCTTCCTGAGTGTTTTCTATGGCTGGTCATTAATTTTGCCTTTTTTTTTTTTTTTATATAGGCCATTTGAAGAGCAGACAGCAATTGTCCCTAGTGTTGATCCCACCAACAGCAACTCTGTGCATCAGGAGGAAGGAGGTGTTACTGCTGCAGGACAAAAGACCACCAAGGATGCAAGTAGCAAAAAGAGAGAAGAGCCTAAGGCTGGTCCAAAGAAGCCTAAAGAAAAAGCAGATGCCTTGTCTCAATTTGATCTTAATAATTACGCAAGTATGTACCGATAAAATGCTAACAACAATTTGTAATCTTGCTAGCTTTCCTGCATATAGAGCTAGATGTTGGAAAACTTAGAAAAGAGGAAAGGTGATCGTTTTTTAAAAAACACCAGAATAATTGTGTACTTGAGGAACGCTACCTTTTTCGTATCTAATTAACAATGTGTGCGCCTCTAAAAGGTGGCAAATCTCATTGTGGTTTTATGAATAGATTAAGAACAGTCTTGTTCTGTCACCTAATCTTAACTCTGTCGTTCAGACAGCTTTCCACTACACACTAATAGTTTGCTTAACGTTCATAAGCAAAGGTGGATCACTGATAAGCTTACAGCTGATATTCAGAAATGCTGTTCATTATTATGTTTTAGTTCTTATTTCCTGGAGAGTCTGGTACAAGAACTTCCAGTTTTTCAGTTCTTAAAGATTAATTCCTTGTCTCCAAACTCAACAGGAAAGAACTTGTCAAGCAGCAGCTTACCTTTAATCAGGGCCACCATTTGTGTGGGGGGAGAAATTGCTTCCACTCTAAAGCAGATTTTGGCTTGGTGCACTGCATCTGAAGCTGTTAAAACAGCAGCATTTCATTTTTCTATAGGTGTTGTGATCATTGATGATCACCCTGAAGTGACAGTAGTTGAAGACTCCCAATCTAACTTGAATGATGATGGTTTCACAGAAGTGGTGTCTAAGAAGCAACAAAAACGCTTGCAAGATGAAGAGCGCAGAAAGAAGGAAGAACAAACAGTGCAGGTACAGACCAACATTTATAATAGGAACGAGTTCCTTGCAGTACTGAGAATGTTGTGAAGTGTGTAGTATCTTCATTTCCAAAAAGCTATATTTTCACCTAATAACTAGATAGCTGTATTAATATTAAGTTGTTCAGACTTAGTAAATGAAATTCATTTTAACTTAGTCATCTTAGAATTCCATACATCCTGATTGGGCATTGTCAGGCAGGTGGAACTGGCAGACTGGAAACAGCATTTTTCATACTGTGATATTTGTACTATTGCTTGTATATCAGCTGATTCCAAGAGGGAAATGGATGAGAAATATATCATTGTTCCTGTAGTTAAATACCCCTGATGAAAACTGCTTTAAGACTGGCTTAACCAATTTGGGTTTTGCTGCTGCACAGTGTACAACTGGTTGTTCATACAATCAGCTGTAATAATTGACTTCTGTTTACAGGTTTGGACCAAAAAAGGATCAAACGAAAAAAATCGAGGTCAGAATTCCAAGCTCCCACCCAGATTTGCCAAAAAGCAGCAACAGGCAGCAGCTGCAGCTGCACAGCAAGCTCAGGCTCAGGCACAAGCTCAGGCTCAAGCTCAGGCACAGCCTCCGTGTACAGCACAGACTCCAGGTCAGCCACAAGCAGCCCCTGTTCAGACACAAACCCAGGCTGCAGGAGGGACAGCCGGCACGGAATACACAGTGTCAGGCAAAGTTCTGCAGAACACCCAGGCTCACAACGGTCTAGGAACTGAATTATGGGAAAACAAGGTGCCTCCTACAGCAGTTCTAAATGACATCTCCAAAAAATGTAAGTGGTGTCTTCTGGTTTTGGGGTGGGGAGCAAGTATTGTAGTTAGAGAATGCTGATTGCCAGCTCACTGTTGGTGTCTTATTTGAACCTGCAAATGAATTTTGCATAGGGAACAGAGTGTGGCATTCCCGAGTGCAGTGCTGTAACCTACAAATACCTCTGGAAAGAGATTTCTGCAGTATGATATTATTCAGTATTTTACATTGTTGTCATGTTCTTCATTCACTTTGAATGAGCAGCTGTTATTTCCTTCAGGAATCTCTGTTCTTTTGGGCTTGGTTATGTTTCCAAATGTGATGACTGCCCCACTTGAAAGCAGACAAATAGGTAGCATGTTGTTAACTGCTGAATAGGTTGACAGTTTCTTAACCAAACCTCATTTAATCAAGACTTCCATAATTTCAATTCTCAGTGTACTGATAACTTTAGTCAAATGCATTTAGCAACATGGGGTTTTTTATAAACTCTCGTTTCTTAATTACCAGTGGGACCCATCAGCCCACCTCAGCCACCTTCAGTCAGTGCTTGGAACAAGCCTTTGACATCTTTTGGTTCAGCTACATCTCCAGAGGTAAGAATGGTGGGAAGAAGAGTAGCTGTATGTGAAGCTTACCTAAACTGTATCTCATTGGGATTGTGTACAGTTTATCCATTTATTCAGGCATGCACATACTTACAAATATGTGTAGAATTCCATGAAGTTAAGAGCTAGAACAGGAACACAGGATACAGGCTAGTGCTTTTATGATTGCAGCGTGGAAAAACTGCTCTCTTAATAAAATGTTAGCCCTTCACAGAATCTATAGATAGCTGTCACTCAGTGCTTTTTTTTAAGTAAAAATATTGCCTAGTTAGCATCTGTACAGTTCAGTAATGTAGGCAGAAGCAGGATATCTCCAAGGAACAAAGTGGTTTTTGTGTACCTTCTTAAATCAGAGGTAATAAAAGCAGTAGATGCTGTCTGATTGTATTAGCTCAGCTTATCCTATGTAATTTGCATAGCCCTAAATTTTACATTTAAACTCCTGTGGTTTTGTTTTCTTGGGCTTTTCTGATCTTTATTGTTTCAAACTGTAAGAATGTGACATAACTTTCTTAAGAGACTGTTCTAACTGCATAACGAGATCTGGAAATAGTTTTTAATTTCTTATAGGTCTTGATTAGAATATTAATTTTTGAAATTTCAGGAAAATGTAGTGAAGTTGAATCTGGTTATTTTTATATTACACTTGTCCCTCTCCCCCTTCTCTACCAGTTAATCATCTTGATCTTGTTTACATATTTCTCTACTGTTTTTTTCCTTACTCTTGAGCTTGTATAAACAATAGGGACTTGAGGAGGAGGAAGTGTACATGCATAGATTGTTTACTCTTGTAAATCTGTTGCAGTCATAAATAATGCTTTTGCTGGCAGAAGGTGAAAGTACCCTTTTAGTGGTTTTCAATCAAGCATTTTTTGTATTCTTTTCTGAACCAGTGACATTGTACTAATTTTGAAATCTTTTGAAATCTGTTAAATGTTTACCTTTTAACTAGGGGACAAAGCCTGGGCAAGAAGGTGGAGTCGATCTTGGTATAGAAACTATTCAGTTTGGAGCCCCAGCTTCCAGCGGCAGTGACAATGAAGTTGGCCCCGTACTTTCTGAGAAGTCCACTGACAAGCTGCCAGAACCAAAAGAGCAAAGACAGAAGCAGCCTCGGGCTGGACCCATCAAAGCACAAAAGGTAAAAGGTCATATCGTCAGTACAGACTTTTAAACTTAAAGTTCAGCCAAAAAGAGATCACAAATAACGGAATGCTCATTCAGTTAGGACTACACCTATAAAAATTGTGTTCCCCTTGTATATTTCCTAAAACAATCAACAAGTTGATTCTTTCAGAGAAGATGGGGGGATTCAGTTCAAGAAGCAAGTGTAGGAGAGCAATGGCCCAGCCCAGCAGAGTTGGTCCATTGCTTCTGTGTTTGGAACAGATGGGGCTCGAGCAGGGGTGGGATTATAGTTTGCAATAGATTTGGGAGACTGTGGATGTGGTGGAGTGTTTTATTTTTGTTTTCTAGTTTGGAGGTTTTGATTTTTCTCTTGAGTTTACTTTGCTCAGGCTATTTTGAAGCAGACATTCTGTATCTGCCTTGGCTCTATTTCCAGTTCCAGTATTTCTTCCTGCCACCGTGCCTACCTTGTTCTCATTTAAATGATGATGCCCTGCTTAGGTTTGTAGCCAGATTACCAAAACAAGTAATACATCAAGTTGCAGGAAAATAAGTGTTTTGAGGAAAAAAGAAGGAACATTAGAGCCACTGATCTGAAGTCTCAAATTCACATGCACAGATGTCTGGATAATTATTTGTAACTAATCTAGGAAGACTGGATAGGTAATCAAAGTTATCTCAATTTTAAAAAGGTGTTTCACTTGTCCTCTGGAGATTTAGGAGCCCCATTCAGTCATCATCCTCTTGTATTTACATTGTTACCACTCATGAAGAGTAATAAGTTCTATTGTTATTTAGGTTGCACTTAGTGATATTTCACATTAATGAAATTAACTTTCTTGTTATTTCCAGCTCCAATGCATACTTATCTGTGCATTGCTAACACTCATCACCAGCTTCTTACTCCCAGAAAGAGATGGTTATAGCAGATAAACTTGGCTGGTTATTATAGAACTAGCTGTTTCAGTCTTTCTTGATGTCTGAGATTTGGCAGCACTTCTAATGCGATTAAAGCCCTTTTGTCTTTTTAGAAGACTGGGTGTTTTTTTGTGTTCGTTGTGTTTGGTTCTCAAAAAAAAAGCTGGAATCTGAAAGTGTGGTCCTACGTAGAATTAATTTAACTTCTGCTATATGAGGCGCTCAGTGAATATGCTGCAGTTCATGTTTTTTATTGTAAAATATAAAAACCATACAGCAGAAAAATACACAGTAGTTAATATTGGTGGTGAATTGTAATAGCCCAGCACATTCAAAACCTGTATCTCAGGAATACTAGCATCATGCCTAAAACTGCCCCCATAAATCACTTAAAGATGCTGAACTTCACAAAGTTAAATATATTGAGAGTCTGCTTTTCACTGTGTAGAAAGTTCCTTTTTTCTGCTTGGTTATGGCTATCAAGACTCCTTTATATTTTGTTGAAAGACAAATGTGTGACTAAACAGTAAATTCATTGGAATTGAAGGTTTTTTGTGCCCTCTTCTGAATATGAGGGCTGTAATCCTTTCACTGTCTTGATGACAAAAAAAAAAATTCCAACAAACCAACAGTTCCTACATACCCACCACCCCCATGGTGATGATGTTTTTTATGAAGCCTAAATAGAAACTTATGGTCAGGATTGGAGGTTGGTATTGTTGTACTAATATGGGCAATGTAAGAAGACCATACTTGGAATAAAGCAATTTACCTTTCCAAGTGTGACCTTAGAGTGTCTGGAGGAATTTCTGCCTCTCTAAATTGTTAGAACAAAAAAATATTTGGGGTGAGGTGGGTTTGATGTTCCTGACTGCTGCATTGCAGAGCTCAGGCATCTGCTTCCACTGTTGTTTTCTTCCTTCCCTCTGAAAGCCAGTCTCTGTGGCCTCTCGAGGGTACCAGATACCTTTGGGAAACTCCATCCTCTCCAAAGCCCCCAGGCGCTGTATTGTAGAGAGTCTTCATCTACTCCTGAAAGAGCTGGTTCGTATTTATAGAGGCAATACCAGCAGCTTCTGCCTTTCTACTGTGGAAGCCTAAGGAATAGGATTTTAAGGACTCCCTTTAAGGAACTTTTATGCTGCTCTGCAGTGAAAGGAGCTGAGTTGTCTCAGCCAGAAAGGATATGACTGTTAAAACAGCAGAGTATTCAGGTTCCCTGAGGGTCTTCATTCTGCTTTAATTCAGCTGCACAAAAAGGAACTACTGAATTGCAGCAGTTATTCCAGCCATGCTGTCTGCAATATAAGGCAGTGAGTGCCCACTGGTGTTTCATTTTTTTTTTTCTGGATATCCCCTTAGTGCTCAGTTCCTAGGGAAAAATGCTGCCAACATCCACACACTGACATATCTTCAAATGAAGGTAGAGTCTTCTGTTCTAGTTTCCTGGGGCCCTGTGAAATCCTGGTTCTCTGAAAATTAACCTGTTTGTGTGCTTTTCTTGTAAGGAGGGTCAAGCTGGCTTTCTTCCATAGGTTTTAGTTGAATTCTGCCACTTTACTTAGAACATCTATTGCTTGAAAACAGTGGTTTAGATTTCTAATGTTTAAAATGAATGCATTTAATGTACATACTGCTAACTTAGTCTCAAATGATTTATCTGTTAGAAAATGCTTACCCTTCAGGATTGGTAGATTTAAACAAAATTATTTTATGCATGTTAGAGTATTCTTGTGGGATAAGACATGGGGGGAAGACATAACTGACAAGTTAACACTAACTTAGCTTCCAGACTTGAGTCCGGTAGAGAACAAAGAGTATAAACCTGGTCCTATTGGGAAAGAGCGTTCTTTAAAGAACAGGAAGGTGAAGGATGCCCAACAGGGAGAGCCTGAGGGACAGGAGAAGCCATCTCCCACCTCTGTCAGAAGTCCAGAACCTGTCACTACAAAGGAAACCAAAGCAGCAAGTGAACTGAGCACGGAAATAGGAACGATGATATCTGTGTCAGCTCCAGAGTTTGGAACAAACACAAAGGTAAGAAAATATTCACAAATTACTGAGCACTATGTGTAAAAATACAGTCACAATGATGTAATTGGCACTTGGTTGTCTGCTGGTTGTAGTTACCTGGACACTAGAGCCCACTAAATTAAGAGATCTGAAACATATTGCTACTGCTTGAATTAAACAGTTCTCCAGAAGTGGTATGGAGACATGCTGTTTGTCATAACCCTGTACAGGGATCAGCTTGGAAAGTTTTAAACTTTTTTTGCTGCCTTATGAATGTGAAAACTCTGTCCTGAGCCTTGCTGTGGAGTGGTACTGGAGCCTGTTGTAGGTAGATTCTGCAAGCTCAAATATATGTGAAATATTCAAGATGAGTGGTTTTCAGCAGAGAACTGAAGTGAAGTAGTGTGCACAATCATTGTTTGAGTGTGTGGATGAGCTGCAGCTGTGAATGAAGTGCTGTTCTGTGAAAAAAATACATCTCTGTAGTAGGAGTATGCTAAAGCATTGGGCACGGAAAGGGTCTGTACGTCAGCTCCTGTTGGCTTGGATATTGTCAAGATAGCCCTGGCAGAACTCCTTCAGGATGCTGAGGACTCATCATAGCTGTCTGTGTGGAACTCTGCTGACTTCTCTGTAACTGCTCAACAGTGAGATGGTGACTTGCCGTCAGGATTCGTTGTTCTACAGCTCAGTTCTTGGCTGTGGTACATTGATAGCACTGGTTGAAAAACATCCACAGAGGTGCTTTCCTTTTTGCCTGGGGACGATATTTTATATTTAATTCTCTGCAAGTTGAACCAACAACGTGCATATTTATTGGGTAAGCTTCATGTAGATTTTGCAGGAATAAACTGGCCTTGCTACTTTTTTAAGTGTCTTTTAAAATGGCTTCAAATACTGCTCCAACCCTGGAGTTCCCATACTGTATCACAACTGCTTTCTTCTTGTTTTTGTACTCTTTCCATTGCCCATTAGAGAGGGGAAGAACTGATGACAACCTTCAGTCTATTTGTTTGCATGTCAGATGTTCAAGTTTTAGCAAACCTCAATGATTTCTATTTTGACACTAACATCCTTCTCAGAGACTACTACTCAGCTTCCAGGAAAGCACACTTTCTTTAGTGTGTTTGGCGATTTAAGTGTTTGTGAAAGTCAAGCCAACTGTCCTTTAGAAGCAGGTGGTTTGTAAGAGTACCCCATCCATCCAAAACAAACATCTTAGTAAGAGCATGTTTTACCTTAGAAACTGTGGAAATATAAATCAACTCATATTGGTGAGAAATTTAAGTTCAGAACATAAGCATGTTGCTCTGAAGCAGTTGCAGATGTTTCTCTTGGGTTTTGCAGTATTTTTGGAGTAAAGACTATCTTGTGTTATAAGTCTCTGAATGGTGTAAGATACCTTACCGTTTGCTTTTCCCCACCCTGCCATCTCTAAAGTTTTGAAGCTTTCGGGTCACAGGGACGATCAGTACCTGGTTGTGGACATGGCACTGAAAGGTTTGCACAGGTAGTTGATAACAGCTACGTGTCACAGAGATTATGTCTGAAACGACACAGGCTGTACTTGTGAATAGTTTTTCAGTATCTGACAAGCTCCCTCATTTGAGTGATTTACATAAATCAGTAATGAATCAAACAGCTAATTAACACCATATATACCGTGATCCTTCATAGCAAGGTCAGCTCTGAGGTCTGCTGGGTCCTTTTGTTCATAAAGTCACTTTAGGTTTTGTGATCTCTTCTTTTTGGCAAAGTAGGTAGTTATAAAAAGTTCACCTGTTCTTCAGGTATAAATAACTTGTAGGTAGGTAACTCCAAAAAGCATATACAGCTTTTTGCTCTTGCTATTATTACTCTTACTCTTTTATAATAATCAGTTGGTTTCTTCAATGAAGTAGTTGTACAGGAGGATCACTTTAATTGAATTATAAAAGCTGCGGTGGTAAGCCGTATCTAATGGAGATTCCTAGGCTTAATGTACCAGTAAATGAGGGGTTGTGGTTAACCTACCATTTATGGAATGGTTGTCTTATGGCTAAAACATTTTCTTACCTGCATGTTCAGCATGTAACTCATCCTTGTTCAGCATTTCACAAATACTTCTAAGGGCGCCAGACCTGATATGGTGGTTTGTTATTAATTCTAGTGAAAAGCATTTTTGTGCTGTTAAGTTTCTGAAGTGAGAAAACTAGTAATTTAAGTGCTGAGACTCTGTAAAATTTGCATCCAAACCTTGAAGGAATTTTAGTAACATTATATTAAAAGATTTCTCTTTCTTATGCAGTAATGCATGTTTAAAAAAAAAAAAAAAAAAAAAAAGCCAGTTATTACTTCGTTAGAAGGACCTTGTGATTAAACCTGCCTCCGGTGCTTGCTTTGTTCTACCCAAACTAAGGTTACCTGTTACAATCAAATACAAATGTGCAACTTGGTAGTTTGGGTTGTGGGAAACATTGTATATCTCATATTTCACCAGTTTAATAGGCAAATGAAATAACTAAATGGAAAAAAACAGATCTCTTTGCTTCATAAATACAAAAATAAGTCAGTGTGCACATCGTGTCCTCTCTCACCCCGTTATGGCTTAGCTTGCTGTGCTAGGCTTGAAAAACTTGATTTTGAAGCAATAAGTTTTGAAGCAATAAGGTCATCCTTTTAAGGAAGATTCTTTGTTATTTGGCAGTATCTTGATGCTTTAATTGCTCTTTTAGGAGACATTGCCGTAGGCTTCAGGAGTAAATTGAGTGTGCAGTTTTTAATAGCTTATCGTACTGGCAGGATGCAAGCAGGCGAACATGTGGTTTGTGCTTTCAAAATCATTATGTGTTGGCAAGTCCAGCACTCATCGACAGTTCTGCTGCTAATTTGTCTTTCAGTTCCTTGGTGTTTGGCTCTGTAAAAATGACAGCTTTTTTTGGGCTTCAGACATGTAAAACTGACGAGTCTGCAGTGCTTGCTAGAGTATTAATCTTGGCTAATCCAGGGTCACACTGTTTACCTAACAGAGTCTCTGGGTCAGGTTCTGATAACACCTGTTTGCCTGTACAGAATATGCTCAGTAGACGTGGCTTCACAGAAATACTTGGTGCCATTTTCATTCGTTGTAGGTCATTCTCTAGAGAGCTAACAGCGTTCACAATGATCAGCTTTAATCAGGCAGTTTGTACCTACAACTGCAGAAGTCCCTGGCTACAGCTGGGTCCACGGGACCTTGTTCATTGAGTGCATTAAGGTCCACTTAACTGTGACAAATAAGCTTCAAGGAAAGCTTCTGGGTAGAATGGAAACTTCAGCTATTTTCTTCCTCGAAATCACTGCCCAGTGCAGAAATCTGGAGGTAGACTTCACCATCCAAAGAAATGGAGTCCTGTGGCTTTCAGAGACAAGACTTAAAGGAAAGAAAATTGTTTTGCAAATTGCAGCCATCACTGTGTGTTCCTTTTAATCTGGGGTGGGGGGGCTTGCTTGTCATATGTTTACCCAAGAAATTTCTGTATTTATTTAAAGCTACAGAAAGCTTTCAGCTAATAGATTTTACTTTTTACATAGGGTTAAAGTGCCTCCAGGTGGCTAAAGCATCTTGGGTGACAAATGCTAATTGTTCCTGCTCCGGCAGGGAGGTTGGACTAGATGATCTTTTGAGGACCCTTCCAATCCCTAACATTCTGTAGTTCTGTGGTTACACCACCACAGTTCATTATGTCTGGTGCCCAGGCAGTACATTGCTCTATATGTTCTTGCTTTACGTACTGTATTTTGACTTGTCTCCAGCTGTACATAGTAAGGTCATGAGACAAGCTGTAATGTCCCAAGAATTCTTCTAACCTCAGTACAATTCAGCAATTAGGATTGCTGGACATGCCTTCTAAGAAAAAACTAAAATTGGTGTGACATTCTAATCTTCTGTTGCTTGGTGAGCTCCTCCTGTAGAAAGGCTGACATCTGTCCAAGAAATTTAAATCTAATTTAGGTAAGGGAGATATTTTAATGGAATTATTTTTCTTCACAGGAGTCTGTAACAGACTACACTACACCTTCTTCTCATCCTAATACAGTGGCTACTAGCAGTACAAAAATGGAGGAGACTTTGGTGACGAACGTAAGTCTATTGCAGTGATCGTCTTGGCTTTGAAGACAAGAAAATATTTTCACACTTCTTTAAAGCACAAAATAGTGCCTTAAGTAAGCAAGTCACTAGAGTTTCTTTCACGTTAACTAGCTCTGCATTATCCAGTAATCATACTCTGAATGGCACTTGATCTGTTCTGGAGTTCTTCAGGTATTTTCTTGGCTTTTGAACAACCACAATGAGCTAAAGAGCACAGAAAGTGGAGATGTGTGTAGGGACAATTGTCAAGAAGCCAAGATAGGCACAGTGAGGGTGTGCGTGCTCAGCAGCAGTTGGGGCTTGAACCTGGTACCAGCAGCAAAGCTCTGCAGGGGGATTTGCAGAACGGCTTTTACAGATGAAGCAATTTTGAACTGTAGCCTGAAATCACAGCAACTGCACATAAAGAGAGCAGCCGAATGGTTTCTGAAAGCAACGAGCAGGCTTTCTGTTGTTCAGGTGCTACGGAGATAAGATATTTGCAGTCCTTGTAAAGTTGATGATCCTGACTGTGTGAGCATGGTGGAACGATTGAGAGGAGCAGCTGGCTTGTGACTTACAGTGAAATCAAGTTTACCTTGAGTGTGCTGGCATGTCAGGGAGCTTGGATCTTGTGGATTTTGTTGTTTGAGTAGCAGACATAGAATTAGCTCAGAGTTGAGTCACTTGTTGATTGGGGGAGGAAAGAATCATACAGGTTTTTATGAAGCTGCCTTGTGAATTCCATCTAAGTGCTTTTCCACTTACTGCAGCATCCTTTAATGCAGTTTTGAAGCAATATTTGTTGAATTTACTCTTCTGATGGATTTTGTGGCGGTGTTGTGGTTTGTGCCTTTGGTGGTTAGTGTTGAAGACTGAATTCTTCAGTGTTAATGGTGTTAATGTATGCTCCCCTGTGGCGTGTTGGAGTTGGATTTCCAACATAGGGGCTCCTGGCTGAAAAGGAACTGTGCTATTACCTGCTTCAAAGCTTCAGTTATCTGTGTCTTTCAGAGGAGCATCATCTCATCCAGTTGAAGTCATTTAGCTCTGCTCTGAATGGAGAAAGGAATAGAAGTAATTGACTGGTCACTGCAGTATTTTTGTTACATTTAATTTAAAACTTCCAGGAAATCCAGCAGTGTTTTCTAAGCAAAGGTAGCAATAGCATTATGTCAAGTTTCTTTCCTGAAGTTTCACCTTTTTCGTAGTTGAAAGAGAAGGTAACTGATTGGAGGGCAAATCTGTTTTGGTTTGTTTCATGGTCCTGTGACTTTGGAGGTTTACAGCTTCCTTTTTCCAGAAACTGCATCTCAGACCTCAAGGTCATGAAGCCCCCCATGTGTACTCTATTGGTACAAAAGGGGACAAACTTGGCTTGGGAAGAATTTTTGCATATCACTAAACTGAAATGGTACTTTAAAGTAAATCCCAAACCAGAAAATTGGTATTTGTTAATGCAGAAGACATGGACATTTTAGAACCTTAGTCTTCAGCCTCTTAGAAATGAGAAGCATCTCAGCAACTGCTGGATGACCTTTCCCCACCTACCAGATTTTCACCTTATTTTATCAAAATCTCCCTGCCAAATGCTCAAGCCTTGAAGAAATTGTAGCTCACTTAATAAAGCTTGAGCTTTGCTTTTCTGGGGCTTTTGTAGTAGACATAGTTAGAATGTGATGTGTGTTGCCTGCCTTTCAGGTGCCCCTGCCCCACACCCTTCCCCTCCCTAGGAGGGAGACTCTACAACAGAGCTCCAGCCTAACTCCAGTTTCTCCCGCTACCGTCGACCTCACCCTCAAGGTATGTACCACATCCCTCTAAGGGTCGTTTTCTTGCATGCAGGGGAAAAAGTTAATGGAGAACTTGCTGGTGAACCTTTTTTTTAGAGCCTTCCTTTGTTTCCTCTGCTGAACTGCTTTCGCATATAAACGGATGGCTGAAACACAAGACTCTATCAAAGGATGCATTTAAATTATAAATCTCTAACCCCGTTTTGCATTAACACTTGGCATCTCAACCAATCTTGGCTCCCACTGCCCTGAAACAAAAATCTTAGCATTTTAGCATTGTACCATAGTGTTCATGACAAACTATAAGACTCTGAGGGTTTCTTGAGAGTTAAGCGTAAAGTAAGGTGCCTGGGCTGTTATTAAAGGCTGTAAGGAGTCGCTTCATTTCTTCTTAGCTATAAGATTTTGGTGCAGTGATAATGTGTTTTTGAGTTGGATGGCTAAAGTTCTAAATAATGAAAAGTAGGTGGTGTGTTGATGTCTATAAGGGGCAGTTTGATCAGCTAGTCAGAGTGTGTTTTGTTGTGTTAAAAATGTTCTGTTGTTTTCTGCTCTCCAGTGTAGAGCGAGTGTGTAGAACATTTTGAATGGTGTTTTCCCGTTTTGTTGGATTTTGAACTGTGTGCATTGTATAACTCACTAACATAGAGTTGGGCTCTAGCTTTGCTACTGTTTCTTTAGAAGTTTTTGGTCTTTTTTTTTTGTTGTTGTTTGAGATCTGCTTTGTGATTGTGACTGCAGGAGAGAACCAGTGGAAATATTGTTGCTGCTGCTAGTATACAGGGAGAGTGATGTTTGAACTTTCAGTTTCTCTAAATTTTTAAAAGAGGAAATGAAACTAGGGATCAAATGCAGAAACTAACATTTTGGAGAAACTTGCTTGTCAATCCCAGTGAGGTCTGCATCTCACTGCTGTGGTTTGACAGCTGCTTGCTCGTGTTCTCTACAGATGACAATTAATGATCTCTTGTTGAATCTTTGCTTTTCTTTTGTTAATGCTTTATTTTCTGAAAAAAATGTAACATCACTTTGAAACAATAGACCAAAAATGGGGAGAGGGCTGGAGAGGGACAAGTAATTTAACAAAAATCTGGTTTTCTGTGGCATTCTTGTGTAATAAAATACCATAATCTGACTTTCTGGTGCCTAAAAGCATTTTTCTAAAATAGCAGTCTCTTAACTGTTTAGCAGCTGGATATCTGGTTCACATGTAACACAGGTAGGAATGTTACTATAGCATGATGCTGCAAAGAATGTGACACCACTCAGTTCCAAAGCAAATTGCAGTGCTTGTGTCATTCATCCTGCTGTTCCGGTGTCAGTGATTTGATTGCTTTCTCAGTGGATGATAGGTCTTGGATGTGTGCTAACAAAATATGTTGAAGATCCATGTTTTGAGGCTGTTTTGAAGAACACTTTGACCAAAATCTGAATTGAAAGGCATTTGGAAGCAGCTTTGTCTCTAATTTCTCTATTCTAGCCACTGGAGCTCTACCTGGAGCATTTTGCAAATGCCGAAGGCAACAAGATTCTCCTGAGGCATGCACTGAGATTATCACTTTCACAACAGGCCTTCTGGTTCAGACAGAGCAGAGCTGCTCTTTGTCATCCTCTTCAATATAATCCTTGCTTCTTTTAAAAGATACTTTTGGAGCAGCAGAGAGGAAAGCATTTCCTTAAAGAACAAAATCTCCAGGCTCTGCCTCCATAAAGGAATAATCCTTGCCTCTCCACTTTCCTTCATCCTCTGTGACAGAAAGCTGTTTGTGAGGAGACTCAGCAGGGCAGCTGAGCCACAATTGCTCTCGCTACTTGGCATCATTCTGCCAAGGTGTAGGTATAAGATGCTCTTATAGGAAGGCTTGTTGACATCTCCTTGGAGTAACTTGCTAAAGACACCTTTACTAAGGCAGACATCCTCTTAAGGACTTAGCTGGTAGGTAAGGAACTGAGTAAAAGAAAGTCAAAGCAATCTGAAACTGAGCTGATTGGACCTTTTCCATGTTCTGAGGTTCCATCAAAAATGCCTTTGTAGGCATCTGGTCCAGAATCTGACACATTTCCCCTTTTTTTCCTGATCACTTAAACTTTGTCTTACTTAAGGATATGCACACTGGTATTTTACCTCCTGTGAAGTTTTTGGGTAACATGTACTGGACCATTATTGCGATGCGAAGGTCCAAATGTGTCACCGGTGAAGAGAAGCCTCGAGCAACCATGATCTCCAGCTTGTGCTCTTCTTTTCCCATAACTAAACAAGCAGTAAAATTACAGCACTTTCCCCAGCTTCAATTTTGAGCCTCTTACTCCTTCAGGTCCGGTCTGTAGATGGTGCTGTGTAGGCACTCCTGGAGTACCAGTTGCTCTTGCATCTTTTTTTCTGGCTTCAGAAGTCAGAGGTTGTTAAGGAGCTGTCTAAAAGCAAAGCTGCTAGGATTCTGTTTTATGCCTTTTATTGCAAATTGGAAAATAGAAGACAAAATACAATATGTAAACTCAAGCTTTTGCTATTGGTAGTTTCTCTAGAACATCAAGAATCTCTTTGAACATAGAACTTCTACACCTTCTGTATTCAGACATTCACAGGTGGTACTTCACTTTCTCCTAATACCAGTGCAGAACAAGACCATTACCCTGTCTTAGCAGAGCCTGTGGTGTTCAGAAAGGAGACTGTAGTCTTACCTGTATTCCACCTTAAGCAAAATCCTCTCCAGTAGATTAGTAATAAATTTTATAGTTTGCCCTGTCTGCCAAAATCAGAACAATTTGGAGGAGAATGTTGTGGTGGAGAAACTGAGAATGATTGCTGGAGAAGATGGTCTCAAAAATGAAAATACGTGACTTACCTCCAAACAGCTTAATGTGTAACAAAGGTTTCCTCCTTCCCTTTTACTCCCTTGAGTAATACAGATCTCCACTTTCTGTGTGGATGTGTATTGATCACCTGTTACTCACTTCTTTCAATATTTGCTTTGCTTTTTTGATCACTTCTGAAGCATCTAGACAAATAAACTTAAGTCATGTTTGGTCTGTCCGGACTGTGCCTAACTCATGTAAAACAGAGTAGGTTGAAGGTATGACTTTCAGAGACTGCAAGTTGAGTTAGGGGGCAGTGAGGTCAGATTTGTTGGTGAGCATGTATTTGCCCCTTTACATACACTGTTATAGACAGCACCTGGCCTTGAGAAGGTTACAGTCTGCAGGTGAGCGATTTCAGCCTGTGGCATCCAGCTCTCCTAGCAGAATCTTTTGTTTGAGCTGGGGACAGCTGAAGGATGTAGAGAAGTCCACGGGCTGTGTTTGAACCTTTAAATTAGTGAGTGTAGTCTGAATATTATTTCCTTTTCAGTTGTCCCTCAAAAATGTCACAACTCAGATGTGGTATTGTGTGTCTAATGTAGCAATAATTAGGTCATTATTGGCTGCAGTAAAACAATAGTTCTTTCCACTTTAAGTGGAAAATAACTGTGTATACAATATTTAAAATGAAGTTTCATCTTTCTTGCTGTGCAAGACTTAAACTTATAATTGTTATAGAAATAGAGAGCATGAAGCATTTTTAGTATTAATGTAAAGCAGTGTGCACAAGCTGTGCCAGCTCGTGATTGTTTCTTGAACAGCAGTTGCTTTGGAAATCTAAACTTGACTACTCTCATGTTTACTGAAGTGTACATTAGGTATTTTTGGTGGTCAAAGTGGATGATTTATCAAGTAAGCAAGGGGCTGTTCCATGTAAATGGCCCAAGTAACTTGTAAGTAAAGGACTTAATGAAAATATTCAGAGGGTTTTTTACCTTTCTTTTTGCTCACTGTGTCTTTTGCTCTTCATGTCAAACAAAACCAAGCCAAATTAGTGTGAGTGAATCCTCTTTTGAGCATTGAATGTTAAGATGATGAACTGTGCACGTGTGCAGCTGGAACAGATAAGAAGCTCCAATTTAAGGCTGTATGCTTTTTGCATGAACAGAGTTGCACGATTATGGTGACTTTTAAAAAAGAGGCTCGCATGAAGCCTGAATTGCCTTTTGAACTAAAAAAAACTGTTAAAAGAGGAAGACTCTTTGACTAGTTGAAACTTCCTAATAGATGAGGGAATTTGTTTTCTTTTAAATAGATGGAGTCTGCACGCAAAGCATGGGAGAATTCCCCAAACATGGGGGAGAAGAGTTCACCAGTGACCTCGGCAGCATCTCCTATCACTGGTGGCAGTAGCAGCAGCAGCAACGCTGGGCCAAGCAGTGGTACTTACAGCTCTTTCTCTAGTGCTTCAATGCCTCCTATTCCTGTGGCCTCAGTTACACCAACAACTTCACTATCAGGTACCAGATGTCAAGGTTGTATAATCCTGTTGAATTGTTCCTTGGTTATGTTTTTCAAGAGGTCAGATTGCCTTTGGAATTATGTTTAACACAAAGTTAACAGAAGTTTTATGCTAGTATGAAATGTCAGATCTAGACAGCAGCTTCCCAAATACCTTTTAATTAACAAGGAGTTACTTTGCCTGTTTCACTTCATTCAGCTGAAAATAATATTAAGATGACATCTCTCTGCCTGTGCTACTTACATGGACTCGGAAGAGGAGGTAAACTTCTCCTGTTCGTTGCCTTATTGGTTTCATTTTGTTCAGCTGAATGAAGGCAAGCAAGTAGATTTTGGAGCAAATGATAGTTCTGATATCTAACTAATTGCAGTCTTTCTTTGGTTTGTGGCCTTTCTTTTGGAGTCAGAGCATTGACAGCTTGTACCGAAAGCCCTTCGCACTAAGCAGAGCAAATATCCAGATGCTCTTCACAAACAGTGCTGGTTTCCCCCTTGGTTCTTTGTAGCAAGCAAAAGGTGCTATATCTGGTTATATCTTCAGACCTTGGAATATTAGAATGCATGCCCAAATCTCAGCTGAAATGTTTGAAAGAAGCCTTTTTTTGGCACTCTGCTGTCAACCGTGAGACTCACAACCACCGTACATTGCAATATTTTGTTGCATAACTAACCAAGATGTCTACTTCAGTATTTTTATATGCTCCTATACTTGAGGAGGGAGACGTATTATGGTTGCAGCACTTCCTATAGTGAACTAAACAGAATTGTCCTCTCTGTCCATCTTACAGTGATGGAAACAGCTGCATCAGGTTTCAGTGTTCTTTACCAGTTGTGACTGTGCTTGCATAGCTGTCCCAAAGCTTTGACCACTGAAAGATGAGGCCTTGCAATATCTTTAGCTGGTTTATGATGTATCAGTTGCTTCTTTCCTTCTAGGAGCTGGAACATACACAACCTCTTCACTGAGTACGAAGACTGCAAGCACCTCAGACCCTCCTAATATATGTAAAGTGAAGCCACAGCAGTTGCAGACCAGCAGCCTGGCTTCTGCGAGTCACTTTTCCCAGCTGAGCTGCATGCCATCCCTCATTGCCCAGCAGCAGCAAAGTCCCCAGGTCTATGTGTCTCAGTCTGCAGCAGGTAATAGTGTTTGTGGCCAAGAAGCCGTGCATGTGCTTTTTATGGAGTTCTGAAGCTGAAGAGTGGAATTCAGTTCTGATTTTATCTGCAGTAAAGAGAGAATGATGGAGAGCATTCTTTAAGCAAATACTCACAAATTGTGTCTTACTCTAAATATGAATGTTTCTATGAGTGTCAAGATAATGCTGTTGTTAGCTTATTGAAGAAAGTAAATTTGAATCTCTTGATGTACCATTTTTCTGTTGCAGACTTTAAATCACTATTTAAGACCAAGAATGACCAAGTCTTGAATTCTTTCTTAAAGTGTTACAATAGTTTAGAATCATGGCATTTTTTTTAAAGAAAACCTTACACATAGTTGACTTAAATTACATTACAGTATAGTATGTGCTTCCCCACCCTTCACCAAAACTCCTGTTTTAGCCAGAATCTCTTGGTCATCCCCCAAGAATTGCATGGAACTGAAGATGTGTATGCAAGCCTGATAGATTCTGGGGTGAATTGGAAATAATACCAAAGCTGGTTAGGCACCTGGCTCTTTAGTTCTGTTTCTTTCCCAGTCTCTCTGGTAGCTGTGACACTGACAAGTACTGAGGGTGGCTGCATCTCTAACTCTTGATTAAAACCTTTCTAGCAAGGAGTTTTTTGGAATCAGGTACTAATTGTATTGCTCTTCCTGAGGTACTGCAGCTCAAATCCCAGCATTTTATATGGATACAAGTCATCTGTTCAATACCCAACATGCACGTTTGGCACCACCCTCTCTGGCCCAGCAGCAAGGCTTTCAACCAGGGCTTTCTCAGGTATTTGGGGATTTCTTTTTTCTTTTTTTTTTTTTCCCCTCCCTGTCCATATTGCCTTTAAAGCTCTACTGCTGAGCTAATGGAGGCAGAGGAGAGTAGGACTCTGCAAAAATGAGCTCATGCCTGCCATTGCCATTTTATTCTGGTGCATGCAGATGATGTTTGATCTCTGCTGTTCCTGAGAATGAAAGCATTTGTCATGAAAGCAGAGATAATAAGCTTTCACTCACAAATATACTTTATGTAAAAGTACTTATTCACAGGAATTTTCTATGTGGCCATGTTAGCACAGGCTTATTCAACTTTTGTAGCACAAAATTATATGCAATCTTGTGCAGTTGTTTTGTACGCAAATCTAAATGATACATTCAGCTTCTGCTGGCTATTTGCAAGGAAAAGTGTAAAATTTAACTAGAAAGTTGTTTTCTGAATGGGAGCAAGTGTGCAGCCTTGGGATTTGACATTCTTTGTTTACTTTTTATAATGTTATACAAATCCTGGCACACATTTAACCATAGCTTTTCTCTGTGACTTTTGTCCTCGGATATTTAATGGTTTCTTTTTTTATGCAGCCTGCTTCAGTTCAGCAGATCCCCATCCCCATCTATGCACCTCTACAAGGACAGCATCAAGCTCAGCTGAGTTTAGGAGCAGCACCAGCTGTTTCACAAGCCCAGGAGTTGTTTAACTCCTCTTTACAACCCTATAGGTAGGTAGTGTATGCAGATTTCTTTGGGTTTTTTTAAGCGGTAGAATTTACAGAACTTGCTTCATTGCTGACTTGTGTTCTGTTCTCAATAGCTGCCTCATCTTTCTGCCTTCCCCAAAATCTCTTTTGTCTGGATTGTCTGGCTGGTCTGCCTGCACAGATGTAGTTGTGAAATCATGGGTTCAAAAATTCTGCATAATACTTATCTCTCTAGGAAATGAGGCTAAAAAACTGAAAACATCAGTCTTTCATACGAAGAGAAAAGCAAAGAGGAGTCTGTCCCTTTCATTCAGTGATTTGTATTTATTTTCTAATCGGACCAACATTGGAGCCTTTGAAAAACTTCAAAATACTATTTTGAACCCCATAGGTGGTAGAAACTTGATTTCAGATGCATAGGGGATAGCAAGGTACATTTTAGAAGAAATGTTTTTTGTTTGCTCTAAAACATAATAGGCAGACCAGTATCTCTCAAATGGCATTGATAGCCAAATTTCCACTCTAAGCCTTTCCAAAGTTTTCTTGCAGTTCCTCTCAAAACTCATTCAACAATGGTATAATTCTGACCAATTTTGTTAGTTTCACTTTGAGAAAGATTCTTTGGAAATTTAATTACAGGTTTTGCGTGTGCTGTAGAAAAACCTGCTCGTTGCATTGTAGAAGGCTGAAGCCAAAGAAGGTTTAATTGACTACATGTGTATCCCGACTTTGTTCATGGCTGACTTTGTTGGACCAAATATTGCTTGTCTTGCTACAGCTGACAAAAATTGTTGCGAACAGTGGGCTAGTTGGAGAAACACAATCAGTCTGGCATGCAGTCCAGATTAAATAAATGCTGCTGGCTGATCTGGTCGCGCACAAACCCAGTATTAATGGAGTTTTGGGTTGCGCTGTTTATGAGTCCAAATACTTTTCCCACATCTTTAAAGGTGCAGAGGAGGATAAGATTTGAGATGTACAGGTTACTGGTCAAAACAAAACAAACAAGAAAAAACAACAACAAAAAGTTTCTGAAAATGTTTTTGGCTACATTGAAGACAGTCCTCTGCAGACATTCTGGAAAAGTTTCTCTAGTGCTCAAAGTGCAACTATAAGAATGTTTTGTAATTAAGAAAAGGTACAGAACAAAATTAACCCAAGTGTTTTGGCCAGCAAGCACATGGCCACTATGCTAACAGATGAGCAGGACTAGTGCTATGCTGGTACATACCACCCAAGTGATAGAGTGAAAAGTGGTTTTATATCAAAAACACTCTCCTCTGAGC
The DNA here is from genome assembly GCF_964273445.1 of Streptopelia decaocto. Lineage (NCBI taxonomy): Eukaryota > Metazoa > Chordata > Aves > Columbiformes > Columbidae > Streptopelia > Streptopelia decaocto. The sequence goes on from NC_138659.1 coordinate 15,774,325, forward strand.
TGAGGAGCTTTGAGAAAGGCATTTATTTAAACACCCTTGATTCTTTAGTCCAAAGGTGGCTATTCATTGGGCTCTGAATGGAAACATTTAGATGAATAAGTGTGACGGACTGAAACAACCCGTTGGTGGTGCATCGCTGTACTGTTCTTGTCTGTTAAACAGACTGCAACTTCCCTGTGCTAGTGACAATGGAATTTAATATGTAGTTAAAATTAAAGGCTGTGGTGTGTGTCTGTGTTGCTGTTTTGAAGCCAAAAAATTCATTTGGAAGCTTCAGTTGTCAGCATCTAGTGATTTAACCTGTAAGTATTCAGAATTGGACTATGGAGATCTGTGAACTCAAGGGAACAAAGCAGTTTACTTTATGACTAGGTGGAACTACTCACATGTGGTACTTTACCACCATTCTGCCTTATAGCACAGGAACTGAGAACCAATAGCTTTGGTATATTACAGGTAAGTTATGCAAAAACTACTATGGCTTGCACATCTACATAGCTAAGTGTGCTTAAAGATTTAAATAAAAAGCCTAGTCATTTTTTCTTGTGACCTTAAGTAGCATCTGTTACTTTATAGTGTGCAGAGTGACTATAAAAATCTACCTTTCTCATGTGAAAATCTGTTCAATAGAGCTAAGGGTTCTAATTCTGTTTGAGGAATATAACCCATGTTCTTATTTTTTGGTGGCTCATTGTTGAGTTCTGTCTGCATTTTTATGTATAATGCTTCAATCTCTTGTAGATCCCAGCAAGCTTTTATGCAAAGCGGTTTGTCTCAGCCGTCACCAGTAGTTCTGTCTGGTACAGCCTTACACAACTTCCCAGCGGTGCAACACCAGGAGCTTGCAAAGGCACAGTCAAGCCTGGCTTTTCAACAGACTTCTAATACACAACCTATCCCTATCTTATACGAACATCAGCTTGGTCAAGCTTCAGGATTGGGAGGCTCTCAGCTTATCGATACACACATTCTTCAGGTAGGAAGTGCTCCAAAATGCAAAACTTAATGGTTTGATACAGACAATGCAGTGATAATTCAAGTACTGCTCAAGCTTGGGGTAAGCCTACCTCTGTCATAATTGTGTGATAGTCGAGGTGGCAGCAAACTTAAGACTCTTGGAAGAGAATGTTCTTTTAATTTCATAAAGGTACATTAGCATAATCTCTGAGGAATGTTCCCCAAACTACAGGGCTCCTTGCCCTTCTATTGCTAATTGGAACTTCAGGTTTAATTTCTGTTACGGTAGGTGATACACAGCTATTCTGCCACTTGCAAATGAGAACTTTATCACCACCTGAAACCTTCAGGTTGTCAGCTTGCTATGCTGTGGTTTCTACTGTACTGGTTGAAATACAGAATAAGGTGCCATGCTGTCTCTGAACTGCTCTCTGAAGTGTTCTTAATATAATGGTGTCTTTTGCTCTTCCTAGGCCAGAGCTACACTCACCCAGGCTTCAAATCTGTATTCAGGACAAGTTCAACAGCCTGGCCAGAGCAATTTCTACAACACTGCACAGTCTCCCAGCGCTCTCCAGCAGGTAAACTATGGCATGGTAAATTTCCTAAATTGTATACTTCTTAAAAGCATGTTGTCGGTGATGTTTTTTGTGGGGTGGGCATGGAGATGGGGGCTGAAATAATCCTTAATTCTTCTAAAATGCAAGAATTGAAAATTGATAGCAAAGGAGAGCTACTGCAGCAGCACTGAAAAACTGAATTGCTGAGAAGTTGAATGGCCTACAGGTTCATGTTGATCACTTGTCTCTGGCATCCTTCTCTTCCTTTTCCAGTGACAGGCAAAGATTTAGTTGGAACAGTGATGCTGTTAATTGATTGCAGCATATGCAGCCTTTGTGGGGGCAGCTATGGGTTAGCGATGGTGGAGAGAGGAACAAACTCCAGGTGCTTAGTGTAGCCATAATTCTTAACACCAAGTCTCATGGAAATGAAACCTCGGAGCCGCTACATGTATCAACAATTTCAAATATGTAGAAAACAAATGAGAAGTCAGCAGATAGATGATCATATAGACAAACAGTACAACCAAGTCAGTAACCTGTGTCAGGTGGTATATAAAATAACTCCAGCAGTTTTAAGTCTTCTGAATTCTTTTGTGAAAGACCTGTTCATTTGCTATGTGTAAGTATTCCATTGTATTCACAGGATGCTTTTTAGTTCATCTTCTGATTAATTTTTTTTTTTTGTAAGTGGCTTTAAAAAAAAACAGCTTATAATGGGATGGTTTATCATAACAGGCTAGTTCATGTCCATGAAAAGTTGTCAAGACCGATATCTGAAAAAGTCTTAAAAAATTTGATCTCATTTATTGAAAATCTAGAATAAAGTTTTAAGGACCTTTTATAGAAGGGTTTATGTTTTTAATGCATTCAAGCTTGGATGCTTCTATACTTTTAATCTGTTATCCTTCAGAGTAGAACCTTAGTGAATCTTTCACATCTGGAGAATATATCATTCTTCTAGTCACATTCAGAATATCATTTTTGCAGGTTGTGGATTGATAGTCAGACTAGGAAATGCAGCAGGTTCTGCCAGTCAGGTCACTCTGGTCTTTTCACGTTTATCACTACCATTCTGTGGTGCTTTCAGCTCACAGCACTCCCTGTTAATCCAAACAAGGAGCAGGGCATGGTTGGTTGATTGGTTGTTTTTAAGCTCAGAAATGCTGGCTGTTGGAACTCCCAGAAAGTAAAATCTACTTTTCATCCCAAGCACTGTCCTTATAATGACTAAAATTATTTGAAGTTCAAAAAAAATTAAAAAAAAAAAAAAGAAAATCACACCATAACAACTGGCTGTTTCATTCCAGTTTTGTTTTCTGAGGTTAATTAAATTTACTTCTTCATACCATGAAATCACGTTGAATGATGTTGGAGTTAGTACCTTTCCATGTAACTTTGTTTCTGAAAAGCAAAGACCCAAACGCCACTAGAACTGATGATAAAGACAGGCTAAACAATAAATTATTTACTTTCAGCTCTCTGAGTAAATGTTTGAACTCATTAAGCCATTTACTTTGAACGTAGCTGAAATCATAGAGCAGTAAAGAAAGTTAAATAATGGCCCTTGTATATGTTACTGGTGGATTTGTATTTTTTTGCAGGTGACAGTACCTTTGCCAGGATCACAGATTTCTTTGCCCAACTTCGGATCCACAGCACAGCCGCTGATCGCCCTACCCCAGTCTCTACAGCCGCCACTACAGCACACACCACCACAAGCGCAGGCTCAAAATTTAAGCAGACCTGCACAAGTAACCCAGCCTTTCAGAGGATTAATCCCAGCAGGAACTCAACACAGCATGATTGCCGCAACTGGAAAGGTAACAGTAAATCTACAGTACAAAAAATAGTACAAAGCACAGCTATATGCTGATTTATAGCACCAGCATGGCAACCTGTTTTGATTCTTGCATCTGCATTGACCTTGAAAGGTAGGGAGGGGAAGGTAGAAAAGCCAGTGAAGTTTAATCATGGACTAGTAGGGTATTTAATGTAGAAGCTCTCTTACCAGAGTATATAGTGATTTTTGCAGCATGCAGATTTTTTGCTTCATAGGATCTGTCCAAACCCTTTTACCTTTATAATTTTTATGAACCCATCTTCCAAGCAGCAGTGTACTTCTTGCTACAGTTAACACTGGAAAATGATCACTCATTTCAACAAGAAAAGAGGAAGAGCTACAGTGGGATGGTGGCCTTAGGTGACTTTCCTGTCCTGTGTTAAGGGTTCTATCATGTTCCTACTGAAGAAAGTCAACTTAAAGCAGCCACTGGCTTGAAACTGACCTGTCGTTAGCGTTTTGTTTCATGGCTGTGTGTGGACAGATACTGTTCCAGACTAATTTATTCTGTCGAGTGGATCTGCAAAATAACATGAGGATTCATTGCTCCGTTTAGTCTGCAGATTCTTTCATGAATGGCAGCTCTGTTTTTGCTGTGCCTTTGGGTTTTTTTTTAATAGAACTGGGTTATTTTACAACACTTCTCACTTCAGCATTTTTCAGGATTGTATCGTAATAGTTTCATGTGGTACCTGGGATGGAGAAGGAAATTTCATCCCCAAAACATTTTTTTAGGGCAAAATATGTGAAATGAGTCACAAATCCCCTTTCATTATGCAGGAAAATCAAGTTAGAAATCTAGTACCATTGCTGGAAGTGCCAAATGGTGCAGGAAAATTGTACACAGAGGTTTTTATGCTGCTGGGGTTGTCTTAATTATAAGAAGCTGTTTTGCAATCTGGCTTTCACCTCCACGTAACTGATCTATTTTCATTGGGAAAAAGGTGAGGTAAGCTGACATTTAGTAAATGTAATTTTTCTTTGAATAAGAACTAACATGTCAATTGCTGTGTTTTTCAGATATCAGAAATGGACCTGAAGGCCTTTGGAGGTGGCATTGATGTTAAACCTGGAACACCACCAGTTACTGGTAGAAGTACTACTCCAACCTCCAGTCCTTTCCGGTAAATCTCTCTTAAACTCAAAATGCCTTGAAATCAGAGCTAGAAAATGTGCCTAGTCATGTGTGAGCAGCTAATTCTGAAAGGTATGAGGTGAGAGGCTACTAATGTAAAATACAGTGCTTAATCTTAGCCTAAAAGCAACATTCCAGTAGGTCATCTGATCTGCTATACTTGACTGGAAGTAAGTAGCTTGGAAATACAATGTTTAAAATATTTTTAAGTTAAGCCAAACAAGTCATGTTAAAATGACCTGGGATTGTACCAGGAAAACAAAGAAGTGGCAGGGAAGCTGTACTTGGGTAGAACTCCTAAGATATTTTCTTAGCTGCGGTGCTTAAAGTAAAAACACTTAAAGGCTTACATCTTAGTTGTGTCAACACTTCTGTTAGAGACCTAAGAATTGGTGCAAGATCTATAAGTTTCTCACAAGTGAAATTAGTAAGCTGCTCACAGGTTTGCTTGATTAATTGTCAGAATTAATAGAAAGTTGTTCACATGCACTTCATGGTAAACCTGTTGGGCTGCTAGTGGGTGAAGTTGTTAGTGGGCTGAAGGAACTTGGAACTTTGCTTCAAGATCATTTTGTTCTCAAAAGCTGTGCTGCCATGCACAGAAGCTGTGTTTGGTGGCTCTCACTGTAGCAGACTGACCATGTTCAGGCTTTTCTGGTGAAGCAGAAAAGAGGGTTTGACCTCCTACATGCAGTGCTGAAGTTGTGCCTCCAATACTTTACGTAAGAAAAAAGTGAAGGGATGAGGAAGAAGAAACATTTGAATTCGCAAGCTAGTCAGCATTTAGAGCAAGTAACTGGATGGTGTATCTCAGATTCTACACGAGATGGCTCTTCCAGCAACCAAAGCAGGGCTTATCATAAGCTTTTGCTCTTAAGTGTACAGGTACTGGGAAAACTAATAGGTCTCAAGGGTTCAAAGTGAAAACTGAACACAGACTGCTTTAAGCTTACAAAATGTTGTTATGCATTGAGTTTAGCTCTGGCTTCCTTACCACCAGTGCCCTGCTGCTCATTTTACTTTAAGTGAATCACCCACACAGTCTGCATGAGAACTCTCTGCAAGTCAAGGTCCATTTCCCAAAGAACACTGTTCACTCTTTCTTTGAGGGCTGTTTGGTGCCCTTCCCCCTGATAATCTTTCAGGCTTCATTTAATTCATGGTCATTCAAGACCTCTTAAGATTTTTAATAGAGGGTTGTGTTCTTAACCAAATAAAATAGGGGGAGAGTATTTTCTGTGAATTCTTCAAATCTGTTCAAGTGCATTTTGAAACATTTGACAAGAGGTCAGAGTGGAAGCAGCTGCACATTGCAGCTTCTGCTGTGCGTGCTTAATGCCTGTTGTGACAAGCTCTGAATTTGACACTACGGAGCAAACAGTGTGGGGGAGTACAACTGAATGTAAGAGAGCAGGGAGGGGAAGGGGAACACACTTTTAACGTCAGTATTTGTCTTGTGAATACTTTAGGGAAAGGTCTCTTCCATGCAGACTACCCTGGGGTCTTTCCGTAACCTAAATATTCCTGATGATAGTTTCTCTATGTATTCTTAAGTTCTGAGTTGTTTGTATTTGAAACTAACTGTAGGTACAGAAGAATATGAGACCAGGTTCTCTAAGAGATTGCCCTTCACTCCAGTGCTGAATTTCTAGTTTAGTTGTTACTAAAGGCAGAAACATTCTTTTGATGAGAGCAGTGTGATTCTAACTGGTGTTCTCTTCTTTAGGGCCAGTTCTACAAGTCCTAACAACCAGTCCAATAAAATGAACAGCATTGTTTACCAGAAGCAGTTTCAGTCAGCAGCTGCTGCTGTGAGAATGACACAGCCATTTCCTGCACAGTTTGCACCACAGGTAGGTGACTGGTGCTGCCTTCCTACAAACTAATCTGGTTCTCTGTGTAACCTGGTGACTTTAACTCGGTTGTGATTCCTCAGGTTTTATCATGGGGAGATATAAGATGGAATCCTTAAAATGAAATGGCATGAGAAAAATGATTTCAAGATGAAGGCAAAAAAAAACCCCTCTCTGATCTTGCTAACTAGTAGTGCAGATTTTGTGGTGTGTTTAATTTTGAGAGTTCTGTGCACACTAAGGAGTTTAACACAAGTTGCAAATGATGTAAAACAGATGGTTGGTTGCTTCTGCTGACTTGCCCATGCAGCTGTAATGCACCTTGTCCTGCAAAACCTGATCATTATGTCCTGATCACCATATTATGAATTGAATCTAGCCAATCTTAGCACATACTAATACGCAGTCCTGGTTTTCTGACTCTCCCTGCAAACACTGCTGAGAAGAATGTGAGTTATTCTGTCACACTTGGTTACATCTGATCAAGTCATCCAGCATCCCAGCCTTAACCTCAGGGGACGGCTGAAATCAGTGCAAAAGATTTTGGGTGTCCATCTGGCTCCAGTAACATCAGACTATTGTTGCAGTCCTGCATGCCAGAGTTCATAGGTTTGTTTTTTGTTGCTGGTTGAGTTACTCTGAGCAGCTACACAGTATTAATGCCACGACCTCTTGCTACAAGCTTTTGCTGTTTTAGTTTTGGGTTTTGTTTTTTGTTCCCCCTCCCTCATTTTCTGTAAAAAGCATAAATACTTAAAGAGGTATGTGTAAGCTTAATGTCTCTATTGTGGTTGTGGTTCCTTGTATAAGATAGACCTTTTTCATTTCAAAAGAGGTGTTTGACTGCATTGGGTTTGATCATGCTGCTTCCAAAAGATTGAACTCTTAATGCATCTCCTGCTTTGCTTGAGTCTGGGCAGAAAAGCCAAGTGCTTGGTCTGAAGCATCTGGTTTGCACCCTGCTTCACTGCCAAATGGAAGGTCCAGTGTAGAACTGGAACATAGAAGCACAAAGGCTGAACTTAACAGGTGCAAGTCAAGGTTGCCAGTAGGATTCAGAGGAGGAATTTAAAGGAAGCCAAGCAGTACGTTCTGCTCCCTGGAATGAGCGCCTGCTTTGATTGGGAAGCAGTTAAGGCTTCATCTTACGTATAACACAGCCTTGAACCAGGTTCAGTTGCATCCCCGTTGAGGACTCTGACGTCTGTGTCCAGAACAACAGGGGGAAAAATGTGGGTGCTCAGATGAGATTCTGCTGCTGTGATACAGCCCTTAAGAGGTCCAGACCATGCGGCAGGAGAGACGGCAGCTGGCACGGACCTCCTGTAGACAGCATTTATACTTTTTAAGCTTCACAATAATAGTAGCATAAAAAGATGTTAAATAATGCTTCAAACTGTTGTCCTTGATCCTCGTTTCTGGGGTGAGTATTAGGAGGAGCAAGGGAAACCTGGGCATGACATTGAAGTACTGCTGAGGAGCCAAGCACCCAGATGTGGTGACAGCTAGGAAGCAACTGGATGGACCCTGCCTTTCTAAGAAAGTCTGGCCACTGTGGTCAGTCCTTCCTCTTTTGTTTAGGGAAATACTTTTGTGAAGTCACTTATTCCAATGTCCTCTCTTCAGTAAACGTATTTTCTCCCTTTAAGGCAAAGCAGAGAGCAGAGGTGCTACAGTCCACACAGAGATTCTTTTCGGAGCAGCAGCAGCAGAGCAAACCCATGGGAGGCAAAGCACAGAAAGTGGAGGAGAATGGAAGCAAACCCGCCGAGGCAATTCCTGACTCTTCGGGAGTCTGCCAGGACAAAGCGGAGGAGAAGCCTCCCCCTGCGCCTGCTGCAGCAACGAAACCTGTCAGAACTGGACCAATCAAACCTCAGGCAATCAAAACTGAAGAGACAAAATCTTAGAGGCTGTGTTTCTGTGGAGGCGGGGGAAGAGGGGAGGGCGGGTGAGGTGACAGCAGCATGAACTCGTAGCCCAAAGGATGAGACAAGAGTCTTCTCTCCTGCGGGGCTCTGAACAGTGTGAAGGGGCATGGAAGCTGTCAGCAGTTATGGGTGCGAACTGCTGCGTATCCAGCTGAGCTTCTGGGCTCTTCGGGCTTGTATCTTCTCTAACAGCACGAAAGCTGCTTTTGGTGTGTGCACATTCTACACGTGTGCGCGTGTTTTGACTTACACACCTGTATGCTTCCCAGAGTGGAGAGAAAAAAAAAAAAAAAGAGAAATGGCAACAGTGGGGAAGAAGGTGGCTGGGGTGGCATGTTCCAGGCTGACAAGATGAATACTCTCTATTTTCTTCAGGCTCTGATCTTCAGCTGCTATTTATCTTTTTATAAACCCATGAGTATGAGAAATGCAGATCTGAAGATGGTGCTGGGCCAAGTAACGTGTGTTAAGTTTTTAGCAACTTAAGAAGCTTCTGTCTTATTCTAAACAGAGGGATTCATATCGCTGGCAAAACTGCCTTTGCCACACGACATCTAACCTACCGTAACACTCAGAGTAACGCTGATGATGTTGAATTTCCCTCTGAGGGCAGTGCTTTGCTGGCTGCTGCTTCTTGGATGACAATATACTGTATTTAGATCACCACATGAAAATGCTACTTGGCCACTTGTGTTCTTTACACCCACTCCCCCCCCTCAGTCATTCACCTCTGGAGTTGGAAGGTTCATTGCATCAATATTCGAATTTGTTCTGTTCACCTCTGTCCAGCTGTCTTTATATGATGCGAGTGATCTTTAAACGGTTTCCAGCTTATGTCTGTATACAGCAACGAGCACTGAGCAGTGCGCCACAAGAATAAAAGAAACCTTATCGGATTAAAGAGAGTTTTATCTAAAAAGGTGCATTCTTTATATCAGAGCTGCATCGCACCACCTCCTTGCCCACAGTGTGCTGGAAAGTAGAATCAAGTCAAATAAATGCCTTTTTAATTGTATCCTCTAGTATTCTAGCTGTAGGACAGTACTGTATGATACTTCTGTGAATGTAAGATATCCTGTACCTGCTTATGATATGTAGTAGTGACTGTGCTATTCTGGAGCTGTTTTTAATAATGTTATTCTAGAGGTTTTTTTTCGAGACAATGATTGAAAAAGCTAATAAAAAGCACCAGGTACCACATCAGTAGCAGAATTTGCTGTTTTTTTCTGGGATTGTTTTTTTTACTTTTTTTTTTTTTTTTTGGAAGGAAGAGTGAGTTGAAAGTCTAATGTGTATAATTTTGTTCAAATGACTGCAGAAGCTGGAAAGGCTGTTGCTGCTATTGATGCCTAGTGAATCGCTATTGGTTATCTTTTTATATAAATATATATATAATTTGAATTTTTGGAAACTTTAGCTGTGATGTCAACTTTGGAAAAAAGTATCCCACTTGTAGTGTGAGTTGGCATTGTACAGAAATTAACAGCCATATTGGTCTAGAAATGTTAAACTTAATTTTTTTTCCATTTGTACAGGGGTAACGCACTGTATGAAATATGTACGGTCTTATTTACATGGGTTTGATTACAGAAACTAATAAAGTATTCTCTAAATAAAGTATCCGGGTAATCTCATGATTAGCACAGTGCTGCAGGATGCGAGGAGAGCGCCTGAACACCGTGTGCCAAGCGAGGAGTGGGTATTACACCGTGAGAAAACAGACTTCTATAGAAAAACAGTTTGAAAGAGCTTATTTCTCTTTCTCTCAGCACTTTTGATCTCGTCCTCCAGTGAAGGTCTCGCAGAACACGACTTCCACGTAGCTCTGGAAGGACCCGCTGGTTGGGTTTGCAAGACGTTGCTTGTCCAGCGTGTCGGTGAGCTGCCTGCTGCTGGAGACTCAAGTTTTCTTTCCTAGAGGGGGAACCGCTCATCAGAGGAGACCTGGATGAGCCCAGCAAGTTTCTCTGACTACAGGCTGCTAAAAGCAAGAGGTTTCCTTCCGAGGATGTGGATGTTCCCTCCTTGAGCTGCTCCTGACCCGCTCCCTTCCCACAACACACACTCGCCACCACACATTCAAATCGCACCATTACTGACTCATGTCAGCTGCCACCAGAGGGACCTCTGGGTTCACAGCAAACACAAGAAGCCTCCTGAGAAGTCATTCCTGCCCTTGGAGGAGGTGCTGGCTGGCATTGCACCCCCAAGGGATGCAAAGGACGGACAGGACAGCGGGTGTCAGGGTGGCTCTGCAAGCGCTGCGGGGAGTCCCGTGGAGTTGCCTGCGGTCAGGGTGCTGCTGCTGGCCCCGCGGTGGTTTGGGGCACCAGAGGAGCTGGAGTTGGTTCGTTCAGGGGGTTTCTAGTCAAGCTGCAGTGAAGTGGAGTAAATAAATGTGCTGTTAATCCACAGCGGGAGTAATAAGCAGAAGTAACTGAGTAGGTAACACCTGGGGTAAATCACTGTTTTTACAGGAACCGTACAAGCACAACTACAGCAAACACTCAGGGGAAGGAGGATGACAGTAGGAGAACTGAGGGAAGACAGATGCTGTTTAGATCTGTAAATGTGCCATAAAAGAGATGGTTTCCATGGTTATTGAGTTATGCTGATATTTTCCTGGTTTGAGGAAATTGTCCTTATTTTTTGTCTTCTGGTTCATCTTGGAAGGACCCCCTAAAAATGGGAACTGCTTCACCAGGCTATTCTGGTTTTAAGGAAATGCTGCTAGAAGGATTAATCTTAAGTTCTCTAAAAAGCCACTAGAAAAGCCAGACAAATTTCCCACAGTTAGCAGTGTGAATAGACCAAGCTTTTGGCTATTGAGCTCAGTAGAACAAGGATAGTATTTCTGCAGAAACTTAATTAAAAGTGAATGCTTGGGCATTTAATGCATCCAAATAACATGGTTTTGATGTGCGTCTCCTCAAAAGAGCCCTGAACCACCCTGGCTGCCTTGAGGCCAGGTCGAGCTTTCAGTCACTGACACTGGTTAATTGAATATTTTTATGACATTTACCCAAATAACTTGCTCCTGGCCATTTATGCTGGAATAGCTCTTGCTTTTTTTTTTCAATTTGAGTGGGATTTAGTGTGCAATCTCTGGTCATCACAAATAATTGTGCTGAACCTCCCGTAAATTAAGGAACTATTTAGTTTGGGGAATTCACCTTTTTTTTTTTTTTTTCCTTAATAATGTTCAGTCTGTACAAAGACCGTAACTTGTCTCAAGGGCAAAAGCAGAAGGGGTTTAATGTGACTGGGACCAGACCCAGCAGCCCCCGCGCTGGACTGGCTTCTTGCTGGGATGCGGGAGGGGAGGGACTCACAGGCTTGTTTTGCAGACCTTGTTAAGCAAAGCTGTGTATTCAGCACTGCCCAGCTCCAGCCCAGCTTTCTGGAAATCCTGTGTACATTGGCTTGTTATCGTTTATTTTTTTTTAGTCAATTAAGCAGTGGATTTCCCATCCTGGAAAGACCCCGGTGCTGGCAGAGAGCAGGGAGGCTGGAATGGCCGGGGCCGTCTGCCCTTGGTGTCTCTGCTCCCTGGGGACCTCTGAACAAACCCTCCTGCTCGTGCTGGGGCTCAGCCCATGGCCCTGGGGAGCTGTGGGGCAAAGGGGGCTCCAGCCTGCCCTCCCTTCCCCTTTTGGGACAGAAATGCTGCTCTCCCATCCTCAGTACATGTTTACCATGCATTGCGCAGGTGGCATTTGCCTTATTTCTCTGCACCAGGACCCAAACAAGCACCCATCCCAAGTGGGTCGTTGCGGCAGGACGGGGGGATGTCCCGAGGGGATGAGGCTGCTCCCCAGGACAGGGCTGTGCGCCATGGGGGGCACAGCTTGTGACACCCCGCACCCCAAGGGGGCTGGGGTGCAGCCCATGACCCGCTGCAGCGTGAAGGTGACACAGCTCTGCGTTCATGAGCTCTGGGGCAGAAGATGGCATGGCTGAAGATGCGAGTGGGACATGTCACTGACCCCTATGGCCCCCTGGCTCCAAGCAGTGTTGTCCCCTTGGTGAGCAGCCAAACACCCTGGCACGGCAGCAGCAAAGCGGGGGCTGCCTCCGTTCCCCCCCATCCCTCCCACTGCACGCTGCCCCGCCGGCACTGGCCACCCCAACTGGCCCCCCTGCCACCTGCAGCTCTTCAGTCTTTCCATTTGGCAATCTCCAAGGTTTAGTGCTGAAGCTTTTACTGTTATTCCCATTCAAGGTTGCGGGCGTGTCTCAGCCCCTTCTTCGTGCTAAATAAAGGTGCTCCTGGGGTCAACCCTGGCAGCTTTCCCCTACAAAATATAGCATGTTCCTGGCCAAAGCTTTATAGCTCCCTGCTCAGTGCCTTCAGGCTGTCAGTGCAGCAAGGGGGTCACCAGGGCTTTAGATCCCTCTGGCCTCCAGCTGACCAAACACCCAGGAAAACCTGGGCTCAGAAAGACGAGGTGCAAAGCAGTGGCAGTGGGCAACATTTATTTGGCTGGGATCCTGCGAATCCCCTGGGGGATGCAGCCACTGTTGCCAACACTGGTGGGGGGGCAGAAAAAGCCTCCTACAAACTTTCTACAATAAATAGTTTAAAAGGTGTGTTTTGGCCTGGCGTGGGGAGCGCTGCTGTGCTGTGACAGTGGCCGGGCATGGCTGTAAAACCAAAGCACGTGACCAAGATGGGCTGGGTGCACCAGGGGGCTGCTCAGCTGCAGGATGCTCTGCCAGCACTCCTCATCACTGCTCTCTTAGCTTTTTTTTTTCCAACAAAGCAAGGCTTGCGCATTGATTGTCCATTTTCCCCACTGCATTTGATCCTGCTGGATGGTTTCTGGAGGCAGCTGAGCTCTGAGATGCTGCCAGGCACCAGCAGTGGGGGATGCAGTGGAGTTTGTGGGGCGCTCAGCTCTGCGGGGCTGCAGTTGGGAGGTGGATGCAGCTCTCCTCCATGAGGCTGCCCGAGCTGGGGAGACCTTCCCAAAGCTGCTGCTGCCAGGGAGTCTGGGGGGCATCAGTGATGCTTGTGCTCAGCCCGAGCCTGGAAACACAAACCCCAGTCCCACAAAGGGGATCACTGCTTGCAACTGGGAAAGTATTTATTTTTAGGTGGGACTTTATGGGGCAGCCTCTCCCCACCTCCACCGTTTGCGCTGCCTGGCCTTCACTGCACCTGAGCCCGCCCTGCTCCAAATTCGGGGTGGTCAGGCTGGGGTGTGCTCCAGGAACTCCTGGAGGGTGCTGGAGTGGCTCAGGCCTGGGTACTGCTGTGACCCATCCAAAACCCACTGAGGCCAGGGAGAGGCGTTTTGTTGACTCAACCAAGCTCTAGAAAAGCACTTAGTTTCTCTTTGCTGCACCTGCACATGATGGATCATACTGGAGGTGCCAGCAGGGATGCTGGGGCCCCATCGCAGCACGGCTGGTCAGCATGTGGCCCCCACCATTGCCCAGGGTTGTCTGAGCTGGTGCTCCTGACCATGCCAGGAGGAGCTGGGGAGCAAAGCAGGGTGTCAAGGCATGCACGGGTGTCGCAGGGGCTGAGCCGGCGTGTCCCCGGCCCCAGCTCATGCCTGGGAGAGGCGGATGGGGTAGGTGACCATGTTGAAGCTGTCCCAGGCGAAGAGCTGCCGCTCAGTGGGGTTGTAGTCCACCATGCTGAGGTAGCGGAAGCGGTTCTCGAAGGGGATGCTGAGGGCTCGGCTGGTGCTGGTGGCCGTGTCATAGGCAAAGTTGATGGTGGCGTTTGGCGCCGAGTAGCTGCTAACGGTGTAGAGGGTGCCACAGATGACAAAGGAGTTGGCCACCCCCCGCTTGCGGATCTTGGTCTCCCAGGTCCGCTGGATCTCCAGTGTCTCGGGGTTCAGCTTGGAGAGGACAATGGCCCCCCTGGCCTTCTCGGTGCTGTAGATCACCCAGAGCCCGGTCTCATCCACCGCCAGGTCGATATCAGTGTAGCCCCCCCAGGAGTAGGGGTACTGCCCGTGGTAGCCAGCGCCGGGGATCTCCCTCTCAGCGGTCACGGTCTCTCCCCGCAGGTCGTAGCGAGCCACAGCGCGGGAGCGGCGGGGCTGGAAGAAGAGCCCGCCGCGGTAGACGACGGCCCCGGTGCTCTCCAGGGGCTGTGGCAGGATGTGCACCTTGGTGGGGTAGCCCTGGGCCAGCTGCTCAGCCGCCTCGTACTGGAAGAGCTGACGGACCTCCGTGCCCACTGTGTCCACACGCCAGGTGGTCTCCCGCGTGAAGGGGGGCACGGGCTCGGGGTCCTTCATCCACACGCCGTACTTGCCGGCGATGGAGTCTGCCCGGCCGAAGACAACGGGCTCCCCTACCCACACCAGCTCACCACAGCCTGCTCAGGGACAGGAGGGGAGAGAGAAAGGGGCTATTGCTGGGCGGTAGCCCCCAGCGAGCCCCTCTGGGGCGCCAAGCAGTGTTTGTGAGCAGCGGAGCACAAGGCCATTCGTACCGGTGGCAGTACCCAAATCCTCGCTCCCCGGGCGGCCAAGCGCAGTCTCCTCCAGCAGCCGGGATGCGGGAATCTCTGTCCTCTCCGACTGCAACTCCTGGTAGGCGAGGGGCTGTGGGTCCCAGCGAGGGGCTGCGGCAAGGCCAGGCACAGGGTGAGCAGGGGATGAGCCAGTCCCCCTCACCGCCATGCCTGCCCTCCGGGGGCTCCGCGTTGGTCCATTGCCCCCCAAAACACCAATGAAGCCCTGTTCCGCTGCAGTGGGGCACATCTGTGACCCGCTGACAGGAACCCCACTCTTCAGCTGCTGATGCTGTTTCCTCCCCCAAGTGTGGGGTTTAATGTGCCTTGGGGAAATTCCTAATTCCCTTGGATTAGCACAGTCCCCTGTGTAACCCTTCTGCAGCAGGGCAGATGATGGGATGAAGAGGGCTCTGGCTGCTAGTCCCCATTTTGGGATGGCAAGGGGATTTGGTGCAATGGGCTGTGACCCCCCTGTAGGGCTGAGCCTCGCAGGGGGTGACGGTCCTGCCAGTGTCCAAAAGTGGGGGGCAGCGGTGGGTGTACTATAGGGGGACAGCAAAGGGATCTGACCAGTGCCCGGAGCCGCACGGGGGGGTCCCGGCCCCAGCACTTACCTTTGCCAGGGGCACGCAGGGTGTCCCGGCCGGGCCCCCCTCCGCCAGGGTGGCAGCGGGAGGCCCGCAGCCGGGCGATCTCCTGGGCGCTGCTCTCCAGCCGCCGCCCCAGCTCCTCGTTCTCCTGCTCCAGCCGCCCCTTCTCCTCCTCCAGCCGGGTTTTGGCCCGCAGCAGTTCGCTGTAGGCGGCCTCCAGGCGACCGGCCGGGACTCCCGGCTGGGGCTCCCGTGCCCCGCCCGCCTGCCCTCCCCGCGGCCCCGAGCCCCCCGCGCCCCGCTCCCGGCTCTCCAGCCGGCTCAGCCGGGCGGCGAGGGCGGCCAGCTCGGCCCGCAGCTCCGGCTCGCCACCGGCATCGGGGCAGGCAGCCTCCATGGGGCTGGCTACCGTGAAGGTGTAGGTGCAGCGCCCGGTGCTGTCATCGGCACGCCGGAGAAAAGCCGTCTCGGCCCGGCAGCCCAGCGCCAGCCCCCCGCAGAGCAGCAGCCAGGTCCCCAGCATCGCCCCTGCCCACGGCGCCTCCGCTCCGCCGCACGCCGGGCGCTGCCGCCCGCATTTATAAGGCGGGAGGACGGCGGGGAGAGGGTCGGGGCGGCGGGGGGAGGACGGACAAGCTGGAACCTTCCAGATGCCTGTGGCGGCGGCGGCTTTCGCCCAGCGGCAGCCGGCACACCCCCCGCGGGGCTCGGGCAGCCTGCGGCCGCCGCCAACGGCTTTGCTGCCGGGGCCGTGTGCCAGGGGCGATGCTTGGGGCCGAGCCGGCCGGGCCCCCCCGCTGCTGGCTGGGAAAGACGCGCGGGGCCGAGCCGGGAACGCCGCCAACCCCCGGGCCCCCGATCCAGCGTGTGCCCGGCCGGGACCGCCCCGAAACCCCGGTGCCCGGTCCGGGCGCGCAAACCCCGGACACGCCCCCGGGACAAGCCACACCCTCCCCCATCGGACCCGCCCCCTGCTACGCCCTCAGCCCCGCCCCGGAATCGATAGCTCGGCGCTCGGCGCGCTGGGCGGAGCGCCGAGGCAGTCGATGGGACAGCTGACTCGCCGCCGCCGCACCGGCCATTTCCCGCCGGCCCGGAGCGGAGACCGGTGAGCGGGTCGGGGAGGGGTCGTTGGGTGGGTCGCATTTGTCTGGGTATCGGCTCCGCTCCCGGGGAGCGGAGGGCTGGGCCGGCACGGCGAGGCCGGGCGAAAGCACAGGTGCCGGGCACCGGCTGCTCTTGCATCCCCCTCCCCGGGGCCATTGCATCACCCGGGGCCGCTTCGTCCTTCCGCCTTTCCCCCGCTCCTCCGGGCCCGCTGGGTTGGAAGCTCCTCGGCCCCGCGGAGCTTCGCCGGGCGCTGGTCTCCGTCCTCCCGGGCCCCGGCGGGGTGACCCGCTTGGGGTGACCCGCTTGGGGTGACCCGGTCGTTCCCTGCACCTCCCTCCAGGCATCTCCTCCTGTCCCGCAGTACGGACCATGCCTCCCAAATTCAAGCGGCACCTGAACGACGACGAGGTGACGGGCTCGGTGAAGAGCGAGCGGGTGAGTGCCGGGCCCGGCCCGTCCTGCCGGTGTCGGTAATGGTGCCGTATGGGGCTGTTACATGGGGGTGCTGGGGTGGACAGGTGGGTGTTAACACACCTTGGGGAGCTCCAGCTGCCTTTACTTTACCTTCAGGGTCTAGTGCTGCCGCAGCCATTGCCACGGGGCCCAGGAGCCCCGTATTGCAGCTGACAGTGACATATAGTTATTGAGGGGACTGTCTGTGCAGCAAATCCGACCCGTGTGTTTTAAACCAAACCCCGTTAGGAGATGCGGCTGCTTTGAGAACCTGTTTTGGTTCCTTTAGGCTGCATCCATGGCCCTGAGATCCCAGTGTGCTCCAGTCTCCTGCCTCTCCGTGGCTCTTCTCCCCACGTAGCTGACTGAGGGACTCTTGTGAAGTTACCTGGTGCTTTACAGCTCAATTTTTCTCCTGTCACCAAGGTCTCCTGACATTTCAGGCTTTGAAATACAGGCTAAAGTAGCGCAGTTCGTTGTTTTAGATGAAGGGGATTCAACCTGATGTGTTTGTCCTGGGGTCATGCTATGCTAAAACTGAGTTTAGGCTGTAGTCGAAAATGTTACTCCAGCTCACATTAGCTGTCAGTGAGATGAGGATCCTGTGTTGTCAAGAGAGGTTCGCTCATCCCTTGCGGGAGGCGACGGCTGAAACTATTGTGTGGTTCTCATGGGTTGCTTAAGTTGATTGAGCAAATGTGACAAGGATGGAAATGTAGGTAATCTTCAAAATAAGAGCACCATGCTTGCAGGTGAGAGCTCGGATTGATGCACAGAAGTAGGAGCTATTGGTACCATAAGGGCCATGCAGTGCGTTACCTGGCCCACACATTTAGAGTGCCAGTTCCCCCTCTTGATTATTTTTTACTCTAAGTAGATGTTACTGGGAGTCCTCAGCTTGACTGGAAAATTTGTGCTGCCCTGCTACAAGAAATGAACTCTAATAATGTCTTTACCTGAAACTTTCAGGCTTTTATAGGATTGTGGTGTTGCTCTTAAAAATCAGCCTTTGGATCATCTGATGGGGTGTAGTGGAACAGCAAGCCTGACTCAGGAGGAGGCTTTGGCATGAAGCAGAGGAGCTGTCAGACCACTTTGCTCTCCAACCTGGCCGTAGCCGTTGCCAGAGTTGGGGTTTGGAGGGGCTGATCCCTCCAGACGTGCTGTGCACGGAGCCCAGTGTGTTTCCTTGTAGTCATCCTTCTTACACCTGCTGCCATCAGATGACTGGAGAAACCATGTGTGAGGAGCAGATCTGCCTTCCCACATGGATGGGATACCCCAGGGTGGTTGTAGGTGACGCTGGCACTTCTTGAGGAGCTGCTGTTGACTGAGTGCGGCACTGGGGATCGTCTCTTGAGCAGAGAGGACCTTCCTTCCACTGCTGTCCTGCCCCAGGGCTCTGCCTGCTGCTTTCCAAAGCAGGGCTGATGTACTGGTTGCTTCTGCATCATCAGGAGCTGTACTGATCCCTAGAACTGGGGTCTGGATGTTTGCAGGCTACTGGCCATTGATGCAAATCCAGTTTGGCTCCATGGCAGAGGTGAGAGTTGTCCCAGGTCAGAGCTGCAGAGATGTGCATCAGTCTGTGCTGTACAGAGCTTGCAAACACTGCCGAGGTGATAACAGCAGCACTGAGGCATCCAGCTCAGCCCTTGGTCACAAGCAGAGACAAACAGCACAGCTCCAGACACTTAAAAAGTACTGCTGGTGCTCTCCAAAGGAGGGTTCACACATAACCTGCAGCTGGAGGATGCTGGCTGCATCGCAAGGTCTGGAAATGTGTGGGTGAAATGGTGGCTGCTTATTGACGGGGAGGTTTGTTTTTTTTCTGTGTTTGCAGAGGAACCTTTTGGAGGAAGATTCAGATGAAGAGGAAGACTTTTTCTTGTGAGTTTGTGAATGGCAGCTGTAGGGAACGTGATGTCTTAACTGCCTCCAGCTCTGAGGCAGGAGGTGTCAAACACCAAAACCTGCTCCCTGCCGCATAGGTGGGGACTTGGGAATCAAAACCTTTGATTCCTTTGGGATTGTCTCCTAGAGCCTCGGCATCAAGCGTGAATTAAGACTTAATAGGTGTGACCTTTATAAGACTCGGGTGTCCCACATGTCCTAAGACATGGGAGGGGTTGATGGGAGGTATGATAACAGTTTTCCAACCACATGGCATTGATTCTGTTTTGCATATCTTTTCAGTCTGGTTTAAAAACATGTTTTCCTTGTATTAATATCTTCCATCCTGATTACTCTCTTTTCTGCCTGCAGGAGAGGGCCTTCGGGACCAAGATTTGGACCCAGGAATGACAAGATCAGGCAGTAAGTTGTTGT
Source organism: Streptopelia decaocto (assembly GCF_964273445.1). Lineage (NCBI taxonomy): Eukaryota > Metazoa > Chordata > Aves > Columbiformes > Columbidae > Streptopelia > Streptopelia decaocto. The sequence continues at coordinate 15,793,566 of NC_138659.1, forward strand.
TCCTCTGTGTCACACAGATAATATTTTATCCTGGCACTACAAGCCCCTGCTCTGTAGTTCTGAACATTAACATGGCTTGTGTTTGCTTTCTTCTAACTGATGTTTCTTACCCAACCTGTCCATAGCTAAGGGAAATCTTAAATTTTATTCAGACTATCAAGAAATTGTGCATTGACAGAGGCAAAGGGATAGGATTGTATCGCAGTAGCTTAGCGGAATTTCTAAAGCCCTCAGTGTGATGACCTGTTCTGTGCTTTTATGGGGCTCTTTTTTGAGCATTAAACCTGAATTTTAACCTTCACTAGCACCTTTTTTAATTGTTTTGTTTTTCTTTGTCTTGTGACTTCTCGATGTTTCAAGAAAGCAAGTGGTCAGGAGCACACCAGGACTGTGTTTTTTTGGGCAGTGTCTGGTCCTCTAGCCTCTTCTCCAGATAAAGTCCTGATGTAGATGACCTGGAGGTCAAAGCAGCTGGAAAACAGGAAACCATTACAGCTGGAGGAGGACTAGTGACTGTAACAGGGCAAGAAGGAAGGAGTGAACGCTCTGGATCCTTCTCCCACTGAGTCATTTCCTGGATGGTGCTTGCTCCAGTTTGCCCTGTTCTGTGAGGGGTGTGATGGTGGTACTTAGTGGAAAGTCAGGGGGATATTCCCAGATCCCTGGTTTGCATTGTGCTATTCCTTTGCTGATTGCCATGGAGCCAGAACAGAGATCTGTGTGGGGACTGATGGCCAGGCATTAATCAGACTGGGTCTTCTTGTGTACATCCTGAGTGTTCTTCTTCATCAGGGATTTTTTCGTGCCAGGAAGAAGCCAGTGCAGCACTGAGATGACTCATTGCCAATGTCAGTGTTAGGCAGCGCTTGCTGTGTGCCACTTGCCCCGTTACCTTGAGGGGTGAAGTGCACTTGAGTTACACAAGAAGCAGCAGGTTGGTCACTGCACCCTGAGTTTTCAGGGAGTCTCTGTTCCTGCCAGTGTGTGAGGATGCTGTTGGTGGAGGCACACTTCTCCTTACAGTAAACCAGTGTGGATAAAACCTGGAGTGAATGGGAAGGGGGAGAATTTTTTATTGAATTAGGTCCCACCTCGATAAAAAGGTGGAGAGGGGGCGATGTCTAACCCTTCATCCTGTGCTGGAGAGGAATTACAGAGCATCTTCTGCCGTCTCTGTGTGGTGGTGGAAAACAGGAGCTCTTTTCTTCCCACTGTCTTGGCCAGGCAGAAGGGAGCAAGGGCTTAGATAGCAGATAGCACTACAGCTGTGAAGGGGAAGAAAAATGAAAGAGGAATTCACCCAGGAGTTGGTGGGTTCATAGGTGTAATGTGACTAATGCCCAACACATGTGAGGCTTGCTCATGGCCAGAGATTGCTTATCTAGTGGACCTGGTATGGGAAATGTCCCTTGGGATGGCGAGTGGCTATGTCTATCTAGTCTCTAGAGCATCTATTATAAAATAGTATCTATTTTCTACGCTCATCAATGTTGATTGCTTTGCTTAATAAGCACTTACGGTATGCAGTTGTTATTTCTTGTCATGGAGCTTATTATTAAGTTTCTCATCAGACCAGCCCTGGTGTTTGGCAGATTGATGCCTGGTCTACTAATGATGCAGTTTGCTCTGGTTTCAACAGTAGAGGAAAAGGTGGGTTGGGTTGCTGCTGTAACACTGGAAGGAAAAGACATTTTAAGGAGGAATTTGAGTATTTGGAGAGCTGAGGCAATGAGGCTCAGCACACTGCTGTGGTGCCCCAGGACACAGGTCTCAGTCCCTGTGATTCCCCCATCGCGCTGCTGGATGTGACCAGCATCCCCAGCCCCAGGGGCTCTGTATGGCTGCAAGCCCCAAATTATGTCCTAAGGAGGGGCATGATTTGGGAAATGGTTTGAAGGCAAGAACGGACAGCAGCTTCCCAGGGTCTGGCTGTTCCTCGCAGGTGGCTCGTTGTGCAGCGAACCCCCTCTGTAGTCCAGGCTTTCGTTTGAAGGCAGTACCAAGACCATATCATCAGGGATTGTTGTTTGGTGTAATCTTTTCAAGGACTGAAAGGCTTCAGGGAGGCCTGGGCTGCTGTCTCCCTTGCAGACACGATGAAGCAGCACCTTAAAAGCAGGGATTTGTGGTGGAATTCAGCACTGACACCCTGTTGTTGAGTGCAGCAGAGCTGTCTGCTGGGCAGCTCCTCTGCAGAGCCGTGCTCGGGGAGCGCTGCGCTGGCCTCCTGCCTCTGCACCATCTGTCCGGCTTGGCTCTCCCTCCTGTTCCTTCTTCCCTGGGTTACTGCCACAACGAGGGGTGTTTGGGTGTAATTTTCACCAAAATACACAGTGCTATTAATATCACTGGGGTGGAAAATACAAGTGTGTCATGCTGGCTGTAAACAGCCGGATTGGAGACAAGCAGCAGCCTTGAGCAGCACGTCCCATGGTGCGTGCGGGGGCTGTTTACGGTGTCTGAAGAATGCGGCGCTGTTGTGAGCACAACACCGTGACCAGCCCAGGGAGGTTTTCAGTAGCTAACCCAGTGTGGCCAAAATGAACTCTGGATCCTGCAAAGCACAGGAAAAGGCGTCTAAACCAAGCAAAGTGCTCTTGGGTCTCTTGTTGTTGTTTTGATAGTGTGTGCTTGCTGTCCTCGTTAAAAGCATCATATTTGTAGAAATTAGTAAGCAAGGAGGGTCATGGGAGACATATTTCATGCTTTTGTCTTGCTGCTTTTCCTGGCAGGTGTTTATTCTACTGTCTCTTGGAAATCTGGCAGGAGTGAAGCACATGAAATGTATGTGTCAAAAGCCAATAGCTCCCTAACAGAAAATGTGCTTCGTATTAGAAGATTCATTCTCTCTTGCCAAATAAAACAAGAAAATATTTTCTTCTTGATGTGACTTGAGTTTCCAAGCTCGGGCATGCCAAACTAGTGGGAATTGTTGAATTTGTTCTGAAACTGCAGGGCTAAGGCATAGGCTGGGCGTCTCACAGCCCCTTCCTGGAGAGGCATCTCTTGCAGCAGTGATGGGTGGGAGAGAGCAAAGGCAAGGGCTGGCTTAAGGTCTGGTTAAGGCACTGTGTGGAGATCAAAAGTTTCATTCCCTGGTGTGGCCTCTTCCTTCCTGTTTTGTTTTAGTTTTTTGTTTTTTTTCCTAGGGTTCTTTCTTTACATCAGATACCAAAAAGTATGCTCAAATGTGTCTGCATTCCACGGGAGTTAAACACCTCAACGCTTCGAGAGTTTAAGCCTTGATTTCTCTGTGCCTCCATTCTCGGTCCTTGAAATGTTTTGCTCTCTTTGGGGGATAGCTAACAGCGTGCCCAGGCAGCAGAGGCACACAGTGTTTTGCCAGCAGCTCCAGTGAAAAGAGGCGCAGTGCTGAAATGCAGCTTGGGCACTGGGGGTCTGTACTCCATAGGTCTTCCCCAAATGCTGGTACGCATCAGAGCAGCTTGAATTTATGTACCTGCCTGCTTTGCCTCGAGTACTTTGGGGTGCCCCAGGACTGCAGCAGCATCTCTCCAGGCTCTGAGCTGTACTGGTGGGGTTACAGGTGGTGGTGTGTTGCACATTCCTAGATGTGCTGTAACCTTGCATGCTCCTGCTTGTTAGTTGTACAAAGATGACTGGGTTACAAATCTATTGTGGGAGGAAATATCTTTATTTTGAAGCCAGTAAATGATTTTAGAAACATTTACATTCTGCAAATGTAGTCTTCTGCCTGTGAAACTGCTGTTTAAGGCCTTAGAGTTTTTGCCAAATTGGCTCATCTGGGATAGCAGATGTTTCTGCTTTTCCTGTCTTGCCCCAAGCTATAGGAGCGTTGCTGGTGGCTCTGAGCTGGGACTTGTCCCTTGTGTAAGGAAGCCTCCTCGCATCCTTACCTGCCACCAATGTGGAAGGCAGGAGCTGCCACCACATGGTGTAGGTGGGTTTGGAAAGATGCTGCTCCCACGAACTCAGCGATGCAGCGCTGGGAAGGCAGGTTCCTTTTTTGTGGTATCCTAAATAAAGCAAGGGGTTTTTTGTGTGTGCTGCTGGAGTCCAGCATGTGCCATACAAGGGCTGTTGAGTCAGAAATTGTGGTTGCCTGGCTGCTCCAGCTCTGGAAGCTGCAGTGCAGTTGTGCTGCAGAGCCTGATCTGAAATGCTAAGATGGGAAGCCCCTTCACATTCAAAGATCTGTAGCTCTTTCCAGAATGTTTGGGTTTTTTTGAGGAAAAAAAAGCCTTTAAATTATTTTTCTTGCCTGTTTTTGGATCAATAAATGTGAGCAGGGCACGGGCGTTGCCATTGCAACCACTATTGCTTGTTGCAGCTCCTCCTCCTGTGTGTCTCGGTGGTGTCCGCTCAATAAGCGGCACGTAGCTGGTAGGGAAACAGGGAAATAAGTCAATGTGAACCTATGTCTCTTAATTAATTAATTAGAGGCATGGTGGTTAGGATGGGGCCCTGTTCCTGGTTCTGCAGTGCCCCATTGACTGGCCTTGGGCAAGTTGCTTGGGGTCTCTCTTGTCCCCAGCCTCCCAGGCCATGGTGGAGGACGGAGCTCCTTGTCATACCAGGTGCTCTGAGCTGAGGTGCTGGGTGAAGACTCTACAGAGTGGTGGAGCTGGGTCTGGTGCTGCTGTAAAAACTCTTGATTTGGCAAATAATGTCTTTGATAATCTGCATCTGTGAGGTGGCAGTGGGGAAGAAAAGGTTCTCCATGGCTCCAAAGAGGAAGATGTGACTGAGTAACTTGGGGAGCAGGAGTGTGTGGGTGCTAAGCAGGCACAAATGATGAGGTGGTGGCACTCCTGCTTCCTTTGGGGATACCAGTGGTACACAGTTAATGGGAGGTGTGTGTTTCTGATAAGGTGGAGCGCTGCTGTAGTGGCCTATTTGTGCTGCCTGTTTGGCACACACTGGATGTGTTTTGTTATGTTTAATGTGCTTAAATGTTTCTAATCAGTGCAATTTAAATCGACAAACCTTAGGCTTAGGCAGAGCAAGTGGCCTGGAGCTATTTCTGTTTTGTTGTCCCATTTGTAGAGTCACCTCCAAGACATTGCTGTTGCCATTTACTTTCTGGGAACGGTATGTCTCAAACAATGTATTGTCTCCCTAGGGCCCCAAGAAATTTCTTATTTCTATCTCCAGGAAAATACAAGTGTATTAGCTTCAAAATACAAACCAGAATGTAGCAGTATTTTTCCACCAGGAGAAGTCTTCTCTCTTACCAATGTGGCTTTTTTATGGAGTGAATAAATGCATTTATAATAACCCTGCGGGAGTGATTTAGGCTACTGTTCACTGAAGCAACTACCCACAGAGTTGCATAACCTATGTGAAGATGGATTTATAATAACTTGGTTTGGTTCATATCAGCCATTACTTTACTGTCCTCTTGATGCCCCTGGCAGAGTGAGTTTCATTTAGCAGCTCAGTTCCCAGAGGGGGAGCACACCTTGCTTTGATTTCACCTAAAGTTCTTTAGCAAAGGTGCAGTGCAAGGTTCTATGAAATCTGGAGCGATAAGGTGTGTGGGTGGGTTGGTTTTGTTTGTTTGTTTGGTTTTGTTTTTTTCCCTTTGTGAGCTCTTCTGCAGCAGAGGTGCCCACCAACAGCAAGTAGTGCCTTTTCTTACTGTATTTGTGTATTAAAGGTGTTACAGAGGGTGCCCCACTTCTGCTGACTTCCCAGTGCTCTCTTTTTGCCCCTTGCCTTCCCTCACCCTTTCTGGAACTGCCAGGGACCCACCCCAGGCCATATTGTGCCTCTGGCTTTTTCAGCATCCCATCAACCTCCCTCCACCATTGTCTACTTTGATTTTTGTCAGTGAGTTCCGATATCCCGCAAGCCGGGGAGACTGAGCGAGGGCTGGTGCTCGCTTCTGCTCCTCATGCTGCCTTTGCTCTGCTCTAGTGTGCAAAACCAGGTGGATGAAGTCATCGATGTTATGCAGGAGAACATCACGAAGGTGATTGAAAGAGGCGAGCGGCTGGATGACCTGCAGGATAAATCAGGTGTGATGCTAAATGCAGCTCTGCTGGCCTTTCCCCCCACATCTCTTCCCTGTTGCTGGGCCAGGTTACCTGGTTTCAGTTCAGAAAGTGCCTAACGACAGACCTGGGTTTGTAATTCTGTGATGGTTCCCAGCCTTGAGCTGCAGATCTGACTTTCTGCTGACATTTTCCTCTCTCCACCTTTGCCTTCTGCTGCTCTGCACAGAGGCGTTAGTTTGGAGGTGTTTGGGTGCTGTGATCTAGCTGTTCATTCAAGTAAAGGTGGATCAGTTTGTCTCCCAGCCACCCTGAGCACGTCAGCTGTCTGCTGGCTTGCGGAGCAAATTCCTGTCCTCAGAGGACAGCCAGCACAAAGGGGGCTCAGTGGGACTCGGCAGGTCTGTGTGTGCTCTAGTGAAGGGTGCCACATTGGCATCTGCTGTGGCTTTGGTGAATCATGCTGTGGTTGGGTATTTTCCCCTAATACTGAGTTTATTGGGTAGAACTCTGTGGAGTTAGTGGAATGAGTGGATGCCCTGACTGTGTGTGTGCCGCTGAATCGCCTCTTTCTTTCAACAGAAAGTTTATCAGACAACGCAACAGCTTTTAGCAACAGAGCCAAGCAGCTTCGGAGACAGATGTGGTGGCGAGGCTGCAAGGTGAGAAGGAGCAGGCAGGGGTGGGTTTGTGGAAGGGTGTTAACTGCCCTCTTCTGCAAAGGGATGTGGAGAAGCTCTGCTTTCTAGCTGAAAAGATGCTGGAAGGCAAAGGCCTCCTTTCGGGTAGAAGCAGCCACACATGGCACCCCATGTAACACTCCTCTGTGCTCCCCTTGCAGATGAAGGCGATCATAGCACTGGTGGTGGTCATTCTTCTGCTCGTGATCATCGGTGAGTAGCTTCAGGTCACCCCAGCCATGTCTGCCATTGAAATATTTGTGGCCCTTCTCACTGTCAGTGACACCCTGATGCTGCTATCCCTGGGGGAGAGCACTGAGCCTCTCCATCGGGTGCTCTGCCCCACTCTGCCTTATGTGGTCATAAATGGTGCCTGTAGAACACTTTGTGCTGCTCTTCTGCCAGGTTTAAATGCAGGGGAGCAGGCTCAAACCAAATCCTACTGACTGTGGCCAAAGAAAGGCAACGTGGCCCTGCCCCAACAACGTTGTACCAGTCCAGGGTTGGCACCGACTGATCCCAAGGCTGGTGGGAGTAGATACAAGAGTTTCAGACTGGAGCAATGTCTCCCAAAGGCCTCTCCACATACATGAGCCACCTTGCAATGGGTTTGGTCCCTGCAAATGCTCCTCCCCAAAGCTGCCAGGCTGCTTAGTTTTCAGCAAGTAGTGTGTTTCTTCCAGGCAAAAAAAGTAATTCATCCCTCTGCCTGAAGACTGATGGGCTCCAGGGATCCAAGCAGCCCAGCATGGCAGTGGAACGCTTCCGTCCCTCTGGGTCCAGAGGGTTTTCCTCCCACCGACCCTGGCTGGGGGCAGCTCTGTAGTGGTTCCCATTAATTCATCAAAACCCTTGCAGCCTGTTGTCCTGCTGACACACAGCCTGCAGCGGGAGAGGCAGAGCTGGCAGCAGGGTGGGAGCGTTGGAGAGAGGGAGAGACTAATGGAAAATCCCATCTGGTTTAATTTTGGGAAGCTGGAAGGAGATGAAGGTGGCAGGAAATGTTGTCTAGCGTGTGTACAGGCAACAGATTGCATTAGCTTGAGCTTGGAAACACACTTTCCCTCACAGCTGCTTGGTGTTTGTCACTGCAGAAATGGGGGGGCAGAGATGGGTGCTGCACGCAAAGGTGCACAGCTGAGAGCTTGTTTCTTTGTGTTTTCCAGTACCCCTAGTCCTGAAGTACCATACCTGAGGGGCAGCTGGAGGCTTCGGTGGAGCTGGCTCTGGGATAACCAAACTGCTGTGTAATTTAAGTGAGATATCTGTATATAGCTTTGAAGTTTGTTTTTCCTCCAAGGAGTGAGGAGGCGGTGGCAGCAAGTAGCCAGTTCTAACACAGTGTTTTAAGAACTGCCAAATGACCCTTTTTTTTGGTCAAGTACCTGTTCCTGCTGTCAGACTTTTTTTATAACAGAAGATTCAGTTCTCAAACCGCCTGTTTTGTGAAATTCTAGGTCTCTGGTTTGGAGCTGACTACTTGCCACTACAGTTTATCTGTATATATGGTTGAGTTGTAATATTAATAATAATATTGTCTGAGCAGTTCCCCACTGCCTGTTGTGGAAGGCAGAGGGGATTCAGTCCTTTCATCAGAGCAAAGGAGGGGAAAAAGAAAATAAAAAATGTGGGGAGGGGAGAAATAATGAAGTTTTACAATCCAGAAGACTTTCTGGTCCTGCCATGGGAATGCACAAGCTCGGTGTTTTCAGTATTGCTGCTTAAAGCTGTGACTAAAGACATTCCAGTAAACCTATTTTTGACCATACATATGGATTTCCTGCAAGTCTTCATAGTGTTCTGGGGGACACTCACAGCTCTCTGCTGCTGGGATTCTTTAGGAAAGGGCTGTTTCAGTGTTTTCTTAATATAAAGCAAGAAGTGTGTGTGAAGCCCAGCTATTAGCCCAACGACATAAAAGACACAGCAGGAGGATGGCAGCTCTCCTGAAACTGGCCCACGGTGAACAAGCCCATTTCACATTCAGAGCCCTTCACCTCAATGTGGTGGTTGTGGTCCTGAGCACCAGCCTGTTTTGTGTCCCTGTGATCCCATGGGGTGCGTGTTGTTCCCAGACAGGCCTTTTGTTTTTGGGATCCTCGTTCCTTCCAGCCCTGAGCCTGGGACTTTAGCTGAGCTGAGATCAGGCTCTCCTGGTTCTCTTTTTGCTGTTTTGTTTTGTTTGTTTGTTTTCTGATGAGAAGAGTATTGTCCTGCTTAGTGTGTGTCTGAAGTAATGTTGGAGAGGGGAAATGGTGCTCCAGAGAATTCCCAGCACCAGGTCCCAGCTTCCTCTTCTGAACCTGCCCACAGGACCTCGTATATAATTTCCACCTGAGCAGCGATGCTGCTTCATGCAGAGAAGGGGATTAAAAGTGAGCACAGCAGGCTGGAGGGTCAGATGTGATTACAAGCCGCACTTGCCCAGCTGGAGTACAAATAGGGCTTTTCGCCTCCGTGGGCCCTGGTCTCTCCAGGTGGGAACCAGAATGCCAAGCTGGGTTTTTCCTTGTGAAGCGTAGCCTGGTTTTGAGATCATGCACCCAGTGAAAGGGGCAAAAATCATCCTGCCTATGCCTTTGGCTACTCTCCACCTGCCAGGGAACAAGAAGGTGGATGAAGAGGAACCGTGTCCATCTTCAGGAGGGCTGCAGGTCTCGCTGAGCTATTGGCTACTTTTCCCTGCCAGCTGTGAAGTGAGTTAATGGTGCTGTGAGCCTGTGTGAGGGCTGTGCTGTGCCTGCTGTGGCCTGCCTGCTAGGCCAGGCTTTACTTCTGCTGCTAGAGAGTCCTGCTGGTACCTCTGGCTTTCTCTCCCAGCCCCATCTTGCCTTTGCTGCTGCCACCCACAGGACCTGGGTGCCGAAGCAGCACATCAGAACTTCTGCTGGCACTAGATCTAAGCAAGACAAGTCTGCAGTTGCTTGCTCCAGGCAGAGCCTGGCTTTAAAGCTGAATGCCAGGGTTGTCCTGAGCACCTCCAGGGACCAGCTCTGGTTGTGAGAGGCACCAGCAATCAACAGTCCTGGTCAGTAGCTTCACAGTAACAGAAGTTATTGAGCAAGTTTTATAGTTTTATGTTTGTTTTTAAAAGGCTGCAAAGACTGTCATGGTGTCTGGTCTCAGGTACATTATAGAGCAGTCATCCTTATATTCCTTTGAGATGCCATGGTCTTTATATTATAGCCTATGCCATCCCACTCTGGGCTGGTGGCAGGGAGAACTGTAGTGAGTGGAAGGGGTTGTTGTTTCCAGCAGTGTCTGCGTGCTTTGGGATTGGTTTTCACTCAGGAGACATTATGAAGGAGATTTCTACAACAAAAACAATTCCTTCACCCAAGCGTGGAGTCTGTTTAATCCATTCACTCCTTGTGCAGAAGACAGACCTCTTCATTAGCTGCTGTTTTCCACATGATCACTTTTTTACAGGGAACAGTGTGTTTTGGCCAGAGCTGTGCATTCCTGCTTCAGGGCTGGTTCCTCCCAGGCTGGACCCCAGGGTCCCTATGCCTGAGGACACAGGAGCTGCAGGGATGGATGGCTGCAGCTCTTATGCAGGTGGGGAGAAGCCTCTCCCGGCTCTGGGAGCCAGCCAGACTGGAGGGGAAGTTCTTCCCCCTGGGGACTCCCCTTGCAAAACAGGAGCTTCTGGAGATGCTGGGTGTGAGGAGGAGGCCTGGGTACTGCAGCAGGCATGCTCCCAGGACCCTGGTGCTCTGCGGGGCACTGCTTCCCCCATCACACTCTGCCTGGGGACCACTGAGCTTCACCCACCCATCCCTCTAGGGCTCCACACTGGGAGCAGGGCCCATCTCTTGCCTCCCGAGTCCAGCTCTCACCACCAATGTTTTTGCTGCAGCTGCCAGCTGGTCCTGCATCTACCTACAGTGAGATGAAACTCCATCTCTCTCACACAGGAAATCTGGTGTCAGAAGTACAAAGACGTGCCAGGTGGCAGGAGCACAGCTCGCTGCCCGGTTTCCCCAACTACACGTGGTTCTACTTCAGGGAAAACAGGGACAGGGATCCTCCGGCCGCGGCAGCCAGGCGCTGGGGAAGTAAACAAGGAGGCGACCGCCCCCGCCCGCTGCGGGCCGGGCCTCAGCCAGCAGAGACCAGCGGCCGTGGGGCGGTGCAGAGCGAGCGCGGGGGCGGCCTGTGGCGAGGGACGGGGCCCGGCGGGGTGGGCGCGGCCCCCATGCCGACCCGCCGCTCCCGGGAGACCGCCCGGGGCGGCTCCGCGACCGGCCAGCGCCCTCCCCCGGGGGACCGGAAGTTCCTCTGTCTCTCTGTCTCTCTCGGGCATCGGCGGAAGCCTTCCCCATTGGCTGGGCGTCGCCGGGCGCGGTGCCGTTGGCAGCGGTGATTGGCTCCTCGGCGCGCAGGCGCCACGCGGGGCGAGGATGGCGGCGCCGGTGCGGCGGAGCGTGGTGTTCGTGACGGGCAATGCCAAGAAGCTGGAGGAGGTGGGGGCGCGGTTGCCTGGCAACGCGCGGCGGCGGCCCGTCCTGGCGGAGCCGGGGCCGGGGCCTGACGGGCGGGTTTCCCTCCTTTTTCCCTTCCTTCTCCCTTCCTTCTCCCTCCGCAGGTCACTCAGATCCTCGGGGACTCCTCTCCCTACACGCTGGTGGCCAAGAAAATTGACCGTAAGTTGCCGGCGGGGCCTGGGGGGACGCGGCGGCTCGGCCTAGCTGTCTCTTCAGTACCGGCGTTGTGTCTCTAGTGCCGGAGTACCAGGGGGAGCCGGACGAGATCTCCGTGCAGAAGTGCCGCGAAGCCGCCCGGCAGGTCACTCGCTTCGTCCTTCCCCTTTCCCGGCGGTGGGAGCGGGGTGGGGGTGGGGGGTGGGGACCGCGGCCCCGCGGGGGCGGGAGGCAGCCAGGAGTGCTGGGGCAACGAACCTGTCCCGAGGGAAGCCAGGTATGTGTCCGGACCTGGCCTGGCTGCACTCCTGTCACCAGGCTCTGCTGGTGAATTCTCGCTGGTGCCTGCTCACGCAGTCCCACTGCTGCTTCTCCAGCCCCACGTGTCCCCTGAGCAGCAGGAGGACGTGACAGCTCCTTCATCCCCAGTGGATGTGGGACATGGAGTTTTTTGTCAGCTGGAGCTTCTGATGGATCCCCTTCCAGAGCTGTCTCTGGGATGGATATCTTAAAAGAAGGAAGCGAGGACTGGGACTTAAGGAAAATGCAGGCATGCCTGTAGGACACAGGCTTGCCCTCTCCTTGTCCCACTATTCCTGCTCCCCAAGAGGGCAGAGGATGTTCAGCTCTGCTCAGTTTTTTTCATGAAAAATCTTGCCTACCATGCTTCAGCCACCCCAGCCTGGCTTTGGTTGTGTCTGTCTGGTATGTGGATTGCCTCTGAGGTGGCTGGTGGATTTTTGTGATGTTTCAGTAATCATGGAAACACAACAATAGAATCGAGCAAGAAAATGGGGTTGGAGGCAGTACATTCCTCAAGGTCTGCTGTTTTCATCTCTTGGGCTTCTGCTGTAGGTTCGGGGACCTGTTATAGTAGAGGATACCTGCTTGTGCTTCAATGCCCTGGGGGGGCTTCCAGGACCATACATGTAAGTAGGAGGGCACTTGCTTCACCTTCTGTGTTCTAGAGTTAGTAGGGCAGGCTGGCAGGGTGTGTTTCACAGGGGATTCTCCACGCCTCAGGAACAATAGGGTCAAGGAGGTGATTACTGGTTTGTGTCCCGCACTCTGGGGCTGGACTTGAACTTGAGCTCTGCTGTAAGTCACAGTGCAGCATGAGAGAGACAGACCTGAATTGTTGACTCTGGCTCCTGATCTATGGTGCCTGTTCTTGCAGCCTGGGAACCTGGCCTCACAGCGGGATCTGCACAGTAAAGGCACCATGTGTTTCTGTGGGACTCTGGGATGAATGTCTTGTGGGTTCTCATAGGGACTGCCTTAATTCAGCAGATAACAAGATTATTACATTGCAGTGTAATTCCTCTAATAAAATACTGCCTTAACTCTTGGAATTAACTTTTAGTATGATTAATTATTCCAAGTTCTTCTAAGGAGAGACATAAAGGCTTTATGATGAAGTTGGCACTAGAACTGGGTATGAGATGGGAACAAGTTGAGTTGAGAAATGTATTTCTCCATGTAAATGCTCATGAGTGAGAACTGGATTATTTACGTAGACCCCAGTGCTGTAGTAAATTAAATACCCCACTGGTGTTTTCACTGTGTCCCATTCAGTTTAAGTCCATCATTATTTGTAAATAGTCCAGAATGAGATGATTTGGCAGCACATTTAAAAGGGATTCAGAGGGCTATGAAAACGTAGGCAATAGTGTCTCAAGGATGCCTGTATTTCTGGAGAAATAATAGCAAAAATTAATCTTTTCTCTCTTCTTCCTCTTCAGAAAATGGTTTCTGGAAAAACTCAAACCGGAAGGTACTGCCTCCCATGTTACTGCTCTGCATGTAGCTCGGTCCTTTCCAAACAAAATGCATCCCTGCCCGTGCTGGGTTCTGCTGAGCATGCTTGCCCGCCACACTGCCCATTTCATAGCTGGTTGCTTTCCTGTCTGTCCAGCTCTGTCCCTCTGCATTCTCTCCTTCAGCCTGTTCTGTGCCCTTCTTCTTGGGATGTTATTTCCCTCAGTAGCTCCAGCATCATCCCTGGATTCCCATACTCCTGTCTCTGCAGGCTGATGGCAGGACTTACAGGAACTTCTTGTCTGTCATCAGTGTGGCCTGGAAGACCTTCTGCTTCCTTTGGCATCGGTGCAAGCCTCTCTGCACTAACGCTTACCTCCCCGGTGTGCCATGACTGCCTTTGATCCCACGGTTAAGTGTGACTGCAAATCTGGCGTTAGCATTGGGAACATGAGTGTTAATTGTGCTAATTCATAGCAGGCTTTAGTCCTCTCTGGCACCATGCACTCGTTTAGTTTTGCTCCCAAATTAATAGTGGGGCCCTGCAGTTCACGCTGTGTTAGATGCATCAGTCGTACAAGGGACTGGGCCAAGAGCACCCTTGTGCCTGAGCTTTGTCACCTCTTGTAGTTCTTCCTCTGCCCTGTGGATGGGAACACAGAATGCTCCCTCTGTTTGTCTCTAGGTGGATGTGTTGTGCTCTGAGGGAAAGGCACTAACGCTGGGATCCTTTCTGTTTCACTCAGGCCTGTACAAGCTGCTGGCTGGGTTTGAAGACAAATCTGCCTATGCTCTCTGTACCTTCGCATTCAGTACTGGAGACCCAGAGGAACCTGTGAAGCTCTTCAAAGGCCAAACTCATGTAGGTGTTGTGCCTGGGGAAGGGAAGATGCTGAGGGAGAGGGCTGGAACGTGAATTTTGTAAAAGTGCTGGCTCTGTTGAGGACAACTTTAGTGGCCCCTCAGTCACTGAATGCCCTCAGAGATTCTCTGTGCTGGGAACAAGCTGAGGGAGAACACAGGTGGTGGGTGCTGCAGCCTTTTCACCCAGCTGTACTCGCCGAACCCTCCATGTTACCTTGCGCTCTTCAGCCCCCTAGTCTCCCTCTGGCAGGGTTGTATTTGTTAACTGGGGGGGGGAGAGTAAAAGGGCTGTCACAGTAGGGCAGCATGATGGAGCACTGACTTTGGGGCTGCTAATTTTGTTTATGTCCTGGAATTGAGGACACCACCAGGTACCAAGACTTTGGTGACCACTGTGTGAGCTGTGGCTGCGTGTAGCTCTTCAGTCTGTGTTTGAAATGCAGCTGCGAGGGAATTGCTGCAAAACCACAGCTTATGGGCCTGTTCTTTCTCGTGGCAGGGGCTGATAGTGGAGCCCAGAGGCCCCCGAGATTTTGGCTGGGATCCCTGCTTTCAGCCTGACGGCTACAACCAGACGTAAGTGGTGTTTTACCTGCAGCTCTAAGGCAAGCCAGGGTCAGGGTTGTGTGGAGGGGAACCTGCTTACAAGGAAGAGTGACAGGAAGAAAACTCCCTCCTGGATCTGATCATGGTGGGGTACAGGGAACCCCCGGATCAGGATGTGGGTTGTTGTCACTACAGACACCCCGTTACAACTGAGCAGAGCAGGATCTCTGGGTGACTGGGGGAGCGCATGCTGTCCCGTCTCTGCTGCTGACACTTGTGGTTTCTCTCCCCTCCAGCTACGCCGAGCTGCCCAAGGCAGTGAAGAACTCCATCTCGCACCGTTACAGAGCACTGAGCGAGCTCTCCGCCTTCTTTCGTCAGAGCAACTGCACAGAGCCCAGGCCCGCTCCCAGCTAACCCCCCGGCAGCACCCTGCCATGTCCCGGTCACGTTCCAGCGCAGGGGAGCTCTGCTCTGCTGCGGGTTGCCATTAAAGCTGCTCCTTTCAAAGCCACTGGTATTTTATCGCTCTTTTCGTTGCTCCAGAAGCACTGCACAGCCCGGCAGGGCTGGAGTATTTAGGCTGCGCGTTTGTGCTTTATGGGGGGGCTTGCAGGGGCCGCTGTGTCTGGGAGGGCTCCGGCCCTGCCCGGGCATTTCCTGCCGCCTTTGCTGCCTGGGGAAACGGCAGAGACCGCGGCACCAGCTTCCCGGGAGCTGTGGCGGCACTTCTGCGCGGAGCGGCTAGCCAATGGGAAGCGGCTGGAGGAAGAGACAGCCAATGGCTGCGGGTCCGCTGTGCCCAATGGCCGTGCTGCGCAGCCGGATGCAGTCAGCACGCGGGGCGGTGGGCGCGGGGACACGTGGGGCGGGAGCGGCAGCGGGCCCCAGGGCTGAGCCGGCCCGGCCATGGAGCTGCTGCCCCGGAGCCCCGGGGAGTTCGGCTCAGCCCGGTACTGGGAGCGGTTCTTCCGGCAGCGCGGGCAGCGGCCCTTCGAGTGGTACGGGGCCTTCCCGGAGCTCTGCCCCGTCCTGCACAAGTACGTCCGGCCCCGCGACAAGGTGAGTCCCGAGTGGAACCCAGCGCCGTGTTCCCGGGCCGAACCTCCCCCGCGATGGGCTGCGCCCGGGCCGCAAACCTGCGCCGCCGTGGCCCGGCTTAAATTGCCATCGTGCACCGACACAGGTGATGCGAAGCCGTAAGTGTGCAGAGACCCACGAGTTGTGCTGGGACGGGGAGCTCTGGGGGCTAAAACACCCAGATTATCCCAAAAAAGGTGCAACAGATGCATGGTTCCTGTGCCGCTGTGGCCTGTCTATATGCAAATGTTATTTCAGGGCTCCGGAGAGTGGGTTTGCAGGTGCTGCGGGTGCGGTTTTCACAGAGGGCTCCTTTCCAGGGTGTTCTCACCATCACACTGTTCTTATGCTGCTCCCCAGGTTCTGGTGGTGGGCTGCGGGAACTCGGAGCTGAGTGAGCAGATGTATGACATGGGGATGTGTGAGGACATCATCAACATCGACATCAGCGATGCCGTGATCCGTCAGATGCAAGAGCGGAGTGGGATCAAGAGGCCAAAGATGAGCTACCTGCTGATGGACGTGCTTCAGATGGACTTCCCTGATTCCCACTTCCAGGTGGTCCTGGACAAAGGCACGCTGGATGCCATCCTCACTGATGAAGAGGAGGCCACTATAGCCAAGGTGGACAGGATGTTTGCTGAGATCAGCCGGGTCCTGCAGGTGGGAGGGCGCTACCTCACTGTCTCCTTGGCTCAAGCCCATGTGCTGAAGAAAGCGGTGGAGTATTTCTCCCGGGAAGGCTGGGTTGTGCGTGTCCATCAGGTGGCCAGCAGCGGGGACAAGCAGCAGTTTGTCCTACCCGTCTTTGTCTATGTCATGACAAAGTTCAGGAAGATCCCTGGCTCGGCACCGCAGATCCTGGAGATCTGCCCCGAGGAGCAGGACAAGCCAATGCGAGTGGAGAGTGCAGAACAGCTGGTGGCAGCGGTGAAGGACAGGCAGCATTATGCGCTGCTCCGCAGCCAGCTGAGCAAAAGCCCCTGTGGGGAGCAGGTTTCCCTGGATCTGTGCAACAAAGAGAGTGGACGACCTCGCTACACGCTGCACGTGGTCGACAGCCCCTCAGTGAAACCTTCCCGGGACAATCACTTCGCCATCTTCATCAGTGAGTACAGCTTCTCCTGCCAGCAATGACAGTGCTTTGGCCAGGAGCTGCAGGATGGCCAGCGGTCCTGGCCCTGCTGAATTCGGGGCTGGAGAGGGAAATAACTAACCCACCTGTGCAGGGTTTGGTTGATGTTTTAGTCTTGGCTTTGTGGTGGGACATTTGTTTGCCTGGTGGTGCAAGCAGAGATCTGGCACAGAGCTTGCTGGCTGAGCGGATGCCCATCTGGCAGCAGAGGGATGCTGCCTGCCCTGCCTCCAAGATGCTGATTCCTGCAGCTCGTGATGCTGGTGACAGCCGCAGTAGAAGTTGCTGCATAAAGCCAGAGCGCAGTGATCGTAGCCAGAAAGGTGTCATTGTTCTGTGCAGGCGTCCTTGACTTCCCAGGGCCAGGCTGCTCAGGGCTGTGCTTCGCTTTTGCACCTTGCAGAGATGCTGGCTCTGCCAGCGGCACCATCCCCTCCCTGCATGCCTGCAAAGCTGAGGCTTAGCACAGCCCGGAGATGGGTCATGAGGCTGTTGGATGCTCCCTTCTTATGAGACATGGCTTGTCCACCTTCATGCATGAGCCTGCCCAAAACAGGGAAGGTCCTGGCTCTCTTGATGGTTGCAGAGCACAGCTCTAGGCATCCAATGGTACTTCCTCATGTCTTGCCATTTGCTGTGGCTCTTCTCTTGGAGGCCTGGATGGTCACTCGAGGACCAGGACTGGCCTAGGCTGATGGCAACCCCTTCTGCAGTCCCACAGGGCAGAGAAACTGAGTGGCTCTTTGGGACAGAGGAAGGGCGGAGGCAGCTGGCCGCCAGTGCGGGCTTCAGGCGCCTGGTCACCGTGGCCCTGCACAGGGAGCAGCACTACGAGGGCATGGCAGGCATCCAGGCGGAGCTGTCGGGGAAGGTGATGGAGCTGGCCCCGCCGGGCCTCCCTGCCCGGCAGCAGGTGAGCCCTGTCGCCCAGCCCCCTTGCTCAGCTTCCCTGAAACCGGGGCCAGGCTGGCTCTGCCAGCAGCGAGTCCCTCTTCTCTGAGGGGACCGAGCTGCAATGCGTTACCTGGCTGCCCTGGCAGTGAGGAGGCTGGCCTCAGGTGTAGCTCCTCTCGTTTTTCCCACTAGCTGGCTGCCTTTGCTCAGAGAGAGGATTTTGGGGAATTGCATGGCAGGATTCAGTGTGAAGTCCTTGTGCTCCAAAACGCAGCGTCCCAAGAAAACCAGGCATCCCAAAACCCTGAGAGCATCCAGCCCCTTCTTAATTCAGGCCATAACTTTTCCTGTCCCTTCTGCCTCTTTCCTGCCTCATCTTCTCAAACCTCAACCCTTGCAAGAAGTCTTGGGTGTTTGCTCCCTGTACCCTATCATACATGTACCAGGAAGGAACCTGGTGTCCCGTGTGCTGGTCCCCAGCTGCCCTCTGGCTGCCTACAGCACATGGTCAGGGCAGCGAGAGCTCCAGGGTCTGTTCCTGTAGCCTTTCCTTCCTCACACCAGTCCCCATCTGCCCTGCAGGTGCCCTTCCTGTCCGTGGGAGGGGACATTGGGGTGCGGACGGTGCAGCACCGTGACACCAGCCCCCTGAGCGGGGAATACGTTGTAGAGGATGTGAAGGGGGACGGCACCTTCTACTTCCGACGCCTCATCTTCCTCCGCAACAGGAACGTGGTGCAGTCGGAAGCTCGGCTCCTGGCCCCTGCACCTCTCCCAGGTATGTGCAGCAGCCGGGAAGGGGCAGGGGCCAAGAGTGACGTTTTGGAGTGTCAAAGAGTGAGATTGATATGGGAGGAAGATAAAAGTCCTGCTGAGACCTGCCTGCTTTGTCCTGGAGTGGCTCTGGGCACGCTCCATGCTGCCTGCTCCATGTGTGGGACAGGGGCCGGGGGTGGCTGGTCTCCAGAAAGCATCCATCTTCTGCCTTGCCTTACCAGCCAGTGCCTCCTGTCATTCAGGCCAGAGAAAACGGAGGAAGGACAAGAAGAAACCCAGCCCTGCTGAGCCACCTGCAGCCATTGACAAGAGCTACCTGTGCTGCGAGCACCACAAGGCCATGGTTGCGGGGCTCTGCCTGCTGGGAGGCCCTGACCCCCTCCCAGGTGACTAAGCTGGTGGTGGGAGGCTGTGCTTGGGGATGGGTGATGTGAGCACAGCTGTCCTGGTGGCTCACTGGCTGCTCTCCGTTGGCAGGAACGCCGCTGGCGGTGCTGGTGGTGGGGCTCGGTGGGGGCAGCCTGCCCCTCTTTGTCCACGACTACTTCTCACAGGCCCGAGTGGCCGTGGTGGAGATCGACCCCTCCATGCTGGAGGTGGCCACGTGCTGGTTCGGCTTCTCCCAGGGTGACCGGATGCAGGTGCACATCTCTGATGGCCTGGACTACGTGGCCAAGTTGGCAGCTGAAGGTATCATCTCATGGAGCATCGTGGGTGCTCCATCGATCCCAGTGGGTGACATGCTGGGGACCTGAGTCCTGGGCTGCTTTCACCCTCTGCTTCCAGTCCCTGCCCATCTCCTGCCAGGTGTCATGAGCTCCAGCCTCGCCAGGTCTTGGCAGCTCACAAGCCTGTCCTTGCCAGCGTGTGCAGGGGATGTTAGATTTGCTGCCTCCCCCATCGCTGAGGGCTGCTGCTGTGGGCTTCGTTTGGAAAGAGAAACCCTGGGAGAGACAGTAGCATCCACAACATAGCAGAGGGGGTGTCTTGGCCACGCTGTTTGTTGCCTCACCACCATGCATGGCTCATCTCTGTCTCACGGGATAACGAGTCTCTGCACTCCCTCCTGCAGCGCCAGCCCAGTACGATGCCATCATGTTTGATGTGGACAGCAAGGACCTTACGGTGGGCATGAGCTGCCCACCCCCAGCCTTTGTGGAAAAGGCTTTTCTGCAGAAAGTTAAAACCATCCTCAAGCCAGAAGGTAGGAGAAATCCAGTGTTGTCCCTGTGGCTGGGCTGGTGGGGTTTGAGTTATGGGGCCACTGTTTCCCATGCTGGAGAACTGCAGCTGCAGCCGGGGTTGCTGCATGGGATCTGCTGTTCCTAGTGGGTCCTGGATCCGGGTGTCTCGGTGGGCGTTGTGACAGGAGGGAGCAGGGTGGAGCAGGTGGCCCATGGCACTGCTGTGTCAGGCAGGCTGAGACATCCCAGGGGGCCAAGAAAGGTTGCAGGAAGGCAGAGAGTGTAGGCAGTATCTGGGAACAGATTGTGTGGCAGCAGGGACATGGAGCTGGGCCAAGGGCACCGAGGGGCTGCCAGTACTCCTTGTGCCGCTGCGGAGGAGCCGTTTGCACCAGGGTGGCACCGATTCAGTTGTGTTCCCACAGAGAGGTGTGGAGCTGGGTTGCTGTGTGTGGGCTGGTCTGAACTCTCACCCCTCTCGCCCTGCTGCAGGAGTCTTCGTGCTCAACTTGGTGTGCCGAGACACCCAGCTGAAGGAGTCCGTCCTGGCCACCCTCAGGGAGGTCTTCCTGCTGCTCTACACACGCCGCATTGAAGGGGAGGTCAATGAGATCCTCTTCTGTCAGCCCAACCCTGCGGGCCGGTGGGACCCCACAGAGCTGGGGGCACGTGCCCGGGCACTGGAGGGGGCCCTGCGACAGCCTGGCCGCCCCTGGGACAGCTCATATGTGCTGGCAGACATGCTGCAGGCCGTCAGGATCCTCTGACAGTGGCCTTGGTGCTGCTTGAAAGACAGGTGTCCCCACACGTGTGCTGTGGCCCCACACTAAGGGGTTCCTGTGGCTGGGATTGCCACCCCTGGGGGGCTGGTGGTAGCCTGGATCTGCCTGAAGGACATTAACTGGTGTGGAGAAGTGCTCCCCACAGCATGGTCCCCCAGGAGCGGGTCTGCAAGTGGGCAGGGCTGGGCAGCCCCAGGGGCAGTGTTGGGGTGGTGAACAGAGGAAGGTGCTGTGGGTCTGGCAGGGCCGTGGGTTTGGCTCGGTCTCTCTTGCTCTGCTGTTGTGGGAAAAACACTGCTCCAGCCTGGTCAGGGGTGTCTGTGCAAAGCCCTTGCCCTGAGCCTGGTTGCAGGTGTGTGTGGGCTGAGCTATGAAAATAAAGTTCTCAGGGCTGCTCTAAAGCCTACAGTGCTTCGCCAGTGTTATTTCTGGAGCACCTGACACCCCTAGAAAAGGTACAGTCACCTCCACTCCTCAGCGGCACATCCTGGGGGCAGGCAGCTCTCCCTTGTACCCACTGCCACCTTCCCCAAACTGGAGCCCTCTGCATGCCTGTTCCTCTGTGTCTCTCCAACCACTGTGAACTGGGACCTGTGACTCCTGCGGCCCCCAACCCTTTTTCCCCCTGTCCTCTGGGCCAGCCAGACCAGCCCAGTGCTCAGGCTCTTGGCCACACTGACCTGCTTAGGTTGGCCTTCCTGCAGGATGAAATGTCAGTAGGAAAACACCCATCGAGGTGTTCCCACGGCACCCCATTCCTGCTCAGGTGGCTCGCTATTTCTCTTCTGAGTGTTTCAAAGGCTGGTTCCTCCCTGCAAGGTTTAGCTGAAGAGCTGACCCATGGGCCCTGGCTGGTTTTACAGAGCAGCTGGCCCACCAGTGCTCCCTCAGTCTTCAGAAGTCATTGGGGTGTGGGGGCTTTCTTCTCCTGCAACAGCTGATACCAAAATAGGTTTGAGACATAGTACCAAAGTGACTGGCCTGCAGACACTGAGACATGTTGGAGTCCAAGGTGCAACCTGCTCGGGCACCACTGACCCCTCAATCCATGCTCCTTTTTGCTGCTGGCACCCTGAGCGAGGACATCAGTTTGTCAGCTGCTTCCCAAAGCGAACCTTTCCCAGCCACCCTTCCACAGCTCAGGAGTGACAATGACTCACCAGAAGCAGCTCCAGGTGGGATCTGACCTGGCCATCAGTGTGTAGGCAACAGTAGCCCCATCTCAGAGCTGTGCTGCTGGTTCTGCAGCTTGTGCGCCTCTCACCAGGCAGCCTCACCACCAGCTGTCCTGCTAGGGTGTTGGTGAGCTGCCCCTCGTCATCCTGTCCTTCTTCAGCAGGGTTTCACCAGCGGGAAATCCTGGTTCCTTTGGAAAGCCAAGCAAGAGGGTGTGTGAGCACAGGGGTTTGCAGTTCCCCAGCCCTGTGAAGGCCATGGAAAGGGCATTGCAAGGGCGCTCAGCCCCTGAACCAGTAGGTACTGCAGCCACTGCAGAAGATGGGGCTCTTTGTGCCCAGGAGTCACTACAGCACCCATGTGGACAGCAAGCATGTCCCTCCGATCTTCTGCTGTTGCTGTATTTTAACTTGCCAGCAGGTTCTCCTTTAGAAACTGCTCTGTTCAGATCCCTTTGATGCTCCCTGCCTTATTCCCCTTCACACAGCGGGACATCAGTGCCCTTTCTCCCTTGGCTGGCCTGCTTTGACACAGAGGGAGCAGATACTTTTTAAAATAAGTGCTTTTGATGGTTCCCAGGCTGTGGAGAGTGGGGCTGGCCTGCTCCCTGCCTCAGATAAAGGATGACAGTGGGGGCACGTGCTCTCTGTATGTTGCTCACTACCCATCACTCCTCTGTAGCCTGTTAGGCACAGCATGTGGTTGCTGGTGAACAGGAGAGACAAGGCTGGAGCTCAAACTGGGTAGAAGGCTGTCTGTCCCCATACAGTTAGTTTCTAAAGCTGTTCTGTGATGAGCAATTTTTGAAAGGTATCTTCCATCTAGCTTAGCAATAGCAAATTTCTTAAGTGGATCAGCAGTACTGCATTTAGTCTATTTGTAGTCTTTAGTTTTCAATTTTCAACATAATTCCAATGACATAGGTTTGTGAGTGTGCTCTTTATTTTATGGAAACCATCTCCTTTCTTCCCCAGGAGCTCATACAAAGGCCGCATTCATCCCTCCCTTGTCCAGTTCTGTCTTTCTGCTGTGTTTTCTAATCGCTATGTGATGCCACATCCTGGTGGAAAAACAAAAGCCATCTATTAGAAACAATGTAAGGGTGAAATCTGAGTTTGTTGCAGCTGTCCTTGCAGCTACTGACAGTCCTACAAGTTTGATCTCAAAATACATTTGAGCTAGAAAATTGGTAAATAAATGAGCACTGCATATCCCTGAAATTCTGTGGTACAGGTAGAATGTTCCGAGGCTGGAATAATTCATGTTTAGTAAATATTTCTCTCCTGGAAGCCAAAACATGCAGCTAATGTATACGTTTGGCAACTGTGTTTCTGTTGAGTGTTTTGGCAGTCTATTCATGTTTACATCCCTTACTTCTCACTTCCTTCCTTTGCAGTGTAGGCTCACTGTAAGCCGGGGGATAGAAGCAGCACTGCTGTCACTTAGCAACCTCAGCTGGCTTTGAGACATCAACTTTATTCCTTTCTGGATTTCCCAGCACAAAAAGACACAGCCATGTAACTCATTGCATGGCTTAGGTGTGAGGCTGTAGCCAGCCAGGGATGCTTTGATCTGGTCCAGCCCAAATCTCTCTTGGAGCATCAAACTTGTTTCTCACTGCTGTTCCAACTGACAGGTCAGCGCTGGGTTTTGTGATCCAGAATGGCTGGGATGCTTTGGCTCAGGGTGACTCTGTGGCCAGGCAGCTGGCAGGACGGTGACACTATCAGGCTGGCAGCGGTGGGGTGCCATACATATGCCCCGTATGGTATAACCTCCTTAGATGTCACAGGCCAGATCCCTGCTCTACAGAAGGACTGGAAGTGGCTGGGCTCTTGGAAAGAGGGTGGAGGTGGATGTGGAACATACTGTCACCTGCCGAAAGCACGTCAAGCAGCTGGGAAAGATTTTGCAGTAATAAAAGCTGCAGGGAAGAGCCTTGCTGGGGTGAGCCTGGCCCTGCTGCCACCTGGGCATGGCAGGATCACAGCACAGCAAGGGCTGTGACAGCTGTGTCCTGGAGGGTGGAAGTGCCTGGGAAGTGTTTTGTCCACGAATTCTTCCCTTGGGGAAGCTCTTGGCTTGCCTGCCTTTGTGACCAAGGCTGCAGCAAGGGAGTACGGCTTTTCCCTCTTGTGCTCAAGGCTGCAGGGAAGCGTCTCTGTGGGCTGCAATGCTGCACAGTTAACTTTTGCTACCCTGCAACTGGATGCACCCAACTAAAGGATCCAGCTGGAGGTCACAGGGCAGGAGAGTGGTCACCAGGCTGTATGGGATGGGGATTGCGGTGTTACTGTCCTGCGGTCTGTGAGTCAGTTGTGCCACAGGCTGCAGGGGAAAGGTAGAAAGCACTGCCTCCTCCTTACTGGGAGAAATGTTGCAGCTGCTACTTCTAATTGCAGTGCTGCAGCCTCTCTGGCTTTGTTTCACTGGCTTTAATTCTCTCTTTTGCAGTTTCAAGGTCTGAGCGTAATGCTGACCAGCACATTTATGCCAGTGTTGCGGAGCCAGGTGCTGCTGGGAATCTGGAAGCCAGAGAGCCTTGGTGCATGGGGCTCCTTGCCTACACCTCCTCCCATTTTGTGATGATCAGCTCCCCAAAAAGCTCTGCAAGACTCTGGGCTTGCATCTGGACCAAGAAGGAGGTGAGGAAGGAGAGAAGATGATTGTGTGTGAAGGAGCCTGCCTGCCTCTTCTAAATGCTTCCTGGGGAGGAGGACACGGCCTTATCTGTGCTCTGCTCTCCCCCAGGGTACTGCCTGCTGCAAATCTCTATTGTAGCTTATATATAACCCATTTTTCATGAAGGGAATTGTACCAACATGTGTTTATAAAGCAGCCTGGGGACCTGATCCAAATGTCCTCAGTTTGAATGTCACACTGCCTGATTAGGAAGAAGTGTCTGTTGATAAGTTTGTGGGCTGAGATGCTACAGCTGTGCCCTGAAACCAGGCTATTTTTGCCATATATTTTTCTGGAAGTCAGAGCAGGACAAACTTGATCTGAAATGCATTGGAGGCTTTGGCAAGGCTGGGAGCCCCAGGCAGGCTGTGCTGGAGCTGGTGACGTCTGGAAGTGAGCAGACCACACTGATGGAGACAGCAGGGCCAGTGTGCCACCCTGGGGAGCTGGCATCCTTGTCACTGTGCCGGGGAGAGGTGGTGAGTGAAAGTCTTCTCTCCTTGCTGAGCCTGGCACGTGGCAAAAGGAAACGATAAACAGTGTGGGGCACAACTGAGCATTGGGTAAAAACAGAGTGTGTTTAGCTGGCTAACCAGTGAGCAATGCAGCTCTGTGCTCCCACTGCTCTCTCAGGGGTCACACCTGGTGCTCTGCAGGAAAATGGTTTATTGTGTGGCCTTCTGATGTTGCTTTGGGTAGCTTTCTTTTTTTTTTCTTTCTTTCTTTTTTTTTTTTTTTTTTTTTTGGTGTTATTCATTACAGGAAGCTTTGCAATGGTCTCTGCTAGTACTGTCCCTGTTTCCTTTAATTTAGCCACTCTGAAGCTTGATAAATTCAGAAAGCTAGGCTGGGCTCGGCAGTAGGGTTTGGAACAAGCTGCCTGGAAAATTCAAAAAAAGCAGAGACTTGAAGCTACATTGAGTGCCCTTCCTTTCTTCTTGCCTGCTCTCTTGGAGCTGTTGGAAAAACGAACACCCTTGTGATAACATGGACATGCATAATGAAAATGTTCCTGCTTTTTCCAGGAGGTGGGAAATCTATATTTGGCTACTTGTGGCTTTTTTTTGATGGAGAGTGGATGGATTTTTGTAAGTGATGGAGTCGCGGGGTGAGTGTGGTCACTTAGAAGCTTTAACTCAGCTTCAACAAGAAAATAAGTTTGGTTTGGAAATTTCCCAGACTTGGGGGAATAACTCAAAATTTTCCTAATCGTATATATTTTCTTTTTTTTTTTTTTTTTTAATTGTGGAAGCAAAAGTCAGATGTAATTTAAAGACCTAATGGAAATAACAGTTCCCTAGGTTATCCATCTGAATGTGTGCACAATGTTGCTCCTGAGGCATTCTGGCTTTTTAATCTTCATTTGTCTTTTGTGGAGATGTGATCCTATCACCAGGCTGCTCTTCTGCCACTCCTATTTATTTCACTGGGGCAGCACAAAGTGCTCTGATGCTGAGATGAGATGGATTTGGCCAGAACATGATACTGTTCTTCCTGACTTCCAGCCTCTGTAGAACTCCATGAGCTGGAGGAAGGCCAGGCAGTTACTCTAGTGCCTCTTGGCATAGCCTGCTCACTCAGGAGTGGGGAAAAAAAATAATCATGCTGCTAATTGGCATAATCACGATATGGTCAATAGCCCCCCCAAGCCCCATCTAGATAGAAGTGATCACAAGGATTCTCCCAGAGGCTATGATGCAGGGCGGGGGGTGATCTAAACACAGCGGCAAAGCCACTGCTAAAGAAGCCATCTCTGTGTCACGCCGATTATAAATGTTTTAGCTTGAGCTAAAGCAAAACTGGTTTGTTTCCAGGGTTAGAACTCAGTCTGTTGTAGAGAGTCACTTTTTACACTTATTGAGAGCTCTAGCCAACAAGTTCTGATAATTCTCCAGATCGCTAGTATGTCAGCCTGCGGGATATTCGCAGTTCCCTTTTGTTTTGCTTTTCACGCTGAGCGAGGCTGGTGTCTGGTTTAATGCAGAGGATAACTTCTATTGCTGCAGGACTCCAAAGCCTCTGTTTTGGATATTTTTCTGTTGTGACTGCTGCCAGTAATCACAGATAAAGCTAATCTCTGTTGTTTGCCTATGCTTTTAGCTCAACCTCAGTATGCATTTTTAATTGAACTCACTGCAATGGTGTGACTCAGACCTTGCTGTCGCTTCTCAGACTGTTCCTGAAACAGGCCCCTGCTCCCAGCCCTGCCGGACCCCGTTTCTTGGGTCTGCCCTGACCTGGTTCTGGTGGATGTGTGTCTGACCCTGGCAGTGCTCCTGCCCATGACTGAGCCTCGGTGCTGTTTGCCAGGGCCCCTCATGTGCTGTGGGGATGGATCATGGCTCCTGCTGCTCCTGTTCCCATTGCAGGCAGGAACCGAGAGGAATTTGGCCACCGGGACTGCTCTGAACCACCCTGCTTGGCAGACTGAGAAGTGCTGAAGCCAGCTGTCTGCCAGGTCCCACACCAGTAATCAGGTCCAGGTTCCTCTGTGTGCTCCTAGTTTGGCCCCGTTCCCAGTTTGGTGCCACAGTCGTAAAGGAAGGAATGTATGCAAAGGTGCTGGGGCATGGCACAGCGCTGTGCTGGGGGCTCTCTGGGGATGCTGCAGCCCTCTCTGCCAGAAGCAGGGCATGGCCAACTGGGGTTGGGGTTCCAGGGGCAGAGGGTTATAATGGTGGTCCACTGTGTCATGTGTGGACCTGGGTCAACCGTGGTCCTTGTGCGCAAGGGTTCCAGCACGAAGGAGGCTTGTCCTCGTGTGGGGATGAGCCCACACAGCCACTCGAGCAGAGCAGGTGGGCAGTGGGAGCTCTGGGCTGCCGGCAGGACCCCACGGATGCTCCCTGCAAGCTGCTGGCCCCTGCCGGTGACCGGCAGGAGGCTCTGCCGGTGCCAGATCGCGGAGGGGCCGCTGCCACCGCAGGGAGGGTAGGGCGGACGGCTCCGCTACGGCCAACCGGGACTAGCACTGGGCGGGGGCGTGGCCGCACCGGGCATGGGCGTGGTCATTCAGCGGAGACTACGCCCCCAGGTTCGGGGGTGGGACGCATGCGCAGTGCGCCGGTCGTTACCTGTCAGCGGCGGCGGCGGGATGGAGGGGCTCATCCCGCTCGTCAACCGGCTGCAGGATGCCTTCGCGGCGCTGGGCCAGAACTGCCTGCTCGACCTGCCGCAGATCGCCGTGGTGGGCGGGCAGAGCGCCGGCAAGAGCTCCGTGCTGGAGAACTGCGTCTCTAGGTGAGGCGGCGGGCACGAGACCCCCTCGGCGCTCCCCCCGCCCCGCTGCCTGCGCCTGCCGTTCCCAACGGTCGTTCCCTCCCTTTCCCGCGGTCGGTCCCCCATTCCCAACGGTCGCCGCGCGCGCCCCTGCAGCGCCGTTCCCCGGCTGCCGGCGGGGATGTGCGAGGCGCGGGGGGGTTCCCGGCTCCGCGCCGGCCGGGGGAGCTTGGTGCGGGTCCCGGTGCCGCGGGGGCGGCGCGGCGGGCCCTGGTACGGCAGCGACCTTGATGTGCGTGCTGCGGGGAAGGCGCCGCGACTCCGGTGTGAGCGCGTTCGTGTGCCCGGTGCGGAGGTTGAACTGTTGTCTGGAGAAAAAAAAGGTGTTTAAAGCTTCAAATCCTAATTACGGTGGGAGTTCTGGGTCTGGTCTGTTAATGGTTCTCATACCATTGCGTGCAATTCGTGCTGTCCTAGTGTGCATATGGGTATTGGCATATTTTTAAAAAATTACTGAAAGAAGAAAGGTGAGGGCTAATGATTCAGGTGGTCCTGTGAAGGTCTCTGCGGGTAAACGTGAACTTCACATGCTGTTTCATAAAGTTTCTGCTGCATTTGATGCAAATAGCGTGCAGTGTCCCGGAGGGAAGTGGTGTTTTCAGAGCACAGCTGCAATTGTTAATCTGCAAATAGGATCTAATGAACTATTGTGTGTCAGTGATTGGGGAACATCAATAAAGGCAATATTAAATATT
This sequence comes from Streptopelia decaocto, assembly GCF_964273445.1. Lineage (NCBI taxonomy): Eukaryota > Metazoa > Chordata > Aves > Columbiformes > Columbidae > Streptopelia > Streptopelia decaocto. The sequence continues at coordinate 15,821,719 of NC_138659.1, forward strand.
GTGTCTCTCTACAACCTGGCCAAGTTTCAAACCTCAATATCTCATGACATACAGTCTGAAAATACTATACAATTAATCTGTATCTCCACTTCCAAATTTACTCTTAATGTGTTAAATGCTAGTTGTTTCTAGTTAACTACTGATGTAGACAGTACTGCCAGTCTCCCAAGTTTAGAAAGCTCAAGTCCTCAAAAATCAGTGTTTGCCATCAAATTATTGGAATTTTCTTTAAACCATTCTCTTAAAAGTATTCTTGCAACCTTTTGACTTTTTGATCTGTGTGTTCACGAAGCTGTGCAAAGCACATGTGGGGAGGAGGAAAGGCATCTTCATTTTTCTTGTCAGTAAGGATATTTTGGTCCCTCTGTCAAAGCCTTGTCTGGGGTGGCACCCACCTGGGATTGGCACTGAGTGCAGTGGGCTGTCTTTCTCTGGATCGAGCTGTGCTGATGGTACAGGTTACTGCTCCCACATGATTGTTATTGCTCGCCTGCTAGAGGGATCTGCTCCATCTGATCTGCAGGTGAGGTGGTTCCTTTAAATGCAGTGTACTCCTGTGCCTGCTGCCTGGATGCACCTGGCTAGAGCAAAAGGTGAAAATTAGCAGTTTGTGCTAATCTGATCCATTTGGACAAGGTGCTGGAACTGGTACAAGTGAGATGTGGACATCTCTAGGAAGAATTTTGCACAAAAGCTAAGGACAATTATTTTTTTTCACCCACATAATTATGCACCATGCAGCCTGCAGACACTTTAAGAGGGTCTTCAGAGAGGAGGTTACAGACTATTGTGAAGCAGCAGGGTGTCTCTGTCACACGGGATCTGGAGTTTGGATTCTTTCAACCCCATCTCAGAGTTCCACATAGTAGTTTTACGCAGTAAGTTCTTGAGATATAGTGTCAGCTGATCTGTAGTGCCTCCCTACTTGCAAGCTTGGAGCCTATTGTAAATGTGATGTTAAAATGCATTACTTCAAACCTATTCCACAGGATTTAAGCAACTGTGGTTTAGTTGTGCCTTTCCTCCAGGCTGAATGAGTATGTGTGGTCAGCAGATGTGTACTTGCTAAGCTGTGAGAACTTGATTGTGAGCTGTCAGAACCAGATTAATAAATATCCAGAAGATCAGAAGGCATTTTCCTTATGAGATCAGCACATGAAATGGTCTATGGCTCTTTTTAGTAAGCTATAGGACATTCTGTTTTTTACAGGATAACCAAGCTCCTCTTTGCAAACAAGAAATTTGTTACATCTGCATCTGTCTTCATATGATTTATAGAGGTAGCACGTCTTGTTGTAGAGACATGCCTTGTTGTTACTGGTACATTGTGTGACACAGGGCGAACACTAACAGTAACGTGGCTTTGAAATTCACATCAAAATAAAATACTCCCAGCATTGCTCTGAAGTTTGAGCATTAATTCTCATGGGTTTTTGTTTGGATTATTTTGTTGTTGTAGAGGTTTTTTTTACCATATGAATTGCTAGTAGATTGTGAACTCTTAGCTGTCAGAGAGACATTCAAGATCTCCTCTTTTCAGGAGTAGCTGTAATTGGGAAGAGGAAAGCATGCTATCCTCCATGGGGAGCACAGGCTCTTGCTACAAACATGCTGTTGGTTGATAACCTGAGTATTTGTTAGCGGAGCTCTACTGAGTTAGTGAGGTTCTTCTTAATTCTAGGGTCAGATTGTTATTCTCTGCTGCCTGTAGCCACTAGACCAGTGTGCCTGCTTCAGTCCTTCCTGGAGGCTTTGGTTGTACAAGGAGAGAGGACATCTATTTTCTAGCTTGCAGACAGTATCAGAGTTGGAGATTGTTTACGGAGCCTAACCACCCAGGGAGCATGTTGCGCTATACTGCTTTACCCAGCATCTAGTTTATGTATTGCCACAATTTTTCAGAAGTGTTGTGAGGGATCTGGCTCTGGTATAGTTCTGTGGGCTGGCAGATGGTTCTGGAAGTGGGATCCAAGTCCCGTTATTTCTGAAGTTGCTGAGTGACACCCATCTATCTCTGTCCCCAGGGTAGCACCAAGCGTGCTTTAGGTGCACACAGCATCCATAATTACTAAAAGCAGTCAGTGAAAGTGTTTGGATTAGATTGCATATTTGATCTGTGTCGGTGCTGGTGTTGCATGAGGGTGAATTCTGCATGTTTGTCTGCTCTGGGAATTGTGTGACACCCAGAACTGCTTACTGTGTCATGGTAGGTTGGCTTGGAACAAGGCTGGAGTGGGGCAGGGTCAAATCTCCCAGTGCAGCCATTATTGTTACTATTTCTATTGATATCTGCTGAGGTACTTCGAGAGTACACTCCTCACTTATCGTTCCTCTGTGTATAAGGAGACTCCTTCTTTTGGTAGTCAAGGACTGTGTTTGAAAGGTTTCCTCTCAGGATTCTGGTTAAATTTGCATGGAAACAGAGATTTCAGAGAGCATCTGAGGACAACAGTCATTTCCATTTATGGGTTAGACCTTCATGTGTTCCTAACTGGAGCTCATCACACTTGTTTGAGGAAATGGTATTGTCTGAAGAGCAACTGTTCTTCTTACCTGCTTCTCTTTGTGACAGAAGTAAATGTGCCCTTAAAATACTGAGCCAGTGTTTGAAGCAAGGGATCTAGTGCAATCTTCTGGTAGAAGCTGGTGGGAGAGAGATTCAAAAGCATAAAGGGGAGTCAAACATCTAATACCAAGAGGATGCCAGCAGCTTTGCCTGCTCTTACTCCTTTCCTACAGATGAGTACAGGACCATGACCTTGTATGTTGTTTGTGCTTTTTAAATGTCTTGCTGTTGATAATAATAGTGTTACTTAAAAGAGAACTAATGGCAGGAAGCAATCTCTGGAACCTGTATTTGGAGAGAAAACATTTTCTATTATTTCCTATATCCAAATGGGTTTTTACCATAATGAAAGGCACAGATGGCAAGCTACCTTGTCAGGGCCTCTTTCTCCAGATTTGAATCAAAACCTTATTTCATTCTTACAAATAGCGAGAAATTAATAATTAGATTTCAAAGCTGAAAGCTCTTTACTTCCTTCCCTGCTTAATATAATATAAACTGCATGTGGCCAAATAATTGTTTTATAAGAGATGTGAACTCTAGATTGTAAGCCTGTCAGCCACAATCAAACAAGCACTTTCATTTTAAGAGCCTGAGGTCTGGTTTTGTAATACAGCTTTACAGCTTTTTGATCTGAGACGCTTTTGATAATCTTATGACCGCTGCATGTTGTATAGCTATTTATTAGGATGTAGGTACTTTTTTTTTTTTTTCCCAAATTACAATTCCTTGTACATTCAGTTCATTCTTTTTGCTTGAGGTGCTGGTTGTGAAAAGACTGTGTTAAGTCATTAGGGGAAGAGAAAGGACTTTAAATCTGGCTGTTGAAACACAGAATTTCTCCATAGGAACAAGACACATACTTAGATTGTGTGCTTCCTGGGGGAGATACAGTTAAAATTGGTGCAGATATTTTATTATTTTAGTTACTAGTCATTGACAGAAAAACCTTTTTACAGAAAATTCTCCTCTTTTGTGAAACAGGAGTGAAAATTCTAAGCAGTCACAGATAGAAACTGAAATGTGGTGCTGTGTATTCTTTTTTTAATCTCGAGGATCTTCTGGAAATGGGAATCAGCCACTCCTTTTCCTAACTAATTAAGCCATTGTACAGCTGTATTGAGTGTATTAGTCTAGTTATCAAAATAATTTGGTGCGCTGAAAGCAAGAACAACTCTTGTTTTCAGCTATTTCTGACTATTCCATTAAATAGAAACAGCAACAAATGAGACAGTGTCTCATTTACATTTCCTCCTCAAATATGTTTTTACACGTAGATGTTGAAAAACAAACTTAGCCATTTATGTGGGATATAGATGGCCTAGTTTTGTCCTTAAATGTAACTCCAATGTGGATTCTAAGTTCATTTTTACATCGTCTTGAGAATTGGTACATACAAAATAAAGCAAATGTGTAGTTTAAAACAGACATGCAAACAAATATGGTGATTTTTTTTTTTCTTCCCCTGCATGTCAAGTAAAAAGTTTCCTTCTAAAACTCTTTTGACGATCCGTGTCTCTTCTGGCATTTGAACTTTAGCAATTAAAGGATTTCTTCTACTTCAAGAAAAGCTGTACTCCATAATGAGACATAGTATAGGGAGCCCTGACCTATATTATGGCATTTAAGTTCAGTATATCCAGCAGTTTACAGAGATGCTAAATCAATAAGTAATACATAACACTTTTGTAAAGAGTGCCTGTGAGAATACATATATGTGTATATATGGTCTTCAGCATTTGGCATAGTATATACAGTTAGGGCCTTGTAGGGGTTTAGTGAATACAAGCTTGCTATTTGAAGTCTGAGATGTAGACTTCAGAAGAACTGCAAAACCCCCCTTGAGTGCCTTCTGAGAAACCAGCGCTATAAATTCAGTTGCAGTTGTTACTGGAATTTCAATCCATCAAGGTACTGAAGGTGACTGCACACCTCTGATGATTTTTGAAGGTGAATAGTCATCTAGTGAGCAGTTTGTGTGTTGTTGTTTTTTTTTTTTTTTTCAGACCATAGGTATCCACTTAACTCTATCTAAACTTTCCTGATTCTTAATACAGAGACACTTCTGAAAATTCAACAGATTGTGTGACTCTCTGGGCTCTTGTATAAGGTCATAAAACCTGACACTGCCTTCAGGAAGGAGCCCACACTTGGGATTTGTTAGTGTTGAAATCAACTAATAACAAACACCTTTGTCTTGCAGTTTCTTGATGGGCATTGCTTCTGCTAAGGCTTCAAGCTTATGTTATTTGCATTTGTAGATTAAATAGGAAACAAAGCTTTCCAGTTTAGATAAATAGATATTAAGAATATGATTGTTTGGACATTAATCTGTAGTCATAGGGAGTGATGCTGCTATGGAGAAGTAAGGACACTGTTCTCTGCCACTGACTTACTGTATGACGTCAAACTGTTTTTTAAACATTACCTGCATCTGTACCACATGTATATGCCTTAAGTCTTTACTGTCTTAACTGTATGAAGGATTTAGATTTTTATTCCTTTAAGTTGCTTCTGTTTCTAAAGGAAGAGGTTAGCATATAATCTTAACATCAGTGTGGGAGAACGGTGATAATAGTCTAAAACTTGCTGTTACACATTTCTCTGCTTTGTGTGATGTCTGCTTTAGATATCTACTGGATGTTTCAAAAAGATGGACACAATTTGAAATCACTATATCTTTGAAACAGCACCAAAACTGAGTGTTGGATTCTGCTTTGAACAGCTGAGACAGAGCAGTGTGTCTTCCTCCTGAAAAGGGACCCTTGCGGGTCATTAGTTTGTGCCGCTAACAGCTTAGTCATTGAGAGATTGTGGTTTGCTGTCCATCAGTTAATGATTTTCTTTGCAGTATTAATGAGTTTCTTAAACAATGTCTGCCTAGATTGCAAGCAAAGAGGGGCCAGAAGCCATTTTTGCTTTTTTTTTTTTTTTTAAAACAGTGCATTTAAAAATAAGGACTTCTAGTAAATAGAAGCCTGTGAACTCCTCTTGCTTGTTGTGCTCATGTGTAATGGGTTTCTGGGATTCCTTTTAATGCTGTGTGTCTGCAGTGCAGAGCCTGTAGTGCGAATATGCTGAGAACAGGAAGCGAGCATTATTTAACTGTGACCTTGCATCTTTTTCTTCAGCAAGTTGCACTGAGATGAACAAGGCAGCATTATTGAACTAGAGAGGAGGAAAATCCCATTTAACTGCATGCTGGGCTTTGATGTACTGCCAAGTACTGTTGTCTGTGATAGCCTCTGGGATGCAAAGGAAACTGTAGCTGTAGATAAGAGAGGTTTTCAACTGAAGTGTCAAGCGACAGTGTCAGCTTTTATAATTTGTATGTAGAAGTTATGATTTTAATTCAATACCTAGCATAGTATTTCTGCGTCCTAGTTCCCATGCAAAATCACCAAGATTTCATACTTCAGATATGCAGGCGATGTACTGTTTGCTGTAATACAGCCAGGTTTCCAGCCTCATAAATGACATAATCAAAGCTAGATTAATCTTTACCACTCTGTACTTTGTTTATTACGTATAGTGCAGATGCCTGAAAAGGTCCATGTGTATTCAGTAGTCCTTAACTATAAAGTATGTTCTAAAATGGTCTGTGTGTAATTCACCTGCAGAGAATAGGCAGGGCTTTGCATGGTGAGTGGGAGAACCACTGTAAGACATCTCTAGCCTCTGCTGCACGACACCAGATGAAATGGGCTGTGTTCCAGATCTATTCAGCAGCCAAGCTGGAGGCTGCTGAAGAAATTTTAGCATAATCCATCAGAGGCAGTATTGTGTCCTTGCATGTTCACCTGTTAGTTTGTTCAGGTGCTAAACAAATGTTGACAGAAGATCCTCAGTGTCTGTCAGATCACAGAAATAGGGTGGAAAGCCTCAGGAGACTGAGCTGAGACCTCTGGCATTATGACTTTGTTAGTGTTCTGGGAAGTAGCAGCATAAAACACTGTTTTGGTCAGACATTTCATATAACATTTTATGATAATAATTCAGTTTCTGGTGAGAGGAGAGATGGAAGATCATGGCAGATATTAAATTTCAGTGTTTATCTAAACAGACTTTACGTTGTCATGGACCATGTGTTCATTTGCACGTATTACCGGCTCAAAGGAGGATAAGTGGGCAGGTGAAAAAGGATAAAATGGCTAGAGAAATTGTTTGAGAAACTTATATCACTTCTTTTGGAAACATCTCCCTTGCCTTCTTCCTTTATGCTGCAGTTCCCATTGTCTATACATTCTGGAGGGAGTAGAAGAGTTGAATCCAGTTACATTCCAGCTCAGCAACATAATCTGAAATGACTCGTATTGTACCAAGAAAGGTAGTTGTACAGTTTGACAACTTGTCCACCACAAAAGAGAAAATGTTTTTTTACAGTGCTTCTGAAGAGGCAAAGTCTTTTGGATGTGACTAGGATGTCGCAAAGCTGATTGTATGCTATACCACAGTTAAAAAGTCTGTGTTGATGTATCTGCATTCAGGACAGTGTGATTTGGGAGGAAGGGTTAGAGCTTATTTTGTCTGGGTTTTTGACGACACCACTGAAATTTGTAACATTTAAAGTTTTGTCATGACAGAGTATCCAGAGGGGAATTATTTGCAAATGCAAGTAATTATATAGTAGTTAGCTTCATGTAGCTTATATGCCTGCAGTGCTGGGGACATGTTATTTTCTTTCTGATCCTTGTAATTAGAGTTTTTTTTATGTTTATATCTGGTTATGTTATAGAGGAAAACTTTTTACTCAGATATTTTCTAAAGAAACATTATTAATAGTATTTGGCAGCCGTGATTAAAAAAACCCCACAAAAACAAAACAAAAAAACACTCAAACTTCTATTTAGAGCACTAACAGCAACTTAAAGTGAGTAAAGAATTTTTGTTGTTCATTTTTTCTGTTGAGATACAAAAATCTTGCTGCATTTCTATTCATCTTGAGAATGGATGGGCTTTTATGCACCAGTGTTCTATGCAAATTAGTCCTTTCCTAAGAGTAAACATATCTGATTAAGAAGGATACAGTTGGCCTGCAAAGTCTGCTTTATTCTTTTTGACATACAAATTCTGAGAATTGTTGGTTTTGTGGTTTTTTTCCCTCCCACCTCCCACTTGGGATTGATGGAGGGCACTGTCAAGAAGGAAATAGCAGAAGCTTTTGTAAAATCTTAAAGAAGAAAGGAAAGAGGGCATTTTCACAAATAGAATTAGGATGATGCAGCAAAGTTCTGGATGCCTGCCAGGGAGGACAGATGCATGGTGCATACAGTGGCTTCCTGACGAGACTGCACGTTGGCAGCTTCCTGATCTGTTTATACAGCAAGCTTACAGCCCGAGCATAATCACTGCAAACAGAGCACTGTTCATCTTACCACTTTGGTGGTTTTGCTTGGTAAGTCCTCATAGCTGTGTATGGCAAGTTTTCAGTCCTATAAACATTATTGAGATTTTAAAACTTCTTATCATGTGAAAGATATATATATATATGTATTTAATATTAGGAAGTGCATTTTCTTTCCTTGCTTCAGTGAACAGGCTTGCCTTTTTCTGTGCAAATTGCAATGTGAGGTACTCTTGCTGCTGTCAAAATATTACGTTAGATTTGGGGTACTGATAATGGTCTGGGCCGCCTTAGACTGCTGTTCAAATATCCCCTACTTTGGAGAACCTGTTGACTCCAGTCATGTTTGATGGAAGGCTTCACCACTGGGACAAGTGTAATTTTGGCACAGATTTTCTAATAGCCCTGTAATGTTTACTTTAATGGGAGATGTGTAGTAATTTCTGGCTTCTTGTTGAGCAGAAAAGCTGCTGCTACTTAAAGAAAGCACCTTCCAGATACAAGAGAAATACAATGACAGTGATTTCTAAGCCTGCTCTGTCTCCGGTCTTCTGCCTGAAAAGCAAATCTCAAGCTTTGCTTTCTCACCTCAGTGGTGCCTAAGCGTTGTCATGGAACTTAGTTGTTCTGGAGGTGTCCAGCTAGTGTGAATGAAATACCTTGCCATCAAATTTGAAGTTCCTCAAGGGCTTTTCAAAAATAACTGAGGTCTCACCTTTAGAATCAATGCTCGCCATGTTCCAATGGTAAAGGTCTGTTTGGGTGGATTTTTTTCTACTGTTCCCTCTGGATTTATGTATAGTTGGTCCTAACTCCATAAAGGAGTGGGGCAGACCCGAACAGACATTTTAGGCTGCTATGTTGTTGTGCTGTGAAGAATTTCAAGGGTTTTTTTTTTTAACTATTATTGATTCAGCTTGTGTGCTTATCTGAAAGCGAAGAATAGATGGGGTGTCCCTGCTTTGGCTGTTCAGTTCCATTAGTTCAACAATGGTGATGAAGGACACTGCTGAGTTGGAAAACAGCTTCTCAAAGACACCAAGTTTATCCACCCTGCTTGAAATGAAATTATAGTTAACAGCCCTAGGATGTTTGGATACTCAGTTTCTCACCTCTAAAGACATGCCCAAGCTGCATGGGCTGCAATATGTGTAGTTACCACTCCTGGCTATTGGACTGCATTTTGATTCAGCAGGTTAATTAAATCAGTCTCTTAGCTGAAGGAAGATTTACCTTGATAGAATGGCTACTGCAAACTGAGATCAAACTTTATTAGAGAATTTTGTCTAACCACTAAAATGTCATGATAAGGATGCCAGCATCTGTGTTGTGAGGTTTACAAAAAACCTTGGAAAGATGGGTATTGAGCTTTAGGAGCTAATATATCTGAGATCACTAAAAATCCACAGCCTCTTAATGCATTTAGCTTGTCTATTAGGCCTAATTTAGATAGGTGTCATTGGTCTTCAATAAAGAGGATTAATTATTTTCTACATCTTCATGTAAGCTCTGTTTTGTCAGACTGAGATTTTGCAGCCGTTGAACAAAGCTGTGGGTGACTCGCTTGATTGATGGACATTGTGCCAATACAAAAAGCATCTACTCTTCTGTAATTAATGAAAGGAGGTGAGAGATCAAGTGGGGACTGATAATAAGCATTGATCTCTGTACTTTGAGCTAGTGAGGAAGAGCATATGTAGCCAAATACAGTGTGATGTAGAAAGTGGTGTATGCAACTGTATTACTGAAAAAAAAAAAAAGGGATGTGGTTGAGAACATCCAAGCACCACAGAGGTAGTGCCTTAAAGCTTTTGAGACTTCTTGAAAATGTGTCCTGGGGTTACCTTTATACTGTCATTTGGAGGGTAAGAGGAACTGTGATTCCAAAGCTATTAAGGAAGAATAAATACAGCAATGTCTGGCCTCAGTGATGACAAACTTTACAAATTTAATTCGTAAGAAATCCTCTGCTTAAATGCAAAGCACATTTCCTATCACTTGGATGCTTGGATAACTTGCTTCATAATTAACAAAAACGTATGAAGGATCTACTGCTGGGTCCTCTGTGGTGTTGATGAGCAGGTGAGACAGAATTTCTCTAGCCATTTTATCCTTTTTTACCTGCCCACTTATCCTCCTTTGAGCCAGTAATACGTGCAAATGAACACACGGTCCATGACAACGTAAAATCTGTTTAGATAAACACTGAAATTTAATATCTGCCATGATCCTCTATCTCTCCTGTCACCAGAAACTGAATTATTATCACAAAATGTTATATGAAATGTCTGACCAAAACAGTGTTTTATGCTGCTACTTCCCAGAACACTAACAAAGTCATAATGCCAGAGGTCTCAGCTCAGACTCCTAAGGTTAGAAAGTTAGAAAGATGCTAAAGGCCTTCAAAAGGTCTGATACAATTTCAATACTTAGCAATGCAGAGAAGCCTGTGTCTCAGTGAAGTGCCATCTACTGATATTTTCTCATAGGCAGGAGGAGAAAATTTTCATAGAAACATTCATTTTTCTGTATGCACTGAAATGACAGTAGCCCAGATTGTAGAAAATGCCTCTTGAGATGACAGTCTCCTACGTTGATTTTCAAGCATTTCAGATCTTATTTAAAATAAATAAATAGATAGATAAATAAATAAATTTTCCATCTAGAAGCTAAAAGGAATTGCCATTCAGGACAAACTGGTCACACAAAAGCTAAGGTCCTGTACAGCACATGAGGCAGTAAATTACTTCTTTAGGGAGTCAAAGGCTGAAAAGACTTATTGATTTTCTGCTTCAGACTAAGCACCTTCAGAGATAACGAACACTGCATTAATGCAACTCCTAGTTATACAACACTGACCTTCCCTCAACAGCAAAATTAGAAAGAAATGCATGACAACAATTTTCCTTCAGACCGTTCTCTTAGCATGTCCAAAACAGATGGCATTCAATAACCCTCTCTAACAAATAGAACTATTGTCAAAAAGCCCATCGCCTGCTCAAGCAAGCCTCAGCAGAGATTCCTGCTTGCTGAGAGGGCAAGCTGTGCTGATCACATAACCAACTAAATAGTTTGCAGCAGAAGAACATAAGGCTTCTACTTTAGATGTACAATTTGAAGGTGAAAAAATGGCAAAGAATGAGGATAAAAAGGGGTTCATGGGGAGAGTTCAGGAAGAAACTTCCCTCCCCAATAATTTCTGAATGTATATTTTACCTCCATGAAAGAAACATTGATCTTTATTAATAAATATGCCCTCACAGGGAATATTTCTTTTAAAACTTTTGAAATTACAGCTTCAGCCACAAAGCAGTGGCATCAGCAGACTTTCTCTGTGCAGCCCAAATTGGGTATTACAAATAAATACCTAATCTGTACTTCTAGAAAAAGACAGCTCTTTAAACACACACAGAAGCATAAATCAAGTCTGAGACATAACTTGCACTTTTTTACAAAAAGCAACACAGCACCACATTACATTTCTATCAGCAAAGGAATCAGATTAAATACTGTACAACTGCTTCTGCAGAAATGCTTACTTTGACAACAAGACAGGATGCGGGTCTTCTCCCCCTGCCCTTGATATGGAAAGCTTTCTACACAGGGTTTGTCATCAGTGACAAAAGTAAATAATAATAATTAAAAAGGATAGCTTCAGCAGCAAGAAATATAATGGGACTGAACACATCCAAGTTACAAAGGTTCCTTCTAGCCAAAAGGATGATGGCCCTCAATGTCCCAGTGGCACACTTAATATTCTTTGAAGGACAGATTTGAGATAGCTGCTTTTCCAAACCTTTTGGTCAGTGTGTACAGGTATGTTTAGTGAGAGCTGGGAGAAAAATCACATCATTGTTGAAGCAGCTACAAATAAATCTCAGGACCTGCCTGAGAATTTGTGCACAAAGACAGGGACAAGGGAGAGAAAAGGCTGTCTTGTGTGGTAGTGTAGTGAGCCTGTGAGTACTTGTGTGCACAGCTGCAAGACCACTTAACAAGAACAAGGTGCAGAAAACAAGAATGAAACACTGTGCAAGAGTAAAGCTGGGAATGAAATATATGCTCCTTTAAAAGACATGCATCCTACATTAAGAATCAAACTACTTTTACATCTTTATTCTCAGAACATTTTTAGCAAAAGGTACCCTGCTGACAACAGCTATACTAGCTCAGCAGCAATGCTGCTGTGACACGACAGTTTGGAGAATGGCAGCAAAGCCTGGCCAGCACTGAATATATCAAATGCAAATAAGTTGGAAGCAGCCAAGTCTTCCAGAACATCAGTAACTCTTCAACCTGAGAATACACTCATCTGTTAGAATACCATTAAATATTTTCAAGAGCAAATTTTTTTCAGGACCAAATAGTTTTTACCCTAAAAGCTATAAAATCACTCACATCTTACTGCACAACATAAACTATGCTGTCTTTGCTCTCTAACACAGCTCACTTCCAGTGTCAGAGATCTGGACAAATAGATCTACTAAAACATTGGTTTCATGTGTAAAAGTTATAGATATTAGTTTAAATTTGACTTGCTAAAACCCAGGCCTCAAAAAATGATGTCGCAGGATAGTGAATGATGTCGCAGGATAGTGAAAGAAGTTATCAATGGCCACACCATCACTTTAGCAGTTTGTAATAACAAGACAGGCATCTGATCTTTGCTACAGTAGACAATTTTACTGTGAGAAGAAAAAAATAAAGTTCATGTCTCTATATGTTGTCTTTCCTTTATCACAGCACCCTCTCTGACTGACACTCAGAGAGCAAATAAACTGAAAAAGTAATTAGATTCATTAATGGGAAGAGTCTCATGGAAGAAATGGGAACACCCTTTTGATTTTCAGGAAGGGCAGAAACCACAGTGAAATGCTGAAACACAAGCTAGACAAGGGCTCCTTCAGTGAGTTTGTCTCATAATGCAGGACTACAGCTTACAAATAAAAGAACATATATCAAACAAAATATAAACATAATGTATTCCAAGGGGATTTCCAGGTCAAGGAAGAGTTTTTATTTAAGGGCTTTCTAGTACACTAGCAGTACTTATTATGTTAGGAAAAAAACCAAAAAACACAACAAAAAGCAAAACCAAAACAAAACCACAAAACAGAACAATCCCCAGTTTGTATAAAGACTAATGATGCATCACTACTTAAAACTTATTCACGGTTTCAAAAAGGTGACTTATATCTGCCTTTTTTTTTGCCAGTATAGTACCAAGAAATGTTCTACACTTTGATCAGCTACATGGTTGATATTATACAGGATAACTGGTGATTTATTTACATTACAATATAATTAATTCATATTAAATATAGGGGGAATCCAAGAAATCAAATAATGGAGGAAAATGTCAATGATTACACAGTAGCTGCATTAATTAAAGAGCTAGGAACAAGTCAAAATGTGATAGTGATGAATTGCCAAAAAAAAAAAATCAGAAGTCCCTCCAAAGAAAAAGCTTCCACATTTTTCACAAAGAGCAGAAACAAGACAAGCTCGGGACAAGAGCCATAGTTCTCTTACAGAGGAGCACAAATGACCCATCTAAATCTATTTCATTTTCCAAACCATATTGGCAATGTTACTTATAAAAGTTTTTCCACTAACCTTCCCTCATGCAGAAAGGCCATATTCCATGAGCTGCTCACATGAACAGCACTGCTGTGCTAGCATTCCACACAGGCCTTTATTCCCGGGATTTGCCAAGGACGGCAACGCAGCTTCAATTGCAATAGGAAGCAATTATGCCAGAAGTCAACAGTTTTCGTAGGCTTTTTTCCAACAGAGTGTTTATTGTTTTATACAACTCCACCCTGGCACTCTAGGAGCACTGGTAACACTTCTGGTTTGCCCTGGCTGCTGGATGGCCATATCTTGTACAAAAGAACGCACTGTTTCACAGTGAACACCTACACATGCCTATACAGCCAAGCATCTCCCAGGTCTGTGGCAAATGTACACTGTGCGGAGTACAGATATACTACAAAAGGCTTTCCTTTTTCTTGCATTTAGCATATGTAACCTCAAAGCAAAATGCTAAAAAAAAAAATAAAAATAAAATAGGCAAAAGCGTGCCCTAGTGTAAGCCTACAAAGAGAGATATTAATAATTTCTAACTTCTTCCCTCAGGTTCACCTTTTAAAATCCATAAACCAAAACCAGTTAATTTATAACTAAAGAATTCTTAATGCCAAAAATATACATCTTAACACCTATTTTGGCAGAGAAATTTTTTGAGAAACTTGTATAACTTCTTTTGGAAACATCTCCCTTGCCTTCTTCCTTCTGTAGTTATCTTTCTTTATACTGCAGTTCCCATTGTCTATACATTCTGGAGGGAGTAGAAGAGTTGAATCCAGTTACATTCCAGCTCAGCAACATAATCTGAAATGACTCGTATTTTCTCCTCCTGCCTATGAGAAAATATCAGTAGATGGCACTTCACTGAGACACAGGCCTCTCTGCATTGCTAAGTATTGAAATTGTATCAGACCTTTTGAAGGTCTTTAGCATCTAACTAGTCCTTGTATCCTACTGCTGTCTCAACTGTTATAAAACATGGTGGCAGATATAAATCAGTATGTGTGATGTTTTTGCGTTATCTTTGTTTTAGAGATTACTTGAATTCCTAATTAATTGCACTTTTGCCTGCAGATCTGTGTTTGAGTATAGAAGTTAATGAACTAGTTTGTGTTTGAACAGCGTCTCTGTTTTTGGTGTGCTTTAGCTTTAGTTTGAAGAGTAATCATATTGTAAGCACACAAACAGGTACTGAGAAAGTGAGACTTTTATCTAGAAATTAACATTGTTTCATTCAAAATGCTGGGGAGTTCTAAAGTGGTGTGGGGCACGGCTGACAGCCAGTCTTTTTCCTCAGAGCTTTATAACTGCTTGTTTACGTGATTTCATTTATTTATTTACTTACTTAGTTAGTTATGTCTAGATGTTAGGGTGGGAAGGAAGTTTTCAGAGCTTGTATCACAGGTGGAGTTGTCATATTTCTCTTCTGCAGGCTGCCAAATTTTCTTTTCTTGTTGACGCTTGTGGAAAGAGGTTCACTGTCGTTGCATTCCTGAGCCCGTCTTGACCAGGGACTCCCCAGACCTAATGTGCTCTGATTTGCACAAATAATATCCTAAAGTTTGAATTTGTGTGTTTTATTTTTCATGGATGTACCCCTTTAAGCTTGGTTTAAAACTTGTAGATTTGTGTGCTACCTTAAAGGAACTGCTAAAATCAGGCATCCATTAAGTAGCACAAGGTCAGTATGAAGATATGCAATGACCATAGGTAACATGTTTTTTCAGGTGGCTTGAGCAGACCCCTCTAAGCAGTCTAAAGGGCTGGCAGGGCTCTATCTTACTTCCTTTGACTCTTGGCCTTCTCCCCACCCCTCCCAAACACACAGCTCATTCCTGTCTCACTCTTTATACTGGCAGTAGATCATGTGCCAACACAGTTATCTGAAGATGCTTAGTTGAAGGCAGTACTCTTCAGAGCCCCTCACTGAACCTCATCTCAAGGTTTGGAGAGTTGAATAAGTAATAGAAACTGAGGAAGATCCTGGAAAAAAAGTCCTTCTTATTTTGCTGTGAGTTTCTGGTCATTGTTTTTGCACTAACAGTTGTTTCCAAGTTTTTTATAGGGTTTCAGTTGCATGGGGAGTCTCCCTGTCTTTGAAGGCATGGAAAGGATCATGGGGATGCATAATAATATGAGGGAATTGCTGTCTTTTCTTCCTTGCTTGCTTTCTGGTCCAAGGACCCTCCCTCTTGCTGTCCCAGAGTACTTCTAGTGTTCAGTTTTCACTCAAAAACTTCTGAGCAGATGTGTTGCCAGAAGAGTTATTTGGGTATTTGAATGGTCAAAATTTAAGCATGGGAAAGAATAGGTGCAGAATGCTGGTAATTTGGTTTGGCCAGAGCTTTGGTGTGGTAATGCAAGAGTGTGTGTATTCATATGTCCATATCCTCTTCAAATCAAGTATAGGGTGAGGACACATTTGTTTTAGAGACCCTGATAAATGCAGGCATGGCTTCAGGTACTCGTACTATGCAAGGTGAATTTTGAGATGTTATATGTGCTGGTCATGAAGAAAGAGAATTGGTAATGCCCTGAGACAGTAATTTTGTCTTAATACATAATTTGTCTAATGACCTGCTGCTGACTCGAACCAAAATTAACGACGCTACTTTATAGTAGTGTTTGATTTAAATCTGGCCCCACTAACATTCCATTTTCATTGCAGCTGAAGGTATGGAGGAAGTTTGAAATTAGTCCACTATCTTATGTAACTGGACAGAGCTTTCTGGGTTGTAACTGTTTTTTTTATATTTCTAGGGATTTCCTTCCACGAGGTTCTGGAATTGTAACAAGACGGCCATTGGTCCTGCAACTCATCACTGCCAAAACAGGTAACATCTTTCTCTTTTTGGTTCAATGCCTGGAAAAGTGCTGATGTACTTAAGCAGGAGGAAAAAAAAATTCTAGGAAAACTTAAGCACTGTGAAGAAAGGTGCAACTAGGCTGTCTGGGACAAAGACCTGATGCTTCAAAACTGTATGCTCAGGACCAACTAATTTCACTGCCCTGTCTGGGAAAACAGTAAAATCTAAGTCCTAGAACACATAGTGAATTTAATCCAAGATCAAACTTGAAGCAGTGAAGAAACATTATTACAAGCAAGTGTTTTAGAAATTAGCTTTGATTTATTCCTTTCTTGACGAGCTTTACAGCTGTATTAGTTAACACACCAAAATTGCTGTACTTCTACCTTTAACTCTTGCTCCAGTGCGCTCAGATTTGATTCCACACAGCTTGTTTTTGTGACTTGTCTTTTTTGGTTGGGCTCACTGCACTAAATAGAGCAGAAGGTAGGCTGGGGGAGAACAAGGCTTCAGTGTATTTGTCTGGTCCAAAATAAAAATACAGTATGTGTATAACACTGAGCTATGTGACGTATTGAGACCTTTCGTCAGAATCCATCACATTATACATTTCTAAGCGGCCCTTAATCTGCTGTTTTGTAGCTTAGTTCTCTAGCATATGTAAAAGTAACTGTGGTTTTCAGTCATTCAGTCATTTGTTGTTGCTTCTAAACCGATGTAAGCAACAAAATCACTGGTTTAATATTCTTTTCCATGCAAAATAGTTAAGAGAAAAGAAAAAAGTATTTCTGTATGCTCAGTTTAGAAACTTCAAGATTTTCAGGTGTGTGATATGCTTTATAGTGCTTTATATACATAATAAAAGATCAAGTTAGTTTTAGTTAGAGATATGAACACTTGCCATTTCTACATATCTGGCTTTAGATCTCTGACAGAGCATGCAGAAATGCATGAATAAAACCTAGCTATGGAGAAGCTTCATCTAATTTTCCCAGCACCATGTGAGAACAGAAGAAAGAAAAGAGTTGAGTTCTGTGCTGGCATTCCTAACAAAATTACTAAACTGTGGGAACATATAAATTAGTAAGTAAACTCTTACACTCTAACTTCGAGTGGTTAAATACTTATTCCTAGACATCCATTCTAAACTTATCCTGACTGGTCTGTGTTGCCCTGTTTTGCAAAAACATCATTGTCTCATGGTTGAGGGGGCAATGAAAGGGCTTCTCTTTCTGTTTTTTTTCCCCATTAATGTGTTCACATAGTATTAGCTTTAGTGGTAAGTGGCATAATATTGTAGTATATTATTAATAGTATAGTATTAGCATTATAGCATAGTAGCTTTAGGTAGACCTCTAGTTTTTTGTATAGGTACCTTCTCTGCTGAAAAGTAATTATTTTTTATAACTTAAATAACACAACAAAAACTTTACGAATTCTGGAGAACTGGGCTTCAGCCTAATTGAGTGTTTCCTCAGTTGAGTGTCAGGGCATCCTTTTGGGAAACGCTGTGTATTTCTTGTTTGGGATTAGATGCCAAGGCCTTTGAAAATGCAGGCTTTAATGATTTTGTTACTTTCTTTAAACTTAATTCTGTTGTTGTTTTTGGTGGTGAAATTCCAAATAACTTTATCTTTTAAGCCACCTTGATCTTTCTGAGCTAATTTTAAAAAGAGAAAATAAAGAAAACTGCTTAAAGAAGCACAGTGTTCTTTTACAGGAAGCAGATGCTGGACTGATATATGTCAAGTCCATAATTATCCAAAATGTTATAGAAGGTAATAGGAGGTCTGTATCAGGTTCTTGCTGCTGTGGCAAACTTAACTGGTCTCTAATCCTAGGATCTTTCTTGACTCTTTTAAAAGTAACTATTCTTAATCTTATAGTATTCCTTGGGAGGGGGCACTTTCCTATATGCTGTAACATAGGCATGCAGAAATGACTGCATGACATTTTAGCAACATTTTGGAAGTGGCTGTGTATCTTTTGGAATGTGAATTTGATTGACAGAAGAGCTTAAAGCTTCATTTGACTTTGAGTTGCTGCACTAAGGGATAAAGACTGGTAGGTAGGGCTTTTGTACATACCCAAGTAAGGAAACTGTGACCACTTACTATTAGGGTTGAACATGTTGTGGAAGTGTGCATCAGGATTTGGTTGTGAGAAGATCTGGCACATCTGAGTAAAGAGCTGGTCTCTTTATGTTCTTTAAAATGCAAATAGGCAAATATGCAAGGAGTAACATGAAACAATTAAATACAAATTAATCTCATGAGATGAGGAGAGTTGTTTTTTTAATAATTTTGTTTACTTCATATTAAAAAAAAAAAAGTGTAATTAGTACAAAGCTATTTTGTAGTGACATGTTGACCTTCTTTAATCACTAGCATTATTTGGTGGGAACAATATAATTCCTAAATCAGTTTATGCCATTTGTACTTCCACATCCATGCAAATACTGCACACTGCTGAAATCTTGGAGGCAAAGACAAAGGTTTTAATTAAATATGACAACTGATAAGTCAGTCTTTAGTAGTTGTGACTGTTTTCCTCTGAGTTTGATAATGTGAGAAATACCTGGTAGCGAAGAATAAATCAAAATATGGCCTTGGGCAATTCCACAGCATTGGGAATGTCTGGTGTCAAGTGAAACGAGACTCTTGAACCTTCATTGTTACCAGTCTCTGAAGGAGCTCAGAGGAAAGATTAGTTTTGGAAAAAATAGTCTCACCTGGGAAGATGCAATTCAGTGAGTTTTTTAGAAGGCACAGGTGTGGGCAGGGTGCTGTTAGCTGGCAGGATGGCTGATGGTGAACTTCAGGTTTTACAAGGCAGGCAAGACAGCTGTGATAAATGAACTTAGCCATTCTGAGGATGCACATGGGAGGAATTCCACCTACTCTTTTCCTGGGTGGAAAGTTGTATCTGAAGGCAGTTAATTTTGTGAGAGTCAGATGTCCAAGTCAGACAACAGACATGCTGGTTCTTTCAGTATTTGATTGCTGCTGTGAAGGATACAGGAATCTCATCCATTCTCACCAGACAGTGTTTGTTTTAAAAGCTAAACCATTGTGATCTTTCATCAGATTCCAATGAGTGAAGAGTGCTGGTGTCTCACTTTCTTACTCATGATTCCTTTTCAGGAGAAGTGTGTTATGTATTCCTGTAGTTGTGCTCTTAGAAGGGTATTTCCGTGTGTGTCTTTGGGATGTAAGTGTTGACACACAGCATGTGACAAGAATTTTAAGGCTGCATGAATTTTCAGTATTCTTGGAGCAATATAACTGAATTCTACATAAGGTACATTAGTTCCACTTTAACTCTTAATCTTCTCACTGCAAGTTTTGCCAGTAAACATGCTAACCTGTACTGATTTATCATGTGTTACCATGATTTCTTAAAAGAGGACTAGCGAGCTGATGGGTTTTTCTTTCTTTGAGTTGGTATGCCTTAATTTATATGTTCAAATCTATTTCTTAAACATTCTAAGTAAGATTAAATACTTTTTGTAGGAGTTAGTTGGTATTTTTAAATGGTGGTGCTGAGTAAGCTTTGGGAAAGTGTGACTTGAAATACCTTTGAAGGTCTTGGTTGGTGTGTTTTTTGTTGTTGTTTTTATTTATTTAGAGTGTGTGTGTTTTTGTTGTTGTGTTATGGGTTTTTTTCTTCCCCTGTTGCCACACATTCTGTATAACTTGAGGCAATCTGTTGTTCCTCTTACTATGCTTTCTCTTGCCTGTGGAAGTGGAATAATTATCTAGATTTCTTGAGACTAAGTAGTATATTTTTTAAACAGCAGTGACAAAAAATGTACTCAGGTTTTGGGTGAAGTGTTTGTTGTAGGTTTTCTGTTTGTTAAAAGTACGTTGTTATATAAATACTGTTATTTGTTATTTACATGTTAAAATACCTTGGCTCTAGGAGGCTTATTTTCCTCATTGTGATAACTATTTTTGCAGGAATTTCAGATTTGCTTCATGGTTGGTTCTTTAGTTTCTTTGCTAAAAAAGTGGCAGATTAACAGGTTTTTAAAATAATTATTCAGGTGGACATTTTTAGATGAATGAGCCATATATACAATACCCACATTTGTTTCAGTTCTGTTAATCAGAACACTAAGTGGAAAGTAAATCACCATGAAGTTCAAAAGACATTCTGACTTTCTTGTTTTCTGAAGTCTTGCAGATGCTTTCTTCTATTGAAGCTGCTGAGCTTTAATGCAAGTATCTTTTGTTGTGAGACTGCTCCTCAAGCATACCCATATTTTGTTGCCATCTGGTGGCAAAAACAATCCTCTAACATAAAACTAAAAAAAATATAAAAATAATTTAGATTGGTTATTTCACCTAACACAAATGATCTTCCAGACTTCATCAGCAGGAAAGCATTTGGAGGCCTCGGAGGGCAAAAGCTAGAAAGGCGCCACAGTGACAATAGTAGGGGAAAGACTGGGCACTTTGTAGGGAGGAAAGGAAGACAGTGGATGCCTTCTCTGGATCCCACTCTCTGGCAACTACTCAGTCAGATGCTGGACAGGGGTGCTGTACACACCAGTAAAGAGGTGTGACATCACCATGGGGAAGAGGCTGTAGTGACTGGTGACCCATTCCTGAGAGGGAAAGACTTACCACCCAAATAGGACTGGTGTGCTGGAAGAGGGATAGTGCGGCCAGTCTGAAACCTGAGTTTAAGCTGTTGGTGTAAGGTTGCAGAGACCACAAATCTGACTTTGCAACTGCAAATCTTCCTTGCCACTGCTTGTCTCTGTTTGTGTACTAGTAACAGTAACCCAAGCTGATCAGCAGTGACTGCTGAAATCTGTCAGCATGGGTGTAAGGGCTCAAACAGTTCTCCCATCAGCACCCTCAGATGTGGTATGGGCTTCAGCTCATGTTGGGACTAATGGATCATACCCACAAATACTTGGTTTTATTGTTGGTTTTGCCTGGAAGGTTTTATTTCCTTGATCAGGAAACAGATTTTGAGTTGATGCTCAGTGACATCGGGAAAGATGGAAATCCTCTTGTTGAAAGACAGGAGAGGCTCTATATTTGGCTGTCTTCAAAAAGATCATAAGGAAAAGTGAGAGAAAAATCAGTTAAAGTTCACTTTTAGGAAAAGGTGGAGTCTCCTTCTCTGGAGACATTCAAAACCCGCCTGGACATGTTCCTGTGCGACCTCACCTAGGTGTTCCTGCTCCAGCAGGGGGATTGGACTAGATGATCTTTTGAGGTCCCTTCCAATCCCAAACATACTGTGATACTGTGATACTGTGATCATCAAAGAAAAGGTGCTTTAATTTGTGATGTGTATTTACATGTCTTTAAATCACTTTCTTGAAATAATTCTCTTGGAAAGCATTCCAGGGCTTTGTGGAATGCTTTGTTGAAGCTAACAAGGCTTTTGTTGCTTGGGTGATATCTCCCTAGGGGACTGGAAGATAGAAGGTGCAGTAATAGAAGGTATTTCTCCTTTGCTATGTGTATTTAAGTTGTTTGCTATAGGCCTGTAATTTAATGAGCCACCTTTTTGGAAAACTCGAAGCTGGAGACATAACTTTTGAGTATGCTAGGCTGGATACTACCACATACTTGGAACAACTCTGCTCGAAATCAGGTGGGGAAGAATTCTGGATCCTGGTGTCTCATCTCGGTAAATTCCTGACCTCTAGTAGCAGGTTATTCTTATAAGGTAAAGTCTGTGGGCTTTGTCAGACTTTGAAGGGTCTTGGGTTCAGCCTCATGTGGATCAAGGATGTTTTCTGAAACATCTCTCATGTATTTCTAAGGGCTGTTTCATGTCTCATCACATAGCGTACCTAACTCTGCCCTCTTTAGCTTAGAGACAGATCTATGAAAGGTTTCAAGTGTGTATGTAATTTAAATAGTTTGAAAACAGCAATGTCTATTTATTGTTAATAACAATACAACATTGTGCTAGATTAGATAATAAAAGCATAGAGAGAAATAACTTACAGGAAAAAATGAGGAACAGTTTCAAAAAATGTTATCCCTTAACACTTGTTTGGGTGATTTGTCTTATTTAATAAAAATTGAAGAGAGTAATAATCACTTATCATGACACTTGTGGTTGGATGCACTGAAGAGAACTATGCTATGGTAGCTTTTCATTCTACATTATCCAAGGTGCTTTGAATGAGTCTGGGAAAAAAAAGGATCCTATGTGCAAAGACAATGTTTTAATTTTTTATTTATTTTTTCTTAACATAACTCCAGTTTTATACAGAAAATACCTGTCTGAAAACTAGATACTAGGCAGGATCACTTTTTCTTGTCTCGCTTCATGTCCATTCACACAAAAATGTAAATAAAATGTTTCCCTGGTATTTTTCTGTGTATGAAAGCTGCAAACTGAAGATTGCATTAAAGCGTGTGCTTATGCAGTCTGGCTGAAGGCATCATTGCCAAGGACAGAGTAAGGGCTGAAAGCAGTAAAACAAAGCACTGCTTGTTCATTTGAATTTTTATTCCGTAGGCTGTATGTGGCACCACAGGTTATGAACCATTGTAAAGTCTATTCCTTCAGAACTAGTGGGACCACAGATGTCACTGGGAGGAATGAGCTACTAATAAATATTAACACAGCTGAAAAGTAGCAAACATTTCCATTTGAATTACCTTGAAGCCATTTCAGTTAGGGGCTCTTTCTGTTACTGAGTGTTAAGTGGAACAAAGAGAAAAGCTTCCTTCACTATCATCTGAGTCAGTCAACTGATTACAGCTAGGCAACAAGTATTAATTACTGAATCTTGAAATATTTTTCTGAGAAAACCTGGTAAACCACTGTGGGGGGGTGGGGAAGAAAGGTAACTAAGAAGAATATGTTTTATTTTATAGCAGTGCATGAAGAACTGGGACAAAATAAGAGCCACGTGTCAGCTCTCTTTTTCAGTACCTATTTTCCAACTTTGAGTTGACAAATTTTACAAACGTAAATTCTCAAACATGCTAGAACAACGGAGATATTTTATTTTGTGTACCACATTATCTTTCACTTTGAAATATTTGAATATTCCTTGGTTTTTTTAAATAAACAGTTGACAATGAAACATGCAAATCCCCCAGTCATTGTCATGATGCTGCTAGAGCTAAAAACGAATGTAAGATATTCTGGAATTCTTAAGTTGTCAAAAGTAAGATAGAGATTCTTGTTATGTGCTCCCTTATTTTTAGAATAAGAGATGTGCTATTTTTATGTTAACAAGGGAGGGTTTCCCTATCCCTCAAGCTTTGAATCTGAAGGGATTATGGTATTATAGTGCAGAAAAGTTGGTGTTTGTTGTTTTCCCCTCCTCTCCTTTTTTAGCTTTCCCTTTGCTTTAACTATTGTTACAGTTTCATGTGTGGTCTTGACTATTTGGTTTTTTTAACAGCTCTGTTAACAATAGTAATAAAGTGACTGTTAGGTAACTGATTTCAGTACTGATACATAAGGCCCTCTATTAGTCTATATTCTTGGATCAGTTCTCCTGAGCTACTGTTCTTTCATTGAGTATCAAGCAAGCTCTTAGCCCTGATGTTTGAGGTCTTTTTTAGGAAAGCAACACCTAAATGAAACTTTGAGATCAGGCCTTGATTGTGGGATGAAATAAACATACACAATTCTGTCTGGCCTTTCTGCAGTCCTACTGGTTAGACCTTGAGGAGATACGATGCGAGCTTAGGTCTGTGATTACCTTTTATGTCATTTATCTGATAACAGCCTTGCTATGTGAGATAAACTTTTGTGTTCTGTTTGCCCTATTTGAAGGAAGAAGCTCCCGTTTTAAAATCTTGAGCTGTGCTTTTGGTTATGCAGCTCTAGGGAAGGAAATTCAGAAGGATAGGGTAATTAGCATCAGTATTTGGACTCAAGGGCCAAAACAGGGACCTCATGTCAGGCTTGAGTGTAACAAATTAGACTGTTATCTATCCCTGATTCCTGGTTGTTGCCATTCTAAGATAAGAGAGCGACTTGTATGATATTGAAGACTTAGGAATTCATTGTGTTCTACTGTAGCAAAATCACAGCTATATCTAGAAAAGCTTTTATAAAATTCTTAAGCATGGCTTGTATTTAGACTACAAGAAGTCTTTAGGAAATAGGAGTTGTGTTTTTAAAATTTTACAGTGTTTTTAAGTGATCTTATTTTCATGACAAACTTGTAAAAATGTACAGAATTCCTTTGTTAAAATCATATGTGACATGGGCTCTTAGATTTTTGAAAACAAGTGCTAGTAATATTTCATGATACAGAACTTGAATTACTTTTCTTACAGGCAAATGAAATCAGATGAACACTCAGAATCTGATTCACAATCTGTTCCTTATTCCACTAATGTAAATGGTACCTATTTGAATATTTCAGGTTGTTCCAGATGACATGCTAGAGATAAAAGCAGTAAATCATATCCAGTCAGCTTGACTTTTTAACTAACCCTTTCTTGTTGTAGGCTGCTTTTCATCTGTGCAATCATACTTATAGCATGTGCTCATGTGTAGTGCTTTCTTGATATCCACGATGACATCCTTTTGTGCGTACACGTCTGGAGAATACTAGGGGCTCAAAAGTGGGTGTCCAAGTCTATAAGCCTGTGAAATACAGAGTTTCTATTGGTATTTTTAACAGAATATGCTGAATTTCTGCACTGCAAAGGGAGGAAATTTACTGATTTTGATGAAGTTCGTCAAGAAATTGAAGTAGAAACAGACAGAATAACAGGAGTGAACAAAGGCATTTCTTCAATTCCTATTAATTTAAGAATATATTCTCCACATGGTAGGTAAAATCATTCTGCTTTATATTTCTGTCATGTAATGCATTTTTTATGTCTGTCTGTCTCCTTTTGTACATGTTCTCATTGCTTGAACAGAAGTCTTTTGGGATGAAAAACTTCTGAGTTGAACCAAAAGTGGATATATCTCTGGAAGAATTCTCAGCTTCTCCTGTGTTAGGAAATCACTCTGTTGGAGAGCAGTTGCCACTAGAGTTAGGCAGAATGCAGACTCTCTGTCTCATTGAAATATCCTCATGATTTAAAAATATTCTCACTTTGAATCAGGGTGAAAACAATCTCCCCTGTATGACATATATCTTTAGTTAGTAGCTCACTATTTGTAAAGACAAATAATAGGAGGTGAGAGACTTAGTGGCAAAATTTTTTTGCCACCTTTCAGATGGATTCCCTGATCAGGGATCTAGAAAACCATTAAGTCTCCTGGCCCTATTGGATGTTTATTGTTTGCTGTCATTAGCAATGCACATAGGCAACAATGGTGTTTGAAGCTGCTTTCTGTTGTAGACCCCCAGGATAGATCAAAGTTAATTCGTCTGGTTGCCATCTGCCTATTTAATGAAGGCAATCTAGAGAAAATGTTTTGCATTGAATCTGTCCTGGATACAGGAGAAAAGTGGTATGTTTGGCTGAAGCACTTTATTTTTCCAGTCACCTCATCTGATGTTTTCATTGTGACTCAAAGGACAGAAAGATTAAAATAGGAGGAGAGGTAATTAAAGAGATGCTGAACCTCCTTTTGATATTCCAGAGCAGCCTTGGCTCTAAACATATGCCCCAGAGCCCCTCTCTGCTATACAGATGTGACATAACCAACTGAAGAGGGGCTGGACTAAATGTTCTGCCTCAGAGCTTGTTTGTTGAATGTGCTGAGTCCAAGAGAAAGTGCAAATTTCCTACTTAATGCTCTTACTGTGTTTTATTAGGATCAGTCTTCTAGTTCAGCCACTATTGTATGAATTAGCCAGACCTAAAATATATTTCTGGTGTTTCCTTTCTAGGAATAGCATGTTTCTTATTTGTCTAAGAGATGTCCTGTTAGCCCAGTACTGGCTGAGCAAGTTAAAATGCTTCTAGTTGGCATTGTGGCCTGTACTGGGGAAATTACACCAGAGGAAACAGGCTTTCTTAAGGGATAAACTCTTTCACATTTCTTTCATTTATTAAAAAAACAAAAAAACCCCAAAACAACGCCAAAATCAAAACGAAAGCATACCCACGAACCCCTTAACAACAATTTTACTGTGTAAGTTAGGCTAGCTGTTGAGGTTTTTTGGTAATTTCTTAATTGGAGACAGAGTTGAAAGCTTCGTCTGAGAAAGACTGTAGTTAAACAACAACAGCAACAATGACAGCAAGACCCAACAACAGCAACAAACAAACCTAAAACCTGTTTTGGGTTGATTTGAAAGTTGCAATGGGAATGGTGTGTTGTCTGTGCTTCTGTTTGGTGGAAAAAGCTCAGAAAGCCATATTCATTTGTCTAAGAGCCTTCAAGGATATTCAGTGTAAGTATAATCCTCCTATGCCAGTTGTAATATTAAAAATATTAAATAGCACCAATAAATCCAGAGATGAAAGACCAACAAGGAAACAAATGTACTTTCCAGATTGTCAGGCATTTTGTTTGAACCATTGACAACCTTTATATACCTATAAAGGCAATTATGTGGGGGTTTATGTGACTAAAATTTGTCTGTAGCTTTAGATGTGTAGACCTCTTTAAACATGTCTGGCACGCTAAACAATTTTATGCTCCTGTGTTTTCCGTATAGTATTAAGCCTGACTCTCATTGATTTGCCGGGAATCACTAAAGTGCCAGTAGGTGATCAGCCTCCAGATATCGAGCAACAGATCAGAGACATGATAATGCAGTTCATTGCCCGAGAAAACTGCCTGATACTGGCCGTGACTCCGGCTAACACTGATCTGGCCAACTCAGATGCACTGAAGTTAGCAAAGGAAGTGGACCCTCAAGGTAAGCATGAGTGAACATAACCAGTTTTTGTTCGCAAGTGCAATAACATAACTGGAAGTAATAGGGAAACTCCTGACTGAAATACAAATTCTAATATATTTGTATGTTCAGTCTCACATAGGCTTTAATATCTAAAATAACTGTTAGCTCAATATGATCCAGGTAATGATGCTGTAAATGTATTTTTAAAATTTGGTCACTAACTCTTATAAGCAAGTGGGGTAATGCCTATCTAGAAATTTTTGTAGTACCTAGCAAAAATGGACCTTGGTGGTGATGGGATTTTGGGATACACATGATAAATTTGGTACAGTCATATAAGAAGCATGCCAAGCCTTGTTAAAGAGATTTGAGGAATGTCTTTCAGCACTGGCAATGATGACCCCTTCTTTTCCAGATATGCCATAGCAGTTGTGGCTGGTATTGTGTGACACATGATTTGAGAATGTCACATATTTATTATAATTATTATATAATTGTAAGATGTAATTTGTTTTCCTGAATATAAATGATTCTTCACTATCTTTTTCTTCTTGTCTTCACCCTCGTCAGGCCTTAGGACCATAGGTGTGATCACAAAATTGGATCTGATGGATGAAGGAACAGATGCAAGAGAAATTCTAGAAAACAAACTACTTCCTCTTCGTAGAGGTGAGAATGTTGCTTATATTCTTTGCAACCCAGAAGGTGTTTTGGGTAAGGATGGTGATGGGGAGTTCTGAGGGTAAATCAAAAGTTGTGGGGTTATGAGGAAGATTATGAGGAAGACATTTTTTAAAGTGTGGATGATAATAGAACAGGTTGCCCAGAGAGGTGGTAGATGCTTCATCCCTGGGAACACTCAAGGCCAGGCTGGAAGAAACTCTGAGCAACTTGTTTTGGTTGAAGGTATCCCTGCTCATTGCAGGGGGTTTGGACTCGATGAGCTTTGAAGGGTCCCTTCCAACCCAAACCATTGTATAATTCTATGATGTTCAGCGAGCAAAAAGGGGCTCTACTAAAAATACACTGTAAGTAATTTTTTTTTTTTTTTCCCTGGACCTGGGAAATACACTGCATGTTCCAGAGGAAACAAGAAATGACAGTTTAAGTTGTTGGCCAATTTTATTTTCTGTGCCAGATTGCTGTCCCTTACAACAAAGGATTTTTTTTCTTTTTACATATGATAGAAGCAAGCACCAGAGCTTTGGTAATCTCACTGTAAACCAAATTTTGACCCCTTTCAGAAATTTTCCATGTGATTGTTCTGGCAGCTACGATCACAGTCACTCATACTTTTAACCATATAAAGAATTTTGATTTTAGTTATAATTTACTGATGAGACCGCTATCTTCTTCCATTATATGAATGTGGAGAACAATTTAGGAGCATGTTGGTCCAGCAAATAAGACTAAATTTTCCTGTATTTTATTATATCGTTTGCCTGTGCAGACCTGTGCCTGTGATTTGATTTTGTTCTGGAGCTTTTTTTGTTTGTTGATTTTTGGAAGTGCTTTCTTTGGGGTACACCAAAGTTTCAGATATTTGTGTATTGGAATCGGTGATTTAAAAGGAAGTGTATATGTTATATATAAAAAGGATGAACAATTTAGACACTGTTAAGGTCATTACAGTGCTTGTAAACAATACCTGAAATGCCTAATTTGGAAAGTTTTGTTTGAACTGAGGCAGTCTGTTTGTACGTAATGTGAATTCAGTAGTTCAGGCAGCAGCTTCATTGACCTACCCATTGTGGTTTTGTTGTTTTAGGTTATATTGGTGTCATAAACAGAAGCCAGAAAGACATTGAGGGGAAGAAGGACATAAAGGCAGCTCTTCTAGCAGAAAGGAAATTCTTTCTTTCCCACCCTGCATATAGACACATGGCAGATCGAATGGGTACACCATATCTCCAGAAAGTTCTAAACCAGGTAAAACCTGATATCTTTGTGGTGAAAGGCAGCTTTTATAATGATAGGACCAATATAACATCTTTATTGAAATGAATGTTGGTCAGTGAACCTAATCTATTCTTTCCTGCTTTTAACCTTTTTAATATTCACTATGTAATAAACAAAGCTGGATATTACATGTAGCATATGAAAACGTACTGTGAGATATTGTTTCTGATTTTTACTGACAGTTCTGCACTCTCCGGTTCTCTTGAATACTGAATATGAACATAGAAAATAGGATTCAGTGACCTTGTTGGAAGAATACCATCCTATTCTTTAATTACCACATTTCTTCTAGTTTAACAGGATTTTTAGAATACAAATTTAGAAATTAGAGGGGAGAAAAAGAGACATTTTGAGAAATCATGTATACTGAGGGATCACTGTATGTCTATACTTTAATCTCAAAATCTACACTTTACTGCAGTTTTTAATAGAAACAGTGTACTGTATGCTGATGATATAAATGACAAATACAGTAATTGGAACACTTTTGTTTACACGACCTTTATTTTTGCCCCAACCTTTGGTTTACTTCTGAGTCCATGCCAAACTGTATCAGATCACAGCTTCCTTCAGCAGGAAAGAGAGGGCTGTTTCCCAGTTACCTGGAGCAGAAACCAATAGCTTACTGTCCTAATGAAGACACTGCCTACAGGAAACTTGGAGGAGTATATAATTCTCTTTACATTTTGTGTCTTTGGGTATTACTCTTCACAGCAACATCCCTTAGCTTGAATTGCATGTGACCCTAATGATCAGGCATCTCAGCAAGTTCGAAGAGAGAAGGATCATTTCATGTCTGCCTCTCTAAAATTACTGGTGATGCCATGATTTTTTTTTTAAACTTAGTTTGTCAGCTGACCAGTGTTCTTGGCATTCCAACAAGTCAAACTGGATAGTGGTTTTTTCAGTTCACTGTCAAATTGCAGCCTTTGGTCTGGAATGGACAAAGACTAGGTCAGCCTGGCATTGTCCATTTTGGACAGCAGATGGAAACAGCAGAAAAGTTAGTAAGGAAGGAAACAACATGGCTGGCCTGCTCAGTTTCTTGCTAAGGTGACTTTGCAGCTGTAACTAACTTGAGAGCCAGGTTTATGGCATGCTCTGGACTCACTCAAGAAGAGCGCTAGTGCCATTTATTTGCACCTCAGAACCAAAGTCTTCAGCAGGATGCAAGAACTCGCTTGTATCCTGCAGTTTCGTCTGTGTTTAGGATGTTTTGTCTCTTTTTATGTTTTGAAAGTCTAATTCATGTGTCTTTGTTTTGAGACTGAGGCATGAGCCACATACACCTTTGTACTGTCTTATCTGTCCTGACCTGCATTACTTTATGTACTATTAACTTTTTTGTGAGCTGCTTCGTAAATTTACCTGTTTTGGTGTGACAAAGGCCTTCTGTTGCTATTACTGTGTGTAGAATATTATATATATGGGAAGATCTATTTAAGTTTCATCCCCAAGATATAAAACACCTATCAGTGTTTGTAGTTTAAGGTAGTATTTCACTTTCTCTGTATCCACATGGTGGTGCTCCAGGGAAACTCCAGGTTTTGCTTTTGTGCCTGTTGGGTCTGCTGAAAAACTTTTGTGTTTACATATTTTACTATATGACTTTCTTAACTTATAGCTTGTCTGACTGGGGTTAGGAGGAGGGTTTGTAGCATAGTGCAAGAAGTCTGCTTTAGTTTTAATCAAGGAATGGGTACAATGCATGAGAGTACTTTTAGTTGTATTTTCAGAAATGGAAACTGATAGTCCTGAATGATAAAAGCTTTTTCAGCCAAAAATCAAGTGTTTAAAAAATGTGAAGTTCTATAATCATTAGTATCTCTTCCCTTTATATTATACTTTGTACAAGGGAGCAGAAATCACGTGGAGGTGACTTTTCTCAATGGTGAGGAGTGCCAAGTAGATACTCTGTATGTCTGTACTTCCCTGCATCTCTGTTCTCAATGGGCTGTGGATGCTCAGAAACTCTTCCTTGTCTCATATTGCCTTGTGGCTGTACAATAAAGGGGTCATTGTGCTGAACAAAGTATATAGGGAATTGGGAAGCTCCCTGAGGAAAACCAGCAAAGTGGGAGTGGTGTCATGAGTGCCGAGTGATGAGAGATTGTTTCAAATCAAATATGTAATGTGTATAAGTTTTTTTGTGTGTAACTAAACAAATATGTAGTAATGGGGCTCAGTGAGTCAGAGGACCAAGGAATTTTTCAAGTCTCCTTATAATGTGTATGCAAAAGACATGTTGTATTGTTCTTTAGCAGTTTCCATTGTTTCGAAGATCAAAAGGAGCTGCGCTAGTAAATTAGAACAGGTCATGGCTGATATGCTTGGCAGTCAGAAGCAAATGTTTGTGCTCTTGCTTTCATCTTTCTTAACAGTATAAGAGGACTTTTATTTGCTTTTCAGCAACTTACCAATCATATTCGGGATACCCTGCCAGCCTTCAGAAGCAAACTCCAGAGCCAGCTGCTTTCCATAGAACATGAAGTAGAGGTATACAAAAACTTCAGACCAGAAGATCCAACCAGAAAAACAAAAGCCTTGTTGCAGTGAGTGTCTAGTCTTTTGTGTACTTTTCTACTTTGTATAGGTTTGTTTTGCCCCACCTTTTATTTATTTATTTATTTATTTATTTCTAATGAGTTTAAATTTAAAGATTAGGATATGGTTAAGGATTCTGTATGCAAAGTCCAAAGAATTGTGTGCTTGATGTTCCAGAACACTTTATTTACTTTACAATCTCAGCAGTTTTCCCTAAATTAATTTTAGTAATCCTAGAAAAGAGAGAAAGCAGAACAGGAAAAGGTGCAAAAATGGGAAACATTGATGATCAAAGGTAAGAAACTGCTTCTGATTGTATAGACACATTCTTCAGCCTGCCGAAAGTATGACCTCAAGCAAGGAGTATGAAAGGAGAATGCTTCTCTTTCCAATATAAAAACTTGGCTATCCAAACCAGCTCAAAGATGGCAAGATGGGAGTTAATCATAGATGGTAGGTCCTTCATGTGATGTGCACCTAAGCCACAGAGCTCTTTGCTACAGAAGCTGATACTAAAAGTTCATGTGCTTTCAGAAAGCGGTTAGGCAAATTCTTGGGGATGGGGGAAACATTTAAGGTTAGTAAGTACAAGGACAAAATCTTACTTTATAGAATCCATGAAAAGTAATTTATTGAAGGCCCAGAGAGTATTCTGGAGAAATATTACTGTATGCTTGCTCTGTTCTCCTAGGCACTTATTATTGGTGACTGTCACGATATGGCTTTTGTTCTGCTGTAGTGCAGCCATTCTTATGTTCAAGTGATTGGGATGGGTGAAAACCTCTTTCTTGTGGTTTGCCTCTCTGGGCATGAATCTGACCACTAGCAGCAAAATAGGTGATGGGAGCACCTTCATTTCCACCTGTGCTCTTGTTAAAACTGACCTGGCAGATGTTGACCCTTTTAGACTCAAGAAGTCATGGATTGAATTGTTGTTTCTTATCAGAGGAACTGCAATAACTTCTGGATCTACATTGTTATCACAAGTTCCAAACTAAAAGCTTTTTTTTG
Source organism: Streptopelia decaocto (assembly GCF_964273445.1). NCBI lineage: Eukaryota > Metazoa > Chordata > Aves > Columbiformes > Columbidae > Streptopelia > Streptopelia decaocto. The sequence goes on from NC_138659.1 coordinate 15,854,295, forward strand.
AACTGCTGAAGTCACTGTCCAGTTTGGGTCTCATCCACAAAATAAATCTGTCTGACAAGACTTTAATAACACTATTGTAAAGCGATGGAACAGAGGTGACAGTTCATCTGACTTTGAATCAGGTGGAAGTAGAATTGGAGCCTTTTCTTTATTGTGGTTTTAGCACTAAGGAAAAAGGGCAATGCTGACATTTTGATTGAAGCCCAGTTAGTACCTGCTGCTTTGCTTTATGCAGCTTCCTTACTTGGTCCGTTTCCAGGGATGCTTGATACACTCAGTATTGCATACTTTTTCACCTGAAAGGTCTGCCATTTTATCTTTCTTTCTTGCTTTCTAATTGTAGCCCTCTGCAGCCACTTTTATGTTCATATGGGATTAAAATTTACTTCTTAGAAGAGGAAGCATCTAAAGGAAAAGAAAAAAGAGATGTAAAATATAACTAGCTCTTCTTTTTTGTATGACTGTTGTCACATTGCTACTCAGACTGATTTGAAAGGTTTTCAGCCCTCTCTCTTACATGATATAGATGGATTGTAAAAATGCATATGTTTTGGGCAGGATTCATTCTCTAATTAAAAATCTAGAGTTCAGGAGAGAAAATGGTCACCTGAACTAGAGAGGCTTTCTTGAGCCAGCTGAAGGCTCTAATTTAGTGCTTGGTTTGTAACAACCCTGTCCAAAAGAGTCTGTCCCTCATGACTTCAGATGTTTTGGTTGCAGAAGCAGAAGGACATCACCTTGACTCTTCCATGACAGTACAACATGGGTGGTTTTTTTCAGTCTGTATATTTGGTGACTTAACTGCTAGAAACACATATATGAAGTGTTGTGAATTCTTAGGTGTTGCTGGTATCTCATGCTTGTTCTGGTGTTTTAACATTTTTCTAATTACTTCATTCTAAGTAGGTGCTGTGAGATAAATTGACTACTTTTGTCAATAAAAATTCTCCTCTCTTTTCCTTTTGGGATGTGGAAAGTAACATAACTAGAACCCTCTCCTCTGATTCTTGAGAACAAGTTCCATAATGCATATAAGAAAAAAATCTGCCTCACCTCATCCCATGAGATAACTTTAAGTTTCTGCCATCCTCTTCAAAAATTAAGTCTGGGGCCCTCCTCTTGGACTGTTTCTATAATTCTGTTAAACCGGCCATATATAGGTATCTGAGGTTTAGGTACAGTTAATATGAAATGTTACTTTTTGGCAGAATCTATCATGCAAAATTTTATGACCAAATGTTTGTACTTACTTTAAAAAAAAAAAAAATAGGCAGCTATCCATGAATTTTCCATAACTGGAGGAATTGTCATGTGTGTTTGTCTAAATGCTCCTGCTGCAGTAGTCTAAGCACAGCCAAGTAAGCTGGAGCTTGTGGTACTGACAGCTGCCACACTGCCATGTTAATACTGCTTTTTGGGCTGGCTTTTTGGTATGGGAAAGTCAGTTCCTTAGCAATCTATTCCCATTTTCCCAGCACTGAGTCAACACAGTGGCTTGGTTCAAATATGCTATTGGACTGTATCTTTTTGAAAGATATTAGAAAGATCAAAAGGTCATTGTGGAGAAGAAGGTTCTTCACAAATGATATCTTTTGCTGTAAGATTGGAGATTTTTGCTTGTTTTGATCTGTCTCATTAAGCTCTGCAGTTTCTGTAACACCATCTAATAATGGGTGTGCTTTTCTGTTCAAATACAGTACGTATTATAACTTAAACATTCAGGAATTTTGTTTGCTTATCCTACTAAAAAGGCTGCTATAACTTTTTATTCTCTTAAAAACAGTTAAAAATTTACATGTACCATTATTGTGATAATAGATAAAACATGAATGTAGCCTGGTACCATGCTGTATTTGTAGCTGACTTTAATATACAGTTTAATAAACAGTATTTTTAAAAAATACAACATTTATGAAGAGAGAAAATAATATGCTGCTCTATGTCCTGTGAGAGAGAAGGGGTGTGTATAGTTACGGATTTTTAGGGATTGGTAGCTTAGCTGAATGAGTTGTTATAGATACTTTTGTTGATTCCTAAACATGTTTTAATAGGTACTAGTCGTCACATAGAACTGAAGTAAGAGTTGGTTGTTGAATGTTGCTTAAATGATTGTGTTTGTTTTTTGGGTGTTTTTCTCCCCACTTTGACATTTAGGATGGTACAGCAGTTTTCAGTGGACTTTGAAAAAAGAATCGAAGGATCGGGAGATCAGGTTGATACACTAGAACTTTCAGGAGGTGCCAAAATCAACCGCATTTTCCACGAACGTTTTCCTTTTGAACTAGTAAAGGTATTTAACCATCTTGATTGTGTGCTTTGTGTTTTATTTATGTGTTCTTATGTTCATACTGATAGTAGTAAAGCCAAGATAAGGTCTGATTAGAAGAACATGCACTTAACTGTGGAAGAAATTACGTTAAGTGGTAATTGAGACATTTGGCTTCATTTCTGGCTTTGGATACTAAGACATGCTAAGAATTCTGAAATATAGGAATTAGAAAATAATTATATTCCTAGTTCTTAAAATTTTCCATGCTTTTTTACTTGTTTTATCACAAATGGCATCTTCCTCCTGGTTAGATAGGGCAGGCAAACAACTATAGTTGGTAAATTTAAGCTATTGTGTTCAAGTAGCTAGTAAAGTTGTGGAAAATAGCCATTTTCTGTGTTTTCGACTTCCTGTGTTCAAAGCGTAAAACCAAAGCCAGCTTTCAGTCCTACATTTTCATAGTGGGAGGTGGAGCAGAAGCATATTTGGTGTTCTGAGATAATACTTCTCCTCTTGCTCTATCTCTTCTTGCTTACCCATCCTTTGGGTAACAATAAACAGAGGTCCAGTGGGGTGTGAACTAATGAAACCTGAATTTCTATGAATGCATGTTATATATTCTTTGATATTTCTTTCACTGCAGTGACTTCAGCTTCCCCTCACCATGAACCCTACTGTTTCTCTAGCCCCCATTCTTTTACACTTTTCCTAAACCTCCTTTCTACCTGTTTTATGTTCAACTGCCTTGACATTCCCCAGCTTTCAGCTGGATAAGAACAAGACAGGGTTGTGGCTGGTTCCAGGGTTTAAATGTGGTAGGTCGTCTAGCAGTCCAACAGCACAGCTGACAGTTGGGCTTAGGTAATGACCCTTCTGTTTGTGACAACACTAACTTCTCTTCCAGCTAGCTGGCTTTCAAGAAGCTTCAAGAAAAGCTTTATAAATTCATCACTGAGACCACTACTCTCTTAAATTCCGTTGAAAAACAGTAAACTGGGAAGGGGAGGATAAATGGACCATGATTACAGAAGTTGCATCACTTTAGGAAACGGGGCTTTAAAAAAAGTTGCATCTTCCAAATGCTGTTTCTGGCTTACTCTGTCAGGTCTGCAAGATCATTCCAGCTGTTGCTATATATGGAATGGAAGGGTGCATAATTTGCAACAATCCTTACTGCTGCCTGTAGCCTTAGTGTTGAAATATTCTAAAATACTTATGCTTTGTTTAGTGTAAATACAAATTAGTATTTTTGAACTTGCCTGTCCTCCAGTTATACTGGGAGAGGTAATATTTTTTGTTTTATTTAAAAAACTGACCCTAATATGATCTCATATGCTTTTGTTCTTCTAGATGGAATTCAATGAGAAGGAACTGCGGAGGGAAATAAGTTATGCCATCAAGAACATTCATGGTATCAGGCAAGTGCTCCCATGTTTTCAAGGCCATTCACATTGTAGAGAGTGTAGTCTCTTGAACCTACAGGCTTCCTGACTGCTAGACTCTATTGCCAACACACTGCTCCCAGCAGCTGACCTTTATCTTCTACTCCTTCACACTTCTGTTTTTCAGGTAGCTGTTTTGGGCCAAACAACTGATTTGCCTGAAGAGGTTTAATTTACTTAGGCTAGAAAATTATTTTACAGAGGAAATCAGTTACTTTTTTATTTTCCTGGTAGAGTCTGCAGTTCTGATGTACCTGCATTCCTGAAAAATCATAAGTTTTAGAGGGAAAACTTTTGCCTTGGTATAGGACAAAACTTTCAGCTTGTGTTGCAGCAGACTCCTTGCAGTATCTTACTCCCCTTTATTCTCAACTGTTTTTTGAAATGACTGATTTACAAGTGACTTGGCTGAGGTTGTGGGTATGTCTGCAGTATATTTTTAGGTTTGGGAAGAGAGGAGGTATTTGGTTTGGAATGACCCAATTATCTCCTTTTGGAACCATCAGTCTGTTTTGGAGGGACACTTTATCAGACGCACACCCATTTTTTGTTCTTTCAACAACAGAAGACATTCCAAAAGGCTTGGGTTCTTCTTTTGTGGCTTTTACCTCTCCCTACCAACTTGTGATTACATAATATGTTCTGAAAGCATTGCTTATAAGCTGTGTTGTTCTTAGTTTTTTTGAAAATGTTCTTCATGTTACTGGTATAATTATGTTACCAAGGTGACTTGGTGAGCGTTCTGCCCTGAAACCTTGAAGCAATAGAATTCTCTGCACCAGCAAATGATGAAATGAGAATGTTATGCAAATCATCTGTAGGCCATTTCTACCTTATTTGAATAGCATAACTTGTCAGAGAAATGAGCACAAAATAGACTACTTGAACTTTTCCAAAGGTTTGGAGAAACACATATTTTAGGCCAAGATAAAGGGCTGAGATTGGAGGACACAAACAGAAGCTATACATTAAGTTGGCTATGCCTTTACTGTCACATGAAGAAGATAATGAACAGACATTTATTTCCTTTTCTTGGTCAATTTAAGGAAGTACTGAGGTAGGTCTTGCTTCTTATTGCTTAGGAATCCCTATTCACAAGGAAGTTTACCTACAAGATGTACCAAAACTCCAAGGCTAAGTGGTTTCTTCTTGGGGATTGTGAAATTGAAGTCATGTGCAACTCAGCTATTAACCTGCTGGGAATTACAATATTTTGTGATCTAAGATTACATTACAGTGAACTCACAGCCTGCTTCCCCAATATATATTTTAAAATTAGGTCTTAAATTCTCAAATGGATGACTCCATTAGCTGCGGTGCAGTATTGGAAATTTTCTGGACTTACTGACAGAAAGGTCTTGATGAGGAATTTGTGCTGGCAAGCTGATAGTTTTGGGCATGTTTTTATAGCCTGCTTTTTTAATGAATCGTACCATCTGCCAAGATATTATAGACCTTTGCAAGCAATGCTTGAAAGAGAAGTAAGGCTGATTTGTTTAGATCTGGTTCTGTGAGGTATCTGTTATATAGGTTTATATACTGTGCAGTGACCAATTACGAAGTTCTCCATATAAGACTCTGAGTACAGGACCATGTTTGCTGTTGTGAGAGTGAAGTACAGCTATATGATTCTTACAAGTTTGCTGTGCAAGTAATTGTGTGTGGAGTGCTGCAGCTGCCATTCATCTCTTCTCTAAGGTTTGATGCACTGCTGAAGAGGCTTTACTGCATTATATTGGTACTCTAAAGAGTTCTTGCAGTCATTTTCAAGTAGTAGGGCATGTTTCTATTTTTGTATTCTTACTCACAATTACACTTTGTTTTTTCAAGGGAAAGGAGCAAATTTAGTTCTGTTGAAGGCTGTTTTTGTTAGAGATGTTATTGCTCGGCTGTAAGCCTCTGAAATTGAAGATAGGCAATTCAGTAAAAAAAAAAAAAAGTCTTCCTTGCATTATTCTTTTTTTACCATCTTACATATTCTTTTATCTCCACAGAACAGGTTTATTTACTCCTGATATGGCATTTGAAGCCATTGTTAAAAAACAGATAGTCAAACTGAAAGGACCTTGCTTAAAAAGTGTGGATCTTGTGATGCAGGAGTTAATCAACACTGTCAAGAAGTGCACTAAAAAGGTAACTTGCAGTTAGATCTGGTAACATAAGTAGAACATAAATATATAGTAGATAATACAAAACCTGTCTTGCATTTTACATTATTTATATTATTATAAGAGATTTCTGATCTAGTATGTACAGAGTAAGACACTCTAAGGGAACTGCAACTTCTGCAAAAGTCTAACCAGTGTAATGCTGAAAATGTTTGTTGGTTTTGATTCTTATGTTTTGAATATATATGCACCTCATGATTGGAGTTATGTTAAGAGTTGCCCCCAGTTTCCATGTTTTCATTAGTACTGGAAATGGAATATAGGCAGCAATTCTGCAGATATGTAAATCAGGAAAAAGTACTTGAAAGTTTTCTCTTGCAATGCTAATAAGAGGAAGAAACAGTGAAACCTTTATAGCACAAAGGCCTCAAATGTGTTCAGAGACATCTATCTAAGAGAGAAAAATACTCTTTGTATATTGAAACTTTACTGGGTAGCACCGCAGTTCTTTGTTATGTAATGGGATCGCAACTTCTCTTGTGCTTTTTTCATACACAACTCCGACACTTCTGATCTCCAGCTGTCAGGAGGTGAGAAGTGGACATGTAGGAGGACTTCATCGCCCTTGTATTTGTATATCCTGACTCACCATCTTGGGAGGTGTTTAAAAGATACATAGATGAGGCTCTCACAACATGGTTTAGAGGTGGACTCGACAGTATTCAGTTAATGGTTGGACTTGGTGATCCAACCAAAATGATACTGTGATCATTGCATTAGTGTTGACAAATGAGCTTTCTGCACAAAAATGTCGAACGTTTAATGGGAAAGAAGTCCTGAGTGTAGAATCTCCTGGTGTGAAAGCTGTATGCATCACTTAAACTTTAATTCAAGATCCTGCAAATATAAAAATTAATACAGAGGTTCATAAAAACTAAATGTAGCATTATTATGAGTATTTGGGAATGGTTTACCTGAAATGTGTGCTTTCCTACTGTGTTAGAGTGCAGAGTATGTTAATAGTAGCAAGTACAGGAGCAGTTCTGGGATGTGAGCAGAGGTATGCTGAAGTTGTTGAGAAATATCCTGTCACAAGCTTTGCATTTGTCTGAATAATGCAATTTTTTAAATTATTATTATTTTTTTAAAATACAAATGAGCAGGTAAAGGAGCTATTGTTTTAAAAACAGAAAGGGGTTACAGTGTTTTGGCAAAGATCATCGAGAGGTGCATTCACTGCAATATTTTGAGCAGAGTTTTCAGGTTTTTTCACTTTTGTCAATGTTTGGAAGATACGTAACTTGAATTAGTTGTGCAAATTCTTTTCCCAGTGCTATTAGCAAAATTTAGTGCTGTGTTTTGCTGTTCACATTTTTAAGTATTGTTACTGAGATGTCAAGATGTTGCCACAAGGTGGAGCCTTCAAAGAACAAGAATCTTGGAAATTATTTAAAGCACCACTCTGCCATTAGGCACAGCAGAAGAGAGAGACACAGAGAAACCTCACCCCAAGGCTGATAAGCTCTGGTTCACATGTCAGAAGTATCTTTCCTCCATGTTCCACAGGGAACAAATCCAACAACAACACCACAGAAACAATCCAACAGTTAGGTCTCTCCAGCTTCTCTGGAAAATGAACATTAAAAGCAAGTGACATTTGCTTTGTAGTGTAGTTTACTTTTAGCCCAAGCATTCATAATAATAGCTCTCCTCCAAAGGGGAAAGCTGGAGATTCATTTATTTTCTACTGCAGTCACTCTGCGGGTGTAAATTTCTATTTGCTTTACTTTTCAGTTGGCAACATATCCTAGGTTGTGTGAGGAAACAGAAAGAATTGTTGCCGGCTACATTCGTGAAAGAGAAGAGAAGACCAAGGATCAGGTGAGAATAAATAGGAGACCTAGCAGTCTGGAGAGATGTGTGGATGCAGAGGAGGAAAGTTCTTATGTACAAAGTATAGGAAGAAAATGAAAGTTTTATTATTATTATTTTATTATTTTTCAGCTGTCTGCACACTTTTAGAAGGGGAGAGAGAGAAATAATTGTTCTACCATTGAACTTTGACAAAGGAAACTGGAAGTGTTAGAGAAAATACTAATCTGGTCTCTCAAGATTAGGATTGGTGGTTTAAAGTAGCATTGCTCCTGTACCACAACAGCTGTTTGTGAAAAATGGATTCATGATTAAACTAACAACACACACACAGAAATACCCAACCTTTTTTCTACTTTGTTTCCAGGGTTTTTTTTTAACATACCAATCCCATGTCCTAATTACAGTGAGGCCCACAGGCAGTTGTACCGGGACTCTTGCAGGAGTGACAAGCTTTGTAGTGGATGTGTGAGCTCCAGCAAGCATTGGCTGCTGAAGTTCTGTGTTGCTAAACAATAGCATCAGCACGCGGGCTGAGCCATGCAACTTGGCCCTGTCTGTCTCTGAGCATGTTAACAGACTTGCTGAGGTGTGTAGTGTAGAACCACTGGAACTGACCTGAGGGCTATTGTATGCTTTCAAAGGCAGTATCTCAAATCTGAAAATTAATATAAAGTAATTTCTCCTTTGGATTCAAAAGTGAGCAAGAAAAAGATTCCTCCTGTGGCTGTTCTTAGAAGGCAGGGACTGCTATAAAGTTAATAATTTTGGGTTGTGGTTTTTTAAACTTGGAATTTCAAGAGTTTGTTAACCAGCACCATTCCACGGATGTACTGCTTTTCTGACCCTTGCTTTCCCTGAAGTTAAACAAAAAATAAATATCTTAAGAGAAACTTACTTAGAACATACATCAACCAGCTCAGCAGTCCAAATCCAGGAAACTTCAAAGCTTAGATTACATCTGAAAAAATCCACTGGAAGTGGAAACAGGAATTATTGTCTGGAGAGTGCAGAGTGTGACAACAGAAATATTTGGGGAAGGAGGGCTAGGCAGAGCTCCTTAGTTCTAGACTTCTGGCTCTCTAGTCATGTCCCTGTGTGAGCTCGGGAGCTGTGCAGCGTGTCCTGTGTCTTTTAATCTGTGGTGTGAATGTAGTCTTAAAAATAATTCTTAAAAAATTGTATTTTCTGGGCTTGTACTTGCAGAGTGTTCTAGTTAGCACAGTCAGTTATTTCAAAATTTGGAAGAAGATACAAGTCACTTAAAATAATTGAGTCCCTTTTCTTATTATTCTATTCATCATTATGTGCACATAGCTGGCAATTTCTCAGAACAAAGTACAAAATACCAGCTTTCTGTAAATGCCAAGAACTGTTCAAATAGGTTATTGTCACATATTCACATAATTATTTATGCTGTTAGCAGTTATCATGAATAAACGAAAACATTAGTGAGGATATTTTCAGAGGTAAGAGCTAGACCCAAATCCTCACTATTTTTTTTTCTCTGAGTGAGGCACTTAATATCTTCTGGAAATGGTGAAGAATTTGGCAGTGATGCTGTGTTTAAGGAGCTGTACAGAAATAACTCTGTATATTTTGAGGAGATTAAGTTCTACTATTTGGTAGCAATAGGTTTCTTCTTGCTCCCTGCTAATAATTGGAAGTCTGAGAAGATGGATGGAAAGTGCAGTGTCATGTGTGTTCAAGAAGTTGTTCAAGGGTGAACATGAGCTTTCTCTAGTGTCTTAGCAAATTCTTTGCCAAGTTACATTATCAAGTTTGAATCAAGTTCCATCTCTGGGCTATTGAAGGCCTGGCAAGTGCTAAGTACAGAGACCATTCATTCTGTTATTTCATTGATTAGCTTATCTTGCAAGCCAGATGTGTGCACCAGAATGGCTGGCTAGTACCCAGACTGTACATTTTTTGGGACAGAGCTTGCTTACCTATCACTTCTTTGTGGAGTGCCTAACAAAAATTTAGGTTCCCTGATTATAGGTTTAAGGTTTGGGTTCCTTGCTGGCTTGGCTGGAATGCTACAAATAAACAGAACTTTGCTAAAATTGCAAAACGTAGAGCTAGAATTTTATTAAATGCTCTCTGGCCATGTATGATTGAAATTAATAAAGTGGACAAGGGCCAAGATAGTGGGAAAAATGAGATCTGTCAGGAAAAAAATAGGAAAAGGTAATGGCTTTTCTGTAGTGTAGCTTATTAAACAAGCACATGAACAGAAGTGGTAGGATTTAGAAAATATTCTTGCTTTTGGCTTGAGTAATTATGAAGGGAATATTCAATAATGCAGAAAACTGAAAAGTTCTGTTCTTTTCTCTCATTCTTTTCCTTGGTTTTTCTCCCCTACCTTACTTACCCTGTTTTTTCTCTCCCATCTCCTTTAATAGGTGCTGCTGCTGATTGATATCCAGGTTTCTTACATCAACACCAACCATGAAGACTTCATTGGTTTTGCCAAGTATGTATATAGAGACTTTGTTATAAAGATACTGTCTGGTGTTTTTGGTTTCGGTTTGTTTTTTTGTTTCGTTTTGTTTTTTAAATAAGTTCAAAACACAAGTCCTGAAGTGTGACAGTGAAGATGCAAGCTGCAAAGTCCCGAACGTGTTGGAGAATGCTCTTGTCAATATACGGTATTGAACTCTGTCCCACTTGTAGGGGATTCTTCACCTCAGTTCACAAGACTAGTTTCACTGAAGCTGAAGCTTATGTCTTGGTCTGGAATCACATGCAACTCAGGAAGTAGCTCTGGCAAGCTAATGCCTCCACTGGATTCATTTTAGGGCCACAGAAATGTATAATATTGGTGGTCTTTCCACATTGTTGTGAATGCATATTTTGGGAGCTGGGATTCTGTGTGAAGCAGTTTTGCTCAGAGTAATGGATGTCTCAATTATAAGTGTGCCTGCTGTTTGGCTGTAGAGAATAATAGTAGCCGAATGCCCTGCAGGGCCTGGTTTGACGTTCTCCTTGCTTAATTGAAAAGGCTGTGAGAATATTCTCCAGAATGTTCTCCCTCAGCTTCCAGCAGTTTGTGCCTCAGGGACTTCGTACCAATATTTTGACACTAATAAAAACGTTAAAGATGTCTTCACTCTTTGAAGAATAAATGTTCCTTCAGTCATATTCGTGCCATGTTTGCCATAATAGTGTTTTGAGTCACAACAGGTTTCACCCCTGTGGGATGCTGGCAACAAAGTTTGGCACCACAATATGTATTATACTATGGCCTATTCTAGTTAGCACTGTGAAGGAAGTTCTCCATGTTTGGCAGTATGCCTTGAAGGTTTAAAACATGGAGTTCAGTAAGCTAACAGGGGAGCAGACAATGCCAGGCACTCTTTATGTATTTGGTCTGAACAACTTTCTGTAGAGTTGTTTGCAGGTCCTAGATGTCTTTATCGGTTCTCTTGACAAATGACAGGATGTTGTAGGAATGGTAGCTGGCCTTCTAGAGGTCAAGATAATGACCTGCCTGCTGTTTACTTATCTTCATCCTTTTCTGACAGGAAAAAGCCTGCTAAAAACACTCCATATATGTTAGTGGTGTGAGTTGTGACCTTGGGAAGTCACATAGTCCAACCTCCTGCTCAGAGGAGGGTCAATGCTGAGTTGAGACCAGGTTACTCAGGGTTTTGTCCAATCAGATTCTGGAAAACTTCCAAAATCAGAGGTTCTCCAGCCTCTTTATGCAGTGTGTTCCAGTGCTTGCCTTTCTTCCTGTGAAAAGATTTTTCCTTTTTGTCAAGTTGGAACCTTCCATGTCTTATAGTTTTGGATTCTGGAATATCAGGTATATCTGGTGCTATTTTGTTGTCTCTCCCCTGGAAAAATCCCCCTCATGGATGCTGCTGCTGGGGGGTGTAGTTCAGTCTGGGGTCCTCACTGCTGTGTCTTTTCCAAGGAATTGCAATGCTTGAGTTCAGTTTCTTGGGAAAGCTGTTTTTTCTTTTGCAAGTTGAGATCTGGAAATCCCCAGCCACTGTGTGCAGGTTATAAGCAGATAACAAATGGCTCTTCACTTATGTTCACTGATAAGTTTAAGCAAGCGTTTATATAGGTCGGAACTCGTGGGAAGAGAAGTATCTCTGTTGACTTCTGCTCAACTCAAAAACTTGGATAACTAGAAATAATTGAAAATGTAAAATGTGTTAATTTATGAGCTAAAGAGTAGAAAATACACATTTTAAACTATAATCATACTATTGTTATAGTGGAAAATGAAGTAGTTTTTGAGTACCATATAAGCTTCTGTAGTATCTAAACATCCTGGACTATAGATTCCCCAGACTGCCCATTGCATCCTTTCTTTTGCTGAGTCTTCTAGCCAGCTGCCTCATGTGATTGCAGTGTTTTGTGAACCTTGTTCATCAGAATGAGAGCAGAAGGCATTTCAAACTACCTTGCAGCGTTGCAGGGCCTAAAGCAGGTACAGTGCAATGTGAATTGACTTGAGAAGGATTTAAGAATGCCAGTTTTTAGGACAACTTTGCAAAGTTATGAAATAGTGAAATCTTAGAATATTAATGTTTGTCTCATTTAACAGAATGAGTAGTAAAAGGTTGGGATCGGGTTTGTTTCCAGTTGGTGTAACTCAGATAGAACTACGTGCTTCAATCTACATAAAGGCTAACTTGTATTCAGAACAACAAATAGAGGACCAATTGGTAGGCTATTACTAAAAGGTGTGGGTTTCTTAGTATGATATTAGTGGTCTAGTTAGCTTTCTTAAGGTGATAAAAGAAAATAAAGAAAGAAACAAACAAAGAAAACCGATGCCAAACTGAAAGAATGGCAGTTGGGTTTCCTAAAGCCATCTCGTGTGTTTCTCAGTACATCAAAATTGGTGAGAGGTTAGTGCTGTGTTTTTTGTGCGCACATACTTTGGTAAAACTTATGCACCAAAGCTTATGCATCTCAGATGATGCACCAGAGACATGCAGTGTTATTTGTTCAGAAGGATCTAGATGATTGAGAGCTAAGGCCAGCAAATAGGCACATGGAATAAACACCCATTTGGATATTCTCACGAACAAGTATGGTCTGACAGGATTAGAATTGGGACAGGGCTGAGTCTGGTGCTTCAGCAATTCTTTGGAACAGCAGCTGTGCACAGAAGAGCTGCAGGACTTGTCCATGTGCTGTGATCCAAGCACATCTTTCTTTCTTACTCTTTCAGAGCAATGTTTGTAGCTGATCTAATGTGTATGCTTCTTTTTCAGTTAATCAATGCCTGATGAAATGGTATAATCTAATCCAAACAAAACTTCCTGTCACCAGTGGCCGCTCTGGTGGTCAAATAGCCAAAGCCTGCTGCCTGAATGCTTTTTTTTCCCTCTTCCCAGCAATATTTTAATGTTGTGGCCTAACAATTACAAACCACCACATAATGCAAATGCTTTTAGAATGAATGGCAACTTGTATGTGTTTGAGACAGGAGTGTGTTTTGTTTCAGGAACTGGGATTAACAGAATTCAAGAATTGGGCAAAACATTTAAAATACATTTTAATTTCAAATATGCTCTATTCTTATAAGATTCCAGCTTCTTGAACCGGCTTTGTGACAGCTTCATCCATTGGTTATATTTACACTCTCAAAATGCATATAAATATTAGAATAATTTTCAAAACAAATTGTCAAGACAAAGCTATTAAGGAGCCTCCAGCAGGGGAGAATGTTGTTGTAAAGCACTAAATAACATAAATGGCTTGCTTTTTGTCTCTCTTGAATATTTATAGAGGCTAATGTTTCCAAAGTTACCCACATGAGTCATAATTTCTCTGTGCTTTTAGGAACCTTTACCAAAGCAAGTAGATCTTGTTACAAAGGAGGTGATCAGTAGACGTCATCTGCTGTGCATGTCCCTTCTGTGCTAAGCAGGCATTCCTGTACTGTAAGAAAAAGTAGTTGAAATATGCACATGTACGCAATGATTTTTGCTGTGTTTCTTTATTACACTAGCTTTTTGTGCTGCAATCAGAAGTAACCTCCTGCTAAAATCTATTCCTTGGGAATGGGCTTAGTTGGAGTTTCTTCAGTATAACTCTTTATCTCTGCTTTCCTTAGTGCCCAACAAAGAAGCAGTCAGGTTAACAAAAGTGCAGTGGGAAATCAGGTAGGCACCTAACAGAGAATGGATATTGGCATGTGCAAGTTAATCCAAGCTGTTTGGTTTTCTTGGCTCTGTTTATTTATTGCAAGTGTATCATTTACCTTTTCTGCTTCAAACATATACAAAATGCGTCATCATCACCTCATATTACTGAATTTTTTTTAGAGCCACCTGACTTTCATTGTTATCATTTATTAATCTCTGCTACTGCTTGCACTGCTGGTTGGTGTCTCCCCTCCCATGCAGTTTAGTGTGTTGAATCTTTCATGTTACACATAAATGTATTTTGTCATTAATTGTAAACTTGTGAATTGCAGAATCCAAATGCTGGTGAGTACTTATTGTGTGTGTTTTGTCATAGTTGTTTTACTAGTTCTTATGTGTTCACAGCTTAATAGCAGTGAAGGGGCAATTCAGCAAGTAAAAGCGGATTTGCCTTTACCTCTGCTGAAAACCTTCAGTTGACTTCGCAAAGCGAACAAAGAATAACTGATTGATGGACTCATTAATTAGAATTTTCACTGAGATTCGTTAATGGAATTACTTGTTTGTTTCTTTTTACCACATAAGAATATGGGATTGATTCTACAAGATGCTAAGCGCTCCCAAGCTTTGCTTCTTTCTTTGCTTTTGTGTGGGCTAGGGGTGCTCGGTACTTCACAAGATCAGTCCTGTTCTTTATATGCGATAAAAATAATGAAAATGCTACAACTCTGTGGGTTTCTGCTCACTTTGAGGGTTTTGCGAAGTCTTACACAGAAATAAAATGCTATGGAATTAGAACGTTCTTTAAAAGTGTATAAAAAATCTAAGTAAAAATGAGACAATGACACTTTGTATAAAATATTACCTGACTTAAACATCTTCCTAATCTGTTAATGTGTAATTTGTTCAAACAATGCTCAGGAGTGAAAGGCCAAGGTTTTCAAATGTGACCACTGAGTTTAGATCCCTCAGGTGATAAACCTTGAGATTTCAGGAAGTCTCTATTCTGCTGTTGTAAATGAGAGTTCTAGCATTTTTTTAAAACCTAGTTGTGTTTTAGGGGATAGAAATCCAACCTCTTTCTTCCACCAAGAAATTGCTAGTTATTTTTGAGATGTTAGTCAAAATAATCCATTACTTCTTGGATATGACCGTCCCACAGAGCCTTGCCAGTGTGAGTGGCACTTTTGATGTAACATATGGTTTGGACTAAAATGGAAAAAGTTGAAAGGTCTAAACACTGAAATGGCTTCAAAGATGAGTCTCTCTGCTCTGAGGAGAAAATTCCTTCTTATCTAGCTGTGCTGGAACATGTGTCAAACACAACCGCCATCATCACTTTGGAGTGTCCCATAAAAGGAAGATCGACCAATTATCTAACTCTTCGAAAATACACAAACAAAATGAATGATTTTTTTTTTTTTAATTAAGTGAATGTTCTCTCTCTAAAGAAGTGGAGAAAAAACTTGGCATTTTAAATTAAATGTTGAAACTGGATTACTTTTGGTATAAAGGACTTTGCTGAACCTTTTATTTTGAAGATAATAAACAGATGTTTGTAAGTTAATTGTATGGAGTTGAAAAGAATGAGAAAACATTTCTGAAATAAAACTTCATTTTTGCAATTTGCTATTTCAGGGAACCAATCTACCGCCTTCAAGGCAAATTGTACGAGCTAAGTTCTGTAAGCTTTATTGTTGCTTTTTCATTTAGCTTCTCAAAGGGCAAAGTTTGTCTCTAACTCATTGGTTTGTTGAGTACTTGCTACTAAACTACTTAACGTTAAACAGTCTTGTCCGTAACAGTTCCGCCAGAAAGTATAATCGCAGTTCATCATTTAACTGCTACTAACCTGCTGTTATAAGTATGAACTAGTATGACTTAATGTTATAGAAAACTTTGAATAAAATCAGTATTGCATAACTTATAGTTTCTCAAACTAAAATGACTAATTGATGTTTCTTTTATTATATAACTGGAAAGCAGTATTTATCTGTTCTAAGTGCCTCTATTCATAGGAAACCTTTTTGAAAGGTGGGCAAATAAGTTTCTGGTAACTGAAAGGAAGCATCAGCTCTTGCTTAAATGAACATGCTCTTTTGGGGTACGGGTATTGTTACTGGTATTTTGTTTATATGATGGAATTACTTCTGCATAGAAAAAGGGAGATTTATTAATAGAAATATTTAAGCCTTTGTAGCATTCTTTTCATAGCAGCAGGAGGGTCAATACATAATGGACAGACTTCTTTCTAATCCTTCCACTTTATGAGTAAATAAATATGTGAATGCCTTTAATATTGCTAATTAGAATGAATTGTCTAAACAGCAGTTAATTTTATAACAAATTACTCCTGGTTCCATGATGGTGAGGTGTAAGAAGTAAAACTCAGTATGATGTGCATCCTTTAGTAATATCTATGATGAAAACACATACATTTTTCCAATATGTTGCCACATGATCAAATTATATTCATTTTAATTTCAGACAAACTTGAACTAAAGTTCAATAAAGGAAAAAGGACTAGGCAGCACTGGTTCTAACAGCAGTTGAATTGAGTCTCTCAGAAGCTCAAGATCATTACGTTTTCCCAGAATAGTGGGATACTCATTTGCAATCCATTGCTTTTCTTTTTTATAACTTGCTTTGAACTGGAATGATGCAGATAACTATTAACTGTGTCTGTGTATATCAGAAATAAGATGAGCACAGCAATATTGCTTTTTTTGGAAGAAGTATAATGCCAATTCCTCTTAACATGTTTTTGCTCCTCTTTCCTCTACTACTAATTTATCCTCTCACGCGTAATCTTTGGCCTTTTTTGTTTGTCTTTTCTTTGCTACCGCCTGAGGTTTTGACCTGACTCCACAAAGTTTCTTTTTAAGCCACAGGTTAGTCTGTCTTCTAATTTGCTTGAAATAATCAATGTAATGCTTGGGTTTACACAGCACACTAGCAAGATCTGGTTCCTGAGAGCTGACTCACTCTTAACTGTGTATTTTGCGTGTTGAGATTTGTTTTGGTAACTAAAACTTAGTGTTTAAAGCTCCCCTTCATGATAAACCTTTGAAGGTGAAGGTGTCATTGCTCCATGTGCCCAACTGATATTCCATGTGTGAGAATGCAAGATAATCAAATTATAGAGGAGTATATATAACTTATATGAAATCTGTTCTGTGTTTTACTTCTGCAGCAAAATTTGCTGCTGTGTTTGTAGTAGCCTCTGTAATTGGAGAAGGGGCTTAATCTGAACTATGAGATTCCAGTCACTGTCCAAGTGATTTGGAGGTTTGGGTTCAAAGGCTTTGTTTGACCTGCTTCTTTTACAACATTACACCAATAATGTACTTCACTTGTTCTGGACACAAGTAGCATTCAGACCCCATCAGTTGGCCTGAACTATTGTGCTAATAAGTAACTTTTCCCCTAGTAACCTCCTGTAAGCACCCCCCCCTCCCCCCCCCCTTTTTTTTTTTTAATTCCTGCTTTGTAGCATACTCTGCTGCTTATTTTCTTCAGATATACTTAAACCTTGTCACCTTGCATGACCCAGGGAAGAAATGTGTTTACAAGAAAGATGGAAATGGAAACTTGTGCCATGGTCAGTGAGGTTGTCATGTTAAGAAGTGTTGGTGTTTCTGTAAAAGTTGTAATGCCCATGGACAACTGCATGATAAATTTTGAAATATCCTTAAATAAGACATACTGCGTTGAATTTTCACCTTATCAAGACTAGAGATGTATTGCTGTTCTAAATGCCCTTTAACTATACTTACTTTTCAGGTTAACATTCCTTTATGATTGATTTAATCACCTAAATCTTTAACCACCTTTGGAAGCATGTTTTAGTTTTTCAGTACTGAGTGCTTAGTTTTGGTGAAGACTAAATTATTCTTTCAAGTAGACATCTGTTTAGGACTTAAGCCACTGTAATTATTTTAAAGTTATGTGATATATTGTGCATATATTGTATCAGAACATATCAGTTTATGCTCTGACATTTGGCAAATTACAGTGAACACTGTATTAGTTTTCCCCTCTATTCTGTTGTTCTGTGTGAGAATCTTCATATTTGAACTAAAAGAGCCAATAGCTTGTGAGGATGTCTCACGGAATAGTTTTTGCAATTTTTATTCTCTCAATGTACTTACTATTTGGTAAGACATGCTGTTATCACAATGATTAGAAGGTAGAGTAGTGCTGGGAGTTGTGCATTCAGAATTACTTAAATGGAGTTACATAATATAATGTTAATAGAGAGATAATGTTCACTCAACAAATGCTGCTGCTTGTACAGTTGCGGAAGTAGCCACTGTCATGATTTTCACACTTGCATTTGTCTGCCCAGCCAATTTCACTTCTCTCTCACTTATCTTGAAATCATCTTTAACATACTTATTGTAAAAAAATTGAACACTTCCTGATTCTCTAATGTATTTCTTTTACAAATACTTTATTTGATTAAATGGAATGAGTAAGTCATGCAGCAGTACATAAAATGTACCTATTTTGTCAAATCCTGCTTTCCTGTTTATCCTTGAAGTGGTGAAGAATAAGAGCAACTGATATCATTTGGGTTTTGTGCAGCTGAACTATCGGAAAATGACTTCCTCTGGCTCGTTCATATGCATTTGTACCCTCTAAGTTTCATTTTTCAGACACCCAGATTAGATATCAGGACCCTGAAGGAAGGAACTGTGTCACCTCATGTCCATCCTGTACATGGAGTCCAACTACCGGTCAGAATATTGTCTTCACTAGCTTCTGGCAATGCCCAGATTTTTCACCTTCCTGAAGCTCATAACTCATGTCACTAATATCCGGTTTGCACAGAGTAGCATTTGGAAATATGATAGAGAATACTGAAATGGATCTGCTAAATCCAAACCAACCAGAAAATGAGCTAGTGAAAACAATAATGAAACACACTAGTTTCATTTTTCAAGGTGAAGTACTATGCAATATAGCTAACACAATAGTTAAAACGAACAAACAAAAATACCACCAAAACCAAAACAAAAAACTAACCACCTCCCCATCAGGGTTTTTTTTCACTTCAAAATCTTTGCTGCTTGCTTCCCATGGAAGGACACTTATTTCTAAAATACAGCTTGAGGTTTGTGTGGGTTTTTTTTTTTTGAGAAATTAACTGAAGTCTAAGGTGTAACTCAGCTTCTCTGGAAAGTAAAACTATGTTGATTAATCTCACTTTGTTTTGCACTTAACACCTTCATCTGACATCTCCTTCCCCCCAACACTGGTACTAAGTATCTCAACAGTGTAGCTTTTTGTAGTTAACAAAATCTGCCTGGAAAACAGGAGCAATTCAATGAAAACAATGTGAAGCTTAGTACACTAAGCTCATCTCTCTCTTGATGTCCCTCGGAACTGCTTGCAAGTATTTTGGATAATTATCTTCCGTTGTAGTGTCCAGGATATTTTAGAGAACAGAGTACCCTGTTTTCCCAAAGGGGTATAGATAAACAGGTCTGGAAATCTGCATGTGAAAAACAAGTACCCAGGATTCTGCTCTAGGTTGGTGCCCTGCTCTTCATGCAGTGTTGTGTGGAAACGACAGCTGGATCTAATCTTCAGCACACAGGACTTTGGAGGAAACAACTAGCAAATTCCTTCCTTCACAAGACAGTGACCAGTGTTTGTATTAGCAAGTCAGCTTGTTTCTGTCCCATCCAGCGATGGTTATGCATCTATGGGGAGGTGTTTTGGACTGGAATACCATGGTCGTTTGGAGCTGTACAACTAGTGTAGTTCCTATCTTAGGTGTGTTAAAAACTTCATTACTTCTTAAATGACTTGTATAGTTTAGATTTTAAAATCTTGGCTTGGTCTGTTCTGAGACCTCTATCATGAATGCGTTCTTGTCATATTGGGAAAATTTGATACAAAGCCTATGGTAACAATGAGGGAGAGCACTGAATGAAATAAGCAGAGAGTGCTACTTCCCTTTTCTTGAAGTGCTTGTCACCTGTAAGGTTCTTGAATGTGACACTCAGGTGTTTCTCGTGGGTTTTCTTTATCCCTGCTGTGACATATGTTTTCAAATCTTTTCCCCTTCTAAGATGTGTGTCAAAATCACTTTTCAGTAGCGTACTGGCCCAGCCGTCTGTGCTTCCTGTACATGGATACGTGCTTTGTAGGGAGCAACACAGCATTTTCAGTTGCAGACAGCATGGTTCAACAGCATCTTCTCTCATAGCCTCTTATTTCAGTTTCTTTATAACATGGGAATAACAATGTTTTCACTCTTGCTGTGAAGTATTAATATTTAGTCTGCTGTACACATGTAGCTCACCTTGAGGCGGAGCTAAGTTCAAGTGGTTGGAGAATGTTAATTTTCTGGATTTTTCTTAAAATTTCTTCCATTTGCATCTGTGTAGTTCAATGCAGAAAAAAATGAAATTACCGTATTTCCACACCTTATTCTGTGGCAGCTGCCTGAAGGCCAGTACACTGGCTATGTATGCATATTACTTGTTTCCTGTTAAAAGTTTACTTCAATAAACATCATAAAATAAAATGAAGATTTGATGGGTAGTAAAGTTTATATCAGTATGTTTCTCTTAACTTGCACTTGAACAAGCATTTACAAACAAGTGTTTGTTTGTAAACAGTAATGCTCCTCTCCACTTTTTTTTTCTTCCCCCAATGAACATGAATATTAAAAATAATTACCAACTTCTGAGGAAACCTTTGTGGTACAGGCTATTCCAGCCAGTCTGCTTGGGCCACACTCTTGAGTCTCTCTATGGGGAGACACATCCAGTTCTCTGAGAGCTTACTCAGTCTTCAAAACCAAATCAGTGCTTTCTTAGCAATTTTCTTAAAGGCTGAAAACCCACGGACTGCTTTTGGATCTTCAGTGGTTTTCTTACTTCTTTGAAATGAAGTTGGTACTCTTGGATTATGTACATTACCAATACTTTTACCAGCTTTTCAGGTGTAACTTCTGATCTCTTTCTTTTATTTACTTACCATATATAAGTTCCTTGCTCTGTGCAATACCAAAGCTGTTTTTTTCAGGGAGGTGATATTAACATGCTTGCTGAATGGGAGGGAATTCTGATCCTGAAACTTCCATAGATGACAAGGAATAGATATTGAGCAATGTTTCTCTCTGATTATATGTTGATATTGGAGTTACTGGTCTTGTAAAGCACTTTGAGAGGGATGTCTCAGTCTTGCACAATTCCCTAAAAGCAAGAGGAAACTTATGTTCAATCACCCAAGTCTATGCTCATAGCACTTATTGAGGCAGTTATGAAGGGCTTCTTTGGGCACTTCTTTCTATCTTTCTATCTCAATACTTCATTGGCAAGTCAAGGGTGTTGCTGTAGGGGGAAACAGAAGGGCTGAGGTTCCCTGCATCTCTGTCATCTGGGGAGTTCTGTTGTCTTGTTCAGAATATAATAGGAAGGAAAGTTTTCTTTCTCATATATGTATTCAAGAACAATAAATGTTCCAATAAAATTGAAAGTTTTAGCTGTATGATCCATAAACCAGTTCTCATCACCATTCTCTCTTCTTCAGCTCTGGAGTTCTCTTTCCTCTTAAGTTTTCTTTTGTCTCTCTCTGCATGATGTAGCCTCCCGGCCTTAGTATTTATAGGTATGCTGTTCCCATCTGTTCTTTTGTCTTTGGCTTGCATCTATTTTATGAAGTTCTGCTTTAGAAATTTTCCCACGTTAGGTTGTGTTTTTTTTTTTTTTTTTTTTGTTTTTTTTTTTTTTTTTTTTTTACTCCTCTTGTACCTTATGAGAGGAAAATAGCTCTCATATGCATCTCCCTACTACTTCCTGCCTTAATTTTAAATGAACCTGTACAAGACCTGTCCACTTTGTTACTTGATTCAACCCCTTTGAAAAATCCAGGTGCTTTTCCTAGTATCCAACTTTACAAATGCTCTTAACAATTAGCCTAGAACACAGTAGGCATACATGAAGTTGTATGGACATTACAAGGTGTTATTGTACAGCAAACATCTTCAAGTTGACATGATACTTGATGTACTCATACCTGCTGTAAGTACAACATGATAACACTTAAGCTTCTCTCTTTCTCCAATTTTTTTGACTAAAAAAGACTGTATTCCCTTTTTTTACTTTTTTTTCCTTGAATGATAAGTACCTGCAAAAACTCTTGAATTTGCCAGAGAATAAAAAATGCACCTGTTCTTGTTTTATTTAGCAAATCTTAATGTTTAAGAGGATGAATGCAGTAGCAGAATAATGTCAAGTGATTAATGAACTAAACTTGTGCCTGACTGCACCTCTGCACAGGTCATCCGGAAAGGCTGGCTGACCATCAACAACATTGGCATCATGAAAGGAGGATCGAAGGAATACTGGTTCGTTTTAACAGCAGAAAGCTTGTCCTGGTATAAAGATGATGAGGTAAGGAACAAAGAACTTTTTTCCAACTGTGAAAAAAAACTAGTATTTTTTTCAGTCTTCTAATAACAGCTTAAAATATTAAATCAGCTTATACACACTTGAAGTGAAAGAAAGTTTTAAGGTTTTACCTGTGTCCTTTAAAATTTCTGCTTTTGATTCATGGAGAATGCTGACCCTATAAGACTTCTGTTGAAATGTTGATACATAAATACAGGGTGTTCTATGGACTGTTTTTTTGGGTATTTTGTTTGCATTTTTCCTCTCTTCCTGTGATTTCCATACATGGGTTAAAATGCAAACCAAAAACAAACCACAAAAAAACAGCTCCCAAACCTGGAATATTCTGGTGGTATGCTTGTTTGGACCACACTTAGACATATACTATTAGTTGATTGTGAATTGTCCAGGTAATGTTACTTCTGAAAGTAACCACGGTAATTGATTTAATGGTAATAGTTGTTCTCTGGCCTCATACTCTGAGAGGATGAAAAGCCTGTCTGCAGGGTTCTGTAGCTGGTTAGTATGGATTTTCAAATTTGCTACTGGAAATCCGAAAACTGTGCCCTTGTAAGAAATGTTGCTACTAATCAGTAAATCTAAGGTGAGTAATAAGAGAAATGGAAAAAGCATTTCTGTGATAAATAGGATATCCAGGTTGCTCTGCTTTATTGAATATGTTGTTTAGGCAGCTTTGGGAACCAAAGTTGTACTTGTCTGTTCCATTTAATTATTTTTCCTACAATGTTGGTAATGATATTCTCTATCCAAAACTCAACAGCAGTTCTGTGAACTTTTGAAGGTTAAAATAGGATTATTATGTGCACCATCAGCTTTACAGTGTAGCCGCTGTGTTTTTTAAAAGTTTTGTGTTGGTTTTCATAGAAAAATTGGACTACATTTAAAAAAAAAAAAACTGTTATTTTCTGATTTTTATTTTTAAATATTTTCAGCAAAAAATTAGTGATTTTTAGGGTGAATGAGTTCACTGGATGGAAGAGGCACTGGTAAAGAGAGAGTCTGAAATGAGCTCTAAAGCATCGCTCAATCTTTCTAGCTTATTCTGAGTAATAAAACACTGACTTACCGCAACAAAACAGGTAGGTAGTTACTGGGAGCTATGCAGACAACTCGTAACCTGTTTAACCAACTTAGTGTTTTACTGCAATGGATTTTCTAGAAGCACTGGGGAGAAGTCCTGCAGTGTATGGATGTAAGGCAGAGGTCTGTCAAGTCCCGCAAATCCAGAAAGTGGTACTTACCAGAGGTAGTTACTTCAGAAATACTCCCGATGGTGGAAACTGCGCTGGTCAGTAGTGGCTTTTTCATGAGTAAGTAGCCATTTTGAGCTAGATTTTAAGACTGAGGGACAGATTAGGCTAATCTTGAAGATTTTGCCCCTTGTCCTTTTATTTAAGTTTTAAAGGGAGTAAAATGTATTTTCTCTAACAGGAAAATGAGTGCATGCCATCCGAGGGGAGGACCCAAGTGCTAGGTGTCAAGAGGGGAAGTTTTATTCTCAGATTATTGAAATATAACTTGTCTTTATGCAAAGACATAAAAATGATTTTTTTAAAAAAAATGCAAAATTTGAAGCAGTCTGTTTTGGTTTTTTTTTTTTTTTAATCTACCTTGAAACTACTAGGACGTACTGGCTTAGATTAGGTGCAAGTAACCATAACTAAAATAAGTGATGAGGTGAGATTAACACCCCTTGTTATGTTCCATCTCAAGCACTCGGAGGTGTGTCTAATATGTGACATGGCAATTTTGGAGGTAGTTTCTGTGTTGCTTTTTTGAGTGTGATCTTTATTTAGTGTGAAGTATAAAAATTCCTGAAAATACTTATGGAATGCCTTCTGCTATGACTCTCTCTAGAGAGAGTCACCTGGGAACCTCAGATTAGTACATGGAGAGAACTGTCTGCTTTCTGTATGCATGTTTTAAAATTGTTTCTCTATTGCCAAACAGTTATGTTTTGAGAGTCATGAAAATATCAGTAGTTCATTCAGGCCAATATGGAAGATAACTCAGGAATTTCTTAGACTGGTAAAAGAAGATAACAGCATGGGATTCTATGGTTTGCTGATGGAAGAAGTTCCTACTTAAGTACAGATTTGCTGTATAATGTGTTTTTTTTTCTTTTCCTGGGCCTTTCTCAGTGAAAAATTAGTAAAGTCTCTTTTAGATACATTCTGAAGATGGTCAAAGCCATAGCTTGACCACTTGGTTAAGCGAAAGACCAGTGACTTTCTGTTTCAGAAACAGAACTACTGGCTTCTGAAAACAGAGCAGCAAATATTTGATCTCCTGGCAGAATTCCAATTTTTATAATTACATTTTGTCTCCTTAAAACGTTCTCCTCACTTTCAGCTTGGTTTGGTAGTTGTCACATCCTGTTCTCAGATCATTGTTGCAATGGCTGCATGCTGGTGCACTTCCACCCTGGTAAGATATAATGTCTTCAGCGATGTGTGAAGTGATATGTGTTTATGTGTCTGGACGGTGCCCGGGCACCGTGCGGCTGTGCGTGCTGTGAGGTCATAGTGGGTTCAGATCCCCCGTGCCTCCTCCTTGCACGGTAGCAAGAGCTTCTCATTCGCAGCCAGGGAAGATGCAGAAGGTCAGGTCTCACCTTTATTCCCTTGCCACAGTGTTGGGTTCATTCCCCCTGTGCCTCGGCCCCTGCATAAGTGCCGTTGTAGCAGCCTGTGTACCAGTGAGCTCTGAGAATGCACTTCACAGAGCAAGAGTGTTTGCTGGGATCTCTGGCGCTGTGTACCCCCTCTAGTGTAAGCTGAGCCCATTTTCTGTAGTCTGGAATTTACCCTGAGATGAAAATCACTCTCTGAAAGCAAGTGAATACTTGCTAGTTCTGTTGGAAGGTTGTAAATTATTTCCATTATTTGTGAGCTGCAGCTTCTATAAGTGAAGAATCCACAGTGGAATGCATTTTGAAGCAAGTTACTTTGGCAAAAAATTTAAAAATTGGTTGTATGGTATCTGTATTACGGAAGAAAAGATTCGTTTCTTGGCATTGTTTTGTTGCTTTGCAATCATACAACAGGATTTTATTCCTGATGAGATGGGAATCAGCGCCTAAGAATGCTTTTTAGGTTTGACATTTGAACAGTGTGATTAAAGCAGTTATAGTATTGGTTATGTGAATACTAATCTTGATTAGTTTCTGATGCTGCATACAGTTCCTTGTGTTCATAAATTTGTTGCGCGACCAATGCCATAACTTTGTGCTTTTCCACTTGCTTAAAATCAAGCAAATAGTGTACCGCTTTAAGGTTCTTGTAAATAAGTGCAAGGTTAGCACTTTTCATTGACATCACAAATCATAGTTTTCTTTCATAGAGTATTCCATATTATACTAGCTAAAGTATTATAAGGCATACTTACACAAAAAAGATTAAATCTGAGCATTTTAGCTCTCAATTGTTACTGCGCTTATGTAGCTTTTGTGTTAAGGTTCATATGAGAGTCAACCTGCAAATCTGAAGTTTGTGAATTAACCACTTTTACATTAGGATAAAATGGACTTTAGGAATATGAAACACCGTCCTGGCTTGTGAATCAAAAAGCTCTTTGTTGTAAACAAAAGGAGGCTGTTTGTAAGGTGGTGTAGCATTTTTACAGTGCATGGTCAGACAGGGTAATTTTATTATTCTTTCTAAAACATCCAGAGATTTCACTGGCATAATTGATGTGCAACAATTGCCAAACTGGACTCTAAGATAAGAGCTTCTAAAAATATGAAATTTACATTTATTGGAAAAATCCCCTTTAGTTTTATTTCCAAATAAAATATTTCCATTCTGTTTCAGTAGGAAAGGACAGTGCTATCAAAATTGCGTGAGGGATGCAGTGTGTATTATAATTTCACAGTTTATTTCCAATTGTAAAATCCTGTGTGATTTGGGACGGAGATATGAAAATAAGTGAAGGGGTGAGAGAGTGGAAAAGGGAGAAGTTACTCTTAAGTCTGACATTGTGTAAGTTTATAGAATTAACTTGCCACACAGTAGGCTGCTATTGGTTTCTGAGCCTAACAGGACTGTCAGTGATTTTTTTATGCCAACAATAATAATGCAAGTTGCTCAAGTTATGCCTGAGAAGTAAATGGGAGGACAAAATGTACAATGGTGCTGCAAAGCTGCGTATAAATAAAACTTAGTGAGTTAATGAGAACAACTAGGAAAAGAGTACTATAGGAAGCACAGTAAAAATTTCAGCAGTGGGTTTTATTGTATTTTATAGGCAGTGTTGGTTTGACTCTAGGTGGGTTGCAGTACGCGGCTTGGTTACTGACCGGCCATCTGAGGTCCAGAGTGACTCTTGGCTGGAGCTGTTGGTGCAGATGCTCTGGGGTGTCAGAGCGGTTTCCCACTGGCGGCTGTCCCTCAGGCTGGGTTGTCATGCGACTGCCTGTCTGTGCCTGCTGTACAGGTGAGAGGATGTTCTGCACAGCAAGTGTAGACAGGCAGACACATGACAACTCCGTCCAGCCAGTCCCTTGGAGCCATCACCGCTGGTGTGCAACAGTTTGTACCGTTCCGGGTTGGGGGTCTTTGTTGGGAGGGGGAACACACATAACACAATTAAACTTTAAAACATTGGGAGCTGTAGAACAAGAACAGAACTTGATTTTATTCAGAAAAGAAGCATTTTGGTACATCGGGTATCATTGTGCTGACGTGTATTAGAGATGTGATTTCAACAGACCCGTTAACACCGAACATTTGGAAAAAGAAAAAGGATTGAAGCCATGGTTTATTTTATATGCAATTCATACAGGATTTTGCCTGCATATTCTACTCACACTTAGTAATTTAACCAGATGTTTTAACTCTTCTTGGAAGCACAGAAATACTGAAGTTCAAGATAAAGGATATGTTTATACAGTACATATTTTCTAGGAGCAGATAAGTACAATAATCTTGCATGTTGAAAATGAAAGTCTTTCTGCATAAATGGAGGAAACTACTTGTACATGAACCCAGTTAAAGGGAATGTACTGGAAAGAGAATTGGTTGCATTTTAGAGCTATTTTGCCAATATGTTAAAGTTGTACACTTATAATGATATTTCTTTAGTGTTTTGCCTTGCACATTATTTAAATTTAGCTTTCTCTCAAAATCTGTACTTTTTAAGAAAACAAAAAAAAAGCTTTGTGGAGCTTCAGCAAGTTTTTTTCAGTTGAACATAGACTAAGCTATAGAGCAAAAGCATGAAAACAGCATCATTTCACATCACAAGATGTGCTGCTTTGCTGAACTTTCCTGTATATAAAATACACATAATGACCGTAATCCAGTTTTGCAGTGACATTTGCAACATTACTGAGGTGTTGCTTCAAAAGGTTTAAAACACACTGGAATCTTGAAAGGGGGAAAGATAGTTGTATTACTTTTCTATACAGATTAAATTGTTCTGTTTTGTGGTGGTGTTCTTAAATCGCTTGCTCACTAGTGCCTCCATAGGTAAGCAACAGACTTGTGCTTTCAAACCCATCTTAAACATAACCCGTATAGAATAGCAGCAAAATGCTTTTACGTTCCAGCCTGAAACCTGATTATAAAAGGGATTAATTTACCAAAAGGCTAAGGGTGGGAATAGTGTTGAGTTTTAAAATTAAACTAATAATAAATGAATTTGTAATTATTCAGGTGTGCTAGCTCTAATCCTTATTTTGCCATAAAGATGCATTTTAGCTAATATACAAGTTAAAGTATACAAATTAAGTGTTTCAATTGGATGAATAAAATTTTCCTTGAACCTAACAAGATAGAGTAAATGTCTTAAAAAAACAAATAAAGCACAAAACAATGACTAGCGAATTCAGGCATGAGAAATTCATTCCTAGACATAAAACATTCTTACTTTGACTTCTTCATATGCTTACTTAAATTTTTTTTGTAACTCTAAGGAAAGTTTACCCGTTTGACCACTTAAAACACAAAGAAAAGTGGCAAATTAGGAGTACTTTTAAAACAAATATAAAACCCTACTTGTTTTATAGGTTTAATCACATTTAATTTCTGTATTTACTTGTTAAAGAAATCAATGATCTTTAATCTAGGAGAAAATTAGGTCTCAGTTTCTATGTTGTGGATCCTTTTTGAAATAGTGAAGAATTATACAATAATATTCACTGGCAGCCTATAGTATAGAAGGATTAGAAGAACAAAAGTATGCATTTTAATTAATAGGTTTTCTGTTAACAACTATCCGGGAATTAAGGGGAGTAAAAGTTTTAAGTAGAAAGATTGTACGGTCTTTCTAACAACTGTACACGAGGAGAATTCATCAAAGAATCAGCAAAGAGCTTTACATCTTGAACTAAGGCAAAATTATTTTTGCATTCAATTAATTCATTGAGTGCTACTAACAACTGGATAGTTATCTCCACTTGATTATTACTTAAAAACTGATTTTCCTTGAAATTATAGTTGATTTGCTCAAAGGCCTTAATACTTTGTGTATTGTTCCTGGTTGATTCATTGATTCAGTGAAGGGCTCAAGAATATTTTAGAATGCTCATAACAAAAAAAAAAAAATCTCCTGTTTGCCAATATGATATTTGCAGAAACCTGTATTAAGGATCTAACTTTAAATATTGGTAGCTTGGATATTGAGTTGAGAATTGTATTCTCTTCAACTGTGATCATGACTTTTTATTTAAAGGCAGGTTGTTATTTTTAGATACTGTTTTGCACTGAACGTAAAATGCAGTACAGAAGTACAGTAACATTTTTCAGTAAAGTTTCATTATTAGATGTGGCTTTTCCTGTCTTTTTGTAGGTTTAAACCTGACCCCTAATATTATCTCAATTAGGATGATTTTTTTTTTTTCTTTGAAAAGTACCGTTCAGGAAGCAAAGCGTTTTGCAAGTAAGAGTAAAGTTATGGTTAAAATCGATTATTTTTTAAAAATACACAGTAAGATTTAGGATTTTTATCTTCTGATCTGCTTAACAGATTTTGTTTAAAAGATTATAATACTTTAACATTCTATTTAAAAGTACGGAATTTTAATGAAAGTATTTTGCTATTTTGGTTGTAATATTTTCCATATAGCAACGACACTTGGGTGGTCTGCAGAAATGTCTGTGGACGCACAGTGATAGTAAAGGAAGGGGGGCAAGGAGCACAGGGAGGACAGCAGTGACTTTTAGTCTTCCGAAAGTACAGATGTGTTACCCAGCACTGGTCACGGTAACACAGAAGATAACATACAACTTAATGACAAGGCAGAAAAATGTCAAATGACATGTTTTTTTTTTTTTAAAGTAACTAGTTTTTTTCACATTTGGATGCTTATTTGATCTATATTTATGTCTGTAAAGTTAACTGTCTTTTCCCCATCTCTTCTTTGATTTTTTTCCTTTTTTTATTTTTTTTTTTTTTTAGCATTAAAGGAATAGATAGAAAAGGTTAGGAATATTTTCCTTCCTCTTTCCTATTTAATTTTGTTGAGTGTACTAAAAAAATTGATGCTCCTTAAAGATGAAAGAAAGTCCATTATATTGAAACACTCATTTAAACGTCCATACTGGCTTTAATTAGCTTTTCCTGGTTTTGTGCATTCTATGGTAATATCAGTTGTTTCATTTAGTTCTTACAACAGACTTAAGCGTTGAGACCATCCTGGTTTACAGAACTCTCACCATGATTTAGTATGCATTGGATCCTGCTAATTTTTTTAGTCATTGCAAAAAGGTGGTGTTGTTTGATTATTTGTTTTTTGCTTGAAATGTTTGTATACAGCTATCTTGTGTTTGCTGACATGAGTATTTAAAACCTCTTGTTTTATAACTACAGAAATCTTTTTCTGTATGATTATGATCAACTAGAATTTGTTTCAACTAAAACAGCACTGTTTTGAGAAGCAGAGAATCAATTAATTAACTTCAAAAACATTTTGATTACTGAGCCGAAGTAGATATACTTCCTTATTCATTGCTAACAATACAGGCTTTCTTTCCCTATCTGCTGCTTTGCACACTGCATTTCCCCCCCCCCCCGCCTCCTTCCCGAGCCCCATGCCAAGGGGGCCTCCGAGGTCTCAGCCTTCCAGTCTAAAAATGTAGCTTTGAAGAGTCATGGGTGTATGGGAGGGGAATCACTTCCTAAATCCAGAAAGGTCATTTAAAATAAAGATTAATGCAAATAGTGGACTAGAGATAAGAGCAACACTAGTTCCATATGTTTTTGTTGTCCTTGCTTATTTAGCAAAAGTTAACGCGGGCTATCTGCAACAGTATTTTCACTGAGAGCCTCTTATTGGCTGGATAACAATACTTCCTTTCTTAATTTCTCGATCAGAATTATAAAAAAAAATAAAAGTATCATTGCAAGTAAGCTCTAGATAGAAAAAATATTTGCAAACGATCCTATTCCCTTTGAAAGCATAACTGAGCAAGTTTCATAACAAGATTTGAAAACATTTTTCTACCGCTTAAACAAAATCTAAGTCATAAAACTTTTCAGATTTACTATGCGTAAAACAGCAGTCATACGTAAAGAGAGATTGAGAAATATTAATGCAAGTTTGATTCTGGTTCCATTCCTTTAATTTCTTCCTGTCTCTTCAGATTTTCTGTTAATAACTACATTTAACTGTGTGTTGTAACTCTACTTAAAAGTAGAACAAGAACAAAAGTTCAGTTTACTCTTACTACAATGGATTAAAACCCCAATAATTTAATTCTATATATAATCTTCTGTAAGATGAAGAGAGGGTGTATAACCTATAAGTCTATATGTAAATTTAAAAATAATTCTTTTAGTCGAAACACATAAGCTTTGATGGGAGGCAAAGCGAAATGACAGTGCTAGTTCTTGGTTTTTGTGGGCTTTAAGAGAGCCAGTATAGACACAGTCACGCTAATGTGACCATCTCTCCCCATAGGACTTCTATTGATTATTAAAGCAGCAATGAAAAAGGTAATAATAATATACATACATATATATATATATATTTTTTTTTTTAATTGCACAGCATCAAGGCTGTCTAAAATACAACCCACATTCTGCAAAATTGACTGGTCTAATACTAGTGGCTGCATATTTATTATAATTCTTACTATAGTATAGCTATTCAAAGCCTTCCTGGCAATAAAGAGCACCATATAGATGTTTTTTTTTTCTAGTTGCAGTAATTTCTTACTAGTGTTAACTTTAGGGGAGCTGACTCTGGAGTTCAGCTGGTATCAAATTGCAGCCCAGACTTTTTGTATTATTTTGTCCGTGGGGATTTCATTCAGCCTGAGGGTTTTTTTTCCCCTACCAGGACAGCTGGAAATTCACCAAAGCAAACTTCTGCATTCGTTTACAAATTCCATTTTTATCAGTGGGATTCAGGACAAAGTAACTTATCGTTTTGAATGTTAGAAGAAATACCAGCGATTCAAAGTATACATGAGAACGGCAACAATCAATTGGTGCTGGTCACTTATAGGCAATGGCCAGTCAGGTATCGGGATGGAAAGTTGTTTGTTACATTTTATTTATTTATTGTTTTTATTTTTTCCATCACAGCCTGAACTTTCAGAGTAATTTTTCCTCACAATCAACGATTTTGTATTCTACAGGGCAGAAGCCTAGCATGGAGTAGTCATAGTTTTCCTATGGTTTCCCTCCCAGTTTTCATTACCATGTACAGCATAGGTTACTTGCAAAGAAGTTTCAGCTGCATATAAAAACCTAAGTACAGTTCTTCCAAAGGCGGTATATTTTACAATAATTTAAAATAATATTCATGCATACTTTTATTTTATTACTTTAAGAGAAAATAATTTCTAAAAATTGATTTTTCAGATCATAGTTCACAACAGGAGCTACTCAGAATACATACTTCTAGCAAGTCTTTTCTGCATTAAAAAAACATAATATACTCCTTAAATATTTATACTGATTGCTACAAGTAAAAAAAAAAATAAATTTACCTTTTTAGTTTGTAGGGGGGAAAAAAAGCTTTATTTTTAATTTGAAAAAAAAAGAGAAAAAAGAAATGACCGACTTTAACTCTGCTCTTGTACACTTCTCTAGGTAGTATATACCTCTAGGCAATATACCTCTCTCATTTCTTGCATAGGTTTGATAAACCATCAGAGCTCCATCTTTCTTGCGGTGATGACTGGAGGAAGGGGGGAGGGGAGTCACCTAGGTTCGCCAGGTCATAGGCCAGGTGTTCTTCCAAAGTAGGCCTTACCAGAATGTCTTCCCCGCTTTATTCTGAAGTCCTCCTTTTTCACAGTGTCCCTTAGCGTTTCTTATTCCCTAGTGTGCAAAACCTGTGAAGAAAAATACTGTATATGAGATCTGAAAGGAGCAATAAGTGTCTTCTCCTTGGCAAGAGCAACTTGCGTCCCCAATAGTCCATGCCGCTGCTTTCCCTTGCCCAGTCTAACCAATGTGCAGACTACTGTACAACAGCATTGTCCTGAACAGGTAGTCTGAACACTGGGGCGACGGAGCAGGATCTCCGGACGCGTCTATTTATTTATTTTAAATCCTCTTTTAGTCTCGGGGAAAAACTGCCTTCCTGCATCACGGGTTGTGCTCGGCTCTCCCTCACACTCTGCAGCACTCACTGAAACACACTGAAGTGCTGTGATTTCCAGTCTTGACGTGGCACATTTGCAGCAGACTGGGGATCTGGCAATGAATTTAGGACCAGGAAAAGGGGGAGGGCTGGGCCTGAGAGTCCATATATGGGATGATGTCACCCTGGGGAGGTTTGGGTATGCACTGTGCCGCTGGTGAGACCGCTAGAATTGCCTGCTCTCAGACATGGGTCTGTGTATAAAATGGTACCAGATGTTTTAGTGTAATGTTAAGCAGTCATTTCATCTTCAGGCCAGATTTTTTTCTTCAACTGGGCAGGAAGTGGGCCCCAGTATGGAAAAGCTGTAAAAAGTCAAGATGTACAGTTTCACTGCAGCCAACGGAGAGCGAGTTAATGTAGACGCAGAATTTGCTGTTTTGTGAAGGCTGAAAAAAATGAATTTATAAAAAGGATTCTGCTCGGGAAGCTAATGCAATAAGCCAGTGCTTGTTTTCTTTCTTTTTAATGACACTAGTTGTGTTTTTCTATTTTGGCATTTCAGACCAAGAAAAGGGCAAATAGGTTCATTTTTTCTTGGAACTGTCAGCGGCATGCAGGCTGCCGAGACTTGAACAGTAATTAGAGTTACTTCCTGAAAGTGAAGCCCCCATGAAAAGTCTGGAGAAATGTTCTTTGTCATAGCCTCTACATGAGTAATTAGTTCCACATGTGGCCTTCCTATTTCCCTTCAGCTATTTTGGCTGGCTGGTTGAATACTTTGCTATAGCTCAAGACTTAAAGAAGCTTTAAAGTTTTCATTTCAAGCATCCACTGTGAAAATAGCTATTTCTGGTGTCATAATAAATTGCTTCTGGTAGATGAGTGCTATTAGGCCTGGCATTGTTTTTCACTGGTAACCCTGCTGGTCCCATTTTTCTTTTAATGGTGCTTGGTGGAATTATCCTGCTAAATTTTATCTTTGATGTTTACCAGATCTATTGAATTTTGCCAAGTATGACTTTACCGTAGATTTTAAGATATTCTCCCCACAGGCAACCATCCTTGTTCTGCTGTAAACTTTGTTTCTTTGTTACTCATGCTTTTGAATCTAAGTATTGTACCCCCTTTTTTTTTTTTAATAATCTGACTTAGCCCATGGTCTAAAACAACAGCTAACATATCAAGTTAGCTCTTCTGAAATAAGACCTGGAGGTGATTGTGTATAGGTCTGTATATGCACTGTATGGAATTGTTGCTGGTAGCTCTTTTTCTGCCTAGAAGCCCGAGGCAAATATCAGTATTGGGAGTACATTCTGAAAGTTAGATCTCGACCAACTTCCTGGACAGGAATGCATGTAAATCTGAACGTGTGCTGTGAGCTCTGATGTCTTAAACAACTTGTGTGTGATTTGGTTCTTCTTAGGTGATGGCAGATTCGGTGAGAGCCATAACTCCTAGAGGTAGGCACAGGGCAGGTTGCAAAGCTCTGACTTCAGGAAGAATGAATGCAATAAACTTCGGATGTTGGGGAAGTTGGAATTGGAGTCTTGAGCCAATGAAAAGGGAAAGTGACCTTCAGGCTGCTTTGTGGTGGTGGCAAGCCAAGCACTGCATGCCTCTTTCAGCTTGTGCATACTATTCTGCTGTTCGGATTGCAGTGGGCTAGAATGTGTCGAAGCAGCGGTGGGGTTTCTTTTTTAATTAGCGAAGGTAGAGGTTTGAAGAAGTTATAGAAAGGGGTTTGACGTGCAGAGTGCTTGGCTTTCTTAAAAACAGCAGTACCGCATCAGTGTGTAAGAGAAAGTGAGATGGTGGGAAAAAGCTTTGGGAGACAAAGCTGTTATAATGGAGAAAGTGGAGCGTACCATGGATAAACCAGGAGCGCTCCTTGTCTGCATATCACTGCATGTGTAGGAGCTGGCTGCTTTATTATAGTCCCACTCGGTGTTTGCATTCTGGAAGAAGAATACCATTTTGGAAAGACTGAGTAGCAAGAGATATTTGTGAGTGGGACCCTCAGTATGGTGGGTCAGATTTTCCCTAGTGAGGAAATATCAGAGATTAATTGCTGCGTGTGCCACCAAGAACAAGAAATTATGATGTCAAGAAAAGACAGCGTTCCCGGGATCTTCTTTCCATACCAGCAGAAGGGGAGGTGGGCTGAATGCGTTAATGAGCCAAGCAGGCTTAGGGGCTCAGGAGAGTGAAGTTCTGAATCTTGTTGCCGAGTGCAGCAGCATTAGTCTATGGATTTTTCTCGAGATGGTTAAATAGAACCAGAATAGCTTACCACATTGCAGCCTGGAATTTTGTTGCCTGTAAGTTTTGTTTCCTGGCAAAAGCAGAGCTTCAGAGGAATGGAGTACAAGAACAGGAGTTTTGGGTAGTTCTGTGTGCCCAGAAAGATGCTAAAGCCTTGTCAGGGACAACTTCTAATATAGTGCAAAGCTATTCAGATCTCTTATGCACATTTTCTTTCCTTTCTGAGGGCTGCTTAGCTACTTACACACATCTGTGTTAGACATTTAGACCCAATCCGTCCTTTTCCACTTGATCTCTATTTGGAAAGGAATAGGCCCAAAAAAGCAATCAACATTTCCATTCCTGTGATACGAAGTTCAGACTATACTTGAAATCTTCCAACTAATAGCTCCCCAGCTATGCTGTGGAATTTAAAACTGCTTCCGATCAACTTCCGAGGCTCTCATTTAGCTGGAGTTTCTTAAATGGCAGGCTGCTTTCATGGTTGTAATAATCTTGACTCAGGGAGTTGATATCAACAATAAATTGTTATCAAGAGCTTATCCAAAGGTGGTGATAAACTTTCATTTTTCACAAGTTTATCACATTGACATTCCTGTTGTGCCTATGAACTCAGCTTAATGATTAAATTATTTTCCACAAGCCTAAAATATTATTTGATTTTTAACTTGGAGGAAAGTAAGGTTTTTGAAAAGTCTAACTTCTTTGTCAACACTTATTTGGAGGGCTACCATGAAAAAGAAAACAGATATATTTCTGCTTGATTGTTTTCTTTTCCTGGCAGACGGGAGCGTAGTGCCAGGCCATTCTTCATACTGAACGGGATGGGCGTTTTTGAAATGGTCATGAAGTGTGTGACCAGCATGGGAGCTATATGCTTCTTGTTGTTTGTAAAACATTCTAGGCTGCATTTACACTAGTGAAGAGGCTGAATTGCTGCTAATGTGCATTTTTACATTTAAGAAAGTTATTGTAGAAAACGTCTGGACAACTGTAAATTTTGTATCTCTATTTATCAAAAGCTTTAAATATGATCTAAGGAACTACAGAACAGTAAGTGGGATGTCTGCAGCTGATAAATGAGTTGAAATAATAGCAGACAATTGAACATAGTTCTCTTTGAAATTCTGCAACAGAAGGTTGTCTGTCATGATTTGTTCTAGGTTTTTGTGCACATCCAGCAGTAAAGGTTAACTCCTGAGCATTCAATAAGCTAAGTTGTGATTTAAGAGAGCTAGAAACAAGTAGGCACAGGATGCAGGGAATGGTACGGATAGGCTGTTGTTGCCATCATAGCAAAAACCCATGCAAAAACTACCTCCAGGGTCTGATTTTGTAGCTGAGTGAACAAAATGAGTGGAGAATTAAATGCCAATGAGAGTGAACAACTGCAAAGGAGTTGTCTCAATTTTCAGGAAATCCCCTGAGTAGTACTGTAAAATTATGTTCAGTTTTATCGAGAATGCTTGGGGTATGGATGCAAGAAAAAATATAAGGATCACATGGGGAGAGAAGAGGTGACGGTGGAGGAAGCACCAACATGTGAGGCAAGAGTATCCAATAACTTCCTTCTATAGAGTGTCACTTTTCTGTTTAATCAATGAATATCACAGTTGGTTGTGCAAGTTCTCATGCAGTCTTGCAATGCTCTTCTTTCTTGGTACTCCACTGCAATCTGACTGATGATTATATTTTTTTTTAAATTTGAATTTTCTTTAAAGAAAACCAAAAGTTTGCCCCTTAGCAGTTTTGTTTACTTATGGCTAATGCATGTAGGAAAGATCTGTGCTTGTAAATATCTATGCCTATGGTTATGAGAACACACTAAATGTGTTCCTCATTTTCACCTTGAGCGTGTACCATCATCATCGTCTATTGATCATTAATGTTATTCTTGATGTCTGAAAAAACTCTGAGGCCAGCAGCAGTTTATCAGTTCTGACGGAAGACCCCCTTTGGTAGGGACCTCTGTATGAAGGCTGTATGGCTGTGAAGAGCCACATCTATAGTTTTCCAAGCCGTCTGGCCTCAATATTGCACATAGTGATTTGCTCTTCCATGAACTACTTTGTTCCAGCTCTTTATGTGCTGGATAACGTTCTAGCGTAATGCCCCTCTGCTGTGTAGTTCCTGTGAATAAAACACAATGGACAGATGAAAACTATAGTCTCTAACACTGTGTTGCCTGTTCTCAGTCCTTTTCCCTTCGCCTACCTCTTTTTCATTTGCCCCCTCTGGCCTGCTTTCCCTCCTCATCAGACAAATAACTTGACTGCTTTAGTGTATTTACTCTTCTACCTACTCTGCAGCCTTTCTCTCCCCAATCCTACTTTCCTGCTCTGTGTACGTGTTTTGTGCCACACTTTGTATGAGTTTACAGGTGAGATATGAATGGGGAGAAAGCAGAGCTCGAAGGGGTCAGTCCAGCTATTTTGTGCATCTGACAGTTGAAATTAATAACAACTAAGTTTAGGAGCCTGTGTTTCCTGTATCTTCAGCAAGCAGGAACTCTGCCTCTGAGGTGGATACCTGTACTTTGCCAATGTCGATATCCGTCCTTGAGTGTGTGAGGAACTGAGCTGAGCAGGAGATTCAGTACCAATGCCACGTTTTCTTACCTCATTAGCAGTCTGGTTATTTTCATCTTTTTGTGTTCTGTATTATTCAGTATTTTTATTGCCTTTCTAGCCAGTGGTCAAAGTTTACCAATGCATGATCAGAAATGCTGGAAAATAACCAGAATACCATAGAGCAGGAATTTTTATATACGGGTGACTATGCGTATTTTCCAGCTTAAATTTTGTGTATGCATTCACACACATATTGGAACATCTGAACTGATTTTTGGATAATGAATTGTTTTGGGGGAGCCGCGTACGCTCAGTCCAGTGGTAACAAGTGATTATAATGATTGGCAATGTTTAGATTGCATGTAGGTTATTTCATTCCTGCTAAAACAAATAGCTGCCTTGTTGAATTGTTGTGGTCTAATGGGAGGTGTTCTCTCTGCCTGTCATATTTTTCTTCAGGAAAAGAACAGGATATGAAATAGCTTTGACATTTCCTTAGTCATTGCTTACTCATACACAACACACAATTAGTGGAGATGCAAAATTAGCTGAGCTCAGTTAATTTTCAGAGTGATGGTGAGGGGCATGATATGCCCTGGATTAACACTGTCTTCTTTCTTGACTGCTGTGATCTCCTCAGACTTCGTTTGAGCCCTGAAGCATGTTAGTGTTAAGCTTTTGGACCCTTTATAAAACCCAGATGTGCAGCTGAATTAAGTGTTCTTTTTCCCCACTCATGATTCAGTCAGGTTACCACATCACAGGAAGATCATTGCTTCTCTCAAGAAGATGTCACTTCTGCTACAAAGTGATGGTAGGATTCAGCAAAGCAAAATAACTGGACAAGAAAAGGGGACAAAGCATTTGAGTGAGTGTAGGGGCATACTGCTTAACCAAAGCAAAGATATATAATGGATAAGCTTGCAGTGTTTTTAACTCCTTATTTCATTCCTTTCTAGGAAAAAAAAACCAAACCAAAACAACAACAACAACAAAAGCACAAAAAAACCAAAACAACAAACAACAACTCTTTGAAAATAGAACTGACTGAGTGGCCAATAAGAGTGTATACTTTGTAGACGTTTCTAGTTAAAAATCCTTTATCTTTTGGGGTTTACACTTCTGGTTTTTTTTCTAATTCAAATTTGGGGGTTGATTTACCTTTCAAATGTATTTCTGTGAATATTCTTCTGCTGAATGGAGAGACAGTTTGTTGTTACTTTTGTGGTGATTTTTTTTTTTTCTTTTTCTGGCAAAATTTTGTGTTGCAGCTATTTCTGTGTTTCAGTAACACGATACGCTGTGGGGGCACATCTTGGAGATCTTTGACTCTAACGCATAACAGTCACGTGAGAGCAAATACATGATTTATTGAGTATATTTGCAATTTTTTTTTTTAAACCGGGGGAAGGGAGATCAAGAAGAAGAAGGAATTGAAAGAAATTAGTGGCAAAGTGATGTCAATGCTCACCTTGGTGCAAGCCTGTGGTTTGCAATACCAACATTGTGAATGATCCCAAAACAAAAACATCCATCCTTTTTTGCATTTAAGAATAATATCAAGAGAATTGTGTTGTAGAAGCAGATCTTGAAATGAACACCAGCAATATTGCTCAGGGCCTCTAAAAAAGTGAAAGCCATTTCTTCTAGTATTTGTTGTATTTGGCAGAACTATTATCCTCTTTTTATATTAAGTGCTGTATGAAGTGTCGTCTTTGTCTTGCCAAAACTTCTGTTCATAATACAATTTTTTCCTAGGTTGACTTGCTTTTGATAAAGACTTAACAATAATGAGCCAGGTTTTAGAACGTGAAATGGAGAGTTATTTTCCTGAGGCTGAACATAGAAATCGGTCATTTGTGCTGGGCAGAGATGTATTCTCTAAGAAGATATGACTGTCAAGGAGCTTCAGGGAGCTGTGTTGCTCCAGCTCCATGAAATGTACTGAGTGTACCCACATAACAGAACCATTCATTCTCTTTTATGACTGAGTTCTAAATCACGTTTCCAAAGATTAATAAGTGATATCCAGGGGGTAGTCACAAGAGTAATATTTTTGTCTGGCTTTTTCTGTAGGTTCTTAAGATTTAATCACCTGTTATTACTTGATGTGACTATGTAGGCATAAACATTTAAATTAGAATTAAGGGCCAACTTAGAAGCAATTTGATTGCTCAGATATGTTGAGGTGTCCTGTGAGATCTGATTTCTGCAAAATTTTCATGTGAACTGGTCAATACTGATGCTCCCAGGCATAACTTACCTATTTAATTTTTTAGGGAGTTTGTTTCTTGAAAATGCGTGAAACAGAAGAGTTAATAAATAAACAGAATGTCTTTGTTTTGTTTTTGTGGGTTTTTTTTAATTACAGTGTCCCTGATATTTATAGTTGCTCTTTTGATCACTGTCTCCCAGGAAGAGAGGTTTCAAAATGGCTCATTATCACTCCCCTGTGTCTTCCAATTTAAAAGAACAAGAAATTTTTACTTGTCACTTAAGCTTCCATAGCTATAAAAGAGGTTGCCCCTTGCTTTCATGACAGTATATGTTGGTTGCTGTTAGTCAGTGAACCAAGGCAGGATTTACCAGTTCAAAATCCTGATAAAGCTGAGGTGCTCACAGATTTTCTGTCTGTTATTTACTTCATCTGATTACTTTACAAATAAAGTTTTAGTGATTTCCCTTAGCTTCTGCTTTACATGCACTACAAGAAAATGTGTGTTTATGGGGGCTTACTAATGTCCTCTTAGCAGTTGAGACAAGTTGTGTTCTAGAAACCTGTGAGCTGGTGTGCTGGTCAGGTAGATATTTCTAAGCATTTGACAACACCCAACTGTCTAAATTCACTGCAGCTACCAACTAGTAGTTTAGTAAAACATACTCATTTCAGGCCTGTTATGTTTGTGGTAGACTTTCCTTTTGTCGAATTACTAAGCATTTTCAAATGTTTATGTAAGTTCCAGGGAAACTAAACAAGTTACTGAGATAGTTTGAGAGATGGGTAGTTGTTTTAAGTCCCTTTCCTTGTGGATCTTCTTCATCATAGGGGATACTTTAAAATGTTTGTCATGACAAACATCTCAATTGATGCGTCTTGTCTCATAGTCTCCAGAGGTCAAAAAGTTCTTCGCCCTCCCCATTATTGTCTGAAATCATAGCAACAACGTATCCTTTGCAGTATAGAACCTCAAAAAAGAATAGCGTTCCTTCTTGGAAGTCCCTCTTTCTGCTTCAGTGTCTTTCTCTGCATGATCTTCATGGCTCTTCTCTCTCCTTTCATGTTATTGCTCTGCTGAGCTATGCTCTGTCATCACTCACTGACAGGAACCTTCACTCCATATTGATCCATTCTCTTCATGGCAGTCTCCACAGCTTCATTCCAGGCCTTCCTTTTGCTGATGGAAAGACCTTTCCTTGGATCTATAAAATTACCCCCTCTGCTGTCCTGTTGAGCACTTCATCCTAAGATAGCAAATACTTTCAAGTCTTTTGTGTATGGCACTTAACCTCTTGAGGATCAGATCTTGATTTAAAAGCAAAACAAAACCAAAATCCCCCAAAACAACAACTACTCACCGAGCCACCCACCCAGAGCCTTCTCTAGGTGCTACTCTGTAATATCCAGGATCAACTCAACCATATCATTGCTCACATTTCACTTACCTGCAGTGGTTTCCTTTGTTGCTTACAGACTTGCATCTGATATGTGAATCTTAGTATATTCTGAAGTTTGCCTAAAGTTTAGGGATGAAGTAGACAGTTCTGCTCTTGATTCCCTAATGGACCTTCTGTCATTTGACCTCTGTTGTCTTTTACTCCAGCCACAAGGTGTGTTTACTAAATGTGTCTTTTCCTAAAGCCTTACAAAAGATTTTTTGGTTGAACACTGAACTGAAATATTGCCTTGTGTGGGGAATGCAGAAAATGCAGAAGAAACAGTAACATTTTATGGGTATTCATGTTGCTTACAGTGTTATTCACAAATGGTACGTGTGTAGGGTGAGACCTGAAAAAGCAGTTAAGAAATTCAAGAGAGATCCAGGAAAATGATGAATATAGATACCTGAGACATAATTAATGCATCAGTACAATTCTGAAAATTTCTGCAACCAAGCAGGTGTCACAATCCTGATTCAGCTGAAATCTTTACTGCTGAAAAAGCTCTGAACTGGTGTCTGTATTAAAAAAAAAAAAAAAAAAAAGACTTCGTAGTGCAACATTATTTTTCAGTATATTTCTTCTCTATACTCTGTTCTGGAATATTTTAGGCAAGACTTTTAATTGTTACTAGATGCGTTAGTCTTCTATATAACTTGTATATCCCATGGGTTCAATTATTTCAGCCTTTTGTGACCTGGAATGTGTTTTATCCATATGTCAGATAGTTACATTGAGGAAATCAGAAAATACCGTTGTGTCTTAACAGCACTCACCATCCAGGTTGCAACCAAAACACGTTGTGCAAGTGTAGATTTTTGCATTTTGTTCCAAACCCCAATTTTTGAGGACCTTAGCAAAGCCAGAGTATCAAACACCTGTGTCATGTACTTGTACACAGAGGAAGGTTTTCAGACTGTGTGTCTCATAGAACAGGACTGGCTGAGAAATATTTGGAAGATGTACTGGGTTATCCCAGAGCTTCCCTCCACAGGTGGGCCTGTATGTTTTTTGGAAGGTGGAGATCAGTGGAAAAAGAAAATATTGACAGTAGACCTAACACTAAAACTTAGCAAACTGAAAAGAGTTGTCAGGTATCTGAGAATCCTCTGAAAGCAAATTCGGAGTTTGGGAAGTTAAAAACTTGACATGATTTGAAAAGAAAGTAATCAGAGAGTGGAAGAGAATAACTGATGGAAATGTTTGTTCGTGCTTTGTTTCAAGGTGAATTTAGGGTGAAGACTCTGGGATTAGAAGGTGGTGTCCCAAGTCTTGAATACTTGCTGCTTTTTCAGCAACCTGACCTGGCTGGGTTGAGGATCAGCCCTCAAGAATGCTGAGAACTGAAGTGCCAGGTTGAACTGACCTGTAGACTTTTGTGGGGATGCCAGGTCTGTAACTAGATTTTAGAGCACATAATGCTGTACAGATAGCTTGCCAGGTTAATAAGTACCAAAAAAAAAGTGATTACATAGATCAAATATTCATGTACTTCATATTTTTTAGTTTTCTATTCACTGCTTCTTTCCCTAGGTAGCAACTTTTGCTTTCTTATGCACAAATATAAGGAGACATAGAATCAGCAAAACTTTTATTCTTTTAACATGTCAAAGAATTCTCAGTTCACAAGTCTCCA
Source organism: Streptopelia decaocto (assembly GCF_964273445.1). Lineage (NCBI taxonomy): Eukaryota > Metazoa > Chordata > Aves > Columbiformes > Columbidae > Streptopelia > Streptopelia decaocto. Next base: position 15,897,193 of record NC_138659.1, read on the forward strand.
TCAAGTAGACCTGCATGACAACAGGTAACCCTTGCGCTCTTGATTTTTCTGAACAGGCATATAAATACACAGATGCTGAGTACCTTTTAAAGCAGAGGCTGCGTCTGTCAGGCAAGATGTGTTCATCCCATGCTTGTGCACTTTTTCTCAGAGACACAAGGTGCTCCGAATTTTCTTCTATTTCATTATTGCATCCCACTCAATGCCTCCCTTATAGCCAATCTCTGAAGGGGAGAATATCCAAACAATTGTTAACTCATGGAAACAACAAATGCATCCGACAAATAGCAGCTCATCATCCATTTTCTCCCATTGACATGTCAATCCCCTGAGAGTGTCTAGGGAAAAGAAGGAGCTTGCTGGTTTGTAAACCTCCCTTGGCGTCTGATAGAAACGTGGCATATTTGCTTTGGTGTTTGTATGTCACCAGGAACTGCTAAGAATGCAGGAGAAAAAAAAATAACATAGGCTATGAGGAATAGGAGGAAAAGATGTGTTTCATGTAAACAAAGTCAGAAAGACCTTTGAAGTAATTGTTTAAATCAGCTAGGAAAGCTAGTGGAATATGACAGTTATGAAGGCGCCTTGGCAAAAACAGTATTTATAGGCTGGGTTTAGTATAGCATGGAGCATATCAACTAGGGATAAAGTTGTTAGCGCTGGAAAACTCTGTATGCTGTGAACAGGCATAAAATGCAACGAGCTGTGTGGCATGGACTAAGCTTAGTATGCCTGAAAACAGAAAACTCTATGGTAGGTTCACACAGACACAGCCATCATTTGAGTGCGCGTATTTTATATATACTGATTTATTAGCTAGATCCAATGGTACTTTTTAGGAATGATTTACCCTAACGAGAGAGAGCACAGACGTATTGCAGCATTTTTGTGCACAGAGAGTTGTCTCCTAACTCCTGTGCTGACAAGATTCTGAAAGTGGACTTCAGATCCGGATTTGTGGGAGGGATTTTTTCGTTGACTGTCTATGAAACATTGCATGAAGGAAAATGGAAACCATATGCAATTCACTGCACAGATCTGTTTTTCATTTAAATCTTTTCCTGTATTATATTTTCTGCTAGTAGAAGAGAGAGAAACAAACTGCTAGATGAGTAGTGTGGAGCTTAAAATAAAGGCAGTGTGGGTTTTTTTTCCTTTTTTTTTTTCTAAACTGGATAAAAAATGTTATTTGATCAGTAATATAATTTCACGTAGGATTCTATAGAATAGAGGACAATTTGTATATAGTATGCTGAAACATCTGTTGTTTTAAGTCTTAGTGGATTGAACTGATATGATATCAAGGGAACTGCAAGGTTGCTGAGTTAATAGAGCTGTATCATTTTAGTAGTAGCACCACAAAGTAGAAGTTCTGATGAAATCTGCATACAAAGCTAAAATATGTAGTAGTTTCTAATACTGTTAAAAAATTTCCTTGATCTGGTGTGGAGTTGTGGAAAATTTCACCATCTCTGAAAACAGTCCAGTAGTTTTACTCAGAGTCTCAGGGTTTAGTTTTTTTCCTACTTTTGAACAGAAGTTTGGTTTTTAAAAGTTCACTGAGACTCTTTACCGCTGAGGTAGTCCCTTGTTTTTTGCACGGAGCTTGGGAAAAGAAGCACCACAGGACAAATAACATAGAATCCAGTGCTTTAAAAAAAAAAAAGCTGAGCTTTTTAATGTATTGGATATGTTATACTTTAAGTTCAGTCTCTGAATGAAGGACTTAACTGGCTCGAAAGGGAAGTAGTGAAGATCTTCTGCCTCTTGGACTTTTTGGAAGCTGTACAAAATGGAGATCTTCAGTGATAATTACCAGGTGCTCAGCAGTATGTGTGTGCACATGGTAAACACCTGCATTTGTCCAGTGACTTCAAGCCGTGCTACCCAGCAATGTAAACAGCGTGGTAAGGAATCTCTTTCATTTGGTCAGGGTAGTATTGAAAATTAAGAAAAGGAGACTGGTTCCTAGATCCAGTTTTCTTAGATTTCCAAGGATAACATTGTCTAAATCTGCTTGAAAAATAACAACACTATCATAAAGGAACATTGCAGGCATTCAAAAGTGTTTCTGCACCTCCTGTTAGCTGCACAGATTAAGGAAGGTTGAAGGACCAGTTTCAGTTGCTAGATCTCCTTTCAAAGAGACTTTTAGTATTTTAGTGTAACTATTGTAAGAATATTAAAATAGCTTCTGAGCACTAGAAATGCACAGATCACGTGGTGGTACACACTTTGTACAGTGAAGAACTGCACTAGGAGGCATGAAACTCAGAAAAGTACTTAGAGGGACTTTCAGAAAGCCTCAGCACATTGCATGCTCATGACGCTGCTGTCATGCAGTTGGTTGAAATCTGGCTTGATTTAATTAACAGCAAAGACCTGAAGGCACATAAGGACATAACCAAAAAGCAAGTCAGAGAAGCTATTGAATGTTTCTGCTGTTTTGTCACTGTCGCACAACTCAAATGTTCTCTCAGAGTATTTGAATTCCAAGCAGGAAAAGAAGTTGAAATGTGATTCCATGGAATGCAATTCTGAATTCCTGCTTTTTTAATGTTAAATATAGGAGAGGATTGTTTCTGCTTCATTCTTTTTGAAAAGGTGTTAATGAGATATACCCAATTCCTGTATTCACTCTCTTTTTTTTTTTTTTTTTAATGCCTTGAGATTCCTGCCCTGTGAGAGTGGCTACAGTGTAATTTGGGGTTGGTGTAGCCACAGCTTATTAGAAAACCTTGTATTGAGAGTGGGGAAAAAAAAAGATACTTTTATGTAGTAGTGAAGTGCTGAGTGGACAGAGATGTAATTATTGTATTCTTGTGTCTTATTGACAAAAAAGAACCTATTTTGATTACTATAGAATAATTTGCAAACATATTTCACTCCTCAAAAATCCCAAATTAAACAAAGAACTCCAACAATACGATGTTAATCCTTATAAAATATGTTTGCTCGATGTTCCTCATTCCAATGTAATGCTCTCTGCTTGGGTCTTTAAGCTGTAAGCCCAAATCTCAGTGTAAAAGATGTGAATCTAAGTTATGGCATTCAGATCCTACTATAACAAAAATATTTACTACCAATAGTAATAACATTTGGCTTGTGCTTTGTTTCACAGAATATCTTTTGGTTCTAGAAGTTTTCTTTTGGGTTCCTTAATTTTGGAGGGCTGGGAATTATTATGTTTTTCAGATTGGATAACTTACAATGCTGTCTTTGGTCTGAAGTTTTCCAGTTAGCTAGAGAGAAACATGTTTTTCTGTGGAAAATTTAGCTGTTTGAATGTATTTGAATTATCTGAAATTTTATTTATATACTTTCCACCTGTTGAGAAATATTTGTGGTGTTCTTTTAGCTTTCGTTCATAATTCAAGCTCCTGTTTTGAAACTTCATATTTGGCGTACTCTGAGGTATTGACAGACTGTTGCCTTGACTAGGAAAAAAATCACGGGCATTTGAAAAAAAACATTATTGGGGGTGTCTTTCCCTTCTTCACTTTAAAGATTCACCAGGTGTTTAATTATGTAAAATCAATATGCTGCTATTTTGGAATTCTCAGTTATGTTTAGGGATACTGTGCATTCAATTCCAGGGCTGTTAGTGTTTTGCTCATTCATAGAAGGGCTGATAGAAAGTTTCCTGTGCAAGACAGCAAGTTTGTATAAATCTCCATGTAATGTATTTCTTTTCATGACTACAGTTTGTCTGTTCATTGCACCATTAGCTTTCATTTTTAACAAACTGCACATCTCTTGTAATAGAATCATAACATAGGAGTTGAAACAAGTATTTGAGTTGATCAGTAGTATTTAATTACTTGAAAAGGGATGACCATAACAGACTGTCAGATGTCACAGGTTACACAGCCTGCTCTGTAACTACAGCCCCCTCCCAGCAACCACGTTATCCCTGCACATCAACTTGTTCTTAGAGCAAGCAGGAAAAATCAATGAAGAAATCAGCTCCGATTGCAGATGGTGCTCCAAAGAGAGGCTGTAGCCCTATGTAAGATCTGCGTAAACCTTTTCTTCTGAGGCTGAGACTACACATGTAAGTATAGGTACAGTGCTTCACAGAATGAAGAAATCAGCAGGATCTATTTTTTTTCCAAAAGTCGTTCATTTTTTTTACAGTATAGACTTGGGGATTTAGCTCAGGAAAGACAGAAGGAAGGAAGCTTCATCATTCACCAGTGTTGGAAATATTTAGAGGAATTAAATGTGTTTATTGATGATAACCTGTTGGGAATAAGCAGTATGATTGCAGTAAAAATTGAATCAAGATTTTCGCCTTTTTCTACATCACTTACTTGTATGACTTTGAGCAAATTCTTTCTGCTTTGGGTTCTTTCTCTTTTCTGTAAAGCCTTCAGAAGAAGACCATGTTACAATGCAATGCAAAGTACTTGTCTTGAGCTGCAGTGAAATAGTAACAAAAACAGATAATAGGGAGTGTTTGAAGTTATGCAGGATACGCTAGCTAAGTATGCAACAGGAGATGGATTGTGTATACAGTTGTTTTATGGGCTCTGAAACTGAATTCTGTCCCACAAAATCTCCCACAGTGTCCCCTTTACAATAACTCTCAGAAGTCCTGCATTTGAACAGCTAGAGGGGAAAAAAACCCTCTTTATACAATATATTGCCTCAGTCTTGAGAGAAGTTTACAGAAAGGTCATGTTTGGATACAGTCTGTCTATAGAATATAGTCAGTTAATGTTTCTGGATCCTTACACATGTAAAATTTGTCTAAGACTACTTTGGACATCAATGAGTTGGATACAGTTTAGAACTTTCTTATGTGGCCTGAAGGCCACATTTTCGAATCTGTACTCTTGAAAACGTTGTGCCTGTGGTATCTCTGAGCCAGTCTCTTGAAGTGATTCTGCCAAACTAACTCTTTGTTCCATCGCTCTGAACCACAGAGGTGTTTCCTTGCCCAAGAGGTGAGGAGTGGTTTCCTACAGATCCCAGTAGTTCTTTCCCATCCAGCTATCCCCATCATATTACCATCACCATTTATCAGTCCCTTACTTCAGGGACCTTAAATTCCTTTCCCCAGTGACTTTCTCTCTTCCACTGTCATATCTGCAAGCCGCAGTCCCCTGATAACTGCCATCTAGAGATGTAATATTGCAGTTCTTTCTGCACCCAGTCCCTTTACTCGCCAGAACCACTCTAGTCCCACTTCACCATTTCTGCACTATTCTCTTCATGTCTAGTATATTTCAGTAGCATCAGAAACCATAGTGGCATATAGCTCCTGTTGCTTTCATTGTCTTTCACCAGAACTTCCTTGCCTGTGACATGACTCCAGTTCCCAAGGATGACCTCCTCAGATCTTGTTATTCTTTTCAAATGCCTTTCTACTCTCTCCATAGATATCTCACCAATATATTTGATGGGAGTAATAGTCTGTTCATTCACTGTGCATAGATAAAAAAACACAACCAGAAATATTAATGTGTTCCTGGACCTATGTCTTTCAAGGGCAAATAATTACTAATATGCCATAAAGGTGTGGATTTTTTCTTAGATGAGATGGGGTTATGAAAAGATTGTTTTCAATAAGGAATGACTGTTCTAAACAAAGAACATATCTCTCAAGGCTTCAGTCCACCAGGCGTTGTCTCTGCTTGTGATGGACTTGAGTATTCTGCTGGAGATCTGGGTTTTATATTTCCTTTTTCTTTTCTGCTGGTTTGCTACTTGGCACTCAACTGATCATACAGAAGAAAAAGTGTTAGTTTGTGGCCAGTGTGTCATAATCAGGGACCTTCCAATACCACATGCAGCTGAGTTTAGGAAGAACATCCTCTAAGAGGAACCTGTGGAAATCATCTAGGGTTTGTTCACCCAGTTGCAGCTACAGTCTAACCTTTCACATAATTTCTTTTTACATAGAGGTTACATTTATCTTTACTACGTATCATAATTTCAGTATTTTAAAATAGCTAATAAAGATGGCGAAAAGACTAATGTTAAATTCCTTTTATATAGGGCATGTGCATATAATTAAATAAAAACATTCTCTAGAGCCAGGAAGTCAGAAATTAGGCCTTCCTTTATCATATTGGAAGATAACATTGGGGAGAACTATTAAATGTGTGCCAAATATATAGTCTTCTGTGCAGAATCTGATATTTTACACTATGCTCCACTCTTCATGTTTATGAAGGTGTTGTTGATTAATTCTTTTAATGTAGCTTCATTACTATCTGTGAGTCTATATATATATAATCATTGAGTCTGTATTAAAACCAAAAAATATCTTTCATGATCTTAACTCCTTTGTGAGGTGAATCATAATTGTGTTGCATTTTTTCAACTGATTTGTCCGGTCTTCCCCAAGATAATTTGTGACGTGGTTTGCAATTATAGTGATATACCGGATTTGAGGTCAAAAGAAGTGAGGATCCTAAGAGGAGGCAACTAAAATTGTTTAATGTGTCTTGTGAGAGTGTTATTGAATTAGCCTCATCTTGTGGATAGTCTCCAGGTTCTTATGTCTGTGGGCCTTGGGATACATTTGTAGAGAAAGTGAAAGCAGAGCCTATGTCAGTGCAGTAAAGAAAAAACAGCAGAGAAGATGCTGAGCAAATACTATCAGGTGGAAGGAGATAGGGGAAGCGGGCCCAGCAAGCTTGGCGAGAAAGAGTTGCAGAGTGCAAATCTTGGTGTGTGTTGCTATCAGACCATGAGGACCCTAAATGACGTTGGCAACCTCCCAGAAATCTTCATGTGACTGTTGTAAGTTTAATGATAAAAATTAAACTTGTTGATAGCAGCTAAGTTCTCCAAGGGTTTGGTGGCACAAATGCAGGCGTTAGACCCCGAAAGCGCATCCAAAGGTTGGAGTAGATATGCTTGAAGACCTTGTTAGCTGATTAAGAAATAAAGACATTAGTATTTAGTTAATCCTTCAGTGTTAGCTAATTTTGTCTTATGTTTAGTTTGTCTAGTGAAAAACTTGAATTTGCTGAGGGATATCTCCTTCAGAACTCTGTCCCAGCATCTTCCCAATGTCAAAGGGAAAGTTTAAGAATTCCTGCAAGCCCTGGATAGCAGGGAAAGCAACTAGGAGATAAAGATTCAGGGAAATATCACACCTCTACTTGTATTCTTCTCAGTGCTGACTTAATTATTTGAGGTTTGGATTTTAATTTTACTGCTTGCTTCTGCTCACTGCCCTACTCGCTCGCACAGCTGAGAGAGAGTAAAGCAGAAACAGTTTGCCAAGTTCCCTTTCCTTCCCCTCAGTACAAATGCCTGAAAAGTTAAAGGATTTGAATGAGCTGAATTTAGCTGAGTACCTGCAACTGCAGGATGTGTCTGGCTTTTGGAGATGGTGGCAGAGATCCCTGGCTGAGTTGGCATGGTTTTCCTCCATGAGCTCTCAAAGTAGAATCAATGCGACCTGGTAACATGCGACCATCCGGTACTATTTTAATGGTTGTTTTTCAAAGTAGGGCCACAGTTTACTAAGTGGTGCCTTTAGCTGCCTAATAAAACAACCCAGGGGCTATGGAGTAAAAGTATCATATCTGTATTAATCCAGTGCCACCTGCTGAGCCAGCAACTGCATTGTGCACTGTGTCTTTTCTGACCACAGAGTTGTGCTGAAGTAGCTGACGCTCTGATAGTTGAACTTAGGTGTAAAAGTTGCTGCCTTGGAAGATGTGTTTCTGGAAGCTTGTAAGAGGTACTTTCTGTTTTTCTGTCAGGTTGTGTTGGGTAAGATTTGTGCCCTCTCCTGCAGCTCAGAACTTCTGCTTTACTAGAACAGCACCACGATCTCCAGTAGCTTTAAAGGGAGAACAGGGCTTGTTTTATATATTGCTGCTTTTCTTATATTTTTTGTAAGAGTGCAATTAAAATGCTCTTTACTATAGGTTGCCCTCCCACCCCCACCCATCTTAATTGTTTACTTGGAGCTCAGGGAACACAGTTCATTGTTAGGAAGAAAGAGAATAATCCAGACAACTTGGTCAATCAGTGTGCAGCTTGTTTTAATTTTTACACTGCCTCTATTGTGTGGAAAATATGACTTTTATAAGCATGATAGTGCAACCATGAAATGAGAGTTTTTGAAAACGTTACATCCATAAAATGAGAGTGTTTCAGAAATTATGTACTCTTAAACAACGCTGTAATTTAAGTTGTTGCAATGTTCTTTAGGTGTATGCTGTACAAATATTACAACCAAAAATCTACATGAAAGGAACACTGTTTGCAGAGTTAAGTGCTCAGAAGCCAGGAAATACTGGATTTATGGTTGTTTGTGCAAATGTAATTCTCTTCTCTTGTATGTGCTTTCTGCACACTGAATGAGGCAGGAGTTCCAGAGAAAAATAACATACAATCATGTAATCAGATACTTAATCACAATGCATACACATATGGAGCAGAATTAAAGTTGTATGTGCAACCATAAATCTGACATTCCCTGACTCTCAGGTACTTGATGTTGAAAGAATTTCATTTAAGTTGCAACATTTGTTGGTTTTAGGTACAGTTTTCAAACTTTAAAAAGGCTAAAATGCTTTATGGAACTGTTAAGGTTGGATGTATCTCTAAGGATGGAAGTTCATGGTGAGGGGCTGAACTTTATAGCTGGTCCAATTCTCAAATAACACAGCATGAGCTACTTTAGGCTGGCACAGCTCAAGGCTGGGGCAATTAGCTGTGCCTGCCCCAGTAATTAAACACTGCAACTGTAACGGCTCTCCCTGCCTTTTGCACCTTCTACCCTCAGCATTGCAATAGAAGTCATTGCCAGAGGAGTTGTAGCGTTTGGCTGTGGTGGCTGGTAGGGCGAGATAATTGTCTCTGTGCACTGGGGATTAAGTGCTAGATTCAGGTACTGTGGACATGAGGAATACCAAACTCAATCTGTTCTCCTTCTGGGTGAAGAGAAGTGGAGCTGAATTTCAGGGGTTGGAGAAAAAAGAAATCTCCTGGCTTGAGGAGGTGTTTGTTTTTTTTTTTTCTGCTATGTATTATCAAGAGGCTACTACAGACTTCACAGATTTGAGAGCTCTTCAAAGATAAATCCAGAAGATTGATTAATAACGGGAAATGTGAGTTACAATATTTTAGATTACTATCATCTGCTAAATTTGAGATGGTGTGCCCAGACTGACAACCTTACAGAGCATCAAGATTTTTGGAAAAGTGTAGGTGGTTGCAAGAAGGTTTCAGTTCAATTTGTCTTCCATAAATAGCCCATCAAATCTGATGGATAGTTGTTCAAAAATACAACAGCTGTCTTGCACAACACAAGCCAACCCAAAACAACCTATAGCTGTCCAAGTATTCCTGCCAGCAGCTAACTGCTTTTAGGAAAGCTTTGTATACTGGGCACAGCTCAGCTCCCTTGTCACCCTGCCTTGACAGCCACATCACAACGTAGAATTGCCTGTGCTGCTGGAGTGCAAGTGGGATTTGAACATCCAGCACCATGTTTGGATCAGAAAGCTTGCAGTGAAGTGAGCAGATTCTTGGCCTTCGACCCCTTGGTTTTTCATACATCACCTCAGTTCTGGAGCTCTCATGTGGAACTGCACTGATCAGAAGTGTAATGTGAAACTGATTTTGCAAAACAATAAATTGCAGAGAGCTTGGGGAAACAGGTGGTTTTGGTTAGTAAATTGCACGTAAAATACAAAACATCAGTAAATGGAAGTCTTGGCCCCGGGAGAGAAGTGGTGTTTAGCCCTTTTGGTTTCCCTGCTCTGGTGATTGGTTTAAGCTCACTTGCCTTTGGCCCCAAAGGGGGCTGTTCTAGCAGCCCAGAATAGCCAGAGACTGCCGAAGCCCCGGCACAACCTTCCTGTCCGTGTTTACTGAGAGGCTTGTAGATAGCAAGTTACAGCAGCAAGGAATCGGAGAATACCTTCAATATGGGAATTTCCCAGATTGCCAGATTTACCAACTCTGTGGACCCCATTATTGGCCAGAGTTGCATAATCTGCTAGATTACCTGGACCCCTTTGAGGTTTTACAGTGCTTCTCTTCTTTGTGATGGCAAGTCATTCTCAAAGACATTTCGTACTGAGAAAAACTAAAAAAAATAAAGAAAAAAACCCCGAACTCTTAAAAAAAATTCTTCCTTTGCAGTTTACGCTGAATAATATTCCATGAGGCTCAAATTAACTGCGGTAATAAAATGTAGTTGATATTGAATTATATCTTACCAATTTGATGCATGTGGTAAGGATGACGGTTGCTTCAATCTTTACTGTACCAAAGATGTATAAATGTAAATTGTGTTTTCTGAACTGGAGCTCTCTTTAATGTTGACTTCTAGCTGTGTTGCAGCTAAACCCATGCCCAGATCCAAGACTGCAGACGCTCACACACAATTAATCTCACAGATTTATGAATGCCAGAGCATGGAGCAAAATGAAAACAACTGGAGGAATGTATAAGGGGAATAATTGGACTGTATCCAGATGTGCATGTGTAAAACATCACTGATTGACTCCTCCCCCATATCCTGTCTGAAGAAAGGAATTTTTTCAAAAATAAACTGGGGTTATTTGAAAGAAGTTGTGGTGTCTGAATGAAATCTAATAGGCAGGATTAGTGGTAATTAGGTGCATTCTTTAGTCCTTGGGTTTTTTGGTTTTGTTTTGGTTTTTTTTTTCAGCTCTGTTGGTATTGTTGAATTTAGCAGATTTGTTGCCAGTTTGTGTTACAGCTGGAGCTTTTGCTAAATGTATTTGAGCTGCAGGACAGAAGAGGAGAAATGCAAGGACTGTATGAGTGTGTGTTGTTCAGTGTAAATTTTATGAGTAGCGGCAGGCACTTCAAAGTTGTCTATCGGGATATTTTTGTAGTGAGGGCTGGTTAAGAGACTTTACCAAACTGGAGAAAAAATAAATGGCCCTTCCTCATGTCATATTTACAGATTGGAATAGCAATGAAAGGAACAGACGTGCTCTTAGTTTTGTTTTTATTATTTTTTTAAATCGCCAGCTTTCAGTCAAAAGGACTAGCGCAGTGTATGCAGTTAGGGCCAGCGTCTTTCCTTTCAGCCACAACTGTATACTGTCTGACAGAGCTACGACTACAACGGGGATGGGAAGAGAAGAACGGGGAAGGGAAGGAGAAAATCTAAACTGGAAAAAAGTCAACTTCTGCTTTACTGCTCTGTTGATTAAAAAAAAAAAGCCATCATTCCCATAGTTATTTTGATGCACTTTTAAGCTTTTTATGTTTTTCCTTTTCAATAAATTTCATTGCCCACCTTTAAATACTTGTGTGCTTTCTCAGCACAAACTTTTCCTAGACATTTTGTAACACTTATTTTTCTCCCCAAATGAAAATAGCAGGAACGCTGGCTGAGTTTCACAAAACACCCTCACAGGCTTGCTCTGCTGTCTTATGTTTACTTTGGTTCTATACCCAAATAGGTTGAGAAAAAAGAACTAAATAGTACTGAATCTTCTTAAAAGCTGCAATTGATACTTACTGTGGGGAAGACTCGTTCTGATTCTTTTTCTAGTCCTTGCTCACACAGCAGTGTCCCTGAAGCCAAGGACACTGAAAATAAGAAAGTTCTTTGGGGTTTGGACCACGAGACTCTAGCCACCTCCCTCCACAAAAGCCTTTATCACAGAAGCACTCGGTGCCGATTTCTTTTCATAAAATCTTGTTTTGGATTTCAACCTTTATTTTAGCCGTGCTTAAAATGGAGTTGAAGCGTTGTTACAGTTTGGCTTCTGTTAAATGGATGGGTTAGAACTTGGGCTTTCTGTGCCTCGAGTTAGACTTTTTATTTTTCTTCCTTTCTAATGGAAAAGGACATGCTAAACTCTCCAGGCAGGCTCATATTGTTGCCAGAGATGTAAAATTCTTGCACTTAAACGGAATGAACACAGAGGCATGATATTTTTTTACACCAGGTATAAAATTGCCAGACACAAATCTGATTTACCAGAATATGTTTTTGAACTTAGTGTCACAGTGTTTCCATTAGAATACAGTGAAAGATATTTTTGAGAAATAGAAATAGTTCTTGGATAAAGTGCTCTGGAGGTTCATCTGAAAATGCTTTATAGGTGGAAAGACTCTTTAAAAAAAAAAATTCAGAATTGCCACAGTTCTTCATGTTGATTCGCTGAAGTTGCAGCAGCTGTCGAGGTGAGATCGAGTTGCCGTGGCAACAGCACATATTGTATAACAGTACCATACTACCATCAAACCATTGAGGTGAGAAGTAGTTTAAAAGCGTTACTAAATTTTTATGATACGTCTGCTACGTTTTCAGCCTTGTGGTTGGTTGAGTTTACCCAGCTTAGCCTTCTTGGAGCCCGGAAAGCTCAGCTGCTGAATGCTGTTCGGTGAAGAAAGTGTGTGTGTGGGGGGAAAAATCCCTAATTTGTGTTGGTTTGTTTAAATGCTGAATTGAAGCTGTCTCTGTATGACTGTTCTTGTCAATTATATTTGTGCTCACAATGCAGACTTACTGCTCTATGTAAATATTTTTTTCTCTCCTTTATATACCATCTGTTACAAGCAAGAGTGACTTTTTTTTCTCACTGTTTGGAGTAATAAAAGCAGGAGATATTTAGAAAAATCTATTAAAACTTGGCAGAGGAAGCCCCAAAAAACATGAAACTGGCCTGGTTTTATAGTTGCATTACAAATTTGGTCAAAATCTCTAACACATTCAAATGGTGAGCTTTCTGTCTTTTGTGAAGACATTTAGGTACTGGGCTTTCTTTCCAATTTGCTTGCTTTCCAATCCTTTGTGTTTCCCACAGCTGTTTAATTTAATAGAATATATAATCACTTCCAACCACATTATACACAAGGGATATCTGTTTGTGTGCCCCACCCTCTGTATCGTATGTTCAGCTAGAGAACTTCAAATCTATTATTTTACCAGTCCAGTGGCCACCAAAAGATCCTTAAGGCTCTTTTCAGCATTTCTTTACTAACAAGCCTGTGTCTAGTGAAGTGATTGGTCATGTACATTTTTCACCTACCTCCACCATTATTTCACTACTTTTTGGTTAATTTTAACAAAGATTCAGATCACCTTGAGTCTTTTTTGGGCTGTGATATTTAGATGGCTTTAATGAGAAACCAGGCAAAAAACAGTGCTAGGTTAATTCATATTTTTAAACTTAAATCTGAAAACAAAACAAAACATGAACAAAAATATGGTATTAACTTTAAGCGGGGTGTCGGGGGAACAGCAAGAGGAGCAAGTGTTGTGAAAACCCTACAAATCGCAACCACCTGGTTAGAGCAGTGAGTCCCATGTAACTTAGAGAAGAACTGACTTCAGTTGTAATGTCCAAAAAACAAACCTATGAGATGCTGCCCAAAGCACTAGTTAATAATTATTGCTTACAGCTTGGAGCCAGCCCAGATTCTGCTGTGCTGTTGGATCCTCTTGTGGGTTCGTGCATACCACAGTGATTATTGAATGCTTTTTCAAGGTCCATTGTATGTCCTTGCTCGTGGGATTTGGTGCCTCTAGTGTTGAGCTGTGGAACTATTTAACAAAGCTGTGTCAACAACAGGTGTGGTGTGGGGTTCTAATGGTCTGTGTACGTTCAGTTGGTTTTAAGTGTGCCATCCAGATCTGAATGAAATGATTTCTTGTGCCTGGGAGTTGATCTAGCTATAGAATGTTTTGTAAAAGTTGTTTCTAGCATGCTTAAGAGTTGATGGAGTCACTGCTGCTGTTCTTAGAATCAGAGGGCATTCAAAAGGCATCTCTCCTGCTCAGCTGTATTTCTGGGGGCTGGCTTGCACGTCCAGTGTCCAGGCTGGTGAAGAGAGGCTGAAGGTGAGTGCTTGGGCACAGTTTGCTCAGCTGCCGCCCTTGGAGCAAGGGCAAGCTGGGTCGTGGCTGTGTCACATCACGCTGCTCATTGAGCAAACTTACAGCTGTTCTGGAACTGAGAACACTGTCATCACAGCTGCACAGGTACCTCTGCTGATTACCTTTATGGAAAGTCAGGGCTCATTAAGCTGGGTGCAGCCCCTTGGAGACAGGATTGTCCTACTTCCAGGTTTGTGCTCTGTGCCTTACTTAAGTGTTGCCCTGTGCAGGATGATACCACGCTGACCTAAATCAATTTGGCAGGGATTCTTGTGTTTTGTTCTGTAGTGTCCTTAACACAGGTGATTCAGTATTTCCTTTTCCAGTATTGGTCAGTCTAGCAAAGGATATTTGATGTTTGTGCATTTTGAAGACTAGGATGAAGAAACTGAAGCAATAGTGAAGAGGGAGGAATCTTTCCTTAAAGTAGGATTTAAAGCCTACTAAACTATTTAGCCCCAGCACTACTTTGTTCCTAGCAGATGCAATTTTTTTGTGTAGCTGCACGGCTTGACTCCTCATACTTAATTTAAGTGAGGCTTCATGGAGGCAAGTCTTAAAAAACACTTATCAGTTTGTAAATAATCCTCCTGTTCCTAACATGATATGGTTTTGCAGCCTTTGAAATACAGTCTAGCTACAACATCAGAGGAAAGAGCATGTTCCTGGAAGACTGCCAGATGACCTCCAAGCTTTTAGTTAGGGTGACAAAGATTGTTAGCTCTTGAGGCAAGAAATACTGGAAGTATTTTTACAGTGCCATTTCAAAATATTCTCTAGATGCTCCCGCAGTGCAAGTGATGATAATGGTCCTGTTGCTAGTCTTGAGTTTAGCAGTAGATTGACAATATCTGCATTTCTCAGACCTGCCTACCTTCTTCTGCTTGCATTGCATCATAGACGCTCACATTTGAATGTGTATTTTTGCTAGTAATTGGAATATGACTGAGTTCTACTGAGCTATCTCTCTTTATTAACCACAAGTAACAGACCTAATAACTATAGCATTTTTTTGGCTGAAACATTTTGTTAATTGCTTATTTGATTTGCTTGGGTGAGTGAGCTTGCCTGTTAAATCTTCCAGTAGTTTTAAAGAATAGCTTGACTTTTTGAAGCTATTTTCTATTAGCTGAAGCAACCAAATTATTTTTTTGGCAGTCAGAGCACAGCATATGTACCAGAGCAAAAACTATTAGGAAGGGGATCAGAAAACTGATTAGTACATCAGGCTCTTAGTTGACATGAAGGTTTCTGTGTTCTGCAAAGGAGAAGGTGTTTGTTGACAGTTTGTGGTTTTTTGTTTGTTTGTTTTTTCCTGTACAGCTTTGAAGGCAGTGTTATCCTGGGCTACAGAGAAAAGGCATCACTATTTTTGATTTGTTGATAACCTGCCAGTGGGGAATTGTATTGTAGATGCATTCCTTTGTTCCTCTTTTCCATTCGTTTGGGTTTTATCTTACTCATAGGTCAGATCCATAAATAAATGATATTTGAATTAATTCTGTCTCTTTGTGATGGCAAATGAGAGAGGCTGATATTTGAAGACAATAATTTTGTAAGAACTAGCATAATATAAAACTTTATTTTGCATTAATCTCCTGTCTCTGCCAGTACTGAGGGTGCAGACCACCATCCACCTGTGCAGTAGAGTTGTTGAATCATCTACTAGCGCACTTTTATTTCAAATTTTGCTGTCTATCTGTATATGTGGTCATCATCACCGTTGGAGTCAACATCCTCTCTCCTCGAGGAAGTGAATGTATACCAGGTACAATCCATAGCTTGGTGAGTTTTGTTGTGATGGTCACCTTGGCTTATCTAATTGGAGTAGGATGAGAATATTCCTGAAGTCTCATGTCTCTGAAACTTGATTCCATTTTCAGCAGGAATAGCAGTTATGCTCCAGCTGTCCCCACTGAAGCTCCCATAGGTTCACGTAAGAAAAGCCAGACAGGTAGTGAGCACACGCTCTGGGAGCACTGGTCTGATATCTCCTTAGAACACGTGTGTGGTGAAGCATTGTGTGCGCCCTGTGGATGGAGGCTGGTACGGGCACCTGTGCAGTGTGTCTGCAAGAGCATTGACCAGGCTACCTGGCTTCTGGGAATCCTGAATAAGTGACCATGGCCCGTCTTTTCCAGTTAGGAAAGGTTTCCGTGGAGATGAGTATTTCCAGGGAAGTGTTTTCATATGGTATCTTAGCTGGAACACACCTATTTTACTGATTGCTAGAATGTGGGGCCTCAACAAAATTAACAGCCAAAACAGGTATAGAAAGAAATCATTTAAGTATGGGCTGGTGTATGCTTGTGTTCTGTTCAAGTGAAATTTGCAACTTAGCCATCCATGGAGTCATTTAACAAGCCAGAGAGGCTAGAGATGGTATGAGGGTGGTAAAAAGCTTCGGTGTAAGAGATGACAATGACTCCAGTCTGAAAACAAGGATTGCACAAATAGGAATGTTCTTGTTTGATTTAATAGTGTGGGAGTAATCACTGCAGATGAGACAGGTTACAGGACTGGGCACAGCATCTCTTCTGTTATTTGTTTTTATATAATTTCTAGTCATTCCTTGGCTATTGATAAAGGTCATCAAAACAGACTATAACCATCAGTGTGAGTAGCTTTTATGTCATAATATCATCTTTCACAAGACATATCCCATGTTTCTAAGCATATCTTAATGTGCTATATGTTTAAATTTTTTTTCCTTTTGGTTTCCCACTTTTACACTTTAATTTTATGACCTGACTAACAGGTGAGAAGTAAAGTCTGGGTAGTGGTTTCAACATTTTGCGAGAAAGAAAAGTCTTGTAAATAAAATATAGGATGAAAAGTTAAAGGCTATGATTCAGTTCCTGTTTCTACTGTGTATCTTGTTGTTAAGTTCACTGTGAGGAGATGCTGTCAGTGTGAAATCAGACTTCAGTCTGAAGTTTTGTTATCTGTTTTGTTATCTGCTACATCTGTAGATGTAAACAGAATTATCATAACGAAAAAGCTAAGAAAAAAAAAGCTCTGCTTTTGACATTGTGTATTTGACAGCATTTTGAAAAGTAGCAATTCTTGTCCTGAATCAGATTAGTGTGTTTGTGAAAGCAGCAAATGCCAGATGCTAAAAAGGAACTAAATCCAATGGACTACTACAGTCCCCACAGCAGATGGTTGGGCAGCATTTGGCTGTCTGGCTTTATGAAAATATATTTTCCTTGCATGGGTTCCTTTTTGATTTTCTAATGCAGTTAGGGGTGTCTGTAGGAATGGATTCCTGGAGTCACACTGAATTCTTGGTCTCAAGGATGCTTGGCATCAGTGGAGGTCATAGATTAAGTATGTGCTTTGTTTAAAGAAACTTCTGTTTATCAGCTTTCACAGAGGAAATGTAAAAGTCAGTCATTTGTTTAATTTCATCTTCTGTTTATGTTGGAGAAAAAAATATTCACAAACATAGAAAATTAGTTTTAAAGCTACAGAATGGCAGTTGGGTGCTTAGATGAACAGGTAGAACCTTACGCTACTGAATACAGTATTGTTTTTGTTTTAAATGAAAACATCAAATTCATGTGTCTCTGATTGCAAACTCACCCATAAAATATTGTGCATATTCCTTTTAAGATTTCAGTTTAATAATTAATATTTATAGAGAGGGCTTATGAAATGCATAAAGGCAAGACATAAATGTTGCTTAGGCATTTAAATACCAGTGCACAACAATGGGTTAAAAATACTGCACATTTTTTGTAATGTTAGAAGCCCCGATGGGTGGAGTACAGCAATGGGCGTTTTAGTGTAAATGGGTTTACTAACCCTTTGCTGTAGAGCTGAAATACAAAAGATTGAAGTAACAGCCAGCAAGAAAGTGGATTCTCGGGAAGCTTTGTGTAATGAAGCCTGGTTAAAACCATTTCTGTGCAAAAGAGAGTTAGTGTTTTCTGCTGCAGGAGGAGCAAGGACTTTGTTTTCTAGCTTTTTCTTGTAAATACTGTAGGAAAAGCATTGCAAGAACAGCTTTAAAGAGTTAGGAAAGCTCGTTAGCAACCAGCTGCCAGAATATCTGTTCCTGTGTATTCTACCCAAGTTAGAATAATCAAATTAAAATAAGATGATTTTTACATTTGGTTTTGAATCTGGAAATAAGTTGGTACAGACAGAGATTCACTGGACAGTTTAATTGCTGTAATAAATTTACAGTAAACCTCGTGGAAATATTTTCTTTTTTCACTATGAAGACGGGTACATCCTTACATAAAGAGAAGCCTGCTTCCTCCTTCATCTCATTGTTGACAACTACAAATTTTCAGTTAATTTTTGTAATGGATAACTACTTATAAGAAATTCCATCCTATGAAAAACTATGGAAAGTGTAGGCATCCACAGTAAGGTCAGTAAGCTGTGCTGCTAACAACAGAAACTCCAGGAAGAAATGCCTTTTTATTAAGCTTTTCAAAAATAGCCTCTGAATATTGCACACGGGTGCTTTGTGGAAGGGCATTCCACACTGTGGGAGCAGAACAAGTGCCTTTAGGCATCTGAGGTCAAAACGTGAACAAGGACTTAAGACATTTGTGGTTGTGTTCCTCCCTGCTTATGAAAAAATTATCTCAACAGTTTAGGGATAGTTATATAGCAAGCTTAATTTGGCAATAACCAACACTTTGTTGGCACAAGTTACATGAAACTTAGAAGTTTAAGTTCTCTGATATTTTCATAATGACCTTCTTTGCTGTGTACAGTGCATATGTGCCTATAGCCTTCATGTAAGACACGTGAAGTGATGCTTTTCTGCAAATTATTTGGCACTGAGATGATAGACCAACACCCTACCATACCAAATGGAAAAGATGACTGGCTGCTCCTGGGCTAGGCTGGGACCCTGCCAGGAGGGGACACAGGAAGGTGTGGTGCATTATTTCCCAGAGTCTTGACTGCTTTGTTTTTGGAGCAGATGTTGATCTCTTCCCTGAAAGATGAAGGTGCCTCTGTGGTTTGAGTGTCCTGCTCAGCTGTACTTGCCATTGTGTGGTGGAAAGCAGATCCCCCTCTTCTCTGGGTTTGGTTTGTACTGGCAGCTTGTTCTGTAGATGGGGAATTCTCATGCTGGCTAAGCATGGGGTGCTGTTGCCTTTCAGCCCCTCACTGATGAGTGGTGGCACCATTCCTAGTGAATTGAGCTCTTTAGTCCCATTGTTAGAGCCCCTGTCTCACACCTCTGCCTTAAGCATCTCTGCCAAGCTGCATCTAACACACCACTCTGAGCACCCTCCTGGGGAGCTGGGACTTGAAAAAGCAGCTCTGGAGACAGGGAGCTAGCGGATGCAGGCCTAGAGTATACAAAATAGCCTGCACTGGGGTAGAGCAGAGAGGAAAAGAGAATGTGCTTAAAATAGAAACACATTTGGGAATCTCTGAGGCTGTTTTTCTGAGGAAAATTGCATGTCATCTCATACAGCAAAGTTGCTAGCTGCAGTGTAAATAGCAGAATAAGAGTAGGGCTTAGTTCCAAGGGACTCTTGTGCTTTTTAAGTCAGGTTTTATTTTCTGTTCACTCTGTATAACTTAGATAAGAGGTTTACACACATCAGTTGCAGAGTTTTTACTCTTAAGACTTTAACCTTTTGATTCAAAACTGAGGCACTTGTGAGAACTGAAAGAAGGGGTGCTGGTGGGGTTATGGAACTTAGCAGTTTGTACTAGCACATCATTTTCTTTAACTTTTTTTTCTTTTTCCTAATATCTAACCATGGTCACTTTTACTACTTCTTAGGCTTTTTAGTGAAGAATAATGTGAAAGAAGGTTTGAATACTGGACCTTTCTCAGCTTAGGTTTCCTCCTCAACCAAGCAGTGGGGCAGCTTTTTCCATCGTTTAAAATACCCTATTAACACAAGTCCTGTACCGTGAACCCTGAAAGTCCCTGTGTCGGTGATATACATGTTCTTTGTTCCATAGTTGCCTCCAAGAAGGTTCAAAACCTATCTTTCCCTGTTTGGTGTCAATCCCACACCAATGCATCTGCTTTTGATATGAAAGATGACGCTTTTCCAATTATTTTCTGTCTGACTTCCTGGAGAAGAACATAAAGATATGTCAGTTTTCCAGATTATGTGAATTATCCCACTGGGTCTCAATTAAGTAATAATTTTGGTTCTGTATTGAAACATTATAGCTTCTCTGGTTTGTGTGTGCCGTTAGTAAGTCAATCCACAGACATTTTAGATACCTGTGCAGCAGTTTATTCCATAACACTTTCTTAACCTTGCTCCCACCTCTGCAGCCTCTTGTCCAGGTCACTGTGTGTTACACATATTGGTAGGTCTTTCTGCATTCTCATTTTAATCTTTGAGATACTCTGCTTTAAAGTTCTCCTCAAGAGCTTATTCTTCCCCACACCCTCACCTCCCCTTTAGAATATGTATAGGGAACAAGTGTTGTGATTCTGTAATTAACAGGTTTTGTTTGGTTGGTTTTTTCTTTTTAAGCAATGCTGTGGTTGTGTGTGAGGGCAGTGAGGATTTTCTCAGGCTGCAGAGTAAGTTGAGAACTTGCAGCCTAATTCAAATTAATTAGAAGTGTGTTCTTATGAAACTCAGCACCTGACATCAGTCAATTTTTGTGCTAAATGATTCTAATACTGAATAATTAAGAGCTTTTTTTCTGTGGTGTTTAAGCTCAGAGAATTTAGAATCCAATGGTAATTATTTTAGATTAAGGGGCATACACATGTTGTTATGTATAAGATTTTCCTCCTTTTCAGTGAGCATAAGAAAAACTCCATGATGTGCTTCTCTTTGAGATGATTTTGTG
The DNA here is from genome assembly GCF_964273445.1 of Streptopelia decaocto. NCBI lineage: Eukaryota > Metazoa > Chordata > Aves > Columbiformes > Columbidae > Streptopelia > Streptopelia decaocto. Next base: position 15,917,843 of record NC_138659.1, read on the forward strand.
TCCTAGTGTTCTGAAAGGGTCTGGGGTTTTGTTTATGCTTGCTTAAAATGTTGGACGCTGCTGTGTTCGCATCTTCACTTACCTTGAAGAAGGGAGATAGTGTCTCTTTTCGAAGACTGCAACATACCGTTTCAGTCCCTTTAATGGTGACCTATTCTGCGAAAGGTCCTTAGAAGTAGTGGTCTCTGTCCTCATGCAATCTGTGGCCAAAGCCTTTGCGTTTCAGTAGTTCCTGTCTTTAAAAACACTTCTTACACCAAATGTCCTCAGCAGGAGATACCAGGTGAATGGGAAACTGGAAGTGAGTGCAAGAAATGCCAAAGGAATTGGGGTTCACCTGTAAAGGGTCTGTGCAGCTGCCAAATGAATTTGATTTTTTAAATCTTAGCTTTGTTTTCTTAGACTAAAGGGTATTTTTCCCCTGTCTGAATTAGGTTTTCCCTCTCCCCGTTTCTAAAGTGCAGTTTCAGGGCAGACTGAAATGTATTTGAGGTATTCTGTTTCCATTAAGGAATGTGAATGTCTTTTAACTGTACATTTTCCAAGCTTATAATATTTGGGTTTGGTAGGGTTGGGTGGTTGGTGGGTTTTTTTGAGTAATGGCAATAGTCCTGTAATGTATTTTATTCAAATATACATGCATTTAGCCTTGTCTTTTGCCATGTATTTTTTTTTCTGGGAATTACTAGTAATTATATAGTTTGGTAATGTGCTAGTATAAAACCCTCATTATTTCAAACTATTTCAGTGTAATATATTATTAGACATTTAAAACAAATCTAAACTGTTAGAAAATCTAGTTTTCATAACCTTGAGAATATTCTCAAAGGAGAACAGAATGTTATTTCAGCAAAATGAATCAATTGAGAAAATAATTAAGATATACTTTCAGTTTGGGTAATGTAAATGTAAAAAAATGGATTACAGAAGAATTGCTGAATACGGTATTTGAATTTCTTTTAGGCAGACTTGTAATATTTTTAATTAATATTTCAATATTTTTGAGGCTTTTGGAGGGCAGAAGGGGAAGTAGCTGAAATGTTTTCTTTGTTTTGCATTGTATTTCAGAAATTTTGTTGCATGGAGAACTTTGCAATAAGCTGTCCTTCCTGATTTGTATGTTTGAGTCTCTTGATAACAAAATGAGTGGAAAAAATGTTTGTCTAAATTGTTCCTTATTACTTTGGAATATGTGAAAAGATTATATCTGTTGATATTAGGAACGACTGTGAATGAAATTGGCTCATTTACTACTAATGAGATTTATGAATGGTTTACACCAGTAAGGCGTAGTTGTATGAATTCAGGTTTTTTGATCAATGCTAGAATTAATTTATATGTGGAAAATGATAAACTTGGGAGATTTAGTACTTGATACTATGTGTCAGTAATATAGAGTCTTTACTGAAATGTGAGTTTGTGCCTGTATTTTTAAGTTAGTTATCTTCTTTTTACTTGGATTTTTGTTGTCATTGTGCTGTTTTCATGTAGAAGCAATCCCAATATGTCAGTGTTAGAAAACAGTTGTAATACATTTTTTCCAGCAGCAGTTCCTTGCTGGTTGCAGTATCTGTGAAAGCTAATGACATTAAGGAGTAATGGAGTATATCTTTCAAAGCGCAAGTAAGGAGTAATAGGAGCATTTTGACATAGTGTTTTAAGAAAGAAAAAAATATCATGGAATTTGGTTTCCTGCCCAGAACTTTGACTGACTGTCTGGGAATTCAGTGCCGTATGTCAATGTTATGTAGAATTAGTGTACGTACTTTGAAGTGATCCTTCACAAATACAACAGTGTCCTGCAAGTTTAAGGCCAGTGTATTGGTAGTCTACAGTATTTCGAGTCAGCATTAATGAAGACGTATATTCGTGAGGAAGTGCTACATTTCCTAGTTTTTCACTTCCAGAGAAGCATAGGTGTTATCTTTCTCATCTGTAGTAGAACTGTATACTATAAAAATTCAATGTTTTTGCAGGCACGTTTCAATTTTGAGATTTCAATATGCCTTTTTTTTGGTCTTTTCTGTGTTTGCAACAATGTCATTACCTCTTGCATTGTCATCGGTTATAGTTCTGAAACTCCTGGAGACTTTCTCAGACTTTATACCTTTCATAGGTTCTTTGAAACAGCTGAGGTTAAGCATGTATAGACAACTCTTCCAGAGCTAGAACTGACATATTGTTTATTGACTCTTTAAAATCTTATTTTCATAATACCACTTCACCAATAGCTGTCCAAGCTGCATGCTGCAGATTTTTAGACCATGATGAAGATAGTTGTGTTCTTACAGCTATTTTGATCTTTTTCTTTTTTTTTTCTTAGGAAAGAGCTCCTTCCCTAATTGTGTTCTTGGGGAGTCCAACTGACAATATCTTAACAGAGGTGATTAAGTGAATGCAGGTGTTTGTCATCTTAACACAACTTCTGGTCTACACAATGGTATATTCAATTTCTATTTTCCTCCCTAAGCAAACAGCGTGGAATAAAAGTGGGTGTAAGGTATGAATCAGAATAATACTTGATTGCAGGAATCCAGGTGAGAATGGGAATTCTTAAATATGATGTTATTTTACACAGAGGAGAAATAACATTTTAAAATGTCATAGCAAGAAAAGACAAGGTAGAGAAGATAGAGAGAAAAGTAGAAAAACAATTAAAAATATTTTAAAATTATTAATAAGGATTAGTAGGGATTTTGCTATCACAAAATAACATAACTCCAAGATTCTTAATCTGACATTTGCTGAAGAGCTCATCCACCATGCAGAAGCAAGGGAAATGCCTCCTTATCTCAAGTGCTGATACTTTTGAGAGATACTCTCATTGCCTGCTTTTTGTGCTCATTGCTCACAACAATGATGATGGAGTCTCTGGCAGACTCAGCCTTTGTGGCTGCTTTGGTGGAAATAAATCTGGCAGCCAGAAGCATCCCAGATGTGGTCTCCTGCCTTCAGCACCCCACTTCCCTCGACTGCCCCTCTCTTGGCACAGTGGCAGTCCTGCTTTGTTCCGAGGTCTCGGTGGCGGCACTGCATGATCTGTCTCTTAGCAGAAGCCTCTGCCTCTGATGTAGTGAAACTAATACCACGTGACTGAAGATTTGCTCTAAGTTTTTGCTAGCAGAGTGTTTCACTAGCCTGTTCCTTAGCTGCACGCTCCGCTCTAGCAGACTGCAAAACATAGCGTTGGGTAATCTGTTGCTGGACATGAGCATTGTCTGCCCTTGGCCTGCAGGAGATCTGTCCTTCCGCACCACGTCTTTGACAGTCTCCAAGACTTTGGTGTGTGGGTATTGTCCTGTTGCTCAGAGTCAGCAAGGACACGAAGGTGGGAATGTATGGAACTGACATAGGTGATATCTCAAAAAATGAATCAAGTTCTGCCATCACACTGAAGGGCAGTGATGACACTTGAACTGCTGTGGTTATTTCTGTTTGAGGATGTCTCTTCCCTTCCAGAGGTGTTGCTCTGAGCTTCCCCAGGCTGTGGTACCTCCTGCTGTCATCTGAGTTCACCATCTGCTATGGTATTTAAAGGGAGCATGAGGCCAAGGCAGTAGAATTTGTCCCTCCATACTGGCTGTGTGTTGTTAAGGTGTGCTGTAAGCTTGATGTACTTGTCCCTTAGGTCGATGCTGGAACAGAACCTCTGTTTTCTGTACACTGACGCAAATGCACAGCTGAACGGCACAATCAAAATAGCTAGCAACATGTCCAATGTCCTTCATGGTACAGGCATTCGCATGTGAAAAAACAACATAGCATTATCAGGAACGATCTGATCTGCAGAATGAACACTAACCTGTTTGGCAGCTCTCCTACATGCACTTCCCTCCAAACATACACCTAGCGGTAGGAGTCAGTAGTAGACTAACACTGCCCTGGCACCTTGCAGTCACTTTTTTCAATGACAGTAGCTTTAAAGAGTGCTTTAATGATGCGTCTTTTGCTGCTGTCCTCTAGCTCTTGATTGTTCTTAAAGCTAATAGTTTCTTGATGTCTTGGATGTTCTCCTAACCTTTTTTTTTTCCCACCTTCCTATGTCCACGTTTGTCAGGTTCCTTTTTCCAAGTTCAGTTATTGTTCAGGGTTTGCTGTGGTAAAGTCTACAATCCCCACGCGCATTCAAGTACCTGCTGGGGCAGATGATGTATTTTGAGAAGCAACTTCTGTCTTGAGAGGGTTACAGTCTAGAGACAACTTGAGGTCAGTTTGAGGAACAGCTTTGGCTGTGAGCTTCAGGAGTCTGCCAGTCTGGGACAGTTTAATGGAAACAATCATCCTGATGGATGTGTCTCTAAGGAGGCTTCAATCTAGTAGCTATTAATTTCTAAGGGCAGAGGGTTGCAGGTTTTCGTGCACATCACCGTAATTATTTTAGGACATCTTTTGTCAAATTCTGAGGCTCGTTTCAAAACCCACTCCCTTGAAGATGTGATGACATATGTCACTTAGCATTTGAAGGTAATGTTCTTGATATCAAGTAGAAACAGGGCTTGATCATTATGGTGACTTCAATTTTCTTTGTTTATTTAGTATAGGAACATCTCCAGGGCTACTTATTTTACAAAAAAACAGAGGTCTTTCTACAATAGAATAAGCAAGTGGTTTTCTCACTCTTTTGTTATAATTCAACAGTTTTTCCTTGATGAAATGAAGAAGCCGGAGTATATTAATACATATTATGTAGAGCAAGGAATGAGATATCTTCAGACAGTTGTCTCAGAAGTTAAGGTTTTCCATGATCCGAGTATCTTGGCTTGCTTAAAAACAAAAAAAAAGGGCAAAAAAGCTGAAATGGTACCTTTTAATAAATGCTGCCACAAAAAAAAAATAAAGGAGGGGTGGTGGGGGAGAAATCTTGACACCAGCAGCTCTGTCATAGCAGAGTATCTCTCGGATGTCTGGAAAAAGTCTTATACTTCTGGGATGCTTTCCAAAATATTTTCAGTGACCATTGCCACAGGCGTGAACTTCTTAATGCATTTTGCAGTAATCTCCACCACAGTGAAACTGATTGCTGTCTGAAAGCTTTTAATGATAACAAGCAAGTAGGGCAGCAGAAATGCCATGAGCTCATTTGTGTGTGTGTATTCTGTGGATCTTTGGGAGTCTTGCAGAGACAGATGTGCCGCCTCAGGAAAATCCTGCTTAACTTTTTTTTACATAATTATGTAATTACATATTTATCATTTTGATTTTAGTAACAAGGAATTTCTTCTTTCACGCACACACGTGCACACACGTGCACACATATCATCTAGAAATACAATCTTTTTCCAGATACTTCAGTTCGTACTGAAAGAAAAATATCTGGTGGCTTCCTGAGTTTCATATTTTCTAGGATTCATTTTATAGAAACGGAAACGCATTCAAAAGCTAGAAGCATTTTAAGAAATAGATTTCCAGCAGAAAAGAAAGGGAACTGTAGCAAAGGTGTGTCATCTTCATATACCTACCAGGCAATTTTGGGAGGCTTATAAATGTGCAAGTTAAGGGAGTCCAGGAAGCTGAAAATACAGTTAAACTTAAGGGTTTTCTTTCAATCTTAACTAAGCATTCCTAATGTAAGAGGTCATTAGAACTGGAGAGGTTCATCCACCCAGACCGTCACCTCCTTAGGACTGAAATCTGGGCTGCACTCCTATTCAAAGTGAATAGGTCTCAGGAGTTAATGTTTTTCCTTTTAAAAAAATAAAAGAGAATCCCACTGTCAATGGGGGTGGGGGGGGAGATGCACACACACATATATATGTAAAAAGCAAAATTGTAAACCGTATGGATGGAAATCTGCACCAACCTGAAAAGTCAGATCCCCAGTCACTGTCACTCTGCACCCTCTGCCAGCACAGACATGTTGCACCGAAGCCCTTCATCTGCACTATTGCTCCCACAAACCAATGTGATTTTTGGCTGATCTGCAGTAGGTGAAGAGTGAAAAATAAAAACTTAAGCACCAGTAGAGAAAAACAAGCTGTCATAAGGAGGCTTCACATTACAAGGGAAAAAAAGGTCAAAGGATACTTTTTTTTGGTCCCCCCCTACCTTCAGAGCAGCCACTAGAAGCATCCAGCAGAATTTTTCCAGACTGTCAACTGGTTCATCAGTTGGGGCTTTCTCTCAGTTTTAAATGCCAGCACCACTTCAGTTCAGAGGAATTGCTGGCTTCTTTCCCAGACAAGATTTCCCAAATTCAAAATGACCTTTCAAGATCCTTAACTAATAGGAACTAAACAGAGATTTCCTCTTCATCAGAGTCTTTCTCAGATTGATCCTTTTACTGACAGCTCATCCCCACAGCACAAACCAGTGAAATACCAGCCCTTCCACCTGTGCAAATAAACACCTCTTTTGGAGAGGGGTAATCTTAAATCATGTTGTATTTATTCTGTATTCCAGAAACTATTACCCTTCTGTTGGATGCATTGATAATGTTAAGAGACATGGAGTACTGGTGAAATAACTCTGGTGTGGGTGTGGGGTTTGTTTTTGATCCATCCATCCATCCATCCGGGGTCTGTACCAATACAATGGGATGCTTGCTCAGCCACCCGTCATTATTGGAGAATGACGGGAAAGTTGTTTATCTGGGTACCATGATGTGGGGAGATCCTATATTGACATCCTTCTGTGAAGTCTTGAAATGTAGCAGGATAGTAAACTCCTTTCAAGAAAGGTAACAGTGACCATTTCTTAAAAGGATGAAGTATTTCAAATATGGAGTTGTGAAGTCGTGTGGCTCTATTCCTAAAGAAGTTTGGGCAGAAGGAAAGTGCAGAAACAAATATAATACTTGTTCTTATGAGAGAAAAACACTGTGGGAAATGAGTAACACTGTAAAATGAAAGACAAGACTAAACTAACGCCCCTGATTTTTTTTTAACAATGTGTTGTGGGGAAAGGTACCAAAAGATTGGGAAAAACAAGCAGATGTGTAAAGAAAAGTTTAGGAAAGATTGCCTTAAAATTAAAAAAAAAAAGTGTTGTGAATGCTTATAATTGCTTGGAAAAGAGATTACAAATGTAAAATGTAGAAAGTTACTAGCTCAAACCTGAAATAGTTTGATTCTGTTGTCAGATCTCCCTTTTCGAGCTGCAGTTTCAGGTTTGGCATTATCAGGACTGGTATTTCTGGCTTTGATTTGTATAAGGAACTCATTTTCTCTGTCATGGCAGAAGGTAAAATCTTGTAACGCTGAGGGGATACAAGATTTGGTATTTGTGGTCTTTGCTGTGTGCGCCTGTCTTCTGCCTTATCACCCTCAGCTGTTGTCACCATTTTGTATTGAGATTTTCAATTTGGAGGTCAGATTTAATTCTCTAGCATTTTATTAGAATTGTTTCTTTTAGACATTGCATAATGGTTCTTCTGTGTCATTGTCAATATTTAATTATATAAATAGGCCTATACAGTGACAGTTCTCTAATATGTAATACTGGATTATTCTTGTCAATATAGATACGTGTAATAAAACTGCTCTCTAGGTAATGTGCCATCTGTCGTGGTGTAGCACAGCTACATGGTGCGAGCCAAGCAGGAAGGGGAATGGTGGTGCATCGTGGAGGGGTCCCAGGGAGTGAGATGATCAAACTGGTTTTTATTTTCTGGCTAAAGTTTTTGTCTGAAAACTTTCCCTTGAGCATGTAGGGAATCACTTGAACGTACGAGAGTGCTTCTTGATGCCCGTGTGACTGCCTTTAGTGAAGAACCAGAGTCTATGGAGGTTTGAATCTGGTTTCACTGGTCAAAGAAAAGAAACTCTTGGAAAGTGCTTGGCTTCAATGCTTTATCATCAACATCTAAAACCATGTAGGAGTTGATAGTAAAAGACTGGAGGGAGAGATGCAGAGGTAGAAGAAATATGGCCTTGTCATCTGCAATTTATTAAGTATTCTTTTGCTATACTTTTCATTAAAATGTTAGCATGTTTATGTACGCATTGTTTTTCTGTTAAAGCAGCTCCTTCTTCATTTTGTAGACAGTTTAGAATTATGTTTTATACAGCTGTACCCAGGAGCATGTTCAGGCCTGAATCTCATATTGCTAAGTTGTCTGTAATAAAATAACTTTCCTTGTTTTTCTTGAAAAGTTTGCAGTACTAGAAAAGTATCTCATGCTTCATTTTTCAGAGTGTGCTTTAAAGCCAAGTGTGGTAAAGCAGAGACCATTGTGAAGCTGATGTGTGGCTTTCTAAACTGCAAGAGAATATTAAACTGAAGTAGAAACACAGTAAAATGCTCTTGGATATATTTAAAGTTAGAATATGTTTAACTCTTCGATATCAATTTAAATACTATTAAAGTTGCTGTGAGGCATCTTAATAGTTTGCATTGTCATCAGATGCCCTAGAGTAGGCTATTCTGCACTGGCAGTGAGAGCAGCTCCTAGGTGTAAACACATCTGAGCCTTTCCTTTTCAGGAGTAAACAGACATAATTTCAGCCCACCACCAGCATTTCCTTATGCTTCTTATTTTTTTCTTCTTCTTCCTTTAACATGGATTGCTCTGGCTCAGCGGGTTCACAGGTTTGTGCCAGCTCCTCTCTGTAAAATGGGGGTAGGAATCCAGCCATCTGTAAGAGTGTAGTACTGTAGAACATCTTCATTTTGGTATTATTTTCTGCCTCTGCTGCTAAACTGCTTTGCCAAGTAGCTGCTTGGCTTTGGTGTTCCACCTACACATTTTAGCACCCTGATTGCAGGATACCTTTGTCACACACAACCATCACTAGCTGCTCACAAAATTTTAAAAAAAAGGTCTCGTACAGTGCCTGTGAGTCAGGTAAGTATCAGGCCTGAGTTACTGACATGGAAACAACTACAGAGAGTAGTACAGTGCTGGTCTGGAAATCTGGTTCAGAGGCAGCAGTGTCAGCCTTGTTATCTGCTGTTCTCGAGCTTTAATTCAAAGCTGTCCTTCCTCAGTATATGATTTTAAAGTAGATCGCTCTTTTGCCTCATTAATGCCTAATACTTGTTCATACCTGAACCTAATGGTAGAGGTGTTTCATAGATACCTATGTTTGCTATCAGTGTGCAGTAATTACTCTTGAGAGTTGTACTTTCAGCACAAGTGATGCACAGAATGAATCCTGCTGTAAACCAGCCTTTGTTCTAACTTCCCAGCGTAGCCTGCACTTCCAGTTGGGAGCTTGATTTCTGTGGTCTTGTGGTCCCCACAGTTGGCATTGAGAGGGTTTAGTTGGTGTCATGAAGTGCCTGTTGGAAATTGGTGGTGTAAAAAGCATTACAAAGTGGTGAGCAAACCATCTCAGTTCCCTGTGACATAACTGAAAGTGCCATTAGGTCAATGGTCAGGCTCAGATCTGCTTTTCAGTGTCTGAGCATCATATATTTAAATTGTTCTGCATGAATTTTGCTTCTATTCCTTGGGATACAAAATGAGGAGTGGAGTTTGCTCTGCATGCTGCTGTTCTGCAATAGCCATCCTGAAGTGACAAATAAAAATGAGAATTGTCTTTGATATCTGGAAGAAGATGAAGTAATTTAGCAATCTCTTTTATTTGAAGCAAAGGAATTATGTTCCCCTTATAATCCAGTTAGCTGACATTGTGTCTAAGATTTCTTCTGCTGTTGTTCTGATGGAGCCTATAGCGTCCCAACAGCAGAGAATGATTTCTGCCCCTGGCTGCAAATGAAGTTCATTAGCTTGGAAGTGCTGACTGAGACCTAGCTAGTCAGGGGGAGCTGCCGTTGTATTTTTTGCATCCCTTGTGCCATTTTGGACTTCAGCAGTATTTATTTTTAGTACATTTAAACACTGTAGAAGGGGCAGTTGTAATATGGCATATTTACATCATACTGTCAGTTCCTGGCAGCGTACTTGCCTGTCAGAGAACAGAATTACTCCATTAAGGTTGTGAGTGCTACTTATGCCCAGGAGTGGTGAAACATCGTCTCAGGGGTGGGAAGACCTCCCCAGGCTAGCAGATTGGTTTGTTTTTCTAAGATGCATTATGGGTTGTTTTTCTCCATGTCACAGAAGCAGGAATGGGCCATGCTAGCTCCCACTCTTTCCGTCTTCTCCTTTGCTCCGTGTAGGAAAAAGAGAGGCAAAGTCTCTACATGAGATCAGCATGTGCTGATTTTTCCCCTCATGTCACGCTTCAGTTCTCTGCCCCATTATAAAAATAAAAATCTATAAATAAAAAAGAACAAATGCTGAGGGGGACAAACTGGACCCGCAGTTATGTGCATGTTGTCACTCGTAGAAGTGTGCCTAGCCCCATTCCTCCCAGGCTTCGTACATTCCCTCTTTCTTGTGCTGTGGGCCTCTCGGGGTGGGAAACATGCACAGATAGTCCTGGCTGGAGCTTTTTTTGCCTCACCATAACATAATATTAATTGCGCTGAGGCTGAAATGATGTTGGGCTCATCTGCTGTCGAATTAGCTCATGCTCCATTTATGTATATTTTTTTCTCTTTGTTTAAAAAAAACCAAACCAAAACAAACAAAAAAACAAAACAAAAAAAAGGTTGCTATGCATTTTGTTGCCACACTTTAATGTCACAGGAATACCTTTCTCCTGGAATTAAGCAGTATTTAGGTCTGATCTCTCAAATGTGACATACCGTCTCTGTTAGCTTCAATCATAGGCACCCTATGATTTGCCTTTCTCGGAAACTGCTCTGTCTCAGCATGTGGGTAGGAGGCCGTGTAAATAAATACCAACCACTTCTTAGCCTTCAGTAGGCATTTCCTTTTTCCTGGTGGCTACAGAAGAAACACTTTCTCACAGTTTGGCATCAAACATTTATAAAACTTTCCTGCTTGTGGAAATTTTGTTTAGACAATCAGATTCTTGGTATAGTTTTTTCATGAGTTTCTGTCTTTACTCATTACTGTTTGCTTGATCTGTAAGTAAGTGGTGTCTGTCAGAACAAACACTTCATCAGAAACTTCTAAATTTAAGGTAATTGAATAGTAAATCATTAAAAGCATGTTCTGTAATAGTGAAAGATAAGTTTTAAAGAATGAAAGAGTCTTATTGTTTTTTTTCTTAGTTGTGATATAATAAATAACATTGATTTTTCTGCCCAAAAGATTTATTTCTTTTTCAGATAACCTGTCTTAAATGTTTGAAAGAGAAAACAAAGTGTCTTACATCACCATGCAGTCTAGCTTTCAACTGAAAAAAAAAATTACTTTTAAAACAAAGTTTACTATGTGTTCTCCAGAATTTATATGCCAGGATATTTTTCAAGTGCGTGTCACTTAGTCATGGCAGCAAAGCTAACACATATATACCTTTTAAATGCTACCAAAAGTATGTAGGGTATGAATTTATAATATCAAAACAGATCATATCAATAAAAATCAATAATAGAGGACAGTGTGCTTCTAATTTTTATACATAAATATCTCATATAGAATTTCTTTATTTAGCTTCATTTACTATTGTTTATTTGCTTTAAAATTGGTAAATTGTGAATTTACTTGTTTAGTTTTATTTATCTTGGTGGTAATACTTACTGAATGGATGGCAGTATATTCTCCCTTCAGGGAGAGCCCCCAAGTTTCAGAGAGTATATATTCTCTGGAAGCAGAATATAGATATGAACTGTGATAAATAGCTGTAGACTGGCACAGAACTAGAGTCCTGCATCAGAATTGTTGTTAGATGAGAAGGTGAAGAATATACATATGTATGATCTTTTGTGGATAATAATTTCTAGGATGGCTGAGCTAGAGGCAGTTTGAAAATCCATCAGATACTTCCAATGAAACACTTCCACACTGGATTTGATAACTTTTGTGTTCAACAAGACAGCAGAAATGCTTTTTCCTCTGTTGAGGCCTGTTATGAAGCTGTCTAGGAAAGTGACCCATTGTTGGACACATCACTGTACTTTATAGTTTCACTCTTAGATACATTCTCATCCAGTTTAGTTTTGCAATCTGCTGAAGCTTAGCCAAGTTGAATTGCATCTGCCCTCACAATACACACATCTCTGTCTAGCTAGGACTTCTTCCAGTTCTGTGGAGTGGAAGTTACTTTTGTGTATTTCTTCTGGAAATATGTATCAAGAAATGAGTCCTAGTTCGGTTTGTCCCTTTTGCCTTGTTTTATGGCAAACAATAAACTACTGTCACATATATATTTCTTACTTGAGGCAACCACCATAAGCAATGTCCCAGTTCACAATCCTCCAGCAAGTGCAATGGGTGCTGGATTTTACAGCTAGTTCTGGTGATGGCTGGGTGGTCGGTCAGTCTTGCTTCATGGTGGCAGATAAGGGACTGCGAAGGAATCTTAAGCTTTCTGCCTTTGGTGATTTAATGGACTTTGAGTCATTGGATAGCCAAATTAATGAGAACCCCATTTGCTATCTGCTGCACAAATTCCAGGGCATAAATCCTCTCCCCATTCTATTGCTGCCAAGGTGATGGTGCCAGCCTTAAAATACCTAAATGGCCCCTGAAAGCTGCTAAACTCTGTTCTGTGTTAGTGCCCTTGTCAGCAATTCTATTGTGATGTGCTAAACAGAACAGGGTTATGAGGATGCAGGTATTGCCTCTCTTGTGTTTGGATCTTTTCTGCATAGCATCAGGTGTATTTGCAAAGCAACATGGAGAGGTTTGCCCTGGTTTATTCATCAGTACGAGGAATTCAAGGAGGTTGAACACAGCAAGAGCAGCTAATAATCTTAGGGCTTTTTTTTTGTTCTGACACCATAAAGTAGTTTGAGAGTGTTACCAGTCTTCATTTTGGAGTGATGGGAAGCAAGAAACCTAGAAAAGGTGAAAGTATAGTAATTGTACTGTAAATTAGAGTTGTGATGAAAATGCAAAAGCAGTTGGCTACAGCAAGAGTGAGTAGATCATTCCTGCTGTTTGGAGAAACAAGCTGGTTAGAGCCTGGTTTTGTTTGTATGTGATATATAGAAAACGACAATGGTGGTATGATTTTGATGGATTTGTATTATTTCTGCATTTTCCACTGGAGGAATGAAAATCTATCCCTGAGGTCATCAAATGCGACTGCTAAATAATTATTAATAGTAATTCTAGCTTGAAATAGATTTTATGTCACAGGTTACTCCAGTTGCTATGCAGACATGGTAGAAGAGTTCTGCATTGATTAGATACTTTTGTTTTAGTTGTCTGACCCTTTTCTTTTTAGAATTCAGAGGAATGAAGAATAATAAATGTAGATGCTTATGTGTTTGAGATGGAATTTTTTTATTAGGAAATGTTTTAAAAGGGTCAGTGAAAAAACACAATTGGAATTGATTTCATTTCTGTTGCAGGTATGTCTATGAATGATAATTAGACGTTTCCATTTTGGATATTCTCTTACAATAATAAATGTACTGAAAGGCATTACCAGCTAAACAGAGCACTGAGATCAGGCTTCTTTGAGGCTTCTCACATAGTGGTCTTTTAATATGTTGGGTTTTGTTTTTGTTTTTTTTTCTAGGAAAAAGAGAAGAAGTATATGCTTCCTTTGGACAACTTGAAAGTGCGAGATGTTGAAAAGAGCTTCATGTCTAGCAAACATATCTTTGCATTGTTTAACACAGAGCAGAGGTAAGAAGATGTGCTATTCTGCAGACATTTCTATGAAACTGTATCCAGCTGAGCATTTTAATAACTGGGAGTGCAGTTCTGGTATTTCCACTGTGTTAATGAACAAAGATCTTGATACTCTGGATTTATCTGCAGCTTTGCTGTTGCATAACCATGGGGTGGAAGGTTAGTGTCCTCCCAGCCACCGTGGGATGAAACAGCTCCATGATTACTCATCTAGTTCTTCTGTATGGCTGAATAATCATCTCCTGATCCTACTTTTGTTTTGTTTGGCAATCACCTAGGCTTACCAAAACATTTATGGCTTCTGTATCTTGTGACCAGATTCAACTGGTGTAAATCACAAAAACGTCATTGCTTTTCACTTTCTCCAGTGGAAAATCTTGCCTGTCTGTAATCTCGGGATTCATTCTATTGTTTGTTTGGGTTTAAATACTGCTGAATGGAGAAAAAAATGTGCACAAATCAGTCAAAGAAATATGGCAACACTCAAAGACATACAAGTGACCTGTAAATTTTTTTATTATTTTTATTTTATTTTATTTTTACTAAAGGGTAGAGTTGAATTTCCAGCTGTCTCAGTGGAATTGCATTCAGCAGAAAAGGTGCAATTTCTGTAAGATTTTTTATCAGGTAAATAAGTAAAATTAATTGTAGTGGCAGCATGGGTAGATGCCCTTGTTCTCCTCTTCTGCGAAGTCCCTTCACACCCACACCCCCCCTTGGCAATACATTCAGATGTTGCTCAAGATGATGAGGGCTGAATGTGGCTCCCTGCAGAGCCAGCTGTTGTTGCTCCTGAACTGGCCAGAAATAGTCCTTTCAGAAGCAAGGAATGCTCCTCCTTCCTGCAAAGCAAAAGCAAAGCACAGGTTTTCTAGGCTGTCAAGTTTCTGCTGGCCCCAGAAACATGAGGATGCAATGTGAGTCTCGCTCTGAACTACCCCATGAAGGCTTTGCCTACATCTGCTGACATCTCAGCTAGCCTACATGTGGACATTGTCTGCCAGGAGATGCCCTTTGAAAGCATGTCACACACGTACTTGCTGGGAGTAAGATTTCAAACACTTGACTACTTGAATTTCTGGAGCACAGGAAAAAAGCTTTGAAAAACTTTTCATGTTTTAAAAAACATAAATGATCTTCACATGCTGGAAACGAATGTAATTCTGATTATTCTGCTGTAGGTATGTGTGAATTGTCCCAACATTGCACATACATCAGTCAAGAAAGATAACTTTGTCCTGGTGGCTTGATAATCAGCTGTTCATATTAAGTTCCTTCCATGAGAAATCTGTTAATTTCAGCTCATTGTTTCTCCTTTGTTTTGGCTAATGGCTTTGAATATTTTCATCATCTTAAATATTAATCACTGAAATGTTGTGAAAAATCCAAGAGAAGCATGCATTTCAATTGGCAGCTACAGCTGCATATTTACATTTTCACTGAATCCTCATGCACACTGGACAGCAAGGATTTCAAAATCAGATGTCTAAAATGTTTGCTGTGTCTGTAATAACCCTGCCCACTTGGGTTGTGAGTAGAGCCTCCAGCATCTGCAAGCTGCTCTAAAAACATCCTTATATCTATATGGGCATGTTAAGACATGACAGCACAGCAACAAGACAACAAAATAACTTTGCCTTGGGAGGGAGTGTTTATGAAGACAGTCTTCCAGCTTAAAAGGAGGCAGAACTACTTCAAGATAAATATTTCTTGAATTCTATTACAACAGCAATCCCTCTGTTACTGTAAAAAAGCTGATTTTTTGATATTTCTAAAAATCTGCCTGCTGGTACAAATTGGTCAAAACAAATTTAGTATCTCTTTCCACTGTCTCCCAAATTCATGGATTCTGTCAGCAGAAGCCAGGGATATTGAGGCTTGAGTAAAGTGATCTGGCCCTCAACTGGGTACTGTGTTCCCTTTCTCAAATTCTTAGGGAAACTGAAACAGGGAATTGGTAAAGATCTGTTGAAATAAGGAGTCTCATTGTTGTACTTTATGCTAATCTATTTCTGTTTGTGTGTGAATATGGCTTACTTTTCAAAATTATTGTAAAAAATTAACTTAATTTCTGGTTGTTTGGGGTTGGGTGGATTTGGGGGGGGGGGGGTTAATTAATAAAACCTTAGTAATTGAGAAATAAATTAGCTTTCTCTTTTTGAGTTTGCCTACTGAGGGTTCTGGTTATGGAACCATTTTACTATATAAGATGTAAATCATTAAAGAACAAAGGCAAAATCATCTGTTCCAGCTTCCGTGATAGCACGGAGATTATTTTGTACCTTTTTTACCACTCCCCCCCCCCCCCAACCCAGTAATCTGCAGCATTTTTTTAATCAACTATGTAAACTTTCGTAATGTTCAATTAAAGTATTTTTTAATTTTCTAGCAAAATCCATTTAGGAGAAAAATTTTAATAAGCTTGTTCTCTTTTTCATTCCCAGCCCCTCACTGCATAGGTATTTGCTACAGCCATATGTTTCTGATACTGTACATTTCAATAGTTTCCTGGATTATGCAGTGCATTTTTTCCATTTATGAAAGCCTTTCCAGTTCTGAAATATAGTTACCAGGAAAATACTTATTTCACTACATAGAAGGAAAAACCATCTTGAGTTAGCTGAGGCTTGGGGATAGATGCAGAAGGAAACTAACAGTATCTGTCATTTTGATTTAATGCAGAAGTCAACAGTTCTCTGACAGGAATCAAATGTGACTTCGTAATGTATAGTAAATGGAGACTGTGACGATTGATTTCACAGTGAAGATAAATTCTCATGAAATGAACATAATTGTATGTTTATTAAAAGGATGCATTGTGAAATAATTATATTTTTTTCCTGTTACTTTCCAATTAAAATTTTTTTAAAAAGGAAAACTTTTGGTGTGAAATAGATTTAGTATTGCTTAAAGAATGGGGTGTGGGGGGAGAGTTTTGCTTTTCAACAAACTAAATAGTATATTGACAGTTTTTGAGGCGATCCATCTACTTAATTTATGGACACCCATAGACGGATGGATTCCTCTTGTTTACTTACCTTAGCAGTACTAGATGTTAAAGCAAAGTGTATTAGAGTGAGTGCTCTTTGCTTCCCAGATTATTTTTGGCTGCGTCCATCTCTGTGAGTCTGCTTTTAAGCAACTGAAGTTGAGCTGTAGGGTCAAGCAGTACCTGTCTAAACCTAAAGCTCTCACAAAACTGAGTACTATTTTGTGTTGACTGTCCTTTTCTCCTCCATAGTAAGCTGCTCGCAAATATTTTAGAGTAGAAAATATTAAAAGTATTTGAAAATAATGATACTGTAGGAAAAAAGCCTAATGTTTGCAGTAGTGCTGTAGAACATAATGTGAAGTTGTGTAGATTTAGCTGCTGATTGACTTTCTTAGGCAGATCTATGTGCTTACACATACTGTAGATTAATGCATGATGTCCCCATTGATGAATGTGTAAGACTCGTGTGCAGAGTTCAAGACCAAACAAAACAAATTCTGCCCATCCCAGAAAGTTTACTTTCCTTCTAGGATTTCATTTGAAACACTTGTCTATTCCCCTGTATTTCCTGTAAAAATTATTAGTTGATTGGTGCTTTTTCTTTTAGCTAAGTACTGTAGCCTGGGACAACAACTGTAGTCTGAAATGTGCCTCTCTTTAGGATCTATGCAACAGTCCCACCTCTCCTAATTAAGAAGGGCAAGCAGTCATTATTTCTCATGATCTCGCCCAATTGAGTACAGGATCCACGTGGCACTGTTTTACTAGATTTTGTGCTGTTCAAAGTAGTCTTTGGCCTTTACAGTAGAGTAGTTGCACTTTTTTGTGATTTATTGATCAATAAATTGTATTACTGTATTACAACTCCATCTAAATACTGCTTCTCTTTTAAGTAAAGAAGGAATGAGGTGTAAAATCTCTCTTATTTTGCTACAAGTAGAGATAAAGCTTCCTTTCCACCTCTTTTCCAAGTCTGGAGAGATGAATTCTTTCTCTTTTGTGGGAGAAGAGTTTCTACTAGCTAAAGATTTTGGGGGTTATAAAACACTAGTAGGCTGAAGTGTTTGAGTTGGTGAATTTTCAAACCTTTCGTAACACTACTGGAAGCAGCAACTGTGTGATGAGGAAGAATTACCTGATGGAGAATCCCTATCGATAGCCTTTCTTATGCGGGAAGCTCTGTTCCTCTTCAGACTCATTCCTTTCCTTGGAGCCAAAGAAGCAGAACCAGTGTGTGAATTTCTCCCTTCCTTGCAGAGCCAGATCCTACCCACTGAGTCTCCCTGTCTTTTACTTTCCTGCCCAGCTGGGATCCAGATGAAACTCAATAATGGTGTTGCTTTCCTCACCTCCGTGGTTCTGCATAATGGGGAGGTATGAGGAACAAATTCAAAGCAGAGAGCCGTTCTTGTTTGCCTTCACAAGAAAAGGTTCCTGAGAGCTAAATGCTCCTCAGTACTCATGAGGCAGTGGGACAGAACCTCCCATCCCTGCATGAGAGCTGACTGTCTGGGGCAGGCTTGTTGTAGAAACAGATCCTTAATCTGAGAAACAGATGAATGTCAAGAGGAGAGCGATCAAAAGGAAGTTTTGAGGGCACACAATAGGACTGGAAATAGAACTGCCAGATGATAAATTTTAGCTCCTGAGTACACTCTGACTGTCAGGAATCGCATTGCACAAGAAACGGTTGTCTGGTAGGACTCAGGAAAGTACTCTGTGTCTACTAAGTGAAAGGTGTGACAATATTTATTTGGGGTGCATGTTGTTGGCTGAAAGTTGCTGTAGAAGGGGATGGAGCACAAGTTCTCTCTGGGACTCCAAATGCACTAGAGCTTTAAGTACTGAAATTCTTGTGGAGAACAACTAGTTAACTGCTATCCATATATCAGGAAAATTGGGCAAGAGCCAAAATAAAGGGAACTAGTGAAAGGAGACCGGGTCAGAGGACGTGTTGGACGGAAGCCAGGCTAGAGGAGAAAGCCTAAGATGAGATGTATGTTTAGTTACTGTTTTTGAATTACTCAGAAAGTTAAGCCCCAGGAAGAGCTGGACTGTAAGCTATTCAGAGCCCTCTCTATTAGAAATGGAAGAATGAGAATCTATTTAATTAAAAAAGCCCACAAATTTAATCCAGAAAAAAGCTGCTAACGTTTGTAAACAAACTTCTAAAATCCTGGTGAGTACAATGTTTAGGAAGAGTAAAAATACACAAACCCAAGGAATAGCTAGCCTTTATCCCCCAAGTCCATCCCATTAAAAAAAATGAAAAAAAAGAGCTTGCTTTTTCCTCAAGTCATGATTGGTAAACTTGACACAGGCTGCAGGAGCTTCATCTTGGTCACTGTGACCCAGCAGGGTCTGGGTCCCCCTGCCCCATCCAGAGGAGCAGAGGACTGGAGCAGGGGATGAGCTCCCTCTGTGCGTGATGGGGCTCTGACAGCTGTGAGCAGCTTTTGTGTCTGTGTGGCTGCAAGGCAGGTTCCAAAACAGGCTTCCATCCCTCACCAGGAAAAGGATCAAACCTTCTTCAGCAGGGAGTTATGGAATATTTTAGTGCCAGTTAGTTACTGATACTTCTGCAGATTTTGGCCTATGTGATTTTAGTTTTGGCTGCGTTTCTGTTCTGGATTACATATAGTACTCTAGATACTTAATTGTCCAGGCTTAGCTCTGTACTGATCAGCATATCTTCTGTTCATTTTCACCTGAAAATTATCTGTATTTGTCTCTGTATTTGTGTCTGTGAACTTGAAAAGATCCATATACTTCTGGGAGACCACTTATATGAGTTAGGTGATAAAATCCTTAAGTGCTATTATTTCATGACATAGTCTCAGAGTTTGTCTCTTTGGCTTTTCTGGATATTACAAAAACATCTTTGGAGACATGTGTAATTAATTTTAATTAGCATTCACATTGGACTGATCTGAAATAGTACGCCTTGATAGAAAATGTTAGTCATTGCTGTTAACTCAGAGCAGATGGTCATTTTTGTTTCTTTAAAATATATGATTTGCAGAGATTTTAGTAGAGCTTTCTTATGTGAAAAATAGTGCATATATTCACAGCAGCCATTGTGGAATTACAGGTGTCTAAAATGGGAGACTAAGGTTGAATAAGCAGAATGTGTACAGTGGAGTTCCAAGTTGAATAAAATGAGAACACGCAGTAGAGTTTCATCCAAGATTATCTTTCCCAATTGTGCATGTGTATTTGGAGTATGAGGATTCTGTTATTTTCTCACTTTTTTTCATTTTAGGTGACTGTTTATGAAACCCATAATTTGTATGATTTCAATTTCAATCAAGTAAGAAATATCTAAGAATTGCATCTCTTGTGTTTTTCATGGAATAAAATTGACCCGATTTGCATTTGGTTCTAGATTTCTAATGTTCATTTTAATTCCACTTGCATCCTAATTAAGAGACCATATATTTACCAAAAAATTACTTGAGATGATAGGCACAGTTGTCTGAAATCCCTGTAAAAGAGCAACTGCTGAAGTTAAATGGTGTTTTGTGTTCTTTGGAGGATTAAAGAGGCTTATAAGCACAATTCTAAAAATGTCACTAATATTCTTGCTCTGTAATTGCTGTTCTGTCTTCTCCCATACTGGCAAGAATAAATGCCAGTTTAATCTTGGTTTATATTTTCTCTATATATTAAAAAATTACATGCATATACAGTATATCTACTTAAGTGTTTGAGATCCAGCTCAATCTAAAAGCTGTCTATGCATATGGTTAATATGTCAATATGTATTAGTATATATGTACACGTTAACTGAGTTTGTAATCTGTCTACAGTGGTTGCTCTTAAATTCTTTCCAGGTTTGTTGGAGATAAATAAATAACCTTTTCTTGGTATTAAGAAATTGCAAGGGGTACCATACATCTGGAGGCCTAGAAGTTGAGTTTGCTCAGATAACAAGCGGTTTTGATGTGCTACCGCTGTAGAGGGAAACCTACTGGTGTTGCCTCCACTGGAGCAAGCAACTAGAAAGTTATTTCTTTGTGATTTTCAGTTGTGTGTTATTCACCGTTTGGTCCTGGATTCTGTTCTGATGCTTTATAGGCAATCAAACCTTCTCTATGCAATGTTGACAGCCAAGGCTTCAGGACTAGTGGGACAGGAATCTCAGTAACTCACAGATGGTCTCAGTCTTCAAACCTATCTGACACTGTTTCCTCCTGTACGCTTTCAAATTCCTGCATTTTCATGTTAGGATTCCTCTGCAATGGGAGGGGTTAAAGAAATGCCTATGGACAATATAAAGGTCATTTCTGCATTAGAAAGTTCACTTTTGGCCCTGAAATACATTTGGGAAAGGAATCCAGTATGCTGGATGCAAAGGTAATAATAAAGTGAAGACGTTGTTGGGTCAGCAAAGTTACAGCTGGGTGTCTGCTGGACCTTCAAGTAATGAGCCTGGCTTAGAGAACGTATGACCTGAGTGTTGAACCATTCCGGAATTGGAAATTATGCTTTTAGTCCAATTGTCTGTTCATCTCCATAAGCAATTTTCTTGTGTTTTTTTCCTGGAATGCAGTTCTTGAGGTTTATTTATCTAGAGTATAATAAAATCTGCAGTTAACAAATGTATTTTTCACTCTGGAAAAAAAAACAGTAGTAGTATGTTAACTTCCAGTAATGCCACTGTAGATAGATTTTCATGTACTATGCAGGTTATTAAATTACAATGGTGAGACCCTACAGGGGAAGGCAGCATAGGCAGATGTGGTATACACATGTAGCTTTGCACACAGCTTCCTTGTTTACGTGTTCACATTTAAAAAATGTTAAATATTCGAGGGAAATGTTGCACCCAAATCGTACTTCTAGACATGTTCCCATTTGTTGTCTCTGGTTTGTTTCTACAGGCCCTTAGATTCAAAGATAGTTGGATTATCAACAAGATTTGTATTGTTGAGAGTTCATCTTTTTGCTGCTTGGTATCCTGCATTATATCATTCTCTTTGATGTATAACATCCCATTTAGCTGCTATAGAGATGACAATGAGAACATGACCTCGCAGTATAGCATACGGAGTAGGTAGGTGAGGATTGAGTAGTAACTCTTTCTGTGCTGATATCTTCAGTGATTTTAAAAAGGGGAAGAGAGAACTAAACAGAAAATCTGAATTGTTTTCAAGAACATTTTTACAGCTTTCCATGAGACGCCAGTGGATTCCTAATGAGTAAAACATGTTAATGTGCTTTTGTAAGATTCCACTAGTAACAGAAAAAGGGCACACTCTTTTCAGAAGTTACTATGGCTTTTCTTTTTCTTTGGATAGTTCCCGTGCCTGTCAGCCTTTCCAGAAGAAAGGCAGGCAAAGGAAATCCAGTAGCAAGGAAGCTGATCTGGGAGGCAAGTATTTACCTGCCCTGCTGCAAGATTCCTATGAGTTCTGGCTCAGGGCGGGTGTCCTTCATTTCCTCATTTATACTGAAACTTGTGTCTTTTGTGTTGGAGGCGGTAGGATTAGCTACACTAAAATGGTGAATCTGTTAGATACTACAGGGAGAGGGGCCTTGGAAAGCCGGAGACATCAGTCACTTGGCCATGAAGTATCCACAGACCTAGGAAAAGTCTTGATACAGAGACAGGAACGCAGGACTGTCCGCTCCCATCTGTTCAAAGCGGTTGGCTAAAATTCCTTCTCATACAGCTATGCTTGATGTAGCAAGTCACAAAATGCCAAGAAGTTTAATATATAACATGACAGTCCTGAAAAAATATTTTCACAAGCTGCTGTCATGTTGTTTTGCTCTTGCAGATAAGTATTTTTGGAACTTCACTATCACTGTGTTTTACAGCCTTTATTTGCCCTATTGTTATTTTTAGTCATATTTTCTGAGAGTACCCTTTTACCATTTCAGCTTCCTATTTCTTCAAAGTTATAGCTGCTTAGTTAACTTAGCCAAAATACTTATCTCAGTAAAAATTTCTCCAACCAATAAATCAAAGCATTTTTTTCTCTGGCGATTTCGTTTTGCTTCTCCTTTTATTTTTATTGAGTTATTTGTTTTTTTTTTCAGTAAGTGTTGACTTGGAATTCCACAATATTGCAAACTGAATAAAATTCAAGTGTTTTGTCATCAGTTCAAGATAACAGCATCTGACGAGATCATCCAGGCTACTATTTGCCTTAAGGCAGGATTAGTACCTTTGAAGTCAGGGAAGAAATAGGTTTAATTTTAAATTTCTAATTAATAAAAGAATGCATAGAGCTTTCAGTCATTTGTACTGTCGGTGTGTTTGCCTAAGCTATGCGACATGACCCTTTAGTGTCCCTTTGTCCCAGATGGAGCCACTGAAATTGGTGAGAATTATGTCACCATCATGTGGAAATCTGAGTATGTCCTTTATTTTTCCAGTTTGGAATGCAATCTATAAGCCTGATAAAAATATCTGATTTCCCTCTATGCAGAGGTGAGGATACTCTGGTTGCCATACTGTGGTTTCACAGCTGATAATTTAATGATTAGGTGTCATGGCTGCTTCGTATTCAGGCATGAATGCTTACCATTCAATTCCAATTTTTCTATGTGTCTGTTTTCTGGGACTGCCCCAAAAAGCAGGGCCAGGAGCTGTCTGGTGATGTGGGTGAGGGAGAAGCGCTTCTCTGAGTGGGAATTACATCAAGTTGGTTGTATTCTGGCAGTGTGACGATGAAATCCCACCAGTCCCTGAATGCTAAAGAAATTTGTCTAGGCAGTGGTAATAATAGCTTTATTTCCTGGTTCTATAGTGTATTCAAATTTATTTTCTCCAAATACTGGGTAGAAATGACCTCTGTAGTTGCCTAATGAAACCAAAGAATGCTTTGTTGTTGCTGTCTTAGAAAGTGAAGTGATCTCCATCAACCCACTTGCCACCCGTGCCCCCCTTCTCCAGAGCTTGCTAAGGAAAGAAAACAGTCTGGTTGCGATGGAACGTTGATTCTTGTGCAACAGTTAAGATCTAGCAAAATGTGGTTTCCTAACCTTTGTTCGCTACGCTTATGGTCTTTCCTAAAAAGACTGTTGGCTGACAAATTTACAGTGATCTGGTCTGTATATAGAATTTGAATTGGGAAACTAATGGCTAAACCGTAAGAGGAAAATCTGTTCTGCTTATTGGAGAATTTACAAGTACCACCTTCTTACATATTATGTATTTTTCCTCGTTTCTCTTTTCTTCCATTAAGTGATTCCCTATATTTATCTAGTTCTATGAATTACCTGCAAAAGGTGTCATTTAAACATGTCCCAGTTTTCTTGCTATGGCGGCAGACATCAGAGGTTTGTTTAAAATATTTGATTCTCGTGGTTTTATTTCCCTTTTTACTGGTCATGTCTAAAAGCTAAAAAGCATATATAATGCACTGAAAGGCCTTAACATGGGAAAAACTTGCGTCATTAATTATTTTGATAATTATTGGTTACAGCAGCAATCAGTCACCAGGCATGCACTTTTGTTGGCATGTCTTATGTGTTTGTCCTCTGCATCACAACAGCTTTTTATTTTTCCTAAAAGAGCTCCATTTTGGCTAAAGCTGGAAAATTGATTGTAAGTAGTTTCATGGTGCTTTCAGATGGTTATTATTTCCAGAGCTGTGTTGTAGCATTCTTAGATATTTTTAAGTACTCCATGTAATTATTAAACAAGCACCTGTCCCATAAACTCTGTTGTCCAAAACAATTACCAAGTAATTTCTGATCCGAAAGTATTTTTAATTTAAAATGCTGTGTGCATGATATGGAGTAGTAAAATGCTAGTTTTACAATGTGGTGCTCTTTGTTCCAGGAATGTTTACAAGGATTACCGTTTCCTTGAGCTAGCCTGTGACTCCCAAGAGGAGGTGGATAGCTGGAAGGCCTCTCTGCTACGAGCCGGTGTCTATCCTGATAAATCCTCAGTAAGTTCAACAGCTCGCTAGTTTTCCAGTAGCTGCTCTGTTTGAGGCAGAAAAAAACAATTTGTATCATCTGGGAAAACACAATGTCTGCAGATATCCCAAGAAATTGTAGCCTTTTCATTGTACTCTTCCATGGTACTCTTCATAACAGAATATTTTAAGATTAATTAACGCATCAAACCTCAATGTTAAAAAACCCGAACAACCAAACCTTCCAAAAAATTATTAATTGGATCTGTGTAGTAAAAGCATCGAGCGATTTGAGGTTTCCTGGGCTTCATTGTTTCTATTAATGTCTCTGAAGGTAAAGATGTGCTTTGAAGAGTTTATTCCGTCAAGCTCTGTATTACAGAACTGACAGCGGCATTCCAGGCAATCATGTCTATTTATTTTACAGATTCACTGCATGGTTTTTGTGTATGAAACACATGCTAAACCTCTCCAAAGGCAGTTTTATTCAGCTAATTGTCATGTGGAGCAAATTGAACAGGATACTGTAAAAGAACTTTATTAATTTAACAGAAAAGACAGAAAGTCAACAAGCAGAATATGTCCAACTACCGTTTCATATTTTTTGGACTTGGCTATTTTGATATTTAATATCAAGGGAAGGTTTGAGGAGATGTATCCAGAGAGAAGGCTGACTAGCGAAAATACCTGTGATTTGAGCTTTGGAAAGTTTCTCTAATGCATACTTCACCTTTCTTTAGTAAGTCTGCTGGTCCACTATATTCCTTCAGCAGAAGATCTATTCTGAGGAATGATGCTTTGATTTTGATGGAATTTGTTCTCTTCACGCTCGCTTTCCTTGGGAAGGCCAGGTCCCTTGAGTCCAGAGTCTTGTGCTGTTTTCTGTCTCTTCATCTTTCTCTTCCTCGTATTTCCCTTATGCTTCTGATACCTCCATGGCTTCCAGTATAATTCTGTCTACATCTCCTCCAGCTGCTGTTTATGCGAACAACCCTCAGCTTCCTCTCTTCATGCCAAGTTGCAAGGCTACCGTCGAAAGATGAATCAGAGAATCCTTGATATGCTGGATTCTCCTAGTATTATAGGAGTAAACAGTGATGATGATAATGATGGTGATATTTTAAGAATAGTTCAAATACAAATTTATCAGGAGGCCTACCAGGTATCTGAGACTTTACCTTTAAAAAAAAATGAAAATTTGGTGATTCTTCAGTATGTTGCCTGTCCCTGTAGATCAATTCCTACCTAAGACCATCAGAAGTCATTTTATAAGGATTAGTTATGAGAGGTTACCTAAATAATTACTCGGAACCAAACACTGTATTGTTTGTTGTGGTTTCTGGTTGTTTGTTGTGTGTTTATTTTTTTTGTTTGTTTGGTTGGGTTTTTTTCATTTCTTGCTCAAGTTTTAATAATGATATAAAAAAAAAGCCTGTGGCTGCCTCTGCTTTAATCTTGTGTTCTGTGGCATGTTTATCATATTTATATATCTGTTAATTTAGCATTAAACAAGACAGACTAATTGGATTTCTAAAACTTCTGTTCTGTCTTCCTGTCTCTCCCTGCCCCCTAAAAATATTTTGTATTCAAAATATGTTTATAAAGAATTATTTGTTTTGTTTAAAGTTGGTCTGTCAAAGGAGTCTTAGACACAAGATGAGAGACTTCCTTGACAGAAAGAAGAGTGAAGCCAAAATTCAGTTCTCCTTTGAGCTAGAATTATCTTTACTTTACAAAAAGAGTCAATATCATTGTTCCAAACCCCTGTAGTTTGAAATTCACCCAGGAGTCTATCAAACTGTTCAGGAAAGATGCTTGATGCTACTCTAGTCTTGTAAAGCACATTGTTCCTACAGGGCTGGGGGTCCAAACGTGAACTGCAAGTCCGATGTTGAAGTTTTGAATTTTGTAAAGCAAAAGGTACCTGAGAAGTTTCAGTGAAACTTCAATAAAAATCAGCAGCATTTCATTAAAATCCTGTGCATACTCCTCAAGTTTCACACCTTCCTCTGACAATATAAAATAGTTTTAGAGACACCCTCCCAGTCTTTTATTCTCCTTTGAAGATTTAGAGGCCATGTTTTTATGTAAAAGAGATTGCCAGAAAGTGGCAGCAACTTGCGTTTGATTCAGTGCTTCCCCACAGCTTTGCAACCCCTGAGTTGAAAAGGCAAAGAGAGGTGCCCTAGCCCCTGCCCACACCCCCCTTTCTCGCTCCTTTTCATGTGCAAGTCACAGCTGGTAACTCTGAGTAGCCAAGGTTTGGCACCAGGAGTAGAAAAATGGCTGCTTAGAAATGAAAAATAGATTAATGGTGCTGTAAACCTGGAGCGCTGCAGTGGTGAAATGGCCTGCTTTCTGTAACTGCCAGAGCAGCGTGCGCAGCCTGGAATTTGAAAGCGAAGCTGTGTGCTTTCATTAAGGGCTGCTGCCTGTGCACAAGGACGCTGATGGAAAACCCAGCGCAGTTGCCCCTAGCTGGGTTCCTTCTTCAGTGGCAGGAAAAACAGGAATTTGTCGCTGAATTGAAGAGGTTTGTTCTGAATTCTCACCAGGGGCAAATCAAGGGGAAATCCCCCAAATAAGAATAGTAATTTTTCTGTTGATTTTTTTTTTTTTTTTAGTAGCTTTACTTAGAATTGTATGATTACAGTGGTAATGGGGCTTGATACTTATTACCCCTAATATGAACTCTCTAGTACTAACTTAATGCTGTAAGTGAAGTCCAAGGTTGTCTATTTTTTAATTATTCTTACTGCCTAAACAAGTGTCATTAATATATTAAAAATTAAGGCCAGATACCACCCTATTCCTCCATTTCCTTACCTCGTTTTGCCTGCCTTCCCTGGCCTTCTGCACATGGAGATGCACACTCACTTTCATATATTCATGCTCTTGTTAACTATGTTTAGTCACCCCTCAAAGTTGCTCTATGAGCCCCCAAATTCTTTTGCAGTTTTCCAAGTCACCTCCTTCCCCCAGGAGATTTGCTTTTGTCAGGACGTGGGCTTTGAGAGCCACCCAGATAGCAATGAATTGGTGTTTTTATTTTTCCAACGCATATGCACGTCAGCTTGCTTGATATAAATCACACCGTGGCCAGTTCACTTTGAAACGGAATATCCATTTACCAGCTGACTTTACTGCTGGGTTTCTGGACCAATGCATCCAAACCCCTCCTTTTTTAAAAAATGACAACTTTGTGACTAACCTTTCCAGACTGTATTTCTCAACTGTAGGCTGGTGTTTATTTTGGCTGACTTCCCACTGTATAATACACACTGTTCATGCCAGCTCATGGCAAAACTCACAATTAAAAAAAAAATTAAAAATAGCACAGATGATTGTTGTAACTTGCTCTGCACACTTTACCTTGCTAGCACCCTCCATTCCTTTTCCCCCTCCCCTAGTGCCATCTCGTCCTTGTTTTTATTACTAATTGAAAAGTTAAATATTTGCTTTTTAAAAAGCATTTGGATCGTGAAGCTTCCCATTGACTGGCATGTCGTCGGCAGTGGCTGTCATGCGAGGGTAAGCAGACATGTGCAGTGGGTCGCTTTGTGTACTGGAAGTTCGGTGTGACCAACACACGGAAATCCCTCTGGCTCCCCTCCCATCCCCAGATCATTTTAGGCCTCACTTTCTTCTCACTTCTGTTAGTGTCCACTGGCTTCCCAGGAGCTGCTCCTGATTTACACTGGAAGAAGCAAAAGTGGAATCAGAATGTTTGCGTAGAGAAGAAATTTTGAAAAACAGCGTGAATTTTCAACTTTGCCGAACATTTCAAATCCTTTATGAATGTCCTGCGCTCCCTGGCAGCCATCTCATTAAGGAATTCAGTGGCTGTTCTTTGAGTCAGTTCCTCATTTGGTTTGAGCACCTTCCAGAACTGTACAAGTTAGACTGAATGTGTGTAAAATAAATGTATCTAATATTTCTTTTTTTTTTTTTTTCCCTCTTTCCTCCTTGCTGCATCCTGCAAAGGGGAACAACAGAGTAAGTTGCTTGTCCTTTTACAAAATCCTTTTGTATCCTGTCTCAAGGGTTTTGTCAGGAATATTGGTTTCTCTTTTGGTTCACACAACTATTGCCTGCATGCTCTTAACAGCAAACTCCGATTAAAAATGTGGGCGCAAAAATGTCTTCTAGAAAACTATTAATGGCTCTTTGTTTTAATTTTGGGGAAGAAGATGTGCTAAGTGTTGCTGAGTGTTGTTTTTTAAAGCAGTTCAGTAAGAATGATACTATAAAACGGTATTGGGACCAAAGATTGTGAAGGTATAGTAATAAAGACCTTCTGAGGAAAGGTTACTACAGTCTGATGAAACTCATTACAGCTGGATTTTTTGACCATACATCAAAGCTTGTATTAATGGGCAGTTATAAAAACCCGGCACTAAAGTCTTAAATAACAGATTTGCTGGCGTTGTTGGCTAAGCTGAACTAGATCAGTGTACTGGCTTTGAAGGTGCCTTAAAATGGATGGAGGAGGGTGGGGTCAACATTTGCCTTGGCTTCTAGACCCTTGATGTGTTCCAGCTGGACAGCAGCAGAAGGGTGTGGGGTGTGGAGAGGGAGACTGAAAATATGCATGGTAGGTTTTTTTCAAAGTAAGCAGCACATAAAAAGGCAGTTTTGCTGATGTTGGTCTGATAAACTAATAATCAAGCTGTTCCCAGGCTTAGTACTTTTTTTTTTTTTTTTTTAATGCCGTTTTTACTGAGCTTAAGAATGGAAATTGCACATCTCACACTTTGGAATACGATGCAGAGAGAGTTTGTCATACCATGGAAAGAAGTTACACAGCTTTTTTGCTTTTTTTTTTTCCCCTTCCTGTTTTGGTATATTAACCCTTATGAAGATGTATGTGTAGCATCAAAAGATGCTTCATAGCAAATGTTTAAAGTAGCCCTTGAAATACGGCCTGTAGCATCTCATTGTGAGCTTGAAGCATTTCTGGGGTATTTGGGAAGACTCACATGGGTTTCAAATGTCCTGAAGCTTGGGGAATTTTGTCTTTTCTTAATTTTTGTAGTCTTAATCATTTTTTGACTCCTCCTGTCTCTGTAGTAGCTGGACTCAGGAGCACCAAAAAGCTTCCATTTTGTTGGCCTGCCCAAGAGAAAGGGCTCTTATTGTTGGTTGAGGCGGGGTTAATAGAAGTGGTGTATTGATGGCATGGAGAGAGAAACTTTACATAGGAGGTGGTGTGAAATGTAAATGTTAACTGTGTATGCTTAAATGTCAAGGTAATGTTTCTAATGTTTCTTTACGATATGCTGACTTACAGCTTTGCTGCTGCACTGGATGCTGATCTGATCTCCAGAGGAGAGAGGTTGGACTGTAGATGCTCTGTCAAGGGAAATGGGGGCAGATGGGGCACCAAAGTGCTCCTGGGCCTGACAGAAACAAAGCCCGGTGGTCAGGAGTCGCATGGACCAGCTCTGTTCTCCAGAGACCTGGGCTGTGGGGCGCCCCAGGAGGTCATGACCAGTAGCATCTAACATAGAGTTAATTGCTAGCACGAGGCAGGATACTTATTTATAAGTACAGAAGAAACCTTTGAGTTTTGAGGATTGGTGGAGCTGTGAGCTTTCCTTTCTCTCTGCACAAAGGGCAGTTTTTGCTGTAGGTTCAGAAGCACTCTCCATCTGGCCTGGGCTGTCAGCCAGAAGCAAACTCCAGAAGAAAGCTCTATGAAAACCATCCTGATCTTTCTCTCTTTCATTGTAAGAATTCTTGTGTCCTTCATCTGTGTTCCCCCCATGTCTCACACAGGTCATTTGTGCTGGATACTGGAGGTTCCATTATCCAAGTTAGATGGGTAGCGTTAACCTGCAGCTGCCTGCCAGGGCTCAAACCCCTTCTGCGCTTAGTGGCATGGGAAATGAAATGGGCAAATCTGAGAGGTGACATGGGAGTTCTTGAGAAGGGGTTGAGGGAAGAGAAGAGTGGCAGATTGAGCATAATGGTGGTTTCTCAAAGCTGCATAATCCTTCCTTATTATGCAGCTGCACATTTAGTGGGTACCTAGCAGAGCTGTAACCCTCCTACTAGTGCTGCCTGTTGTGGCATTCGTACTGTGGATCACGTCGTACGCATGTGTGTGAAGATCCTGTACCCACCCATTCATTCAGATTGTGGCTGTGTTTATACCTCTGCCTTTAGCTTTGCACTCTTAGATTTACAAAAGTTAAAATAAACATTGGAGTAATGAGTTCCTAAGAAAATGGGGGGGAAGGGAAGTGAAGAGGGTTTATAATTGTCAGCGGACTACTATCATTTTTATTTTTACTTGTTATTGTTGTACAATCATTAACATAAGTGAGATTTCTCACATGGTTGAAGATAAATATATCTTCAAAAGCTTTGTTGGATAAAATCTGTAAAAGGGTTGTGCAGAATGAGGTAATGGAGACCTACCTCATTCAACAAGCACATGTTGGCAAGCCCCGTCTTACTAATATTAAAACTGAACTCTGCTCGGCAGCCTTGTCCCGAGGCAGGAGGAGTGGAGAATGCACAGAGCTGTGCAGAGCATTGTAGCTTCAGGCCAGGTGCTGAAGGCACAGGAGCTGTGCATCTTCATCAGCCTCCCTTAAAAACAAACAGACAAACAAAATTCCCCCCAAACAGGCCTCCAGAGCTTGCTGTTTGAAAACAACAGCAAAACCCATAGCATTCTCATGAAATCCATTTTCATTATGCTTCAGACATTGTTAGGTTAAAAGATTAGATAGATGCTGTGGCCTTATAAAATTTTTATTCCAAATCCTTAAGTCATTTGAGCAGCAGAGCAACAAGAAAACCCCAAATCCCAAAGTGACACTTTTTAATATAAAGAATTCACCTTTCCTTTGTCATGCTTAGCACTGAGCCAGCTAATTATTTCTGCTTAATTTGAAAGATCAAATCCTTTAATGCTGAGATCAGACTTGAGAAAATTCAACTTGGAAAAAACAAATCGGATCAAATTTATTTTTGTGGATAAAGTGACTACAAATTCCTATCTTCTAATTATTTTTCATTACTGTGCTTGCTGATACCCTTTCCAGAGCATGTAGAACTAAGTATATAAACCATATATTTGCATCTCAGTTAATGGAGTTGTCAGTGTGGATAATACTGCACATGTGAACATTCATTGAATATAAAGTCAGTTAGTCTAATCTAGTTCAAATTTTCTCTCAAGAAAAACAGAATTCCTTTTGAAAGGAGAAGGAAAATACTCTCCCTGCCAGGTCAGTTTGTATGTTATTTCTTAAAATACTTCTTGGTGACATACTAATTTCTTAGATTTAAGTATATATATATTTTTTTTCCTTTATTTTTTTTTTCTTTCTCCTTTTCTTGGGGGAAGGAGCAGTTTTACTAAACCCGGATTCCAGATCATCTACTTCATTAAGAAGACCAGATGTCCTACTGTCTCTTGAGACGGTCCTTGAAAATGGAAACTTTGTGAAGCCAGAGTACTCATTCTACCTATATACATGACAGCAGCTCTCTCAGTTCATCTATTTCGTGCTTGGCTGTTGACATGTCAATGCAGATACAGTGCCAGGAGCCATATGTATCTTTACATTGTACTAAGGCTCTGATCCTCTCTTTTTGAACTTGACCATGTTTCTGAAGGGGCTTCAGTTACCTCCCAGACATGGACTCTGACTCAGGCAGTTACTGGCTGTGGTGATGCTCTGGCAGTGCCCCAGCCGGATTCAAACTGAAAATGGTTCTGCTCTGGGATTGCTAAAATCCATGTTCGAGTCAAGTTCCTAAACTAGAAAAAGTCTGTGTTAAAAAGCAAACTGTGCTGATATGTCAGAGGGTAAAATGGTGTAAACAGAAGTGTAAACTGTGCATTTATTGGTTTTACTTCCCTTTTCTCTTAAAAAAACCAAAACAAACAAAACCCTAATCTATTTTGGAAAAAGGAAGGCATTGAATCCTAGGAAAAGAACAATCCACTCCAGTTACGACTAAAATTGGATTCAGGCCAGCTAGTTTTAAAAATAACTTTTAAATGAAGAAGTATTACTTCAAAAAAAAATAAAAAAGGAAAAATGCCATAATTTTATAGACAGTGTTTCAGTCCTTGCTTTGAACAGATGAATTGTATTTTATAACAAAGTCACGGTGTAAAGGAGCAGACCAAGCGAGTGAGTGTGCATGCGCACACATGCTGGGTCAAAAGCCGTCCAAAATCCAGGGAGGAAAGGAAATGGCAGGCTGGATTTCAGTCCCTTTCTTGCTGCCTCGCCGTTTCAAGGATGTGAAAACACGTTTCAGATTAAAAACTCTCTTCTTCTTCTCAGAAATATTTACTAGTTCAAAGAACAACTAGATGCAACCTTGTTCCCTTTGTGTTCCCTGAGAAACAGAGCAGCCCTGGTTTATATTCTTGTAAGAGAAAAAAAATTGCTGTCACGAGAGAGTTAAAATTGTACAGGGAAAGAGAGATTCATAGTGTTGCATCAGTTGCTCTGACTGTAACAAGATGCAGGCTGACGGGCTGAGTGATTTCAAAACCAGTCCCGGCGAAGCTGCTGACTGCCTATCAGGGGTCGGGGCATCAATAGCTGTTACAGGGTTTTACATTTCTGCTATTAAATGGGACTGCTGACACTAAGCAAACTCCAGGAAATTTAGAAACGAGCAAACATTTCTGTAGTGTATTCATGGTGGGCTTTTTACTGTGCTTTTGGTGAAGAATCTGCATATTGAAAATATTTTAAAATTCTTCATTCTTTATGGCACAGCTAATTTTTGCATGACTCCTACTCTAATGAAATATTTAATTGAAGCTCTACCGAAAGGTGAAAACTCTCTGGTTGTAACATTTCAGATCATGGAGCCTGGACATATAGTGAGCTTTGCCATGGGGAAAGCAGTGAAGGTGGCCAACCTCTAAGGATGCTTTCCCAACCCTGCTCAACGAGTGCTGAGGGTTGGCTGGCAGAGAGATAGGTGCTTCTGGACTCTCCTGCACCAGCTTGTGCTACAAAGGTCCTTTAAAGTCCAGTCTGATATTCATACCTGCAGCTGGAGTTCCTGTGTCTCCAGGTCTCAGAGTAGCTGCCGTCAAGTAGGTCAGGTTGCCCCTTTAGTACAGGGTCACCCACCACAGGGACCAAATAGAAGGCAAAACACACTCACGGGTATCATGGGACTTTGAGACAATCCTAAAATATCTTCCTGGTCTTCCAGGTCAGTAATTGCACAAAAACCTACTTGTGAGTAATAACTGGGAGTAAATAAAAATTTGAAAGATATTTTTCCTGCCAAAAATGTCAGCAGGCTCACCCTTCCATAGCATGTACAGTGTAACAGGAAATGTAGTCACTGGACATGAGGGTGGAGGGCAGCTGGTGAACGGCCAGATACTTCTTTTTTTTCATTTACAAGAGAAAACAAGGTGATCAGGAGAAACTGAGTGCTACTTTCCCTTACTCTGTTTTAGACAAGAACTAAGATATGCAATGTCTAGTCTGATCCATAGTTCATCCTGTATTTCTTTAACCTATCCTACCTATCTTGTTTGTGGAAATAGGTTTGCAATTACTCTTCATCTGCTGAGTCAGACTCAACTCCCGTGTTCTACACATAAAATCCTCCATTCTGGAGCTGCATTTTCTGGAGCTTCATGTAACTCTCCTTCTATGATGTCATACCTTCATGTTCTGTGGTCACTCCTCAGGTCCTGTCCCACCTGTTTCCCAGCTCCATTGTGGCCTTTGATTGACGGATGTCTTCCCTGTCTTTCTCTGTTTGTTGATTTTATGATGCTTGATATAATGACTATGACAATTTTGGAGAACTGGGTGTCTGGGGTGTTTTATCTGGTGGATTCTTGGGTGACTTTCCTACTCCTGTTCCTGCAGTTGAGAAACAAGTGGTCTTACTCTGTTTCCTTCACATTCTCTCTCTTTTAAACCTAACCTCTGCTTTCCCTGTTTTATAATCAAATAAATTGTAATTCAATGAGAGTATTAGATATCATTGAATGTGCCACTAAGTTCAAATAACGTGTGAAATTATTTGGGTAGGTGTAAGCCCTGTGGTGGGTAGATACAAAGTTACCATGAACTGTTACACAAGGTGTCAGGCGTATATTAGACCATTTAAATAGCAGATATTCAAACTTTTTAGTCATATTTGTTGCACAGTATTATCCTGACCTGTTCAACAGTTGGGTTTCTGCACTGGGTGGCAGGATATCTAAGGGCATTGAGGGAAATCAGATAAAGGAATGAACCTAGAGTATGGAAAAATTCATCTTATGCAATGTAATTTGGCATTCAGTCATAGCTGGGTTTAAAGCTCTGCTTGGTTTGCAGACCTAGATATTTTCCAGTGGAAGCAGAAGATCCCCATGTCATGAAGAGAAGCTTTTCCAGTCACAGCCCAGTTGTCCTTAGCTGTGTTCTGCATACACAGCATAGAAATAGTCTGTAGTTGCTCAGGACCACTACTTGGAAACAACTGCTTTACCTTAATTCTAAATTATAGTTATTAAAGTTTATCTGGCTGATTCAGATAGCGAATTCTCAGAAGCGCTGTGAGCTAGATTTTCCTTAGCTCTGCTGTGAGCCTGTTTATCCACTTTTGAAACTGCGTACAGTCAGGCATCCTCAAATAGCTCAACCCCTCTTCCAACCTCTCCTTTTGCAAACACTGAGGAGATGTGAAGTTTTCATGCCAGCTCTGTGCACCAAGGAGCTCTATGGGCATAATTCCTTGCTGTCCTGAAGCTGAGGACTTCAGTGTAGGTGATGATCTGACTCCATGAACAATGACACCAGCAGGCAGCTTTAAATGTGTTGGTGTCTAGAGCTATGGGATTATACATGAACCAAAGTTGGTATATTTGTATGTGGGCCAGTGTATATGTCTGTATGTGTGTACAAGTAACCAATGCCCTATGCAAAGGTGAATTCTTACCCTCATTAGTAGGACTTCTTTACTTGTGGAGCAATGGCTTCTGGTTAAGGGCTCACTCCTGACTGGAATGTTAAAACTAAGGCTGACAGCAAGAACAAAATACAGAATTGTCTGCAGTCCTTAACACCATCTGCGTTTCCCTTGGTATGGTGAAAATCAGAACTCTTGCCTTAGGAAGCTCATCCTTCACTTGTCTTCAATAGCTTGAAACCATCAACTCTCTGTCTATGCTCTTTCCTTTATACTGCTCTACAGGAAATACCTATTAACCTGATGAGTGAATGTACATGCTCAGAAATCGCTTAATTGCAACCAATCGAGGTCCTGGAAAGGCTGGAATATGGGCATGCTGAATGGCATCAACTTCCAGAGGGTTAGAATTTCACCCATTGTGAGTGGATGTGTTGTCCTTAGTATTGTATGTTTTTAGGGGACTCTTGTTTGTTTGTTTTTGGTATTTTTTTTTCCCATGCTTTCTGTAATCTGATTAGAGTTATGCTAAAATAAAGTTCTCCTTTCCTAGAACCAGTCCTGGCATTGTCTGACTGGGGCTGTGATTTCTGCCCTGTGTCATATTTCTTTTATTTAGTTCCATCTTATTTGTACAGTTTCTTTTGTAAGCCACAGCATGATGCCTTTCCAGCAGCTGTTGTTAATATTATGAATAGATACTATTTGTCTAGAAGCTGCAGTTGTGGACCAGGATCCTGTTTTACAAACTTAGAGCAAAAACATGGTTCCTTGCAGTCAAAGAATGGCATGAGAGAATTGATGTGTAATTAGGGAACAGTGTCTTGTGTGTGTTTTTTTTGTTAAAGGCTTGTCACTAGCCATTGAGTACCTCTGGAAACAGGGTCTTGCGGCAAACTACCCGTCACTGACGTGACTAGCACAGGTTATGGGATTTAGGATTATTTTGTTACTAATCAATGCTGTAAAGAAGGACCATGACTTCTTTCACAGGAGTTCTCTCTTCAAGCATGGGAAGACAGTATTACGAGTGGTTTGGAGCAGGTTTGGCGAGATCTTTCATTTTTTAAGAACACCTCACTCCAACATCTCTGGAGTGTGCAGTGACTTCTTTCTTCCTTTCTTTTAAGAACAAGTGGCGATTAATCCTCCTGTTCTGCTTATTTACCAGACTTTCTTCAGTTCTTCTCTAAAATTTGACACTAGTTCATTTGAGTGTCCTTCCTTGCCTGGTTGAAGCATCTCAGCTTAAAGTAGGATTGGAAATTTGCTCAAGTGGTTTTGTTGGGTCAGTTGTTCCAGCAATTTAAAATCAGTGATCCTTGTGAAGTAGCTTAGTTGTAAGCGTACATAGGAAGCTCTCCATGCTTTTGTTTGTTTAACCAAGGAGGGGAAGAAAAACTTTGGAAAATTAAAATTATTGTTTCAGAGGATTATACCCAAGACAGAATAAATGTGTGTCTGTGTTTTTGCTCGGGTATGCTGAATGGGTTGCCTTTAATGTACACAAGTATCAACACTTTCCCATCAAAATTTAGATATTTTCTGATGGGATCCCATTGGGGAATTGCATGTATCTCTAGGGATCTGTGTCTAGAATAACCTTCCAAGTCCGGATCTAATGACTGTAGACCCCTTCAGTCTCCCTTCCTAGACAGCAGGTCCTTGGAATCAGAGCTCAGCTGTCTTGTGTGCCAGGTTCCCAGGTAATAATCTATTAGCAACATAACAGTAAAGCAAGGATACTCAAATTTACAATGAAGTACCTAAATACACTTATCCAGTAAGACTCAGGAATGTGGCCGTTCCACGGAAAATAAAAGGATGCAGCCCTTCTCAGTATGACCTGTTCCTCTTTTGTGCATTGCTGTGTTTCCAGGCAAAGTCATTCCTGCCTATGGTCTTTCTAGTTGAATCTTCCTTTTCAGGTATTGGAGTGGTTTACTTGACCTAAAAGATGCTCCTGTTTTAAAGCAGTTACTTATATCTCACTTGCAGCTGTTTTTTGTTTGTTTTTTGGTTTTTGGTTTTTTTTTTCTGTGCGAAGCCCTTGCATCTTCAGTGTTGATGACCTTTAGGCTGCTCTTTCATAGCTTTTTATGAAATATATTTCATCATATATAGAGGAGCCATTAAGCTAGCTATCAGAGTTTACAGATAATCACAAATACCTGAAAGACTGTCAAAAATAACCCGTTCCTTCCAAATTCAACCCCCAACTGACAATGGAAAATTACAGTTCAAATATCAGTGATGCTACCTCTTTTGTTGCCGAGTGTTTTGGTAAAAACACTGCTTTACTATGGTAACTCCACAATCCCTTGGGAATTACTCTTCAGTGCTTCCAACCTTCAGTTTCCTTCTTGACAAGTTTCTGGCTATATCCTGAAAAACTTCTAAAGTCTACTATAGATCTACAGCAGCTGAAAATATGGCGAGCAGCACAAACTGAAACATGTTATGTTTGGTATGAAGAGGAATAACTTTGGGCAGGGGAGGTTTCCAGTGCAAATTAAAATGTTCACATCCACATGTAACAAACCAAAAACTCATTAGAGAAGTAAAATTACTAAGAACTTGGTACCAAGTTTCCACTCTGTCCTCCTGGACATCTGCAAAAACTAAGCTGCTTTGCTACAGAACATTAAGCTCTGCTTGACACAGAATGCTTTTGTTAATATTCCTACCTGGGATCTCCAACAGTAGAGTTTTTTAGTCAGTTCAAGTTCAGGCGTCATGGTGTTCAGATCTGGTCATTTGTTTGGAAACCACTGTGGTTTCTCTTATTTTTATGAACTTTACCAAGTTTAAAGCCTCTTTGCTGGAAACACACAACATGCTTCCAATGTTGTGCTAAAAAGAAAGGAAGGAAGGAAGGAAAGAAAGAAAATTAAAATTAAAGGAAAAATCTCTCCTAGCCAAAGAAGTTATACATTGCAAGTTAAATCCCTCCCTTCTTTGGACAGAGTACTATTTCTTCCACAGCCTGCTGTGTGTCTGATAACATACTCCAGAGAGGCTGTGCATGCAGCGAGCTTTTCATTCAGATTCTTTGGGTGCAGTATGGCAGGATATTTGAATCTGTAGCATCTAGTTGTAAAAGCTGCAGACTGTATTGAAATCCAGGCATTTATATATCTTGAGAGTACGACTGCCTGTAGTCAACAGAGTACTCCTCTCCCGTGCTGTAACAAAAAGCATTTTCTCACATGTTTTCCCAGTTTGCATTAGACATGTCATACATGAGCTAGAATATGAGGCAGACTTTGTAAGCAGCCAGGGCAGTTCTTGCTGGGTTTTGGGTTTCCCAAAGAGAACTGTGCTCTGTAGGTTGTTCAGCTGCCAAAGGTTTTATCATGTGGACGAAGTATCGTAACGGAACAGACAACACCATCTTCATGTGTTTTAGACGTGTTATTTACTGGGGTTTCCCTGAAGAAAGCTTAAGGATTCTTTCCTTGTGAGTCACTAACCAAGTGATTGTTTTTATACAAACTTTCCTTCAGCTGGTTAGTGTTGGAACACGGTGTCTTCTGCTCCTTCTGGGGTCTGACTTTTCTTTTAATTTCTTTTAATACTTGTTCCAGCAGCCAACAGGATGATGGTTTGAACCTTGTGGCCTTCCCCCGCGCCCTCTCCGAGTTCCATAGTCTTGAAAATCGCTGGTCGAGCCAGCACAAGCGCTGGTGGCAATCGTTATTTGTGTGTAATTCCACTTTTCAGCTTCTGTCTTGTGGTGCTTTTTCAGCTCTGCACCTTACTTGCGGCTTAGGGAGAATGTGCTGTTGACATTAGCCAAACTGGAGTTTGCATTTTATGTGCTGAAATTACAACAAAAATTTGATATTTGACTTCAGTGGCATAAAGGTTAAAAACTGTGAAGTGCTGTGTTTCCATAATGGAAATCACTGAAGCTGGAGAGACACATGCCTTCTCTTACATACCCCTGAATCCTTTCCCACCCTCTTTCGGTGGCTGCTGTGGAGTCTTCTTTTGCCAGCAGAGTGGTGCAGAGTCACTTTTAATTACCTCCTTCCACTGCTTTTGATTTCAAGCCCAACTGATGGCGCCAGGGGCTGAACCACAGGGAGGTCTCCAGGCAAGTCCTGCCGCTGTCAGGCAGCCTTGCCAGGCAGATGCTATACAGCCCGCTGCATTTCCTTGCGGTGTTTTTGTTATTACATTTTAATTTTTTAGCCTGAGACAGGAACTCTCTTAAAATCTAGTAACCGTAATGTGCCTGTATGTGTGAAGTTCAAGGTTATGGTCACTAACTTCCACTCCCTGATCTCACTTTAGATATTTATATTCTGTGTGTACATGTATGTAATGATATGTATGTTTGACTTCACAGGTAACATATCCTGTGTGTACAGATTTGTTAAAATACATGACATTATTTTAAGCCAGTAAGTATGCACAGTTCTTTGAGTCTTTTTCATAACCCAAGCTTGGATTTCTTTATTTTTACAGGAACAGGAATGGTTTAGCTGGAATGAAAATGTTCATTCCACTGCCTCGTTAGCTACAGGCAATCTTCAGTTGAAGCCTAGCCCATATTCACGCTAAAGCTCTAATAGTTTGACTATTAATCAATGTGTAGGATGAATTTCTGGGGCTGAGAGAGCTTGTCTGCATGCCTGTAATTTAAGCTGAATGTTTTTTTTTTCCTTAGGAAAGGAAGGTAGCAAGAAAATAAATTATATCTGAAAGAGTTCACCTCCCCTTTCACCCCCTTTTACCATTCCTCTTCTGATAAGCACCCCAAAGTTTTCACTGGACGGAGATGGAGATTTAGCTGGAGTAGCAGATCTTCAAATGTGTCATTTGATCCTCCAATAATTCTAAAGCAGCCTAATTCTAAAGCAATAATTCTAAAGCAAACCTGTTAGATGAGACTAGTCGCTGACACCGGTGATTGTCTCAGGTGTGATGCTTAGTACCGAGGGTCCAGTCCCAACTTGCTTCTGTCAATTTAAATGTTCATTTTTAGGGTCTCAGATAGTTTTTCCTTCCCTTCTTCATTACAAGGAAGCTGTATCCAGCAGCCCATGTGATAACAGGAGCGTTAAGATCTTTAGTCAGCTGTTTACCTCCCTTTTCAGCTGCCTGCTTTTTCCACACAAGGGTCACACGCTCTTGCCAAGTTGGATGAAAGCTTCTGGAAGGTGACAAGTGAACCCGTGGCAGTTTCCGTTTGCTCCTCCTGCTGTTCAGGTCACTCACTCTTTAGGACCAGGCCCCTCTCCTCCCTGCATACAAGCCGGTAGAAGGTGAAGAGTCCCAGGACCAATCCTTCAGTTCAGAAACAGGAGTGGGAAAATCATGCTTGGAAAGGCAGGAGTTATTTCCTTACACCACACCTCTACTCTAGTCTCACCACTAGATCGCTCTGCACTGACCTGTGGACCATGCAGTGCTTCTCCAGCCCCCTCTGAAGAAAGTGGTCAAACAACAGCCTCCATGCCCAGTGGCTTCTTAAGAAAAGTCTTTTTCAAAGGCCGCATTCCTCTTTTCCCAGACCTAGGAAGCAGCAGGAGCAGCTTTGGGTCGATCAGTGCAGAGACCACTAACCAAATATCTTCACTCTTTCCTCCCAGATATACTCCCCAGCTTAATGGGAGAGCTGATGCTGAGCCCTTTCCAGCTTGGAGGCAGGGGACCCTGCATTGGAACATGAACAAGGACCTTGTCGGGGAGGAAAGAAGAGAGCCTTGTGGTTTATATAAGTTACGGAGCTATTTCAATTTAACTGCCTAGGGCTCTCAAAGACTGCAGTGCTCTAGCCTGTGGAGGCTGAAAAGCAGTTTCAATGCTATTGTGTTAAAATCCTCTTGTTCTGGCCATGCAGTTTCATTTGACTCTTAAGGAAATAGTGCAGCAACCCTGGAGACAAGGGAAATGAAAAAAACGTTATTTCACCAGAAGTCATATTCCTCTTCCATCAGCAAACCTGACAAGATTGCACCAGTACTGTACAAAAGGGTGATACCTCTACTGGACTTGCATTGCTCATAACAGAGACTACTGATGCCTTTGGTCTTTTCATGGTCACATTATACCAGTGTCTCAGAATTATCTGGTCCTTAGTTAGAGGTGTTGAATTTTCTTTTCCTTTGTTATTGCTAGCTGATGAGCTCCTGGTCCAGCACAGCAGCTGTCATTAGCCTGTTACCATAAAACTATTATTATATCCTGTTTCTGGTTTTCCAATCCTTGAAGTTATCTGTGTCTTCCAGGACACTGTTCAATCCCCATTGTGTTGAGAGTACCTCACAATTTTGTGTTATGGGCAGAAACAAATTTAACTAGCAAGTTCATGCTAATTTGTTTAAGTAAAACCAATCCATTGGACACTTCAGTGAAATCCTTCAAGGCTGCTTGTTCCTCTTCCCATGTTATCATTGTCTGTTGTTATCATTATCTGTTAGGCAGTTTTTTTACTGTACCGTTCTTTCATTAATATCCATCTTTATAAACTTAATTGCCAGTCTCCTAAGGGGTTCACTTTGCTGAACCAAAGATCTGTCAAGTTGCTCTTAGTCAGAAACTCAGTGAACTTACTGAGTCTGGCATGCTCTGACATATTTCTTTGGTTTTTCGTTTTTTGTTTTTTTTCTTATATTTTATTTGAAGTTTTTCTTTAGAAACACTTTCAAAAGCCTTGCAGACAGTCAGGTTTCAACTAAAAAGCCTATACTTGCATCATTTTTCTTCCCATTTTGTTGTGTGTGGGCACTGCACTTGCTGTTCCACAGACCCAAATACTATGCTGATACCTTCATACTGTGATTTTGCACCCACCCGATGGTAGCAGGAACCATTGCATTACTGGGAGCTGTTAACTGGATATGGGTGTATATCAGCGTTACTTTTAGG
The DNA here is from genome assembly GCF_964273445.1 of Streptopelia decaocto. NCBI lineage: Eukaryota > Metazoa > Chordata > Aves > Columbiformes > Columbidae > Streptopelia > Streptopelia decaocto. The sequence goes on from NC_138659.1 coordinate 15,960,057, forward strand.
ATATTCTGCACAATGTGTCTTTTTTCAGAGCAGCTGTTTGTTCCCTCATTGATTCCCTTCACATCTCCTATCCTGGTTAGGAAAGGATGATAGTAATACAGTAAGTTTTCTTTCACCTGAGACAGTTGCTACAAGAGTACAGGAACTCTTGTCTGTGAAAACTTGGCAGCCAAAATACTTTGCTCTGAGGAACCCAATGGAAATCATCTTGTCAAACAGCAAGCTTCAGGGCTGATGACTCGGATTTTCCCCTGCTCTGGTCTGGATGTCAAGAAACTGCCTGTGACAGCCATGAGGAGCTGAAAGCAGTAATTCATGCTCCTGCAACACAATGTTTTCTCCTTTGGTGTTATCAGTAAGTTGCACCCCAAAATACAGTGTATGATTCCAGACCATGGTCTTCCCTCCGTGTCTCCTTGGCTTCTTGTGGGGCCACTGGCTGGTTTTCCTTTTCAGGTCTTTTCACTTTTATATTGGTTCAGTTCCCATTCCTCTTCCAACCGCATAATCGTGTTCCCTCAGGCTAGTTGACCTGTTAGTGCACATTTTGCATAAGCCTTTGCTTCCTCCAGCCATGGTCGTTCACAGTTCATGTGAACCTTGGTTCACATCGTTGTACACTTTCTTGCCAATAACCACTGCCCTGCACAAATGCATGGTATCCCTGTGTGGGTGTAAAGAAGTACATGCATTTGTACACATCCAAATTTAAATTGTGCTGGTTTATACTGAGGTTATGTTTCTGTCTAATTCTAGAGAGTATTAGGCAGAAATGAAAATTGTTTAATGTGAAATATGTAATTATCAATTGAAAAATCCAGACCATCTCAGATGCCTTGTCAACATTTTGTGTCTCAAAATGTGTAGTATCCAGACAACTCTGTTGTTAACCTTTTCCAGTCCATATTGAACATGTGAAAAATCAGTCCTTTTTTGTGTTTGCATGGGATCTTTGTTTGCTGTGATTAATGGTCCACTAACAGTCTCCAGTACAAGTTCAGGGCAACGTACAAAGTGTCTTTGATGCCAGACGTTCTACAGTGCTGTGCAGAAACTAAAGCTAATAGTCATAAGCCTGAGAGGACTGGAATGTTTTCAATTTACTTTTAAACAAATGACTTTATTGTGCTATTCTCACATGGGAGTAAATTCCACAGCCTTAGTGCTGCATTAAACAAAACTTTTTTTACCTGCTTATTTCTGTTTATACTTGGAGATAAGAAATAAAGCTTGGCTAGGGATTGGAGGGAATAGGACAGGACTATTAAACTCAGTGGGAATTTTGTCAGGGGCTTTGCTGGGAGCAGAGTGGGATGCAGGAGTGAAGGATGTAGGTGAAGGATGATTTGTGGTGCAGGGCAGAGTTCAGGAATTCTGTGTGCCTGGAAAACAAACTCATGAAGGGCACCTGTAGGAAAAGCTTTAAAACTGGCTTTGCTGCCCCTGAAATGTAAGGAAGCGGTTGTTGTAGTCTCAGTAAATGCTGGTGGATATTGGGAGGAAGATGCCTAGTGACTGCAGCTGTAGATGGATAAAGCCCAACTCCTGAAAGGAGCAATTCTCAAGTAAGTCATGGGTGTCTGTAGCCACATAAGAATGACATCTCTTGACCTCACCATATTGCTCTTGTAAAGGTAAAGATTTTCAGACCCAAGATGGAGAAGTTTTGAAAGAATGAGTCTTTAATGCTTATAGGGTGATCTAATACAATAGATTTACAAAAACATGAAACACTTGCAAAATGCCTAGGTAAGGAACATAGATATATTTAGTATTGCTCCAAGTGGGAGATGCTCTAATGCTAGTAAGTGCATTGTAGTCTTCTGATATGTACAATACAGAACCCATTCCAGTACAGCCTTGTGATCAAAACATGAGTGTATGTTAATTACTAACAGAACTAAGAACAGTGAGGGTTTTTTTTTTTCTTAACTGCTCAACTAGCCCTTTTTTCTACTAAACCTTTTTTTACAAGGCTTTTGTTTTGTGTATGTTATGTGGTTTTATTGCTTTATAAATCTATAAACAATCAATAAAAGGTTTGAGTTATGTTTTAATGAATGTTTTTACTTTTATTTTGGCCATCTACAATTCACGAGTATTCTATGTTACATGCCACTGCATGGAAATCCAGATGAAAAAAATATGACAAGTTTAGGTCATGCTTAGATAAATGCAATTGAAGAAAATGGACAAATAAATCCTGAAAATGGCTTTAGAGCCTTTTGTCTTGCACTGATGTTTCTAACCACTGCCTGATCTTTTCCAAAGCAATAGCTTTCTTTTGCTCATCTCTGTGCTGTGGCTTCCCATAAAGTCTTACCTCAGCTACAAATTGAACAATATAAGTGATGCAAATCATTTTTCAGTGGCCTCAAAGCCTTTGCTGCCACTGATCTGGCCTCCAGAGGAACAGAAGCTTAAAGAATTATAGGGAGAAGAGTCTCAGAGATATTTCCATTTTGATTTGTAAGGCAGGGAAAGTCTCTCCAGTTCATTGCTCCTCACTTGGTAGTTTTCTTCCTTTTTCAAGAAAAAAAAAAAGGTGTATGTATATCATTACTGGGAAGAAACCAGTGTGTGTATAGAGGGCAGTTGTTATACAGCCAAATGCTGCCATGAGTCAGAACTGAGATGAGGAGCATTACTTGGCAGAGCTGGGAAGACTGTGCCAGCTCTTTACCAGGTGATGCCTGGATGTAGTTTATTTCCATGAGCAGAACAATGCTTTTGTTACAAATCTGGATTTTCTAAAAAGTATTTCTGAAACATGTTTTAGGAGTCATTGTAAAGCCCTCTCTCTGCAGTGGGAAAGAAACTGTGTAGAAGAAGGCAGGCTCATGTCTGCATAAACAGGCTGAAGGGTCCTGGGCAGCAGCAGCAATTCTCCATCCTGCCCCCCAGCAGTGATCTCCCTGGGCAGTGCCAGCAGGTGCACAGCTGCCATCTTCAAATGGGAAACGAGACTGCAGAGAGGGAATATTGCCAGGGCCTGAGCCTGGTTTAGCTTTCCAGACTGGGTAGAGTAAGGGGCAATTATGTATATTTGTCTTAAGATTCTTCGAACTATCTCTGTAACCGGCTCACTTCCTGCCCATCTGGAAAGGCAAGTCCCTCCCTTGCAAAATGTCTTGGGGAAAGAGAGGAGGAGGGAACAGGCTGCTTCAGTGGAAGCATCTCATCCTCTTTGTCTCCCAAATGCCTGTACAGTAGGGCTATAACCTGTGCTGAAAGGTGGCTCCCTGGGGGGCCCCAGTTTGGCAGACAGACTGGTAGGGAACGCGTGCTCTGAAGCCAGAGAGTGCCTCAAATGAAATGGTATTTGAATCTCACCATGGAGGTTGTAATAATCCATGAGTCTTAATATGACCGTAAGGCTATAAATTCAGGCATTTTGACCTCAGCGTCTCTGAGCGTGTTTAAAAATAGCTCACCCATCCTCATTTTATCACTTCATATACTCTGACACAATTTTGGAACCTACCTCCATCTCATCTAGCAGGGGAACACTATAATTAAGAATCAGTTTTGAAAGGCTGTTCTCCCTTAGCTTAAGGCAGAATAAGGCTTTATGTATTTTGCAGGAGATTATAAACAATTCATCTGCTAAAATTAGCAGTAAAAAGGGAGCCCCAGTTCTTTCCTGTGCTGTGGTTTGTACCACAAAGACTTAGTGTTTTTAAATCATGACAGAGCTCTCTAAAAACCTTGAAAGCATATTATGTATGTGTCACTTTGGCTCAGTTAGGGATAGTCTCACCTCTAAGCCAGAAGGCCGTGGGTTCAAATTCTATGCCCGCTCTTGCATTTAGCTGTCTCACAGTAATTTTATTACAGAAAACATTTTAAAATAGAACCGTGGGGGAAGAAGAGTGAAACTTTTGTACCTGTAACTGTGCTGTGAGACATTCAGTCATTGGGATGACGCATTAAACCACTGCTCTTACTACCTGCTTTGCTCAGCAGACATAAACTCTCTAAAAAGAGAGGGGCTATCCCTATTGCACTGTGTCACTTTTCTCTCTGCTTCACAAAAAAAAGTTCTAATCCTTGGGACTGTGTGTGTGTGTGAGTTACTGATCCCTGTCTGAAAGAAGTCTGCGTTTTCATTGTGCTGCCCCAAGGACAGGGTTCCTGGGCTGTACATTGCTGTGCAAGAGCTGAGAGCTGTCAGATGAGTCTTGACTTTACCTTTTGCTGCTGACCAGTAACAGAAGTGTTTGGGGAATCAAACCTTTGAACTGAAAATGCCATAGGTAATTTTCAAAGTTAATTTGCAAAAATATCCAACAGAAAAGTGCAAGGTTACAGTTGTTTGTAGCAACAATAAAGACAGGTTATCTCAACTGCAAATACAAACTCAGTGTTGTGTCTGCTGGGGGTAGAGTGCTAATTTAACTTCCCCACAGAGAGGAGATCAGAGTGATTTAAGGTTTAAACTTTCTAATTTCATTTTGGTTTGTCCCAACAAGCATGTGGTCTTATAACATGAAGTGTTTATGTTTGTTGCTTATTAACTTAACAGAATCGCACTGTCTTTTAAATACAATTTGCTTTTATTTTAGGGAGGCAAAAAAAAATATTTTATTTTCTACTGGTTTTGTAGAATACTTAGAAGGATTTTGGCATATTATGCAAAATGGAAGCCATGTTGTGAAGCAGTATCTAATTCTGTTTGGTCCAGGATTATGTGCAGCATAGTTACAACTCACTTCTTCCCCCGAAGATAATTTTACCCAATAATTTTCAATTTCTGTTCTTGTGGCATGAATCCAAAATGCTCTTGGATGGGTGATTTTCTTTTATTTAGGAATATTTTTTACACTTCAGTAAAGCTTTCAAATTCCTCTTCTGATCTGTTTTGAGGCTTTTCTGCCACAGGAATGTTAAAGGTCAAATTTTTACTTGCAAAGTTAAAAAAAGTTCTGAAATGGGGAATATGGATGGTGGTGTTTGGTGATGCTCTATGGGGGTAAGAGCTCCTGCCAGAATTTGTAGACCACTGTCACTCTGTCTGACAGAGGGCTTATGAAAAATGCATTAATGTGTATAAGAGCTTTGAATCTTAGGACTTGAATTATCAAATGAAATGTTTTGATGAGAACTCTGGCCAAGATATGTTTGGCATATGACTAACATCTGGGAAAGGTAGATTTATCTACATAAGATGCTGGTGGTTCTTGTGTGTCCACTTGCTAAATTAGATTAAACACATTCCTGTTATTAATTTCTTTTCAGATAAGCAGTTACTGGGGTGCTGCAGAGACTATGAGAATTGGGGCAGGAGAAGGGGGGATAATCCATCTTGTCATGGCAGGAATGTTGGCTCATTTAGTCACATCTGGGATGCGGGTGGGGTGGTCTGTGCAAGGCTTGAGTTTGGTAATGGTCTGTCAAAAACAGGGGTAAATGGTGGGCTAGCCAGCTAGCCTGTGAGGAGGGTGTCCAGAAGACAGATTTCTGTACCGAGATGTGGTCCTTGTTGGGAGAAAAAGATTGAGAATCTTTCCTGTAGAGCCTGGCTTAACAGTATTGACTGAATGCGAGGCAGAGGGGAAAGGAAATGGTGCTGCTCTGGAGCACAGGGATCTGACTGTGCGAAATCAGTGTGGGTGCTATTAAAATGCCATCTTCGTCTCCCTTCCTCTTTCCTTCCTCCCTCCCTCCCCCTCTGCTGTCAGCCTGGCTGAGGAAAAGTCAAATAACGAACGACTGTGTTCCTTGGCATCACAACTGCAATTTCCCTTTAGGGGCTTCAAACTTGAGAATGGGAGGCTTTAAATCTTGCTGATTCGTGCTATTCCAGCAAGCATATGTGTGAGGAGAAAGAACAATGCCAGTTCAAAACAGAAATCACAAGTGAGAAATCATTGCTGCTAAATCAGGTGTTGTAGGGGCCAGTGGAAAAATCAGACACTAAGAAAAGTAGGAAATTGCTTTGTTTAGAGCTGGGAAGGTTAATGAGAATGAATTAGAAACTGTTTTCTGTGTATTCAGCCCCGAAGGATTTGAGCAAAGTTAGAGGGATTTATTTACTGATTATCCAGACTATACAACTGGCAATAAGATTAAGTGAGGAATTTTGGAACATGCTGACATTTCTTATTTGCATCATTTACTATGGAGATCATTTGTCGGTACTGCACTGAGTTTGTGGTGAACCAGGGCTTAGTCTGGCCCAGCAGAGACGGATCTGGTACTTTTCAGGGCTCGAGGGATGTGGGGGTGAAAACAGTTTAACGTCCTCTTCTGCATCTCAGAGAGGAAACGTCAAGTTTGTCTAGGTGCTTATCAGAGGAGAATTTCAGAGTATTTTCCTTGACATCATTAATTATGGAAAAGAGCGCAGTTATAGGTGACACATTGCATTAGATCAACTAAAATAAAAGACAAGGCTGTAATTTATAGAGCCCCTGCACTGAACACAGTACAGAGCTCCCCCAGTACAAGGCCCCCTCCCAGCCCTTCCCTCCCAGCACTTGCACAGAGATTCACGCTGCCCTTCTCCTCCCTCTTCAAACTTCTTTAAATCAGGCTGGTGAGTATTGAAAAGTTACCATCTGAGCTGGAGGAAGTGAAGAGGGATCGTGGGACAGGAGCTTAGCACAGCATCTAGAAAAACAGTTGTGATTATTATTCTTTATTCTGGGTGTCACATTTTGTGAAAAACATGCAACTCTATTTTATGTGTAGACACATGAAGTCATAAGCTGTGGTTTAAAGGTGTAATCTTGGGTGATGTGTTTTCCAAGACTGGCCTTCACCAAGCCACTCTCTATGCACTGAACACTTACCAGCCCCATTTTAATCCCCTAAAATGAGACAGTTCCTTGTCCCTAAAGGAGTCCTTTGGCCAAGGCTGGTGCACTGTTGCTGGAATAAGGAAAATTTTCTTAGTGACCCTCTCTTGTATGGTAACTCCTAAATAAAAGTCCTCCATAGTGATCAGTTCTGCCGGCATTTCAGAGAATGGTCTTTTACAAATAGTTTTGATAAGGAGGTAAACAATAGGTGAATGGCAAGGTGTTATTTCAGTCTTTATGATGACTCTTAATACTCCTCTGATCACCATCATGGATGACTAATTCTCCTGCTCTCTATTTTCATTATCTTTGCTATAAGCTGTGAGACCTCTATTCGTCTTTCTTCTTAGGGAAACTGCGTACTGCAGCCAGTAGCTTTAATCGTTTAATCCTCAAGTGTCCAGTTGATGCCTCCATCCACTAATTACCTCCTTTTGCAGCAAATGATCCTATTCCCTTTACAATGAATGTCCAATGCTGGATCGGGCTGTTGTCTCTGGAAATGTGCTTCATGCGCTTGGTAACAAATAAACAATAAATTTTAACCTGAACATCCTCTGGGCTAATCATTATACTTCGAATCTTCATCATCATGACTTGAATTCCTGGGTAACTCACCACTGTTTGAGACTTCCCAAGGTCTGCTGACCTCTTTCTACACTGAAATAATGGAAATAGTGCACCAATAGTGTCTCACATCCTAGATTGTTTTTTTCTAATGTGCTCCTATAAATACAGGGCACTTCATGTGTTGTTATGACAAGGAAATTCTTTGACTGAAAAGTTTGCAAATTCCAAAGTAGTATTTGTTTTATAAACAAAGGTGCTGTTTTCCTTATGCCAGCCTCTTTCTGCTTTTGCTTGTCCAGCAGTCTGTTCTGAAAGGCATGAAGCAGCTGTTGGCCCCGAATCAAAACTTGCAGCACAGGGAGGGTTATGTAAAAGTCCTTTGTGTGAGAGATGTACATGGCAGCAAATGGTGAAATTGGAGCACAGATTTTTTTTGAGGGGAGATGGCTATTCATGGCAATGTTTTATTTTTTACTTGATTTTTGCATAGAACCAGAAGTAGAAGATATATTCTTTTTTTTTTTTTGTATTATTAGAAATCTTTGGAGGAGATTCTGCAACTCTCCTAGTCCATCTATTTCTGTGCTTCACTGCTCTTACCATATAACACTTTCCAAATATTTGTTTGACATCCTTTCCTATCCACAGACACTCATTTCTCCCCTTTCACAGGTGGTTTCTTTTGAACTCATCAGCCCAAATTGATCTTAGCTTTTCCTTTCAGGTAATATTTTACAGAGCCCTGGACGTCATTTTCAGTGGTTTCCTCTGAACACTCTCCAAATGTGCCACAAATTTCTGTTAGTGTGATAACCAGAACTGGATGCACAATCCTTGTACTGATTTCATAATAGCAAGAGATTGTTGACTAATACTCTGTTTATATTGCACTGTGGACACAGTTCCTTTTCTGCTGAACTGCTCCTTAAGTGGCTATTCTCATGCTGTATGTTTATAATGGATTTATTCCTGCCCAAGTCAAACATTTCCTGTTCACAATTAATTTAATCTAGATTTTTAAACTGTTTCTCCAGTTCATTGTGAATTCTAGTTCTGTCATCTAATGTAATCATGTCCCCTTCCAGATTCTTCTTATCTGTAAATGTAATAGGCACAGGCTCTAATCCACTATCCTGAGCATTAAGGCATTAATATGCACATTAAAAATACAGCCCGGATGAGAGTCCCCGTGATAGAGGTTCCCAGTTTGACAGTGAGCCATTGACAGCTTTTCTGTGGAAATGAGCATCAACCAGTAACTGTGGGGAGAGCACGCTTCCATTCATGAAAACGTCACTTGATATTGTGTCAAAAAGCTTTACTGAAGTCTGGACTCTGTGGCAATGAACGTTAATTCCTTACTCATAAGATCTGAATCCCTGCTCTAAAGGGAGATTGGGTTGATTTGACATGATTAGTTGTCAGCCTGTTGTGAACTATAAAACAAAAGTAACTCCAAATGTGTTGAAGTTCTGGTAGTGTATCATTCCTTTCTGACTCGTAGTTCCAAATCAGCTTCTTGATTGAGGAAGGCAGGGAGAGAACCTAACACAGGTTTTGAACGTTTGGGATCGTTAGAGCTCTGTAAATATCTGGGGAGCAGCCTGGGCATTCAGCAGAATGTTTTAGCTCATGGTCTGTACTATACAATGTCTGTAACCACAAAGAAGAATCTAAGTAGGCAATTGTTTAAACTAATCCAGAGAATTAAATACTTCTGAATCGAGTTGAGCTAGGTTATATCTTTCTTCTGCATGGGTATGAAGTGAGAGAGGTTGTGTGTGCAGGGAAAGCCGGATCAGAACCTCTGCGCAGAGCAGTTGAAGGCTGCTAACAAAAGCAGAGTAGCTGAAAGGGCAGCTTGTGGGTGGCTCAGCAAAGGCGACGGCAGTACAAAGTCAGGAGATGCTGAAAGCATGGAAGAGAGTGGCAAAGTCACCCTCTGTGAGGGAAAAGGACAGCTTCCAAGCTACCCGGGAAATGTTCTTTTTCTGCTGCTTGCTTTGTTGTAAATACACAAAAGTAATGTGTTGTCATTTACTTGTGGTTCCTTCCAGTAAGAAAACCTCGCTGTGTGAAGCCATCATGTGGTTTCAGCAGTGCTCTGAAGACACGCAAAGACACACTATGTACAGCTGAGAGTGTGTTAGCTAAATTATATGTACAGCATCAAACTGCAATGAAGAGAGAATATCAAGAATCAGTTGTAAAGATTTAGGAAAAAACAGGGGGGTTAGGACAACTGCGATGTGCTGAGTGTTGGTGCATTAAAGAAAAAACCTTACTTGGACATGAATAGATAAAATAATAATTAGTTTTCAGGTGGTGGTTGTTGTTATGAACTTGCATCTGTAAATGGAAGATATAAAAGCAACTTTTAAATGGTTGGTTTCTCACTGCAGCCTCGGGCTTATTTCTTAGCATACAGAGCATTGCTTTGCTGCTGCTTGGACTTTTACCCTTTCAACAGTCACCTTCCAGTTTGTTTCCTCTCAGTCATTTTTAATAGAATGCCTTTTTGATTACAGAAAATTGGTTGATACACTGGTCTAACGAAAATGCTAGACAAATGCTCCTTCTTGGAACTGACATCAGGAATGTTATACAAGACATTCTTAAATATGCTGGCAGCTGCCCTGAATGTAATGAAATCATGGAAATTAGAAGTATTGCACTCTCTGTGTGGCCAGCTCAGGACTGTTCTCAGTATGTTACCACTTTTGCTGTGAATTCAAAAGGAATCACTTTTCCTGATTTTTTTTCTTGGGACATTCTTCAACATGCTTGTAATTCCCACAATCAGGAAAATTATCTTGATCTTCTGAGGTACCTTTTTTTTTTTTTTAATTGCACACAATTCCTCATGGCTACATCCCTTTGTACCACACTAAATCATTCCTCTTCCAGCAGCGAGTTTACAGTCTTCAGAAGGCCGATAACATTTCTGGTGGAAGTGCATGTGTAGGATGAAATCCTATTCCTACTGAAGCCAGCAGTAAAATTCCCACAAACTTAAGTGGTTCAGATTTCACATGTAGTTTTTTAGTCTTCTCTTGTATGACACTTCAGTTAATCCTTAATGCATTCTTAGTACAGTAGGGATCTAAATGCAGAAAAGCAGAAGAGTAGCAATGATGCATATTCTGTGGTTCACCAGCACCTTTCCATGTAAGGAGATTAAAGGAGCTTATGAAAGACAGGTGGGACCTGCTGCAGAGCACAAGGGATAGATATTATTTTAATTCTTCTGAAGTAGAAGGGAAAGACCTTATCTCTGTGGCAATGTGTATGTCTGTATGAATGGAAGGACTCTCCTGGTTTCCATGTTACCTTCTCTTCATCCGTGTTTTTATTCACCTGTTGCTTCTCTGTAGCTCTTCGGTGTATTTTCATCAGATATTCTGATTTTGAATTTTCCAAGATGAATCTAATTTTCTTTAGTTGGTTTTTAGTGTTAGAGATTCTTCCGTAGTTTCTTTGTTGGAGGCTTACAAAAGTTCCTGAAGTAATTGTAGTTGTGTTAATTTGAAGTAATAATATTCATTAATTAATAGCAGTATTAAGCAAGAGTCAACAGAATGAAGACTTCTCCCAGATTCATATGCTGTTGCTTAACACTTGCTATTGGAAGTAGCAAATTCTGGCTCGAGGATGATGAGCGCTGAAAGGGACCGGGGCTGCATTGGCTACTGGGAAAGAAGGCACAGAAACCTGTTTCCAGCTGCTTTGTTCTCATTGTCTGTTCAGCATGAACGTTTGCTGTTCAAGAGTGGCCAGAGAGATGTAAGGGTTTTCTTACATGTTCTGGTTTGGGTTTATTCATTGCAACAGACTTGCAAAAAAAGCCTTTCTAGAATGCAGGCTGGCAGGGACTTAGGCTGAGGGCTGGCTTGTACTGGAGGAAGAGTCACGGGGATGCTCAGTGAGCAAACCAGCCGTTTTGAAAGGATGACGTGGAGATGGCACAGGGCAGCTACATCACTTCTGTCTTGTTGTGATGCTCAGATTTACCAGATGCTGCTGTTGGAACAACGCAGAGGTGGCTTACAAAAGAAAGCCCGATAACACTTGTAGGCGTAGTGTATGGTGTAGACATGTGTTAGAAACTGATTTCCATGTGCATGATGTGATGCAAACAAGATTGTTTCTGGCATGAAAAGCCTTCAGTTGAGACATCAAATTATTAAGAATACTATGGCCAGAAGCTTTCGTAATAAATTACTGTAAATCCATGAAAGATTGATTTTTTTTTTTTAATTTTAGAGAAAATAAATCAACAGTATAAATTCAGCTCTATTACAGTTTCAAACAGGAGACGGACTCCTGAAGTATTATCCACTTTCTGCAAATATCACCTGTGAACCTGTATATAAAAGGTTAAATGTTTGCAGACAGTCTTTGCCTTACATTCAGACACAAATTACTATTTTTACTTTACGTTCTCTTGATGAGGATAATGATAAACATCTGTCACTTTGCTGCTTAGCCAGCTAAGAATCTTATTGCAATCTGTAATTTAAACAGTGAAGGGAAAAAAAAAATATACATGGACAAACTGTACTTTATATAGATAGCGAAGAAGAAAAGAAAGAGAATAGAAGTCAAATGCAGGAGAACTGAGCATTTTCGGTCTGCAGTTACTTGGCTAAAATCTGTGGATATATGATAGATGTATGATTTTTCCACTTATTTGGTATTTCACAGGGAAAATTACCATTAGTTTCTTTTCAGACATGAAGACTGAGGAAAATACTTCACTGGCATGCTGTGACTTGTTGGCATATGCAGTTTATTAGCAAAATGATTAAGGTTTATAGGGTAGTGTGTCTACGGGTGTGTCTACTATTTTCATCAGGAGCTCTTTCAGTGTCCTCCCCAGTTCCAACATTTTTAGGAATCACTGCTAATTATTTTAAAGTCCACAGATCAGCTAGTTTTCCAGTAATTCATCTGTATTTAAAAACAATTTGAACTTTTGAAACTTCTTGTACAAACAGTTTTGTTTCTAAATGGTGCATTGGATCACATTTCTTAACAAAACTATAATTTAACAAATCACAGCCACTTCTATTTCATTTAGGCTCGACTGATCAAGCCATAGTTTACAAGGAGTGAATACGAAGTGGTCTACCTGCTAATGCTGCATGAGCAGAAGCAGACCCCGTGTTAGGAGATGAAACTGGGAATCTCTTTGTGGCCCAGCAAGGATGGGTTGCATGCAGGGAGAAGCCCTTTGGTGTCACGTTTGCATATCTAGCTCTAATGGTCTTTTGCTAATGGGTAAGCTACCAATTGCAACTGCTCAGGGAATCTGTAAAGCACTAGTGGTGTGTAAATTTTAGCTAAATGCTATTTTGTAAATGGAGTTGTGCTGACAGGGGTCTGGCTGGTATATAACTAGTTCTCATTATTGAGTTATTCAGTTTTTGCAGGTGATTTTTGTTTCTCTATGTTATGCCTCTTAGGTACCAACAGAACAGGTTTAGATTTTATAGTTCTTGCTAACAGGGCTTTGGTGGTCATTTTCAGGGAGTATGGTATGTCAGAGTTTGAGGAAAGGATGTAGTTCTTTGTACTTTCCAGGTTGAAATTCCATTCTTTTGGCATCTTAGAGCTTCAGAAAGCAGTCTGGTTTTTACCAAAAAGATGCTTTTTTTTTTTTTTTTTAAGATTTTCTTATATTTATACAGACCAGACCAAAGCAAAGTACATACCTTTTAGCTTTCAGTTTAAGTTCCTGGTATTTTCTTTAATTAGGTCAGCTGTTTACATACAAAGAAGGTTTTTTTTCTGTCTAATGAAAAAGAGACCTCTAATACATAATCCAGTCTATGTTATGCTGAGCCGTGAGCACTGGAACCAATGATGCTTTTGCTGTTATCCTTCATAAATCCTTTGTTTATATAGGTGCTATTCACATCTAACAAGTCTTAGGCTGAAGTGCGGAATTTGTCACAACTGAGTCAGTCTTAAATAACAGGGAGTTTTTTTACCCATAGGAGGGTAAATTTCAAAATCCAGACCTATGGTGCTGCTGTCTTGCATGCGTCAATCTGGCTGAATCTGAATGGTAAAAGATTTGATAATAAGTATTGCAGTAAGTGATCTGAGATAATTTCTTGGGTTTTCATTTACCATCACACGTCTTTGTCTAAAAACTTGCTTTAATACAAAATTACAATTTTGTGTGGAAATATATAATGTACTTTGTGAAAAAGGCCTCGCATCTCATATTGCATTAACCTCTAAAAGTCCAGATTTCATGACATTAAACACTAATGTTAAACAGCCCAGCACTTCATATTTTATCCACCAGACATTCTTTGTATGAGTTACATTGCTGGATTACTTCAGTGTAAGTCCAGGTTTTTTCACCAATATATTTCCAATTTACTGCAGTCTGAAAGACTTTTTTTTTTTCTTTTCTTCCATGTAGACTGAAAATGATGAGAATGGCCAAGCAGACAATTTTTCAATGGACCCCCAGCTGGAGAGACAGGTGGAGACAATTCGAAATCTTGTGGACTCCTACATGTCTATTATCAACAAATGTATCCGAGACTTGATACCAAAAACAATAATGCATCTTATGATCAATAATGTAAGTAACAACCAGGTTTCTAAATTATTTTAATACATCTGTAAAATCTCTTATGCTCCTACAAACACACCTCTTGAATATAGCAGCAACAACAGCATATACTGAAGAGAAGAACACATTCCTATAAATGTGATGCTCTTAGACAAAATATTCCCATCTTTTGTAGTAGTATTAAGGTCCGCAGCCTTCTGAAAGGCGGGCATACTGCCTTGAGTGTTCACTCCAAATGCTAAATTAATTTACATCTTAATCAAAGCACAAGTTATTATTTAAAGGTAAATCAAGGATATTTTGTAATTTTTTCTGTCTTGCTTTTGGTATAACAGGAAAAGGGAGTTGGAAGCTCCATCTAGGCAGCCTGTGAGAGCAGCAGAGTAGAGCTGCGCTTCCTTGATTTTCAGTCTGTAGCCCTTTGTCATGGTTTCTTGAAGCAGTTCTTATTTTATTTGAATTTCTTTATACTTTCAAGTTACCATTTTCAAGGAATAAATCTAGAAGCCTTGGACACTGTTGTTTAGATAAGCAGATGTGGTTGGTTGATTTATTGTGTGTGTCTTTCTTAGATGTGAAGATTATTTGGTTAAATAAATGGCTTTGAGATATCAGTGTTTTTCCACCACACTAGTATCTCAGCCTCTGCTTTCTGGCAGAGTTTGGAATGGACCTTGTTGAAAATTAAGCTGAGTATTAGTGCCACTGCTGCCATATATATTAATAATGGAGAGCACGGTTCTGTTAGTTACAGGTAGAACCTTTTCTGTGAGGTCATCCATTGCTTTTTAAAATACAATATGCTAAAAGGCAAATCTGTTTAGAAAGCACCATTTACTTTTGACACAGAGCCACCTCTAGCCTTAGTCTGATGGATTTCATTAGTCCTGTGGAATTTGTGTTGCACTTAAGAGTTAAGTGCTTGGACAGGAAATTTAAATGAGATTTCCTGGTACATATAATATAAGCAGAATTTTTGCATGAGGTGAGAGATATTCCATTAACTTCTTTAGGTTTAGGGGTGTCAGGCTCCAAATAATGCTCTAATAATGGGTGAGTTTTTACAAAAGAGCACGGGAACAATGGAACTGCCTTTTTTTTTCTTCTGAAATCAGCCATGCTCTCGAATTTATAGGGTGAGCATGTTCCATCTGCTCTTTCCAGATCACAGCTAGCAACTTGCTCCTTCAACTTAGCACAACTTCAGTGCCTTTTGAAAGGGCTGGATTTTAGGTCTCATTTCATAAACTGCAGAGTTCGGTGTGTGGTTCCTTTTGAAAGTTTATATTATATTTTCTGCCACTCACCTCCTCATATGGAATAGTTTAAGGGTCTCTGAAGTGGGTGCTTTACTCAAAAGTAGAATACTTCAAGATTTTGTACTTTCAGTCTCATCGGCCGTTATGTTGGTGAAGTCTGCCATGCTGGCTGACCATGGCACACAGAAACATCATACTTAAAATATCGTCTACCTTTCAATTGACCTTATAGTCCATAGCAGTGTTTGGGCTTGTTAGAAGGAGCTAAGACCCACACCTCAATGCTAGAATTTAAATTTGTGGCAAAGAATCAAAACATTTTAAAGGACTGTGAAGAGTGAGACTAGAAACATTAATGCACTTGTTTCTGTGCAGCATAGGCAGTAAAATACCGTATTAAAAACAACAGATAAAAATAGAAATTTTTAAAAATCAGTGCTATTCAAAAGAGAAAGAAATGCTTGAGTTAAAACTGCTGAGCCGTGTCAAGAGGTCGTGTAACAATCTGGGAAGCAGTAGAGCTGTGATGGAGAGCGGGTCCTGTTAAATAGCGTGTGTTCCTTGGAGTCTTCAGAAGTCCAACCTATCCATCAGGAGTTAAGAGAAAACACCCATCCTCCCCCTTGATGAGCATGTTCTGTACTTTCTGCTGCCCCATCATGTCGCCTCCAAAACTCTGGAAACAAATTGATCCCAAGGAGTTTGTTTCCATGACAATTGTAACCTCTCAAGTCCTCTTAGAACTTCCTTTCTGCTTTGTGGACCTGTAAATGAACACTTGTAATTCAAGGGAAGTATCAGATTCTAACTCAGTGTACAGAAAATAATTAGATGCTGTCCCTAAGCATATTTGAGGCCTAAGCCTAGATTGTTGCATTCCAAATGCATCCCTTATTTTTCCCTTAGGGTGGAGGTTGATTACCTTAAAAGAAAATGCATTTACCACACAGAACTGCATTGAGTTACTATTAGCAAATCAAACACGCACAAACAAAACACACATTTCAGAATTTGTGTTTCATGGTGCCTAGGTATTGCAGATTATACAAGAGGGGTGGTCTTACACTGGACAGTGTACACTCCATAAGCAGTGCTGATATTAATCTCAGCTGAGTAGAAAAACTCCTAAGTGCTTGTCAATACAAAACTTAAGGAATGGATTGTGTTTGTGTTTGAGGCAGTGATGTCTGTTGTAGTCTGAATGAAGTTGCGAGCCCACCTTACTTCGCTTCGGAGTGACAGGGCAGGCTTTGCGGCACTGACCTTTTGGACATTTGCTATGGTTTGGCTTTGACCACAGGTCTGATGTCTGTGAAGGAAAATGTTTTAAACCATTCCTGTGAGTCTGTTTTCTAGAAGGAGCAAAGGCATGAGTAAGTGTCACTTTTCCTTCCTTTTCCAAGCTGGAGAAAGTGGCTATTGTGGAAGATCTTCCTCTGTCTAGTACAGTGCAGAAGGAAGGAGCTTGATCCAGGAACTGTCCTTACCACAGCAGTCTTCCCCTTCCAGAGGAGTTGAGGGAGTTACTTGAGTCTCCTGCTAGTGGCAGACAGGGATCTCTCATTATAATTGTCACAGGCTGATTTTTTCAAACAGATATTTGCGGTTTAACAATGCTTTTACAATCAGCTCTGTCCTTAATCTAATTTAAGGACGACTTCTTCCTCTTTTTTTGAAGTGATGCCATTAAAATGCTCATTTCATCGAGCAGAATGTGATGCTGTTTAACTATGATATCTGTTTTTAATGTGGAGCTTTTGGCAATCGCGAGGAAAGTAGTGTACTCTGGCTCTTGATCAGTACCATCTACTGGAAAACAGCATGAGACTCATGGAAAATTTTTGCAGGCTTTGCTAAGAATTTGTGCCTCTCCTGTCATACATGAATGGGAAATGACAGCCAAGCCCAGGCAGTATACTTTGTTCCTCTGTAAATTCCGTCCTGGCCTTCTTTTCATTGCTGGGTGACCATGAAGGGTCCTGCGTCCATGCAGTTCGGCTGCTCTCACTGACCCTGTCTGAGCACAAACTTTGCCTTAGTCTAGCTGTCAGGACTTAATATAGCTGAACTAGCACAAACCCGTGAGCAAACTGAGCTCAGGTTTATTTAATCAGAATTGTTAGCATCTCCAGCTCAAACAAAAACATTAATAGAGCAAAAAGCCAGATGAGAAATAGATCAGAAAAGCAAAGTAAGTCTCAAATGAAAGGATTTAATAGGTCAGCAGTTGGTCTCTTTACCACAGTCTTATTTAATCAGAGTACCTTTAGCTTTTTATCTCTCCTAATGTGGTCCAGGTTTCTATAACCAGGGCAGGCGTAGCAGGAAGTCAATATAGTGAATTAGATTACTTGGAGACTTCTCCCTTCAGTTTGAAAGTGTGTGGATGGGATATTTAGAATCAGACAAAGTTGTTGGAGATGAAAGATGCTGTCTACAGTAGAGTAAATTGTTGCTAAGAAAATAATTGACAGAGATCCCATAAAGCCTGAAAATTTTCATTCCTGGGGGAATTTAGTATCTGATGGTGTTGCTAATGGCTGCCATTTAAACCTCAGCCCTTTAGAACTGGATCAGATGGCAGCTGACTCCTGGGAGCTGTTGGGAAGCCTGTTTGAAATGAATTGTAAACCATAGGTGTCACCTTAGAGACACAGACCACTGTTAACTCCAACCATGTCCAGTGTTTCAAAGACAGACACAAAAAAAGGCCACAGTGCATTGTGAAGTGAATGCACAAAACCATCTCATCCTCACATGTGAATCGTTGTCTCAGAATGTGGCTTCATAATTGCATTAAGCCCATCAGTGTGCAGGCTGCTGCTAGGAGGTCCAGTCCATCCTTTTTCCAGATGCTCTGCCCAGCTGCACGTGCCAGCCCCTCCTTGGGCCACAGCTTGACCTCAGGCTGCTGCACCATCTGCTCAATCCAAGTTCAGCATTTTTTAGTCCCTGATCTGACCAGTAGAATTGATGTAAGGTAGAAGGAGAAACAGATTAAATTGAGATAAGTCTGTTTCCTGGTTCTATGGATCTCACACTATATTTGTTCAGTATTGTATTCTCTCTTTTTTTTTTTTTTAATTACTTTGGGTTTTTTTTCTTTTTTTCCTTTTTTTTTTTTTTGGTGTGATGAAATAGGTAAAAGAATTTATCAATGCAGAGCTCCTGGCTCACTTGTATTCTTCTGAGGACCAAAACACTCTAATGGAGGAGTCAGCTGAACAGGCACAGAGGCGAGATGAAATGCTCCGCATGTACCAAGCTCTAAAGGAAGCCCTGGCAATCATTGGAGATATTAGCACTAGCACTGTCTCAACCCCTGCACCCCCTCCTGTGGATGACTCTTGGCTTCAGCAGGCCCGCAGGTAAGGATCCCTATATCTATTTTGCAATGAAACTGAGGACAGGCAGACATTGTCAGCATCAGCAGCCCCCTCCCTATGTGTCTCTTTGGGAAGATGCTCCTCCAGGTCTTTGACATTTGTGAGGGTAATCTGAATGTTTTCCCACATATAAATATTTTATGGACATGTACATGAACACCAGAGAGGATATTTGCCTTGTAGAAGACTATCCGGTGGAATTATAGCTTGTCCGATGCTTCATATAGCAGCCACATGGCCTCTTCTTGCAAGCTGTTATAATAATTCAGCATCTCAGGCTCCATGTCATAGGAAATCCACTTAACAGAACACTTTTAGAACTCCGTTAAAATCTGTTACATTTACTTCTTTGCTTGTATGTTTATTTCTGGCTATTGTAAGGCATGCTGTCTGTGGGAAAGGTGATTTAAATATATGTGATGCTCTCACACTGACAGCAGAGGAAAATGCCAAGAAAATACAATTATCATAGGCATAACAAAGGGTTTAATTTCTGTTTAAAAATTAAAAAATAATAAAATAAAAGCAAACCAAAACCCCAAACCTCACCTTACTAAGCTTCTTAAATCTCTTGATATTTCACTAGATCACCTCCTCCAAGTCCCTCAACTCAGAGGAGGCCCACATTAAACAATCCCCCAACCAGACCTTTATCTGGCCGAGGACCAGCTCCTGCAATCCCATCTCCAGGCCCCCAGTCAGGGGCTCCCCCGGTCCCATTCCGTCCAGGACCACTGCCTCCATTTCCGAGTACTGGTGAAGCCCTTGGAGGACCTCCCCAGGTTCCCTCTCGGCCGAGCCGGGCTCCTCCCAGCGTCCCAAGGTAAGACGTTTAATCTTCCTAGTGGTGGGCATGGTTCTCTCCCTCTAGCATAACAGACAGATTCTGCACTGTGTCAGAAAGTTGAGCACCGGTGCTGAATAAGTCTTGTAACAAAGCAAAATTGGGCATTCCCTGCAGAGAGTCAAAAGGCATTTTGAGGAACCAGTTCTTAGCACAAATACGACTTTTTGAAATTATAGAAAGTTTTTTTCATGAAAGAAAACAAAAAAAAAATCCACTCAGTCAATTTGAAGACACTGGATGATTTTACATTAAGAACTCCTGTTCTGGTTGTGTTGTACCCACGTAGGAGTTCACAGAGAGGTCATCTACACCTCCACCCAAAGAGGGGCAGGGGTACGACTCCCTCCTCACTTCTGCCATTCTGAGTCCTCACCAGAGGAAGTAACGGCTCTTCTGGGAGAGAACAAGAACAATCCTCATAGAACCAGTGGAACAAACTGATAGGAGTCTGATTTTTATTCCACAAGGCAAGTAATTAACAGCCAGTTGAAAACAGTCCACAGTTGTCTAACAGCGTAGGTCATATGGTAGAAAACAATTTGTTAAGGAACAGTATTTTCATGACTCTGTCGTTTCTTTTCCTTCCCAGGCCTTTTTATTTATCAATACTACTTAAGGTAGCTGTGCATATTTTATAATTTTTTGTGGCATAAACTGCTTTTTTTCTATATGACTAAAATGTCCTTAATATTTTCACAATGACATAATACACGTGATCACTCATGTGTGAGTGATCCAAAGCCTATGAATCCAACGGCTTTGGTAACTTCCTAAATTATGTGAGAGACATAAGTAGATTAAGCAATGTTGGAACAAAGGGGTTTCTCCATTTTTAATAAATAAACTGTTATATTAAAATTAGTCCCAGTTTGCCAGAAAATGCCAGTTAAATAGATTCAAAAACTGTCCAAACTTTCAGTTTTAGAAATGGTAACTAAGAAGAGAACCTTTGAAGAAAATATTTTTTTTTACATAGGTGAGATCTGTTGTAGTTGTGAGTAACTTAAATTTGAGGCTCAGTTTCTAACATAATCACTCTTTACAATGTGAAGAATAAATAAATGAGGTATATAAAAATACTTCATTCCTTTGATATATTTGCTATGGAAAGGGTGCTGTTGCATCAGTGCCCATCCATGAAATGCACTTGTTGGATATCCCAT
This sequence comes from Streptopelia decaocto, assembly GCF_964273445.1. Lineage (NCBI taxonomy): Eukaryota > Metazoa > Chordata > Aves > Columbiformes > Columbidae > Streptopelia > Streptopelia decaocto. The sequence goes on from NC_138659.1 coordinate 15,980,677, forward strand.
CGTTCACAGTAGGACCCCTGGGGAGAAACCTGCGGTTTCCTTTCTGGGTACTGGACTTTGCACTGGGAGGGCAGAGTCGCAGCAGCATCCCCTGGCTGGGAGAGCCTGGAGCTGAGCTGGAGGGCATCAGCCCCAGTGTTTCCCCTGTGCCATCAGAGGATAAATCACACACTAGATAAAGAAATGAGGTCCGGTGTTTTGTCAGTTGTACTGCTGGAGAGAACCATAGCTCCCTGGCGTCTCTCACCTCCCCTTGCACATGAGCATGTCTCTCTGTCCTGCCTGGCTGTGATTGTGCATGACCATTGCTTTCCTGAGGTGCCTTGCCAAGAGCACGTCTGATGATAATCTTTTTGACGCTGAAGTGATAGGTGGGATGGAAACCAGAGAGGAATTTTCTAACACACAAAAGACACTGGGGTAAGCAGCCTGCGAACAACTCAATTTGTGGCTGCCAGTGGAGGCATGCAAAGCGGTGGCTGATAAAAGAGGTCAGTGTTTTTAAAATGCTGTAGCTGGATACATAATTGAATGTAGGACTGCTTGACATTTTTGTGGAAAAATATCTGTAATACACATCTTCTGGACTGGATCCTAGATGTCTTTTTTAGAGATGTGAAAGCCTCAGACATAAAAAAATCTCAACTGCTAAAGAATGAAGGAAGGGTTTGCTGTTTTGCTTAAACTTCAGGTTTCTCCTGCTGACTAAACTCCAAGAGAGGAAATCCCAGGGCAGGGCCTGCAGGGGAAATCACCTGAGGGGGACAGTGTGGCCAGCTCCTGTGCCTATTAAACCTTTCTTTTGAGCTACGGAATTTCTGCTACACTTGGTCTGGTTTTAATAACGGCCTTCGCAGGATCATAGGAAATTGACTCAGAAAATGGGTCTGAGATATTAAAAGGGAAAAAATAGTTTTGAGGAAGAGTTCTTGTGGAAATCTGAGCTTTCTCTGTGACTTATTTTTGAACTGGGGCTCTGTGCTCTGACTGCTCAACCACCATTCTCTGCAACTATTCCTTGAAGTGTCAGACTCTCTCATATCTAGGGAAGTAGTTTAGCTTCCTGAGAAAAAAACTTGTATTTTTAAAGTTCATCTGGCTTTCCAAAGGAGCTTTTTGTTCAGCCCCTATCACTGTCACTGAAGAAATACAAGCTTTCTATTTTCTCCTATTCTTTCTTAAGATAAAAAGATCATTTTCAGGGGTAAGATTTGAGTTGTCCTTTTCCAATGAGCAGCTGAGCACACATTTGATTTGGAGACCTCGCCACTTTATAGCAAGATACAAGCCCTGACTTTAAAACAATCCTTTTTTTCCCCCCACTTGATTTTATCAGCGTTTAACCAAAAGAATTGCACAGAAAATGTGAGCTCTCGGCATTTTCTCACTGTTCCTCGCTTACTGTACAGGGAAAGGAAAAGGGCTAGGGGAGCAGAAAATAATTTTCTTCCTTGCTTCACTCTGATTCTAAAGCTGGTTTGGGTTATGTGCGCTGAATATTTCTGTAAGGAAACAGAAACTATTTGCATGATACATGCCTCTTTTAATTAATCCCACTTGAGGTGGGTGGATCTCTCCCAGCAAAGCCTGCGAGTAAAGGCCCCCGGCTTTTAAGGGCTTGATGCCAAAGCATATATGATTTGTGAAATATTCCCTGCTGCCAGAATTTAGATTATTCCCCCTCTCTCTTAAAAGGCTGCATTAGTATTTTGAAAGAAAATGCAGCTGTGAGCTCACTTTGGTAAGATGGCTTTAAGCAGGCACTTCAGCTTACCACGATGTGTGTTTGCCTGCCTGTTTAGAAAGCCTGATCTTGACCAATTTTAGTTCTACTGTGGATGCTTTGATTTATTGGTTTTGAAATGCCTTGAATGGGAATCTCAGCTTTGCCACAAGGAAAACAATTGAATTGGAAATCTTTTTCTCCTGGCAGCAGAGCCCATGGTGTTAGTGGGGGTGGGAGGGTGCTCCCCTTTTTCTCTCTGTGTCCTGCTCTGCAATGCTGCTCTGGATTGATGAAGGCTTTCCCAACAAAGCACTGGAGATCGTTACTCACTTTGCCATGAAAACATACATGAACCTGCATGATGTGGAACCCTGGCCCCTGGTTAAACAGAAGTCCTGAAGGGCTAGACTGTCCACTCGAGCAGGCAGGAACATAAATAGACTCGAGCACGTGTGTCTCCCCCTCAGGCATGCTGGTGCTCAGTCCTTGGGGGCTGAGGACGGTCTTTACCTGTAAGACAAGCAACAGGGAGAGAATTCACGTTGTGCTGTTCATGAACAGTCCCATGCTCTCCCTACCACCTCTTTCAGCTGTCTCCCTACAATTTATAATACTTCAACCCACAGCCAGCCAGCATGGAAGAGGTGAAGGCTGCTATGCAGCTACGTTTTGTTATGCCACTGAGGCTAATTACATGACCTGCTGTGTTTGTAATTAATCTACATTCTAGGCCATCATTACGTATTTCTGCCAACCTGGCCCAAAAACGTACTTACACTTGACAATAATTACAGTTAGAAAATTCCAGACAAAGCCAGAAGCGCTTCAGAAAGCATCACTGCCTGATGTTTCCTGGTCCACAGGCTCTGTACTCAGCTCTTTGCCAAATATCAACCATGAAGTAAGTTTTCTGTGATGGATTTGTATGGATTAGAGTTCTTTGGAAAGATTTAATATCATGTCTAACCCTGTGTATTGAATCATAAGGGTATCCCTTGAAAAAATTGCACGTGATCCTCTGATTAACATCTGTCATAGTGCACAGGCGTGTTAGACCAGAAGAGTTCTCCTGCCTTAGCCTGGGAATCTCCTCGCTTCTGAAAGTTTGACCTTGCAGCATTAAAAGCTTACTACTATATTTTTAATGGAATATAAATAATAATCAAATAGCCACCACATCAAAGTCTTCTAGGATGAGTCAGTGCCCACCTTAAAGCATATGCATGCTCAGTTGGATGATCTCTATCTGAACAACCAAGTAGAAGAGCACAACTCTGTCCAACAGTAGCATCCACTTGTCCTCTCTGAATGGATCTTCAGTGAAGGTTGTATTCAAAAAGTATAATCAGTAATTAGGAGTGTTTCGTGCAAGCAGAGAAGCAAGAGTGGTATCTCGAGAGATTTCAAAATCCTGCTGAATTTAAGGGGAAAAAGAAAGCCAAAGAAAAACTAATTTAGTTCTGCATTTCATGTCTGTGGTCAAAAGAATAGACATACACGGGTGATGCAAAGCCAGAGCCCATCACAGGAGGGGACATTGCTCTTCTGTAGTCAGTATCTTTCATGTTCTACCTGTCCAAGTACCACAAAATCACAAAACTTATGAGAATATCAGTTATTCTTTGTGTGATTTCTACTCTGGGGAAAAACACACCTGTCTAATTTGTTACCAGTCTAATTTACATTTCTTGTTGTAATGCACACCCAGTAATATGCTCCTTTTGCTGCTGGCTGCTTTGAGCAGGAGACTCCATTTCTTTTCCCTTATCTCTTAGAAAGGAGCACTGCTTTTTCCCCTTGTCCACTGGCTCCTTCATCACTATTTTGTTTAATCTTTTTTTCTGCCCTTCCCTTGCTGTCCCCTTCTTGACCATGCTTTTTTACTTCCTCTTTCACCTTCTACCTTCACTTGGTTTCCTGCTCAGTACATTTGTCTCCCTCATGTAGTCCCTCCTTTCCTTCTCACCATCTTGTCTTGGTTTCTTTCCAACTTATCCCTTCCCTGGCACCTTTGTAAATCTCTCTCCCACTCCTTGCATTTCTGTCTTAATTTAAAGTTTTTATTCCAGTTTTCAAACCATAAAATGCAATATTAGGCAATCTTTCTTAGCAGCAGGCTGGTGTCAGTGGCTCTGACAACCGTTAGAAACACTAGCTACACCACTTAGAGTAGCCCTACTGCCATGTGCAAAACCAGTTGAGGAATACTGGTCAGCTTGCAGCTTTGGTCCTAATAGAAGCAAGGAAAGAAATAGCATTCTGAAGGAGGATAAATATTGGAGGAATTGGCCAGAAAGCAGGTCTTAAAAACATGTAAAAAATCACAATACAACTTCAGTGGTTTCATTATAATTCTGTAATACCTATCTTACAAGATGTTTGGAACAGCATTTGCACAGAACTGATTCTTCAGCTACATGAACTGTAATGCCGCAAGAGATACAGGAAGGTTTCTACTTCTGCTCCAGGAGCTTCACTGATTGCTGCCCCTGACAGCAGCAATCTTCTTTCTTCTAGACTAGCAGTAGGATTTTGTTCACCACCTTCCTTCATCTACCTCTTCTCCAGATGACTGTCCTGAAGATGAAGTAAAACAAAGTTGGTGGGATGTCAGACACTGCAGCCTGGGTCTGCAGGCACTGCCTCTCATCAGCATCTCCTTCCATCGGCCAGAGGCAGGCTCTCCACTTTGATGGGCCATCCGCTATGAACAAATGTATTTGAGGAGTCACTTGTTCTATGTGGAATTTAGTTTTGTTCTTATTTATTGAATATCAGATAGTTTTGATCATCTTTAGTATTGTTCCTGAGCTACTTGCTCCTGCCTTATTCAACAGAAACTGTTTTTAAAATGAGGTGAACTAGGAGAGATCCATTTGATTGAGACTTTTAAAGATACTTTCAAAGTTCAGTAATGTGGATTAGTGTAGACTGGTCCCATGTGAGGGGGAAGGATAAGTAAAAATGATGCAAGAGGGAGGAAGACAGAAAAGGAAGAAACCTGGAAGAGTTGAAAGAAGTGACTCTGGGATAAAGATGATATTGTGAATGCATTCCTCAAACACAGTTGAAGCCTGCTTTGGGAGTATTAGATGGTGAACTGAATGAATAAGTAATTTATTCTGTTAAGTATTTTAAGCAAAAGCTTTTTTTTTCCTTCCTTAGCCTTTGCTCTCAAAATATTGTTAGTAGAAGGAAGTGTTTTTTTTTTTTTTCATTGTGTCTCATCTTGAAAAAGGAAAGTAGAATCAAACAATAGCAAATGTTGTTTGCCAGAAATACAGGAACCTGAAGATGTGTTTTGTCCCCAGTAATTATTTAATGTTTATAAATATAAATATTTTATATTATATATAATAGTATATAAATATTTTTATAAATATAACTATTTTTAATAGGTATCTAAATCTTTAATTTAATTTTTAAAAGCAGAGTATTTTGGTAACAGTTTCCATGAAGGCTCTGCAGGATTAGAGCAACAGTGTTAAGCAGGATATCTCTTGTCTTGTCTGAACGAGTGGGCACAACAGCAGTGCATTTTTAGCCTTCCCTGTGCTAGAAGAGAAAACATATGACATAAATAGAGAGAAAGCAGTGATGATTTGAACCTCCTGAACCTGCAGGCATCCTGAAAGGTTCTCCTTGCAACTCTCCTGTCCCCTGCAAGGTGCATTGGATCATTAGTGAATGAGGGCACTGAATGGTCTCATTAACAACAGTGACACTGATAATCATGTTAGTTGTCGTCATGGACAAGAAGAGGTGCAGCTCCAGCTGGAAGTGACAACCAGGATGTTTGCTCCCTTTCTTGCACCGAGGTAAGTGAAAAAGAGAGACACAAAAAGGCAGAGGAAGGTTAAAGGTGAGTAGGAAGGAAGAACAGAGTGGGCAGATGTAGATGTGGTGTTCAAACACAGGGTAGATGATTCACACTTATGCTGAACAGTGCACCTAACACAGAGAAGTGCAAAAGACTTGAGATCTTCCTCCTGTTGATTATGTGGCCCTCGTGTCATCTTCTGCTGTGTCATCCTGTGTCGTCTTCTGGTGTGGACACAGGAAGGTAGACCAACATTCTGAATGTGTCACTCAACACTCCTAACTCTCTCTTTTTCCACGGGCAGTGTTGATAATCTTGACCATCCTGACCTAGGGTTTCTGAAGGGTTGGGACACTCCTCCACTAATGTGTTGCATGCTTGCTTACTTGACATGTTCCCTGCTGAAGGGCCAACAAGAACACACAGTTTGTTAAGAATAATAGTCTTTATTGCTTCATTTAATTAATTTTTTTGTTTATTCAAACTGACTTTTCCACATGAGACGCTAATTCCCTGAAATGACCAATTAAAAGATGCAACACCCACATAAGAATACACACGTATTTGTATGTGTGTATGATAGACATGAATGTATGATGGTCATATAGAAAACATAGCTTAATTTGCAAATAATACATTAATCTAGTGGAATATCATATTTTGGACCTCTCTGCCTCTGAAAGGAGTATCTTTATTAAGTTAAATCACACACAGTGGAACCTCACTAACCCTAATGCTTTGGAACAGTATTATCATTTGAATTCCTGGAGGTTTACATTGCCACAGTGTAGTGGTGGCTACTGGAAGGACACAACCTTTCCATTCACTCTTACTCTTTTTTTTATTTCTCTTAAAAGAAGTAGGCATCAGATAAAATGGCATAATCTTTAACTTGCTTACACTTAACACAAAACTTCTTCCACTGACAGAGTATTGTGCAGATGGATCATTTGAAATAGTGAGGTTCAGCTCCACGCATGGCTGTGCACGTATGTGGCAGTACAGCCACAGCATGGCCTCTGCGCCTTCGTGGAGCCTGACACACGTGTGTTCAGCTGGAGAGCTGCTTCGGAACTGCCGTGTGTCCTCAAACACTGTGCTGTGCTCCTCACTGCTTCTGTGCCCGACTTGCCCTCTGCTAGCAGTCTTGTGGGTATGCTAACTGGAGACATTTCATGTCTGGCAAAAGGACATTTTTCAGTGCAGAGACAAATCTGAGAAATTTTCACTCGGACCATCACAGTGGAGTAAAGGACCATCTCAGACAGTTATTCTCTAACTACTTTTTCTTTTCATCACTGAGTGCTGTTTCTCATTTCTTCCATAATCATCATCTCTGCCTGATTCTCGTCCATGGTTCCTGCTTTACTCCTCTTAATGTCATCATCCTTTTACTGCTTTTCCTCTTTCTTATGACCTGTGTCACTAGTATCAAGTGCCTTTCCTACTCTTGGTTTTCGCCCTTCCACTCAAGATCCTTTCTCCTGAGTTGATGTTTGGGGGACTCTTCAGCAGCCACGCCAGATCTGCAGTAGGCCAGAAGGAGTTTTAATATGCATAGACTGTAGAATCAGGCCTGCAAACCATGTCTTGCCCATATTCTTCAACCATGATGGCTATAGTAGTTTCACTTCTGGTTTGGATTTTCTTCCAAAAACAGAGGCTGATGGCAGTTGAGAGGTACCATATACAGGCTGATAATTAGAGCTGGGAGAAGTAGAGGCTAGGCTGTGCGGCTCTTTCAGGATCTTACTGAAACAGAGAAACCGTATAAAAACAAAATGAGTCAAGGCATTATAACTGTCCCAAGAATTAGTTACTTAGTGTTTCTAATCACCCAAATGAGAAATTATATTTATCCCTTACCTGAAGTAAGTCACTCTTTTATCCTCTGATTATATGCCTCACATCCAGATTTCTATTGTCACCTAAAATAAAATTTGCCTGCAGTCAGACTTAAAGCCACTTAAAGATTTTGTTTAAATATTTTCTCATTAAATTCTGCAAAGAAAATGTCATGTATCAGGGTACTCCAAGAGGGCTGGATTATAAGGAAACCAAAATCATAGTAAAAGGGAGAAAATAATGGAATTTTGTTTACGATTGCAGATCTATAGGATGTATCGTAAAGTATAGTTATGTGCATGCCTTCTGCAACTGTTCTCTGGTGGTCACAAGCAAATAAGAATGTAAAATGTAAGTGGAAACGAAAGCCTTTTATTTAGAAGTATGTTTGCTGTGCTCCAAGAAGAGAAGCCATCTTCTTCGAGCGGGGCCTCCCATGGTAATTACAGCCATGCTTTACCGAAAGCATATTTTGTGGACTCTGTGTGGGGAGCGATAGCACTTCTCAAAAGGCAAATGCCTAAAGAGCTGCCATATGTTTCTGATCGAATTTTAAGTCTAGACTTGCTTTATTTAGTTTCTTTTGCTCTGCATTTGCCTAGCTGAAGCTATTAGGAGTTCTTTTAAAACTGGAAAAATGGGGTGTGCTGCTTAGGTTAAAAATAAATGTAAAACTTTTCCTTTTTTAAAAAGTTTTTGCATCAGGGTAAGAGTTATCCTCCATTCAAAACCCCAGTGAGCTCTTCAAAGGAGGAGTCTGTGCAGCAACATCAGGGAGTTATTAAATACATACTTAGTCCGCAATTTTCATTGGTAAATTCTTTGTGTCTGCTTAATGTGTGCTAGTTAGAAGAACTGATTCTTTCTGCAGACTCGTTTACTCAGCCCCGGGGACACATGATCCTCTGCCCCTTTAGCACTAGCTTTTACAAACACCCTTTCCATTTTTTTTAAATACAAAAAGAAATGTTTAAAACTCAAACCAAACCAAAACAACAACAACAACAAAACAACCCACCACACAACAGACCAAGCAGCCTGTTAAAAGAGGCCAGGCAGCAGGACTCGGCCCCAGTACTTGAAAACCCAGCTGAAATGTTGGAGACAATAACCAAATTGGAATTACCGCAGCAGTGACATTTTTATAAGAAGGAGCTTTCTATGAATGGAGAGCTGCTGTTTTGGGCCTGGGAACAGCTCGGCACCACGAACGCAGCCCCGGGCTGTCAGAGTCGGTCCGATAATGCAGGGAAAACGCAGTCCACGCCGTCTCTACCGCTATCATCTTCTGGGCTCAGACTAAACATTTAATTGGGCTTAGTCACTTATTTACTCACTGACATGGCAGCTAGTGCGAGCAGGGATCTGGGGGAGGTTGTTTTTGTCTGGTTTTCCTCTGCTTCTGCCCACAGGCAGGTTGGAGCTCCCTCTGCTGCTCTCTGCTTCGGGTTACTGCCATTTGCTCCGCTTTTCTCCACAGTCGGAGAGTCTGGCACAGCCCATTTATGTAACCTTTGCTCAGAAGGCCATCGTGCTGAAATCATGCAAGGCTCCCCTCACACCTGTGTTTTTTCAGAGGTCTTTAGAGCAAAGAGGAAGGTGGAACTACATTTGCAAGAAGCAGCAAATGCTGCTGGTTTTGGTATCTCAAGGTGTGGTGGTTTGGGTGCCCGGGTCCCTGCGCCCCTCCATCCAGGGGAGCACTTGCCCTCCCAGCCACAGCCCAGGGCATAAAGATGCCCCTTCTTCTGACTTTGTGGTTGAGATTCCTGTTAGGAGGGGAAAAAAAGGATGAATTCTGCTCCCAGTGTCAAAATGGTCACTTGATGACTTGTCACTTTGACAGGGGTATCTAGTGACAGGCAACTCCTGGGCTTTTGTCCTTTCCCTGACTTTGACTTGAGTTTTGGCTCATGCCGGTTGATACTGTGTGCCGGTGGCTAATGAAGGTGAGGTCTCGTCCCCGAGCTGAATCCCTGCCCTGTGCTCTGCCTGGGGATCCTCCTCCTGCATTGCCAGCACAGGAAAACAGTCTTTTCCCAAGCACTGCCTTTTCCCAAACATCTGCCACTCCTCTGGAAGGCACCCCTGATTTCCAGGTGCAGGTCCCGCTCCCCTGGTCACAGCGTGCTGGGTGAAGGAGCTGGAAGGAAGCCCCATGAAACAGCATGAGAGCGAGGCAGCACCAGCACGGGGGCAGAGGAGAGGGGCTGGAGCTGAGGAGAGGTCTGCCTGTTCCTCATGTATGTCCCTGCCTGTACTTGTTGGGAAGATGCACAGAAGTGGTCTGTATGCAGAGCATCCCAGATAAACACGAACATCTCTACCAGGAGGTATTCGTAGTGGGATTTGGTAGTGGAGCTTGGGCTGAGGGGTCCCCTATCTGAGCAGAGCCGCCCGTCGGGCAGAGCTGCAGGGAGGACAAGGCTGGTGGGGCTCTGGAGTGGAAAGGGGAGCTTGCTGGGGGATTTCTCTGTTCAGCTCTGGACGGGGCTTGAATGAAAACTCAAAATATAATGGTCAGAGTGCAGCTCTGGTTCAAGGAGGAAAGAGGCTCTGGCCTGATTTTGGTTCAGGTTTGGTTAACTGAGTACATCCAGGAAATCCTCTCACTGTGCTCTCCAGTTTCTGATCCTGCTGGGCTAAACAGCAATTTGGCTAAATTACATTATTTGAATCTAGTGTGCTGCATTCAGCCTGGTATTAAAATGCATGTATCTTTTAAATTTGATATTAAGACAGCTGTATGCATTTTCCCTTGTTTATAAATTGTATACACATGATATGAAGTTTTCAGTAAGCACTAAACAATGCAATGTGAGGCATTTCAACAAAGGAATAATTTAATGCAACCCAGCAGAAATGCAGAGCCTTAGAAGTGGTTCTTTATGAAGCTACAAATTTTGGAAACGGGTCCAGAAGACCTACATTGGAGCAGCACAAAAAACAATAGTCAACACAGTAACATTTTTTCTGTAAGAAAAATACACCATGAATAAATTATATTTTGCCTATTTTTTTAGCTTGTTGACTTGCTTGAATGCTTCAGTTGGCATCTTTTGTATTCATTGCATGTTAGGGATTAAGATTCTCATTTCTTCACCAAAAGAGAATATTGTCATACAAGATGGACTTCGAGCCAACGAGACTTTTTTAGTCAAGTGTAAATTTGTCTCATATATTATGTTCCAGTTCAAAGAAGATTAACACATTGTTACGTTTGTTTCATCTTCTATTTAGCTTTAACACAATGAGACACATTTCTTTTGTAATCTTCTTCAGAGACAGGAACTGTTCCTCCTTTCACAGGTTGAGGACTGTGTTAGAGGGGACTGTACGATTTGTCTTGGCCATTAATGAAGTCTGCTGAAGCTGGCTGGGAACTGAAGAGCTCTCAGCTCCCCACCTTGTTCAGACTCTGAGTTCATGTGCTCTCATGGTGATCTGGGCTGGATTAAGGAATAAAAGAACACTAGTATTTCCTGTTAAAGAAAATAGGAACCAAAATCACTGTGTCAGAGATAGAATAACTGTAACAAAGCCTTGCTAGAGGGTGCTGGGGGAGCAGGCTGTGAGGAACAGGGTCTTGGGTATATCTTTGGTATATATAAAGCACACAGCAGTGCTGGGCAGAACTGCCTGAGCTGGTGCATGTGCTGCAGGCCAAACAGGTATTGTCATGTCTGATTCTGCACAGGATTTGCTGAGTCATGAGTGTTTTAGCCCAGGTGGATTGGAGCATTAATAAAATACTCTTTGTAACTTAACCGATGGAGTTATCTCCACAAAGCACTGGTACGAACCATGTACCCTAAATACATGCAAAAATGTAAAAGGCAATTACATGCGTACCAGAGAGAACATAACTCCAGCAGAGTTGGCGTGTTGTCCTTGGACACAGTGAGGGAGGGGAAGGTCTCAGCCTGGACTATCCCTGCTCAGCCCGGACTGCAGGTGGGACATGCTTGGGGATTGTACTGCTGCTGCCTAACTCTTGCACTGCGGTCTCTTACCAGATGACGATGCAGCCCAAATTGAAATGCAGGAGTTCGCAGTACATAGGAGCCTATGCTGAATCAGCCATTTGAAATAGGGGAATAAAGGCCCATAAGCCTTCCCAAAATAACAGGGACTCTCTTAGCAGTTACTGAAGTTGATAGAAGAACACATTAGTGGTAAATGAATGAATCCAGAAGACATAGCCGCAGCTAGTGTTTCATATGTGGCCATTGATTTAAAGCTTAAGATTTGGGCCTCTAATTCAGGCTGGGACTGACCCGGGAGAAAACAGGAATGCTGATCTCCCCGGATGGTTTCCATGGCACAAGAAGGTAACTGTGTTTGGAGAATACCCAGACTGTGGACCAGAGAGAAGAACTGTCCGATGCGTGAGAAGGCTAAGGCATGGTATGCAGGTGGCAAACCATTGCCCATTGTGGATGCTGAGGGCTGTCATGCCTCTGTGTACACGGAAATAAGATTGTTGTGTTTGGGCGCATGTGCATGTTCATGTTGTGACAGCAAGAGGTGCCAGGTTGGTTCTCAGTGTTTGTGCTTATTGTTTCTTCTCTCTTTCCAGTCGAAGACCACCCCCTTCACCTACTCGGCCCACTGTAATTCGTCCGTTAGATTCATCCCTGTTAGACTAAAAGAAGTTTCTGGCATGTCATTAATTGTTAACCAAATACGTGGGAGCAAATTGCTTGATAACTGTTGCAATAACCAATGTATAGTCGCATGTATGGACATCTATAGGCAAGTAACCCATTTTACTGATATACTCTCTGTCCATTCCACATTGTTTATGAGGTCTTAAATGTTTTGGGAAGGTCTGTGCTGCCTTGACTTCTCCTTTTGCAATAGCTGTTGTTAGCTAACTTACTGACACGTGTTCACCCAGGCAACTGTGCTCACAGTCAAAGGAGGGCTTGATTTTGTGTGTGTTTGTGCACGTGTTGATTTTATCTACTTCTTTTTTCCTCTTATCTGAAAAGAATCTTACTTTTATTTGTACCTTTCAGATTTTCTGTCCTTTGGAATTACTCAGTTATGCCCATTTGTTTTTTTTTAATGGCTAAACTGGGCAGAGAAAAACAATGTGGTTTCTTATCAAGCTCTTCTGAAGACCCCACACTTCCATGTCTTTCTTGCAAGAAGCTTGCTGGATGGCTGCTTCTCCTCTAACTTCTCCTTATCCAAAGTCTAATTTTTAAGGAATGTTGTTGAACAGAAAGGGTGTTTATGGGACAACGTGTGTTTTACTTTCTTTCCACACTGGTGGCTGATGTGCAGTTGGTTGGGTGACTGGTGTAAGGACCAGACTGCAGTGCCCCAGCTTGTAAGGCTCATTGTGGAGCCATCTCACCCTGCAGCAAGGATGTGAAAGAGCAGTTTGAAGAGCCAGTACGTGACAGAATGGCGTGCCCCAGCTCGCTTTGCCTTCTGCTAGTGCTTGCTCACATTCGTACTCCTACTGAACTCATGGGAAGCCCTGTGGTTATGTGAGTGCCTTTAATATGTATAAATGCACTGCACAGCAGGACCCAGAGAACTGAGCATTGCTTTTGGTCCTTTTGTGAAACAGAAGGAGATATGGATACATATAGAAATATATGTAGAGCTTTAAATGGGCTACTGCTCTTCTGCCCACGGTGTGAAGCTTTTCACAGAGCTACGGCCTAGATTTGCATCTGAGCTTTCCAAGGGTTTGGTTTGGATTTGAAGTATTTGCTCACACCATTTGAAAAAGCTCCATTATGCCCAGTATATAAATATTTTTTCTGTGCATCTCTTCAAGTCCTGCACACCTCAGATTAGGGTGCTTTTCCAGCTAGATACTGAGAAGTGCTCAGCTGTGCATCCTGGCAATGGATTATCTGAGCAGCTGTTCACTTCCAGAGGTCCTCTCTGCCTGTTGTTTTGTATGTTATATATTAATGCATTATAAAAACTTTTTTGTCTTAACCGCACTTTAAAAGCTTAGGGTGTCACCCTTATTGCTTAAAACTTACTGAGTTAACAGAATGAAACTAGAGATGAATTTGGCCTTATTTCTTCAGAAAATATTAATTACTGTTATTACAATTATGGTTACAGAACCCTAAGAAAAGAAATTGGTGATTTCAAAGGCCCCCAGCACAATCAGCCTAATAAATTTATTTATTGAGACAGCATGTAGGGCTTCAGTATGCTGTAGCCCCATGGTTAGGAAGAATCCAATCAAAGAGCCACAACCAATGGGGATTTTGCCTATTAAGTATTCCCAGACTGCTGATTAACTAACAGTTGTGCTCACTGCTGAAGCAAAGCCTGTTTCAGTTTGCATAAGAGAGACGAGCTTGGCAAAGCATCATGATTTGTATGTTAGCTTAACTTTAATTTCCTGTCAGCCTTCTACTTGTGACACACACCTGGGGAGTCTAGAGGTCAACATCTGAAACACAGTGAGGAGGGAGTTTGTCAGAGCACCGACATCTTGATGATCTCAGAAGATTGCTTAAGTGGTCGGTGTTTGTTTGGAGAACAGGCCCACATCTCCAACAATAAGTGCACAGAATCACCTTTCAAGGAAAAAAAAATAGGTTGCAAACCCAACTATAGTTGTATTGATTGTTACTAGAAAAAAAAAAAGTTCTGATGATTTTTCTTGTGTTCTACACAGTTTTCCACTGTGTAGCACTCTCTGCTGTAACATTCATCTATCTATTAGGTGTATATTTATAAATAGCTATAGCAGTCCATACCGTTGCCTAGCCAGCAAACCTGCATATAGTTTATCAGAGCCCTCTGTTACTGACTGGCAGGTGCCTGCTAGCTAAGCTCTGCACCTCTTCCACTTCAGCCACAGAAAGTTGCTTTAACCCCATATTTTGAGATTCATCGAGTGATATTGCAAGGCCGTGGTCTGGGTTTATCCAACCACGCCCCAAGCACTCAACTTTGTTGCCCAAGGTCCCCTTTGTTCAGTGGAAAGAGGCAGCACCTCCAGAAGGTGATTCAGACTGGTGTGGCTGCATGGGAGACAAGGGTGGTAATACTGGTAAGGTAGGAGCCACAATTAGATGACATATATCCTGGCCTAAAAACATTTTAAAATCCTCTGTACTGGAGACTCCTTAATTTACTTTAATGACTGTTTCTGTTGAGCATAAAGAAGTAGGTAGCACAATTCAGCACTGTCCTTAACTCTGCCCTCCAAGAAATTGTATTTCTCAGCAGTAAGCCTAAATTGTAAATGAAGCTCTCAAGAGTGGGTTTACCCAAAAGAGGAGGAGGAGGCAGTGAGGCGCCTGTGGCCCCAGTGTCAGAACCATCTGGTTCTGTGCTCAGTGTTGAGGCTGTGGGACACAGCTGCACAGCCCTCCCTCCCGCCCTCTGCATCCTCATTCCAATCACATCAAAATCTGGCCCTGTGCCCTAAAAGCAACGCTTTTAGGTGTGCAGGTTAATAATTAACCTTGAGCACAGACCCAGAGTTTGATGATTTTACCTCGAACTTCTTGCATATATGCTTTTCAGAATACACAACATAGAATTGTTGTTTATAGGAAAAATGTTAAGTGCTTCCCAAGAAGTTGCCACATCCACTTGAATAAGTACTGTCCTCCCAAATTCGGCCCATTTCTTCCTGCTGTACAGGGCCTGGAATGGGTTGGTTTGTCCTGCTTGTTCCTTGTGCTGGCAAGTTGTGTCTCTCCCATCCCTTGTTCTCCAAGGAGCAGCCTTGGCAGCAACTCGTTCCATGCCTGAAGGACAGCAGGACGAGCACCCCGTGGATCTGCTGGAGGAGCTGGCCACCTCCGACAGGCCACTGTCCCCTCTGCAGACACCCCGACACAGCCTGAGCTGAGCCTGAGTTCCTGTAGCTGAGAAGCACAGGTTGCTCTCTCTGTTTCTTCAATTCCCTCTGGCAAAGCTCATAAGACTGACAGGGAGGAGTAGTGATGTCCGTTAAGCAACAGCAGGGATTCTGATCTTACGTGAGGTGTGTAATTAGCTGGGTGATGTATGTAGTTAAGTTTCAGGAGGGTGCTCACCTAGTATTGCATTTAGGCTAAGCCTGAGTCTCTGCCTAGAGAATGTGTTCCTCCTCACCTCACCATGGCTGACCAACAGCTGAAGAGCTTGTGTGTGCCGTGAATAGCTCTCAGCCTTTCATCTCAAGGGATCTTGTGTTAGGATTAGAAAGATTGTATGTTCAATGAAAAGGCTTATGTACATAGTTAACATGTGTTTATTTTATTGCTGATCTTGTTGCACTTTCTGAGTAAGCCTCATAAGAGTAGATTATTTATTATATTAAAGGAGATACATTATAGGTTATGGCATTTCATGTTATAACATAGAAAATATTATACTCTCTATCGCAGACAGCTACACTAAACAACGTGTATACAGCATATTGAGATTACCAGCTAGTTCTGTCTTTCTGTCTTAAAGTAGTTCAAACCTCCTGAATTCAAAGCAGACCTGTTTTGCACCCATGACACTGGGGAGGCATCCGACCTCTTGGTGTGCGTGTGGCCCAGTTCCCCCGCGGTGGCACTGAACCTCCTCCCTGGGCTCTAGCAGAACAGCTCCCTTGTGTAAATGAATGTTACTCTGCCTGTCTTTCCTCTTGCTTTGTCTGCAGGCGAGCTGATACCGATGGCTCCTCCCGTCCAGACAGTCCTCCACTCTTGCTTGATATATGATTTGTCCCGTCTTGCCAGATGTTTGCTTTACTGCCTGTCTTTTTACTTTTCCAGGACAGTGTAAACATTGACTTCTTTTCGTAAGAAGCAAATGCATAATTTTTTTCTGAATTTTGCTCTGTATGTTAATGCCCTACTTCATATGAGCCAAAACATCTGCCTTTGGTTTCATAATGTGTACATGGTTCCTAGTGTTGACCTTTGAGCACAGCAAGTTGATTCCCGAAACCATGGTCATTACTGAGCATCACGTACACCTGCTGTAAAAATGTTACGCTGCATTTCTGAACCTGAAATAAACTGTAACTCTTGATGGGCTTTTATTATTACTTTCTGGATGCGCATGAGTGGTCTTCTGTCTCTTGCACTATCATCTCAGCACGCTGCACTCCGCCTCTGTTGGGACTGCAGTGAGGATTTATTGGAGATGCATGTTGCATTGACATCACTGGAGATGTCATTAAAAGGAGCAAAGGGGGAGCAGTAACCCATGGGAAGAATTCAGCCTGCTGCCCTGCAAGGGGCTGGGAGTGCAGCAGAGATGTTTTGCTGGGAAGCGGATGAATGTTTTTCAAGCTGTACCTGGTATTCATTTCATTGTCGGGGAAAGCACGTTTTGGGGGTGATTCAGAGCTGAGCGGAAGGCCAGAGTGAGTCCTCCAGAGCAGGAGCTGGAGTAAAACTGTGCGTGTGTTATGTCTGGAAGGGATTTCCCCCTCAAGTGGCTGTGTGCGAATATGCAGATGTCTTGATTACTCAGTTCCTTCTTTAGGTCAGTGTGAGCCAAGTAACTGGAATCACTGCTTGGAGGAGATGGCACAAGCAGCACAACAGCTGCTGACGGGAGAGGACATTTGTCACCGAGCACAAAGTCACTACATTGGTCCTTAAGTTTTGGGAAGCGGGGGGAAGATGGGATCAGCAAAGCAGCAACATCCCTGTTGTATTCACTTTCTTGCTATAACATTTGGAGAGGTTTGTTGTTTTGTTTTTTTTAATAACATTTAATGGCTATGCCTGAGGCCGTCTGTGCACCCCTCTCAGTGAAAAGCAGTGTCACACATGTCCCATCTGGCTGAAGTATGTTACCTGCCCCCTGCATGGTTCCTGCATGTTGGTTGGTGACACATCAGTGCTCTGTGCTGGGGAACAGGGGGAGCAGCCGCTCCTCTCAAACCCCTGCGCTGGGCCACCAGCTGCCGAGGGTCTCCCCTGCTGGGGCCAGCAGTAGATTCATTGCACTGCTGTCATCCATGTTTTTAACCTTTCCCAGCAATGTCCCCTGCAGATAGGCCAATCCAGCCCACAGGCCACCTTGTTTGATCATTGCCAATTTCATCAGAATCTCACTTAAAAGAGGTCCACTCCATGAACAGTGTTTGGAGCAGGCGGTGGTGCAAATTTTAAGGCTGGCTGGGGAAAGCTCTTCCAGAGGATATTTGCTGCAAGAAAATTAGGAAGCCTGTGACTAGCACCCTCCACGCTTGTGATGTGATTGTCCTCGTCCTCTGGCACCAGCAAGTCAGATGGGAAGCGGTGAGGATGAAAGCCAAGGCTGTGCCGAGAGCCAGCTGATTCCAATCATGCTCTTGCCCTTTTCCTTACTGTGCATGTTCTGTGCCTTTTCCTCGTAACCCATTTTATTAAGATAATTTTGTATATAAGTTGTTTTATTGTTTCTTGACCTTCTGTTTTAAATCTCATCTCCCTCCACTCCCTGTGAATTTTGGGTTATTTTTTGTCTTCTTCCCAGGCGACCTCCACCAGCTGTTCCAGGAAGATCATCCTAACGTACACATTTATTTTTTGTTACATGCAGTCTCTCTCTTTTTTTTTGTCCAAAATTATCTTTAATTTGCACTAGCCTATTTGTAAAGAAAAGATTTTATTTTCAGATGTCAATGTTAAGCCCGGATTTAAAGGAAATAAAAATTCTGACTAGAAGACAAATGTGTGCTGGTTTTCTATTGAAGGGTCTACCCACTCTTTCTCAACTGGAGCCATTAACACCCCATGGAAGCAAATGCCTGGGCTCTGTGGGGACTCCCACCCTCCGAGGTGGGAGGGACGTTCTGCTGGGATTCTACCACTGCTTTTGAATTCATTAACCACCAGGATTGTGCCGTACAAATGGCTTTGGTTTAGCATTAGCAGGAAGAAGAGCAGCCAGCTTCTTTAACAAGAGTCCTAAAAGATGTGTAATGCACCAGCAGCAATACCTGACTGTATGAAGATTGCAGCAGTCTCTCCACTGATGAATCTGCACAATTATAAATAAATCACAGCTGCTCTGACCATTTTTTTTCAAGCTAAACCTCCGAATTCCTTGCAAGCCGACCTCATTGGAGCATCTGAGCTCAAATAGCTGTAAGTAGTTACTTCTGGGATTCCAAATGTCTCTGTCCCTATGGGAAAGATAAAATCTGTGCTTTAATGTTTAAAAGATGTGCTTGTTTTGGGTGCCAGAGAAGTATACAAAGGGTAAGTCTAAAAAAGGTAAAATTTGTGGGTTTATTGACTTTTTTTCCTCATATGAAGACAAAGAAGAGATGTCTCACAAACCATTGCAGATAAATCAGAGGGAGCTGCATAGATACAAACTGGAGGTACAACACAGCATTGGGACTGCACCCTGTCATTTCAGGAGCACAAACAAGACACTTCTTTGTAGAAGGTGGTCAAGGGTGAGAGGGAGCTGGAGTAGTGCTGCTCAGGGGATGGGGGCAGTAGGAGGAGATCGCAGTTGTGTGTGTGTGTCTAGAAAGGGCCTGACAACACATAGGCTGTGCTCGTTTTCAAGACAGGTCTGACACAGTTTTTCTGAATTTGGGCAATTCCTCCTATTCCAGCTGGTTTGGGTCCCTGCTGGCTTCTTGTATATCTAGAGAGCTGCTGAACCACCTGGATGTGCTGGGAAACGCCAGGCACTGATTTTGCTCAAATTAAAAGCAGGTGCAAGATCAGAGCTGTAGACTCAGATTTGTCTTTCTTCTCATTTAGACTTTGTTTTGGTAGAGGACAACCGAAGAAATGGCAATGGTACTACCAGAAAAGGTGGGGGGGTGTGGAAATCTCAGGGATAGCAATTTTTAGGAGAGGGTGATAAATAATCATTCCTGTTAGACCTTTGAACTGCATGTGCTAAACTAGGAACTGCTGGAGCTGGAAAGAGCACAGTGATGGGCAAGGAGCTTCCCAGCACCCTGCAAAAAGGGAGAAATGGAGGTTCCTAACGGTCCATGAACACAACTGTCCTGGAGTAGGGGATGAGGAGGGAAGCTCAGACCAGCTGTTACATTTCATCTGTGGAACTCTCCTGTGTCAGGTACTGAGGAAAAAATCTTCAGCAGACTTTGGGAATTGTGTATTCTCAGGACTACTACAGAAGTAACAACATTTGTACCCAGCAGGTTCTTAAGGAGGTTCCAGCTGTGATCCACCTCTCAGGTAAGAGGGAATGAGAAGAGACTGAATTTCACAAGCTGCTTTTTTTCCAGGTTGTTCAAAAAGCTGATCTGCACTGGGGGAAGCTCTCAATGCAATGGCATGATACCAACAGGTGAACCAACAGCAAACAAAAGGTGTCTGATATTTGAGTTGCATGGCTGTACCTACAGCACTCCAACCAGGAGCTGCTGCTGTCCTCCCAGCTGCCAGGCAACCTCCATGCATTAGGCTGTAAGGTACAAGCTTCTTTCTTGGGGCATTTAATGTTGTTAAACCTTTCACAGAAATCCTTACCTTCTTCTGAAGTGTTTGACAAAAAATACTGTTGGAAAAAGGACTGCAAACTTCCTGGGTTTCTGGTAGCCACTTCTGAAATCTCCGAAGCAGAAAGACAAAGGTATTGGTGTGCTGGGAAACTCTGGCACATTCTTTAGCATCAACTCATGGGATGACTTTTTAAAGAGGCTGTTTAACCTTGTCTGTGCTGTTTGTACCTCGCAATGCTGTACGTTCTGCGGGTAGGTGGAGAAGGCCAAGGGTGCTGCACCAGCTGGTGGCGTTATGTGTCCTGAGCTGCTTTGCAATGGATGGGTTAGGACCAAAATCACGTTTCAGTTTCCTGATCGTATATCTCGTTGCTCTTCCCTCTCACATTGCAGAGCTGAGAAAAGCTTAGTGATTACAGTGGGAATTGAAGAGATATAAAGATCTTATCTTCAAAGAATAAAGCTTGCCTCTTTCCAGGATTCCCAGATCTCAGGCACCCATGTGGGGAGGGACACCGACCCCTGGCCAGCACGGTGTGGGTGGCTGACACTTGCCTTTCCCTGCAGCAGAGGCTGTAGATGGAGATTCCAGACGGCACGTGTCAGCAGCTCCCCCAGGAGTGAGGCTTATCCCCGGCCAGTTTACAATTACTCACATTTGGCCAGCTTCAAATCAAAGGAAAATGTCCCACTGAAGTACTCAGTCTCAGTGGACTTGGAAACTTAAGAGAAAGAAACTGTGCTTCCTTGTAATGCAAAATAATATTTATCTCTTTAGAGATGTTTGATGATGATTTGGTTGCATGCAAACCAAGAAGGACCTATTTCTTTGGTCTCAGTGTGTGCTACATCAGAGAAGCCGCAGACACTCAGGTAGTGAATGCTCAAAGGGCATCCAGCATGCCTGCCAAACTGAGCACAGAGTCATTGCGAAGTTTTGTTCTGTAGGGGATATTCTGACCTTGGGTATAAAGACTCATAATAGCATCATAATTCAGCATCTTAAATAACTTCAGCAGTATT
The DNA here is from genome assembly GCF_964273445.1 of Streptopelia decaocto. Lineage (NCBI taxonomy): Eukaryota > Metazoa > Chordata > Aves > Columbiformes > Columbidae > Streptopelia > Streptopelia decaocto. Next base: position 16,001,497 of record NC_138659.1, read on the forward strand.
GCAGAGCATGTGTCCTCAGGAGGTCAGAGAAGCCCCAGGGAAACTCTGCTGGCCTTTGTGTCTCCTCCTCCCTGGCTCTCTTTCATTTTTCCCTCCTTCAAAGTCTCTTTGTGCATCCAGGCTGTGCACTGAGCTTTGTATTTTCATCTCACAGGTTAGGGAGAGCAGGTTATCTGTGTGGGCTAAGCCTTTCCCTAAGGGATCTCTGAGCAAGGACTGAGCCTAATGAGGAGGTGAAGGGAGGAGTTGGGCTGAGACCCGGGGCTGTGGGCAGGGATGAAACTGCCTGCGAAGAGCTGCACGGGACACATCCTGCACCCTGCCTAGACAGAGCTGGCTGCATCCATCAAAGTCCCGGGACCTGTATAGGTTGATCCACTGGATACCAACTGTGGTGGAGGTGAACATGGCAGTCTGTGCCTGTCTCTACCTGGAATTATGTCTGGGTAGTTGATGTTTGCACTTTATCTAACCCAGAGCTGGTTTTGAGAGTCTGAACTTGGGAGAGTATTTTTTCAGGAAATATTTCTCCCTGAGGGAATGGGATGCAGCAGAAATGGACAGGAGCCAGGCAGGCTAGATTTGATTTACTTTTGGTGTGGACTCAAGCCTTGCCCTACTCATGGACTCTGTGAATCGGCTTTGGATGGCAGTGTCACAATGGCATTAGCCTAGAGCGAGATGGGGTATCCTGGTCGCTGATCAGTGTTCTTGGAAACATTGTGAAGAAATACTTGTATTTCAGACAAGCTAAAAAATGTCATATTGGCTGTGAGCATCTGGCTACTCTGTGCTCCCTGTGAGACTACAGCATGTGCTCTAAACCTTTCCAGTTTTTTTTTAATTAAAACCAAAATGAGATGTAGTTGTCACCATGACAACAACAGCAATGTTTAACACTTGGGAAGAGTCATAACAAAGCACTGGAGGTGTTGGGGACCCCATTGGGGGTTGCTCATTTCCGAGAAAGCCCAAGAAGCGTGCAGCAAACACTCAAAGGGATGGGGTAAATCAAGCAGAAAGTTTCATTTCTGCAGCACTGGCTTCCCAAAAGTTTCATAAAAACCCAGGTAATGCAAAATGCATCCCCTCTGGTGGGTTCTGCTCCCTGGGACAGCCAGAGCAGCGCTGGGATGCAGCAGGATGATCCCAAATGGGAGCAGGGGAAGGGAAGGCACCAGGGAAGCCCTGCTGGCACATGGCCAGCTTGTCCTAGCCTCCAGCGAGACTTCTTTGCCATGAGCGCCCTCTGTTGCAGCGTGTCTGGTGCCGGACAGACTGCTGCTGGACAGACATCCACCAGACGGGACCTTACTGTGCCCCGCCACTGTCACAGTAGCTGAGCATCTCCCCAGCGGTGGGTGTGCTCACTGGGGTCTGTGGGTCTGGCCCTGTAGCGAGGCCAGATCCACCCCTGGGAAGGGGCTGGAGAGGGGAGGAAGGTGTCTTGCCTCCTCACCCCACTTCTCCTAAAGGATTTAGGGTAACATGGTGCCTGGCAGCATCGTGAGGCTATTCTGGCATCAGCGACTGGTGGGGTGCAGGTAAGCAGGGTAAGCACCGCACCTGTCCCAGGTGCCCTCATGCTCGGTCCAGCAACACCCACCGCCCTGCACAGCCACCCTGCCTGCACCCGCCCTCCCACAGCCCTTGTCCCCTGCAGCCCTCCCGGGGAGGTGCTCTCAGTCCCCATCGCACACATGGAGGTCCCTGGGCCTGAGGGACCTCTGTGGGCACGTGGGGTACGCCTGAGCCAGATGTGTGTTTCCAAGTAGCACTTCTGCTCAGGGGATGCACCCCCTGTACCCCACCCCCAAATGCAGGCATCGGTCTGCATGGTCAGAGCACACACTGTCCCACTCGCCTGCACCCCGAGCTGCTGCATGGGCCGGCCGCTCTGTGGGGTTCAGCTCCTTCCTTGGCCAAAACTAAGCAGGTCACGTGTGGAAATAGATGCTGAGGGTAACGCAAATGTGGTCCTAGCTGCTGTGCGAGAGGTTTTATTGGGCTGATATCCTCTCCCCAGAGCTGTCCCCCAGAAAAGACCTTTGCACTGCTTACAGCAGAACGTCCCCCCCAGCCAGGCCTACATGAGGAACCTGGAGAGGTCCTCTTTGATTTCAGCCTCATCCCACGGCCCATGGATGTTGTCCTTGAGCAGCTGAAGGCGGATGAGGCAGTAAGGGCACAGGCAGGAGATGGCGAGCAGCAGCAATGTGAAGAGCACGGCACCCACGCTGGAGACGGTGGCCAGCCCCGCCAGCGCCACCAGTGTGAAGAGCAGAGTCACCCCCACATAGCATTGGGGTGTCTGGGCTTTCAGCTTCTTCTGCAGCATGGGCCAAAGAGCAAAGATCTGCATGGCAAAAGTGACCATGACGAAGGCGTGGAGGGAGCGAGGCAGGCGGGAGGCCAGGCACACTGAGGCAAAAATGGCCATGTTGAGGGACAGCGTGCTGGAGACGATGGCTGCGTTGGCACCGTAGTCAAAGAAGATGAGGTGACCAAGGAGCATGAGGGATGACATGGCGTAGATGGTGTCTGTGCTGATGGACTCTGTCAGCGTCTTCAGCACCGGCGAGAAGCCGTAGGTGAAGGCGGTGAACACCAGCGTGCTCTTCAGGTCAGCCCACCGCGTCCGCCCACTCTCCCGCCTCCCGGCCCCGCCGTCCACGGCGTCGAAGAGGATGTAGCCGAGCAGGGAGGTGACAAGGGCCGCCCCGAAAAGCCCCTGCGGGCTCAGCATCCCGGCGTCCATGTACCACCAGGTGACGACGAAGATGCAGACGCTGCACAGCTGCTGCACCACTGCTCCCGACTGGAAGACAACGGCCCAGTACCGGTACCGCCGGGCGTGCACGTTCTTCCGCAGCTCTTCCAGGAACCGCTGGTCCACGTAGTTATCGGGGAAGGGCTGCCGCTCGTACAGCACCTTCTGCCACCGCCGCCCGAGGACCGGCTCCATCTCCCGGGCCGGGGGTTGCTCCGCCGCCGCACACGCACCCGCGGCCCCAGCGCCGCCGCCTCGGCCGGGCCCCGGTGCCGGCGCAAGGGACGCCGGGGCGCTCGGGGCTGCCACCTGCCGACGATCGGCCGCTGTTCACCCCGGAACCGGCGGGTGGAGAGCGGGTTTGCGCTGCAGGGGGGTCTCGCAGCAGCTCCGGGGGCCCCGCAGCGGGACGGGGACGGGACGGAGCAGGCAGAAGCTGGTGGAAGCGAGGGGTTGAGGAGGAGCAGCAGTGCTAGGCACCGTCAGGCCTGCTAGGGCTGCCCCCTCCCCTGTCCCTGTAGCTAGCTCTTGGGGGGCTGAGGGCAGACCCCAGCTCCATGCCAGGGTCTGGCCATCCTGGGTGCCACAGCCCCTACCCTGCAGTCAGACTTGTGCACGGAGGTGCTGCTGGGGCTGCCTCGTTTCTCCCAAAAACGTCTGGGCTGGCAGCTGCGGGAGATACTGCCAGCCCCACAGGAAGGAGGGATGCTCCTGCTGTGGGATGCGGGTCCTGCCGTGGTCTGGGCAGCAGCTGTCCCCACACACCGTGGTGAAGGGTCCTCCTGGGGGACCCTCCTGCAGCCCCAACGTGCCACCCTTAAGTGGCCATCCAGAAGGGCACAGCAGGTCAGTGGGATTTGGTCTGTTCTTCTCTGTGCTTGGACATCCCTATGTGTGTCCTGCCTCACTGCTCGGCAGGTGACCCCAGCCTGTGTCACAAGCCCCTCTCCCTGTCCTGGCCCAGTGAGGCACCTGCTTTTCTGGTCAAATCAGGCTCCAGCACCCATGTCGAGGAATGTGGGTGCGATGCTGCAAGCACTGCTCACCTTTCAGTCATGCCCTGCTCCCTCAGCCTGCCAGCACCCTCAAGAAGCAAAGCAGGAAGAAGAAAGGGAGAAGAGACCACATCTGGAATATTGTGTCCAGTTCTGGGCCCCTCAGTTCCAGAAGGACAGGGAACTGCTGGAGAGAGTCCAGCGCAGGGCAACAAAGATGATTAAGGGAGTGGAGCATCTCCCGCATGAGGAAAGGCTGAGGGAGCTGGGTCTCTTGAGCTTGGAGAAGAGGAGAATGAGGGGTGACCTCATTAATGTGTACAAATATATAAAGAGTGAGTGTCACGAGGATGGAGCCAGGCTCTTCTCAGTGACAACCAATGGTAGGACAAGGGATAATGGGTTCAAATTGGAACACAAGAGGTTCCACTTAAATTTGAGAAGAAACTTCTCAGTAAGGGTAACAGAACACTGAAACAGACTGCCCAGGGAGGTTGTGGAGTCTCCTTCTCTGGAGACATTCAAACCCGCCTGGACACGTTCCTGTGTAGCCTCATCTAGGTGTTCCTGCTCAGGCAGGGGGATTGGACTAGATGATCTTTTGAGGTCCCTTCCAATCCCTGACATTCTGTGATTCTGGGAAGCCGTGGCGGAGCATGGGCTGAGAAGTGCAACTCTACAGGGACACCCATCTCCTGTGCTGCCCAACCCCTCACCAAACGGAGCAAGCTAGTGTGAAGCAAGGGGACTGGGGAACAAAAAGGGATGAGGAGAGGGTTCACAGAGGCAAGAGGTGTTTTCCCTAAGTGTGTGGGGTTTTGTGCTCAGGTCAGAGCCTTACCAGCCGCAGAGAGGTGCTTGCTGCGGAGGAGCTGCTTACTTTGGCCTCACCCGAGAGGCCTCAGCCTGGGGCAGAGCAGCCCCGAACACTGCTCTGTTTGTGCTTCAGGAAGGGGCGTTTGCGGGTGTCCTGTCACGGTGGGAGCAGGCGAAAGAGTTGACAGTTGTTTCCCCACCCCAGCTCTCACATGTTTCCCTTCACATCAACAGGAACCAGCCAGTGCCTCCAAGCAGGACCTCACCTCCTCCAGATGTGTGCAGAGCAACAGGTCTCCTCCACACTGCTAGTGTGCCTTCAGGGGACCTTGGGCTGAGACACTTCGTGGTGACATCTAAAAAGTGCCACCTCCCAGCTCCGTATCATAGCACTTGCTCTGCAGGGCGGGACTGGCTGGCCACCGTGTGCAGGCGCCCCACGCCAAGGGGCGAAGCTGGCAGCCTCCATGCCAGGATGGAGCTGGGCTCAGTTTTAGCTGCTCTACCTAAGAGTCCCCAGCTCCACACTTTGCACAGGTCCATGCGTGTTCCTCTGCGCACACCAGCTGCTGCCCACAGGGACAGGGAGTGCTGCCAGCTCCTGTGATTGCTGGCATTGCCTTGAAGCCCAGGGCCTGGGAACTTGAATTTGTATAATAAATGGAGTGTCAGCCTCCCAAAGTCACAGAGTGAAGCTGGGGTGCACAAGAGAAATGCTCAGAGGGCAGCACTCCCCTCCTGCTCCCCTGAGAAGTGACATGGCCATGGCAGTGGAAGGACACCATGTCCCATGGGCAGGGCAGTGCTCCGCTCTCACTACAATTGTACGTAACCGTGGTGCACAATGCTGCCTTGATGTGGTCAGGTCCATATGGAAACCCCTGTGGGACGCCCATCCACTGAATGAGGGGATCAGCATGGTGCTGGCTCTGCACCCTCAGCAGTGCGGAGACCCACAGGGCCAGGCGCCCATTTGCTGCTTGGGAGACCCAAACGGGCTTCAGCATGAAGCAGCTCACACTGGGGTTGGTGCTGTGTCCCAGCAGGAGAGGACAGCGTGAGCTCCGCGAACCTACTGCCCACAGTCCAAAGGGCAGCTCGGCCCTGCGCAGCTGGCCCAGACTTTGTCTGCACGAGAATGACTCACCTGCTTGCACTACAGTCTCAGCAGGACCTGGCACGGGACCGGCCACGTCACCGTCCGTCCCTGCCAGTCAGAGGGGAACGTGTGCCATGGAGTCAACCTTCAGCTCTCCTGGGGCCACGTGGCCGGTGGGGCTTTCTTGCCGGGGATGAGCAGTAGCTAAGGTCGAGGATGAAAAAGCTCTTTGTGATTATCTTAATTCCTGCACTGGATTCCATGGAACAATGCCTCCCTTACCTCACGATGAGGTGTCTCCAGGTGCCACTGGCCTCTGAAGAGGTTGTAGGATGGCGAGTGCTGTGAGACCCTCTGCTGAAATGCAGAAATGCGGAGCTGGACCCCATGGCACTACAAATCCCATATAGGTGGAGGACCTGTTGGCTTGGATGTCCCCTCCTGTTTGCAAAGGGACCCCACTGTGGGTTTGTTTAGTTTCTGCTGTTCTCTGAATGTTTGAATAAGCTGCTAAAGCTGTTTGGAAGGAAGGCTGGAAAAGGTGACATGCTGGGACTGAAATAGCTTTGACTGATCTAGGCCTTCTCTAGAGATATTTGAATATCAAAATATAGAGGGCACTGCACCCCCACTGCCAGCTTGGGGCTGCCTCCAGATGTGTCTGCCTGTCCTCGGGGTGGGATCATCGCTTGTTGTCTTCGAAATAACCGAAGAGCACACCCTGCTTAGGGTTCGAGCTTGCCTAAGGCTGCATGGACGAGGGCAGGTCCTGCACCTCCCCATGTCCCTCAGCTGGGGCTTTTCCCCTGCATCCCACCCATGCCAGTCCCCGGGGGATGGGGCTGCCCCAGTTGCAAGTCCACAATGGTGCCAGCAGCTTTGCAGGCTCCTCACGGTGTGGGCTCCATCCTTCTCGCCGTCCCCTGCAGCAAGCAGTGCCAGCACCAGCACACGGGAGGTTGTGCTGCATGTCCCAGGTCGCTGTGACAGAGCTGGGTCCCTCTGTGGGCCTGGGGCAGTGGGATGATGGGGCTGCCTGTGAGCACAGCTATGGATGCTCGGGCTCCGTTTCTCTGCCAAACCATCCCCCAGCCTTCCCCTTTGACCCCGGAGCTGAACCCTCCCTCTGCAGGAATGTTTTGTGGGGGGAGGTTGGCTCTGCTCCAGCTGCTGAATTTTTCCATGCCCAGAGACCATCTCCTGCCTCACACGGCCCCACAACATGGCTGTGTCTGCTCGCCTGCAGTCACCTATTTAAGGATTGTTTGGATTCAGTCCCCAGCATGGAATGGGACACCAGCCCAGCTCCCCACCGCTGGGCTGAGTCTTGTGGGGGATGCTGGGGCACACGGAGACCCCAAAGAGGCATTCCCAGCTGAATGGTCCCTGCGCAGGTCAGGGAGGACATGAATGCTGGTGGGACACAGTTTCCCCTCATGACAGCATCCTAGGGGCATGTAGGACAGGCTGGGCAAGACATGGAGGCTTGCAGAGGAGAACAGAGGTGGTGGGAAAGGAGCAGCCAGGGAAGGGGGAAACCAGCACCCTCCCAGGGAACGAGCTGAGATGAGGAGGTTCGGAGGCTGCTGGAGCAATGCAGTGCTGCTGCTGCTCAGGGCTGAGGAGGGCGGTCCAGGAAACTGGGATAGGGTCTAAGGATCCCGGGCTGGACCAGCACCTGTCAGGATGAGGTTTGGGATTTGCTGAGCATGTTGCAGAGGGTGAAGGACGGGAACGCTGCTGTGAAACTGTGAGGAGGCGCTGTGGCAGGAGAGATGAAATGTGGAAAGGCACACGCTTGCAGGGACATGACCTCTGGCAGACGCGGCCTCTGGGGCAGCTGCTAAACTGAGCTCCTTCGGTCCTGGCACCCCCTGGCAGTCAGCACAGATTGGTCAAGCCCCGTGGCAAAACGCCCTCCCCACCACCCACATTCCTCCAGGGAGAGGGACAAGCTGGCCTGGCTGGTGTCCCTGGCCAGTGGGGCAGTGGGTCAGTAGGGTCCCATTTTGTAGGGGAATAAGAAGAAGGTCAAGCTGTCACCTAGCGAAAATGGTTTTGTTTTTTAATCTGCTTAAAAAGAAAATAAATCCTTAGGTAACTGCAGCCAAAAATGACATCAACGATGTGCTCTGCCAGCTGTAGGATGGGACAAGTTCAAACTTCAGCTGCCCAGGCAAGCTCAGCTCAGTCCTTGGTCATATGTGGCACATCCCTAATGCACAGACACAGGGAGGAAACCAGACCTTGGGGGTAAAAAAATTAAGCTGTCTGTGGAACCTGAGCATGGGTTGTCATGGAGGCTGGAAGGTGACAAATGTGGAAAATTTGGGAGGAGGGTCTTCAGTTCCTGTGGGTGCTCCCAAGACCTGGCAGAGATGAATGAAGCTTCTGCTGAGCAGTTTCTGAGTCTGTTCCTCTTCGTTTAAGCCCTGAATTTGAAGCATGGGGACGGGATGCGAAGTTCTGACCCAGCTCTGCCACAGTGGGTGAGAAAGAGTCAAGAGCTCCAGGTGGCAAAATGCTCTGAAAAAAATAACTCCCCAGAGGACAAAGGCAACAGACTGTTGGGGAGAGCTGGTAACCAGGGTGGTGGTGGCTGGAACCACATGCCAGGTCTCCCATGTCAGCTTTCTATCACCCCAAGCCTCGTCCACAGCTGCTTCCCTCCCTTTGCAGCTCTGGGACATGGAGCGAGAGGCACGAAGGGACGCGGTGTTTCATAACGAGGTTTTTACTGTCTGCCCAGGGGATGTGTTTGTTCTGTAGCCATGCAGGTACAAAGCAAACCAGAAACAGATGGGGAGGGGAAGACTGGATGAAACGGTGCTTACAAATGTGCCGGCTGGGGGAAAATTTGGCATGTACTGATCGAAAGAGGTTGTAAATCACTGCTTTAGTTTAGTGCACTACAAAAGGATCCTCCTCTGTGCTCACCTTCCCACTTGACTAGTAAAGAAGCATTTGTTCAAACACAGCGTGGCCTTGGCCTGGAAACAACAGCAGTTTTAGAGGAGATACTCACTCAGGAGCCCTTCCTGCCCTTTTTCCATTGACGTCTACCTGGAGCCTCCAAGCAGGGGCCCCTGCTCTTGGGAACAACGATGTGATGTTGGGGCTGAGACGTGGTTTACACATGCAGTGCTTCTCCCTGCAATACGAGCTCATCCTACCCTGAAACATGGGGAGAAGGGTCCCCTGGGCTTGGCCCTGCAGGACGTCCATGTCCCCCTCCTCGTGTGTCCCCGAGGAGTGACTCTCCCTGCTATCGGCCATCCCCTCACCCGCCTCCCTATTTTTAAATAACTCCTGGGGAGAGGATGGAGCCAGGTCGGAATTTAGTTTATTTTAGCGCTCGGCAAAAAGGGGAAGGAAAGCAACTGATCCTGTGGCATTCCCTGTGCATGCCTGGCCAGCCCCTCTCGTCCCTTGTCCCCACTGCTTGCATCAGGTGGAGGGGCTGCTTCCCCGGCACCCGGCACCACTGCCCTGGGCCCCAGCTGCCTTCCCAGCCCCGCGGCAGCGCTCTCAGGTTTGGTTTTGTGTTGAGCAAGCCACAGACGTGCTGTCCTGCTGCATCACGTGCCCACTTTGGCTTCAATTTGCATGGGGCCGGGGCACCAATTTGCAATGGGTGCTTTCCCAGCTCTTGCACTTGCCCTTGGTGCTTATGGGCAGGTTCAGCCCCCGCTGTCCTCCCAGAAACAAAGCTCACAAAAAGCTTTACACCTCCGTAATGAAGTTTCGCCATTTCTTGGTTTCCGTAGCAAGATTTGCTTTCTCTTTTCCCAGGGGGTTCAGCCTGCAGCTGGGGGGACCAGCAGGACGCCACTGGAAGCCCTTGGCCCCACAGCACATTTCCATCGTGCGACCAAGAGTTAATTTTGATTGTCTGTGTGTCAGCAGCCGGTGGCTGTCTGGACTTTCCCCCTGGGATGACAAGAGCAGCTCCTCAGCTGCCGATGACGTCTTCCCGGGCTGGCAGTGAGCAGTGGCCACTGCACCAGGACACGGCATTGAGCCAAGATGTTGCTGAAGGCCATAACTGGAACACCTGCCAGCTGGGCTGGAGAAGGTGGGTCCCTTCTCCTGGAGGCCATTTTCCATCTGTTCCCAAGCACCAGCTGTAGGAAAAGGTGTTTCCTGTTGCGCAGGGACTCTGTGGTCCCAAGGTGGGGCCGGGAGGTGCCGTGGCTTTCTGCTGCGCCTCACCTGGGCACCCCTGCTGGAGCAATCGTTCCGCCTCCTGTTCTTAGCCAAAATTTCAGAATTCATACAAAGCCACATGAAATGAGCCACCCAAATACAAATGTGTTCAGAAGTGGAATTCCTATTTCAATTAATTTTAATAATCTTATTTAAAGTTTTGACTTTCAGGTTTTGAGCCACTAAAGGAAGGGCCTGAGCCTGTCACAGGAGACCCAGGCCACAGCTCCATCAGCGCTTTTGGGAGCCCCAGGCCCGCACCAACCCCTACTCATGCCAGATTTCAAGGCTCTTTCAGGCCGGGGTGGAGCTGGCTGGCTGGAGATCAGAGCAGTTGCTCTCCTGCAGCAGGTCATGCAGCCCCTGCCAAGTGTCACTGTGTGCTGTGAGATGTGACAGGAGCAGAATCACCGATGCAAACTCCACCATCCGTCCCTGCTGCCTCAGCCCAGGAGTGAAACCCTGCAGCAACAACCCTCCCCAAAAATCCCGTGTCCCAGAGAGACTTTATTGAGTGATGAAAGAGCAATTCTCAGCTCGGCTGGAAGCAGAGTTGCTCTTGTTTGCGTTTGCAAGGAAAATTATTCCAACCCCATTTTTTTGTACAGCTTGTCCCTCCTTGGTGTGAGCTGCAAAAGAAATAAAAGAAATTCAGGATTTTTGTTTTCCTTTTTGCACTGGTTTGCTGGATTCTCTCCTGCAAGTGGTTAACAGTTCATCTGAAGTCTGAGGAAGCTCTCTGAAGCAATCTTGCAATTTACATCTTTTCCTTTACTAAATAAGAAACGGTCAGGAAATTAAACAGGAAATTGTGTCTGGAAGGAACAAAAGTTGTGTTGTCAGAACCTGCTTACGAAAGGTTTACTTTATTTTAACCAGTAAGGAGCCAAGATCAATAGTCAGAAGAGGAAGGAGTTTGTGTGAATTAAATCACAAATGAAAAGAAAAAAAAACCAAACCACCAACACTTGGGAAAACAAGAAGCCTTTGTAAAGAGCAGATGGGGTGAATGAGAGAGAAGGCTCAGCATCTGTGGCAACTAAATGCTGGAAAATGCTGAAAGATGGAGGCCTGAGGTGTAGCCCGTGATCAGGCATCTCCCAAAAAGTCAAACATTGCTCTATGGCCTCAGTGCCCAAACCTCTGGGAGATTCTCTACAGCCCATACAATACGCCAGGTCTGTTAGAGTGTGATGGAGAAGTGTTGCTCCCTCCCTGCACAGGGTTTGCAGGTTTCCCATTCAGAAACCTGACAGCAAGGTGCCCCTTGGCCCGCCCAGGGGACACAGTGGCCCAAATTCAGCCCCGTGGCAGCACTAGCTCGTCTCATCCCGGGATGTGGCCAAGAGAAATTTGGCCAAGGGCAAGCCAAAACCTTGCTACAAATGTGTGGAGTTTTTTGAGGATCCCACGCAAATATTTGCTTTCGGGTAGCGCTATAGTACATTGGTTTTGTGTTAATTATGGGCTCTAGTTGGGAGATAGGCTAATGTGTAATTATTTTTTTTAACCGCTATACTGCTCATATTATCAGGGGTAGAGAAACAAGCTTAGCAAGTGCGGGTAGGTGGGTATGTCAGAGGTGATGAATCAAACCCTCTGTCTGGCTGATGGCACCAGGCAGTTCTGGTGGGCGCTTGTACCTGGGTGGGGACTGACTCCAAGGGGCTTTTACTCCATGATCCTGACCAGTCACTGCAGTGGTTCCCCTGAAATGATCTGTCCTCTGTGACAGCTCATTAGCTGTGTTTGGGCTAAGCTGTACGTGATTAATGCCCAGCTGGTAACGGGACGGTAGCATGAGAGCTGTGCCAGCCGAGAGCGGCCACGTGGGCTGAACAAGTGTGGCTTCCCAGCCGCGTCTCCTCCTGGGCAAAGCTCTTGGTGAAGAGGCTGGAGGAATCACTGTCCCCGGAGCACGGCAGAGGCTGGTCAGAGCCTCAACAGTCCCAGCTGTACGCTGTGACGCAGCCCTGAGCAAAGCACCGCCTGCCAGCGCCCAGGCAAGAGCTCCGCTGGGAATACTCAGCAACGGGTTAATAAATGTTAACCGGCTCTTCTAGAAACCCTGGTGGCAAAGGCGCTGCCTCGCCCCGCCAGTGCCACGAAGCAGCTTCTCAGCATTTTTCAGGAATTGCCTCGCTCCCGTAACCGGTCGGGCTGCTCCTGTGCCATCCCCGCTCCTGGGTGGCAGGACCTGACCCGAGTTGGGCTGCACTGGGGCAGCCGGGCTGAGCTGCCCTCCTGGCCACTTTCATCTCGGTATAATCCATACTGCAGTTCAGCGAGTCCATTTTCCTCTGCTATAGGTTCACCCTAAATCCCATGGGCTTCTTGCAAAACCTTCTGGTGATTTGCACAGGAATTTTTTTCTCCTGTTCAACCAAGTCACAGGCCCGTCCAGCGGGTCCAAGCCAGGCTTCTGGCTCAGCTGCGAGGTACGGAGCAGCAGGTCCTGCTTTGCTCGCTGCCCCCTGTGCTGTTGTACCCCCATTTTCCAAAGAGACACAGCACGGATCCGCCCCCTCCTTGCGCAGCCTGTGGTTTGCTGGCCGGGGGGTTTAAACCCCAGCTGGTGTGGAGCTGGAGCTTCTCCCCCATGTGTCTGCTGCCTGTGGCACACGGGGCTTTCGGAAGGGCAGGGGAAGCCAAGTGTTAACCAAAGCATTTGGGACCCCGCGGCAGCTGCAGGGGCTGGTTCACGGGGCTGCGCTGCTCTGGGGACACCGGCAGCTGTGGCCTGGGAGCGTGAGCAGCTGCCAAAGCAGGAACCGTGTTCTCACCAACTGGGCGCCGGGCACCTCACCCAGCAGGGTGCGCGGGCTGAGACACGGCCGACTGCGGATCTTTAATGTACAACAAAGTGTCTTCACATTCATCCTGCATTGCAAACTGATTCCTGTATTTAAAAAGTTATGCTAGGGGGAAGGGTAGCCAAAGAGCCAGGAACTCATATTTTTAATAAATCGATAAGGAGAGAGGGTTGTCAGAAGAACAAGACAGGTAAGCTGAGGCGGCGTCGGGCAGCGTGCAAACCAGCGGGGAGCGGGGAGGGAACCTCGGCCGGGATCAGGGTGACACACGCCGGGGCTCTGCGCCCTGCTCCGTGCGCCTCCCATCAGCCACAACCGCCGGTCCTGCAAAGTCGGTACTAAAACTTGCTTTGATGAGCGATCCTGCCTAGGACTGTTATATTGGCAAGGTAATAGTTTCCTACGGGAGGGCCCTGCTCCCGTAGCGGTTCACCCGTTGTGCCGACACACACGGGCCTGCGCGGCCCGGCCGCCCCGCCCCCACGGCCCCTCGGGCCGCCGGCAAAATGTCGGGCTCCCCGCGCGCCCCTCCGAACTACAGCTCCCAGCAGCCCCCGCGCCCCGCCCGCTGGCGAAGGGAGGTTCCCCGCCCACTCCGCCGCGGGGTTTCTGCTGGGGGCCTCAGCCGCCACCAGTCAGCGCTCGGCTCTGTGGGGCATCCAGACATGCCTGATCAAAAAAAAATTAAAAAACTGTCAGCTCGGAGGGCCGTTCCTTAAAATGTCCCTCGCAGCGGAGGTAATGACATTCCTCGCGCGCCCCTCGGCCTCGGATTTTGCTGTCCGCAGTTATTTATTACTATGGCGAATTCCTTTTAACGGCTTATTTCACGCGGACACCTCAAAGGGGTCCTTGGAGGGGGCGGGAAATAGAATACCGCTCTCTTGATTCGCTGTCGTCCTGGAGGGAAGGAGCCAATCTGCTCCGGCAACCGGGATTGGCAGGCGGGGCCACCCCCAGTTGCGCAGGTGATTGGTGGCGGCTGGGCGAGGGGGCGTGGCGGAGTGGTGGGAAGGGTGACGCGTATCCTTCCAGCTCAGCGCGTGAACGGATAAGGGCCGGGGGGGAGGGGCCCGCTTCGGCGGGTAGTAACGGCCGCGCTCGTGCCGGCGCGTGTCGCGTTACGTCGGGGCCGCTCCAACGGTCGCTTCTCCTCAGCGGTGCACGCCGCCGCCGCCCGCGCTTTTCCCGCTGTCCCTCTGCTGGGGAGGATGCGCCGCCTCTGCCCGGCAGCGGCAGGTAGACGGGGGAGACGATGAGGGAGCGGCCCCGCCGGCTCCTGGCCCTGGGCTCCTGCCTCTTCCTCTGCGCCGTGCTCTGGTGAGTCCCGGCCGCGCCGCGGGCTCTCAAGGAGGGAAAAGGCTCCTCCGAGGTCTTCCGGGAGTGCGAGCGTCCTGCGGCGCGGGGCACTCGGGGAGAAGGGCAGCGGCGGACTCCGCCGGCGGGCCCACCTCAGCCCCTGCGCCCTTGCTCTCCTCGGCAGCACGGGGACCTCGGCCCGGCCCTGCTGCCCCGGCTGGGGAGCTTTTTGCAGCCCGGCGGGGAGCGCCTTGGTCGGGATGCCGGGAGGTGATGGTCGGGGCCGCGCGGAGCGGGAGGTGGGAGTGGAGACGGTGCCGCTGGGGAAAGAAGGTGCTTCCTTTTGGCAAAACACGAATGTGTGAATGTGCTGGCAGCACCCGGGGTTGCGCGGAGGGAAAGGCAGGTAACAGCTTATGGGAGGGTAATTCCCGCTGCTGTGAGTAAGAGTCATTTGCCGCGTTCGTGACAACAAGCCGTGTCGGATGTAGAGTCAGTCCTCGAATACCAGAGGTTCCAAGTTACAATGTAGACTTCTGTGTGTATTTAGTTGGCACTTCGTGCTTTTAACTGGACGGCTGGCTTGCTTTTTTAATTTCAGGCTGAGCTCTGGCTGTGTTTTCTGAAAGATTAGGATGTCTCATTCTTGAAACTGATTTTCTGTGGCTGGCTGGAGTTGTGATAAATTAAAGCTAATAAGCCTGTTCATTTTTGCATTGGTTATGTCTTTCAGAGTGTTTTTTGTGGTGGTTACCTTACCTTTTCCCAGTATCTTCTGTTTACTTTGTTTTCAGACTTCCTTAGTATGTGACATTTATTAAAACACAAATATTAGGAGAATATATTTCTATATGGTAAGTTATAAGCTTCTTAAACTTTGGCCTCCTTTGAAGTCTGTGACTCACTGTTTGAGAAGTGCTAGCCAGTTTGACCAGCAAACTGCAAATATCAGAAACTGAAACAGCAGCAGGTGTTAGAGATAATTGTGTATCTGGTGGATTATTTTAACACATTTCCTTTAAATTGTTTAAATAGTCTGTTTAGAAAAGAAAAAAATTGAAATAGTTTTGAAGTTCTGGGTTGTTTCATGGTTGATTCTAGTTGGATGGACAAGGGGAGCCCAGACATGTCTCTGTACAGAATCAGATGCAAATCTGCTGCTGACACTTGCATTACTGGGTTTGGGCAATCGTGGAGCAAATTTGGTTCATGTCATCACATTCTTGTTTTCAGGAGACAATACAGTGAGTCTAAAAAGTACTTGGAAACTCTGTTGCTGTGTTTACATTTAGCAAAACTTTAAAAGAAGCAGCTCCTAGCTATGTAAGTTAACTGTGAACTTGATGTAGCTGTCCAGACAGCTTTTCTTTTACTTGTTGGAAAATTATGTTGTGTTGGTTTTTTTTTTTTTGTTCTTGTGGAAGGTTCTACTTGTTAGGATCCTCATTAGGAAGGCAGATTTTGTTTCTTACTGTATCTTGAGGCCTGATAACCTGTTTCTGCCTTGATGTAATTTGTTAGCAAAGGTGTTCTTAATTTAATGATACATGGATGTAATTTTTTCTTGTTGTTTTCTTAGTTTACTGTTTTAACAGAACTGTTTAAGAAAGTTCAGTTGCCTAGTCCATATTGATAAAGACATACCATGTTCAATTAACTTTTTGAAATAATATTTCTGTTCTGTAAAGCTCAGACAGCTTCTGAGTTCATCTTGGGTATGTTTAGGAGAAAAATTGAGCTATGTTTTTCTTACTTTTTAAGAGAGATTGCTCTTCCAAGCAGTGTCTTAATGGAGCTCACAGCTTGCACTAGAGTATCCCAAACTTATTGCTCTTTAAAAAGGAGAAGTTCAGACTGCGTTCACCCTGTTCACTCTAGGTCCTTTTGATTAAAAAGCCAGTAGATTAACTTAGATGTTGTGAGGGCTACAGCTCTAGTTCTCTAGTCTTTGTTGTCCAAACAGAAATTCACATTAGAGAATTTAAAATTCTGTTTGCAGGATGGCATTGCTGCTTGCTTTAATTCCAGTAGCCATGTCACATTTGTAATTGGAAAGTCTGGAAATCTGTTAATTCTTGCCTTGTTGCTGGACTATGAAATGTGGTAAGTTGTGATGTATGTAACATTTTCCTAAAAAGAAAATACACGACTTTGTTCACATAAGCAGTTAAGAAACTTCAAATAGTAAATGGGAGGCTTTGTGTTCTAAGTGTTGGCATGTGTGACAAATGTTGGCTTTTTAAATTTAGTTGTTGTGAAAGGTATTGTCCAAGGATGTAACGTTAGTAGGAGAGAAGCTGTTTTCTTACAGATGAAAGACAAAAGAAGCATGGGGGGGGGGAAGAAACACAAGGCAATGCAGAGTTGCTGAAAGAACACTCTTGGGGCTACTTGGACTCCTTTTTTTTTTTTTTTTTTTCTCCCCCAAACCTGAACTTTGTTTCATTCCTGGACAGACAGCTGCTTATTTCTTTGAAACTAGCTTAAAATAGGATTTAAAAAAAAAAAAAAAATCTCCTGTCATGCATTTTAAAGCATGCCTGAAGAAGTTGGTCCAATGGAGAAATATCAGTTGGTAAAAATCAAGTGGGTAAAAAATTGATGGGACAATTTTCTAACTGGAAGCTGTTTAAAAAGATCTTGTCCTGTAAGTTAAAAATATGTATTAGGAACAGTGCAAAAAAGCCAGAAGCCTGAGTTGAGGGACTTGTTAGATGCTGTCTCTTAATGAGGGCAATGTGGAGTGCAGGATCAGAGAGGTACAAGCACTTGCAGTTTTCTGAAGCAAACCGCACATGGAACAAACGCAGCTTTCTGACAAAGCTGCGCCAGCAAGGTTGTTCCAACTAGTTCAAAAGAGTGGGATGGCTGCATGGTTTTGGAGAAATATTTTTGATGGAGGTAAGGCTTAGGAATGTAGTGCTCTAAAAATAATACACGTATGTGCAGACTGGAGCTTTGACTGTACGTGACAAATGACTCCTGTTGTCCTGAATTTACAAAGATTTTTTTTTTTATGCTTCAGTTAATTCCTTTGTGTGGATGATCATAATGTAAAAAATACTTACAGAACTTGTAACACTTTGTAGTTTGACAATATACAGAGCTGAATAAGTAAAGTGGATTTAGAAGCTTGGGGTACTGGAACTATCTGAATTGAGGCTAGCTGTGACAGTTGTTTGAAGAGTAACCTTTATAAATTGTTCTGATGTCATCTTTTACCTGCCATAAGCTGTGCTTTCAAAGTATTAGCTATGAGTTTAATAAAGAAATCGTGCATACACTAACTTGTGTGTATTTCATTCTGTCCCAGAAAGTGCTTTGCACAGTCTGATCTACTTGGCTTTTATGAACCCTTTTGTCATTCTTGGTTTTACAACTATGAGTAAAAGGAAGATGAGGGTTAAGTGCATGTGTGCATCAGGATTCTTTAGTTGTAGTTAAATTGTGAGTATGCTGCATCAGCTTGTATCAATGTGGCTGAGCAGGGAGATGTGCTGTTTCTGATGGAAAACTCATGGTCTTGTAGCTCTGACTGGAATCTGTCATTAGAGCACACCCTGAAAATTGTAAAGGTCACTTTGGGTCAGTGGTATAACCAGGAATAAAACTTAGATAAAAATACACTGGAAGTGGGTAGATTTTGATATTGCTTTGTATTCTTCCCTGTAACATTAGAGGTGAAGATTTATGTGCGTTTTAGTGAAAGAAAATATTTCTAGTTTTGGTTTGCATTACAGCGTTCTACCTTTTTGAAGGTGTGCTTCCTTAGAGCTTCTGTAATGCAAGAAGAGCTCTGAAAAAACAGCGCTATGTTGGCAGTGTGAGAACATCGCTAGTATCCATTTAGCTCCTCCTGTCCAGTACAAGTGAAAGCTATGCTAGCCAGATTAGAGATGGCAGAACCAGGGGTTCTGCTGATTGAACAATTATTTGCCCTATTGCTGGCTTTTGGTTTAAACCTTGAGCTTGTATCTGTTAATAACAGAACAGTGTCAAGTGGTAGAGTTGGGGAGTGAGAAGCTCTTACCATAGAAATTCTCTTTTCAGCGGTGTGTAATGTTTACCGGAGACTGCCCTAATGCTCTTCATAGTACTGTTAGTGTAGCTTGTGTGTACTGGGGCTCAGAATTTGACCTGGTCATTCTTTCCTTATCTAGTTACTTAGATCTCTTCAGAAGGCTGATAGTAAAATATGCATTGTGTGTCTGCATTTTATGGCAGGAAGAAATGATGTGGGCACTGTTCATAAAATCAGAATGCTTGGTCCAAGCATCAGACTTCAGAATGAAGAGTATGTTCGTAGGTGTGAAGTATCTTGTTTGGAAGTGTCTTTCCTCTGTAGTTAACTTTGGGAAAAAACGTGCTTTGGAATACTTGGACTCAAACCCAAATTTGCTTATGCCCAGCTTACATCCTGCTCAAGTTGAGGGTGCTGTATGCAAGCAGGGGCTTTGGTGTCTTATGCAAAACAAATTCTTGGCTCAATCAATTATTGAAGATTCACATTCTAAAATTATTTGAAAATCAGTGAGGTGCTTTCATGTGGTATCTTCTAAAAGCTTTGTCCTAGAAACTTCAAATTTGTTCATTTGTTATGCAAGTGGTATGCTAAAGTGGCATGTACCTCCTTATGAGGTTTCTGTATTGATGTACAAGACCCTGCCTGTTGCAATGAGATGTGCCCTAATTTAGCCCTTGATTTGAAGTTTTTCTGAAATGTCTTTCTCTAACTTCCTATTACTACTTTTTCACTTTCATGCTCTTATCACTGTGACTGTTTTACAGAATACTTTTTGGATTTTTTGTTTTATTGACTTTAGTTTTTATTTCAAGGGGAGGGTATACAACAAGTTTTAATTAACACTTGAAGGTGCTAACAGCCTTTTGCCTGAGGAGGGTATTAATTCTGAGCATGAAACCTTTTGGCTGAGAACAGGCTAACATAGAACTGCAAGTCTAAAAGCTTTCTTGTAATTATTGGTGAAAATACTGAAATGGTCTAACAGGCTGATGGCAAAGCTAGTGCAAAGAACTTTTGCTTGGGCAAGGGAGAATACTGGTATAGATGACTTAAACTAGTTTAGAATATCAATAAAAGGTTCCAAGAGTTCAAAATTAGCTTATGTGCTCAAAGGAAAATTCTTGGCTTGTATGAAGTTTGGAATGGCAATCAAGTTATTTTTGAAGTCCTTTAACAATAAGAAGTCTAAAAATACATTATAAAATGTCTGGGAGTTAAGTGATAGCAGCTTTACAGTGATGTAAGGCAAAATTAATGGTAAAATAAGTTTCTGCTAAAATTTCACTCTTTGGAACTATGTTAAGCTGTGTGTTGCATTTGCAGTAAGTTTTAAGCATGGGAAGTTGGTACAGAGCAGCTGCTGATGATTCTGACCCTGCCTGTAGTAGCCCTGCAATATTGTGCCTGTGTAGACAAGCTTATGAATTTAAGCAATGAGGGGAAATCTTCAAAGATGTGTAAATTAGACATTGCTACAGACTCTAAAGGCCTTAAAGTTTAATTACAGTCCATGGCTATTCCACTGATTTCCTGTAGTCTTTGTGGTAGGTATCAAGTCTTACTGCATTTTTCCAGAATATGTTCATTTCCCCAAACTCTTGCATTAAAGATAATAACTAGAGTTTGAAAATGTAGGAAGATTCTCTTAAGCTACAATCTTCAGTGCAGTATTAGGGAAGTCTGTTACCAATAATCACTAGGAACTGTGTGTTCCAGTTGGACACCTTTTGAGGACTGGGGTTTGTGAGTTGTCCTGATTTAAGTGCCTGAAATAGGGTACATGGATACTCCTACCAAGAAAGGAGTAAGAGGTATGTTTCAGTGTCACTTCGCAGCATGCATCTAATATAGGCTGTTGCCTATTGTGGGCACTGCATCAAAACAATACACAGTTACAGTGCTGGAAAGGTGACTTATCTCAGCGGCCTTTTCTAGGAAAGGATGAGAGTCATATTGGTGGCACTGTAAGAAATAAGGGTTTTTTCACTGTTAGCCATTGGCCTTAATTTCTGTTGTTTAACTTAGGACAAGAGTGGACAGTCATGGATAAATGGTATGTTCTCCCTCTCCTTGGATTTTTATATCTGAGTATACAGTAGCTCAAAGCCAACTTTCTTCCCTCCCTCAGAAGTTACTGGCATGTATCCATAATCTCAAGATCAGATCAAGGGGTGCAAAGAAATGTGTGGTTGAAGGTGAGGTGCAGGACTACTCCTTCAGGCAGTAAATCAGTTGAATCTGATAAAGTGTGTGGTGCCACTGTAACCTCGTTTTGCAGTCTTTGCATGATAATGCATTTAAAATGCTGAAAGCAGTATTTTAAACTGATGGTTGAAATCTCATTGTCTGAAGCTATGAAATTCAGTATTGTCAGAAGTATCTTTGTGTTGGGCTCTTCTGAATATGTGACGTAAATGTCTTTTTTGTATTGCATTCCAGTTAGGCAGTCTGGAGAGCACATTCTTTGCAAAGAGTGGGCAAGATATTAAAAACCTGGAATAACTGCAGAATACAACAGAGCTGGTAAAGGCTTTGCAAAAAAGCTCCAGTTTCAGGGTTTGGTTTTGTTTTGTTTTTTTGTCTGTGTGGTTTTTTTTTGTTGTGTTTTTTTGTAGCACATGAATCAAGTTAGTGGATGGGGGAGGAAACGAGATAAGGATCCTGCCAGCATGGCACTGATACTGTGTTGTCTAGATCTGTAGATCTAGTCTCAGCTTTTTCCTCCCTTAAAGATCCATCAGAAATTTAAAAATCATCTTAGTAATGCATGCAGCTCTTCTGTGGTAATAAATAGCCTTTAAATGAATGGTGTGTTGTTTTGTCCTTTTTTTTTAATCAGCATTTTACAAGATTAATGGTTCTTCATTGCATTTATCAACGGTTATTTCTACTGCATATGCAGCAATGAGTGTTGTGTCTCTGGAGGTTGTGCTAAAGTAGTCAGTGCATTGCACATAGCTTTCTTCCTCTGACTGGCTGAAATAATGTCATTGTTGTAGAAGCCCAGTCTTCATTTTTGGAGAGGTTTACTTTGTTATTCAGGCCCTTTTAAATGGAAGTCACTCTTCCTGAACTGTTCTGAAAGAAAGACTGATTCTGTTAAGTTACTGGGGAGAGGGTGAGGGTTCCTTCCTTTTTATAGAATCACAGAATGGTTTGGGTTGGAAGGGACCTTCAAAGCTCATCCAGTCCAACCCCCTGTCATGAGCAGGGACACCTTCACCCAGATCAGGTTGCTCAGAGCCCCATCCAGCCTCACCTTGAATGTCTCCAGGGATGGGACATCCACCACCTACCTCTCTGGGCAACCTGGGCCAGTGTTTTCCCATGTGTACCACTGCTTCCAGATGCTGGAACATGGCACTGAGAAAAGCTGGCTTTGCTCTTACAAGCTTGTGCTTTATGCTGCATGTGGGCAGCAAGG
Organism: Streptopelia decaocto; assembly: GCF_964273445.1. Lineage (NCBI taxonomy): Eukaryota > Metazoa > Chordata > Aves > Columbiformes > Columbidae > Streptopelia > Streptopelia decaocto. The sequence goes on from NC_138659.1 coordinate 16,022,943, forward strand.
CGGCTTTGTGACTGCATGTTCTGAATAAGCTGCTGATAGATACTGATGAGCCTTCTGCCATTTTTTCTGCATTACCAGTGGCTGGAAAGGCGGGTTAGTGCTGACTTGAGAGTCTGGTTGTGGATCTGCTGAGTCTCTTGTTCTTAGAGAGCCTTCTTTCTCTTTGACAGTTAGGCTAGTGGTAGCAGTCACAGACCTGTATGATCTGTTCAAAGCAAAAGATATTTTTCCTGCCTTCCTTACCCTTTCACAACTTCTCTTTTTTCTCTTTTTTTTTTTTTTGTTTTTTTGTTTTTAACTGATTAACCCAGACTAAATTATTCTGTAATCAAGAAGATAAGCTTCAACCAAGCCTCATTCATAGGCCTGTTGTGCTGGCTGTTTGCTCCTTAGGTCCAAAATCTGCTCACCTTCTCTTGCACAGTTGTATGCTGAACTGATCATGTGAATATTTTCAGTAGAGAAGTGTCACACGGTAGGGACGGTGACATCTTAATTCTCCCTCTTAGCTGCTTGGCATTGGTGCATCTGCACCTGTTGGTAATATAGCCCTTCGAGAGATGCAGAAAATGTCAGTGATCTTCCTGGAGAGAGACTGTTCCCTACACGTTCAAGGAGAGCTTGATAATTGGTACACTGGTGATAGCTTCCTTCTGTTTTCCCTTGGCTTAAAATTATTCTGTCTCACAGGTGTCAACTGTAAACTGTTTTGAACTGCTGCACTCTCCAGTGTCCAGAAATAGGTCTTCTTTGGGGAGACTTTGGAGAACATGTATTTGAATTGAATCTTGTGTTGTTGTTTTTGTATAAAGTCTTTGGAAAGGATAGCTTAGGTGGTTTATCTCTGGGAAGATCAAATTGTGGAAAAACTGCTCTTACCTTCATGTTTTGCTAATTTGGATTTTTTTTTTTGTCAGTTGTAATGTGTATGATTATTTTTTCTTACCAGTTGTTACTTTCTGCTTGAGTTTTGTGCTTGTCAAAGCAGTTATCAATAGTTTCACTATCTCTGATAGTCTTCTGCAGTCTCCTTCATAATTACTTATGGAGTTTGAGCTAAATTAGAACTGGATGGTCTTTCACATGAAATGTACACTGCAATTTCAAAACCACTTGCACTTTGGAATTTCAGTGCATTCCTTTCACAAGCCTAACAGCCATCAGTAGACCATAGCTAATTTGTGTAGCAATACATGTACTGTACCACTCAGATAGGGGTGAGCAGACTTTCTTCTTCAGTAGAGAACCAAAGTATGTGCCTGCCCTGTGAAGAGTAAAGATTCCTCCCCCACTTCTTGTGTCTGGGCTTGCAAGCTTTTGCCTTTGGGTTTGTATCAAGCTGAAAAATTCATGGTGTACTAGAGACAATGGCTTTTAAACTACATTAATGATGATACTAAAATACTTATGCTTAAGTTTCTTTGTTCTTGATGAGGTTTAATAGCTGCTGCTATTTTGAGTCATACTTGAAACTTCTATATTTGAAATATTGAAAACTTCTGCTTTCATTTAAGTCACTAAGTGTTGGTTATGTGTTTGGAACAATCTCTTGGAGTATTTCTGCACTGTTAATTCATTTGAAGATATACCTTGTACCTGAGACCGTATATCTAGTGACTAATCAATCTCCAGTATTATTTGGACATTAGATCTCCTTGCTTTCAAGTGAGCATTAAAATTTTGTCATGAGAAAGGGAAGGGTGTATTAATATATACAGATGCAGAAGCTGCTGTGTGTTCACTGGACATACTGTGCAAGTTTACTGAACTCAAGGGGAATTCTGTTCTCTGTAAATGAACACTTAAGTTTTCATGTTTGTTGTCTTTATGCGTATAGAGAAATGCTTAACAGAGGTGCTATACCATTTGGCATTTTTTTTATTATGGGATGTATAATTTATCAGTTTGTGGCTAAAGAAGACTGTTCAATGAATATGCAGAATCCTGAAAGATAGAAGAAAAAAAATAGCTGTGATCTTGATAAGCTGATTAATTTGACTTCTCACAGAATGGCTGGTCTAACTTGGCTCAGGTGCTCCTGTGGGTGCATGTACCCATAGACAAATTGAATTTTCAGTCCCCTCCCTTGCTTAGAGGACTTTTGAGAGACTTGAGGCAGCATGTTTGAGTTGGAGTAGACTGGGAGGAATTTCTGAAAATAAGCAAATTGGATATTGGACAGAGATTATGTTGGAGTAGCTTAAATCTATGGTCTATTAAACTGCATTCTTCTAAAAGCTGTGTTTGTGCTCTAATAAAGCATGATCTATTGCATTAGAAGTATCAGTATATTAAAGGAAGAAATATATGCTTTTTGTGCTAAGGGCTTTTTTGTGACTGCAAGTGGTAAAGTAGTTCTTAATGTGGCTGTGAAAGTAGACCTTGTGTTTTTAAAATGCTGATTCACAGCCAATGATATCTTTCCTTTTCTGCATTAAGGGACTTAATGTTGCTCTGTACAGCTCACTGAAGATCTCCCCTTAGTGTATGCAAAATGGGAAATAACATTTGTCTGCATCTATAATAAAGGGGTGGAATGAGCTGCAGTATGTTCTGTATAATTTTTGGTCTTTCTGTTGTATTTTTATCAAGTCGTTGTAGCTGGAGAGACCAGAGGTACTGAAGTTAAGAGCATGAGGAAATTTATCCATTAAATGATTGAAACCACTTTTCAGAAAAAATAAATAACTCCAAGCATTTGCATAACTAATTTTTCAAAGTGAGAACTAGGAAATAAGGCCATAACAGTCCGGTGATGTTTCATTTTGTCCTTTAAATGTACATCCTGTGCTCAGGATAAGACAGGTTCAATGGAAAACTTTATACAAACAAATAACTACATGATGGGATGGGAGTTTTAGGTCTGTGAGAATGCATACACCTCATTTTCAACTTAACTAAGATATGAGACTTTGTACTCACTACAGTAGGTGGTTATAAATGTTTTCATACGCATATATTCAGTGCTTAGGTTCCAGTAACTGCAGCTGCTTCTGCTTGACTTGAGGGCTTCCATGTAGTTTAGAGGAAAACTCTTACTTCAAAGGGAAGAGGAATTACTGAGATGTAGTGGGCCTGAGACAGACTCAGGGCACCTTATTTGCACATCTCCAGAATAGCATGTCAGACCCACAAGTTCCTTGTTTGCTGTCTTCTGCTCTTCTGGTGGTGAGAGACCTGGATGTAGTGTGGGTGGTGCCTTGCTAATGCTCCCTGCTCATGTGCATGGAGAAGGAGCAATAGGTTTATACCTCTACAACAAAAGCCTGATTTTGTGATTGCCTGCAACCTGGAGAATTAGTGCCACCTGTGTGTGTATGTGTGTGTGTATATATATATATGTATATATATGCATCAAACTGTTTGTAAAATTTAGTACTTGACTGTGGTCAATTGCAGCATGGGTTGTTCCTTGATGGAAGAATCTGTGCTGCTTATACTTGCCAATGATGGTGATCTTCAAATTTTAAAGACAAGTGTTAATTCAAATTCCAAACAGTAGATTGATCCTGGTTGTTTAAGTGAATTCTGACCTTATTCTTACTATTATGACTGACTGCTAAGGCTATGTTTTAGTTTTCAAAACTTAGGCCAGAAGGTCGCTGTGTCCAGGCTTCTTATATGCTTAAAGATCTGCTATGGCCCTGTTTTCTCTTAGGAGGAGGAGGCCCTTTTTTGAGTATGTAGAGTGACATCTGTGTGAGTTCACATGGATCCTACTGATCACCTGGCTGTCATGTAAACAGTATTTGCAGGAAAAGTATTTGGCTTTAAAGTGGCAGGTAACTCTGATGTTTGAGTATAGTTGGAAACTCCACTAAAAGCTCAATTTGCATTGCATTTTGCTGGACTTCTTTAAAGTCTGCATGAAGACCTTTCCTGGCCTTTGGGATTCCAAGTCTCATGTTTTGCTGTGCAGATGTTTTTTGGGATGTGAAGGGGCCATGCGCTATAAGCAACAAAAGATGCTGTTCTGATGCAAGTGTTTGTATAGATGTCTGGTGTTTTTCTGTGAAAATAAATCCATTTCTACTGAGAAGCAAAACTGCTTGAAACTGAAGTTACAAAACAAATCTCTATGGAGGTTGTAGCTAAAGCCAGCTCTTGGTTTGCCCTTTGTCTCTACATTTTCATTGGGTTTTTTTTTTTTTTTTTTGCATCAACCTGTTGTTTAGTATACTTATTTTCTCTAACTCTTTGAAATGTGCTGGATGCTGCTGACCATGCAGAATTTTCTCAGGTATGATCTGTACAGGGGAATAAGAAGCTTTATTTTTTTGATCTGTGGCTTTAGTTTTTGCTTAGTAATAATCATTGCTGAAGATATCCTGTTACTATATGAGGAAAGATATAATTGATTCAAATTCTTTCTAACTTGCAGTAACTTAACAAATTAGTAACAGAAAACATACTACAAATTTACTACTTCCAAAAGAGAAAAGTATTAGCAAAACAATTATTGGGGTGATATCATGTCACAAAGTGGAAGGTGACACAAATTAGTTAAGCCCTCCAATAGTGTTGAAAAGTTATCTATGGACTGTACATATTTTTTTAGGCACCTCATGAGAACAGCTGAAAAAAGGTTGAGGCACAATGCTAAGGGAATTTAAAAATGTTATTCATTTTAAATCAAGGCTTTGACTCTTTTTATTTTATTTTTTTGATAGGCTTCCTATTTGGCATGTCTTTTGTAAAGACAGTCTTTCATCAGCGGTGCAATATGCTTCAGGTGATGCTTGTGCCCTGGCAAATGATGATGAAAATGTCCAGGAAAAGGTATGCTGAATAAATCATGTTAATTAGCTACTCAGTCTGGTGTGATATTGAATTAAAAAAAATTGATTCATACACTTTGATTCATGGAGTCTTCTTGGCCAGAATATTTAATATACTCACTTGTTTTGTCAGCCATGATGTTTTGTTCCCACATTTTTGTTTTCCTTTACTTCAAGTTTGTTGCAGTTATATCACAGTACAGCTGGACAGTTTGTGTGTAGCGAGGAACAAATAGGAAAACTGGTAATGGTGGCTCAGATATTTTTGAGTGCCAGATGTTAGAAGAAACGATCATCAGGGACAGTATGTGGCTCTGTAGAGACCATGATAAGAGGTGATGGCCTGGATAAGTCTGGGCCACAGTATGCCAGTTGTATCTGCGTTGCGTTAAAAACCTAATGCACAAATTATTGTTATCCTAAATAGATGCTTTAAGATTAATTGTTTTATTAAGTCAGTCATTATCCCTTTGTTTTCCTCCTGTTTAATAAAAATTAATAAAGTTAAAATACATATGTGAAATCCTAATAAACAAGGTTCTGTCCCTTTCTTATTTACATTACTCAGCACCTTAGGTTAAATTGAGTGTAATCGTCCCACCCTGATTAACTCATAACAAGTTTCTGCATATTGCAGTTTCATAGTGAGTTCTCAAGCTGTTGAGTCATGTCAGAAAGTCACAGTAATTTCACTTACCTGTTTTCACAGGTAAAGAATCGGTCCTGTGATAAGCATGGGTAGCATTGATATTATTGATCTTCCCATTTAGTAGTGCTAACCATGGTCGTCATTCTAAGAAAGCTTTTATATGCCACATCAAACCTGGACAATATGTATTGAACATTTTAGATGACTCAAGTGGAGAGCTGCCTGATCAGAAAAAAACCCAAACTTTAAATATTGTAGGATTGTAGGTTTCTTAAGCATTTCAATATCTAGGGTAGCTGTGCTTTTTGTCAGCTTGTGTGACCAAATAAAATTCAGTCTTGTTGTTCTGGCTGCCTAAAAAAAGTCCTGTTCAAGTTTAATGGCTGATGTAATAAAACTGGAAAGATCAAGTAAGCTTTCAGACTGGGAAGCCACTGGTCTATATTGTCATAATTTTTTGTAACATTCTTCCCTTCGTTCTGTTAACATGGTGCATACTTAAGCAGATTTCTCAAGTTAAACCAAAAGATTTGAAATATACTGTGCTTTATTCCTCATAAAAGAAAAAATTCTTGGGTGTATGAGAAATCTTAAGCATGTGTCTATTACTCTTCACAAGGCTGCTGGAACTGTCCTGCTTCAGAAGAGCAGTCTTGCAGCCCTTGATCAGTTTTCCTTAGGTCAGTTGTCTCTTTGAGGCATTGATGCTATTTAATCTTGGGGAGTAGGATGTGAGCTAATAATATTTAGGCAAAGATGTTGCTTAGCTGTTTTCTTTAAGATTTGCCTGCTCAAATTAGTACTTCCTGCTCTTCATTGTATGCCTGAACTCTCAAATTAATGTGATCATGTATAGTGTAACAGACCATTTTGGATCTGAACACTAGTATTTGCGGTCCTTGACCACAGGATTTTAGATGGCCCTTATAAAATGGATGGCATGTAAATTTATACCAGATTGCTTGCTGCAAAGCATTGCTCAGAAATACCTTGCATTTGCTGTAGTCACAACTTTAAAAAAAAAAAGTTTGAGGGGAAAGTAGATTTTTGCTAGCTCTACAGTCTGGTGGGTTTAGAACTCCCTCCTGCACCCCCCAAGTGTCTGTTCTTTTCTACTTTGTGAATTTACTGCACTTGATTGTTAATCTTTAGTTGTAAAAAGATGAAGTTGCTTTTTAAAGGTTACACCAGACTTGTGAAATTATTCTGATTCTGGTGATAAGGCTGCTATGACTGATATGTGCCAAGTGTTATTTTTTAGTGGTTGTCTGTTGCAAGTCATCTTAAGATCTTTTTTTTTCCTCCTATTTTGGGCAGCATGGAGATAGGAAGGATTTGTTGACATGGGAAATAATAGCAAAATTATTATCTTTCCTTAGTACACAAACAACTTAAGACAGTGCTAGAGTGGTCTTTTCTGTGAGGTTTTAACTGAATCAGTTGAACTCGATGTTGTTTTTATACAGATGAGATTTTAAGTGTATGTGGGCTGTGGCTCTGGAGATTTGTGTAGCTTAACTTCTCATTGATATTTTGATTATTGTAAAGGTAGTATTCAATCTGTACCAAAAGTAACTCCTCTTATTACAAGGCTGGTGTTACTGCATACTAACTGTTGTTTCACCTTTAATATACTAGGGGGAAGAGGCTGGTCTCAGACTGGAGTCTGAGCATGCAGACTCAAGTACACGGAGTTACCCTACAGAAGAGCTACTTGATGACTTTACAAAATCTGACCAGGCAAGACTTATTTCATTCACTGTCTCCATATACTCTTCAAATGCTTCTTGGATTTCAGTGTCTTTCATTTTGGTTATCTAAAGCTCATAGTAATCATCTATCGCATTTCACTTGAGTGCAGGGTGGCTGTCAGACTCATGTTTCCTATGGGGGAGAAAAATGCGTGAGCTAACAGATCTTGCATTTCCCATGTGCATAAGTAATAATAAGAGTAATTTAATATTTGTAGGTACTGACTAAAGCTTTCCAAGATAAATTAAAATTGGATGTTATAGGTATGGAAGCCTCTTTAGAATAGAAACAGGACAATCTTCTCACTGAGATCTTTCGTGTGGATCAGATTTGGGGATCATAGCAGTCCATTTTAGCTTTAATCCCTCATGGCGTCTCCCTGTTTCATTTCCTTTGTTAAGATGGAAAAAGGGTTGTGTTTCAGTTGTATGTGCCATTAATACCATTAAGTCAGTACTTGGCATCAGATGTTGCAAAGCCCACTATTTGATATATTTGTTTTGCAGATTACAAGACAACATACATAGGACGTACTTCTGAATATATATTGCATAGTTTAGATATGTAATTCTATAGTAAAACATTCCAGACCTCTTAATGTTTAGTCAGATGACTCGAAGTTGTCCAGCTGTTGATGCAAGACTCGTGTTTGATGGCATTTTCTGTTGCTGCAAGAGGTATTCTGACCTGTTTCAGTGGTTAGGTACCCTTCCAGATTTAGTGTTATTTTGATTATGCTGTGAAAGGGCTTATGAAAACTGAAGGCTAGGATAAGTAAGACTCAAGACTACTAGACTCTCAGAAGTGATAAGCGATTTTTATGTTTGTTCAGTTACAACCTGAAATAGACTTAAAATAATTTTGGACCTCTATTGGAGTATTAAGATGGAAAGCGTTCCCCAAAATTAAGCTTAGGATTAAAATAGTAAATATAAATTTTATTATAATAAAGCACACAAACAGCATCATTTCTTTCAGTTGCTGAAATATTCAAGCATGTTTTCTTCTGGCTCTCTTTATAGAAATGCATGGTTGACGAAGCTGTTCCATGTGCCTTCTCCAAATTTTTTACACTAATGTTGCAGACTATGGAAGACTGTTTCAACTGTTCCAAAGCAGCAATGAATACCACCTAGATTTATGAAAAAAAGAACTTATTTCTTAACTGTTTTGCTATCTGGTTTTCAGGTTCACTGATGACAGAAATCTGAACTACTGAACTGTTAAAACTTCATACTAGATGTTACTGTACGAATGCTTTTCCTGTTCAAGTTATGAAAATGTATGTTCACCTGTAATGTTTTCACAGACTACAGAAATGAGTGAAGCAAGCCAACCTGAAGTTGAGACTCCACTTTCAGCAGATTTAAATGAAGCTTCATCTAGCGTAGTTGCAAGCACTGAAAACATTTCCAGTTCACCTACCTCAGAGATACCTCCAGTCTCACAGCCTGAGTAAGCTTTTTAAATTAATATTTTACTGGTTTGATCTTCCAGAGAGTATCACTTACACTGCTGTTAAAAGGGTTACCTCTTCAGGTGTAGTAGGGATAAGACTAGACTGTCCCACATGATTCTTTTGCTGTACTTTGGTTTATGGTGTTGATGTTAATAGAGTATGCCATAATTTCCTCAGTGCATGGATTGAGTTGTGTACTTGAGTGAAGTGTCATACTGTTGCCATTATCACTCTCTAAGGTGCTGCTTTGACACAAAAATCTGGTGTCTTCTATGTGCTAGGCAATGTGTACTATAGAAGTCATCAGGTCTTTACCATTAGGATTTGTGCCCTTCACAAATGTGCTTTCACATCTGTAATAACAAGCATTAAGGCCACTTCAGCAATGGTCTCTGCTTTAAGTTAAGGAAGAACTTTGCAGAAATTTTTTCTGAGACTTAGAGAAGTCTTAAGTAAGTTCTAATATAAGAGACTTTTGATGAAATAGCAAATTTAAGTGCAACCAAGACAGTTTGTAATTCTGGTACATAGTAGCATATTGCAGAGCTACCTCTTTACCTAATTTAGTTTCTTCAGCATAGAAGAGGTCTGGAAATCTTGTCTGCTGATTTATCTTGCGTAGTCTGCTAAGGCTAACACTTAAGCACTTTTTGGTACTTCATAAGTATCTGTAATTTGCAAGTCTTTGAAAATTAAGCTTCCCAAATTTGTGGGTTTTATAAAGCAAAACTGGAATGTAATTTCAGCACGTTTCCTTTTGTAGCGTTTATTGACTACTGATTAGTTTGTGTAATGTGTTATAAGTCTAACCTTTGTCAGGTCTTAGTATGAGATTCAGGATTTTATTTTCAGCATTCAGCTTGGTTTCTTGTAACTGTTGAAAGCAATCTTTCTGTCATAGTTGGGGAATACTAGAGTGGTGAGCTCTGAAGACTAGATCTATGAAATAAATGGAAATAGAAACTTGTTTTGGGGCACCTGATATATTAGTTAATGCTTGTTGGTAGTGTTCTGACATTACTATTTACAGGAAGAAAGGCTAGAATGATTATAAGAGAGATGCGTATTTATACATTATTTCTAACTTCAGTTTAGCTTTAAATATTCTCTTTATGTACAGATTAACTCTCATATCCAAACCAGCTGTAGTCCAACTCCATAGTTAAACATGATGTTTAAAAAGACTCCATTGCTTTTGTAATTTTTAGACAGCATTTTTCCTGTTTTAAATACTCATTCCCATCAGTGTAACAAAGTCCAGCTCCCTTAGGTGTTACCGGTCTGATGTTCCAAGAGGACCTCTTTGTCAAAATATCCTGGAAGTAATGTTATTTCAAACTATTTTTGTTTGGTAATGAATTGTTTTTAGGACAGCACTGACTGTAGCTTTTCTATCCAAGCCTAATCTGGGGAAAACGTCTTGAAAAATAATCTGAGTTCCTCTTCTGGATGCAAGTAAAGACAGCTGCCATGTGAAGTCAGCTTGGTAACGCACTTCAAAAGTTAAGGCAAAGCTACTTACAAATGAAAGTACCCAAAGGAGACGGAGCACTGCAGCTTTTAGGCTTGTGTTATCCACCTTCTGCCAAAATCAGTTATTTGAGTCCAGTCAGGTACACCCTGGTATCGGGGTATTTGAGTTCATACTTCTCTCAAATTTTGTTTAGTTGATAATTATTCGTACTCTCATCTATCCACTGAGATCAAGAATATGTGGAGCTTCTTAAAATTAGGTGTAGTGGTCAACCTTCAGTCACTAAAGTATTACATGCATAGTTAAACTGTGTGCATCTCACATATACGCATTCTGGGGTGTTCAGAGAAACTGCTGCCTGTTTGTTGCTAATAAATTCTTGTATTCCTAGTGTTTGTTAAATTTTGCTACATAGCAAAAGGTCTGAATACCCGTGAGTTTTGTGTTTTATACTGTGAGAACTTTATCATATGAGAGGTGCTAAAACTGGCTCTCTGGGTTTGTTGCAGCTGCTGTAGTAGTCAGAGAACCAAAAAGATGCCTTTTTAAGTTTCTGATGTGCTGTTTTGTGTTTTGGCGGCTCTGTATCATGATGTTGGATTAACCTAGTTTGCTGCCAACATCGAAGAAAGCTTATGTTGAAATTTAAGAGGCAAAATAAAGCTTTTAGATCTGGTTTATAACCTTCTAGATCAATATGAAAGTCATCCCTGTACTGGAGCAGAGAGGACAGTTACAGAAGTTAGCAACTGAAAGTTATTATTTATCCATCTTCTCTTCCCCACCAATTCTGTCATTCCTAAAGAGCACACAGGGAGGTGTTCTTTTTGTTTTTTTGCCTTAGGATTTATCTGATGTAGCGTGTTCAGCCTTTCTGGGAGAGAGGGAGTAGAGCAGTGGGCAGATTAGCCAGTTCAGGCTGCTGATGCAGCTTCGTTAATGTCTACTGCACTACCTCATTTTTAATTACACTAGCAAAAAAAATAGTGGAAAGGAAGTCAGCTTAGCTCTACTATGTATCGTTATCCACCCCTTTCCTTCTCTAGTTTTAGCCAAGTTCTGTTCTGACTGCTGCCCATTGACTTGGGAGCATTAGGAGCTTTTAATGATGGACAGTCTCATGTTTGATCCTTTGAAAAGGAAAATTGCTGGCAGTCAGGTAACTCTGAAGCTGTTAATTTTTAGTGATGATGGGGAAAAATGATCCATTTGTAGATGAGATGGGAGATGAGAAGCCAGCTTTGTGTTCCTTTGCTGAGACAAACAGTTTGGAAAAGGAAATTCCATTCTTGCATGGGTATAGCTGAGAATGCAATTCTACAAGTATAGCACACTTCATTCCTCTTTTATGAATTATTTCTGTGAGACTGTTGCTTTTTAAAAACTTTCAAATATCTCTAGTTATGTGGTTGATTAGCAGGGTTACTTGTGTTATCAGAAGGGTAAAAAGCATGTTATTTCTTTCCCTTCAGTGCAATAGAAAATTCCCGTGCTGATATCCCTGTAGTCAGCTCTAGTGAAGCTGAGCAGTCAGAACCTGACTGTGATATTGGTGGGACACTTGAGGCTGACCCTCAGAGTGAGCCTTCCTCTTTTGTCAGCCCACCAGAAAGGTGAGTATTGAAGTAGGTTGTGTTTCTGAATAATTGAAGAGTAATCGTTCTTTTCTGCCTTGGCCTTGCAACAAACATTTGCATGTGCTTGCTTATCTACATAGTTGTGTCTGTGTTTATTGTTGCGTATGATTGAAAATGTGATCATTTTATAGGTCCTGATACTCTTAAAACTTTCAGCCTTGCAGGTCAACATATAGAGAACATATCATCTTCACATGGCAAGGGAAAGAAGACAAAATCAGAGTTTGACTCAAAAGTTTCAGCAGCTGAAAAGGGAGCAGATGAGCAAAAATCTGCTTTGAATGCTTCAGAGAACTTAAAAGAGGTAAGCAGAGTTGATATCCGCTCAGTACCCAGAGAAGCCTAATGTCCTCAGTTATGTTATCACCAATGTTAAAGATGAGTGATATCCATCAATTTTCTGATTGCTACTGTAGGAATGCACAGCCCTCACATTTTCAGCACTGTGTGTGGTTTTGATATTGCGGTGTTAACAAGGCTATAATAAAATGGGAGAAAAGGGCAGCAAAGTTGATCCATTGACACAGAACAGTTTTTCTGAGCAAAGTCTCTTCGAATACAAGGTTTGGGGAAATCAAAACTATCTGAAGCAGGATCCAGAAGAAATGTTCTTAATGTAACAGTTAAGTTGGGACTTCCTGCAGGATGCTGATTTTTATTTTATTTATTTATTTACTTACTTACTTATTTATTTTAAAGGGGGGAGTTTGCCCAGTCCAAGTAAACTTATAGAAGTCTGAGTGTTGAATCTTGACTGAGTCTTGAAGTTCCCAAATAGTAAGCAGATGGCTAGAGGCAAAGATGACAATTAGAGGAAATAAAAAATGTGTGGTGTGTTTTTGTTCTTTCCTAGATATCTTATTTGTCCACTGTTAAAGTGGGATGCTTAGTCAGACTCATCTTTTATACTTGACTGTATGACTGCTTTTATGTTCTTACTGTCAGGCACTTCCTAAAGGTTATGTTTTTAAATAAGTAAAGAATGATCAAGGACATGGCAATACCATTTTTTGCCATTTTAGGATCACATTTAAACTGTCAATAATTTTGATAGCTCTCTTTTAAAACTGAGAAGTTTTTCCCAATATTATTGAACAGAGTACAGTGTGCCTTAAAATAACTACATGCAGTTAGGAAGAGTCTTCTAAACAACTTATTACAGACAAATTGGTATAAACCAATATTAAAAAAAAATCCAGGGTTTTCTTTCTTTACTCTTATGTTTTAAAGACTGCAATTTAAATAATTATGGTGTTGGCCTGATGTCCTAGTTAAGAGCATGATTTGGCATTGCTTAGTCAGATTTTTGACTTAAACTTTTGTCATAGTCCAAGGAAGATCTTGTATCCTGAACTTTATTGGAAGAGGAAGATACACCTTTTTTAGGTCCTCTCATTCCTAATTATATTGGGGATGTATTTTTAGGTATGCCACTTCTAAAGTTCTGTTGCAGTGTAGTAATGTGAAGATTTTTATTGTCACTTAAGTCCAAATATATGGGTTTGGCTCTCTTTTGAGGACTTTCAGCTACAGAACTGTATGTGAAAGATTTCTTGCTTTAAGTACGGAGAAAATGTCAAACAATAAAGCAGTCATTCTAGAAACTACCTGTAAAATGTTGTCTACAAAATAACCTCTACACTTCAAATGTTGAGCAAAAGCTTCTCACATATCTGGTGGTGTGCTGGAAAAGTGTTTTTACAAAGGAGGAGACTTGAAATGGTATAGCATATCGTTAACCTAAAAGGGTTGACGCTTTATCAGGCAAGTCCAAAGCGCTATTTCTTTGATAATTAAACATTAAATAGAACATTTAAAAAAAATCTTATTCTGCTGTTTTTTTTATATGTTCAGAACTCTAGTGGATCTCTAGAATTCTGATGCAACCAACATTCTTATTTGAAGAATTCTGTTACATGGAAACCTTTTCTCCTTAGGGAGGAGGAAAAACAAAAATCTTCAAGAAAAAGCAGACGTTTTATGAAACAGAATGCTTATGTTTTACTTCAGATGTATTAGTTTAGCCACAAAAATTACCAGCAGTGAAAGAATCTATAATTCTGAGGGGAAATAATCACGTGCTTTTCCTGGCTTATGAACTTACCTTGGCACTAAGTTTTTAACATGATGCATCTGCTGTTGACTTGATGAGCACATGCTTTTTATTTTATTTTTTTTTAAAGCATTCAGGTTCATCATTGTTTTCATTGCTGGTACTGAAAAATATTTATGGTTGATGACTTTCTCTTGCAGAAAGACTATAAGAAAGCAGGAGAAATTGACCCTACGTCGGTGATGACTCCAAAGGACCCTGAAGACATTCCAACATTTGATGAATGGAAGAAGAAAGTTATGGAAGTAGAGAAAGAGAAGAGTAAGTTCAGGATTCATTGGTTTGGTCTAAATACAGACCACTTTCATCTTCTCTCAAATTTGAATAGTGAAACTGTCTGAATTTGGAATGCAGCCTGGAACTTTGTTTTTCTACTAGAACTGCATAATTGATAGCATTTAATATAGAAAAGCAGCGAGCAGAAGTTCCCTGAAAGTGAAAATACTGTGGTTTTTTTTGTGGTTTGTTATAGTAGCAATATTTTCTTCTTCCTAGGTCAGTCAATGCACCCTTCTGCTGTTGGTGGGCAGCACTCCACGAAAAAGGTCCAGAAAAACAGAAATAACTATGCCTCTGTAGAGTGTGGTGCCAAAATTCTGGCAGCGAATCCAGAGGCAAAGGTAAACACTTGCTAATTATTAGTGCACCTTATTTCAGTTTACTCTTGCACAATAAGCAGTACAAAGTACGTTTATTTAAAACTGAACACTCATTTCTGAAGTAATCTTTTATTTTTGTGTTTGGGTTAATTGTGATTTTTGATTTACAAAAAAATCAACATACTGTGATCTGTCCCTTGTTTTAAGAGGGATTGCCATAGTTTCTCTCTTGGAAGGGGAGCAGAGTACAGAAATTGAACAAAGTTGTAATAAATAGTAAATAATTGCCATAGTAAATAATCTGTGATTACCCAAAAGGAGTATGGCATACTGTCTCTTGTGTATTATCTTGCTTAGAATGTTATGAAACTTGGATATTAGTTACTTAGACTAAGTGCAACTTATTTTTTGCGAGAGGGCAAAAACCCTTGCCTGCTGCATTAGGATCTACCATACAATTTAAAATACTAATTCTCTTCTTTATGCAGAGCACTTCAGCTATTTTGATGGAAAACATGGACCTTTATATGCTAAATCCTTGCAGTACTAAAATCTGGTAGGTTACTGAGGTTTATTTGTGTGCCAGGAGTGGTTATAGGTTTCCATCACAGTGGGGTACTGTATGTATCCTGTGGGACCAACATGACCTTGGTGTGTCTCCACCTGAAATGTATGTGTAAGAAACTTTCACAAATTTAGCGGTAGACACTCTGTCATGTCCCCCATAGAATTCTGTCTCTGGTATTAAGAAGTAAGTTTAAAGGAATAACTTAATTGACTTTAGTATTTATAGGTTTGCATAATTATAATTTTGCAAAAGAGAAAGCACTGCGTGTTCAATTAAAGATTTTGGTTTCTTTCCTCAGCTGTCAGATAACTGTAGGACACATAACTGGCACTTACCATGTACTAACTGGTATTTCAGGTGTGGTTTCAGTAATGTTTGCTATCCTTATCTTTTAGTTCTGTGACTTTTTGCCTTTAAGTACAAGATGGGTGAAGCTTTTATAGCTGCAGGTGCTAGCTAGAGTTACTAAGCTAGATATGCAGATAAATGCCACTAGTGATTTTGAAGGGAGCAACAAGTGATGCCTCCTTATTGTACAGCGTTTTTATAGGCTTCTTTTATACCCAGTGAAGGATGCAGTAACAAGGTAAAGGACTGAAGATTGTAATTGTTGAAGGCAAAATGCTGCTTTTTTTTTTTAATAATTTCTTCTTTGTCTTCAAGGTTTGTTATTGAGCTCTGTGAACCAGTCCAAGTAAAGCAGCTTGACATTGCAAATCATGAATTATTCTCTTCCACTCCTAAAGACTTTCTGGTGTCTATTAGTGACAGGTATGTTATCAAAACTTGCAATTCTGAATGAAAAATGAAATAGTTATTAAGTGGATGGCTTAATAAAACATGATCTCTGTATGCCTGTTATTGTGAATAGTGTAATTCATTGTGAAATTATGTGGGTTTTCTTTGTGCATATTACCAGTTACTAGCTTTTTTTATTTCCATGGTAAGGTAACTGTGAGGTCCTAGAAGACACGGTTTGTGTTCTTTCTATGCTTCCTATGTGGTTTTTTTTTCTTTCCTACCTTAAAAGCAAAAAGGAAAAATATGTTGAAAAGTAGAAATGAAGCAGTAGAAATTATACAGTAGATGGGTAGCAGATGGCAGGTCATAAAATGAACATTCTTTAACAGAATGCCACTGTGGTTGTGGGTTCTCCTCCCGTGTCATTCACACCATTTTTACATGTCTTAAACTGTTTTCAGTGCTTAGCTCTGTCCAAAAAAACCCCGCAAACTATTTGCAAAAGAAAATAAAAGTACACTATTGAAAGTAGAAGTAGTAAGAGTACTACTGATTGGCTGAATGGCTGATTAAAGGGTGGCTTTTATTATGTGTTAGAGGATGTTGTGCCCCCAGTACTTTTGGGAGTGAGCAGTTTATTCTGGTGTGTGAAAGAGTAGACATTTGCAGAGTGTATCAAAAACCTTTACTTTCCCTCTTCAGCGCTTGAAGTGTGTGGATTCTGATTTTCCACACTTGATCTGTTGCCTTTTTCAAACTCTGCTTTGCTCATTTTTTTTTTTGCTGCTTGCTTACAATAACAATTACAACCTGTCACTTGTGCAGCATGTTCTTCAGTGTTTGTCTGAGGTGACTTCTTCAGTTCCAAAAACTTTACTGTAGGCTAGTTGAATTTCAGTAATTGGATCAAGTACAAGGTTTCAACCTTCAGGGGCCTGCACACTGTTATAAGCCTGAGAGAGGTACTGCTGAGGTTTTGTGTTAGGACTGGCCTTACCTTGCAACTCTTCTTTCCATAAAATCACATTGCTACTGTCTTGCAATTGAAAAAAAAAAACAAAAGGGGTATTCTGTGAAAAGGCGTTTTGGGAAAGTTTGGCAAGTGTCTATAAACAGTGGGTTCTTGCATTTCATTAGCTGACTCTATTGTTTCTTTTCTAGGTATCCAACAAACAAATGGATTAAATTAGGTACTTTCCATGCTAGAGATGAGAGAAATGTCCAAAGCTTTCCTCTGGATGAACAGATGTATGCAAAATATGTTAAGGTAATTTCACGCCGCAAAAGCATCCATGATTCTCAGGAAAGGAGAGGTTTGCTGGGCTTACTCTGTGTAACAGAGCATCTAGAGACATGTTTTCAAAGCATGATTTACCATTAATTGCACTAGTTTCATTAGTGGCCCTAGTGCGATTGGCTATGTACTAAACCCTTGTCACACAATCACACATCACCTTCTTCATAATGGTAACTGAGGGGGTCTTGGGAAGCACCTTGTGTCCAAGTACATACTTAATTGCTAGCTGAATTAAGAAAAATCTAGACAGTGTTCTGTTCTATTTGACTTAACTGTTTTCTGAAGGTAAGGTTAGAACTATCAGCCTGTTTTGGCTGTACCTGCTTTGTATATATACATAAAATATATATACATGCACTCCCTGGAGCATAGATGAGAATATGGATATTTCTTGATTTTTGTGTTGTATTCTGCTATATGGTCTTAAGGCAATCCGAAAGAGCAAGCATTTGAATTCTGGTTCTCATCGATAGACTGAAAGTGCAGTTTGGCAGGTACTCAGTCATAGCTGCAAGTCATGCAAATGATTTAGGCTTACTGCTACTGGAGCACTTGCCATGAACTCTCTACCTTCAAAATAACCTGCAGCAAGCTATCTTTACTCAGGAGACTCAGAATAAAACTCCATAAATAATGTGGTCTTTGGACTGGGATAAAAGCTTTTGTGAAAATATTGGGATGTAGGGGAGGTTTAAATTCATATAAAATACAGAGCTTCTAGGTCCTCTCCAGTGATGCGTTATCTTCCAATTATGGTGCTTGCAAAAAAAAAATAAATGTTTGAAGTAGCTATGAATGATAGTTATCTAACTCCTCTACCCAGAAATTCTGCATGAGTCACAGGATAGAGATTTCATTTATTTTTAATTCTGCTTTCTGGCTGAATTAATGCCTTAAGGTACCTGGAATCTTGCTTGTCACTGAAGTTCCAAAATTACGCTGGATGTTTCAGCAGTTAATCCCTTGGTGGATACAGTGTTCTGCCTTGAATATTGTAGTGTGGTAAAATTTTTCAAAGGATTGTTCTAGTGATGTTTTTACATCATAGTACAAAAAGTAGGCAAGCTCTAAGTGTGCCTAGTTTACAGAAGAGTCCAAAAATGTTTTGAAAAGTTTAATTTTTGAAGTGGCTTAATGAACTTTTATCAAAAATAATGGAATTTTTTGTAAGAGTGCTTTTATGGGAATAGTTACCTTGATCTTCATTGGTAGTGTCTACATAGCATTTTAATAAATGCGTTCTACACTTGCAAATTCATTTCAATTAAATAAATATCAGTGTGTAGTCAAGATCACACTAGAAATACTGATGATTACAGCTTCTAAATGTATCATCAGATTCTCTATACATTTTCTTCCAGTAGTGGTTCTATAAATTGAAGCGTATTATACTGAACTTGAAGCAGCAGCAGTCCATAGAATGCATGCTGTAAAGGGATTTTTTTTCCTTTTGAGTCACTTCCTGTAATCTATGCTCTTAAAGGGGGGAAAAAAAACACACTCTAGTAAATTTAACACACTTCTGTCTGCAATCATGTTGCCTAGAAAAATAGGGTAACTTGTTCATTAATAAAACGCTTGTTGCATGTTACCTTCTATCTGCAAGGTACAAGGGCTAAGTGAAATCTTGCTACCTAGGGCAGATGAAGTAGTATTGCAACTTTATCTTTCTTGACTTGTCTTCTTAGGCATTTATAGTATTGAATTAAAAACAAGACTCTGTAGTTGCCTGCGGCATGTGTTCAGCCTTTGTACTGACATCTTTTTTTTTTTCTCTTTTCCTTTCTCTCGCTTCAGATGTTCATCAAGTACATAAAGGTTAGCAACCTCTTCTTTTGGAATGATGAATGCATGGGGCTTGGGGTGTTCTCTACTGCAACTCAGCACTTTAATGCATGGCAAGAACAAATCTTTGAGTCTTTCCTGTTATGGGCAATCTACAAATCCCTTGAGTAAATAAAACTTGCCATTTCAAGATTGGATATATGTGTTAAATGAACTCTTGACTGTGGGTCTTTGGAGTTTTAAGTACCTCTTATTCTGTAGGTGGAGTTGGTATCGCACTTTGGATCGGAACATTTTTGTCCTTTGAGTCTTATAAGGTAACATGTTAAAGTTTTTGCATTGTCTTTCTACTTCCTTGCAGTAAGGATTAGTGTTCTAATAATAGTCAGGCAACAAATGCTAGTCTTCAGAATATTTAAGCTATTTGGAAATACTGTGGATTAAGTAATTACTTCACTTGTTGTGTAGCATGTTTCACATCTGTTACAGAAGCTTTGGATCTTCTGATTTGATTCTCCAGTATGTAAGATATAGTTTAGATTTACAGGGATATGTTAGGAAACAGGAGCATGAGCGGCCTTATGGAAAACATGAGCATTTCAAGGCTGACCAAGCAAAACAAGGAACAAATGGTGAACTAAAAGGAGCAGGTGTGGTGAGTTATTTTTGGGAAACTGCTGTGTTGCCTGGCACCCCAGGTATGTAAAGTTAGTAGTGCTTGGAATACCGAAATTATAACAACTGTGTGTGTGTAGTTCAGAGAATAATTGGCTATACTGCTCCTAAAATAAAAACAACAACAATAAAATGAACAAAAACCCAATTAAACAAAAACAAACCACAAACAAAACAAACAAATATAAAGCTAAACCCAAACAAACAAAACCACAAACCCAAGCAGATTTCAATTCTTGTGCCAAAGCTATGTTGGGATTTGAACCTGGGAACTCTAGCATTATAAGCCAAACCATATTTTCAGTTGACAAGACTGCTTTAAATTGGTTTGATTGGATTTTATTTCAGCAGAACAGGAGGTCAAAGAGAATATAACATGTTAAGTGAGACAGTCATGAAGAGATAGTCTTGAAATTAGTCGAAGGTAAAGCTGAAGAGGAGGCCTAAGAGCTCTTAGAGAGTTTAAAACAAGGAAGTCTAGGTATGAGTTCAAGTTAAAAAGGAGGAAAAGTCTCTTTGGAATTACTAGAATTAAAAGCAGAATCTTGTTCTGGTGCAGCACTTGAAAACATGCAATGGACTTTGTGGATACAAGTCTGATAAAATAAATATACCTGCTGCTCGATCTTGGTCAACTGACGGCAACTATTGCTTATCTAATTTATATGCTACATATTACATAATGTTAATATTGTTTATCTAATTACTGATTATATCAAGTAATTATGTGACTAGTAGACTATTAGGTTTTTATTTTAAAACTTTGCTCATAGGGTATTTGGTACAAGCATGGTTGAAGAGTATGAAGAAATAGCTGATTCTCAGTATCAGTCTGAACGACAAGAACTCTTTGATGAAGATTATGGTAAGCAAATAATTTCTTAATTTTTAGCCATTCAGACATGTCTTGTGTGAGTCTGATGGCTTGTCATTTCCTGCATATAATAAATTATTTGACTGCTAAATTTACTCCTAGCATTGTTGACAGGATCTCAGGATTTCTGAGCTTATCAAACATTCCTTTTATGTTTTTAACAGTGTATTTTAACTATTTGGAGGGTTACTTTAAAATGCTAGTAATAAGTCGGTATTTCACTTGGCAGGCTGAGTAATGTCATATGCTGGCAGTAGTAAAAGATAACTAAAGTAATCAAAGAAGCTCACATGAAACAGCTTTATTCTTAGTTGTTCATAGCCCATTTTCTGAGATTGTATGATCAATGCTGCAAGTAATTGGAAAGGTGATTATTTTGGCTTGTAGACTTTATGTTCAAAGAAAAAAAAAAAAAATGAAAGCACCTACCTCCAGGCCTCATGAGGAGGAGAAGAGGGGAAAACCTCAGCTCAGTGGGCTGTTTGTTGCATCTGTGTCATGAATTCTGGGGAAACTGAAACCTGAACCTCTTTGGGTTACTCATTGCTTGGAGTTTGATATTTCAGTATGTAACATGACCTTTAACTTCTTTTCTGTAGTTTTATTTCCACGCTTCAAACTGACATAGTTGAATGACATGTTAAATCTTAAGGTTTGTTTTCTTTGCCTGAGACACATTCAATTTTGAAATTCATAAGTGTTCTTCTTTATTATGTAGATTATCTATTGGATTATAATACAGGGGAAGAAAAATCTTCAAAAAATCTCCTTGGTTCTGCTACAAGTGAGTATGATTTATTAGAAAAAATATTGCTGTGGTGAAACAAATTAAGCTAATTCAAAGTGGAATGACATTTTGTCATGTAACAGCTATGACTTTTTTTCTACTGAAACAATCTATTGTGATTCCTATTTAAGTGCCTCAGGATAAATAGTGACAATTTGAAGATGGGGTATTGGTCTTAAAGTGTTCTAAAAATAGAACATTCCAGTTCTAAGTATCTCTATTTTTTGAAACTTTCTGTACTTAAGGATCCTGAGCACTTAAAATAATATGGGTGTTACATAGGGATGTAAATAACCACTGCTAAAGTACTGTAGAACCTTAATAATTCAGAACTTGGAAATCTGTGCTTAGTTAAGGTGCCTTATATATAGGAGGCAATACAATGATTTACTTTGTACAGCTTGAAAGGAAGGGATGGAGGACACTGTTTCTGAGAAGGCTTTATGTAAATATTGTAGCTTCTATGTTCTTCATAAGACCTATTTATTTTTGGGAGAACTAAGGGCTATTGATTGTCTCTTGTCACTTTTCCATTGGAAAACCTCCAGGTGTGGGGTTTGGCTAAAGAATACTTGCATATTCTGTTTCAATGGTATTCTTAACTGCCAAATTATTTAGGACAGTATCAGCTGCCACACAACTTCCTCTGAAAAGCTTTTACACTGTCCTGCTCTTCCTTCTGTCCCAGTTAGGGAAGATTTGTTATTGTGGTGTAGGTTTGGACTCAGAATGAATGCTGTTTGGGCTGAGGCTTTCCTTTCATCCTGTAGTGGATCAGAGCTGCAGAGTTCTTTGCTACTATTACAATATATACTATAATATTTCCTAGAACATAGATGTCACTTAAGAACAAAAAAGTCATGGCTAGGAATATTGCACAGGTTAATGTGGTTTTCAAATGGGAAACATAGTGGAAAAGGCAGTTTTATTTCTAAATGTAGCCTCTTGTTGATGACAGAAAGCAGTATATTCTTCCCTGACTCTTTCAAACTTTACAAGTTCCTGTCTTCGAGCTTTCTTGAGGAGGTGAATTCACATGTTCTGTCTGCAAGTGCAATATTGTGCGTTTTTGTTGTTCACTGTTTGAAAAATGCAATGACTTTTGTTTTTTTAAGAGTACTAAAGCTAAGATTAAAAGATTTGAAACACCGGTGACTGAGATTGCTTTAGGAAGATGGCCGAGCACTGAAACATTGCAGTGATCATTATTTAATTCTGGCTGGCAAATTTTTTTGAGACCTTTCATCTCTGGCATGGTAGTCAGTGTTCCTTTTTTGGAAGGAATACGGAGTTGGTGGGTGGTTGTGTTTTTTTTTTTTTTTGGGGGGGGGTGGGTTTGTTTCATTTTGGGTTTTTTTGTATGTCTGTGTGTCTGGTTTGGATATTTTTGATGGGTTTTTTGTTTTGTTTAAATATATACATGCATGCTTAGACAAATGTGATGGACTTCCATTTTGCATTCTTTGTCTTAAGTAGACTGATAGTGAGGAAGGTGATCCTCTGAGGAGATAGTGGACTTCTCAGGCATGTGATCTTGTAAGAAATGCTTTGCAGTCTGCTAGTCTGACCCGTGAGGGTAGCTCACTGTTCTTTCTTCTGCCGTTCCAGACTGGCAAGCTTCTGTACCAACTCTCTTAATTCTCTTTCTGCTCCTCCATCAATAAGAAACCAGTCATACATCAAATTTAACATCTTTTGTTTATCCTGACTTTTCAATGAATATAGCCCCAGATACATACGTGATTCAAGAATGTATTTTCTGGCATGTTTTGGAGGAAAGGCAGAACCAAGGTTCTGAACACAGCTTCCTGGAGTTCGGGAAATTTATCGTTACTACTAAAATGCCACTCTATGAACTTAGGCATGTGACATCCAATACAGATGTATGTTCCTGGGTGGGGGAGAAATGGGCAAAACTGGACCAGCTTTTGTGTGTTTACAATAAAGGTGCTCTTTCCCTGGTTCTCATTTGCTAAATATGCCTGGCAACGGTGTCTGTTTTCAATGCAAGACCAAAGAATTAGCTGCATCTAATATATGTGCTGATATAGAGCAGACCCTTTTTGCATTTACTTCTGCGTTTTTTGTTTTTGGTTTTGTTTTGTTTTTTTTAAGAAAACTGTTCTACTTAACAGATCCTTTAAAAAAAAAAAAAATCTAAGCTGCATCTGTGGATATTGGTTACAGTTTTCTTCCAGTTGCCTTGAGTGATTTAGATTGCATTCAAGCAACAGATTGTAGAGAGTAGATTTTCGTCTTCAAATCTTAAAATATTTAGAATTGTTATGTTGCAGCAGTATCAGACCCTCTGGGCCCTCTGAATATGACCCCTTTGATTAGTTATTTTCTCTTTTAGATGCTATCCTAAGTATGGTGAATATTGCTGCTAATATGCTTGGAGCCAAAACTGAAGACTCCTCTGAAGCTGAAGGTATTTTTATATATATAATTTTATATATATGTATATATAAAAGCATGCTGGAAAGTATAATTTTTAATTATTTTATGAGGAGTTGGATGATCTCTGTTTAAATTACTTTTTTCACCTTTTATGGCATTCCTGATTAGCGCCATAGTATTCTTATCCTACTGTGAAAAGTGGAACAAAGATGCTGAATCTACTGAGAAGGGAGCTGATACAAGGAAAACATATGTTTGTTCAGCAATATTTGGAGATCTTTATTCTCTGTATTTACCCAGCTTCAGTTACGAAGTCTGACTTGCTGCTGCTTTGTGGAAATATTTTGAGACTGTCCATAACATTGTATACATAAAGTAACAGTAGCACTTCCATTCAAATAACTGAATGAGATCTGCAGTTAATTTGGTAGTACAATTAGTAATCTAAAATAAAATAAAACAAATGTTAAAAAAACGAAGCAACTAAAATTCATTGAAAACAAACATGGTTCTTGAGTTTTTACGTTCACATTTTCTTCCTTCCTGCAGCAGGCAACAAAAGTTTGTCTGAAAATGTCACTGCCACCCCTGCAACTTCAACAGCTGCACCAAGGCTGCTTGAACCAACTCCTGTTCCTTCACCAGAGTAAGTCATTGGTGTGAGGTTTGGTTTGTTTGGTTTTTTTTCCCAGTGTGTTCCTAGCAGAGACTAACAAGTCTGGCATCTTAGGTAGTAGAATGCTCAGATATGGCATGCTGCCTTAAACAAATGAAAAAGCAAGTATTTGAAGTGTGTAGTGTGGTAATGTAGTAACCAGGAAAGTATATTGGTTCAGTTACTGTTTATAGCAATTTCCATTATGAGATGTTTGTTTTTGTTTTAACAATTGACTAACTGTCAAAATGAATAGTTAACTTTCTCAGTGGTTTGCATTGTTTTGTTTAGAAGTAGCAGCAGCATTTCACTCTTGTCTGTTGCAGATTTATTGGGTGGAAACTGACTTAATATTCTTCCAGGTTTTGCAGGTTGTCTCCTGCAAAGGAGACTAATTATGAATGTAAGATCTGTTGCTGAAACTTCAGTTAACTTGTGTTGACAAATTGTGATTTAGAAGCTTGTATTTTTTGCTAGACTTCCCTTACTGAAAATATGTATGCAAAGGTATGCAATTAGGTTGGGAAGAGAAGTTGTATGTAGAAATTCTGTGGGTTTTTTCAGTTGAGTGCAATTTTTTAAAATTGATTTGGCTACTTAGAGCTGAGACTCTAGCTCTTAAATGTTAAGCTATGACTTGTGCTGTATTTAGTGGTTTTATGGTTTCCTAGCATTCTGGTTGCTGAGAGACTGAAGAAGGTCAGTGGTAATGTTGTGATTCTTGCATTTGTATTTGAAGGTTGCAACAGAAGAGTAAGATGCTTGCCATATAAAAACTTAGTGATATTTGATCTGGTGACTTTAAAAAGGCTGAGAGAATGGATAATATCTGATTGAGAAGGCTTGCTGTTTCAAAAGCAAGGGTCGAAATAATTTGTTTGCAAATCAGGATTGAAAAACACCAGAGAAAATACTTACTTACAGAATTTCTGAGTGTATCCAAACTGGCTTTTGTCATTGGAATAGGCTTCACTAATTTTCTAAAAGATCCTACTTTTGCAGTCTTCCCGAGCAGCGATATGAAACTATTGGAAGTAACATCCCATCTTTATCTCTTTTATTGTAGGCTTGTTACTACAGATATTCCACAGATAGATAAAGAGCAATTAATTGTGGATTTGACTAAAGAAAATCCTATTGTTCAACTAGTACAAGAGTATGAAGAAGATACAAGCCAGTCAACCGTAACCTTGCTGCCCAGTGATGATCAGGAAGAAGCAGCAGCATCATGGTTTGAACTTGAGACAGAAAAGTACTGCTATGACATAGCAACAGCATGTTGTATTTCCACTTTTTCAGAATATCTGTTTAAGTGGTGTTCAGTTGCAGTAGCCATGCATCGACAGCATAGTAAAACTGCAGGTAAACAAGGGCAAGATTACTCTGCTGATGTTCAGCAGCCACAGGTGGTTCTGACTGAATCTGTACATACGTCAATAGATGAGCCTCTGCCTGACGAATTAGACAGCAAAGCTGAGAGAACATCTGGATCTACTGTTGCAGTTGACTTCAGCGTTGCAGTCCATGAGGAGATCAGTAACGAGACCACAGATTCAGTTGAACTGGAACCAAGCCATCCTCAAACTGTCTCTCAATCCCTCCTCTTAGAAGTTACTACTGAAATTAAGCCATTTCCAACAACAGACACTGCACTGGAGCCTGCCAAAGATGATGCAGGCCAGGTAATGCCAAGAGTGACTCCCCAGGTGGATGAAGCTGAGATCAGTGAAGAAACAGAAAAGGCTGAGAGCTCTGTTGCAGAAGAAACCCCTGTAGTTTCTGAGACTAGTGTGGCCACTGAGGTAAAGGAGATGAGTGCAAGGGAGACTATTGCTACTCCGATTATTTTAAGGCCTACAGAGACCGTTCTGCAGCCTGAACATACAGTGGGCATGTTAGCTGGTGATGCTGGGGAGGGAAAGGAAAGCACTCCAGAAGTGCAGAAACCTGTTTTGCTTCCTGTTGAGTCTTCTGTATCTGCTGAAATGAAGGAGGATGATCAGACAGCTGAAGAAGCTTTCATGGCGATTCCAGTCTCTGGAGGACTGCAGAGAACAGCTACAGACTTCTATGCCGAATTGCAGAATTCAACAGATCTAGGTTATGCAAATGGAAATCTTGTTCATGGATCTAATCAGAAGGAGTCTGTCTTCATGCGCCTTAATAATCGCATAAAAGCCCTAGAAGTAAACATGTCTCTCAGCAGCCGTTATTTAGAAGAACTTAGTCAGAGGTAAGTCTGAAGACTGGAAAGAGTCTACTGTATGTAAACATGATTTTAGCCAACTATACAAAGGAGCATACACATATGGAAAATAGTACAGTGAAAGCGTGTAACCTAAGTCACAGCTTAAAGCTTTATGGAAAACTGAGAAAAGTACCTAATCCTATGTAGCTACTGGAGACCTAGATGTCTGCAAGTGGCAAGGATTCTCTTTCTGTATTTCAGTAACAATCACGTTTATTTTGTTTTGAGGAATATTGCTGTGGGTTTTTTAAAAGGATAAAGCATTGCCAGGATGTAAACGCTAATCTGGTCTGTAATCCTTTCAACAAAGGGGTACATCCTCCTGTTGCTGCTAAACTGGATGACACAGACCTGCGATGCTACCTTCACTGGGTTGATCATTTCCAATTAAACTACCGTGTTGCCAGTAATAGCTTTTGTTGAAGCAGGGAACATGGAGAGGGAATCAAGAGCTTTCTGTGAAGGATTTGTAGAGAATTCTCCAAAGTGAAGGTGCTAAGGTCTAAGGTGTTGAAATAGACTTGACTTTAACCTTAGGGGTGGGGAGAGGGGGCAGTAGGAAGAGGCACATCCCTGTTTTAATGTGTGAGACTTAAAAGGAAATACTACTGGATGTTTAAATAAAACTTCTTTGGACAAAAAGAAGCTTTCCCTTTGCGTAATGGTATTTCCTAAAGGCAGATGTAGTGCTGAGGAGTTTTATGAACTATCATTCCAGACCTTTATGCTCTTTGTTTTAGGTACCGAAAGCAAATGGAAGAAATGCAGAAGGCTTTCAATAAAACAATAATAAAACTTCAGAACACCTCAAGAATAGCAGAAGAGCAGGTATGGTTTGTTGAAGTACTTGTGTTTTCCTGCTTAGGAGAGTTTACTTTTCAGAATGAGTCACAAGTTGGTGCAGAAATCCTCTTTTAATTGAAGAATTTCATTAGTCACATGTCTGCCTTTTAAAAATATCCTCTCCATGCTTCCCAGCATCAAATCAAATTTTTAGATATGTTTCCAGGTGTTTTAGAATAAAACCATTTCTAGCTCCATTTCCCAATTTTTCTGTTTGGAAAAAAAAAAAAAAAACAAAAAAACAACAAAACAGTTGTCAGCTGGTTGTGGGTAAAATTCCTAAATGTTTTTGTCAGTGTAAATGTTATCCAGGTAATTTCCAACCTTTGTTTCTTGGTTGTAGCTGCACTCAAACCCATTTTTTTAACTTGGTTTATTTTTCATCTCTGATTTAAAATATGGATAGACAGTTGCCCTGATGTTGCTGAAGAGACATAGACTCTGGAAAGGGAGAGGGGTACAGTAATGGCTTATGCCAGATTTGCATTTGAAAGTGTAGTGCCTGTAACAAAAGCATAGTTCATTCTTTAAAATGTGATGTAAGGAAGTGAGAGCTGACAAAATTTTCCTACTCTGCCATCCTGGCTTTCCTGAGCAGTGCTACCTGCAGTGCTGAATAATCGCTAAAGCAACTGTGCATGTGGCATAGCAGACTGAATGCCAAACTGCCTGGAAAATTCTGGAGTGCCATCCCAGGCCTGTAGTTTGCTTATCCATCAACACTGAAGAAAATCACAGCTTCCCTGAGATCATATATGTGGTCTTTTCTGCCTTTGTTTTTTTTTCTTAGTAGTATCAAATGCTGGTCCATCTGAGGTGTTCTTCCTTGTTAATCTCCCTAGTGTTCTGCTCACCTTTCTTAACTTCTCACAGGATTAAGAATCCTGTTAGGGCTCTTTCCAGGAAGGAGGTGATAGCAGCAAAGGACTTGGGCTCCTGTCATTAAGTGGCTGACTTGCTGTGTGTCAGCTCCTAGACTTGAACTCTGCTTGGTCATCTGCATGTGTATATTGTAGCATGACAGTACTCAGCTTCCTTACAGTGATTGCATAGAACTGGCTACTTAATCTGCCCTTCATGAAGATAGCAGAAGTCACTATAATGAAATGCACTTGGCATGATGTTACAAAACACGATTTGATAAGTAAAAATGTTGATTTTATTTTTTTTAAGTGTGTGTGAGACTAATGCTGCTTAAGCAATTTCAAGTGTTAGATGAAAGTTTTGTTGAAAACAATGCTGAATAGATCGTGTGGCTACAAAATGCCTGTGTCAGACAGAATGCTAACTTGGTACATGTGAGACTGACTGTATGATAGTGGGAACCTGACAATTAAATAGCATGGCCATAACTCTCTTTAACACAGGATCAACGGCAAACAGAAGCAATCCAGCTGTTACAGGCACAGCTCACCAACATGACACAGCTAGTTTCCAATCTGTCAACAACTGTGGCGGAGTTAAAACGTGAGGTAATTATAATTTAGAAATACGGCACGAGAATTCAAAGGAAATAGATGCATAAACATATCTCAGTTTGAAGAGGCCTGGAATCATTATATGAAGCATTTCATTTGGGAAGTTGTCTCTAGTGTTGCTTTCAACCTACTTTAGCAGCTGGCCAGGGGAGGGGAGGGAGGTTTAAGAAGCTTGATCTGCCTTCTGCACAGCAATGTTGGTAATTTCTATTACAGCCTTACTTAGCCCCATGATTATAGTCTAAGCTAACAATAAAGATAACAGAATAACTTAATATCTCAGCCTTTCTGTAGTGCACTGGAATTTATATCATTCTGTGAAATGATTCTTAATGAAATTAGAAGTCTAACCACTGACTTTGAAATGGTAATCATAGGATTTGTTGCACATATAGAATGTTTAACACACATCAGAGGGAATGATAAAGTTCATGCTTCAGGAACTTTTCTGGCATTTGCTCTGTTATGTAAGCAGTTTGATTGCGTGGCTTTGTTACGCAGCTTTAGTAAAAGGGGATGGTTTGCAGTGTCCAGCATTTATATTGTCCACTTAAATACTAACAGACTTGTGCCACAGGAGGTTTAATGTGCAAGAGTGTACTGGCCACTGTTGGAACTGGGCTGTAATAACAGATGAGTGTGTGGAGGATTGCACACTTAGCTACTGAATGGGAGGCTCATGTAGCTGAGACACCCTTTTCCTTTCCCCGCTGGCTGTTGTGATCTTTTGAGATTAGGGGAATCTTGGAAAGAATATTAGGAACATGTTCTCTAATATGTTTACATTCTCCAGCCTTAGATTTCAAGCAGTACCATAAACATGACTTTTTTGTGTATGTTGCCAAAGACATCTTGAGCTATTTTCTGACACTTTAGTGAGGTTCCTTTGATGCCTGGCTGGCTAAGCTGCTGTTCATGAGTGCTGTGGTTTCAACCAGGAGTTGACAGTGCTGATCGTCAGGGTATGTTAAATGAGTATCCTGGGCCTGGAACACATGGCTTTCCCTGAACTCAGCTCTGGTCACCCGAGTCTGTTAGTCTGAGACATTTGCTGGTTCCAAAATGAGAGGTCATGTTCCTTGTCCTCTCTAAAGTCTTTGTGTGACTTCTGAGATCTCTTACTGTGTTCAAGATAGATTTTTATAGGAAAGCAGCTGTGCGATTCGTTTGCTTTTTTAAAGCAGCTGCAAAATATCCTTGGATTTCAGGTTCCATATAATTCTAGTAAGCTTCAGAAATTAACATACTTGAAAAAATCCTTCTGTTAGGTTGTGAAATGGAAGGATAGTAAGAAAGATAAAACCCATTGAATCAAGTGACTATAATGTTACTTATTCTGTGAAGAACTGCAATCGAGGTAATGAAAAGCATTGTAAAATTGAGATAGTATTACATCAACCATAAAACAGCGAAGTTACTTTCTTAGTACCCTTTCCTATGGAAGGTATATAACTTCCAGGTAGGTCTGAATGCTCTGTGCGAGGGGTGGCTGCTGCTTTAAGTTATAGTAGTACCATAGTTGGGTGAAATTTTGCCCTGTGGTTTTCAGCCTTCAGTCTTTGAACGCTGCGTAGCCAACAGACTACATCAAACCTCAAAAAATACTCCAATTTGAACAAGTGTTTAGTGATATTGAAGGAAAGTGACTTGAAAATGTCATTTCTATTCTTTTAAAGATTTTAATGTTTAAAACAAGAATAATAGTATCATGAAATTATTCTTTGTCTAACAACTGTATCAAATTCTTCCAGGTTTCTGATCGGCAGACTTACCTTGTGATTTCTCTGGTTCTCTGTGTCATTCTGGGCTTGGTGCTATGTGTGCAGCGGTGCAGAAGCAATTCTCAGTTCTGTGAAGATTACCTCTCAAAAATTCCCAAAAGTAATCACTACCCTAGTCCCAAAAGGTAATGCATTTGTATTTGAAACTTAATTGTTCTTGCAGCTTTTATTGGTATTGCCTAAATCTGCTGCAACTGGCACATCTGCTTGAATTCTGAGTTTTCTTTCTGCAAACTCAAAATTGATAGCAAAGAACCGTTACTGCTCTGTAGTAATGCTCTCCTAAGAGCATTTTGGGGCTACTGCACTTAACATGCCATGATAGTTCATTGCAAATACAGTACTGTGTCTGTTTGCAAGGCTTTCTTGGGCACCTTGGTGAATAATTCTGTCCTTCTGCCAAAGGTGTTTTTTAATTAAATATGTGTATGACAAAGCACTGAGAAAATTGTGTTTATAAAAGCTTTGTGGATTTTGTGTTCTAGGTGTTTTTCCTCCTATGATGATATGAATTTGAAAAGAAGAACTTCTCTTCCACTGGTCAGATCACAGTCTTTTCAGCTAGCTGGTAAAGAAGGTATTATTCACACCTCATACATCTAGTTTCTTGTGTTACTCTGTTAGTGCTGTACAATGTGTGTGTTACTGCAAGTGTATGAAAATGGAATTGAAGGTTAACATCAGAGTACATTGGACTACAGTAGTTCACTTGAACATTCTGTAGGACAAGGTGTTTCACAGACAAGTTACCATACACTCATAGAACTGTGCTAAATTATCCTAATAGTCTTTGCTATTGTTTATACTCTACAGATGTTTTCTAGGGGTTAGTAGCAATCTGTGCAGGCATTCAGGTCTACAAAGCTATGAAGCTTGCAGAAAGTGGGTTTTTATTTATGGCAGATGTGGGAAGTCTGAATGCCCTACTTCTCTGAAGTTCTGATAGCCTGTCATTGAAAACTGGCAGATAAATAGGATCTAAAATAGGATCCTAAATAGGATCCAAAATTATTTTATTAGTAAGAAAATTTAGATTATCTTGATCTGGGTATGAGGAATGATCTGGTCTTTTCAGTGTTCATGTTACACTCGGGACAACTGAAGTTTGATTTCTTAGGCATCATCATCTTGCAAAACCACAAGTGTGTAGATTATAGTAACTACTAAGTGTGCAGCTCATACTGCTTTTCTGGGTGCAGCAAGCTTGCTTCACAGGTTTTTGTACTGTGAATACAACTGCGTGAAAACCTATCAGTTCAATTGAGAATATGTTCCAATAGAGACTAGCTAAGGTGTAGACTGGTGTGGCTTGTTTTTTTTTGCAAAAACATCCTTTTTCCAAGTTCTCCCGTGCTTTGTCTTGGAAGAATAGTTTACAAAGCACTGATGGAAGAATGACAGACTGGCCTCGTGTCAGTCTGAACATGTGTCCTGGATAGGCACACGTGCTTCTAGTGTCTGTCCTGTCATGGGCAGACTGCACACTAAACAGTATTATATTGGTAACAGTTTGTTATTGTAGAAGCTGATTTTGGTGACTATTGTTCCTTTTCCCCAAGGGATGTTCTCTGCACCTCTGCTATGGCCTCATCTATCAGGAGGTCATGTGTATATCACTGACAGCTGCCATGGCAGCACAGGGGAATTCCTCTGTCTGTTGACTTCATTTTCAGTGTTTATATGTTCTACCTCCATTAACATATAATGGGAGCAAAAATGTGTGTGATAAGTGAAATATTTTGTTATGCCATTATTATTTATTTAGAATTGTGTTGTTCTAGATCTGGCAGTGTCAGCACTGCTAAATTTATGTTCCCTCTCTTACAGTGGAAGCAGAGGACCTGTACATTGTGGAGCCGCTGAAGTTTTCTCCGGAGAAGAAGGTACAGTGGTGTGGGGAGGGCAGGCTGAGCTAAGTGTGTTTCTGCCGGCAGGTGGGGTGTGACTCAGCTTCTCACCCCTGTGCTGATTCTTAGGCTTGGTTTTTATGCTCCACTTGCCTTCCAGAACCTAACTGTTTCTCTTTTTACTTGTGGTTTCAGAAAAAGCGTTGTAAATACAAAAGTGAAAAAATAGAGACTATTAAGCCAACAACAGAGCCTCTGCATCCAGTAGCCAACGGGGAAATTAAAGGAAGGAAGCCTTTTACGAACCAGAGGGACTTCTCTAACATCGGGGAAGTTTATCACTCTTCGTATAAGGGTCCTCCATCTGAAGGAAGCTCTGAAACGTCATCGCAGTCTGAGGAGTCCTACTTTTGTGGCATTTCAGCATGTACAAGTCTGTGCAATGGACAGACCCAAAAGACAAAAACTGAGAAGAGGGCTATAAAACGAAGACGGTCTAAAGTTTCAGACCAAGGGAAGCTCATAAAAACTCTAATACAGACTAAGTCAGGGTCAATGCCAAGCCTGCATGACATAATCAAAGGAAACAAAGATATAACAGTGGGAACACTTGGTGTCACGACAGTTTCTGGACACATCTAAAACTAGCTGAACTTCTCAAACAGGAGAGTGTTTGTTCATTTGAGAACAGTCTGTGGTATTCTGTGTGAGGATGGTGGGAGATGAAGAGCTCAACTAATTGGAAAGTATTCAGAAATTTGGTTTCTGTCTTTTTAAATAGATGGGATTGTGTCAATCTTGGCTATAAGCTGCAGCTTTACAAGGCTGATAATTTCCTATGAGAACAGCTTGGGGGGAGGGAGGACTGGGTTCATTTTATAAAGGTTTTTTTTCACAGTTCCTGGGGCAGAGATTTTTTGAAACCCCATTTGTTGGGTGGAATAGGGATAAAAGCCTAATCCTCTTCCTTTAGCTTTGTTCCTATTTCTTGCACCTTCCCATATTTATGTGCCTTTTGTCTATTTATAATGCCACTGGAAGAGGGGAGATACAATTGTTTGTCATTTGATTTATTTTGTAATTA
Source organism: Streptopelia decaocto (assembly GCF_964273445.1). NCBI lineage: Eukaryota > Metazoa > Chordata > Aves > Columbiformes > Columbidae > Streptopelia > Streptopelia decaocto. The sequence continues at coordinate 16,056,467 of NC_138659.1, forward strand.
CTCTAGTTTTTTTTGAAGATGCAACACTACAGTGCTGTAAAGGGACATGTGTTGGCCTTCAGCTGGACTCAGTAATGTGGACTGGATACTGTAAAAATACTGATAGATGGACTTGCCTGACTAGATGCTGGTTTTGCAAACTTGGTTGAGGAAATTATCTCACAATGGATGATAATAGCGTTAATTTCCACCTTCAGTTTTGAGTCAGAGCTGTAGTCTGATGTTATAAATGGCAGTGGCTCTTTGGGATTTCCTGTGTCCAGTGGAGTCTCAGGCTGCTGAATGCGTTTATCTCAATTGTCTACGGTAGTTTGTTGAAGGAAGCAATTGGGAGAACACTCAGTGCTGCTGTGCTGAGAGCTGAGGCTCAGCTGAGGAGTGCGAGGGGTTGAGCTGGTGTAGCTGGGCCATTCCAGCCAGCTCTGGATGGCTTGAGTTTGCAAAGTCTTGAAGTCTGACCTGTCAGGCTGGTTCAAAGTGGGTATTTCCATAACGTTTGCTTTTGTATTGGCTAACAAATGTGCAGTGTTTGTATGGTTGGTATTTTCATATCCAAGTGTTTTTTATTTTGACTGTGATTATATATTTGGATACTATAGGATGTGTGATTGCTAAAATGTTGTGTGTATCTGAGTGAGTGGAACAAAAGGTTATTCCTTTTGACAGGTGTTACAGGTTCACGTTGTAAAAAAATAAGTTAACTTATTGAGCACTTTTAGTGGTACCCTTTTTAACAATCTAATGCCTTTCCTGGGTATTGTATGTAATGTGACTTATTTAAAGCTTTTGGTTTTTTTGCTGCTTTCTTGTTAGTTTATGAATACTTTAAGGTGATGTAATTTTGGAGTTGATCTGCACAATTAGCCAGTCAGAGCTCATGAACCAGACATGTTGAACATGAATTCAGAAGGGTTTCAAACCTGGATGAGGAAAATATATACCACCTGAGTGCAGCATACAATGTTGTGGAAGGAGAGTATGTAACTACAGAGCTGTAGTGCCATTAGAAACTGTGAATTTCCAAATAAATCTGAACACTTTGTCTTTAATTTACTGGCATTTTTTCTTTGAAAATGAAACTTGTGGCTTAAATTCTTTGAGAAGGTCTAGTCCTTAAACTATAGTCCAGAGCTAGGACTGGGGTCCTTTGTGTCATAATAAGGAGTTCATAAACTTATTAGCCTAGATGTATTTGTGTATTTAAAAAAAAAAAATGAAAGGGGGGGGTCGGGTGAGTGAAACTGAAGGTCGAGTGGTGCTTTGTCTGAAAGTTCAGGAATTGTGGCCGTGTAAAACTGCTAGAAACGTTTCCAGCAGGTATCAGTTCATGTCTTGACCTGGGGGATCCCTAAAAGTGGTTGCTTTCTGTGAGAGCTGACTGCATGAGCTACCTGGTGGTACTCAGAGCTAAGATTTGTGAAGGGTATAAAGGACCATTAAAATAAAATGTTAGTCATTTATCATTTCAAGACAGAGTTTACCCCTGACCCCTTCCTCCAAACTTACTTCTATCAGGTGTAGCAGCACTGTATGCAGCCAAATGCCACATTCACTGGCTATCTAGTATCTGTTTCTCCTGTCAAATGAGGCCTTCCCAGCACTAATTTCTTGTCTCAAGACTCTCTGCTTCATCATAGCACTATGATTTAAAAACCAATTGAATGTGGGGCTTGCTGGTGGGATGGGGTGTTTTTTGGGTGTGTGTTTTTGTGTGAGGTTTTTTTTTACTTACTGGCCTTCCTCTTGATACATCACTTGCAGGAAATGCACTTTCCTTTACTGCCCTGGCAATCACTGAGCTGTTATTCTCATCAGTAAGAATCAACTGAAGCTGGACATGATTGAATTCTTAGAGCAGCACATCTTCACTACCTGGCTATAAACCAAAGACTGACAGACCTAGAACATGCTGATAGGTGTAGAATGAGACCAAATGAGTCACAATGCAATATGCAGGTAACGAATGTGTCTGTAACAGAGTGGGTTATTTTTGCTTCATTCTAGTCAGCCTGTAAGCATTGGATGATAGCAAATTAGTTTGTGAAACTGAAGTTAAATCAAAGATGATGATGGTCATATATTTATCAACTATGCAGTGTGAGCATATAGCTCTGGGGCAAGGAGGGTTGCCTTTCCTGCAAGCAGCAGTTTTATGGATGAACAGAAACTTTCTTCCTCATCCTTTCATTTTTTGCTGTAATGGACATTTTGTCCTCCATACATCTGCTTCCTAGACTTGGGTTACTTAGTAATTCCAGTTGAGGAATTAGCAGCTCTCCTCAGTGCTTCCTCATAAAAGAGGAGTGTATTGTGATGGTTTAAAAACCTTTTCGTATGCACCCCATTCTCTCTTGGAACATGACACTTAGCCTTGGACTGAAATCCAGTTCTGCTGGTGCTCTTCCACTGATGTGATCTGTTTTATACCTTAGATGCTGGTAAGTCTGAATAGGTTGTGCATGTTTAAATTCCAAACACATGTTCAAATTTCCAAGTTAACCATTTCGGATGTGAAACTTAATGCCTTCTAAAACAGTCTTTAATAAACCCTCTTCTCTATATATATCTTAAAAATTGGGCATAACTTAAATCCAAGGTGTTGCTACATTCTGTGGAAAAATATCAGTGATAAAGTTCATCGTGTAATGAACATGTAGGAAATGTGCTATGGGAATAATGTATATCCTAATGGACAGAGCAGAGCCCTGTGAGAGAACAGGGCTTGAGGCCACATGGCTTCCAGCTCGCACTAGAGATGTGGCAGATGCCCTAAGAGATAGATAACACGGGGTTAGAAACTCTTCTCGCTCAGTCTCTTACGTTTCAAGACTGTTTTGAGAACGCTTCACAGTATTCCCATTTCTGAAAGTGTTCCCCAGGATCAGTGTAAAGAATAAAAGATGTCATGGGCTGTGTAGGTTCACTTTCCTGAAAGCTACTTACTGTTCCTAAGAAATGCTGCCCCTGGGCTCTGAGTCAAGAGGAGCCTGTGTGAAATCAGCTGATGTGAGAGGGAGCAAAGGCACAATACACAGTGTGGACTTCTCTAGTATTTTCATATCTGGTTAACAGAAACTTAGGTAATATGGTAAAAAAATGTCAGTCTAGGTTTTTTTTGTGCTGGGTCAGTGAAGATGGCTGATAACAGGATGACTCCTGTGAATAAAGGACATTGTAGAGTCACTGCTGGTGCGTGACAGCCACGGGGTGACATTCATCTTCTAAGTGTGTTACCAACCATTTCAACTATGTCTAGGTCTAAACCTTTCCAATCAAAGCAGAGGTTGTGCTTCAGCTGCTGAGAAAGCAGCATCTGAAGGAACCTGCGGAGCTGATTGTGCTATTGCACTCGAGAGTTTGTTCTGGCAGTAGACTGAACCACAGCTTCCGCCTGCTGCTGCCTTGCTGCTTTCAGTTATTTGAAACCATTTTTCTTTAAAAAAAAAAAAAATGGCCCTTATTGTTAAGTTCTTATTGCTTAATGTTATACTTTCATGTGGGCTGTTGAGTCATTTTTTACTTCCAGTTTTATTAATGTCACACCGATTCTAGCTTACAAAACTTGATTCTTTAGTGAAATCAAGTCCCTCTTAAATTGGTCATAATCTTTATACAGAGATAATAATTTCTAATGAAGACAGCCTATAAATCTTGAAAAATTCCTGTGGTGTGGGGGGATTGGACTAGATGATCTTTTGAGGTCCCTTGCAGTCCCTAACATTCTGTGATTCCGTGAGGGCCTAGTCCATCTTGTGATATTGCTTAATAAGGTTGGACAGTTGTCAGTGTAAAATACCAAGAATCCAGCATGTGTATGCAGGAGTGAGGACTGCATCCTTGCAGGTCTTGAGTCCAGGGTCAAAAAATACTTAAGCAATATGAAGTTTTCCATGGGAGGATGGATGGTCACAAACATACGCATTGTGTAAGTGATTTACTAGCCATCTTTGCCAAAATAAGGTGTTTAGGTTATATACATTAAGCATGGAAGTGGAAATCTAATATTTTTAAAATATGCAAACTCTACCAGCTGTGTGGTAAGTAGAGAACTCGTGTGGCTTCTGCTTTTGCCAAGTTAATGCAAGATTAAACAAGATGGAACAGCTTAGCACACTTCACTTAATGCGCTACAAATATGTTCCACTTCATTTGGAACAATTAAAGTGTAGAACCCCGACCACAGAGTGTTGTGGGTAGGCCACCAAGCAGAGTGTCTCATCTCCTGGAAACCCTGAGTGTCAAACAGCATCAGGTACTGCTGAAGACATCATTGGGGTTTGCCTGAGAAGAATTAGTGTTCCAAGAGCTTGTTTAGATAAAATGCATTAGTTTAGGGAAAGATACTGAAATTCATTAATGTTTCTTATGTATCGCTTCTTTAATTTAAGAATAGTAATTTTAAAAGAAGCTACGAAGGAGCTTTCTGCTGCTGTACTGCTGTCTCTCAGATTGGACGCATGGCCTGGGAGCTGCAACTGGTCTTGCCTGTGCTGCTTTTCATTACACTCACTAAGTCACAGATTAGAGGTATGGCTTTTGGTAGGGAATGGTGATGAAGTTAAGTCTGTGCTTGGTGGACCTACAAATGGAAAAGAATGTTTGCCATCTAGAGACTTGTTTTTTCACTTGTTGCATGTGGTGACTAGAGCCTACATCCAGCTGCTGGGTCCTCTATGAACTCACAACAAACAAGAATCCTTATCTGTGATGTATTTTTTTTTTCCCGGAAGAAATAACTTGAAGCAGTTAATTAATAACTTCTGTTAGTCACAATTTGACATAGTTACTGCTGAAATGTCAGGGTTGTGGACATTGCCTGTGAAACCACCTGTAGCTCAAAGTTATATCCCAGGAAAGTCAGCTGAAGGTCCCTCAGGGTTCTGAGAAGTCGCTGACACGGGTCAGTTGTGTCAGGGTGCTCATGTAGCAAGATGGGCACATCTGGTGTTGGGGTCTCCATGTGCCAAACTACTGCCAGAAGGCCTGAATTTGCTCAGTGACACACAGCTGAGGTGTGATCCTGGTGGAACTCAGTAAGGATCTCAAAGTAGATCTTGGAGGGTTTTAGTTTTGGTGTGTGGTGGTGTTTTTTGTGTGTGTAGTAGTGGTGGTGGGATTTTTTGTTTGTTGTGGGTTTTTTTTGTTTTTTTTTTTTTTTTTCATGGCCTGAGAACAGCTGCTCCCGAGAAGGAATAAAGTTGTCAAATACTGACTGGGCCATGTTGGCCAGCAAAAGCAGACAGTGTTTTCCAGGGCCATGGCTGGCTTTGTGCTGGCAGCCTAGGGCAGGGCATGGATCCTGACGGAGGGCTTGTGAGTGAGGTTCTCAGCTGTCGGGGAGGATGGGAAATCACCACCTGCACACTTGCTGTGGTCTTCCTCGCAACCTCTCAGTGGCCACATCCCCTTGTTCCATTTCTTCCATGACTAAGCTAGTGTATTTCATGAAATTACCTGCTTCTCTTTTTCTCGGATAGTCAAGCAACAGATCCCATTACCTCATAACCACTGTGCCTCATTTCCTTGCTTTTATTACAGACACAAAAGAAATAAAATCTAATGCTTTCAATTCTGCCCATTTTTCTCAGCTGCTTTGGTTCCTTCCCTGCTTGGATTCTCTCCTGTGTCAGGTCAGAGCCCAGTATCTCTTCTGTTGAACTCAGAGCTGCTGCCTGCTCGTTGGGATCATGATGGAGAGAACAAAGTGCCTTGCTTGCTGGAAGAGGAGCATATTAAGCACTGCAATGCCATGCCAGAGCCATTAGAAATGGATTTTGAAACCTGCTCTGAGTGTGAATATGTTAATTTCTCTCTCGTGTGCTGTTGGCACCAAGGATATGGCTTTGTGTGCTGCAAATGCTTCTAGTAAGGAGAGCGGTTGTTGAGGAAATGAGAAGCATCACCCTTGTCTTGGAAAATAAACTGTTAAAAAAAGGTAATAAAGAAATTACACTAAGATGTCAGTGCTAACTGCCAAGTCTGGGTGAGTTCCGGTGTCTTCAATGCCCCTTGAAGGCTTCAGTGGGTGGAGATCTGCTACCTCTGCAGGCATTTCTCACAAGCATCCATTCTGATGTTCAGTCAAAAATCCATGTCTTTTTTGCACAAACTCCTTCAGCTTTGGCTCCCGGTTAGTGGCTCCCTGGGAAGATTTTTTTGTTTCTCTGTGAGATTCAAGACCCTCCTGCTGCTGGAGATCATCCTTTTTTTATACAGGTTTTTCACACAGTCTCCATCCCTCCCTGCCAATCTGTTTTTTGACTAGACCAAGTTGAACACCTTTGCTGTCAAGCAGTTATTGCAACTTCTTCTCGAGCCCCTCTGAAGTTGAACATAGACTTGCAATGCAGGTTGTGGGGCTGTCTGTAGCTGTTTAGTTCTATATGTGAGCTCATCCCAATGGAAGCCTGTGGGCTTTCCCTGCTGGAAGCTCATGTCCTGTTGTGTAGCCTCTTCGTCATTTTCAGAACTGTGTTTTCTTTCTAGGGTGTTATACTCTATCTAAAGGGTTTGATCTGCAGTCATTTTTTGAGACTTGTTTTCTTCTGATCAAATTCTCTGTCCTCATGGTTACTTAGGATCCCTTACCAGTTATTTTAATCTGCAAATATTACTTTGCTTGGTTTTCTTCAGATTGGTAGTAAAGGTGGTGGAATTAGCACTGTGGTAAGGAAAATCCTGGTGGAAAATCAGAAGCCTTGTCCTGAATGGTGCTTTCAATTATTCTTCCCACCGTATGCATCAGTGAGTGTTAATGGATGTCACCTCTTCTGCCAGCTGTGGCTGATCCTTCAGGGGTTTGCAGTAGTTACATCTGGCATGGTTTAGCCTGGGGCTGCAAAAGGTTGCTGAGGCTGTTAATATCTCAGATAAAGGTTTTTAATCCTGGTTCTCAACTTTAGTGGTTCTTGGCTGTAATTTATGCAGCCGCGTAGGCTTTCAATGGTTCTAGTTTTTTAGCATTTCCACTAGTCACTATTGTAATAGGAAATGTCTGTTAAATGTTTTCAGACAGGCACATACCTGACTTTATCCAGAACCTGATGAGAGCCTCTCCTGCACAGTGGTTCACACTTACGGTTTTGTGGGGTTTTTAATTTTTTTTTTTTAATTTTGAGTACTAGATCTGGATCATGTTCAAGTCCTACTTTCTTTGTTGTATTTCAAGCAGGTTGTTATTTTGTCCTTAAATCTGCTGATACAAAATTTTAGCTGCTGGCTGATTCTCTTTGTTGTCAACATAAACTTTATCGAAACAATTTGTATCATTAATAAGAGCTCCCACCTCTCTGATAGGGGTGAGGCAGGGATGGAAGAGGTTCTGCTGGGCAAACCCTCTTTTTCTGTCTGTGTAACTGTGGCTTGTCTTTTGTTGGTTTTGGCAAAGGGGATTGATTCTCCCATAAAGGATATGGAAGGTATTTCTCTTTGAAAATACTCCTTCCTGTTCAAATGACATAATGAGGCTGCTGAAAACAGCAGTGTTTTGTAGATTGGGTGAAGAAGGGGATAGGGGGACAGAGAGACAAATCTGATACCCCTTTTGTCCTTTTTATGTACTCCTTTCCTGCCCAGCTGTCCTTGCCCCATATTTTAGGAGAGCTCTAGTTCTAGGCCTTCTAGCCAAATAGGTTCACATGACTTAAGTGTTTACCTATGGCAAATTGTCCCACTATTATTTCAAAAGCCCTGTTAATACTTTGTGTCGCTTGAGCCATGGGAAGCCAGCAGAATGCAGAGCTTGCGGGCATGTTGTGCTGCACACACAGCCCCGCTTGCCACTGTGTTCCAGTGTGTGTCATCTTGGAGATCTCTGGAGGTGGTGACAGGGGAAATGGAGAGTGTGACAGTGGGGCCAGTATGGTAGAGTGTGCTGGGAAGGGAGAGGTCTCTAGAAGTGTGCTGTGCACCCAAAATGATCCTCTGATGGTAAAATAGCCCCAGTCTTCGGCTTGCCACAACATGTGGTATTAGCAGGCTCTTGATCTGAGCATCTGAAAGAGAAGATGCAGCAGACATGGCTGAAATGGTTTCATTGTCTCTGCCCTCTCACGCACCCATAAAAAAAAGGCATCTTTGTGAAAATAGGAAGCGGTGGGTGAGAAATAAGTACGCTTCTGACATTTAAAGGAAACTGCTACTGTGCCTGCAATCCCACCAAGATGAGCTCTCTGCATTAAACACAGTGTCAGAAAAAACTTGAGTCTGGATCCTCTTCAGGCAAAGCTGTGTGCTTGATGACTTCTGATGGGCTTGTCAGCAATGCCCCCAACTTGGAGAAAGTCCGGGGCTCCAGTTGCGGATCTGTCACTTATTTTACAGCAGCTAAACAGGCCAGAGAGGCCATTAAATAAATGGGAGCTCTCTGACACCCTGTCTGTGTTCCAAAGACCCATGGGCACTCTGTGCTCATTGCTCTGAGAGCAAGGGTGTGCAGGCACTGACTGCAAGTCCCCCCCACATGGCTCAGATGCTGGTGGCAGCAGCAGGGCTGGAGTGCTGTGCCAGGGTGTGATGGAGAGTGTGCTGGCAGGAGATGCCCAACCATCCTGCTGCTGCTCTGGGCTCCCTGTGCCTTGGAGGCATCTCTCTTTCTCTGTGCCCAGCATGTGGCACAGGAGCTGTGGAGCTGAGCCCAGCCCTTTGTGTGACCCTCTCTTGTAATGATTGTAGGAGCAGATGAGGACCTGTCCTCAGGCTTGCTGGGGAGCACTAGCACTGTTCTGGAATGCAGAGAGGGCAGGCATGACCAGGCTTAAACTGATGGAGCTAAATTTATATTCCTTTTGTGTATTTTATGTTGGAAACCTAGAAGTACAAGAAAGAGCCAGGTAGCTCGCTGAAACCTCTCGTGCTGCAGATCACTGCTGCAGCAAATGGCTGTGGTGAACATCTTCAAAAAGCAGTGGGGTATCTGGCGGTGCAGGCAAGGCTTTGAGGACACATCTGGCTTATTGGTGTGGTTGGAGGAAAGCTGAGCCCTTGCTTGGGAGTAATGAGTGTGTGTGTGTGTGTTGCTAAATCATTCTGTTCTCAGACCCCAGTTTTGATGTTCAAGATCAAAGCCTGCATGTTGGGATTGCTTCCTTCAGCCACAGAGGAGACAAATCTCCGGTTTGTTATTGTATTAAGCATTTCCTTTTCTTAAGCACTACCCAATACAAATACACACTTCAACATAGGTCTGTTAAAAAGGAAGAATAAACTGCTGTTTATAATCACTTGTGTGCACCTGTAAATCTGTGGAAAAATCTCATTGCCACCACTAGGAAATCTGTGGCCAATGAAGAATGAAAATTGAGAAACTGTAAACTGAGGAGTGGAAATGTCCCCCCCATTTCTCCTCATTATGATTTCATAATGAGGTCTTATAAGTGCTGGTCCTTGCAGCATGGCCTGAATTTTGGACCCTTTCTTGGAATGTAAGAGAAATTTCACCAAGAAGAGTAGCACAGTGTCTATCCCAGGCTTTAATCACAAGTTACTCAGCCAGGTTAGGTCCTGCTGCAGTACTTAGCATTCGCCTGAAGAGATAATGAAAAAGCCTTTCCCTCTCTAAAGCTGCTTTGGGTTAGAAGAGGACCCTAGTACCAGATTGAGTACTTGCAAAGGCAAGAGAGGCAGCAGAAGCTGCCAGAAGAGCCTGCTCATGCACTGTGTGTTTCCCACATTACAGCACACTGCTGTTTCAGCCTGCCCAGTGCCCCGTGGTGGTTCGGTGTGGGTGAGAGCAGCCCACTGAGCTGGCTCTACATGGGCTGTTAATGCTGAGGCTGCTGCATTGACAACGTCTTCCACTTTTCTGGCTGTTTTTTAATCACAGTGGATTGATGTCTGTGACTGGTGTTTTGTGACTTAGGATCCATGCCCCAAAGAGCAGCCAAAGAAAAGGCGGGATGCGCAACAGACAGCAGTAAGTCATCCTGTGTGAAATGAAGCAATTCCCCAGCACCCACAGCTGCTCTTGGGATCAGGTCTTCATCCTTCTGCTGAGGGGAGGAGTCCTCAGCTCTGCTTCTCCTCTTTTGAGCTGGACACCAGAGGTTTTGTCATTCCTCTTGCTCTGCTTTGGTGCAGGACACGGCAGTGGAAAAGCAGCTGCCTCTGCCTGAGTGGGCTGCTGGAAAGGGTGGTTGGCTGGTGGGTGTGTGCTGGACTGATTACTCAGCCCCTGACAGGCAGCGCAGCCCTTGCGTGCCCCACGAGCACTTGGCTGCTGAGTGCACCTGCTTCCCGAGCTGGCTGCCAGTGCGGTTTTGTGTGAGCACAGTCTACTGCCAGGCTTGTCCCGCTCTCTGTGCGTGCTGCCTTGGTGTGGGAGGAGCAGGCGAGTGCCCTCAACTTGCAGCTGAAGGCGGAAGCTCTTTGGGGTTTGCTGTTGATGCTTGAGGCTTTCATAGAGTTGCAGCATCTGAGCTGAGGTGTTCGCTGCTGGACTGATGCAGGCGTATAAAGGCAGAGCTGGGTCTTCCCCCAGGGCTCAGTCTGGAACAGCCCAGGCAGTTTTTGGTTGCCATATGGAAGACAACGCCAAGCACATCCAGGCCATCCCACTCCCAGCCATGCAGCAGAACTTGAACTACGTGTACCCCCAGATCTTTTGGGTGGACGGCTGTGCCAACACAAGTGCTTCCTGTCCCTCAGCACCCCCTGTTGCTCCTTTTCCACCACCAGTACCTGATCGGAGGAAAAAACCAAGGAACAACAGAGAAAGGAGGAGTGTCAGCTTCCTGGTGATCTCCTTGCTGATCCTGGTGGCCCTCACTGGCGTGGGGCTGAGCATGTTTCAGATTTTCCACCTGGAGAAGGAACTGGCTGAACTCAGAGAGGTGAGGTCTGCCTGGCTGCGCACAGGGGCTCTGGGCAAAAAGGGGAAAAAATAAAAACTTAAAATTGGGTCAGAGATGCTCAGGTGGTGCAAAACTCCCCAAGGGGCAGGCTGGTTAGAAGTCTGCCATGCAGTGTAAGTGGGGTTGCTTATTACTGGGGTGGGGGGGACTGCTCTAATGACTGTATCTGGATGTCTTTGTGTTTCTGAGTGCAGCAATGTCTCTCTGTATGTTTCTTAGCACTTTACAGCTTCCCATGAGCACCCAGAATTAGCTACTGTCCAAGATAGTTCTTGGCTGCTTTGGAGGTTGCCCTTATATGCTCTCACTCTGCTAAGACAGCTTGTCACTCTGCTCTTTTGACAGTCTGCCAGCAGTGAACACATCCCTCCAGCTTTGGAGAAGCTCAAAGGTGAGTTGATGTACCTAGAGGAGGAACTCCTCTGTGTTAGCACGTGTGAATGATCCTGTCCAGCTCTTCCCTCTCCTCACCAGTGGGCAAAGGCAGGGTCACAGCTCAATGCTCTGAAAGTGCTGATTTCACTTGCTTGGCTGGAAAAAGGGCTTTATCTCTGGAGTGTGAAGATGAGATCCTGCACCCTGCCTGTTGGGGTGCTTAGAGGTGTCAGCCATGGGCTCCTGGGACAGTGCCCCTCTGCCTTGGACCTTCCAGGCACAGTGGGACAATGACACCGGGGGTACTCACCTGCAAAAGTGAGTTTCTGGCTGTCCTAATGTATAGCAAGAATGTGCATGGAAGGAGGGGAATGGAGACAGGCACCACATATTACTACTTTCTCTCCTCAGCCAATATTTTTGGGGGATGCAGAGGGTTTCATTTGTTTTGGGTGTGGGATATTGACTCCGACCATTGAGAGTGCAATTTATTTTTTCCTAAATTCTTTTGGTGCAAAGTATCACTGCAGCCAAAGAAAGCTGCGAAGATCCTGATTACATGTGGGGCTTTTTCTTTTAGAAATGTCATTTCAGTGAAATTGAAACTTTCCACAAGAACCTGCTGATTTTTCTGAATTTCATTTAGAAAAAAAGTTTCAATCTGAACGGAACAATTTAAAAAGCATATCCTGAACTTCCAAACTATTATTTTACTTTTACATTCTATGTTAATGCTATCAGTAAGAATTTCCCTGTTTAAAGATGGCCAAGTCAGAAAGAAATTTGCAGCTCTCTGGACAATTTTTGCTAGATCTGAACACTTTTTTTCCCTTGAGGATTTTGGTTAGTAGGAAAGTTAATTTCTTTTCAAGTTTGTTCTGATACCGAATGAAAACAAATTTAGAAATATCAAAATTCTCTGGAAAGGGCAGTTCCAGTACCCATCAACTCCCATATCAATAAGTTTTGTACTCTATTGCTTAGGGGAAGGGGAGCTGTCATTTTAACTGGATGTTCAGTGCTCTGATCACAGGATACTTCAGCAGAAGCTGAACATAAGTCATGAGCAGTAACCCTGAATTTCTTGAGGAGGATGGGTAAAGAGCCAGGTAAATAGTGTAAAGGAAAAGGAGGAGAGGAAAACTTAGTTGGCCTGAGAAAAGGCTGCTTCTAAAATTTGAGAACATGGTGCTTGGAAGTAGATGCTGAGAAGGGAAGGCTAGAGCGGGATGGGATCCTAATACCAAGTCACTGTAACTGGCCCTTCCCTCTGAGGGGAACCGAGCCCTCCAGGAAAGGCAAAATTTTCCCAGCTCTGCGCTGCTTGGCTGAGGACAAGGTCTGTCTGGTCAGTGGGACAGTTTGCAGGATGTCTCAGTTGTCTTCTCTGATCCAGCTGTAAAGAGGGTTGGTACTCAGCAGACAGTCCCCTGCCATGGCTACATCTGCCTTTGGCAGTGCTGGACTGGAGGGGGCAATAGAGGAGGCTCACCTGTGATAGGACGTGGGCCAGAGATGCTGGACAAAAGGCTTCTATTGTCCTTCTCCTACACCCTGAGTGAGAGGCAGCTGCTTGAGCTCACCAACTTGAGCCATTTTAAGATGAAACCTCTTCTTGTTCCTTCCTCTTGCTTTAGATCATGTCTGGAATCCTTTGCTGCAACTCTTCCTTTTTAACCTAATCTCTTGCCCTGCAGTGTTTGCCCAGCTCCGCCTCGCTGCACTAAGCCATGGTGCTTACGTGCCCTCAATCGTCTCCCTTTCAGCTGTGTGGTTGGCTCCCTCCTGCCCTCTGGGCTGGCTTCTCCATGGAGTGTATGGCTAATGTCTTCCCTATTTTTGTGCAGGGCAAAAGGAACAGTCAATGACAAAGGAAGTGAGAAAGGCAGCACACTTAACAGGTACGTGCTGAGGGGCCAGCAAGATGTGGGAGCGGGGGACAGGGCAGATGTGGCTCAGTGAGTGGGTGGCATGGTTGTAGTTATGAGGAGTCCACCTTGCACAGGCTTTCCTGTTTTCCTTTGGTAACACATGTGCTCCGACAGTGGGAAGTTACACCACAGCTAAAATCTTTCCATCACTTAGGCTTTTTAGTGAGGGCTCTGTTTTTTCATTTGGTTTTTAGTTTGCATTTGGAGTGTGCAGGGCGGAAGGCTGTCACAAGCAGCTGGGGTTGAGCGAGCAGAAGATGAGAACTCCCACCAGCATGAGGTCAGGGCAGACTTTCCATGTTGCAGACAAGGGTTTGGACAACAGTTGACTTGTGACATAAAGTGGGACCTGAGCAAAACCCACACGACTGCATGTACTTACCACACTTGTCTTCCTGTTTTGGCTTCCAGGGAACCCAGCCCAGCGGGACCTCCCTCTAGAGTGGGAACCTATCTCCGGTCATGCCTTCACCAATGGCATTGAGTACCGTGATCAGGGCCTTGTCATCAATGAGACCGGCCTGTACTTCGTGTATTCCAATGTGCTTTTCCGGGGCAGCGTCTGCAGCAGCAGCCAGATGTTAACCCACATTGTCTACAAGAAAAACCCAGCCTCACCAGGCAGCCATGTGCTGATGGAGGACAAAGGCATCAACTACTGTACAAGTCAGAAAACATGGGCCCGGAAAAGCTACCTGGGGGCTCTATTCAAGCTCAGGAAGATGGACAGTTTGCACGTCAACGTCTCCAAAATTGCTCTGGTTAATTTTGAGGAATCTAAGACATTCTTTGGCTTATTCAAACTTTAAATGGGGTTGTTGGATCATGGCCGGCAGTGCCTCACACACATTAGGACCTGTGAGAGGTGAGTGCTGGCTGAGCAGCAGTGGCCAAGCCAGGGTCTTGCACCACAAAGCTCACCAAGAAACCATATTTTGCCCTTCATTGTGAGAGGGCTTAAGCAACTGGTGAAGTCTTGAAAGAAGACCTCTGGGAAGCACCAGGGCTAGACTGTGTCAACCTGAAGAGAATTACACATTATCCCCCTCTGAAGAAAAAAACAACAAACTCAAAATGCAGTGTGCTGAAGACCCTGTTGAAACTCACTACTTGCTACCTGAGAAGATGCTGGTGCCAGCGGCCTCACATGGCATCATGGCCTTGGTGAGCTTGGGACAGCTGGCAGGCATTGAGGAAGCCCCTTGAGCCAGGGCTGTGGGTGCCTGGGCTGTGCTGTGCCACACCATGGGCAGTGGGGTGGGAAGGAGTTGTGTGGGGGGCCTCATCCTGCCCACCCGAGCTGTGGTTGGCCACCCTGCCTGGGCATTGGGCACTGTGACTGCTGAACAATAGGCACCTGCCTTCTGGCTGGCACATTACATGTGATATGTTCATTTTATGTTAAGTTATCAACCATTTCTGTCCCAGAAAATGTCCCCTAACCCCTTTATTTAACTAATCCCCACTGCTTTGCAAGGAATGTGTCCAAAGCAGTGCTGCCATGAGGGAAGTCCCAGCCTTGAAGAGAATCCATGACCATGCTGTGATGGTGGGGCTGGTGAGGAGGCCATGTGTTCTGCAGATGGGTCCTGAACAACACAGCGGTGGAGGGCAGTGGGGCCTGAGATGAAAGTGTTGTCTCCGACCCCCTTTCTGCTCTTTTGACACATCAAGGTCCCGCATGGAGACCAGGTCCTGCCACCCCCTGCTTTGGTGCAGGTAGGGGTGTGCTAGCCACCATCAACAGCATGGCTTTGGCTGTCCCCTTGTCACAGGATATGCTGTCTTGAGCAAAACACGGATGGTAAATAAAGGTATATTTTTCTAGTAAGTGGCACTATCCTCTCTCCTCGTTTGGGGCAGCAGCTTCTGCAATGGCCAAAGCCCTGTGATCAGGGGCCAGCACCCTCCTCCTTCTCCAGCAGCATAGCAGAAATCTGGCAGGGTCCCTTGCCATGGAACTTTGGGGCTCCAGCACTGAAACAGCAGAATTTGTTGCTGACCAGAAGCACTGCCATCCCCAAAGGCAACATGCTCCTCCACATACCCTCCATCTGCAGCAGCATTTCCCACATGACAGTCTGAAGGGCAAGAAAAGGAAATTTTTAAAAAGAAAAAAAAAATTTGCTCACTCTGTCTGGTCCGTGTAGCTTTTCGTTTGCATGGGTGTCACAGAGGCACCTCGAAGTGGGACAACAGGCTCCAAAACAAACTTTTATTCAGTAAAAAAAAGTACATCAGATTGGCCAGTGGAAGATGGGGTTTTAGCTCTTCAAAGTGACTTGAATACAGCTTCAAATATCAGCTGAGGTAATTATTAAAGGTGCAGCAACTGATACCACTGGAGATCTACAGTGTGCATACATGTGGCTTCACCAAAAACAATGCCAGAGCTGTCCCTGAGTCCGGGAAAAGTATACACTTGCCTGAATCTGGCAAGGAATTATTAAAGAAAATACATGTGCTTATATTGAAGCATGGAGTAAATACACATGCTTATATGGAAGCACAGAGTAAGCACTCGCAATCCTGTGAGGAATTAAAGAAATACATGTGCTTATATTGAAGCACAGAGTAAGCACTCACCTACACATGGAGATGAGGCAAATGGGTTAATGGGCGTCAATGGGTTAACCCCAGGGCTGTCTGTCACGTTGCTACCAGGCAGTACACGAAGGCTGTGATGCATCCTCATCTCTGCCTGTGGTCCAGCCTTCTCGTAGTTCTCATGTTGGTCACAGTGAACAGTGGCTCTTCAGCAGCCTGCAGCATTTATTTTCTTTTCCACAGTGCTGTTCTGATCTCGGTGGTGTGTGGCCTGTGGTTTGCTGTTGCTTGCTTCAGGGAAACCTGTTTCTTTGAAACTTAGAAGTGGACTGGCTACTGGTGGGGTCACCATGAAGTGAACAGTGCACCCAGATATTTCTACTGCATTTCTCAGGATGGAAAATTCCTCAAAAGGTCAAACTTTAGGGACCTTTTTACTTGATTGATGCTCTCTCGCTGTTTCCACCCCCTACTAGTATCTGAGTGACAAACCACACAGCACAAGGATGGAGGTCTTGGATCCAGACCCTGCCAGCTAAGGCATGAAGTTGCTAACCTCTTCTGATTGCTGTTTGTGCTGCATCGCTTTCCTAGTGACCAGATACCTAAGTGGGCAGTGGCCATCTGTATATACGCATGCCTGCAAACTTGCAGCTATTTCTGTGGCAAAACTAGCTGAGGACAGTGCATGCTTCCTTCACTGGTGAGCAGCTTGGGAGAGGTAGGTCATTTAGTTGCTGCTGTTGCTGCACATCAGCAGGGGCAAGTATCTGCTCATCTTTCTGTCTGGAATGCTAAAGGCAAAGCAGACCTGCAAATTTCAGAGACAGTGGCACAGGGGGATGGACAGTCATTTTAGAACTAGTCCTGGGATCTCCTGAGGTGGACAGAGCTGGCTTATCCTTGCAGGACAAAGCCAGGTGCTGGTAGGATTGCTCCTGAGTCAGGGAGCAGCTCTGACTGGGGTGAGTCAGTGGCGCGGCTGCCAGTAAGACACGTTTCTTCTTTGTGATCGTTTCCTCAAATATCACTCTAAGCTGCCCGGAGAAAATCCACTACTTAGCTTGTGGGCTCTGACTAAAAATTCAAATAAGGTCATGGCAGGATTATGCAGTTTAAAACTACACAGAGTCAATTCATAGACTGCCTGTGCTACAACAGCTTTATTAAAGTCATCTGTTTATTTAGCTAATGAGCTGTTCATTTAGTGAATTATTTGCTTATTGTTAGCATTAAATACTTAATGAATATTTAATGTTGACATTATTAATAGCTCTGAGACTATATTATTTAAAATTATTCAATAAATATTCAAATTATTTATATTTATTTTGAAATTATCTAATATTTTGTTTTCTCCCCAGCAAAGGAAGGCTATTTGTACTGGAAAGGATATTTCAACTTCATTGGCAGGGCTGGCCATTGTGATTATTTATATATATACATACACACACACACATGTATTTTGTTTGTTTGTTTTCCTTTTTTTCTTGAGGAAAATAAGGGACTCTTCTCTGCAGGTCATGTTTCTGGATTGCAATAATCTGAGCTGAGATCCTCTCCCAGGCAGCAGCACAGCTTCCCGCGAGGTCTGGCCTGAGGGACCTGGGCAGCGCTGAGCCGGCAGGCACCTTGCAGGCACTTTGCAGGCACACACACAGCTCCTGTGGTCAGCTGAACCCTTTGCAGCAGGGCCCATGCATTTGGGGTGTGCAGCTACCCAAATCAGGGCTCTGCATGATATAGAAACACTTGTTCTGCTGTGTGGCCAAGCACAGCAAACTGCTTGACAGAGATACGGACTCTTTTGTGGTTGATGTGTATCAGGTGCTGCATCCTATTTACCTTTCTGGGTGGCAGAAAGGGCATGGCAGCATGCTAGTGTCTTGAAAAACTTGTGTAGGCTCAGTATGTACAGCAAGCAAGATGGCAGAAGGGACTGCATTATAGAAAGGATACTGTGGACAGGGTCATTGCTTCTGGTACAGCAAAAGCGCAGTGGAAGCAGAGAGACACCCAGTGAGCTCTGAGAGGCAGAGAATGAGCAGAGACTGAGGCAGGATGAGCCATGAGTGGTGCTGCTGTGTGGTGTGTGCTGCTTCTCACAGATCCCTGGAGATGGGAGGCGATGTGCGGGGAGCAGCTCTGCCAGTGCCTGCTGCAGCTCTGCTTTCCCTGGGCAGAGTGGGAGAAACATCCCCAGACAGCTATGGCCAGCATCCGTCACATCAATACTGCATATTGCATTCTTGTGTCCTTACCTCCTTACCAGTCTGTGGCCACTCATGATGGCGAGGATGTTGACTGGTGCATAGCAGAGGCCTGGAGGGCACCTGTCATGCAAAAGCAGAAGGACCAGTTGCTGATCTCCAGCTGATTCCCAGTATCTACTGAAGCATCAGCATCAGAGACAAGAAGCGGAGCTGCAGCATGGACTAGCGTTTGGCAGACTCGGTCAGATACACATCTTGGCTCAGAAACCTCAGAGCTCAGTTGTTGTAGTTAGCTGGAACTGTCACTGTTGAGATGTGTGATACGTAACTGTTTCTGTAGCCCACCCAGGGAGAAGAAAGAGTGAGCGTGAGTAAGAATGGAAGAACTGATATGTCTAAAGTCACTCAAATCCTGTGAGTTCAGACAGCAACCTTCTATTTGATCTGACAAGTTTCATTGTTGCTTTGGTTGCTTTTTGAGGGGTTGATTATTTATTTATTTTTTCCTATTAATTTACCAGAAGCCAGCCTTGTGTTTTCTAAGTTTCTGTTAGAATGTCTTGTGGGGTTATTTCTTCCAGCACAAAGAGCTGTAACAACTGTCAAATTTTTACCAGGTTGGAAAGGAGCATTGTCTAGCCGTTAGAGAAAGGAGAAAAAGGGAAGGGAGGTAAACTTGAATATTGGTATTATTTTTCTAGTAATCTGACGTGTGGGCATATCGCATCATGGCTACAGAAGTGTAATTTTAGGCATGACTAAGTGACTGAGGTTTAATGCAAAAGAGAGGATGAGGTGAGTAAAGAAAGAGGATGAATTCTGATGTAAGCTGAGGCAAGTTGCATGTGAATTTCTTGTTGACTTTAATTCAAAGAAAAAGAAGAGAAAGGGAAGAAAAGCTTGACAGCTTGGTGCTGATTCATCTCTCAGGGTAACATGGAGAGTCAAATGTTCCATTCCCTGCACATGACCAAAGCCCTGACAGAGGAGACGTGGGACTGAAGGCTGTGGTGCAGGAGGCTGCTGGTGGTGCCTGCAACGATGTCTTCAATAGTGTCTTCTGCCAGACAGCGGCATGAAAAGGTGCTGAGTTCCCTGGTGCCTGTCTGTGGTGGGGTGGGTATGACTGGCAATGCCGCTTTAGGATCCAGTAGGCACTGGTTTGGCTGGTTACCCCTGCCAACACACTGCCAGTCATGCAAATGGGCACAAAGGCTTTCTGTTGTGAGGGCTCAAGGGTTTTGGAAAATAAGCTGCTCTTTGCTTTGGGTGGCAAAGAGACAAAACGCTACAGGTGGAACAACAAACCCCAGCGTGCTTCCCTCTGCCTCACCTGCCTCACTGTTCCTCAGCACGCTCTGTATGACTCAGCTCTCTCTACAGAGAATCAATTTCTCTTCCTCACTTGCGAACCATCACAGAGATTTTACATCTTCTTTGCTGTTGAAACCTAATTTAAGGCTTGGAAATTGCAGGAGGTTATTGTGGCTTAGCCAGCTACTGTCTGTTAGCAGAGCTGTGGCCGTAGTAAATGTGATATTATTGTCACAGCCTTTGAAGTTTGGGGGTGAAGGGGCATTTCTGCCTCGGCACTTGCAGCTGCACTTGCTTGTTTATCTGATCTCCAGGACTTGAGCGAGGATCTTGTTTATCTGATCTCCCCAGGGCTTGAGTGAGGATCTTTTTTATCTGATCTCCCCAGGACTTGAGTGAGGATCTTGTTTATCTGATCTCCCCAGGGCTTGAGTGAGGATCTTTGCGAGGGCTCCTTTGCCAGCCTGGTGCATGACTTTGCAGCGAGGGCAGGGAATGACCGTTTGGAAGGTTTGCTCAGAACTCCCCACTTGCATCCTGTGGAGACCCTGCTTGCGGGGCTGGACGGTGTGACTCAGGTGAGAAGAGGATGGCAATTTCTTGATCCAGCTCGAACCACACTTAGGTACTGCCTCCCTGCCCTTGAACTGTTTATTTTGTCACCATGTGTATTTTATTCTGCACAGAGGGGAGTTCAGTGGCAAGGCATGGTGTGATGCGTCTGTCAGTTTATGCATCCATGTAATCACTGTAACTAGTGCCCTCCCAGTCACAGAATAAAGATGTTTCAGACCTGGCTGTATCAAATATGCTGTACTAAAGGAGAAGTACTAGTGCTGTGCATTGGGCTTTTGTCTTCATGGAGACAAATTACACAAGTAAACAAAAATCCAGCCCTGTTGTTTGGAGGAAGCTGGAATATACACTGAGGGGATGAAATAAGAGAGCATTGGGACACACCAGCAGGCTTCAAGACTGTCATGCTCAAGACTGGTGTTTGGGGCTGAATGCAGAGCACACCAAAAGCCATACAACCACTGAATTATTTGGACAAAACAAAACAAACTAACCACACAACCAAACCAACCAACCAACCAAAAGCTAAAATTGGCACTTGGCAGCAGTGCTTTCATTTCGCTGCATTTCGGCTCATTGCCTGTAAATCATGCTTGGCACCTGACTTTTTAGGACACTATGAAGAAGAGCTTGCTGATTTCTCCGCAGTGCTCACATTGGGGTTATGACTAGCACCAAAAGTACGTAAGGAAATGGTGACAGTGGTGAGCCTCCCCTCTGCAGCAACCCAGAGCTAGGTCGCATCAGCATACTGAGTCTATGGAGAGAGAGAATGAGGTTATACGAACAAGGGATACAGCCTGGAGAAAATAAACTAATGTTTACTGCCTTTAATCACCGACTTTCCAGGAATGTCACTCAGACGGCAGGTGTTGCTTCTTTGTACAGCCTTCTTGGTTAGGCTGACCTTCTGCTTGTGACCAAATTGCTCTTTATTTTTTTTTGCGACTGTTTTCTAGTGTTTTCTTTTTAAGTTGGGTACCACTGCTGAACACTTTGCTTTTGCTCTTAGGGTGTGAAAACCTCTTGCAGAACCAATTACTTGCCTGTTAGAAGCATGCTTCACATAATTGGTTTGGAAAGTCAGTCTGTCATTAACCGCTTTTGCTTTTCTCATTCTTTACTTCTGATTTCCTCTGTGAGAAGAAAAAAAAAAGATGCTGCCCCCCATAACCCTACTTTTTATAAGTGCTATTTCCTGTGGCCTTGAAGAGCTTGTTGAACACAGAAATGAGAACCTGAGTACCTTGGTGTTCTCTTTCTGAGTGTAAAAGGGAGCAGGTACGTGGTGCAGCCCCGTGCTGGCTTCCAGGAACCCCAGCCTTGCAGGGAGCTGCCGGGGCAGCATGTCTGTCGGGAATCCCTCCTTCCCCACACCACTGCATGGGGCCCTGCACTCCAAAGGTCCTGTCAGCATGGCAAATGCGTCTCCACTGGAGATGCAGATGGAAACGCTGCTCTTTTTTGGCCCTCTCAGCATCTCCATGTGCTGAACAGGGCCAGCAGATGGCTTCCCTGGGGGTGGAGCAGGGCTGAGCCACATTCAAAGCACTCAGACTCTCACCTGGAATATGCAATAGAAGTGACACATTTTAAACTTGCTGGATGAATACTCCACACACCCCTGAATGTTTCAGATTCAAATAATAGTACTTGTGGTGGGTTGACTCAGGCCAGCAGCCCAATGGCCACCCAGCTGCTCTCTTGTTCCCCCTCCTCAACAGAATGGGAGAGAAAATAAGATGTAAAGGCTCATGGTTGAGATAAAGACAGGGATATCAGTTACCGATTGCTGTAACAGGTGAAACAGACTTGCTTTGGGGAAACTATTGTTAAGTGAAAGGGATTTGGATAGTGAGAAACTAGGACAAAACAACACTTGCCCTCCCTCTCCTTATTTCCTGGGCTCAACCTCAGGCCCTCATTCCCAGCTTCCCCCCCCACCTCCTTAAATGGAGCAAACCCAGACATAATATAAATTGCAGTTCCCCACAGAGCAGTTAAATCTGACAGCAATTTAGGCAGGACACTTGAAGTGTTTTCAGTATACATTTGGAAGTAAACACAATAATATCATAATGATGACGTAATACTTTTATTTCTAATGGCAGCCAGTTCACTAATATTAAGCTTAAACCAGAAGGCGTGGAGGACTTGTGTGGAAACTTCTGTTAGTTTTGTGTTTCTGACTGAGCTGCTGGGGTCAGGCTGAACCAAGTCTTTGTGTGCACGTTGAGGATCGGTCAGTTGTCTGTTAGAAATGAAATTGCGGGTGTGAACGCACAGCTAGCAGCTGGAAAGAAAAGCCTCAATAGAAACTCTCTTTAGTAAGAGAGAACTCAGTGCAAGGAGAGAGAACAAGAGATGTAAAAAAGGTTTCCCCACAGTCCTTCCCCATGGCCACTAAGTTCTCGCAACTGGGACCTTTCCTGTGGCCACCAGTGCACCCTTGCTGCCCCAGTGAGGTCTCTGTCACCCCTAAGGCTTGTCCCTGTGTCATAGGCTGACACCCAGCTCCCCCTGGGGCTTCGTTCCCTGCCCTCCTCACAAAAATCTCGGGGCTCTTTCCCTAGGCAGGCTCAGTACCTCCCTGAGGATGGGACAAGTTCCCACCTGACCTTCTCCTAAAAGCACATAAGAAATGGTGAACACAGTAAGTCCATGACATGAAGCTTTATGGGGAATTTAAGGAGTGGATCTATAGAAATCTAGTCTAATAGTGGAGAGCAGCCAGTGAGGAGTAGGTGAGGGCCATCCCGCCCAAGGACGCAGGGGCTTCAGACCTGCTGCCTCCCTGACAAGTGAGCAAATAACTCTGTGGTGTCCTACCATCTTGCCCCAGAATGGTGTTGAGCCCCCTCAGCACAGAGCCATGGTGCCTGCATGCTGCATGCCCCATATGCCAGAGGCTACAGCAGCTGTGTGAGGTATGCAGTGGGATGCTGCCTTATGGACCCCCCCTAGAAAGTGCCCCTTTTTCTGGCTCGATGTCCTGGGAATACTGTGTCACGTGTCCTGAGACAAAGCTCTTTCACATCAGGGACATGCAGGAGTTTGAGACTGTGGCTATAAAAGCATGAGAGAGCGGTTCACTTGTGCTTTATTTACTGCTGGGCCTTCTTCCTCACAGTTTCTCCTCTGCAATTAAAAAACGTTGGTGTCAGGAGTAGTTACTCCTTTTTCACCCAGAGCAACAAATGTGTGGTCCCGAGGCAGTGTTTTCCCACACAGCTTTTACTGGCAGCTGAAATCTGTAGCTGTGGTTTGCGTTCTGTGTTGTATTGTTCTTTGCTCTTTATTTGTGGTTGCATTTTTCTGATGCCTTTCCAGGTGATGTATGATTCTTATTGTTACCTGGTTTGATGATTTATATGTTTCTTGTCAGCATTTAGTGCACTTTGATGTATGGTGGCATTGTGAAGCAGGGGTGTGTGTTCACAACCAGTGTTTCCAAGGTCCTCTCAGCAATCTGTGATGACTCATGTTTTTCATGTTGTCCTTTTTTTGTTTTTCCTTTACTGTTGTTAACGCATGCATGAACTCAAGTCTAGGATGTACTCTATTTTAAACTTGCCTCCAAGGGAGTTACTCACTTTATATTAAGACATTGGAATGAGGAGCCAGGAGACGTTTGGGAGGGAGGGCAGGACACATGGGTGCCACAGCAAGTGCTGGGGAGTGGGAAATGCCCTGAACTCATTGCCTGGAGGTGGGAATTGGCTAAGAGCAGGTATGGGGGCTGACAACACATAAGGGAGGAACTGCATTGGGGCCCCTCAGACACTGCTTGGATGAGCAAGAGAGCTCATCCTTTCACTTCATAAGGGAATCAGATATAATCTCCTTTGTCTCAGAGCCTGGTATCCTGGAGATACTGGTCTGAATTGACTCTCAGTGTGCAGTTTGTGAGTGAGGGCATGGTTACAGGAACATGTTTAGCTGAAGGGGAGAAGAGAAGAGGAAAGATGTGGTCACACTAACCCTGCAGTAAAGGAGGAAGCCGTAACAGGGGGCTGGGGCCAGGGTCTGTGGGCAGGATCAGCGTTTGGACGGACATTGGCAGGGGTCTCCATGCTGAAAGAAGCCACAGGTCTTCCAGCCACGTGAAAAAACATATTTGATGGCACAAGGAAAGGTCAATAAGAGGTCCCAGCTGTAGGCAAGGCAGCTCCCAGCTCCAGCACCATGCACCACTAATACTCAGTTAAGCCACTGTCCCCGTGTCCTGCCTGTGTTCCTTGGGTCTGTTATATGATGCTGCCAGGAGGGCATGTGGTCTGTGACATTCACAGCCTCAACTGCCAGGGCAATGTGGCCTTGTGAGAGAGTGGTGTGATACTTCCAAAACAGCCAGACTCACAGGTGATTCATAAGTATTTGCATTCTGAAAATGACTTCTCTGCTGGGATGGGTGAATCACATCTGGTGGTGGTGAGGGCTTGGGGGGAGATAAGGCCCGTCTTTCCACAAAGGGTGGCAGAGTCTTCCCCAGCCTGAGTGCTTTGGCACCATGGCCTGTGCTGAGCTGAGGGCCTTTGGGAAACTCCTTACTCACCACTGTTGAGCAAGGTGCACACCCAGTCCCACAGTAGCGCCCATTCCAGTTGACCAGGTGGATGCTCGGAGCGGTTCCTACCTAGCACCTGTGAAAAATGCAGTTGTGATTCGTGCTAAGATGTTTAATGTTTACAGGTATAACCAAATGAGGCACAGACTCTGAACTTGGAAAAGGGAAAGGTGGTTAAGTTGTATGTAAAAAGTTATGAAACTTGTTTAGGAAGTTATATTGATAGAGCGAACTAACATTTTAAGGGTTAAGCAACTATATAATAAGGGCCTACTAACAAGCTAACATTTTAAACCACATAATTAATATCTAGTTTAGAGCTGTATGTAACTAATTGTGCTAAAAAAAAGCAGGACTTCATTAAATGCCGAGATAAGAAGTTTTACAGCACCAGCTGCAACCTTGAGGAGACAAGATAGCCAAGATTTACAGCAAAAAGGAGGCACCAGTCTGGTTCCAGCTGGGTTCCAGCCAGTTCCTCCTAAATGAGCCAAAGGTAAAAAGTTCACTGTGACGAAGCTGAAGGAGCCTTCATCCAAAGATCCCTAAAGACCCTTCCTCAAATTCACCAAGTGACATTGCGCAGGCGCAACAGGAGAGGGTCAAGGAGGGGAATATGTAAATGGTTATCTGAGACTCATTTTAGTAAAAAGCGGGAAAGGTCATGAATATGTATAGGCGTTTCTGGGGTCATTATGAATATGTAATACCACACTGTATTTAAGCACACTTCTTACTGTTAAAAGTGTGCGTGTTGGGCGGAGTGAATCCCCCGCGCACCCAGCGCTGTTTTGCTTATGCTCTAATGAACACGTGTTTAAGGAATACAAGGAATTGGATTAAACGTTGTTTATCCATAGAAAAAGCGTAAGTTATTTCACACCCATGGCCTGGGCTCCCCCCATGCTGCTGCAGGCTGGCATATTGCCTGCTCTGGAGAGGTCCTGTGTCTCCTTCAGGGCCATGGTGGCTGCCTGCGCTGCCCTCCCTGCTGGGTGGGAGAGGATGCTTAAACTTTTCCGTGATGCTCGGTGTTAGCAGGGGCAGGAAGTGCTCGTGATCTAAGCTGTGAGGAGACCTTCTTCCCCAATATTGCTGGTTTTAGCCTTGAGTAGGTCGTGCGTCCCTGAAGGACTGAGCAGGGATAGCACTTGTGTGTGTGTGTGTGTCTGTCTGGCAGGCTTGCCATGGGTTTATCCCAGAAATGAGGTTTGCCCTGTGACTGGGAGACAGAGGTGATGGCTTGTGGCTACAGCTTGAGCATGTGTTCTCTACAAAACTTGCAGCCTCCCTTGGAGAGCCCTGGGCTCAGGGCACCCTCTAGAAAGAGAGCCTGGTTCCATGCGGGCCAGGAACTTGGGGACTGAGAACTACAGGGTGGACTGATATATGCCAGCACCCTGCCCTACTGGTTAGTCCTGCCTGCTGCAGGGGCCGGGACAGGGGCTCTCCAGAGAGCTCTTCCCACCTTCTCATCCTATGGCTTGACGCCAGGTCCTGGCTCAGCTCCGAGCTAGAATTGTCCTTCCTCTGTTCAGTGTGTCTGCACTCAGGGTGGTAATGTCATGCGGGGAAATTCTCCTTCTGCAGCCAGAGAGGAGGAGAGGATGTGCGGGAGGGGCTGAACAGCTCCTCCCCATTCCAGACACCTTTAGGGTGACAGCCTTGTTCCACCCGTAGGTGCTCACAGCAGGCTGTCCCCTGTGACACCTCTCTGCCACCCGGAAAGAAGCGTAACAGTGGCGGTCATGATAAGCAGCTCAGGACTTATTAGAACAGCAGATACAAACAGAAAATGTTTCCTCTTTTTTTTTGTGTAAACACAGCTACAGGAAATCAGGCTATCTTGGGCAGGAAGCAGAGGTTACCCGGGACAGGGACAGGACAGCCAGCAGGGTTTTGCACGCTTCTGATGGCAGTCTTGATCCACTGCTGCTCCAAATAACTGTCACCATCTTAATTTCCTGATGGGGTCTCAGGATCCTTGGAGGGGCTTTGGTGAGGGGGAGCAGGGATGTCACACCTGTAGCCTGAGAGACAGTCTGCTTTGCTGTGCATCCTGCATCTCCCAGCCATGGCTGGATGAGCACTCCCAGGAAACGCTCTACAGGGAAGGAGCTGAAGTCAGGACAGCTTATGAACTGCTGTGATGAAAGAGATGGAGGCCTTGAAGACTAGAGCAGGGAGGTTTAAAAAGTGCAATTTAAATGAACACCCTGCTTTACACATGCAAATTTGCGGACTTGTTAATCTGTGACTTCTGGATGCAGATACCAAACGTGACCATATCAAAGTGGGTTTTGGCAAAAACAGACCTGGATTGCTTTGAGAATGTTAAATTGGAAGCTCAGTTCAGACTAATCTTAAAAGTAAAATCATCAGGACACTCAAAAGTAGATTAAGATCCAAATAAGCATCTGAGACCAAAGAAGTTAGGATGGCTATTGCCAGTATTGCATTATTGAGACTGTTTGCCAGCTAGACACAATGATGTTAGTTCCAGCTGCAGCCCTGCAGAGCTTTAGACATACAGGGTGTTATTAAACCTCTTTAGGACTGGAGCTTTCCCAGTTCTTCTGAAGATTTGCCACATAGGTCTCTTGGGACCAGTGTGGGCTGACTGTATTATGAAGTGTATCAAATTGAAAGTTTTAGGTTGGCTCGTCAGCAAAGTGCTCAGTATTGATGTGAAAGCAAAGGGTCTGAGTGCACAGAAGGGGCATCCTACAATACCTCTTCACTGGATATAGTTTCCAGCTTTTCATTGCTCTTCCTCTGCCATTGATAACCTGTTTAACTGAAATGTCCTTACCAAGAGATGGGTCACTGCTGTCTTAATTGCTAAGAATACAAAAAAATGTCCTGAACTAAGCCAAGCATTTGTAACAAAACGATCATAGGCTTGGAGAAGACTATTATTTGGGTAAGCAGGACTTGCTCTGAGAAGTGGAAAGAAGTGAGAGGAGAACAACCCTGTCGATAATAAGAAGTTGTTTGTTGATTTCTCACTTGGCCTAGGGACTCATGTCTAAACATCTGAACAAGCTGTGTGAGAAGATGTGTGCTAACTTTGAATCCTTGGAAGAGAGGGAAATTACAGAGACTGGGTACACACCAGTGACATGTGACAGTAGGTGTAACAATGGCTAAAGAACTAATGACATCACACTTGAGAGAATATTGGGAAACTTAGCAGAGTCCAGTCGCAGCCCAGTCAACACAGACAAGAGCTGAAGCTCTCTCCATAGTTTGAAAGCCTCACACGTGTTGTCTGGAACTGCTTTATTGTCTGCAGACTTGGTTTGCTGGTGCTTTTAATCTGAACCCTGGTTTGCAGTCCTTAAATGTTCTGGATTATTTCTAAAGGGACAACGATAAGATATCTAAAAGCAGTTTACTTTCCATAGAGGGCCTTCTGATCACTGATGTGACTGACCAAATTCCCCTTCTGAAAATGCGGGCACAGTAAGTAAGAGCAGAACAGAGAACTAGAGAGGTCCCTGGAGGTGACCTACACCTGGGTGTGCAACTGACACTGAATCATTTGTCAGTGCAAACCCCAGCTCAAGGGTTGCAACCCTCTGGTACGAAACAAAACTGCTTTCTGGGACGGAGTGGCCCTGTAGACCCTTTAAGATTGTCCTTGGGCAAGCGACTCCCTCTGCCTTACCTGTGGCATGTAGCAGAAAAGTCTTTGAGCTGGGACAGACAGAGGAGCAGAGACCAAAGGCAGTGGGGGGTGACTTTCATTCCTCCTACCTCTTAGTCAATTTCTGCAGTATCTACCTTGGAGTGAGATTGCTACTTAAACCATAGTGTTTAAGGAATTGCTGAGAAGAAATACAATTCTGGCTTATAATTACCATTCTTGAGGATAAATACAGAATGTTTTTTCCTTCACTGGACAAAGTCCCGAGATCCACTGGTGAAAAAATAGCTTAATCTGGGTGAAAAATAAAACACCTGTTTCTCACAGGGAGGGGTGATGAACCTGAGGAATTCTGATTTGAGTCACCCTCACACCTGTGTGGAGAACAAGGTTCAGCCAAAGCTTAATTGGCCTAATTGGCAAATTACTTAAAGCAGGTAAAGGTGGGTGGGGCCCAGTTTAGTTGTGCTGTGCTGGCTGGGAGGTAAGGTTGTGTGATCTTCTTCTACCCGCATGCTTTGAATTCTGGAGCTTAATGTTCCTGTCTAGGCTTAGGGTATTACCACTGACTTGGGTTTTGCTGTGTGCGTTTGAAAGTGGCCTGGCTTTGTGCTAATTAATCCCTCATAGCTGAGAAAGTGCTTCAAAAAGAGGAGCTTGGGTCCTTAAAAATCCACTAGATATCTGTTACTGAGGAGTGCTAGAGAGTGGACAGAGGCTCAGGGGCCTTTTGTTTGACCTGGGAACTGGTGCAGTGCTGTGTGGTTATTGTATCCTTAGTGTAACTGCTCAGAACTACTTCTCTGGTGTTTTTTTGGGGGGACGGCTGCTGATACAGAGGCTCGGCAAACTCCAAAAGCAGCAAAATCCTATTCAACAAGGATTATTCTGGTTCTGTCCTATGTCACCAATACCTGGACAGCAGAGGGATTTGTGCACCTTGACTCTTAAAATCTCAAGTCTTGTGCACACTGCGCAGCTGTAAAAACAATGAAAGCTGTGCCTCTGTGACCTTGGCTAATGTGCAGCTCCGTATCACCCTATCTGCAGGCCTCCTCGCGTTGCCCCTCAGGAGCGGGGGCCTCTGAAGCTTTCAGGCCGGCAGTCATGAAAATGTTCTTTTTGCGGTCATAAACCGGAACATGAACCTTAAATCCTGCATGTGTTTTTCACACAGGAAAATACAGTCAAAGGAGAGAGTGAGACTCTGCTAACCAGCAGCTGCACAGGGATCAAATGGTGTTTACAAGAAAGGAAACCACCTCTGAAATCCGTCTTGATGATTTTACCTGACCAGATCTGTGCTCCCTTCATGAACCTCTGAGCACTGGCTCTCCCTCAGCCTGACACATAAGAGCTGAAGTGACTAAATGGGCATGTGCAAGGCTGTCCCCTGACAGAGGCACCTCCGCCAGAGTGTTCCCAGCTCTCCTGCTGTAAACCCACTGGTGCAGACTGGGATATGCTGGACTGGAGCGGAGCAACTGCAGGCACTGGATGGAGCTGGCTGTGGACGCTGCTGTGTGAGGTAAGGGAGGGAGGACTCTGCAGCCTTATGGTGTGTGGTGGGTTCCTGCCCCAAGGCTGGGTTGGGTGCTTTGCCCGGTGTGGGTTTGAGTCCAGGAGCAGTGTTGGGGAATGTCTCTAGGCAGTTCATCTGAAACTCTTCTCAGGGACTGTTTGATCAAAAGCAGCGTAGTACAAATGTTTTTGCTCTGAAAGCTGATCTGATGAGATAAGGTACTGTCAAGTAGGTATTTCCATTAGACATAAAAGAAAATAACTCATTTTCCTCCACCACCACCACACTAGTTCCATATCTTGGTGGAGGGAGAACAGTTCTACTCACTTGGCACTCCTGGATCCTCTGAAGACCAGTGCTGACCCAGGGTCTAGGCAGCAATGGGGCCGTTCACTCTAACCCAGGACTTCTCTGGGCGCTCACAGCCTGCACAGAAAATGGAGCAACAGCGGGTGTCAGAAGAAATGGGTACATACTGGTTCTCCAGAGTTAGCTGGCGGCAGCTCCTGTATAAAGGGGCCTTTTAACTCACCCTGTTGTGCCTCAGCTGAGTGTGCTTCTAGCCTTCTCCTCTCTGCAGTGCATTGCTTATTTTCATTTTGTCTGTAACTCTCATGTTCTTGACCCTGATTTGTTTGAATGTCAAAGGCTGAGCATCTTCCTGCAGGAACAAACCTTTGCCTAGAGTGAGGCCCTCCTGCTGTAGCACCTGTGTAAACTGCACTTGTCCGGGGCTGTTAAGTGTGGCTGGAAGGTGGAAGTCCTCCCTCTCTGAGTCCCTTGGAAGGTTTTTGAGAGGTTTGGAGTGAGGAAGATTCATACCTCCTTCCTTGCAGTGTTCTGTCTGTCCTGTAATACCTCATGTTCTCATCCATGCTGAAGTGATTTATGCTGCTTCTGAGATGGTGCCAACCAGAGGGTTTTTGTCTCAGAGTTGCTTTTCAACAGTTGTATGAAGTGAGCTGCTTTTAGTTAAGTGGGAGAAATAACATGTCTCTTTTCAAAGCCCTTTTGTCCTGCTGTTAACACCCTGCTTAGGTAAAAGCATTGCAACTGCTCAGGGTTACCCATTTAGCCTTTTGCCAAGGGATGCATGTTTGTCACCAGGTTTGGGACAACATGATGTTTCCTATTTCCAAGCTATCCAGAGGCCGTTCATTTCATTATTTGTCTGAAAACCATGTTGGTTGTTTACTATCATATGCTGGCTGGTAAAGGGAGTTGGTTTTTCAAATCCTTTGCAAAATCAGCCCCAAAGATAAAAGAGCTTTGTGCTAGCTGGAACTCTGTTGTTAGGACAAGAGTATTCCTGCAATACCTTTTTCTCTGAGGTTTTACATCATGTTTCTGATCTCAGTGTGTTTATATATAGAATGGTAATTCTGTGAGCTTTGCTTCTGGTGAAAATGCTGCTGCTCTGGCTGGGTGCATCGGCAGTGAGTATGCAGAGGAGTGGTGAGGGTGGCTGGTGCAATGGAGCACAGCCCTTGTTACCTCTTGTGTGCCTTGGGCTTTATTACCAAGTGTATGATTTTGTTCTGGGTGGGATGAGAGGTGCATTGGTGTCTTGGGTAGCATAGAGGTTCGTGCTTACCAGTCGCAACTACTGGGCTGTCCTGGGAAGGGTTTTTTTTCTGGAGACAACCGTTTGGGAAACTCTCAGCCACAGAGTGAGGAGGGGCTGATGAGGAGGCCCTTGTCTGTGAGTGTGTGGGGGAGCGACTGGGAGAGCTGTAACTGGAAGGAGATACAGTTCCCACATGTGGAGAGAAAAAGGTCATACCTTAGGTCCTGGGTGCAGCCCAGGAGTGAGCAAAGTGGTGCCGTGGGAGGGCACGTGCCAGGTGAGGCTGGTCCCTCTGCTGTGAGTGTCGAGAGTGCGAGAGAATGAATACTGCCTTCCCAGCAAGCAGGCAGCTCATCTGGATGGCATTGTCTGCCTGCCCAGACCTTGCTGTGCCCTTGCTGCCCAAAGTAGTACCTGTTATAAGAAATCTCCCCAGTGCCCTGGGCTGAAGGCTGCAAAAGGAGAAAATCTGGTGTTGGGTGAAGTCCATGGAGGAATGTATGGAGGGGGCTGCTGGGTGGTAGACAGAGAGAAAGGGCAATAAATACGTGTGGAGGCAGAGCAGAAGTGCTGATGGCAAGGCAGCATGGCATGGAGCAGACAAAAGGACCCCAAACTGTGGGACATAGTCACTGTGTTTACCAGCCCTGGCACAGGGGAGGAGAGATGAGATGTACCAGCTGGCTTTGCATGCTGATGTGATGAGTGCTATACATACCCAAATAACTAGGAAAAATCCTGTCCTCTGGGTGATTCCACCTGCCCCCATAATCACTTATATCTGCATTGTTTTTATCCTGCCCACGCATTTTGGCTGCTCCAATAAGCACACGAAGAAACCACCCTCCTGCTGCTGAGTGACTCACACTGTCACCCCTCCAGGAAACCAAGAGATAACCTCACTAGAGTTGATAACAGCAGCTCTCCTTAGCTTCACAGGTCGTGGGACACCACTCAAATACTGCTTGCAGCAGCTTCAGGGGCATCCCCACCTCCTCAAATTCAAATGTGCTCTGGAGATCAAAGAGCTGAGCTCTTCAACTGGGTCACCTTTTCGTAGAGCAGGTGGGGATTCCTCCTGGGGGTGGCTTTTCTCTTTCCTGCTTTGCGCTTTGCTGCCCTTTGAGGCTGGCTGCTTTTCTGCTCTGTTCTGTGCTCCAACCCTTTCCTCTGCAGAGCTGTGCATAGTGCACTGTCACATGTGGGACAGGCAGTGTTTCTGTGCAGAGCAAGGCCAGGATGCCCTAGGAAGAGCCCGACAGAGAAGTCCAGACCAGGCTGGGAGGAGCAGGGCCTGCAGGAATGATGGCAAGGCTGTTTCTCTCAATTTTGAGATTATGTTGTTCAAATCAGAACTTCAGAAAACCAAGACAGTTTGTGGGTGCAGTATCTAGCATACATGCTGCTGCCAGGGCAGTCCTGATACATTGTGACTCTCTTGCCTTTTTTCCATGGGAGATTTCTGCTTTGTTTGACAAAATAGTGGGCGTTCAGGTTTTTTCTTGTCCCTCCTGGATACCTAGATGGTGACTTGCAGCTGTCTGATTGTAAACTCTGTGAACTCTCAGTCACCACCATCTGCTCTCACCACCATTGTGTGTGACTCTGAAATAAGACTGAATTTACTACTTTCAGGGTGTGCTGGGGCTGGAGACAGGCTATCCTCACCTCAAAGTAGAGGGGTAGAAACACAAATCAGTTAAGGCTGAAACTGCCTGTTTTGGGTACTACAAAGCATCTGACAGAGTTATGTGTATATTATTTTTAAGCAATATCTGTCATCATTTGGCATTCGGTCTGTTCAAAGACACCTAACTCCATGCAAATTTGGTGCTGCCTCTCCATCCCACCAGAGGATGATTGCTAGAAGTCACAGAGGTGGTGATGGAGAAGTGAGGAGCAAGGTTGAGCATGCTGATGCCTGGGACATGACCTGTTGGACCTTTCTTAGCTTGCAGTTTCCCTATGATATGAGTATTAAGCTGTGTATCGGGGATCTTTCAAGTATGCTGGGCCACAGAGGGAAATCCAGACTCATTAAAGCAGTCAGGCTCCAAGCCCATGCTCTGGTCTTCTGAGAAAGTCCCTGCAGGATGCAGCTGCCCTGGGAGAGCAGAGGCAAGGGCTCTGTGCTGGACTACTAAGTGATTTCTTTGATTGTACCACCCAGAAGGGCTGTGCTTGCTGAAATCTCCCTTTACAAGTGCAACACTGGTTTTTCTATCGCCCTCTAGTGCTTCTTATTTTGGATTCGGGAAGATTTCTATTGGCAAGACACTGCTTTGTGACATTGGCCTCTTGTCTTTTCTGGTGTGGAGAGATGCACAGATGTTTTACCAGATTTGCATCATACAGGTTGTGTGCTCACTTCTCATACCACAAGAACTGACCTCTCAAAAATGGCCAGAGCAGTGGATTGAACTGGAAGTATTTGATTTGTGGCATGGGCTTCCTAAGTGACCTTATTTAATTGGCAGCTCTTTAGGGTATGCTGATTGATTCTGTGTGTGCACAGTGTTTGACACAGGGGCACCTTGGTTTTACTTTGACAAAGCAAATAAATCATGGTGCTCGTGCTGCTCTGAGTTTGAGCACAGACCACTAGATGTCTGTATAAACTAGGGTTTGACAAGCAGCGGTCGCAGCTGTGGTTTATGAATTTTATTGGCTTATAAACAGCAGAGATGGAGCACAGACTCATAAACTGCAGTCTCTTACACCCACAGAAGGGCGGCAGCAAATGAGGGGATCAGAGACTGATGCTGCAGCACAGAGTGGAATGGTTCATGACCAGGAGGTGGCTTGCAGGAGCCTGAGGCCACATTAATGCTACCAAGTCCCAGCACTCTGGTGGACATTGTAGCCAGAGATCCCCACAAGGAGCCCCTGCAACCCCAGTGAAGTCTGTCCCTTGCCAGGAAAGCTTTTTTTTTTTTTTTTCCTTTATGGTAGAAGAGAGGCTTTTGCTCATTGGAAGAGAGATCAAGGTGGTCAGAAGGAGCTCTACTCCCTCTTCCCTCACTGCTGGCAAAGCAACTTGTGTCTACACTCCCCAAATCCTCAAGTGTTGGTTGAACCTGTGTCCCACCCGAGAGAACTGTGTTTCCCTGCCAAAGCAGCTTGCTTTGCTTTACCTCTGCAAGACAGAGTGCTGTCAGTACCAGAGCAGCGTGCACACCTGTCTGCTGGGGAGGTGGAGGAAGAAGCAGCTCGTCAGTGCTTGTCCTCTCGCACAATTCCACTGAACCCACTAGAGGGCAGGGGAGGACTGTGAAAGAGCAGAGTGGCCTCAAGCCTGCTGGAAAGAGCTCAGCTGTCCCTGGGGTGAGATCCTGCACCTGAGGAAGGGTCCTGCTCTTTGCTTCCTGAAGGGGTCCTGGGACAGGCTGAACTCGCTGCAGCCCGGCCTGGTGCAGGAGCAGTACCTTGTTCCCTCCTGCTCTGCTCTCTTGCCACCTCCCTGAATCTATATAGACCCTTCCTTCTCTGCTCCACCCTGCTTCATCCCTTGTTCTAGCTCTACCAGCCCACAGGCTGGAGCATCACCTTAGCCTGCCTGGGGTGCTCAACCCAGCTGTAGAGATTTGGGAGGCTACTCCAAGGGACAAGCAGTCTCCCTGCATGGTGCATCTGGTATCTTACGTCTCTGACACGTGGTGAATCAGAGGGCTCTGCGGCTGAGCCTGAGCTTAAGCCCCTGAACTGCAAAAATCCATGAGGATTGTGCAAGGCAGAAATTACCTTGGTGTGGTAATGGAGGAGTAGTACATCCCCCTAGTGCTGGCTGTGTGGAGAAGTTAGAGGAAGTGGCAACATGCAAACGGCCAGTGTCCCCTTACAACAGATCATGGGTTACTGGATACAAGGAGCAGCCGTGGCTGGAGGGGAGCTGGCTTGTGAACCACTCACAGCTGTGCCTCAGCCTGTATGACACTGGAGCTCTGGGAGCACAATGGGGCTAATGGGAAGGTGCAGCTATGGGCAAACAGCTACTGCATGTTGTGCTCCTTGTACTACGTCACACCAGACATGTACATGAAGCCCCCGAGTTGAAGGACTTTATCAAGATGTGGCTGGAGACACTCTCTGGCTGGGAGTGTGACCTCATCAGAGATGTAGGTGTTTCTGTAATTCCCAGGAGTGCAGATGCTGTCTCTGACGATGTGTATCAGCCCCACATTCTGCTCCTCGCTGCACCAGCCAGCAGAGCCCAGGGTAAAGCAGGCAGAAGCAGAGTGGGCTGCGGCCGGCTGAGGAGCTGGAGGAAGCTGGGGTACTGCACAGGGGCATTGGAGCCACAGCACGGGGTCTAAATGAGGAAAGGGGGGTGATGCGGCAAAGCTGTCTCTGTCTCCTGCACTTACCTTTAAGATAACATTTGTCTCGCTTTTCTTGAAGGAAAATTGGACTTTCTGGAAGATCCTGCCTACAGATTTCTTTGCCCAAATAGGGTATTGCTCAATGTTGTTTATTCCAGGACTTGTGTTTGTAAAGTATGGAGCAGACCACATGTCCCTTGGGATTCTCATTTTCTTTAATTCCAGTTAGCAAGGCAATCTACGGAAATAAGTTTGAACAGATAGTCTCTAAATTGATTGTTTAAATCATGGTATTGGACAGGATCTGATATACTCTTTGAGGAAATCCAAGAATTTACACTTCAGGAAAGATACCACTGCTTGCTTCTGCATGCTCTTCACTGTTGCACCTATTTTTGAATCTAGCAGACACATTTGCCAGCTTGAGTGGGGAATGGGAAGGGGACTCTATTTCTTTCCTAGGAAAGAAGATGTGAACACTTGCATTTCTGACACAGCTGGGAACAGAGCATGGAGCCTTGTGAAGACATGGTTCAGGTTCAGCTGGTCACCTTGCAGCTGGGCTTTGTCAGTCCAGGACTTCGTATGCTGTGGGGGCAGCACGGGCACACATACATGCCCTCTGGCAGCCTGGTCACAAAGTTGTGGTTTTGTTTTTTTTTTTGTTTTTTTTTTTTTTAATAACTTCAAGGCTCTATGTATCAATGTATTATATTTGGGGCTGAGTAGTAGTGAGTCAGGCTTTTAAATCTCTAAGCTCTGGGTTTATTCCCAAGCCAAACACATGTACTGTTATCACTGTTTGAGCTATCTGGAAGTGCAAGACCACCTTCTGAACCCAAAACTAAGAGCAAGAAAAATGGCACCTTATCCTACAGCCTCCTAAATGGCTAGAGGAAGGAACAGGTTGCAGCTGAAAGTATGTGAGCAGGGGACAGGAGAAGTTGCCTCTCAGAGGAGTGGAAACCTCCAGCTGGTACTTGATGCAGCCTTTAGAAAGGCATGAACTGAGGCTTGCTCAGCTCTGAATCTGTGCAGGACACTGCTGGCAGAACATCACAAAAGCAGTGAGAGTCTGCAATACAGCTGCCTTCTCTGGGAGCTCCCAGTCCGAGGCCTTCTCAGGGCAGCAGAGATAGAAACTGCTTCAGTTTTGTAGATGCTCCGGGGCAGGACGCTCTGAAGTTGCTGGGTGCCCCAGGAAGGCTGCCTGATGGGCAGGCTGGGATTTCTTGCTGAGCAGAATTGGTGTAATGCCAGAGAAGTTCAGAAGCATCAGACCCTCTTACCAAGTGCTCCCTGCTTTTTCAGATTTGCATCTGTCCTTCCTTTTGAGCTTTCTCCTTTGTAAACATGTCTCTGTCCAACACATTAGCCTCTGTTTTGTTTGCCGTGACTCAGCTGGATGTGCTTCCAGCTTGTGAAGGAGAGGAAGACAGAACATGGGGAGGAAATAGGGGCAGCTAAGAGCACAGCGAAGAGCCAAGCGGGGGGAAGTAAGTATGCAGTGCCCTGCCAGAGAATTATTTTCTTATTCCCAACTGAGGAGATATTTTCAGTAACTTCTGTATGAGCAAGCTGGTGCCATGGTAATCAGGCACACATTTGACAACAACAGTGTCTGCGGTTGCAATAATTGATTGGTGTTTGCAGTTACTGCTGACAGATGTGGCTTCTACTTTGTATCTTCATGACTCGTTTCCCGTCTTTGGATTGGGGGTCCCATCTCTACTTGCCCTGTTTTGTAACATTCTAATCTTTTGGCTGCTGGATCCATGGCAGAGTGTTGTGCAGCTGCCTCTGGCCTGTTTTTCCCCAACAAGCAAATTCTTGGCAGCGTGCATGTTGCAGTCAGGTGAGACACGTTGTTCCTATGGCCTGGCCGCATCCCTGCCACAGTGACAGGCTTGTTGGAGATGTCAGGAGAGAACTTGAGGAAATCACCCAATGACTTGCCGTAAGCCCAGTCTTGTTCTGCCAGATGTGAGGTGACCTCCATTTTGAGAAGATAAGGGAAAGTACTTCTTGGAGAGTTAAGGTGAGATCAAGAGCTGGAGGTGGGAGAATTTGCACCCACCAGCTGACCTTGTGAGGCCTTTCCAACGATGTGAACCCAAGTTGTATGACTTACCCTTAAACTTGGGGTAACACCCAGAAGTGACAAGACTTGTTTCACACCACTGTGAAATTATGGGGTCAGAACCAGCCATGGATGTGAAACTTTAACACCAGTAAGATGAGTCAAAACCTCCAACACCCAGTGTCCTGCACTGAGGCTCTGACATTTCTGAAACATGATGCTGAGCAAGTCTAGATGTGTTCCTATCTGAAGGCAGCGGCTTATTTGGCTGACAGCTTTCTATTGACCACCTTGGAAAGTTATTTTTCATCCCATGAAATTCTTGCTATAAGGGAAAACAAGCTGAAATTCCGCATGAGCCTAACATTGTAGGCTTTTCATTGCCAGTCTGATGGATTCAGTCTTTTTCTGTTCAGACAGTCCTTTCAGTGCCTAAAAATGCTTTAATTCCTATAAGTATCTTTTTTTTCAAGCAAGCTCAGAGCTGTAGCTTCTCCTACCATATGAGCTGGTTGACTGGCTCTGATGTGGTTTGTGGTTACATGTAACATTGCTCATGTGGCCCTCCCGTGCTTTTGATTTTCTGAATCACCAGTGAGTGTACTTTCACAAGCAAGTGTGAGTCTTGCTCAGGAGGTGTGTGTAAATACCATGGAGAGGCACCAAGAGGCTTAGGTTCTTCCACCATGACCTGTGGGCTCCTGTGCCTGTTGCAGGTGGGGGTGTGTGGTTTCCAGGTGCTGCTGCAGCAGGCAGGTGGACACCCCACCAAGCAGTCCTTGCACTGAGCTACTGTGGACTCCAACCACCCACCAGTATGGGATGAAGCTCCCCAGGGCTAGATGGTATCCACTGGGTAGTGAGAAGTTATCAAGGGGCTCCAGTCTCCTTCCTCATTTGCCAAATTATCACCTCTCCATTGTCAATTTACTATGCTTGAATCCCAAAAGATTCAAAAAGTCCTGGTGTTGACCTGCCACAGTATGGGGGCTTTGAAGATGTTAGCTTTACTGGTGCCCATGCTGCATGTCTTGAATAAAGAGTAGATGATGGTGTCCCAAGCTGCCAAACTGGCCACAACATGTCGATGGCAGAGAGGCCAGGCATGATGATGCCATTGGAACATGATGTTGAGTTGGTGCATTTTCTTCTAAAAGATGGCAAAGCAAATAACAGAAAGTAAAGTTTGCAGGGGCAGTGGTTTCTTTAAGTTCCAAGTCAGGCACAGACCTGTGTCAGAGCCTGGGTCCAGTGGGTGCTGCTGTAGTTTGGAGCTACCACACTGTTGCTGATCCGAACCCTGTGGTATCTCACACAGGCACAGGATGTCCCATTATATTGGGCTGTACTAGCACCAGATACCACAAGGAGCTGAGTTCGGTGCATCTGCGGAGAAGTACCATGAATCACACAGGCCCAGGAGTTATGTCTTTCTTAACTTAGCAGGGTGATAATGAAAGATGTGGCACAGCTGATAAACCAAGATGCTATTTAGAGAAGATACCCAAGAACAGGAACTGTTGCACAATGGGGTCCTCTCAGTACACTTACAGTAATTTGCAGATTGTCTGTATCTCCATGGTGTATGTGTGCTGCCCTAACTGCATCTTCACCTCTCTGTTTGAATGCTGCTGAGCTTATGGCAGTAAGTTAGCAAGCCAGCTAAACCACAAAGAAGAGTCTTCACCAAGGCCTGACCCCATTAATCAGCAAAGCAAAGTTCCCCCCTCCTCTGCTGAACCATTTCATAGCCAGAGATACAGCACCTTGTGTTGGTAATGGCCGTAGATGTGCAGGATGTCTGAGTGATGGTGGGAGTGTGATAGGAAAGAAGCTGCCCTAGATGAGAAGATGACTATGGCTCTGCTCAAAAATGGCACCCAAGGAAACAAAAACTGCCTGGTGAGAGGCACAAACAAAGGAATTGTGCAGCTGGAGGTGAGAAACAGAAACTGGTGGTTGAAGACACCCAGAATTGAGACTCGATCTGAGAAGTACTATCTTATGAAAACAGGAATGCAATTAAAGCTATAGTTAGGAATGTGAATGTTTTACTGCGTAAAGATCCTGAGGGATTTCCCATAAAACCTCTTGCCTGGGGGCTTTGTCTCTTTTAATGCCTTGGTGCTATTTCTGTCCCAAATGGTGAGACAGTCCCCTTGGAGAGAAGGTAATGCTAGCAATAAAACCTGCTTTCTGATCCTACCCTGACAGATGCAAAATAAACCAGAGGATATACTGCCAGCATCATTACAGGAGTCTCTTTAGTTCAACAGCTCTTCTGCAAAGGAAGTGACATTTTCCTATGGTGTTTTCCTCCAGTCATTGAGTTCATCATCCTTTGCTGTCTCCTTTAAAGATCAAATAAACAAAACAACAAACCAAGACAAACAACCCCCAATCCTACTATGAAAAAAGCCAAATCTTTGTAGCATATCCAGGATGGACTCCAGACAGGTGCTACTCAGCTTGCTGAGGTTTTTTGCAGTGTTTTCTTATGTCACTCATTTTGGGTAAGTCAAGCATATATGAGGCCTTTACAAATAAAAATTTCAAGATTGTGTTTATGTTCTTGTCGTGTAGATAGGTACCCTAGCATCCTACTGGCAGATTTGATTTGGAAGTGCAGAGACTTCCCATGCCTGTAGATGACATTTTGGGTCTGAGTCTTTTGGGACGCAGGTCTGAACAATGTTCAGATCAGCCTCTCAGACAGGTCCTGGCTTGTTTCCTTTCATTGTATTGTACAATGATGCATTTAACTTCCAATATCAAAGACTGGTGGTGCTGTGCAGCTGTCTGAGAAAGGTCACCGAAAGCCAGAGGAGTTTCACAAAAAACATAGATGAATAGTTGACTCAGATTCACTGAAACGAGCAAACCTCTTCTCTTTTTCTTTCAGCATTATCTGTTTTTTGTGAAACTTGCTGGTTTTGCTGTGATCTTTATCTGTTACTCGTTTGCAAGAAACTTTGTTTTTTCATGCACATTAGGAAGGACTTTAATACAGACAGCGTTCACATCCTGTGCTCGATGCTGCAGGATGGATTGAGATTTCCTGTGTCAATCCTGTCACCAGTGGCTCCCATTGCCAGCCTCTGCTGTTGTTGGTGACACTGAATGGGACATTTACAGCTGTAAATGATGGGTGATGCTTCAATCTAGGATCTGACTCCAGCAGCCCGGCAATATTCCTGGCTGACTGAGTTGCCCTGGGCTGTGCTAAGCCATGTGTATGCTCTGGGGGTAGTATCCAGAATCCTTCCCTTCATCCATGCAGAGTGGTGGGGAGATACCTCTTCTGTGATTCGATGCCATCATGTTAAAGATCTTGTTGCCCATCATTGACCAGTAAAGATCCTAGAAAATAAAAAGAGCTGTGGCCTTTCTGTGAGTGGCAGTGTCTGAGGCTGTTCATCAGCCTGGTCTGAATTTAGAGGATTTTGCTGGTATCCAGCTACAGTGCCAGGCATACATGCTTTTAGTGTGGCTCCTGAATCCTTTTCTGTGTGTAACCACCTAGGCAAAATAAATGTTTGCTACCTGATGAGGTGTCAAGAAGGTGCTGGTGTAGAACAGAGAGCGATATGTGGTTGAGATGCCCTAGATATTTCCGGGGAGGGGTGATATTTGAGGTAACATATCACAGTCTCAGGTGATTTCAGGATACTATTAATAGCCTGTCAAGCATAACACCTTGCTTTGAAACCAGCAGCTATTGGCTGTGGCAGCTGATGGCCTCTATGTGGGCTGGCAGTTCCCACAGACGCCACTGAAAACGGTGCTCTTGTCTTGCCGCTGCCATCTCAAGAGGGAGCTTGGGGAGCAGGATGGAGCCCCAGTGACACCGTGCTGCAGAGAGGAGGGAACGATCGCTTTAGCTGGATTGTTATCTTAACACATCTGTTTTCCCTTTGAGAAATCCCATGTATACGCGCGTCATACACAACTAAGTTTGCAACAAATAAAGAAGCTTTCTCAGGGTGGAGTGCCATGGCTATTAGTGGAAAGATGTCTCACTGCTGCAGGGTGGGCAATGGAAGGGGTCTTGGTTCTACCCAGGCAGTGTGATTTTTAAAGAAAAGTGAATTTAAGTGCTGGTTGCAGAGTCCATGGTCTTATTTCTTACTGCAAAGTGAGGGCCTCTTATTTTAGTATTTTCAGGGCTGGTGGTGACTGAAGCAGAGAGAGTTTCTCAGCTGCGCCTATCCCAGGCTAGGAGGCTTGTGCCTGCAGGGCTTGCTTGCTTGTTGACTGCATTGGGAGCCCAGAGCTCTGAAAAACTATTACAGCTCCAAGCCCAAGTAGCCTTAGTGTGCTATAACCATTCCCATCTCTCTGGGTAGATCCTGCCTTTGATCCCTCCAATGAGAAGTGGGTGGGAATCACCATGCCTCACCATAGTCATGTGAAAGGAAGGGAGCTTGTCTAACGTATGTGGGTTGCTTCATGGTCAACAGAGATGCAAAATCTCTCAGGGATGATCCTGGCATCACCAGCTTGAGCATAGCCTGATCAGTCGTCATGGTGTAGTTGGGTGGATCAAGTCTAAATGTGTGTGAATATCCATTTTTTTTCTGTAGTTTAGAAACTAGTCAAGAAGCTGGGAGGAGAAGGTTCATCTTGATGGAAGTGTAAGTGTGTGAGCCTCTGGTGATATTTTCAGAAGCCTGTAAAGGAAGTATAGCTTAAATTCCCAAATAAATCCAAAGTAGTGTGTTCAAACATACACCTTTTGTCTCATTTGCAGTTACAGGAACATCAGCTGGGCTCCTGCATAATTTCAAATGTCAATGGGGCCTGAGTCCTGAGTATCTGGAATGCTTATTCAGAGGTCTTCCCAGCTCTGTATTGTCTATATCATGTCTTTTCCATCTGTCAAGTCAGAGAAGTCTTTCTCAGGGCATGTTCTTATTGGAAGAATAGAACACCAGCCCTTTCAGTCAATTGCCTAGATGATCAGATAAGGTGGTGCAATTTCTTGAAAAAGGGACCGTGTGTATGTAAACAAACAAGAAAGTTGCCTGGATTTAATTAAAGCTGTAATTAAAAGCTTTGTCCATCAAACAGGGGTAGAGCCTGCGGAGGAACCCTCAGGACTTGGGTGTGCAGTCGGTTTAAGGTGCCTTTGGGTGAAGTAGCTGCATTTGCTGAGCAACAGGAAATGTATGTGTGTCTGTTACCCCTCCTTGATCATGAATGAAGTGCATCTGATTGCAGGCCGGCCATGCACTCTCCCTGCTGATGCATAAACATGCTCATGCCTCTGATGAGTCACAAATACTTAAAGAGGCTTGGGTGTCAGCCAGTAACTCTTGAAGTGTGCTATGAGTTGATTTCAGCCCATTAGGAGTCAGAGCTGACTGGAAAAAGGCAATTCCTTAAATGAGAACAAGCATCTTGAGCATTTGCACCTATCCAGTTCAAGCACAACTTAAATCTCACTGGCATAATTTGCTCTGCCTCTTCAGTCAGCTGGATGTCATTCAATACGTAAGTCCACAGGAAATGACTCCTCCTTAGAAAAGATGGTAGTTGCTAGAAGTTAGGAGTTGCTCTACTGAGAGACAACCAGAGCAGTACCAAAATCAGAGATACTGAGATGGCTGAAGGTGAGGAATACTCATCTACTATTTTCATTAATTCCTCTAGATCAAAAACCTAGTGCTGGTTAACAAAATATTATTTGGATATTTGAACTTCAGCATGGGGAGGGGCCAGAATATTATACCAGGAATGCTGAGACCAGAGCACTAGAAATGGGCTCAAACTCAGCAGTACAGTGTGCAAGGGCGCTCAGTGACTAAGAACAAAAACCTATTATTAAGCAGGGGCCTCATCAGTTAGAAAATACTGAGAAGAAGAAAGATGTCTGTGAATTGGCTGATCACAGGATGACTGTGAACCATCAATATGATGTTCTTGTGAAAAAGGCAAATTTAGTGTGAGGATCCACCAGGTGAGTTGTGATGGGCCCTGGTCCACTGTGTGGTGCACTTGTGAAGAATGACAATGTAGATGCTGAGTGTTTATTACACAAGATCATGTTGAAAGGAAGCCTACTAGAAGGCTGAACAAATGGAAGGATTGAATATTTGGAAGGGACAGGAACCTAAACTGAAGGATAGTGCTGTCAGAAGAAGAAAACCACGAGAAATGGTGATGAACATATCTCAGCTGCAAATTAGGAGTTTTTCTAACCGTCAAGGTCTAGAATATCCTCCTCCTAGAAACAGAAGTGTCAAGAAATCTAGTCTTTCCCTAAAATGACATGCTACAGGGGACTAAATGACAGGCTCATAATAGCACAGGATTGGCTTTGATGGCCTATAAGCCTTCATCCAATTCAGTGCTCCCAGACAAGCTGTTGGCAAAACAGCTATGAATTTTGTAGTTTGTAAGCACAAAGTTAATCAGTGGAAGCCGGGTTGCTAAAATGTATGGAGGCAGGCATTTGTAACAGATGTAACTTCATAATTTTGCAGAGGTTTAAACCAAGCTTTTCCTAGCTGTGTGGTCACAAACCCCATGTTTGCTTAGGCAAGGTACACCAAGATAGATCAAGGTAACACTGATGTCAGGAAAGTGGCCCTGCACACATTCACCCTGATTTAAGTACGCCATTTGAAAGCTTTTTGCTAGATGACAGAGCTGTGAATTCCCTGTGT
Source organism: Streptopelia decaocto (assembly GCF_964273445.1). Classification (NCBI taxonomy): domain Eukaryota; kingdom Metazoa; phylum Chordata; class Aves; order Columbiformes; family Columbidae; genus Streptopelia; species Streptopelia decaocto. The sequence goes on from NC_138659.1 coordinate 16,100,645, forward strand.
TGGTAACGGCTATGAAGAAGGAAGTGAGGGATGCTCAAAGAATTCGTGCCCAAGTGAGCTAGTTAAAAACTAGAGAGAGATTTGGAAAGCAAAGGTGGTGCTTGATCATCCGTGTATGCTTGGAGTGGTGTGTAGCTGCTGTGACCTTTCTCTGAACTGATGTACCTGCAACCATGCTCCAAAAGAAAGCCTGTGTCCTTGTCATCATAACTGCCCTTAGGCAAAGTAGACATCTGCTGATTCGTCAATGCTTGAATTTCCTTTTGCTTGTATTGCTAACTCCCATTCAACAGTTGTTTCACCTCTGTGCTTTAACAGTGATGCAATTTAAATAGGAAGTATCATATCTGCTGGAGTAAAAAAAAAAAACAAAAAAACAAAAAAACAAACAAACAAAAACCAAACTGTTTTCCTTAGAGTCAAAAGGGGCTCAGGTGGTTTTGTTTGGGTCAGCTTGGTGAGATCAAAAAGTCAGCAGGCAGCCCTAGAAAAATTAAATTTAACAGCACTGCTGTGTGATGCATATTCTGCTGTGGTACCACGAAGGGCCTGGGGATGTCACTTCCTCCAGCTGCTGTGCTCCTCCAGGCTGAGAAGCTCCCTCTTTGATCCACTTCCTATACCACTTCATTGTTTCTTTACCTTAGATTTTGAACCTTTGTTATGTTACACGTTGACCCAGACTCAACTAAGCTAAGCATGTTCCTATTAAGGGAGCGTCTCTTCTTACCAGTTCAGTAACTGATATAGTACTGATCTGAGGGTTCTATAGTTAATGTTTATTTAGAGCTCAGGTGATGGTCCAGGAGTTTGCTCTGTTTGTGCAGCACCTGAAACTTCTGCTGATGGTTGGGGTGGTTCAGAAAACCAAGTACAAATAGTGCAGTGCCAGATCACTGCTGCTTCCTGCAGCAACATTGGGAGCCCTCATGGAGGGCAGCATCTGGTTCCCATCAGCCGTGTCTCCTAACTTCTGCTGGAGCCCACCTACTGCACCTCCTCCCACAAATGGATACCAAAGGCTTAAAGTCATCCTCCACTAAAGCTCCTGACGTTGCTGGACCTGTTGCAGCTCAGATTGAATTAGAAATGGTGGGAATTTTATATTATTTTTCTGTTACATCTTGGTAACTTGGAGTTAGAGAGAGGCACTCTTCACTCCTGCTTGTAGATAATTAAGATTGCGAGCCAAAGTATTTGTTTCAACATATTAACTGATGTCTATCAGGCTGTCCCTTGGCAAATCCAGCATTTGTTTTGATCGTCAGCTTTCCCTGTATTTCCAGCTTGTTCTGAGAATTGCTCTGACTCCCTGGTAGCAGCTCATTCTCATTCCTGCTGAATTTCTTTTCTATGGATGTCTTTTCCAGCCCCATGTGGTTCCACTGTGGTCACTCTCTAGAAACAGTGCAGAGCTCAGATCAGAGTGCCAGAGGGGCCTGGTGAAGCAGGACTGATGTCTACACCTTTCTGTTTGCTGGAAGTGGTTTGGGCAGCAAAAGGCAGCTGGAGAAGCTGGAAGCTCCTGGCAGCTGCCCAGAGCTGATTTCCTTGGTTTGGTTCATCCTGCACTCATGGACCATGAGGCAAAATAAGTGGGAAGCTACTGGAAGTAGGCTGGGAGCAGTTTATCTGTGTCCTTGCTTTTAATTGAAGTGCAAGGCAGTGGGTATCTAGACCTGGCTTCTCTTTGTGTTGAAGTGGTACTGTTGTTTGAAGAGGCTGGAAACTGCTGTTCTGAATGTTGCTGGGTGGAAATGAGCTGGTCTTGTGTTTTAGCAATGGGATGTTTCTTGCCTGGAGCCATACAGGCATGTGTCAGGGGTTCAGTGGTGGACAGGTCACACCAAAATGTCTCTTAAACAGAAATCCCCATTTGGAGAAGTTAAACTTTGTTGGCTTTATTATTTTCCCACTTGCATCCTCCTTTCTAAGATACAACTTCGCATAGTTCATTGGAGTTATCTAACCCACCTCAATGTGACTAAAATCAGGAGGAGCTCTTGTATTGTTAAATGCAACTCTGCACATGTAGCAACTGTCAAATATCAAGCTTACTCCTAAAACTAGGGGTTTTAACAGAACCACTGGAAAGTTTAGGATTTCACTTTGACTCACACTACTTTTCTTTTTATGGGAACATCACTAAGACTCTCCTTTCTTGATACAGTTTTGAGCCGATAGGTGCTGGGATAGCCCCTTTGATGGAGCAGTGTGTTTGAATTTCATAGGAACTTTGAATAAACTCCAAGGTAGATAGTTAGCTAACTCAAGAATGTGTATGTTTTTGTCTCAGTAGTTTATAAGCCAAAGTAAACATTAGGCCTTCTGTTTTCCCCATCCAGATACTGAAATAGTCCAGACATGTGACTTATAATATAAAGACTGACTTTCCAGTAAGAATTCATATGTCGTTAAAGTTTGTCTGAAAATTGAGCACAGGAAGGACTTTTGGTCAGAAAACAGGTCAGACTTCCTTTAGTAAAAGAGTATGCATTGTTTGGGGTTTCACTTATTTAGTAAAGCAGAGGATATTTTTCTCACTGCTAGTCAAACAGCAACGAATTACAGATAAATTGGCAGTGCAATATGGTAAACTCATCATGGTATGAAACCACGGCTCTTCTCAAACAGCACCGTTAACAAATTCCTTGTGACCTGATATTAATGACGTGGTCTACCTTGTTAGAGATAAAGAAATTGAAGTGTATACGGTTTTAATATTAAACCAAGAAACATACCGAAACTTGGACTTTATCAGAAGATAATTAATAGTAATCTTTATTTACTGTAAGCCTTCTCTGTTTTCTCTTCTGCCAAAGAGAAAGACTACTTGGACCTACCAGCAGTTGCTTATGTAACTGGAAGGTAGATGGGTATCTTTTCTGGAAATGATAACTGCCAGCTTCAGCTGGGTAATTCTGATTAAGGAGGTAGTTTGGGCCAGCGATACTGAGGGTTTTGACAGATGAGCCTGTGATTAACTGCAGTACTTTCTGGAGTTGCCACTATACAACCTCTCACAGCTCTCTTAGCTTGAGCTGGTACTGGAAGTCATTTTAACTTCTGTCCTCTGCTGAGAAGTGTAGCCCTGAGCTCAGGTGCATCTTTTTGTCTGCTCCTGGTGGAAGAGCAGCTCTTTCAGCTGCCCATTCATCTCCCTCTGTGTGTGAAAGCTGGCCCTTGCTACCAGTGCTCACGTGAACTCTTCAGGGCTGCTCATCTTCAGGATCGTACAAAGAGGCTGCAATGCTCGTGGGAGAGAAAGCTGGCTTGGGAGCTCAGCAAATCCAGTACAAATCTAATTCACTCTCCGTGCCTCAGTTTCCCAAGAGACAGCAAAGCTTACCTTCCTATTAACAGTTACATGAGGGTGAATTTGAAGAAAAAATAATGAATGAGAAATGTCTGTAGGTTCTACATGTCACACTTGAGGCAAATCAAGGCACTGCTGCTTTGCAGTGGGTTTTGTGTCAACCCCTGCTTGGAAACTTTTTCCTGAATTGATAGCCCTTGTAGATAGAGCTGTCTCTCTCTGCTTAAGGACACTACAGGATGGGTTTCCATCAGCCCCTTCCTTGCCAGCATGTGAGCACAACTGAGGAGGGCTGTGCAACGGCATTTAGCAAGGCTGGCAGTTAGCACAGACTAAGGACGGACGTACTTGGGTAACAGACCAGTGTGGTAGAAGAGTTTTTCTCTCAAACAGCACTGTTCCCAGGGATTTGGTGTGAGGACCCCAGGGTCATGGCTGTGCAAGAAGAGCAGGAAAGGTAGGAGAGTCCTGTTTGTCATGTTCCCTGCTGCCTCCCCTACAGCAGCCCAAGGCTGGCTGTGCTGGCAGCTGGTGCTTGGATGTTACAGGGTAGGGTGACACAGACAGAGAGTCTGTGACCATTCCTGGGCAAAGCCAGCTTTCTCTGCACTCACCAGTCTGGCAGTTAAGATGCCTCTGTCCTTAGAGGGAAGCTCCCACTAGACCAAAAACTACATTTAGGAAATCCAAACCCAATGGTGAGCACACAGCCTGGACTTGCATCCAACCCACATGTGGAGATTGCATATGCTTATTTTGAATTAGTCATTCCAGAGTGTGCGCTGGTATTTGTTTTCCTCCCACAAGAACCAGGGGTGGTTCTAATGGATTTAATCTGTCTCTTGGGCTTTGGCTGCAGGAATAACTGCTGACAGCCAGCTTGCCCAGCTCCTGTGGTCCCACTCATAGCGTTGCTGGCACCTCTTTTCCAGTGTGGTTCAAAGCTCCTGGAGTCGTGATACTGGAGCACTGACAATGGGATCTAGTGCTCTGCTTATGGCACTGAGAATAGAACACTGGAAGAAGGTGTCTGCTGGTGCCAGGAAGGACGGACCTTGGAGATGTGCTTGGGCTGCAGTCAGCCTGAGCTTGCAGTGGGTAAGATAGGCAGACTGACATTCAAGCTGCTGGTGGCAAAGCAATAAACAGAAAATAGCCTCTGGCAGCTGTACAACGGAAAGAGGATCTATGCCCAAGGAGTGCATGATTTTTAATCCCTGCAAATTATCAGTTATTGGTTAGCAAGGCCATGAAGCGCATGTAACATGGTTGGGATTGCTCCACTCTGGTTTCCCTGGCTGTGGGATATTTCATGGGGAAGACTTGCTTTCTGAAAGTTACTTCTGGCAGATGCCCTACCTGCCTATGCACCCTCTGAGGCATGTGAGACCCAGAAGCTCTGCCTCCAGCTGGGCAGTGAGTCCAGCTACTATTTCAATTTATCTCTATTTTAAACTATTTTTTGTCATTTAAATGTACCTGCTATCTACACAGATAAATCTTCAACTATATGTATTAACTGAGCAGCTTTTTGACATTTACATATAATGTCCTTTGTAGACACAGGCCCATGGCTCCCTCAGTGCCCCTGCTACAAGGGCAGGCTGGTGCTTGTGGAGCTCCAGTGAGAGCTGAGGCTCTGGGCCATCCCTCCTCATCTCCTCAAGCCTGGGCACATCCCAGCCACCTGCTGGGGAGCTCCGGGCCACATCTTATACCCCATCCAGCAGAGCTGCCTCGCACCGCTGCCCTGCTTCTGGCTCCTCCTGCAAACACCAACCAGTACACAAGTCACTTTTAAACCAAAATCAGCTGCTGATTTAGATCTGTGGCAAGATAAGCCACATAACTTTCAAAGTGGACAGTTCCCTTCTGGTTATTGCCTCTGTTAAAATATTATTTATGACTGGGCATCCTTCTACAACACATCCAGTTTCCCCTTGATTTCATGTTGATACTAAAAATTACTGTGATAATTACACTGTTGTTCCACTAGGATTTCTTAACTAATTCCTGAAACAATACTGATTGGAATGTAATATAATCTTGGACTGTGTATGTGGAAAACATGAATGAAATCTAAAGCATTTCCTCCAGCTTCTCTCTATAGCATCAGGAAAAAGAATGCTTCTTTTTTTAACAACTCACATATTGCATTCATTTCCAATATGCAATTCCCTAGGCCAGTCTGGTTGTTTTGGTTTTTTTTGTGTTTTTGGTTTGTTTTTTTTTTAGATTCGCCAGAATCCTTCATATATGTTTTAGTACAACAGTGCTGTGCTGCTTATTAGGGCTCTGGATTTGCTCTCTGTTCTTCGGCCTAAACACACATGAACTCTGCTACTTGTCAGACTTGCTACGCTGTGTTGTGCATGCTGGTTATGTGGAAATGTATGTCCAGACTCTGGCATATTGCGGGGAGCTCTACACCTTGCTGGTTTTATCTCCTGGGTTTTCTTTCTCGTGCCTCATAAGAGAACTAATTTTCCTCTCTGCGCAGAAATCTTTTTCATCTGCTATCCTATGTGGGTGAGAAAAGCAGAGTCTGGGTGTCTGCTTGCCACTTCTCATTTGTAGCCCAAGCAATGCAGAGACCTTGGGAAGATGAGCAGCAGGTCTAGAATTTCCATGCGAAGAGGCAAACTACAACAGGTTATGAGCTTTGTCTGATTCCCTAGCTACTAGCACGTGTAATGAAGGATGCATGCTGCTGGTGGTATTTCCCACCCCACACCACCAAGCTGGCAGTCTTTGACCACTACAAGTCACCTGCAGATTTGCTTGGAGCACACAAGGGAGCCCGTCAGTCTTGTGATGATGGCTGTGGTCAGTACTTAATAGTGTGATTTAGCTGTGAGCAGGAAGCATCACAAGTGAGCCAGGCATAATAGCTGGTTTTCCAGAAACGGGGATCCCCAGCTGCACAGGAGCTTGTAGTGGATGCTCACAGTTGGCATCACAGTACAAGCAGGAGGATGTACTCACGGCCCAGCATGTGGCTCCCTGTCTTCTTTGAGAGCAGAGGTTCACAAACACCAACAGGGAAGTGACTGGGAAAGTGCAGGATGTTGGAGTGCTAAGAGGATCTAACTGGGACAAGGTTAAATCTTGTTTCTCCTAGAGCCGTTGCGATGTGTAGAGTATCTATACTATTTCCATTCTTGGGGATGGGAATCTTTCCTCCCAGATATAGCTCAAGAAGCTCTGCACCTGCTGTCAGACCACTGGCAATGGAAGACTGAATTGTGTAATTAGGAATAGTTGGAAAATAGTGGCATGTATTTTGGGCCAGATGTTTCCCGTCATGGTGTTTGGATGCTAGTGAGGACCTCTGATTCCTGAACCTGGTTATTAAACTTTGCGATGTTCATATGACTAATCTTTTCAGGTGGAGTAACCTCCAGAGGGTGGTACTAAAAATCCTGGGAATCTGGCTAGAAGGAGCACAGGTACCATGCTCCAGTGAGCAAAGGAGAGCATTTCCCAAACACATCTTGCAGTTCAGGGAAAGGTGGAAATATTTTTCAGTTAGCTCTGCGCTGTGGTTAGGATTGTAAATAAATGTGTGTGTTCATTAGCTGTTGATGTTAATTCTCTTCAGGCTTTCTGAAAGTATGAATGAAAAGAAAGTTGGTAATAGGGCAATTATGAAATAATTTAAGCAAGATTTTGACTATTTAACGTTCTACGTTATCTGTTAGCATATATGTGGGAATTTTTCCTAGCAAATCACTTCCCTTAGAAATGAGTAACAAAAATCCCCAAATATTTGCAAAGCAAAGGCAGCTGCATCAGCCTGCCCATTATCAGACAGGGTGCCAGAGGATCTCACGAGTCTGTATGACTGGATGAGAATTTGGCAAATGAAAGCTAATAGCTTTTGCTTCTCTGGAAGGCTATTGGAATCACTGTAGATGCCTGGCTGAGAACTTCACCCCAGCTCTTAGTGGGAGTAGAAAAGGCAAACAGAGTTCAGAGCAAAGTGGAACAGAAATCCATATTGCACCCACATCTGCAATGCTGGTGGCAATTCTATCCAGTTTACCTGAGAAACTTTACAGTTGAGCTATAGAAAACAAAGAGAGGGTGACGAGCTTTCATATGCAAGGTGACTATGCAAAGCTTTTTTGTTTAGAAAGAGGCAATTGTGAGGAGACCTACTGAAGATTGGTGCATGTATCAACAGAGAAGTGAAATACGTTTCACTCATGCTTGCTTGTAGTACAAGTGGGGGGGCATACGATGAAATTGCTCAGCAGCAGGTAAGCTAAAGGAAGTAATGTTTTCACAACACAGAGTCCAAGTTCAGTGAATTACTACGGGATATTTTGGAGGCCTGGAATATACCTGGTCATAGGGGTTAGATGTGTTTATTGAAAGTTAGGTTCATGACTGACTGTTAAAGACCTCAGCTCAGGAAGGCAGCCAGTTTTCTTTGCTGGGAGGTGTAAAGCGGGGTCCCATGCTATGCAGACACCTTTTTATATTCTTCCTGAAGAATCCACTTTTTACCCCTATCAGAAAGAGGATATCGGGCTAGGTAGAATAGCTGTCCTAGATGAAGAACACTGTGAGAGTGTTTATGTAAAAATTGAGAACACTGTGTTTGACAGTGACATTGTGTGGACAGCTTTAAAGGGAAGTTTTGGTTTCTTGGGAGAAGATGTTTGACCACCATGTACTGCTACCTCCTTTCCTCTGCAAGTTCTTTGTATTGTAACCTGGGAACTAGCGAAGGTTACAGAAGCTTCCCCTATAAAGATGATGAAAGATCAAGACAACAGTCTTGCACATGCATTAACAGGATGAGGCCTCCCGAGAAAAAGAGGCGGCCTCCCAACCCACTTGCTATTCTACTTCATGGCATCAAGCATGGAGCATGAGACCCAGAAACGGATGATCTCAGAGGAGAGTAGCTGAGTAGAGCTGAGTACTTGTGCAGAATAAACTACAAGACCTTTTTTAGCAGCTGCTGCCTCTTAGTAGGAATTACCTACTAATCAGTCTGCAACTTTTTTAATGTCTCAGATTTTGCAGAGATTTCTCTCTGAGAGGATCCATTGTAATGCTTAGTGTTTTCTGTTCTTCGTCTTCATGCTTGGATTTCACAGAGTGTGTGTGGGCAGAATGAGAGGAGGAGGAAGGAAGGAAAAGGAAGCCTCACAAAGTTTTTGTGGTTTTACCCACAAGAGAAAACAGATTCCCCTTTTTGCATGCTGTCCTCCTCTCTCTGGGATAAGAGCTAGTCTTCTCAGGAAGAGAAAGTGGGTATTCCCTGGTCCTGTGAGCTTTCCCCTCAAGCCTGTGCTGTAAATTTGCATCTGCTTTTGAAAGGTAGGGTTAGTGTGCTGTTAACTTTTCATCTATTTATGGCTTATGGACAGTGTGGGCTTGTGTCAGGTTCCTAAGAAAGAGCTGAAGATCTGTCAGGAATGTGTGATTAAACTGGGGATTTCATTGCTTCAGTATGTTGTAGAGCATTAATACATTAAGAAATGAATTTGACACATGGGGGTTGGGAGGTTCTTAACCAAATGAATCCTGCTGTAACTTCCTGTTAGGAAAACCATGAACAATGGTTTGCTACTTGAGCTCAGAAGATGTGCAGAAGGATGACTTACACGTGTATCCTAATCCTGATACTCCTTCTAAAGCACTTGGTGCTACCTACTGCTAGAGGCAGACTTCTCAACCACCCTTTACTCTCTGAACTTGGGCAGCCATTCTTATGCACCATATATGTACAGTGGTCAACAGTGTATAGCTGTTCACCAATATGCTTTATCTCCCCTTTCTACTAGGAGACTGTCATGCAGAAAGATGAGTGCTCTACCTAGGATGATGGTCAAGACAACAGTGTAGGTCATCACTACAGTAAAGCAAGAGTGCAGGGAGAGGCACAGCTGCCATTCCCAGCTGTGGTTTTGTGTGCCAAGGCGGTGTGCTTCCCTAAGTCCTGCACTTCAAATCAGTGCATTTGATGCTTGACTCCACTGCTGTGTTTGAAGGCAGCTCAAAGTGGACTCCTGTCACTTGGGCTACTCAGACTGAAGCAAAAGCGGGATGCTGGCGTGTTCTGCCAGTCATGCATAAATTTACAGAGTCTACGGTTCTCACAGAGCTGGATGGAGCAGAACAGGGAGTCAAGGAAGCTACATATGAGATGGAAAGTTACATGCCAAACTGAAGTCTCTAAATTACAAGGACTAGAAAGTACTGTTGTGAAAGAAAGCTGTTTAGATTTTAGGCAAAGCATCAGTGTTTGCTACCTCCAAAGTGGGTGGAGGGTGGTGTGTAGTGTTGTATGCTCTCTAGAACACCATATAGCTTTGCTGGTAGAGGATCTATACACATCTTCTAGATGTGTATAAGAGCTTTGAATGTGGCTGATGATGTGGTTTGCATATATCTACTTGTTGCCATACAAATAATTTTTGCAGTGATATTAAAGAGTGCAGGATCAGGTCATGACTTGTTCATCTTGCCTGTCTTTTGAAATCAGCTATCTGACATGTTTCTGTCCTTTCCAGTTTTCTCAAACATTGTGATTGCACAGGATATTTGCATTTGCAATATGAAACACAAAGTAGGCTTCTATTTTAACATCGTTGCCCTTCATTTTGCTGCCTAGAATTTCCACCTAACTAAGTATGACTGTAGTTGTCAAGTTACAAGTTAAAAAAAATGTGACAATAAAGTTGCTTTCAAAGTACATTGAACTGTGCTGATTCACCCTATAGAGAATCTGACCTTTTATTAGTGGGTTTCTGATGACTTGACCCTGTACTTGAGCGTTAGTCTGTTCCCACCCTTGCAATGTAGAAAATATCTGTCTCAGATTCTTCTGTGATGACTTCTGCTTCCCACTCCCACTGTAGAAATGCTACCTTATTAAGCTTGTAGGGGTGAATTAAGGAATCAAGAGCTGGGAAACCTTTGTTCTGTCCACCACTGAACTAAAGGACTTGGGTTACACCACTTAGCTACATCTTTCTGAGAGCATCACATTTGTTCATTTCATGTGTACATGAGTGCTTATTTATGCGAGCTGGATACTGCCACCAGCTCAGCTTTTTCTGTGATCAGTGACTGTCTTTTGGCATTCCTCTCACATACAAGCAGATCATTTTTTGTGCAATGATCTAATGACTGGAGTGTCCCTCATCCTGCTTCTACCCTAGCATCAAACTGCAAAGTTTGGCTTTAGAAAAATAAGAGCATTATCACTCCTTTCTTCCAACCATTGTGTAAATTCCTTCAAAATGTCTTTTAGAAGTGAACATCTCTAGTCTAAAGCAGAAAGTACAAGTTGGCACAGTCTATATTGGGGGAAAAAACAGATGGCATTAGACCAGAGGGGAAGAGGGTAAAAAAGCATGAGAGAAGCCACATCAGCCTGATTCTTCATGCTTTTCGCTCTGATGTGAACCAGGGACATGTCCACTGGAGTTAATGAAACAACATTTTTATGAGACAAGCATCTCTAGTATGAAATAAATTAGATCAGGTTGGCCTTGAAGCTATTCTGCAGTAAACATACATGCTAAGCCCTCATTGATACATGATCAATATCCTCCATCCAGTACAGGATCAGCTTACTAGGACACAATGTATTCTGGCTACTTGTGCAAATTGATTCCTTCAGTATTTTTTATCTTTGAGAGAGGATTAGTGTAGCTGGGAGCAAGTTATCCCACGAGATTGTCATTCTAGAGCTGCCAGCCAAAACTTGAACCCTTCTGTCTGTTGTCGCCTTGTGGCCTGATTCCTCTCCTCCTTTAGCTTTACAGCTTTGCAGTTTTATTTTCTATTTCAGCAGCATTGCTTCATGCTTACTGGAGGAAGTAGCTAACAGTTATTTCTTTGTTGGTTTTCTTTTCATTGGCTTACCATCACAAATATTTATGAAGATCTATTACTGCACATGTGGTTATTGTTTGTTGAGAGTCATTCCAGTCTTTTGTCTATCATATTTTCTGCTGGTGCTAACAGGCAATCATATGTTAATCCTGTGACAGGTTTAACCTCTTGGCTCTCCATTCAGACATCTCTTGGCATTGAGGTTTGAAGCTTTGGTCTGCTGTGTTGCACCTAGACAAGTGTCTTTTGCTTCCAAGCGTGCGATCTGATCTCTGTCTGACGCTACCTTGTCATGGCTGTACTTGCTCTGGTTCTTCCTTAGAGCTATGCTGCTATTTGCATTCCAGGGAAATTAAGGTTAACTATGCAACGGCTGTGATGGCATCTAAACTGTCCTGTAGTGGAACAGAAAACCTACCTTATTTGTTTCAACCCTTTTATTAAATGTAGGGGTTGAAAAGAAACAGGATTGTTCTGCTTTTCTGATGTGTCATCCACTGCTGAGGTGATGCCTGTCAGCACCTGCAGTGTGTTCCCCTGGTACCTGAATTTCTAGTGAAGTCTTTCAGAACAGCCTGTGTAAGCAAAGCTTTTGAACAGTAGGAATGATTTTATTTCCTCTTTGGTGTTTTTTGGAATTCAAAGTTTTGTCAGAGAAAGGCACAGTACTTTTGCAAGGCAGTTGAGATGGCACAACTCACATGGGGGAAACACACTGCGATCTCTTAGGCACACATCACTTCTGTTGTTTCCCTCTCCCAAGGTAAATCAATGCTTTCTTTTGATGAATATATCTTTGAGGACAGGCCTTGGATTGCTAAACTCTGCATTCCCAGAGGAAGACTGCTTGTTGGAGAATGCAGTCTTTCACTGAACAGGGGTATGATTCATGCTGTAGACGCAGAATGTATTAGAGAGGCTGTATGAAAAAAAAAAAAATCTACTGTCTTCCCATGGAAAATGTGAATGTTTAAAGATAATATTTTTGTCCTGCACTTCAGAGCTATTTGACGAAGAAAGATATCAAGAGGTACTTGAAAATTGTGTTGTTGCTTGCCTTGTCCTCAAAGAAAATGTCAGCATGTTGTGATCTCCCAGCTGGACCCTTCTCTCTGAATTTCTTTCAGTATGGTCTAAGAGACATGGTGTATGGGAGTTTGCATTTGGGAGCAATTCCTGTAAAGTCTCATGCTAGTGCTACTGGAGAGGAAGCTGTGATGCACTGTGGGAGCATTGATCTGCTTATAAAAAAAAGAACAAGTAAAGCACTTGGATGACAGCTCTGGTGTTTCATCAAGCCTTTTCAAATTAATGTATCTGTATGGTAAATTGACCTTGAATAAAAATGCTTCAAGAAACTGCCCTTTTTCTGCCTTACAGAACCTAACCAGAAATGTGGCACTTCACCTTTCTAGAAAGAAAAAATTTTGAGGAAAAAAATTCTGAATTTTCCTAGGGAAAATAGAACATTTTACATTTTTCTTGGGGAAAAATGTTCCCCAGGGCAAAGTTTCCCAGGCCTAAGCCTGCATTACCAGGAGGAGATGGAAAAGAAAGCCTGTGAGGAAGATATTTGTATAAAATAACGTTGCCCATTCCCTTGGACCCTGGCAGAAACACTGGGTGGCTGGAAGCCACATTGACTCTGGTTAACACATGGTAGGGAAACATAAAACCTTTTCCTGCCTTAAGATGGAAGGAGGAATGTGCTGTTTGGGAAGGCTCTGCGCATGAACAGTAAGATTTGGGCTCTGTCTGCAGGTGACTGACAGAACAGCTTGTAATTCAGGCTAGTTTTGGAAGGTTGCCTTGGGATGGTTAGAGCTAGAGTTTTAGGAAGTCAGCCCATCTGAGCAGGAAGATAATGTGTCTATCAGCCCTAGCGACACTGATAAGTTACAATAATTGTTTGTTTTTTCCATGAACTCACAGTTTAGATCCTGTTGCAAGTCAGGGGCTCATGGAGCTAGAGGCCCAGCGTATGACAGACTGATTTCCCTGCTGCAATAACACCCAAGAACCATGTACTTTTTCTACTTCTATATGTGCTGATGCAACTTATTGTACTTATGCAGTAGCAGATCTTAGTTTCCAATGAAGAATTAGATCAGCCACATAAGAATCACATCATGCCTTCTCAACTCAACAAACTCTCACAAAAGAGTACAGCAGAGCATGTGGCAAAGTGCTCTCTATAGTGGCTCTGGACCCTGCCCTCACACCCATCTAAATGGGCTTAGGACCTCCATCATTAATTCTGAGCCTGCAGGTAATTGTCTTAGGTTTTGCTAGTCCTCTGATAACTATACAGGACAAATCATCTGAACAGCTGAAAAGGCAGCAATTTTTTTACACTGCTAGCTCTCTTTTCAAAACACTCTGGCTTCCATTGGCTAGGGCAGTTCAAGACAAGCTTAGTTTTGTATTACGTTGGATGATAGTCAATGTGAGTGGGATTGAAGCTTTTAGAATGTATGCTTTGCTTAATCTCATCCTAAACAGCAAGTACACATCTTCTAGGAAACCACGGACTGAGCAACATTGTGGTGGTAACAAGAAAGGAATGACCCTTTGGGAAGTAAAGAGGAGCAGTGACATCCTCAAGACACGTCAGAGACCCCGTCCCACCACTCACACACCCAACATGGCCATTTCTCAGGTGGTTGTATGTGAGAGGAAGAGATGGGGATGGAGAGAACCCCCCTCTCCCTGTGGTGTGACCCAGCATTGTTTCCATGGTTGTATGAACTATACATGAACACAATGTCAGGGTAACGTGCTGCTGAGTAATATGAAGAGTGCCACTTGGGCTTCTATAGGCAAAGACCATGGCTGGAACTGCACTACACTTATTTGTCTGAGCTTACCACAGGACTTCGAGACTGGAATTCCCCTTGAGCATTTTGCTTTGAGGGTGAGGGAACCCTGCCAGGGTTAAAGCAAGATACTCACACCACTGCATTCTAGCGCAGGTTCTTCATGTAAAGACACCCCTGGTGCTGCAGGTCCACAGAATGCATCTGGGCTATGAAGTGGGTGACACTGAGATAAAAAATTCTGCTGGAGGTATTTTCTTGAGCCCTCGGCAGTGTAAACATGCATTTACTCAGCTGCACAGGGTGTCCTTCCCATCGATGCCTCAATTGTGAAAAACCCACATGTAGACATAGAAAATGGGTGATGATGTTGTTGGACCATGATGCCATGGGCTGTTAGGATATAGGCACTTGAAAACTCAGCTTCCCCTTTCTCCTTGTGGTTGAATACCTCAGCAGCAAGGTAAAGAGACATGATGTTCCTGAAAGGAAGCAGAAAAGTTGCATGGTGTTCTCTTAACTTGGCACTGGGTGTTTCTCAAGTCTTCCTTCCTTCCTCCCAGTGCTCTCTCCTACAGCTCCCTGGGCAGTAATGAGAGTGGGCAAGCCTCTGAATCAAATATTCAGGCAGGATTAAACTGTGCATCTTTGCTGGGTTCTGTGAAGGCAGCATGAAGGAGGAAGTGATCTACTACACAGGAGAATTCCTTCAAGTTTGAGAGGTGTCCACCATCACTTGTTGGGAGGCTGTTCTTTATAAAAATAGGAACAACATTTTTTTCACCAACGGTTTGACTTCTTGGGAAGTGGTAGAGGTACAGCTAGTTCATGTTATTATTATTAATTACAGCTGAGGCCTCAGCTGGAAAACCCTACTTTCAGTTGTTTGAAATTGGACCACCTTAACTATTTGAGCTGAAATTTAATGCTGTGAGTTGTCCTGCAGCAGAACTTTCCCAGGAAATTTGGACCAAACAACTACTGGTGTTCAAGTCTAGCTGAATTTCGTGGATAAAAAGTGCCAAAGCAGAACTTGTCCAAAGGCTTGAAAGGAAACCTATGGAAGTGAATCACAACTAGAGGAATCCTGAACTCTTGCATTATGACAGGATTATTTGGGATTGCATCACCTTGAGACCAGCTCAGCCTATCCATTTTGCTGTGCACTTTTGGGAGGGTGCTGCCTGCAGCCTAGTTCTTGTGGCCATCAGTGCTGGTCATCAGCACTGTTCCCAGAAAAGTTTATTCTGGCTTTTTTTGGACAAGCCACCTGCGTCAGTGGTGTGCTATCCGGTCTGTCCACCTCCAAACTGTCCTTTTCCTTCCCTGCTATTATGTCTGTGTGCAACTCACAGAGTCATAATGTTTGTAAAGTTATCTGCTGTTGTATAGTGACAATTATAGAAAATCCTCTAAAGAGAAACTACCGCTTTTGAGTGGAAGTTTTAAATAGCGTACATTAATAAGACCAAGGTTGTACATTAAATAATGGGAAGGAGACAAATGCCAACTAACACTCAGTAAATGATCACTTGTCTATGCTGTGTATGGTGACACGATGATAGTTAGGGGAAAAGACTATTTTTAGGGGTAATTGAAAGTTATATCGTGAGGACACAAAACCCCCAAACTGAAGTGACGGAGGCAAACTTATTTTAGGTGTTTCCTGAATCTTGTACCATAAGTAATAATTTTTCCGTGGATTTTATTTTTGTTGTACACTTCATAAGGGGAAATAACAACTTTTTCCATAGTCATTCTTTATAAAAGATAAGCTTGTGAGAAACCTGTTCTAGTTCCAAGAACAGTTCCTCTGCTTTGTGCTATTTTATCTGGTTGATCGGAAAAGCAGTTGATGTTCTAAATAAGGATCAGGGTTCTGGTATGAGGCTTTTCCTGGTCTGAACCAACAAGAAAAAAAGGCTTTTAGGACCTGGCTTGATTGGACGAAATGTCCAACACTCTTCCCACTCCTACTTTCAGATTTTCCCATCACCTCTGTGCTCTCTGCCCAGCAGCACAGGATTCCTCCAAGTGAGAGATCAGGAGCTTTTCATCTTGGACCAGTGCTCAGCCCATGCTGCCTGAATCTCTGAAAAGCACTGCCACTTTAATAAGCAGTGGTGACAACAGGAGTGTCCTTTCTGGAAGGTCCTTCTTTCCAATTTAGTGATATCAAGCAATTTCATTTCCCTACTGAGGTTGGATAATTGGGGGTTGAGGTTGGGGTTGCCACTTTCTCTGGCTTTCCCATGCTGCCTAGAGTTGGTTAGCTCAGATCTGTGGTTCAATGTGCAAAAAGTCACAATTGCTGAATAAAGGTTTGTACCAGAACCTTCAGTAAACACTTGCAGGAGAGGGAAAGGTTGAGATACGTCTGTCTTGTTCCCCTCACAACAGGGGATGTTTTGGTAGATAAAAGATGCATTGACTTGTTAGCAGTGAGCTGTCATTTTGAGGCTGTGCTACCCGAGCCCTGAAAAGCCACATGTTTCATGCTCCCATGAGTAAGCTCTGTCCAAAGCACTAGTCCTTGGACTTGTAAGTACTGCGGATCACTTCTGTGAACAACCTGGTGCTTCCCTCAAAGGCAGTCACTGTGGGCAGTTTTCAGGAGGTGAGATCAGCCTCTGTGAGGTAATTCTGCCTGTCGCTTGTGCTACAGCCAAGTCACCTCTTGCTGCACTAGTTGCTGTCTCCTGGCAGTCTGCTTTTGTCCTCATCTCCCCTTGCTAATATATGCAACTGCAAATTCAGTCACATTCAAATATTATATTAAAAAAAAAATCAGCTGTTGCTCTGAAAAGCTTTTATTTCTTTGACTGTCTTGTCACACCAGAGGCAAATCCTCCATGCACAAGGGCAAGATACAAAAGAAACTCAGTGAGAAGAATCTACTCTGGCATTTATACACTCCTTACATGTCTTTTACCCCAAATCACAGTCCCCTGTCTAAATGCCGTACATTCTTGGGATGTGCATAGGAACGTCCTGTGACTCCAAGGATGAGGCCTCTCTCATTCTGCATGCTTTAGTTAAAGAATTTCAAAACTGCTTTACAAGTTAGCCTAGATAATTGCAAGGAGCAGGGGAGCTGTTCCCTCTTGCACTTTAGGACTGAGATCAGGCTCACTCACACCTCTAGGGATGAAGTTCAGAAAGCCGCAGCAGTCACGCGGTTTCCTCTGGTTCAGGACTGATGAGCAATTTTTATTCAGAACTAATAACTGTTATGATGACTGGACACTATAGTAGATTCTGAATAATGCTACTTGTCATAACAATACAGATGAAGTATTTTGGCTGTCATATATGTGGAAATTGTTGCAGCTCTATGTTGTGGTTATTTCTGATACTGAGCCATTTTGGCAGTCCTAAACATGTTGTATTCTAAATATAAAACCAAACATATGGCAGTGGCTTTCTTGTGATAAAGCTACAGGGGTGAGGACGTCTTAAGAGAGATTAATTAATTGCTTTGGATGAAATTGTCCATGGAACTGAGCCTTTTTCTAAGTCTCAAAAAGTTCTATTTTTTTGGCTTCATGTTGGCCTTCATGTTTGGCCAGCAAACAAACAGAAAACCAATCTTTATGCCTTTCTGGCCTGCCTATCAAAAACTATGCAAATATTTGAGAACTAGCTAGCTCCATCAGGTGTTGGGCTAGCATGTGTCATGCCTGTCTTAGGGGTATGGCCTCTCATTTTGCTTTTAACCAGTTTTCATCTTGTAGCCCGTTGCTAAAATAGTGCAGTATTCTGGCACTTTTTTAGTCTTTTATATTCTGGTAAACTTTCTTTTAGTCATGTACTTTTGATGTAGCTTCTTCTGTGATATGTTAGTGGAAACAGATTTCTCTCACATTTTAATTAGGACACTGTGTATCAGCATATACTTGGAGTATATGCTATCAGGAGGAGAATTCAGAGGGATCTGGACAGACTGGAAAAATGGGCTGATTCCAATGGGATGAAGTTCAATAAGGCCAAGTGCCGGGTCCTGCACTTTGGTCACAACAACCCCCTGCAGCGCTACAGGCTGGGCGCAGAGTGGCTGGAGAGCAGTCAGACAGAAAGGGACCTGGGGGTACTAATTGACAGGAAGCTCAACATGAGCCACCAGTGTGCCCAGGTGGCCAAGAAGGCCAATGGTCCTGTATCAAAAATAGCGTGGTCAGCAGGACAAGGGAAGTGATCCTTCCCCTGTACTCTGCATTGGTGAGGCCACACCTGGAGTATTGTGTTCAGTTCTGGGCCCCTCAGTTCAGGAAAGACATTGAAGTGCTGGAGCGAGTCCAGAGAAGAGCAACAAGACTGGTGAAGGGACTTGAGCATAAGACCTATGGGGAGAGGCTGAGGGAGCTGGGGTTGTTTAGTCTAGAGAAGAGGAGGCTTACAGGTGAGCTCATCACTCTCTATAACTACCTGAAGGGAAGTTATAGCCAGGTGGGGATTGGTCTCTTCTCCCAGGCAGTTAGCAATAGGACAAGGGGGCATGGGCTTAAACTCTGCCAGGGGAAATTTAGGCTGGATATTAGAAAGAAATTCTTTACAGAGAGAGTGGTCAGGCATTGGAATGGCCTGCCCAGGGAGGTGGTGGACTCGCCGTCCCTGGAGGTTTTTAAACTGAGATTGGACATGGCACTTAGTGCCATGATCTAATAAATGGACTAGAGTTGGACCAAGGGTTGGACTCGATGATCTCTGAGGTCTTTTCCAACCCAGTCGATTCTGTGATTCTGTGATTCATTCTGTAATGAGCTCAGTGAGCCTCTGAATGCACCCTGGTGTAAGGAAAGACAGATGAGAAGTGGTAACATGCAAGAAGTATTAGGAGACCTCAGATATTACTTTCCTTTATGGTTTTATGCTGTTTGATGACTGGTTTGGACAGAGGGAATTACAGTACATGGGAGGGAAAAAAAAATTGAAAATATACAGATTGAATTTGTTTAGTAAAGCTCCAAAGGATGTGGTCTCAGTGGGATGAGCTTTCTGTAAGTCTTCCAGCCTTTCCAAGTGCAGATTTTGAACGTTTATAATTCTTCCAAGAAAATAATTTAGCAGCTTAAAGATCAAAAGATAAAACAAAACGATAATTTGTTTGGAGATTAGGCAAATTTTGTCTGGAATTATGACACTTCTATCAGACAGCAGCTGATCATGGAGGCAAATTAGATAGGCATAATCTGACTTTTTTGTCTTTTTAAGACTTTAAATCAAAGTGTATCATATTCTAGAGGAAAAGCTTTGATTAAACCATAAAACTAGAGCTTAATGAAGGAATTAGCCAGCCTGTGGTTATATAATGCAAATTGAAATAATGTCTTTTGAGGTCTTTGAATGTGGCCTGACTGTAAATTAAAAAAAATTCTCATAAAGCACTTATGCAACCATATTTCCCAACCTTAATGGTTTGGTAGCATCATCTACAGTAATCTGTGAATTCCTGCTGACTGCCCAAACTCATTTATGGGTGACTTCCAAGATGAAGCCACAGAAAGCAGTGCACTCAGACATTGGCAGGCATCCTTCTGATTTAGCAGTGTTCAGGAGATAGGACAGTTTTAGTAATTTGAAGTCTAAGTGGGTTTTTCGTGGATCACTTACTATGGCATGTGGGTAGCCTGCCAAGCCCAACATGGAGAGATACATCTGGTGTGGGGTTGATCTGGCTGAGTGCTCTGTGTTTACATTTCAGAATTCCCTGCCTTCGCCACAGTATTTGTTTCTCCTTGGTTCAGCTCAGAGATTTCCCCAGCAACACTACTAGAAGTAGTGAAACATAAACAGAAGCAGTTATACAGTTTTCAGCAGTGGCCACAGCACTGGTCTTTAACAAGGCCATAGGAAAGAGATCATTTTAGCCTTAAATATATTATAGCATTCCATCAGATACTTTTCTGTGTGGTCAATTTTAATCTTGATCCTTCTCTAAGCTTTATTGGCTTATTAGCTTCTTTTCATGTCTAAACTGACCAGTGCTAACAAATTGAAACAGAGTTAGAGATCTTTTCTATAGTGATCTCCCAACTAAACTGCCAACTTCTCAACTTGAGCCATCACCTCCTTTTATTTTCGCATATTACTTTAACATCCCAGCCACATCATCCCTGCTTACACCTTGAACTAGTGCTTCTTTCAGTTTTAGCAGTCACAAGTTTGATGCAGAATCTGTTGCTGCCATCTACTAATGCAGATAGCAACAAATACATATTTTTAATCTGCCTGTTACCTGGACTCGTGTTAGCTGGGGTGATACATGGGGGAGGAGAGGAAGGAAGTGGGTCGGGGGAGTGGGGGGGTGGGGAAAAATAGGTGAGGTAGTAATATTTGACCTTTGTCATGGTAATTTTCCTTTTAATTGAATGGTTCATTTACTGAACTTACTTTCTTCTTTGTGGCCGTGTAAAATCCCTGTTCTGTGCCCCAATGGTAGCACTCACCCTTCAGCTGCATCTGTGATATCAAGAGGCACATATGCTGCTCCAACTGTAGGGATTCTTCCCGCTGCAATGTGAGATGCAGTGATTCAGCAGGGAAATCAGCGTAGCTACATCAACTCTGCAGTATGACAAGTCTGGCAATTTAAAGAATACCTTGGTGTCAGCAGCCTTTTTGGAGAGCAGCAGCATCACCTGGTAGTGTCACCAGTTTTTCAAAGTGATGGCATCAGGGAAATATTTTACTTTTTCCCCCTCCACATTTTATTGTAGTGTAAGGAGGTGTAAGGCTCACCATAACACACTCATTTATTTACAGGCATGCATGCTCATGCAACATGATGCACTGTATGTGGCAGCCTGCTGTACCTGGTCATTTAAACCCTGTCCTTTTCATTTAGATGCCATGTCTGGTCCCTGAGGAAAGTGCCTGTACCTCTTTGGAAACTGGGCTTTGCACCTTGTCAGGATCAAGTGGTGTGTGTGGAGTGCAGGTGTCCAGCACCAGGTGATGGGAACACTCTCACCTTGGATTTGCAGGGATTGGCGTGGCCTGTGGGTTACAGCATATTATCAAGTCATACCCTCCAGCTGTGAATATGGCCATGTGTGCTGCCTGCTGTTCCAATGATCTTAGGCTGCTGGGCTTAAAACAAATGAAACTGCATTTATTACTTGTTGCCCTGTAGTTTTGCTAATGTGTCTGGTCCAAGTAATTTTTTTTCTCTCTTTCAGTTTCTAGGGTGCTAAATTCTGTTCATCCTACTGGATAGAGGTTTTGGGAGGTGATTAAAAGTTTCTAATGTGGTTTTAGATTATTGGCTGGAAGATGCAAAGGCAATGGAAAAGATTTTGGCAATTGTTTCCCCGTGAGAGCAGAAGAACTAGGTGAACAGACCGGTATGTGTATCCAAATATATGTGTCTCTGGACTGAATCAAGCACATGCTTCATCTACCCCAGGTTATGATCTTCGTCACTGACCACTACAAATTGCCTAACCTTAGGGAAACTGCTGAGTTCTTCTGCAGGGAGATTGTTTTTTGTTGTTCTCAACCTGAAGTTAATGTTTACCTTGCAGAAGGAGGATGTTAGATCTCTTGCAGAGTTTCAGTTTAAAATCCTTGATATAGCAGCCTTGATATAGATCCTCATTCTGCAGTAAATCTTGCATCATTCCTTTCACTATGCCAAGACCTTGTCCTCTGTGATGCTGGTGACGGTGTGTCTGCAGGGAACTCAGCAGCAGGTAGACAGGAGCTGTGGGACTTCAGCCTGCTTTGTAAATCTGTGTCTAAGTGCTGCTGTTTAGCTAGAAATCTTCTTGCTTTGCAGAGGACACTTTGTGCTTTTTTTAACAGGTGGTGCTCATACCTTACCTGAATTTCTTAGGCTGCACTTAATAAAGCAAAACTAACCCCATAACAAGAGACCACAAAAAACCCACAACCAAACAAAAAGCCCCAAACTGGAGTATTTAAAATAAATCAGTGGTCAACAGGAAGGACTCTGGGAAGGGCTGTGCTGCCTCACTGTTCCATAATGAGGGCTTCCTTGAGCAGCTGCACAGTCTTTAAGTGATCTAGGTAGAAATAAATGAACTGAGAGCTGAGCTCAAGTTTCAAAGACACAGGGCTTTTTGTCCTTACTAGACATTCAAGCAGAAATGACAGCTTCATTCTGTGTAATCTTGATTTTTGTGAACAGGCTGACATGGGATGAAAGAGCTCCAGGAACTTGTAGAATCCAGCCCTGTGCTCAATTAACCACAGACATGCAGACCCTCACTGCCAGACAGATATCTTGATTGCCTGGATTTCCACTCACCTCTTTTTGTACAGCTCAAGACCCTACTTCTCTGGCATCTCATGTCTGCTATTATCACTCACACCAATGCAAAATGGATTTTTCTGGGCCTTTTGGGATGCTCTTCGGGTTAGGTCCCTGTAACAGGGCCTGGGTCAGAATTACCTGTCTGTTTGTTGGCAGCACTATTGCGTGATTTTTTTCCTGTAGTCTTCTCATGGGTAGAAGTCTAAAACTGTTATCAGCCCACCTTGCTAGGCTCTTCTCAATTAGAATAAAATTTTCAGGAACACAAGAATGGCTCAGGAGTGCTGTGAAGTCAGTAAAAGTGAAGTCAGTACAGGCTGCCTTCTCTCTTTCAGCAACTGTGCCATGAGCCTCACTTTCCACCCTGATCAGACAGAAGAAACAACTTTGGATAAGGGAGTTGTTTGACACCTGTAAGGCAGGCTGAGAAGGGTGGCCTGAGGAGTTGATATGTGAAAAGGAGCATCTGTAAGGTTTTGTGTTTGCAAGGTAACCTTGTAACTAACATGCTCAACAACTCACTGTGGACTTCCTACTGAAATAGCCTATGCAAGCCTACACAGACACAGGGAACTTCCCTGGGACTTGCCATACATGTGCTGGTACAGTCCTGGCTTCGGTGGATGCCAGTCTCCAGGGTGTAATAAGAAACTTCCCCAGATCGCACTACTGATGCAGCAGCAGCTTTTAGGCAGTTATCCTTCAAGCATCTAGAAGTGAGTAAGGAAAACACCCAAAAAGAAAGTGATAGCTGCTGTGGTACTGACACTTGAGGACAACCTTCTGTTGACATTTTTGTAAAGCATGAATCAGGAAATTTGACCTTCTTCCCCTGCACACATTTCTTATGGTATATACTTCTGTGTGATCTTTACTTCCTGTGACCCAGATAAGACCATGGTACACCTAAATTTAGCATTTATTATGCTCTTCTTGCCAGCTGGACTTATTGTGAACCAGACCTCACTGGCACAGATGCCATGTCCATTTGATGTAAAGTAGCTGGGGATCCAGCCTGTCACTCCCATGTGTTTGAGTTGGCTTTGTGTAGAAATGTTACAGGTTACCCCTAATCTTGGTGTGTAACTTGGTGCTTTCTCAACAAGGCCAGGTTTGCCTTGGAGGAACGTGGTGAGTGAAATAAGCATCAGAGTTGTAGGGAGTTTGCTAAGCAGACAGGTGACAAGGGAAAAATCAGGGAGAGCCTACTAAATGCTGGGGATAGAGAGAGGCAGGAATAGATTATCTGGCATGTGATATAAAAGAATTTTTTCATTTGCCTCCCTCCCCCCTCCTTTTTTTTTTCTTGAGGGTGAAGAGATGAGGCAGGGAAGACACACCTCTGAGAGCCAGGAGATTAGGGCATGGGGGCTGAGGTGGGCCTGAGAAGGGTCTATAGAGATAGATATGCCTGTTACTTGTGAGGGGTAACAAGGGAGCAGTAAGGAGGACAAACACTGATGCACAGTGGAAAACACAGAGCCCAGTGCTGCTCTGAAAGCTGTTGCTTAAAACTGCTTTACTTCTTTTAGGCTATATGTTTCAACTTATTAAGGGAGCTGCCCAACCTGTGCCATTCAAATGTTAGAATTTGGCTACAGTTTGGAAAGAGAAGGAATGGGAAAGGGAATGGTAATGACTAGAAAGAAAACATAGCAGGAGAAAAGGCAGTTCAATTCCACTGCATTCTAGAAAGCCAGTTTGGTCTCTGAGTAGTGCCTTTCTGTGAGGTTCTCTGAAAGAGGTGTAACGGTTATTTCCTGGCTCTTCCATGACGCAGGGGATGCTGAGCCATTCCTTTTCCTGCCATCAGGTTAGGAAACAGGGCAACTCCAGCCCCAGCATATTGAGGATGCTGCTGATGTGTGTGATGTGCATGTGTCTAATCCATTAACTGTGGAAAGGGAAGAGCATGTTCCTAATTCCTTCCCGTGTCACTGCACCAGCCTGATGTTCTGGTTACTGCCTCCATGCAGTCCTGCTGATGTTAGCAGGAGTTTTGTCATGTGTGGCAAATCTTCGTTGAAGTATTTTCACTGCTAAGCAACAGGATTTCATTTCTTCTGTGCATTTTTATCCTGCAGACAGATGAAAAGAATGTAGGGATTTTCTCCTCTTAATGCTGGTATATTTTGGTGGAATTAAAAATCAGATAGGATGAATCAATAGCAAATAGGAGAAGGAATTCCTGTGTGGAAAGTGTAAATACAGGGAACACTTGGTAAAATTCTCTGGTTATGTTAAGCAGAGTACAAGACTAAGACATTATAATGATGACTTTTGAGCATATTCTTTATTGCATTGGGCCATAATGCACCAGTTCAGCAAAACACTTTTGTCTGTGCTTAACTGCAAATGTGCAAAAATTCCCTTTCAATTTAGTGAGTGTTTAGGACTGTCCTACTCATGGTTAGTTTTCCTTGAATCTAATCTTTATGGCAGTGATAGAGCAACGGCTTTTTACACATGTCTGGTAATGGGTACCCAAGTGAGAACACTTGAAAGGGAGTTCATTTCCAAACAGTGCTGAGTGGTGTACCTTTAGGAAATCAGCTTCACTGTGGTGTCTCCAGCAGAGACAAGGAGAAAGTGAAATATTCAAATGCACTAATGACTTTTGGAAATGCTGCTGACAATATTTGTAGTACCCAAGGGTAATTCTAAGGGAAATCCCAGAAAAATTGACATGTCCCTCCCAGAAGGATTGAGAGGCAGTGGTGTTTGCACTGTTAGATGGTTCATTTTGAAGGTGGATGTGTAACTGCTGTATCTTAAAGGTGCATGGACTGTTGGCTGGTGACATGTAATCCAAGTTGGTACAAGCTGTTTTATAACAAATCCCTCCCTCCCCTAAATAACAACATTTATTTTTGTGACCTGCAGAGTGGTCATTGTTTTATTTCTGATGAATCTGACAGCTCTCACACAGCCACATGACTCCAAAGCAGAATATCATTGTAGCTTCAGGTTTTGGGCAAGATTTCATGGTTACTGGTGCTACCAAACTTTCCTGTTTGGGGTGTTCTTACTTTTGGAAGCTGGCTGGGAAGATGAGGGAGGATCTGGCTGTTGGGATGTGTTGCAGGAGCAGATAGGGATGCATCACTCTTCTTCTTTTCCTGTGTCAGGCGATAAATGGTTCATCTTCCTTCCTCTTCCTTGACAGTCAGGGAATGCTTTGAGCAGGTTGCTTTAAGGGAGAGCCACACCTCTGCTGATGAGTTATTAATTGCATGCTGTCACAAGTGGTTAGTATGGTTTAGGTAAGGGAGTCCTCCCATCCTTGCCACAGCTCTTTCTCCTCATATGGATTCTCAGAAAGAAGAAGAAGAAAAGAAAAAAAAAAATCCCCCTAACCTTGGAAACTCCCGTTACTGAACCTCTCTTCTCCCTCTCAGGACCTGTACCAGTTCTGTGAACTAATGAAACTATCCACCTGAGAGTTGCACATCCCTTAGTCAGACTGCAAGATCTCCTGAGGTTTGCAGAACTACTCCAAATGAGCAAATACTTATTTTTGAAACCAGCTTCAAGACTGTGAAAAAACCCTCCATTGCTCTGTCAGACCTTTTACAGAAGATACACTTAATGGGGAGAGCAAAATGATATTCTCTTCACCTCCCTTATTCCTGCAGTTTCGGAGTTTACATGCCCTCGCTGAAACCACACTTTTGCTTGACAAAAATTACTACTGTGTAGCAGTTCGCTGAGCAACATGCTTAGCTTGACTTCTGCGTTTTTACTCCCAGTTATTACATCCTCCTACTTATGCTGCTCCTTGCATGACCAGTGTATGTGTTTGCTGTCATTTGTGTGGCAATATCTTTGGTTAAGTGCTGCTATCTCTGCTTGCTGGTTTTGTGCGGATACCTTGCCGTGTCTGACCTGCTGCTGTCTCTTCCTAACGATTGACGTTGGTGACATGGAATTATTTGACAGTCAGTGCCTTACTGCTGGTGGTAGCACTTCTTGTTGCTTCTGCCCTTTTGCTAAAAGGAAAGGTGAAAGAAATGCCCTCATCCATCACATTTCTCTGCTGGGGGGACAGGGGTCAGAGAGCTGGGGAGGGGAGCTCCTTGCTTTGGTGTGGATTTTCAAGGGTGCCAGCAGGAAAAGCACCAATAGGAGGCTGACTTGCAACTCATCAGGTTCTGGATGAAGGTGGATTTGTAACTACATTTTGCTGTTGCTTAACATCATCCTTTCTGCCCAGCCATACAATGTGATTAAAATCCCAGGGAGGACAAAGGAATCTCTCTTTTAAAGCAGGCCTCTGTCTTCTCAGTGTGTTTTCACTATATGCTGTCCCACTTCTGGACCAGGCACTTGAGGGGATTTCCAGTCCATTTGGTAGCTGCTCTTCCAGTCTTCCCTGCCCTCCCTTCAGATACAGCTTTCAGAGAGAGGATGACGTTTGCTTTTGTGTGTCTGAGTCTTACTGTTACTGGCTGTTCCCCACACACAATCTTCCCCATTGTGGTATTTATGCCCTGCCACATGTAGATATTACAGGGAGAAGCTAAGCAATAAAGGCAAGCTTGATGTGCAGTGGTGATCCCCAAACCAGTGAACACTAATATGTAAAGAATACAGCACCTTGCTCTGATAGGGTAGGCCAAGCCACTCTGCCAACACGGAGGAGTTTCCCACTGTGGTACAGGAGAGTTTCAAAATTACTTAGAGCTGGGTGCTGGAGTCACAATGAAGTCTGTGTTTTCTATTTTCTTCTAGTCCATCACTCATTTGGTTACATCCCGTGGGTGTCTATGTTGTCCTAGGTCCCTTGGCACATGCTGCATTTGGGGAAGGAGGAAAAACAGCTGCTGCCGTTGGGTCCAGAAGGGTTTTGGTGAATCCTTATGAGCACTTGGTGCTTTCTCTCCCATCCCTCTCCTGTGCAGACATGTTGGAGGGGGACAGTGGGCTTGGTGGGGTGGATGGGAGCTCACGCAGGGTATCTGCTAAGTGAAGAACTGCTGGTAACACCTCCTCTCTTCAAATCAGTGCAGTAAATAGATTTAGTCTGGTTTATTTAGTAACTAAGTATGCATTTCAGTTGAGATGTGTTAACTGGATTGAATGCTTCTAGGTCATAGTTTGAGACAAACAGCTATCACCTTGGCAAAGCAAAACTCTCTAATAAGAAATAATATGTCAGATCAGTCTGTCTTCATTGTTGGAGAAAGGATACTGTATTCTGAAATCTTTGTCTTTCAAAGCATACTGTTCCCTTGTGGATCAGGCAACTATTTCTGCAATTAAATTTTAAATGTATATGAGAGTAAAACCTGAAATATCTTAGTCCAAACTTTATTGTAAAATTACAAATGTGGAGACAAAGCCGGAAGCAAAGTTTAATCTTCAGCTTTTCCTTCTTCATTATCAGTGTAATTTTGAAGCTGGTAATAGAAGACTAAAGTCTGAGCTGAGGAAAAAGTGGAGGCTTTAGTTTGCACATCTTCCGTTATGCAAGTTTTTTCCCTTTGTAGAACTTCTGCATGCTACAGTACTGGAGAGCAGAAGCTGCTCTTAAGAGCACAAGGTAGGCAGGGAAGTACTTGCAGAGACCTTATGGATCTCCTCTGGTGTCATTGAAAAACAGTTGTTTCACATGCATGGGAAAAATAAATGCTCAAATAAGAAAAGGCTGTTGACTTTGCAATATAACCCTGCAAAACTGGCAATTTCTACAGCTGTAGCCAGTAGCCTGAGGCAAAATACCTTTGGATCTGAATGCCTGAATTGTCATATGTAGTTTGGCCATATCAGGTTTTGAATTATTTTGGAGGCCAGTTCTAGGTTTCTCCCAAAAGGGCTCTCAATGTCATCAGGATCAAAGGAAACTGCAACTTGAAAAAGTAAACCTAACAATTTAAAAATATGTGTTCAACTGATACCACTTTATGAATATTTGTTACTATGGTGGCATACTGAGGTGATAGAGCTGAAGCTCTGAAGGCAAAAAATGAAAAATTGTCCAAGTCAGTGAGTTGAGCATTTTCTGTTCTAAGATTAATGCTAGCAGTCCATGTCCCCCTACCATCTTCACGAGTAAGGAATTACTGGCACAATGTGCAGATATGTTTCTGGAAGTAGAAGAGAGAAAATTTTTTATAAACTTGGAGGGGAAAAAAAGGCAAGCAGAAAGCCTTGAATTAGCCTGCAGAATACCGAATTCAACTGCAAGGTTCAGTCAGTATGAAACTAGTCCTTCTGTAGGTGCTTTCCTTCACTAGCTATTTTAGTTTAAGGTGAGAGCTTGTATGTGCAAGCCTTTTAGCAGAATCATATGTGCTGCTCCCAGGCTTTTTGTAGAAAGGGAGGAATGCTGTTCAGGATGACATTACAGATCCACATCTTGCTTATGGGAAAGAGTTGTGGTGGGTCTTTGTCTGGCCTAATGCTCTATAAACAAACCATGGGTATGAGGCGGTCCTGCTCAGGAATCAAATTCTGTCAGAAAGCCTGTGAATCTGTGTGGTGTCTTGGCCAAAGCCTTTAGATCCTGTGGGGTGGAAATAATAAGCAGGGTCCAAGCTGGGATCATCATCCAGGAGTGAAAGATCAGCAAATACTGCCCTGTTGGTGCTCTGGGCCAGGGAGAGAGGTTTCTTGGGGATGTCTGAAGGACCAGGGCACATGGGGCCCTGGTGGTCTGGGCTCACTTTGCTGTACAGGCAGATGGGACCAGAGTGGATGGTGTCACATTATTGTAGTGGTTATATTTAAATGTGAGGTCAGAGTTTCAATACAGCAACTAATGGCAGCAGGAACGTTACTGGGCTGACTCATGTTGCCAAGAATATACTCTAATTTCTGCGTGCATCCCTGCACAGGGGGAGAGGAACGGATGCTGCAATCTTGTGTTATACCAGTGCAACCCAGTTTTAGACCCTGCACCTATTTCATCCCTTCTTTTGTCTCTACCTTGGCTGGATGTGGTTTTGGTGGAATAGGGTTAATTGAACAGTGTTGGACAGCAGAGGTTGCTGAAGGGATGTGAATGACCTTGTGTAGAGCATGTTTGACAGACCCTACTGCAAGGGCTCAAGGTCTCCATCTTCCTACCCTGGGCCCCTGCGACAAACTCGCATGTCACAGTGTGGTTGTGCTACAGGCACAGGGAGT
The DNA here is from genome assembly GCF_964273445.1 of Streptopelia decaocto. Classification (NCBI taxonomy): domain Eukaryota; kingdom Metazoa; phylum Chordata; class Aves; order Columbiformes; family Columbidae; genus Streptopelia; species Streptopelia decaocto. Next base: position 16,130,040 of record NC_138659.1, read on the forward strand.
GGATATGAACACATTAGCATTTGCAAGGTGCAGCTGTGAGATGTGGCCATGAGAGCACAGTACAGCTTGTTTTGTACCATGTGTGAGAGTGCAGTGATTGAGCCTTTCTCCGTGGGGACAGGCAGCACTTTAGGGGAAGCTGTGTGTTGCATCTCTAAATCTGTGGCAAGAAAGAGTGCAAGGAGAGCTGTCTCTTGTTGCAGAGAAAGTAAACAAGTATGTAAAGGGCAGTGAGGTATTAAAGCTTTTCTTATTTCAGTATGGTGGAGAGACATGAGGGTCCTGACTACATTGAGTAATTAGTGCTAAAAATAACTAACTGTTTTTGGAAAGAGACAGGCAATGAGCCCTGCAAGGAGATGGTATGACTGGTGAAAACAAGGGCTGCAATTCTATGGCAGCTCTAACAGCTTTGTCTGTGGCCGTGGGAAAGGCTGGGTGGGACTGTTGGAGAGTGACCAGCTGGTTTCATCTCTGGAGTCATTTGGCTAAAAGCAGAGCTGGAGACACTGAGAAGGTCACAGCAGTGAGGGCAATGGAGCTAATAACTGAGTTTCCTGGAGAACAAAACCATGGAAAATGCCTTGAGTGTGAGGTTTTCTTAATGAAAAGCCAGGTGTAATCTGAGCACATCTCTTCCATAGACTAAAGAGAACCACCGTGTTTCTCCATGTGTCTGGCCTTCACATCTGAGTATGAAGTAGGAGGAGTGAGTTGGATACAGCTGGAAAGTGTGTGAACCCGTGGGTATGTGGCTTCAGGGGTGGAGGGAAGTTGATTTGAGCATATGTCATGAATCTGGCCTGAAGACAGCATTTCTGGGCAGAAAAAAAAGGTTGTATCCTTGGAAAAACAGTGCATAGTCACCCCAAAATTCAGCATTTTTGCCTTGAAAATTAAAGATGGGTAAGGTACATTTGGAAGTAGGAGGCTGATGTAATAACCATTGCACAATCAGTTCCTGTGCTGTAATTTCTCTATTCCTGTTTACAGCCTTTCTGTAATAAGTTTTCACGGTTGAGACAGTTATCTGGATTTAATTTTCTTTTGATAAGGAGCATTGTTTTCTCCTTCTTATAGACCTCCTGAAGCCTAGCTGTCACGTAATTCCTCTAGTAAAGGAGATGCTGGGCACACATCTCCATCCTTAGATCAAGCCTGACCCCACTGTGCTGCAAAAAGGGGTAACACCATGAAGATCTTTAAGGTGCTGGGCTGCCTAGTGCATGTGGCAGAAGAAGAGTGGGGCTTGTGGGTGTACTTGACTCTTTGGTACAGCATGATGGCATCTCTGTGGATGGGGAGCTGGGAAGACTTCTTGGTCTCTAGGGCTTCAGCTTTCACTGTTGCTGTGCATTCAGCCCTGATGCTGGCCAAGTGCGAGCATCATGTGTATGACAGGTTTTTTAATAATGCTAAGTTGTCTGCCAGTGATATTTACCCATCTTTTTTTCAGTTTGCTCCCATTAAGTCTTTTTTCCCTAATGGACAGGTGGTGCCAGCTGACAGTGGATGTCCTCAGCAGGCTCCAGTGAACAGCAGTATTGGAAGGAGCTGGCTGAAAAAGCCCAAGTGACACTGGCGTGGCTGTACTGGGAATGCAGCAGGCGGCCCCTCAGAGGCTGCAGCCTCAGCCAAGCCAGATGCAGGAACAGTTTAGCAGGATGAAACTGCTATCTGATCCAGCAGCCCCTGAGGCTCAGAGATGTGCCATGAACCCCCCAAATGCTCCTCTGTACATTGGCTGCAGATGCGATTGGGGCTTTCCCACTAGAGGGCAGTTTTATCATGCCTGCATTTTCATAGGTTGCTGATTTCATTTAACAGAGTTCCTCCTTAAGACCAACAGAAATTCAGGTGAAAGCCATGCTCAGCATTTAATTATTTCATCAGCTACCAAGGGCCTATGTGAATGGTAAAACCATCTATTTGGAAATTAACTACTCAACGTAAAGCAGGTATTGAGGAACAATATTTTGAATGCGTCATGTGTCTTTGGGAACAAGCACACCCCAGATGCGTCACAGTTGTGTGGAAATGAGTGAGTGTGACTGGTGCACGTATTCTGCACTGAGAGCAGGCACACAGCTTCTGGATGCTTCTGCTGGTAAAAGCAGAGAGATAGCAGGTTTGTATCATGGAAGTTTTTTAATGTATTCTGAAGCTTTACAAAGAAAACCCAAAGAATCCCCAAAGACCCTAATTCTCGATGGAAAATGCAAGTGCTCTCTACTAGGACACTAACAGTCTTAGAGGTTTTGTTTCTGAGATGAATAGTGATATACTAATAAGCATTAATATTTCAGAAAGCTAAGTGAGTAAGAACCATGATTTCAGGCTCACTTAATAATCTAGACCTGAGATGCAGCTTGGGCAGCTTTCTGCATTGTGAGGCATGGTTGTGTTGGGAATATCACACTCAGTTCTGCTGATGATATGTGAGAAGATGTGAGCTATCCATGTGTGACACGGAGACAACATGATCCTCAGTTCCCTCTAGGTGCCTGGAAATATCCAGGGTTTTGCCTTCCTGAGATCTGAGCTAATGTTGGAAGAAATGAGAGATGGTGACCTTGCTGGGAAGCTTAGCCAGACAATATTTATTTCTTATTCTTTGTATAGTTATACTTGACTGGGCCGTTTGTCCCTGAGCTAGGCACAGTGTCTGGGAAGAGTGTCTGAAGGCATGCCTCATGTCTCCTTTTCCCTGGGTTTAGGAACCTCTAGGGCTTCTTCTTGGAAGCCTTGCCAGAAAAGCTGAACTCTGATTTAGCCATTGTGATAGTGATTACTTTGTAAGTCTGTTCTGCCCTTTCCCTGGCCTTGTGGGAAGTGGGTTCCCCAGCAGACAAACTCAATATGGGCTACATTCTCTTCAATGCCTGGTCTAGCTCCACTCCCTCACTTCTCATTTTGAGGAGGGCATAGCAGGTCACAAATTCCTTTTCAGCCTTTGTGGAAGCTGTTTGCTCCCACCCTGAAGCCAATAGTGCTGGGTCATGGCACCAGGCTCAGGCTCTAGAGGCAGGACTGCATAGCTAGGAGCACTGTACTAAACAGTGCTTTTGTTTCCCTGATGGCTGCCTGGTGCATCAAACATAAAAAGCTATGCAAATTCAATTAGAGCATTCACAGCACACCTGAGAAGTTATGCTAGACAGTCTCTCCAGATGGATGCTCTTGCTAGACAGCCTGTAAGGCCATGTCATTTCTTATTTGCCAGTATCTTGCTTGCTTGTATTGGGAACTCTGACTGCGATGCTCCTTCCTCATGATGCTTGCCAGAGTTTCTCTCCGCATGATTCATCCCTCCGAGACAGTACGAGCAAGTTTTCAGTTGTCTGCAGCAGAAGCACAATGGTTTCCTTGTGCAGGCTGTGTGGGGCTTAACCCATGAAGTGCTGAGTGAAGCTCTTGTCCCCAAACTGTCTGACAAGGACAGACTCCACTTTCATCTATTGCTTCCTCAGTGCTACCCCTTCCTACTGGTGTGGGTGCAATTCCTCCAATGGTAAACTCTGGAAGTCATAGGAGAGCAGAGAAGAACAGGCTGGTGCTACAGGCTCTCAGAGTGTGCCCAAGCCCCATCCTTGATGGGTCTTCTTCCTCTGATCAAGGGACATGTCCAAAGAAGCTGTCTTTTCTTGTTCAGAAAGACCTCTGTCCCCATGAGGGAACATGGCTCTGTCTTCATCCTTTCCACCCTTGTGTGTTTGATCTTGCATGGTCAATAGGCTTCTGTGTTGGGCTTAGCACATTGTTTTGGATCTCGTGCTGCTTGTTTGTTTTTCTGATTGTCTTATTTTCTAAGTGTTTCCAGACAAACTGTAGGCTGGTTCCTGTTAGCTTGTCTGCCCTCTGTTCCACCTTCTCTCATCTGTCTTTCTCCTTTCTCAAGTTTCCCACAAGAAACTATATTGCTGTTAGGGTCTTTGTTCTTCTTTGCTCTCTTTGTCCAAGCCTCTGTCCACAGTCCTTTCCTTCTCTGAAGTAGTAAAGCTGCTTTAACCTAGGCCCGAGAGAAGTATATTAGCAGCTCTTTGCTTTCTTCAACAATTAGGAACAAAGTCTGTGTTTTAAGTTTTCTATAGGGTGTGAATAGAAATGTATGGGCAAAATCATATTTAAATACCATTGTATGGAGTCCAAAGCAAAGGGATTTTCTTAAAGTATACTTTTTTTTTCTTTTTAGTAATTAATTTGGAACTTTTTATTTTGTTTTCATGTCTGGTCTTCTAGTTTGTACTTGCTTCACCCTGTTTTCTAGAGTTTTGCTGTATCATTACAGCATCTCTGATTCTTGCAGCTGGAACTTAAAATATGTATTTATTTCAGACATAGTAAAAATTTGTGATCAGCTCACTGGAGTTGGTAACACAGATTCTTACCTACTTGTTCAGCAAAACCACGTTAGAAATAAACTTTACAGTCTTGTATCACTTCCTACCCCACTTAATGTAGTATTTTGTTCATGTTTTGCTGAAATTCCCTGCCTATCATCCCTAGAGGTCTTAGGTCATCCTCTCCTTAGCATTTCTGTTATCCGTGGCAGGTGCTGGCTGCTTAGGACCTTGTATTTTCTCTTCAGTTTTCTTCTCAAATGTTGCAGATGTTTAGATTCTGTTTTCTGGTTGCTCTGGTCAGCAGTGGTTTATAATGATGATCCTTCTTGATGACTTACTTTCTGGGTCCTAACTCTATCTATTTCTGCCAACCATCAGTCTTAAAGACAGTGGTAGAAAACAGACTGTTCAGTTAATTCTGCTTGTCTGTAGAGCTTGTTGTGATATTGTCCATTTCTGCAATGGTCTGGTCAATTAAATCCAGCTCTTGCTACCTGAAATTACTACTGCTTATCTTGTCAGAGATAGAGGATAGTTAAAACCACATCACTTTGATTCTTTAGGGCTGCTACTGTGTGGTAATGATTTGAGATTTTTTTCTTGGGCAGAATAGTTTCTTTAGGAGTATTGTCAGTCTGTCCTTATATGGGTTACAGTCTGTCCGAAATAGAGCTGGAGCCCAGCAGTCAGGCCAGCAACGGCAGAAGGATCCCTGTTGGGTTGTACAACCTGCTCTTCACCTGTATGGTCTTATTCCAGCCTTGTTCTTATTCCAACATTCAGAGTCTATTGCTAGTTGATGCTTTTCATTTTGTTCCTCAGAACCTGAAACTATTGCACTATACTTAATCTCTACAGAGAACACAATAATATCTGTTCTTTTTGTTCTTCTTGTTTTTTTTTTTTTTTTCTTGTTTTTTTTTTTTTTTTTCTTAACATATGAGTGGGCAGTGGCACAATGACTCATTCTGACTCAACTGAGGTTTTTCAGAAGGGGTAAGGCAGAATGAGGGTTGAAACCTGTTTCACCTTCTTATTGGTTTGTGTGGAAGTCAAAAAAAGACTGTATTGACATGTTTTGAGAACTCTCTGTGTGAAGCCCAGCATCCCAAAACACTGAGGATAGCCTCAAACTCCCTTCTCAGGCTGCCCTTGTTTCCTACCAGTCTGGTTTTCTGGAGCAAGTAGGTGCAGTGAGCCATGTCAACTTGTGCTCTTGTGGCAGGAGCAGGAGCTCCCTGTGGTAACTAGTGCAGCTGCAGGGTCCATGTCCTAGCTGGATAATTCTGTCTTTGGTTGGAAGTTGTTTTTGGGACATCAGAATGTATTTCTTTTTTCTCTACCCGCCTTGTACCCTTGTTGAGTTGTTGTCCTTTCCAAGGTGATCTAGGACTTTGCCACCCACTGCCTCCTGGTTCTGGGAGAGTGCCTGTCTCTTGCCAGCAAACCGAATCACGGGCGCTTGTATCCTCCTGTTTCAGCTCCATGTTTGCAGCATCCTCATTTGCTTGAATGGGACAATCTGGCAGGCCTGTTGGTTTTAACATTTGGTTTGACTGTAAATGCAGGTATTGCTTTAGCCAGTTGTATGTCCTGAGATGGATAAGCCATGTTCTCAGCTTGCTGTAATTAGCGTGGTTTGAATTCACAGTTGTAAGGTTAGAATCCAAACATCTGTAAACACGTAAAAGTACCTCCACTGATTTTTCAGGCTCAGGCACATTTAGAGATCTGGTCTTTGTCGGCAGGTGGTCTAGCTGCCAAGTTGTCACAGAGAAGATGGGCACCACTGCTGTTCCGCTTTCCCTTTAGTTTTAGATTATGCCTCTGTCCAGAGCAAACCTGCTGACAGGTGAGTGTTTGCTTTAAAGTCTCCATTATTTTTGTGAAGGAAGAAAATGAAAAAGTAGTGACGGTCTTTAACAATGTAGCCCAGCAGTCCTGTAGATTTTAGTCCAAATAAGGCTGCAAGGCTGTCCTAATTGGAAAAAGCTGCCTGAGATTTCTCAGAAGAGTTGCACAGTCAGGTGAATTGGCAGTGCAGAAGGTTTTGTCTGCTTCTGAGCCATCACAAGTAGCTACTCTTAGGCACAGCGCTACTGTCTAGACGGGAAAGCGTTTCATTTTTTTCCGTAACTGGAATAAATACATCCCGGAAGTGCTTCTATTAAAAACCAAAATCACTTGATTGCCTTGAATTAGTGAATATGATAATCCCAGGAGAGACTTCTTATCCTTTTCCCAAGAGACAGGTTGGAGAGGTTTAGGCGGGTTCGAAGGGGCCATGTGTTCTTGTTTAGTCTCTGTCTGCCCATCGCAATGACTTGCAAAATCCCAGAATAAGCTGAGCAAAATTCTGAATTTCCAAATCAAGACAAAACTTGGAAATGTTATTGTTAGACTGAAATGTGTCAGGAAAAAGTGTATTTTAAAACATTGATATATTTTTGATATTTTCCCAGGTCAAAATAGTTTGGTTTAAAAAACTGAGTTACAGATTTCTGTTTTTCCTTCTAGTTCACTATTAAGTGCAATTTTCCCAAAAGCATATTAGCTCATGAGTCTTACAGCTTCTGAGCGTGCTTTGATACAGTCTGTCTCGGGGGCTGATCTTCCAGCTGAGTACTCTGTACTCATTTTGGCTCCTGCAGCATTATACAGGGCTTGGTTTAATCAGAAATTCATTTAACATTACGAAGACACACATTCCTCCAAAGAGCCTAGTAAGAGTAACTTTTTCCAGACTGTGAGGGAAGTGTAGCTCTGCATTATCTGATATTGCCTGGAAGTGAAACAGCTGCATTACAGTTCAAGAAAGTGGAATATTCAGTTAGAAATGAGTGACCTGACCAAAACTTTGCTTCATAATTTTCTTCACAGAAAGTTAAAATTAAAAAAAAAGGGGGGGAGGCAGGGGAGGGAGGGAGTGGCATTTGATTATTTGGTTTTGTGGAAACTTCAGTTCTTGTATGACATTATGTCCTATCCAAACATAAACACAAGGAACACATATTTTCTCCTTTAAAGAAAGCAAAGCAAAACAAAACAAAATTTAATTCTCGGTACTGTGCTAAACCACTGCAACTAATGCATCACCTCCGAACATCATCTGCGACTTGCCTGCTTTTCTGCATCTTTCTCTGTGACTCTCATTGTGAGGGCTGAAGTCCAGACCCTGTTCAAGTCAATGCTAAAACTTCCACTGATTTCCTTTCACAGAAGAGATTTCACCCATTCTCTGTTTTGGTAGTGGCCAGTATGATGAAATATATCTTAGCTGTCATAAAACTACTATGCAGGGCTTCTAAGTTCCTGTGTAACTCTAGTTTCAATCCTCCTATGTTTCACTGGTTCTGAGACAGAAAGTCTAGATGCCTAGGGAGTCCTAAAAATAAATTTGAGACTTGTTTTGTATTTTATACTGTAAATTCTGAATATTTCTATTGAGGCTGTGTTAAGGAACTGCATATCTCATGCCCTAGTAACAGACAAAAATCTGTTGTGTTTTAGCTTTGCTGGTAGGTGTTATGGAGATTTGGTGTTTAAGAATTGGTGTGTGGTTATACCAATTTGATTTCAGGATTTTCTGTGAACGGGGCACTTCTGCTTTCCCTGCTTGTCTGTTTATCACCAGTGGGTGAATGTAATCAAATAAATTACCATGGTGGGCAGAGTGAATTGGAAAAGGGGGGGAGACTGGCCCCGTTCTCCTGCGGCAACAAGAGGCAGCGTACACAAAATGAGCCATTTGAATTCTCCCCTTTCTCACTGCTCTTTACCGCCTGTCCTAAAGTCAGACAGATCTGCACTTGCATAAACAGAGCTTAACCTGCTCATAGACCTGGCAGTGGGAACTTGATACCCCCTATTATAAAGGGAAGACCTAGGTGAGATTTCTAGTATTTCAATCACGTGCTTTACACACCTACAGTTTTCTGGCATCTTCCTCCCACATGTAAGAAACTTCATTCTGTGGTCTGAGATTTTGTTCAAAACTCTGCAGCTGCAAAATGCAGTTTGCGTGTGCATCAGTGTCACAGCAGCCCCTGGGACCTGGGCTGCTGGAGTGAGGTGGTCCACCTCCCTTTGAAGAATTTCTTCTGCCATCGAACAACTCATATTAATCCCTCTGTCTCCAAACCAGAAACATCTCCATGTTGTGAAGAGAACACAAATAACGAAGGGCTGTCAAATGTTTTGGGCTCCTTAGACGTCAGGAGTAGCCAAGACACAAAGTCTTGCCTTCAGAAGCTCCCAGTGTGACTATTGGAATTGAGGTAGCCTGAGGAACAACCCAGCCCCTGCAAAGTGGGCAGCAAGGCCTGAGTTGTTAGCCCAGCTTCTCAGTTGTTGAAGTTTCCCCCAAGTTTCTGTTGCTTGGGCAGATATTTCCAGGCTGAACTGCTGCTTGAGATGAAAAATATTTTGGCTTGATTCACAGAAAATTGGCTTCTTCGTGCTGTGTTCTCATGACTGTTCAGCTCCTGGTATTAACCTCTCTGCAAACAGCTGAGTTGGCACCATGCACAATACAATGAGCTTCTCAAGAGCTCCTGCTGTATTTTTCTGTGGTCTCTTGTACTTACTCTTTCATTTCTCCTTGTTTTCTCTGTTTCAGACCTGTTGGCCTTTCTGAAGTACAGCCTGCTGAACACTCGACAGTCCATGCTCTCCTCCCAGGTAAGATACCAGATGGTGTTAACTCTCCAGTAGGAACAGAGAAAATTGTTGTTCAGGTATCAGCTAGATCTTTCAAAAAAATCTCAAAAGTGTTTTGTACTGAAAGTGGCTGTTTTCAGGAGAACAGGTTTGCATCTGTGTGTGTATAAGAGAAACCTCCCTTCTCTAGGAGGTAGATAGTTTTGCTTGCCATAATGAGGGCTCTTCTGTAAGCATCAAAGCCAATCCTACCTGGCCCCTGATTCTAGCCCTGAGAAGAGCTGATGGGGATTGCTTTCAGAAGACAGCAGCATCTGCACTGTTTTACTTTCAGGAATCTCTGATTTACAGTGGTTGTGTCATGTTTATGGGCTTAATGTTTACAGATTTTGGAAGACTGCATTTTGTTGTCCAATGTTTTTTCAAATCTGCTTGTATTTTTGGCCTTTGTAGTTTTCCATCGGAGCTTGCACAGTTGGTGTAGTAGTATGCAGTAGGGCAAAACATTTCTTTTTGTTTCCTATAAATCTGCTGCCTGAAAATGTCATTGGTTGCCCCTAGATTTTGTGCAATGAGAAATAAATAATCTCTGGTTTTTTATCTTCTTTTCACTTACAGCTGTATGTCTGCCTACTGCCTGTTCCTCCTGTAGTAAAGTTTTCCAAACTGAAAAATCCTTCTTTACCTAATCTCAAGCTTCTAAGCTTTTGCTTTTTCACCTTGCCCCTCTCTTTGTGTTTCTAATTCTAGTGTATCTTCCCCTAATGCTCTGTCATATCTCATGAGTGCTGAGTTTGTGTCTTCAGTGTTCTGCACAAGAACATTGGGTTCTCCTTCCCAATTAATTTAGTAACTATTAACATATGTGTATGTTGGTAGGTTTTCTTCCCAAGTTGTATTAGATAGCACTTATTGATTTTGAAATTAATTTGCTGGTTTTCTCTTGACTTACCCTGGACCACAAGAGCCCTCTGTGACTCTTCACAGTCACCTTCAGATTTCACTATCGTGAATATTTGAGCAAATTTATCATCTCACCCTTCACCCTGAATTTCATTTATCTGTAATGTGAGGAGCACACATTTCACCTTTTGAAGTTAGATCAACAATATATCTTTAAACTATCTGAAAATGTGTGGGGAAAAACGGACATTTTTAAACTTCAGCGACTGATGTTTTGGGGTTTTTTGACAGTGTCTTTTTGGAACTACCCACAATGAAATCTCAAACTAAGTTTTTGGTGTGGGTGAGCATATCTCGAGCATTCACAAACACTTTGGCTTATTTGTCAGTTGTAAAGACTTTGAGAGTTTTTCTTATTTCTGAAACACACACAAATTCCCAGTATTAGTAGGTGATTGGCAATTACTGTGCTCTTTCCTGGTCTTTCCTCTTTTACCGGGGAATGATGTGAAATGTGAATACCTCCTGTTTCAATGCTGTTTTCAGTTAGCTGTCAGTTTGCCAGACTCATTCACACTAGCTGCAACTGCTCAGTTCACCTCCTGTTTGGAGCTGCAGGCAGCGTTCCTTGCTGATCTGATCGATCCCTCTGCAGATCCTATACTGATCAGGGTTTTCTGCCTGTCCCTGGAGTGCCCATTTGAATTTGGCTGAGAAACCACATAGTTTACAGGAAAGTACAGTTTTGCAGTTAAAGCAAAAATTAATCCAAACCCAACCAAATTATGAGGATCTGTCTGTGTCTTCTTGGCAGAAACGCATTCCTGTTTAGCAGCCAAGTGCTGTGACTGTGTCTGTGTCTTAAGTGAGTCCGTCTCTATCCATGTCTGGACTGTGGGTTTGCCATGTAATTTCTCCTTTGCACCCAAAAAGTTTTACTGTTAACAGAACCAAGCAGCAAGGAGTTGCCTTGGACTTGGAATGCTGCTAGTTTCTAAGTTTAAAAAAAAAAAAAAAGAAAATCACAAAGAGGCAAGTAGGATAAAATGCACAGCAGAGGGGCAGCGTATTGATGTGGAAGAGCTGGCGTGTCTGTGGGTCTGGAAGGGGGAGCTGGTGTTGACAAGCGAGGTTGTTTGGGAGCCATGGGTCAGGCTGTGGGGAGTTGGGGGAGAGTTGGAGCTGACCAGGAGGTGCAGTGAAGTGCTGTGCAGCCTTTGGGATACACAAGCAATGTAATGAGAGCATTGTCTGACTTCTCTGTGACCTCTCTCTGCTTACAGCTGCCTCCTGAGCAGCTGTTTTATTTGAACTGTGGCAGTCCACCTACGTCCATTCAGGACCCAGAAACAGTTGCAGGAAGCATAATTTATTTCCTCCTAATGGCTCGTTTTGGATATGTCAACAACACACTTCCTTTACATCTGCCTAATGTAGACCCTGCAGAGAGGGGAATGAGTCTGTATTTCCGTGTTTGGTCTGTCTTTAACTTCAGATCAAAGAAATGCTTAACTTTAGGGTAAGAGCTTCTTGGCTACCAGTTTCATTCTAAGATCTGGAGCCTGAGCTGTCACAGCTTATGTTAGTGAGTAAAGACTGTGCCCTAGGAACTCCACTTGACAACTTTTGTTTCTGAAGTGGAATAGGAACTTGCTTTTTCTTCCATGGGGGTATTAAATATATGCTTTCATAGATCAAATTAACTGGGTCTATTCCACTTAAGAAGAGAAGGCTCAGTAGGGTCACAACAGTGTGCAAATAAGGACATGCAGGAAGGAAGATAAATTGTTCTCCAGATCCATGGTGGAGAGAGCAAAAAGTCATGAACTGTTGTAGTGGAGGAGTATTCAAATTGGACCTAAGAGATATCTTTTAATGGAAAGGATAGGGAGGCACTGTCATCAATCATCCATGGCAGGTGCTGAATCTCCCCTGTCAGAGCTTTCCTGGACAAGTGCAGCAGGTGTTGGAGGTGAGTTAGGCACAGTGGCAGGGTCCAGGGCGCTTCCTGGTGAGCCCGTGGGAGAGCCAGGCTACTAAGACTGCTGTGACTCATATACAGGGCAGATGTTCTCAGTAACAAATATTGTTCATAAGAATGCAGATGCAGTCTCATCCCTTTCACTCTGTCAAAGGTAGAGTGCGGTTCCTGCACTGATTTCACATCATGAGGAAGTTCTGAGTTGCTTGGCTTTTCTTATGCAAGAATTTCTCCTTTGTCACAAACCCTGCTGTATTCTTCATGTTCTTGTATCTAAGTGCATGCCTATGTGAAACAGCATGGTGTCATTTTCTTGCTATTTCATTAAAGAAAACAGACACTGTAGCAACAGAATCCATCTCCTCCAATGCTGGGCAAAGTCAAGGCACTCATACACTGTACTTGTGTTGGACAATTTCCAAAGAAATCAAGCAGTGAAGTGGTGCAGGAGGCAGCAATAAAAGATCCTGGTGTGAATGTGAGAGTGTCGAAATAGCTAGTATGACCTTTGGTAGTCTAGCCTGCTTTTCTTATCTCTTTGTATTGCGGTCAAATATTTCATCATGTGTAAAAAACAAGAGTGTGGAAGGGAAAGAGGTAACAAAAATGTGTTATGCATGGGAAGTGGCACTGCCACAATGCAAGCTAGCAGTGACCTGGAAGCAGGGTGTTCTGAGATACCAGAGATAGGTGCTCAGCCTCTTTTAAAAGAAAATAATTTATCTGCAGTACACATGAGACTGTGTGTGGTGCTGCTTGTGTACATAGGCTGCATGATGAAATGAGCACAAAAACCCCTGTGTGTGTGTGAGTTCAGAATTCCTCAAGGGCTTTGACAGCAGTGCCAAAAGAAATGTCTGAAAGGCAGAGGGAAAGGCTCACTGTCATCTTTACATCTAATCGTTCACCATCTCCTGCAACCAAAGCTGCAACACAGACCACAAGTACATCATGAATTACCATGGCTCCTGAGCAGTCTTGAATGACTGGCTGTCAGTATTGCTCTTAACACTTACACCATGTAACAAATAATCTCAGACTTCTGCTTATCAAATGCTTAATGTTTCCATGTCTTGAGTTGGGTAATGCTCCAATTGTTAAACAAGGAATAAATTTGGAGGCTTGCCCATCACTGAGTTTATCTGATTGCAAGCTGAGCTTGGGAACTGGTCTTTGAACAATTTATCACACATAACCACAATGCAGCCAATGCATCTCAACTTCAAGGATAAAGTACCTGGTAATTTTCTGGGTTTTAATAGTATAGGTGAGGCTGTATTTGCCACACAATGATAAGGACTATAATCCTGAATGTGGATCCAGTTTTCCCAGGAGATCAGTGTTCAAATTCTGCCCTGGTGTTTTAAGCAAGATAGACCCTTGTCTGTGAATGGCATGTGGTTGAGATGTGCTTTGGAGGTCACAAACCTGAAGTATAGACACAACCACTAAGACAGTAAAGCATTGAACTGTTTGGAAATACTTCTGAGGAAGGCCTGTTCTTTACAGACATATGGCCAAAGTGCTTCAGATATCAAAAGTATTAGCAAACTACCTACTTCCGTGCTCAGCTAAAGAAGCTAAGAGTGTGTGTCACTTTTTCCTGTTTTTATTTATAGAAGGCTTTTTATTATCCAGATAATGTACTGCTCTGCTACTATCAAAGCGTCTTCTGACATCTGTGAAAAGAGAGTTATTTTCTGGCTTCAAACCTGCAATTGAAATTAATGGGGGAGGTTTCCTGTCTTGCCGCTCTTGCTGGCTGCAATGCTTTCCAGACAGACAACTGAGCAGCACTTGAGGGGTCAGTACTGAGTGTCTGTGGGTGCTTAGGCATTTTTTGGCTTTTCAGTCTTCCTCCTCACAGATGACGAGCATAGAATGGGAAGAAACTCTGCAGAATGAGAGAAGGCAGGAAGCTTTCAACACAGCCTTTTGACTTTGCTTCCTGTCTTTTGAACTGTCTCTTTGAGGGTTCCCAATCCCAAATGCTGTTCAGTAAAAGAGCAGGAGAGGGGTCTTGAGTGGAGGAGTGTAGGTGCTGGGGAGGGAGGCTGTCTTGGAGGGACATTTATCTTGAAGGAACTGTTATCCAGATAGGACCAATTCAGGAAGGAGAAAAGGGATATTAATAATCTGGAGACATTCAAAACCTGCCTGGACACATTCCTGCGTAGCCTCATCTAGGTGTTCCTGCTCCAGCAGGGGGATTGGACTAGATGATCTTTTGAGGTCCCTTCGAATCCCTAACATTCTGTGATTCTGGGGGGAGGACAGGGGATGGGTATGGCATAGAGCCCTCCCAGCACATTCCTGAGACCAAATGCACCACTCTCTCTCCACACCTGGCCCTTTACATGGTACTTCTGAGATCAAGGGCTCTGTGCTTGATTCTGCACTGTGTGATGGAGCATTTCCTTCCACTAGTTTTGCATATGCCATCTTTTTTTTTTTTTTTAATATATATCTCATTCTACTTGCAAGAGAGGATAACACAGATTCCCAGTCTGCTTTCTCTCATTATTGTTGTCTCTCTTGGCTACCTCTTTTACTGTGTAAGCAGTCCCACTTTATTCAGGCTCTAAGTCCTTCTATTAATTGGTTGTTCTGGTTACCTTTTTTTATCTCTGTCTATTTTAATAACAATTCTGCTGCTGACAGCATACTCATGTCTTTGATCTTTTTAATAACATTGCCACTTTCTAGTCAACAGCATGCAATTCATTATGGATCCTTCCTCCTGACTTTTTTTGGAGGGGGCTTGGGGATGGATGGTCTATAGCTGCAAGCAGATCTGAGCTCATTGGGAGATTAAGGCTGTTTGCCTTGAGCTTATTGCAGCAGTGTTCAGACAGGCAGAACCTCTGCCATAGGGAAGGATGCAGGGGACTTGAGGCAAAGCAGCGGGTTTCCCCATGTAGAGCGCTGAAAGAAGAGGCAGAGCTGCACAGCACTGTGGGAATTGCTAAGTCAGGTGTTACTGTGTAGGGATAAGCTACAGAGCACAAATCTGATTTCCAGCACTGGACAAGAACCCTTTGTTTTACTCAGTGTAATTGTATTGATTCAAAATGAGTTGTAACACATTCATGTTAAAATCAGCCATCCTCTTTCATATCCTGATGCCTACCCATACTATTGTAAAGTACTTCTGCTGCCAACTTATCCTGCTTAAATTTCCTTCTAGTATCAGTTGTTTGTGTATGAAGGGGCACTCTGAAGCTTATTTGACACAGACAGAAATAATCTGTTTCAGTTTCTCCTGTGCCAGTAACAATAATTACATAATAGGCCATCTTTGAGTTTCTACATACTTAGTGTCTCAGTTTCTATTTTCAATTTGTTTCTGGGTTTGATGTATCTCGTAACTTTCTGCAGTGACTGCAGAAAGGAGGGTGGCAAATAGGAAGTGTCTGTGCCGGAATCCATCCCTAAGCTTTAGTAAAGTTCTTGTATTGTTCTTTGCAGTTAAGACCAGCATACCCTGGTCTTTGTCTCTGGCTTTCAGCATTGTATTTAAAAAAAATGATCTGAATAAGTCTTGGTACTTTTAGTATAATCAGCTGTTTAATCCACAACAGCTTGAGTGGGGATTTTCAAACACCCTGTGTGACAAAATGTTGCCTGGCCAGAGAGGTGGCTAGTTCTGAAAAACAGAGGCTTTTGGTATTAAAAGGCATTGCTACAAACCCACACTTTATGCTTATACTAATTGGGTATTTGTCGAGTATGCAAGTCTTGGATGCAAAAGTACCTTCTCTAATAATTTGTTCCAGGATTTAACAATTTACTCCGAAGTACATCAATGTCGTGATTGCCACCAAAGGGCCCAGTAATTGGTAAGAAACTGATTGAAAATCATCCCAGTTCCATGCAGTGACCCCTTGACTAGGCCATGAAGAAAATGTCATCTCCAGAGGATTCTTTCTCTCACCCTAAACTAGATGAATGGGTTTCAGAGATAAACAATTTTCTTTGCATACTTATCTCTCCCTGTCGTTTAGTGAGAACATAGATGATCAGTTAGACTGAGCAGCTCTCAGGTACCAAATGCTAGAGGAGACTAATCCTACCTTAAATGTTTTTGTGTTATTGCCTGTGAATCATGGAAATCATTACTTGAATGCCATCTCCTTTCCCTTGTGAAGGTCACTACTGACAGCCATGTATGAAGGTGGCATGTGGTTTAACACAATGATTTGCTGTTTTCTTTGGTGGAACAAGTACCAGCAGCCTCACTCCAGGATTTCTGCTGGAACCAGGTCACAATGCAGGTCTGAATTACAACAGATGGTCCTCTATTAAATAGCAGTCCTTAGAGAATAAATGTGTCCAATTGGCTTTTGAGAGAAGTGATGGTAGAAAACTGTTGAAATCAGAGTGGAGATAGTTTTTTCTGTTGGTGGCAAAACTACATCAGAATACATGTGGGTGGTTCATCCCATGTCTGTGGTTCTCCAGATGTCCGCTTTCCAGTGCAGGCATTCCTATTCTTGGTTGATAAGGAGGTCTGGCAGTGGGAAGTGGGAAACACTCTTCTGTTCTCTGCCACTTCTTCATATCTGTGGCTTGGCTGTTAAGCAGAGCCTGGCAGCAGCTCTATACTGCCACATTTGGAGGATGGATCACACTCTCTGCGTACAACCCTGGACAGAAACAAAGGGGAATGGGGGCAATGTCCCCAGGGATACCAGTCCTGCCCTAAACTTGAAAACAGCCAAACATCTACTTGTACTGTCTAAACAGGATAGCTAAGGTTTGTCCTGGGGCTGAGTTGCAAATACCAGGTGTGGGAAATGAAGAGATGGGGCTGCTCTACCTACCCCTTCTTTCTGTCTGCCCATCTATCTCTGCTGGGCTCAAAAAGAGTCTGCGGCCAAAGACGGCTGGTGGTTAGCAGTCACACCATCTTGATTCAAATCCAGGGGTGAAGAGGATTGGTATTTAGAACTTCAGTCACAAAGACTGAGTCAAACTGACGGTGCCAAGCATCAGGAGTCTGATACCTGCAAAGATCATCTTACTACAGCTAGTAGAGTATTTATGTTCTACATTCCTAGTGCTTGGATGCTTTATTTCTTTTGTCTACCTTTAATTGTTTCAAAATGACTTCAAATCCTTAAATTGCTAAAGCTGAGGACAGCCATATTTAATCTCCCATCTGAGAAGTACACTCCTCCTGCCTCTGGGAGTGTAGCTGTGTCTGGCATTGAGTGTTACAAAAGCAGATGGTGGGAGCTGTCACTCAGGTGGATAGAAGGGAATCAGACGATAGAAGAAGTTGTCTTAGTGTTTTCCCAGTCCTTTGCCAAGGGATTTCCCTGGTGCGTTGTGAGAACATCAAGCCTTGGGCTGGTGATTGGTGATGTCATCCCGAATCACTTCTCTAGGTGTGTTGGTTTGACTGAAATCAAGTCAGTTTTCTTCATGCAGTTAGAATTTTTTCTTTTTCATAGCTAGCCACAGTCATTGTTTGGATTTAGTTTGAGAATAATAAGGTAGCACCTCCGTATAGAGTGGTTTTCTTCAAGTAGTTTTCCAGTGGTTTTGAGTTGTAATGAAGAGAATGTAAGAACTTACGGATATCTTAGCCATTGTCTGGGGGACAAAGATATTTCTGGATTTTTTTCTTCAGGTGTGAGGCAGCTAGGAAGGGGAGCATAGATGGGGCAGACCTTGACTGACAGCCAGACTAATCAATTAAAATGTTCTGTACCATTAGCATGTCGCCCTTTGTATATAATGGGAGTTGAGTTTTCTGGATTTTTAGACCTGTTCAGGTTCTGCTCCATTCAGGAGTTGTGTTAGTTCAACCTTTTGCTGTTCTGCTGTATTGCAGTTGGCCTCTGGGCCTTTCCACCCTTTTGGCCATTTTGGTGTCCTGCCGGGATTGGGTGTTTGGGACCAGAGTGCTCTCTTACTGGGACTGGCTGTTTGGTGCAGACAGAGTCCATGAGGAATTGCATTGACTATTTTATTGAGATTTATGTTTTATATATTATTAGTACTGTATTAGTATTATTTTGTTAGTTTATTAAACTTCTTTTTATATCAGTTCACTAGATTCCCTTTCAATTCTCTCCCACAGCTATTGTGGTTTTGATTGCTATCTGGGGTTAAACCACGACACTAGGTAAACTTGCTGACTCAGTCTCCCTTTGTCCTGAGAGGTTTCCCAGACTTGAATAATAGCAGAAACCTGTAGTATTGGGTTGGTGCACAGAATTCCCAAGGAACAAGGGTCTTTGTGAGTGTAGCCTGGAGTGACAAAGCACATCTGTGCTGGCATTAGGGACATCACTTGCTAGAGGAGGACTCTCAAATTTCCAAAGGGATATGGCTATTTTTAGCTCCTCTGTGCTACCTGCATCCATGTGCTCAGATTTTCTTTCACCATCCTGCCTTGAATGGCAGCATTTATCTGTGGTTAGATCAGTGAATCTGGAGATGTCACAGTTGCCCTTTGAAAAGAGGGAGGCAGGAGTATGAGAATGAGTTGATGGTTTCCATAGGGCTTTGGAAAATGTTCTGTGGGGATCAGAAGGAATGGAAAGGAGAAGACAAGTGAAATGGCAAACGTGAATATCTGGAAGGGGGTAAGAGAAGCCAGGCAAGTCAGGCAGCAGCTGCAGTCCAAGGAA
Source organism: Streptopelia decaocto (assembly GCF_964273445.1). Taxonomy (NCBI): domain Eukaryota; kingdom Metazoa; phylum Chordata; class Aves; order Columbiformes; family Columbidae; genus Streptopelia; species Streptopelia decaocto. The sequence goes on from NC_138659.1 coordinate 16,148,567, forward strand.
GAGGTGCAGTGAAAGTGATACACAATACAGCAGATGTGAAACTAGATCTGAGCTGTTGGAGTCTGGTGTACCCTGACACTCCAGTCATTCTTCTCTGAAAGCACTCCAGATTTCAACTTAATTGCTGGGCCTCACTGTCTGGCCAAGACTGAACAAAACAGGTATTATTAAGGAGAATTTTGCCAGTAGCATTCAAGCTACAGTGATGCCAGAATGTCCTGTATAAAGTTGGGACCCTGTGTGAGATGCAGTACAGGTGTGAAGTAAACATAAATCCTGTACAGATCTGAGTCCTGATGGGTACACAACTAGCATAGACTAGGGGACTGTCAAATATGAGCAACAGCTATATGGACAGGCTGAGGCTGTCATCAGAGAAGACATACGTCCTTCCAAAGGGCTGTGGTGGACCACAGATCTGTTGTGAGGTGTGCAAAATCAGCAAGATTGATTGAAGGAAATAGGGCAGAGATCTTGCTCTTCATGGTGTGGAAAGATCTTAGGGCCTTGTGGTCTCTCTCTGACCTTCTTTGTGAAAGAGCTAACTTGAGAGGGGTAGTTAATGAAGTTTCCTTCGTCAGCCTACCTAATTCCCAAAGTCAGAATGAGAGAGTCTCAAAACTATTGGCTTCCTGCGTTTTTTTTCTCTCTGAAACTGCTGCCAAAGTTCTTCACTTTGTGTGGAAATAATTGCAATGCCATGGACATGACCTAGCTCTTCCCACCCAAGATTTTCCTTCCCAAAAAAGGGTTACTGATTTTTACATTCCCTTTTTGCCTTAGCCTTCAAGACAGGAGTAAACATCCCATGTTTTCTTTCCCAGAACAGAGGTACTTCTAATACTGTGCTCATATGGTTTTCATGACCTCAAAACTGTGGCTGTGCAACATTTTTGTACATTTCTAATACTCACACTTTGGAGAGTCCCATGAGCTATGAAAATATGACAGGATGTGCTCGCAGACACCATCTGCATTGGACTGCTGTTGAAGTGCTCATTTCCCTCACCTTGTTAAGGGTACTGCAATGGGCCCTGGACTGTGATGCCCACGGAGGGCTATGTGCAGGACTGCGTATATCACAGCCACACAGAGCCTGGCCTAAGATCTTCTATGCTCTCTGCTGAGATCTAGGATACAAGCGAAAAAAATAATGCAGTTAGCTTTCCAAATTTGTAAATAAAAAGTAGGTGCCAGGTACATTTCTAACTTGTAGTGGCAGCATTGTGGCTGGAGGCCGATATAATGTGTTAAAGCATTAAAGACAAACAGCTGCTTTTCTTGGAAAAGGGATTCGTTGTTTGGCAAGGTGAAGAGTGGCTGTGTCATGTAGCCTGTGCATGGGAGGTAGTTTTTTACATAGTACAGTCTAATTGTTCAGACATATATTGTTCAAACATAAATTGTTCACAGCAGGAGCCTGTGACAGTCGTTTGGTGCTAGTGCTGTACCAACCTCAGCAATGTAAGGAGTGAAAAGTGTTTCATCAGTAGAAGTGACTGCTTTGTGGTTTATCATCACGCTTACTAAAAGTGATAGGGCTGCAAAGTTATCTAGTTTCTTTGTTGTGTTATATGCTTCCTTTAATCACTGATTTTAGAATAATTTTAGGGAGCAATCACAAATTCAAGAAAAACACAAACATGAGGGTAAAGATGAGTCCTGATTTAAGAGAGAGATTAGATTCAGCAAGGAATCTATGCAGTCCTAACCCTAGAATATTTTTGCATCCTGATATGCCTCCGGACTGAAGAATGTGAACCTCATTGTTTCTCCTGGATGCACTGAGATACAAATCAGAGCTGCTTATTCACAACTGGTTAACACTGTTTTTCGCTTGTGAGAAAGAGCTGCTTGTCTTGGCGAGAGAGGTGGTTCATTGGAAATAGCCATGGTGAGGCTAATACTATTTTGGCTTAATTGTAACAAATTTAGTCTAACTTAGATCTACTGCTCATGCAAATTCTGGAAAGACTCTGGTTGCTGGCCATTATATGTAGATGGCAGGTGGAGAGGAAAGCTCTGGCGCACGTAGGAGGTATTGTCAGTACAAAAGATGGTTTGTTAGGATGGTGTGCAGAAACATCTGTCTGACCTTGAAACTGAAGTGACAGAATCTGACTGTGGAGAATGTGGCATAGGATTTCAGCCAAAAACATGAAGCTTGATCTTCATTTCCATCAAGTAGGAAATTACCATAAAGAAGAGTCATGCGTCTCCACAGCTGAGCAAACACTCCAAGCAAGAGTAAATCTAGAAACTATGTGAAATGCAAAGATGGCATGAATATCTAAAGAGCCATGTCCTGGAGCCTAGACATGGATAAAAAGTTGAAATGAAACATGGAAATAAAACAAGTAGTGGAGGGGAAAAATTCCAGCCTCAAACAGAAGGAAAGCGTCTGTGGAGGAAGTGCCACAATTGAAGAGAAGTCACATAGGTTGAGGTATGGCCCAAATACTGAATTAATTCCTTAACTCAGTTTTCAGTAAGGATGATATATGAGGTTAATGCTGGAATCTGTAGTAAAAATGAGAATGTGGTAAGGGAAATTCAGCATCTGGAGTGGAAGCAAAATTTAGGCTAATGAGTATGAAAATACCATAGCCCCTGAGTAATCTTTTTCCTTGGCTATTGAAAGAATTGGCACATGAGATTGAGGAGATTCTTAATTGATCTTTAAATTTGGGGACAGAGAAGTGGCAGAGGAGGTACCTACCTTCAAAAATGGGGAAAAAATAAAATTTTTTAAAACCCCAACACAAAACAACAACAATGAAAACCATCACCACCAAAAAACACCAAACAGAAATTTACATGTTTCCTAACTTGCAGCTGAAAGTATCAAGTCTTAACATGCGAGAGGAAGAATGGATGAGGGTGGGAAGGCAGTGGAAGGGGAAAAAGCTAAAATCTTCACCACCCCCCCTGCCACCAAGGTCAGTAATTTCAGAAGTAATTTAAGATATTTGTTAAAAGATTGTTAAAAAGGGGAATACCATGGACAGAATCAAGAATCAAGTATAACACTGATCCATAACCCCATAAGGACCTTCTCTTTCCTGGTGAAAATCATAATGGAAAATACAAGATGAGAGATAGACTGAGGTAAAGAGAGGTGCCAGGATTATTGAAGCTAGGATGGACCCTATTTAATATACGCCTTGGTTATACAGATATTTGGCCATGAAGTTTGCAGATGACGCAGTTGGGATTAATATAATTACTGTAGAGAATTGTTTTTTCTCACAGGAAAATAACTAGATGGTGTTTTGAAGTGAAGATTGAAAGCAGTAGCATGAAGTGCGATGTTGCTTTTTAAGAGAGAAGTAGCAAGAACTTTTGCAATACCCTGGAAAGTTTTCCTGCAGGGAGGGTGGAGAAGGAGAGAGAAAGATGGATTGCCAATGTGACTCAGCTGCAAGAAAGCCTTTTAAGGCTGTGTGATGCATCAGACTTTAAATTCATAGCAGGGACAAAGAAGCATTAGTGTAATTGTAGAGGCTGTTTGCAAGACCCCATTTAAAATATTTGGTAAAGTTTTGATCCCTGATGTTTAAAATAGAATAAATAAACTGAAGAGAAGCAAAAGGATTCCTAGGATGGCCTGGTCAGCCTTCAGAGATTCATCCCTATGGACAAGAGAATGGAGTTTGTCGTTTAGCCTAGTGGAGAGTAGATTTACAGAATATGCCAAGTTTTTCTATAAATATATAAAAATGGAGACTACATCAGTTTAAGGTCAATTCTGAGTCCAAGACTAATTAATTATGAGTAGATTAAGTTGAAAATTGCCAATAGTTTTGTAACCATTCCAAAAAGCTTTTTGCGTGACTTGTGGGCTTGCATCTACATGGAGAAGAGATGACCCGAGGGTAATCTTAGAATAAGAGGTGGAAATATTAATCATACAAATCCTTGGATTACGAGTAGTCTTAGTCATGGTAAGAAAGGGATGGAGAGTATTTAACAACTGTTAATCCTTGGTAATATTTAATATTCTGTTACTGCTCTGGGATTCTGCTTGTCATCTACTGAGGTTAGGGAGTTTTTGTTTTCTCCCTGCTGCTAGCTGAATTCTACATCTGGGCTTTTTGCCTGTCTGTAAGTATCAGATACGGGTGACAACTGGAGTCAAGAGACTGTGTGAAGTGTGCTGGCTCTTTGCTGGTATGAGATGCTCTGCTGTCCAGCAGTCTTGCCTCACTCATACACTTCTAGCTTAGCAGACAGCCACATTTCAGAAGAAAAAGGAATTTTTTTTCTCCGAGAGTAGTAGTGACTGCCGTGTGAGTGTCTGCAGTGACCGCAGTGACTGCCTTCTTCCAACGGGGAAGAACTTCCAACTTCACCAATAGGGAGTTTCACCTGATAAATTTCCTTCTACTGCTGAGCAAATAGGAAACACTTTTTTGTTGTTTCTAAACATCTCTTAGGTGGTGACTTACAACAAACTTGAGTAACACAAAGTAGAAGGGCACTCTTTTGGCTAATAGTGGAAGTGACTGCTGTTTCTTGGATACTCCTCATCTGGAAATGGTGAAAAAGGAGGACTGTTAAAGGTGTAACGCAACTGCATAGGAGAAGCACGTTCAGCTCATGGCTTCATCACGTGCAGTCTGTCCATTTGAAAGATTCCTTATTTTCCCTTTCTTACTACCTGTTTCCTGAGAAAGAGCATGAGAAGCAATGGTGAAATGTACTGTGCATTCCTACTTCGTTATTGTTTTACGAATCCCTGTGAAAATGACTTGTTTTACATGTTTTTGTTAGTTTTTTTAAATTATCCTCTGAGGAATTTTGTCGTTATCCTGGAGATTTTTAGTTTGTACTCGATGTTTGCCCAAATGCAGCAACTTGCTTAACCCATTGAATACAGACTCGAGGGAAAACCAGTATTTCAAGAAGGGGTTCTCAGCCTCATTTATTTAAGCAGATGATTAAGAGTGGTATGGAATTATTTTGCATATGTATGAAGTTTATTTCTATATGCCTTTCTATGACTCATGGCCTTATTGCAGTATGTGAAATAGTTGGCCCAGATTAAATATCATAACAAATTGCGCAGGGCTATTGTGCAACAGTGCAGAGAGGCATGAACAGACACAGAAAATTCCAACCCTTCTCTAGGCTTCTATAGAGATGCTGTTAGAAGTTTCAAATATGTATTTTTTCATTATCTCATCCCTGTTGGATGTGACCTTTCCATACTCTGAAGTATAAGAGAAGTCTCTCATAGATACAGAAAGGAAAATAAAGACAGCATGATTTCCATGTGACTTGAATTACATAATTCAGATGAGGAAAAATATTGCTGTTCCTAATAAGGATTTGTGCATATTTTGCTGACGCTGGTTGATTAACCTTGGCTGTCTGCTGGGTGCTTGCCCTGCCCTGCTCTCTGTCCCCCTCCCCAGCACAACGACGTGAGAAAATGAGATGAAAGAGATCGTGGGTCCAGATAAGGACAGGGAGATCACTCGCCAGTTACCGTCACACACAAAATGGACTTGACCTGGGGAAGATTAATTTGATTTATTGCCAGTTAATAACCAAGTAGGATAGTGAGATATAACAACAAAATATTAAAAACCTTCCTCCTGCTCTCCTTTTTCTCAGGCTCAACTTCACTCCTGACTCTTCTATGTCCTCCCCAAAAAGGGGAATGGTGGTTGTGGTCAGTTCATAACACTTTGTCTGCCATTTCTTCCTCCCGATGCTGTTCTCCTTCTCCAGCATGGGCTGCAGTGCTTCTTGAACTTCTCCAACGTGGGGCCTTCCCATGGGCTGCAGCTCTTCAAAAACTGCTCCAACATGGGTCCTTTCTACAAAGTATAGTCCTTCAGGAACAGACTGCTCCAGCATGGGAGCAAGACACAGTTCCTGCTAGAAAACCTGTTCCTTTGTGGGCTCTTCTCCATGGGCTGCAGGTTGTGCCACAACCCTGCTCTAACGTGGGCTCTCCATGGGCTGCAGCTTCCTTCAGGGCACATCCGCCTGCTTTGGCATGTTGTCCTCCATGGGCTGCAGGTGGACAACCTGTTTCACTATGGGCTTCACCATGGGCTGCAGGGGAATCTCTCCTCCAGCACATGGAGTACCTCCTCCCCTCTTTATCCACTCACCTTGGTGTCTTCAGGGCTCTTTCTCTCCCATTTTTCTCTCTCACACAGCTGCTGCGTAGCATTTTTTATTCTTTCTTAAATATGTTATCACAGAGACACCACCAGCATCACCGATGGGCTCAGCTTTGGCCAGTGGTGAGTCTGTTTTGGAGCTGGCTGGAGCTGGCTCTGTCCAACAGCTCCTCTTCTCACAGAAATCACCCCTGAAGCGCACCTGCTACCATGAGGGACCCTGTAAGGCCTGCCTTAGTGCCTCCACCAAGATGATGTTACATTTAGGCTCCCTTAAGCAATGAAAAAGTCCAAACGTGGGCTGCTTTATTACAGCTTTGAACCACACAAGTGTTTCTGGGATCTTTGTGAATAATATGCTGCAGCTGGAAGATTACTAACCACTCCAAAACATGTGCACTTTTAAAACCCTTTAAACCTGGCATACTAATGAGCTAAGTACCCTTAGGAAGGTCTTACAAAGCCTGTCACAACTGCCTAAGCTTTCCCTTCTCTAATGGGGGAAAAAAGTCTCTTCTGTATTCCCACCCTGAGGCTATGCCCAAGTCTGCTACCTCTTCTTTCCTACAAGCTATTCCTGCTGCTCTCTATCCCTGCATCTACTCCTCCCATCCAAGCGTACCCCACATGCAGAAATGCTTACTGGTTTCTGTTCCAGCATCAGATGGTCCCAATGAGCAAAGCAAGCTGGAAACCTGAGAGGACACCAGCAATAGGCAGGTGTGAGAGTGCTTGAAGAAAGTATGATGACAATGAAAGAGAAATGAATCTGGTTCCCAGACACATCACCTTTGCTGGCTAGGTCACTGAGGGCATGCCTGTGTGAGTCTCTTCCAACCTAAATGATTCTGTGACTGTATGAGTGTCACATATTTGGTCTGTGCAGGTCTCCAGCTGACCAACACACTTGACTCTGCCTTGCAAAGAAGGCCAAGGATGGTGCTGGGCTGGAAATGGTGCAGAAATATAAATGTCTGCAACCAGGTGTAGGGACACAACTGGCAACTTCAGCAACTTGCAACAGCAGGGAAGGACATTTCCTTACGTTCACCTCAGAGCTTTCTAATGAACCAGGTGTATCAGCCTACATAAGTTATCGCAGCTCTGCTGAGACTGTTGGGTAAGATGTGGTCCTACATGTTAAAAGTACTGGGTTTTTTTTAAATCTAAATCTTCTGTCTTGAAAAGAGTTGTGCTGCCAGCTAGAAAAGAGGATTTTTCACACTATCTAGCTGATGTTCCCTAGTCAAGTATTCTCTATCTATGGCCAGCAGTACTGGGAAGAAAGCTCTGAGCCACACACAGGACACACACACTAAACTTCTGCTGGGGCAAGTTTCTTGCTGATTCAGAAACCACCTCTTGGCCTGTGGGAATCTCAGTGGTAGGGATGGATAAAACCATTATTGTTTCATCAGGATCTGCCACATCTCCTTGCAGTACCTTTATTACTAGCCAAAATGAAAATTTAGGATAATTGCCACTATTTCAAATACCCCCTGCCTGTAACTAATTAAAATCTTATCTGAGTACATTTAAACTTTAAAATTGGTGATTTGTATTTAGTGGATTTGAGCAATAAAAGGCAAGGTGGAATGGTGAATTTGTTCATGTCTGCTTGATGTTGTTTCAGAGCCACCAGCCTTTTTGAAATAAAACCAAACAAAACAAGTGGTCTGAGAAGGCTTAAAAGTACAATGTGTTTTTCAGCATTGCAGGGTGTGAAGTATGTGACACATTTTTATGCTGAGTAAACCTAAGACTTGAGTTTTAAACACAGAAAGTTTTCAATGTTTGAAGTGCAGTAAGTTTTTCTGTTTCAGTCCTGTTTGTATGTCTCACCGTCACTTGGTAAGTTGTTTTGATGCTATTATCTATTTTTGTCATAGACTTTCATAAGCCAAGTTTTGGTGGTCACTGATTCTTATGTGCAGTTTCAGAGAAGCCGTATGATAGTGAAACGAGGAACATAACGAATCTGATTTCAACAGGATCTGAAAGGGGATCCACACAGGGTATCTTGCTGAAGTAGCTTATTTTTCTGTGTGCCCTAAGCAGTAAATCTCTTCTCAGAACAAGAACTTGGATGTAAATGAAACATAGTCAACTGGAAGGATACCTGTGCTAACTTTCATGCAAATGGTGGGCTGCAAGCAAAAAACCTTCAACTGGAGTGACTCTTCATGGCTTGCACACCCTTTCCACTCTGGATGAGAACCTGGAGGGATCAAAAATCTGGTCCCTGTTTTCATTGGCAGTCATGCTCCAAAAGTTATCCCTTTTGGGGCTGCTGTATTGTGTTTGAGTAGTACATCCACGCTTGGTTGTTTCCAGTTGCTGTTGTCTTTCTTTATTGAGGAAAACGAACATTAAACCACGTTCTAGCTTGTTCTAGTGTAAAGAATTATCGGTGGATTTATTTTTTTCAAGCTTCTTCATCTGTGGCAACATTCTTTGAAATAATCCCTGTAGGGCTGGTACAGAGAAGAAGGGAGGGGAAATTTAGACATCTAGCAGAGTAAATGGTTTGAGGAGGAAAGATTCTGCTTGACCAAGGACTGTGGGGAGATTTTTGGACTAGAGAAAACCTATGTCAAAAGGTCAAGCTCCATTTAAACTAAAATTGTAACAGGCAGCTGCCACTTCAAATCCGGAAATGTGTCATCAGTGAGGCTTTCAAACCAAAGAGCAGGGAAAAATTCCCAGGGAGCAAAGCACACAAGTTTCAAGACGCGGCAGCCATTACTGATGAAGCCATGGAAGGTCTGTGTCTGTGAGGAAAGGGTGGAGGATGACAACAGTCAAAAAGGAAAAGAAAAACAGACAGAACCAACCAAATTCTGTTTAAATGAGGTGCCAAAAAGAAAATCAAATCAGTGGTTCAACCGTTTTGAGGCTAGCTGTGGTCATACTATGCATATCAGATACTTGACAGACAAAAGATAGTGGTATTTCTGTTAACACTATGACAAAAAGTAGAGAGGAGAGACAGAGAGAGATCTGCTGAGGAAGAATTGAGGTAGATATATGTGTATTATATAATAAAGAATATGTATTTCATATTTCTTTAAAATACATACAGAAGTCAATTTAGAGTCAAACCAGGTGAATGAGCTAACGATTTCAGCAGTACCACAGAATCCCATGAATTAAAATTTTAATTTCAGATAGGAAAAGTACAGTCTAAGATCTGTGTCAATAAGTGCCCACCAGGATAACCATATCACCGGTGATATCCCAAGGGAGGTCACAGAGGCTGCAAGGGCAGGAAATGCAGCACTAATGGGAGACTTCACCTCCTCTGCCTTTTTCCCACACCCACAGATTGCGCAAGTGTCACATCAAGACATGATGATGTACATAAGAAATTTTGAAATGCAATTAGTGGTGGCTTCCTGGAAGAGCTAGCAAGAATGCCTGCAAGAGGCAGTGGAGTCTCTTCCTTTCTCCCTGTGTATCAGATATGGTCCCCAAAGCTGTAATTGCTCTGTACCAGAGATTGCAGTGCACTCTTGACATCCCTGCAGGAGCCATCAAAGATGAAAGAAAAAAACTGCCAGGTTAACAAATGCAGTCAGCTTCAAAAAGGGAAACTATATAAGAATGAGGAAGCTTGTTGGGAAAACAGTGATAAAAGATGCAGTAGGAGAGTTAGCCTTTCTAGGAAGAATGGGTTTACACCCCATATTGGAGTGTCTGGGCCAACATATATCACCCATCCACAGCCAAAGAGGAGATGAAGGAAACTCAACAGCCAGGCAAAGGGTGGTGTTAGCAACCACATGGCATTCTTTAGAAACCTCGGTCAAGTGAAGAAAATTGACAGGTTCTTGGACTCTCATAGGTCATTTGTACAATACAAGGCTGGTCGAAAAAATCTGTGGAACAATCATGTCCTTTTATAAGTACTGCTAGAGCCTGCTGGGTGGGTAGGGGCAGCTGAGCACGAAGATTAAGTAGCTGCTGTTGGTCACTGGTGGCTACATGGAGCTTTCTCTTCCCCGATACCAATCTGTGAGTCAGAAAAACACATAGCAAAACCACTTTGTAACCTTAGGCAAATCATTTTATGCCCTGCTGGGCGTCCCTTGCTTCCTATAAAATTGGGATAACAGCTTTCTCTTAAAAGTCCTCCACTGGTTACGTGGGACTGCAGTACTCCAGCAGCCGTGCTTGCGTGATGCACTGTATAGGCAGGACTGGTTACTTGTGTGGGTAACTCGCTGCCCGGACCTCCACACCATGACCTGCTTGCCAAGAGAGCAATGCTGAGTGAGGAACCTCTGAGAGTCAATGTCTAAATGTGATATTGAGGGCTTGTGGGTCTGGTTTTTTGAGTATCGTATTTTTCTGAATATCTAAGATGCTTTGAACTTGATTTCTCAGGGGTTGTGATCACAGACATTCACCTGATGGTGGGAGGTCAGCTCTTCTGAAAATTGAAGAGAAGCCAGGGCAGGGGTAGGTTTGTTTGGTGTGGTATTAGGTTGTAGGTCTGGCGAGGGGTGGTGGGGAAGTTAAGCATTTTGACTTAAAATCTAGTCTAATTTTAGGTGCCTGAATATCAGGAGTTGAGCAGAAGGTAGACTGTAAGACTGGGTCTTTACTTTGTGCATGAGTTAGCATGTTGTACTTAGAACTAAACAGAGCACAAATATGGTTGTTTTAGAAAGAGACCTCCCTAAACACAGCTAATAGTGCAGACCTGCAAACACTCCAAACCCAATAGCTGGAAACACTGGACAGCACGTGGGCTGCACAGGAACGGGGTGCTGGTGAAGCAGCGTTCGTTAGCAGTTACAGTAGCTCACGGCAGATAACAGATGTGTGGTCAAAGATAAATATGCACAGAGATAAATTCTTGGATGTGGTAATTAAATTGTAACCTATACATTTCCTCTGGAAAAGAAAAAATCCTTCCTGCTCACTACGGGAGAGAAATCTGAGTCTTGATTCTTCTTTTGTTTATAGATGCTGAGTAAGCAGGTCTTTGTGCACAGGGATCTTTGTGAAATATGCAAAATTAATATTAATACTAGCTATGCTTCAAGAGAACTGAAAACTAAGATTAGTAGTGGCCACTGTACATACATCAAAAAAGCAGAAATCTGTTAAATACCTCAGATTGCACCTGTGTTATTAAAGTACTGTAAAGATTGACTGGTCAAGCATTCATGAAGCAGGAAAGCAGCCTTGGAGCTGCCTCTGCAGCTTTGGCTTGGTTCCTTGTGTACAGGAATCAGGGCAAGCTTTTATTCACTGATCGCATTCTTGCTCCATGCTTGCATTCTTCAGGAGAAGGATGATGATCTTCTTTCATATTTTTTGTGACCTTTTCATCTGACCTGCAGCTATGGATCCTTGTAGCTCTAAAGATCAGAGTCAAGCATCTCAAGTCAAAGAAAGGGGAACGTACAATTAGCAACCACTGTTAAAAGGTTTGTGTTTTGTTTTTTTTTTTTTGCTTAATGTCACACAGTTATGCTGTTGGCAGCAGGAGGAACAAAAGTAAAATGATCAAATCATCCTTAAATCATCTATCTGTGAGACTACTGTCTGTCACCTTGCCGTCCTCTGTTCTGTGCCCCATATATGTCCCAACTTCTGTAGCAAATATAGCAGAGCTTAGACAGACTAAATTTTCCTTTCTTACTGGATCAGATCCATGCCTAATGGATGTATTTGCTGTGCAGAAAATGACACCTGGTGCTGTGAGAGCGTGTCATGACATATCTTGGCGCACACACACACAAATAACTAGAATTACAATTAGCATTTGCGAAGTGGTTTACATTCTGCTATTTCCTAAACTTTGAATACTTGAGGCTGATGACATGAGAATACTGTCTTTTCAAATATTTTCTTTGTGCCCCTCTTAATGGTGAAGGAAGACTGGCAAAACAGGATTCAGGTCCTGAAGCATTAATTAAACAGACATAAGGTGTCAAAATCCCAAAGTGGTCACCTCACACTCTTTTTGTGCAGTCTTCTGTAGCCCAGGGAGGGAGAGTCTGCCTGAGCCAGTCTCCAAACTGGAGATGCCCAAAGTTTTGCCTGGGTTTGTGCCCAGTGTGGCTCAGTCTAGGCAGCACTCAGCATAACGCTGCACTGCTCCTTCTGGCCACCAGTTTCTCCAGTGGGATTTATCCAGTAAATATTTTCAGGATCTTAGTAGAAGAAAATTTTGGCCAAGTGAAGAGACAGCAGCTAACTCTGTTGGTGGTAAAAACCAGCAGTGGCCTTCTTTTGCTATCACCTACACTCTGGAAAGGGCATGCAGTCACCACCATGACCCATGGCAAAGGGTGAATAGGAAAGCTCCAAGAAGGTAAATTCAATGCCTTTTCCTCATCTGTGGGTGCTTTTGTTGCCAATGCACAACAGCCACAGGCATTCAGAAGAAATGATTGTTTGTTTTAAATTATTTTCCTAAGAAAAAGTATGAGGTAGGCTTAAGAATCCCCTGCCTGTGTGCTTTGCTCATATAGTTCAGTCAAGTGGAAACAGACTTAGATATATATTTAAGTAGGAGTAGAAACTGGTAAACTCTTGACTTCTTATTCCAAACATGCAGCCACAACAGACTGTGCACAAAAGGAGAAGAAAAGGAGACCCAAGCAGTGCTCTGGAGGGACAAGTCATCTGAACATCTTTATCACAAGCGATTTGGGTCTTCTCAAAGCAGCTTGAAATTCCCATTCTGCCAGTTTTGAGTGCCACAGGGGGTGGCAGGAAAAGTCATGCTCTGTAGAAGATGTGGCATTTGTTGCGTAGTATTATACAAAGAGATGTATTGCCAGGCCAGATGCAGGGTACTGCAAAGATCACAGCTCCTATGTATTCCTGGCTACACCTAGAAATTGGATGTTCACATTTTTTGCATGTCCCCATTTTTTTCTCAGTCTCCAAACAAGCAAGATAGATAATTGTGTTATCCAGATCTTTGCAGGGAACGTGGACAGACGGTAAAAAGCCATCATCATATCGTTGAAGTCCTGGTTCAGGAATCAAGGCAGAGGTACTGTCATCCCAGATCTGTCCCAGGCTCACTTGACTTCATGCTAATGACTTAACCGCTTTACACTTTGTTCCCCTACAAGCTGGAATGTGAATTCTCCATTTCTGTACTTACAATAGTTCAGCTAACAAGTAATTTGGGGCAGGAAAGTAGGCAAGTGAGCAGGGAGACCTAACCAAGTGAGACTTCAGCTGCCTGCTTACCCAACAGGCAGAGCTGAGATGAAGTATGCCGGTGAATTCTAGTAGTGGAACAGTAGTTTTCTGAGCACTCTTTGAAGAAATGTCTCCTGGGTCTCAGTTCTGTTCTTATGTTAATAGCATTTGTCCAAGTTCATCAGGGTAAAGCCAGGACAGCCCTGTTGTCCTGTGTTTTGAGATGCAGGCAGGGCTGCAGGACTCCAACAGGATCCCAAGAAATAACACCAAAGTAATCTGAACCATGTTTTTATTGCATTTCTTTGTTGATCTATTTAACAAACAATTATTTAATAGTTAGTAAACGATTAGTCAAGCCTTTCTCCTTAGAGGCCTTCTTAAATCTCTGCTCATATTGAAGTTATCTAAATCAACTGTCAACACAAAGCTAAGGGCAGGTTGGCATCCTCAGCCCCCACATATGAAAAGGCCAGATGAGTAAGCAGATGATGTGGCTGTATTGGATTGATATTCTCAGTCTCCTCCATTTATGGAAGAGATTACTGTAAACAGTTAAACTCTTTATACGGATTTCCTCACCATATAATATTAGTATAATATATACCTAAGCATGTGTTTTCAAAGCCAAGGCTGTTGTGCAGTCATCTGAATTTCAGCATATAAACAAAAAATATTTAAAAACATACATACAAGCATGCTGACAGTCAAGAAAGTATTTATCTATATTTTTTCATCAACAGTGAAAGCAAATTGTCTCACTTATACTGATGATAAGTGATTTTTATAAGCCAGCCTACACTGTATTTATATATATGTTCTGATTCCTTGATGTTCTCCCTTTCCTTCTCAGCAGCCCAGCTGTTTGTCAAGGTTGAGGTCTGTACCTGGCTAGCTCCAGCCAGGCAGGGTTTGGATGTCCTCCCTATGGCTAGAGCCTGAAAGTCTTGAAAGCCTGTGGCACCTGGTAGCATTTTCATGTCCATAATAAAAAAAATCCATAGTGATTTGGATCAAGTTGTGCTGTAGGTATGTGTGCTAGGATGGTCTTCTTTCAGTGCTTTGTCAAAATGGTTTTGTTGTCTCCGCTGATCTTATGCAGATATTGACCCATCTTGGAGGTAGAGGCCACATCCAAGAGAGATGAGCAAAACTGAGTTTCTTTTGAGGCTCATCCAGTGGCTTGTATGTCTGTTGTCTGATGTAGTAGCTTCATCTAAGCACATTCTTTGTGGAACATCATGAATGAGGGATGACAATCAATGCAAGGTTTCTTATCCATGAACGCTGGTCAGGTCCTTCCAGAAAGGATGCAAGCCTTTTTACTGTGGTCTCCTGGCTACCTGCTACGACTGTCAGGGAATATTGCAGAATCCCATCTATCCCATCTCATACATACCATCCTGAGGACCATCAGGTGGGAGAGAAACAAGATCTGTTCTTTATCTAGTTAGTGGTAGCAAAAGCTCATCACAGAGTAGTTTCAGTTCTTTGCCCCAGTCTGATTTCTGACTTGGATTCTTGTCTAGACAATTACGTGCAGTGATAGGGAAGTGAAGGTGGCTGCGAGATGGCTTCTCTGGATCTGCCTCTGGTATGCTCATCAGTAAACTGAAAAGTCCTTCCAGTGGCTCTGGGACAAAGGGGGATGATAGCACAGGGAAGCTTCGTGGCACGGGATTGAGTGATCATTAAGGTAGATAGGACACATTTATGTATGAATACAAAGGGGGTGTAAGTATGGGATAATATAATTGTGAGCAGCAGCGCTGAAGCAGAGTGACTGCAGGTCATTTGAAGTCTTCCCAACACACATGGGTGTACACTTGCTGTATGTAACAGAAATATCTAGGACTCCCCCTTCCTCCCCTTTCATATGGGAAGGTATATTGGGTACTCTTGATGCTGGAGAGAAATTTTGCCTTTAAAATTTACAATGAAACTTCAGTTTAAAGTTTACAATGAAGCTGATGGTCATCAAAAGCCAGTGGTATTCATTATCTTGGCTCTGAGCTGCCATTTCAGGGATCAGCTTTAGATCTGGAGCTTGGAACCTTTTCCCAGTGCTCAGCTCCAGCTGTACAGTTTTGACTCATTTGAAGGAATCTGAGACAAATGCCAGCTGTGAAAAAAAAAAACCAAGATCATCTCTGTAAGTTCATGGGCTGCTAAGATGAGCACAAAAATGCCCAGAATTGGAACTTGTTGTATTCCTCCCTACTATGTCATGCAACACTTCTTCCATGCATCTCAAAAGTTTGTATAGGTTTTCCTAAGTTAAATCTCATAACGCGGTCAACAGCATGCAGCACTTTGTAAACTGCGGTTTGTTGACAATACCATAATGGTTTCCATACAACTTGGATTGTTAGTATTTTTTTTAATATGGTTTACTTGATCTTCCACTATTGCTGGTCTCAGATATTCAAAAATTTTGACTCAAATGTTGTGAAGCCAGCTATAAAACCTGAAGATTAAATGAAGCAAAATGCTCAGTTTCCATTGATACCTTTGGTTTCTTTCTATTTTTTTTTCCACTTTTCCTCCAAACTCTTTAACTGAAGCCTGCATTTCTAGTATCTGGTGTTGTGGGAAAGCCGCTGGCAAGGCTCCTGTTGAAAGTTTTGTGGCACTGTTTGAGGAGAGGTGGCAGTGAGCTGTCAGCTTTGCAGGAGAGTTAAGATGAGGGAAGGAAAGGAGTACCGGGAGCCTTGTACATAGAGGAGAGGGAGGGCATCAACCAGCCAGACCTTACTTCAGGTTGGAAATGTTTGCAGAACTTGAGATGACCTGAAAAATTCCAGTAAGAAAGATGAGTGCCAGGGAACTTAGAAGGGTGGAGCTGGAGGAAGGTATTCCCTGTGATCGCAAGAAGTGAGTTTGGGACTGCAGGATGAAACAGCAACCAGCTCTCACCTCCAAGCCATCCCATAACAAAATACTTTGTGATTTTTATATGAGGAGTGAGTCATGCCCCTGTGACTTCCCTTCAGTGGCTCTTCTGTGAATTGTTTACTTTGCAGAGACAAAGATGTTTGCTTCCAAATTCTTCCTACTTCTTCAGAGGTTCGCCGGATGGGTAGGCGGGGTCCTGGCCCGTATCAGCAAACATCCTCTGCAGCATCACCGCCATGCTGTGAGGCAGTTTCTCCAACACCACTCTGAGCCCTTGTGCTGTTTGCCAAAAGGTCCAAAGGAAAGCATGTTATTTGTGTTGTGCGTAAAGCCTATGCTAGTAGCACCCAGTGACTGCTCTACAGGCGCTGGGAGCTGATATGCTGTGGGGTCTTTCTGTGCAGGGCTGATGTGAAATCAGAATTTATTTTTCACAGATTAATATTGTATTAAAAAAAAATAAAATGCTGTTGTGTTCTTCCATCTCAGATGAGATGAAAGGTGAGGTTTGCCCAATTTATGCTGGGAGGGCCATTCAATACAAAATCCTGTTTCTGAAGACCTGAAGCAGAAATGGGTTTCTGCTTCCCAGCTTGCCAAAGTCCAGGGATCCATGGCACAAGCAGGTGTCCAGCGAGGCCAGAGGAAGCAGTGGGTGAGCGCTGTGCTGGCCAGCCTGCCAACACCACTGTGCTCTCCACCTCTCCACCACAATCACATTTCTAGCATTTGGAAGCTCTTTTTTTTTTTTTTTTTTTTTTTCCCTTCGCCTCTTCTGAGATACTGTCAATGTGATACATTGTTTTCTCCAAAAGAGGAAAAAATAAATTGATAATTGAATCCAGATATGACATTATCTGGTTTATTTCCTGAGTGCTCTTACCACTGCTTTTACTGTTCATGGTGAGGATGTTTAATTAAGACCTTCCCCTGAGTCCCATGATCAAGTCCCATCTCTGCTTGTTTGGACTCCTGATGATCCTAATGAAATCATATCTTCTTGCAGTGTCTTTCTTCCCTATCTCTAATGTGCCGGTAATACTTTCTTCCCCTCTAAAATGTATTTTGCTTATTAGGCTAAAATACAGGGCTATGTGGGATGTTTTGTGCTTATATGGAAGTGAAGTGCCCAGAGCAGCTGACCCCTGAAATTCAGAGGTGCAAGAGCACACAGAATGCGGATGTGGTTGGAGGGTGATTCCTCCCAAAGCATCCACTAGTGCCACCTCACACACTGGGGCTTGCAAGGTTAAGAGGCTGGACATGATGCAAACCATTCCCTAACTTGGGAGAAGAAAGCAGGAAAGCAGAGCGCTGCACCTCACTCAGCTGGTCACCAAAAGTCTGGTGCCTAAGACCTTTTGGGCTGCACTGTTAAATCTCCACCCAGCTGAGAAACTAGAGGGTAACACTACCATAAGACCCTGTCTCACTAAGAGGATTTGTGGGAAATATAACTGTAAAAGCAGCTGTCACTCTGTAAGCATATCTCCTGGTTCTCTTGGTGGACTGTTTTCAGCAGTTTTCCACTTCCCATGCATTCATCTTTAGAACTGAATTTCCCAGCTCAGGATTTTTGTGCCAGACAAATTTTTTCCCCTGGAAAATTTCCATCGGTACAGCTCATTCTTGCCCAGGAAGCAGAGGTTGAATTTTCCAGGGGAAAGGCTTTTTAAAGCACCCTGCTTAGGTAGCCATCTTCCCACCAGGATCCAAGCCGGCTTGCTTAGCTCCAGCATTCTAAGCTGCATGACCTCATTGGACTGATTTGCAGAAGTCTTGAGCACTGAAAGTTACAACCAAAATTAATGACAGTTCTGCTTGTACAATAGAAGCTACTCTGAAAAATCAGGTCTTTAGGCAGTTTGCTTCAAGCAACCCAAATTAAAGGTTGTTATTTACTCATTTACCTTTCCATCGTGATGGGGCTCCCTGCTTGTGAAGAGGACAGGATCATCCACTTGTTTCACCAATCAGAAAGTTTAACTTGTTTTCGAGACACACACATGTTTACCATGCAATGAGTATTTCATCTTCAGAACGGGGTTTTGCATGGCAAAAACAGAGACAGAAAAGCTCTTAATGTACAGTACATTTATTAACCAGCATGAGCAGGAAGTGTGTGGCAGCTGTGCTGGGGCAGGTTTCCAGGCACTACTTTGGCACGTTGTATCATTCACCTCAGAGAGCTGATGACGGCTCTGGACATAAGAACTTCTCAACACATTGGCAGCTTAGGCAGAAACCACCATGTCTTTGGGCAGGTCAAAACTGGAGCTGCTTTGCCCCAGGGTCTTCTGGCTACTCCATTGACTGGCCAGGCTCAGTAGTGACTTCCAGAGCAGCCTGAGAAGCCTCTGTAATGGTGTTGATTCTAAACAATGTGTGTGTGTTCCTACTTAGAGGAAAAGCCACACTGGTTTTGATGTGCTTTGAGGCACTTTTTGCCTGACAGTTTGAATTAAATTATCAAATCATGCTAGAACAAAAGATATGCAACTTCTACTGACTGTGGAGAGTGTAGTGTACGAGATGTGGTGTGATAGGTGGCTTCTGGCTGTTTGTCGAACAGAAAAACTGCTGAATTTATTGTGGTTTTGTGATGATTTGTATTCAAGTAATTATTTTTATTCTTGTAGGACCACATTTTGGCTCATTTCTGAAGACACTGAACTCCGCACTTCAAGGGCTGTTTGTGTCTCTGATCCCAGAGGGCTGTGCAAGTGTACTAAGCCTCTGGGAAGGCAGAAACTCCCTGAGTCCCATAAAACAAAACAAAACAAAAAAATAATTTTGTTCCTGGTTGAAGGCACATGACTAGCTATTTCTACAGTCAATCTCATGATGCATTCACTCTCCTTTAAATCATACTTCCCGTAGATTAGAAAACACATCTCATTAGAAGACATCATGCCACAGAGAAATATACTACTTTTTCATAACCCCGTGTCTCAGTGAAAACACTAAGTGGCAAGAGATAATTTCAAAATGTACAAAAAATAAGTTTTTTTTTTAATGTAAATGACTTTTTGACACTGCATTGATTTAATAATTCTACATAACAATTGTCAGTGTGGCGGAATTTCCAACCTGAGGCATTTGAAGAACCTTGTCTTTTAGGTCTGCTATGCATTCCCAGATGCCAGGGGCAAGGCAAGGAGACACATTTAAATTTTCAAGGAATCTGAACAGTTTGGTCAGTGACAGATTGGTGTGGAATGTCTGGAGTGCTCTTATTATTTCTTGACATTCATGATGCTGGCCACATTTAATGTGAGTACTGTTAAGAGCATTATAGGCATGTTGTGGACAAAGCTGGATTCAGAGAAATGGGTTTTCCTATTTGTTGCTTAAGTGCAGGGCAGGCATGGGAGGGCCAACGCTCGCATAAGCCATGGCAGGTACTGTTGTGACCATCCATCATCTCTGCTCTGAGTGACATTCTGGTCGGCATGTTGAAAACATCCCATGGAGCAAGGACATCTCCAGGCAGTTTCACTGCAGTGGCATTTCTGCATCTGTCTTCACTTTCATCCCTGCTTTGGGTGCCTGGGTCTTGGAGCAGATCTTCAGGCCAGGATGTTGCAGGGTCTGGGGTTTTGCTGCCCTGATATGTATAACAAGGAGTCCATCATCCCCAGTGGACCCTTTGGGGCTTGTTTTGTGTCTCGGAAAGTAACTGGGGAGGGTGGCAGTGTGTGTGTCTTGGCATAACAGCTCCTGCCAAATGCTGAAGCATTATCATAGAATCATTTTAGTTGGAAAAGACCCTCGAGTCCAGCCATTAACCCAACACTGGCACTAAACCATGTACCTAAGAACCTCATTTACGTGTCTTTTAAACACCTCTAGGACCTGTCACTTTGCCTGCCTGCATCAAGGCTCAATGTGCTTTGGCGTGTGGGTTGCCCTGGGTGCAGACATCCCCCTTCTCTCCATGCCTGTGGGGCTGGGCCACATGTAGCTCCCCTGGGTGCTGGGAAGAGGGTTGAGTTTAGCACCACCCCAGGACTGTGCAGCTCAAACTGATCTTACTCCATGCTGATGCTGCCAACCCCTTGAAGCAGAAGAGCCAGTTTAGTGAAAGCAGATGAAGGGTAGAGAAATGTGTCAGTCAGTTATCTTCTCAGTCCGTATTGAAGAAATGAGATACAATTGTGGTTTGTAAGATTGTTTTTATTTTAAACTAAGGGAAATCAACAAAGCAAAGTAAGAGCAGGAGTAATATTTTAATTGGTAACAGCTTGTATGAAATAAAACACAAGACTGTAGACATCTCTGCAAAAAGTCTTGGTTCTTCAGAGTTACAATACATAGAATATAAAATTATTAGAGCAAGTAGCACCCCTAACTGCCCCAACACACCCCAAATCACTATTTATTTCCAGCCAGCTTCTCAGTTGCTTTGCTTTCCCATGAAAATCCATCCACAAGGCTGTTTTCAAGGACTTTTCACCTGTGAAGGTCTGGGTGGAAGGAAAGCAAAGCACAGAGCCCCTGGGAGAGCCTGCTCAGGTAAGGGAGATGAACCACACCATGGGGCAGTTGAGCTGTCATGCAGCCACAGCAGCCTGCTTTTCCAAGAGCACTTTGCTGAGGTCTTGGGACCTTCCTGTGACCCGCAGGTGATTTGATGCTCATCCCAGGAAGCACAGCAGATAGCCAAGGCCTCGAAGTGAGTGGTGTCTCAGTACCTGCTGGTTCCCCAAGCAGGTGACGGGTGTGCTGCTCCCCTGCTAGCTCATGTTTCCCTCCTCCCTGCTGCTGTACTGGCACAACTCGTGCTTTGTGCTGGATACCGATGCACTGACTGCAGTGCAGGGGAGGTGGTAGGGAAGGATACTCAGCCCTTCCCCATTTCATGTTAGTACTTTGTCTGCCCTGCCCTGTTTGCGACACCCGCTACACAGTATAGCAAAAATTGCTGGGAACGGTGCTCCAACCCTCCATCCTCTGCTCTCCGTTCCATGCTCACCCTCCTTGTATGCATCTTTCTATTGTTATCTATTCCTTTTTTCATCATTATCTCTTCTCTGCAGTCTCTACTTATATACAGCAACTTTAATTGTGTTTCTGTGCTACTCAGCCAGCAGTGATATAACCTTTATGGCAGGCGGATGCAAAGGAGCTGCACTGGCTGGATCCGCAGGGTCACTGTGGTGTGCCTGTCTGGACCAGGGAGGAAGCTGACATGAATTCACAGAGGTGTCACACTGCTTGTGCTTGACTGGAAAAGTCCTTGTGCCCTGAACTGCCCATGAAGATAGAGCTTCACCAGGGAAGTGGCGTTTCCCTTGCTAGTGGCAAGGCTGTGGATGGGACTGAGAAGCTTTCCTTCTGTCATAGACCGTTTCTGAACTATTTCATTCTTCTCCTCTAGACACATCACTTCACAGGCAAGTTTTGCTGGAAGGATATAGAATACTTTAGCTTCACATAGCACCATTTGTTAGAAGGGTCCCAAGGTACTGACGTGTACTCAGCTCTGAAATGCAGCCCTCTGCTGAGCAGAGCTCCTCCCCAGCTCAGAACAGACTGAATATAGTGACTTGTTTTTCCAGGATCTCAGAGTCAACCCCATAATGCATCAAGAACTTTTCCTTCCAGAAGCATCTTTCTCTCATACTTCGTGACAAGCAGGTGCCATCCGTTATTACCAAAGTTTGCTGTTCGCTTTGTCTTACACCCTACTGTGTCACTGCAGGATACCAGCCTACTGTGGCATGTACTCCAGCAAGTTGAATTTCATACAACAAGAAATTGCAGACTCTTCATCCATGACCTAAGGTTTCCTGGAGGAAATAAGGGAGGAGCTGACTCAGAGAAGAATCCTGCTATAATTTATACAGGCCCCAATAAGTCTCATTCCCTGCCTGAATACCATCAAGATACTCGGAATTTCCCTGACAGTACAGCTTATCTCCCTTTTGCAGGAAAAAGGGTCTCCCAAAATTTATTGTTCTGCTTCCATCTCCCTCCTGTGGTCCTGCAATTTTGTTGAGGATGTTGTGTGGCTCTTTGCACAGCTCCACGGTAAAACGCTGTTTCATAACACGTACGCGGTTGACCTGAGCGTAGATGAAGTAGTTGCCGCTCTGCTCAATTATGAGGTACTGGTCACGGTCCTTCTGTACAAATCCGTCGCAGTGCTCTAAGCTCCATTCCCAGGTCATGACACCCGTGGAATTTGCTGTAGAGGACTTTTTTACTGAGGAAAACACAGACAAAATGGGTATGGTAACTAATTATGTGTAAGGACAACTTTGTTCTGTACATTAGCATGTTTTGTTACTGTTGCCTGTTGATACATCTTACTGCCCTCTCACTTCCTGACTTTTTAATTATTATTATTATTGTGGTTATTATTATTGATCTTTTTGAGTTTACTGACTCCTCAGAAGTGCTAGGAAGGGGTCTCAATCTGCCAGGAGGGGCTGTGAAGGATGCCCAGGGCCATGGGTGTTTTGGAGGGGCTCCTCACCAGGACAGGTTAGCTGCAGAAAACACCCAGAAGACAGGGAACCTTCAAGGCTGAGGGTTGGGTTTGAGCTCATCTCTAATAAGAAAAAATTAATGGGCAGAACTTCAGCCAGATCTGAGGATGATGAGGGTGGTTACAGTAATCCTTTGCTCACTAGCTGCTGTGGATGTAGTCTTTCACAAGAGTTGAGGCTGCAGGATCTTCCCAGATTTGCCCCTCTCTCTGTGCTGGACAAACACGTGCCGTCAGCATTAAAGCTAACGAAGGGTGGCAGCTGTGTCATACCCCTTGCTGCGCACAGACAAACGGGGTAAGGAGACAGCACAGCAATGTCAGACCATGTGTGTCTGCGGTACGTAATGCGGTGAGGTCTTGATGCAGAATGGATCAAATGCCGTGTAACAGGGACACCCAGCTCAGGCCACAGTGTTGGTTGGAACCTTTAGCCACTATGTCTGCCTGAGGGCTCCTGGCTGGTTAGGGTCTTGTCCAGTCAACAATCATTAGCTCAAGTTTTATGCATCAGTTTAATTAAATATCTCTGAGTGTCTGAGCTGGTATATGGGGCATTACTGTTGGACTGTCCTATGTTGAGGTTAGGGAACTGATGACTAACACTTGGCAGCAATAAATCTGACTCTTGCGATGCTGATTTTACTGGCCATTTTCAGAGAGCTGCATGTGGCTGATTCTGGCAGAGAGAGACGGTTGCTGGCTGACAGCACTGGGTGCAGGGCTGGGGAGAGCTGTTTGTCATGGCCACAGTGTCCTACGGGCTCCGTGTTTCTGTGGTCAGAACTTAAACCTGTCCTTGGGGCAGCTGTAAACAGGAATGAGGGCTGTGAGACAGTCATCTTTGTCACAGCACAAGTCTGACAAAACCAGAAAGTGGGTCTAGAATCTCCATACTTACAATATCCGTGTGCCCAGCACAGCCCCGGTGCCTGTGGAAAGAAGCAGGGCTTGGTTAGTGTTTTTTGCTATCAGTGAACTCAACAGAGAAGCATTGTCATTACAAGAACACAAAAGCATTTTCCCAGGACGGGAAATAACCTTTTTATCCATAACTGCAAACAAACACAAGCAATGATTTGTTATGAAGCGGTTGTTTTCTAGCAAAGTTTGAAATGTTTGAAATAGACCAGCATTTTTCATATCAATTTTGGTGGTATTTTCACAAAATAAACAAGAGAGCCATCAGCAGTGCCTGGAAGGAGGTCTGCACTCCTTTGGGTGACAGGACTTTCATCCCTGGATTTAGCTCCTGTGGACTGTCACATGTGATGATATTGTGGACAAGGACTTGATTTAAAACCAGTGCATACACGTGGGGAGCTGCACAGTGTTGTGCTAATTCACCCTCATTAAAATTGTGAACCTTTCCCTCTGTGCATCATAGTTTGAACTCATTTCGCACTGAATCAGTGTGTGGCAGAGGTGTGTAGTAGCTGTGTACCACAATGCTGGCACATGATGCTTTCTGTGATGCTTTGTGCTCTGAAAGCAGCCGAGGCAGCTGGCAGTGGCTACCTCTTATTCAGA
This sequence comes from Streptopelia decaocto, assembly GCF_964273445.1. NCBI lineage: Eukaryota > Metazoa > Chordata > Aves > Columbiformes > Columbidae > Streptopelia > Streptopelia decaocto. Next base: position 16,172,795 of record NC_138659.1, read on the forward strand.
GTCACTCTTTGGGTTTGTAGCCCCTGTGCAAGGAGGAAGAAGGAAACATGGAGGGCTGAAGGGATGCCCTCAAGGTCACACCTGATAAACAGAACGGGGAGAACAGTTTCTGACTTTAAAGCCTACTCCTCTTTAGCCACTACACTGTACTTGGCTTGGGGTGGCTGGTGTGGTGATTTCTGATCCAGCAGTCAGAGCAGCTTTCCAGTGTCCTTCCAGCCAGGGGAAGGAAGCAGCTCAGTGGGTGCTCAGGTGGTAAACTGCCAGTGGGAAGAGATTTCAGTCTGTTCCTGTGACTCATGCTCGGTGTTTGCTTATGGAGGTCATGCTCTTCCTGCACAGCTATGTTCTCCCTCTGGCCAGAGCCCGTAAAAAGCAGACTTGAGATCAACTTGCAGACACAGGGACTCAATTCTGTCTTGCACCTTAATGGTTGCAGGCTCTGAGATGCTGAAAATTGCTATTGAAGTTCAACTTCATCTGTTACTTAGGAAGTTGCTGTCCCGAGTGCTGGGGAGGTTCTCAGCTCCCTTGCAGGGAAACACTTTTGTTACCCAGTCCCGTTTTCTTCAATTAATATGACTCAACAGGACTAAAGGCAGTTCTTTCACATACTAAAACTTTCTGCAATTTGGAAAAAAAAAAAAAGAGGGGGAGGAATGGAATATGTGTGAAATGCTGTCTGTATCTGTGTGCTTGTTGCTCTCAGAGGGATGCAGCTGCTCCCAAATAGATAAGAAAGGCTGTGGAAGCAGAGCTAAACATACCAAAGCAATTTAATTTTTTTTTTTCCTATTATGTGCTAAATGGATAGTGCTGTAAGGTGCAGAACAGGCTTCTCTCTTGGGGGAATTTGGCAGTTTTCATACCTAAAAAAAATCAGTGCATTGTAGGATCAGTTCTCAGAGGGGTTCTTGGTACCATTATGCCACAAGAAGGTGGCAGACCATGAAAAAAAGCCATCCTGCCTCTTAACAGAAGGGGACTTTTTCATTGTCCTCTCTCCCCCCAGAACAAAACTGGAGGGAGCTACATCATAGCAGGATATGTAAACCAGTGCCCCAAACTGGCACTTGGATCCTCCAGTAGACTGATTCACTGTTTGGAGACTAGAGAGTGACAAATTAGTTTTCAACAAATGAGTCACCCCTGTATTTCTGTTCATTACTGTACATATAGATACAAACAGAAAAAGCCCATTGAAATCAGCTACTGAAACACAGAAGACAACTTGACTCAGTAACCGCTGTTTGGGCTAGATTGTATTGTATTAGCACTTGGTAAAATCAAGAGTGAAAAGGCTTCATGCCTGGTGAAATACCAGGACTCCTCAGCCTCTGCTGTCCTTACAGAGCATCATCAGTTGATGTTACATAAGGACAGCATACATCATTGTTGTAGGAAAGGAAACAAGATAAATAAAAACTGGGGTTTTTAAATTATTATTATTTTTAATCTTACGGAAATTAAAGCAAAATACTGCAAACATGTACCCAAGGAACTGATGGAAATGTTACCAGTTGAAATCCTGGAAAGTAAAGTGTTAGCTGTCTCCAAAAGAGAATGACTAGGTTGCAGTTAGTTGATAGCATCAACACAGCAGTGTTAGTCATCAGGAGTAATATGTGTATTGTACATACCAGAGTTAGGAATTTTGCTTTGTTCTTACCTGCTTATGATGGAGTAAACAGAGGACTAGAGAAACCAGAGCTGGAATCAGAGTCAAAACAAACATCGAAGTATAGAAAGCCAGTTGACAACATGGGAATTTCCTTTTCTGTAGAATATTTCCATCGTTCATCAAGTCTGGTGCTTCCATGATGCTTATCCTTGAGAAAGCTAGAGGTGAGGATGCAAACAGGACCACGGCTGAGAAAGGCACTGCCAGAGTTCCCAAGGTCCTTATTGCCACAGCAGAGCATGGACACGACTTTATGCCGGAGGTTTCCCCATGCTAATAAAGACAAGAGGAGGAGCCACCGTGTGTTTCACCACTAGCCCAGGCTAAGAGGCAATGCGTTAGCATTTCCTCATGAAACCGAGGCAGAGAACTTTCATTTGGCTCCTGGCCCAGGGTGACCAAAATGAAACTGTGGCAACAGGCTGCTAGGGCTCTGAAAAGCACCTTGGACTTTTCATGCAAGGCGACAAGTTTACAAACTCTCCAGCAAACACCAAGTGCAGGGATAAGGTGTCAAGCACAGGAATCTTCCTATGGCTGTGTGCGATCTGTTTGTCTCCAGAGGTACCAGTGATTTTTATGGCTGAGGACCTGGCACCAGATTAAATCTGTTTCTCATTTTGACAGCACAGATCTGAGCACTGATGCTGGAATAGCATTCTTGCAGTTCCCTGGGGCATGATTCACCCACTAAAAGTGAAAGTACACACAACTTAAAAATATGTCCGCAAGCGATCCCTGCCGTGGAGCCACCAGCATAGCCTTAGCGTAGCCTTATCGGCAAATGGAAACAGTTGCATCAACCACCAGCCTGTCTTCCACACTGATGTCACTTGAGGAGGAGGAAGGAGAGTAAGAAAATAGTTGGAATTTTGTATATGGCTTTCAGTTTGCAGTTTGAAATGAGCTGTTTGCTTTTCAAAGGCTTCCTAAGATATTTTTTTTTTACTTTGCCCTTTTGATTTTTTTTTCTTACCTCCTTTTGAATTCATTATTGTAGGAACAAAATTGTGAGTTAGAAGTTGCCCATGGGTGGCAAAAAAAAATAAAAATCAGAAAGGCACGAGAAGTAAAAAACAAAGGAAAGCCAAAAAAACACCTGAAAGAAATATAAGTTCTTCGAAGTAGTTTCTATTTTGAAATTCTGCACACACTTTTGAGTTTTCTTTCAATATGAAAAAGTGTTCTTCACTGATGTTTATTTAAAAAAGGAATTCTGACACACCAAGATACCACATAGAGATCTCTTCCAGCTCTGCTGCACTCCCTTGCTGGGGATAGAGTGCATGGAAAATATCCTTTATACACTTTAGTCTTGCTTCCACTCTTTCTTGTCTTCTGAACCTGTGGGAGAAGCCTCGACTCCTCCAGCTGCACAGAACCAAAGTTTAATCTCCGTGTCTTGCAGAGCGGTGGAATGGAAACAGAAATTTGGAAGGGGCACAAGAACAAAACTAAAAAACCTGAACTGTTGTGTTAATACTCCACTTCATCTTTCACATTCTCACTTAGTGCTAGAGCAGGTCCTCAGCACACATTTAATTCAGGGTGAGACGGAGGGGAAACCTGCATGTGTTGCCCCTGGCAGGGTTCAGGGCAAGCTGTGGGAAAGAAAAGCGTCAGACAGCCTCAGTGTGACTTTCCTGTGTCCCCCATCAGCCCGTATAGTTTTTCTGCCTGTCTTGGTAGTGACTCCACATGACTAATGTCAAGGAAACACGGTATTATTCATAAACTTCTCCCTGAAAAAAAAAAAAAAAAAGGCAATTAGGGAGATTTGGCCTGTGTGGGGAGACCTGTTAACCTCTATGATGTTCACCTTGCTCTGCACCCTGCCCTGGACTGACACCAAAGAAGACACAAGGGTGGTCCCTGCACCAGCCCGTTTCCTTTCTCCCTGAAATAATTGGTTTATTAAAGCTGTGTGTGCAAGAGCCTTTAATGATCCAGTTGTTTCTCTGAGCTGGGCCAAACCCTGCAATCAGTGACCCTGAAATGTAGCAACGCCTAAGACAAATACAGACCCTCAGCTGCAAACAGGGATTGTTCACGGTCAGAGAGCCTGCTTCTCCCCATGCACTGCAAAGCTGGTTTAGAAGCCCTGTTTTGACCTCAAACCAGCATTGGCCTGTGGCTCCGACCCTACAGCCTCAGACACTAAGCTTGCCGCTGTTAAGCTTCTAGCTTCGACCACAAAAAAAAGACCTAAGCAATCTTCATTTTACAGCATGCAAATGAGACTTCCTGTGAAATCCCATGTACTGCAGAGACAGCAAAAGGTCTAAAAAAAAAAAAAAAAATCACAAGAAGAAAAGATCTACCAACAGCAATTTCAGCCACTTTTTCTTTTTTTTTTTTTTTTTTTAACCTGCAAAAGAACCCTTTTTTATGATTCCTACCACAAATAGAGCTCAGGAGCAAAAAGCATCAGTCCCAGTACCCAAAAATGTGCCAGTTTCTTAGAGTGAATACAGGGTTAAAATAGGAAGAATCATACAGGGGAGGGGTTGTACAGGATCAATAAAGGGCTGGGGTTGAATACTTCCAGATTTTGAACAGGCATTTATTTCACTTGGTGGCATCTAGCTAGTATTGTATTTATTTTATATTAATTGTATCATATTATGTTAAAACACAGAGACAGTATCTTATGTGACTACTGTGAAGTGGCAGCACTGAAGGACTGTGACCACAGGCTGTAAATCTGCCTTTCCTTCGTGTTATCTGTACACATAGGGCCTGGGGTGTGGTGGGGAGAGAGTGCTGGGACAGCGGGCTGGGATCCCAGCAATGCCACGAGCCCTGTGCAGGGCTGGAGGAGCCCTGGCAGGAGGCAGTAAAAGTACTGTTTAAATTAAGGCTTTCTTTTTATTTGCAAGAAGATTTATGGCTGCATCTCAACTGTATTTCCCTTCCAGATCCCAGCAGTTTTTATTAGGATGGTGTTTAAGCATGCTATGTCCAGTTAAAAAAACAAACTCAGACTAAGCCCACCAGACCAGAGGATGTGATTGCTGCCGCATTTGGCCTAATTTTCTTCCGCATTTCTTGGTACTTCTCTAAAGCAGCCTCAGATCTCAGAATATGATTTTGCAATTAATCTGTTTATTGGCAGGGTGACCACCATATGCTGGTGTTGTCCTTCCTTTCCTTTCCTTTCTCTCCTAATAGCCTGTTAGAAAGGGATGGAATCAAATCCAGCCTAGAAGCAGCCGTGCTTCGTACAAAGGAGCAGGATGTGATTCTTGCCTGCCTTTTCTCCCTTGCTTCCCTTCCCTGGTTTCTTTAAAAGACAAGTGTTAGACAGACTTCCTGCTAGCAGTGTCCCAGCTTGAAATACACAAAGTTTATCTTTAGCCTTTGAATTTCCATTCTGTTGGACTGCATGGGTGCGGGCATTTGACTGTTGGCCAATTTAAAAATATGAAATATCTGTTGAGATGATTAAAGCAGAATGGGAAATTCATGTACTCAACTTCAACACGGTCCTAACCTCATTTCCTCTGACTGAGCCTGGCCTGGGGGACTTGAGGTAATTTCATGGCTCATGCACAGATTGGGACTCGCAGACTTACCACCCACGTATTCAAATGGGAGTTTTCTGTTTGTCTGCTTGACTCTCTGTGACAATGTTTGATAACATGTTTGTCCCAGCCCGCCTCACTCAGACACCCGACAGTTCTTCACAGCCTGTCCCTGGGGAGCTGCTTTTCAAACCCTGAGCCGTCACAGAATCCTGTGTGATTTCATTGTCGAATATTAGCACCACCCAGTATAACCACGAAGCTTGCTTTAACCCTGAGGTTTTTAAGTCATAACCAGCTTGTTTTCACTGACAACAAAGGTTGCCCCATCTTTACTTTGTGGCTCAGCCTTTCTTTATGTGTGTTTGTGGGGAAACTGGCATGTTTTCAGCAGCCACAGCTTTCCAGGGATATGAGAGAGGCTTCAGAAGCACAGAAAAGCCCTAGTGGAGTTTCAACCCCAGTCTGCAAGAGTAGAGATAAAGAAATATTGATTCATTTGAGAGATCCTGAATTTCAGTTCTATCTGTTGCGTGAAGCGTGCAGGCATTACTGCTGTCCTTGTTTCCCTCAAGCTAATTGTTTTGGGGAGGGCAACAAAATCAGTGGGCAAAGCTGGAAAAATTGGCTGCCATCAGGAAAATGAACCATGGCAAGATGCCTTGGCAGGGCAGCCCGTGGGCACCGGTCGGTCCCACACGTCAGGGCTGAGGCTCTGGGGTGGGCACAGAGCTGGGACCACAGCCGTGCGAGTCCCAGCAGGAATCCTGGCATGAGGTGTGACGGAAGCGATGGGTCCGCGCTGGCACCCTGTCCTGGCAGCCGGCACAGGCAGCTACAGTGCAGCTCCCCCTGGAGCGGCTGAAATGCCTGTGTGGCTCTGTGTGTGTTGCCTTCTGGTCCTGGCAAAAATACTCTCTCTGCCAAAAGTACTCGGCTAAAATATGGGCAAGCTGCAGTGAAATCTCTAATGTGAAGCAGCTGCCGTGAATGCCTAAGGCCTCTCTCTGAATCAGGTTTCATTTGCTTTAAGGCTTAAGTATTGCTAGAAGTGCGTGTTTCCGTGCCCGACAGTGAAAATATCTTGCTTGGATTAGGCTGTGCTGTGCGTGCGCACCAGGATCCATGGAGGAGGACTTTTCCAAGGTGCAGTTCTTTACCTGCGTACAACAGACAAATTCTCAGCCTAGCAAACTCTCCTTCCTAAAATACTCCTTGTGGTCTCCCTGGGGTGCAGCCCCCTCCCAGGTGTTTGGGAGATTCTTCTGATTTTGCTTTACGCTTGTCAGGGAAGCAGCAGAGACTGATGGTGGGACTGAGCCCTGCAACCAGGGCCATGATGCCCATGTGGAGCCGCTGCCTGCAGCGCAGGGGGAGATTCCTCCAGCGCCTTGGGGGAGCCCAGGCACCAGAGCTGGAGAGATGCCTGAGGGCTATAGGCTGTGCCAAATTTGTGACATTGCTACCTCTGATTTTCCCTCTGCAAAGCACTCTCAGTGTTACTGTGTCTGGTGCGTTGTCTGCCTTCAGTTGCTATCCACAGTATTTCATTTGGCCTCTGGCTGCCGGGTGGGTGAGCAGTGTGATCTGAATAGCGACTAATTTCAGGGGTGGGTTAAGCATAATGTATGGGACCTTTGATGGAAAGTTTTCCTCTGTGTAGTTGATCAGTGCCTGCAGCCTAAAGCCAGCAGCTCCTGGAAGAAGGAGGAGAACAGGCAGCGTGCTCTTGCCTGAGGAGAGAGGAAGGATTGGGAAGTGTGGGAAGAGCAGCTAAGCCCAGTTCCCACCTGACACCCACAGCAGGCTCTCATAACTCTAGGGGACCTACTGGTGTGAATGGATGATTTGTGTGTGAAATATTCTATTGCACAACACATTTCTGGGTTTGATTTTTTTCAAAAGTCCTTATTCCTGTTCAGAGCTTTTCTTTCTGATGCACGATATCAGCACTGTTCCTGCATCTTCCCACAGAGGCATGTTCAGGGCTGGAGGCAGCTTCCCATCAGCAGCAGGGCTGGCTCAGGGTGTTTTCTGCCTCCCGGCCACACTGAGCTCACCTCCTCGCTGAGGTGTGAGAATGGCTAAGGCAGAGCCTAGCTGTTGGTTCAGGTTGTGTGTTGACTACCAGATGGCAAAGTCATCCTGTGTTTGTGATAAGCTCTTCAGAACGCAAGGCAAGGGGACAGCGGTGTGTGCTGCCTTTTGCATCCAGCAAAGTGTCTCCCTGCTGCAACATGAGCTAGGTGGGCATGGCGTGCCCTGCCTGGCCTGCCTTCTGCCTACTGGCAGCTGAGTATATCACAAAGTTTGCAAGGCACAGCACACGCACGTGGTGGAAAAGGGAGAGGGGAGAATATTATGCTGGCCTTTGACAAACTGCATTTATTTGTAACTGGGAACAAGCTGCTGCAGGTCTCCCAGCTTCACACAGCTTACCTATCCTCTGTGTTTTCTCTCTCTGTATTATTCCTTTTTACTGGTACCAGGTATGAGTGTCAGGCAGGCAGCCCACAAAACAGGGCCACACTTCCGAGCTCACCCATCTGCTCCTGCACTCGCTGCCTCCTTCACTTTCCATCTCTGCACTGTCATCTCAGAGTTAATGTTCAATTCCTCTTGGTCTCCTTTAACCTGCAGCCATATGGGATGGCGTCATATGTAAACACCACAGGTGACGTGTCCTCTACCCTCCTCTTCCCTTCCTTGTGCCAACTTGCCTCTGCTTTCCCTCCTAAATGTTTTTCCATTTTGTATTTTCCATTTGTGAGTATTTTAGCTTCATAAAAGCCAGATCTGCCACTTGTGCTCCACAGAAGGTAATCACTCTCCTCTTGTGCCACTGACAGAGCTACCACAATGAACTTGTTTGAGGTGTAGGTTGTTCCATACCATGGTGTTTCCCTGCAGAGATTTCACCAGGTGGTGGGAAATTCCGTGTTCTCTATTACATGTGCAGGCAGATAGGAGTGACAGCTCCTGTGAACACAGCATTTGCTGTTTGTCAACACTTGTGCTAGTGTGCTGAGGGTCTCTCTGACACACACCAACATTTTGCTTCCTTAGGGGCTGTTTGTACTCAGTCAGTTCCTCCTGCTTCTCCCAAACCATTACACAGCATACGTTTTCTTGGGTCACACACTTACTTTGGGCAGTGTGTCCAGGCTGCTGTGATTACTCTTCTAGGTAGAAGTGAGCTTGCAACAACACCAAGAAGAAAGGCTTGCTTCAGTAATTTGTTCCGGAGAAGCAGCAGGGGTGCAGGCTCCACCTCCTCCATGCTGCTGTGGGCTTTACTCCTCAAAATAGCAGGAGTATGCAGGGTCCCTGCGTTACTGTGGTGTCACCCAAAGCAAACTGAGAGAACAGCAGCTGTGCATCTCCTCTCCATGGGATACCAGATTGTGACCACTAATGTGATGACTAGTGGGAAGACTAGGTCTGTCCCCCCTGGGTCACCCCTCTCAGAGCCACTTGGCCAGGGTCTCTGCAGAATCATCTCCATTCATTGCTGAGACTCCTCCACGACCACACACATGAGGGTTTCTTTTTCTTCCCTGCTAAAGCTAAAAGAGAGAGATGCTTGAGAGGATCCTGTCTCGTCTTAAGCATCCTCACCAGTTTCCCTCTAGGCTTAAACCAGTCAAGTGTTCTAGCAGGTTCTGGATTTCCTACTTGCTCCTTCAGTTTGCTCCTCTCACAGCACTAAATACTGGAAGCTGACTCTTCTTACACAGAGAAGAGGTTTCCAGAAGTGCTACTCATGATCCTTGCAGATGCTAGCTGCTAGCTGAGGTGGGGTGTTAAACATGCTTGCTGGTCCTGAGCCGAAAAGCAGCAAGCTTTGCTTGGCTGCTCTGGAGCTGAAATATTTCAGGAATGAGTCAGCATTTTAGAACCTGGGAATTTCACCAGAATTTATTCAAGAAAATTTTTCAAAACGTTCTGGATTCCTGTGGTATCATGTGAATTACTCCAGAGTCACACCGTACACAGGTACACAGTTAGTAAGATTTCTGTGCATGAGGCTTCTTGGGCTTCCTTGTATGGTTCCTGTGCATGGTTTTGAATAGTGCGGTTAAGAGTTAGTGATTGACAACTTGGAAACTTATCTGAAAATTAGACTTGCTTCTGATATCCTTGAAAAATCTAAAGAAGTAAAATCAGAGCAATCTGAGGAACGCTAGACAATCTTGGCTATAGTGTCTTCTCCAGAATTGTTTTTTTCCCCTGAGTTTAGAACAACGTTTTTCCTGTTGCGTGATGAAATTACGTGTTGTGTCTTGTGACAGACTGGATACGCTCCAGCTGTGATGCTTTTACCAGCAGGCTCTAATCTGTAAAGCCTTTCTCCAGAGCGATAGCCCTTGGCTGTCATCTTTCTTCCCCTGCCAGCCTTTCCCGCTTGGCTTCAGGCTGAGCACAGCAGCGACAACAGCTGTGCAGGGGCCAAAATGGGAGCTTTTGAAGGGACTTGGCCATAGATCCAAATACAAGAGGGCTTAGGTGGGTCTGTGCTAGGCTGAGACCATGAAATCATGCTAGCTTTCCCTGGGAGCTGTCTCCTTCCCCCAATACTTATTTTGCCCTCAGCAGCCCTTGACAAGAGGGATGTGCTAATTTGGAGCTGGAGAGTGTCTTCAAATATCCCCTAACAGCAAGATAAAATATGTGTTTGAGGAAGAGGAGGAGCCTGTAACTCTGACCAGTTTCAATTCAGTAGGAAGAATGAAAAGCAATTGCCTTGTTTTATGCCCCCTGTGTTCCAGTTCTTTCCTGTGAAGATGTGAGAATTTGATGGAGGAGTTATATTTAGCCACTTTCTTTTCCTTGTTCTCTAATTAACTCTCCTCTTTCAATGGTAATGTCTGTAAAAGCTAACTGTTAACATAAACAATTTCCAAGTTATCAGAAACCGTAACAGGAAGAAATCTCAGCAAAGGAAGCAGCACCAAAGGCAGTGGCAACACCATGTGGTTTGGATACTACTATATTGTGACAATGCTTGAGTGTCTTCATCAGCCTAAATGAAAAAGAGTAAAACACAGAGAAATCGTACAGCAATATTCATTATCTTTGTGTTCTCAGCAGGTGCCAGTGGTTACAGATGAGAGTTGCTTTTTGGGCTGGGAATGCAGGTCCAAGCTTGGGATGTTGCTCATAGGGAGACCTGCTCCAGGCCCTTGGAAGTGCTTGCTCAGAGCTGAGAGTGTCGGGTCTGTCTAAGCTGTCAGTGCTCTTTCAGGAGCACTGCAGGGATAACATTTTGAGTCTTGTGTTGTAAATGCTACTTTCTGAAGGGATTGAGTGTCTCTATCACAGAGCCCGCTCATTGTCCTTGCCCAAGTCCTGCATTCAAGTCAAACCACAAGCAGGGGACTCCAGACAGGGAGATACTTGTGTGTCTGAAACCATGTAGTAAAATGGTGGTTTGTCTAGTCCAGAAGTCCTTCCTGATTCCTCAGTCATTGTCACTTGGGTTGGAAAAGGCAGTGCAACCTCACTCTGTTCTGCTTCCTCTTGCTGCGGAAGCTGAGGAACTATAGCGTGACACTGAGAGCCTCAGCAGAAACAGTGTGAATGGGACAGGGTGAAAAAGTTCTAATTATAGTACAAGGTCTTCTAAAGAGGCCAAATAGAGAAGTGGCTGGTGTTGTGTTTGCGCTGTCCTCACTCAGTACCAGTGATCTTGGTTTAGTTAGAAAATCACAGTGGTTCTGCACCGGCCTTGCGAAATCTGTTTGACTCAATTCTTTTGCAGACAAATGGGTGAGTTAGTTTTCAAAGTTTCAGTAAAGCAGCCCCAGTAAGCTGGTGATTGTTCTGCCCTTCAACTGTAAGCTTCACATGCCCCAGGGAAATGCTCTGCCCCCTCATCTAAGAAGGATAGGGACAGACTTTTTAGTACAGACTGTAGTGACAGAACGAGTGATAACAGTTTCAAGCTAAAAGAGAGGAGACTGAGACTTGATATAAGGAATATTTTTTTTTTACAATGAGGGTGGTGAGACACTGGCCCGAGTTGCCCAGAGAGGTGGTGGATGCCCTGTCCCTGGAAACGTACAAGGCCAGGCTTGACAGGGCTCTGAGCAACCTGATCTGTGTGAAGATGTCCCTGCTCATGGCAGGGGGCTGGGCTAGGTGGCCTTTAAAGGTCCCTTCCAACCATAAACCATTCTATGATATCAGCTTGGCCCATATTCATTACTGGAGCTGTGGGGATTTCTGTCAGCAGAGTGGTCAGGTTATTGGTTTAGATGGAGTTACTTCAGTTACAGACTTGTCCCATCTTTTTTTCGCCTTTGCCTTTTCCTTTTTCCCTTTTCCTTTTCCTTTTTTCCTTTTCCTTTTCCTTTTTTCCTTTTCCTCTTTCACATGCTCTCTGTGTAACAGCAGAACTTGGCTCATAACCACAAAATCCAGAGGCTCCTGTCCCTTCTAGCAGTGTGGGGGGCTGTGTAGAGAAGAATGGGATTTGGTTTTCACGTGACATCACCGAGCCCTTGGGCATACTGTGGGGTGTGGGGGGTAGTCCCTGGGCACACTGGTGTACACAGAGCACGTTGTAGCAAGGAGCTGAGCAACAGGAGTGGAGGAAAAAGAGCAGTTGTTGTTTCATTCAGCAATTTCACTTTCTTTCCGATTTGCTTTAAAAAAGTGGTGTTTGTTTACTCATCTGGCAGAAATCCCAGCTCATTGATGTGAAAGAAGAAATCCTCCTGAAAGCTGTGAAACATTGGTGCGGTTCTTCCCCCATCCAGGGCTGGGAGGCTTGCATCACCCGCCCCCGGACACTGAAATTCTTCTTCTTCTCGTCCTTCAGAAAGACTTACAAATCAGCATCTCATGTTGTGTCAGCATCTGGCAGCTTGCCTCTCTCTACTTCTGCCCGCACTGGTAAAATGAAACTGGCTGTGCTGTTGCATGTCACCCAGCTTGGAGCCATGTGTTTGCTCCTTCTGGGCCAGCCTGCCAGGACATTGATCTCTGAAAACTTTGGTAGTGCTGTGCTGTTAGCTCAGCAAGGACAGTATGCTACACAGTGCGAGTCGTGAGAGGCAGCTCCTGCCTTCCCCAGCACTCCCCACCGTGCAGAAACATCTGCAGGGTAAAGCCCCCTGGTCCCTGCACTGCCCATCCCTGCCCTCATCTCTCCGTGCTCCCCACGGCCTTGCTCAAGGGTGGCTGTGCTAATTGTATTCTCATAGCCTTGTGCATGTATGGTTTTTAAAGTTCCTCCCTCCTGACTTCCTTTGCATTGCATCATCAAGCAATGATTTTATTTCCTCAGTGCAGTTGAAGAATCACCACCTTACCAGCAAAGTCAGCATTAGGAAATGATGGAGTTAGGGCTGTGCAAGCAGCCTCTCATGCCCTGCCTTGCACAACTCCCTGCCCTCGATCACATGCACTTTGCAAGAGGGGATTTCTTCCTCTGACAGGAGCAGCCAGCCCTGGTACACCGCAGCAAGCCTGCCCATGCAGGGCACACAGGGGAGGCAGCCCGGACTGGCAGTGCTGTGCTTTTGGTACTCAGCTCTGCTGACCTATTTTTTGAAGTATTTCCCTTTTCATTCAACCTTGTGTAACAGTGTATGAGCCGGGTGGGCTCAGAGGCCCATCCAGAGTGGTATCCTGCCTTACATGTTGGGACCGTGGTGTATTCTGTTTCTTTGTGTTCAGTAGTTAGTGTGGGATTTCTCTTGTGTGAATCTGCTGCTTTCTGAGCCTCACCAACCTTTTAGCTTCTTCTCATGGCAATGACTTCCATAGCTTATTTACCTATTGTGTGAAAAAAAACACTAGAAATCCTTGTTTTCCATTTAAACCTGCTATCTGTCCATTTAATGAGATGCTCATCTCTACCTAAACTTGCTTTGTAAAGAGCAGCAAGCTTGGCTCCCAGCTCACCCTGCAGATGCTTGTGGCTCTGAGGGACCATGCCAGGTCCTGCAGCTGCAGGGCTCTCTTTGGTCTTCCCAGAATGGTGCAGCTCAGGGTGTTCCCTTTCTCCTCTGACCACCCATGATCCCAGGATGGAGGCAGGGCTGTGGTGGAGAAAAATCTTTGGAGAAAGGAGTTACCAAACCCCTACGACACTTCTGAGGATATCCCGGTGCAGGGTGTTTTCTGGAGTTTGTAGCATTGCGCCACTTAGAAAAGCAAAAACATCTCCTATGCAGTGTGTGGTGAGCAAGCCAAATTGTAAATGCCTGCTGCAACAGCAGCCACACTGTGCTGTTGCCCACGCATCCACAAACATGCTCCAAGAGGACCGCAGGCTTGAGTGGGCGCCCATCCCTGGACCTGCCTCTGCTTCCTGGGGACGGGATGCACAGGCGCGTGGTTCGTGTCTGAGACACCATGACCTGCCCCCGGCTGGCTTGATTGATGGGCTGGGATCAGCAGCATCCTCTCCTGCTGGGAGCTGTTCCTACTTGGCAGTTTGCAAACCCACTGTGCTGTTAGAAACCCCATGGCTCTGTGTCAAAAGCTCCTCTGCAGGAGTTTCCTTCTCATGTTTATTTAGCAGATGATTTCTGAGCTATGTTCAGAGGAAGGTGAGGAGGGTGGAAATGCCATGACGAAAAGCAGGCTGGGGATCCCTGTTGTGCACCCAAGACAGCCCCTACTCCTTTCATGCTGGGCTTGCTGAGAGGCTGGGTCAAGCACTGGCTGGTTCTGCCATCCAACACCCTGCAGCCTCCCCACTGAGCTGGGTTGCTGCCCACTACCTCCACTCATTTGCTTTTTGCCTTCCCAGAGCTGAGCTTCTGCTACAGCTCTCTCCAGCAAGGTTTAGGAGAACATGGGTCATCCTCAACCCAGACCAGAAGCAAGGAAAAAATCCAGCCCTCCAACTCCTTCATGCATTATCACAGTGAAGCTTGCCAAGTTTGTGCTTCCCAATGTCTGGGACATATCCTGGACAGATCTTGTGGCTTGTTTGAAAAAGTAGTAGAAGGTTCCCTGGAACTGTGTGAATGTCTGGTTTAATAATTCACTGAAAATTTGTAAAGGTCAAGAAGGAGAAACGTCTTCCCCTGCTCCTCCTTGCAGACAAAAAGATCAGAGGTTCAGTCATTCCCATATGCTCTTACAATATTTATTTGTTTGGCTTTGAAACAACCTCTGTTAGTTTTGAAATGAAGCCTTATTTTGACATGAACTATGGAAACATTTAATCTTGAAAGGCATTAATAGAAAGTTACTGTCTGTGGGAATGCGCCTGCTCTAATCTGAATCCAAATTATGCTAACATGATTCAGTCCAACCTCTCAACTAATTTTAGTGAATTACTGAATTGCATTTGGAGGAGAGATGTTGATCATTTTGGCAGAAATTTAAGGTATTTTCACCCAAATCAAGTATGTTTTCTCAGATTAAAAAGTCATGAACCTTTTCCAAAAATCTAACGTGTGAGTGGACCTTTCAAAGGTGTGATGGTTGAGAGACTGCGTCAAGAGCTGCCACTCATCTCTTTCCACTTTCCCAGTCCCAGGACCGTCTCCTCATCACCTCCTCCATTGCCTCTCTTGATCTGTTGCTGTATTTACCCTTATTGTCCCAGCTCAGTGTGGCAGGACTCCAGCAGGGATTTAAACATTTGAATTGCATGTTGCCCAGGTGTCCTGGAAGCTGCTGTGAAGGACTCTGCCATCTGAAACCTGGCATTTTGGGGTGTTGGCATTGCTGAGCTCCAGCGTGGGTGGGTGGGCAGTAGCAGTAATAGCTTTCTCCTGAAGTTCACTCTCAGGAAAGGCACAGGTACTTTCCTGCAGGTTTTTATTTGACAGGTTTTAGCTTGCCGTGTTTTGCTGGTGGGACAGAAGGGTATAGAAATTATGTGTTGTGTCAAATAGATCAGTCAAACTTTTAAGTTAACCACTCTTTTTCCCAGTGACAGCACTCACAGCAGCCCACGCTTGGCTTCTGCATGCCCTCACCATGATACAGGCATGAGGGAGTTCATTTCAGTAAATAGCTGGGAAAACAAGGCAATTCCCCCAAGCACAGCAACACGAGGGAATACAGCCAGTGTTTGAAGCGCAGCTTACCTGGTATTTCACACCCCACTGGTGTGTGCATAGAGAGTTGAAAGTGAAAGCTAACCCTCTGTATTTACTTACCTGCCTTCTCTATTTACTTTCAGAACTGAAAACCTGACTGAGACTCAGCCAGGAAAAAAAATAAGACTTCATTCAGTTTTGTAGCCATAGTGAGGTTTTCTGCCCAGCCCAGAAACTGATGATCTGGCATTGCCAGTTGGCACCTGTTGCATCCCTGTTTAATTATTAGCCTCCTCCTCCCACCAGTCTCCCCCCGGCAAAAGGACAGAAACTTATTTTCCTGCTCCTCTTGTTTAAGGGAGATGTCATTTATGAGCTTGCAGAAGTGGGCAGGTTGCTGACAGATCCCAGCTGCCCACTCAACACCTGGCATGATGAACTCATGTGGCTCAGTGCTCTTCTGAGGTGAGGGCAAGGAGTGGAGGAGCGGGCGGGGAAGGTGCAGCTGGAAAGGGGGAATATTTTTGTTTGCAAATGTTCTGACTTCAGGGCACCCCAGGAAAATGACGTGAAAAAGGTCTTGTGATGACAGGGCAGCCTGGCAGGGCTACAACATCCCCACTTGTTCCTGCTGTGTTGCAGTCCCTTGGAAGCCCCCACCTCTGCATCAAAGTAGGGCTTATTTTTCTTACAAAGATCCAGATGTTTCCCCCATGCATATGAGCTCCCACTCACCATGAGCTTCCATCACCTGCCAGCACATCAGGCAATATCCAGTCCTTAGAAATGTAGGGACATGCCATGCATCTTTTTCCCCCATGATTGCCCAAGCTCGTTGGGATGTATTGTAGTTAGGAGCCTCTCTATTCAGCCAAAAGCTCCCTGGGTAGTTAATTTTCTCATCCTGACGTGACTCAGTGTGCCTGTTCTCAGAAAATGCCTGTTTCTTCTCACCCTTTTCAAGTTCTGTGGCAATGCAGATGTAGGCAGGAAACCACCTAAACCTCCATCCCTGAAAACGCTTGAAAAATCAGGCAAAGACCAGAATTCAGCTAGTGATGTGGGCCTGCATCCTTGATGAATTTTGCTTTAGGTTCTTTTTTGCACAAGCACCAAAACCAGGTCCAGGAACAAAGACCAGAACTCCAGTCCTAACCTCTCCTTACTCACGCCTCTTGGCTTAGGGCTACAATGGCAGACCAGGTGGCAAAAGGAAGGCTTCAGCATGGCTTTGCCTGCAGTATCCTATGTCCTGCTGGTTGGAGATGACTGGCCTCCCAAATCAGTAGGACCCTCTCCAGCCTCCTGGAGGAGGAGGTGTGGGAGCAAGGCAGCCTGGATTGCCCTCTGGAGGGCTCTGTGGGCACCTACCTCTCACAGAGGGGGGAGCAAGGTTGCCCTCTCGGGGCCAGAAGCCTGGTGTTTGGGGCAGGGAGTGCCCAAGGTGGGCATGGAGAAGAGCCTGGGCTCCATGGTCACCAGCTGTGCTGGAAGAACCCAAGTTAGGGAGAAGTCCAACACATCCTGCCATGCTGGGTGGTTACATTAACAACATATAACTGATCGCTTGGCAGAGGCATATCCCATTCTGCATACATAGCAAAACAGTGAGTTGTGTAGGAAGTCACTTTGTCAGGCAGAATCATGCTTTGTGGGGACATCTGTGCTCAGTGGGAGGGGACGTTTCCAGCTGAGGCCATGTGGGGACTGGCAGGGATGAAACAAAAAACTGTCTCAAAACATGACAAGTGCCCCATGGACCACCATGGCTCTCCCAACGTGCTGCTCAGGAGCACGGGTGCTAACAGGGCCTTTTAAAGCTCTACATGCCAGTCTCAAGCACTGCTCTGTTGTTAGCAGATTAATCAGCACTGGAGAACTGACTCCAGCCAAGGGCTGCAAGCAGTGCATTTGTGAAGTGGCCATGGTTGCACTGGCTGCTGTCTGAGCTGTACGGTTCATGGGTACCTGCCTTAACTGCCTGTCCAAGAGTGACTTCAGCACATTGGCTTTTTGTGCTACCTCTTGTTGCATTCATCAGCTGGCTGGCTGCAAGCAGAGCAGAAGCAAGTTAAACTCTCCATCATTTGAACAGTGTCAGAGCGTTTCCTGCA
Source organism: Streptopelia decaocto (assembly GCF_964273445.1). Taxonomy (NCBI): domain Eukaryota; kingdom Metazoa; phylum Chordata; class Aves; order Columbiformes; family Columbidae; genus Streptopelia; species Streptopelia decaocto. The sequence goes on from NC_138659.1 coordinate 16,190,124, forward strand.
ACCCCCAAGTGGGCAGGCTGGCATTTCAAGCTGTGAAAAACCACCGTGGCGATTCAAGTCCATTTCAAACAAAACTGGGAGACTTGGCCTGAGGTTCATTTTCCCACCACATTCCTGAATTCATATGCCTTGCTATTTGCTGGAGTTGGTATTACAGGTGATGTGAGGAACAGATGATATACCTTGGTATATCTATGTGGATGTTTGAGGATGAAGCAGGGTGTGCAAGTATTGCAAACCAAACTTAGAAATAGCTAAGCTGAGGTGGATGATCTTAACTACCGAAAGTGCTCAAATATGCATGACACAATATCTGTAACCGCAGTCCCTGCTTTATCAGTCTTAATTAGTTGTTGCAATTTCCTGTGTTTGGAGAAAATGCAAGTGTGAAAGTATTGCAAGAATTATACTGAATGTATGTGCATTTGAAGTATTTTAACATACTCAGGCTGTTGATAAACATGGTCAGGAGGAGGAGAAAAACAAAGTTTCAGACCCCAAAGTCTGACTCACTGTGCTCAGTCTGGGACAGAGGGTACAAAACAGCGTAAAAAAGAAATCCACGTTGCTCTCACAGGCCATTGCAGCATCCAGATAGCCCTGGTGTCTCGAGGAAAGAGCTGGTGTAGGCAAAGCCACTCATTCAGAGCTGCGCGACAGAATTATAAAGCCAGAAAGTGTTTCCCTCAGGTGACATTATAGAATGCTTTTAGGCCCAAGGAAAAGGTACACAAGAAGTGAGATTTCTGATATGCATCACTGGTGAGCAAAGCACATTAATCAATGTGCTTGTGCACATAACAGATTCTTTTCTAGGTACCTTTCATGACTTAAGAGAGAACTGTGTTCTTTCCTTATGACTATCTGACTTATGAGTATATCCTTTGACTAATCTAACTTGGCTTTTAATCAAAATAATAATTATTTTAAACTGTGATTTCACAGCCTCTGGGTATGATGTGTAGTAATTTGTAACACAATCACTCCTGGCACTGTGTGAATTAGCACTTGGCCTTAGGATGCTGATGAGTCAAGGTACGTTCCCGGCCTGCAGGACCCCGAGCACCGATGGGATGTCCATCCCGCAAGCCTTCCAGGACAGAGCCCCTCAGGTTATAGCTGCAAACAGCTGTGCTGCCTTCTGTTGCTGTACATGTGCTTTGCCTACCTCTGCACCTGAGCTGTTTTTTGGTGATTTTGTCTATCTCTGCTCTTTTGATCAGTTGTGTGCGTGCTTCTCAAGACCAGTGACTCTGGTGTTCAGCTCAGACCATCCCCTCCTGCAGCACAGTCTTTGCTGATGGCCACAGCTTGTCTGGTCCAAACTGCCCACAGATACCTGGAAAAGTCTGAAGGGTCACTGGAGAGTTCTCTCTCTCCACCTGCTATTGCTTTTCTTTCTGTTATACTCACAAACCCAGGCAAGAGGCATGGGTGTATGTGACTGTACCCAGAACAGCAAGGAGGAGAGTCCTGGCTGCTTTTTGGTATGGGGCAGCTGAGGTCTCTGGCTGCATCTGTGACAGCTTCTAGAAAGGACACTTCTTATAAAAAAAATCAAACATTACTCAAGGTGTACCTGGGAGATGACTCAAGTTATTGCAGCCAACTGGGATGCAGTGAGATTTTTCTCATGCAAGTTGGAGCAAATATTTTCTTGTAAAAGGTGGATCTTGCTGGACACAATGTATAATCTAGTCTGGAGGCTTTTCAGAGCTAGTCAGCAGCCACCAGAATTAGTCCTTCACACTGTTAAGAGTGGAACATATGAAATATTAAAGAAGCTTCTTGTTGACAGGTGTGTTAATGTACTTTGGGTCTCAGGGGAAGTGATGAAGGGAGAAGCAGATCAACCAGTTTCAAAATGCTGCACATAACCTCCAGAAAAGCCTGAAATAAAATCTCATCTGTTTGTCCCCACTGAATGTGTGCATCCTGCTAACTTTCTGTGCTGGTAAGAGTAAGCCAAATAAGCAGACATTAGCAGTAATCAAAACCTTTAATTAACAAAACAAGACAAAGGAAAGTGAGTCCTTTAAACTCCATGAGATAACACCAGTGATATCTTGTCTCAGGGATCCACTTGGTGATGAAATTGTAAGATTGCTGTATACTTTATGAATGAGATCCTGTGCTGAGATAAATGTTTGTTTATCCCCGGAAGTGTTTCAATACCTTTTTTTTTTTTTTTTTAGAAAAAAACCAAAACAGGTCGCTGGATTGCCAGTAAATAGGTGTGAATTTTGCCTTAAAGCAAACAATGAAAGCAATTATTAAGAAAGTTATATTTGTGCCCACATCAAGTTTTGTCTTGCCGCAAACCTTGTCCTGTTGTCAGCAAACCGCAGAGGCTGGAGAAAGCACAAAACCGGGAACAGGAGCGCGTTTGTGCTTGTGAGCAGCTCCAGCTTGTAATCCCCTTGGGACAGCCTTGCCTCATTAAGAGGCGAGCAACGTTACAGAGGGTTGGTGCTAGCTGTCATATTTAAAAGGCAATGGTGCAAGGCTTTGCATCAAGAGGACGAAGCAGGTGTTTGAGTTGGCAGTGTTTGTATTTAGGTGTTTGCAGAGGTCCAGTTCACAGAGCATGGGCACACAGAAGAAACACTCCTTTAGTCCTGTTTTCTGTCTGTCCTGCCCCATGGTCCCAAAGTCCTAAGCACAATCCACAGACCTGCTACTACCATCGCATCTCTTCTGAGCTCTCCTTCCCAGTGCTTCCCTGGGCTTTCTGCCGAGTGTCCTTCCCCCGCATTCAGCTCCCCTGGCAAGGGTCAGCCCGTCCCACTGCCCCCTTCTGCCTTGGCCTCTGGGTTTCCTCATCCTTGGGCTCCAGCTTCCCGGTGCGGTGAGCACAGTGCGCCCTGCCAGCACAGCACGTGCCGTGCCTCCAGGCTATGTTTTGCCCCAGGATGCTGAGCAGCTGCCAGCAAGTGAGCTCACTGCTTGGCACCTTAATGAGGAGACATGCCTTCAGCCTCTGCTCTGCCTGCCCAGGTTGCTAGCCCTTTACAGCCTTCCTCATCAGCTTAGAGAACCCAGCAAATAAGCTCTCTCCTCCCTGCCCTCTTGTGTCCTCCCTGCCCTTAGGGCATACAAAGCTGCAAATGATAAATCTTTCTGCAGCTTTCTTGCAGCTGTCCCTTTCTGGCCTGGTACCAACTCCCCTTTTCCCAGTCCTCAGTAAGTGTTACTCAATTTGCTTTATTTGGTGGACTACCACACGGCTGGCAGCAAGCATCCCTGGGGCTGCTCCAGATCCCTCGGAAAACAGTGACCAACCATTAGCTCACAGAACAGCTCTGCTGGCTGAAGTCAGGGGTGTTGCTGAGTGAAGTCTAAGTCATCAAACCTTCCCAAGCAGTTGCTGCAGGACACTATTTGATTTCATATCACACTTTCCCAATTTGATACTTAAATATGGAAACTAAATTTCTGTGCTTTCTGCTGTCTAAGCTGAACAGTGCTAGCCTTATAGCAGTGGGATCGATTGGACTTTGCCATGCACACCCTGGTTTTCTTGTGTTCTCTCACTGGTGAAATAGACAGGCAATAGCTGTGACTCATGTCAGCTGATAAAATGTAAGTGGTGTCTAAAAACCACAGTCCTATTACCCACTATTACTGCTAACCATTTGTGGGAGAAAAGGGGATGACTTTTGAAGGGATGTGGAGTGTAAATTAAATGTTTCCCAACATTTGTTCTTGTACCAGCGTAAAGGGAAGGAGCCCCCATCCCACTCTGCTCAGCACTGCCCATGCTAGTTTTTTCTCAGTTGGAGCACAAGGGCCCCACGGCTCTGATGGGTGCTGTGAGGCCAGCTCCTTCCCCAGGGGTGACCGTGACTCTTACATTACATTTGTCACCCTGTCCCTTGCTTTACATGAGCAGGGAGGTAAGAAAGAGGAGAGAAAAGGGAAGGAAAACATGGTGGCCACCTCTGCAGTTCATGTAAAAGCATTTGTTAAACCCAAGACAGCAGTGGCGGAGATCACTTTAAAACTGTGGCGGAATCGGTAACCCTTGGTTGATGACTGTATTCTGAGAAATGGATCTCATGGAAAGCCCTGTGAGGGGCAGACCACGAGGTCTCGTTTCAGTGGTGGTAAGCACAGAAAGGGGAACACGCTGTCTCTCCAGCGTTAGGAATCCCTAACTCCAGAAACTGCCTAGTTCAGCCTTGCACTTCAACACCTCCAGCTGCTCTGAGCTTCAAGGGGTGACCAAAAACCTCAGTGCACTGACCTGGTTGAACAGAGTGGTAAGATGTGATTTCAGCACCATCTACAAGCTCCTACAAGGCCTTAACAACCCCAATAACAAAAAATAATGTTTCTCATATCAAAGAGAATTTTAATGTTGTGGAGGATGGGGTTGCCAGATAAAAACAGAAGCTGATCGTATAGAAGCTTATTGGTGAGGATAGTCAGTCCCTCAAGCAATTAATCTCAGGAATTTAATTGTTTCAACCTTTATTTCAAGACAGTGTGTGTACATGTACATATATAGGTCAGTCTAGTTCATCCTGAAAGTGCAGAGGAATCAGGAAAGAGTGCACCCTTCTGAGATACAAATCCATTTGTGTTTAGGCTTAATTTTTCTTGCTGTCCACACCACTGCCACAACCTGCCCTGTCGCTGTTAGCCCACGGTGGGAAACACCAGCCCTGGATACCCTTGGGGAGAGTGGAAACTGAAACAAAGCTGTAGGGGGGAAAAAAAAAAGTGTGAAAATTTCATATACTTTTCGTACCAGTGAAAATGTCTGCTCAAACACAGGGAATGTATAATTCACCAGCCCCCCCCCTCCCAAGGGACACTGCAAGCCCACAGGTTACAAAGGAAAGTTTTATTAGCTTTTAGGAAGGGAAACACATTCTCACTTCAGCTGGGAAGCGTGACAATTCCCAGCTTGGGGTCAGAGTGCAGCTGCCTTTGGTCTTGGTGACTGGCAGAGCAGCCAGAGATAAGAGCCAAAAATGCCCCTTGCAGCTGAGGAGGAGCATCCTGCAAGCCAGTCCAGAGCTTCTCAGTCCTGAGATGAGAAAAAACTTTTTCTTGGCACTGGTTGAGTAACTACTTCAGTCACAGAGGTTTCCCTGGGGCTGTGGCCTGGCCCTGGGTAGGGAAGGTCATAAAACAACCTGTCAACAGCAGCGTAAAGCATGTGGAAAAGCTCGCCAAGGCCTGGAAGATTTCCTTAGCTGCCTTCAGGAGTGCTCAGCCAGGAGCGGGTCAGCTGGGGAGCTGAGGCAGGTGGCAGCACCGTAGTTCTCGTGTAGCAGGAACGCTCCAGGGTGTTGGGAGCATCCGCAAAGAGGAGCTCAGTGCTGACAACCCGAAGTCTGAACCCTCCCAGTGTTTCTAAGAAATCTGAAGCAACATTCTTATGCCTCTAGTATAAATACATAAATACTTAAAACAAACAAACAAACAAAAAAAAAAAAAACAAAAAACACACGACTTTGGAGTGTACAGCCACCAGTGAGATGTTGATATGTTGCTGGAGTTCACTGCAGCCAGGTAGTCAACTTGCCCTTGAAATCTGCCCGACTTCAATCAAACATAGAATAGTCTCTGGTGTGCTCAGATCACACGCTGCCTGCAGCACTGGCAGGGCAGGACTTGTCCTCAGTAGCCACAAGCTGTAAGGAGAAGAGGGATGTGCAGCCAAGGATTGCTGGAGCAGTCTGTGTCTGACTGCAGCAGGAGCCAGGTGGGGTGTGCTTGGGTGCAGAGGTGCAGGGAGTCGTGCCTGTGCACCCCTCTGTGGTGCATACCTGTGTGACAAGGTCTACTTGGGAGTGGGTCATGGGAACCATCTAAATCCTCCCAGAGGAAAGCATACGCAGACCTGCAGGTTTCACCTGGTCCATTAGGGAGAACCCACCAAATCCAGAGTCTTCATATTTTTCCAAATTTTAATGCGCCTGGATCATTTTTGGGTCAAGCCAGTTTGTGTGTATATGCTTGAAGGGGAGATTGACCTTCAACCTAACTCCAAGAGCTAATGTCAAGATGTAAACGTCCCACCAGGTATTCACTTAGCTCAGGAGTCCTCTGCAGACAGCTGGAAAAAGCCAGTGGGCCTCTGCTCTTAAAAGCTTCTCCTAAAAAGCTCGTAGTCACTGCAGGGCTGGACTTTCTGCCATCCGGTGCAGTCCTATTAGCTCACTTCAAAATACCACCTTCCTTTTGTGGCCTTTACCTCTCAGAGAACATTTATAAGGATCACTGCAAAGGAAGTCCCTTGCCACCTCTTCCATGTCTCCTGCCTTGCTAGGCAAAGGGCTGTTGATTGGATCGCTTGTCCTTTTCTAAATGGCTTCCAGGCACTTGAGGTATCTTCCTGATTTACCAGACTTTTATTTTAGCAAATATACAGAATATTTATACTATATAAAGATGCTGCCAAGTAAAAAGAGAAACCCAGGATTTCTCTGAATATTAGCTAAGCTTAGGTGATATTCTTTGGCTTTTATTTCTGTTCTCCCCAAGGGCTCCACGCATCCATTTTTTCCAGTGTTAGAAAGATCCATCCTAGGTAGCAAAACAGCTGCACAGAGCTTCAAAGAGCTGAACACAACACGCACTATATAAAGCCTGTTTGTCCTGTGACTTATCTGCGTTCCAGCAGAGGCTTTCCCCAGCCCCAAGGAGGGAGGCTGGAGCAGTCTGCCTGTACAAGTGCAGCCTGTGAGAACAAGCCTCCCACAGGCAAACGGATGGGTAGGAAAGGCTGTACTTTACATCTTACATTTCATACGTCATCTTCTATAATGGGCAAGTGAAGGGACCTGCTAACACAAGGCTGAATGACAATTTCTCAATGGTGGCATTGGAGCTGGTGCACAGGGTGATGTTGTCTTGAATAAACAAGTAGAGCACTGTGGTGAGATGCACTGCAGTGCCGCTGTCCCGGACAGCGGCTTCCCAGAGAGCCTGGCTGCTCTTCTTCTCTGTCTTCCACAATGTCAGCTTGAGCGAGTCCTCCTCATCCAGGTCAGAAAAGTGGATCTTGCCCTTCAAGGACAGTAGGTAGAGGCCATCACAGGGGATCACGATAGAACCATTTCTGATCTGAATAGAGCCTACTTCAGCAGTGAAATTCACGGCTACTCCTTTGATGCTTTCACCTAGAATGGAGGAAAGCAAAGATGATCCCATGATGACAAATGTCTTAATGGAAATGAGTTGGTTTATATGGACTGACTTCAGGAAAGGTGGAAAAATATAGGAAAGAAAGAGAGTGAACTGGCGAATAGGGTAGATTTGAACTAGAATGCCATCTACTCTAGACAGGTATAATCTACACTGGAAATTTCCAGGTTTCTGTTTCCGAGCAAGCTGTGCCTTTTGGACTAAACTCCAGTTTATATGAATTATTGCTTCAAGTTTCTACTTACATGCTACTTATTTACCATATGTATGTCTTATTTAAAATATAGACATGTAAGTAAATCATCCCTGTGAGTTTAGGAAGTACAGGTTCCTAAAAAGAACAGAAAATAAAGACAGTAAATAGGAAAAGAAAAAAGTGATCAAAGCTGGAAGGAAGAGAAAAAGTGCTTTCTCTGGACATGCTGGTAGCCTAAATCCTTGCCTTTGGATTTGGGGTCTTTTTTTTACAGAAGACAGGCATACAGGATAGAAGAGCAGTGTAGAGACAGAAATGGAAGAAACACATGAATACAGAGCAGTCAGAAGAAATTAAACCACAACTTAGCATGAAAGGTTCTCTCTTGGAACAAGTAGTAACAGTTCCTACAGCTACGCTGGAAATGTTGCCCTGCTTATTCTCCTGGGACTTGGGCACACCAGCTGAAAACCCCTGGGACATCAGCAGAAGATCTCCTGGCAGACAACACAGCCCCTCTGGGCTGAGGCCAAATTTCTCAAGCTTTTTCTCTAGAAACATGGGTTTCTATTAGGTTAAACTCCTTGCTGCCTGACAATACTAACTGCAAGTAAAACTGTCAACAGTATTTTTGTAATATTTAAAAATCTTAGTATTTGCTTCTAACGTTGAGGTATGGTATCTGACAAAACATGCAATGAAGTCGGCACACAGAGCACTGCTATTTCTGCTGCCGTGTGTACGCTTGCTCGCTCTTCCTCAGGAAATCATTTACATTTTTCATAGATCAGGAAATCATTGACTTGTTTCAGAAATACCCCAGAAGCATGCTCTGTGTACTCAGTAGACTCCCGAAAATACTTTCTCCTTCTTTTGCAGAGTGAAAGCTTGTTTTAGTAGCTAGGTAACAACTGAAGAAATCCACCCAGATTTTTGGATTCTTCTGCTCCGGGAAAGCCATTTTTGTTTGGTTTTGCACCTGGCAGCAGTGGGTCAGATTTGGCCCCTCTCCCCCCAGACAGCTCTCCCGGCACCGTTCTCCCCCAGCAGAAATAGGCATTGCAGTGATGCGAAGCACTTAACAGACTCCGGCATTTTAGGAGCCCCCGGCTGCCACGGCGGTTCCCGGGGACCGCGGGTCGGTGCGGGGCAAAGCCGGGAGCCCCCCGGGGGTACCGGTGCCCCAGGAACCGCCGCGGGAACGGCTGTGGGGAGCCGGGAGCCGTTCCGTAAGTGGGGCAGCGCTGCGGAGAAACCGGGAGCCCCGCCGGGTGCCGGCGGAAGGCGGCGGCGCAGCGCGCCGGGGGTACCGGCACCGGCCGAGGGACCGGGGGCTGCGCTGCAGGGCCCCGGGAGCCCTCCCGTGGTGGCCCCCCCAGCCCCGACGCCCACCCACCTGTGTATCGGATGTGAGTCCACGGGATTTTGTCGCTCTGAAAAAAAAAGAAACAAACAACAAGAGAAATCCTCGTTACCGCACCTTGCGGGCCCCTCGAAGCTGTCGCTTTCGTTTCGCCACCGGGAGGGGTCGGTGGTCAGCTGGCCAGCTCTTGTTTTTATACCGTTATTATCATTATTATACAATATGATTTTAGAGCAGTTCCTAGCCAGTCTGATTTTCAGCCTGGTGCAGAGCCCTCCAGAGCGCACCAAGTAGCGTTGGTCCTGTTTAGAAAAACATCCCAGTGAATTTAATCGAGCCAGAGCAAGCAATAAGGAAGAACCTCGGGTGCAAAGCCTGTTCTGTGCAATCCCCTCGACTCTGACTTAAAGCCAGGGATGTCTCTTTGCAGAGCTGGGACCCAGCCGTGCCCCTGCTGTCTCACCCCCTCCCACAGGCACTGAGAGGTGGGTCTGGTTTTATGGTTGCCTGCACTTTGGGTCAGGCCGTTAACTGGATGTGTGTCTCTCAGTGGGTTCCTTAGGATTGCATTAAGATAAGTTCAAAATGAATTTGCATTTTATAACAGAAAAAAGTGAATGCAAATATAGAAGTGCGTATCTTACTAATCAGATATGTGACACACCAAGCTTCTGTATTAGATTTTTAAATCTGAACTTTGCATCTCAAACCCATCTCTCATCTTAACCACAGGAGGCCCAAATCTGCAGTGTCTTCACAACCACAAGTCTTCAGTATTTTGCCCGATTAAAGAGTGAAAGGTTAGCCCCGCTGGTCTGTGTTCTTCTCTTTACCTGTGCTATGGCTTTCCTAAGGGAGAAGGTGGTCTGGTGAGATGCGTGTTGGACTGACTTTCATGTATTTGGCCTCACATGTTACAGGAGCAGGGCAGCCCCTTCCCTCTGAGCACAGGGAAGGTGTTGGAACAGGGTAGAGAGTGAGCACAGACATGCAAATATGCAGGTTCAGTGCTGTGCCCTGGTAAAGACAAGTGGCGGGGAAGGAGTTTGGAGCTGTGCTGCCCTGTGCAGTCTGTGCTGGAGCCTGAGGTGGGTGCTGGTCATGGGAAAGGTCTGCTCTGGCACCCTCTAGTGCTGCCACAGCTGATGCTCTGCTGCTTGCTCCACTGGCAACGCTGGATCTGACTACCAAATTCAAGCTTGTATTGCACGCTGGCTCTGGTGGAGCTCTCTCTGCTGACATTACTGACCCTATCCATTGCCTCAGCAGCTGGAGTCTTACACTTACTCTTTTCTTAGGCACCTAAGTGCTCAAGCATTTCACTCTTTGGCTCAGACAGCTGGGATTTCCGGGTAGTTTCCCAACAAGACCATAGCTAAGCACAGGACTGCTAGGCTTCTGAGGTCAAACAACATCCACCGCAATCTGTCTGATCTGGCCACTGCTGGACAGGGTGTGCTAAACACAGGCTGGGTGACAAACTTGTAGTAATTGTAAGAATACGAGCCTTGTTTCTATGAAAGTACATGTTTTACATATCTCTGCCCGTTATTGTGCAATCTCAGAGTACTTTGCAATTATCCACTGGTAAATTCTGCTGAGGACAGAACATACTGTAGGACTGGAAGGGCATTTGGGAGCTAGTAACAAAGTCACCCCTCTTTCTCTGTTCTGCCTTCTTACAAGGGTGCCAGAAGGGCTGAGGGTGGAGAGGTGCTCCTTACTGACTGCATTAGATTTCCCTGTATCATTTACACACAACATTTCCACATCATTCTTGCCTGTTCTGAATGCCTGAACATGAGGCTTCCTCCTGTCCGGGACATTGTGTCTACAGCTGTGACATGTAGCAGAAGTTTCAGGAATAGGTTTGTAGTGCACAAAGTGCAAATCTCAGGGGACTGTACCACTTTGTGCTGATTGAGAGGACCGTTGTGATCATGTGCATGACTCCCCGTGTCACACAGATTGCAGACAACTGTGCACTGGAAGTGGGTTTTACCTTCTCCACCCCAGGAGATATTAGGATTATGGCCATGTCTTCCTTATCTACATTAGATCTCTGCATGGTTACTCCTCCTGCACTTTATCCTGCCCAATTCAGCCAAAATCATCCTGCAACAGATCATTAGAAGCCTTTGAATTCCCAACAGCTGCTCAAGGTTTTTACCTCCCATGCATTTGCCATCGGGGTGGTTTCACACCCTGACCACGCATGTGAGTGGCCTACCCAGGGCCAGATCACAGAATGACAGAATGTCAGGGACTGGAAGGGACCTCGAAAGATCATCTAGTCCAATCCCCCAGCCAGAGCAGGAACACCTAGATGAGGTTACACAGGAACATGTCCAGGCGGGTTTGAATGTCTCCAGAGTAGGAGACTCCACAACCTCCCTGAGCAGCCTGTTCCAGTGTTCTGTTACCCTCACTGTGAGGAAGTTTCTTCTCAAATTTAAGTGGAACCTCTTGTGTTCCAGTTTGAACCCATTACCCCTTGTCCTACCATTGGTTGTCACCGAGAAGAGCCTGGCTCCATCCTCGTGACACTCACCCTTTATATATTTGTAAACATTAATAAGGTCACCCCTCAGTTTCCTCTTCTCCAAACTAAAGAGACCCAGGTCCCTCAGCCTTTCCTCATAAGGGAAATGCTTCACTCCATCATCTTTGTTGCCCTACGCTGGACTCTCTCCAGCAGTTCCCTGTCCTTCTTGAACTGAGGGGCCCAGAACTGGACACAATATTCCAGGTGTGGTCTCACCAGGGCAGAGTAGAGGGGGAGGAGAACCTCTTTAGACCTACTGACCACCCCCCTTCTAACACACCCCAGATCCCAGCTGCTGTGGCAGGAGGAGACAATTCCAGCAGAAATGGGGACACACAAGTCTTGCAGATGTGAAAACAGGCTATCACTACTACTTTTTTTTTTTTTTTTCCAACTGTTGCTCAGCTGGAAATCACAACTGAGGCTTGTTCTTCAAGCAGCACCATGACAGGAACCAGGTCACTGTCCTGTTTTGTTAAGAACGATCTGGGCTGCAGACTTTCCTGAGTATGTGCCATGTCATTTGTGCTGTTCTTTCACAGAACAGTACAGGGTGGGGTTGTTTGGTTTGGTTTGGTTTTTTAGGAGTTGTCAGGTCTATGGAATGTAATCAAATATGGTCTTGCTATGAAAAAACACAGGTACGGGTCTTGGTATTAAAGTTAGCGTGGCGCTCTCCAGCCCTGGGGAGCAGAAGGACACTTCCCAAGATCAGGGACATCCTCTTTGTTGCTCCCACAGACCAGTACTCCCAGCCTGCTGTTCTGATGCTGCTGACTTCCATGAAGTCCATCTCCCTAAATTGTCCCAAAAGTCAGATGGGTAATGCTGCCTCTTCTGCAAACATTTATTGGCCAGGTCATGGCTATCCTACTGAGCTTTGTAATTCCGGTGTGATGAAATCCTGCTGTGTACTGCCTGTGAGATCGCTCCTGCACACCATGATGCAGTCAAAACAGGACATCATAGTTATCTGCTTAAAATAATAGAAACCGGCTCTGAGCCTGCAGTTAGCAAGTGTTTAAAACTGAAAAGGTCCTCTGGTGACTCCCAGGGCCTGGACTTTTCCTCTGCTGCATTCGCTGCTCCTCGATCACCCTGTTTCTGTTGTTTGTGTTGAGGAAGGGAAACTCCAGGCATGTACTGTGTCCCCTCCTCAGCTGCTGCTCTCTTGGGTTTGCAAGGCTCACAGGCAAATCCTCTGGAGGAGGAGGATTTGAATTAACATATTTACAGAAGAGAGAGATACTGAGGGATGAGGAGTCACAACCAGAGTGTGACCCAGGAGAGGTTTCTGCATCTCGAGCAGTGCGATAGCTTGCCCTTCTCCATTGGCTTCCAGTGCAACTTCTCTCCCCAAAGTAGTGAAAGGAGAAGAGCACTGAACTGAATGAAAAGTGTTATCTTTCAACATGTTTTGGGATCATCATTCTGCAGTTTAATAACCACTGTGAGACTGAAGTCAGTGAAACTTCTGCAGAGCATGAGGGTTTTAATTGAACAGCAGAGAACCCAGAGCATGAGGCCATCCCTCCCTTGCATGGTTACATGCCTGGCTTGCTTCTCTAACAAGTCTAAGTGGGTGGAAAGAATGAACTCTCTGGTAAGATGAAGCACAACAAGCTTTAAAGTGGTGCATAGCTCCTGGAGAAGATGTGGGAGGAGAAGTAGCTGGTGCATAAGTGGCACAGTGAAAAGTTGTTGGCAGTCCACCAGCCTGCCAATATGTGAAATGTAAAAAATAGAATGATAATCATTAAGGAAAGGATTAAAAACTTGTGGTTTGAATACGGATAAGCCTACATGCTTTTTACTTTTCTAAAAAAAAAAAAAAAAAAAAAAAAAAAGGCCAAAAAGCCCATACAAAACTTTACAGACCAGCAAGCAATGGGTTGAACATGGGCTCTTACCTTTGAGGGTTGCAGAGAATCTATACCAAGGTAAATCAAGCAGGCAAGCAGTAATATCCACTGAGCAGTCGCGGACACAAGGTGTAACGTGTTCCTAGCCTGTCCTCTTTGCCAGCTCTTCCACTCATCCTCTGCAGGTTCACTTTTGCAATCCATCTGGTCTTCATTTCTGGGCTCTATGACTGGCTGTCCTTCCATCTCAGCCAAGCTGCCAGCAGCTGCTGGGGACAGGGCCGGGAGCACAGCAGGAGCCCGGAGGAGCAGGGGACAGATGAGCTCCTGTCCCAAGAGCAGAGGTGAAGAAAGTATCTTCAGGAGGCTGCTTTATGCACACAGAGAAGCAGGCGGGGGAACTTCTTTGTGACTAATCTGAATTTCCCCTTCCTTCCTTCCTTTCTTTCTTTCTTTTTTTTTTTTCCTTTTTGTGTGTGTGTGAATGTGGGGGCTGATTTATTGCATCCCAGTTCAGTTTTGAGTAAGGGCCTTTGAAAGTATATATGTTTATGTCTTTCATACCTTCAGCTGTGGATGTCTTGATATGTTATATTTCCAACAATAGCTAAGAGTTGGGTGGACAGTGCTTGTCTTCACTCAGTCTTTTGTCAGTAAAAGTTCTCATCTTTTTTTTCAGCCTCTTGTTGGGGGGTTTACTGGGTTTACAGGGCTGGCTCCCTCCCTTGTTAGCAGCATACAATGCTCCTGAAATCTCTTTTCTGTAAAGAAGCAATTAGGAAGGGATGGGGGACAGACGAATGGCAAAAAGAACTGGAGGGAAAACACGCACTTGCCATTTCTCTTTGTCTTCTGGCTTTAAGGCCATGGGATGCTGCATGAAGGCTAGGAGGAAGAAAATGGAGAACTGCTCAGGGAACATCCCTTTTTGCACCCACTGAAACCTGCAGTCCAGGGAATGCATTTGGAGGAGCATCCGTGGGCACGCAGGCTTCCCTCTTGGAAGAGGACTGCCTGTTCCTTGAGACACCAGCACATCCCCTTTGCTTGGTCTCTTTGTGACATTTGCTTGTGATGCATGGAGCTGCTAAATGTCAGTTGTCTGCAGCAGGGACCATCTCCTGTGCTTATTTTGGGTGACAGGCTTGTATTGTTTTGGGGGGCCGTCCAGCACTGCTCTTTCTGCTGCTCTTTTAGCCAGAAGTTTTTTCTGTTGTAAATTAGCATGTCATGACTGAAGTCAGGTGCTGCCTCTTCCCAGTGAGGATGAAATCCATTGGGAGTGTTATTGTCTGTCTTTCAGGGATGAGTTGTCAGAAAGTTGCCCTTCCCCAAAATGTGCTCTCTCAACCTGTCACGACAAACATGTATTCTGCAAGAGTAATGTTCTTTCATGTGTTTTTCCATCAAAACAAGGATATTTCCTATAAACATAAACCAAACGAAGGGGGCAGTACAGCAGCTGGATAAGCATCCTGCTGTGAGGACACCCTACCCTCACTACCCTCATTCTTGAAAAATAACCTTGAGTTGCTGGTAGCTGGTGGATTGAATCAGGAATACACTCTAGTGTTTATTTCAAGAGCAAACCAAGTGTCATGGAAACCTACTGAAGAAAGTTCAGCTTTCACATTTCCCATTCACTCTTGAGTACATGGAAATTCTTGTTCTGCTTTTGCTGGTCGCCACTCACTGGGGTCTCCTGGAGCCCCCAGCTGAGCACCAGCCCAATAAGAGGTCCTGGGAACAACCCCATAATCCTCTGTCCTTGTCCAGAAATATGACTGGACCTGCAACAAGGAGAGTTTGTGCTGCCTCTGAGGGGTTCCCTCTGATTTAGAGCATGAGTTTGGAGGCAGGACTTTGACACCTGGCCGTCACACCACCCCTGAGAGCCTGGGTAGCCCTGCACCAAGCTCAGCATCAGCTTTGACCAGCCTCGGGCTTGTCCAAACCCTGCAGAGTAGCAAAGTGATACCTTGGGGTGCTGCGGTGGCCTGATGAGGCTGGGGGGATGTGGAGAAGGAGATTGTTTGGTTCTGTGGATCTTCAACGTCCTGCCACATTTAGGTGTTTGCTTAAAAGGTCCCCAGAAAAACATTCACCCTACTTGTGGCCCCGGTGTCCATCCATAAGGGGCTTGGTGGCAGGGGTGAGCCCACAGACACTCTGGAGATTAAGAAATCTCAAAGGTGGCTTCAAAGCAGCCTTCTGGTGGGGAACAAATCCATCTGTGTGTTCTTCCCCTATGGGTGGGGCTCTCGCCTCCTGCAGTGTCAACGGATGGCAGTTGTGGCTGGGAAGCTGGGACCCAGCTGTCCCGATCCAGCAGAACAGGCTCAGGGAGGACTGTGTGATGCCTAAGCAAGTGCCTCTCCATGCCCAGAGGTTCCTGCCATGGGGATGTCTCGGGCAGTGTGTCCCCAGACCCCCATAGCCTGCAGCCCTTATGGCTGGAGCTGCAGCTGAAGCAGGCAGGCACGGAGCAGGGCTGTGGGGCCAGGGCTGCCCCATACCTGCTTTCCTACCTGCAGCGAGAGCCGGCAGTGAGCATCTGCAGAGGCAGCCAGCTACAGGTCTTGCACAGCCTACCAGCGAACTTGTCAGGGTGTTGGTGGGGAATCACAGAATGAGAGAATGCAATCGTCATGCCACAGCTGCTTTCCTGGAAGAGCAGGCATTGCCGTGTCTCAGAGCAGCTCCATCGAGCGCAAGCGGCCTCGGCTGTTATGCCCTTGGTGCTCCCTTCCTGCTCTCTCCAGAAAAGGAAACCTGGTTTTGCTGTTTGCTGTTTAGTTTCTACAAAAATGCCAGGATGCTGAGCTAAAAATGTTCCAAACTCGTGTGATCCTGTAATTCTCACATTTTTGAGGATGTGCCTTTAAACCAGACATGAGCTCTCACCCATCTCCTTCCAGACTCTGGATCTTGCACTGGTTTTGTTTCTAAAACTCTAAAAAAAAAACGTGGGTGGAGGTTGTTCATATGTATTTCTGAAATTGCCTCGTCATTTCTGTACACCCCCAGTGCAAGTGTCGCTCAGCCTGGGTTAACAATACCGGTAGCACTGAAGATTGAAAGCTACATTTCAAGTAATGTATCTGGCATTGTGTCCGAAACAGGAAAGAGGACAGCTCATTCAGAGGCATCATGACACCTATGCACAGACTGTCTCTCGCAGTTTTAATTGCCTTCAGCTCGTCCTCCTGCCCTGCATATGAAAACCCAAGTGCATGCAGACTGGGTGGCTTTAGACATGTGCTATCAGAACCCCTGCTCTCCCTCCTAGATGAAACCTTCCTGGCCTCCAGCACCCTGACACATCACAGACTGCCAAAACTTGCTGTGTTAACCAAAATTATTTTGGTCCCTCTTCCACAGGGACCATAAAGCTGGATTCTCTTGGGGTTTTATTCAACCCTTTACAGTCATCATAGTGATGGGGTGAGCAGGCAGGCTGAGGCAGCTTTGGGGCTCTGTGAGCCTGTTGGCACTCTGCAGCAGACTCTGGTTACATAGTCCCCTCAGTAATTTTCCAACAAAATCCCTCTAAGTGGCACATGCAGCAACATTATTCCAGCAAAGACTTAGTTGGCAGTATGTCTTGCTGTTGTTTTGGGGTTTTTTGTTTGTTTGTTTGTTTTTTTTCCTGGTTTCTAGCCAGCAGGATGGGGCAAAGAGCATCCTCACTGCAGACCACAGCACACGGACCATGCAGAGCACCCCAGGTATTCGTGTCACAGGGTGACGGCTGTTGCCTGAGGCCTGGCAGCCCTTACTGGTACTCTCCTCAATTTAGTTCCCATTTACTATGAAAGTGCCCATGCTTCCCCAAAAGGAGGAATTGGAGAGTTATGTAGGAGAGTTTAACATCTCAGAGAAACAGTGGAACAACCACTGAACTGTTTGTAAACATCTAGAAAGAAAAAGGAAATTAACAGCAACCAATGTGGGTTTCCAAGAATGAAAACCTGATGTCTTGTGGGGCAAGGCAGCCTCTTGGGCAGAGGAGCAGCTGTGGGTATTCACTGTGTCTTCAGTAATAGCTTTGATGTTCTTTTTCATAATATTAATGAAACATGGTCTGTACAAAACTGCTGCCCAGCAGAAGCAGAGCTGGTTGAGTGAGTATTGATGGTTTGTTGTCAAAATGCACAGATAAACCTTGTCCTCTTGGGACCTGCCTTTTGCAACGTGATCTTCACCTTGGGGATCCTCTGGCAAGCCAAGCAGGAATGTGGACACACTCACGGGTCTGATCTGGCCTCTCAGTTCTTCCCTGTAGTCTTTGCCAGTAATTTAAAAGTTTGGCTTCCATTTGGAATAAATTACTAAGAGAGCAGTGCTGTTGCTCTCATTGCAGCAGTCAAGTAATACGTGGTCACTTAGTTTCCACCAAGGTTATCTTTGCCTTGAGAATAACAGGTTGCATGGTTTGGTTTAGTAAAACAATGAGAACTAGCAAAGGAAGCCTCACAGTTATGTAAGAGGGGGAAAAAAGCAAAGTGTTACAAAGGCAAGATTTTAATCCATGTCCTGCTGGTCAGCGTATGCCTCAGCTATTGCCATTTAATGTTTCTGTCCACTTCAGAAATAAAGTATTTTATTACTAAACCAGAATTATTTTTCAAAATCAAGGAATTCGGTCTAACAAGTGTGTGGACTTGTCCTTCAGTGTCTCAGAACCACGTGATCTCTCTTTCACTCTTGATTTGACTTCCATGTGGTTTTTTTTCCTGCTCTTTGGCTCATGTGCGTGTCAAGAATTTCTGCCAGCAGAGGCACTGAGCCAGTAGGAAGGAGTTTATGTTAGGCTACTTCTGGCAGTGTAAAATAGAGAAGGAAATTGTGAATACACTGTGAAATGACAAATAAAAATATTGACATTTATATGGAGCCAGGATTTTGTGGGGAGATCCCAAAAGAGGAGCATTGGCACTGGGGTAATCCCTCTGCACCTCATCTCAGAGTGCTGTGCAGGGATTTTTCTGAGCTAGATGCAGCGGCTGCTGGTTCCTCACTGCTGTATGCAGAGTCCTTTTCCCTGGCTGTTACAGTCCTTGGGCCAAGAGAAGGCTTTTTTCCAAGAGGACTCAATGCTAAGCTCCAGCTGCGCTGGGCATGGCGAAGACAGTCGGGATTGGACCTGCCCCTCTGACAGTGATGGTGGCTTTTCTTGGTTCTTATGGACTGCAGTGTGCCCAGCGCTCTGGGACAGGACACGTGGCACCTGTAAGCGTGCACACGACCAGGGAAGGGCTGTGCATTAATGGCAGTTTTTATCAGCAGCATCATGGTGTTCAGCACAGCCCCGGTGGGCAGCAGGGCAGACCTCCCAGCAAGCCGAGTCAGCGTTCCATCAGCTGGCAGACACCACATTTCACACCAGAGCTGTTAGGTTTCCAAATGTCAGCTGCAGCCCCCTTTTTGACGTGATGGGAGATCTTCCGTTGTTGGTGGTGATCTTTGCCCTGAGCGTTATCTTTTTCCAGTGAGCCCCTGTGGACTGTGCATTTTGTTCCTCAGAGTGGCCTTCTTAAACCACAGTATCAGCTGAGTGGGCAGGGGTTAAGTGTTCACTGTGGCAGTTTTAAAAGGTCAAGGTGAACTTATTCATATCGACCTCCCTTCCTTTTCCTCAGTAGCTGCTTCAGTCAGAAATCCCACCATACCCTACTATCATAATATATCAGGAGACAAAATCAAATGCATCTTTTGCCATTCTTCTGGTAAACAACAATCTAAGGAAAAAATGAAATAATTATACAGTGACATTCAGAAATGCTGATGGTCTCATAGACCCCCTCATCTCAACCAGCATCATTCCTGCAGTGTTAGAAACCCCTAGGAGAGAACATGAAGCTGGTGATACTCCTCACGCAGCTCTGCTCTGGGTTAAGTAGTTTCTCTTTCCTACCTGGCACTGTCATCATCAACCCGTCTGCTTCCCCTCATCACCCCCATGGGAGCTTTTTTGGCCAGCAAAAATGCTCCCAAAGTCATCCCTCCTGAAAATAGGCGTTTATTGCACCTCCTGCTTATTTCTGCAGGTCTCTAACCTGTTCACTTATTTTAAATATGATGATAGGAATTGTGAGCAGGGTTTGGGGCAACATTTGCAGGTACAACCTCTTATTAGCATTATTGTAGCAGCTCCCTTAAACAGCTAGAGTGAAGCATGAGCAGATGGGTGGTGGGCAAGCAGAGACTACAGTAAGGAGAGGAAGGATTAACAGCTGGTGACTTTTCCAGGAAAGAGACAGGCTGGAGATTGCAATATCTCTGTCTGCAAATCCCAGCCTCTACCATGTGTCCCTCTATCTTGGGGCAACTTGTGCTTTTTAAACAGTGGTGATGGCCTTACATTTACTTAAAACTGTTGTATTAAGGAGATGGAGAAGGATTAGACATCATTCCTGACCCAGCCAAACCCAGCGAGAAAGACCTGCATGCAGTACCATTTCCTACTTGATGGGTCACTTCATCCATTTGCAGGTGTTTTATTGCGATGACAGGCTCATCCTTTTCTAATGAGGATGCTTGCAATACCACTTTACCATCAGCTTCATCAGCAAAGATTTACCCATTAGTTATGGAACTCCAGAGACTGAATCAAGATCTGGTGTCAACACAAATACATTGACCAGCATGATGCTTTATAGCACCTCATGGGCAATATGAACCCTTCCCCTTTCTTGTTTTCACATTTTTAACAGCTGTCAGGTTGAATTTCTGGCTAAATTGTTTCCTTCACTAAACACTTCTTAAAGCTAAACTAAACACTTCTTAAAGAGCTCTTTAACTTTCCATTCACAGTCATTTAGTTATTGTTTTTTCCACCTGGTCAGTGTTGCTCATAATTTCTCCTAATTTATATTAGCCCCTTTTGAAGCATCTAGTAGGTCTATTACTGGTTAGAGCTGACCTCTGTTTGCTCATAACTGACTATAATCAGATTGTGGTCACTACTCCTTAAGCCCTGACCACTTCAGCAATTAAATCATCTTTACTCACTGTAAAAAGCACCCAGTACAGCACTTGCATCCAGCTTAGCAGTTTCTATATTAGGAACTGTCCATCTGAATCGTTTGGAAACTCTCTTGATGCTCACCCTGGTCACCCACAAGTCCCAACAGAGATTTTCCCCACAGCATCACTGTTTCCTTCTCCAGACCCCAGAGGAGGGAGCTTGCTGGGACCTGGTACCAATCTTTGCTTTGAGAGCAGATTCTTTCTGTCTGCCACGTTAGTTTTCTCTTTTCATCCTTTATTCCTTTTATTTCCAAAGAATTAATTGTCTAGATGCAGCTTGAATGGATGACTGAAAAGGCCTTACTACAACAAGGTTTCCATAGGTTTAAACTTTTACTTTTGGGTGAGATGAGAAAAGGTCCATATCTCCAAAAAACAAGTGGTCCTTGGCCCCTTCTCCCAGGGTGCCTCCAGCTTTCAGGCTCATCTAATGCTGATGGCACCGTCCTCACAGCATAAGCCAATAACACAGCAGGGCATTACAATTCTCTTACAACTATAAAACAAACAGCCAGTCCCCATTTCCCCGGGGCTGTGTACCGTAGCAGACAGGAGGCTACGTGTGCTTGCAGGAGCCACCCATGGGTGCTGCGGACGGCAGCGCCCGCAGCCATCGCGTGGCTGGGTATTTCAGTATGTGCGGGGGCTCTACAGATGAGTGCGTCCAGCTGCTCCACAGCCCCAGCTCAGGGGGCTGCCAGGCAGTATTGGGAGCCCCAGATGACTAACCCTGGCTGGAGGTTTTCTCTGTATTACACAGCAGCACTCGTGCTCCCGCAGGCTTGAAAGCGGGGAATAACAGCATGAAGGCTGTGGGCACAGGCAGAGCCCCCAGGGGCTCTGGCTCCCTGCCCTTCACAGGCAGCCATCCTGCTGCCAGCCCCAAGGGACGCAGGCACACGTGCAAGGGATGGAGCAGGACAAAACCCAGGTGGGGAGAGCAGTCTGCCCCTCACCACACATATTTGCAGTTGACCTGTGTTTATTTTCTTCTTCACCAGCCACTTTCACTAATCCTCGAGTGAAACACAAGCACCCTCCCTGATCTTACCCGCAAAGACATGAACGCAGCTGAGCTTTAGGGGCATGTTTGGGGCTCCTTTGCCTGCAGCCAGCACCCCCAACTCCCCAGCCACGCTAGAGGGGGCTTGAAACGAGACACTTCTCTGCAGGCAGGTGTGGGTTCATAGCAGTGTCCTGCTGAGGTTGGTTTGTGTCAGGGTTTGCCACATCTGGCAGCCTGGTAGAGGTGAAGCTGCCACAGCCCTGATTCCCCGGTTCCAGCCAGCAACAAGGCTAAGTGTACATGCACACAGTAAATGTATACATACACACACAGTATGCATATATATATATATATATATATATGTAAAGACAGAGTCGGACATGCAGATTAGCACAGGCAACAAATGCAGAGTTGTCACACAAACAGCACCAGTGGGCTCATCCTGCTCCCCTCTCTGACTTATCACGATGAAAGCTCATTAGCAAACAATATATACATACATATACACAATACAGATTCCTCCAGCTGCTGGTTTTAGACACACAGTCTCCCCAATCTATCCTTATGACTCCTGAGCCTTTTATCTGAGTTTCCAGCTGGCCTGGCTTTCTGTTTGCTAGTGATCACACACACTGCTGTACCCACCTACACCCCAGTCTCTCCAGCTGCTGAGCCCCACAGTGCCCCTCTGTCACCAGCACTCCAGCCTCCATCCACACCCCTGCCCAGTGAGCAGAGACCCTCACCAGGAAAATAGCTAAAGAGGGTTCAATAAGCAGACAGGATATGCTGCAGCGATCAGGCACAGAGCACAGCCAGGCACAAATCCAAGCATTCCCTTTTGTCCCCTTTTCCCCTTTATTTTCCCACGCTGGTTCCTCGGCAAACTGCCTTGATCCCTCCCTTTCCCCCATTTGCTCCTTCCCCGAGACATCCCACAGAAAGTCCTGTGCGGTCTCAGAAGGCTCATACCGGCATCCCATGCACCTTTGGGCAATCACCTTCTTTGCTGGGCAGACAGGTAGAGTTTCCCAGTTTCTCACCAAAGCACGTGCAGTAACCCAGGGGCTGTATGACCACCTGCCTCCCCAGCAGCGTCCTCTCTCCCCCCCAGTGCCCCAGAGCTCACATATTAAAGAGATATTTGGAACATTTATTGCTTTTAATTTTCTTTCAAATAGCTACAACCCTCTGGACAGGCTCCCCTGCTGACATTAACAGCTGTTAAATATTTTCACTGCAAGACTACAAAACCAGTAAGTTATAACTCAGGGATTTGGTGACATCTTTTTCTTGTTAAATCATCTCTTCCTCATCCAGTGTTTGGGACTCTTTGCTAGAACATTAGAGGACTGATTTTTTTTCCTGTTGCATCTTCAGTACAGGTGCAACAGGTAACCTGAATCTGAGCAAAAAGGAAAGTTTATTCCTCTGAGACTGCTTTTCATAGAATCATAGAATGTCCTGAGTTGGAAGGGATCCACAAGGATCATAGAGTCCAACTCCTATCCCTGCACAGGACAACCCCACAGTTCACACCATGTGTCTAAGGACGTTGTCCAGTCTCTTCGTGAACACTGTCAGGCTTGGGGCCGTGACACCTCCCTGGGGAGCCTGTTCCAGTGCTCCAGCACCCTCTGGGGGAAGAACCTTTTCCTAATGTCTAACCTAAACCTCTCCTGGCACATCTTCCTGCCTTTCCCTGCCAACATGTTTAGCTCCCTTCAAGGGCCCAGATTACCTTTTTTTTTAACAGTGCTGCTTCTCCTTTCACAGTGTCTGCCCTGGCCAGGGAGGGAACTGCGCTGGTTGGATCCACCAGCTCCAGTGGAAGCTCACGGCGGTGTCAGGGCACAGCTGCTGGGGTTCACCTGCATCCCATCCATAGCACCACAAGAGGTGAAGCAAAGCCTGGCTGTCCCAGCTCTACTTTAGGCAAATCCCCAGGCAGAGGGAGCCCCAGCCCTGCTCCTTTTATAGCTGGAGAGGCCTCAGCTGTCCCAGGGATGCTCTCCTGGTGAGTAATGAGCTGAACCTGCTTCAGCCTCTGCAGGTGGAGCTCTTCATGCTCTTTCGTAGCCCATGACATGCTCTCCCATGTGAGCAGTTTTTTTCTTTTTGATCTCTTTCCCTACAAAAAAAAGGTTTGCACACACAAGCCTTAAAAAAAAAAAAAAAAAAAGAGATCTGCCTTTCTGCCCAATTCTGAGCAACCTTTAGTACAAAGAATAATAAATCTCTATTTCTTTTTCCCAGGAAAGGCTTTCTGTGTCCCAGCCCTCCTGGGTATGCAGAGCACCACAGTGGATGCTAGCACTGCCGGTTTGGCAGCTGCAGGAGGAAGGTCAGATTCATGACCCGTCCCCACAGGGCTCCCTGTGACTGCCCAGGATGGGTCCCATGGAGGGGCAACGATCAGATAAGACACACTAAGGAATGGTGGATGTACTGCCTTTGAAACTTGAGCAAGAAAAGCACTTGCAAGCGATGAACATGTCTGAATGTGCTTAGCATGTCTGAATGGGCATTTAGCAATCAGCCAGGTCCCCACAGGGGCTTACCCTGAGCCCAGCTGCTTTCCCCACTACCCAACCTGTGCCTTCAGCTTGTGCCGTCTCTCCCATGCATTGGCTGGGAGCAAGCCACCAGGTCACTCTTGCTAGAGGAAGAGAAATCAGCTTTTCCCTTTGGATGGCAGTATCGGGAAGTGGGCTAGGCTGGCATGGCATGGGTGAAAGGGCCAGCCCTTTCCACCAGCCCTGCCTTGGGGTGCTCGCCTCTTGCCCCTGGTCCTCTTGCCTGCGTGGGGCAGGGAATGACCCTCGGGAGAAGCACCTTTTTCTCCCCAGGGCAGCGTCAGTACCAACCACAGCTCAGGATGTCTCTCGCTCAGCATCTCCCCATGACTCAACTAGGTCAACCGAAGGCAGGCAGCAGGCGAGCAAGGAGGCAGCCGTGGTGCAAGTGGGGGTTTCTCTTAATGCCACAGACTTTCATCAAGTTGGGACATTTTCCAGCCCTGATTTGAAGATGGAAGCTATGGGAAATCTGTCCAAACTTAGGTCTGTTCTTGCACATAACCTTGGCAGCTCCTTGTGGACACCGAAACCTGTGTGAGCCCCAATGGGAGTGAACTTGGCCAGGCTGCGGCAGAGGGGAGAGCGGGCCGCTGCCTGCAGACTGCTTTGATGGTGGAGCACAGAGGTGCCCGTAAGACAGGGGTGTCAAACCCATTTTCACTGGGAGCCACGTCAGCCTCGTGGTTGCCTTCAAAGGGCTGAATGTAATTTTAGGACTGTACAAATGTAACTCCTGTCGGGGATCCTGCTGTGAGGTACCGTCAGATCTCAAATGGTGTGTGCAGTGCATTGCCAGGTTTCATATCCGTTTTCCCATCTTTCAGGCAAAGTTTTCCAGTCATTTTTCTACATTGTCTGCTAATTTCTCTGTGATTGTGCAATTCCTGGCAGGCTTAGCACTATAGTTCTGCTAATGGATAAATAATATTTGCAGTTACGAGTCATCAGTTGCACCATTACCATCTGCAAAATCAGTGTAGATCTGGGTAGAGATGCTGGTTACTACTGGAAAATAAAGCCCCTGTGTCTTTATGTGGCACCCACACTTGTCTCAAGGTTGTCACGCCCTAGCCCTGCCTGGTGGGCCCCCTCTCCTGTGGTGACACTGGAGTGAAGGGAAGACTTTTTAAAGCCACTGTCCCCATGGCACTTAGGTGCATTTGAAGAGTTGCCTTTTGATACACTTTGCTTTCCTTCCAGCATTTGTTTGATATGGGTTTGTTGCAGTTTAACTGCAAAGAAATCAGCATTTTTGCTGGAAAAAGTCTTCTGGTATTTGGTGGTTGACCAAAAAAAAAAAAAAAAAGAAAAAAAGAAAAAAAATTCCCAGAGAAGTTCAGCTGATAACGTGGTGGAGTCATCTGCATAGTGCTGGCATGAGGCGCAGTCATGTCTCTCCACCCAGCGATATCATCAATACTGCTATGACTTGTGCAGAATATAGGATGGAAAAACCGAAAGTGCTCAAGTCAGCTGGAAATTTTCAGGTGGATCGTGTGTCTGCGGTCAGCACCTCTGCCTCCAGGGAACCCACCAACACCTCCAGCCACGCGATGATCCTATCAAGGGTCATAGCTGGGTGCAAAAACTCCCCTGGCAGCCAGGGAGAGCCCCAGCCTCGGCATGGTGAGCCCCGGAATGAGAGCATGGAGGTGGAGGGACTGCTCCAGCTTCCAAAATGGAGACAGCTGTTCGCCTTCAGCAACGTGTCCTGCTGAAATGGGGACCGGGGGTTGTGGGGCTGCCCGAGAGGCAGATGCAGGGCAGGAGCTTTGGCAATCTTCAGCCAACTCCAGCAGCTAAATTAACACTCCTGTGCAGAGCTCCCCATACCTTCTTGCTGAAATTAGTGACTTAGACACATAATGGGAGCCTAGGCCTGGTGTCCCAAGCCCGGGGCAGAGTTGCTCCCTTGAGGCAAACATCCTAGAACTAGTGGGTGCTGGCTGTTCCCTGCTGTCTTGGCACAGGATCCCTCAAGTCGAGCAAGCCAGCTCACTTATAGCAGGTATCTGCAGTGAGAAATTATTTAAGCTCCTAAGAGAGGAGCTTTTCACCAGTCTGGTGTTTATGAACACCATCACACGGTGTTAGGCCACACGGCCCAGCTGGCGCCAACTCCAAGGGAAATGAGTTTGCATTTCTTAGCTTTCCTTTTTCTGCAACATTAATTCCTTCGAGTTATGGATCTGAAGTTTCTCTGACACTCACATTGTCATTTACAGTGTGCAAGCTGTCCAAGAGAGGATAAACCACAGAAAATAAGCACATGGAGAGGAAGCAATGGAACAGCAACTGCCCTGTCACACATCTGTCTGGCAAGGACTGCTATGGATCATAGGTCAGTGAAGGCGGTCCGAGTGCACCCCGGGGTAAATACCCCTTCCCACACACGCCCCGTGTTGCTGGAAGCAGCATCATGTTCCCGTATCAGCAGTGACTGTTTGCACGTGGTACAAAGTCCTAACAGCAGCGAGGGGCTTAGGACTGCGCAGTACTGTTGTGCCAAAATTGTGTCATCAGGCTTTTACGTGGGTTCCTTTTCCTATTTGACAAGATTCTCCTCACCATAATGTACATTTTATCTTTGGAGCTGTCTATGGGAGTCAAGAAAATGATCCATCAAAAGCCTTTATATGGCTTTATATGGCAAATAATTTGCAACCACATCAGCTTTGGTGCATAGCATGTGGCTCAGGGCTCAGGGCAGGCAATGGTGTCAGGCTTCCAAATGAGGACACGGGCTAGAGCTGTTCCCTCCATCATCCCCGCTCCTCAGCAGTGCACTGCTCGGAGCTCTGCCAGACTGGGGCTCCAGCTGGCTGCAGGGTGCTCAAAGCAGCTTTCAGCTGCCCATAGCATCCCTTTTTCAGCCCATTTTGCCCCAGGCATCCCCGCCATCACTTCCAGCTCTCCACCCACACACAGATGCAGCGAGGTCCCAAGCACTTAACCTCGCGTTCCACAGATAGCCTGTGAGAGTGGGCCAGGAGGAATCCCCACGTTATCTCTCTGGTGTTTGCGTCATGGCTTCACCAGGCTTTGGAGGAGCATTTCCCACCACATGTGGCTGCCCAGGGGCTGCACAGGCAGAGGGGCAGCTGCGGCCTCAGCTGGGCTGGCTGAGGGCTGCAGTGATGGATCTCCTCAGCTCCGCGGTTCTCTGACTCACTGAGATGAGTCTGAACTGAAGCACTCGCAAAAACACTACAGGAAGAAGCAGGCAAAGATCGACATCTCGTTTACCCAGACACCACTGAGTTTTTGGGTTTTTTTTTCACAGACATAATTCTCTGGGTCTGGCACGCAAAAAGGGGAAAAGCAGCATCCTTGTGCTGTGTGAGACCCCAGATTCTCGCCCCAGGCGAGCTCTTGGGGGCTGGTGGGGACCAGCACATGCTAAGGACACGCATCAGCCTTTGTGCTTGAAGAGTGATGGGCTTCTGCCTTGTGATCCCAGGAAAGAATTAGACTTTAGATGATGTGCTTTAAATAGAAAACTCATTTCTGAAGTAAGCAGAAAACCACAGATAAGGATGGCCCAAAGATGTGGCTAAACTGCCGAGGAATTCCCCTGCTGGAGCGAGCCGTGGCAGCAGCGCCTGCCCTCCCCAGTCCCCCACCTGTCCTCAACTGGCCCCAGGCAGCCGCCACAGATTAGCCAAGGTGCCAGGGGGGTTCTGAAAGACCCAAAGCAGTGCATGGAGACACAGAGCCTCCCATAGAAGTGTATCACAGGCTGATCCCACTCCTGGCCCATGGCACCATGGCCATTTGTTTGCACAGAGTAAGCAATGGGACCCACAGTGTCCACCTGGCAAGCCCTGTGCAATGGAGAAGGGACAGTGGCCCTGGCTCCCAGCTGTATGCTGGCATCCCCAGGGGCTGGCAGAAGATGTAATGCGGTCTCAGCATCCAGATGGCTGCTCCTTGGCAGTCATGCTCAGCCTGTACAGCCCAGTATTTCCCCAGCTGTTAAGTGAAGGGGACGGGGTGGCAGCTGCATGGAGCTCCCTCCCTCTCCCGTTGCAGCCAGCCGTGGTTTGTGCTTGGCTTGAGCTGGGCTCCCTGCAGCTTCCCTGGCACCCACGGCTCTGGCAACACAGCCACTCCAGAGGCACAAGCTGTGCCCCATCTCCCAGCTGGGCAGTGCAACAAGATGGGCTTTGGGAACCGCTCCCCAGCCTGGCAGCTCCTTGTGAGCCCCCCGAGAGGCATGGAAACTGGTCGCAGCCTTTTCCTGCATGGCTGCCAGCAGGTGCAGTTCTTCCTGCTCAAGCAGCCCCTCTGTTGTAACACTAGATTTCTCCAGACTTTAAACAAGCCAAGGAGCAGCATGCTCCTGCCCCGCTGTAGCAGGCAACACAAGGCAGGCAGCATCATTACCTTAGCCCGAGGGAGCAGCTGTGCCTCAGGCATGCCCCAGACGTGTCTCCATGCTCTGCTCTTTAAAAATAAATCCTTAATGCTTCTCTTCCTCCCTGGTTTCGGTTTGAAAAGCATCTACAGCTCTTCTTGCCTGTGACGCCAACAGGAAACACGGACTCATGGCCAGGGTTGCACCCCAGGGCTTAAGGTGTGCAGCCACAGAGGCACGTGATGTCCTCACTGCCCAGCCGTGGGGCGAGCCTGGCCCCATGGCACTGACATTGGCCCGGCAGAGAGGGGAGAATGAGACTGAGGACACATTTCTGCAGGAATTGAAAATTTTGTTCTAACAAAAACCTGTGATGGTCAGGGTCATCCCAGCTGCTTCAGCTCAGCCTCTGGTTGGGGACTACATTCTTCCCTGTGGATGCCATTTTCAGAAAACATGAATGAATAAATCATCAAAAGCCCAGAAAGCAGAAGCCATGACTAATGGTCTTTGGGCTTCCTCCAAGTTTAAAACCAGAGCAATAAACAATTACAGCAACAGAAATGGGACCAGGCAGCAAACAGTAGCTGCTCCTCCACCACCTGGATGCTCTAGTATTTGAGCAGTCAGGCCCATGCTTTTATTTTTTTCTATATTCCCTTTTAGTAGTAGCAATAGCCATTAAGTGCCCCAGCGAGCAGAAGTATTAGGAGCACAGTGTACCCTTGCTGCAATGCCAGCAAAGATGCCCATGGCAGCTGTGCTCTGCCTGCTCCTCTCCTGTTCCCCAGCGATGCTTCAGGACTGTGGAGGACACACTTCCACGGTGCTGGCTCCATGTCTGGCCCGGCACCCCCTGACTGATAGTGGGGATGGAGCCCCAGGGCAGATTACGAGCACCTCTGTGCTCACCCAAGAAGCTTTAGAAAAGGGAACTGTCAGCTTATTCCCACAGCACATGCAGAAGCACAGCTGCGGTTAAGCACCAGCTCTGAGGTATTGCTCATTTGCATCATGCACTTACCTCAGCTGCTTTGATGTCACACGTGAAGTTGTGGTGCCTGGAGCTCCTGTTTATCCCAGGAGGACGGGTAAGACCATGCTACTCTGTGGTGAACACAACCACCGCCATCCAGGCAGTCTGGTTGTCTGCAAGCTCGTCCCTACTCCCTTTTTGTCCCCACCGTGGCCAGCTGAGTCAGCCACAGTGTGGCACTTGGGGGGCCCAGCGCCACTCACCCATCACTGCCAGTGAGGGCTTGGGGGGGAACCATGCCATGAGCCAGAAGGGTGCCTACACCTATTTAGGCACTGGAGAGGCTGTCCCTTCCTCAGCTCATACCTCCATGCCATTTCATGTAATGGTATCATCAGGTTTTGTTTTGGTTTTTTTCTCCTCCAACTGTGTGTGTCCTGAAGACTCAAATAATGCAAATCACTTCTATCACTGTCCAAGTGGGGCAAGGGGAGGTGGAGCCCGCAAAGCCGCATGTCCCTCTTGCACTGGCCAGCAGATCCTGCACCTGCTGCATGAAGATGGCTGAGGGATCTCTGAAAAAATACCTAAATCAAGTCCTTTCACTGGGCAGCTCCAGGAAAAGGCAGCAGAGCTGCCTGCTCCAGGGAAAGCTAAGGAGTCCAGCCCAGACATTTTGCAGGACAAGAGCAATTCATACAGAAGAAGCTCCAAAAGGTAAGAAAGGAGAAACCCTGCTGACATCCCTGCAGCACTGACCCTCTGGCACAAGCCATCGGTAAAACAGCAGGGCTGCACCTCCACCAAGCACCCCAGGAGGTGGGAGCAAAGCTGAGGGACAGCCATGCTCCCCTCTTCCTCCTTTTCCTATCTTAAGGAGCAGAGTAGAGAGTAGGTGAGGACAGAGGGGAAGCTCGTGGATAAGAATTATTCTGAAGTCATTTATTATGGAGTTATTAGTTAACTCTATTGTAGAGTTAAAAGCCAGACTTGACAACTTGGAACAATCTTCTGGTGAGTATTTTGGGGCAGAGGCAAAAAATAAAGCAGGCAGAGCTGCCTTGTGATTTCTTTCTGATGGGAAAATAGCATTTTAGTGAGAAATGAAAGTTTCAGTGGAGAAACATCTGAAATCTTTGCTTTTCCCTAGAGCAACATGCAGTATCCGCTACCATCAGCATTTCACATAGTCTAATAACAAAATATTAATATCTGAAAAACCAAGCCTACAGTTCGCAGAAGGGCTTTGTGCCAACCTCCTACAGTACACAGACAAGCAGTTGCTGGCAGCTCTGCCAAACCCCATCTGCAGCATCTGCTTCTGCGATACAAATAAAACCACCCTGCAGTGTCTGCACAGCTGCAGTCCAGCCCCGCTGGAAGGGAAAGACCTAACGGAGGCTTCACTGTAATTACTTGTGGCCAAACCAACTCCTGGGATGTGAGAGAGAGCGGCCAGCTGTGCATGTGGAAGGAGGAATAAGGACAGAAAAGAGGAAAGAGCCTTTGCCCACATGCGTCGCTGCCCAGACTCAGCAGCACTGCCTCTGTACACTGAAACAAAGTCTAAAAACCTTAGAAGAGGTTAATGAGTTTCTGGGCTGCTCCATGGCAAGGCCAGAGCCCTTCCTGTGAGACGGAAGCGACGCCAGCTCCTCCTCTTTCTTCTTATCAAAGTGGCATTTCAGAAGTGGCTGTCATTGCACAGAAGCAGATATCTGATTGTGGAAGCTTTTAAATTTTAAAAAGACTTAACAAAACCCACTGATGGGAAACTGATTTCAGAAATTCAACAGCCGCATCGAGGCAGTTGCTCTGCTGATGCCTGCCGTCTTTCCAAAGGAGCTCTTTTCAGAGACAATTCCCCTGAGGCTGACCCAGGCACCAGATGCAGGTAGAGCAGCACAGGCTGCTCAGCACCCTCCCAGCTGGGCATCCAGCCCTGCTCCTGGACACAGCATCCCAGCAGCTGGCCCCGCAGGGCCAGGGGAAGGACTGGGTGGGGGAACAGCTCTGCTTGCAGGCTGAGGATAGTCTGCAATCATTAAATGCCCATCTGCCAGACGTTATCCAGGGACACACTCATTTCCTGGCCAGAAATAAAACAAAAATGTTGCAAAATACTTCACTTGGATGCACTTCTTGGTGAAAAAATTATTCTTATACAAGTTTTTCTGCCCAGTTATAACTCTATTCTGCCTCCACTTTTTGTGATCTAGAAACAAGAAACTTTAATCACATAATCAAGACCTTGGACCATAATCAAATTCAGGGCTGGAGGCAAGTTACAGCAGCAGCTCAGTGGTGGCCGGCAGCCTGTGCTTGACCCAGAAGAAACCTGCACCACATTCCTGTCACTGCTGCACAACCCCCACCTGCAGCTGTGGCTGCGTTGGGGATGCCCAGGACACTTAACAGGACTCTTCGGAAGACACTGAGTTCTGGAGGCAGCTGAAGTGCCCTGGTCTCGGCATGAGCTAAGGTCTGTGTATACCTGAGGAAGGTAGATGCCCTGGCTTTGTACACTTCATTGAGTGCTGCTGTGGAAACAAGCCCAGGGGGTGCCACTGGTCCCTTCAGCCTGTGGTACCCGGAGCACAGGAGCTGTGCTTGCCCCTATATTTGCAAACACTGACCTCAGGGACACCAAGGGTGCGCTTCCCTGACACCGTGCAGCTCCTGAGCCTGCGCCAGGTGACACAAAAGGTTTTTTCCTGCAGTAACTTTGATGAGGCTGGTGAATTTGGTTTCTTTCCAGAAAAGCAAAATAAAGTAGCAGAAGGAAGTTAATAAAGTGCATAAAAATCAGTGAAAGGTAATACTGCCCTGCTTTGATATAGATCATAAGCTTTGCTTCAGAAGATAAAAAGTAATGGTAATCCCAGTAAAGAAATGCCTGAAAAGAATCTCATTCTGCTAACTGACTTGAAACTTAGAGCTATGAACCCAGTTTGATTTGTTGTATTGCTTTGTCTCTCTTACTTGAACCATGAAACTTCCAAGAGGTGCTGTTCTATTTTGTAATTTCAGGATGTCATAACATTCGGCTTTACTTGATGAATTCACAGTGGGATTTCTGCTTTATGCAGGTTTGTAGATCTTTAATGAAGCAGCAGAATTTGGGGAGAATGGGATGTTTGGAGATGCAGATCAATATGTGATTACAGACTCCCTGTACTGCTGCACAGATGTGTGCAGTATGTTTTCCTCAAATAGGGTGAGACTAGCTGACCTTTATAGGTTCATTCCAACCCCAACTATTCTATTCTATGAATTCTTCCTCTTCTCCTGCCAACCAAGACCACACCAGTGAAGAAAGGCACCACCACATGCAAACCTTTTGGCTCTGAGAAATTATTTCCCTCTAGGAGCCTGCTGAAGTTTTGCTGCTAAAGCTCCTCTATGGGCAGGAGCTGTGCTTGTCACTGGGAGGGGAGTTTGCTGGTGCTGTGCTGCTGCTACAGCACTGCTTCAAACCTTCTGCACGTCACTTCAGGCCAGCAAGACACATCCATCATGACCTGCAAGTGCCTGACAGGGAACAGCCCCCCCCCCCCCCCCCCTCCTCTCTGCAGCTGCCTTTTCAGAACCAGGGAGGCAGCCCCTCTTCTGTGGAGACTTTCTTCTTTCATGACACCAGACTGGGGAGCAAGAGGTCACAGGCTTCCTTCCACCCACAGAGCACAAAAGGAGGGCTCCTTTCTTGGCATTGTTTTCACTTGGCTGGACAGCAGAGCATTTCTGCAACCCCAGGCTGGGGTTCTTGGTCATTCATAGTTAAGGACACAAACACAGCATGAATGGTTTCTTTTTAAATGCAAGCAGTTGCATTTCCTCATTTTCCTCTCCTAGCCAGGTTTCCTAGTGGTCAAGCAGGAGAAAGGTAGTAAAGTCACTAGTCTAAATTTTTCTGTTGATAAACAATCTGCATTTGCAGTGCTGGCACAGTTTCTGGCCCTCAGAGGAGTCACTCTTTGCATCAATCCCCATCCCAGCTTTCTGCTAAGAAGGAAAAAACTGGGGCAACAACCAAAATATTCCACCTTGGCTGCAGGGGAGAGTGGGAAGGCTGGGAGTGGATGTATGAGCTAAAAGAAAGGCAAGTGATAGCAAGTGCTGTGCTCCAGGCTTCTGCTGTGAACCAGCAACGGGAAACATCTTTCCTGGTCAGCAGACTTCAGAGCAACTTTCAGCGCATTGCTCAGTTCCTACTGGATTAAGAACACATAGTGGTGCACTTCCTACTATCGGGGACGACAGACATCTCATTCCTTCCCTTCTCTCTATACGATACTCTGGAGTGAACATGACAAGACTTCCAAGGTCTAGGCTGCAGCAAGAGGCACAGGACTCTAGAAAAAGCCAGTCTTAGTGGTGAAGACACAGCACAACAAGTTGCCCAAAATACCTCTGAAAGCTTCCATTTGTAAGTTTTTCAGCTCACATCTATCAGGAACAGTTTTGGTCAAGCTCAGCTTGCCATAGATCTGGCAGGGTCTTGGTGGATTTTGAAGCAGACAATGGACCTTTCCAAACTAATTTCAGTGCTACTTTTAGCTGCTGCTTTGAAATTCAGCACTCGTTCACTTTAGATGGCCGATGACTGTATTGAAGACAGATGTATACTATGTCACAGTGAAAGCCACCAGCCTAACAGGAGTACAGATCAGCACCATCACTGCACTCAGGGTGATTCAGAGTCCAGCTGGCTGCTGGTTCCTACTGCTACTTAACACTGGCACGAACACAGGAGCCAATACTGGGGCTTCTTATGCTTTAACATCTTGCTGCTGACCTGGATGACAGGATGGAGCATATGGGCAGCACGTCCACAGATGATGCCAAATTGGAAGGAGGGATTAATGCATTGAAGGGCAAAGCTGCTATTCAGAAGGACCTGGATGGGTTGGAAAAATAGGCTGAGATGAACCACAAGGTGTTCAGTGGCAAAAGCACAGCCCGGCCACTGGGATGGAGTAAAGTCCTGCAGCAGAACCCTGAGATAGCCGGGTTTGTTCAGCTTGGAGAGAAGGCAAAAGGAAGATCTTGCTGTTACCTGCTGCTCTCTGATGGGGAGCCACAAAGACACACACAGGAAAAGCAGAAAGGCACGGGTACACAAGAAATTCTGATGAGATGCAAGGAAAACCTTCACTATCAGCATGGTCACATGCTGAAATAGGAAATGCCAGCACTTTGCTGGTCCCATCTCTGAAGGCGGACAACGTGCTCCAACTTTGAACACAGCCCTTCTTTCAGGAGGGACAAACAAGCAGCCTCCAGATACCCCTTCAGCCAAATTAGCCCAGAGTCCATGAAGAACCACTTCTCACAAGACCTCGCGCTTTGTGGTAAAGTGCATTGAGAACATGTCCCTTTCAGTTTTCTGATCTGTGAAACACGGCTGATGGGATTTCCTTATTCAAGCCTTCGTTGTCTAGCAGATGTCCTGAATAACCCACTTTTTAAACTGTGGAATAGATGACTCAGCTCTTCAGAACATGAGGCTTTGTCTGCAGAGCCTCCCCCCCCAGCACATGCAAATAGAGTGGAATTTCTTGTGCCAGACTTTGTATTTTGTTTCAGAACTCGTGATGCTGTTGGAGGCTGCGTGCTTTCTTCAGATCCGAAATCATCAGTGCGGCCCCAAAGTTTCTAGCAAACAAACGTAATGTTTTCATTTTACACCAGAAACATAACAATTATCTGGGAAATCCCCCTCCCACACACCAGAGACCGTACCTTGGGTGATGTGGTGATCTCACCACATTCAGTTACTCAGGTTCAATGTTGCCTTTAAAACCTACCATGTAAAAGCCACCAATGTAAACTTTTAAGCTAAGGCTCCTCCGAACAGCTATGTCTGCTTAAATAACAGAAAAAATGGCAGTTGAGGGTAATGGACCAAAAGAAATCCTCCATCTCCTCTCTCACTCCCCTCTAACCCACACACTATCACACCTCAACAGAGATGACCCACCAGGAACACACCTGCTTGCATCCTGCCAGCCGCTGCTGTAGTTCACGGCTGTTGCCTTTTCCAGATTCTTCGTAATTCTAAAATGCTCTTCTCAGGATGAGAGCTGCTGGTTCCTGCATGGGCACTGCCTCTGGCTGTGGCTAACCCCGCAGCACATCCCGCAGGGGGATGGAGGGAAGCCAGGAACACAGAGGCAGCTCCACAGCCCCTTGCTACAACTCTGGCCCAACATGAACAGTCATGGGGGTCAGGAAAAGCAGCTATAAAAAGATAACTGGGAGGAAACACTGGGAACCTGCACCTTGGGGGTGCACAAGAACAGGAAACAGCACAGGAAAGGAGAAAGACAACGGCTCTCCTATCCAAATACTTTCCAAACAGGGGAAGACTAGAAAGGAGGCAAACCATGAGCTCTCCCTTCCACATTCCCCTTCAGGAAGCCGTTTCATTTCTGCTGTCTGGAGGCACAATAAGCCAAGTCACCCTTTAGCAGTACCTCCATAGGTGTGGTTAAAACCAGGCAATATAGTAATTAAG
Organism: Streptopelia decaocto; assembly: GCF_964273445.1. Lineage (NCBI taxonomy): Eukaryota > Metazoa > Chordata > Aves > Columbiformes > Columbidae > Streptopelia > Streptopelia decaocto. Next base: position 16,225,718 of record NC_138659.1, read on the forward strand.
ATATTTTAATAGAATTTGCATGTTATAAGAAGCCTCTTCCCATCAACATCTGAGGAGCACACAGCTGACTCAGGAAAAAAGCAGAGTCCCTGAATCACAGCAGGTGGAATTTTCCCTTTTACACAGTGATCTGCACCACTCCCCTCAGGGAGAGGTGGGGCTGCATATTTTTATGATAAAATAACACGAGATATCTTGTTCTTGCTGCAAATCCAAGGGGTCTGCAACACTAAGACAGTGAATTGGTATTCAGGAGCTGTTGTCCCTCCTCAGGGACAATCAAGCTGCCCGCTGGGATGGGCAGCTGTATCTGACAGGCTGTACTGACAGGCACAGGGGTCACCTCTTGTTGTAGGTCCAACATCTCCTAGAACATCTGATCACAAATACTACAAGACAGGTGAGTCAAGGACTAGGCTGATAGGAAAAAGTTACTCACAACCCTGATTTTATTGCATTTTTTGGTAACTGGTGAGAGATTCCTATGACAGTGCACACCATGTTTTGTGATGCAAAACAGTTCAGAAGACAGGCTAAAAATGACCTTTCCCTTTTGTGCCATATTTTCCTCACACTTTCTAATCAGAAGTTCCCCTTGTAGAAGAGGAACATTGTCAGCTTAGAGAATTGCTCACCTTCACAAGAGCCCTCCCTGTTTCCAGTTAAATGAGCAAAAGCTGGACAAGGCCCTGGAGACAGCTTAGAAGGGGAAACTACCTGAGATGGGAGGGCAAGGAGGCAGATTCCCCATGCTCACAAAACACAAATACACCTTATTTAAAACCAACTCTTTCCACCCTCACATTTATTTTTCCTAAAAAACAGTCTTTGCAAACAAATGTCATGTTTCTCCTTTCCAATTCAGTGGGATTGCTGCACATACTCCATGGCACATGGCTCTGGGGAAGCAGAGAAAGCGCACCACAACTCAGTCATGTTTCCATAGGAAAAGTTGACTCAGAAGTTGCATTATCTTTGAAATGCTGACACAGGTTTGTAAGAAGTATCTGAATGTCAAGTCCAAGGAGCAGCACCATGGCCACCTAAGGCCCCATGGCTGGCATGGCTGCGCAGCTCTAGCAGAGCAGAAGTCCCTCCTTTGCTGCCAGGCGCTGGCGATGGATTTGATCCTGCTGCAGCTCCTCGTGGTTTGGGTGCCAGAGTTTCATGACAATTCTCTCAATGTTTAGAGCGTAGACAGTATGCGCAGGAATAACTTCTTTGTGCACCTGGAGATACGTGTTAGAAAAACAGTTTCACGCTTTTATGCACATTTCCCCATGTGACCTATGGAAGAACCTCCCTTTGCTACACGATGAGCAGAGTGCCAGCCCTGCCGAGTAGGGACGCAGGCTGTCGCACACGAGCAGAGATGCAGCCTGCGGAACTGCCATGCTGCCAGCACAGACCTGTTATGGTGTTTTTTTAAGGGAGTGGCACGGTAAGGAAATAATCATTTTGCTCTTTCGTCAACGAACAACAATTTCTCATTAAAAACACTTAGAAACAACAATTCCATCCGATTAAATGCAAGAAAATGCTTGATTACAGCTCTTAAAATGAGTGATTTGCCTCCACAGCCTTGAGACCAAATCCCAAGGCCTGTTCACAACAGCAGAGATTGAGGGGAAACTTCTCACAGATTATTTTAGACATTCAAAGTAGTCTGAATGTCCCCAGAGCTGCCCCAGAGGGAGGGAACAACAGGCATATTCCTCCAGACTACCTCAGACACCTCCCCAGGGCTGGGGCCAACCTACTGCAGCAGCTTCCATGCCAGGACCAGGTATTCCTCTAAGTACCCAGGTGGAACATTAGAGTAAGACATGCCAGGCAAGTAATTTTGCTACCATCTCTGTCAAAAATCTCAGTCTAGCTCAATTGTGATACTATCACTGCAGTCTTGCTACAGAGGAAGTGTTCACCCTTCTTATGTAGCTGTAAGAATAGACAGGGATTTCTTCATTAACCCTCTAACCAAGGGGAGCAGAACAAGTATTTAACTAGGACCTGACTGTATGTTAACCATTACCTAATAGTGGGAACAAGTCAAAACCAAAGAATGCCAAATTTGAGAGGGAAAGATTGTAGGAGAAATCAAATCCCCCTCCATGCATGCAAACTAAATCCGAGACTGGCAGCTGGTACCCATGGGAGCACTACCTGTGACACGTTGGCATAACAGCTTACCTGTAACGCCTCAAAAAGGTCGTACATGTTCACTGGCGGGAGGGACGCTGGTAAGGTGTCCCCAGAGCATGCCAGGAGCAGAGCTGCCTGTTGCTCAGCGTCATCGGGTGGGGGCTGGGGAGCAAGGCTCTGACCCGCAGAAGGTGTCGCACAGATCGGAGGGCTGCAGGCAGAGCAGGCAGCAAAATCATCCCATCAAGAAAACACCACCAGCTTTGGGAGTCACACAGCAGGGGCTTGGCCCCAGGGTTTGCTTTTCTGTATCAGTTTTCTTAACCTTCATGTACATAAAATTATTTCAGTTGTAATTAAAATATCTTTAAAATTCCACTAATAAAAATAGTGCAAAGTGACCCGCAGCACGTTTCAAACCTGCTGAACTGATCTGAATTGGGCAACTTTTGTTATTTACAGCAAATATTTTCTACCCAGTATAAATATTAAGGTACCCACAACATTAAATTGAAAGGCATTGGCCAGAAGGCAGAGCTGTTTGGAATCGATTGCATTTGTAGTGCTATAATCAAATCTTAAACTCCCACAACCTCCTCTCAGCTGCTAGAGGCTGCCACAGACATACACGACCGCTAGACACATAGCACAAGCTGTTTTGACATTCAGACTTTGGAAAACAAAGCGACCTTGAAGCTCTGCTAACTGGAAAGGCATGCCAAGGAGCCATAAATGCATCTGGTTGCAGGAAATGACAGGGTGGCAGCGTCTTGCACGTCCTCAGCGACATTCCACTCCTATGGCACAACAGCAGCGGTGCCCCCACAAGGGCAGAGCTCTGCCGCCCAGGGGCAGCTTCCCCAAGAGCAACAGTCACTCACTTGCCATGTCACTCACTACAGCTTTCAAAAAGCAATAATTACTACAGATATTCAGAGGGCCAGGGATCACCTTCATAAATCGACGGACAAACACAGGCAAAGACGACAGACCTGACACTGTCCTAAACTCCACTGCTGAAAACCCCCACATTCTCCCTCCCTGGTTAGCTACACAGGCCTCTGTACTGGTAATTTCTTAGTGTGTGAAAGCTAAACATTATTATTAACTGATTCTACTACCTAAAAAGAGAAATTGAACCATGGAGTAAGTTTGGGACCAGCAAATGGCATTTGAAATTGGCAACGTGCTGAGAGCTCCTTACCACTCAATTAAATTGTTGTAAGCAACAACACTGTTCTTCAGATATGGCTGAGGGTTAATGTTGCTGCCGAAGGCGTACTTGAAATGGCCATCTCTCAGGCGATAGGCTTTCCGCCTGGATATCACAGATGTCAGAATATCTTTAAGATGGTTCTGCAATGAAAAACAATCTTATTAGACAAGCTGATTTATTCACCCTACCAAGCCACAGCTATGATAAGTGCCTCACCAACTGGCCACACAGAAGTAGTACTGCCATGACCACAAGGACCTAAGCACACAAGGGAACCAAGATCTGGACAAGCTGCTGTATATTTGCAATATCTGATACAATTGGATAAAAAGAACATGGCACTGTGCAAGCACTATGTGTGTTAGCCCCTGAACTGTACTTTAATAATATGCGATGTGCTGCTTCAAATGTCAAAGAGGTTTCTTAAACAGTAGGAAACTCCCAGCCCTCGATCTCTCTGATAAAAAGAGATTTCACAATTGGCACTACATGTTACACTTGTACTGAAATACTGGCCCTAAAACTACAGTGAAAAACCACTCGCTCTTTTTCAGATCCGTTCAGTTGCCTGGAAAGTGCTGGAGAAGCAACTGTCTGAAAAAAACAAGCAGACAACTGTTTAATTTGGGCTCGCTCCCAGATGGGGAACTCAGGTTGGCCTCCTGACTCCAGGAATCCATCCACAAATCAACACGCCAAGCAACAGCTGTATCATTCCTGGGATACATCAGGTAATGCACCACTGATGGCCAAAACCAGACAGCAGGAACTTCACCTGAGGGTATCACCTGATTCTGTCACTTCCATGCCAGATACTTGCACCTCTAATAATTCTTTTTTTATAGAACTGTTTAAACTGGAGCTCCCATTCCATGCCTGCTTTTAAGTGACAGGAACAGCATTTTCCAAAACAGCTACTTAAGCATGCCTAGAGTTCTTCATATACAAGTACTTCAAAATTAACACTTGCAGGGAGAAATCCTAGACTTTACATCACACACACAGAGCCTTTTGCTGGTGGCACAATGGGAAAACCACTGCTGCCCAGCCCAGTCTCACCTCCACAGCATAAACAACTGCGGTCACTGCCTCCTCTGTCACGTTGTCCAGCCCGTGCTCATAAGCGGTTACGATCATCCTTCCTTCTAACTGGCCCCGTGTGGGAAGCATCATGGTATGAGAACACAGCTTCAAGTCATCATCCTCCTGGGGATCCTTTGCCACAAACTGCTGGGCTCCAGAGAGAGGATTTTGAGGCTGGAACCGGTGCTGTTGTGAACACAACATTAGAGCGTAAGAGGATAAATACTCAGTCAGACCCTTTGGTTCATCTAGCCAAACATCCCTTCTCCAGTCTGAAAACAAAAAGCTATAAAAATGTTATCACAGTAGGACAAGCAGAGCAATATTCCTCCCCAGGATACTCTCCCAGTCCCCAACCTGAGCCTGTGTTGGTGTCCTGTAATTAAACAGCCCATGAACCTGTCCAGCAGCACCCAGACCACCTGAACTTTGGGTATGCACAACACCCTGCAGCAAGAAATTCTAGAGTGTCACAACAAACCACATGAAGTCACCTCTTCTGGTTTGCTCTGTACTTCCCACCTGCTGGATTAATTTGATTCTCCTGTAAGTCCCGAACGTGACCATTGTCCCTTTTATCCCTGTTCATACCACCCAGACCAATTATGATTTTATATTTTGTCATTTCTTATACAGAAGTGTTTTACTTACCGGACAGTTTCTACCAAGATTAAAACCCACGATCCTAAGCTTATGTGATTCTTACTTTAAAGCTTTAAACACAACAACTTGGCCAAATTCCAGTTCTGAATTTCATACTCTAGTCCTGCCATGTACTTTGAATACTCTAAGCAGAGCTGTGTTACTGAGGACCCACTGATTCTGAGATGGATTATGGCTATTTTTCAGAACCAACTTGGTTATTTAGAAAAAAAAAAAAAAAGTCAAAACAAAACATCACAGAAACTTCATACCAGAAGGTGGCAACCCTCGTTTCCCCAGCCACATGCATTCAGCACAACTCCCTTGATCTGCTCCTGTCTCAAGCTCTAAGTGCTTGTGGTAGCTCCCGGGAAGTCTCGGTCTCCAGATAAAGGAGTGGGGGGAAAGCAGATGGGAATGATCGATCCTCTGGCCCAGACATGTGTTGGGCCCAGACATGTGTTGGGCCCAGACATGTGTTGGGCCCAGACATGTGTTGGGCCCAGACATGTGTTGGGCCCAGACATGTGTTGGGCCCAGACATGTGTTGGGCCCAGACATGTGTTGGGCCCAGACATGTGTTGGGCCCAGACATGTGTTGGGCCCAGACATGTGTTGGGCCCAGACATGTGTTGGGCCCAGACATGTGTTGGGCCCAGACATGTGTTGGGCCCAGACATGTGTTGGGCCCAGACATGTGTTGGGCCCAGACATGTGTTGGGCCCAGACATGTGTTGGGCCCAGACATGTGTTGGGCCCAGACATGTGTTGGGCCCAGACATGTGTTGGGCCCAGACATGTGTTGGGCCCAGACATGTGTTGGGCCCAGACATGTGTTGGGCCCAGACATGTGTTGGGCCCAGACATGTGTTGGGCCCAGACATGTGTTGGGCCCAGCCCACAAAAGAACAACCTGGCCCCGGCTCACCAAATGCTCCCACAACTCCTGTCCCTCAGCTCTCCAAGCCACAAATCTGGTGGCTCTAGAATGAAGATTGCCACCAGGCTCAACAGGGCATCAAGACAAACACATACCTCACATATAAACAATTAATATACAGCCAAGCAGATTTCTCACATCTTGGTTTCAGGAGAGGAAGGGCGGGGGGTGCTTTATTCAAAGGACAGTGTGGCATTTAACTCAAAGTGAAAGACCAATCCACCCACTAGTGATGTGAAAGCAGGTTTCCCTCCCGGTAATTCTGAAGATTTACGCTTTCATTACAGGAAAGCTACATGCCTGTATGCCTGGAAAAAAAAAAAAGACCTTCAAAATGTAAGTCACTCTTCGGAGGAATGTGGTTTGGGAGAGCAGAAGCCAACTGGAATGAGCCCGTGGTCATTCACAGCTGTTATTCTGACCAGAGAGAGAAACATCAGGAAATATTAAGGTACTTCAAGTTCACACTACTCCAGAATTCCACGAGTAATGGACAAGCCCATTAACCATAACATACACTTCATACAGTACTTAATACCAAACAATCCAGGAACACATGTGAAAACACACACTAGAAATGTGGTGTAACGTAAGGCTATCGGAGGAAAACCAAATTCCAAGACTTCCAGTACATCATGACTTGCTTCTCCAACTCTCCTCCACTTGCTACTGAAATGTTACTCTGCTTCACACATGAGCAGGGATGCTTAACAAAAACAAAGGGAGGACTGTTAGGGACCAGACTGCCTTAGCTTACCGAATTATCAGGTATACTGCTCTTGTAGAACTTGCTTAGAGACTGCTTATATAGAATTTGCTTAGCATAAGTAATTTTTCTTAGCATAACATCTGCAAGCTGTAAACCTTTGAGCTTCTCACTTTGTTAAGTAAAAAAGGGAAGCTGCATCCTTGGAGGTAAGTAAAGGAACAGAACAGTGTCTAACAGAAAAATGTTTTGGCTATTACCACAGAACTTATTTCCTCCAGCTGCAGGTACAAAATAGCAACTGAAGGTCAGAACTTAACAGCCCACCTGACACAAATGAAGAACTGAGGGACTCCAGACTCTAATTTTGTAATTGCCCTGGAGTGGCACACACGGTGAGGCCTTGCATTTCAGGGGGCTATAATCGTCCAAAGTTTTTCCACTGAGGGTCCCTCTTCAGGAGGCACCCAGCTTGAGCTGCTCTATATGCTGTACCTTGCAAATAAAATACTTTAGAAGAATTTCTGGAATCTATGCCTGAGTCTCTGCTGCAGGAAGCCTCGGGAAAAGAAGCTTCCTTAACATACGGTATGGTTTTAAAATAAAAAACCAGACTGCCATCAGAATTCAGGTTGCAGCTGTGAACACTGCAAAATATTTCAGCAGTTTCTATACACATGCCTTCAGTTGGACTCACATCCCTTTGAAACACTAGTCACTGGAGCACACACACATTACAATCCTCAGAAGTGTGGTATGCTCTTGGGCTGAGCCAAGCCAGCTTCTCGCAGTGTCAGAGAGGCAGGTTTCACACCCCACCTTTATCGTCTATCCCTTTATCATCTATCCCACCTTTATCATCTATCCCCAGCCACACGGCTGCTCCTTCTCCCTTTGCGCTGGCTTTGGCCCTCATCCAGCCGCATGGAATGCTGATCCAGCTGAATAAATGAGCAAGAAAAACTCAGGGTTTGGAGTCTGTTTTGCTTGGTTAGTTGTCTGCCTTGTCAGAGAACTGAGCCAGATCACGATGTGCTCAGACACGTGATACATCTGGCTCAGTAAGAGACAAACACTGTCCCTTTCAACAAACTAGTACTTCAGTTTGAACCATCTTATCAACCCCCCACCATGGAAGACACTGTCCCATCCAATCCTCTTTCACACCAGCCCCCCTGCCACCAGTCTGGCAGCAGAGAAAACCGCAGAACAGCCATGAGACAGTACCAGGTAACTGCACGGAGCATTCACTGCAAAATTAACCGGATCTTGTGCTGTTCTCTGCCATATACCTGTTCTGAAACAACTCTCTCAAAACATTCCACCCACGGAACATCTTGCTTCTAGCACTTTGGATTGTAGAGCTCCACAGAGTGGATCATACAATCACAGAATTCTGCCTGACTGCTCACACAAATAGTAAATTGCTTTTGTTTCAAGAATAAAGCAAATGTGTGACCAAGATATAACTGAGAATGTGAAAGGCGAATGAGACTATGAAAAGCCCATCAGAGCATTATTATAGAATCACAGAATGTCCTGAGGTAGAAGGGACGCACAAGGATCAGAGTCCAATTCCTTATATAACTCTATCATATATGTATGTAGCTGCACAGCCTTTTTCCAGCCCATAATTACAGGGGATGTCTTCTCCCAAGGATAAAGCAGGATGTCAACTACTCCAATAACAGAAATATTATTTGAAAAGACATCCTTCTTTTCTGAGCAGAGACATTCCATCTGGGTTGCATACTCATTTCAAAACACGCACTGGCACCCGTCACTAACCTTCTGTCCGGAAGCTGTGCCCCATCATTATTAGATGTAGCTCTCAACTCATCTCATGAATCTCAAGAGATTAATACTATTTTTCACATTACAAACCTTACAAACAAAAGCCAAGTGAAATAATTAATAACTTGGTCCCCAAATAAAAGCTCCATTCCCAAATATGTTTGAACAAGTCATCACACCCATTTTGCACTAAATCTTAGACACAGACTATCAAGAAAGGCTGGAAATTACTCATCAAGCTTACAGAGATTAGTCCTAGAAAACTTCAAAGACACTGCAATATTGCAGTGCCCACAGAGTTAAAGTTAGGTCTTGCTGATTCCTGGAATATAAGCTTTTACAATTCTGAATTTCAGTGTTCTTCCACGGATTCTGTGGCATCTAACAAGGCCAGGTCACACTGCAGCACTTCCTCCCCAGAAGCTTCCATGAAAAAGGCAGCAGCTATTATTAGGTTGGTGCAAAAGGAATTGTGGGTTTGGACTATGAATTTTACATCATTATAACTAGGCTCAAAAACATCTTTTTAAATCAAAATAGGAACCATTACAATCACATTTTTGCCAATGAGAAATAAGTTTGTTTATTCCTGTAGCATAAAAATCTGTGCTTTGGGATTCAATGAACTCTTGCAAAGCATTTTCCTGCATCCTGCTGGTTGTGGAAGTGCTTTACCTGCAAAAAGCTGTTGAGATGCTTGAAGAAGCAGAACTCAGTTGGAGAGACGTCAGGTGAATGTGGTGGATGAGGCAAAACTTCATAGCCCAATTCATTCCACTTTTGAAGCGTTAGTTGTGCAACATGTGGTCAGACATTGTTGTGGAGAAGAACTGGGCCCTTTCTGCTGACTGATGCCAGCTGCGGGTGTTGCAGTTTTTAGTGCATCTCACTGATTTGATGAGCATCCTTCTCAGCTGTAACGGTTTCTCTGGGATTCAGAAAGCTGGAGTGGGTCAGACCGGCAGCAGACCACCAAACAGTGGCTGTGCCTTTTTTTTTGGTGCAAGCTTAGCTTTGGGAAGTGCTTTGGAGGTTCTTCTTGGTCCAGTCACTGGTTGTTGTATAAAATCCACTTTTCGTCGTACATCACAATCCGATCCAGAAATAGTTTTTGTTGCATAGAATAATATTACACTTCAAAACTATGATTTTTCTTTATTTTCAGTCAGCTCATGAGGCACCCACTTCTTGAGCTTTTTCACTATTCCAATTTGCTTCAAATGCCGAATGACCATAGAACAGCAGACGTCAAGTTCTCTGGTGACTTCTCATGTAGTTGTGAGAGGATCAGCTTCGATGACTGCTCTCCACTGGTTATTGTCACGTTCCAATGGCCGGCTGCTAAACTCCTCATCTTCAAGGCTCTCGTCTCCTTTGCAAAACTTCTTGAAGCACTGCACTGTAGGTTCAGTAGCAGTTCCTGGGCCAAATGTGTTGTTGATGTTGTGAGTTGTCTCTGCTGCTTTACAACCTATTTTGAACTCTAATAAGAAAATTGCTCAAATTTGCTTCTAGTTAACATAATTTCCATAGTCTAAAATAAACAGCAAGTAATAAGTCATTAGCCAAAAAAACAAAGCGAGAAAAGCACAGTAAAATGATGTATAACATAACCACGTTTAAGAATGTATTCCAGTATCAGATGACAAATTTCAACAATGCAACGACCGCAATTCCTTTTGCACCAACCTAATACTAACCTCCAGCTCCTGCCCCAATCCAGAACTCAAAACAAATATGACATATGTCATTGCACGTGTTGGACTTCCATCATCCCTGGTACTAATAAAACCGACATGCCGTGCAGAGCTCTTTCATCCCCATGCAGAGATGTCAGACAGCCATGACCATTTAACTGTGGACACTTACATCAAACTTTTGTCGAACTGAAGAAATCTTTTTCTTTCCTTTGGGTTTTCCAGGTTTAGTTGCAGAGCCACCTGGCCATGGCAGAGACCCAGCACCTTCTACAAATTGAAAAGAAAAAAACCACACTTGATAAGTGTTGCTTTTTTAGGGCCAGGATGAGACCATCCACACAGGAAAACCCTTAACCTTTGGCCCCCAGGTAAGCCTTACCCCAAAACCAAAAATCGTTGCCCAAGGGAGAATGCTTTTGGCAGCCCTTCCCTGCCTTTGTCAGCTCAGCTCACCCATGACTACTAGAAATTTCTGTCTGTACACCACACAAATCCCATGGTGAAAGATGAGAGGTGAGCACAGCCCCTAAGGAAAGCCAGAAGGAAGGAACAAGCTCTTTGCTGCATCAGGAACAGGACAAGTGCTTGCCCAGAGGGAAATTCTCCTGGATCAGGTCAGACACTAACCAGCAGGATCAAGCAGCCTGACTCATGACAGCTGCCTTTACAGCTCCCCATCAGCTTAACCAAGCTTTGTCTCAGACCCAGAAAAAGAAAAATTACCGTGTAGTACCAATAAATAAATATGTTTGGCCACACTGCCTTGAGGAAGCTGCTTAGAAGTCTCCTGTGTGCCATTTGACAGCTACACTTCCATCAGGCCAAACCCCACCCTGACAATCCCACAGCTCCGGGCAAGGACAGATTTCCTGCTGATGGGTTTACAGGGTCTGTGCACAATTCCCTCACTGGGGCTTAAGAACACGTCGCACTGTATGCACAGGCCTTGCTGACAGTGCACAGGAAGCCCAAGCCCAAGGCTGGACAGCCCTCTTGTGGGTACAGAGGCAGCCTCCACTTTGTGTTCACCAGTATCCTCTTCCCTTGGTGTTGCACAGCCACTGAGCACCCGTTTTCCTCCAGAGCAGAGCATGCCTGTGCTGGGTCCCTGCCAGTCCTGGGGAGCTGGGACAACTCTGCTCTGAGGGCATTCCAGTCACCTCCAAGGTGCTTGCCAGCCACATAACTGTGTCTCAGACACTCCCTGGCCACACCTGAGCCAGCATTTGCCATTTCCTCAGTCACATACAAGACAAGAGGTGACAGCAGCCATCCCACAGCTCACCATCCACCACGTACTGACAACCAACTGGTTCAGGTTCTCTCCTGTTACCGCAGCCTGCCATGGCTCAACACCAGCTGCACACCAGCCTGCATGCTTACCTTGGGCTCTGCAACTGTTTTTAATTTGCTGTAATCGGGAATTCATAAACACAGTTATACTACAGCCCTGTTTGTAAGGAATGAGGCTGGTTCCAAGTCCTTGGCTATGTGGAGCTCCCCACACTTGTGGCTGGAGCACAGTACAGCATCCTCTGCCATGAAAAACTAACAAACAAACAAAAACACCACACACACCAAATAAACCAACAAATTTCTAAAACATGACTTTAGGAATCAGGCTAAACCAGAGGACCCATGTGAAGTTTTTGAATGGTCAGCTTCTAAGAAGGGGTTAGAAAAAGAACCCACAACAACCTACACAGAGAGATGGTGTATTCTCCCTATAAAAAAGTTTACTAGAAAGTTTAGCTACATCCTAATAGTGGGGTGAAAAGCACCGTGGACAGTTGTCTCAAGGACCACTCTTGCCCTTCAAAGTCTCAAGACTTACATGTTAAGATCTATCAAAATAATGCTACTTCTCTCGCAAGATGTTTTGCTCTTTACAGATGAGTCCTTTTTTCCTCCTCTTCTGCTCCACAGTGGGTCAGACCTCTTCTAGGAAGCGGGGGGATTAGGGGTGTTAAGGACAGACGCAGAAACTACCTGGCCCATTTTAAAGCTTCCAATAAAAGCACATTTCTCTGGCTCGCAATGTCACCCCATCCCAGGCCCTTCCTCCGTGTCACAAATCTCATACGGCTCCTTCACAGCCTCACTTACAAAAGTACCCTCAGCTGACCGAGTGACCAGGAGGCAGAGAGAGAGAACGTGTAACAGATGGAGATGAAAAAAGCAAACACCATCCTTTTATCTGACAATGTATTACAGATGAATAGGTTACAGCAGAGTACGAATTTTAAAAATGCCTGGTTTTTTTTAAAAAAAATAACACAGTAACTTTTAAGCTAAATGGCAACTAATTTTTTAGGCTTTGACAGTAGACCATGAAAGATGCAACTTAATTCAATCTCAGCCTGCTCATTTAACAGAAACTTACCCAGACTTCGCCTTGAACATGGCCAAGGCGAGATACTATCTCCCATTCCCCATTTGAATGAGCCCAAAGCAGAATTTTTTTGGCTCCTTTTCCAGATTTTTGTATTACCAAGCCTGACCTGCACTAGATGAAGAAAGCAAAACTTCCCTCTAGTATTCTAAGAAAACCAGTACTTGCCTTCCTGGCCACAAATAATGAGGCTGGGTTGGCTTGGGCATAGCGCTTCAGAGATATTAACAATTTTTATTTAATCTCACTAGCAAGAGAATTAGATGTTAACAAGCCACAGCAATAGCTGCTGATATGCCTTCAGAAATGAGCAACAGGTAAGAATGTTTTTCTAAGGGGACACCAGACAGCGCATGTCAGGTTTTCCTGATGTGCTGCCCCAGCATCACACAGCAGGAAGGACAAAGATAAAGTCACATCAGAAAAAAAAAAACAGCCAGGCTTAGAAAACATGCATTTTCCCACCCTTTTTTATTTGATCTTCAGCATTTTTCTTATCTTCTTACAGGGATAAGGGTTTAGTCAAATACATTGTGATGACCCTCCTCTGTCAACAGCTCACACTCCTATTTTCTTTTTTTTCCCCCTCCCAGCTCTCAGGAAAGAAGTGCAACAACAGGAGCAACCTGAGCCCATCTCACAGTCGGCAGCCCTTCAAGCAAAGTCCTTGGGCAACCCTGATAAAATAAAATTCTCCTGCTATTCCAGCAAGAGTTCGAATTTGCTGAACTATCTCTTAGTTGGCTCCAGACTACTAGTAAATAAATTAAATCCTTATATCACTAACTCAAGTGCTTGCAATTGTCTCAGCTTTATTGGTAGCGTTTAACTAAGGAGGGAGGTAACAGTTCAAATGAACTATGTATTAACCCAAGAAACCTCATTAGCTTGATTGCTTGCAATCCTCCAACAAACAAGATAAGCTCAGTGAGCAAGTCCATGCAAGGTTAAGAAAGGCTTCAAACTGAAGTTCCTCTTGATGGAATTTTTGGGGGGAAGAAACACCCCAGACATAAAAATTTGGAAAAGCACTTCTGAAAATATTAATAAAAAGAGAATACCAAAAGAAAAAGTTTTCTTGTAACAGGAAGTGTGCCACACGACCCAGGCAGGTATAGCCAACCTAAAATCACTATTAAAGCGCTCACAGCTTCTCAGCTGTTACAGCTGGATGCCACTAGAGTATTTATGGGTGCTTTTACAGACACATCTACCAGCAGGAACATCACCCATTGTTAAAAAGGTCAGAGAAGTCAGATTTAGGATTACTGAGGATCCTGCTGTGCCCTCGGCAGGAATTAAAGCAAATGGTCATTCATCACATCAGAATAGGTATGAACCTTCCTCCCTCCCCACAGGTCCTAAATATCCCATCCCACACAGGCTGCTGAACTGGGTTTGAAGTTTGTGTGACCAACAGCCTAAGCAGATGGGAGGTGGAATGGAAAGCCTTCTCAAAAAAGGTATTGGGTTTGTTTGCAAGGTTCAACGTATCTTACAATCACTCCTTAAAAATATCTTCCCCAAGGTTTCCTATTCCAAATTCCATTACACCAAGTACACTTGTAACACTGACCGCACCATTTTTATAAAACACAAACTGGCATTTTGAAGGTGGTTCTTTCTGCCTTGCCTGGCTCACATAAAGGTGGAAAGTACACACCTCAATTACCCTTGCAATGGCGTGCCAAGTGCATCAAACACACTTCCTTAAAATTACTTGTTTCCATGAATCATGAAGTAAACACCTTCTACCCAAAAGACAGTAGTGGAGACAAAAGCTTGTCTGCTTTTCACTCTTACATGGGAGGGAGGGAAAAAAAAAAAAGAAGGAAGACAACAACAAAAAAACAGCAGGTATCAGGCTGGCATCTAGGGGGAGTATTACACTGGTACTGCACTTCCCTGGTTTTGCACATAAACACACAGCAGACTTGCAAGTACCAGTCAGCGGCCCATAAAGATGTGTCTCAGTACAGATTAGCTCCAAAATTCCCAGGAGACCCTGTACTGATTTGAGGAGAGCAAAACAGAAACTCTAGAAGGGAGTAGCGGTACATGCTGTTAACTGCAGAGCGCTAAACTTTCTCTTTCAGAACACATGCATAAGTAAACTGATTTTTTTTTTTTAAGCTGGCTTATGCACCTCTGTGGCCACAGCCAACAAGAGCCTGCCTGAAAGCACTGGGGTGACCAGCTGGCGCCGCTTTACGTGCCGCCACCGATCTGCTGAAACACTACAAAGAAGGGTTCTTCAGGAGCTCTTAGAGTTCAACAGGACAAGAGGAAAAGTCGTTAGGGACTTGAAATTAAAACGGTCAGGCAGGAAACAAGCAGCATCTGGAAGATAACTGTGGAGCACCACACTGCTCTGTGCTGGGGCTCATACTTTTAACATATTCCTGGAAAAAGCGGGTACTGGAAAGCTGGCAGAGTTTGCCACGGAAGATGAAGCCTGACTAGAGGGCTGCAGAAAAGCTGCACAAAACTAAGTGACCAGATAAAGAGACAAACTCAAGAGAGTTAAGCACAGTGTGGTGCACACAGGAATAAACCACCTCAAAATTAGTCACACAGCAACAGGCTCTAACCCAACCGCTGCTCCTCAGAAACAAGACTACAACCTCTGCTTCATCCCTGACATCAGCCCAGTGCCCAGATCAGAGAACATAGGCACTCTCTCCCTCCCCTTCCTAATTTACACTCAGCTACTTCAAGTAATACTCACAAGGGAATTGCTGCTCTTGTGCTTTTTCTTTATAGTCCAGCTGTAAGTACTCCAAGTCAAATGCAAAAAGCAGCAAGATTTAGACAAGTCTGCTGAATTACATGAGCGCAGACGACTAAAGAGGACAAGTCTAAGACTCAAAAGGTGTTTGGAAAGTTCAAGAGCAAACAAAGCAAGTTTGCAGGTGGTGGAGGTTAGTAACTAATTAGCACAGCTGGTATAGTTAAGGACCAGCCATGACACAAAAAGCAGTGGGCAATCCATAAACTTCGCATTTTTTTTCCTTCTTCCAGCTACATCAGGTATTCTCTCAACACAAAAAAACCTAATCTCTCATGTCTCAGCCCATCAGAGCTATAATAATTTTCCCTCCCTTACTACACAGCAGTTTCATATCTTGAACTGCAGTTCAATTGTCCTATTAGACCTCTGGATTCAGAGTTCTTTTCAGGACCAAACAAAACATATCTTGCAAGCCTGACTGCAGCCATTCTAGATGCTTACAAAGTTAAAATGTTAACTATCTGCAGAAGGGTGGGTTAATTGGCTATAGCTGAACCACGACTCACTCTAAGCATTCAAAGTAAGCATTTTTTTATCAGACACATACTCAGTCAGGAAAATCCAGCTCCCCAAAATTATATCCCCAGCAAAGAAGAACAAAAAGCATTACCAAGTTCATAAGAGAGGAAGCGTAAGCAAAGCAGATCAAAGCAGCATTTCCCTTTACATTTCTGCTCACAGCACATATCCAATCCAGAAATCAAACCTGCTTATCAAGCACAGCAATTCAGCCTCAGCCTCTAATAAAGCACATGCAGCTTATTCATAGAAGCATCTCTGCTGAAATCAGCTGGATCGCTGCTTTCCTACCATTTTGCCTGAGTAGCAGAAAGGACACAAACATTAAAGCTGAGAAAACTGGAATGCTCTGTACAAAACCCAAAGATACACACGGCAAAGCTTTGCTACCCAATTGTTTTTAATGAAGCTTCTCGGGACTCACCTGGTGCAGAAACCAAGATCTGGCATCGGGTCAGAATAGCCAGGAGAAAATCATTGTGCGAGTGGACTGTGTAAAAAAAAGGCAGTTCATTAGCAACATGCCAGTGCCCAGGGGCACCCCACAAAGCAATCCTTGAAGTAGCTCGCTATACCCTTCCACAGCTGTGTTTTCCCTGTATGCTTGGCTACAGAGGCACAACTTTCCATTTAAGTTTTTTTTTTTGAGAGTTTTCTTCTACTGAGCCCAGAACCTGTCACTACCATCCTAACAAAAAAGATACAACACACGGCACAGAAATAGGTTGGGTCATCCTCAGTGGGCTACACACACAAATCGTATAGCACACAACATGAAGCATCTGGTGTATTCAGGCAGCAAGAGGATCAGCTGTCCCTCCTGCTACACAGCCCTTTAGTAGTGGGGGTCTTCTGGCTGTGCTAGAAAAGAACAGTAAGAACCAGCCTCAGGAAGGTGAATTTAAGTCAAACCACTTCTAGAAAAAATGCAGCTGCCTTACAGAAGGGTTACTGAAACAGAGTAACTACACCTTAGAAAGAGTGAAGATAAAGCTCATGAGTAGAGTCAGAGGGGTGGAGGATCCTCTTTGCCCTTTGAACCCAAGCACTGACAAACTCACCGCAGGGATCACAAGGAAGCTCACCCTTCAGCTCTCTGATCTGCCACCCCCAAAGGCCAAGAGGGGGATTTGCCTGCTGCAAAATCACCTCAGTGAATTCAGGGGTTTCCCGCCTCCAATTCAGCCACAACATCAGTTCAGTCCCAAACAAAGGGAGAGCACAGTACAGAAGGGACTGGGTCTCTGTGGTGATGTAACAAAGTGGTTTTTGGTTGCGGGACAACTTATTTTACATTTTTTTTAAGCCATATTTACAGAAGGCCAAATTGCCTTTAAGTGCTAGGGCCAAAAAGGTATTTTCCCCTGCAAGCCAGGGCACATCCCACCTTTATAACTCCGTTGCTATCGGAGCCCTGGCCGTTCTTATTTCCCTCATAGCAACTTCCCTGTTCAGGAAGCAACACGCAGCAGGAGGAGCTCACCCCGGCCTGACAGGAGCAAAGCAGCATTAGAGACGGCAAGAAAACAAACACAAGGTGGCTTTTTTACCATTGTCTTGCGTGAGGAGCCTACGTGCCTCCAGGTCAAACTCCTCCTTACTGATCTTTTGCTTGAACCAGAGCTTCAGGTTGGCCCAGTACCTAGGGGAGAGCGGGCAAGGTGCAGACACCACTCGAAACGCGTTGTTCCTAACCCCCCCACAAAGGGGCCCGGGGGCAGGCCAGCGCCCCCGCTTCCACACAGACACGGTACAAACGGGCGGCCCTGTGCAGGCCGCGGGAAGGCGAGCAGGCCCCGCAGCACCCAGGCCCGGCCCCACAGCCCCCCCGCGGCCCGGCCTCGCCCCACCGCCACACTCACTGCTTCACGTTCTCGCCCAGCGCCTCGCTCAGGCTCTTCTTGGCCGCCTCCAGCTCGCTCACGTACGTCGCCATCACCGGAGAGCGGGGCCGCGGCACGACCGCCCACCTCCCTCTCTCCCCCGCGCCGCAAAGCGTCGCTAAGCGCGACAGCGGCCGTAAAGGGAGGCGGTGACCGCCCGTCACGTGTCCGCCCGGGTGGCCCCGTCGCCCCGGTGGCCCCGCGCAGGCGCAGAGTCGGTGCCGGCGGCGAGCGCAGCGGAGTCGGAGTTGCAGCCATGCCGGGCCTGCTGCTGGGCGACGAGGCGCCCAACTTCGAGGCGGAGACCACGCAGGGCCGCATCCGCTTCCACGACTTCCTGGGAGACTCGTGAGCACCGGGAGGGGGCGGGGGGCAGCGGGACCGGAGACAGCTCCGCACCCCTGGATGGTCACCGGCCCCTCCACGGTGCCGGGGAATCGGGGCAGCGGGCGGCGCTACGAGGGTAGCCACCGGGCAGCCTCGCGGGGCACAGTCCCCGGTTGTCCCCTCGCCGGCGGGCCGAGCCGCGGTTTCCCGGGGAGCGATGCGCAGCCTGGCCCGCGGAGCGGGCAGAGCCGCCGGTCCCGTCCTTCCCCGGTCCGGGCTGCACGGGGGAGAGGAGCCGCTCCCAAAACGGCAGAGCCCGGGAAGGGCAAAGCTGGGCTTGGCTGAGCCGCTCTTAACCCAGGCCAGTGCCGGAGAACAGCTCGTTTGTCACGTACGTGCTGTGTGAGCCCGGGCGTGCGGAGCCGTGTGACGGAGCCGCGGCGAAGGGGTCCGGTCCCGCGTGAGCCCCGGCGGGGGAAGCGGGGGCTCCTGGAGCCCCGTCCCCGCTCAGCCCGGTGCCCCGTGTCCGGCGGCACCACCTGCCGGGATGTGCTGCCGGCTTGAACCAGCGTTTGACTCTGCTCCTTGTGACACCGGGAAAAAAAAAAAAAAGCTTTGCTTTTCCATTTTACTTGCTGCCTTTTTATTCCAGTATAAAGGCACTTGTTGCACCAGCAGCCAGGTGGCTGCCCTTTCACGTCACGGCGAGCCATGGCAATCGCGGGGCTCGGGCAGAGCTGCCTCGCTTGATCCCTCCAGCTCCGTTCCCAAATCTTTCAGGCAGCACTTTCCCTGGCTGCTGTGTCCTGCAGCTGTATTCACTGGGGCCTAGGGGAAGAGCGATGCAGTAAGCCCTGTGAGCACTGAGCTGGAAAATGGTGCGACGAGCCCCTGGCAGGGAATTTTAAGTGCTTTCTCTGTGCACCCCTTGCCTTAGCTGTAAAGTGCGGTGACTTGTGCTTTCTGATCGAAAGACTGCAGGATCCACAGATGGGAAGCAGTGGGCAAAAGTGAGGTGGCAGTACTCATGTAACTGTAGCCATAACGTGATGTTAACTTCTGGCCTCCCCGGTTAGCTGATTAATTCTTATTTTTGTCATGAAGTACATTCAGCAGCTCACAGCAGCAGTTGGTTTAAGGTTTGCTCCTATACCATCCTTCTAAGCAGCATGATAGGCGTGGGTGTTTCTCCTCACAGTGATCAATGAGGCATGCAGGATGGTGAATAGCCTCGTAAATCAGTAACGATCTCTGCAGTAACTTGGCCAGCAGGTCAGCATCTACATGCCCTCACACACATGGTCTCTGGGGTACAGGGTGTACACGTGACTTCCCCAAACTTCCTCACATGGTGTCCAGCTCCACATCAGGAAGGGTGGGCTATGCCAGTGTTCCCTGGGGATCCCGGAGGGGAAGCAAAGCGCGGGGAGGTTCTCAGAGCACGATGAACAGGGCTCGTCTCCTGAAGGTTTCTAGCAATGAGGAAGAAAGAGTTCCCGGGACAGGATTTCCATTTGGCAGAGAGATGAGCTGTTCCCACACTAGTCTCTGTGCGGTGCTATCCATACAGCTTTTAATCCGTGGTACAAACTGGAACGATGTCTGGCCCTAACACCATCTCCTGCTCTCATCTCTCAGATGGGGCATCCTCTTCTCTCACCCGAGGGACTTCACGCCCGTCTGCACCACTGAGCTTGGCCGGGCAGCAAAGCTGGCGCCCGAGTTCAGGAAGCGCAACGTGAAGATGATCGCCCTTTCCATTGACAGTGTCCAAGACCACCTCTCCTGGAGCAAGGTATGGGGCGTGGGGGGGTGCAAGGGGAGCTTGAGCTGCTGCCGGGCTCTGGAAGCCAGAGGAAAAGCCCAGACAGGACAGAGCACAAGCTTGGAACTATGTATCTGCTGAGGGTAATGTCGCAAGACACGTGGATCTCTAAGCGTATAGGACAGGAGGTGCTAAAATGCAGAGCAGGAACAGGAACGTCTGCTCCAGCTTCAAGATGTGCTCCAGAAAGTCCAGGGTGCTCTATGCACTGACGCTTTGAAACAAGGAAAACAGTATTACTGCTCTCCCACCAATATCTGAAAGGTAAAATGTATGTGAAAGTGGTGCCAAAAGCTCAGAGGAAGGCAGTCTGTCCACAGACCCTCAGAAAGTTCTGTAATAAAACAGGAAAATAAATAAAACATTCAAAGAAATAATAAAAAGAAAGAAATAACATAAAACAAGGAGGGAGGCACCAGAAGTGAACAGCTTGGCTTCAAAGGGTGCAATTCATGCCCAGGCAGGGAAGAGAAACCAGAAAACAAACGGGCATGTTAAACATAAAACCACAAATAGGAGCATGTTAAATATAAAACCATCATGAGGGAGTATAAAAAAAATGGGAATGAAATAGCTTGCTGAAGGAACATCAAAGGAACTAATGAAAAACTCCAAATGCTGCCTCAGCAATGGTTTGCTGCCAGGGAGTATGACTGCAGGGCTCACTGCGAGTAGGGGTGTAAGACAAGCATTTCAGATGGTTAAGGCCAGAATGTAGAAATCCCTGAGTGAATTAGCTGCCTCTTTCTTTGCTCTTAAAATTGGGAATGTTCTCACACATTTTCCAGGGGTGATGCATTCAATAAGAGGTAGTAAAAGTGAGAAATTTCCACATACAAATATTGTTGCATGTCTTTAGAAATTACCTAATTGCCTTAGTTCTTAAATTTACCTTCATACCTGAGTGGTGCATGTCCAATGTTCCACCAAGCCTGGAAAAAACAGTGTACAAATCCCATACTAGTTAATGAGGTTTCTGCGCTGGTCAAACTGGCTGAAACCACCAGCCAAATTAGCAGAAAACATCCCGTTAAATGTACTGGAAAGTTTGGGTTTTGCTTTTGTAAGGGAATCTCATCTCCTGGCTGGCTAAAGCACTTTGTAGAACTATGGGGTGTTGCTGGCTTTTAATTTCCAAGAGGCTTTTCCAAGACAGGGCAGGATCTTCTGCAGGGAGAAAGGAGGAAGAAACAGGTTGTGTCAAGGGAGAGAAACGCTGAGCTCCCTTGAGGTTCTTGCAGGGATGCATGGAGTACAGCGTACTCGGGTGATCTGGAAAAGAGATGAGCAATGAGCTAACTCTGCTGATGCTGGAAATTATTCAGCACAGCCTCTGGTAAAACCAGGGGAAGTTGCAGAACATCCTTATGATGCTGACTGAGGAGCATGTTTGGAAAACCTTCCAGAACAAGCTTGGAGAAAGCAGTGGTCCAAGCTGCATTGAGCTTTCTGTCAGGTTGGGAGAGGCCTCAGAGACAGTAGTGTGGAAATGTCAGCTCAGCATCTGTCAAAAAGAAAACTGTAAAAGTCCTCCAGACCAAAAGATGCTCTTAGTGAGGACAAATCTATAGCAGACTGGGGTCTTCCATGCAGCCTGTGTTTGAAATAGCCCATCTTGCAGATTACAAGGGAACAAGACAAGGTGCAGAGGGGGAACAAAACTGCCTGCAGATCTAGGCAGGTTTGCTTCAGTGCAAAACCAACCGAGGTTCTTTAGCCTGGAAACAGGAGGATGTGTCACGCTGCAACACCATGAGCAGTGCGGTGATCATGGAGGAGCAATGAACGCAGTGCGTGTACATCATAGAAGGTGTAAGAGAGGACAGGGATGTGACTTCTCTGCTCTCAGACATTGCCCGTACAGTATCCTTTTCCTTTGTCCTTGACAAAGCAGAGAAGAACTTCAGAGAGCCAAAGAGCTGAAGTAAGAAGGCAGGTGTTAAGGTCTGTTGCAAGTCTGAGACCAGGGGCAGTGCCCAAAGGGTCTCCTGCCCAGCCATATGGAAAAAGAGCTTAACATAGCTACCAAGCCTTGGCAGATGCTGTCTGTCTCTGGACAAAAGCTGTCTGCATTAAATGCTAGATTGGGATCTAGAGACTGCAATTTCCTTCACTAAATCTTAACTTGGAGAAAAGTCCTAGGAGTAAGCAAAACTTTGGGCAGGCAGACCTGTCTGTGCAACATTCCTTTACATACCTGTTCTTTCTCTTTGGATGAAGCTCCTGGCAGTAGTGAGGATGAAGTTGTTTTTTATCTGGAGCACAGCCTGGGCAGGAGGAATGGCTGAAATCCTGCATGAAACAACAAAGAAACGTCTACTCACTCCACTGCCAAACTTCTGTGGGCAGATGTGACCTGGAAAGGTGGGACCGGAGTGTAGCCAATAATTCTCATGTCATTTTGCTCAGCTCTGCTTTCCCAGCCAAAGGTATCACTGCTGTTCTGAGCTGTCCCCAGCCAAGACCCAGAGGCTTGCTCCAGGACTCAGGACAAGCCTGTCCACAGACCCTCAGAAAGTTCTGTGGATTGATCCCCCTCTCCTGCCTCCCCAGGCTGCACTCTGCCTCTCCAAGGGCTGGCAAAATGCATGAGCTTCAAAAGCAGGGTTGACTGGCATGTGGTGTGCGTGGCTGAGGAGGTTTCAGTGCTCTCTCTGGCCGTGGATGTTTTGCCTTGGTGAGTCAGGGGGTGAATAAATCACTCCAGTGATGTCTGGTTTCAGCTTAGACTGTGGAGAGAAAAATAGCTCATAGGGAAGTGAGTGAGTCTTAGGTGTCTTATTGCAAAGTAGGGCAGGGTTTGTGAGGCTGTTTTGTACAAAGATCCCCGGGTCATTAAATTACATGCATTTTGGGATTAGTTACAGTCTGTAGGATTCAGATATTGCTTCTCAGAAGCTCTTTTCATCCTCCAGCCCCAACTCTGCAGAGAGCCAGGGCTGTGTCACTGTGTGACCTTCATCCACAGCCTCCTGTGACTCTGTGGGGCATTCGGAGGCATTTTGCCTGGGCCAGCCTCTCTGGCTCTGCTTTCCTTCCCTATTCTGCTTTGACAAGGCAGGTCTGCAGGAGAACAGAACAGATTCCCTCCTTCCAAGACAGTCCTGACCACAACCCAGCCATGATAAACAACCCTTTTTGCAGGGCAGTGCTGACTCAGGAAGCCCTGAGTAGAAGGCAAGAAAAGAGAAAAGCTGGAAAGGAAACATCTTGCCACATGCTCATCACTTGACCTGCTTGAAGCATCCTGAGCACCTAGGGTAGGGTGACCATGCCTTATGTCACCACCATCAGCCTAGGAGGGCTGAGGAGCAGTGCAGGACCTGCCCACTCTGAGCATCAGTGGGCAGTACCAAGGGGCAGCATTTCCAGCCCTTCCCTCTGAGCAGGACACAGCCTGTTCCCTGCATTCAAAGCCTGGGAAAGGCGAAAAGACTTGTACATTCAATTATCAGCTCAGCTGATAACACACCACAGTGCTGTGTGGGAGGCTTGCATCAGCACTGGAGTCAGTTTTGTCCCCTTGTAGCATAAAGAGGGTGGAAGGAACAGGCAGCTCTGTTCTGGGGCAGAAACCTTGGATTAAACTTGCTTTAAAGCTGGCAGCTGCTTTGTTTCTGCCACCTTGAGCAGGTTCCTCCCAGCCCTGCTGTGGCTCAGCATCACCCACATGGGTGGTATCACAAACCACAAGGATAGCCTGAATGCTCTGGCCAAGTCCAGACCAGATTCAGAGACGCTCAAAATACCTTTTCCCTGTGAAGCAGGTCAAGTTTGGACTAGCACAGGGAGTAGCCTCATAAACCATGGTCTCAGGGGAGAGCCTGCACAGCTGGGGAAGAGGATGGTTTTCTGTCCCAGCTGTGGTTCAGAAAGGAGCATGTGGTGTCCCAGCACCTGCATTTAGACTTTCACACTGTTTTCAAAAGCCTTTAGTTAAGTAATTTAGGAGTGACTTGCTCAGGTTGGAGAAGGAGCACCTCCGTTCTCAGGGAAAGGTGAGTAAATCTCCCTGTGTCACCAGCACAGGCAGGACCTCCCTCTCTCTCCATACCCACTACTTGGGTAAAGCAGCTGGTCCATGGAGAGTTCCAGAGGTGAGCAACAGAGTGTGAGCATAGACAGCCTAACAACTCGCCTCTGAGAACAAGGCAGAGCCTGGCCTAGCACACAGGTTTCTGGTTTGTCACCTGGTTTCTGGAAGCAGAGAAACTTCATGGAAGGCCATGAGCCCCTGGCTTTGCTGTCCCAGCCTGACACCTTGGGGCCCAGCAAGTCACAAGCTCCTGCAGAGCAGCTGCTAAACATGTTTCTGCATGGCCTCACTGCAGGAGTTTGCTCCACACACGTAAAGCCTGTGTGGAGGTCTCCTGGGGTGGTACCCACAACAGGGGGCCTGAGCATGCCTATGGTTTTGTCTCTGCAGGACATCAACGCATACAATGGAGAACAACCCAAGGAGGAACTCCCCTTCCCCATCATTGCTGATGCCAAACGGGAGCTTGCTGTCAAGCTGGGCATGCTGGACCCAGATGAGCAGGACAAGGACGGGATGCCCCTGACGGCTCGTGTGGTAAGTACCTGGCCCTGGAGCACCCCTGCACAGTGGACTTCTCAGTGGTAGGTATCACCTGCTCTCATGTGCTGTGTCTGTGGGGTTGGGCTTGAAGATGGAGACAGCTTACTTGGATAGATCTGACCATCTTCAGGAGCTGGGTTGACTTCCTTGGGCTAGATCCATGAGTTGTGCTGCAGGAAGAGGCTGTCAGCACTGGCCTGCTGGCGTAGGTCCATCTTGCTTTTTCCACTAACTCATGCTGGTTGTGCCTGTCCTAACACAGAGGGGACAAAAGTGCTTGAGCCGCTGGACTTTCCCTCTCCCCTCCTGTGCTTGCATTAGAAGGGCTCAGGTCAAGGGGAGGAAACATTTCAAGTAGCAAAACAAGCTGTCATTAGAAACAGGAGCTCCCAGAGCAAATACCATTTTACCTGTGCCGCCTTGTTTCTCTCAGAGATTCCCACCATGGCATCTCATGTGTCCCAACACCTGCAGCCAAGGAGGACACCTCCCAGGAGAGGGAGGAGCAGCAGGGCTGAGCAGGTCGACAAACATCTTCTGCCCAGCCCTGACCCCGTCTCCCTGTGCTCAGGTGTTCATTTTTGGCCCGGATAAGAAGCTGAAACTCTCCATCCTGTACCCAGCCACCACTGGGAGAAACTTTGATGAGATCCTGAGAGTGGTGGACTCCTTGCAGCTGACAGCATACAAGAAGGTCGCTACCCCTGTGGACTGGAAGGTGAGGAGAGGAGCAAATCTCACAGCCAGGCGCTGAAAACATGCATTGAGACATCAACCAGCCTGCCTTGGAGGGGGACCCACAGGGTGAGGAAGGGTGCTGAGGTCCTGAGGTCTGAGTTAGATCCCAGCCCAGGCCCCATGGCTGTTGCAGTCTGGAGTCAGCCATAGGAACCTCCCTTCCCTCCCTCCCCTTGGCCCCTGGCGCCAGTAGCTGCTGGGCTTGGCCCTGCTGGCTATGAGTACTTGAGCTCTGGGCCAAGGCAGGTCCTGCCCTTGTTGTCTGTTAAGGAAGGGCATTACCAGGTGTCAGCATGCCAAACCCCACTCAAAGCCAGCAAAGCAGCAAGTGTGGGGCACCCCTCCCAGGGATGGCTTGCTGCTCCGCTACCTTTGGCCCAGAAGGGCCAGTATGGGCACAGCCCAGCTTTGCCCAGCACACACACAGCCAAGCGCTGCCTTCGTGGAAAACCACTAGGTGAAGTTGCTTAGTTGTGGCCATTCCTGTTCAGTAGCATTAAAAACTCCCCAGAACTCTCTCCATCACTCACACCTCCTGTTGTAGCTCCTGCTCTGTCTTAAATGCCAGTTCTAGGCAGAGCTGCAGGGTACCTGCCTGGGGTACTGGGGCCAAGTGGTGACAGGGAGGGAGTGTCACATGCCAGCCAGGATGTGCCACCTGCATCCAAGCCTGCCAGCTCCTCTGCTGTTCTTACAGTTCCCATTTTCTCCCCAGCCTGGTGACAGTGTCATGGTCGTGCCCACCTTACCTGATGAGGAAGCCAAGAAGCTCTTTCCTAAAGGAGTCTTCACGAAGGACCTCCCGTCAGGCAAGAAGTACCTGCGTTACACCCCGCAGCCAGAGTGAGCCTGCCCTGCGGAGCTGTGGGTCGTTCGGCGTCAGGAGCTTTTCCCCGTGCCCAGCTCCTGCCTCTGACACCACGCAATCAGCAGCCCAATACTGTTACACGCACTGATGGTGCATTGCAATACTAAACCAGTCCTCCCCGTCACCCTCATCCCCTCAAAACTAAAACCCAGGGTGTTTTCTTGCTTTCAATCAGCCCCACAAAGAAGAGGTTAGCAGAGCAGCGGGAGCTCCGGGCCTCGAGCTGTGGAGTTTCTCTTGTTCGGTACTGACTGAGCTTTTCCCATAGGCATGTTGAGAAGCGTGGTATCAGCAGCCAGGCCCCGAGAGGTGTCCCGCTGGGCTCACATGCCTCCCGTCAGGGAGTTTTGGGGGTTCCACACTGCTGCGTGCCTGTCGGAGCAGCCATCACTAACGCATTAACACCTTTGCCTGGTCCCACGTGTAGGGGAGGAACTGCAGAGCCCAGTGTCTCACTTCTTACTGCTTTCTCATCTCTTGCTGAAAGTTGTTTTCAGGTTTTATGGATGAGGGAATAGAGCAAATAAACTGATCTTCAGTACGACCTGCAGTAGCCCTCGTCTGCCTTTGCTGGCATCCCCAGCATGATTTACTTTGCTCCCTCGGCTGTGCCGCTGGGACGTGTGCCCATGCTCATGGGTGGGTGCCAGCGGCACACAGTGCCCTTGGTTTTGCTCTGTAAATAAGGCACTTTGGAAGTGCAGGTTGTCTCGGGGCACATTGTTTCAGACAAGGCAGCAGGGCCAAGGGCAGCTCTGCTGCTTTTGCTTTGTGGCAGAGCCTCGGTGGGGGGAAGGAGGAGATGTCAGCTCAGGGAACACACCATTAGCTGTGGGGAGGAGGGTCCTACCCTGCTGCCCACAGCAGGAGCAGACACAGTCCAAGCCATGCAAACTCCTCCTTGCTCTCCCACAGCTACACCTCAGGTATCTGTCAGGAGATGAGCAATGTTTTAATATAATGCTAAGAAAGAAACCTGCTCACCAAACAGCTCAGAAGCTGTCTGCCAGTATCTCTCAGTGCCCAGCACAATCAGCAACACACAAAATGAGCAACTGTAAAAGAAATTGGCTGTCTCAGGGCACAAATGTCCCCCACAGCAAGCAGGATCTAGAAGGGCTGATGCTCACGGTAAGCTGGATGCAATGAGCAGCCTGCAGGGCCTGATCCTGGGGCAGCACCTGTCCATCAGTCCTTGGACAATGTCCCAAGCCGCTGGCTGCTCCCAGTGCCCATTGCTGTCCTCCTTCACCAGCCAGGCCACCTCGCTGATCACATCCTTCCCCAAACAGCTGTATTTCGGAGAGCTCCTTCTTTCATTACCAAGAAAAAAAAAGTTTATATTAATATTTAATTGCCTCCAGGAACTATACAGTGAATATTGGTATTGTTTCCCCATGTGACTTTTAAATGAACCTTTGTTATGAAATTCTGTGTTATTCCCATGTATTATTTTTGACTATAAGAAGAAAAACCCTGGTCTCTGGGTTGACTTCTGTTCCCCGTCTTTCACTCTGCAAGAAGTGGGGAAGTGGGAGGGGGGTCTGCAATTTCGAAGGGGAAACATCTCTTTTCTGTGTAGTTTCTTCAGCCTTATCAAGTTTGCCAGCTCCCCTAGTTCCCCACAGCTGGGCTGCATGAGCTCCTGGTTTTCTCGCCGTTCCCTCAGCACACAGCCCTTGCCTTGATCTGGTTTCCCAAGAGAAAAAGGACTGTCTGCCCCCCCGACAGAGCTTTCCGACCAACTGCCCGATTTTCTGGAAGCCTGAGGACAGACCCCTGTGGTCAGCTTTGTGCAAACAGTTCTGCTCGGAGCAGCCCCAGGGAGAGGGCACTGTGGGGCAAGCACAACCTCGCCAGGACGCCGGAGAACCCACCTGCAAGTCAGGACAGAGGGGAAACGAGTCCTGTCACCAGACCCAGGGGCTTAAAGGCAGCTGCTGGTCCCACCGCCGAGCCAAGGCAGGGGCTGACGGCCAAGAGCCCACAAATTCCTGCTTCCCTGCACCACCGCAGCCCTGGAGACGCAAGCCAGACAGACAGAAGGACTCAACCAAACACAGAGTTTTGTTCCAGTACAGCTCGAGTGGTTTTCTTTTAATCCCAGAGAAGTGAAATGCAACATTTTGTTCAAGTTGGTAATAACATCCAGAGACAGAAGTCCAAGCCCCCCCTACTCAGTAAAGTCATTTTGTGTTTAAGGCACTCTGCAAAACCAGCTTTCCTCTTCTCCTCCTTCCGATTTTCCCCACGCGGCAGCAGAATACCTGGTTTGGTCTTTTCTCCATAGCAACACCCACATGTCCTGGCTCTTCTCACCATCCCTGGGAACTGGCAACAGCAAATCCAGCAGGAGCCGAATGGAGAAATGCCAGGAGGACAGGTCAATAAATACAGATGGGCACGGGAGGGAGCACAGCGCATGGGGAGGGGGCACAGAGGCTTTGAGCTTCTGTGGGAAGGGGATGGGCACAGGGTGTCCTCCCCGCAGGCACCAACATGATTCCCCTCCTTTCTCCCTCCCCGGCTCCAAAAGGGGACAGGAGCACAGGTACCACAAGCAACCCTCCCCAGCGATGCTCCCAAACACACAGCAGCACCCTGAAACGCAAGGGACTGGGCGGGGGGGACCCAGCTGCCCCTGCCATGCAGCAGAAATGACCCCCTGACTTCCAGCCATCAATAAATACCAATAAATAACTTAAATAAACCTTAAATAAATAAATAATAAATAAATAAGTGACCCAAGGACGGAGGGGAAGTGGCACCCGCAGCTCAGGGCACTGGGCAAGTGCATGGGTGGACATTTCAGTGGCCTGCCCCTCCCTGAGACAACGGAGTGCTGGTACAAAAGTGGGGCATGGGAAAGGGCTCCCCCTCGGGGTACACATCACTAGAGCTGCGGGCCTGAGCTGAACCTGGACCCACAGGTGGGAGCTCTCACCCACCGCCTCCCTCCTCTCCAGCATCACAAGCCCTGCACCCGGTTCCACCACGCAGCATTACCGAGCTCAGGGAGACACTCGCCCAGCACCTCCATCCGAGCGTGACCACGCACCTTTAGCAAACATGCAAAATGCCTGCAAAGGTTTGCAAACATTGTTTGCAGAGGTTTTTTTGCAAACAATTTTTACAAACTTTTTTTTTTTCTTTTAAATGGGGAAATGCCCACAAACACAAGCCATGCATCGAACCGAGTTAAGTGCATCAAATCCAGCTGTTGGAGAGGAGCGGGCACAAGCCTGGAGAGGTGAACCCAGGCATGGCCCCGGGGCTCAGGCAGCGCCTGCCCGCAGGCTGGGGCAGCCCTGGAGCGCAGGCACGCGGCTACGGACCAGCACCCAGCCTGACACCAGCACCAGGCAGCACCAAGCACCTCCCTGGGGACACCGCAGACACATGTGGCCAGAAATGGCGGCTGCTGCTGTCTCAGCGTCGCAGGAGACGATGTGTCGAGGATCCAGCTGGCCAGCACATCCCAAAAAATGGCAACGAATTCAACAGCATCCCCACAGCAGCATCCCCACTCTCCCAGACGGGGCCGCAGCAGCTCCCCAGGCTGCACAGCCAGCACGCAGCCTCTGAGCACAGCCCCAGCCCTTCCCGCAGGTTTTGGGGAGCTGGCCGAGCAGCCTCTCTGGGCACAGCATCCCCTCCCAGCCAGCAGCCCATCCTGGGGCTACCTGTTTGCTGGGAACCCTTTCCTCTGGTTCTCTGATGCTGCCAGAGACATTTCTGTCCCACTAGGTCAAAAGTATATACCTGCCTTATTTCAAACCAAAATGTACTTACAACTCCGCCCCTAAACGTCAAGGAAAATTGTATTTAAAGTTTCTAACCCCTCGCCACACACACTTTTTGAGAAACAAAACAACAGTGACAGCAAAAGCTGTCATCTATCCCATACCAGGACAAAACAACAGACAGAATCTCACAAAAGCGGGACACCTTCCCATGCCAGGAAGCTCCCAATAGAAGTTTTCCTCCAGAAAACACAGCAAAACAAAGCTCAGAGCCCCTTCTATCTCCAAACCTTTCCCACCACAAGGCTGTAGCCCCCAGTGAAACCCAGATGTAGGCACCAAAAGCAGCAGGTTCCCAGCCTGCTGCAAGGCCAAGCAGGACTACTGGCCCCGGCACGGGAAAGTGTGCATCGAGGCGTCAAAATGCAACACTCCCAAGGGAAAAATTAAATAAAGAATCAAATCAGCAGCAAACACGACTGTGAATAATAAGTAGCACGGCAATTTCACAGGGATTTTTGGTTTAAGATGCCTGGGGAGCCCCTTCACCAGCAGGGACTGGGGTGCACATCCCGCCCTGGAAAAGCACATGCTGTGGCTGAAGCTTTGCAGGAGCTCGGTGGTGCTGAGTAGCGATGCCACGGGGATGTGCCCACACACCGGGGGGAGCAAAGCAGCTCCAGGCTGGGCGTCCCAACTGCAAACACCACAGTAAAGGCTTTGCATGGAAATGCCGAACACAGCGACCCTCCACAGGCTCTCCTGGCAGCTGGACAGGAGGTGGGACCCTCCAAGAGGGAATCACCCGCATCCCCAGGGCAGCACAAACCTCCCAGGGCGCAAAGGCAGGGGTGCGAGCTGGAGGAGGCACAGAGCTTGTGCTGGAATGGTCGATGGGGAGAAGAAAGCAGCAAAAGCTGTAACCATCTGCGGCACCCAGGGCATCGGCAGCGCAGCCACAGCTTTTGCCTCTGCTGCCTCCCAAGGGCAACATGTGGGGAATTGCAGGTAGCAGCCCGCAGCACCAGCACTGCCCTGCAGACCAGATGATGCCAGTGATCCAGGCAGCAAGGGGTGAGGAGAAAGGCAAATAAACCCCCTCATTATCGCCCAAGAACCAACAGCAGCAGGAGGCAGGTGAAGGCAGCACGTTTGCCTCCTCCTTCCAGGCAAACCCAGGCCTGCCCTGGGCAGCCTCTGCCCACATCCCTGCCTGCGCCCCATGGCGAGGAGCCCCCATCCCTGCAGAGCCTGGGGAGTTACCGTAAGGCATGTTGTCCCCTCCACCGGCCTCCCTGCCAGCAGCCACCCTGCTCCATGGGTGGCTGACAAGGAAGAGGGTCTGAGCCAGCATTTGCGTGGAAACTGAGCAAGCACCCAGCTTCTTGCAAGGGACTTGGGTCTGCAGTGGCAGCATGCAAGTCCCAGGGTACCTCCAAGCCAGTTTGGGTACCCCATGGTCAGCAAGCACCCACTCACCCTGGGCTGGGTGAATGGGCTCCTGATTAAGCTGAAAATCATTTCGCTTTTGTAAGAGAAGGGCCAGCGGGATCTGGGTGGGGGGAAGGTTGAGGAACTGCAAAATTTAGTGCACCTTAAAACCAAAGGACATCTAATCTGCCCTTAGATCTCACTCCAAGACGGAAAAGAGCTACAGCATCTCCTATACTCACAACTACTCCAAACACACCCAGTCGCATGCAAAACATCCCGCATCCCCTCAGCTGCAGAAAAACCCCTCCTGGGCAGCAACAAAAGCTCGTGCAGGGCTCTGGATCAGTGCCCTGGCACCACCAGCCCCTGCTCCACTCCCAAGCACTCCCGCCCAGCCCCAGCAAGCAGGGCGAGGGGTCAGTTATCAATCTGAAATGCATAGGTATAGACACCGCAGGGACACCCATGTCCCAGCGGGAAGGGTCACCACAGGAACCCCTTGCGTCTGGCAGGCACGGTCTCCGCGTCTGCCTCCAGCAGGGTGGAAAGCAGCATTTTCCACAGGCATGGGTTGATCATTCTTATCATGCTCCTTGCATCGCCCTGCAATGAAAGATGAGTCATGTAGCTCAGACAGCCTCTTTGCCAGCTGCAGGCTCCTAGAAGTACTCGATTCTGCTTCCTGGGAAATCCTCCAGCTCAGTGATCCCTCTTCTATGTCGGCCAGGCTCTCTTCCTGACTGAGGAGCCACGTTTCCAAGCACAGCTACGAAGGCAGGAGAACCCACGAGGTCTGCTTTGGCTCAGAAACCCCATTGATGTGCAGCAGGCTGGCAGCATCCAGCTCCTCATGTACGCACACTGGCGCTGCTCTACTTGGGAGGTATGACAACTATCGGCTGGCCTCGCTTGGGTCTCCACATGAGGACTTGGGCATCGTTGGCGTTGGGTTTCACTAGTGCGTTGGGCGGGATGGGCTCCATCCTGCTGAGGATCCGAGGCTGCTCCTGCTGAGTCCTTCCCACCAGTCGTGCCCGCTGCCCCAGCAGCTGCATGGGATCAACCTCAATGTCCACTCGCATCCTCCACTTTATAGTCTGCAAAATGATCTTTTCCTTGGTGGTGGTGTTCATGGCCACCAACCACGTGGTAAAGCTCTGGTCCCTTTTAATCCTGGTCAGCAGCGGCACGTTGCTGTTGCTCACAGGGACTGCCCATGTCACGCTGGGGTAGAAATTGTCATTCATGCTCACTGAGAACCTGGAGATTTTGTTAGTAGGCCCAACCAGGGTCACAGTTTCTGTGGTGTTTCCATACCAGGGGTAGCTCACACCATCTGAATCACTGATGGCTTTTACTCTTCCTTCTCGCAGGTCGGGCAGCTCCCAGCTTGACCTAGTGAATGGGAAGGGAGAGGCCAGGTTAGCAGGGAAATGGCAGTGACAGCACCCAGCAAGGGATGGGTGGGCAAGCAGCACAGGGACCCTCTCCCCGCCTGCAGCAAGTTCTTGAGGACCTCCTTTGAGAATAAATTCAGCTTTGGTTCCTTCACCGCATCCCTCACAGCCAGCTGAAGCCTTTGCTCTGCCAACACAACACTATTTTAATTAACCTGCAATCAAACCAACTGGGCCAAAACTCATTGCTGAGTCTCTAGGGTCACCCTCTCCTGAATCAGCTCCTGTGCCAGAGGAGAACAGCCTTCCCCATTCGTTAGCTGCAGCACCGCGGTCACGGCACTGGCCAAGCCTGTCACAGACCCCTCGTGTGATAATAGCCCGTGATTTTCATGCCTCTAAATACAGGCGCCTGCGCAGAGGCACATACAATAATTAAATACCACAATTACGCCTGCCGCTGCTGCAATGAAATCCCTGCAATATGGCTGGGGGGATGGAATTCCAGCCCAAATCTTGGCTGCCAACCACGTTAGCAACACCGCACAGCTACGGCAGGGGAGACAATCGCCACGTGGCAATTACGAGCCGGGAGCTTCAGTGAAACCTCCCACCGAGCCCAAGCTCTGGCTTCAAAAGCATCTGGGCTCTGGAGCGGCCTGTGAGTGCCAGTGAACACACAGCTACCACCCCCCAAACAAGTGGCAATCTCTGCTTGCTGCAACATCCCCAAGCGCTCCAGTGCCACGTGCAAACGGATCTGCCATGACACAAGGATGCAGGCAGGTGGCAAGAGGATCGGGTGCGCCACCGGCAACCCCAGGCACTGGCAGCGGGAGCCCCCTG
This sequence comes from Streptopelia decaocto, assembly GCF_964273445.1. Classification (NCBI taxonomy): domain Eukaryota; kingdom Metazoa; phylum Chordata; class Aves; order Columbiformes; family Columbidae; genus Streptopelia; species Streptopelia decaocto. Next base: position 16,259,283 of record NC_138659.1, read on the forward strand.
GTGAGCTAAAGAACCCCTTCCAAATGACAGAATATACAGTGACAGAGCCAACAGCTTTGCCCCTCGGCGTCCCCCCGAGTCACCCGCACACTCGGCCTTGGGAAAAGTAACTTTTCAGCAGCCATTTCTGTGTGCTGCAAAGCATCCCTCCTTCAACCCCGAGCCAAGGGGGCAAATCCCCGTGCGGTGCCCGCGCTGGCAGCCCAGCCCCAGCAGCAACGCTGCTTGAGGGGGGAGGCAGCTGGAGAGCCCTTGGGGCCACCGGGCTGAGGCAGCATGAGAAGAGCGCAGGGTCTGAAAGGGACAGGGACGGTGCCGCGGGTGCAGGTGACGCCTGGGGGTGCAGACACGGGGTGGGGAGGGGGCAGTACGCGGTGCCGGGGGTGCAGCACGAAGTGCCATGGGGTGCAGACACAGGGTGGGGGTGCAGCATGAGCTGCCGGAGGTGCAGCGCCCGGGATCACCGAGCCGGGCAGGTGCCCGCAGGGGGTGCCGGGGTGCCCATGCCGTACCCAGCCCGGTGCCCCCGCTCCCGCCCCGGTGCCGTGTCCCGCCCCCCCACCCCGGTGCCGGTGCTCACACGCCGAGGTCGCTGTAGGTGTTGTAGAACTCCATGTGGTTGCAGGCCTGGATCCAGCCCACCACCCAGGTGTGCCGCCGGGCGATGGGCGGCATGAGGACACGGGCCGAGGCGCGGAAGTACGGGGTGCGGTACCGCAGCACCACCGGCGAGCTCTCCTCGATGGCGGTGGCCGCCGGCTCGATGGTGGCCGACACGTCCGACACCACGATCTGCTCCCGGCGCACCCGCGCCTTGCAGGCCACGCTCTGCAGGCACCCCATCGCCGCCGCCGAGCCGCCGTCACCCGCCGCCGCCGCGCCGCGGGGCCGGGGGGGCGACCCGTCCCCCCGCCGCCCGCCCGCCGCGCATCGCCGCCCGCGCACCGGCGCCCGCACCGGCGCCGGCAGGGCGAAGGCGCCGCCGCCGCCCCTCTTGCGGCCCTCGCCGGCTGCCGTACGCCGGCCGGGGCGGGCAAGTGCGCGGGGGAAGGCGGGGTTCGCCCGCAGGTCCCCGCCCCTGGGCCAGGCGTGGAGGAAGGGTGGGGGGAACCTCCCTTCCGCCAGGGGGCGCCGCAGCCCCGCCCCGGGGCGTCCCGGCTCCATGGCAACCGGGCGCGTCACGGCGGGTGGCGGAAGAGGAAGCGGGGCCGCACCGGGGCCGCTTGGTACTGGGGGAGCGAGGGTGCCGAACACCCAGGGGTGCCCTTGGGGGTGTCCCGGGAGCACAGCAGGAGGGGGAAGTGGGCTCCGGCGGTGCGGTAGCGCCAGGTAGGGTGCGGGGCGGCGGGGGGAGAAGCAAGCCCGGGCCGGGGGGACATGCATGCTCCGGGGCGGCTCGCCCGGGTCCCGGTGCCAGAGCAGGGCTGGCAGCCGGTGACCGGCCCTCACCTCTCCCAGGCCACCCCCTCCCGCCATGCCGAGCCCCCGAAGCAGCCGCGAGCGACGCGCCGGCAGCAGCGGCCGCCTGGAGTTCCTGTCCCTGGTGAGCCAGCGCGGCCCCGGCGCCCCGGACAGCCCGGCCCGCCGCAAGGAGTCCGGTAGCTCGGCAACAGCCCCGCTGCCCGAGGAGGACTGCATGAAGCTGAACCCCTCTTTCCTGGGCATCGCCCTCAGCTCCCTGCTCGCCATCGACCTCTGGGCCTCCAAGCGCCTGGGCGTCTGCGCCGGAGAGGGCTCGGCCTGGGGCAGCGCACGGCCCCTCATGAAGGTCATCGAGGTTTCAGGGCACGGCATCCCCTGGCTGCTCGGCACCTTCTACGGGCTCTGCCAGAGCGACAGCTCGGCAACCAGGGAGGTGCTGCTCAACTTGCTCTTCGGTGAGGCTGGGGGCTCAGCAAAGGGCTTTGCAGACAGAGCCAAGGGGGGAGGATGGGACCTGAAGGTTGGGGCAGGGCTGAGTAAACCTCCTACAGCCCCGAGGGAGCCGGCTGATTTTGAGTAACTGGTACAGGTCGTTCTGGTGTGTACAGAGTGAGTAACCCTGCAGCTGGAGGGCCTGGCGGTGTGGGCATGGCTCATCTGTCACAGCTCCCACCACACGCGGTGAAACTACTGACAGCCTAGTTCTTACTCCTTTATTAAGTTGCACATAATTGGTATCTCGCCCTTATTTGAACTGAAATTTGTCTGGTGGGAAACCTGTGGTTTTGTGCATCTTTTTTTATCTAACAGCACATGGTTAAATTACAACCTCACAGCAGATCTGTGGGAAGGGACCTGGAGGCCTCCAATATAACCTCTGATCTGAGGAGGTCTGTCCCAGCACCACGGTCTTGTGCAACCCTCAACACTCTGAGTCAGAACCACCCCACTCTCTGGGCCTCTGTCCCAGGGTTGCAGCACCCATGTGGGGAAGGAGTGTTCCCTGACATCCAGGGTGAATCTCCCAACCACATGTAAAAAGAGAAAAAGCAATTGAACTAGGGATACATGTGGACAAAAAAAATATTTGTTCATAAATGATTAACCAAAGTGAATGAACTAAAGTGACTGAAAGATTTGGTGTCCATAAACAAGACTTAGCACATGCAGAAGTCGGTATCTCACAAGATCTCCTTGAAGAAGCAGCCCCAGCTGCAAGCACAACACTAGCCAAACTAAGGGGGATGGAGAAAGCAGCCTCTGCCCTACATGAGAAGCTGCCCTTGCCAAATACTGGCTGGACACTTCTCACAGGCACTCCTCCTCTGCCACTGCAACAGCCTTTAGCTCTCTGTCAGCAAGCCACCATTATTTAAATCATCCTTTATTCAGCCCTTGAAAAGCAAAGCATGGTTAACTTTCTGGCATTAATCCTCCCAGCAGAAGGGAGAAGCCAGAGCGCAGGAGCCTTGTCAGCACCACAAACTCAGGGTCCCTCACCCTGAGCTATGGCCGAGTGGTTGAAGTAGGTGGATCATTCACCAGGGTCAGTTTGACTCCCAGGCATGAGGGTAGGCAAAGCAACACCAAGTCAGCACAGGTTGTCAGGGGTTGTGAGCAGTATTAACCCCTCTATTAACTTCAGATTAAGGGTCAAAGTGAGCCCCAAGCCATGGTGATATCAGATTTTACACAGAAACAACCTTGGGTGTGAGCTGGGCCAAGTCCTGTTGCTGGCTGCAGCAGGCAGTGTATGTGACACTGCACGAGGGCTGCATGCAGCAGAAGTGGAGACTGAAGATGTACTTGTGCCACAGAAGGCCACACACTGGATGAATGCCATGTTCTCCCTACCCGGGCACTGTAGCCATGAGAAATCATGCCTTCTCTTAGCAGCTTTTGGTAGCCAAGTACTTTTTTCTTAGCTAATGGCTCTGCTTTGATTCTTGCCTTGTTTTCCATGGAGAAGGAAAACAAATGAAAAAAACTAACCCCCTTGTTCACTCACTGTTACTGTCTTGTAGCGCTGCTGCTGGATCTCGTGCTGGTGGCGGTGGTGAAAGGGCTTGTCAAGCGGCGGCGGCCCACCCACAACAAGATGGACATGTTTGTCACCATCTCAGTGGACAAGTACTCCTTTCCATCAGGCCACGCCACCAGAGCCGCCCTAGTCTGCCGCTTCGTTCTGCACCACCTGGTACTCGCCGTCCCGCTGCGGGTCCTCGTGGTGCTTTGGGCTCTCATCGTCGGCGTCTCAAGGGTGATGCTGGGCAGACACAACGTGACGGATGTGCTCTTTGGTTTGCTGCTGGGCTATGCACTGTACAGCGTGGTGGAATACTGCTGGCTGTCCCCGCTCAGTGCGCCTGCCCTCTTTGCACTCTGGAGCCATTGATGGCTGGGTCCTTCCCAAAGGATGGGGCATGCACCTGGTTTTCTAAGCATGCACAAGGAGGGGATACTGGGACTCAAACTTGCATCCTAGACCCGATCTATCCAGCCAAGACTTCAACACTGACGATGCTGCAGGCTCCTGGGCCCATTTAAGACATTTGGTGCTGTCTTGTCCTCCCAGCGCTTTGACTGTTGTCCCATGAAAAAACAGTCCCTGCAGAGCCCAGGGAGGGCTCAGCACATTAATCCAGCAGCTCATTGCTGATACTGTGAATTGGCACACCTTTGCATTAGCCCATGATGTATGTGGTAGCTGTGGCTTTGCAGAGATAAGTCTGTGATTGCCTGTGTGTCTGTAATGTTGTAAATACACCGATCACGTTGCTGTTGTGAGCGTGCCCCATGCAGCCTGCTCCATAATATCTGCCTGGAGGGGCCTCACTGGCATCTGTCCTCAGGTTTTTAAAGAGCTCTGTGTTCTTAAGCAATATATCTCTTCCCTATTGCCCTTGATTTAAGCACTGCGCTGAGGCCAGATGTCAAGCAACAAGGACACAAGCATCTGGCTCCTGGTGCCATGGGAAAGGATGGCGCAGTGGAGGGTTTAGACTATTCATGGCATATCCAAGAGAGCGGGTGATTGGGGAAGCAGTTCCCAGCAGAAGCCTGCTCCTGAATCCCTGGTGTAGAGACTCATAGCTCCTTATCCCCCTCCACAGGATTTTCAGTCTCCCAGGAGTACAGTGTGCTCACAGCAATTCCTGTTTGTTAGCACATCAGCAATGCTGTCGAGAGCATACTGAGGAGCAGGTTCCTTCCCTATGGCCCTGTCTGGCCATACACCCCACCCAGGAGCTGAGCCTTACCTGCACTGCCTCCAGAAAGAAGCCCTGGCTCTGCCAACCAACACCATGGCTTCCTGTGCTCTGAACAGGCTGGCTCCCCTACCGTGGCACTGTTGGTCTTGGCAGCCTGCTTATTTCCGAGAAGACTGCTTGTCCTTGGCACAGGAGAGGAATGTGATGAGCCTCTGTAATGAGATGGGGCTGAGATTGAGCCAGAAAAGGCACAGAATCCACATCAGGAGACACCACAGACAGAGAACTAGGAGCATTTTTTTAAGCTCTGGGCTGAGCTTAAAAAGTGCTCCCAGCATGTGGGTGGGGGTGATTTGGTGCAGGTGAGGCCATTAAGGTCTATTAGTGCACTCAGTGGAAAGCTCAGGTTAAATTATATTAAAATCAGGCAGTGTTTAAGTGTGCTGTTCCTCTGGGTGAGGTGTGCAGGAGCAGCCTTGAGCGCTGCTGGTGCAAGCACCTGTCTCAGTCTGTCACCCACCTTCAGTTACACAGGACCTGAAATGAAAACACTTGACATGACAAGGTTCTCCCAGAGCTGCACCCTCATCCACCGGCACAGTGAAGCTGTGGGTTTACACTCCAATGACCAAAATTAAGTCCCCTGGGTTGCACTGCATGCCTAGCAGCTGGCTGGGCCTGTCTGGCTGCCTCTGCCAGCCCCACTGCCCTGAGGCAGAGCTGAGCTCTGTGCTGTCTGTGGGATTAGGGACAGGCAGCACACTCCCCTGGGGTCAGGCTTTGGGGTGACCAGGGCTTGTTGTGCAGTGCCAAAACATCTTAGCTCTACTTTTTCCCAAACATGGGGTGCTTTTTGTCCAAACGGTTCTTACAGACATTGGGGTCTTTGTCTCCAGGCCACGGAGGAGTATGGCAGCAACTTGCTGCATTGGTGGCTTGTTCTTGCATGTGTGTGCCAAAAATTGCTCCCACTTCTCTTGCAGGACCCTCCATGAGCAAGATCTTTGGTCTCATCTTGTGCTTGTCACTTGTCACTGCTCCTTCAAGCACAGATGCCAGCCTGCTGATAGGAAGGAGGAAATGGCTGCTTTCTGCTCGCCCTGTCCTATGGCACCTCTGGCTGCTGCAAAAGCCCAGAGCAGATAGGTCTGTGCTCACTGCTCACTGTGCTGTCTGTTCTGGTTGCTCGCTGGCCTCAGAGGACTGTGGCTTTCCACAGATATTAACAAGCTGGCGTAGACCAAAATGCCATGGGTTGACCCTGACGCAATCCCCCATCCCCTGTGCCTGATGGCACAGTTTAGCAGAGCCATGAGCCCAAGCACAGTCGGGGCAAAGTCCAGGGCTGTGCAGCTTCTTGTAGCTGCCAAGGGAGAAGGGCAAATCAGAAGGCACAGAGGTTTCACAGCACAGAGGTGGGGCTGAGGGCTGGGAGAAGTCCAGTGTATCTGTCACCCTTGGACAGTCCCTGCAGAGCTTACAAAAGAGCCAGAAGCCAGCTAAGAGCAGAGCAGGGAAGGCAGTGCTCCCAGTGCTGCCTCCTTGCCATCCCTGTGCTGATCCTCCTGTCCGGTAAGAGATGCTTTTGATGCTTTTTGACAGACAGGCATGGAGTCTGGACTGGCAGCTTGGGGCTTCTGCCCTGAGCAGAGATGAGCCCTTGCCAACGGTGAGGGATAGAAAGAGCTTTATTACAATTACTGCAAACATACCATGAGTTTTAGAAGGTTAAAACCATTTTGGCTGCAAAACTTGGCCATGCCGGCAGCCAGAAGTGTGCTACCAAGCTACCCTGTCTGTGCCTCCTGCTGCCGAGGAGAGCCTTTTCCGAACCGGTCCCACAGCCCAGCACCAGCAACATACCAAGCAACGCAGTGCTCCTGGCCCTGGGGTCCCACCAGCAAGCCGTAGCTATGGGGACACTGTACTGAGATGCCCAGCCCAGGGGCACGGGGACATGGGTGAAGCCACCGGAGCAGTCGGTGCTACATGTGCCCTCAAGTATAAGCATGAACAGGGTTGGGCTGATCCTGATAATCCCAGTGATAAAAGTTCAGGGTAGTGTCTGTGTACCCAACATGCATGCCACAGAGACCGGCTGCATGTCTGCCTTTCCTGCAACCCTGTGTCCCCACACAGGGGTTCCAGCTGAGGTGCCTGGGATGGCTCCTTACGCTGGCCCAGGCTGTGGCGAGAGCCGCTGCCAGAAAAGCTGGTCAGGAGCCAGCAGTGCCGGCTTCCTTTCTCCAGCCCTGGGGGAGGAGTGACGGGGTGGGAGGCCCTGCTCACGGAAAGCCAGGCCACCATCAGAGTCACGGGTCAGGGCAACCCGGAAGAGACCCTGCCCACTGCTGGCCATGGCTGCAGGTCAGTGGGGGCTCCACACAGGCTGCCAGCATGCCGCGGGCACCGGGGCGGTACGACACACACCTCACTGGTGAAGGGAGAGGGCAAAGCGCAGGTGGAGGGGCTGTTGCCCACTCGGGAGGGAGCCATCAGTCCCCAAGGCAGGGCACAGCACCCTGGCACACCTCCATCGCTGGCACTTGGCGTGGAATGGGAGATTTCAAGGCTCCTGGCACTCAGTAGCGTTTCTCCCTGAGGCAACACTGGTGGTGCAAAACCCCAGCACAAGTCTGCTGGGGTAAGAAAACCAGTTGCTTTGCAGTCCCAAACTTTTTGGGGGCTGTCTCTCAGCTTTGGGACCTCTTTGGTGCACAGGGCCAAAATTTTGCTCACAGTCCCACTCTCTGACACTGTCTCCAGGCAGAGACAAAGTGGTGGAGGGCACCATGGCGAAGAGGGTGGCCATCATCGGAGCAGGCAGCAGCGGGCTGTGCGCCATCAAAGCCTGCCTGCAAGAGGGGCTGGAGCCCATCTGCTTTGAGAGGACCGGGGACATCGGAGGGCTCTGGAGGTTTGAGGTAATCCCTGGAAGCCACACATCCTGCCAGGGGTCAGCACCATGGCAGCCGGGAATCAGTGTGGGTGGCCAGCAGGGTGGCACACAGCTGGTTATGGCAGGGTCCTGGGCGGGGGGGCTGAGGACAGGGGCTCCACACAAAGAGCTGCCACAGCAGCATCAGCCATCCCTCCACATGGCTGCCCCTGTGCCAGTGCTGAGCTGTGCTCCGCAGGGAGCAGGAAAACTGAGGCACAAGACCCCCGCTGTCACCACAGGCAGGGCAAGGCACCAGACAAGGCAGGCAGCCCTGGGGTCCCTGTGCCAGCGCTGAGCCGTGCCCGGCTCCCGCAGGAGCACCCCGAGGAGGGCCGTGCCAGCATCTACCGCTCCGTCATCATCAACACCTCCAAGGAGATGATGTGCTTCAGCGACTTCCCCATCCCCGAGGACTTCCCCAACTACATGCACAACTCCAAGATCATGGAGTATTTCCGCATGTACGCCCAGCACTTCCGCCTGCTCCGCCATATCCGCTTCAGGGTGAGTGATGGGGGGACTGGGGAGCAGTGGGGCTGGGGGCCACAGGGTACCTGACGCCCGCTGTCCCTGTGCCCAGACCAGCGTGTGCCGCGTTTCCAAGCGCCCCGACTTTGCCACCACGGGCCAGTGGGAGGTGGTGACAGAGAGCGAGGGGAAGCAGGAGGCGGCCGTCTTCGATGCCGTGCTGGTGTGCACCGGGCACCACTGTGAGGCACATCTCCCGCTGAGCTCCTTCCCAGGTACAGCCCCACACCCCTGTGCAAGGAGAGACCCCAGAAAGCTCAGCCATGGGAACCCTGTTCTCCCTAATTCTCTTTCTCCTGGCCTCAGTGTTTCCCTGCTTTGCTTTGACTTTGTGAGCACTTCCAAGCTCCCCAGGAGGGGTCTGGCAGTGTCAAAGAGGGTCCCCACTTCAATTTTTGTGGCAGTGACCCTCCAGCCTGGCACCAGGAAGCCAAGCATCCCTCCTCCCCACCCACAGGCATCAAGACGTTCAAGGGCCGTTACCTCCACAGCCGAGACTACAAAGATGCCCAAGATTTTACAGACAAGAGGGTCGTTGTGATTGGGATTGGGAATTCAGGCTCAGACCTGGCTGTGGAGATCAGTCAAACAGCCAAGCAGGTGAGCAGCAGGAGCGGAGTGCCAGTGGGAAAGTCAGCCCGCCGTGCACACTACCAGCTCCACCAGGACCAAGACCATGGCATGGCCACCACTCTGTCCTGGCACTTGCTGCATTTGGCAGTGCCTGCACCCGTGAAGAGGAGCGATCCCAGGGCAGCCCCCCAGGACCATCACCACCTTCAGGAGGTGACGCTTCCTTCCTTGCCCAGGTCTTCCTTAGCACCCGCCGGGGTGCATGGATCTTCAACCGTGTTGGAGGTCGGGGCTACCCCATGGACATCATCTTCCTCACCCGACTCAATATGGTTCTGAGGCAGCTGCTGGGCCTGTCCGTGGCAAGCAAGTTCGCAGAGAATCAGCTGAACGCAAGATTCGACCACTCACACTATGGTGTGAAGCCAAAACACAGGTGCCAGCAAAAGCTCCCCCTGTTCAGGAGGGACCCCCTTGTTCCCCCCGTGTCCAGCCCTGCTCAACCACTTCCACGCTCCCTGTGCCCAGGATGGGGCTGAGGCACCAGCCCTGGAAACCCAGTGAATAGCTGTGGTGTGCCAAGGCAATGCTTGAGGGAGCACCACTGCCCCTTCTAGGGACTCTTGGTGGTGCCAGCACAGTAGCAGCTGCTGAGCATCCCTGGGGAATCAGCCGCATTGGTGATGAGCATCCTTGGGGCTGAGCATCCCTGGAGATGAGCATCCTTGGAACAGGGAGCAGTGGCCAGAGCAGGATGTATAGCAGAGACACCCCAACCCGGCACCCTGATGGCTCATTCTGCCTTCCAGGATCTTTGAGCAGCACCCAACCATCAACGATGACCTGCCAAACCGCATCATTTCGGGCAGGGTGCTGGTGAAGCCAAACATCCAGGAATTCACAGAGACGTCTGCCATCTTTGAGGATGGCACCAAGGAAGACATCGACACTGTGGTCTTTGCCACGGGATACAGCTTCTCCTTCCCCTTCCTGGAGGGCTGTGTGAAGGTGGTGGAGAACCAGATCCCCCTCTACAAATTCATGTTCCCTCCTGATTTGGAGAAGCCAACATTGGCTTTCATCGGCTTCATCCAGCCCCTGGGTGCCATCATGCCCATCTCCGAGCTCCAGTGTCGCTGGGCCACCCGTGTCTTCAAGGGTAAGCAAGGCAAACCTCCCCCTGTGGCTGCAGCATGAGCCTGCACCCCTGGAGCCAGGGCAGATGCTGCCCAGGTGTGTTTGGGAGGGAGCAGCCAGCTGTGCCATCCTGGTTGCAGGCAATGGCGTGACCAGTTTGCAGCCATTGTGGTGAGCCGGGCTTTTGCCTGAGCAGCACAGGGACACTTATACCCTGAGCCTCATGGGCTGTTCTCTCCCATCTTGAGGAGCCTGGACATGCCTCCGGTGCCCCATCACCCATCATAGCAGTGACAGCAGGGGCACAGCACCCAGGCAACGGTAGCACCGTAACGTTGCCAGCGGGGTGCAGCACCCCCACACTGTGCCTCATCCTTCCTAGGGCTGAACACGCTGCCCCCACAGCAGGACATGGAGGATGACATCAGACAGAAGAGGGACGCAATGGCAAAGCAGTAAGACCCGCCTCGGGAACAGGGAAGGGGCTAGTTTGGACATAGCTGTTTGTGGGCACCTGTCCTGCCCTGTGGCTGTGTCCTGGCACATTTGGTCATGCCCACAGACAGCAGGGATGTGCCTGACTGCACCACTCCCACCCCACTGTTGTTCCCCATGGCGGTCCATCCTGTACCGCCTTGCTGGTGCATGGGGCATCTGCTGGTTCTGCTGCCAGCACTGACCTGCCCTCCCTGCCCACAGGTACGTGAGGAGCCAGCGGCACACCATCCAGGTGGATTACATCCCCTACATGGACGAGCTCGCCTGTCAGGTGGGCGTCAAGCCCAACCTGCTCGCCCTCTTCCTCACCGACCCCAAGCTGGCGCTGGAGGTGGCCTTCGGGCCCTGCACACCGTACCAGTACCGCCTGCGGGGCCCGGGCCAGTGGGCTGGTGCCAGGGAGGCCATCCTCACCCAGCACCAGCGTATCATCAAACCCCTGCAGACACGGCACGTGGAGGAGCAAGCATCATCCCCAGCTGTGCCCATCATCTTCAAGCTGGTTGGGGCCGTGGCCATCCTTGCCATCATTTTTGCTTACTTGTAGGAAGGGAGGCTTTATGATGTGCTGGGGGAGCTGACTGGCCACCTATAGCCCTGCGACAGCCTGTGCACCCCAGCACTGGCAGGAACCCTCCTCCTGCCTGGCACAGCCCTGCCACAGCCACACCACAAGCTCAGGGTGTGCAGAGCCTCCTCAGCTGCCAAAATAATGCCCCAGAACCCACTCTGCACCTCCTGCACAGGGAGCTGCCACCAGGGATGAACAAGAAAACCTGCTATTGCACAGGGTAAAACCCAGTCCCTTTCAACCCAGCGGGGACGCACCGGCTTTCCTGTCACCTGTAACCCAGCTGAGCCACCGCTGGCTACACCCACACCAGAGCTAAGTAGCAGAGGCACAGCAGACATGCTAACTGGATAAAAGTGTGTTAAACGGAGCCAGGTGTGTGTCCGGTTACTGAACCAACCCCGTCCCACTGTGTGCTGGGGGAATGCGCATGGGTTTGAGGTCGGGCTCGTGCCGGCGGCACAGCTCCAGCTCCGCAGCAGCGTGGGCTGCATGCAGACCTGCATGCACAGACATGCACACACATACAGGTAGCCACAGCAAAACAGCCTTGCCCAGGTGCTCACAGGAGCACAGCCCAGTGCCACCCTATGTAGCCCCTCCAGAGGATGGCTGATGGGGACTGAGGACCCAGAGTGGTGACAAGGGGTCTTGGCCACCACACGCTGGTGCTGGCACAGCTGCTGGCCACCAATGCCTCAAGCGTCCCCACAGTTTTGTTTACCATGCCACAACCTCCCAAAATCGGGAGTGTGGCCACATCTCAGCCCCCGTGCCCAGGAACCTAAAGAGCCCCTTGGGGAGGGCAGGCGCAGGCAGGAGGTGTGGCACAGAAGCAAGGGGAACCTGTATATCATGTCCGGAAGAAACAATCTTGGGACAGCCCAGCTGACGTCAGTTGCCCACAAGAAGCACAAGGACAGCCATCCCTGACCGAGCAGCACCACACGTCCCCTGGGTGTGACCCACCAGGCTCTGCAACCCCCCGAGCGTGTATTACCCCTGGCAAAGGCTTCCCCGGCAACCCTGCCACCACCCCTCCACGGGACATGGCTGCCCAGAGAGTAGCTGTCATTGGGGCTGGTGCCTCTGGCCTCTGTGCCCTGAAATGTTGCCTGGATGAGGGGCTGGTACCCACCTGCTTCGAGAGGAGCGGTGACATCGGGGGGCTCTGGCGCTTCGAGGTAAGACCCGTGCTGTGCCAGCCTGCCGCACGTCAGCAGCATGGACGGGACTGGGATGGGTCGTTGGCAGCTAACGAAGCACCGCTCCCTTGTTTTGCATGCATGTGCAGGTAGGTTTCCAAGGAAAACCAGAGGAAAGAAAAACAGCTGCAGCAGCTGGAGGTCTCTATGGTTCCAGGTGGTGTGCTGGCCACATAGGACCCATCTCCTTCCCACCAGCAGCAGGAAGGACCCTCTCCAAGGACTTGTGCCCCCAGCTCAGCCTGCCCCTTCCCATCCTTCATCCATCCCTTCCCTGCTGCTTTGCTCCTGGTCCCCTCTAGCCCTTTCCTACCCATCCCGGTCCTGTCTGACCCTGATGGCTGTCCTGGTCCCCATCCTGACCAGCCCTTCCCTGGATGTCATGGTTGCTCCTCTCTCTGCTTCTGTGCTGCTTGCCCACACAGAGGCACCCAGCGCTGCCTTGGCTTTCCCTGCCTCGGGGCAAGTCCTGGAGTTTGTTTCTGCCCCCACCTAATGAAGCTGCTGACTTTTCCTCCCGGGGACCCACTGACAAGAAGACAAGCATTCCCACCATGCCCTGATACACAGGTGGGAGAGCCCAGGGGGACACACAATGCACCTTGCCAGCGTGAGTTTTGGGGTGGCTCAGTTACGGTTCACTGGTTCTGTCCATGTGGGTCAGAATTGGGGTTGGTGGAGCAGAACCAAGGCAGCAGCGCCTGGCTGCCACAGCAGAGACCCGGTGAGCAGGAGCGGTCACTCAGCTAGAAGTGCCTGAGCTGGTTCAGCAGCCAGCGAGACCTGACAAGGCAACCAGGGAAATGGCATCACAGACAGCTTTGGGAATGCACTGCCTCAGCAGGGCCAGGGAGCAGGGAAACTGAGGCACAAGACCCCTGCTGTCACCACAGGCAGGGCAAGGCGCCAGACAGGGCAGGCAGCCCTGGGGTCCCTGTGCCAGCGCTGAGCCGTGCCCGGCTCCCGCAGGAGCACCCCGAGGAGGGCCGCGCCAGCATCTACCGCTCCGTCATCATCAACACCTCCAAGGAGATGATGTGCTTCAGCGACTTCCCCATCCCCGAGGACTTCCCCAACTACATGCACAACTCCAAGATCATGGAGTATTTCCGCATGTACGCCCAGCACTTCCGCCTGCTCCGCCATATCCGCTTCAGGGTGAGTGATGGGGGGATTGGGGAGCAGTGGGGCTGGGGGCCACAGGGTACCTGACGCCCGCTGTCCCTGTGCCCAGACCAGCGTGTGCCGCGTTTCCAAGCGCCCCGACTTTGCCACCACGGGCCAGTGGGAGGTGGTGACAGAGAGCGAGGGGAAGCAGGAGGCGGCCGTCTTCAATGCCGTGCTGGTGTGCACCGGGCACCACTGCGAGGCACATCTCCCGCTGAGCTCCTTCCCAGGTACAGCCCCAGAGGCCACTCACCTGCTGCCTTGCTCCTTTGGGATCACCCTCCTCCCCACCTTAGCCCCCACCCACTCTGGCTACTGCCAAAAATTCCTCCACAGGTTAATGCACCAGGTGGGACTGCATGTGCATGCTGCTATCCCACCCATCTTGGTGGTCTGTCCATGGTGGCTTTTGCCCTGCTGTCAGTTCTTGACCAAAGTGCCCTGCTGGCAGGTGCCAGCACTGTCAGCTCACCTCTCCCTCCAAACACATGTCAGCAGGATGCTCAGGGCCACACTGAGCATCTCCCAGGCTGGAGATTCCACCACATATGCATGCATCATCCCAGGGCTGCATCGCTCCCGCTGGTCACATTGTTCCAAGCCTGTTCCCAAAACACACAACTGGTCAAAACAGGGGGACAGTCATCCCCTGTCCCACAACCCTGCCCAGTATGGCTTCCCTCTCTCTTCCAGGGCTGGAAAAGTTTGAGGGCTGGTACCTGCACAGCCGAGACTACAAGGGCCCACAGTCCTTTTCGGGGAAGCGGGTGGTTGTTGTCGGCGCTGGGAATTCAGGCGTTGACATCGCAGTGGAGCTGAGCCACACAGCAGAGCAGGTGCACTGGGAGAGCCCCTGCGGCTCGGAGGATTATTATTCAGACCCCGGAGGGCACCAAGCAACTCCCTGCCATCCCATGGGCTACCTTCCCCCCAGCAGCACCCAGCGCCAAGCACCCCATCCCCTCTCAATGGGGTGCTTGTTGCAGCCCCAGCAGCCATGCCAGCATCCCCGTCCACGGAGCACGGCAGGGGCCCAGCCTGGTCCAAAGGATGCTGCTACCACACCACCACCTCCCGTCTCCTTCCTCCCAGGTCTTCCTCAGCACCAAGCGCGGGACCTGGGTGCTGCACCGGCTGGCAGATGGCGGGTACCCCTTTGACTTCTCTTACATCAGGCGCTCCATACAACTCCTCCGCAACCTGGTGCCACACGACGTCAGCAACTTTTTCCTGGAGAGGAAGCTCAACGCCCGCTTCGACCATGCACTCTATGGCCTCCAGCCCCGGCACCGGTGAGTGCCCCAGCAGCACTCCGGGAACCTGCCCCAGTGCCTGGGCCCCACACAACATCTGTCTGTGCCTTCCAGAATCTTTGAGCAGCATCTGACCATCAACGATGACCTGCCAAACCGCATCATTTCAGGCAGGGTGCTGGTGAAGCCTAACATCCAGGAGTTCACGGAGACGTCTGCCATCTTCGAGGATGGCACCAAGGAAGATATAGACGCTGTGGTCTTTGCCACGGGATACAGCTTCTCCTTCCCCTTCCTGGAGGGCTGTGTGAAGGTGGTGGAGAACCAGATCCCCCTCTACAAATTCATGTTCCCTCCTGACTTGGAGAAGTGGACACTGGCTTTCATCGGCTTCGTCCAGCCCCAGGGTGCCATCATGCCCATCTCCGAGCTCCAGTGTCGCTGGGCCACACGTGTCTTCAAAGGTAAGTGAGGCAGGGTGTGGAAATGCAGGGTGGCCAGGCTTCCTTGGCTACAGCAAGGCTGACTTGTTCAGCTGGCTGCAGCCTCTTGCACAGTGTCTCCTTCTACTTACTTTTGCTGTCCTTTTGCTTAGTCATAGGGACAAAACCCAGAGTTCCATTTTGCAATGAGCCTCATGCTTATCTGCTCTTGGGGAGGTCACTAACAGGTCCTTTTGCCTGCAACCCACCTTCTCCCTCTCCTGCCATTACTTTCTTTGCCTGTGACTTCTGCTTTGCTCTTGCTGTGATGGCACATCCGTGAAGATGCAAAGGCTTTTGTGTGCGAGCAGAAAGCAGGCTGGGCTGCAGAGCCAGCCACAGCATGGTGGGAGCACAGCCCTCCCTCCATCCACAGCCTCCTCCTCCCCAGGGCTGCAGCACCTGCCGCCACCTGCCGATATGCTGGCTGATGTCACACAAACCAAGGAGAAAATGGCCAAGCGGTAAGGACCCCATGTGGGCACCACTGCTGTCACTGTTCCCCCTGTATTCGTGTGCCAAGCCCCCTGCCCTCCCTGCCCGCAGGTACGTGAGGAGCCAGCGGCACACCATCCAGGTGGATTACATCCCCTACATGGACGAGCTCGCCTGTCAGGTGGGCGTCAAGCCCAACCTGCTCGCCCTCTTCCTCACCGACCCCAAGCTGGCGCTGGAGGTGGCCTTCGGGCCCTGCACACCGTACCAGTACCGCCTGCGGGGCCCGGGCCGGTGGGCCGGTGCCAGGGAGGCCATCCTCACCCAGCACCAGCGCATCATCAAGCCACTGCAACCCAGAGCTGGGGGCCGCCCTGCCCGCTCCGGCACCGTGCCACACATCTTCAAGGTCATCTTCAGCGTGGGTTTGATTGTGGCCACACTTGTCTATGTCTCACTCTCTCCTTAACCTAAAATGAAAGAGACAGTGGGTGCTCCTGGCAATCGTCTTCCTTTCCTTTGGGCTCGGGTGTTTCTGTCATCTCTTGCTAGGTTTGCTGCCACGTCAGGAAGCACAGAGGGAGTCGGTTTCTTGAAGACACAGCTTATCATAGAATCATAGAACGGTTTGGGTTGGAAACTCATCTAGTCCAACTCCTGCCATGAGCGGGGACATCTCCACCCAGATCAGGCTGCTCAGAGCCCCATCCAGCCTGGCCTGGGATGTCTCCACCACCAATCTGGGCAACCGGGGCCCAGGTCTCACCACCCTCAGTGCAGCAAATGCCAGCCAGCCTGGCCTGTCTCACCTTCCTGTGGTACTGGGAACACACCAGATCTTGTAGGGGGCTGCTCTGAGGACAGAGAATCCCTCCCCTTCCCTAAACCCCGGCCCAGCAACCCCACAAGCTCTACCCACGGGTTAGGCAGTGGGGAAACCGGGAAATGGCCCAGCAACCCCACAAGCTCTACCCACAGGTTAGGCAGTGGGGAAACCGGGAACTCGCCCGGCCAGGGCACTTGGGGAAGGGAACAATAAAATTTGCCCCCGCACGTGGGGACCAGGGAACCCACTGCACGGGCTGTTTTAGTTTCTGGTGTCCGTCCTGGGGCGTCTGACCTGCCAGCCACTAGCAGCACTTTAACCACTTGGCAACCCACGGCTTACCCAATGCCACCCCACAGCCATCCTGCCCAGCCCCGCAGCCACCCCCGAGCCCCAGCCCTGCCCTCAACCGACATGGCCGTCCGCCCGCCGGCTGCGGCGCGGCTGAAGCCACCGCAGCGCACAGCCACGACGTCCGCGCGCCAGGCCAGCTACCCTTCACAACAATGGGCGAAACTGCCCTTAAAAAACATGGCGGCTGCCCGGCAGCGAGGAAGCGGGGCTGCGGGGGGCGCGGCCATAGAGCGGCGGGCGGGGGCGGGCCAGAGCGCCCCGCAGAGGCTGGCGGTGGCGGCGGGGGGTGTCGCCATTTTGGACGGAGGCGGAGAGCGGGGCGGCGGCGGCGGCCAGGTGGGGCGGCGGCTGGGGCCGGGGGTGACAGCGGCGTGTCGTGGCTGGCCGGGCCGCGGGCGGATTGGGGGGCTGGCAGCTGTCCGGGCGCTGCTGCGGGAGACGGTGCGTGAGGCTTGGCTGTGCGTCCCCGCGGGTGACGCCGTCCCCACGGGTGACACTGCGGTGGGTGGCGGGGGCCTGGACGCCGCATTTGTGGTTGACCCCAGCAGCCGGCTCAGAGTCCCGCGGGAGGGCCCTGCCCCTTCCCGCTTCTCCTCGGGGCCATGGCAGACGCCACTTCGCCGTGTCCCGGTCGGGGAGCGGGTGGCTGTGCGTGCTGTGACAGCCCCGCCACTGCCACCGCTGTGCACAGCCTTGTCCCAGTCCATGGAAGGGCAGGTTTCCTCTCCCTGCTCATCCCCTTAACCTTACACATCCCCGAAAGAGGGAGGTGCGGGAGCCCAGGCGGGTCAGGGTGCCCGGGTGACACCGCTACCAGGAGGTGTCAGGTGAGCAGGGAGCTGAGCAGAGACCTCATATCTCCAAAATAAACCCTCTCAGGTTGGGTTTCTCGGCACGGGTCACTGGTGGAGCGGGAGAGGCATTTCTGGGGGAACTGGTGAATTTCACTTTCAGAAGCAAAGTGCGGAGATGGTTGAAAACTGAAACTGAAGGGACCTCGTGATGGCTTCAGCAGGGACCCCCTGACCAGGGACTGCAGCAGGAGCACTGAGATGCTGCGGGTTTTGCTCAGGCTTTGGCATGAGCAGCTATTCCATCAGCACCTGGGATGTACTTGTGTCATGCCATTAGAGCATGCTGTGCTACAGGGCTGATTGTAAGGGACAGCCAGAGGGACCGAATTCCCTTTAGAGAGGTGAAAGAGAAGTTTTCATATCTGTTAACACCTACACCTGTCTCGCGGGTCTGCCTTGGTACAAGAGGACGTTCAGCCTTCCCTGCCTTCTTCCCTGTAGATGAGAAGTAAGGGAGCCTTAGTGGAGATACTGGGGAAGAAGCTCCTCAGCAGCAGGTCTAGTGGCACAGGGGCAGGTTTTGCGAGGAGCTGGCTGAGCCTCCTCCAGGGCAGAGGGGGAAGATACCAGAGAAAGCAGCATGCTCATCTGACCTGGGTCTGCAGGTGCACTTGATCCTCACTGAGAGGGGGTGGAGGTACGGCTTAGCTGCCCACTTGGGCTTTTAGCACTCAGGATTTAAGAAATACTTTTGTAATTGCTCTGTAATTTTCTAAAGTCTGGCTTTGGCTGGCAGCCTTGCCCTGCCCCCTTCGTATAACTTGATCTTCTAAACAAATGAATGTCCAAATGTCACAACTAAGTGCATGAAGCAAGGCTGGCTGCCCTCTTGACTTTCCCTGCAGAGCCCGTGATCAGCACAGTAAGCTGAAAGCTGCAAAATAAGCCCAGGAAGGGGGCAAGAATCCTGTATCCATTTCAGCTGCTGGAAACTGGGTAAAGCCTGAAGAGTCCTGTGTAGTTTGCGGTGGCTTTGTTGTTTGTCCCAAAAGGTGTGTAGTTCTTAATGGCTTGGCACTGTATGGCCAAATCTTCTGCTTTGCCTTGTCTGAGCTGGGTGAGATGGGGGATGAGGGCCCATCTCCAGCTGCAGAGCGACACTGAGGCGTCTGGGGTTGCCCTTCCCTCCCCGCGTGTCTCCAGATGGCCAGACAGGCACCGGAGCGCTCGGTGTGGTCACAAGCAGCCCACCTCGTCGCTGCACTGTGCTGACACAGTGGCTTGCCTTCTGAATGCTGAGTGAATGCCGCCAAGAGCTGAGCCTTTTGCAGACGCTGTGGCATTAGCCCTACACCTTGGCCAAGCTCCAGCTTGGGCGATTCCACTCAGGCACTTTAAATGCTCCCTGTTGCCTTTGTGGGGTGTGAGGCTCCAATCTTCTGCCAGTGAGATCCTGGAGACTTGTTGGGAGCTGCTAAACAGCTGCTGCTTTCACTCCCTGGCTGTTTCCTTGCTGGTTGTAGGGGATTTGTCTGTGGAGCCTGACTGTTGGACTGTGAAACAGGCTCTGTTAACACCAAGCAATTGATTTGCCAGCAGAGATTGGCTTTATTTTTACCTTCACCCCCTTTACTGTGCTGGCTGCTGGGGGCTTGTGTGGGACGCAGCGTAACTGGTATCAGTTTTGTAACAATTACCAGCTTAACTGGAGCCATGGTTCATAAGGATGTGGCTATAATTAGGTCAAGCTGTCTTGTTTGTTAAATTCCCTTCAGCTCCCAAACTTGGCAGTGGGCTTGAACTTTGGGCCTTTTTTAGGATTGCTGTCAGTCTCCCGTGGCAAAGAGCATCGGGAAACTGTGCCTTTGCTTCTCTCCTCGCTGCCAGAGCCCACAGGCACGGCCACACTGCCGTCCTCTTTCTCTCGCAGGGTCTACTGAGCTGTGATGGGGAACACCACCAGCGAGCGAGTGTCTGGGGAGCGCCATGGCTCCAAATCCCACCGTGCAGACGGCTCCGGTGCCGCCCACCCTGCCAAGGAGCACCCGCACAAGATCATGGTGGGCAGCACCGACGACCCCAGTGTTTTCAGCTCCCATGATTCCAAGGTAGGGGCTGGCTGCTGCCTTCTCTGTCCTGCCCTTGGGGGGGCTCTGGCTGGGGCTTCAGCTCACCGGCTGCATGGGGCTGTGGTCCCAGCGTGTGAGAGGTCTGGGCAGAGCTGGGAGGGTGAAGGAGCTCACAATGCCCTCATCTGGGATGTGCAGGTGGGCTGGTAGAGGCCAGAAGGAGATAAATGTGGTTGTGGTTGTTTCTGTATCTCAGTCAGGCTCTGGTTTCCTTTGCTCAGATTCCTGGGGACAAGGAGTTTGTGTCATGGCAGCCAGATCTGGAGGAGTCGAAACCATCCCAACAGGCTCGTCCCACTGTCATCCGCTGGGCTGATGGAGGCAAAGAGGTCTTCATCTCCGGATCTTTCAACAACTGGAGCACCAAGATTCCACTCATCAAGAGGTAGCCAGTCCCTCAGGTCACTCTGTGTTCTCCACTCCATCGCAGGGAGTGTTTTCCGTTTCCTTTCTGGTTGTTGTTCCCTTTGCTCACATGGCTTTCCTCAGTTCACCCAAGCCAGAGGGTCTAAGCACAAACATGGAGTCAGCTTCTTCCCTGGGTGGTGCTGCATGGTGGTGGGAAGTTGTGAAATGGAGGGACAGGACAGGATGGGCCACTTTGCTTGCCCAGGTGGATGTCACACGGCACCTAGTCCTGGCAGCAGAGCCCTGCCCAGATATGTGGCCGTCCCCTGCAGGCTGTCAGCTCTTCCCTTGGCTGTGGTCTCACCCCATGCCTAGTTGTTTTGTTGCCAGCAGGGGCTGTTTATTTGTCCCTCAAATGTCTCCCTGCCCTAATGATGTTCTCACTGTTCTGCAATACATCTGTGATTTCCATGAAAACGTTAAGTAGGACTCTGGGCGTAATCCCAGCAAATCATCTGGAATGGGTTTATCTCAATTACAAGCTTAACAGAGCTGCTACATTTGCTGCCCCCGTCCTGCAGTGCCAGAGCAGGGTTAGATGTGTTGCCCATGCCTCCTCTCCAGCATGTTTTGCACAGGGTGTCTGCCACACTGTTTTTCCGTGGACAGCAGGGCAGGTCTGTGAGCTGGGCTGCCTCCTGCGCTCCTTGCAGCCTCACTCCCAGGGGTCTGAGCCATGCTTGCACTCTGAGCGCTGGCGCCTGTTGTATCTGTCCCTCAGATCACTGAGGATAAGCGAGCCTAACCCTGCATGAAGGTGTTGGGATAAAGGGGCTTGGCAGTGCATGAAAAAAACGCTGTTTTCTTGGACCTCGTGGGAAAGCAGCATCCAGAGCATCAACAGGGTGATGCTTTTGCACGTCTGTTCTCTCTGCACAGCCACAACGATTTTGTCGCTATCCTGGACCTCCCAGAAGGAGAGCACCAGTACAAATTTTTTGTGGATGGCCAGTGGGTTCATGACCCGTCTGAGGTAATGCTCAAAGCTTTATCCCTGCAGATCTTGTCTTCAGGGGACTAGACATGATGTGACTGCAGCAGAGGGGGAGCAGGAGGAGCGGAGGGTATCTGCCGAAATGAGAGAGGCACCTCCATCCTATGAGTCCTTTTGAAGGCTTGTTCCTGTGGGCTTAGACATGCTGTCTGGGGGAGTGTCAGGAAGGTACTGATGGGCAGGGAAGCACCAGGAGGCCTTTAAGCTCCATTCAGAATTGGCTACCTGGGAAGATGAGCCTTGGAGTCAGAACTCGCTTGCAGGTTCTCCTCCAAACTGAATCACATGGTAGCAGGAGGGGAAGGAGAGGACACTTACCCATCGGCGTGTAGCAGGATAGAGGATGAGTATAGGAGGTGATATAGGAGCCTGGGAGTAAAGGGAAATCCCCCCAGGGTAAACAGCAGAGAACTGCAAGCACAGAGCAGAGCTAGACTCTTGGCCACCTGTACTCTGAACACAGAAAAGTCAGTTTGGGCTGGGAGGACCTAAGAAGCATCGTGTGTGCTGTAATTGGAGATGAACATAGAAAGACTCTTACCTCGTTTCTCTCCAGCCTGTGGTCACCAGCCAGATGGGGACGATTAACAACCTGATTCACGTCAAGAAGTCTGACTTTGAGGTGTTTGATGCTTTGAAGGTGGATTCCTTGGAGAGCTCAGAAACCTCAGGTCGGGGTGAGTTTTTGTGGCATTACAGCTTTGCATGTGCTATTTTCCACCTCCTCTCCTCTGAGACTTGCTGCTTTGGGGATGAGCAGACCCCCTGAGCAAAGGTGTGGGCCTGCACCCAGGAAGAGTTTGGCAGTGTGTCCTCAGCAGTCCACAGCTGAGGCTTTGTCTCCATAGAGGGGCTGTGCTGGTGTAACTTGTTCTGTGCTGGCACCGTCCCAGCGCAGGGTCAGTGCCTGTGTGTGTCTGAGGCAGCCATTTCAGACCGGTAAACGGCAGGAACATCACCCCTTTCTGTCTGCTCAACTGTGAGCAAGTCATCCGATCTGGGGTACAAGCTAAGGCAAGAGCAGGACTTGGGTTATTTTCAGCAGCGACTCTTCGTTTTCATGCCAAGGTAATTTGTACTGGTGCTAGCACATCAGAAACCTCCCTCTCTGCTTGTGTTACAGCAGCAGGTTAGGTTACCAAGCAGACACCAGCAGCGCTGGCTTGGTGTTTAATGCTGGCAGGTAGCTCAGTCATTTTTCAGTCCAGGGTGCTCCGAGCACAGCCCACTGTCCCTGTTGTAAATCCCGTCTCAGATACAGCCTCAGCTCCATGTCCTCGCCCAGCTTGGGCAGGAGATTCTTCACTGGAAAGAAGCCAGCAAGCAGCAGGAGCTCCAGTGAGGTGGAGCCCTTCCAGGTGCTGGCTGTTCCAAAGCAATCAGGTCAGATGTGTCTGGGAGGTTCAGCTTCCAGTGACCAGAAGCACCTGTGATCCTTCATGTGGGCTGAGCAGCTGCTCGATCTGGACTTCCCATCTGCCCTTCCTGGGACCTCCTGGTCAGGCAGTTCTGCAGCACCATGAGCATGCAGGTGTGCTGCTTGCTGTGCCCCTGCTGCAAAGGGCAGAGCTCTGGGGCAAGCCGGCTGCTCGCTACAAGGGAGAATGACCCAGCTGTGCTGAGAGCTGCATGCAGGGGTCTTGGGGTGGATCCCACAGGGTCTTGTGTTGTGTCAGTGCATGTACCAGCTCGCAGTTCTGCTTGGAAGTGCCCAGGGCTCGCCTGGCTGCTGATTCTGCTGTTAAAAGTCTGAGCTGTTGCTACAGGATACATGGCCATGGCTCACACAAGATGTTTGTGCCTGTAAGAACCTTCTGTGTCCTTCTCAGTGTCTTAGGACCTACTCTTTGCTCACCAGTCCTGGTTTAGCCACGTAATGTCTTTTCCTGTCTCTTCAGACTTATCAAGTTCACCACCTGGTCCTTATGGCCAAGAGATGTATGTATACCGGCCCGAGGAGCGCTTCAAATCCCCGCCCATCCTCCCACCTCACCTCCTCCAGGTCATCCTCAACAAGGACACAAACATCTCGGTGGGTACCAGCACACTGCCTGCATGTGAAGAGCCACACTGGGGTTGGAAGGGAAGTCCTGTATGCTGGGAGCCTGGTCTCCCCTTCGCATTTCCTGGGAAGAGCATCACTTTTCCCCTTAACCATGCTGGTTTGCCCCCTTGCTCTGTTCCTGTTCAGAACAGCCAGAGGCACTAGCAGCTCAGATTGCCTGAGGTGGTAGCTCCCTGTGATGGCTGGGGCTGGGAGGTCAGGGCTGTGCTGTTCCCCCATGACACTCCTCTTCTCCTAGTGTGACCCAGCACTGCTGCCTGAACCCAACCATGTCATGCTCAATCACCTCTATGCACTCTCCATCAAGGTAAGGG
Organism: Streptopelia decaocto; assembly: GCF_964273445.1. NCBI lineage: Eukaryota > Metazoa > Chordata > Aves > Columbiformes > Columbidae > Streptopelia > Streptopelia decaocto. The sequence continues at coordinate 16,282,591 of NC_138659.1, forward strand.
CAGGTCCCTGAGGCTGCCTGGGGAGGGAAGGGGCTACTGTGGCACCCGGGAGCCTGCAGCACCTGTAGAGAGCAGAACCGGGACAGTGTGGGGTGGAGACAGTGGTACAGGGACAGGATGACCCAACGCAAGGACAGCTTGGCTGCCCGGTGAAGTGGGGCACATGCAGGGATGTGGGTTGGGGGCTCCTTGCAGCTCCCAGTTCCCTGTAGCTGCCTCCCCACAGTGTGGTGGAGCTGGGCAGCCCTGGGCTCCCCAGTTGCACACCGGCCCCTTCCCTCGCTCTGCCCTGGCTCCCTGTTGTGGGTGTTGGATGTGTCTCGCTGGCTGTGAGGCTCTGGACAGTGGAGGGGGGGCTGAGGCTGCTCCCTGAGCCCACAGAGCCCTCTTCGCAATGGCTGTCTTGGGGTTGCTGCTCTCCCGCCCACTAACGCTGTGCCTCTCGCAGGACGGCGTCATGGTGCTCAGTGCTACACACCGCTACAAGAAGAAGTACGTCACCACGCTGCTGTACAAGCCCATCTGAGCCGGGGCCTCACCCGCCCCCCCACGCAGGACACGAAACGCCGCTTTGTCTGCACACATTGGGCCACGGGACTGTGGGACAACTGGCCGCTGGCTCCAGCCTCCAACCTGTCAGGGACACAGGCCCCAGCAATGAGCCTAGGGCCACTGGGGCCTGTGACACTGTCCCATCCTACTGGTGTGGCTTGATTTAACCCTTGGTTTCCACCCACCTACAGCTCCCCTTGGCTTCTGCGAGTCTCTGGGGCCCCTTTGCTGCTCACCAGAATGGCCTTCACCAGAACAGGGCTTCACCCTGCCTGTCTTCTCCAGCCTGCAAGGTCCCCAAGGCGGTCCTACCCCTGTGCCCAGCCCAGGAATGTGTCCTACCTGCTGAAGGTTGCTGTGCTGTCCTGGTGATGAGCCTCCAAAGCCACCCCAGCCTCTGCCCCAAGTCCTGAGTGTGGGGCTATCCCCCTCCTGTGCTCCCCAGCTTTGAGGAGGGCTCTGGCTGCAGCCCCAGCCCTCTGCCAGGTTCAGCGTCGAGCCAGCGGGAGAGCTGGTACAGCCAGACACAGCTGCACTTACCTGCCATCAGGACAGCACCATCAAGGACTGAACTGAGTGCTTCTGCGGGGCAGCGCTGACTTTGTCACAGCCAGAGGGACACCTGTGCACACCCCTGCTCTAGGGGGCCTGGGGAGAGCAGAGCAGGGCAGGTATCCCAGGACCCCGGCTCCACTGCCTGCTGCCAGAGCAGCGCCCCGCCACAGATTTTTCTCTATTTATTACAGTATTTATTGTTCTCGGTGCTGCTGGCCTAGTGTTGGTGGGGGGCTCCAGAGCAGTGAGGGGAGGGAGGGAAGGCAGCACCTGGTGGGGCACAGAGGTGCCCTTGAGGTGCTGACGTGGGGCTTAGGGCCACTCCCATGGGACCAGCTGGTGTCTATGGCACCCTGTGCTGGAGGTGGCTTGGGGACAGGGGATGCGTGGCTGCAGAGACAGGTGTGCCAGAAACACCACAATCCAAAGGAAATGTTTATTGGGAACTCTCCAGCCACTGAGCAGAACATGGCATTTCTTACATCTTCCTCCCGTGCTGGGGCCCTGACATGCCCAAGGAGCCCCTGAAACGCAGCTCCAATACCTCTCTCTATATACATATACATATACATACATCTGCAAGCAGGGACGGGTATACAGCAGGGTTACAAGCGGAACCGAGTCCTGGGGCAAGAGGTGCTCAGTGCAGAGGGCAGAAGCGGGGCAGGCACTGAAACACGGGCCAAGCGAACGCAGGTGAAGGCATACAAACACCACATGAGCCCAGACCCGCTCACTGTGCAGCACTGGGCACTCCAGACCACTGCCCACCCCAGCCCTTAGTAGTAGCAGGGACAGGCTCCGCTCCAACCCTCCGGAATTGCACGGCTCGGCAGCCAGTGGCTGTTCTGCTGCAGGGGGCATCGCTCCCTGCCATGCCTGGGGCTCACACGACAGGCAGAGCCTGCTGCACCTTCACCTGGTGAGAGAGGACACATGGCAGTGATGGGGAGCTGCACCAGGGGCTGCTGTGTCCCAGGGACACAGGCTGGGGACAGCCAAGGAAAATGGGTCCTTGTGTGTGTCTCCCTGCCACACTACATCCAGCTAGCACTTCAGCACCCCCCCTCAGCCACCACTCTGCCATCTGTGCCCATTCCCAGGGCACCAGGGCTCACCAGGGCAGGGGCACTCACCCCATTCTGCCCTGGATGCCAGGGCAAACTCACCTCCAGGTTTGTCCTGGCCTTGCGTAGCACGTTGTGGGTCCTGGTCACTGCAAGGGAGAGAGAGATGGGGGTTGGTGAGGTTTCTGTGCTGTGGGGCCGCCCCAGGCACATGAGGACCAGTCCAGCTTGGCTGTGCCACCCTGCAGCAGGATTATGCCACCCAGGCCACGTACACTGGCTCACAATGAACTGCTCCATGCTGTCCTTCAGCTGGGCTGTGCTGCGCAGCCGCTTGGCCATGCTCTGCAGAGCATCTTCCCTCTCGGAGAGCTGGGCCCGCAGTGCCGCAATCTCACCCTGTAGCACCTGCTCCTGGGACAGGACTGGCATGATAAGCGGCCAGCGAGCATCCAGCCCCACCAGTGCCCAGCCCGGTGCTTACCTTGCCCTGGTGCTGTGCAGGGCTGCCGGGCAGAGGGGTGCTCCAGAACGCAGTGAGGAGGGACGCACACTCCTCCAGGACACGGTGCAGGGTGCTGGCGCTGCCCCAGAGGTGCCCTGCGCCTGTGCACCCCAATGCCTGCAGGAGAGGGGTGCGGGAGCAGGTGCTGCTGGGGCACCCACATCCCACTGCAGCCAGGGACCCACCATGCCCAGTTCAACACAGCAGGGCAGTGCCAGCAACAGCCCCGGGGGTGGGCGCTCCCTGCCACATACCAGCCCTGAAAGGCTCGAGGCTGGTGGTGGGCTCAGGAGCCCCTTTGTGCAGGGTCCACAGAGCAGCGTCCATCCCCCAGCCGCCATCAGCCCTGTCCTGCCCACGCATTACCTCCTTTGCTGGGAGCGGGCAGAGCGCCAGGCGCATCAGACACATCAGCTCACGGGCCAGCACCTTCCCCTCCAGAACATGCTGCTCCAGGGCCCGGTAGGTGTCCAGGCGGCCGATAACATGAGTCCCTGTCGGTCCCTCGCTCTTCCTCACCGGTGAGTCTACCCCACGAGGCTCTGTAGGACAAGCAGGGCTGGGTGAGGACCACTGTCTGCTCCCCATGCAGCCCCTCCCTGTCTCATTGCAGGGGCTTGGCTCTGCCTTGGGCTCTCCATCCCTGCCCAGCAAAGGTGGTGCCATGAGCTTGTCAGAACTCAGCAGTCCTGAGGCACATATGAGGTCAGGCTCTGGTACCCACCATCCATCCGCTGGGCCTCTGATGTGTCAGAGGGCAGTGGGGAGAAGTGGGGAGCTGCCGAGCTCGTGCCAACATCCCGCACCGGAGGAGATGGGAAGCAGCCTGGAACAAGAAGTGTCTAAGCCACTGGGAATGGCCATGGTTCCATGCCTGGCACAGCTGGGGGGCCTTCCCTCCCTGCTGACTGCCTGCAGGGCCACCACGTCCCTCCTGCTGCCACGACAGGGAGGGGTGTTTGGGATCCCAGGGGTTGCAGAGGGGCCAGGCACCATTGGACTGGGAGCTGGGCAGAAGAGCTGGGGTTGGTGGTGGGGTGGGAGGGGCTGGTGGCGGGTCCTGTACCTGCACGGGTCTCAGCAGAGGGACCAGGAAGGCTCTCGTAGACATGCAGCTCTGCACGCAGGGTCTGCAGGAGCACGTGATGCTCCTCACTCTGCTGCTGCAGGAGTGTCACCGTGTGCTGCAGCCTGCAGTGGAGTGAAACATGAGTCTGGGGCCAGCCGTGCCACCCAGCCCTGTGAGCCCCAAGCCTTACCTGTTGTTGTCCTCCTGCAGAGAATGCCGCTTGTCCCGGAGCTGCCGGACGGTCTCTTGGCACTCAGCAAGCTCCTCTGCCAGCCTCTGCTGCTCCCCACACCTCTGACCCAGTTCCGCTTCAGCCTCCCGCGCCCGAGAGCAGGCAGCCAGGAGTGCCTCCTGCACCCGCGCCAGCTCTGGGGACAGAGAGCATTGAGGTGTCACCACCAATGCCCTCTGGGACTCAGAGCTGGGACACTGGTGGCCTAGCCCTACCTTGGGAGAGGTGGTCTCGCTGGAGCCGCAGGGTCCGGTTCTCCTCACGCAGAGCCTGGTTCTCCCTGGTCACCTGCAGCCCTGGCTCCAGCCCCTGGGTGTAGATGTCACTTGGCAATCCTGCAGAGGGGGGACTGGTGCTGAATCTCTCTCCCAACACCCCACCGTGCATGGGGGTGGTGTGTCCTCTCTGTGCAATGGGTGTGCAAACCTGTGCCCCCCCCAAGCCCTGCCCAGCAGCCCACGTGCAATGCCGTACCACTGGCCTTGCCCGTAGAGGCCAGGCGGCGTTCGAGCTGCTCCCGAAGACGGTCGTTGGTGCTGATGGACTCCTCGAGCCGCTGGCGCAGGCCACGGATCTCCACCAAGTGCTCTTCCAGCAGGTCTGCCCCTGCCGCAGCCAGGGAAATGGGGACATGTTGGCTCTACCACCTGCCTCGTACCATCCCCACCGTTCTGCCCCATACTAGAGCCATGACCCACAGCCGAGTCTCCTCCCTGTTCTCCCACACCCAGCCAGGATGCCCCCACGCTCTGCGGCATGGACCTTACCTGTTAGTTTCTGGCTAGAGGGGTACCCCGATGGCAGGGCCCCATAAAGCGGCTGGCCAGGAGCGGGTACATCCCAGACGGTGGGGGTTTCAGTGGCCCCAGGGGGCCCAGCCAAGCTCTGCAGCACGCCATGACAGCAGAGTGATGCTGGAGCTTTGCTGCCCTCTCCAAAGGGACCCAGTGGAGCTGAGGGCTTTGCTGGAGCTGCAGGCAGCGTCGCATCTGCACACACAGGGCAAAGCAGTGAGGAAGAGGGCAACAAGCAAGGAGGAAGAATAAGGGTAACACACCCCCGTCATGTGCTTTTAGCCTCCTTCTCCCTCTGTCCAACAGTGCAGCCCAATGTCCTCCCAAGGTGATCCCACATCACTGACCTCCTGCCCCAGTCAAACCCATTCCCCCTGAAGCGCAGAGGCTCTTGCGGGGCTTGCTGATTACATGGCATGAGTTGGAGGATCTCAGCTCCACTCCTACACAACAACCAACCAAACCAGCCCTAGGACTTGCAAGTGCCCACATCAAGGGCTAGCGCTACCTCAGGCTGTGTCCATCCCACCTGCCAGGTCCTCTCTACATGAGAGCCACATGTTCCCATTGTCCCTCAGCCAGAGTGACAGGACCAAACCTCAAAGCAGTGGTCCTGGGGAGCAGGAGAGGGGCAGGGCAGGACAGGCAGGTCAGAGAGTGCAGGATATCATGAGGCATAGCACACAGAGCATGCAGGACCTAGCCCATGCAACGCTCACTTTCTCCCAGCTGCCTCTGGAGCACCTGCAGCTCCTGCTGCGCCTCGGCCAGGGAGCAGAGCGGGGTCCCGCAGCAGCCCAGGAGTGGGGCGGTGGTGGGAGGGGGTGGCCCGGCAGGCAGGAAGGGGCTGAGCCCAGGGGCCACTGCAGGCAGGGTAACACTAATGGGTTTAGACAAGGAATCAAATTGAAGGCCTAAAGACAGGAGAGAGATGGAGAGAGATGTTAGCATGGCTCTGGCTCAGCCTGGCGGGAATGCCTCCTCTTCAGGGGCCCTAGCACACCCCAAGAAGCTGGGTCACTGTGTCCAGAGGTGCTGCAGGCTAGGTTGTCCCAGCCTTACAAGGCTGTGGCACCACAGCAGAGCTCCCTGAGATGCTGCCCTGCAGTCCCAGGTGCTGTGTGTTCACCCACCCAGGCTGGCGTTGGGGCACAGTGCTCCGGTGGGCACTTACTGCTGCAGGGGCCCACACGCTACAGAGGGGGCTGCATGTCCCCAGCCCACGGTTGTGACCCCCAGGCACGCTGCGGTACCTGCGAGTCGGGCGGGCTCCTGGTGGCACTGGCTGCACTCGCTGGCCGTGTCCCCATCAGAGCAGGGCTCCAGCCCCTCGGACACAAAGGAGGTGCTGGTGGCAGAGCGGGACAACTCAGAAGGTGAGCGGCTGCTGCCTGGGGACTCGCAGCGCTCCTGCAGCTTTGCCTCCAGACTTTTGATCACTTTCTCCTTCTCCTGGAGCTCCCGGCTGAGTCTGTGGAGATGGCCCATCACAGGAGCTGGCAGGACAGAGTGACCCCCATCCCACAGCCCTTCCCTGCTGTGCTGTGCATGTTCTGGCATGACACCCCACATGCTGCATCCCACTCATGCTGTGAGGCTGCCTGGACTCTCACCCTAAAAGCAATGATAGCTCCCAGCTCCCTACTCCCATGCAGAGTAGGTCCCACAAGCCCTCCCTAGAACAGGTACCTCAGTGCCAGGAGTTCATGGCTGGTTTTATCCTCCCGATCTTGTCGATCTCCTGAAAAACCAAGCCAGAGAAGAATCAGTCAGTGTCCCCATGCCACAAGCTCCCCATTACCAGAGAGAGCTGCGGCAGCAGACCCTGCTTTGGAGTAGGGAGCCCACAAAGCATGAAGTGTCCAAATAGCCCCAGCCTTTCACGGCACCCATCAAAGTATCCCCTCCCAGCCTGCTATGCCCCACAATGCCCAGCCCCAGTGCTCCTCAAAGGTACTTACTAGTGCCCAGCTTGTCACTGAGCCTCTCAGCCAGCTGCCTGCCCTGGGCCAGCTGCTCCCGAAAGCCCTGGCCCAGGTAGTAGTCGATGTCAGTGCCGCGGAGAAGCTCCTCGAAGGACCGCAGAGCATCGTGCAGATGCTGGGCCAGGCTGCGGCTCACCCCACGGCCCTCCCGCAGTGTCTGCCGCAGGTGTGACAGCTCCCGAGCCTGCGCTTGGATCAGCGAGTCGTACTTCCTAAAAGGGGGATTGGTGAGTGGAGGATCAACAGGGCCACCAGACCCCTGCCAGAGAGCGTGGCAGGGATGGGGTACCATGGGCAATCTGTCTGCTGTGTAAATGGTCCAGGAACCTAGGTGCAGGTAAAGCATTCAAAAAGAAGTTACCACCTTAGGCAACCCCTGGAGAGTCCCCCCATAGCCTCCCATCTGGCCCTGATCTCCACAGTCATACCCTGGCCAGGTAGCAGATTGCAGCTCCTTGGGCAAAACCCCTCTGGGCTTGGTTGTGGGCAGCTGCGCCTCGAGGAGAGCAACGCGGTGCACCAGGTGCTGCAGGTCGCGGTGTGCCCGCAGGGCAGGTGGGCAGAGGGTGCTGTGACCATCCGACTGCCAGCCCTCGTCCTCATCAGTGAGGCTGTAAGCTGGGGACACCAGGGCTGTGGGACCTGGCATGGACCGCTCGGCACCTGAGGTGTAGCCACTGGTGACGGAGACAGAGCGGGCGCGGCGCTGCAGGCTCTGGATCACCTTGTTGGCATTGAGCAGCTGCACCTTCAGGTCCTGGATGTGCTGGTGTAAGACCCCTACATCTGCCGAGGCCACGGCTTTCTGAGCAGCCTTGCCTACCCCGGGCATTCCTGGCTGGCACGGGGACGCCATCTCCTCACCCAGACTGGGCTCGCTGAATACATCTGGCTCCTCGCACTCTGCAGAGGGAACAGGGCACAGTGTCACTTCTCCACGCTGAGTGGGCAAGGCACGGGGTCCCCTGGAGCCCCAGCTCTCCTTACCGGGGCTGGTGGTCTCATCCCGGTCAGCCTCTGTCTCGCTTCGCCCACATGTCTCATAGCCCAGGTCCTGGAAGTCCACCTGCACTTGCTTGCTGAGCTGCTGGGTGTGGGGTTCACCTGCCGGACAGCCCTGTCAGCCCAGGGTCCCCCTCCAGGCAGGATTCTCCCCCACTACCCCACATACAGCACTGTGCACAGGGCATGCCAGGCTCAGAACAGCCCTCCCCCCATCCCACTGCGGGTTTTAACTCACGAAGCAGGACGTGGTACTTCTCCAGCTGCTCAGCTTGTGCCCGCACTGTAGCCTCCGAGGCGGCAAGTTTGTCCTGCAGCTCCTGGCACTGCCTTTGGCCCTGTGCCACCTGAGAGCGCAGCTCTGTGCCCAGCCCCGGCCAGCCCCTGCCAGGGACTGTGCCCTCCGCCTGCCAGAGGGGACACAAGCTGTGAGCTCCCCGCCTCCACCCCCATCCCATTCCCCTGTGCCCAGAGCACTTACATGGCTCCCGTCCTCTCCAGCCAGGGCACCAGGGAAGGGTCTCTTGGGCACATCATCTTGGGATTGCACCTCCAGCGCTGGGCGTTTGGTGGGCACAGCTCGCCTCTCTGCTGAAATCCCCTGGCCATCCCCACTGCCACCAGCCGGGTGGTCCCCAAGGCTGCTACGGCTCTTCCGCTGCAGCCTGCGGGGCTCAGGAACTGGGGAGCTGCCCAGCCCAGCCTCCTCCTGCTCCCCGCTCTCCAGCAGTGATGTAGCTTCACCCATCCGCTCCTTGAGCTCCGCATTCTCCAGGCACAGGCTCAGCATCACCTTCCTGGGGGCACAAGGCACTGTGATGGGCAGGCAACGGCTGGGATGAGGGGTATCCCCTCAAGCCACTGCTGCCCGCCAGCGCCAGTGTCCCAGAACTCTTGCCTGATGTGGGAGACAGAGGAGAAGCCGGCTTCCTCCAGCTGTGCCTTCAGCTCCCGCAGCTCCTCTTCTGCCCGCAGCTCCCGCTCTGGCATGGAGGGTGCCATGCTACCTATGGGGTCCCTTTCAGTGCCTCCAGCTTCCTTAGAGACCCACTGGCTTCTCTAGATGGACAAAGGCAGAGGATGATGGGGACGTTTCCAAAGGCTGGGCAGAGGCACAGTGCCCAATTCCACCACCCTTGTTCCAAGTGCCATGCTGCCCCGACTCACATGGCAGGTCGCTGCATTGTGGGCTGTCTCCTCAGTGCTGCCAGTGAAGATAGTGCTGGCATCATCAGCATTTGTCCCCGTGGCCTGACCTAGGGGACAGCATAGCACAATGAAGAGCTCAGAGCAGTGGCAATGGTGGCACTACCTCTATTTTCTCTTCCCAGGAGATGCTTGCTCTTGCCTGTGCCTGATGTGGGGGTAGTCCCAGCAGGACTAAGGTCTCCCTGCTGTCCCTGTAACCTGACATCCTCTCTGTGTGCTGAAGCACCCTGTGCTGGTCCTGCACCAAGGGAGGGGACAGTCCCAGCTGCCCACAGCCCCAGGGATGGCACCCCAGCAATGGTACCCACATCTTGGGCAGGGAGCCTCACTGGCACTGCCTGACCTGGCAGGGGTGCACCCCAAATGATGGCTGCCCAGACAGGGGCAACTCAGGGAGGACACCAACAGCCACCCTGCCCACGCCACCCAAACCCTGCTTCCATGCATGGCACTGGGCTCTTTGCAAGCACCACACTGGCCTTGCTGAGCTGCAGCAGGGCTGAGGGATGCTTGTGTCCCCTACCACAGTACACAGGGCCCAGGGCCCACCCTGCCCCACAGATCTGACCTGGGGATGTGCTTTTCTACTTGCACACAGCTCTGCTCCTGCCCCTTGGTGCACAGTCTGGGGAAAGGGCTTGCACTCCTTGTCTGGGCAGCCTCCCTCCCACCCAGCTACAGGGCCCTGCCTTCCCTGATAGGCTCAGTCTGCCTGTGCTGGGATATGGGTGTACCCCCAGCCCCACTTCTCCCCAGGGAGAGCGGAGCTTGGACATGGCCCAGAACCAGCCCCTGGGGCTGTGCAGGGCCAGGTTTGGCAGCTGTCTGTGTCCCACAGGAGATGCAGCTGCTTTTCCTGCAGCAAAACCCAGCACCCTAGAGCTCCCAGGCAAGGCTGAACACAGAGCGGGGAAATGTAGAGAAATCCTGGCAGGGGAAGAGAGGCCAAACGTTGCTGATGAAGGAGAAACCAGCAGGGAAGCATACAGCTCCTGGGAGGGAGACTGGAGGGACCAGCCAGGAGCACACCTCACAGCAGGGCACGTGGTTACACAGCACACTGTACACGTGGAGGGTGGCACACTCAGAAGATCCACTTGTGACAAGCAACAGCCAGGAGACTGCAAAAATCAGGGGCATGTCACTGCCAAGCGTGGGCAGCCATCTCCCTGTGTGGTAGGGCCTGTTCACCAAAGCCACTGTACCTCAGGGAGCAAGGACAGGCGTCATGAAGAAGTGCTGTTCTGGGACCAAAATGCTTAAAGACAGCTGGAAGTGGCAGCAGCACCCCCAGGAAGAAGCAGCTTCCATAGGTGGCATTCAGCATAGCCAAAGCACAGCCCTGTGAGACCCCAGGGACACAACCTGCCAGGTGACAAATGACCTAGGGCTACAGCTCAGTGCCTGTATGGCCCCGAAGGGTGAGGGGATGCAGGCCCTTGGTATGGATTTTGCTGGGGACTCACAAGCTGGGTCACTGTGGCTGAAACACCAGGGCAAGGTGACTCCCAGCCAGCACAGCTGCTCTGGGGACATGGGAGAACCACCACACGTGCCAGAACACAGCACCCCCCTTCTTCACCATCGCCCACAGCTCCACACAGGTCCCAGTGCAGAAAAAGGGAGCACAAATCTCAAAGTAAAACAAAACACAGGGAAGAAGAGGAAGCTGGTGCTGAGGGGGTGCAGAAGAGTGCACATAGGGCAGACTGTGCCCAGGCTGCTCTTCATCAAGTGCTTGAACCCTCCATCGCAGCTGGACAACACCAGGGTGCAAATTCAAAGGGACAGGGGCTTGCTCAGCTCTCTGTTACCAGCAAAGGAGACAAGGGATGCAATCCCAGCATTATTTTTCACAGACTCTTCTGTCTTTCACACCTAGCCTGAAGGCAAAGAGAATTAGTTGCATGGCTTGAAAATTGCATGTGGCCTCCAGGCACAGGACACCTGGGTGAATTGGCTGCGCTAGAAGTCTTCACACTGCTGGGAAGAAGGGAAGGGAAGCAAAGTCTCCAGAGAAATTAAGAAAGGAAGGAGAGACATCCACAGAGAGCTATGAGACAGCACAAAGCATGGCACAGTTTGTGAGAGGGTGCTCTGAGGTATGGGATGCTCAGGCTGGTCCTCCTGCACGGCAGAGGAGCACACAGCTCAGAGTATCAGGGATGAAAGGAGACCCTAAAGAACAGAGCAGAGAGGCTGGGACACCTCAGCCTCCAATAACATTCCCCTCTGGGACACTTCACAGAAGTGATGTGAACAGGGCCAGGGACAGATCTGCAGCAAAACACACACACCAGAAGAGATGGGAGCTGCTGGAGCACCAGCTAAGACTTCCTTCATGCCACACCAATGAGCCCGTGCTGGGTACTGGGCTCCATAGTACCTGAGGGATGAGGGAGCTAGCTGGTCATCAGAGCCAGGATGGAGGAGGGAAGGTAGAAAGATAAGCACAGGGATACAAAGGCTCCTACACAGTGAGCGGCAGAAAGAGAAAGAAAAGATGGTGCTACATAGAGAAGTTAAAAGAAAGGAATGAGATTAAACACAAGAAAGGAAAAGTTAACTGTGTACCAGAGCTGTTCAGCAGCCACCAGCTGGGTCCCTTCAGGCCACATGAGAACTGCAGAACTCAGCATGTGGCTCAGTGCAGAACCCAAGGAGCAGCACTGACCTGCTGTGTGCGAAGCGAGAGCTGTGCTGCCTCTGTCCCCGCCTGAGGCGGGGAAGAGAAGACCTCAGCATGGGTGCAAGGCATGGGATAGCTGGTGCCATATGAAGCAGTCACAAGATGTGCAGCAGAGTAGTCGCAGGTCCAGGTGGCGCAGCCCATGGAGGTGGATGGAGCTCTTCTGCTCCACCTGCTCCTAGTTCAGCTTCCCAGCAAGCAGAATAATATTTGCTCGTTCCACTTTGGGAAGTGATCGGGTATGAGACAGCTGATCCATACCCTGCTGCACATGGGAAGCACTGGTCATCAGAAAGCTGTTGCTATTGCTTTTCAGCTCTCATGTCAGCCCCAACACTCCCCAAGGAGGTGAAAGATGCCCTAGAAAAGGTATGCAGTGGGGGCAAGTGAAACTGTCCCCAGAGCAGAAATAGGGCACTGCCCATTGGTCAAGGGGCATGTGGAGCCTGTAAGCGAGATGTGCACATACAAGGGAGCAGATCCCAACCCTGGGAGCAGGAACAGGTCTCAGTCACTCCACATTATCTGTCAAAAAAGAGGAGGAAGCTCTCCCTTGAAGGCAATCGCAAGCCAGGCTGAGAGAACTTAAAATTAGGAAGGAAAAAAAAAAAAAGTCAGTAAAAATAATTTTTTAAGCATGAATTCAATTACTAGTTCTACACTCGGACTTGTGTAAGAGCCCCAGGCAAGTGCCACCAGGTCTTGCAGCCCTTCTGAAGTTCTCTGGCTCTGGAACCCACTTTTCCATACACCCCTTCTCCTTTTGGGCCAGCCACCATCAACCCAAAAGGGGGATGTCACTGGGTAAGAAAAACAGTAAGGGAATGCAAAAACTCACACTCATGCACTTGGGAGATGATGGAGAACATTTGGTGTTTCCTTCAGAGAAAGGGAATCTTTATTTGGCCCATGGGGGTGGGAGAAGGGAGATGGAGGGAAATCAACTAAAATGGAATGATTCGAATGTGCAAATACATCAGTGGCCACCAGGGTGGGTCAGACAGGAACATAACACAAAAGACACAGGTGGATTGCACTGGTCGCCGTTTCCGAAGCAGCACAAAAAGAAAACAAACAAAAAAAAGCCCCGCACCAGTTCTATTGTACCATTACCAAGTACCGAAGCAACCCTCCCAGAGTCAGTGAGACAGGTGCGCTCAGTTAGTGAACCGTTTCCGTGGCAGGCAGGCGAGCACCAGTGCTCAGAAGGCATGCTGGGGTAGGACTCTCACACGCTCCTGTTCCCCACCTCCTATGGTGCCCTGAGTCTCCAGCCTGCTCAAACGCTCCAAGCTTCTTCCAAGAGCTTCTTCCAGCTGTCCCCGGAGCTCCTGGACCCCTTCCAACTCCACCTGCAGAGTGTGGTCTCTCGCAGCGCTAAGCAAATGTGCCACACAAGAGGGAAAAGGGTTAGACAGGCTGCAGCAAGCACACACTAATTGGCTCCTCCATCCAGGACTGCCAATTTACTCCAGGGACACACTCCCTGAACGCTCCCCAGGCAGCTCAGCCACCTCCTGCCTCACCTCTAAACCTCCCTAAGAGCACAGCCACCCCCAAAAAAGGCTCCAGCCCATGGTAAGGGACTCCTAGTCACAGCTGTTCTTCAGCACTTACCCAGGCACTCCACTTATGTGTTCTCTTGCTATCAGGTAGCTCAAATATCCCAGAGGCTGCAGCCCCATGAAGGGCAGGGGATTAGTGCAAAGGACAAAGAACGTAGGCCACTCTGCGCTGCTGCGGGACAACTGCCTGGATAAGCACCTAGATTGATCTTTATCAACCCAACTGTGAATTTGGCAGCAGCCTCTGAAAGGTGGCCGAGTGTGGGTGGGAAACTGAGCCAGGAAGGGATAACCCAGGGAACAGAGATGGCAACCCCAGTGACCAAACAAGAGGTGGCAACGTGGGGAGTTCACATAGCATTTACAACTGGCCACTACAGCCTCTTCAAGGGAAGAAGGCAGCCTAAAACCTGGACTCCCAAACCCACATTTTTGTCTGATTCTTTGCCTAGACTCCCTGTTTCCCACTGAGGACTCTCAAACTTGCAGAACAATCAGTGCTTCAGGGATTGATCCACCAGGCCACCCATGCTTGCCCCAGCAGCAGAGCAGGGCAGCATGGAGGCAAGGCAGTGTCGTTTACCTGTCTGGGTGCGTGTGAAACTTTACTAGGCTGCCATAGAGCTGCCTCTCTGCCTGGAGAGCCTCATTTAACCGATTCCTTTCAGCCACCAGCCCTTCCAGCATCAGTAACAACTGGTTGGAGAGAAAAGACAAGATGCAACACTTAGACAGAAATCAAAGGAGGCATGTGGCTGCCCCAGAGAAACAGGGGCTTCCCCTTTCTTTCTTGTGTCCAAGTGATCAAGTTGATCAGCATCACCCCTCGACTCCCAAAAAGACTCTGCCCTTGAGGCAAGTGCTAAAGGGAACCAATCCTCTCCTCTGTGTTCCCTTTAGCACTTGCAGCCAGATTCCAAGAACAAGCACATCTCAGCACACCCAAAGGCCAAAAACAAAGCCTCATAACCAAACACCAGTGGAAATATAAACACATCCAAGCTTGCCCCACACAGCACACTACCTGCTGCCTTCTGTTTCCAGTAGCCTCTTGTCCTCGTGACTCTGCTATGGCCACTTTCTCCCGAAGCATCAGCACTTCTTGTGTCAGCCTTTCCATGGCTGGAATTTCTTCAGGATCCACCAGCTGCATCTGCAGATCCTGAAAACCAAGAGCAGGAAGGTTCAGTAACAAGGACAGTTGGACCTTTGTAATCCTCTTTGGAATGCAACTGCCAAAAGTTTCCAGTGTTTGGAAAGACCCAAGTCTCCTAAGAAATGCCAAAGCACCCAGAGTGTATTAAGCACAGACAACAGCCTGGGTGTGAGACCTTCTGGCCAAAGTTACACAGAGGGCTGCAGGCAAATCAGCAGCAATACCATCCATGGACAACCAGCCGCATTACTCTGAGAATGTGGGGAAAGAAGAGACTTCTCTGCTGCCTTCCCAAGTGGAACTGACCCAACAGAGGGCATTATCTCACCTTGATGAGGTCCTCTTTGATCTGGATGGTCCTGGTCAAGGACTCAATATCTGAGGCCTGAACCTGCAGCTCTTCCTCCTGTGTGGCCACGACAGACTGGAGAGCAGTGAGCTCCCTCTAGGGAGGGAACAGAAGTGGAACAGAAGTTCATGAAAGATTTCAAAAAGCCAAAACCCCACTGCAAGCTGCTGCTTCATTTCTCTCACTGGAGGTACTGTCACAATAAGGGGGTCCAAAACCTCCAGTGAGGGACAGCCAATGGTCTCCTGTAAGCAAGGGAGATTGGCACAGGCTCCATCACAAGCTTACCCTGCTTTCCCTTTCCTTCTTTGCCATGAGTTCCAGCTCCTCTTTGGCATTAACAAGATCCTTCTCCAGGTCTGCTGCTGACATTGTAACTGCAAAGACAGCTTGGTTACTGCAGGGTTACAATGTGTCAGCTCTGACGCCAGGGTAAGACAGAACCCCTCTTTACCAACATAAATCCACGATGCTTGTGCTGCTCTCCATCATGCTGCCTCTTAGTAAACAGCCTTGTTCCCTGCTTAATCCTTGAACAGCAGCCCAAAGCAACGGCAAAACCCCAGGCCTGCTGTCCCACCCCAGCAAAGTTCAGGTGTGCTGGCCCAAAGGCAAAACCCAAACCAGATGCACTTGTCTCAACCATAAAGTCAAAAGTCCTCCACTGGACAGCATCAGCTCTTCAGTGGAAGCACCTCACCTCAAAGATGACACCAGCCTTTCTCTTTCCCACACTCCCATCCCTGAACCACCATGCAAACGGGAGGCACAGCTTTATTTCTAAATACTTGCTCAAAGCTCTTTACCCTCTCATAGTTCCATGTAACCATGTTTCCTCCACAGCAAAAAACCCTGGTCATGTTTGGGGACATTGAAAGAAGCTGTCACCACACTCACCTCCCTCTGTCCTGCAGCTGCTGTCCCCCTGGGGGGATCCGGCAATGGCTGTAGCTCCACAATCCCTCTGCAGTATTTCCTGAAAACACAAAAGCCTCCAGTTTGGCACCTTTATGGGGAACGTAGCTCTCATAGCTTCCCCAGAGTTCTAGGATTGCAGCAAAGCTGCTGGATGCTTTGTTGATGCCTCTGAAATGTGAGAAATCAATTAAGGGGATCTAGCTGGGCAGTGGGGACAAGTGAATGGCACCCAACCTAGAAACTGTATGTGTGGGCAACAGGGCTCTGGCCTTGTTTAATTTGGCACTAGGAGATCGCTGGCAGTGAGTTTCTTCATAGTAAGGATTAAACAGGTTTCACTTAACTGCAGCAAACCCAGCTTTCAACTGAGACTCTACTATGACCTACATCTTCACTAAAAGATGTAGCTCAGAGGGACAGTGTGGGAAGTAAAGCACAGAACCTGGACCATATACATGTCCCTGGAAGTCTCTAGAGTTCACTATGATCCTGTGAATAGAAACAAGCAACTTGTTTACAGCTGCTTAAAAACGTTCAAATGTCAGCTCACCAACAAACCACCAACAGCTGCTCAAGTAGGAGCACGGCATATGTGGCCTTGGAGTTGTGTTCAGCCTCAAAGGGGTTTTTAGCAAAGCTGCTTTAAAAATATCAACTCCAATTGTGGAAGAGACAGCAAACAGCCAGCAGGCTCTGCCAAGCATTAGTGGGACCTAAAATTAGCCCCTCTTGTCTCTTCTAGAATGTGACAATGTCAGGGAGGGGATTACAATACAGCAAGGCAGCCCAGCCCAAGGAAGGACTGGGTCAATGCTGGGAGGTCAGAGGGTGGATTTCTTTCATACTCTCACGTGCCCTAAAGGACTCAAATACTGCCTGATCAAAATGAAACGAGACACTGAGTGACAAAAGCTGGTGGAATCAAGATCAGAACATCCAGGCAGCATTTCTGCTCCTCAATTTCTTCTCTTCCACCTATAGAAGTCTCTTCCCTAATCCCACTTTCATTTCTATCATTCTCTGTGGTGCTCCCCTCTCTCCCATTTCCTCCTGTCACCATCAGTTCTCTCTGGAGCCCCAAGGCCACAGGCAGAGAAACGCAATGCATGATTCTTACTTGTATGGGCTGTTTGTCTTGCTTTAACAGCCTGGCACCAGCTGACTGGGTTCCAACAGGCTCCTTTCCCAACACATGCTGGCGCATGAGTTGTAACTCGCAGCTCCTTTCAGCCAGAGCGTGTGCCATCTTCTCAGCAGCTGCCTGATTGAGTAGAAAAAATAAGGAACATCGGAGCTGTGATCTGTGATAGGATCCCTGTCCCTCACCTTCCTTAGAGACTAAAGGAAACCACCTCAGTATTTATCTGACACTCAAGACCAGAAATTATCTGCAAATGAGCCTGGGAGCTACTGCTCCCAGCCACTCACAGAAAGCTCCCAGAGAGCTGCAGCAAGGCTCAGCCTCTGCCTACAGAGGAAGAAGCTCTGTAGCTTCTCACACCCCATTCAGGAAGGGAGAAGAGCAGATGACAAAGAGGAGACAGTGCTTGGCCTTTTAGTCCCCCTTTTATGAAAGGCAACTCAATGCAAAGTATCTTGGGTAACACTGAACTGCACCCTGTGTGCAAGAGTGGGAACTGTGGCTCTTTACGTGGCATTTACATGCCCAGAACCATGCACTAGTTTGACTAACATGTAAGTTAAGAGGCAACAGGCAGAGCTTCCTCGGGTTTCTACATTAGACAAGAATCAGCTCAGAGTCTCCCTTTTTGGTCTGGTAACACTTACATGAAGCAGCAACTGTCCCATGGTCCCTCTGCTGCCCCAAGCCCAGGCACTCAAATATCTAGGGAGATCTGCAGCTCCCTCCACATCACATACACAAACCCTGCCCAGATCACTTAATGGCAGAGACCTGACACTTGATCACTGCTATAAGAGCTGCTTATTCATAACTGCTCCCATGTGATGGGCCAAGACCAACCTAGGACCAGTTTCTATTTGCTTAACACAAGGCAGAGCCACCCACTCTGGCCTCCCCACTGTGGCACTGTACACAACTCACTCGGCAATGCTGCTCCTTCGTGCTCATGGCCTGCAGCAGCTCCCGGATTTCAGCATCATGCTCCATGGTCTGACTGTTCCTGTCACTGAGGAGATCCTGCAGCATCTTCTCCTTGTGCTGGAGACGCAAGCACAGCTCCTCAGCTATCTCGCTCTGCCCTGGGCCCAGCTTGCACAGCAGGGTTGCTGTAAGCTCCTGAAGAAGGCAAAGGAAGGGAGAGATGGAGAGACATTGCTACCATCAAATTGCAAGCTGCTCAAGGACAAAGAGCTCTTCAGCCTGGGTGTAGCCAAGAGAATGGTGTCTCAGCAAACACAAGCATTTCCAGGTACCGAAAGCCACCAGCTCCCAAAGCACTGGGCACAGGTTCAAGTGCCCTCCTCAGAGACAGGGAGCCAGCAGGCTCTGGTTTGGGACCACCCTCTCTGCACAGAAACCAGCTGAAGGCTCAGGAAGCCAAGCTAACACCTTACCTCCACCTCCTTGTTCCTGTCATGCAGGCAGGTCTGCAGCTGCTGGATGATCCCCTCCTGCTCCTTCTGCCTGCTACAGGATTTGGCCTCCATCTCCTCCTTGAGCCAGTGGAGGTTTTGGCAGGTTGCCAAGACCTGCTCTAGTTCCAGGGTTTTGGCTTTCAAGAGGCTCTCCAGGCTCTGGGGACCACAAAAGAAGCAGCTCAACCAAGGACAAAGGTTTTATCCTGACTTAAGCAAAACTGGAAACACCAGTCCCTCCTGATAGTGGGGTCACATAGATTCACCCCATCCTCTCCAGACACCAAACTCACCTCTACACCCAGCCTAGAAACTCGAGTGACCCAGGAACCTGCCCCTCACACAGGGCCAGAGGAAGGCCAGCACCCTGCAGCTGCTCTGTCCAGCAACAACCAGAGCATTCACAGGGAGGTTTGTCTAGCACCACACCACAGTCAGGCTGGACTACGCATGCCCAGGTACAAGCACTCACATGAATGGTGGCCTCGTTGCTGGACAGGACGTTGCGCAGTCTCTCCAGGTCACTTCCATGCTCTCTCAATGAGAGATGGAGATGTTGCAGCTCTTGTTCCTTCTTCTCCAGGGCACAAAACTTCTCATCCACTGCTCGCTACGGTTAGAGAGGGTGATCACTCAGAATGGGGTAGTAGGGCTCTGCAGCCCACCACTCGCTGTGTGAGGCACCTGAGCTCTCCCTTTCAGAGGACTCCTCTGGAAGGCTGAGCCATGAAGAGCATGTAGAAGACACGGTCACTCCCAGGGCCTCACTGCTGATGGTAGCCCAAAGGCCAAGCCTCAGGGAAAACTGAGACATCACCAACAGACTGTGCTCGCTCACCTCCAGAGCAGCATCCCTGTCACTGATTCGCTGCTGCAGTTTCTCCAACATGACATTGATGGCTGCAGGGCTCTTGTCCAAGCTTTGCTGGCATTGCAGAAGCTCCCTCGATTCCTAGAGGTCACACACATATGCCCCTAGTACAACTGTCATCCCAGAAACCCCCCCCTAGAAAGAGCACAGGAGAATGAGGGCTAACTACCTCCACCCTATACTTGCTCTTACCCCCACATTAAAGGGTGATAGAGTCCCACCATTGCTGAGGGCTGAGGTACTTTGAGTATTCTTTCTCATCTTGGGAGCCCAGAAGCATCTCTTCCCTTGTTTGAAGGGCAAGCATGAATTCTACAGACTGACTTTTGCAACACCAGACACCAAAGGAGGAGCAGTGGTCCTGGCTAGTTATGCTCACTTGAATCTTTCCACATCTCACCTGCAGAAGCTGTTCCTTGCGAGACAGATTCTGACTCAAACGCTGAAGTCTCTGCTCCTGGGCCTGCAGCTCCCGGCATTTCTCCCACTCCGCAGCCTGGAGCTGCTGAGCCTTGTCCTGCAGCTCTGCCTGCAGCTGCTGTACCACAGCACGCAGCTCCTGTGAGGGAAAAGCACATACCTTGGCAGTCAGTCCTCAACAGACCTATAAACAGCAGGCCAACCTGAAGAAGCCAAGAGCAACAAGGGCTGTGGGAACAGCCAAAAACATTCTGCAATACTACAGCTTTTGCATCTCAAAACACACTTCCACAGTGACAAAGTTTGAATTTATTTCATTTCCCAGGGCATCCATCCCTCTAAAGCCCTTGCTCTGGCCACAGGTAGAGCTTTACAGTCAATTACAGCCAACCTGTGCAGCAGTGGGCATTAACTTAGTAACACCACAAAAAGAGACGGGACATTTGCACCAGCCAAAAACATACAAATGACAACATACCCACTATCAAGTGTCTTTGCTGATTCTAAATCCTCAGATAAGCTAAGGAGGCTGTAGAATTCTCCCTGCAACATGTGTTAGCCAAGTGTGCCCAGACTGGTGTAGGCAGAAATGATGAAAGAGAGCAGAGTACTGACTACATTGGTCATGCAAACCCAGAGACTTCCAGGCTAAGTGTTTGTCATACCTGGTTGTGTTTCCAGGTTGCCTCTTTCTGCTGCTCTTCCTCACGCACCATGGTCTCTAAGAGCTGGGTTGTTCTCCTGGCTTCATCCAGCTGATGCTCTTTCTGGCGCTGAGCCCTTTTCAGCTTCTGCACCTCCAGTTTGGTGCAGAAAAGTGCATTCTGAAGATCCAGCAGTGACATTTGCTGCTCCTGGGATGAGAGTGGGCTCTCTGACATCTGACAAGAGTGAGAAGCAGAGAAATTCAAAGATTCATGTCATGAGAGGGATTTAAAAATCAGGATCCCTGCAAAACGAAACCCAATGTATTTGAGGCTTTCCAGGGACATACCTGCAGCTGTCCCAGGTGGCTCCTGTGTAACATGTCCTGCAGCTTGGCAATTGTCTCATTCTGCCCTTCGATGATATGGTACAGCTCTTCTGTCTGCAAGTCAAAGGACACCAAGCCCAGTCACTGGCAAACCAAGCACAAACCTGTCCATCCCAAGCCTCCAGCCTGGATTATGACACATGTCAGCATCACACGAAAGTAAGAGCTTCAGAAGAAATAATTTAATAAGATGCAGGATGGCTAGCAATGGCTAAAGCATTCCTTTTCATGCTTTCTTCAGTCACCATCTACAGGGCTAGCCCACTTTCCTCTTTTGGTGAACACTACCCTGTCCACCCAAAACTATTACCTTACTCTCTTTGCTCTTCAGGGCTTCATTCAGACTCTGGATTGTACGATCTTGCCCCTGCAATTTTTCTTGACCAGATTTTAATTCAAAATTCAATTCATTCAGCTTTTCCTGTAACAACTGAAGACAGAAATATGTTGGTTTTTTAATCCTGCCTAATGCTTTACATAAACACCCTCAGGATTCCTTCCACTCCTTACTCAAGTCCACACAGCCCAGGTGTTCACCACATCAAGATAAAGGTGCCTTCCTCTAGAGTCTATAAATGCTGTTTGAGCTGGGTGGAGACTGGTGAGTAAACATAAAACCTTCAGTCCCGTCACAGGACTGTTTCAGTGCTGCTGGTTTCTGCAGTGCAGCCCCCATATGCAGGGCAGAGGTTCCAGACTCTGATTCACATATCATATGCCTCCCACACACTCCAGGAGAGCCTTGCTCAGACTGCCCAGCAGCCTTCCCAGTTTCTATCATTTGTTTCTGTTCCCTTAAGAGGAAAGGGACTGCTTCAGCCCCAAAACCTACCAAGAGATCTGAAAAAAAAAAATCAACATGGAGAAGCTACACATTCTAAACACTGTCCCCTTTGCTTCTGAGGTCCTCCAGAGCATTGCAGCTTCCAGCCCCTTCTCTCACTGTCTCCTTTTGACCACCCAGACACTCTTGCAGCAACTGCCAGTCTGGGTAATTTACGTTTGATCAGATTAGTGGCTTATTTAGCCTCAAGTTCTGGCTTCACCACAAAAGAGTCTACCTAATGCCAGCATGTCAACAGCACAGCTGCAAAGCAAAGGGTTTACAACCTGAGAAATTTTTGCCCAAGACTTTTTTGCCCTTAAGAGGACTGTTTAAACACTTCCAGCTGCATTTACTGGGCCTTGGGCCTTTTTATTTCCCTGTCAAACTTCGTGGCCCAGGCAGTTACAACAGCTTACAGCTGTCCCCAGATTTAAACAAAGATGCCACCCCAATGTTTTTTCCTATTTAATCCCCTTGTTTTCCCAGTGGGTATAATCTACCTTAGAGTTCAAGACCATAACTAACAACATCATGTGTTAAATTTGATCTGCTCAAGACAACTCAGCTGCATGTTTCTTTCTTATGAAAGCCTTTAAATCAAACTGAAAACAGGACCCCTCTTCGCTGATCTCCCTTACTGCTCGCAAAAAAGAAGGCAGCTGCCTCAAAAGGCAGGTACTCTTTTCTCCTGCACCAGGTTCAGCCATGCAAATCCAAATGACAACAGCCCTGAGAATCGTGTCAGCTACACACCCTTGCTGGAACAGAGGTGCAGACACCTGCCTCTGGCAGGGCTTAGAGGCACCCTCTGATTCTAACTCCATCAGACTTGCTAGGCACTGAATTTGCTGTTCACAAAGAAATACCTTGTTGTCAGCTTCAAATTGCTGGATTTTGCCCTGCAGCTCTGCAGCACACAGATCGGACATGTGGTCCCCTGCTGCAGGGCCACCTGGAGCTGGTTGCTGATGTTCATCCTGCAAATTCTGAAAAGGAAAACAAAAAAAGGACATAAATGGCTCAACTCTTGCACTGGCTTTTTCTATTCAGCTGTCAGCCCTCAGAGACCTTCCAGCATGGCCTTAAACATGCCCCACTGAGCTTCTCTGTCTTAATCAAGCCCACAACCTTCAACCCTTCCCACCAGCTACCCCCCTGCCATGACCTAGTAGTCACCCCCAACTCTGAACCCCTCCACTTGTGATTCCCTGGGCTTTCCTTCACAGCTCCCCACACTCCAGTGCCCACACCGTGTGTGATTCCCTGCAGCTCCTCCACAAGCCATAGCAAATTCAGTGCCGAGATTTTTTTTAATGACACATACCCATTTATTGAGGATGCAACCAGCCTACTTTCTGACATGCTGCCTGCCAGACCCTGCTGGCTGAGCACACACTAATCCCTTGTCATCCCTTCTTGCTCTTGTGCTATCTCCTGCCTAGCGAGTTAACTCCTGAGAGCACCATTCAAACCACACACTCACCCCAGCCCACACAGTACCCGTTATTCCTGAACATCATCAGCAATACGAGAGCGATTGTACCAATGTCTGCCTTCAGTGAGAGCCCTGGCAAGTGCAGGGCGGCAGGGCAGAGGCTGCGAGAACATCCCAGAGCTTTTCAGAGCATGCATGGGGCACCAGCTCCAAGCAGCACCACGCACGGAGAACAACAGCCGACTGATTAGCCCTGTCAGACCGAATCCTCACCCTCAGCAGCCACAGAAATGCTGTTTCTGAGAAAGACACGCAGGGAAGCTCCCCCAGGCCTCTTGCATATAGCAGCTTCCCTAAAGAAGCTTCCCTTTAGCCTGATGTTTTGTTAGGATTTTAGTGAAAAATTAAACAGTCACAGCAAGTAATTCCAAATTTGCCCAGCCAGAAGGCTTTGTATCGGACAGGGAGAGCTGCTGGAATATGTCACACAGCAGCTATTTTGAAATAAGGCTGGTGAAAAGAAAATAGAGGAAAAAAAAAATGAAAACACACCTTTCCTCACAATTTGCACATTTTAAAGAAAAATAAGCAGAAAGCCTGCTAAAAGCAGAGAGGGGAAAAGGCAGAGCCAGCTCCAGAGTCCAAAGTCCCCAAGCCCAGGCTGCCTCCCTCATGCTTCACCGCAGCCATGTCAGGAGCACAGCTCCCCGGCGGTTTCTAGCACATCAGCGTTCTGCCGACAACCGCTCCTCGGCGCAGCCCCAGCAATGTCAGCACACGCTAACCTAGGCAGAACACTTCTTTAAAAAAAAATAGTAACAATCACAGCATTATCTAAGCACGCCAAGCTCACATCTGCCCAGAACAGGGGGGTAAAAGACCGACTGCCAGTCGGGCAGCACTTCTCTTGCTGCCAGCGCGGCACCACAGGCAGCTGCAGGTTTGACAAAGGCTGGGTTTGGTGGCACTTTCCTGGGGCTGTGGTGATGAAGGGGAAGAATAGTTGGTTCAAGAGAACACCCAAGAAGACAGCGCCTACAATATCACATGCCCTGACAGCAGATCTCTCGGTCATTGTAGCTTACAGCAGTAAATTTAAAGGACTGCAGTTTTCCAAAAGCAATCGGGGAACTGTGATCCTATATATCCCTTTTATTCTACTAGTAAGGCGTTTATGCACATGAATCTGCAGACAGCAGTACCTCACTTTTAGAAAGAGTGTTGCTCGTAAAAAGAGAAAAATAATTTATACAATAATCATTTACTTTACCACCTGCAACCAACTACTCATTTTTGCTGTTAAAGCCACCCAAAGGATTAAACGCTTTCCCCCTTCTGCCAGACCCTGCACCAGAGACCACAAGTGTTGCTGCCACAGCCAAGAAACAAGCAGAAAAAAAAAATCCTGCAGGATGAATTTCTGGCAGGGACAGTCAGATGGCAGAGGCTGAGGATGAAGAAACTCCTCTAAAGCAGCTCCAAGAGGAGGATGGCAACATGTGACACAAAGCCAAGCCGTAAACGTGCCACATTGATTGTGCCACATTCTGTTAAGAGAAAGCCTATTTTTAGGTCATAAATATATCCCTAGCAGTGAAAAGTAGTAGCAAGCAACACAGGCTACAGGAGCAGCAACGCCCTGCTTCACATCTCCAGCTGCCGGCTGCCAGTGCAAAGCCTTTGTGTGCCAGATAAAAATCAGTTTTTTCCACAGCCCTCCCTAGCATCAGCTCCTGAGCAGGCTTTTAGGGGTAAAACACACAGCGTCGGGAAACACCCGAGCAGATGGACAGTAAGCAGAGTTGACTAAATGGGAAGGGAAATTCAGCACAGCCATAGTTGCAATAGGAATAAACAAGCATTTTTTCTAATCCCCCGGGCTACCGAGAGCATTAGACGACACTGAGGCTGCTAATGGGAATGCAATTAGGCTGACATGGATATTGCTGAATTGAAGCTGACTGAAGCCATCTATTCATCAAGGAAAGCAGTAAAGGAGTTACAAGTTCAGCTTTTTGACTGCATACTAATGAAGATTTCATTAAAGCCAGCAAAACAGAGGCAACTGGGAGGTACCCAAGGACTACCATCAAGGTAGAGAGCAGCATCATACAGTCCTGTGAAAGCAGGAGCTTTCATCGCCTCTCAGCAACACCTGCCATTAATTGATGAATCTTTTCAAAGGATCAGAAAATAAACCAATTATCTACAATACCAACCCTAAAGTCACCCTCTGGCACAAATCCACCTGCAAGGAAAACACCTTTTCTTCAGGGCACATGCCACATATACCTGGGCAGATCTGCAGGTTGAGCAGGTTGGAGGCCTGATCTGCAGAAGCCAGGTGTCCCAATTACTCAGGCACAAAGAAAACACATTTACTGGAAAACACATGCCCAGAAGCTTAAAAACATTCCCTTTGGTTGTGAGTAAAAGTCACACTGACTTGTAAAAGATAAAGCTGAAGTGACAGTGGTGTTTTCTCAGCAGAAAAATTACAAAGCATGCAAAGAGCTTACACCCATCTTGCAGGCTGCACTGATGGGCAGAGCTGCAGGAGGGGCGTGAGGTTCATTTCCCAGAACACAAGGAGGAAACAGAGGACAGAATGACAGAGGTAGCACACCTAAAAAGGATCGAGCTGCCTATTCTTAGCCCCGGGGTTCAGTGACACGTGGCTATCTGTATTATCTCAGCAGAGAAGAATCCCTAGTGTGCCCAGCGTCAGGCTGCCGGGATGCTGCTCAATCGAACAGCGGCACAATGACCTCTACCTGTACCCGCAGCGGCATATAATCCTCACAGAGGTCATCCCACAGCTCCTGCAGTTCAGAAATCTCCAAGGAAAGACCCAGAGGAGCTCTGGAAAAGGATTTTCTGTCTGTGTTCAGGAAGGCAGAGCCAGCACATGCTATGCCAGCAGAAGTGTTGCCATCTGCCAAGTCATGGCCAAGCTTGGGAGGGGGCAGGCTGGACTTCACCAGAATGGGCAGCTTGCTGCCACGGGGGCTCTGGAGGGGCTTGTAGTCCAGAGCCTTGATCAAGCTGAGGGCCAGCTCCAGCCTGTTCCCACTCAACGAGGAGTTGGGGGTCATGTGGTCATCTGAGAAATCATCAAATTTTCCATTCCCTTTCACCCCCTTATCTGCATCTTCATCCTTCTGCTGTGACGAGCTCGCCTCCACAGTCGTGTCCAGGGACTCAACGGAGGAAGCTGGCGTGCCTTCCTCCATGCTCTCCCCATCCACAGGCCCTCTGGCGCTGGCAGACTCCACCACGTCACACACAGATGACTCCTCGTTGCCCATGCTGGCCGACCACCGGCTGGACAGCCCGCAGGAGATGCTCCTGGCCACCTTCCGCGGAACTTTGCAAATTGCTTCGTAGTCGGCATCGGCCACCCGCAGCGCGGCACAGCCCCGGCAGCGCCGCGGACGGTTACTTGCTCCCTCTGAAGTGTGGCAGCTGTGCAGCTCCAAGCCGTGCTCATCTTGGTCCATCCAGTACTCATATCCAGAATAAGCAAAGTCCTCCTGAAGGAGGGCAGCGTACCGTACGTCAGGCAGGTTAGAAAGGTCCACAGCCCCATCCCCAGCTCTGTCATCCGCGCCGGAGTCTTCGTTGTTCCTGCGGTACATGCTTGCGATGCAGAACTTGAGGCGGTCCTTCTCCAGCAGCAGTTTCTGCAGGCGCTCGATGGAGAGGGCTTCGATGCGCGCGATGACGGTGTCGAACCTGTAGATGCGGTCCAGCATGAAGGCACACTTGCTGCACACGAACTCGGACCTGCCGTCCCGGCACAGCTCCCTGCCCAGGACGTGGGAGAGCAGCACCTGGAGGTTCAGCTTGGCTGCCGTGTGGAAGATCCATCGCCGCTGGTTGCCGCACAGCTCCCGGGCGCAGATCCGGCACGTCTCCTTCATCCTCCCGCCCAGAGCCCAAACCTGCTGCCGGGGGCCCCTGAGACCTTCCTGAGGCCCCCGCCGGTCCCTCAGCACATCTGGGGCACAGCTCCCTCAGGCCCTGTGCCCACCGGCACTCCTCACCCCAGCAATCCGCTCCCTTAGGAGGGTGACACGCTGGGACTCCCGGTGCTACGGGAACATCCCACCCTACGGCATCTCCTTCACAGCCACGCCAGGGCTGCCCCCCTCTCTGTCCTCACAGCTCCCCCCACATCCCCGAGGCTGCCCCGTCTCTCCTCGCTGCCCCCCTCACCCGGGGCTGCCCCTAAGCCCGGGCCGCCCCTGCGCCTCCCCGCGCCGAGGATGCTCCTGCCACGGCGGCGCCCGGCGTCTGGCTCGGATGTCAAGATGGCGGAGGGCACGGGTCCCACGCGTGCGCGGCGGCCGCCTCGCCTGCCGGGATTTGTAGTCGCCACGCCCGGAAGCCGCGCATGCGCACTGGCCGCCCTGCCCGCCCCGGGCACACGTGGGGCTGGCGCAGAGCAGAGGCAGCGACAGGAGAGGTGACAGCGGCAGTTCAGGGCCAGTGCCGTGGGCTCAGCCCTGATCCCAGTGCCCCCCACTAGTGCCCATCTGCAGTGCCGGTGTTTAGCCCAATGCCAGGTCCCAGTCCCAATGCCAGCACCTGCAGGCAGTGCTGAAGGGACATGTCCCTGCAGCACAAGGCCACCAGCACCCACACACCCGTAGCTGCATGGTGCCCTGTGTCACCGAGTGGGCACATGCTGCATTCCTCCCCCCACACCGATGGTCCATGGCTGCTGGGGACAGTGCTGTGCCACCCAGAGGTAGCACAGCCAGTGCCATGCGTCTGCCAGGAACATGATGCTCTGATCCCTTGCAGCACCCAGATCTCACCTGGCACTGCGCCGGGGTGCCGGGGGTATTTTAAGGCCTGGGATTTAAATGGCAGACGGGCGCAGACGGCACTGATACCCACAGAACGACTGCACAGGCTGCTGGCCTCTTCCCAGATACAGCACACCCGGACTTCGTGCCCCCTCAGCCCCCCCAGCACGGCAGCACAGCTGTGCAAACACTCGACGCTGCTGGGCTGGATGTGGCAGAGCCCTGGCCACAGCCCCAGAAGGGAACAGGGGTGACAACTGCCAGCCAAGCCCTGGGAGGTGCTGGGCTGGTGTCCCCCCACACTTGCCCACCCACCTGCCCCTCCATCGCTGGGGGCTCCTCCAGGCGCTGCTGTAGGTCATGCTTCTCAGCTGACAGCATCTCCACAAGCTGGTTGCTGGCAGCCAACTCGTGGGTCAGCTCTTCGATCCTGAGAGGGAGGGAAGAGCAGGGGATGCTCAGGCACTGGGATGGCACCGGAATGGCACTGGGGGCAGCTAGTGGGTACGATCTCTAGGCCAAATCAGAGCAGCCTCAGGACTGTTCCTCCCTTCCAACAGCCCTGCTCTCTCCCCTTGGGATGACCCCCCCAACCCGCCAGATGCCCACAGCCCCCTGGCCCTGCATAGCACCATCTACTTGGTAGTCCCAAAGGACCAGCACCAGGCACAGGCTGGCAGCATAGAGGGGATGGCACCCACCTCTGGGCCATAGCACTGCAGTTGTCATTGCTCCTGTCCTCCTCCTTCATCCTTGCAGCTTCCTTCAGCTTCCCTGTCAGCTCCTGGCACCGCTCTGCCTCAGCTCTGGCCAGCGCCGTGGCCTGCTCGGCCTCACTCCGTGCCAGCCTGGCCTCCTGTGTGGCAGTGGGGTGAGCCCCCAGGCATAAGCCCCTGGAACCCCCTGACCCCCACTGCTCCTGGGCTCACCTCCTGCAGGAGCTGGATTTTGTTCTCCAGGAGCTCATAGACATGCTCTGACTCCCGCTGCCGCTCCTCATACTGCTGCCGGAGCGCTGCCTGGCTGCGGGTCGTCTGGTTCTCCACGGCCACCCTGCCAGGCACAGCACGGCACGGCATGGTATGGTACAGGATATCATGGCATGGTACAGCACAGTGTGGCACAGCATGGTATGGCATGGCTTCTCACATGACATGGTATGGCACTGCACCATATGGCACAGCTGTGGCATGGCGCATGACATGACAAAGCATGGCATGACACGGCATAGCACAGCATGGCATGGCTTGGCAGGGTGTAGTGTGGCAATGCATGGCACAGCATGACCTCCCTTTGCAAAAAGCTCCCACCCCAAACCAGCTGGGCTGGGTAAGCCATGCCCCCGCTGGATGCCCCCAGCCCCGATCCTCCATTCTGTGGGTACTGTTTCTACAGGACCCCCAGGCTGGGCATGCTGTCACCTCCCAGCATTGCTGCCCTGAGGACACGGCTCCGCTGGTAGCACCAAGTAATGCTCAGGCTCTGAACCACCAATGTAGTCCGGCACGTTCCCGAAAGCAGGGGCTCCCCAACCACCACGCCCCTGGCCTCCTGTCCAGCAGTGCCCACTGAGGGACACCTGTGCCATGGGCACGGCACTACCCTCCCCCACGAAACAGCTGCTGCTCTTTACTTTTGGCTGTAAGAGGAGCCCCGCAGGTGCCCAGCCCCGTTGCAAACCCCTCCGCTGCCTGCTGCAGGCAGGGTGCAGGCAGACACCCTCCGTCCCCCATGCTCACACCAGCAAAGCAGACGGTGTGTGGGTGCCATGTCTGCCCCAGGGTTTGGGGCTCGGCTGATCCCACTCACCATGTGTTGTCCAGGGCTTGTTGCTTCTCCTGCAGCTCCCGCTTCAGGCTCTCCACCTCCACCTTCAGCTCAATGTTCTGCGGGGTGGGAGGCAGGTGGATAGGACACCCCACGGTTTCATGAACTCCCCCCAGCATCGCTGCCCACGGGAATGCATCAGAGGTGTCGTGGGGGTCCACAACCCCACAGTATGGCTTCAGGTGCTCCTGGCACCGAGTGGCACAGGTGGTATTTTAGCCTGCTGGTGTACCCGCTCCATCTGTCTGCACCCAGACTGGCACTGACACTCACCCTGGCCACCCCACTGAGCTGGGAACGTCATCCCCGATTCACTCCCCACTCCAGTCAAAGGCAGCAAGAGGCAAACTCCCGGATAGTGGCTCCCCAGCCCCAGTGCCGTGCCCAGTGCGCTCCCCAGCATCCCCACCAGCTGCACCCTGCCAGTCCCATCTCCAACTGGCAAAGCAGGGGCATTGAGAAGGAAACCCCCATCAAGCACCCATCCCCTGCAGACGCTCACCCGCCGGTAGACGTCATCCCGACTGTCCTCGCCCTTCTGCTGGACACGCTCCTCCAGAAAGTAGATGCGCAGCTTGAGGCTGAAATTCTCCTTCTTGAGGTCGTTGAGGTGCTGGGAGAGCGTGCGGTACCCGTTAGCCATGGCTGGCGCTCCATGGAGGGGTCATCCCGGCACCCCTCACATGGCGCCGCCGAGGACACGGCACAGGGTCCCTGCCTGCTCGCAGCTCTTGCCTCCAGCCCCGCTGCGGCCTCGTTCCTTTTTTTTTTTTCCCAGCTCTCGGAGCTATTTGAGGAACGGCCAGAGCAGGGACGGCGGGGACAGGCGGGTGGTGAAACCTGAGCCCCGGCAGCCCCCGCGTGCCTCAGCCAGGAGGGCGGCGAGGGGGAGCGCAGTGCCGGGGGGGCCATGCCCCCTCTCCCCGTCCCACCCCCACCTGCCCCGTGTCTCCCTCCTGCCCTCCACACCCCACTCCAGCATGTATCCTGGAAGCACCCAGCGCTGCTGGAGGGGTCCTGGGGGTTCTTAGCACCCCATGGTCTCACCTGCTCAAAGTCACGCAGGGTCTGCGTCTGGGCAAGGGGACCCATCTCCGAGTCCCGGAGGAGACACGTCTGTACCAAGGGGTCCTGCTCCGGACCAGGCTGGGGCTGAGCACCTGGGGGGCCATGGGTCCCCCCCGGCTCAGCCGGCATGGCGTCCTCGTCACCCTCACCCCACAGCTCGTCTTGGGAAGCTGGGAGGGAGCAAGGGTGAGCAGCAGTCAGATGAGCAAAGCGGTTGCTCTGCACACCACCTGCCCCAGAGATGTCACACAGGGATGCCTGGGGGCCCATCGAGCCCCTGGCCATCCCCTGGGGCAATGCACTGTGCCGGAGTGCTGAGCACCACTGCATCACCCTCTGCAGACATGGAACTGGGGTGTGCAGAGTACAGGGCCTCTCAGGGTGTCTTACCCTCCATGCAGCTGGCTCTGGGGAAGCACGGCTGGCAAGTCACCGCTTCAGGGGTCCCTGCAGAGAGGAGCACATGCCTGTGTCATGCATGGTTATCAGGGGGCCAGCCCTCAGGGCCCCCCACGCACCCGTGTGCCAGAGGGGCCAGGGAGGGCAATGGAGGATTTTACCAAAGCCTCTGCACCGCGGCTGCAGGGGGGTCACAAGCAGCTGGCACTACACTGAAGGGAAGTGGCAGAGTGAGCTCCCAATATCAAATGGTCACACAAAATCCTGCCTGGAGTCCAGGGCGCACTCCAGACAAGGAAAACCCCTGTGAAACTGTGGGTGTGCATGGAGGGGTGGGTGCACCCCATCCATGCAATGCACAGCTCTCCATGCACACGTGGGGGTGCATGTGTGTGTTCCCACAGCCAGGTGGCATCTGCTTAAGTGCAAAAACAGGAGGCCCTGGGGGCCATGTAGATGGCAGTTCCCCCTTAGGAGCACTTTAGCCCCATTAGCAGTGCTGGCAGGGCCACCTGAGTCCCCAGAACAGCCCCCCACAGCCCCAGGGAGGGGGTCTGGGTGCTGGCAGTGAGCAGGGGCTGCCTAAGGCAGGGCTGGCCCCAGCTGCTTTCCAAGAGGCCCCGTGCCTCCCTGCTATATCACAGCTCACCAGCTTCCCACCGCAGCTGCAATCAGTTTTGTTTTCAGCAGAGAAGTGTGAGTCATTTCATTATTTAAAAGAAGAAAAAGCACAACCCACAAATAAATTTAAAAAAAATTAAAACAAAACAATCACCCCCTCCCCCTTTTTTTTTTTTTTTTTTTTTAAAAAGCAGACTATTTATTTTCTAATCCCTACATCACAGCTTTTTGGTGGGGTTCCACAAGCAGGGCAATGGCCACACACCTGCAGTGCCATGATGGGTACAGTGCCCTGCCCATGTGCATGATGCTGAGCCCCAGTGGCTGTGCAGGGCCAGCTGGTCCCTGCAGCTCAGGCCATGGTGGGGGCCCTGGGGCTGGGCACGCCACACTGGCACCTCACAGGCAAGGGACAGAGCACTGCCAGCCTGGGAGGGAGCAGGTGGACACAGCTACAGGGTGTCAGAGCCCCTGCGCCAGCAGCCTGCCACAAAGGGAAACTGAGGCATGATGGCTTTAAACACACGAGCATTGGCCCAGCATGGCCCTGTGCCTGGCATCATAACCAGTGTGATACCCAGAGGCACAGTGCCCAGGAGCACAGTACATGGAGGCACAGCATCCAGAGGTGCAGTACCCAGAGACATGACATCCACAGAAGCACTACACCCCAAAGTACAATAACCAAAGGCATGACGCCCAAGGAGACCCAGTACCCAAAGGCGCAATATGCAAAGAGGCATGGTCTCTGGAGGCACAACGCTCAGGAGGCACAGCGCCCAGGAAGCACAGTACCTAGAGGTGCAATATCCAGAGGAAAAACATCCAAGGAGACAATACGCAGATTCAAGATGCACAAGGATGGACAATACTCAAGGAATCACAGTACCCAGAGGCACGATATTCTAAAGCACAATATCCCAGGATACAAAATACTCAGAGAAGCACAATAGCCAGTGACATGACATCTAAGGAGGCATGACACCCAGATGCATAAAACCTGGAGACACAGTACCCAAGGAGGCACGACAACCAAATGCCTGATACCCAAGAAGGTGCGATACCCAGAGGCGCAATACCCATGAAGACATGATGCGACACTCAGGCACACAACACCTGAGGGGGTGCAATATGGAAAAAGGCACAACACCCAACGAGATGCAACTCCTGGAGGAGGGATACCCAGACAGGAGGGTGACTAACCCTTGCAGCTCCAATGCCATTGGGCGCTCCTCAGGGGCACCCCAAGGCAGGGCCAGCCCAGCATCGTGGCCGGCCATGGGCTCTGGGGTGATCAAGCAGAGCACCCACTTTCCTGCAGCCCAGCTGCTTGGCCAGCACCCCCCAACACCAGGACTGGGAGCCCTTTGCTGAGCCATGGGGACACTGGGCTGACAGGAGCCCCAGGCTCTGCCACGGCCATGACCAGCTGGGGCTGGACGAGGGCTCCCCCCTCTTCCCCATCCATGTGTTCAACACTGGGAATTTGTTTGCTGCGAAGGGGAGGCCATCACGGTGCTGCAGGAGGACAAGAGCCCTTTCATGCTGGCCGTACCACCCCAGTGCACAAAGCAGAGCCTTCGGCACAGTGCAGAACTGGAGCGGGGATATAGCCCCAGGGCCCCTCAGCCACCAGGCAGCACTTCCCACCCCATGTGCCTTTAAGCCCTGGCACGAGGGGTGCCACATGGCCCTGACTCAGAGCACCCACTGACTCACAGCATCTCCACAGCATTACACCAGGGCCACCACGGATGCTTGCTGGCACCGGCACTTTGGGTGCTGCCAGGGCAAGGAGAGAGCACAGGGGTGGCTGCCACAGCCACGGCACATGGGCTGCATAAGGGTGATCACTGCCCCACAGGAGAGCATCCCCAAACCGCCTGGCCCCGCTCAGCGCACCGAGCTGACAACTCACCTCCTCCTGCTGCTGGATCACCTCCCAGATGGACAGAGGGACATACAGAGGGATGGATGGCAGCCCCCAGCCCTGTGCCACTCACAGCCAACCCACAGCCACTCTGGGTGACAGTGACTGTCTCTGGGCTGGCAGAAGGGCCATGGCAGAGGCCGGGCAAGGCCAGGGCGAGCACAGCAGCTCAGGCCTGGGATGCCGAGTGTGGCACAACCTGACTCCACACTGACTCATCGGCACAAATGTTTCAGCAGGGGCTGAGTGCCACCACGGGGTGGTGGAGTGGGGGTCAGCTGTCAATGACTGTGGTGGCCACCTGTGTGCCTGGGTGTGTACACGGCACACGGTATGGCCACCCACCAACCACCCGCGAACACAGCACAGCAACAAGGTCTCCATTGAGTGCAGCTGGACGGGGGGAGCTGGGGGCCAGCATTAACCACACTCCTGGCAAAAGACAGCTCCCAACGCTGCACTGCAGTCGTGGCAGCCGGCACAGCTCCCGGGACAAACGGTTTGGCCAGTAGCTCAGGCTGGAACTGGTGATGAGCAAAACCAGGGGAAGAGCAGGGAGGATGAATACAGGGCTGGGCAGATGAAGCAAGCCAAGCTCCCCGTGCTGGCACCTCAAACCACAGCCCTTCCCCCAGAGGCAACCTTGGCCCAGCACCTCCCAGCAAACCCCACATGCCAGGAGCCACAAGCAGACCCCAGTGCTGGAGCTTGTGCCAGCCCAGCCCCGCAGGACCTACACCCCCTACCGCCTCGCTTGGCACAGCAGATGCTGCCCTGGCACTCCCGAGTCCTCACGGCACAGGACAGCAAACACCTATGCTGGACAAGGGGCCCCTGTTCCCTTCCCACACATCGGCAGCTCCCCCAAACCCCTTCCCTGGATCCTGGGCTTGCTCCACGCAGGGCCCAGTGAGCCACAGCCTGGAAGTGGGGTGTCTCACAACCCCGCTGGCAGCACCAGCCCGAGGCAGGGGACACCCACGGTCCAAGGGGGATGGGGTTTGGGACAGGCACTGTCCAGCCCCACGCAGCCTCCAGAGAGCACATCCGCATCCCGGCCGCATCCCCGCCACACCGATGCCGGTTCGTACCCGGGCCTCGAACAGCTGCGGCATCACCAGAGCCCAGCGTGGGCACCCGCAGCCCCCACGCGTGCCCGGGGCACACGGACATCCCGACCCGCATCACCCACGGACACATGCACCCGCGGATGACATACGCACGCACGGACACGCTCCTCACCTCTGCCGCGGGGCTCGCATCCTGCCCCGCCGGACACCGCCGCACCGCGCCGGCCAGCACCGCGTCGGGCGACGGCGGCACCGGGCGGCACCGGGCCGGGCACCGGCGGGTCTCCGCAGGCGCTGCCGGGCCGCCCCAGCGTGCGCCGGGGGGGCGGCTCTGCGGCACCGGCCGGCTCCGCCCGCCGCTGCATCCCCGCCTCCTCCTCCTCCTCCTCTTCCTTCTCCTCCTTCTCTCCATCCTCTATCCGTCCCTGCCGCACTCTATCCTTCCACCCTTCCTCCCTCTGACCCTGCATTCTTCCTTCTCCGTTCCCTCCCTTCATCCTCTTTCCTACCCCTCCCTCCAGCCCCTCTCGCCCCCTCTCTTCATCCCCCTCTTCATCTCCTCAGCCCCCCCACCTAGCAGACAGTCTGCCCCGGCTGACAC
This sequence comes from Streptopelia decaocto, assembly GCF_964273445.1. NCBI lineage: Eukaryota > Metazoa > Chordata > Aves > Columbiformes > Columbidae > Streptopelia > Streptopelia decaocto. The sequence continues at coordinate 16,317,712 of NC_138659.1, forward strand.
AGTCACCCCCTGCTCAAACCTTCCATTCCTGCCAGCCCATCTGAGCTGAGCCCAAATTCTTCCCCACTCTTCAGTCTTCCAGAAACAAGCCCTGGTTCCTCTCTGAGTCCTCTCCCCACTTTCACAGTCACCCCAAAAGGCCCCAAATTAGCCAAGATCCCACATGGCACCCCCAACCATCCATTCTAACACCTCAGTTATCCCCAGTTCTCCTTGTTGTCCCCTACCACTCTAGTCTTCCTTAGAAGCTTCCAACCCAACTGGACATGCCCAATCTTCCTTGTCAGCCCCATGATCACCCGAGTACCCATCCAGCCACACAACACCCTCAGTTTTTCTCTAATCTTCCATGATTCCCAGTCCTCCACTGGGACACCACCATCACTCTCAATACTCCTTGACCCCACCATCACCCCAACTCTCTTCGAACACCCACCATCCCAACCTAACACCCCAATCTCCCGCACCCTTGCGTCTCCTTTGCCACTCCCCATCCCAACCCAAATAACCCCAGTCCCCTTTGACCCCCCTCATTCCTTTCCTTGTTTGATACCCCACTCCAAGTACTGTACCTGCCCTCCCCCCAAGTCCCATCTCCTCTGCAGGGACCCTTCTCATCTCTCCTGCATTGCCTGGACCCACTTTCCTCCACCTTGCACCCACAGCCCCTAGCCATCTGTCCCCTGAGGCCCCCCTGACCTGCTATCAAGCAGAGCCCATCCAGGATCCTGGTGCTAAAGGAGTCAGCAGGGGGATGCTATGTCCCCATAACCCCCAGAGTCCATCCTGGTGGTTCATTGACCACCACAGCCCATCTCCCCTGAGCATCCATCCCACTGGCCCTGCCTGCCATCTTTGGGGTCCCTAGCAGCCTGAGGAACCCTTCCTTGGGACACAGGCAGCAAACAGATACACGTCTCTCCAGCTGGCTCCCTTGGAGGGACAGGAGTGGAGGGACATGCCTGCTGGCACCACCACCCCACCAGCACCTGCCATGTCCCAGCAGGCCCCCAGCAAGAGCTGTGGCATGCTGGAGTGCCATGAGGCTGTGCCTCTGGTGCCTGTCCCCAGGAGAGGGCACCAGCCGGCCGGGAAATGCCAGCAAATACGATGCTATGACAGTGGTGGCTTGGCCACGTGGGGCCTCCACTCAAAGCAGGCCACAGGTGTGGGAGAGGGGCCACAGAGATGTAGGGAGGCATTGGGAAAACCCAGATGGTGATGGTATGGGGAGCAGGGCACCAAGATGCCTAGTGCCTTGAGCAAGGTCTTAATTGTTAACAGAAGCCAGGGCTGGTGACAGGGCTGTGCCAAGGTCCTGTGGGGGTGTGGGACCATGTCCCAGTCATGGTACATTCCACAGCGTGGGTGTCCCCAGCCTGCACCATGTGTGAGGCTTTGGAGAGGGACCCCTGTCCTGGTCCTCAAGTCACACAGCCCCACCGAGGGGCCATTTCAGGACCCTGTTGCAGACTTCACCAGCCGCTGCCCTTGACCGCATCTCTTGCCCTGTGTCGGCTGCCCTGGACTTTCCCCACTCTGGCGTCACGGTTGTTCCCTGGCTGTGGCTGCAGTGTACGTAGCACAGGGGTACAGGTAGTAGCAGGGTGTACGTAGCATCGGGGTGTATGCAGTGTGGGGTGTATGTAACCCTGGGCTCCCTCATCTCAGCAGTGCTGGTCTGTCACTTGGGCTCTGCTGGGTTTAACAGCCTCTGGAGACACCCCAGGTCTCACACAGGACAGTTTGGTCCAGCCCCGCTGCTTGGGGCACACAGAGCCTGAGGAAGATCTCTGTCCCATAAGGACCTGGCTTGCAAGTGCCGTGTCCCTGCTGGACACCCAAAGTGCATGGAAACTGGTGGGCAAGAAAGGGCCAGATCCTGGCTCACTCCCGGGCAGGACCCGGGGTCTGTCTGGTCCAGCTGCTCTGTGAGGTTTTGTCCCCATGAGCATGGGAACATCCCCCATCCCTCATGCCAGGCTGAGTCCAGCCCCATCAGGTCCCCACACCATCCCCTCTCAAGGGCCAGCACTTTCCCCCACGAGGTCACTGGACACAGCCACGTGGCTCTTGTCCCACGGAGGGTGTTTGCTGGGCAGCTCCCGTGCACCCCATGTCATTGGGAGCTGATGGCCAGGGCTGGCTCTGTGTTCCCAGCCCCTTATCAGGGGCATTGCTCAACAGCGGGTGTGATGCCGGGGGTGGGCAGGAGGCACAGCATGGCCTTGCCTCTGGGCTGTGGGGCCTGGGGAGCCCCCATTCCTAGGTGAGCTTGGGGGTTGTGGCCAGGCTGGAGGACCGGGTTTCCCCCCTCGCTTGCAGCACCCCCAGCTTTGTGGGGAGCCATCTGCACCACCACGGCTACCAGCACCATTCCCCTTCTGCCTCGCAGTGCTGTGATATGCGGGGCAGGGAAACTGAGGCACGGCCACGGTGCGCAGGGTGGGGACACGCCGCCCCCCGCTCCTCCAGGCTTCGTGGCTCTCCGGCCCAGGGGCAGCGGGGTTCTGCTGGAGCATCCCCTTACTCTGGGGCTGCAGAGGGGGCCGGCACAGCCCCGGCCCCACTCCCCTCCTCCTTCTTCCTCCCTCCGGGGGCGGGGGGGACCCGGGCGGGCTGGGGCGGGGAGGGGAAGAGGGTGGGATTATGGAGACAGGACCCAATGAGCCCGAAAAACGTGCCCCGGTCGCTGCCCTTTTAGTGCGGCTGGAAGGCGGCAGCAGCCTCCCGGGGGCTTGCGGAGAGCGCCAGTATCCCGTCCCGTCCGGTCCCGTCCCGTCCCCCGCCATGGCGCTGGGGAAGCTGCAGAAGGTGCTGATCAGCGACAGCCTGGACCCCTGCTGCAGGGAGATCCTGCAGGCCGGCGGCCTCCGGGTGCTGGAGAAGCCCGGCATGAGCAAGGAGGAGCTGCTGCGGGAAATCCGGGTGAGACCACGGGTGGACGGGTGGGTGCGAGGGTGGGCGCAACCGGGGGCCAGCTGTCCCGGGTGGCAGCGGACCCCCCTCGGGCAGCGGCACCGGTCCCCGCCCCCCGTCTGATGCAAGAGCCTGGCCGGTTCACACGGCAGATGCCAGCCCCCAGCAGCGGCTGTCCTCATCCTGCCAGCCCCCAGGACCATCCCGGGCCACCAGCCTGACACTCGGCCCTGGTCCCGGTCACACTCACCGTGTCTGACCCCCTCCAGGACTGCGATGGGCTCATTGTCCGCTCGGCCACCAAAGTCACGGCCGATGTGCTGGAGGCGGCGGATAGGCTGCAGGTGGTAGGCAGAGCGGGCACCGGTGTGGACAACGTTGACGTGGACGCGGCCACCAGGAAGGGTGTCCTGGTCATGAAGTAAGAGCAGGAGCATGGGGACATCCCTGTGCTCCTGGGCAGACAGGGGAACCTTCTGCAAGGTGCCCTCCCCACCCACAGCACCCCTGGGCACCACCCTGGGGGTCTCCATCCTCATGAGGTGCAGACCCCCCATCAGCTTGGGGGTGACACATCAGTGACACCACTCTCCATCTTCAGCACACCCACTGGGAACAGCCTTAGTGCCGCCGAGCTCACCTGCGGGATGATTCTGTGCTTAGCCAGGTGAGCATGGAGCATGACAGGGTGACAGACATGCACCCTGCAGCCCCCTGCCCCTTGCTGACCGCAGCCTCCCCTTTCAGGCAGATCCCGCAGGCGGCTGCCTCCATGAAGGAGGGCAAGTGGGACCGTAAGAAGGTAGGAGGTGGGCACAGCACCCTGGGCATGACAGGGCAATGGGTGCCCATGCAGGGTGCACTTCCTCACTCTCCACTTTGCACCCTAGTACATGGGCATGGAGCTGAATGGGAAGACACTGGGTGTGCTGGGGCTGGGGCGCATCGGCAGGGAGGTGGCCACCCGCATGCAGGCTTTTGGCATGAAGGTAAGGAGCTGGGGCAGGGAGGAGCGATGGGGAACATGGACCGCCCTGGCCTTGCTGCGAGCACCATGCCAGGCTGCAGGAGCGAGCACCCACTCTTCCTCAGACCATAGGATATGACCCCATCATCAGCCCCGAAGCCTCAGCCGCCTTCGGCGTGGAGCAGCTGCCACTGGAGCAGATCTGGCCCCGCTGCGACTTCATCACAGTGCACACACCACTGCTGCCCTCCACCACGGGTAGGGGACGGGCATCAGCACAGGGGAGTTTTGGGGGAGCTGGGACAGCTCCCCCATGCTCACAGTACTCCGTCCCTCTGCAGGGCTCCTGAATGACAGCACCTTTGCCAAGTGCCGTCGCGGTGTGCAGGTGGTGAACTGCGCCCGCGGTGGCATTGTGGATGAGGGTGCGCTGCTGCGGGCGCTGCGGTCAGGACAGTGTGGTGGGGCTGCCCTTGATGTCTTTACCCAGGTGAGCGGGGCCGTAGGGACCTCCTGAGCTTGGCTTTGGCTCAGCATCACCTTAACTCTGTCCATGCTGGTCCAGGGCAGCCTGGCAAACCCCACAACACTGGGCAAAGCCCTCCCCAGCACTCCTCCTTGCAAGGAAAAAGGGTGTAAATGCCCCCCTGGGTTCTGAGGTGGGTGTTGGGGACTGATATCAGAAAGGGACTGTGTTGGCAGGAGCCCCCAAAGGACCGTGACCTGGTGAACCACCCCAACGTCATCTGCTGCCCACACCTGGGAGCCAGCACGCATGAGGCACAGAGCCGCTGCGGCAAGGAGATCGCCACGCAGATCGTGGACATGGCCACGGGGAAGGGGCTGGCTGGCATAGTGAGTCCCCTCACTGGGCATCTGACCTCCGTGCCTCAATTTCCCCATCTGTAAACCACTGTATGTTCTTGCTGGCAGGGTCCCATTGCTCACCTCGCTCTTCCTCACAGGTCAATGGGCAGGCACTCAGCAAGGCTTTTGCGCCGCAGACCAAGCCCTGGATTGCCCTGGCCAGAGCCCTGGGCATGGTGCTGTGCACAGTGGGCAAGGAAGTGCAGGGCAGTGTGCAGGTCTGCACTCTAGGTGAGCCGGGCAGGCTGCACCCTGTGTTTGGGTGCAGGTACCCTAATGGGTGGGCAGCACAGCAGGGTATGTGGGGACACACTGGGCTGGACGGATGGAATGGAAGAGTGACTAGTGAAGGGATGGGTGGGAGGGTGAGGATTGGGGGGTGTGAGTGGGTGGATGGATGGGTGCACGAATGGGAGTAGGGATGGATGGGTGGAAGGACCAGCCCCAGGCTGGCTACTCCAGCATGGGTTTGACCTCTCTGCTGCTGGCCCATCCACCCCCTGACTCCTGCCTGCCCCCCAGGGACACCCCTGCGGGAGTCTGGGAGCTACCTGACACCCGCCGTGGCTGCGGGCATGCTGGCTGGAGGGTCACAGAAGGAGGTGACCCTGGTGAACGCCCTGCTGCTGGCCCAGGAGACTGGGCTAAAGGTATGTGGATACCCAGGGCTCCACCTGTCAGCCTGGCACACCTGGCGTTGCCTTGTGGGACTGCTAATGCACCTCTCGTGCTAGGTGGCCCCTGAGGACATCACTTCCCTGCTCTCTGCCACGTGCAGGACGTGGGTGTTGAACAGCCACATCTCTCTGACAGGTCACGACTACACACAGCGACGTGGACCCCAAGCCCGATAGCACTGCTGGCTTGTTGCAGGTGTCCCTGCAGGGCACCCCACACCAGGCAACGGGGACCGTGCAGGGCAGCACCCCAGTGCTGCAGGAGCTCAGTGGGGCCACCTTCAAGCAGCCAGCCCCACTGTGTGGCCCTGTCCTCATCTACAGAGCTAATGCCTCTGAGCCCAGCGTGCTGCCCGTGCTCACCGGTGAGTTCCCTGCATCACCCCTGAGCAGGGGGGACAGTCAGAGGGGAACCCACATCTGCCCTGGAGCTGAGCCCAAGCTGCAGCAGAGTGGGGGCAGGTGTTGCAGGGAGAGACAGGGATGAGGGGCGTAAGGAATTGGAGCAGAGGACTTAGAGTGGGGAAAAGAAATGTCATTGTGGACCTTTTGAGTGGCGTTGGGATGGGCAGAGCCCTGCTACCTGCTGGGTGCTAGGGCAGTGGGGCACCCCCCAACCCCTCTCCTCCTCTTCAGGACTGCTGAGGAAGATGGGGATCCAGCTCCAGTCCTACCACAGCTCTGGCATGGTGGCGGGGGAGCAGTGGAACATTGTGGGGCTCTCGGCCCCCATGTCTGACCTTGGTGGGCTGAAGCCACACATCACGGAGGTCTTCCAGCTCTGCCTGTAGCCCCTGACCGTTGACAAGGACTCTCTCCACAGCCACAGCACCTAGACCACCCCAATAGTGGGAGTATCACACCTGGCCACCCCAGGTGCACTGGGCTTGGGGTGGCCTTGTGCTCAATAAAGGGTCTAGGAAGAGAGAGAGTGTGTGATGCCTTTTCTGTGCAGTCTCTTGTCCCTGACACCAAAGCTCCTGCAAACTCTGCCCCTCTTGCTGCCCCTGCCCCCTCCCCTTGGCCCCGCTGCTGTTTGCTCAAGGGTGCAAAGGTCTCCACGGCTGCTGTGGCCCTGCCGAGGTCCCATCTGGCCACTGTTCTCTGCCAGGGCACGGCCCAGAGGGCAGGCAGTGCTCCAAGGTGGGCTGCGCCCTCCCGTGAGCCCCCGCGTTACCTTTCTCCTCCTCCCCCGCTGGGTTTTCCCATGGGAATGTTTCCATTTGCAGGCGCCATGGAGAAAATGGCATCTTACCACTCCCAAACTGGAGATGGGGGAGCTGGGGTTTACTTGGCTCCCCCAAAATGTTGGGTTACATTCCAGCCCTGGGGAAATGTAGGGTACTCAGGCATGCATCCAATGGGGCAGGTGGCTGTGTCAGGTGTCCATGGCATAAATGCTGTAAGGGATCGTGACCTAGCCCCACAGTGTCTCAGAGAAGGGCCCTGAGGTGAAAGAGGATCACTGGCGACCAGGAGCCAGAGCTGGGCTGCTGCGCCTCTCACCCGAGTGTTTATTCCCCTGTGCTGCCTGGGTGTTTGCAGAAAATGCCATCATCTCCACCAACTCCAGGGCCCCAAGGTGCTGCCAGCTGCTTCCCAGCCATCCCAAGTTTCCTGCGGAAGCCAGTCCTGGATTTGGGGGTGAGCACGGTTGCTGGTGGGGACGAGGGCATCCCGCTCTCTAGGGCTCACTGCTCTGGTTCCCCCTAGATGGGCTTCCTGGCGTATTCCCGGCGGTACTTGTCGTCCACCCGCGTCAGGTACCAGGTGCCAGGGAAGAGATCCTCCGGGGAGCCCCGGGGAGCGTGGTCGGCTGTGGAGAGAGGGCAGTGATGCTCAGGGGGGCCGTGGGCAGCCAGTAGGGGGAATGTCACATCTCCTCAACCCCACTCACGCAAATGATGTGTCTCCTCTCGCTGCTTCATGATCTCAGCGAACTCCTGTGGGGCCACACGCTTGCGGGCATCCAGGCGGGCTGGCAGGTCAGCCAGGCTGGAGACCAGCTTGTCCAGGGGTGAGTCTGGTAACGGGGACCCCCGGGTGAGATGGCAGCCCCATGGCAGCCCCATGTTACCCTCCCCTCCCAGCCTTGCTGTCCCATGGGGCTCACCCGGAGATGCATCCTGCGAGACACGGAGGGAGAACATGCTGGCTGCCAGCCCGGAGCCATAGGAGAAGGCGCCGATCCGGGATCCGGCCAGGTCCCGCACTGAGCACCTGTGGTGAGTGGTTAGGGGGGTTAGAGGGGATTGGGGCGGGGGGGGATGTGGGACTGTGCAGGCAGCATAGGGGGCTGTCTCCTGCCCTCTTCACAGGCAGGGGTTTCCTGGGATTTGGGGCCAGATGAAACAGCAACTCATGGCCCCAGAGCAAGGGGATGTCAGCAGTGGGGGCTCAGGGCTGGGGAGCATCAGTGCTACTCAAGGAGGGGCAGCGGGATGAGGCTTTTTTTGTCCCCCCCACGCCTGGCTGTTCCCATGGCTCCTTTAGCACTACCGGTGGCAGGGGATAGCCATTCTCCTGGGCATGACAAGGGGGTTTTCATCCTCCCAGTGCTGACAGAAGGGCTTTATGTGCTGGCCTAGCTCCAGCGAACTGGGATGAAAAGGCTGGCTGGGAGACAGCACAGGGTGGGATGTGAACATGCCAGGGGTTACATGCAATGAAAACATCGGGTCTCTGCTGTAGTGGAGGAGGATGAGCGCTGGTGCCTGTTCCCCAAGCAAGCCAGGCCAGGGACTGCCCGCTCCACAACAACACCCCTGCCCCGATCCTGAGCCAGCTTCTGGGGGCACTCACTGTGCCAGGAGGGAGGCCAGGCAGCCATACATGGACGGCGTGTACATGTTGCCATTGCGGGAGGAGAGGAGCAGAGAGGGCTTGGTCTTCTGGTTGAAGATCTCCTGGCTGGCCGCCTGGAATGCCTTCTCCACCTCCTTGCTGGTGTAGGTGTCCTCCAGCTTCACGTCGCTGCCCAGAGAGAGGACAGCTCGAACCCTGCACAGGCATGTCCCCAGCTAGGCTGGGGGACAGGGGACACAGCACAGGGACCCACCGGAAGTTCTGCAGCCCCTTGTAGAGGCCAGCAGCTGTGTCAGGGTTGGGAGCGGCCAAGAAGTCATTCAGCAGCAACCGCCCCACTGACTTCTGCACGAGCTTGCAGAAGGGCGTGTGGAAGATGATGAACTTGAAGTCTTCAAGGGTGAAGGGCCGCTTGGTGCCAGCTGGAAGGCAAGATAGGGGCTGTCAGCACCCGACAGCATGGCGTGGGCACCCTGGGGGTGCCACTACTTACCCTGCTGCCACTGGCTCTCTGCTTTCCGGCGGTACACGGCATAGCAGCGGTCCAGTGCCCGCAGGTAGCACTGGATGGAGAGCTGCCCGTCCACCACTGGGTACTCGGAGGCCAGGTCTGGCTTGTAGAAGTCGTAGGCATGCTCCATGTGGGTTCCCCGCAGGCCTGGGGACACAGGAGACAGCCAGCTGTTGGAGAGCACCAGGAGGTCCCAGCAGGATGGTGAGCACCCATGGGTGTTGCCTGGCATGCCAGCCCCAGATCCACCAGTTTCTCTGTGTCACTCTGAGATGTCCACAGAGATGTGACCAGCCAGCACCCTGGGGTACCCAGCACCAGGCAGACACCAGGGCTGGCAGAGCCAGTGCTGCCAGAGCTGAGCAGCTCCATCTGGGGCTTGGACATGGACATACAGCTCCCAGGGATAGCATCCATCAGCTTGTCACCCCCAGGGCCTCACAGCACCAACCTCTCTCCAGCACCAGCGGGGCATTGGGTCCCACCAGCATGGCAACGGCACCGGCACCCCCCGTGGGGCGCGCATTCCCCGTAGCATAGACAGCGATGTCCCCACACACCACCACAGCATAGCGACCTGGGGGAGAACAGGGGGACCAATGGGTTCATCAGTGAGTGGGAGCCTCCATCCTGCAACCTTCACACATCCCCATCTCCACACTGCTGGGTGTGACAGCAGAGGCACGTGAGAAATGGGGGCGATGGAGAGCCTGGAGGAGCAACATCTCCCTTTGAGTCTTGCCAGAGCATGTTTGTGTTTCAGGTTACCTTCTTCCTCCTTCCTCTATCCCACAGAAACCACCTCATGTCCGGCCCTCCCATCCCCATGGCACAGTCCCTGCCTGTACCCACCGTCCCAGGCACTGGACTCCACCCAGGAGGCCGCGTTGAAGAGTGAGGCTGTGCCCCCATAACAGGCGTTGGTGGTGTCAATGCCCTCCACATCAGTGTTGCCCGAGTCATGGAAGAGCTGCATGAGGACAGTCTTGACGGCCTTGGACTTGTCGATGACTGTCTCAGTGCCCACCTCCAGTCGGCCGATGGAGTTCCAGGAGAGGCGCCGGCGCTCCACCAGCCGCTGCACCACGGTCAGGCAGAGGGAGTTGATGTCCTCGTGGGCAGCACAGAAGCCCATCTGCTGCTGGCCCAAGCCCCGCGTGTACTTGCCCGCCTCCACACCGTCATACTGCTCCAGCTCTTCCTGCTCCACATACTGGGCAGGGAAGTATACCTCCATTGCCAAGATGCCCACTTCCTTGGGCCAGGTGGCCATCCTAGCGGTGCTGGAGAAGCTGTGGGGCAGGGGGAGAGGCGATAGTCCTGCAGCAACCCCAAGACTTTGGGACCAGTGGTGGTCCTAGGGAGATGCCACCAGCAAGCACCTTCAGGCCATGAGCATCCCAAATCCCTGCTGGTTCCTTGGGGCAAGGATGGAGAGCATCCCCTTCCCCAGCAACGTTTAAGAACACTGCCAGCTCCCTGACCCCCCTTCCCAGTTATGCCTCCACCCCACCCAATCCGCATGGGTGCTCACCATGCCCTCTGCGTGTCCATGGGGTGCTGGGCCCCCTGTGGTGCCCGCTCTGGCCCCGATGGTGCCCACCTCACCCCCCAGCAGCGTGCAGCACGGCCGAACAAGCGCAGCATCTTTGCCCCGTCCACTGCACGCATGGAGCGGATGGACAGTGGGACAGACAGATAGATGGGCTTCACTTGGTGCTTTTATAAACTGCGCAGGCAGCACGGCACAGCCCTTATCAGCATGCTGGACCCCAGCGCTCAAAGGTCACCAAGCGCCAGCCAACACGACAGTGACATCAGAGCAAGCGCTGACTTTGGAGGGGGTGACTTGCAAGATGTCTCTTCCTTGTACCCCAAAGCCTGGGGACACACTCAGCCAGAGTTGAGCAGCAGGATGGGATCTCCCACAGCCCTGTCTCCCTGTGCTGTGGGGAGGTGGCAGCTCCAGTGTTCGTGGCTGGCCAGCATGGCTGTGGTCACCACAAGGTGCTGTGTGGCCTCCCTGATTGCTCCTGTAGTCCCAGGGAGGGAGCAGAGGGTGGCTGCGATTTGGTACTGGCACCATATGTGCCACACAGGACGCCATCACTTGTATCACATTCTGCGGCTTCAGTGGGGGGAAAAACCCTGAGCTGGGTGGGGGCAGAGCCATCCTCAAAACAGCAGAGCAAACAGCCACGTGATGCCTGTGGCAACACTGCAGTGACACAAGAAGGGACCTTTGGTCCCAGTGCTGCTTTCAACATGACCATGGGGCAGCATCACAGCCCCGGGACTCCTGGGGAGCCATTTGCACCTAGGGGGGCACCCATGCCTACACCTGCACGCCCGTGACAGCTCCCATCCCATCTCCATCTGTGCCCCAGCTCTCCTCCCTGCCTGTACCCTGGGGTTACTCCTGTCCCCACCACCTGTACACCAGGGACATCCCATCCACACGGGTGGACTGTACCAGGACTTTGCACCAGCACAAAACTCACACAGCACTGGCATGCTTCATTTTTTTATAGATGTATTTTTAGGAGCTGGGGAGAGAGGAATAGAGGTGCCAAGGAAGGAGCATCGCCTGCGTGGGGTCCTCCCTGAAATCCCCCACTGGCCCGCGCTCAGGCTGAGGGAGTGAACTTGCAGATGTAGTGATGCTGCTGGGCGCAGTTGGCACTGGACCACAGAGTGAAGGCTGTTGCAGAGACAGGCTCGGGGTCAGCAGGTGCCACAGCGAGGAGAGGCACCAGCTCTGCCTGCCTCAGCTCCCCATGGGGCACCAGCCCCAGAGGAGCAGGAGGAGGAGGAGGAGGAAGAGGAGTGGGGAGGATGCCAGACCAAGTGCTGGAGCGGGACGCATGATCTGGGGACTCACCACTGCTGTGTGTCAGCATCCCGCAGTTTCCCTCGTGGGCACCGTTCCTAGCCAGCCCACTGGTGGCACTATACTTGTCTCCACTCACCCACTGCCAGGACTGGCTCTGTACAGGAAGAGGGGAGTCACACCCATGTCCCCACTTCCCCTGGCCCCCTGCCACCCCTACGTTCTCACCTCCTGCCTGTAGTGGAGGCCGAGCCAGACAGGCTGGGCACGTTGGTAGTAGGAGATGACCTTCTGCAGGGTGGCTGCCTCCCAGGGCCCCTCCACCCAGGCCAGGTGGGCACCAGCATGGCTGGCCTGGCACTGCCTCTGCAGAGAAAGCCCACAGTGCCAGGGCACCCCTGGGAGACAGGGGGTCCCCAGCCATGTGCGTACCCTAGCAGGCTTACCTCAGCCTTGTCCCAGCTCTGAGGCTGACGGAAGTACCTGAAACAGCTGAGCTTGAGGTAGGACCAGCCCTCGGGGCAGTAGCCTATGGACCTGGCACCTGCAGACGAACAGATGGGGGAAGGGATGGGGCAACAGCCAGGGGAAGGGATGGGGGCAGCCAGCATCACCGTCTGGGGAGGAGCATGGCTCCCTCCCAGCCCCACTGGGGCAGCAGTTGCCCCCTGAGTTGTAGCACTCACCGGCCAGCTGCAGGAGCCCCACACAGCCCAGTAGCAGGAGAGCAAGTCTGGCCACTGCCACCATCCTCGCTCCTCGATGTGTCTCCTGCAAGGGCCTGGGGGTCACACTGGGTCTCCTGGGGACAGGGGATGCTACCTGCACCTGGAGGGCACAAACCCATTCTGCTATGGACTGAATCCAGCCACTTTCAGCCAACTGGAGCAGATGGCAGCCCCGGGGTCCATGCCTCCCTCTCCCTACCCTGGCACAGGTCACCACCCCATGCCCTCACCGCATCCCCAGGCACAGCTCAGGGTCCCCAGCCCACACTGGGGTGTCCCAGCCCCACCAGCACCAGCCTGGCCCAGTCAAGCAGCTCTGTGGGGACATGGGGAGAGAGCGAGCTGCCATGGGCATGAATGGGTGTCCCCCACCCTGCCTTGGCATTGGGCAGTAGCAGCAGTGGCACAGGCAGAGCCGGGCCCCATGAGGCTGCAGGAACAATGTGTGCAGCATCATTTTCACCCCCCAAACTCATAGCCCTGCCAGACCCAGGCCAGGGAGGTGAATCAGCCACATCAGCACAGTTCCCCTTTGTCTGGGCTAATCCCCGGGCACCAGGGCTGATTTGCAGATTCAGCTCATCTTCCCCTCAAAGAAGCGGCGACAAAAGTCAACATGGGGCTGCAAATTGCATTGTTGCAGCCTGCCCCATCCAGCAAGGGATCCAGTTTGCCCACAAGCCACCTCAGAGCAACCTGGAGCCTCAGCTGCCCAGTGAAGGTCCCCCCTTCCTCACCTGCTGTCCGGAGACGGGGAGGAATAACGGCTTCTGCTGAGTTCCCAGGAAAGGAGCTGCCCTTTATAGCCCAGTGCTCTCCAGCGTAAGTGTTTGCCCAGCTCAGGTGCTTCCCACTATAAAAATCTTACTGATTATTCCCTCCATTCCCCCCCTGCTTTGCTGGCAAGCCGCCCAGATCTCCAATCTGTTTGCGTTCAATATTTTTTCATAAAAACACAGGAAGAACCTCTCCTAGTTGGTCAATAAACCCCTTGCAATTAGTGTTATTACTAACGCAAGCACAGGGAGAACCTTATGGTAGAGAGCATCCTGACACGGGCACCAGGCACGGGTTGCCGCTGGCCCAGCCCCGGCTGGCCTTTGGGGGGCTGGTAGGGATGAGCCCTGGGGGAAGCTGCCCTGATCCCAGCTGGAGCATCCCTGCGGCAAGTGTCAGGCTGTGGGTATTACCCATGTCCCTGGCCAAAGGATGGCATCCAGAGAGGCCCCACACCCTGCCTGGCTGTGCGTCACCCACACACCGCCCTTGTTTGAACTGCCGGGGACATCTGTCAGCAGGATGCAGGACACAGGGATCTGAGAACAGCCTGTGGCCGGGGCTGCCATCAGATAACGGTACGGGTGGCCTGTCCCCTGCCTGGCTGTGACGCAGGGCCGTGTCAGACTATGTCTCTGGTGGAGGAATGGGCAGGCTCTGCAGCAGCAGCCCCCCACCGCCCCTGCCCCATGTGGGGTATCCCCGGCCCTGTCCCCAGGGAGGCTGCTGCTAGCATGAAGCCACAGGGGGGGCTGCCCTGGCCCCAATGGCCTGAGCCCTTTGGCATGGTTGGATACAGCCATCCCTGGCACAGTCCTTGCTCTTCACCCTGGGGTGTCCTCTGAACACTGGTGGAATGTGGCTGAATATCATCTACTTCACTGCTGCAACCATACTGCCCCAGACTTCTTGAATACCTGTGGAGGAGGCAGGAGCTACCCATGGAGGATCCAGCCCCAGAGATGAACCCTTCTTCCCCCAACATGGAGGACTTGTAGCTGGCCAAAGCTGTTCCTCCTGGATGTCAGGCTCAAGCCATGTCCTCCAGAGATCTCCCACAGCTTCTTCATGGCAGCATTTACCCAAACACACAGGCAGCGAGCAGGGCTGCACCCACAGGGAGCAGCTCAACAGCAGCATGCAGAGGCAGGTCTGGCCTTTGCCCCAGGGAGGGAGGATGATCAGATCTGTCGTCTTCACCTACACAGCCAGGATACAGCTGGTCCTGCACCCCAAGACTTCTCAAGGCTCAGCCAGCTTGCCAGGCACTCACCAGGATCAAAGGGGTAAATCCTCCTTGTGCCCAAACACAGCTGCTGCCTGCTATCAGTTCTCCTGAAAGAAATAACCTTACAGAGATCAGCCACTGACTATTGGGGGAAACTCCTGAAACACAGCAACCCCCAAACCAGAAGACAGGATTCCACCCTTGTTTTATGAAAAAACATTAAAATGTTCCCCAAAGGAGCCTGAGGTTACTCCTACCTGCCTGGCTGGTTCAATTTGGCTTATTTAGATGCAACACAAGTTTTCACAAGCCCCTCATCAATCCCAGTTCATGGAAGGAGGAGATGCATTTTCAAGTCTCAGCCTGAGCACCAGAGAACTCAACACAGCTGTGCCAGAGACACAGCAGAGCGCGCTGAACTTTGGCACAGATGTGCAACCTGAGGGAGAACATAGATGAAAGCCTCCCTGCAGTTTGTGCTTGCCAAGCCAGCTCTACTAGAAGATAAAAGAGCTGTGCTCTTTGAATATTAAACTCTTAAAATGCCCCCAGCAGCTTTATCCCTGCAAGGAGTTGTAATTCAGCTACTGGCTCCATCCAAGTCCACAGTGAGAGCTGGAAACCGGCTGGGTGAGTGCTGGCAGAGCCCAAGGCTTTGGTAGCACCGCCCTGCTCAAAATACAGGAGCACAGCCATTTGTTCTCTAAGTGTTCAAGTCAAACTTTCCAAGTCTGAAAACACAGCACAGAGGAGCCGTGATTCCCTGTTTTAGAGGCTGGAGAATCACACATCTTCATGCATCAGCTGCCTGTCAAGCCAAAGCCAGGGGTAGCTCCAGTGCCAGGGATGAGGGTCCTCCCAGCTGCAGGAACAGGAGCAGTCCCGGGAGGCAAGCGGGACCTGAAATGGCGAGCGAAACCACCTCCCCATGAACCACTGCCTGACCCATGCTTGCCCATGACCTTTCTAAAAGCCACCAGAAAGCCCTGACTCCAGAGTCCTGGGCAAGCAAGAGCTCTTATTCAAAGCATCTCAAGAAGGCTCCATCCCAGTCCCTCCCAGTATACCCGGCTGCTGGCTACTGCCCTCCTTCTCAGCTCACCAAGAGACGCAGAAACCTCCTGCTACACCCAAGCGAGGCTGCTGCCAGCTCCCACACATGGCTCCCTCGCGTGGAGCTAAGTGGAGGGGTTCCTGTGCTGCTGAGCCCTGGCAAAGAACACCCTCGATCCCCAAAAGCTCCCTCCTGACTCAGACTGCAAGAGGCCCCAACAAACCCTTTCCAGGGCTCTGAACAGTAGTGATCTGCTTGTTATCTTGTCCTTATACTCCAGTAGCCAGGAAGGCAAGAGAAAACAACGGCACACAGACATCAGGCACATACTCTTTATTCTGGGGATAAAAATTGCTTATACATTTTGCAGAAACTATTTTCATAAAAGACTTTTATAAAAAATGTAAAAATAAGCAAATATTTTCCATTATTAATATAGGAAAATGCTGCTGTGTGAATGGTTACTCTACAACTTATGAGATAAAATACCACCTTAAGGAGATATTATCTTTACAAGTAGTTAAAAAAAAAAAAAAAAAAAGGCAGAGGGCCATCGTATTAACATGCCAGGCCAAAACTGGCTTCATTCCACAGAAAGCACTCATCTTGTAAAAGGTAGCCACATATATAAAAAGGCACTTGGTTATTTGGGGCTAACAGGGAAAAGCCCTTTGTTTCTTTAGCATTGATGTGTAGCAACACTTCATTATTTGCAGTGAAACTTGTACCTGGACAGACCTCCAGGAGCTTGCGGGCCCTGGCCTGGAGATCTGAGTCGGTTGCAGCAAAACTTCACAGGACACGCTGCGGCGAGCGTGCCGGGGAACGCTGCATTGCGTCCTAAAAAGCAGTTAACTTCAGAATTAAAAACTTCAGCCCAAAACAATGGCCCCGGGAACCAGCTCCTCCTGAGGCCCTGCCTTCATGTACCATTGAGTTAAATCGAAAGAAAAAGCTTTTTACTCTTGATTAGAATAGAAAGAAACATCAGAGAAAATACTGTACATGGTAGGATGCTGAGTGGCCACTGCTCGGAGGGGAGCAGCCTCCTCTGTCCTTTGGCGGCAGTCGACAGCCCCGATGTCTTTGGAACACGTGTCTGCAGGGTTCCCCCGAAGAGGTAGGAGCAAACCATCCCTAGAAATGTTCACTTCGGCTGCTGACTGGTTCAGAGCCCTTCAGGGAAGCATTACTCTCGCAGACAAAGAAGGAAGAATGGCTGCTTGTTCAAGGTCTGTGACAGCTGGCTTCCGTAACCCCCAAAATAGCGGGGGAGCTGCAGTACAAATGGCACTACCATCCCACAGGGCATGTGGGGCACCTCGGCTGAGAAACCTCAATACAGGCTGGAGCTGGGAGCGGAGGACATCCCCAAAAGTGTTAACTAAACTGCATTAGGCAACAGTTTCTGAGCTATTTGGTCTGCTGCTTAAGTCCAGCTCCTGGCTTCAGGCACACTGCTGCTGGAAGCCTGCTGGGGAGTCAGTGCTGCAGACAGGGAGGGGAAGCCAAGGCAGCCCTGCCCCATGGCTGGAGCGAAAGGGCCACTTTCAAAGGGCTGGACGCCGTTCCTGACGCAGGAGGACACGCACTGCAAACACGTAATGACATCCTCAACACTTGATAATACCATAAAGAGGCAGCATATGATACCTGGAAGACAGGAGACACAGCCACCCTTGGATGGAGGGGAGGCGAGTACTGTGCAAGAACGCTGGGAGCTTGTGCTATTAATACCAAGTTTTGAAACTCGTGCTCATCCCAAGAATTTCCCAAAAGGCCTGTGTCACCTGCAGGACATCTTTTCTGGCACGGGAGCCTGTGAAGGCGGTCACAGACACACGTGGCCGGATGGGGGCACCGGGAGGGTAGTGTGTCAAAATAGTCAGGTGTGTCTTGGGGAAGACATACAATACGGGGAGAGACGTGCCTACAGGCCACCACAGGGCAAAGACCAGGTCAGACCAGCGTTTTTAGTAAGAAAACAAACAAATAAACAAAAAAGAAGAGTATATGTATATATAACCTCATAATACCTGGGGGGCAGGCAGTGAGAACTCTAAGGGGTGTTAGTGGGTCTGTACAAGACAAAAGCTTGTGAAGAGGAAAGGGTGAAGCTGTGTGACAGAAGGTGTCACTTGACCTGCAGGTGTTTTGGCAACTCCAGCTCAGTTGCTGAGCAAGAGCAGCTGTGGGAAGGAGGGGTCCAGGAACATGGGTGCAGCTCTGAGCTGTGTCAAGACAAGGCAACTTGAACTCAAGGAGAACTAGTAGAAGGTGCTTCAGAGATAGGTTATGTGGGTAACAAAAGAAATGACAAAATAAGGATACAAAGCTGGTTTTGGCTAAACTTCTGGAGAAACGACCACGAGATGCATTAAGCTGAAGAGCTGTCTCCCCAAAGACATGATGGAATATATTTAAAAGCAGACTGGAGAATCCAGTGCAGAGAGCAATCACGCAAAGGTGCACAGGGGTTGGTTAGAAGTGACCCAGCTGGTCTTCTCCATCACCAGCTTCTACAGTTCTCTGTTTAGCATAAAAGCATACAAGCCTACAGCGACCACAGTCCCTCCAAGGAAAGAACAGCCTGGGCTCAAGACTCTTGGATACTAAAATGGTTCTTCATTTCCATCCTGGAAGACCTTCATGAGTTCTGGAGTCCACTTTAATCGGGCTTCATTTTGGCCAGCCTTCAGGCGTACACCTGCATGTTGTTGCGCTGTTGCTCTGTCATGTGAGCAGCTGCCGGCCCGCGCTGGTTGTTACCAGGACTGGTTGCCACATCAGACCAGTCAGAGGCAGAGTGTGGGGAAGAGCTTGACCACTGGTCTGGAGATTCAGGTGATGGTGTCAGGTACGGGTGCTCCCCTTGTAAGTGCCGGTTGTGGCTAGGAGTCCGTTCTGTGGCTGAGGAGTAGCAGCTGTGCTGTGACGGAGGCGTGGGGTACTTGCCCATTGAGCTCTGGAACTGGTGGTAGGCTGGGAGGACCGTCTGAGCCACCTGCCCGTCCTGCTGAGGGATGGCAGCCATGGAGAAGGAGGCGCTGGGCAGCTGAGCTAAATCTGGGATCTGGTACATGGAGCCAAGAGGAGCAGCCATGTTCTGAGCACAGTTGGACTGGGCCTGCTGCGGCAGTGCTGGCTGGTTTATGCCACCCTTGGGAACCAGCTGGAAAGTCATGATGGGGGGCAGAGACTCCCTGGACACCCCCATGTGCTTCGTATCTGCTTGAACCAAACCGCTCTGCTGCGAAACGCTGGGGTGAGAATGCATCACCTGCGGCACCATGCCAAACATCTCGTACTGGGAGTCGTTCACCTCCATGCGGTTCATCCACTCGGTGGAGACGTTGGCTTGCCGGAGCCTGCCGAGCCCGCTGTTCGGAGGGGTGGTTCTATGCTGGGAAAGCAGCTGGCTGACGGACGGGAGGACGGTGCTGGATCCACGTCCTAAGGGCTGCATCTCGTGGAGGTTGGAGAAGGACATAGTGTGTGCAGCCTGCACTGACGGAGCGGTGAGCAGCGAGCTGGGTGATGAGTGCAACACCCCCGGCGATGGCATCACAGGAGACGACGTTGGTTCAGATGCAAAAGCATGGGGTGATTCTAGGGAATCAACTGGTGACAGGGTCACTGAGCTCTCTGAAAACTGCCCTTTGCTCTCACTGAGGGACTTCTTTCTTCTCCTCTTCGCATCTTTGGTGAGATTTGTGGGCATGATGCCTTTGGCATTCGGTTTTCGTGACTTCTTGCTTAACGAAGCATGCTTCAGATTGAGGAAGGACCTATTTGGGCCACAGATGACTGGGGAGAGGGCAGAGTTCAGCATGGCGCCGGGGTGCCCGGCGGGGCTGTGCGCCACATTGTACTCGTTGAGAAGCTGCACTATGTCGTGGTGCATGCGGTCCTGGGCCACATCTCGGGGCAGGCGGTCCATGTGGTCCGTGATGTCTCGATTGGCAAAATGGTCCAGCAAGATTTTTGCTGCTTCGAAACTGCCTTCCCGAGCAGCAAGGAAGAGCGGTGTCTCCTCCTGAAAACACAGAGAAGAGGTATTTTAGTGGCTTCACTTACAGCTAATGCTCCCTTAGTGGTGCAGCAACAACTGGAAACATCATCTAATGCAGTGACACCTTAATAGCCTCCCAGAACAAACCACCTAGGGAGATGCTCATTGAAAAAGACAGATTACAGGAGATCATTTCATGCATGGCAGTGGAGCACACAGGCTAAACTGTACGCACCAAGAAGCGCACAGTTCTGCCATGGGTCCGTGGAAGAACTGTGAAAACACCTGGTGCCTTTCTCCCATTGTCCCCTATCAGGGAAAGGTACAAAGGACTAAAACAGCCTAGTGAAGAGCAGCAGCTAGTTGGCAGCTCTAAAATCCACTGAGCAACACATAATAGTCCAAAAAACCCCACAAACCCTAAGCAGGTAAAAGAAATTAAGGACCAAGCCACAGCAAAAACTAACAGTGAAGCTACAGGAGGTCTGCACACCACAGACTGTCTCTCAAACAGACCAGCTTCTACCCCATAGACACCCTGCATTGAGATCCATGGAAAGGTGACAGGATGTGACTACTGATGTGCCACCACATCTGGTTCCCTGCTAACCAGAATCCAGCTGCTTGACACTGGCAGCACTTCACCCTGGTGCTCTCACACAGAACTGATTGCATATTGCAGGGAAGCATTGATGCTCAGGACCTGGCCACACAAGGAAGAGATCTGCTCTCCCACATCACAAATCCTACAGGATGTCCAGCACTAAAAGATATCCAGCACTTGGGGAGAATTCCAGTCACAGTCTGGGTTTGGAAGACCTGCACTGAGCACCCAGTTTAGAAAATGTGAACTTAGTCCAGCTCCAACAGCAGAGAGATCCCTTGTGTTAGGAAGCACAGCCATGCTGACCACACCCAAACTGTACCTTGTTATCCTGCATGTCTCTGTTGGCTCCATTTTTCAGCAGCACTAGTGTTGCTTCCACGTTGTTGACAGCTGCAGCCCAGTGAAGAGCAGATTTACCTGCAGGGAAACCCCAAAACTTCAGTAACAAACTGAGGAGTTATTTTCTAAAGCACCAAGATGGACAGAGTACACAGAAAGCAACCGAAGGGCAGCTCACAGCACATGAACATGTCTGAAAGTCACATTTGCACTTCAGAAATCACCACACTGTGATATACCCCTATGTTACCAGGCTGCAATGGGACTTTCTACACGTGCTGTGGGATTTTTATTTTTTTTTTTAAACTATCCACAGAGTATCATGTCTGCAGTCCAGAAAATCCCAGTATATTCAACCCCATATTTCTTTTGCTTCTCTTCCAGGACAGTCTAACCAAGCCACTGTGCAGCAGCCTGCAGTCTACTACTGCTGGGAGAGCTTCGGCAGGATAGCCCAGGGTCTGATTTAGCCACAAAATTTATGAGCAGCCCACACTCCAGGACAGCAGAAGCCCAACCCTTCTTGCTTGCACCATGGCAAATGTTTGTCCAGCCCAGTACGTTGTGTTCACATTACCGTGGTCATCTACGGCGTTCACATCTGCCTGGCAATTAATTAGCTCGGCCACCATGCCTTCCACAGCCAGTCGTGCAGCCAGAATTAATGGGGTTGTTCCATCGTTCATCCGAGCATCCAAGTCCGTCACTCTGTTACGGATCAGGATCTGGACAAGAGGGGAAGACAGGTTTTTGCTATGGAGCAAAACTGAGCATTTGGCAGAAACTCAAGAGAAACTTTGTAATGAAAAAGCAGCCTGAGCACTGAAATGCAAAGACCCAGATAACAGGTGACGGACCAAATGCATTCTGAGTTCTTCACACTATGAATACCTGAGGAAACTGGATGTAAAATACAGTTTCACCTGGTCATCACACTGTGGAAAGCATGAGAGCAAGACTGTGAGTGAACAGAGTGCAGCTTGGACGGGATCATTTAATTACAGAGCACAACTGCTCTAAAATGGGTTTTTCAGTTACTGTACCTGGAAGACACCCTGGGCATCAGCAGCTACAGCTGCATGCAGAGGAGTCCGTCCCATGTTGTCCCGTGCATTAGCATCCGCACCAGCATCCAGCAAACGTTTCGCAGCATCTGCTCTTGAATAACGGGCTGCTAAGTGCAGTGCCATCTCCCCGGTACGGTCTGTTTGGGCCTGCAGGTTGGCACCTTGGTAGATCAAATCTGTTATTATATTTGCTGAGGAGTCTTCTGCATCCTCATCATCCTCACTGATATCAGAGCTGCCCACACGCAGAGATGCCAACATAAGCGGAGTACATCCATCTGCAACAGAAGAGACGTTATCATAGCAACCTGATGGTGACAGCAAAGGAAAGGAAATCCTCACACAATCTTCTCCCCTTGAGCAGCCACAACCAGAGACAACCCCTCCAGCCACCAACTCAAACATTGTATCTTATCATGAAGTCCAGAGTTAGCAAGTTGTTTCCTTCCCCAGCAGAACTTTAATACTTTCTGCAACCTCAACAGAACTTAGGTACTCCTCAAATAAATAAGATCATTCTAAAACAAAAAACACTGGCTGCTAAAGTGGAAAACTTCCCCAAAATGTAAAGGCTAGCTAAGCTCCTAGAGAGAAGCAAGAGCTATAAAAACCAAAGGCTTCAGATTACTAAGTATAACTATTCACATGGATGTTCTAATCATATACCTGGAGAAAACAAACAATTGACAGAGAAAAATTACTGGACAAATAAGACAGTGATTACTGGTGGCATTTCTCAGACAGTAACCTGAAGAGAAATGCAGACAAAAGCCTTTGTATCTATTACAAAAAGTCTTCAATAAAGGACCGTGAAGTTGTGACAGTCAAGCACCCGAAGATGAAAACTGCCCCAGGATGAATGCCTGAGCCAACCTCATATTGCTTTTAGTAACAAGCACAACCAGAGGTCTGAGCAGAGTGATCAAGCACACACTGTACTTTCACACAAGGACACCACGTAGAAAGGGAACACAGAACAGGATCTGACCCAGTATCACTCACTGGTGTACCAGTAGCACCCTCCCCACACACAATGCTCTGTTCCCCATGCACCATCGCAGCACCAACTGCCCACAGCTACACATTCCAGGAAGTCTCCCCACAGTCTGAGTGCTTCGGAGGACAATGGGCTCATGTCTCTCCACAAGTCTCCAGTGATGGGACATCCACAAAGGATAAATGGAGGCTAGGATCATTCATCCAACTGGGATACTGACACTGGAAGTAAAAAGGCTTCTCCAGGCCTCTAAGTTAACTTGGATCCCTTGGAAGAGACTACCTCTCTCTCTGCTGATCAGAGATGGTGGTCCAGGTAGACTAGTTACATCCTTATTTTTCACCCTTGTTAATGAAACATCCACCTATTTTCATCAATGTACCAATGGCCTAGTGCTTCAGTTTCAGCACACTCTGAACTACACAGCACATTCAATTACCTAAACCCAAAGACTCCAACAGCAGACATTAATGCTTGCTTACTGATTTTACTGCTTTACCCCCACACATTGTAGGCACCTGGAAAGCAAGAGGGACTGAGAACGCAGCAGGAATGAAACACTCTGTGCTAAGTGCTTGACTGGAGCCCTGAAAAGGTGAATACAAATTCTGCTTCTCAGGCACGACTCACTAGCTGGAACACAAGACAAATCTTTCAGCAACTGTTTGATTTATTCTGCGGACAAGCAGGGGAACTTCCTGGACCTTACAGACAGCAGCTTCCCTGGAGAAGGCTCTGGGGAGACCTTATTACAGCTTTTCAGTACTTAAAAGTGGACTATAAGAGAGATGGGGACAGATTTTTTAGCAGGGCCTGCTGTGATAGGACAAGGGGTGATGTTTTTAAGCTAAAGGAGGGGAGATTTAGGCTAGACATGAGGAAGAAATTTTTCACACTGAGGGTGGTGGAACACCGGCCCAGGTTGCCCAGAGAGGTGGTGGATGCCCTGGAGACATGCCAGGCCAGGCTGGATGGGGCTCTGAATAACCTGAGCTGGGTGAAGATGTCTCTGCTCATGGCAGGGGTTGGACTGGATGAGCTTTGAAGGTCCCTTTCAACTCAAACTGTTGTATGGTTCACTGTCTGCACAACTCTGAATCTACAGTGCTCTATCTGCACTGAATGAAGTGTGCAAGCCTGCAGAGGACAATACAGCAGAATTATGATTCTGAGCAGATAAACAAGGTGACGATCTCCTACTGAAAGCAATATACAGGGCTTTAACCCCCTGTTCCCATTCCCCAACTTGTGATCACCAGGCTTTCCTGACTCTCTCTAATTTAGAGCAGCCCCAAAACTTTCTCGAAATCGATCATGCTAGGGCAGGGCCAGGCGCGGAGCAGGCGCAGCGATGGCGGCTGCGGCTCCAGGCTGGCGGCAGCAGCAGCAGCAGCGTGCCCACCCCTCCTAGTGGCTCACAACCACAGGACATGCAGCCTTTCACCAAGCTACTTTCTCAGGATTTGTTGGACGGCGGCGAGCTGTTGACGTATGGTTCAGTTCCAAGATCCAGTCCTGTCTACAGACCCTCTTGCCTGTTCGTCCAAGGCTATGCCTCCCTTTTGTGCTTCTCCCTCCCACCGCTGGCTCTGCTTCCTTGTCCCAAATGAATGCTTCTCAGTATTCAAGTCAGGCTGTGGTCTCCTCCGTATTGCCCTGACACAAAGAGCAGAGAGACAGAGCACAGAAAGGAGCTTTCCTTTCCTCCAGCACCAGAACCCTGGGGAAAGGTCTTCCTTGCTCAGTCACTGTAGTCCTGGATGGATCACGTCCAGCTGCTCTACAGGGTCACAGCAATAGTATACATTAAATCCCTGGAAAAATTAGCTGCCACCCTCCCAAAAAGTCTCTCAGGTACATGTAGCTCTTTTCAGAGTTGTAAGTTGGCCACACACCGGTAGTTTTATGAGGCTAGCAAAGAGCACATCCAGCTAGATGGTCACAATTAAGTGCTTGATGGACTACTACAGAAAAAGCCGTGGACACAATGTCTTTTTGCCTCCTTCCAGCTTGTTCTCTGAAATAGCTGGAAAGGAACCCAAAAGGATCCAGCTGGAGGCAGACACACAGCATGGAAAATTCCAGTCTGAACCACCAAAGTTGGAGTAACTGAAAAAGAGGGGCATATAATAGGGACAGTTAATCAGTTTTAATTATAGGTGGTGTTACCAGTTATGCCTATAACTGCATTACCCTGGTTACACACTCACAATAACTCCAGTGAAAAGAATGTCCTCACCACTCTGGGGGACACAGAGAAAGAACAGCATGGGGAGACAAAGGTGACAGCTGAATTTTTAAAAAACTCTTCTGCTTGCTGCCTTTCAAGAAGACAGACCCTGAGTAAATGTAAAACTTGGAGCAAGATGGTAAAGGCAGAAGTTCAACAGATAGGTACAACTGAAAGTCTCTAACACAGCGACAATATACTGAAAGCTGGGAGGTAGAGAACCCACCAGCAAAGTCTGTAGGTGATACTTCTGCAGGAGACTGGACCTCTTGGATCCCCTAAACTCGAGAGACTGCAGAAGGTGCTGGATGAAGAGAGGGAACTACCCGTGGTGCACCGAGGCGTTTCGACTTGCCTCTCCTCTCTCCAGAAAAGTTCTCTACTGTTCTACCTGCCACCCGGACCTTTGGCCAGGATTTAACTCAGCTTCAGATGGCTCCAGCCCAAACACCCTTTGTAATTAGGGGCAGCCAAGCATTACTGGAGCATGAGCCATCTACTCTTCAGGAGACTTCTGCTGGAGATGAACTGCCTCTCAGAAGTGCCTGTTTCTTCTCCCTGCCTGCATAGGGCAGAGAAACAGCTACATCACCTGTGAGGAATCCTTCCCCTCCTTACTAACCCATTACTCCAACACTTCTCAGACTTTTTAAACTATTTCTCCCCTTGACGGTAACTCAGCTGCTTGCTTCTGATGCCACAGAGAGGGATATAGCTTATAGCAGCTTGCCACAAGCTTCACAGTCACATCTGAACGGCGGGAAAGCAACCTACAGGTCACAATTATTCCATTGCTATTGTTGGACAAAGTTTTGAGTGAACGTGAAAATAAGCAGTCCGAAGTCTTAAGAATGTTACAGCCTGCACTTGGAAAGCTTTTACCCTGCCACACAACTAGAAGCTTCAATAGGGGAAATAAAGAAAAGCTTAAATTTGGCAGACACTGATGGTTTATGTTCTCACACTCATTACACAGAAATCCCTCCTTCCCTGTGCTTTGCATTTAGGAGAGCTAACGGGTCAATGAGCAGAAAAGACAATAGAAAGGAACTGAGAGAATGGGTCCAGTCATCATTCAATTGCATGGAAATATTCCCACAAAAGCCAATAAAAAGCAATGACAGCAATATCATCAGAATCACTCTCTGCATATGAACAAGAGCCTAGCTGGTAGCTCTTCTGACCAGGATGAAGTTCTTGGCCAATTCTCTCCTCTCTGAAGACAGGAATCAGTTTTTACCAGATGACCTACCCAGTCCCTTATCAGGTTACAACAGCCTTAGTTCTACACTTATAAAATGCAGCAGAGCATTCTTACTGCATCCAGTCATTCGAGACTGAAAGAGAGCAAGGCTGCATGTATGCTAAAGAAGTCTCCTTCCAAGTTCACAGTTGGGTTATGAATTCAGTAAGTTGATCACTGTAAGCTGATATAAATCAGTGAATTAAAAAAAAAATCTGTAACAAGCTTGCTGCATTGCTGCTCTGTTCCAGCACAGATGTCTCACACAGTGCTAACAAGGGTGGACTATCTGCCAGAAGTCATCTTATTCAGGAATAGGCCACCCTTGCTTCCACCAGACACCTTGAGTGTAAACCCTGCTAAACTGGTCCTTAGCAAAGTCTGGCATAAATCTCTGCAGTGGTCCGGCTGGAGAAGCTGGGGGTTATTTCCAGCACAACTATGCATTCCAAATTTCTGCCATAATGGCATTCTGACAATATCTTTTAGGCATGCATTGTTATAAAGGAGATCCTATAGCTGTAGTTCCTACAGGTGCTTGCTAAATGAACTCTTTTTTCTCCTGGTTACATGATATTCTATGTGCTACATACCATAATCCAATCTCTCCAGTTTTCTTTCCTGGAGCATATGTGAACTTCCCTCTAGTACTATAAAAATGCTGCTGGTGTTCCTGTATACTCCACATGATTTTTAAACGTTAGCAGTCCCAGCCATCGCAGAGGTTGGTGGCTGGATCGCAGAAGACAAGGACACACTGAGTACTGACCTGGCCCTCTGACATTGACATCCAGAACATCCACTTCTTGATCTGCCTGAGGTGGTGTAAGGGCTAGTGACGTGCTCCCACAGACGTCTGCTGCCTCCAAGTGCTGCTGTGTCCACTGGCGCTGGTCAATCTGCTCATCACCTTCTGGGAGCAAGGCTTGGTCCTCAGCCTGAGCACAGGAAAGAAGCAGTTGCTTCAAAATGCTCATCAAATAGCCAAAGACACTGAAATTTCTTGGGGTTTTCTTAGTTTTGTTGAGTTTATTCACTTCTGTGTTTTGCTGGTTTGTGTTTTGAGTTAATGATGGTCTCCATTTACCTCTGCTTGACATTCTCAGCTTTCACACTCCCACCATGTTATCAGGCCTGAACTGCAAGACATTACACCACTGTTAACCTCTTCCCTTTCAGGCGGCAGGGCCTGAGTAGTGAGAGAACACTGGAACAGAAGTTACCTGGTTTCTCTACTGGCTCATGGTGGCAGTGTTAACCTGAGGATTAGCTCCTCAGGTATCATTAGTTACATATTACAAATCCCTAAGCAAATGGAGGTTTTGAGCAAGGGGCATTACTCTGGAAGTTAATGCAGCTGTTTTCCTCACTATCGGTTTCAGGTGATAGTCAAGTCTTGGAGCTCCTTACCTTTGCTCTCTTTGGCTGAGGTCCACCGTCACCTGCCCAGTGTTCAGTTGGTCCAGAATCTGCCAGGTTACCTTCTGGTATCTGGACTGACAGATTTCTAACAAACAAGGAGAACAAGTCACTTTGCAGGTTGACCAGGTGCTACTCCTGCTACTTACACTAGCCTGCAGAGATCAAGGATGGGATGCTTGCATGTTTGGCAGCTTGCAAATGTAGAGACCAAGAAATTAGAAATCTCAGGCCCCAACAGTGGCATTAAATGCATTTACAACTGTAAACTTGGTTAATTCAGTGGAAAGCAAAAAGGGCATAAATGGGACTCTTCTTTTGAAACTTTCCATTATTTCTGAGTCATGTCTTTAACACATTGAGCTAGATGTATTACAAGTTTCTTGTCACCTATTAACCTAAAAATGTCTCATCTGTTCCAGGAGGAAATTATGCAAACAGTACTCAACAACTAAACAGTGTCAGAAAACCAAACATGACCAGGAGATCAGATTATCTACTAGCATTTTATCAATTACAGTTAATTAAAGTTCTTCTGTCCAAAACAGATGTATTAAAATTTAGAGAAATAGCCTAAGAAGTTCTATCTTAAACGCCAGCTTTCCCTATGGAGATAAGTGCCTTTGATGAAAGATTTATACACCATGTTCTCAAAATCCTCTAGCACACTAATAAAAACACTGTCAGTGGCCTAAATGCAAACTTACTTGAGTCCAACAGCATCTTCACCAACTGGCTCTCTGCGCTTATGATTACTAGGATCCCTGCGCAGAATAAAGCCCTCTGGGAGCCACAGCGAACCATGTTTGCGCTTACGCTTTGCCATCATCACACCCAAGAGAAGGATTAAGAGGATGATCAAAGCTGCCACAGCAAATAGGTAAAGTAACTGGGTCTTTGGTGGTAACAAGGGTTCACCTAAAAAATTCCAGTTAAAATACAATGAGATTAGCAAAGTGGAGATGATGATCTTCCATCTACATACTTTATTTTTGCACTCAAGAGTCTTCCCCACAGTGAGTACATTGTCTCTACGCTGTGATGCGTTTAGAGCAAAGGTTTGAGGAAGTTTAAGCCCTGCTGCAACTGTTGTAAGAATACATTCCATCTTTCTGGCTTCTCTTGATCTTGTTTCTCAAAATATTTTTTTAGAGCATATGACTGCTGAACAAGATCTTGCTCTTTCCTCAAGAGTCCTGCTGGCTGAAGACAGCCACCCTGAATCAGTGCAGAGAGAATGGATCTACATAATTATATGAGCACGATCCAACTGGGAATAGTGATATCACCCATCTAGTATAAGATTGCAGCCAAGCCTCAGTTTGAGGGACGGGGAGTAGAAATCAAAGGGATTACATATTGCCAGAGGAGAAAACATCTGGCAGAGTGAGGAATACCCCCATGCTTTCTCTCTAATGGCACCTTTATAATTGAATTCATAGCTTAGAGACCAAGAATAGTTTTTAGTGCAGACAAGATCACTGCAGCGTGTGGCACACATAACAGATCACTGTTTCTGTGGGTATTAAAACATCTAGGTTCCAAACTTAAACGCCCTGCCTTACTAACCAGATGTCTCCTCAGAACAGAATAAGCATGTTGCACTTACATACTTCTAGAACTGAGGACGAACAAGCTAGCTCCCAGAAACCACATTGAACTGTGAGATATGTTCAGATGATGATCGATAATCTGAGCACGAATTTTGCAATGCCCAAGTTTGATTACTGCCTTCCTTCACAAGCAGTTTTCCCTCTGCAATTACTTACTTTGGACAGACACGAATGGATAGGGCAACATGCCCTTGATGGCCTGAGCAGCTAAGAGAGCCGCAGCGGCTTCTGTGTTCTGAAAGCATTGCTCCAAATCCTCTGCACACTGACGGTTGTCAATCTCCAGGAACACCCTGGTGCTGCAGAGACACAGTAAGAAGGCACAAAATTCAGTGACAGACTTTTGCCAAAGCACTAGGTGAAGCTGCAGCCTTTTAAGTGAATCTTGCCACCCCAGCACTGAATTCAGCCATTGCAATAGCTCTACATTTCCCCATAAATAAAACAGACTACAGCTCTAGAAGGTCCGGAATGCCCCAGACACCTACAAGAAAGAACTACCAGGATAACAAGGCCAGAGGAACACGAAGGCATTCACTTACCCAATGACCTCTTGCCCTAGTTCTCTGTGCTTGCGAATGACCACAAGCGATCGCCGACTCCGTGCTGCCGATCTCTCCCCGTAGTACGGGAACACCATGGGGTTTCCCTGAGAGTCCAGCTTGATTCTCAAATTGGTATGCAGGATGGTTCCCAAAGTGCGCAAGAAGCTGCGAACATCCTCCAGCAGCTCTTCGGGGGGCATCAAGACCACGATGATTAGGGTCCCTTCTGCCAACTTCTCAGCTTTGTCACCTGCACAGTCCAGACCGTCCCAGCCACACTCCTCACTGTTACAGCCCTGGTCACAGCGGCCATCTGCATAGTGATCTGCACAATACTTGTCATACCTAGAACAGCAAAAAGCGGGTATAGGCAGGATATAGGACATACACATTCTGTACAACACAACTGCAGTCCAGGGGCCAAGGCCTTACAGTCTTCATAATTATTTGAAATAAAATGACACTCATATTCAGGATATAAGGAGAAGAAATACAAGCCTACAATAAGCTTGCAATCTGGTAGAGTGAAAGCAGGAACCACAGAACACCCCAAGAACACACAGTTCAATTCTCGTACCAGCAGAAGAGAACTGCTCATTCTGTTAACTAAGATAAAGCTATAACACCCCCTGCCTCAGCAAGGGAAAATCATCACAGCAAACCTGTTGCATTTATCGTGAATAACCGAAGAGAAAGAAGTGCCATGACAATCTAGAGAACACATTCAGAGGTAGCAAATACAGCTGGGATAAAAACAGAGGTATTGCTGGTATGGAGTAAAATTCATGATAGGAGGCAGTACTGTTAAAATCCAGTACAAGGTGAAATGTCTCCTATTTATATTTCCATAGAAAGCAGGGCACATCCAAACACATTACCACTGCTCAGGCTACCAACTTAGCTCATAGCATACACATTCCAGAACTTCTTCCCAACAACAGACAAAAAGTACACCAAGTAGCAGAAACTCCTCGACGCCAAACTTTCAGCACAGGAGATGGGAGTAGCGGGCACGAAGCATAACAGCTACTGTAAGTGCTAGCAGGAGATTAGAGACACAGAGAAACTGTTCTCAGGATTGAGCCTTACTTGCACGTTTTGCTGTTTTGCTGACATTCAAAGTTGTCAAACAGGCACTCGGGGGTGTTGCAGAACTCATCACATTCTCCATTGAAAAGCATCCAGCAGCGCAATGAAGAGGAGCAGTTGGCCCAAGGATCTTCTCCTGTCAGGGAGCAGTCGCCTCCATCCCACTGGCAGGCGTGGGTGTTACAGTCTTCATCGCAATGGTGATCTCTTGCTCTTTCCGCACAATGGGAATCCAAACATCCTCGGGGCTCTGGGCTGAACGTTGTGGGCTGTTCACACTGGCTGCCTTGGGTGTGAGCAGGGCACTGGCAGTAATAGTAAGGAGGCTGAGGATGCGGGTGGCAGCTTCCACCGTTCTGGCAGGGGCCACTGGCACAACCCAGGTTTGTCTGGCACTCCTCTCCCACAGACTGCTTGGGGCAATAGCACCGTGGACCAGAAGATGTCTGGATGCACTTCTCCCCCTTCTTGCATTTCACTTGTCCACAAGTACTGTGGCTGCTGAACTCACATTTTGCTCCAGAATAACCCTACAGAAAGAAAAAAAAAGTCAAAACAACCAGGCTCACAAACTTATTCTTCAATGTTCTGAGGGTTGGAAGCCAGGTGTCACGTGCAAACTGTTTCTCCCCTCTCTAGCCTCATTGCAGGAGACATGATTTTCTGGAACTAGAAACTTACAAGGCTCTATTAAATTTTGAAATGGAATTAGAGCCATGAACAAGGGGAATCCTGCAGTAAGCACAGAGAACACATGACAGCAAAAAACTGTTGAAATGTAATGCTAGGTTTAAGACAGAAAAGCCAATTATCCTGCCTCAAGAGCAGAATTGTTTGGGGTAACAACAGGCAGTATCACTCTCTGACGGCACCTGGAAGCCCTGGGTTTCCCAGCTGAGTAGACAAACTAAAGGATGTGAGTAAAGAGTGTCCAAGGACACGACTTCACAAGTAGTACAGAAAAGATAACCTTTGCCTACAGTGGAGCAGTGAAACTAATGAGACTGTACTAGAAAACTCTACAGCTGAGGCAGGCAGTTCAGGTTGAGCATACGGTGCTTACCGGAGGACACTGGCAGATGAACCCGTCCGGCATATTGCTGGCAACAGCACAGGTACCTCCGTTCTGACAAGGCTTCCGGGGACACACGTCTATTACACTCTCACAGTGACGACCTGAGATGTAGACACACAGGGAGAAGAGAGCAGAGAAACGTGAATGTGTGTGTGCACATCAAAAAGCCAACGCTCCAATGACCAGCCAACCAGCCAACCACTCCAGCGAGCCTGTTCCCTCAGCAGAGGTAGGGCACACCTCTCCAGATCATGCATGCTGTCTAAGTAGCTGCCGAAGGAGCTGTAGAGGAAGGCACAAGCCTAGAAGCCACAGAGGGTATTTTGAGAGAGTCCACCTTGTCCGCTTCCTCAAGAATATGTGCAACCCAGCATGAAGACAGAATTTGCCTGTCACCCCCCGCAAGTCATCCAGGCACAAAGGCTGAAGGTGCTACGCCACATTGATTTGCGGGTTCCTAAGACTTCTTTACTTTTTGGGAGATGGTCAATAAGTCCAAAGGCAAATCACACACTGACCATGAATGAACAACCCTCACGACTCGATGCAACATGAGTGAACAGGATAAGCAAGCGGACTGATCAGCCAGACAGCGAGGTCCTACCGCACTGAGTGGCATTTGCAACAGCTCCCAGAGTCCAACTCTGACACCAGACTTTAAAAAGATGAAGATGACCTAAGCATCACTCTGACCCCCTAGGAAACATGAACAGAAGGTCTCCACATATTTGCAGCCAAGACTGAGTGCTTGCAGACAGGGCAGGATGGCTCATGGATTTCTGGCATCCTCTCAGTCACAAACCACAGCAAAGCCACCCCGTCCCCTCCCAGGCAGAAGCATCAATGTGGAATGCACAGAAGACAAAGAGCTCCACCTCTGTGCCTAACATTTCCAGACAGATTTCATGTCTGGGACACAGCAGCAATCCCTGCTCCTCTGAGGGTGCAGCAGGTCTGCACTCCCCACACCGCAAGTTCCACCAATCCTTCCATGAGAGCCAAAAGCAACATGAGATGTAATTCATAAAAACAAGCTTAGCAGATGGGCTTAAATATAAACTGAAGACCTGCACCAGTGTCCCAGTAGCTAGCCCGGCTCTTCCTCTCTCATATGTCACCCTTTTAGGAACTTACTCCGTCAGTCTAGGTAATGCATTCAAAAACTGTTACGTGGATACTTAAGATATATGTCTGTGATTTCTTTGCATCTGACAATCATAAACTCAGTGGAAAATCACAGCAACTTTCAGTCTTAAGGAAAAAAAAAAAAGGCAAAGACTATGGGCAAAGCATGCAGAGAACGTCACTGGTAAGCAGGGAAAGCGAAAGGTTTTAGCAGAGGAAAACTGAATACATAAGAAGTTAAGCTGACATTGAAACTGTAAAGCTGAAAGTTAAGACACATCTGGAGACTATTAGCTGAAACTTATGCCCCGTGGGAGGCAGAAAGCAGAATAGCAGCAATACTAACAAAGGAGAGATCTAGAGAGAGTGAGACGTAAGTTTGCAGTGTGAAATTCTTGCAAAGTTGTGATTCAAAGTTGGACTGTGGAAGGATCACATCACTAAGATAGGAATGTATAGACCGTCTATGCATACAGTATTCCATCCTGACCACATCACCAATGTAAGAAAGAATGGGAGTGAGGAGTAGAAAAAGACACTGATTTATAGAGAAAATTAATATGCTGCTTTGCAAAAGGAAAAGCCATGGGGAGACTGACATGTGAATGGTTACACTTCCAATATTAGAAATGTGAGATCATGAAGGACAGAAAAGTATCACAGAAAAAAAACCCAACTGGCAACCGAGTGCCTCAGGAGATTCCTTTGAGACAGCTCTAGAAGCCAAATTTCTCAGAAGGTTTAAAAGAAAGATTGGTTTAAAAAACTGAGACATGGTGTAGAGAAACAATCATATATTGGGAAGTGACTAGACAGCATTACTGCTAGAAAGGACCATTTTTCAAGATCCTACTCTGAAATTGGAAGCATGTTTACAACTACTCACCAGTAAAAGCACTACGACAGATGCATGTATAATCATTTATCAGCTGAACACAGTCCAGGCTTCCACGAGGGTTACAAGGATTAGAGAGGCATTCGTTGATATCTCCCTCGCATCGCTCGCCTGCAAAGCCTGGCAGACAAAGGCAGCTGTAGCCCCCAATCTGGTCGATGCACTGCCCCCCGTTAAAGCAGCGGGGTACTCCCGACTCTGACACACAGTCATCGACGTTCTCCTCACAGAAACGGCCTGTCAAGACAGCAAAAAGCAACAGTTTGAGGATATAGTGTCATGGCCTCATTTCCTACACTGCCCATGAAGTTTTAAGGCCATGTCCCACACAGTCCCAGATGTAAACAGGTAAAGGTCCCAGTTTAATGCAATCCACACCCCGTGCAGCCAGCCAGCCTCGGATCAGACCTCGGGAGCATGTGGTTTAGACCTAGGCTGTTATTTAGCAGCTTTCATGCTTGACTTAATTTAAGGGCCTAATTAAAAACACAAAAACAAAACTGAACCAAAGAAGATGCACTCAATTTAGCCCTGTGACTGAACATTGCCAGAGAGCCCTGCGCTGCCCCTGCAAGGCTCTGAGCTTCCCACCATTCATTTAACTTGGCAAAGAGCATCTGTGGCGACATCGTTAAAACATGCAACAACAAACCAACAGGAAAGCAGCTGTGATAAAACCCAGATTCCTGGCCAGCATGCCATTCCTGCAGATTGACTTCTGGGGACCTACACTAAACTCCTAACACTGGTTCAGGATGGCAGTTTCTCCTATCTCTTTGCAGGATTCCCTTTCAAGAGATGATAAGTATATAAATATTTTTAAATTCCTTTCATTAAAAAAAAAAAATTGTCTAAGCCAAAAATTAATTCATCTCAACAAATAAAAACGGAAGAATTACAAGCAATACATTCAGAACCTCTCAAAGGAGGATGGGTGCTTTAGTTCAAGACAGAAATTCTGGCAATGCTGAAATTGGTACGTAAATACATATTTTGACGTATAGACATAAGAAGCAACTTTTTTTTTTTTTTAATTGGAGGATCAAATTAAGAACAATACATGAAGAACTGCTAATACAATGATTTACAAACAATAATCCAGACTAAGGACA
This sequence comes from Streptopelia decaocto, assembly GCF_964273445.1. NCBI lineage: Eukaryota > Metazoa > Chordata > Aves > Columbiformes > Columbidae > Streptopelia > Streptopelia decaocto. The sequence continues at coordinate 16,352,443 of NC_138659.1, forward strand.
TGTGCTGACAGCCACACTGAAGTGAATGAACTGGTAATGTGTACAGGCAGGAGTAAATATATTATTTTATAATTTTACTTAAATTTACTTTATCAACCAAGAATTTAGTTCTGTCCAACACACATCTGGAGATTTTGCCTACATTGAGATGATGCACTTCAGAAAGAAAGTTCAGAGGCATATAAAATCTTTAACTGAATGGAGAAATAAACTTAAGAAAAAACATCAAATGAAAAAGCATTCCCTGATGGGTTAAAATGTGCAATCCTGAATATTTTCAAAAGTAGAAGTCAGGGACCTCAGGTCAGATATAACAGTGAATGGAAGGTTGGGTTTTAAGAAACACGACATTAGACAGGCTGTGGAATCACACTTACTGAAAAGCACCATTATGTAACTGTAGACTTTTGGTGTTTTTTTTAAACGCATTTAATAAAAGAGATCAAATTTGCTGAAATAGTTTAAGCTAGCCTAGAGGCACTGAATTTCTTTTCCACAAAAGATTCCAGGATAGAGGACAAAGCAGCGCCAAAATTTAAACAAATAAAGGACACTGGAATTTATGCAAGAACTAAGCAAGTTTTCTGTGTATTTCATAGCATCTTAAGCAAAAAGAAACCCTGGATTTACTATAAGAAAACCGATACGGTTGGGAAAGACCTTAATGGTAATCTAGTCCATTTCCATTCCCAAAGATGGATCATACATTCCCAGATGACACTGTCTTGACCTATTCCTTTAAAAGAAAAGAAGCAAAAAAAGCAGTATTTATTTTTAAAGAGAAAATATGTATCTCAAGGGATTCAGTGCACTTTGGGAACATTCTTAAAAGAAAATAATGCATTCCCTTTAGACTCTGTGTCATGAAACCAGCAGTAAGAAGGAAAATTCACTCTTGTAACATTCACTTAATTGCTGAGCTTCATACCCCGAGTTCCTGGTGGACAGGAGCACTTGAAATGATTGACGAGGTCTATGCATGTTCCTCCATTCTGGCAGGGCTGGAACTGGCATTCGTCCACTTCATATTCGCAGTTGACACCCTGGTATCCAGGCACACACTGCCAGTATAAAAATAAGCGTGAATAATCTTCTTCTAACAGATACACTGGTAGACATCTGAGGAAGGCTAACCCAGATAAAACAAGCCCTCGAATGGACAGCTTGTGACTGCCTTTGTAGCCACACAACTGCAAGTGATTTCAATGGCTGCTCAACCAGCCAGCTTAAGCCCACAACTTGAGCATGTGACTACTTAACAGCACACTGCGCGTTTGAATTTGAGTGACTTTATCCCTGCAAAATACAGCCATCACATCCTCACACCCTTTAGCGCTGAGACCAGCTTCGTAGTTTTGACTTAAGGTTTACGTAAAACTCATCCTCCTCTGGGTAAGTTCTTCCAAGGTGTTCCACCATTCTGAAAAGCTTAGAAAGGATGATATGCCATTACCTCATGGTTTGCACTGCTCTCTGCATCAGCTGTAGCAAACAGAAAGCAATGGAAGGCATCTCCCACCCTAAGAAGCAAGGGATATTTTGCCCATCCAATAGGCAGAATACAACATTCCTCTAACGTATTCTACATATATTTTAATAAAAATAAGAACTCTGTCTCCAAAGAGGCAAGGAGTTCAAATGCCCATCAACCACATCTCCTTACGATCACACTTCTAATTCAGTTTTAAAAAGCCCCTTAGGAGCACTGCTTCTGCCACAGCTAAATCAAAAATCCCTCCCAAGTGCAGGTTGCTTTTATCCCCTTCTTTGAAGCCATTGTACCGCATGCACATGTTTCTGATTTATTCCAATTCCTTTGCACTACAACGTTCTAAGCGTTTAGACCTCTTCCTACTCGACCACGTGCATTACCTCGCACTGGTATCCACCCAGGTGGTCCCGGCAGGTCGCACCGTTCTGGCAGGGGCTGGAGTCGCACTCATCCAGCTGCACCTCGCAGTAACTGCCTGTGTAGCCCACCTGGCACTGGCAGTGGTGTGTCTTCCCAACGTTGAAGCAACGACCTGAGTGCTGGCACAACTGGTCGACCGAGACTCCTAAAACAGAGTTAAATAAAGTAAGCAAACATGTAAAATGTACTTGCCACCAGTGTCGGTAGCTCAGCCAGGAACGAATATGGCTAGACCCAACAAATTGAAAAGTTGAAACTCCAAAATTGAAGAGTTAGTCTTTAAATTACAGTGGGTCAGAAACACAACTGGCTTCCAAATAAAGTCACTGCTTCATCCCCTTTGGATCATCAGCATCAACACCGGCACAACATATTTGTGCCGCTCTATTATTTTACCCCTGGCTGGTGAATACACATCTGAAGTACAACTGTTCAATGTTTGTACCTAGCATGTCTCCCAAAGGTATGGGAGCTTGACAGCCTTCTCCTTTGACACTGAATCTGCATGTTCGTATTTCCTGGACTGAAAATGGCATGACACTGCCCATCAGCCTGGGCTACAAGCCATCTTCCAGGAAGAAATACACTTAAAATGCAAATCTTTTAGATGTACATCATCTGAAGCATGAAATTACTACTTTGAGGGGCCATGGTATTACCTATATAGCTAAAGAGCACACTATTCTCTGTGAGAACACTTACAAAGATCATGAATTACAAAATGCCTTTCTTGTACAAGGACAACATGTCTTAAACCTGGCCTGCCTGGGATTTAGCAAAAAGGCATAAACAGCTGAAGTATTTTTCAAAAAGGCAGTCCTTGAAAAACAGTATTACTGAAACTCTGAGACTTCATAAAATATTTAATTCTTGTTTCTAATATTTTTATGGTAGAAGCTAGCTTCTTATGTCAGGGAGAATCAAGAAAGCCTTGTCTCCCAAATACAACATTGCAGAGAGTTTTTTAGCTTAGAAGAGATCATGACTGACCACTTAGAGATGAAGTTCTCTGGGATCTCCAATGCATCCTGCATTCACAGGTGTATTGGGAAAGGAGGTGCAAACAAATGATGCACGGGAAAACTTTTTCAGCTAAATCACAGAGGATGCTTATTTACCCCTTTGTGAAGCTGCCACTTGACATGAGACATTGGGCACATCGCAGTAAGCACCAGTCCAGCCAGGGGGACAGACACATCGAGTCTGGGCTCCAGTCTGGACACACGTGCCTTTATTCTTACAGGGAGACTTGCTACACAGATCCATAAGTGCCTGGAGAGAGAAAACAAAAAAAAAACAAAAACAAACCCACAATGTGATATATGGTGAGCACAGCAGGAAACACTACTCAGAGTGCAAGTTCAAGAAGCAAAGAAAGGAAGCTCTGCAAAACTGGTTCCATGTGGTGCTAGAAAGAAAGGGACAGCACTTCTCAAGTCTAAGCCACTTGCTTCTCTGACAGGCTCAAGCTCATATGCCCAGAAAAGTGCAAACATACAGAGAAAAAAACCCCCAACGGCAGCATCATTTCAGCAGTAAGCTGATCCTGACACCTTGCTATGCAGAGGGATCTTTGGCTGGCTGGGTTTGAGAAAATTCAGTTTTACCTCAGACTAGGCTTCTAGTTCCACATTAAAAGGCTTCCAGCTATCGACAGTAACATGTGCCCTTCTCCCAAACTCGTCTTCTCTTCACAGCTTTTTGAGGATGACAGATGTGCTCTGCATTTTGATTTTTGCTTTTTGCCATCAGCTCACCATACCTGCTTTTGGCCCCATTTGCTCTAGTGTGGTCTGAGTTCTCCTGTCTCCCAAGATTCAACTGAAACCCCACAATTCTTCTGTGAACTGAAGATGGGCCAAAGTATGCTGCTTTTCTTGATTCATTATATAAACAGTTTCCAAACAAAGAGACTAAAACGCAGTAAATCGTCAGATGAAAGTGGAGTGAGGACTCAAAATAACTCTGACCTAATAAACCAGCCACTAACCATCATTTCCTTTTTGAGCACTTAATCTTCAAAGTAATATAGCTATTTGATTGATTTCAAGCTGATTTGAGGGAAGGATGAGGTTTTAAAAGCAAGTAGTACCGAATTTTGTCTGTAAAATGCAATTTCAATTCCGGAAAGTTCTGCTTTTCAGATGCAAACTGTCTCCTCACAAAGATTAAAGCAGAAAAATATGTGCTTTCACAGGCAACCAAAAAGAAACTTGGAATTAAGTTTTATCACATGTAGTTGAGCGGGAAGAAGAAAAACATCAAGCCTCTCGCTTCTGCATTTGTAACGAGTAGCTGTTTTACATGCAAATTCTATAACATATGAATCATTGTCTGATTTTGTGCTGCTTATTTAGCTTTGCTAATTAGGTCAAGCCAGTTTACCACTAAGACAAGAACTACAGTGTAGCTGTAATCTATAATCTCTCCGATACAGCTTTGAGTAATACTTATAAATTTAGAAATTTCTGATTCCTTGTATAAAATGAATAACACATTATCACCAGCTTTCTCCGAACATAAAGCACACTTTCTGAGCATCCACAACATTCACTCTGGGGACAGGGACATTAATCTTTTTCTCAAGTAAAAACAAAGCAAAGCTAACAGAGGAGGAACTACTGAACTTCACAGTACTTTATGATCACACTCAATGCTAATTCTCCCAATGAGGTTTAAGTGGTGTGCCCAGAATGCATAATTAGGGTAGTAGAGGGGTCGCTTTTTTATATCACTTCATTACTTTGCATTCACTTCCTCCATTAGCAATACCTAGAAGCAGACCTGACAATTTATTGTCTAGCAACAAACTTCTGGAAAAGCACCTCCCCCACTGCCACAAAAATGCTGCTGCTAACAGCCACTGCTTTACAAAGACACATTGGCACAAAAGACGGCTGCAAAATTCTTAGAAAATTTTAGTGCTTTCCAGTAGGTTAAGAAATTCACAGATTTTTTTTTTTTTTAAATGGCAGCACTCAGACTGCTTATGGAAGAAGCCAATTTAGTGTTCACTATTCCAAACCTAGAAAGAGTCTCAAATCTTTTTTGCTGTTTTGATAAGCACAAAAAGAAAAATCTTTTACTGGAGAAGTTAAATCAGCATTCTGTTCCCACTGTGATATGCCAAGTTTAAAGTTTTTAGCAGGTACTAGTCAGTAATTTACAGTATGGGTTTGCAGCTCCTGTGCTCAACTGTGGAAAACTGTAAACTGCCTGGACTTCAGTTCAGTAAGGCTGGGGCTTTTTATTGAGATTGTGAACAGGACAATCACATCAGCTACTGCTTCAAAACATTTTCTGGCTTCTTACGGAAAAAAATAAATTTACAATCAACCTGGAATAACTACACCTCCCTGTAAAAAAACCCAACCACCAACAAAACCCAGAACGTTAAATCAAGGTCCTGCTAATCAGACTGATATTCTGCTTTTTCTTTTGCGTTTGTTTAGCATTTTTTTAAATACAGGACTCCGCCTTCAACCAGGACAATTTAATGCTTCAAATGAAATGCAGCCATTTTCAAAGCTAACAGCTGTTTTTCATTTTAGAAGAAAACTGATCTAGAAAGTTCCGATGACACCTGTCCTCATAAATAACCAGGCATTTTTCTCCTCTTTGCAAACTGACAGTTCCAATTTCCAGAGTTTTGAACGGGGGCACCTGCTCTGTTAGACAGAGGCGCTGGACTTGTTTTTCCCAGGATGAAGGGGCCAAGCACCTCTTACCAGAACTGAAGGAACAAGAGCTCTGCCACATCTGGTACCTCACGTTTAACCCCATCGCTTCTGCTGTTGGAAAGTTCAAACAACAGGGCAAGAGAACATCACCCACCTGACAGTTCTTCCCAGTATAACCCAAAGGACATAGACATCGGTATGTGCCCAGGCTGTCCACGCAAGAGCCTTTGTTCAAGCACGGGTGGGAATCACACTCATTGATTTCCGTGAGGCAGAAGGGTCCCGTAAAGCCCAGCGGACACTGGCAGGTGAAGGAATTGATCCCGTCCACACAAGTACCTCCATTGAAACAGGAGCTGCGAGAGGGAGAACAATGGTGAGCTGAGGTAAAAAGCAATTAGCTCCCAGTCAAAACAGCACGTAAACATTACTGAAATGAGAGAAAAACAGATTTCAGGATCTTCTGACCACTGGTGAGTTCCTGCTAAAGAAGTATAAATCAGATAACAGCTATTCCAGGGGACTCAAGCTCACTGTCTTTTACCTTGGCAGACAAAGAAAGTAAAGCAGGGTTTCAATGAGTCATTAGTGATGGAGGTAACTTATTTAATGAAATCTCAGCTTCAACGTGACCACAAACAGCACTGTTCCAGGTAGGCATGTGTCTTTCTCAAACAGATAAATTTTAAACAAATTTTATTACAAATTACAACTGTACTACAAATTATGAGAAACAAAACAATTTGCCTTTTTATTTTAAGCTTCAAAGGAGTCACAGGTATGTTTTCTCAAGGAAAAAGTTTGTATAACATGCAAAACATAAGCATGCTCTTCATTGAAATTATGTGAAAGTATTGGTATTGCTAAATTCCTTCCTCGTCTTCTCATGAGAACCGTAAGTCCTTGATTTGTAAAACTATTCATACATGCCCTGGCAGAAATCAGATCAAAGGAGTTATCCCCCTCCCCCAGCCTTCTGATCATAAGAAATTCTGCCAGATTAGGTGTCCTATGGACAAGTGACTGGGAAAGTCAGGAGAAGCAGTGCCTCATGCCAAGTTGACTCCTTTTTCCTGCTAAAGGAATGCCTGCCAGGAAACTCCTGCTCCTCTGAAAATAGCCCTAGATCAGACTCAAGATAATCAGTTTGATAAAGTACACAAACCAAATTCATGCCTGTTATCTGTTTTGTGCCCTGTCAAAGGGAACTTCCATGGGAGAAGCCACTGACTCATCTCCTTGAACCTCCAGTGCAAGTTTCAAGTATCTAAAAATTCTGACTGTGATTATGGTAGAGATGTCAACATAAACCTATTTATCAGAAACATTCCTCTGCCTTGTGGCCTGAATTCTGTTTCACAGGGAGCAGAAACTGCTGTTTACATTCAAGGCAAAAGAAGGAAGAGGAGACAGTGGAACTGTCAATCACTGGGCATGCTTCACTGAAATCAGGCACCCATCTCCAAAAGAAGATGCCACTCTCTCATAGGCGGCTTCTCACACAAGACACGGAAGAATTATTTGAACCAAATTCAAATTAGCCAACCACCACAGCAACCTTAGGTACAGCTCAGTAAATTTTGGTTGAGAGGTGTGACTGGTTTAGCTTGGCAGAGCGTTGAAAATTGCTACCTCCTTCATTCGTACTTGCAAGACTGGTTTCTGTCCTGACCGATAAGGAAAACAAAACCAGGATGAACCTCAAGGAAGAACCAGGCCATTCTGCTTAAACAACTAACCTACTTCACTTGATTAAACAACTGTTGTGCAAATTTAACACACCCTCATCAGTGACAAAATCCTGTTCTTAGGCAAAAGATGTTAAAATACCTCCTCCCCCACAAATGAAATTTTATAAAAGATCTTTCTGTGCAGAAAATCATAGAATAATTTTGGTTTGAAACACAAGATACTACCCAAGAGCTTTACCTTTAGCCACCTTTGTTTCTTGTGACTAGACTGGAACATACAGTTTAAATTTATTTTTTTTTTTTTAACCATTGCAGGCCTTACTAGAAATTGCTTCAATTTGAGAATTTGAGGTTACTTACACCAGCCCTAACTAAGCTTAAAATAAATATGCAGGCAGATGATGGATACACAGGGTTAACTCTCAAAGAGCTTCTAAAGCTACCAAGTGAACCAATTATACAAGAACCAGCTGTTGTGCATTTTAAATCTGTTCCACACCTCCCCCTTAGAAAGACCTCAGGTTTTACATCAGCACTGCTAAATCCCATCCAATCTGTGAGCATTAAGATCTCTGCTGATTAAACCTTTCCAGTACAGAATTTGTGGATTTAGTGTTCCTCCTGGTTGTTTCTTCATATTATTTGTAGTCGATAACTCAACTTAGGGTTAATTGAATTTTCCTGCCTTTTTGAGAGTTGCATTGCTTCCATTTTTGCAGCTTTTGTGTTTCTCAACACAGTAACTGTTCATAACCAGTTACTTCCCTCCTTATACGATAATGGTCTTATAAAAATATAAATTATTTATGTTTTAATAAGCATCTGTTTCTGCCTTAACAGTTGTTAAACACTCCTCATATTCCTCCTGCAACGGAACTAAGCTTCTAACTAGAAGACCAGCTTTGACAGACAACTGCCTTTCAGCTGGTATCCTGCACAGGGCACGCAATTTTTCCATGTATGAATCACAAGCATGTCTCAGTGATAACTGGCAGGAAAACAGATCCTCATCGTTACAAACTGCTTCTGTGTAGGACCGGCTTCAAGCTGTGAGCACCCATTGTGTGGCTTGTCAGGGCAGCAGTGAAGTTCTCACCTCTCGGTGCATTCATCGATGTTGTTCTCGCAGTTGGTTCCCTCAAAGCCAGGCTGGCACTTGCAGGTGTAGCTGTTGACGTAGTGGGTGCAGGTGCCACCATTCCTGCATGGGTCACTCAGACACTCATTGGTATCTGTCTGACATTTATCTCCGTGAAATCCAGGTAGGCAGATGCATGAGAAGGAGTTTATCCCATCCACACATGAAGCTCCGTTTTGGCAGGGGTCTAAGACAGAAGCATTGCAGTAAGCGTTAAAATGGGAAGCAGTCAAAGGCCAGGCCTAGAGTAATAGTTTTGGGGAAAAAAAGTATCATGCAGCCCAGTGTGCCAGACTACTGACAAATTTTTCTGAGCCACTTAATGGAATATAGATGCAAAGCATTATCAATAATAAATTCACAAGAAGATGTGGATCAAGACCAAGCTTCAGGGCCTAAAGGTTTCTCTGCTGGGATTTGTTCAGCCAAAACCAATAAAAGCAGGCCCAAAGTCTCTTGGTTTAAAATTCAAACTCTGCTTTTTAAATAAACGCCTACTGAGAAAGACAATAGAAGCAGCACAGCAACCGTTTCTTCTTCTTTATCAATCCTGGTTCATAAGAGAACTCAGACCATTCTTTCTTTTCCCAAACACTGCTCAACACACAAAAGAACTTGTGTGCTTCATTTTAAGCATGAAAGTAGACTAGTCAAATCACATATGTATGTGTAAATTAGTATGCATATATATACACATACGAGCACTTATGAGTTAATAAGCACTTAGCATTTTTCCACAGTATCAAAGGCTGACTGGGGAAAGGCTGGCAGGAAAGCTCACAGATTCATACACAAACCTGGCTTTGTCTCACCTCTGCATTTCTCGACTGTTTGGTTTTTGATCTTTTTTTTTTTTTTTTTTTTTAATCCCTACCATGATCTTGCTATTTGTGCATCACCATTTTTTGGTCTGAGCCACCCCTACTACTGTATTCCATCTACTTTCACAAGCACCAATCTGCCTGACAGAGCTCTGCCTTTCAGTCTTCTCCTCCTGCTTTGCTCCTTCCACTTTTGGATTTAACACACACATTCCTCTGTCAGACGCCACCTCTGAAGCCAGTTTCCCTTTCTACTCTGCATCCCTTAGGGCAAGTGCCAATGTATATGGAGGCAGGGAGGGAAACTGGGAGGGGGGAGGAAAAGGGGAAACAGGAAGAAGGATGAAAAAAAAGGCTACAGAGCAAGTATTTTTAATCTATGACGATCTTTAAATACTACTAAAATACAAATTTAAAAATGTAAATAGACTCCATAAAAAATTTGCAGTTCAGTATAGGTACAAGGTAATTCTGTTCACCGGTAAACTAAGAAAACAGATGTGAAAGGTAATTAAAGCTCATTTATCAACTGAAAAATATGCTCACAAGATAAAAAATTGTGTTATAAGAGACACACCTGCATCCATTTAAAGGTCATCTGACTACTGCAGAGAAAAAGCACATTCAAAGGGAGACCCCTGGCAGCTATAAAATGTTGCGTCTATGGCAGCCAGCCATTTATGATTGAAGCCAAAAGCCGCGCATTAATTTTATGTGCCACACATTTACTGACAGAAGAAGGAGACTCGAGTATCAACTTTTCAATAAGTTCTTGTCGTTGGAGGGTTTGTTTGCTTCATAGATTAAAGACATTTGGCTCAAGCCATGGAAGGTTTTTGTTATGCTAAATGAAATCAGCTGTAGCAGTAATTTCAAATTCTTCTTCAAGCTCATGGGTGTGCTGCCTAGCAGACAACACGGGATGCATCCCACAGCTCTCAGAACACTTAGGAACAGACAGAGATTTCCCAGCTGTTCAAGAGATGAACACTTTAAAAACGTTTTTCTCTTCAGATACCCACAAAAACTAATAGGACAGGCAATAATTTTGTTGGCTTCAGCAAGCAAAGCTCTGGGTCAGTGACCAACATGACAGGTTTTATACAGGACCTGTTTGCCCAGAGAGAGGCAAGGAAAAGCTCAGGCTGAGCAGATGCCCTAGAAGTTTTTTCAGCAGTACTGCTCTGGGGTCTCCCACGGTAACTTTTGCTAACAGGCTTGTTTGGATCCTTCTCTATAGCAGTCACAAATTAAATTTTTTTCCAATGCAAAACACAAGTCTTTAAATTAATACCTGAAGTCTTTAAGGCTTTGGTTTGGTTTTAGGCTATTCTAATTTAAAAAATAGAGGTTTGGCTTGTTGTGGTGGGTTTTGTTTGCTTCCAAAGAGACAGAATTTTTAAAAAATGACACCACTGTGAACTCCTCCAAGGTTTGATAAAGCACTTTTCAAGTAGTAATAGGTAAATTTTAAAACACATGACAATTCTCAGGAGATTTCATCTGAGGATGATACAAAATATCGCTGGCAAGAAAAATAAGTTACTTTGTATTTGGTTTCCCTTGTAAACAGTAGTGTCGAAGACATGAAATTAACATTTGTTTTCTTGTAATTTAAACAATTTCAGTACTCAGCAGTGCACAGGCTATCCTCCTGCAACTGATACCTATTCTGGAAGAGAGAGCCTCCTGTTGCTTCATTTACTTTCAAATACAGATTAATGGTAACAGCAACAGGACCCTCTCCTTCCAGAACACTAATGTCAGACAGAGACGTTTCAGGAAAGACTACTATACCCCAGATTCCTATCACACCTCAGTCAAGCTTAATGTTGAAATACAGCTAAGCCCTGCAGCGTTACTTTAACTTGGTGTATTAAAATTTCGGGCAAATATAGTTCTTCATTCAACAGTGCTCTCTATTAAAGTGTGGACACTCTATGGACCTTTTCAAGTAAGAATCTGGGAATGACTCGTGCTATCAGTTTGAACACTGTGGTCTACCTTTAACTGCTGAATGAGATTGATTTTGACTGCCTTGAACATGCAAGTCTTACAATGCTGAGGTTTGGGTTTGGTTTTTTTTGGTAAGATACTATAAAAAAATTTTTGGTATCTGTTAAACAGCAGTCATCAGTAGCAGAGCAAAATATTTCTAGGAAAAACTGGAAAACACAGAACAAGCTGCTGATACTCACTTGAAAGGCAGTCATCGATGTTACTGTCACAGTCTCCTCCAGTGAAGCCTGGCCGACACTCACACAGGTAACTGCCTTGAATATTATGGCACAGGGCGTGATTTTTGCAGGGTTTTGAGAGACATTCATCAATATCCACTGTACATCTCTCCCCTGAAACATGGAGAGTCCAGAAGTAAGACCCCTCATAAGGCAATGGTCACAAGGCCTGATGCCAACACCGCTCAACGTTAAATCACAATACGTTCCCTGTCCACCTTACCTTCCCAGCCAGGCGCACACTGGCACGTGTAGCCTTCAGAGTCAGGAGATTCTTGGCAAATTCCTGAGTTCTCACAAGGATCAGGTGAACAAGGAGCAACCACTATCTGGCAGTTCACACCTGGGGAGCAGAAAGGGGAAAAAAAACAGGACAGTATGCTGCTAAGAGCTTGGTTCTTCTTGGAAGAACAAATAAAGAGATTGTAACTTGCATGATTATCCCACACAGCAGGGGACAGCATTTCCATATTTGAAAAATCTCAGTAGAAGGAAAAGTAGATCAGAGCACTCCTCCATGGGCTCAGTGGGTACAAGCAGACACGGTAATCCTGAGTTTAACATGCCTTCAATTCCCAGTGCATTTATATATCTCAGTCTAACTTTCTTACAAAGAAAATGAAGCTGAGCTGCCACCAGGACATTTCTTAATGAGTCCAAACAAGGCTTAGGTATGGTCTTACTAAGTATTCTGCTACTGTATCATGTCTACATGAAATGACTGTAATCTAACTTCATCTCCTCTCTTGATTCCTATTTCCATGAAGTTTAATGAAAAGATTAAAATGGCAATAAGGGTGCGATAAAGAGGAAAGGAAAAAGATAAGAAAAACTTCTCTCTGAATTTTCACCTTTGAATCCTTTCCTACAGGTACATTTATATCCATTCAACAGATCCTCACAAGTTCCTCCGTTCTGGCATGGGTTTGATTTACATTCATTCTCTTCTGTGGAACAGTAATCTCCTATCCAGCCTGCGTCGCAGACACACTTGTACCTTTAAAAGCAAAAACAGCAGTAAGTTTAGAGCACTCTGCAATAACTCCTCTACCAATTTCTCCTGCAGATTAGTTGTGGAGAGAAAACCAGAATCTATTCACAACAGATTGCTTACCCCAGCTATATAGTTTTGAAAATACTGAAAATAAACCCTCCCTTAAAATCACACTTCCCTCTGTTACAGTTTTCACAAAGTGCTCAGTCAACCAGCAATATGTTTCTGCTTTGATAAGACCATTTCAACAGATTTAAACAAAGACAGAAAAAAAAAGATTAAAAAACAGTGGAGGGGAACAATAGGTTCCAAAGACAACGAGACTGATTTAATACGAAGTAGTGGTTACAAATGAAAACAGCTGGCTGGGAGCAGGAGCAATCCTCTCCATCATGTTTCAAAATGTGAAGCAGAGCAGCACTCCACCCCAGTGACGTAGAACATAGGGCTGGGTGAATCACCCTGGATTCAGGCCACACAACACACACTGACCTCCTTCCCTGCCATGCAAACAAGACTGATTTTATCTGGCACTGAGTGTAAGGTGCACATGGGCATAAATACGAATGCAGGTGACAGATGATAGACAAGATGAACCAAAACATTTGTTTCCCAAGCTTACATGAAGGCTGAATTGGCAGTAAAGTCAGCCTTCCTGCCAGCTCCAGGGAAATACTGAATCCTGCCCCAGAGCTGCCCGCAGCAGTAAATCACTTCCTTGCCCAAGTGCTGACAACCCTTTCCAGGACACAGCACACATCTGGAGGCACTGCTGTTCCATGTACAGTTGGGAAGCTTCACAAACACAAGCCCTACCTTCCCAAACCTGCTGACTCCACGGGCCCCATGCTCCCAGACTTATCACTACCAAACAGAGGTGTCTGATTCAGGGCTCCTGAAATCAGCATTTGGCCTTCCTGGATGGGATGATTCAGAAGCAACTGCTGCCACCAAAAGAACCAGAAAGAGCTTTCCTTTTTTCTCTCAGGCACGCAACAATGCAGCCAAAGCTGACAAAATCTATCTCTGAGTGTCAAAACTTGCCTGTTCCTTAATACAGAGTATTTGGGTAGTAAGAACAGCGCTAGCCAATATAGACAGTCTCCACGCTCAACATTTGAGAGTCTGATTGAATAAATAGCTGCTGTTCCCCAAAGATTCAACTTGGAACAATTTCTTTATTTTAATTGTGTTCTCTCTATTCACTTGAATTGCCAAATGCTCCCTTTTCATGGTGACGATCCACTCTGCGCTACAGGCCCATGCAAAGACAGCAAAGAATACAATGCATGATGGAAAAACCTATGTTGAAACAGCATAGACTGCAGCTGGTGACTAAAGGTCTACACCTTACTGTGATTAGGTCATGGCAGCAGATAAGTCTGGATCCTAATCTGAGAAACTGGAGAAAAATCAGAAACCTCAAGTCAAGATGAAATTTTGGGTAAAGCCAAAAAAAAAAAGGGTATAGAAGACAGCAGGTAAGTTTATTGTGACAATAAGTACTTACCCGCTAGCAATATGTGTGCAGTTGCCATGTACACAGGGATTACTAAGACAGCCGTCTGCCTGTGACTGACAGCGAGGATGATGGTAACCTTCAGGACACACACACCGAAAGCCATTGACTTCATTTATACATGTCCCACCATTATGACAGGGGTTGGATGTGCATTCATCAATGTCCACATTACAACGCGGGCCTAGAAAAAAACAAACACCCACACAACGTATTATGTAGTATTTCTTATAAGAACATTTGCTTTGCATGTCTGCAAGAACATACATTGAGCCACAACTCAGCAAAGCCAATTCAGTGTGACAGCTCTTGCATGCCTCCATGCTTTAACTGAAGTCAAGAGAAGCATTTTTGAAAGATGCAGCACTTTCTGTGCCTGAAAAACAGCACTTCCACTCAACAAGTATTTAGAAACCAGTCAAGAATCTCAACAGAATTCCACTAAAAATCACTGGTTAATATTCATTAGGAAGGCAAAAACCAAAATCACTCAACTGTATCATGCTTGGAACAAACCTCTTGAGCTCCACTTGTCATAGCCCTGATCTTCTGCTTTGAAAGTACCTACCCTTTGAACAACCAATAGTGCCATACTGTCTGCAGTAAATACAGTTCTTGTGGTTTATTGCGCAAAAGGGACTCTAAAAACACCGTTTCCTGTTTTGCCTGCCTCTGATTACGACTGCAAGATCGCTGAAGTAGTGACCATAAGATCTTGTGAGGCTGGAAAGCTAAACAAAGTGAACGTTGCAGTAAGTTGAAAGTATTTTTAACATAAGGAAAGGACAGAGTAATGAGATCCCATGCAAGCAAGCTCTTTAAATACTGGAGTACAACAATTCATTGTATTACTGAATTATTTTAACAGCATAACAGTAAGAAGTCCAGTAGGATAACAAATATAGTGTGCCAGCAACAAAGAACACTGAAAGGCAAGAGTGATCAGGATCGTGCCTCTTCTTGTTCTGGGGGCTAAAGGGTGCCCCCACCCCAGATCCAAAGGAAGGAAGTAGCATCAGAAGTTTAGAAAGATGCCAAGAAAAAAAACCACAAGACACATGAAGCCTCTTAGTGCTATTTCTAATGCATTTCAGATCAATTCTAATTAGAATCATTCAGTAATAAACAGTAACAAACGTGATGAGAAAACTGTTATAAACAGTACCAACTGCCTTATGACAATTATTTTATGAGCACATTACCCTACATGGCTCAAAACATATGAAGTCTATTATAATCAGTGTTGAGATGTGCTTTAGTCATCAGAAATTGTCCTGATGTAGACCTACAGTTCTAAGCATGGATCCAAAAGTGCCTAAAAGCTGCTTTTTTCAGCCCTACTTTAACTGTATTTGACAAGTCAGATCACACTATGAAACAGATGTTATTTGGTTGGAGGCTTGAGAGTGGAGAGCAGCTCATTAGAACACTGAGTTAATGCTTTGCTTTCACAGAAAGAGAAATACTGCTCACGGTCAAAGCCCAAGGTACTGCCTAATCAAATAACTCTCTATATTGTCCACGATATCTCTGTCCCTGGAAAAAGCTGTAAATAATAAACCGAAGTCACATGGGTTTATTTGTTATAAAACCAAGACCCATGAATTGGACACAATTACCTAACAAGAACAGCATTTCACAGCGCAGATTAAGCCATTTTTCTGCTTGGTAGAACTTGCTGTAATGTAAGACGCTGAGATTCAAAGATTAGAAGGATTTACTGAGATACTAACTGAATCCCTTGCAGTCAGTATGCAAAGAACAGCCTCCTTAGCTGGTCGGATAACTATCTTCAAAACAACTCAAAGCTATTGGGTAGCTGACTTTACCTGTAAATCCAGGTTTGCAAGCACAATTGTAGCGATTAATGCCATCAATACAGTCCCCGTGAATGCATGGGTTACTTGCACAGTCATCAAAATTATTTTCACAGTTCACCCCTGCAAAAATAAAAAAGTTAGAAGAATAATGGGGGCAAATCTTACAAAGAAGATGACAAAACTATTTCCCAGTAATGGCCAAATTAAGAATCCCACCTGCTTTGAAGTTACAAGTACACTAAGGCAACTTAAACAGGTGATGATGCAGAAGCACTGCAACACCAAGAAATGCCACCTGAGTCACTGCATGCTGACTAAATATGACCCTGAACTTCTACTAAACGTTTAAACAAAAGAATAAACAATTTTGAACACCATGCTTCTTCTTTTTTTTTTTTTTTTTTAATCTCCTGCATGCTTGAATTTTGGGTGTAAAGAGGAGGTAAATTCTTCCAAGGCCAGTTACAGCACCAGCGGGGGTTCGGCAATCCACACAAACACAGGAAAATTCAGCAAGGAAAAGCTTATCTCTGTACGCAAACGTAGCACACATGAGAAACACTAAAATGCTTGTATTCTGTTAGAGTCCAATCCTTCTGCTTGTGCTGCACGTACCTGAAGTGCCCAGTAAGCAGTTGCACTGGTAGCCGTTCACCAAATCAATGCAGCGTCCCTGATGGAGGCAAGGATTGCTGTGGCATTCGTCTATCTGCTCACTGCATATGGCACCCATGTAGCCAGGATTGCATATACACGTGTACGAATCGATTCCATCTTGACATTCCCCATGGTGGCAAGGATCAGGATCACAGTTGTTGATGTTCTCCTCACACAGGAGGCCAGTAAAACCTACGGAAAAATGATGAACAAAAGTAATTAAGATGTTAACCAGTACAACGCTGAAGTGACTATAATGCAAACACAGAAAGAATCATGTTAAGAATCAGCAAAGTGGCAGACAGCACAAAGAATAACTGGGCATCTCAACTGCTGCCCATTTTCCAGCCCTGGAAAACAAGACTCTTCCACTGCTCACACTGTTACAGAACAACATCTTGCATGGAGGATCCTGGCATTGGAAACAGGTACCTTCAGTTTATTCCAAACAGTAGCAATGAGAGGAAACACGTAAATCTCTGTGAGAAATATTTACTCCAATCAGTATAAACTATCTGAAGGCGCCCTCCTGTCATTATTTCCTCTACACAATACCGGGGGGGTTGACTTTTCTAGTATGAGAAATTACTGCAAAGATGCTGCAGGAACCTTCCCAAGGGAACTCCCTTGGCTCACATCAAAGCTTCTGCAGCTCTGCTTATTAAAAAGTCTCTTGCCCCTCTCATTGGGAAACTGTTCAGTAACTCCAAGCAAGCACCAACTGCATATTTATGAAAGACTGCATGCAACCTCTTCAGTTAGGAGCAATGAAACAAGCAGCAATTTGGCCTGTTTCATTCTGCTTCAGCTGGGAAACATCCTGAGCAACAGAGGAGGACAGAATCTACTCACCAAAAGGCCTAAAACAACAGTTCAGGAAGCTAAGAGTGGCAAACAATTCCCTGAAGAGCCCTGTTTTCTGTGACGGAGCAGAGCTATATGGAACAGGGACAATTTTAAATAAATGGTTTTCAGAGATGACGTTTTGGAGCAACAGCTCACGCTGCCTTCCAGCAGCTGGAGATTAAGAAGGTAGAACTTCAAATTTCAAACAGCATCGGGAGACTGATACAAACCAAGCTGCAGGGAATTTCAACAGCTGAAGAGTGATTCTCACCTGAGTATTATAAGTGGATAACAGGCTCCCCATTTTTCATACAGGTTTGTGGTTATTTCTCTGGTCAAACATACCAGGTGACGGCTAACATTTCCAAGTTCTGCGAACGTATGCATGGATGAATGGGTGTGGAAGGAGGTGGGGAGAGGGAAGGGAAGCTAGTTAGAGAGATGGATATAAAAAGATGTTAGGAGAGGAAGAGAAACAAACCAATAAGAGGACGAACAGTGGCAAAAAGGAAAAAAAAAAGGATAAGGGCAAAGAAAGGAGGAAAGGCCTAAGACAACTCAAGAAAAGAAAAGCCATGATCTACCACTGGGAAGGAGAAGTGGAATAATGCCAGAAGGGAAAGAAAAGACAAAAAGCAAGCAGTAAATAGAGCTATCTGTACAGCATTTGGCCAAACATTTTGCAGTTTTCAATCACTTTGGCAGCCGGTGATTACCATTCAGAGAACACATATCACTCATAACACAAGATTAATAGAGCAAGAACATACTCAAACAGTATTTTCCAGTAACTGACCTGCCCCAATGATGAATTCCACATTTCAGTCTTACAGAAGGCTGTCAATATTAAATATAATACTTAGCATACATTAGTTAAAAAATCATTACCTTGTCTCTTATTGTAGCTCAACTAAACCACTTAAAGATCAGATATATTTCTTGATCTCTTAAGTGAACATACCTTACTGAGATATGATTTCCATCTTTGCAGACAAGAGTTAGACTAGAAAAGAAACACTTGAATATAGAACATAATCCCTCAGACAGGACAGAAAAAAGCCCTGGTACAGAGCATTTCTCCCATTTTCAGGCAAAGTACTAACCAAAAATTTTACTAAGAGCTGCTGCTTCAGCAACACATACTTGGTTGCTTTCAGCCTTCTCCTTGAAAACGCTCTATACACCATGTTCCTTCATGGAAGCAGTAGCCTTTCCGCATCTGGGAAACCTGGGATTTCTGTACTGAGCTGGTTCAACAGTTTAGTTCCCAAATTCAGAACATGCTTTTCATGCTGCGGGTCTCCGCGTTGTCCTCCACTACATGATCCAAAACCCTCACAGACCCGATAAGCGCTGCACTCTCAGTGAATAAAAGCAACCAGACCACACACCAGCTTCAGAAAGACCTTCTAAGAGAGTTTCAGGCACTCTGGGGAAGAGGGAGAGAGTGTGCGTGAAAAGGCTGGGGAGGAATTTTTAAGCTAATCTCTGTTATATTCTGTATGGTGCATAATAAATGAGTTAAGTTGAATTTGCTTTAACAATTTGATTATTGGAATGATTCAAAATGAGAACAATTGCACGTAAGTCTAGCCAACCTAACGGCACATTTCTGGGACAAAGGCAGCTCCAGGTACTGTTCAGCCTCTTCCCCAATGGAAGAGCTAAAGCAAATGTATTCCATGTTTGGTCAGTTTGAACCTGCATCACAAGCAATACATCAGACACCATTAACTGAAAGCAAACAAAAGTCATTCCTTACTGAGAATTAGAGTGGGAACTGCCTATACCTTCTTATTTGACCAGATGTAAAAATTAAGATAAAATATATCTACATCACTCCCAGAGGGCTGAAGATAACAAAATCCTATAATTAAACCTGACACTTATGAATGTGTAATTAACCAAGCAGTAAAGGAATGCAGTGCATTCAAAAAAACCACCTCAGTTTCATCCACAGCTCTGTCAAAACTCCTGTATGACACTTGACAAATTTTAACTATGTTCTGGCAGGCAGATAGCGTATGGTACTTCTTCCAGTGCACACAACTTTTAGTGCATTTCAATCTTCCACTTTTGACATAATATAGCCTGACACAACAGAAATCAGAATACATAGTAGAACCGCTCTATCCATTTCTTATTCTTCAACTGTATACTATATAATCCGACTTGGAAGAAAGCAAGCTAAGCTACCGACAAAAGGCCTCACACTGCTGTTTTTCCACTCGTGGATTCCATAGGTGATACAGAAGAAGTTGTCACCTTCTGAGAAGCAAGAGATGGGGCTGACAGGGGAGGTCAGAACTCCCATCAGGTGTGAACTTGCTGTCCCAAGCGAAAGGCTATCTCTGTACTTAAATGCTATTCTCTGCTGCAAAGGAGCAGACAAAGCTTTGCAACAAACAAGCAGTATTTCAGAAAGAGAAAGAATGTTGGCACATCTTTGACCACCCCTTTATGTATTTAGGTTACATGTGATGTCCAGCCCTGGGGGCTCTGAACACGAGACTAACCTGTGGCGCACTGGCACTCGTAGCCATTGGGATGGTCGATACATTTGGCTCCATTGAGACACGGCGTGCTGGAGCAGTCATCTATATCAATCTGACACACAGCACCACTGAATCCTGAAAGGCAGAAACAACGTGAAAATCCAGAAGTAATTCTGAAGCAGCTGCACTGTCAGGAATTAGTTAGTAGCAAATACTTAAAAACACCCAAATATAAGCTCAGTAAATCTAAACTCAATTTCATCACTAAGCACGCACAAACATGCCACACCCTTAGTGTATTGGCTCCTCAACCAAACCACCAGCCAGAGCAGAGTTTCTATCCTCCAGGTCAAAGGAGCCTCAGCTGGAAAACTGAGATGGCCAAGTCCAACAAAATGAAGCAGACGGAGCACATATGGTGTCCGCCACTGGACAGTATGCCTGCATATAAAACTGACAGGCCACCAATAAAAACTATCAAGTAACCACAATAAGTAACTTAAAATGAAACAATAATGTGCACATCACTAGAGCCTTCAGACTAGAATGACTACAGAACAGTGGAATGTGGTACAATACAGCATTGGAGCTTTCGATACACTCCTTTAAATAGTTAAACTCTCAGCGGGTTATGTCAGATGATGCAGATCCTTAGGCACTTCAAGAGAAAAGTAAAAAAGCTCCAGGAATGTTTCTCGGAGGAAGGAACCAAAAGAGGAGCCAGAACATCATTAGTCAATAAGAAGGGACGCAGAGCAAGCTTTTGTCAAGTATATTCTCATCTCAAAACTTTCTGTCCACCATCAGGAAAACAACTGATGTTTACCCTATACCTGACCTCTCAGCCCAGCATTTGTCCTTCTTTTCTAAAGTGGGGACCCAATCCACCTTGCCCCTGTTGCAAATAACATAAACTATACTGGTGCAAAAATAGCTTCTGCCTAAAAACCTCAGAAAAAGACAAAAAGCATGCAAAAGGTCCATTTTTAAAAAAGTATTTAGAATTACTTGTTGATATCTCACTATGATATTCACAATAACAGTAGTTCTTGATGTCAATTACCCTTTAAGGGAAGATAGCCAACTGTATGTTTCTCAACATCTACCAAGCTATAGACACAATATTATTGCAAATAATACATTTCTATTCTTATTACCAGTGATTGGAACTCACTCATTCAAACAGATGCTGCATTAAGACAACAAAAACTCCCAAGAAACACACCTCTTGCAATCTCTCACTGGTTATCCATGCAGTTCTTGGTAAGGTCAATCAGGAAAAGCTTCCAGAAATAACTACTTACCAGGAGGACAGACACAGAGGAAGCGGTTGACTTTATCAAGACACTCTCCATTGTTCACACAGGGATTACTTAGACACTCATCAATATCTTCTTCACAGTGAACACCTTTAAAACCTATTAAAAAAAAAGAGGTGACTAAAGACCTTAGAAAGTGCCCTTGAAAGTCTAACTGCCCCTTATACCAGTGCTGAAAGCCTATCTTTAGTTTCATTGCAAGTTTGCAGTTTGGACAGAACCTACAAGGTAAGAATATACACCAGAGGTTATAAAGGGATGTGGGAGGTGTATCTTTCACAGCTGCTTAACATGATCACTTGATCAGCAGTAACAGAAGAAGTTGTTGCTGAATTCACATTACATTTTAACACTTGGGAAGATACCAATATATTTGGGTATGCACCAGTATAAGTTAAAAGGTAAAGAAACAAACAGCAGATAATTTTAGCTCAAGGCCTTTTAGCCACTGACAGAGTAAAAGAAAAACATTAAGAAGGGTGAAATACTTGGGACTAGAGTTCCAGCTTTCAAAACAGATCAGATATCAATAAGAACTCATTCTAGTTGTCATGGTATCAGCTGATCACCTGCAGGGGTCACAATTCTTTCATTATACCTTGCAAGACTGAGCAATTGGCACCTTGCACTCTTTCTTTTACCGCTTTCTATCAGAAAGCAAAATAGCAGACTACATAGGTCATTGGCATGCTGAACATGTGAATTTTACAAGCATGATTTCAATCAAGTAACTTTTTTTTTTTACAGTTATTTCCTCAGGCCAACGGGAGCTTACATCACTTGGGGTATTTAAGCAGAGAAAAAAAAAAACAAACCCACACACTATTATCCAGAATCATCATATAACTATCTCAAAACACAGTCACTCTTTAAAAAAAATATATGTAAAAAAGTTTGCACCTGCTTTGCTTTCACAAATGTAAGTTTCTGCACATACACTTTACCAGGTATAGTAACAAATATGTTCACGTGTACTCCAACTCAGTATGTGAACTTCCCTTGCTGATGTAGAGATTGGTTTTGTTCTCAGTCCTCTAATTGCTTTCTCCCTCCCCCACACAAGCGCCAAGCCCTCCTGGCTGGTGCTGCCACCGCAAGCTCTCTCTCACTATTTCATTTAGCCTCACCCTGTACAATTTTGTGTTCCACCCCAGCAGAGCTGGCAACCCTCCCTGGGCTCTGAATTTTTGCTCTTCTGGAAACCCTGCCTTTGTCAGAAACTCCCCTCACCTGGCATACAGAGACACGTGAATCCTCCAATTTTATCCAGGCAGGTGGCATCGTTTTGGCACGGATTGGAATGGCACTCATTGATATCCATTTCACAGCGAGGTCCTGTGTAGCCCTTCAAGCACTCACAGTGGAAAGAGCCTTCTGTGTTTACACATTTCCCAGCATGTTCACACGGATTGCTGTTTGCTGCAAGAAAAATAAATACGTGTGTGTGTCAAAACCTCTCCTTGGAGCAGGAAAGCCACAGAATTCTTTATTAGTCATGGTCTTTTCCAGTGGTTATGCGTTTCTGGCAAGTAATACTGGGGAAAGACTGTTCATCCTCCTGGGGAAAGGCTACCGTGATTGAAGACAACATGTGGCAGTTACTTGCCTGCCAGAGGCAAAAAGAAAGATTGCTGTAACTAGCAATGGACCAAAGGAGCAACTCTGGTCCCTATTACTAATGACAGTTCTTAAGAGAAGAGTACCCAATAGCAGGAATTAGAGACTTAATGATGCTTTCAAGGTCTTTTCTCTAGATTATCTTTTACATTTACTTCACCAGTGAGGCTGACAAGGTGCCACCACAGGCACAAACCAATGAAACTAGTCCTTCATGTGTTTTCAGAAAGGAACGGCACTCTTTTTCAAGACAGACTGAGGAATTAAATTCAAAAAAGTGATTCTTTTCAATACTTCTATGAGTGCTGGTTAGGTATCACCTTCACGCATCACACTCTAGAAACATGAACTGGCACTCACAATACTATAACCAAGTTGGTGAGAGTCCAGCTAATCCTTAAAACAACACAACAGCATGATATCAGAGAACTACAGCTTTAAAGGCCCACATGATCAGCCATCTCAGAAGGTGCTCAAAAGATCCAGCCGTATTCTGGTTGTCAAACAGCCTTGAAATATTGCTACCATAGCAGGAGCTGCAGCAGTTCCCACACAAACTGCAATAGCTTTGTTGCACATGTAGTTCTACCCGTCAGCTTAACTATTGAATCTGTTTGTGTGAACTCCTTGCACAATGCTAAAAAAGCCCTCTTGCACAATGGGGAATGGTTCAGCATCTTGCTGCTTTTCATATTGCAGAGGCTAACAGTTCAAACGTGGGCAGCTATTCCGACTCAGCACTTTGCCTTGAGTCACACACAAGATTTAAAACTCATCTAAAGACATTGAAATGGAAGGGACAGAGCAGAAAAGGAGTTGAACTTCTGTTGAGATGCTATGACAAAATGTGTATTCTTACCCCTGTTAGTTTATAAAGCAATTAACCTAACTCCCCATTTACATACGTGCAAACATCAAATAGAAACTCACCCATTGCACATTCATCCACGTCCTCAGTGCAGTCTGCTCCCTTATGGCCTTGAGGACAGGTACAGATATAGTGCCCATTCACAGGGTTGGTATCACACAGAGCACCTTTCTGGCATGGATTGCTAACACAAGCATCATCCAAGTGGCACAGAAGACCTAGAGAAGCATCCAACGGTTTATTCAAAAGAATGAGATAGAACAGTCAGACTGTATGTTACACAATCAAATACTTTTTCTTGATATTTCAACCAGAGACTCCCACAGCCAGAAGCTTGAGCAATAGACTTCTACCTATAGACTACCACAGAGGTTTCAACACACGCCTATAAAACGTTGCATTTAAATACAGATCTTACGACTTCAGAGGTGTCTCTCTGGAGCAGTACAACAGCTCACCATTACCAAAATCTCCCCCTTGGAGCTGTTAACTGACTCTTCTTTCTAAGCAGCATGATGATTTTTCTGACAGCTGAAAACACATGAAGCCCACTTTCTTAGTTCAGATATGCTAATTACTTGTATTTCAGGTGTCACTTCAGAGACCTCATGTTTTTACCAACCCTACAACAGCAAATTTTCTACTATACATCCACTATACAAGGGCATCTTCACTCACAACAACAACAAAAAAAAAAAAAATAAAATAAAAAAAAAATCTGAGTTTACCTTCTAGGCTTTTAAGCACAATTATCATAAGTGGCATAGAGTAAGTCACTCTCATGCATAACTTCTCAGGCAAATACAGATCCCGCGAAGTGCTAGAAAAACATCTGCTTTCCTTGTAATCTAAACTGTAATAAGTTCAGCTTCCAGCCTACTATGAATGCTGCTTTGTCCCAGGCTACAGAGGTTTAAAAGGTCTTTGCTTGTGGACAGCACGTTTCCTTTTGTTCTTCCTGGTTTGGTCACAAAGTGTAAAATAAACACCACTTCAAATAAATGCATAAACTTCGGGAAGCATCTTCTATTAAGTGCCGGACCTATGCAAGTTTTCTGTCCTTACCTGCCTTCCCTTCTGGACAAATGCATGAAAAAGAAGCCACTCGATCAATGCAAGTAGATCCATTAGCACAGGAGGCAGTGAAGCAATCGTCAATGTTCTTGCTGCAGTCGTCCCCGCTCCAACCATTGACACAGACACAGGCATAGCCTCCGTTGTGGTTGGTGCAGGTACCTCCATTCTGACAAGCGTTGGGCTGGAGCTGACATTCATCAACATCTTCAGTGCAAAACTGGCCTGATGCACAGAAACGAACAGGTTTAATAAAAGTTCAGACACAAGAAGATTCTTGCATAGACAACATAACCAAGGGAAATGCTGTAGTCCAACTTGATTGCCACTTATTTTTAAAACGTTCTAGCCTGAGAACTTGCAACACCACCATTGTCAAATTAGACAAAAGACAACTAGTGTCCATATGTGACCCCAAGTATGAGCCGAACTGCAGATAACTTTGGACAGGTATGGTGTGAGAGCCAGCAGGCAGCCTGTGATGTATGAAGATACACCTGCAAGGATGGGGGAAGGAGCAAGAGTGAGGGGACTAAGAGAGAAGATGGTCTCACAGGAAAATCTCAGTCAAAGCAGTGTCAAAATGTCACCAGTAATGTAAGTCTTGTCAGTAGAGCTTATTTCTTTCCTATTCAGTTATGCACTGAATATTGCTCCATGAGGAAGAAAAGAATTCTTGAGACTCTCTTCTACCTAAAATACTCATTTTCCTAACCCCAGGTATTTCCACAGACAACCACAAATAGTGTTTTTTTGATTGTTAGTTTTTTTAGAGACAAACCAAATACTCATTAGAGGCTTTAATGACTGGAGATAATGGAAGAAAGAAGTGTAAACTGTTTCAGGGAGTTTGAAGGAAAAGGACTACTGGATCACTAAGTATGAAATCAGTTTCATGGGATACTGAATTTCACCATCACCTCTATAGGAAGCACTGCAATTCACATTTACTAAAATATTTATTTACCCAAATCCATCTTGTTTTGACATAAAGATCTGTAGAACCTACCACTTGCATCAATATTTTGTTTCAATGCTTATTCATCTGACTCACTAAAGTTGTATGGTTTACTTTTAAGCTGAAACTGTTTAGCTTAAATTTCAAGTCATTCATTCTTATTTTGAGTTTCTTGAGCAAATAAAACCAAATGGTGAAGCACCAGCTAGTTTCTCCCAGGCTTGCATATACCCACATATGGCGCAGATGTGCACTCATGGAGTAGTGGCCACAGCCCACAATCTTCTTTCTGATGAACTATTTATCCTTTTTCTGTTGTATTAAGAACTCTCTAGCACCAAAAGTTACTTGTTTTTTGCTTTTTCTTTCTAACTTCCTTATAACTTGTTTTCAACACCCTTCCTAGAATGTTGATATGATGTATGCAGCTCTGAAAGACTGGCCTTCATCAGAGATTAAGATTAGATTTTGTTTGATTTGAGCTTTCTTTCCCCACCCTCCAGCTCACACCATCACCCCCCTCACTGGTTTGCAGCAGCTTTCCATCATTTGGGTTAAGAGCCTTAAGTAACTGTATTGCTGTTAACACTACTAAGATCATCCCATTTTTCATCTCCAGCTCCTGTATCAGCCCTCACACATTTGCCTGGAATCCCCCCGATATTCCAAGCATAAGAAATTCAAGAGCAGGCCATGGATCTTCCCTGTCAATTTGCCTGGGCTTTAGTTTATCCAGGTTTGCCAATTTAAGAATATTTACTAGATGTTGCTTAACAGTCACATAGTTTATTAATGGCCCAGCAATCACGATGCAAGTGCACACATACATCCCTTCAACACACAGAATCAAAATATTTATTGTTCACGAGAAATTAAAAGTGTTCAGTCTTAACCATTTCCATCTACTATCTCCAAACCACAATTCCTTTTGTTTTCGAAGTATTTAAATAAATCCTAGCCATTTGTCCTGAGAGCTCTAGATTTTTTCCCCTTAGTGGCAAATAAATGAAGTTATTAAAAACAAGTCACACAACTGACTTTGTTCTGGGCACACGTTCCTTCTTCCAGCAGGACTACTTCAAAACAAGGATTTTATCACTTGAAAAAACATAATAAAAGTTTAACAATAATAATAATTATAATAGAGTTTTCAGACTTAATCGTCACTTCCCAGTTTACTTGGTAAAACAGTTGGGGGGAAATGTAACACTTCACATTGTTATCTGCAAAACATAGCGCTCTACATTATGAAAAAACAAACCCATGCATTTGTCATAATAGAAGTCGTTTGTTCATTAGCTTTCGATATTAGCTTATCAGTAACCAAACTGAAAAGAGCCAGTTATCTCAGACTGGTTCCTAGCAGTCACACTAATCCAGCAACTCAACACAGACTTCCTTTAAACAAAACAAAAAAAAAAAAAATCAAGGCTTTATTTGCTTATTATAAAAGTGATTTTCCTCCTTTTCTTGGAGGAGGCCCAACCCAGATCAAAGAACGTCCTCGCTGACAAACACTCATCCGTAGCGCGGTCGTGCCGCAGAACCGTTCCCGCAGCATTTACATCCTCTCGTTGGCTGCAGCCACTTTACACTCGGTATCACTAAAGCCTGAGCAGTTTTCAGCACTGAAGTTGCCGCAAGGCTCCACAGTAGCACACCTCTCTCCAAATCACTTTCCTTGTGACTGGCTGAATAAAACTCCTCAAGTGGAACATTTGGTGGAGTTTTTTTGGTGGATGGCGGGCAATGTCTGTGTGTGTGGTTGTGGTCTGGGATTTTTTTTTTTTTTTTAAGCAAAGATGGGCAAACTACTCCCTCACATAAAGTCTCTGGATTTGTTTTTAACTTCCCACTTCAAGTGTCACTAATAATATCAACACTTCAGGATTTTTTTTCCCAATAGTTATTTTTCCTAGCACTTATTCTCCACTTCTAGAAGAGACAGCACCCAGTGACATCCCTGGTGTGCTTGCAGTAACCCTGGCTCCTGGGCTACTCCAGATTTGTGCAGCTCTGAGCTAGAACAGACTTTTAAAAAGTATATCAATGTCTCCACAAAAGGAGAAGAGAGCAGAGATTAAACTTTCTCAAGCAGTTCAACTATATTTCAAGAACATAGCACATTTAAGCTCCTTATATTTAATTTTCACTTAGCTTTTCAAATTCCTAATGCTCCTTTTGCAGCTACAAGACCAGTCATATATGTGTTTAACAGAAATAAAACATCTCCATCTTAATGCAGTTGTTTTTTTAAAAAAAAGGAAATTCAACTCAATATGAGGGCTGTAAATAAGCAATTAACTACTGTATTTTGCTACTTAATGGAAAAAACAACAACAACAATAAAAACAAAACAAAAAACCCACCCCCAACTTACTCTTTATTGAAAAAATTGAAATCCAGACTCAACTTCTGGGCAGAAATATGACTCAAAAGCAACATAAGGCAAGCAGAGCATATCAATCTAACTACATTGAAATATTCTGGAGCTATGTTTTAAAATACTACAAATCCCAGACTGGAGTCCAAGGCACTTGCATTTCTTAACTGGAGCTGGTGAATTGGCAAGAATGCAAGGCAATTTCTAGGTCACTGAAAATGCTTGAGCCCTTATTGCTGAAGTGAGGCTTAAGTGGCTTGGAAATGCATTCTGTAGCCTGAAGTCTTCAAACAAGAGAAATAAAAGTTTTCTAGGTGGAGTTTTGACTTTTTTAGATACCTTATGGTTGCTTATATATGGGGGTTTTGAATCTTCAGGTGTTAACAACATGGGATTAATGGTCAATATTCTAATTCTTCAATGCACACTTATGGTTCGGGGTTGTTTTTCTTGTTTGTTTTGTTTCTTGTTGCTGTTGTTTGTTTGGTGTTTATTCTGGTTGGTTCCCTCCTCCCCCCCCTCCCAGAAACCAGCACACACATTTGTCCATGCCTTTCAGTATTGCCCTCCCTCAAATCAGCATCATCACTTAGCTCTTGGTGGGACTGCAAGATACCCACCACTTCTCAATCTCCCCAAAAGGGCTGCTATGCCCTCAGTAGAGACTTCAACTCCTCATGCAAGTGAGAGAAACAGATGAATATTTTTGGCAGGTGCTGCAAAGAAAAGATTAGATGCTTCCATTGTTAATGATCCAGGTCTTCAACATAGTGTCTGTCCTGGGAGCTTTCTGAACAACCTTTTCATGGCAGAGACAGAACTCTCAGTGTCAGACATAAAACAGGAATTAATTCTAAAACTTCTTGTGCAGAATATTCATTGAGACTTCTCTCTGCCAGGTTAGTTAGGTAGATTTAAATCAAATGAAACAAAAGATCTCTGAAACAGTTTACTTATGAGATGCTGCTTTGGCTTCATTATAACTCAACCAAGTACATTTTTTGTAGCCATGTACTTGGCAAGCCTGTTTTCTGCTTTGTTAAGAGTTTTAGGAAGAACCAAGTCTTTCATTCACAGAACTGAAATTCAACTTCCAAGAGCAAACTCCATTATTAATTGTACAGTGTAATACACATCTTCATAACATAGTGCTTCTGAATCCCACCACCAGTTCAGCTAAATGCTAATTCGTTTAGCTGGAAGTTTCTGTAGGTATTTATTTTCTCCTGCTCTTGCTAGTTTCAATGACATTTCTGAAAGGAAACATAGTAAATATGGGGTGAACTAGTGAAGGCCAGAGCAAATACACTAACTGCACAATATTTCAATGGAAATGTAGAAACATACATATAAAAGACAACAAGAAAGGAAACACAAATTACTCCAAGTAGCTAATAAAAGCCTAACCTGACCTTGATATTTACAGAGCCTGGGAAATCAAGCAAAATGCCAACTCAGGTTCTAAGTGACCTTGTACAGAGTAAACAGCCAGACCACGTGGTAGTTCAAAATTGAAAACTAGAAGTAGAGAAAGGGAACAGCCTTCAACTCTTAGAGCTTTTTGCCCACTATGAAACTAAGTTACTTCCTGCATATTTCCCCTCAGAAATGCCATTTGGAGTAAAACAGACATGTTTGCTGCTTTGATTGCTCCCACGTTCAGACCAGCAGAAACTGGACAGGAACTGGCAGCTTCTCTTTAGGCAGACACAAGAATTGTACCAGATTTCACTGACGAGAAACAGCCACCTCCTTCTCTTAAAGCTCTTCATGTTAAAAAGAAAGAATAAAGTCTGATTCACAAAGGTAAGGCAGACAGCACTTGTTTTACATGCTATCCTACGCTGAAAGAACAGAGCATTAACTTGAGCAAATAAGAAACCAAAACTCTTACCCTGGGAAGCAGAAACAGATGCCTCTAAAAGCTGATCCTACCAAACCACACAGGCTTTGCATAAATCCCAGCTCCAAGACAGGAAGCTGCACTGAAGGCAGGACCTTCAGTCAGTTCAATCAGAGGTCTTCAGCTTTGGCAGAGACACTTTTCCATAAAGGAGAAAGTTTTCTTGGCCTCTGAACAGCTCTCCAGCAGGAAAGTCTGCTGATGCACAGCTGGAGCACCAGAGGCCAAAGCTCCCGAGAGAAGATCTCACATGCAGCTTAAGCACTAAAAACATTTGGTAGGACAAAAGATGGAAATACCTTCCTGTATGTCAGAAAAAAAAAAGGAAAAAAACCGCACACAAAACAAACACACACACACACAACACAAAAAAACACCACCCAAAAAAACCCAGTTCCTTGAACACTGAGCTGGGAGGAGACAAATGTCCATTTCTCTCAAAATCACAACTACCCCAGCACTGTACTCAGACTGAACTGGAAATCAGAATATCTTAAAAGTTTAATAATACTGGAAGGGAAAGATAATCCAGTGAGAATCACAAACTGGTCCTCAAGGTCCTGAGAGGTTGACTAGAAGAGGAGCATCGGATTTCAAGCCATCATCTCAGTGCATCACCAGAAGTTTGCCACTTGTCTCAGACTAGCACTCTAGCACACAGGGAAGAGCTTGCTAGGTCTCTTGAAAGGGCTATCTGGGAAGCTATAAAGCAGATCTAGACAAACTCTGAAGGAGTAATTTAATTCACAAAGTATTTCAAAGATTACTGTACGGTTTTTGAGTATGATCAGTGCAGCTCAGGAAAGCATGGCTCATTAGAACTGTTTACATTTTTTATCCAAGTTTCAAAGGACTACTAAGTGAGAAGGTGAACAGCGTCTTATCAAGACTCAAGAATGGGCCAAGAGATAAGAAGCAGTATTTGTACAAGTGACTAAATCTAATCGTGGCAGGCGGCTAGCAGTGCCACACTACAAGGGACCATGCGGTTCCTTCCCCTCTCCAACCACCCGTGTGCACTTTCAGCCGCTGGCTGGCAGGGCACATCTGGCTGGGGAAGGACACTTCTCTGGCCAGTTCCTTCTTCTCACACAAGGCAAGTGCCTGCATTGACCACGTAATCCAAAGCACGTTGGGCAGTCAGGTCAAAGCTCAGTTTCCTCAACTCGCTGTGCGAGTCTCCCTCAGCAAATGGAAAACGAAAAATTGCGTGGAACCATCAGGCCTTCTAGTAAAACGATGTCTATGAAAAATACTGAAGCTGCATGTTGTTGAACTGCACATTTGTAAAAACATTCCATTAATCTTTAACACCCAGAATTATCCATACTCCTTGAAAATAATGAGTTGAAATTAACAAATATACACAGGCATTGGAGCATTTAACTAATGGTCTGGAAGACGACTAACAGTAATCAGTGGTATCTTTAACAAAATAATATTTATATTAGCCAAGAGGAAGTCAGGGAATTTCAGACAGATTCAACCACACAAGTTTGCTGGGCAGTGCAACAGCAGACAAGGCTTGATGCACAGATGCCAAGTAAAATACAAAGGCAAACAGACTTGTTACAGAAGGTTTCACTTAGGCACTGTTTGAGAAAATATTTCAGCTTCCCTGGAAGAGTTCAGTGACGTCCTCAGCTCAATCACAGCTTTAATCAACAAAATAAACATCAATGACAAGACATTTGACTATAAGGAAGAATAACTAATGCAACCAGTTGTTGTGTAATAGCAGTTGCACAGCCTCAGCCTGGAATACATTTTGCAGCACGGAAGCTGCCACCTCTGAATAAAGACACTGAAAGAGGGGTAGAGTTCAGAGTCCGACAGACCAAGGAGAAAATTTCGTAAGAGACTTACAAAACAATTGTTACCCACAATGGGAGAAAGACAGATGATAAAAAAAATATAATACAACAGTTATTACAGTGAAGATACAGCACATGGCAAAGAAATTATCTGATCATTTATATAATTTGCTCTACTGATGCAAGATCTCAAAGCAAAGAACTGCGAACCTCTCTGAACAAGGTGACACCTTTACAGAGACAAGAACATCCAAAGCAACGAATGGGTGGTAATACTGAAAAGTATTTCCAGTGTGATGTCCAGATGACATCTAAATTCCAGACCCCCTGATGAAGCCACTTCGACAGCTCCCTGTGGGCAACACGATCAATACGACTGCTGCCTTCAGCCCCACACAGGAATTCAAAGGACTACACTGTTCACATCCACAAAACACACCCCCCGTCACATGTGTGTTTAGTAAAGGTTTTCTCTGATTAAGTATTATGGCAGTTTCCCCTGAAAAAAACCAAATATTTTCCCCTGTAGGAATTTTCAGAAGTAGGGAGAGGCATCACAGCCTTCAAAAAAAGTGCTCCTTCCCTGGGATCTCACAGCATCTTTCTCCCATTTGAAATACGGAACTACTGAGCTGCAAAGCAGTAGCAGCCATTCCCAAACCTCAGGTGTTGGGGTTTTGGTTTTGTTTTTAATATAGCTACTGTATCTCGGGCAATGTCAAATGCTATTAAAAAATATCACAAAGTTTAAGAGCTTAAGATAGAATTTGAACAACTGAAGATGAATCTACAATTGTAGCGAGTAAACATCTATGCTTATTTGAGGCTAATATGGTAAAGAGTTTAATTTCATAACCTCACTAGGAAGCATGTAGTGGAACTAATGGGCTTTTACAAGGGATTTTACAACCCACAAATACAAAACTCTGGGCTTTAAGAGACTTATGCACACCCTGATCCATTAAATACTGCCCTAAATCACTCCCCACAGACTACTGGGTAGAGAGGGCAGTCCTGACAGGGCTCTTCAGAGCAGCAATAAAAAAGAACAGAACAAAATTAATTAAAAATTACCAGTGATGCACTAATGACAGACTGGTTTAATACGGCAGTGGCAGGTGAAATGACTCAGGACAGCAGCAGCACAGAGAAGTAACCAAAAAGAAATACACATCTCCAAGCTACTCTCCATTTTGTCTCTCTCTTTACTTCCTCTGGAAAATTCAGTGAATCAGGGAAATACCTAACAAGGGAAAGTATCTACAAGGAAAAAAAAAATGTAACAGTTTGAGCCAAACATTACAATAAAAGCTTTGTACACTCCAGCTATCTCAGCAAGTCATCTGCAGCAATTATCCAAAGACAAATCACCTCATTCTAAGTACAAGGCAAGAGACAGAAACTTCCAGAAACAAGTCAGCTGCAGATAAAACAACTGCTACCCATTAGCCTGGTCTCATGGCTCATATTCACCAACCCATCCTCACCAGAAGGTCTGGCTTTATTTTATTTTTACTGCCAAACACAGGTAGGATGTACTGAAAACTTAAGGTCCATAAGGGATTATGTGGCATGTTTGATTGCAAAGAGTATTTCTGGCCTGCAAAGTCAGCAAAGGTGCAAGGGAAGCGACAGCAGTGCTGTCTAAATCAGATGCTGTCATTCTGCTATCGGTTCAGCTCTGCTGTTAACACCTCAGGTGTTTTATCACAGCTGCCACCTAAGCAAGGCTTGCTTTTGGAAATGGAAAGAACCATGAAACAAATGGGAGGCTGTGGTAGGTGTTCCAGAATCCATACTCGATAAGGTACTAATGGTATAACTTTTAATGCCTCCGAAATCAATCTGCTCTGCACAACACTGGAATCAAGCACCACAAGAGAAGCAAACAACATCCAGGACAAAGTTTATGTCCAATGCTTCAAATCATTTGTACACTCCAACTGGGAGCTGCCAGCTCCGGAGGCTGCCACATGCTCCCTGCTCCCTTTGTATCTGCCAGTTCAAACATGAAGGAAGAAAAAGACTCATAATCCCTCTTGGCCTCTTTCAGAGAGCTGTCTCTTGGAGATACTACTGTAGTGACGGCTAATCACCAGCCAGCCTGCCAAGTTCGGTGTAGACAGATCTCAGCCAGTACCAAAGACACTACTATGCTTTTTAATAACGTTTGGAAAGGCACCAGAAAGTCTGCCATTGCTGGGAGAGATGCCGGCACTTCTGGCAGGAGTCCGACACAGCCTGCCTGTGTTCACACAAAGGTGAGGAATTGCTGTTTGCACGTTCTGGTTGGCAGGTGCATGCACAATCGGAAAAGAATGCAACGCTGACAGCGCTCTCTGGCAGGTAAATAATCAAATACACTACAGAAAGTAGCAAGGACGTATATTCCACCATTTACGAGACTGGCACATTCAAGATTTATGAGCCATCACAGAATAGATTGGGTTGGAATCTAGTATCAGAATTAGTTCTTCCACATTTCAAGCCGTCTAAGTATTCTAGCAAAGCAGTATCTTCTGACCTAAGTTAAAAGGACTTGTTACTGCATACGTCATGATAGAGAAGTCGAGGAAAATGGTACTTGGCAAAAAAAAAAAAGTTTTAAAAACCAAAATACCAGAGCATACGGTCTTACATAAAAATATTAAACATTAGCCTTTTCATGTTTATCCTCCCTTCTCAGCAAAGTCACATTTGCCCAGAGTTTAAGGCTGGGATTCTCAAATAAAGGAAAGGTAGGGAGCAAATATTACTCTAATTAAATAGGAATCGTACCCTTAATGCCCCCTCTTTGAAAATTCCTGTGTAAAGCTTCGCAGAAAAAGTAACCCTTGTGCTAGTGTTTAAGAGCATATGACCAAGCTAACAGCTATTTTAATTAAAAAGCACAACCCTGCTGCCTGAAGAGCTTTTCTGCTCAAGACAAACATTTGCTTCTTAAGCTAGTTCCAAATGCTGGAGTTATTTGGTGGAGTCAGCTGTTAGGACACTGTGCTTCCCTTGAGACAAAAGTCTCCTAGATTTTAAAATATACAGTTCACTGGAGCCCCCTTTTCAGGGGGAAACAAAGCCTAAATAAATACGACTGCCATGGGAGTCTCGGCTTCCCAGCCACAGGGGTAGACGTAATGAAAGGAGGCAAGCGGGCCAAGCCTGCAACTGAAACACTATAGCATGGGTCTTCCAAAACCCACTCCAGTGTGGACATAGTGTCCCTCCCAAAAGACCCAGAAACTCACCCCCAACTCCTGATGCAGCAGTTCAGGAGCAAACTACGCAAGGGTCTTAGGATGCATATCTTAATCTCTGCCACGCACCATTCCCAAAAGGTGCTCTGGATCAAATACAGACTCATTATGATCCTCTGAAACACTGCAAACTTTCCACAGCAGAGTAGAAGTCCTTCTCAGCCAAGAAAAACAAAAGCATTTACAGCATTTCATACTGTTAATCACTTTAGTACCCGAATTCTTGAGTCATCTTTTTTGACACAAACTGCATAGGTTAGATCAACAAAGTAAACGGGTGCATTTTAAACAAAGCCTTGGTTCTTTATATAAATTATAGTCTGGAATGACTGATAAGGCTTTACATTCTCAGCTCATTTCACCAGGTCCTGTGGAAGGACACCCTAACCTTCCACACCAGTTTACAGTCGTGGACGCCATCAGTGCCTCTGCATCCACTTACCCATGAGACTGCCCTGGGAATTTTAATTCCTGATCCCAGACAAGGGGAAAAAAAATAAAAAAGCAAGCAGCTGGACAGGATTTTTTCCTGGATTAGTGAGTTAAAGTGGCACAATCCAACAAATACCAGAGCGAGCTCAGGGAAGGGTGGCTGGGAGAGAAGGCAAAGACACCTCCTCCTCTGACCGCAGTGAGCCCCATCAGCCTGGTTTAACTGCTGCAGAACAGCAGCATAAAGCAGAGTCTTCACATGGCACAGACGTTAGTCAGGATTTTTGGCTGATTTTAACTCAAAACACACTTGAAACACACCAAATTCTCTGGGCTGCCATGCACAGAGGATTAGAATTCAGTCTCTCACAAAAGCATGCTGATCTATTTCCAAGAAAAAAAGTGAGCTTCATTACATATCTGCAACACGGTGCCTTGAAAGGACTCAAACGAACACTGGTTCTGACAAAGGATTTAGCCTGGGACAACAAAGTCATCCTTACACAAACAAACAACCAGTTAACATTCAGCAACAGGAAAGATCTTGGGCAGTTTCACCAACACACATCCAAGAGTGTCTTGCCAGTTACAAATTTACGAGGTTGACAATCACTATAACCATATGAAATACGAGAACTCTGAAGGTGACAAAAACATTAGTGACAGCAGGAATTTCTCATCATTGTTTCTGAAAGGCAAGATTTTATCTTTCCAGAAAAAAAAAAAAAAACCAAAACCCAACAGCACAGCAAAATGAGAGAGAGAAGGCACATACTTCAACAGAAAAGGAGCAGTGAGCTCTGTTTGAGGAGTAGGAAATGAAGACTGAAAGCAAACAGTTTCTCAAAAGCTAAATTCCAGTAACAAGCAGAAAAAAATAACAAAAAAATGCACAGTTATGTAGTCCAGGCTACCACCTGTTAGGGAATTACAAGAGGCAGATGGTTACCAAAAGGAATTAGGACAGATTGTCTTTCAGTAAAGAATGCTTCAATATTACTTTACACAAAACTATTCTTCCTTGGGTGCAGTACAGCCTCTTGATTTTTCTAGAAAGGAATGGGACTGGTTTATCTATGCCAGGAAGCACAAACATATTAACAAACATGCTAGACAGAGACTAAAGCTGCAAATAGACCAATTTTAACTGCTCCAAGATCACTTCACAAATAAGTATGAGCAAGAAGAGACTGCAGAAGAACAGTTATGAATACAGCACATCTACACTGTTAAAGTACTTTTATAAAATTCAACATTCTTTCACTTTTGACTAATGTTTACTCAAATGTGCATGTTTGGGTCTCTTTTTTTTTTTTTAAGCTGAACACAATGTCCTCTAACCTCAAGGTCTCACTGGAAGCTTTTGATTTCCTGAAGTGTTCACTCTCACAGTTCCTCACTGCTGGCTATAAGCACTTATCAGAACAGATTCTGCAAGAGTTGTTTGCTCAGCTCTCCCCTTTTCACTTACCTTGGAGATGATTTACAATGTTATAAACCTTGTTTATGTAAAGGATGGACCTGTACTTATACAACATTTCCTTATTGCCGAGTAACTCATTTTTTATTGTAGTTTACTTCTGTCAGCATCAGCTGCAGTTTAGTCTTGGGGGGAAAAAAAAAAAAAGTCACATCTCCAAACTATTCTAGCAGTCATCCATCCATCTTCTCTATTTCGTGCCCTGCTTCAGTGTCACCCTTCACACCTCCAAGCAGCATGTGTACTGGTATATTGCACCTTCCTGGTCTCGAACTGAACATGCAGAAAAGGGACTGAAGTCCCTTCAGAGAAACAAGTTTTTCAGAAAACACAACTGAGATGAGGGTGCAGGGTCACTGCTGGGCTGAGCTGCAAGACCACATTAGAACAAGAGGCATTTGGGTGACTTGCAAGACAGTTAGTCAAACATCCGGCAGTATGAGTGTGCATAGATACTTCTGAAGTTACTAGTGTTTTAGTTTCAACAGCAAAACTGGCCTGGTTCATTTTAAACAAGATAGTTCAGTTCCCCAAAGGCTCTGTTGTTCATTGTTTGAGCAGCCAAGCTGCTGTTTCCTAAATGGTGAGACCAGTTTTAGTTCCAAACTGGCCTGATTCTTGAAGTCTAGAAAGTCAATGGCCTTGAGAATCCACCATCTAAAACCACTGCTGTACTGATAACCTTAACTTCACCATAAACAAAGGAAATTCTCAGAAATCCCATTCCATTAAATTGCTCTAGAAAGCCATGGGACTGTGATGTTTGGGGAGTTCCTCTCTCTCTTTCCAGGGTTTCACCAAAGAAAGATGAGTCAAGACTAGGCCACAACATAGGTCTAATGGTTTTTCCTAATGGCAGTCAGAGCCCATGAGAGGTTCAGAGAGTGAACGAGCACCACTGCATTGCAAAGAACTTCAGCAATTAATCACAGAGACAATCTACCACAAAACCAAAAGAGAATCATAGCCTATTGCCACTCAGGTCTCTTCCAGGAGAGCTGCACAAGTCATCCCTAATGACAGCAGCCAGCCACCCAAATCCTGTAAACCAAGGTAAATTTATCATGCCTCTACAAAGCAAAATAATCCCTTGTAGATTATATACTCACACTGTACACACTCGTGATCCATCATATCCTTTATTTTCCTTCAGGAGTAAGCCTGAGATTAATTTACTACTGACAGATTCTAGAAGCCATAAAAAGGTTTATAATTTCTGTTGTGTGGAACAAGATTTTAGGGGTCAGTGAAGGGTTGTTGGCTCCACACCCAAGCTGTCTTAATGTTTTCCTTTCCAGGTTTCACTTTCTGTGGGCTTTACAGACATACAGACAGAGGAGTATAAAAGAAAGTGCACTTGCTTATTAAGGGGAGAACTCATTTTCTCCTATTTACACCAAGTTTCAAAGAGCTATGCAAGCAGTGGTGCATTTCACTCTTATGTGGTTTTAACCTCATTTAAGAATGTATAATTTTTTTAAAGTTAATGAGGGTTCTTAACTGGCAGCCTCCTTTGCAGTTAATGACAATGGGTTTATAATGAGAATGATGTTCTCTGAAGAAAAAAAAAAAGCTAGAACAACATGAAATCTCTGGTCTCTAGTAGTCAAATTCCTCACAGTAAATTTGTCTGAACTACCAATCACTACAGATGTTCTGGCTTCAAATACAATATTTTCTAGATACAGAAGAAAAAGGGGCTAAGGGTTCTTCAGAAGCTGAGAAGCAAGTTCAAGCCTAACTCCAAAACAAGTATCCCAGTTTACTTTATGAAAGCAAAAATGCAAAACTGAGTCCACACCTGAGTCTTCCTGTTTTAGTGCTGATTTTCTCACCTATGATTTTGAAAGAAGGGAAAACTAAACTCATATGAAAAAGCGTGCCAGCTAAGAATGACTCGTGTGACTCAAAAAAACAACCCCAAACCCAGAGGTTATTTGTTTATTTTTGAGGTATGGAGACATTTTGTGACTAAAAATGACACTGAATTTCCTGTAAGCTGCTTCCTTACATCGTGCATAACACTTTCTCGAAATTCACACTTTTTTCCCCCTACAGACTCAGAGTAAAGCAGACTCATTTATGAAGCAAAAGTAGCTTTGCTAGTCGGAGAACTCCAGATAAAAATCAGTCATAGCAGGAAAATAATAGCAGCAAAACATAAGCTTCCCATACCTATACTGCTTTTCTCTTGCCTCCCTTTATTGCACTTATGTCGTCTTTCAGATTTGCCCTGTTTTTCAGCAGTGTTACT
The DNA here is from genome assembly GCF_964273445.1 of Streptopelia decaocto. Classification (NCBI taxonomy): domain Eukaryota; kingdom Metazoa; phylum Chordata; class Aves; order Columbiformes; family Columbidae; genus Streptopelia; species Streptopelia decaocto. Next base: position 16,391,606 of record NC_138659.1, read on the forward strand.
ATTATCTACATGGGGATCATTATTCCAGGTTAAAAGTACTCCCAAGATGTATCAGCAAAGCGCTGCTAATGCGCACACCTGTAATAGCAAAGCTACGCTTTGTACTTTTGTAAAAACACGTATCCTCTTACAAAGTAATCCACGCAAGCAGAAGCACAGCTCTGTCAGTCACACTGCACTGCAGCTCAAGAATCTCGGTACCCATCTGCCAAACCCGTGTGCACGTAAGTCTGTAATACTGCCTGGTGCAATGGGAAATCACCCTCCATTGTGGTGGCTTTGATGAAATCAGTTTTCTTTTAAGTGCTCTACTGACATCTGCCCCCCAGACTGCAGAACAAGTCACAGATGTGAGCAGCGTTCAGTTGTATGCAACTCCAGTTGTACATTGGGTGAAGGCCAGAAGTCCTACATTTCATTCCCATAAAGCGTGCCCAGCCCATACAAGAATGTTTTACATAGTACGTACCTGTCCATTGTGGCGGGCAACGGCAATTGTACGTGTTCACACCATCCACGCAGATACCCCCATTCTGGCAGTTGTGATTTGGGCAGTCATCAACATTGTGTCCACAGACTGTTCCCTCAAAACCTGGACAAAGCAGAAACACGACAGACTGAAATGGGCTTCCAGCCTCTTTTGAAGATAATTCAACCTTCATTCAGCTTCCCCGCTTCCTTACTTTTCAAAGAATTGCCCTGTCAACCTAATCCTGATGAACCTCAATGTAGCACACCGACCAGAGACTTCATTGAATGCCTCTGCTGATAGCAAGCAGGTCAGATTACAGAGTTAGAAAACTACTATCGCAGGTTGATGGTCAAATACCCTTGTCTTTTAGGTGGTGATGATGTATTTTTTCTTTAAGTGACTAATGAACACTGCCATTGAAAGCAAACAAAGTGAAGATCAAGAGATTCAGTTTACTATGAGGTAAACTCCACACTGCCCATCAAGCAGCAGAGTCAGACCACCACCCAGGACAAGTTTTTCCCATGGCAAAAAAGTGCCTGGCATTCCCTCCATGAATCCCTCAGCATAGTTCATACGCCTTGGCCATGTCAAAGAAAGATCTTACATGCTTTAAAAATGAGCTTCCAAATTCTCGATTTGGCCCTCTTCAGTGTTAGACAAGTCAATCAACAAAGTAGCCACCACCCAAGTGATGCTTATACACTAAGGCCTGGTTGAAAAGCAGAAGAAACCAGATACCCTCCCTCAGTGAAAATCAAGGCTCAAATGAACATCGCCACACTGGCAAAATATCCTTGCCAGATCTCCCTCTCCTTTCAAATAAGGAGAAGTGAAGACATTAGGGAAGGGAGCCATCAATAATCCATCTTCCCCTCGATTTCTCCTGCTGATTTACTTCATGCTTCATTAAATAAACCTGGCATTTCTGCTGGATGAGAGAGCTATTTATCAAAGCACAAGTGGATGCATGCTAATGTGGACAAAGTAAATGATTCCAGAACACACGCGTTAATTTAAAACACCAGCTCTGCCTCTTCACTGCTTTGGAATGCAATATTAACAGTCCTCTCATCCAAAATTATGCTTTAACCCCTCTACTTTTGATGCCCTGTTCCAGACACTTCCATAACATCTGTGTCAAGTCACACAGACTCTCTAAGCAACATCTGGTCCAACGCAGATCATGCTGTGTGGCAGATGAGACTGAGACTGTAAAGCTCTGAAGCAGCTTCTCCAGATTACCACCATTCTCAAGAGACCCAAGATGACTCATATGTATTCCCACCTCTTGAACTTCTCCAATACTACAGGTTAGAGTCAGAAGTGAAGAGGAATGCTGTTACCAAGCTCTATATCAAGTGCATTAGCATCCAACATCAAGGAAGAATAGACTCAACGTAAAAAAAACCCACCTACCTGCACTATTACTATTACCCTTTCCCTTCGAAGCCCTTCCACCTTCACCCACGACCCTTCAAATTTTGTGGCAGTAGGGAAGGTGAAAATGAAGAGGAAAGACACTGTGGTGAGTCTAAATCCTAATAATCATAGCAATGCCTTCCTGGCAAAAGGTGCTGCGGAACAGCTACCAAGGAATACAATTAGTATCAGATCACTATAACTAAATCTGTATAAAGCTACCACGCTTGATCCAAGGCTCAGCTGTAAAACACAGAGGTGTCCTATCCGCTTGCTCTTCAGCTTGAGGAGAATCACCCCACTGACCACAGATTGCCCTCAGGCCAGCAACATGATCGGCATCGAAATGCACCCAGAAACACAAACTCAAAAGGTTTATGTTCCTGTCCTTTCAGCTTGGGCAATGTGGAAGACCTATCCTGCTTTCTAGTAAACAAATTCCTGACGGTAGTCGTGTTTAACTCACTGTACTGGACACAAATTTAAAGTGGCTCAATGATTCTGAGTAACAATAAAGCACAGAAGTCACTCCAACACCAAACCATTGTCACCAAACCATTGTACATTTTCACATTTTAACCAGTTATACTGCAATCTACGAGCTGGTCCTCAAGCATCTCATGCAAATGCAGAAAACCATCAATACCACACTAAAAGCTGGATGGTATCACTAGTGTCAGTAGAACAGAAACAAAAAATAGCTTCCAAAAAGAAGTAGTAAAAGGTTCAAGAGAAATGAAACACAGCCAAGTGTGCTCAATCTAAAGGCATCTCCAAGGGAAAGAAAAATCAGGAAGAGTTGAAACGGTGAAGATGACACTATTTTGAGGGAACAGCTGAAATAAAAACACAAGTTTCCTTTTCAGTAACTTCCCAACTCCCAAATTCCATTTAAATTTGCCTTACTCTGAAGAACAACTTTGGCACAGTTTCAGAACATCTAAAAGGTATAAAGGCATGAGTTTTGTGTCCTCTTCAAGTCAAACTCACGGCACAATATAGTGATCTGCTTAATTTGTAAATAAAACTGCTCTAGTGAAGTTTAGCTTTCATTTGTAAAACCAGTCCTTTAGAGTCATGGTTGTTTGGGCCAATACAACTATATTTGAACATGACAAGCATGAAGCTGCTCCACAACACTAGTCTATCTTAAACTGGGTTCTAGGATCTGATTTTGCAGTTACATAACACAAATATTTTCCCAAAAGCCATAGAGTTCACTGTTTTGATGTATTTGGACACCTGACACTGTTTCCTGTTCCCCCCTGTTCTGGGACTCACATGTTGTCCTTTGCTTTCTTCCCTCCAAGAGAACAGTTTGCAATACACATCCTGACTTTTGCTCCGTTATCTCCAAGCACAGCAAACTAACGAATGAGAACCTCAAGGGGAAAAGTGTTCCCACTGCTAACAGCATGATGTTCCTCCTCTAGTACACAGAGGGATACAAGTATTAATAGATAACTTTATGCTTATGTCATCTGAAATCTCCAGCCTCTTCCAGAGTGCTATATCCAATTCTCTCCAAATCTTAACTCTTAGAATCATAGAATATAATGAGTTGGAAGGGACTCACAAGGATCATGGAGTCCAGTTCCTGTCCCTGCATATGAGAACCCCACAGTTCACACCACGTGTCTCAGGATGTTGTCCAGTCTCTTCTTGAACACTGTCAGGCTTAGGTCTGTGACACCTCCCTGCAGAGCCTGTTCCAGTGCTCCACCACCCTCTGGGTGAAGAACCTTTTCCTAATGTCTGACCTAAACCTCCCCTTCTTACCCTTAACTCAACCTACAAACAATTTTCTGGAGGACCAATTATTTAAGGAGGCAGGAAATTACACCTGAAAACGGCAAGCTGTTGCCAGATTCAGAGCCTGATGACAAGAAATGAGGGATCCTGAAACAGAGTGCTAAAACTGACCCACATCATTTTAACACAGAAGTTTCTGCATACCAGGTGCCCAACAGCAGTTCCTGCATGCAACCCCAGCAATTCAGCTTCTTGAGATAAACACAGATACGCGTGAGGTGGGCTACTCCCTGTAAGACAGCCAGCTCAGCCGGAGCAGAGGCACACACGCCATATAGTACTCCAAGACCGCTGCTGGGCAGAACCTCCCGCCCCACAGGACCCAGCCCATCTCTGCACCCCAGTGAGCTGGGTCTGCCCACCGCAGGAAGCTCAGGATGTGCCCTGGACCCCACTGGGGATGCTTACGGCGCAGGGCAGCGCAACGCGACGCTCCGAACTGACGCGAGGTGACTTCCCCTTCCCAGGAAGTGTTCCAGCTCCAGCCTGACAGATCGCTTCCTGAACAAGCCCTCAGAATTCCCTGGGGTCCTTATCTTAGTTAATGGGTAATTATTTTGATGGATAACAATGAATAATCACTTTCCCAGCTAAGAACTTCCTCTATTGACTTGTTTAACATTCCATTAAAGGTTAGTTGCCAAATGAACTCCTTTTTTGTCAAATATTTATAACTACGAGCTCATTCTTATATTTAAAGGAGTTCCTAATGCTTCAGGTTAAGTCTCTTGCACAGAGGTATTTCCTTTATACTACAACTACCTGTTATGATTGACCTAACATGCTCACTTGTCTACAATCTTTTTATCTAAATCAAAGCCTAGAGGAAAAATGATTATGCTAGATGGACAGAAAGTAAGTTACCTTTTATATAGATGTAAGTGAAGAGTCATAGATACTGTCAGTATGACATGTGCCATCAAATGCTGATCTCTTCTAACAGACGACTTCATCAACTACCTAATGCAAGATTTGTTTGTGTAAAGCCAAAAGTGAAATGGGAACTTGAGAATTTAAAATAGCAGCTTGACTACACTGTGGATAAACAGTACTCACACTGCTGGAGAAAAAGTTGCTGTGACGTTTAACTCCCAAGCTGTAAGACTTTTTCCATGTTTTCAAGCTCTCATTCTCATGTATCTATATTTACACAAAATGAATTTCACTCAAAAGCAAAGCAAAAAACATCTACAGGAAATAAGAACTTATTTTGGGGTCAGTCCAGGAGTAACCTAATTATGCTTAAATTGCTGCTTGGGCATAATCAGTTTCTTCAAAGCAGTTTATCAGGTCAGAAGATGCAAAATCACACCAAAACCCATTGCAGCCATTCAAGATGTAACTGCCTCCTGCCTTTATGGACCTAACATGGAGCTCTGGTAACATCTTAAGGCCATCCAGAATGGCCAGAGTAATTCCATTTATAGTCACATATCAGCAGCATTACTCCAGTTCAGAGCAAGAGTCGAAAGAGGAATTTCTAGCCCATACTCTTGGCTCTCTCTTCCAGATGAGTTGGTCTTGTTCACATCTTCCCTGGGCGTATCAGACCATTTCTCTCTGACCTTTCCAGACAGAACCTGTTCTAACACTTAGAAATTTCAAGCTGCATGCTTGACTGTAAAGAAGAAGAAATGGCTGAGTGCCTTGCCTTTAGTGAAGAGCTGAATCTAAGCATTTTGGTCTCCAACCTTTTTTTTTTTTTTCCTGTTTTTCAAATGACTAGTTTTAAAAATGAAGCTACCAAAACAACATGGCCAACTTAAATAAATACAGGAAATACAGAAGTTAAGGTTCTCAAAGCTGCATTAACTCACTCCCACTATACACATTGTGTAACAAGTCCAAAAAAGCAGCTAATAATCCAAAACGTGTGTGAGTAGTGTGGGTGTGTAACCGTCACTATAGTAATCACATTTTCATTTCCTGACCGTAGTTTAGCCGGCCTACACGCTCGTCTAAGGGAAAACATACTCCTACCCAGTCTCGTGCCCCTGTAAGAGAATCACGAAAGCAAACTGTCTTATCAGCTTTATAGAATCAAGTCCTTCAAACTTCCTCTCCTCTTCCTCCCACCACACTGCTTCTGCACGAGATGTTAAGCTCCCTGAACTGGCTAAACAGATCTGACATTAGGAAAATTCTGAATTTCTGATCAAGCCTGTTAATCCAGAGATACTTAGTTTACAATTTAACTTAAAAAACATGCAAAGCAGAAAAGCAATAAATTCCCTCAAAGCAACTGTTAGTTAAGTTACAGCATTTTCAAAGACCCTGTATGTTCAGGCACTGTTTCTTCAGGCATAGCTAGAAATGGTTGCTTTCACACAAAAATAAAGATGATACATCCTTCTATTTTAAGATCAACTTTCCTAAATTCCTCAAAGTCACATGCTTGCTCAGACAGCCCAGAAAGTTATCGTGCAGGCACTAGCTAAGGTTGGCAACATACATTTAAGTAATCATTTGAGCCAATAGTGTAAGACAAAGGTCTCCAAAAAGAGTATTTTTCACACGTTCTAAATGCTCTTTCTGCACGTACCTGTAACTCCAGATGATCCTCATGAGAATGCAGTCACTCTACATTCATTCTAAACAGTATATGGCAGCTACATCTTTCACATAAATAACAGAGAAATGCTTAAGGGAAGAGAGTTTACTTTTCTAGATTACCACACACCAAGTGTTCATGTGCCAAACTGCAATACACTGAAGTAGGAAGTCTAGTCAAAAGCATTTCCAAACAATTGCTTTCCCATGGATTGAATTACTCAGTAAAAAAATATCAGCCTAAAAAAAAAAAAAAACAACCCACCCAATATGCAAAGACAACTAGTACTACCCTGTGGTCAGTCTGCAATTGGATGGGGAAGAGAGGGCAGGATGAGACCACCAGGGCCCCAACCAGGTGACACATGATCATTTGGTAGATGCCTTAGTGATTGAAGCCCTGCTTGAAACACAAAGCCAATACAGCTCATGATCCTGAGTAAGCACATTGCCCTGCTGTGGATGAACTCGGGGCAGCTAACAACATCAGAAAACAAGCAAGCATTATTTATCTGGAGGTATTACAGGACAAAAAGGGTGTGGTGAGTTGGAAACAGTATCTTGTAAGATTTGGAAGAACTGGATGAAAAAAAGGAAGGGAGCAGAACCTAAGATGCTTTAGGAGTAAAGACTGAGAAGGAGAAAGACACATGTTCATCTTTATTCAAGCACTGAAGTTAACTGTGGCCTTTACTGACTCAAAACCATGTATTTGTAGAGGTTTCTGCTCTTGGAATTTCACATTTCAAATAGGCATTAGGAGATACCACACCAATCTCCTTGAATCTGCCTCATAATTCTTACCTGTTTGATTCTCTGCTTCTAACTGGCTTCCAAAGAAATCTGCCATTTCTAGCCTTCCTCTTTCTCCCCTTCTGCATTACAAAATCCTGACACTTGGAAATTAACATTCTAGCAGAGCTTTCTGCCTTGCTGAGATTTCTCCCTTCAACCTTAGATTACATTACTATCACACAAACTCCAAGAGCAGCTTTCAGAAGCACACAGACAGAAATGCAGTGACAAGGCTACAAAACCAAGCACTTAGAAGAAGCGCAATTTACCTGGCAGACAGTTGCACTCAAAGGTGAAGTCACTTGTTTGATGACAAGTTCCTCCGTTCATACAGGGCGATGGGGAGCACGGCACGTACACGCTCTCACAGCGATGCCCCGTATAGCCTGGCTTGCACTGGCATCGGTACGAGCCGGGCAAATTGACACAGGTCCCACCATGTTGGCAAAGGCCTGGTGTGGCACATTCATTCACATCTATCTCACACTTCTGGCCAGTGTAGCCAGACAGACAGATGCAGGAGAACTTGTTTCCAGATACAGTGCATGTGCTTCCATTGGCACAAGGTTGAGATGTACAGGCATCAATCCACTGGCACTCCTTTCCTGTAGGATTTAAGACAGAGCACTCCGTTAATAAAAAGTCTTTTCTATGGAAAAGAGTATTTCCTCCATGCCACCTCAAAAGGAGTTGCATTTTACAGTATTACATTTTAAACAAAAATCAATTTTTGGTTACAGTGTGAAGTAATTTTATTTACAGAGTAGCAACAAGATATGGAATGTTGTTATTTATAAAAATAACCCTTGACCTGAAACCATACTACACACTGACAGTCACTCTTCTTCTACATCCCCTCCAAGAATGAAAGGAGTGATTTTCCACGTTTCCCCTCAGGCACTCAGTTATAGTTTTCCCATAGAAAGATTTTGCTGGCCAAATTTACTTCAAATTTCTAGAAGGTAAGACTCTGAATTCGAAGTGTAACAGCCATTCCAGAGTAGCTTCTCTACTCGGTTTTCCCATGTGGACAACCCCACAAGATCCAAATGTCTTTCTGCTTACGTGTAAAGGGTAGGGAATCTGATTCCCTACCCTCCTTTGCTTTTTTTTGGTCATGAAGTCACTTCGACTTCTTCTCACTTCCTGTGCCAGAGCTAGTAAATTTCAAAGCGCATTACAGCTGCCCCAAAACATTCCAGGATGAAGTAATTCACAAAGGATGGAGTCTGGAGGTACCAAAGCAGAACCCCACCTGTGTAACCTGGAGGACAGACACACTCGTACGTCTCCTGGCTGTGGGGATGACAAGTTCCTCCGTTCAGGCAGGGCTGGGACACGTAGCAGCGGTGCGACTCCGAGTATTGACAATCCTCTCCCGTGAACCCTGGGGCACATTTGCAGGTGGCCTTTCCTATCAGAGACGTTGTTTCACAAGTGCCCCCATTCTTACAGGTATTGCTCTCGCAGGGGTTTCTGTACTGACAGTAGTCTCCGAGAAAGCCTTCTCGACACCTGCAACAGAGAAGAAATCACTTGCAGCACATTCACCCGAAGCCTTGCTGCCCTGGGAAGACACCAGGAATTAAGTCCCATGACCACCAAAAGTCTTGGAAATTGCCAGGATTAATGGTAACACTAACAGACCGCAATGCTAACGTCATAGATGTAAAAGGGCTGCTTCTGGGACTGTCCCAAATGAGACCACGGGAAAGTTCAGTTCAAATTGTGACATTTCTCATTACAAAATAAATAGTGCATACAACCAGAGTTACAGCAAATGCAGGAACTTATTCTTGCACTTCCCTTCAAAACCTCAGTAGAAGTCCGAATGTTAAAGAACTTCAGAGTAAAAATTAATTCCTTGCACCAAATGCCATCCTAATAAGCACGGTATTTCAGAAGAAAATCAAGCAGTCGCAGTAATAGGCATTAACACTGGGTATTACCCATCTTCCAAAATATTTATAAACCTCGTACAAACGCCACATTTGATGGCCCGAAGATCTGTAGCAGATCTTTCTCCACACCGCTCCCGTGAGACAGGAATATACTGTTATCCTCATGTCGATAAGTGCCTCTGGGACTGCGACCGGCTGAAGTCTGCGCTCAGCTGGCAAGGCGAGCGCTGGAGCCGGGTCTCCCACGCCCTGGCTAGTGCGCTAACGACAAGGTCACAGTGCCTCTGTCTCCCACAGAAAAGCGAGTACACACACACTATCTACAGCTAGGGTAATATTTTATACAAAGGTCTGCGATCGCAGAATAATTGCAGTTATTTCTCTCTAACCCAAACTTATGTCAATATAGTCTGACTAAACTTGTCAGCTGTAATCCATCTTTTAGCTGGCCTTTGTACTACAAATTTTCCATTTAACTTCCAGCAATACCAAGGCAAGCAAGCCTGCAAACCCCACCTTTGTGTCACCCACAGTTCCATTTGCTTCTTTTGGGTAACAGAAAGCTGCAAGGGTATATGGCTGGATAAAAGTAACACCTAACATACAGAATGGGGCTGTCCACTTGCAGCTTTTTTCCTACAATGCACAGCTGCATGCTTTAACTGGTAAATGGCCCAAGACACACACAGCCTGAGAACACATGTATTTCACTGCAGAAAATTCAGAAGTGAACATTAGATACAGTTTGTTCCAGAGCAGGGTAAGTGCAATTATTAAATCCATGAGTTACATCCAAAGGGAAGAGATTTCAACTGCAAGAAATATATTTTTGTCTGAGGGATAACTAGAGACTTTGTGTAACGGTAAAGAAACTGCCTTTTCCTTATGCACTTAAAAGTGTATGGTGGATTGAAGAAAAAAAAAAAATGTAAACCAACAAACCAACAAAATGCCCAACCCCACACAAACCACCCCTAGTGGACAAACCTCAAAATTCAGTTCAAAATCCAAGTCATGAAGTTGTGTTTTCAACAGAATACAAAAGGGATCTGCCTTTGTTCCTACATTAATCAACACTTGTATCAACAGGAAAACATTAATGCTGGTCCAACATGTAGGTAAGAGAAGAAAAGTTCTCGGTACAGAGCAGTAACACGAGCCCCTTAACAAGGCAGTCAGCACACAAAGTGCAGTTCAGTACTGCAAAGTCATACATCTAGAAACTAAACACATCCGGCATCTTTCCCAAGCCAGGAGTCTGATCTGGGAAAGACGAACTTGCTCTGGGGGTTCCCAACAGTCAGATGAACGTGAATTCCCTGCCTGACAGTTTGGCCAGGAATACTTTAGATGTACAAACAGAAAATATCAAGTAAGAGTAAATGTGATTATGCCACGCGTGATGTTTGCATGGCAAAAGCTTACATCAGTTCTGGCGTCTGCTCTTTTAGAAGGAAGAGCTGGAATTAATTCAAAGAAGCCAATGGTAATGATTGATCAAAAATTCTTGACACAATGAAAAGCTCAGGGGGCTCCATCTGTTTATCAAAGGGAAAAGGGAAGGAGACAAAATCTCTAAGTACCCACAAAGAAACTCAGATTTAACAATAATTCCCTATCCAGAAGGTACAGGGATAACAGAACTGAGTAGTTAAAAGTTCAAGCTAGATAAATTCAAATTAGAAAAAGAGCAGTATCTTTATCTTCAAACACAGACTGACACACAGTCTCTCAGCAGCAGAAACAAACAACTGGAACAACGCATTTAAAGTTGCAGTGGAATTTCTCCATCATTCATGCTTGTTTAAAAGAACACCAGGACTGGCCGTTTCAGAAAGAGTACGCACGCTAGTTCAAACACAGCTATTCTGAGAGGTTATTATGCAAGTTACGCAAGGGGTCATTACTAGATGACCACAACTGTTTTTTTCTCATGTTAAAATTTATTAACTAGCTTTAGACATATGTCTAAAGCAGGGAAGTCACATAATAGATGCGCATAATCATAATTTACCATTCCCCACACCCATATTAGGCTCCTTTCACCATACTTTAATACTTTCAACTTCATACCCAAGAACAGACATGAAAGAAGAGTTTTTGCAGGGCAAGGCAGGATTAATAAAGTTGCAGAAAGCAAACCCTGGGCCAATAGCATGTGCAGAATATCCCCTGCTTCTTGTGCCATCCTCAAGACAACAGCTGAAGGCTCCTGGCCAGTGTGAGCTGCTGCCACATCACACAAGAGGCAACCTTCAGGTTTGCTGGCCCTGAACCACAGTAGCTCTATGGGCTTCCTTTAATATCCCAAAGCCTTCCTCGATACAGGCTGGAAATCGGTCTGAACGCCAGCGAGCTACAGCAGGGCTTTGTAGGAGTTGGATCACATAGAAATCTGGCACCCAGCGAGGCTGACTGTGCCAGCAGCTGGAGGACAGCTCGACTCCCACGGCATTCAAGCCTGCACACGATGCCCTGGCGAGCTCTGAGCAGAGACCATCTGGGCAACTACAGCTAAATCATGTTTCTGGACACCTATGTGCAGCTGATAAATGCGTAAAGTCAAATTGAACTTCAGTCCCAGAAGGCTTACAAGATTTCGTTATAGGGATTTCTTCTGGTTTCACCACCGCCAGCAGTTTGGGGTTTGGCTGCTCAGCCATCTTCAGCATCAGGAGACACCAAGCTCCTCAGACTAACAGCAGCAGGCACAGGCCACACACTTATTGTCCACTTTATGATTAAAGAGCAACAAAACAAACCACAGCTTCACAAAACCCCACCTAGGCATCTCATCAGGCAAACAAGAGGCCCTCCAACACCACCCACCAGTCCAACAAACAGAAAATAAACCAAAACACTGCTAAAACATAATTCCTAAAGAGCTTTTTTCATTGAAAGGCCATAAAACAAACTAGAAAGTCCAGAGGAACACCTCATGTTTTGTCCACAAGCAAATAAAACACCAGAATAACACCTTCTCTCCCACCTCCCCAACACTCAGGGATAGTAGAAGGTGGATTTAACTGTTGCTCCCAGGTAGCAGGGAATTTAAACACTGATTAAGAATATTGCTGGTATGATTTAAAAGGAAAGCTGAGACCTGTGCTCTAAGACGACACTCACAACCATCACCCACAAACAGCCCAACATTTTGTACACAAATGTTCTGGTACAAAGTTGAAGAGCACTCCAAGACCAGGCTTGTTCCAGTATCTTCTGAGGCTAATCAGAAAAACATGGGGGAACACTCCAGCAGGGAACAGCAAAAGCTCTTTTAACTTCAGCTCTTTATATTTGGAAGGACAAAGCCTTACAGAACACGCCAGAGGGAACGTGCCTGCCTGTGGAAAGTCAGTAAGTCAGGTATATGTGGCCCTTATACCCACCATTTTGTCCTCCTGGAGAAGCGCTTGGTCACATAGTTATGCAAGTTTCCCCTCCAGCAACTCAGTGCAATAGTTTTTTGCATGTTAAAGAACAAAAAACCTACAGTCCAGATTTTCAGCCAAGTCTCCTGTCATCAACATTTCTAGGCACAAATACTGATAATTTAGTTCTAAGTGTTGGTGTAGACAAAACGGCAAATATTTGCCCCTGATTCATGTTGGGCACCACATCATTCCTCTAAAAATAGAGGCAAACACTGAAAAAGCAGGGTCTGAGTCCAGACTTCTTTAAAGGATATGATTATCCTCAACAGCAACTCCAGCTTCCCACCACCCCTGCCCTGCTCTCATCCCAATCTAGTCTTTCAAGTTCTCTTCGGAAGAACAACAACAACAACAAAAAAAAGCCACTTTTCTACAGAGCAGCTTAAAATTGTAGCAGCTTGTGTTAGCTCCAAATGACATGCTCCGAACAGGAAACCAAATCTTTCCCAAATAAAAGCCACTGTTTCTCCTCAGTTTTCCATCTAATTCTCAGCAACAGAAAGATGAAGTTTGTTCTGGCACTTTCTGGAAGCACATGAGGTCGCTTAACGTACTTCAACAGGAATTTAATCTTTTATGAACAAATTTCACATACAACTTAATTCAAATCATGATTTCTGAAAGCTAGAGGGTTTGAAATGGGAAAATGTCCTGTGGGCTGCATCAGCTATGCAGCTGCTTCTAATTAAAGCTTCTCCTTTACTCTCTCTGGGCTACTTTCCAGCACAAATACTTTAGTCAGAGCTCAGCCCATTTTTTTTCTGCTGCTTTTCAGCTCCAGCCTGCATTTGCCTCAGCTCAGGCTCTCATGGAGCTAAACAAGGGACGTAAAAACAAAATGAAGGTATTTATCCAAATCTGAAGTATTCACAACTCCACAGAGCTGCACTCCCTTCAACAACCTAATCCTACAAACTGAAAGCAGAAGACTCAATAAAGCTGCATTTTTGGCTCTTCTGCCACAACACTACATTGAAGTTACCTCCCAATATTCTTGCTTTCAAAAGACTTTCGGAAAATATGTCTGGCACATTGGAAAAACCTCCTCATCTGCCATACTATATTTGCTCAGGCACATTCATAGGTCAGTCTTTTCAAATGCACCTTATAGACTGTTTTAACCAGTCTTCCAGATGTTTGATTTTCATGGGAGTTTCCTATTTGGGCCCAGTGATATCATCTGGAGATGCACAGAAGGAAGCAGATGGTTTTAATTTAAAGCACACAGGGAAGAATTTCCTCCTAGTCTTGCTTCTCCCCCTCTCAACCCAACACTCCCTCCACTTCCATTGGAAGATGCTTCCACAGAGGGGGGGTGAAGGGAAAAAAAAATGCAGTCCAATGACTAACGTGAGAAGGGTCTCGGCTGTTTTGCTACAGATTTTAACCAGACTTGCCTCTGGCTCCCGAGTTCTGACTCCCACACCTACACCTCCTCTCAGGAGGGAGAACAGGATTCTCTGGTTAGCTTTAGAAACGCTCCTTCCCATGTCTCAAGGCTCTCATTTATGCGTCATACTTTGAATGCAAACTATGGGATGGGACTGCCTCTCTGCTCAGCGTTTAAAGCAGTACGCAACTCTTGCTTCTAGTCTACAGAGTACTACTCTGCTCTACACTAAGGAGTAACAGCAACCAAAGTCTGAATGGGCAAGGTTTAGTTCAGCATTTTCTGACCATCGGAGCTCTGAACAGCTTTTGGTCTGCATAGGTAAACTACAACAGAAAAATCTGCTTGAGTGACTCAAATGACTACTCCGTTCCCAGCCTGAGGCTAAAAGTGTGTGTACTGTCCCCTTTTTCCTCTGCCCTGGTCTCAAGGGTCTTCTTCAACCTCTGAAAGAAGACAGAAGGAAACGGGAAAGGGCAGTCCATTCTCAGAAAGGAACAACTTTTCAACTTTTGCATTTAGCCTTTTCTGGAAAACTCTCCGACCTCATCCTGCTACAATGTCTCTATGGGTATTCCCCATTCACTAGGAGTGATTAGTCTCTCGAGACATCCTGAGAAGATATCTGCTCCAGTCTTGAGAGCAGTTCTGCAGTCTAAGACCTTGCCTTCAGCCTCAGAAATCCTCTTAAGTCAGAGTTAAAACTCATTTATGAAGATCCAGCTGGAAAGAAAGATAGATCAAACACCTGGCAAGGGTACTGGAGTCGCTGAGGGTTAGAACTGGAGTAGAACCCCTTTACTGCCTGGCTGTTGGCACTTGGAGTTCAGCATGCTTTGAGGTCCTCCTATTGCCACCCTACAAATAAGAAGTAAAAACTGTATCATGCAATGTATAAGTGTGCAAGCACAAACTTCTGCACACAGTGAGAATAATGCCACTTACTGAAGAGGCACAGAAGCACACATAGCTGCACAGATCCTGAGAGCTGTGGGCATGAAAAGGATGTGCTAAAGGAGACTCCTTTAGGAATCAGCCAGCTTCAGCAGCCTCCACTTTCCACCAGGCACAGCAAACAAGCCATGGATGTGACTGCACTTTTTTATCATCAGGACTCGACAAAAAACACCAGAGTTAAAGCAGTACTTTGGTTCATACAGCGGTACCAATATCCCTTCTAGGCATGCAATGTACAACAACCCTAAGGTCAAAAAAATCCAATCTCAAAAACCTACAAAGCACGAGAAGCAGCAAAGCCCTTTCTCTTCCCTAAACCTTGGAGCATCCCTACCCCGAACTCCCTTCTGCTTCTCTCCCTGGCACTGCCTTGCTCCTGCTCCCCGTCACTGGGGCACAGGGGAGGGCAGCTGGGAGAGGCCACGGCTGCCAAACACGGGGAACCCGGTTAAGACACTCTCGGCTTCAGGGCGCTGCCCCACTCCAAGCACAGCGGGACTGCCTGGTCCTGCATCCACCTGCAGCAGAGCAGGCTCTCACGCTCAGAAAACACCAGGCAGCACTGCCAAAAAATCTCTACTCTGCTTGTCCTTGGAACCACTCCCTGTACCCACACCTTCTCAGCCTGCCTGCAGCTGCAGAAATAGTGCTGGTTGGCAGTATTACCCCTTAGACTCTTCCTACTACTACTTTCTTAGTCATTTAGCAGCAGGGAGATGAGAAAGGGTTTTCCTGCGATGATCACGATTAACATTAAGCAACAAGCAACTGTTATCCTGCTTCTCAGCTGGATATGAGGGTATGCAAGAGGGCTCCTTCATGCTCAATGTACAAAAGACTGCCTAGAAAAGGGAGAGTCAGGCTAGAAATTAGGAAAAAGTGTTTTGGTTGTCGTTTGTTGTGGTGGCTTTGGGTATTTTTGGGGGTATGTTTTTGGTTGTTTGGTTGTTTCTTGATTTTATTTTTTTTTACAATGAGAGTGGTGAAACACTGGCACAGGCTGCCCAGAGAGGTGGTAGATGCCCCACCCCTGGGAACAGAGCCTTGTCCAGCCCAGCCTTCAATGAACAACCTGATGTAGT
Organism: Streptopelia decaocto; assembly: GCF_964273445.1. Classification (NCBI taxonomy): domain Eukaryota; kingdom Metazoa; phylum Chordata; class Aves; order Columbiformes; family Columbidae; genus Streptopelia; species Streptopelia decaocto. The sequence goes on from NC_138659.1 coordinate 16,407,421, forward strand.
TGACCATGTCCCTGCTCATTGCAGGAGACTGGACTAGATGACCTTTAAAAGGTCCTTCTAACTCAAACTATTCTATGATTCTACGCTTTGGGAGGAAGGGGAGAAAACCCACAATAACAAAAAACCATCCCACCGCAGTACGACAAAGCCAACACCAAACTGAAACTACCTTTTGTCAAAGGGATACCCAGCAAGCTTGGAATGACAGTTCCTTTCATACTGCTACTGCAGATATGCCCATATTCCTTGGACTAAGGTCTGCATCCTCACCATGCCCATCACTGAAAAGGTGTAGAAAGACGTTTCAAACAAAAATTCTGAGCTTAGAAGATGCAAACACTGGAATGTGTAATTTTCTAAATATAAAATCAAGGTCAAAGGGCGCCAGCAATTCTATCAAACAGTGCCACAGAATGACAGCCATGGGCCAGCAGCATCACCAGGGAAAGGGAGCTACTCAGAGGGTGCTCGCAAGAGCGATCTGATAAAGATTCGACTCCCATTTCCTTACAAGGGTCACAATGGCTGTTCCCATAACAGAAGCCAGATGCACCAGAATAAAGGCTTCTTTGCAGAAAACTAGCTTTCTGTTTTGATAGAGTAGACACTACAGGATTTTCTGACAAAGAAAGCTGTTTCAATACTAAGTTGTCACTTGCTGCTTTGCCAAATAACTAAACTAGATGTTTTGCTTATCGGTGCTCACATAACTCATGTCTGATCCCTCACGTATTATTATCTCTGATGCAGGTTCTCCCTCAGCTGTTTGCTTGTTTCTTACAAACAGCAAGATTAACTAGACAGACTGACCACACACTAGAACAAACAACTTGGCCAAGAGGAGGTACAGAAAGAGGAAGAGAGCCTGTTATAAAAGCTTATTGCTCAGCAGAGGAAGTACTGCAGAAAACTTGAAAAAAGTGGAAGGGGTGGAGATTAAGCTAATCAGTGAGTGATCCTGCAGAGCCCGAAGTCAAGCCACTTGCTTCAGGAAAAAGTTCTGTTTTCTGAACAAAACATTTCTACTCTTAAAGCCATCAAAAATTCAGAAAGTCATTTAGGTTACTACACCAGACAGAAAGTTCCCCTACTGAGAGTTCCTCATAGTGCAGGAAAGAAAAAAAAAAGAAGGTTAAAACCAAAACAGGATGCTAAGAATCAGCCTGCTAAAGGTAGAGTCTCCACAACTGAGTTTTGGGGCTGCTTCTATTTTTTCCTTGCTTTCTGAAATAAAGAGTTCTTGAGCCAGAACTAGAAAACAGACACATACTAATAACTGTTTACAGGCCTCTAATAGCCTTTCCAATTACTCTGGCACCTGCAAAGAGACTAAGCTGTTGCTTGAAGGACGGGCTGGCTTAAAACCTGCAAGAAGAGTTTGCACAAAAAGGCAGGCAGCAGCACTAGAATTATAAATAACTCTGTGCACTAAAAAAAAGAAAAAAACAACAGTGGTCAAAGCTGCCACTGTGATAAGGTAAATGTGTTAAGATCTGGACTGCACTACAAATACTGAACGGAAGTTCATCAGATTAACCTTTTTTTAGTCTAAGACACAGTTAAGAGGAACATGCAAGTTAGAGAAAATGTCCTTAGGAAGGTAAAAGCAGCACCAACATCAATACCGGTCTTGTTTATTACCTTCACCATGACCCACACAGTTTGACTCCAGACTAGCATTCTTAAGCATCTGTCAGAAAAGACCTACTAATGTCACACAATTTCTTGTTTCAGTCTTAAATACAGGTGAAAAGGCAGGAAAAGTTCCTTCTCAGAAGGGCAGCTCGTTTCTGTTGACAGCAATATAAAGCCACGGAAAGGAAAAGACTAGGAAGAGGAAGTAGTAATAGCTAAAAATTTGGGAAAAAAAAATAACAGGGAATAACAGGTTACATATTTGCCTTTCTATGACCTTTCTGCACATCAGGTATTGATTTGAAACTGAGAAGAACCTCAAATTAGTTTATTATTTCCTCTTCATGTGCCACAGGTGCAATTTAAGTACAACGAGTTTTATGTACCACATTAATAGAAAGAACTAAAGGTTGTGGCTAGGGAAGACGGATGTGTAGAAAGGGCGAAGAGCAGAGCTGTGTGTTAGACAAGCTAAATCAATGAGACAAATTTCACTAATGTTTAAAGAATGCTGGCATTAAGAAGGATTTCGCATACTAGAAAATGGCACAGCTTGCACTGATGAATTAAACATGGTTTAGAAAATAAGCTATTTACTGCAGACATAGTAAAATAACCCTGCCAAACAAGGAAGATTTATCTTTTGGCAAAATATCACTACATTAAAAAAACCAATTCTAAATACTGCAGTTTGAAAGATTAACTGCATTTAAATCGATGTGGTATCATTCTCCAGACAACACACACTCCACCAAAGCTCCTGCTGATCAGCTTTCCCTGCAGTAGCAAAGTGGAGGCACCACTGAAGATGGGTGTCAACATTTACCAAAATCAATTACACAATAAAGACAAGTGTGGGTGTTTGTTTGGGGTTTATTTGTTAGTTTGTTTTTGCAACTCCCACATATCACTTGCTCTGCAGCCCGTAGAAGGAAACTGGCACGCTCCAGAGTGCAGAGTAGTTCTGAAAAAACTCAAAAATAATCAAATTGGGGCTGAAGCTCCATAAAGTAAGGTAAGCTATAAGATGGAGAGCTAGTTCCAACTTTACTTGTGGGTCTGGAAACAATGTACATAGTTCAACATTAGGATCGCTTTGGCCTCTCTTCCTAACCTCATGTGAAGAAATCAAACTGACGTGATCTGAACCCAAAAATCTGAGCAAAAATTCCAGATTTCTTACATTATAAAAAGTTAGCACATAAGAACTAGGGCATTATCAAGAAACACCAACTGTGCTAAAACTGTTATGCTGAATGCACGTGATAAGAAAATCTTAACAATTCACATTTCCTTCCTGGCTAAGGCCCTGAATGAAAGAATACCAGTAATTAAATTGATTAGAATTTAAACCCACTTACTTGCAGTATCCTGTACCGTTTTGATATGGAATGCACTTTCCCTCATTAACACATGGCTTGGAATCATCCATACACTGCAAAGCTGAAAGGAAAAGAAACAGTCAAATCAGCAGCCATACATGTCAAGTCAAAGCTTCATTAGCATATTTTGGGGAATGAAAATAAAATCTTTGAAAATTTTATATGACTGGAACAAAAACAAAGACACTATCACATAGTTTAAGTTCATCTCTGGCAGCATCAAAAGAGCCAGACTGAAAAAAGAGTCAAATACAGATTTTTTTCATCAGGCAACTAAATGTTTCCAGAATTTCTTTTAGGTGGATTTTCAAAGCAAAGCATGCAGTAATTTCAGCAAGCTACAAAGATATTTGTGTCAGCACTTGTGTATTTTGGGTTAAGTGTCACCAATTACTGCTTTCTGATCAAAATTCTGGACCGAAATCCTCTGAAATAAGAGACAACTGCTCCCAAGCCTTCTTTTTCATTATTTTGTCTCAAATTATTTCCTTATTTTCTCCTGTCTCTAGGATCACTTGGCACTGAAATAGGGGCACCTGTCCCTGCTAAGCTCACCTGCTGCCCATTTCAAGCAATCCAGAATTTGCTGCAACATCATTAGTATTGTGGCACTCTGATTTCAGTCAGGATTGCATTTGGGAGCAAGTGAGAACACCAGAGACCTTAAGGACTTTCAGCAAAGACTTCAGTATTTCTAAGGAGGAGATACTTGACATTTTCCATATTACATTTTAAAAAAAAAGCAGTAGGTATGATACAGTTCAGGGTGGGACAATTTTTATCCAAGTCTACTGAAAGCTCTAGTGAGACCTGTTCTGCTGACAGCAACACATCAGCTCCAGCCCTAGCAAGTGCTCGTCTCTTCCCAGGGAGCTGAAGCCACACATCATGGCTATTTCTGAAGTGACCAGAAGAGCAAGAACTATGGAAACCCTGCAGAACCAGAAGGCACTCTAGAACCACAAAAACTGAGCCAGCCCACCTAGAGCACAGCCAGCCATTTGATTAACACCAAATCAGTGGATGAAGCTCTCTGATCCAGAAGAACTCATCCTAAGCTTGCCCACGTACTGAGAAGTCACAAGCTCTTCCCAGCCTCCAGTTCTGTCTCCTGGCCCCCAAACACACACAGTTCGGTCCCTTTACATACCCTATTTCAACAACCTCGCTGCGTTTGGGAAGGCACTTAACCACTCTTAGCTGAGGCACCTGGCAGCATCAATAACATCCAACAACCTAAACTGCCTGCTTGTGTACTGGCTGCTATAGGGCAGGTTGCCTTTCTTTTTTCCTTTAAGGAAGGTTTTCCTTTCCTCAACAGATGTTAAATTTTCAATACAAATTCAGCAAGGGAAAACTGGTCCAAACCACTACCAAAGTCTGTATGTTGGTGACTAAGGCATGGGGCTCAGAAACAGAAGAGTTAATGTATCAGTCCCACTAAGCAACCCCTGTAACCAGCCCAAATTCAGTCCAGCAATTAAGATGACTTGGAACAGGCTCCAGTTACTGCTACCCAGGGCTTCAAGTGTTATTTCTCAATAACCCTGGAGCACATAGACGGGTCACACGCACTATGAGGTACGATATGGGCATTTCACACTTGCAATCCCTATAGAGAATACAGTTAAATTGAACCCAGTTGCTCAGGAAAATTATCAGTATTTCCCAAAGTATGAGTATGCTGTTTCTGTTAACTTTATTTCTGAAAAAGGGGCACTTGGATATCGCTGCTTGTGCAGAGCTCTCAGGAAACAAAATTCCACTCTGAGCCCCTTTCAGATAACCCCTGAGGTCAGGGTTACTAAGCGACAGAAATATTAACACGGATTTCGCATGGCATTCCCCCCCACAGCGGCCAAAACCACTTACACTGATTTGCACCTGTCCAACAATTTTTATCCCATTTAATGGCAACGTCCACAAGGCTTCAGCTCCAAACTTCATCTGCTTCTGTCTAACACCACCGCAGCTTGTTTTCATGGCAAAGATTAGCCCCAGTTAGCATCATTCAGTTACGCTGCGCTCAAGAGAAACTGCAAAAGGACCTGTTGTTCTTCAGACTCCTCTTACCACCCCTACTACTCCAGGGAAATGGAGGGAGGTTGAAATGAGCCTCACCACATTTCAGAGAACCAGGAGGGGAAGCAGACTCGGTATTCTCATCTCACTACCTTGAGTTTTCATTCTTTTCACACCAATCAAGCCAGTGAAGCAAATACTCAGCGGATTACTTCTTTTGTGCACATGCTTTCAAACGCAATTTTGTAATCTCTTCGAGTACTCGTGTCCCCAGTGAGAACAGAGCAGCCAGTTGATTTTGTAACCCACATAAGTAAAAGCTTAACCAGCACTTGGCCAAAACCACCTCCCGGCACCTCTGCACAGAGGGGAACCAGAGGGTGACGGCTTTCAGGGTCACAGCAAGGATCCGAATCAGTGACTCCCATTTAGCTTGCTAGGCCAAATGCAGACACAGCAGAGCAGCTTTAGCAAAGTAATTATTAATTTTCTGCCGTTTTTTGACAAATTATTTCTGCCTTGAGCTGCTGTTTAGCAGGTCATTAAACTACCACTAGTCCTTAGAATTCTTTAACAGACACACATAATGAATAGGGAAACACAGGCAGCTAAATATGTATTTTGTATATAGTAAGCTTGAAGTAGAAAAAGCAAAGAAAATAAAAGCAAAATGACTCTGGTACTTTTTCAGCTTAAGACTAAAATAGGCTAATATAAATACATTGAAATGTAACTAAAGTTGAAGTAAATGCAAATGTAACCATATTCTATATTAAAATGAGTTTAAAGTAACACAACCACTTCTCTTTAAAAAGAAATCACAAGGGAAATTGAAGACTACAGTTCTCACAGTAAAATTAGCATTTCTGTGCACAAAGCACTGTCTTCCTGTATTTCACAATATCTTTACCAATTTCACAATGCATGCAAAAACCAAGGTATTTCACCGTGACTTACTTCAAAAGCTACTTCTCTGCTCCTCTACCATGCTGTGCTCAAGAGTTAACAGTACCAGAAACTTCACCCTCTGCCTCAGCCAGCAGAATAAGTACGTTTTGCTACATCCATCACGTTAACTGGAAATACTTTGTTGTGTACAGCGTGAGAGAAGACAGCCTTGTCTTGAAAAAGATAAAGCCACTTTTCTAGAAGCCAGATATAGATAGCACCAGCCTGCTGTCAAGGCTTTGAGTCTAACAGGCTGCTTTCGACAGCTTTCTTCCATGCTTAACAGCAGTGCTGAATTTATTTGTCAGTTTTCTAGACTTGCTCTAGCTTGCCAAAACCCCCCAGGCTATCAGAAGCTGGGTTAGCCCAGACCAAGCAGCGATGCTTCGAGTCCTTGCGCTCCCGTGCAGCGCAGGATTCACCCCGGTGCGCCCGCAGGTCTCAGCGGGGAAATCCCACGGCTCTTTCACGTATTGAACCACCTCGTGATCTTTAATCAGTCCTTTTGGGCATATTGCAGGAGTATTTGGAGGACACCCTACGATTATCAAAAGGCTGGCTTCTCGTGAGGTGGGCAGGACGCCACTTTGGGAAAGAAGTGCTCAATTCCTAGCATGCACCGTAGCCAAGTTTGAAAGACTTCTCAGGCAAAAGCTCTAAGTGCACCTGAGATGGATGTTATTAGCCATGCTGTCCAGCCTGGAGTACATACAAACCCTTGCACATATCTGCATTTAGACAAATTCTAACCTGACATTTTAACTAGCCTACCAGGACCATTTTCCAAGGCCAGAGGAAAAAACAGGTAGCCGATGCCGTAAAATGAGCACAAGCACAAAGTGTCACTCACAGAAACGCTGTAGGAAGTGCTGTGATTCTCAGCACCTGAACCCACCAAAGCTCACACTAAACTGGAGTACAATTTCACCCAAGTTTAATTGTTTAGGCTAAAGAGACATTTAAAGCGAGTCTAGGAAGAAAAAAAAAAAATTGTGTTTCTGCCTCCTTGATCTTTAGGATGCCAAGATGATTTGGTTTCTATACTTTATGTATCCACTATAAATTCAGATACTTTCCAAGGTAGAAAACTAAAAGAAATAGTGAAGGATTAAGATCAGAAGTTGTGTTGGAGTTCAGCTTTTAGGAGCAAAGGCTGTTACAGGGAACAGAGCCATAATCAGAGAATATCAGAAAGGGCTTTGTTGTAAATACTAAAAGGAAAGCAAAGCAAATATACTCCTCAGCTACAAGCTCAGAAAAAGTCAAGCAGAAATAAAAATGCAAAGTACCAAAAGGTATTTTGTGAGGAAGATATGCTATAAAGCTGGTTTTTTGTAGCTCTGTTGTTGATTTTCCTGCATCTGAGAAGGTGAAGGCTCTGACCAAAGGTTTTACTTTAAATAAGGGGAGAGAACACAGCTGAGCTGGTGATACAGCTTTCTCCTTGGGAAGATGCCACCTGGGTGTCTCTCCTCTTTCTGTCCATAAAATACCCAAAGACAACCAAATTTTTGAGGAAAAACACAAAGGAGTGGTAACTAATTACACTGTTCACAAACCTCAACAGGTCACAATTACAGTGATATTACGTATCAAGGAAGAACCAACTAGTAAATAAGTGCTAGCTGAAAATATGAAAATAACTTTTTTTTCTTCTTAAGAACAGACCACCCCACAGCAGCCACACTGAGGGAAGAGAGAAAAATCTTATAAAATATTAGCATTTTGGGTATTTAAACAAGCGGAACAGTTTGCACATCACGGACAGAAGGTGGTAGTTAAGGACAAATCTTGTCTGTAAGTCATAGAAGTCACCAGTAAAAACACCTTAATCAGATTAAGAGATCTCCATCCAGTGTTCTTATGCACAAAACCCTAAAATCAGTTGGATAACGCAAAACTCATCAACTGAGAAGTTGAGCAAAGCTCAGAGGAGTGTAAAGGCACGCAGCCAGCGTCTGGTACCTTTTGGGAGAGAAAGCCCCAATATCTAAACTGGATTTCACCTCTAGCTTCTCCAGACTTTGTGAGAAAAGTATATAAAGAATTGCAAAACAAACAAATAAAAAAATTAAGCGGATTTTAGAAGAACAAGCCAGTAAGAAGAAATTTTGCTCTAGAAGTTCGTCAGGTTTTTTTTGAACTCAGGAGGGCAAACAGCAAATCTGAGTGCATCAAGCTCTCAGACACACAGAACATATCTCTCCTCCAAACATCCAGGAACCGGCAAAACCAGAGCTGGGAACCATTGTGCAAATTCACAGATAGAGCTGAAGTTTTTCTGTTCTCAGGGTCTTAGGCCTAAGAACCTGCAGGAGGACTGTTATTTTTAATCAGATGCAGCTACAGTCCATGTGACAGTGTTCCTGGTGAAGAACTACAAGTTATAATACATACTGAATTCAGGATGAACTTGTAATTCAGTTTGAAAGTCTGTCAGTCACCATATTCTCCACTTCCTTGCACAGCTCCTGTTCCCTGCCTTCCCCTATTTTCAGTTTTCCAGACAAAGACAAAATGCCTAAAAATCCAGAACAGCAACATAAAGCATTGTTAAAAAAAAAAAAAAAAAAGAAAAGAAAGAAAAAAAGAAAAAAGTTTTCAACAAAAAAATGTAGAGAAGGCAATTAAAGAGCTGAGGAGGTATTGGTGTTTCCATGGCAATCTGGCAGCCGGGAGCCATGCTCGCCTCTCCTCCAAAGTCTTCCGTCATTCTCCAGCACTAAATCTTTATTATTTTGAACCTTAAGCGTTTTTTGCCTGTGCAGAAACGCTATCCTGATGCTTGCGCGGTGCAGCACTTCCACAGCCGTCCAGAGCAACATCGGAAAAATGAGATGGAGACTCACTACGTGGAGCAAACAGCGGACGCACGTATCATTTTGAGATACAAAGCTCTTTTTTCATCCTCGTAGCAGTCTAAAAAAAGGACATGTGCCCTAGGAACAGACTATTTTCTAAACAGAACGATTATTTTTGCCCCTCTCAGATGACTCTGTTTATGATGATATAAGCACTGTTTCTTCTAGATGGGCACTAACAGCCCTTATGGTGGCAAGATTATTTCAGGGTGAATTTATAGAAACAGAGACTATAACTACAAAAGGACATTTGAACACAGATGTTTTGGGAAGTTCTTTTTTCCCCCAACATGGATGACATTTCCCAAAGATGTCCCCAAGGAGAGTTAATAATCACTGTATCATTCCTTAGCTTTGCATTCATTAGCCAAAAGTATAAACTTCAGGTGTAATGAAGTTTCATTTAAGTTACAAATTGTACCTGTTTGGCTTTGCTGTTCAGCAGGTGAAGGTGTTTAAAAGGCATTTAGATGAGGTTCTTGGTGACATGGTTTAGTGTCAGAGTTAGGTTATGATTTGACTCGATGATCCTGAGGGTCTCTTCCAACCAAAATGGTTCTATGATTCTAGGATTTCCCACCTGCCCCTTGTCCTGAGTCCCAACCCCTCGTCCTCTCTCACAACACAGAAACCGGCTTTGGAAATGGGAGAAGCTGACCAGGACCAGAGCACACTGAGGACAAATATCAACGTATTGCAACAGCAGCAAGACACCTAGAATAAGGGAGGAGAGAGGGAGGTAGCTGTGGAAGCTGCCCCAAAAAAAAAAAAAAGGAACCCGCCCATTTTAGGAGATTCAAATGCCAAATGCCACCAGAGTCGCGAGCCCTCTTTTCCCAGGGATTCCAGTCCTGAGAACGTCAGCAAGAGGATCTTCACGTATTTCTAATCTGACTAAGTCATGCCCTGAAGGAAGTGATGTGAGTTAGCCAGATTCTCATCACACTCCCTTTTGAAAGTCTAAATCAGCATCTTTGATAAGAACAAATTTGATAGACAGTAGCACCTTTAAAAGATCAAGTAAAACTTTGTCTTCTGTAAGCAAATCCGTATCGAGCAGACCAGCATCATCGGCATTACCTAAAGTCCTCAAAAGTTTCACTGTTTCAAGACTAAAGATCCCAAACTGCAATCTGCATCAACACGCTACCTCCGCAATGCTCTAGATTAAAATGTATCACAACCTGTTAGAAATACAGGCTGATACTCAACAGCAACCTGGTGAATCCGGGCTTAGCAAAGCCCAAGTGTTAACAATGACAGAGGGTAATTAGGGTGGCCTTCATTAGTGAGGATTCCTGTTTTCGCCTGATGAGAAGAGGAGCGAATGGTTCACAGCAATTCTCAGGGCAGTCTCCTCCCCAAAGCGCAGGTGTTGCTGCCCCACCCCAGCTTACTGCAGCTTCAACTGCAGCCTTTTGCAAAACTAAAAAATGGCTCAACTGGAAAAGCAAGTTGCTCTAATACACCGTTGGGCTTGCATGATGGGGCAGAGCCGAACAGTCCAAACCATAGCACTTAGTGCATCCAGGAGCCTCCTATTTATTGACCAAGAGGGCTGACATCAGATACCTGCCTTCTCTTGCACAACAGCATCAAGACAGATGAATATGCACCTGAAAATACCCTTTCGGTGACTTCATCTTTCCCTTTCCCATTAATTCAAGCCACAGCTCCCACTCCCGAGAACCAGATGCAGGTCAATATCTCCTAAACAACAGGAATAATTTTCAGCCTAGATTTGCCACCTCTGAGAACCAGCCTTTCTTTAGCACTGGGAAGAGATCTCACCCACAGTGCCAAACGCCTCTGCAGTGTGGGAGGACCTCGGCCAGCCTGCTAGGTATCCATAGCCAGGCAAGTGACAACCAGTGACACCGCAGGTACTTCTCTCAGGCCCTGTTGGAGAAGGAACTGGTAGGGCCAGCAATGAGCTGATAAGCTCCTGGTACAAAGGCACAGTTTAACTAGGTGGACATGACATTTAATCTTCGCAAAAACTGTATTTTGCCATCTTACAGGACTGTGTAAGCCATTTCCAGAAATAACAGTCCTGAATTTATAAGAAACCTACCCTTGAAAGACCCTTTATTTTTCCAGCCCCTTTTGGGCAAAACTGGCCAAAACACAGTCAGGAAATAGTCTTTTTTATAATATACTCCAATTGTCTTCTTGTGGCATATTAGTAGAACTAAGCAAGTCAGGTTTCAGAGATGGTTACTGGAAAAATCGAACAAATAAAAAAAAAAAAAAACAACCAACCAAACAAAAAAATCTCAATATTTCTCCCAGGAAACAAATAAGGTCAGTTTCAAAGTCAGAACAGATTGATTAACCTGTATCCAAGACAGCAGTAATGGTCAAAACTGTGCAGACACCAGCCTCCACTCCTAATAAACTAAGACAGTCTATTGCCTAACATATACCAAAGAACAAAATCACTGAAATTATCAGCAGCTCACTTGGTCACACACTAAACAACTTCCACTACCACCTTCTGCCATTGCCGCACTCTTCAGAAGTCACCTGAAGAGCAACCCGACCTCTCAGGAGAAAAAAATGAAGAAAGAACAAGAAGTCACACAAGTAATCAATGACTGCTGGTCCTTGCTAGCTTTAACGTGCTACAGGGCTGCACAGGCTTTACTCCAGGAGCAGGGCTGCTGCTGGGAAAGGCATGAAATCCATCAGAACCCAACAGTTAGGGCCATGGACCGCATTCTCCAGAGCAGCTGTAAAACATATTGCAAATGCCAACATGCAAGAGTGACGAAAACCAGCAGTTTCCTCAGATGTGCACACATGGTTTCATGACGCCTGAACTGATTAACAATTGAAGGAGGAGGATACGCAGAAATTCTTTCCGTGTGTGTAGATATGTCCTCAACAAAGAGGCTATAACGAACACGATGCATAGGTATTTCAAGCAACAGAGAGCGGCAAAACACTTTTCCCCCGCATTTTGAAATTAATTAAAAATCAAACAAACAAACCCCTCAAGCACTCAAGCTATTTTTGCAATAGCACATATATCACTGCAGCAAAAGACGACTTCCATTTCAGCTTTCCGTGAGTGTAAACCCCCGGGGAAGGGCAGCCCTCCCGCAGCGCCCCGCGGGACCCGCAGCCCCGCCGCTCCCCCCGTGTCCCCTTCCCCGGCCGGTCCGAGGGAGGAGGGTGACGCCGGCCCAAGGTTCGATTCCCCCCCGCGACGCCGCGCCAGGGGCGGCTCCGCGCAGCCCCTCAGCCTCCCGGCGAGAAGGCGCCCGCGCACCCCCACAGCCCCTCGCCGCCCCCGGTCACTCACCGGCCGCGGGCTCGGCGCGGCTGAGCACGGCCAGCACCAGGCCGAGGAGGGCGGCGAGCGCTGGCCCCGCTCCACGGGCCATGGCCACGGCCGCTCCCGCCGCCACTGGCACGGCGCAACCAGACGCGGAGGGATCTGCTCCGCCGCCGATGGCGCCTATGCACGCTCCGCGCGGAGGGACACGCCGAGATGCACCGCCCCCGCTTCCTCCGCCACGCCGCCCGCCACGCCCCGCCCTGCGCCCACCGACCGCCGCCAGGGGGCGCCGCCCGGGGACCGCGGGGCGGGGTGGGGCTGGGGTGGGGTCGGGAGGGTCCGTGGGGATGCGGCGGGGACGCGGCGGGGACGCGGCGGCGTGGGGCTGGCAGCGGGGACAGGCCAGGGCGGGGGACTGCCCGGGGGAGCAGAGCGGTGGGGATTGGGGGAGCAGGGCAGCGAAGGTCAGAGACAGATGGCCCCCAGGATGGAGGGCAAGGGCAGCAGCACATGGTCGTCATGTCCCCGTGCAGTGGTGGCAGCGGTGGCAGCTGCCCACGGGGGAGGACAACGGGGTACCCGGTCTGACATGCTGGCCGAGGCGCTGCCCTGCTCTTTGCTCAGGCGCGGGGTGCAGGCAGCTGCCGGGCAGGGGTGATGGAGCCTTGGCCAAGGGCAGGCACCAACGGCAGGGGAAACCCAAAACCGCATTGGCCACTGGAGGTTCACCCCAGTGGGAAGGGGGACATCCCAAGCAGGTGTATGAGCTCAGCACTCCACCGCTCAGCCCCACGGCTGCTCGTGCTGCAAAAGCCCAGGAGGAAACTCGGGTTCCCATGGATGAGGTCTGGGAGGGCAGCAGCTGAATTCAACCTCAAGGTCCCTCCCGGCCCTCAGCCAACATTTAAAGTGTTAAAAATCCTTCTGCCATGGCTCCAGCTCCCCGCAGACTGAGAGCCCTTTGTGCACAGTGCTGACACGGCAGCCTGGCCCGTGAAGGCGGGATTGTGCTGGGTTTGGGGGAGAGAGCAGGGGCAATGAATAAACCTCACTGTTTTCCCCCTGTAATTCCCCAGATCCTGGAGTTCCTCCCAAGCATGGAGCTGAATGGTCAGTGCCCCAACACCATGATAATTTTTCCAGGTATGCCAGTGCAACCTGGGTGACAAATCCCTCACCAACCTACACAGCTGCCAGGGTTTCCCATGGCCACTCCCACCCAGTTTCCCACCCAGAGGTGACCAGCAGCCAGTGCTGGAGCTGGCAGACTCTGGCAAGGTTTTCCATAGTTTCCAGACAGTTTATTCCATGCCTTGGCCCGCTTTGCCTATGGAGCATCTCACCCAGGTGTGGGAGCTGAGCCCCAGCCCCCCGGGGTGGTGAGGGGAGGCAGGCAGGGTGGCGGGCAGGGTGCTGGGCAAGGTGCTGGGCAGAGGGCTGGACATGCTCCAGCACTGGAAGCGATGCCAGCTGAGGGATTAGGAGAGCTGAACAGACTCCATATCCACAGCATTGCTCGTTAAATGGCCCTGGCAATTAGGGAAATCCTGGTGCTTTGGCTGACAAAGGCAGGGAGATCAAGCGCTCTCTGCAGCTCCATGTTAGGAGTCCTCCTCCACAGAGGTTTTGGTTGCCTGCTCCACAGAACACTCATTTTGACCCCAGCATGTGCTGACTGCTCTCCATCCCCAGTGTTCTACAGCTTTCCTGCCCCTTTGCTTCAAAACCAGCCTCATGAGCCATCACCGGCGGTGTCGGGGTGCAGGTCCCCCCATTCAGCAGGGACCCACTGGGTGCTGCCAAGCGGCTGATCTCCACAGACAGCGTGGCTGGCTGTGGGAGGGGGTGAAGGTGTCCTGCCCCCCATTGCACTCACTCTGCTCAGGGAGGACACCCCCGGGGATGGCACCTCACCATGTCCCAGGTGGCTCCTCCCTCTACAGTTGGGGGCTCTGACAGGCAGAGGTGCCCGGGCGGGTTTGCTGTGCCCTGACCAGCTCTCCCCGCAGAGGGAAACATGGATTTAAACAGTCTGAGGTGCTTTGTGGGTGTTTGTACACACTCAACGAGCAGTGTGGTGCTTCTCCTCTGTCCCTTGTCTTGGAGGAACTGCCAGTTTCACTAGTTTTGCATTGTTTTTTTTCAGAATAAATTGTGTTTCCTTGCAGTAACCTTTCAGTGACATTGCTGGTGATTCAGACATTCGAACCCCAGCTCCATCCACACCCTAATGCCTGCCTTACATCTCTGCATTTTACACACTCAAATGTTGCCTCATTTTTACCTGCCCTGGTCTAGGGGTCCTTCGGACATGCTTGACTCATATATCCCAGCTTTCTCTTTTGTGAACAGGAGAGCTGGAACCCCATTAAAATGGAAGCTGAGGGTATTTCATAGTTACAAGATGTCAGTGGCTAAAAGGTTTGAGAAAAACAGAGAGGCTTGAAACAATATCATCTGCGCTGGCAGCCTTATGCTTGCATGGAAAATGGCTTTTCCTGTGGCTCATCTGCTAACTCTTAACATTCACATGACTTGGTTTTCACTGTGATTACCTTACCTGCCAGCTAGTCTCGTCTTAAAAAGAAACAGAGAAGTGCAAAGGCATTCCTGCGTCAGGCCCTGCAGGAATGCGCCGGGTGCCCTGAGCTGCCTCTGCTCCCTGGCTTAATCTCCTGGGGAATTTGGACCCTCTGCCCTCTCTGCTGCTGCCCTTGCTCTCAGCAGCCCCTGGAGAATTCCTGTTGCAGATGGAGCCACACAGCTTTTACCTAAGTTGGTCTGATGTATGGTGTGGCCGTGAAGCTCCTGAAATGCTCCTGGCTCTGGGGACACGATGGAGTGAGGACTCACTGATTTGTGTCACCCTCCAGGTAGCAGCCAGTGCTGTAATGATGGTGGTGGAGCACCCAGCGCCTTACATCAGCATGGGTGGCCCCTTCCCACAGAGACCCCAGTGTGAGACAACAGACACAAGCAAAAGGCGATAGGACAGGAATGCAGTGAGTGCTCATCAATTGGCCGAGCCCCCGTGGCACCGTGCAGTGACCCCCTCCCCTCGTCTGGCACAGCAGTGCCATTCAGATCTGTCCTTTGACTGCCTTTTTTTGGGTCTCTACCCAGGGCTGGCTGTACAGATGGGAGCCTGCAGCTCTCTCCCCCTCAGTCAGCAGCCACTGGGCAGCTAAAGTGATGATTTGCAGCAGGCAAACACCCTGCTCTGCTCCTCTCCCAGTGCACACACGGCCCATCCAAACCACCCCTCCAGGCACCTCTTGCTGTGTGCTGGCCACGGCACCCATTGCCTGTGGTTCCCATGCAGGCAGGGGCAAAAAAATCAGAACAGAGGCTTCATGCTACTCCTGGGGGAGCCAGACACAGCCCCAGTCCCCAGCTGTGCTGCTACATCCCTCCCTGCTCCAGACACAGCTGGCTCCATGTCCACACTGAGCTGGAGGCCACTCGGGCCCCTTCTCTCCTTGTTGGTCCCCTCATCTCCCCAGGCAGATGCTGAGGACAAGATGCCATCACAGCTGCCACAGGCTGATGACCATGGATGGGGGACACGCAGCTCCAGGCAAGATCCCAAGGAACCACACACACACCAGGCTGTGCGAGCTCCAGCACTGCAGGGACCCATGCAGTTCCCCACACAGGTCCTGGTGCAGAGGAGCTGGGGTCACCATGACTCCAGCAAGCACATTTAGTTCTGCTTCTCTATGCAAATCCCATGTCTGTTGCCATTTTGGGGGGCCCCGGTGGTGGCACTTTCCGCTCTGGGTGCTGTGCCATGACACGGCCGGGGAGTCCCATTTCCAGAGAGTGCGGGTGGCGTGCCGGGGCGGCTGGGGGCACCTGGGCAGCACCCGCAGGGCCACGGTGCTACTGGTGGGAGGCTGAGGGGAGGAAAATTTTTAAAAGGCAATGACAGAGGAAACAGGTATGTCTTCTCTCTGTGGAGTGCTGGGGCTCAGTCACAGGGGTTTTTCTGAGCCATGATTCAAAGTCACTCTGGGCCCTCCCTACAGCCCTCAGCCCCGAGAAGACCCTGTGGCAGGGGTCTGGCAGCCCTGCTGGGGTGTGCACAGGGAGCGGGGGCTCTCCAACTTCTGTTTTGCCCCCTCCAGTGGGTTTGTGAGCTCAGTTTGTGACCGCAGCCAGCCAGGAGCAGCCATGTGGGGTGCTGTGGGGCCCGGTGCTGCAGGCACAGCCCCCAGCAAAGCCTGGGGTACCCCTGCAACCACAGGGGACCCAAACAGTGCCCAAGCCAGGGAGAAGGGAACAGGCTGGTGGGGAGGTGGCACAGCTGTCCCAGAGGAAGCAGAGCTGGGGACATGCCTGGGCAGCTGGGTGTGCGGGAAGCACGGGCAGAGCATCCACAGAGGGGAGGTTGTTTCCCACCTCTCCCAGTGCTGACTGTGGGGGCTTGAGAACAGCTGGACCCCCAGGGACCCCCAAAGGGCTCAGGTCTGGGCAATGAATGGAGAGAGGAGGCTGCCAGGGGCCAGGTAGATGCCTCGCATCCTGCCCTGGGGCTTGATGAGTTCTTGGGGCTGAGGACCAGCCCAACTATGTCACCCAGATGGAGGTGATGGGATGATTCAAGGGTGCACTGGGACAGCCTGCAGTGCTGACTCAGGCCTGTGCAAGAAGGCTGTCCCCGCCACCTGAAAAGCCTTCATTTTTGGGCAGCAGAAAATCGATATCCTCCTTCCCAAAAGGTCACCTTGGCAGTGATGCAGCAGAGCAAACCACAAAAGGGGGTGAGTAACCTTCTGAGCCCCCCAGCCCAGCTCTGTGGGGCATCCTTCCCTGGCCCCAGCGGGATGGAGAGCCCCCCAGAGAGACGGAGCTGCCATGGCCCCACAGTAGCCCCTGAGGGGAGGAGGACAAGGACAAGGACAAGGACAAGGACAAGGACAAGAGTGCTCGGAGGCTGAACCCCAAGCCCTGCCACCCTGGCCATTGCTGCCCAGGCAGTTATCTGGCATCGGGTTCCCCTGGCAGATGCTTGCCCTGCTGCAGGGATGCTGGCATGGCCCTCTGCACCACTGGGATGTTCACTCATGGCAAAACAGCTGCCAGAAACCACCGAGGCTCAAACTTTCCCAGGGTCCCAAGGAGAAATACTCTGAAAGTGTTTTTTTTCTCAAAATCTGCCCAAAAGAGAGGTTTGTGAGTCAGAGGAGCTGGTTCAAAGCAAGGGAAGCAGCTGGTGTCCAAGTAAACATAGAAACCAAAACTCTGTGGTGCCAGAGCAGCTGCTCCCCAGAGCAGTGACAGTATAGAGCATTGCCATGTCCCCTACCAGGTGGGACTGGGTTTATTTTTGAGACCCTGGCCAGGGTACCTTGCCAGCCTTCGCTGTCCTGCCCTTCTCTTCCTCCCCACAGTGCTGTGCCCCACCTATGGCAGGTTTGGCAGCATCCAGGAACCAGCTCTGCCTGTCTGCTCTCACTGCTTTGCTTTTCAGATGTTCAGGCAAAATAAACGTGATCCAGCACTGGCATGCCTGGCAACGTAAGCCACCCAGCACAGCCCTGTGATGGCCCAGAGTGGGCACAGCCATGCATGGTCCCTCCAGCAGTCACTATCCCCAACAGCACCCCACGGGCACAGGGACACCCAGGGGTGCCCAGACCTGAGCTGAGCAGCAGCAGCAGCAGCAGCAAGTGCAGCCACCACCGATGGCTTTTCTGAAAGATCATGCTTGTAATGAGGATTGTCATGTTGGTGCTCACACAATGAGCAAAGCAGCTCCCATCCCCTTTTCCTTTGCACCCTGTTGCTCTCTGCCTGTATCCCAAACCAAGGATTTCCCAGCAGCAATGGAGTGCTGTGAGGTCAAGGAGAGCCTGGCTCTGTCCCTCACACCCTCCAGGACAGGGAGCTCAGGTGCTGCACAGGTGCCAGGACTTTGTGGTGCTACCAGGTCCCCTTTGCTCTATATGCATTTGGTGTGGGAAGGAAGCTCTTGGCATCTGCCAGGTTGAAGGGACCAGGCATAGGAACCAGGGGGATGCTTGGTGGGGGAACCCAGCTGGCAGAGGCTGCTCCTGAACCTCTGGGGACAGAGAAGCAGCTCAGGAATCAGAGGATAGTTAGGGCTGGAAGGGACCTCTGGAGACCACCTAGTCCAATCCACCTGCTAGAGCAGGTTCACCTATAACAGAACGCACAAGATCACATCCAATTGCATTTTCAATGTCTCCAGAGAAGGAGACTTCACAACCTCCCTGGCAGCCTGTTCCAGTGCTCTGCCACCCTCAAAGTAAAGAAGTTTTTCCTCATATTCAAATGGAACCTCCTCTGCTTCAGTCTGTGCCCGTTGCCTCTCATCCTGTCATTGGGCACTGCTGAAAAGTGTTTGGTCCCATCCTCTTGGGAACAAAAAAGGGATGGGCATTGGGTAGGAGGTAACTGCTGGGAAGTGTCGCCGTCCTGCTCAGTGGCAGCACTGCAGCTGTATGACAGGATGAGGCAGGTGGGACAGCCTTGCGTGGCATGATCTGGGAGCCCTTCCAACACAGATCCCTGGGTTCATGGGGACACAGCCCAGGCACAGCGAGGCTGCAGGTCTTTGGGGAGGCCAGAGCAGTGCAATGAGGTGGGGGTGTCCTCAGGAGGAGCCCCCTTTGCCTCTCCAGCAGCAGGCACAGCTCTGTGCCGTGCACCAGCTCCAGGCAGGCACTGCCATCTGCAGGCAGCAGCTGCGGGCCCAGCTGTGGGCCTCTGCCAGCACCCGTTGTGCAGCACCGTGACCCACGACTGAGCAGCAACCACACACCATGTCACCTACACACCGGGGGCTGCACCTACTGCCCCACACCATGGCAGGGAGCCACGTCCCTGAGCCCACGGGAGCTTCAGACACAGAGAAACCAGCCATGGCTTCTCCTCTCCTCTCTGAGCACTGGGACGCAAGTAACCAACCTCACGTTCAGCTGCTTTTGGGGGGTGCTGATAATCCCCAGCAAAACAACCCCCAGCCTACACCCCCTTTGCACAAAGCATCAACAGCACCCCTTCCCTGTGCAAGGGATGAAAAGGAGCTCACTATTTTTAACACATCCAGAGAGATGCTCATGAAGTGCTCCCTGGAGCCTCATCCTGGCCTGCAGGAGTGTTCCTTACCTGCCTCTTTAGGCAAGCGGCTTTCACAGCTCCATGTTCTGTTAACACTGACATACACACCACGGGGGACACACACCTCACACCCAGTTTTTTCTGCTTCATGTGCCCCACATGAACAGCATCACCACAAAACTGTCCCTATAAAAATCTGCCCAGGTGGCTCTGCCCATGCTGAAGGGATGCCTGCCCATATCCAGCCAGCAGACACACGCCAGCAGGGAAGGACACCCCTGCTGTAACCAAGGTACAGTCTCTCTGCCAGAAAATGGCTAAGATCATGTTTTTCAACTCATTCTTCCTCCAGAAAGGAGCCCTTATCCCAGGTGGCTTCAGCTACGGGGCCTTTACCCTTTTGCGTTCCTGGAAGGAAAGCAAGCATCCTCCGCAATCACAGAAACAAGACAAAAAACTCCACACTGAAGAGATTTTTCAGAAGCATTTATTTCACTGCTGATGCTGGGGCTGCAGGAGGCAACTGCTCACTGAGCTGCACTTCACTGCAGAAATGACACTCCCCTCAGTCACAATCCACGTATGGTCGGTGTCTGCTCCCTTTTCAGCACCTACATCACACAGACCTACGTCACCGGGACATTCACCTGTTAGGGACACCACTTTAAAGGATTAAAAATAATTATAATAATAAAGCAATCTACAAAATAACACTTGGAGGCATCATGCAGAAACAGACGATTTCAGACAATGTGGCAGATCAGATTTACTACGTTTGTTGGTGGACCAGTGCGAATGGCTTCCCTGCCAGTCCAACGCGGTATGGAGCTGGAGAGCGTTCCCGGCAGGACAACAGCTCCTCGTTCCCTACCCAGTGGTAGGAAACACTTCCAGGTCACAGTTTATACTTCCAGAACTGCACAAGATTATTTGCTTGTAAAAGGTGCTGGAGAGTCCTGAAACTTCCTTCTTTGACACTGCCTGCTTCCTCCCGAGTGGCAGACACTGAGTGCAGAAGAGTGCCTGAGCTGTGGGGTTTCTTTTTTCTCTTTTTTTTTAATAAAAACAAAAGCTGACTGGTAAAATGTTATTCTTAGCACAGGTGGACCAAAAAAAAAAAAATTAAAAAAAAAATCATCACATTACGCTGGAAATATGAAGATTGGCCCATGAGAAATAAGAAGCTGGATACTATTGCCCCATAATGAGTTTTTCTTCACCTACAGTTTCAACTTCCCAAGTGAGGTAGGGAGAGGGTGACCACGGGGAAAAAAAGGTGGTGTTTCCAAAGGATTCCACCGTTGTAAAGTAATCCTTTTGAATCCTTCATGTAAAGTGTTCTTTAAGGAAACACTGCCTTTTCTTCACAACAACATTCAGAGTTTTGGTTTTTTTGGTTGTTCTCAGTGAGGGAAAGAGGGAGAAAGAAAACAAGCCTCCCAGAGATAAAATGCTGGCAGTTTTGGTACTTTTGGAAGGAAAGCATAGTTACAAAAGGGAAGGGAATAATGTAGCGAATCTGCAGATAGAAGGGAAAAATAGGGAGTGCTGACACAGTTTGCACTGTGCCCGCTCCCACAGCACTTGAATTACACATCCTCTTCACATGGAAACATACTGTCATACACAACTGTCAGGAAAGTGGACACTTAGAAACCTGTAGTTTAATTTTGTAGGAATCAGTAACACAGAAGCCTTTCATTACCCCTCCTAGTATTAGACAATGTATTTTAAGGCATAATTTAACAACCATTTCTTCCTAAAGCAATTGAAAGTGTAATGAGCCAAGATGTCAGACACAGAAAACTCAACAATAGCTATTCTGACAGAGGTGAAAGCTATTATATGTACAGTGCAGTATCTGCCTTCAAACAGGGGTGTCTTGTCTTTAAAAAAAAAAAAAAAGAAAAATAACTGCAGACCCAGATTCTAAAAAAGCAAATGTTGCCAAGACAAGGAATGTTCATTAGAGTCCAGTTCCCACTAGAGCTACTCAACAGGAGGACATACAACGTGATTATGCTAAACCGCCCTGATTGACTGTTCCAGAGCGTGCCCCGGGAGGGGGGCAGAACCGTGGGAGGCCAAACTGTGCGGTTCCCTAGTGCAAACTGCCTCAGAGGAAAAGCCTGTAGTCAACAAGCCTTTACACCTATTGTTAGGCTTCACTGAGAGGTGTAGTAGTCAGGTGCCACCTAACAAATTCAGGACACTCCTGTGAAGGTGATGGTCCTGTGTGGATTCTAATGCACATCCCCCGTGAACGGTGTCCTGCACACATACACCTGCCAGGCTACCGGCTTTCCCTCTTGCACGATGGCAGCTGGCTCACAGCCACCAGAATCTCACATAGACGATCAACATGATAAAAAACACAGCTACAGCCGCAAGTTTGGCGTAAGTAGAACGCATGTTCAGGTATTTTGCGTCCTGACGGTATTTCTTGGACAAACTGGACAAGTTGTTGGCCTTGGAATCAAGAGCTGTTAAAGGGAAAGGGGAGAGAAGTTAATCAAGGTTAACCCAGCCAGACGTTCTCCAAATGTTACATTAACTGTGCAAGTCTTTCCGGAGCAGCTGGAAGCGCAGCAGTTTCACAGGCCAGCACGCCCTGTGCCTATCTGCAGTGCCCTAGTGCTTGTCTTGCTGGGGTGAGAGCCGCCCAAGCTGGCGAGATGCTGGTCTCGCCTAAAAGCACCACTAACTGCCAGGTGCTTCAGGAGGCAACCGATCCAACTGAAACACCCACCAAGTCCATTGTTTTTCTCAGGAGGCTCAGGGATTCCCTCCAGTGTGTTCTACCCACCCAACTGACAGAGGGCACAAGGAACCATATGCCAAATATCAGCCGTTCCCTGTACCTGAAAGTGCTTCTCCTCGCTGTAAGACTTCCTCAATGTTGGCCACCATAATCCTCTGCACATCTTGCAGCTCTGTGTTGATGGAGCCCAGGTTCCTCCTCGCCCGACTATCAATGTAGAGCTTCTTGGTTTTCTGGATGTAGGTATCTGGAACGAGAGGGGGCAATCAGAGGGAACCTCATCTCACACAGAGCAGCCAGGCTGACGAAGGAGTAGGAGCACTGCTGAGACAGCCAGCAGGCTGCACGTAAATATTTGCTGGAGCAAGGCCAAGAGACTTAAAGCAGGAAATACGAATCAAAGGACATTTACCACTTCCTTACCACTTCTCTTGTTCTACTCTCCTGCTCAAAACACCCATTTCTCTAGTGCCAAGAAGAGGCTGAACTGTCAACTCCATAGGCAAAGCTAGAGAGGATCCTGTGGTTGCTGCTCCCTCCCCAGCAAGAAGTTTCCTAACTAGGCACAAGGAGAAGGACCTCACCAAATTCAATGAAGGAATAGGGCCTGGAGACTGTTGGCACCTTCTTGCCATGCTGCTCATCAAACTCTGAATGTAAGTCTTCCAGATATGCAAAGGCCAGTTTCTTGGGGAATGTAGCTTCACAGAGGACCAGATAACACACTCCTTTCTCAATGATGTAGCTAGAAGAACAGTAGACAGAGCATTGATTAATCAATTTTGCACCCATCTTATCACACATCACCCTGCATACCTTTATTCCTAGGAGGCAATGAGAGCTGGGTACAGGGAATTCCAGTCTGCCATGTCTGACTGAGGTACAAACCCTGCTACAAAGTAATGGCTTAGTTTTCTTTACCTAAAATAAATGTTCTTGTAGCCTCGGACCCTATACCTGTGCCAACAGCCCTGAACTTTGATTTAACTGGAACAAAGGTTGGCCTGTGAATATCATTAGTTTAACAAAATACCAGTAACAGAAGAGTTGTAATTTTGGAATTTGCCATGGGTAAGTATGATTGCACTACCAGCTCTTCAGCTGCCATGGCAGGAGTTCCAAAACGTATGTTGAAACAGGAACCGCTCTTGCTTTGCAATGCTGTTTGGTTTGTTCTGCAGCTGAAGGCGCAGAGAGGTCCCTGTTCTCCCACCACCCCATCCACATTGTATCTAATGTACGTTTCCTCACAGAGGCTTAGTGCTGACCTTGTTCTAGTGTGAGCTCCAGTGCCCCTGTCAGCACTGAGAACAGGTGCCTTTCATTATAACTCAGCTAAAAAGCCTACTGAAATAAGGAATAAGACAGAACCAATCTTGAGCTTATTTAGGCTTCACTTCAACTGCCTCCTGCTGCACTTTCCGAACTACATTTTCCTCCTCATTTGGCCAATAGGAAAACAAAGGCAATAATATTTCCACCAAAACCAAGGGAGTGGAGACGGTAGATAGCCCTGCATACATTTTTGAATGTTTATCTATATTATTTAGGGCGGAATTTAAATGCTGCTTTTATGTTGCTTCCCTTTGACTTTCTGCATAATGCCATTATGTAGCAGTCTAGTTAGCATAAAGATTAACAGTGCATTAAAGAACTGACCCAGTCTCAAGGGCACTGTAGTTAAATAGGTAGCTTAACATTTTGTTAATAGCCACATCAGGCTTACAAAATGACTTTCCCTTCACACTGTTTTTCCAGATACCTCAACAGGTCTAAGTCCTTTGAATTAACCAGCCTCAACTTATTTTCTGGGCTCTGGAGTATCCACTTCTCCTGCCTCTATATGGCCTGCGTGCAAATCCCACCAGCCTTCAAATAACAACTAATCCACCCCAACCAGAAGGAAGAAACTCCAGTTACTATAATCCATTCCATGAGTGCACCCCCAGAAGCTCATGCTTTTATTCTTTTGTATGTCCCTCAGTTTGGACTGCACCAGTGTGTAAGATTAATCCTACAGCAGTACATCATGCCTCTGTTCTTCCCTTACCCTTGGAGACCTGCTTGACAACTTGGAGCTTCTACCCATAGCTTAATTTAGTGACTGCCATGATCAGCAATATTTGAAAAAGTCTTTTGAAATAAATAAAACTCATGTCAGACAGGAATTCTGGCAGTATTCCCCAAGAGCCAGAGCAGCACACTCAAGATGAGAGCAGCCCAAGGAACATCCCCATCAGTACAGCTCTGTCGTCTCTGCTCGGGCCAGCTGGTCCTGCTTGGAGCTCTCCAGCTGTATTTCCCACCTGTTTTTCTCCTGATGTGACATTAGACATGTTGGATTTAAAGCTGATCTGTCAGCATCAATGAGAGCAAGCACACCTCATTCTGTCCCAGATAGAGACGATTTTGTCAGCCTCAGTTCAACAGCAGCGCAGAGTTCCTGCACAGTGGGGCTTCTCAGTTTTACACTCCACACTGACTGCTTGGCAGCACACGAGGGGCAGACCAGACGTTGCCGTTTGTCACTGCTAACTTCTGCACTCCAGATTTCCACACACTGAGTGTAGCCAGCAGGTTTCTTATAAGTATCTTGCATCATTTTGAGAGAGCAGAGCTTTATCCTATTAAGAGTGGCAAAGGCCAAAGGTTGTTTTCAACATGACAGGTAACAGCCAATTCAGCCATTCACCAGCCAAAGGTCAGTCACTCACTGTGAGCAACGCAGGCTCCATCAGTGCTTCTGTACCTGAACAGCCACGTGCACCGAGTGCTGCCACTGAAAGGGTGGCACAACTTTAAGTCTAAACATCACGTTTGACAAAAATCACTTCAGCGGTTGCAGTTTAAGCTTCACACTTCAGCAAGACTAGACTCATCTCTGAATTGATCAAGCTAAAAGCATTCAACACCACTCAGCAAGTTCAGCAATATCCTTAGCCATGCTTGTAACTCTCACACCACAAAACGCTCCGTCCTGGTTTATGCTGCCCCTCAGCAGTCAGAGCTCCGATGTGGCAGAAAAAACAGATGTGCTGAGTTAACAAACAGCACGGCCATCAGTCAGCATTATTTTAGACTAAATCTCAAACTCTCCCATTGCCTCCTCTTCCTGTACTGTTATCACAGGACTTTTCTAATCTGAAAGTGTTCTTTTTATATAGGTCCTGCCTTCATGTCCCACCTTAAAAGAGGCAGAGGTAGCACTTGAGTGCTGTGCAGGAGCAGCTGTCAATTCCTGTGGAACTTGTCTAGGGACTAACTCAACACAGAAGGAGAAACACTCCTTCCCCCGCCTATCTGTCCATCAGGTAACCTGCCTGTTTCTCCAAGACAGCTGTCAAAACATGAGCCTGCCCGAGTCCTCCCACCTTGTCAGAACCAGTGACATTACAGCCACCATTAAGAGGCTTCAATCTCCCGGGCCCTGTAAGTGGCACAGCTGCCCCAGACATTGCTGTGCTTGTGCTGTGAAAGCAACACAAGAAGGGATTTACAAGGATCTACACGGACCCTAATCCAAAGCTTCACTGCCAGTACAGTTACCTCACTGTAGTGCTACACAAACTTTAAAAAGCAGAGATTTAAAATTCTATAAAGTTTTAACTTCCAGAAAGATGATGATGCAGAAGCACCACTTTGCAGTTAACTCTAGCACCAACACCCAAACAGAAGATAGGGATGGCCAGACCACTTTAATCAGAGTCATCCTCTGACCACTATAACTCCCTATCAAAAGCAACCAGAAGCCAAGAGGAAAAAAAAAAAAAAAAAAAAAAAAAAGATTAAAACGACTCATCACTGTTACGATACATAAGCCAACCACAAGAAAAGTTGCCCTCAAAACATCACGGTTTTTGCCAAACACAGCCCTTCCAAAAAAACCCTGTTCCTGTCTTTGCTTTTCACTGAATCTCTGAAGAAAAGGGCTGGGCAGGAGATTTGCTAAAGGGCTCTTGTTTTAGAAGGAGAGACCTTAAGCAATCCTTGCCCTGCATCCAAGGCCATCTCCCACTCACACAGCCAGAAACACACGCCTGGTCACCAGGGCTGGGGAATCAGGAGGGACCCCACTGCTGGCAGCGCAGCACCAGGGCCAAGCCTGGGAAAACTTGGTACATCACTGGCAAAACTGCACAACTCTGCCTTGGTGATCTCACATAGCAGCTGAACCCAGAAACCTCTAACACAGTTATTTCTGCCAATAGCATAATCCTGACTCTTGACAAGATCTTAGGCTTGATTAAATTCTCAGGCATTACTCTGCTAGGAAATCACATGTCATGTAAAGAAGCATTTCCTTTTCTCAAACATAAGCTTACGCTCCTGCCTTTCACTGACTGTCAGTTCTTCCTCCCTTGACTTGCCTTTCCAGTTCCCTTGCTATTGGTTAGGGAGTTAGGGTGTCTGACCTGCACCCTTTGTGAGTTTTCATTATTTTATATACAAGTTCCTTTGTTAGCATGCTACTGGAAAAAGCTAAAAGTGCTTTTAAGTTGAGAGTTTCCAAATAGTTTAGGAAGCGAGTTAAACACACCCAACATATTTGGCAACAATAAGACTGAATCTACAAGATGAGAGAAAACAGTTTGTCAGGTACTGAGGAAATAATAAAATAAAAAGAAAATGAGAGATGTTCCATGTGCTTATAATACACAAAGCTAGTGCACGAAAAAGTACATGCTCATGGGATACAGAGAGAGGAAACTCTTGTGCCACAGGAGCTCACAGTGGTAGTGCCAGGGCGTTTTTACTAAGGACATCTCTTTTTAAAAAACACAAAACTCAGGAAGCACTAACGGTATCTTAGAGGGCGCAAACAAATGGGAAAACCTTACAGGGAAAAGAACCTGCACTATCTTCAGCAAAAGCAGAACTATGAACCTCACTGCAAAAGAAGTGCCAGGCACCAGTGCCAAGAAGTAACAACGCACATGCTCTCCCCTTCGAGCAGCTGTTACACGTCCGCAGCAGGGCTGACAGCTGAATAACTCACCCTCTCTCAGGCAGCCCAATTTCTAACTAATCCTCACCCCAACCCAAAAGCACCTTCGCTTATTTCCACGGCCCGTTCCCACATCACCCCTCCAGGTACTCACTGGAAAGCCATGGCTCCTGCCTCCAGCGTACACCTGGTGGGGGACTGCTCGTTCAGCTTGCGGAACAGCTGCTTCGCTTGGCTCTGGTACTGCTGCAGATCGCGGCCTGACTGAGAAGGGAGGACAGGCTGTTGTGCGCGGCTGCTGCCGGAGAAACACTCCCTGCGGGCAGGTAGCGGGGCTCGGGGGGGGCCGGGCAGGCAGGGGGGTTCCGGGGAGGCCGGGGCTCAAGTCGAGGAGGAGCTGCGTAGAGCCGTCTCCACACCCGCCACCACCGGGCGGGCAAAGCTTATGTAGGAGCCGCCTGGCCTGTGAGGAGGGAGTCTGTGTGGAGAGGGTTTGTGAGGAAGGGGTGCGAGGGTCCGGCTGGGCCGCCGCCCACGGACACACTGGGCCGGGCCCCCCCCCCGCCTGCGCGCCCCCTGAGCGCGCGCGGCCCCACCTGCTCGTCCTCCTGCATGGAGGCGGCGAGCGGCAGCCCGTCCGCCACACGGGCGATCATGGTGAGCAGCACCATCTCCGCGCTCCGCTGCGGCCCGTCAGCCGCCTGGCCCCGTCAGCCGCCCGCCCCTGCCACGGAGCTGGCCGGAAGCTGCCGCCGGAACATCCGGCCCAACAGCCTCCAGCAGTACGGGCGCTTCCGGCCGCGAAGCAATAAACCGCCCGGGCGGCAACACGACCCATCACTGAGGGGCCGGAGCGGCGGGGAAGGAGCAGCAGAAACAGGCGCTGCTGCGTCCCCTTCCTGGCCACACCCCCTCGACATGACCACACCCCCTCGACATGACCACACCCCCTCGACATGACCACGCCTCCCGCACTGTAGTACCGCCCACGATAAAACCGCACCCCTCAAACTTTAGCCCCGCCCAATCCCCTGGCTCCGCCCTGCACGCTGATGTAGCCCCGCCCCGCCGCGCCCCCTCAGTCCCCCGCCACACGTGATCCCCCCCGCCGGGGCGGGGCGGCGGTGCAGGCGGCGGCGGCGGCGGCCCGGTGGGCGCGCGCCAGGCCGGCAGCTATGGCGGCGGCGGCGGAGCGGAGCCGCCTGAGCTTCCCGGGCGGTGCCGGGGCCCTGGGGCGCCCCGTGCCCATGAACCTCTTCGCGACCTGGGAGATCGACGGTTCCAGCCCGAGCTGCGTGCCCAGGTAACGGCGGGTGGCCCCGTCCCCTCCGGCGGGGGCAGACCCCGGGGCCTGGCGGTTGGGCTTGGGTCCCCGCGGGTCCCAGGGTTGGAAGGCCTGACCCCGGCCGCCAGGTCCCAGGGGCTGCTTCTTCACCCTACTTTCCTCTTAGCTTTGCGGTCTTTCCTTCAATTTTAGGGTCCCTTTCCCCCATTTTGGGGTGTCCCCCCATCATTCTTTCCGCAGTGATGGGCAGGGCTCCCAGTACCCTGCAGAGGATGTTGGCCTGGATGGGGGGGTGCAAGGACCGTGCGAAGGCGCCCTCCAACCCTAAAAAGGGAGTGGGTGCTGCCCTCTGCACCAAGTCTTTGAGGGTGCCCCCCAAAAGCTTGGCATGGGGTCTGTGTTGGTGTCAGGATTTAGGGTGTCCTGCTTCTTCTTACAGCGGGTTGCGCTCCCCGTTCCCCACCATCTGGTGCGGGGTGTCCTGCTGGCGGGGCTTTGCCTGCTCAGTGCCCCACATCACTTGCTTTGAGGTGGGCGTCAGTTTCTGCTGGTCAGTTTCTCTCTGTTTTTTCACCCCCTCCCAGTCCCGAGCCTTTCCCGGCCACTGGTGTGTGCACATAAGCACACAGTAGCATCCCTGCCTCTGCTTCTTTTAGGCTGCATTGGAGGGATCCCTTTTTGTTCTTATAAAATGTGTGCTTTTCAAGTTTGGCTTTAACAGAACACCTTTGAGGATTTAAAAACACGGAAGATGAATCTTTGAAGAGATCCTCTTTCTCTTTTTATTTTTTTAATGAGGACACAGCAAGGGAGTAAAAAGGGAACAGAGTCATCGGCCTGACCTCGCAGGAATGTACAGCTTTGCAAGCTTTACAAACCCCCCAAATCCCTCTGTCTTCTGCACCATCCAGATAGCAGGTTGGACTCGATGGGTATGCCCCTGTCTTGCAAGGCTAGCAGCTTGCTCATGGGGGTAGTAACTATCTTAGCTTAAACATTACCCACAGTCAAAGTGCTCTAACATGGTGGGCCAGAAGATAGTATGGGGTAGAAAACCTAGGTCCTGCAATTGCAGATGATCTTGGTTTATTACAGCTTATCTCTGCTGGCAGCATCTTGGAGTGTCTGCTGGGCAGCAGCTTTCTCCACTTGTATCTTGCTTAGCCTTTCTTCTCTGCAGCAAGAGGCCTTAGAAGGGGAATAGCACCCAGGGGAATGTGCCCCTCTTCAAGAAGTTCCTTTGCTACAGAAGGAGTTGGGAGGAGCTGGAGGAGCAGTTGGTGCACTTTTGATTTTTGTGCTGGATTCCAGTGCTGTTTGCGTTGACCCTGGAGGCCCTCTTGTAATGCTGTTTCGAAAGCTGTTCTCTCCATCGCACCCTTGACTACAGGAAGGCAGTTGGATTTCCATTTCATCCAACCTCATAACAGTGCCTGTTAAATAAAAAAACAAATGTCTGTCGCTGTCAAGGACTTTTAGTTCTGCGTTATCATTTATGCTGATACTTGCAGATTTGAAAACAACCTCACAACATAGCTGCTTGTTTGCAAATCTGTAGATGACCAGAAAATGTGGTGCAAGGACACTGGCCCTGCCTTGATGTGATAGAGCGTGGCAATGCATCTGCACAAGACTTGACATTTAGGGTGGGTCCTGGGTGCTTTAACTGTGTTGGGCAGCAGATTGCAGGCAGCTGGTCCAGGTGCCTGGGGGAATCTGGGTGATGCAAAGGGCCTGTGGGTATCTGGGCAGGTAGGGCCAAGTTGGGGCTTGAGGGAGAAATTTCGGAGTCAAGCTGTGAAGCATGGGCTGGTGGAAGTGCTCAGATTGTGTGTTCTGAGGCAGCCATGAGAGGACTGGGGAAATTGGGACCCCCTATAGGAACACAGGTTTTGTGTGAGGGAGTTTGTGGGTAACAGTGGGTCCTTCTGTTTTCAGCACTGTTGTTGCCATCACCTCTGCTTGCTGTTCCTGGGTGCCCTTTTTTTCTCAAGCCCGAGGGGGTATGCGGACATCCAGCTGCTGCACCTGCTGCCCAGGTCTTTCTGCGGCCCCACGTGGGTGGGCAGGCGTGCAGGGGCTGCGTACCGGGTGCAATGTGTGGCAGGTCTGCGGTTGTAGCTGTGGGTGCCAAAGTGTGATTTGCTAATCAGAAGCGAGTCGAGCAGCCGCGGTGGCAGCTGCTGCAGCGCTTTTGGTGTGACCGCGCGGTGAGGTGTGTGCTGCGCTGCCGGCGCCGGGCACGCGGGGAATTCTGGAGCAGCAGCTGGGCTGCAGAGCCTGGACACTCGATTCTGCTGTTTCTAATCATTTTACATCGTGTCTTGTGATGCTACAGCGGGTCCATGCTTTGCATTTCATTACAGGCTTTGCAGCAAACCTCTATCAGAGAAGGCAGGAGTTTGAAAACCTTTAAGTTCTACTGTTGCCTCTGTATTTTGGGTTCATACTGTAATGATTTTTCTTGTGGTGCAACAGTATCTAAGATTCTTTGTTTTAAAGCAAGAGACCCTGGGATGAAAACTGTTCTGCAGGGGAAACAATATTTAAAATGAGATTGTTGTTTGAGAAGATATCTGTGGGGACATGAGAGGAGGATGTGGAGGAGAGTGGGCCTTGGTGTGTGGTCAGGCACTGTGGAATTGGGGATGTGGTGTGTGCTTCCCAGATGGTGCTTGGGAGCTGGGCCCTGGGACTAAATGCTGCTCTTCAACAAACTCTTCTTTGGCAGGTGATTTACTGAAAACCCATTCAGCTTCGGGGGGGTGTTAGTAAAATCTGGAAGGCTGCCTCAGTGTGTCCATGGAGGTCCCTTGTGTGAAAAGGCTGTCTCAAAACGCAAGGAAGAATAATAGTGAAGAGTCATAGTGTTGTTCTGCATTTGTGTGGCTTGAGTGAAACACAAGGGTAGGTGAAGTTTTGCACTTGCAGTCATCTCCATTTCTCTTCTGCCATTCAAATAAATTATTTTCTTACTTCTTTCTTCAGCACATGCAGCTCCTGGGGGTTTTGACCTATCGTAGTGCTTCTGAAATGCAAGTACTTTCTTTTAGTCATCCCAGAAAAGTGACTCAAACTGTTTCACTATCTGGGTGTAACTGCTACATACCAGAAAGGAGATATGCCTACCTTTTTCTGCTGTTTCTTTCTTCTGTTCATTGAAATATTTTCCTTTGTGGGAGGTTACATTATGTAAAGTTCTACCTACTACCTGTAAAAACTGAGAGTAGTCTTCTTGCCACTTGACTGTGATAGACTCAAAACTTTTCCTTCTGTTTCCTTGCACTGAAAAGTAAGAATTACTTGGGGAAGGTTGGGTTTTGTTCTTTTTTTTTCTTTCCAGTCTTTTGATGAAGCTGTGGGTGTGAATGGCAGGATGCAATGCCATCCTGTCCTGAAGAAGCCCCATGAGGAGACAACAGCATGGGGAGGCTGTCTAGAGAAAGAGTGGTCCTGGGGGGAAGGCTTTGCTGGAAGGGGGTGTGCTGGAGCAAGAGAAGGTGATGGTTGGTGGTTCTGTTCAGAATGGGTTTTGTTTTAGGCTGCTGCCTTAATTGTCACATACTTGAAAATGTTTTGAACTGTGTAGTGTATTGAGACCAAACTGCACATGAAGCAGATGTGACCTGGTGTCCCTTAGAGATACAAAGAAAGCTGTGGAGCAGACCTGAGAAAAGATAGTGCTGCAGTTCTAAAGCTGCCTTAGCATTTCACATGCCAGCTTGCCTCTGTAGCTTGTCTGCTGGCTGAGGAAACATGAAGGGAATCCACGCACATACCCTGGACTGGAACAGGAGGTTGCCGATGCAGGGATGTTACTGCTCAGTGAGCTGTGGGATGTCCTCACAACACATGGACTTCCACACCAGCCCTGGTGCGGACATCCCCAGGGGCAATGGAAACTGATTGGGGTGAGGCTGTGGATTCACAGCAGCTGAGTGGATCCTAACATGCTCATGCTCCAGGCAGCCTGCTCCTTGCCCTGTGCCAGCTCCCAGCTTCTGATCTTTCTCTGTTGGTTTTCAGTAGGTTAATGAGTTGCAGTGGTTTGCAGAGGAGTCTGTGAGCATGCAAAGATGATGGCATGGATATGTGACCATGAGGGACGCAGTGAGGACTGCTGAGGCATGAAGCCACTCCAGCAAGCCGCATGTTTGCATCCCTGCATAGTGTTAATTCCACTCAGAAAGGAGGGGAGAGGCTTTCCCTCTTGATACGACAATGCATACCCACACTGAGAACGGGAGCTCCACTTGCCTAGTGAAGGTGTGCTCTGGCCTGGCTTGAACAATGGCAACTGCGTGTTGTATTGGCAGAGAAAGGTGGACAACTTGCTAGAGTAATGATTATGATCAGGTGATCCTACATAAATAGAAATGCTGATTAATTCAGGTAGGGAGAAATGTTAAGTTAAATGTGTCTTAACCTCATAATCTGTTGGTATGCTGGTGTTTAGGAGAGAACTCTTGTTAGTTCAGATAACTGCTGGCACATGCGTTGGGAGCTGATGGTAGATTTTTGGTACATTTGGAACTAGGAAAATGTCTAATTACTCAGATGACTAGGTATGCTTCAGAAGCGCTTATTTGGAGGCTTTGTTTTGACTTTGTTTGAATAGCACAGAATGCCTAACATTTTACCACTGAAGGAAACTGAATACAAATGAGCGCACAGGATAGGCTTTAAAAAAAATGGCCAAAGCAATGTTGAATATTTGAGATGCATGAGGAAAAGCATCCACAGCTGAGTAATGGAGAAGAAATGCTTGGGCTAAAGTGTACTGGGCAGAACCAACCCCTTTATTCTTAGAGCCAGGAGATCTGATTTCTCCTCCCAAATCTTCATGGAAGATAACAAGACCAAAATAACATTACTTCAGGCAAGATCAAGTGATCCCTTAGTGCTTCCATTGTAAATACTATCACAGCAGTTACCAAGTTTGTCACTGTATGACACTACTAAATGTAATTTGGACTCTTGTGTTCAGTGGAAGAAAAATTCTGTCCAGACGCTGAGTGGTTTGTTGAAGTCAAACTTCCAGTTAAACTTATTCTTAGTCATCTCGGCTGATGTCAGGTGAAGCTTGTGCACGTTGAGAACAGTTCTGAAAAAGTCTTAAAATCTCAAGGCTGCTAGAAAAAGGTCTCTGGATGGGGCTGTGCATGGCTTTTGTCTGGATGCCTTGCACATACCCACTGCGGAAGGGTACTGGGAGTGGAAGGAAAGGGCTGCTCTTTCAAAGGGCGTCTTTTCTTGCCTTCCACCAAATGAAGGTGCTCCAGGGATCTTTTCCATGTGTTTCCCAGCAGGTCTGGCCCCTGCTCCTGCAGCCCTGTGTGGCAGGAGGTGATCCTGCAGCTGCTTCTCCAGGAAATAAAAGCTCTGTCGAGTGTCAATACTCCCACTTTTCATCAGCTCTGAGCCTGCAGATGATTTCTGTGGCAAGCTTGTGGGTGTATCAAATTAGCTATGAAATGATTTGCATAATAGATTAATCAACCAGCAACAAAACATCCCTCTTTTCTGCCAAGAAAAGAAAAACAACTACTCAGCTGTTACAAGAGGCCATTATGTTCCTTGCAACCCTTAATCTTTCTTTTTCCAAGAGCACTTCATGTTTTGGGCTCGCACAGGAAGCTGGCCTGCTCACCACCTTGATTTGCGTCACATCTTGGCAGCTTTTTTTAATTCTTTTGCGCCAAATTTTGCCACCATTATGGTGACCTTCTAGGGAGGGTATTTCCTATGGAATTGGTGGCCGGCTGCCAAACAAATCTCTATTGCCAGGTCCTCCATTAGCCTTCTCTTTTCCGTTGACTTACTAAAGAGGGTGAAATTCTTCTGGGCCCCTTGTGCTCCTTCAGAAATATCCCATTTCCTGGGAAACTGGGGACTGGGGGGCCTCGGAGAGCATGAAACTGTGGGTGAGCAGGAACTGGTCACTGTATTTTGTTTTTCCTGTGTTTCTATGTCTCTGTGAGCTGGCAATACACATTTCTTAAGCTGTATAGTCCCCGTGGCTCCAGACATGACATCCGTGTGTCCTTTCTTGGTCAAAGAATGCCACCTCTCAAAAAGAGAGTTTTAGTCCGAATGGATCCTTAATGTGCAGATGATAAGAGGCTTAACCACCTAATTGAATGTGATAGTGTGAAGCTTCTCTCATGATGAGGTTTAATTGGATTATAGTACTGTACAGTGCTGTAGAGGCTTGCAGGGCATGCAGCCAGCTTCACAAGGAGAGAGTGGATCCTTGTTAATCGCTCATTTGTTTAAAACAATTAATTGCCTGGAGAGCTCTGGGCATGGAGCAGGCAGCAGCCCTGGAGAAGGGCTTCCTCAAAAACCGCACAGGTGGACCCTCTCTGTGTGTCGGTGCAACTGCATTAGAGGGTCTGCAGATCTGCCTGATGAGCCCAAGTCTGGGGAAAGGAGGAGGAGACGTGCTCCCTATGTTTGGAAAAGTAGATTTGTGGGCTCTCTTGTGCTGGTGCCTGGAAGCGGTTTCCTCCTCTAGAACCACTTCAGCCTTTCCTGCAGCACTTTGCGTGACCATGTCACTTGTCACAAGCTGTGTCTCGCTTCTGAGGTGGCCTTGCTTGTTCCTTCTCATCCAACAGCTGTGAGTCTGCAAGGCAGTCTGGCTTCAAGTGCAGTTTATTGCAGGGCAATGACTGGTTTTGTTCAGGAGCTCAAATGCTGATGTTGAACCTCCCCAGCTACAGTGGGAAAGCAATCTAATTTTTGAAGGATGCAGCAAAAATAAAAATCGGAGCAGCCTGTGTGCTGTAAAGTTTGCTTGGTGGAGGCTCTTGTGCATATGAACTGGAGCTGCGGTCTGCAGGGCAGGCCGTGCGCTGCTGCTTGCCTGGCTCAGCGTGCTGCACGGTGTTTGCTGCACCTTTGCAGCACTTGTGTTTTGGGTGCAGCTCCTGGAGACTGTGGGCTTCGTGGGAATCCCTGCCTGAAATGCAGGGTGGCTGTTCTTGGGAGTTTTTGCATTGAAAGTAAGAGTGTTTGGTTTACAGATTATTTCAAAAGAGTTTGAAATCTTCATGGTTGCTCAGATCTTATTTCAGAAGAGTTGTCAAGAAAAATAGGATTTGTTCTCCTGTAAGCAGGCAGACTAGCATAAAATATTAACTTTGATGTTGTGTGCATTGTGCTCCCCATCCATAGCTGGTTTGGAGAGTTAACTGTTTGTCTTGTAGATGTTTGAACGTGCTGGGAAATGTCCCCAAGGATGGCGTGTGCCATTTGGGCTGGGAACAGCACTGGGACACTGCGAGGTTTCGATCAACTCACCCTGTTTCCTGCAGCAGTTGGTCCAAACTGTATTAAAGTGAAATAAAGAAATGTAATCACTTTGCTTTTGCTAGGAAATAGTAGTTTAGCCATCTTTTCCCTTGTGCTCCAAGATGTGTGGGATTTCTGCCCCCTGCAGCTCTATTTTGGTCTAAAAACAAAACAACTCTCCTCTACTGGTCGTTCATCTTTTTGGGCAGTTGTGTGCTCTGGAGCTTGTAAGAAGTCAGTGGAAGGGAGTAGGGAAGAGAGAACATGGTTGTTTAAACAAAACCTGCACAAGCTTACAGGTTGTCTTGGGCCTTGGGGAAGTGGTTTATTTTGTTCTAAAAAGAAACAAACAAACAAAACCCCCTGGTGATCCAGTATGTGTTGCCAGGGCTGGGGAGAGATGGAGGTTTGAAGATGTGAGGCTGTAAAGACTGATCAAGTGTGTGCCTGTGTGCAGGGTGAAGGGAAACATGATTTTACCACTCAGCAAAGTACTTTATTTTGCTATTAAAAATCTTCTGAAGAAAGACACTGTCTCCTTCCATCAGATCCCTTTGATCTGTTAAGCTTGACTTCAAAAATCCTTCCCTACTCTTTATTTTTCTACAAAGCCACTGCAGTGTGAAGGCTTGGAAATACTCCTTGCCGCTGGTAAGTAAATGTCATGTGCAGGAAAGAGATTTCTAAAGGAATCTTCACCTCTGCAGTGAAACACATGGAGGGCTACAAATGGAGACATGGGAAGACCGTGGAGCTCATAATGTAGTTCTGGCCTGTGTTTCAAGGGTTTCTAGTGCAGGGCTCTCATTAATGGCCAAAATGAGCTGTAGTGTGCGCATACGCTTCTCTGGTATGTGTTTCCCAACAGGCACTAGGCCAGATCTAGATATAGAACAGAGAATAAACCCCATCAAGAGATTCTTAGGAAGCCTTATCTATATATAGTCTATATAAGTCTGTATCCCCTTTCTGCTGAGAGGACGATCTCTGCCTGGGGAACGTGGTTAATGCAGATACACCCAGAACCAGGCGAAGGCCCACAAGTATCACATTGCTGCATCCATTGTGAGTGATCCCTGATGTGTCCTGGCTCCCACTGCAGCATGTTGTAGTGGGGAGATCTCTGCTGAGGGCCCCAGCTGCACCGTGCTGTGTCTGTGCTGCTGTGACAAGCTGGTGACACACTCCTGTGCCCAGCGAGGCTCATACTCTGCAGGAGCACACAGCAGCTGCTGGCTGGAGGGACCAGCTGCTGAGGCTGGGGCACGTCCTTCACGTGGAGCTGATGCTGCCTGCGCCTTTGGATCACGTTGGTGTGTTGGGCGCTCTCATTAAAGCGGTGAGATCACAGCTTTGGAGTGAATTGTCATGAAACAGCTCTTGTAGGGCCTTTATGCCAGTGAAA
Source organism: Streptopelia decaocto (assembly GCF_964273445.1). Classification (NCBI taxonomy): domain Eukaryota; kingdom Metazoa; phylum Chordata; class Aves; order Columbiformes; family Columbidae; genus Streptopelia; species Streptopelia decaocto. The sequence continues at coordinate 16,444,330 of NC_138659.1, forward strand.
TTGCCTTTCTGGTTGCCTGCCAGGGTGTACCATGAGAGGAATTTGCACGAAACTGCTCCTTCTCCTGGAATGACAAACAATTTGCAGCGCTCAGCCCACCTGCTTCATCCTAATGCAGGAAAAAACGCAGCAAGTGGCTTAGATCAGAAGCAGGAACACATAGTGAGGTGGACAAGGCTGCCTTTTCACACAGCAGTGTGGTCTTCTATTAATTTGTATGGGGGTGCAGTTTCACAATTAGGATGTCTGAGGCTGTTCCCAGCCAGCCGTCCTCTTTGTGTAGTACAGAACTTCTTCCAGCTAGTCCACCACTGGGTTCCATAGCTGTCCTGGCAGCTGCTGAAGGCCAGCAGTGAAGGAGCACAACCTTCTTTCTACTGCAGAGAGTTTGCTGCCCACCTGGCATTTTGCAGAGCATCCTGAAGCTGAGGGTCTGGAGAGCTTTGTACCACCTTGAAGTGTTGATCTGTGAATATCTCGTGAGGTTATGTTGGACCTGCTTGGAGTTATGGCTGCTCTTTGGATGCATTTGGCTCTCGGATTGTGGATTTATGTCTTTTAAAAAGAGCAGTCGTGTTTTCTACACTGAAGAGGCTGATTCCTTTCTCATGTCTTTTAAGGTCTGTCAGTGTAATTCTTAACCCTGTTCAGGCTGGAAGCTTGACAAGACATACTCTGCCTTTCATAAGCCCATGAAAGTCATGGGGCTGTTGGAGGACATCTCCTCACACACATTTTTACAAATATAGCAGGATCGTTTGAGGTCAGTCCGTCTTGAGTTTCTTCAGGGAGAGCACACTTCAGCTGGAGGCTGTGCCCGAGCTAGATCTGGCTGCCTCTGGAGGGGCTGTTCTGAAAATGAGTGTCTGTAATGTGCGGTCTAATCTCAAGACAATCGTGCAAACTTTCCAGCTCATCAGATACGCCTGCAGAATATTTATTTCATCTCATCGTTTGTGTCCTGATTTCACAGCTGCCTAAACTCTGTGAACTTGGTGGTTTGTAATGGGGACAGGGGCATCACCATTCTCACCAGAGCAATTGTAATACTCATTTCTCAATTGTGGGGAGCCGGCATTGGGGTCCCAACCTTTTTGCCATTCCATCTGTGCAGTGGGTAGCTGTGGGGGTACGCATTTACCAGTCCTTTGCCTGTTACCGCAAAGCACTAGTAGCTCTCTCGCGGAAGAGCCCTTTCTCAGAGACTTGTGGAGCTGTGCGTGCTGCCCTGACACTCCGCAGGTGATGTTGTAGTGAGGTTTGACCAGCTCCTCAGAGGCTTATGTGTCTGGTGGCTCTCTGTGACCTGCCTGCTTGGGCTGCAGCTTGCCACCACCTCCTGCCTTGTGCCAGTGTAAGTGTTTGAGAGTTCACCTGGTAAAGAGGAGCAGGTCAGAATTTGGGGAGTAGAGGTGGGTTGTGTTTCAGTTGGATCCATTCTCTGCTCTGCTGTGTGATGGTCCAAATGGCTGCGCAGGCAGAGCGTGGGGGATGGGGACAGAGCAGGTAACCTGTTTAATCTGGTGCTGCTGCTGGAAAGTCAGCAAGTGGAGGCAACAAGTGGTTCTGCGTTGCTCCCAGTGTATGTACCACATTTCTAATTTAGCAGAGCTTCTCTTTAGGCTGGGGAAATGACTTCTGAGAACTGTGGGAGGAGAATTCCAGCCTCTTGTTTAGCAGCTTGTGTTTTAGAAACCCTGGGTGGTCCAAAGCCTTGTGTGTGTTCTCCAGCTCAGGGTTTCTGTTGTCAGAGCTACTGAGTGGGTCAAGGGAAAGGGATGGTTGGGGTGGTCGTTCCTTCTTTGGGGTTCCACGGGGAGATCTCTGGTGGGAAGAAAGTTTTGGGAGCTGGGCTCTTTGCAAGGAGATTGTCAGACAGGCACTAACTTCAATAATTGACAGTGTAACCAGAGCTGCTGGAGATTGTTGGGGACGTAACCGAATCTTTCACACCGATTCTTATGCAAATTCAAACATGTGCTCCTGGTTTCTAATGGGACACCTACAAATACAACTGGCTCCATTCAGAACTTGGCATCTGTGCTCTGGTTCTTTGATTGCTAATGGCTTTATAGTAAGAGTGTGACTTGCAGAGCTACATCTGTAAGTTTCACAGTGCTGTTCAGACCTGTACACATGAAGTTTCCCTGTAGATCTTGCGTAAGTGTCCTGTGGAAGTTCTGGCACACGGTTTGGTGCTGAAACTGTCCACTGCCATACTGATCTGGTTCAGTAGCAAAACGAGCTTGGATGTTTCAGTGCTGTTTTCTTTGCTGATGTGCTGGGGCTCATGGAAGGTAAATTAAATGACCTAGAGTTCTGCAGAAAATAGTTTTGTGTATTTAACACTGAGTGCAAATAATCTTAAGTAAATCTGTGACTGTGGGTTGATGAGCACATTTGCTAAGTATTATTTAGGGCTGCTGGGGGTGAGATTGGTGTCTGCAACCTTCTGGCATAGTTTCAAAATTAGGCTTATTATTTTCATAAGTGTGCCATGTGGTAATGGATTAGTTGGTCAAAACCATGTGGGCTTAATTTCTTTAAAATATAAACAACCTTAAATGTTTGTTTATGTACAAAATATTCAGCCAGTGACTGTAAGCATTTCCATGTTTCTACAAGAGATGAAGGTAATTCATATGGCTTAACTTGTCTCATCTGGCAATAGTTAAATCAGTGTTTTCATCCGCATGACCTCTTGGGGTGGGGAGAGATTATGAAAATAAGAAAATGTGGCTGAAAAATACCTTCCTAGGTCATCTTGTAGCACATGTGAAGGCTGGAGCAGCTCCACTGAACAACCTTGACAGCTGCTTGGGAGAGTGACTGTTCCCTCTCTGACATGGTCCATGTTACTGGGTATGTTTTGTAGGGATTTTTAAACAGTCGATTTTAGTTGACTGAGGAGTTGCCTGTCCTATATGCAATCCTTCCCCAGTGTATAAATTTCTATTCAGACTAAATAAACTAGCTACAGCAGGAAGAGCTTCTTTCTTAAAAGAAAGCTATTGATAGAGCATAACTGATCATAAATCTTCAGGACTTCTAATGCTGCTCTCCTTCCAGCCAGCTGCTGATTTACAGTTTGCAGGGGCTGCTCTGAGTTTCTGGGGGCTGTCCTGCAGTCTTTCTCTGTGGTCTCATACTTGTGGACAGGCAGTTTTCAGTGTCAAAAGGTTCATTCCAAAATGTCCCCTTTCATGAAAATATACCTGTGTGCTTTCTAACGGGTAGAAAGATGATATGCTGCTTTCCCGATCAAGTTGCACCCACTGCCTTAAAATGAAGGATTTGCAAGGAAAGCTGAGAACTGCAGGAACTGAATCATATATATTTCATGTTGCTAGTGGCTTGCTAGGGGCTGAACTCCCTTTTATTTGCTCTTCTACCTATTCCCTATGCTGCACCTGAGAGCGTGCCAAAATTTAAGGTGCTCCAATTTCTCTTTCAGGCTGGCGGGATCTGTATCTTCTTTCTGCCAGGATTCAGCTTTATTTTGCTTAATAGAGTTGAAGACCATTAGTGTAGGGTTTGCCCTTGCTTCACAAATAGACTCTGAGTGTCTCCAGGTGCTTGGATAAGCTTTGCCTTCTCATGCTCAGTCCCAGAGAGGATCTGAGGCAGCTGCTTGCAGATACCAAAGCAGATCAGAGGATTTTTTCCTCCCAACATGTATCATTCAGTAGCTCAAATGTGAAGCTGCTCACTGAGACAAAACTCTGGTGATTCTTTACCCTTGGCCCATGGGGATGTGCTTCAGGATCAGAAGCCTGGCCAGTGCTTAGTTCAACACAGTGGGTAGAGTTTTTTCCAGGGAGAAGGGATTTCAGAGGTGGATTTTTCTCAGTTCAGCCTTTGGTCAGCGTGCATGTCCTGCTGGGTGTCCTTAAAAAAAAGTTTATAATAAGGTTTTGCTGTTCATACAATTGTTTCCTTGTTCCAGGATCATGACCTAAAGGTACCCACAGCCTGGCAGTGCTGAGCGGCTCGGTCTGTTCCTGCTGCAGCTGCGCTCAGCCCAGTTTCCCAGTGCTGGTCCCTTGCTGTGCAGAGTGCCCAGCTCCTCTCAATGCCCTGCGCAGATGCTGACGGGACTGTGTTTTGAAGAGGCATCTGCCTTGTCTGGGTTCGGATGCGTACATTTGCTCTGCAGCATTGCTCTTCTTTGGGTCCAAGTAGCCGGGTTCCTGGTGTTTCCACCTTTGTACAATGCTGGAATTCAAGAGGCTATCTGGATTAAAACCAACAAACTGTGGCAGCCAGGTGCTTGAGAACAGGCTCTGGTCCACAGCTGGGTTGTGAGTAGGTTTAGGCTGACCTTTATGCTTAGCTCTGACTGGCAGAGTGCTGGATGCTGGGCATGTGTTTGTGTCAGGCTGCCACCACCAGCAGCTCTCAGTTCAGGACAACTGTAAGATACTTTCACTCTGCTTTGCTTCTACTAGGTTGTTGTATTTCTCTCTGGTGGTGGTGAGATTTGCTGATGGTTCATATTTTAGCTGGGGAAAATGCCCCTTGTTGGGATTCTGGTATGTCAGTATTCAATCAAAAATGTTGAGTGGGCTGGGAATAGCTTCCAGCAAAGTTGTATCAGTTTCTTGGAGCTCTTTTGTTTGGTAGGAATTCCTTTCTTTTCTCTCCCCCTTCCCATCCCCCTGACAACCCACCTCTTTTCTACAAGGACATGCTGACGTATAATTCACAATCGTGCGACTGAAGTGAAATATGCACAGCTGCAAATGCATTTTTTAATGATACTTCATTGTTAAGGCGTCTCTCGGAACAGGTTTGCAGTTCTAGTAGCCAAGTGATCAGAACGTGGTAACAAAGAGGATTTTGTTGAAAACACTTGAACTCTGATTTCTGTCAAGCTCTGAGAATGTTTTGACCACTTGCTACTTTTATGTGCAGATAGAAAGTGTCTGGAGCAGGGTAGATCTATGGCAGGGGAATGTGTTAGATGTGTCCCTGAGAAAAGGGTACGTAGTTGAGTTTTCTTTTGCTCTCCTTGCATTGTATTGCAGAAATCATATGACAGCTGGTGTACAATAAAGGACACATTAAACAAAAGTTCTTTTGACGTTTGAAGCATCAGTTCTCTCCTCTACGTGGAGAAATTTTGCAACTCTTTCCCTTTTGGATCCATCAGGCTTGATTCTTTTGTGATGTTGTGCTTTTTGTGGTGCACAACAAAGCCCAGCAGCTGGAAGCTGCAGACATTCCATGTTCTGTCGCAGTCACAGTGGCCCAGGGCTGCCTGGGTTTGGTGTGAGGCTGACTGAATCACAGCCGTACCAAGAGACAACATCTCTTTATAGGTAAGTTGAAATAGATTTATTGACATCCAGGGCGTTACAGAAGGCTTGTACTGGTTTAAAGGCAAAATTTGGTGTAGCTTAGCATGAACAATTCTCGGATCTCTGGAAATTCAACAGTTCATCTTGTCTCCCACAGTTTCTGTCTCTTGAACAGGGAATTCAGGCTCTTTCTCTAGCTTTTGTGTCTCTGTTTTCTGTTTTCTGCCAGCAGACTGCTGCTGCTCCTCCTGCTGACAGTCTCCTGGGTTATCTTGGTTCCAAAATTATCACCAGATTTTCCAAGCTATCGCATTATTAACTTTGGGCTTTTCTCCTGTGCGTGAATTCACACTCTTCACCAGCCCTCCAAGAAGATCCACTCTAAGCCTGTGTTTGAGATAGTACCTGCAAGCAGAGGACCCTACTGAGCATCACTCATGGGGGCCCATCTGTCTCTGCAGTGTTCTTGCTGATTCAGGTGTGAAAACGGAGAAATGACTTAGTAATTTATGTGTGGTCAGAATTCTTATATACTTAACATACGAAAGTCTTCTAGTGCAACAGTTGTAGTGTGTGCTCTCCTTGGCCTCTCTGTTTCCTCAGCAGTTTTTGAGGTGCTTGCTGTGAGCTGACCTTTGCTTCACAGGGGTGGAAATGAAGGCTCAAAATAAACAACTGGGGAGTAGTGGCAAATCTACGCTGGGTCTCTGGAGAGCTCATGCTCACCAGAATCGTGGAAGCGCCCAAAACGCTTTTCTTGTTCTCTGTCTCTGTAGGGAAATACAATTTCTTCAGAGATGTGGATTTGGCTGCCTTGGTGCTGCCTATCATGCCACACCATGGCTTGGGAGACTTTTTGCAAATTGCATGCAAAATCTTAAAATGGGAGGCATGCTTCTACTGTTTGTAAGATGTGAAAAGGTAGGGATGGCCCCTCTCATCATGGCTTCAGTGTAAGTACCCAGGCTGCGAAGGAAGAGAGCATGAGGGATGGTGGATTTGTATTGCCCTGTAACAGATGGGCACAGAGAAGCAGGTTTAGTGTTTTATGGGTACCCCAACAGAGAATTTCTTGTATCATCCTTTTAAATCTCAGCTCAGTCTGCCAGATGTGGAACATTTAACCTAGGTGTAGAGTTGGTTCTCCATGAGTGATCTCATGATGTGGTCCTGTTCACAAGTGGAGTAATGCTGTTTGAATGCTGGACAGGCTCCTCGGTGATCCCTTCCAGCAGTGAACCTTAACACCCTGCATCCAGCCTCCACTTGTTCATGCCTCGTTTACCTCCATCTGCTTTTTCTGTAGAGCATCTACAGTTTATCTTGATAAATCTGGGTTAGTGGGAACTTGTAGGCCTGATGAAAGGTTGTGGGGACTGAATGAGTTACGATTGTTATCAATTACTTACTGTTTTATTGCTTTTATTCAGCATTAAAAATCTTACGGGGGTCTGGAACAAGTTCTGAGTAGTGAATCCCAGCATCTCAGAGCACCTTGTTCTATAACAGCTTACCCTTTGCTTGTTGACTCAGGTCACTCTTATATTTAAATAAATATTCTCAACGAATTGAACTAACAAGTTCAGATTTGCTTTGCTGCTCTCTTATTGCTTTCAGGAATGAAGTATCACCAGCAATGATGCTGAAGAAATGCATTATCTAAATAATATTCAATCTCTGCTTGCCAATTTAAGACAGCTGCTGAAGAGGTCTAGGATCCTAGGCAAATGCAAGTGTTTCTCTGGAGTAAATCCCTGTGTTCTGCCTGCCCCTGCAAGTGTTTGGCACTGGTGGTTCTTCTGAACTCCTTTAGTAAAAATTTTAGTTCCTTTTTTCCCTGATAAATGTGATGCAAGCTTTCAGAAAAGAGGGTAAGCAAAGTCTGAGTTGCCAGGTTTTCTCCCTTTTCCATGAGAAGTACAGTGAAATCTCAGTCACAAGGGGTTTTTTACAGAAAAGAAAACAAATAGAAAACCTTGCAATGAGTAATTTCCAAACAAGTGCTTTCTTCTTCAGCAGCAGCTCTTTAAAGTAGAGCACACAGAGTATATTTAGATGTGAAAGGAAAGATTGTGGTGGGGGAAAGACATTTTTTGAGTGTTGTTGAGAGACATTTTGAGATCACTTGGAGACTAGGAGTTTCGCTAGAGGAAGCTGCCCTCGTTGGGAGGGGATCAGAAGCCCTGCAAACCTGAGCTGTTTGCAATGCCCCTGCAAGGCCTGGAAATGCATGTCCTCCCTCCTGGCTGTCCCCCAGGCCGTAGTTTTGCTTGAGCTGGTCTTGTTCTTCCATAAACCTAGGTAATATGGCTAACTGTTTGGTTTGTACAGCCTCACCAGATCCCTTAGTTCTGCTTTTTGGTGATTTCCTTCCTTCTGAATGCTCCAGCAGACACTGTGCAAATGATCAGGCACTGCCCAGAATATTTGATAGAAGAAATGCAAGGGATAGGTGCTGGAGCTCAATGCAGCTTCAACCAAGGACATCAAGACACATTTCTTTCCTTGCAAGGAGTGCTGAAAGCTTTTGCATTTTCAGACCTTTTTTGACCACTGTTTATATTGCAAAACTCCTCTGTTTGCCCCTACCTTTCTGGGGAGACAAATTTGCAAGGGATAGTACATTTCAGCTGCTTTACCCTTGATGTTTTGTTGCAGCTTGAGGGATGTTAACCAGCGTTTCCAATGTATTTAATGCTGAATAGTGTTCTCCAGCTTTAGTGGCAGGATCCAGAGTTCTTTGTGAATTATATTTAGCGCTGATGGAGGCTGCATTGTCAGCTGTGTATTGTTGCCTGGTTAAAAATGGCACCATTCAAATCTAAACAAAATGCTGCTGGGAAAGAATAATCTTCCTTTCGTAAATATTTTAATGTGTTTTGACTTGGAAACATCCTTTGAGCTGTGGCCAGGGGGCAAATCAGTGTTGCAGCCCCCTGTTCGAAGCACTGGTGTGCAGATGTGCTGGTGCTGTGGGGCTCAGAGGGGCTCGGTGCTTGTGTGCCCCAATGCTGCCAAAGCAAACGTCTGAGGTGCTGCCGGTGTGAGGTGGGATGTTTGGTACGGCTGCACAAACTGCTGTTTGTGGAGCTGGTGGTTCTCCCAACCTTCCCTCCAACCTGCTGTTGAAGACATTGGGTTTGGAGCTACAGCTTTCCCGTTGCGGCTCCTTCCTCGTAGTTCAGGTTGCTAGTACTGTATTTTTGGGAGCTCTGCATGCTGTAAGAAATTGTACTTTGGAGTGCTAAATGGTTCTCCTGTTTGAGGCATTAAGAGAATCATGCAAAAAAAAAAAGTTTCTAATTCAGGTAGTGAATTCTGGTATTTCTTTGGCCATCATCCTATTCATCTTTGGAGTCAGGGAAGGAAGAAGCTGGCATTAAACATGGGGCAAGTAAAGGAAGAGCGTAGATTATTTGCTCTGCGAGGTATTGGGGTGTCTGGCTGCTCATGCTGAACTGGAAGAAGGCTGGATTGGCCAGCTTCAACAGACTTGCTGCAACGAGAACAGTATTGGGATCTGTAAAGTGTTTTTCTAGTCTGAAAGCAAGCCTGTCAGTGAGATGCTTTGCATATTTGATTGCTGTGCTGGCTGATACCAAACGTACCATCCAAGTTCACAAATGTTTTTCGCTGCTGCCTGCTCTGCCTCTACCCTTATAGGACATTTTGAGTTCTCAGTAAAAAAGCAAACGGCCATTTGGGCTCTAAATTATACCTATGTTGTTCTCCCGTCTTGTTTGTTTCAGGCCATGTTGCAAACTTTGCAAACAAAACCATGTTCATCTGACACTTGATGCAACTGGTTTGGATCAAGGTTACAGAATCAACACTCTGTTTGGAATGGGTCACCTACCCTGGCTTTGCTGCTTTGGGTCCAGATGGCTCAGCAATGGAAAAGCAAGCTTATAAAATAAATTTTAAAAACCCATCCCCCAAACCAAAACTGTTTTAAAAAAACACAAACAAACCTCCTACAACAGTTTTCATTAAGTCTGTTTATTCAGAGTGGTGTAAGGTGGTTATCTTTCAGCAAAGCACCAAGTCTTAAGAATTACATGCCATCGGGATCTTGGCTTTGACTGGGAGTGCTATGTGTCCAACTGTTGCTCATGAACGGGGCAGCATTTGGGGATGGCTGAGCGAAAAGTAATTTGATGTGCCTCATGGTGTGAGCCTGTCTGGTCTCAGGAGTGACAGGCTGTCCAGCTCGCCTCTGCGTCAGAAGGTGTCATGGGAGCTATTCATAGTGGAGAGAAATAAGGTAGAGAGACAGCAAATTGTTCATGCCCTGAGAGCAAGCTTGGATTTGGGTACGCCAAGAAGCCATCTGTTTTCCCTTGCTTGCTTTCATAGCTGGAAGCTTCCTAGACCTGATTTCTCATGATGAAGAGATCACAGTGGTGGGTAACCCAAGCAGAACTGAGCGCTTCATTACAGTCTCTTCTGACATGGGCCTAAAGTCAAGGTATATTTTTTTTCCTCTTGATGGGGGGCCTTTAATGGCTGATTTACAGACAAAGGGAGAAGATCAAGTTGATATTTCAGGCTGAGCTGTGGCCTCTGGTGATTTGCAGGCCTTAGGGACTGTGTGTGCTGTGGCTGGCATGGCAGCAAGCACTCGCTGTGGGCTGTTAGGCAGCAGGAACGAAAAGCAGAATAGCACCCAGGTTTTTGAAAGCAGTTGAGTGCAAGAGTGCTTGGACACCTGTGCTTTTTACTAGCAGAAAGAAAACCCTGAATACTGAAACAGCCTGCCTGGCTGGTACAGGACCTTCCTCTGAATCTGCCCTGCTCAGACATGTGCCAGCTCCTCACCACTGACTGCATACGGGCTTGAGAAGGGGCAGGGGAGCTACTGGGGAATGGGCTGTTTGGAGAATGGGTTCTTGCCACAGGAGCAAAGGAGGATTTGCCATCAGGCTGCTCTGGAGGGGAGTGAGGAGGAACAAGCGGGCTCTTGGGGAAGCGGGTCTCATTTTTTGCATGGTTGCGGCGAACTGTGACGTGGCTGTGGAGACGTTGCAGCTCCCAAGCTGATGCAGCCTGTAACAGTGGTGCCCGTAGCAGAGCTCGGTGCTGTGGCTGTGTGTGCTGGAAGGCTGGGTGCTGGCTTTGTTCCTGCAGCCAGCTGCAGCAGTCAGCCTGGCAGCGGGATGCTGGTACAAATGGTGGTGAAGACCTGCTGCTCCCTCATCCCCCTCCCTGGCATGTGCTACTTCACTAAATTAATTACTACTAAATTAATACAACAAATATCAGATGTGTTTGTGTCATCTGTAATATAGAAAATGTAATCCTGATGGTCTCTCCATTGCCTTAACCATAAATCAGCTTTTCGTTATTTTCTGACTTTAGTCTTTAAAGCTAATAAAGCATATTCCTATTGCCTCAAAACTTTAAAAACATTGGTTAGACCTAATTCACAAGTGTAATTTGCTTTTTCATTGTTGCTCACTGGTGTTAGGACACTGTGCAGTCCTGGCATTCTGGATGCTGGGTTTGAAAGAGGCAAGCCAGTAGAGGTGTATTTAACTGGACTTGTGCTGCCCGTACTTGGCTTTTCCAGCAGCATGGTGTGAACACATAGCTCAGTTTGTCTAACTCCTTTGCGCTCCATTGCCTGCCTGAGAAACAAACCTAATCTCTGCTCTGTGTTTTTTCCCCTTCAAGTTTGTCTGTAATGGGCTTTGAAACCATCAAAATGAAGAGTCAGAAGCCAAATGCATAGCAGTGTTGCAAGAACTGGGATTTCAACTGAGATCAACAGATGTGTAGAGAGCTGCTTCTGCTCTTGCCGAAATGACATCTTGGAGAGCAACCTGCTGTTTCTGGGTAGTGCAGTTCAGACTGTGTACCTGGGGTCGAGCAGCTGGTGACTGACAGGCCGATTTCCTGCGGTGTGACCTGGAATACACCAGGTCTTGGCCAGGTATCCAGAACATGGTGTGACACAACTGCCAGCTTGCACAAGAAGCTCTGCTTGGCTACCTGTAGAGTATGTGCAGCTGTGGAGATTCAGCTTTAACCCTGTGGGTTTCACTAGCATCGCTGTGTCTCAGTAGTGCACTTTTCTTTCCAGACTACTGAGGCACTAAGAAATGAGAAGTGTCAATGGAATATGTAAACTCTGTTTTGTGAGCCAGAGCTGTTTGGCTTGCAGGGATCCTGATCCCTTTCTGCCTTGGGTGAGTCCCCTAGAGCCAACCAACAGTGTCTTGTCCCACCGAAGGAGGGCATCTCTCAGCATTTTCCAGCTGATATATTGGACTGGAGTATCTAAACTCAGATGTACTTTAATCCTTGGGTCATAATGATTTCATGCTGCTCCTCAAATAACAAATCTGCCCATGCAGAATTCTAGCATCTTTTAAAAATTATGCGAGTCTGCAAAATTCAGACATCTCTCACCCCTTTTGCATGCTTAGTTTGGAGCAGGTGTATTTGTAATATATTTTAAGTGAGCAGACCAGTATTTCAACTGTAAGAGGGTAGTGCCTGGCTGTGCATGTGTGTCCTTGTGAGGTCCTGGGTAAAGCCTGTTGCATAAAATAAGCTGCCATCCTCTTACCTGTGTGAACAGGACCTGCTTGCTACAGCATTTCTTTGGATCTTAACCTCTAGAATCTTAACAGCTTAATTTCTCTGTATTAATGCGGGAAGAGAATTTCAAGATCCTTGAGAACAAGAACAATGAAAATACTTTATCTGCAATTGTTTCCTGGCTTCTTAAAGCTTACTTGAATGGGTCTGTAGCCAGAACAGCTGGCTGAAGGTTGCTGTTTCGCTTGGTGGTGTGAATAAAGGAGAAGCCAGCAGAGGCCAATACAGGACTATTATGTTTCTTTTCAAGTTACTCAGGTTATGTTTTTGTCATAGACAGAAATTGGGGTGCTTGACCTCTGCTGCCTCATTTAATTTCTTTGTGCCTTGGAGTTTACCTGAGAATGGGACTGAGAACACATAATTTTGAGGGAAATAGCTCATAAGCTTTGGAAAATGAGGAAGCACTCATCCTGGGGCTTCCACCACCGCTGCCCTTGCCTGGAGGCCCATGTGTTGTCCCTTTCTCCCTGGGCATGTGCAAAGCAGGCGTAAGGAACCGCTTGTGCAGTTGGCTGGTTGTGCGCTGCGTGTGTTCATGCCTTACTCCAGCAGCTGTCTCTGAAACGCTGTGCAGGGCTCCTGGCTCTGGTCGCTCCTACACAGCTGTCCCTCTAGTTATGTGCAAAACCGTTCTGGTTGTCTGGGCAAGTGTGGGTGTAGGCGGGTGTCTCCCTCCACTTCTCCTTCAAGTGGCTCGCAGTTTATTTTGGGACTGACTTGGGTGTAAAGCGTCAGCTCGGAGCAAAAACACTTGAGGTTGAAAGCATCGGGGTAGGAGGCTGCTTGCTGTCCTAAAACGCCAAAATAACTTGGGGCAGGTGAAACCATCCAGTGACCAAATGGAAACCAATTCCTTCATTATAGCCATTGACCGGTTGAGATTTACAATCTCCAAGGAGAGCTCTCCTGACATGAAACGTTTTCTCTAGGAACATCTTCACAGGTTTTAACCTGGACAAGGGGTGTCTGTGTAGTGAGCTAGAGCCTTCCTGCCCCAGCTCCTGTCTTGCACTCAAAGTCCCCTATAGCTGTGGATGCATCTGTTATTATTCTTGACTTCTATGGGGCTTAATTAAAATACAGGTCTTTAATTTTTAATTTTTCCTTCCTGTTGATTCGACCGTCTCTGTGTGAGCGAGGCCTCAGTGCAATTACTGTGCTCCCTGTGGAGAAACAGACATTTAATTCAGTGAGGCAGGCTCTTTCTTGGAGGGGGTTTATTTTCCTGATCTTCCTGCTCAGAGGGTTGCAATAGCAAAACATCTAGTGAGTAAAGAATGCGACACTCTATTTGATTGTCCTGGGCACGTTTGCTGGATCTTGGTTTACCAAGATGTTATGTTCTTTGCAGATAGCTGCCTCCCTGAGCACAGAGCTCATGATGAAGTTATTCAGCACAACTTGCACTAGCAGGGTGAGTCAAAACCATTGGGTCAGGTCCAGGTTTCCTCTTTAAAACTGTGTTCTTGCAGCAGCGACGTAAAAAGATGAAGAGTTGTTTCCTTGTGGAATGCATTAAGCTGTTTCATGATTTAACCTGAGAATGGGGTCAGGCAAGTACCTTGTGCCTCCTCGCCGTGGGGGGACGTTTGTGACTGCAGGGGACACAGCTCCTCAGCAGGCACTGCCCACTGCTGTGCGGGACCCAGCTGGGCTCCTAGCAGGGAGATCCACTGTGAACCTTCAAAAAAAGGTGGAAATCTTGCCTCTCAGATTTCCATTGTCCTTATTTAACACTGTTTTAGCTTAGTGCTTGTGCTAACTTAACTTCCCATGTGCAACCATAGGCCACTGCTGAAACAAACTTGTAAAGAAAGGGTTTGTCTGCACCTCTTGTGTTGCAGTCCCAAGCTTTTTATAAACCACTCAAAATACTTCAGACTTGGTTCCAGACTTGGGGCTTCCTCAGTTCCCCTTGTATGTGTGTGCTAGGTTATTTTCCCAGTGTTCTCAGAGACTGTGTATGTACATATTAGAAACTTCCAAATGTTGTATTGTTCTTTTTTCAGATCTTTCCAGGTCCACCTGTGTCTGTCCTGTTTTTCTTACCAATGTTTAATCTTCACAAGCTCATTGATAGAAATGTTTTGTGAGACCAGTCCCCTTCCTGATCCCTGAGACTTAACAGAGTACAGCAAAATGTTGGCAGAAGATAAGTGCATGGAAGGAGGTGCCACTGTTATCAGAGGTGGTTATGGCAGAAAAATCCTTGCAGTACCTGCGGCTGTGAGTGGTTCAGGGTCCTTGTGCTGGTGGCAGAGGCGACACGCTGGCTCTGGATGCAGTGACACAGTTGGAATATGCCTTTTCATGATTATTTGAGTAAGGTATGGCCTCTTTCTGCCACATATTCTGAAGGTAGCTTTGATTTGTAAGCTGCAAACTTAGGCTGAAGACCTGGAACAATAAGCATGTTGAGGGTAAGAGTGATTTGGTGGGATTTAAACTCTGATTTTTATTTCCCCCCTCTGATGGAGATTATAAACATTTCAGTGTTTTTTGTGTGAAGTGCCTTTTAGTACCAGCAGCCCAGCAATGGCGGATAAAGAAAGCAGATGTGTCCTGCGTCTTTTTTAACTGGTTTTGTTTTTCTGATCACTGTAAGGGAGGTTTTTAATTTTTTTTTATTTTTTTTTTCCTAGCAGCAAGTGCTCCACAGGGCTTGATCAAAGCTCATAAATGATGAATTGAAGGAATGCCTGGCTGAGAACAGAACGCCCTCCTTGTGCTTGGCTGTGTGCGCTGAGAACACCATTGTTTCATCCCATACCTTTTTCATCCTCGAGCTGGGGCCGGAGAGAAAAGCCCTTTGTTCCCTGCATGTCAGCCGACACAATGCCAGTGTGTTGTCCTACCTCTGTTCTCAGCACCTGACCGGCCTGAGATCTATGGGTTTTGGCAAGCCCAGCACAATTGTCCTCCAGCTACAGCATTACAAAGAAAACAAATGGCAAAGGAAAGAGTCTTTGGTTCTCTCTTTCCCTTGTTTTTCAGGGGGCCGATGGCAGGAACCAGTGCTTGGCAAATGAGCAGGGAGAGCAGAGAACATGTGCTGGGGTGGAGAAGGGGCTGGTGAGGGCAGGTTTGGAGAACTGCTGTGAATGAAGACTGTAAGACTTAAGACTGGTCCTAGCCCTGTGTGAGAGGGCAGAGCTCAGGCAGAACCAGAAGCATTTTGAGATAAGGCAGCAGTTGCTTCAACGTCTGCCACTGCTCCTGTTGGGAAGAGCCTTTACGCACATCTCTACTGCAGTTTTGCACCCAGGCTGATCGTGTCCACCTTCAGGCATTGCAGCAAAGCAATGTTTCAGCTTCCCAATGTGGTGGAGAACATGGTGGAAGTGCAAGTCACTATTGCAGTGGAGACTTGTTCCTGGCACCAGCGTGGAGTCCTATAGGTCAAGTGCAGGCCCCAGTCAGTGGCACTTGGGCTGCTGCTGCCTGGGCATGCACCAAAATCCAGTGTCAGCTCCTCTTCCCTTCCTGTCTGCTGCTTCCTCTGGCTTTTGCTTTCCTCAAGCTGAGCTGTCTTTGCTTCAGGTTTATCTTTCCCTGAAGCTTGTTTCTAGGCCTGCCTTCTTAATTACACCAGCTGGTGGTAACTTCTGTGGAATTGTGACAACGCCAATACTGTGGTCCCATTACCTCAGAGCCTTAACTGCACCTAGTCCAAACTTCACCCCCTCCCAAGCTCCCCGAGCTGGAAGACAGAAGTGTAAACAGCTTTAACCAGAACAATGTAGCATTGCCTGGGTAAAGAATGTGATTTACTTGTGTATGTGTGGCATGTGAACGCCAGGGCCAGAGGGCACAGCTTCAGTCCTCTTGTTTTTTTTTTCCCCTTTCCCTTTAGAGACGCCTGAGCCACTTGCTGGCACTTTTGTTTGGGGGTGAGGAGGAGAATGTGTGGGTTGACCAGAGGAGGTGGGAGTGAGATCTTTGCAAGCCAAGAGTTTGAAACTGAAAAAGCCAACAATCTAGGAAAGCTTCATAAACGAGTTTAAAATTAGACTGACCCAGTGCTTTTATATTGCTGGAATTTAATTCCTCTGACCCTAAAGCTTTTTGGTCTGACTCAGAGCAAGAGTTCCCAGGCTGTGGCCAGTGGAATTCTGTGCTGTGAGATGCTCTAATCTGGCCATGGGTCTGTATCAAACAAAGTGTCCCTCCTGTCCACCTCCTTCTATTTGTGAGAGGTTGGAGAAATTCAGTCTGAAAAGCCAGGGAAACCTCATGCATTTCTGCTGTCTTTGTGTCTGTATCAGTGTGTGGCTTGTGTCTGGAGCCTGTTCACCCTCAGACTGAGATTGTGCTGCTGTTCAGAGCTTTTCTTTTTTCAGACATGATTGTAACTGTTTCTCTTCTGTTCCTGTTTGCAGGTTGTGCAGCTTGACCTTAAAGAAACTGGTAGTCTTAAAAGAATTGGATAAGGAGCTTATTTCTGGGGTCATTGCGGTCAAAATGCAGGTAATTGCTGCTCAGTTTTAAGAATGAAATGTGGTGTTTGGCTGAAAATACTGACAGATGCCTAAACTGAGCTTTGCCTTCATGTGAGGGTCTGTGGCAGCCACAGGCTTCTTCTCAAGCAAATCAGGGCATTCTGGATGTGTGGAGAGTCTCTTCTGATCCTTCCCCCATGTTCCTACTGCATTTCACTGTTGTAAGCAAAGAATCTTTTTTGTGGAGGGCTCAGCATGAGCTTAGCTGCATGTAAAAATCCTCTTTACAGATCATATGCTGTCACTTCTTCTCCCTGAGTTGTCACTAAATCCGAGCCTTGTTCTCCATCTAACATGCTTTCAGCTCACTTTGGGGCAGAACATCTTGGTAACTTGGTCCTGGTTTGAGGGGTCTGAAGTCTGGGCTTCCCTCTGCTGATGAGCAGCTCTGCTATTGAGTCCAAGTCATTTCATAGTCGGGTGCTTGTCAGTGGATTTGTAGGGTGCCTGTATGTTTTTAATGTATTTCCATAAAATACAGCTGCCATCCTAGGTAAATAACCCACTTTATAGCGTAGGTTGTGCCATTTAATTAGGTGCCTACATGTAGGTCACACTGCCTGGAGGCAGGCGAGGATAGAAGGGGACTCAGTTCCACAGCGCGTCACAGCATCAATTCAGCTCACATGATCCCACTGCCGCAAATGCTGAAGTACTTAATGAGTAGAAACCTGGCAGACCTATAAGTAGAAAAATACCATTAACCATGCTGAAAAGCAGCTTTTCAAATAAAGAATGAGGCAAACCCCTGCAGAGAGCTGGTTGTGTCAAGGCACACAAAATCTGGCTTGGGAGGTGAAATCATGAAGGCTCTATGGTGCAAAAACTTACAGCTGAAGATTTAACTGGCATCTCTCATCTCCATGAGCAGTCCAGCTGGGGTTAAAATGTGTTGTTCTATGTTGGAGGGGGTTCATGCACCCACAGCAGGGAACAGAAAGGCAGAGAATCATTTCACACACCTGGATTTATAGGAATCTCAGAAGAAACACAGCTGTAGGTTCCCAGGCGGTCAGATATTGCTTATCAGGCCTGAAAGCTTTTCATGTATCTGTGTTCCTAGATGGTGGATGCAGCACTGTAAGGGCCTGAGGCTTGTCAGTGAATGATCTACGCCCAGAGCATGTCAAACTTGGGTTGGAGAATTCACTTGCCTTTATTAGACCAAACCCTTATTTTTGTGTCCAGGTTACTACTGACCGCTGACACTTTTTGTAGGTGAAAGCTTGCTTCAGACCTGCAAGCCCAAAGGGAGCTTTAAGACGTGGGACTTCATCTATTTTGGGTACATGTTGTGATCTGCCTTGCTACAGCAATTCAGATGTTGGAACCTGAGCAGTTCTCTGCAGTCCTCTCTACGCCAGGGCAGATCCCTGAAGAGCTGGAAGGCAGAAGGACTTGCCCTGTTGGGGATCCTTGTCTGCCACACCACAAGCTGCAGCTTGCATCCTCAGGCCATCCTTATGTTGCCCTTGATCTGTCTGTACAGGTGACCTAGAGGTGACAGTTGCTGGAATTACCACTGTCCCAAAGAGTGCTTCTCTTCGAGTGTCCCTCATGTTTGATCAGCACCCATATTTCTTTGCAATGTGCTATGTAATGGTGGGTCAGTAGCACTATAGCTGTCTCAGATACAGGCAGGTTTGAAGCCCTGTTACTAAAAGTCCCTTTACAGCTTGCAGGTTATGATAATGATGCTGACAAGCCCTTTCAGGGACACTTTATTTGCCAGCACTTAGGTTCCTGACGTGGCTATTGTTTGAAGCTGGTGATACTGGATCACCAAATGTATGATCCCTGTCAAATGACTCAGTGCCTTTATGTGGGGAATCGCAAGAGAGAGGTGTCAGGCCCTGGAGCCCTTCCAGAGGGGATGACTGAATTCAAGACCTAATGAGAGCATCTTTCCTGCATTTCCCATCACTCCTTGCAGCCTCCTCAACAGTGATGTTCAAAGAGTTGTCAACTTTATTTCCCAAGTTGTTGCTCTGTTTACCTGCTGCGGTCTTTTAAAAGCAGCTATTTTTGGTCTGTCATTAGATTTTGAGTTGCGTAACAAGTAAATCAAGATTGCTGCTGTTAGGAGCTTTGCACCAATGGAACAGATGCCGCTGTTGCCAGCAGCGAGGCGAGCTGTGCTGTGCGTGCACGTGCTGCTGTTCCTGGGGGAAGCCCTTGGGTTTCTCACCCTGTTCTGCTGTCTGTCTGCTGATGCGCTGGAGCTCAGACACCTTGACGGTTCCACAGAAGAGCTGAGGCACCTCTGCAAATGACAGCGTTCGCTCTGGCTGCTGGAGCAATGTGTTTGGGGATGTAAACAAGCCTCTGCTTCTTTCTCATCTCGGGATGCTATTTTGAGGCTGATATGAGCAGACCGGATCTTCCTTTGGATGTAGCTGGGAGGTGTTTATCCCAATCCCCGCCCCCCCCAGTCTGTCTCTGATTTCCCAGATGCTGCCTTTTTGAGAGCTACAGTTCTGTGCTTCTGGGAGATCAGCCCGTCTGGACAAAGCCAGATCTGCAGCCTCAGCAGAACATTGAGCCAGGGATCTCTGAAACTTGCTACTGTGTTTGAACAGTGCAGGGAGATTTGCTAGGCAGCAGTTTGTTCTTTCCTACTAGTTTTCCCTGAAGCATCCCCTGAAATTAAATACTCACAGAGTAAATAGCCCAGTAACTCCGTTAGTGAACAGCAGCCCAAACACAGTGTTGATTGGGAGTTGCCCTGTAGCACTGTCAGGTCTGCAGACTCCACTGCGATGCGTAGTGTATTTTTTCTTTTATAACCCCAACTACATGCAATTGCTTAAACAAGTTGAAATCTCCACTTTCCCCAGGGAGGGGTATGTGCACAAAAAGGCCAGTCCATCATGGCTGACACTGGAGATATAAACATGACGCTGCACCCTCTGAACCCAGAAGATGATGAGCCTTGTACCTATTGGCTGAAGTGAAAATACAAGACTTGAACTTGAGGGGTGGGGGTTGACTCAGAGCTTTTGATGCTGGTGTTTGACAGAACAAAAGCTGCTTTGTTGCAGTTAGTGACAGTAAATATGCCCAAATCTTTATTGGCCAAATGTCTCACTTTCATCTCATTAATATTTCACAGAAGTGCAAGGTCAGACCCATCCGTTCACTTTCTCTATGGTAGTCCTTGATGATGTTTCCTGATTTCCAGCAGATAGGCCTGAGGTGGGATGCCAGGGCTGGCTTCTGGGAAACTCACCCCATGGGCTTTGTTTCTGTGCAGGGCTCCAAGCGCATCCTGCGCTCCCATGAGATTGTGTTGCCCCCGAGTGGACATGTGGAGACGGAGCTTGCGCTGACCTTCTCACTGCAGGTAAGGTGGGAATGTGGCCTTCAGATGTGTGTGCTTTCTGGACTCGCTGCTTTGAAGTGAGCAGAAGTGTGTTGTGGGTCTGAGGTGAAGATCCTTCTAGTGCTGCTAGAGATGCTTGTTCTTAAGGCAGTTCCAGCCCTTTCTGAAGAGTTATATGAGTTCTTTTGCTTGTCTCTGGGCAGTTAGCTGTAGAGAATTTGAGCAAAAATGGCCCAGATGCTTTCAGGATCTCAGGATGTGGAAGCCCACTAGGAAAGCTGCCATATAAACCCTTAGAATTATTACTGGGGCCAACCCTGCATCATGGAAGGCAGATCTGTAATTCTGACTTTTCTGGGAGGAACAGGCAAGTTAGACACTTGCCGCAATTTGCATGTCCTCAGTGCAACAACACAAATTTATCTGATTGACATTTGAGCATTGAGGGCCTGGAGCAGGGTGCTGATTTGCAGTGTTGTGGGACCTTCCTCCTTCATCCTGTCCTTGGAGCCCGGGAATATGAGGATTTTGCAGTCTGTCCTGTTCATATTATGGCTGTGAAAGGAACCAGAGCAGAGCAGGATGGATCCTGTTTGCCTTTTGTTGCCTTTCTTATCAATGGGCACCAGAGGGAGGCAGCCATGGGGGATGGCATGGATTATTAGGCTGATGAAAGGAGTGGAACAGGTGAATCTCTGATTTGGAGTTACTGAGAGATGCACCATTTGGGGAAGCTGGAGCAGTATGCAGACAGTTATTCCTGGCTCTAGAGCCATAGGAATTAGCTGGGAATTGGAGAAAATGTGTTTTATTTGTTCCGCTTTTCCTCAAAGCATGCTGCCCTGCTGCTGCCTCCTGAGCAGGGAAATAATGTAAATAAAGGCTGACCTCCTGCAAGCAGGAGGGAGGATCCTGCATGCATAGAGCAGAGCCAGATGGACACTCAGAAGCATTCATATCTGGTATATCTGTGTTTTGGGAACTGTTGGTTAGATCTTGAAGTCAAGAGCTTGATCAGGTAAGGAGAAAGGCTAAAGTGATGATGTGAAACAGACTGGTTGTTACTCTGAGACCTGTGCAGACTTGAAGCAGGTAAGATTTCATTGCAGACAGATGATAACCCTGCAGCTGCCCAGTCAGCTACACAGATGGCTGATGCCTCTGATTTTGTCCTGATGCAGCCCACAGACTGGGTTAACTGCAGCATTGCATCTCTTTTGTGAACAGAAATAACAAAGCCACGTGCCAGGAATACATATGCTTGGGTCCTGGGGCTGTAGCTTTCCCGTGCTTGGGAGCAGAGCTGTAAGATGAGCCAGGTCTCCCTCTGCCAGTCCTGTGTCAGCAAGGAACAAGTATTTCTGCAAGGCTTTTTGAAATTAACTGGGATTTTTTTATTTCCTGAGACTTGGAGCAATGCTGCAGCAGGGCACAGAGCATTGCCTTGAACTCTGTTTTCCCTGAAGGGTCTGGGAACTGAGCCAGAATAGGGCAGAAAAATGTATGTGACACTGAGCCTTTGGAAGAGGTGATCAAGATTAATGCAGAGATGTGCTGCTGGTCTCTGACTGCAGGAAGGATTGGTGGTCTCAGATGCAGTAGGACCTGGGAAGCCTTCCCAAAATGGCACAGCAGGGTTTTTATGACAACTTTTATTGTTTCTTAATTGGACAATAACTGGAAGCTACATCTAGCTAACAAATGCAGCAAAACCAGATATAGTCTGAATTTAGTGCCTGGGATATATTTGAGAGTGGTGATAGGCCGCAAAGTAAAAGCATGTGGATGTCACAGCACAAGAAGGTCTCAGTGTCTTGTAGCAGCCAGTATCTCCATGTCACCCTGTCAGCTCTTCAAACTGCATGCCTTGCTTTGTGCTAGCTGTCCGGATTTGCAGCCCCTTGTGTCTTTGTGGTCACAGCCTTCTCAGCTGCTTCTCCTGGGTGAAATTCTTGTCCTTTGCACAGGGTGTTTCTTTTCCAGAGTGAAGCTAGGAAGGTGACAGGGCAGGCTGGCATAACAGCGGGCAGCTGTCATGCCTGGCAGGCCTCTGCTCAGACAGAACGGAGGAGTTTCTTGCTGCTCTGTGGGGTAAGACTGGAGTTAGTGGTGTGTCTGATCCTGTTTTGTCTTACCAGCTAGGCTTAGACGAGCGATAGCCTTTCTGGTAGATGAGCTACCATTGCTCATACTGCTGGAGTGCCTGATTCTCCTGACTCTCCCTGGATTTCACAAGATCAAGTGAAATTCCCCAGATATTCCAAGCACAACATCACAGCTCTCCGGAGCACTTAATTCCTGCGTTTAGTCTAATAAACCTTTTCAGATGGAGGGGATTACACAACTGGGGCTTCAGAAAGAATGTCTTGCCCTGACTCTTGCTGTTTTAGTGTGTGTGATGACCCCTCTTCTCACCGCTTAGAGGTGCCTTGGGGTGCTGGGTGCTTCCTCTAAAATCTTGTTTTCAAACAGGCTGCCCTTCTGACATGTGCTATGACGCCAGGGGCAGGGAGATGGTAGATTTGAAGGCAAAAGGTGCCTGTGGCTTTTTAAGCCCCTCTTACCTCTTTCCGCTAACAACTTTCTTCTGTCCTTGTTTAGGGATGTTGCATGTCTGTAACGTCACGGGGTCCATTTGCGTCTGGATGCAGGTGTGTTTTGAGGTTGTCTTTTAATAACAGGGACTGTTGTTCCTCTCTTTTTCAGGGCTGCTTCCTTGTGCATTGCACAGTAAATCCTGCCCTTGCAGAGCAGTCAGTTAATTAGTATTCTGCTTGTTTGTGTGGCCAGTGCTCCCAGCTCTCTGTGTAGCAGTCAGGCTTGCTCTGGACTGCAAATTAATATCTTGGGGTTTCTGGTGGCACTCAGCATTTGTATTCATCAAGTGTTTTGATCGTCAGGAAGTTATTTTCATAATGTCCCAAGGGGGAGGAAAAAAAATGTAGGTCTTGCCTGTGAGAGAAGCATCCTTCACTTGGGAATGTCCTGTTTGAGATCCCTGTGATTAGGTTCTCCTGTCTGCTCTGTATTTTGTGTATTTGGAGCATGTGTCCCATTCACTTCTCTTCTCAGGATGAGACTGCTGTATCTTTTCTTGAAGATTGCTCTTCCATTACATGGCTGCTTCCTTCCACAGCCAGTGAGCTGGGCCCTGGGCACTGTCAGTGCTCTGGGCGGTGTAGTGGCAGAAAGCAGGACCTGCCTGCACTAGAGCACTGTGCACATGAGCAGGACAAGCTGAGACAGCAGGGTTAGCCCTGCTCTTTCTGTAATAGTCTCTGCTTGATTTCACAGCTTCTCTGTTGGGGAGTTGTTTGGAAGATACATAAACATACGTTATTTGCTTGTATGGAATATGTCTTGGAAGGGTTTGTCTTTGCAACATAGCCTGGCAGTAGGACAGGGTTTTTCTTGAGTCAATTACTCAAATTTCTGTTACTCAAAGTGGTTTTGACACTTGCAAGAGCTGTGTACCTGAAGGAGACAGTTGTCCTGGAGAGAATCATTGTGTAGCACGTAGGTCTCTGTGCTTCAGCAAAAGAGGCATCAGCAAACCCTTGGCCTCTTCTTAGCTGTGCCTTTCTTCACTTGCCTTTTAGGGTCCAGTAGGCTCTGAAACGTGTGCGGTAGAGGGTCAAACACTGAGAAGTGTCCTTGTGCTGGTGGGACGGCAGTGTCCTGCTGAGAGCACAGGGGTCCATGGCTGTCCCCGCTTGCTGTTTGTGCTCCCAGGCAGCACCTCGGGGGCTGCAGTTCTGGGCTGGTGGGGCAAGCATCTCCTGGAGACTGCTCATCCCTCTGGAACTGGGCTTGGGCTCAGCCTTTCCTAAACTGAACAGCTCCTCTGTGCCTCTGGCTTGTGTTTTCAGTGTGGGGAAACAAAAGCCCAGAGCTGAGCTGTTGATGATGGGTTTCTTGGGATAATGAAGTGTTGTCCACTGCGTTGGCTGTAGGCTCTTCTAAAAGCCACGGGGTTAATCCCTAGGAACTGAGTTTATTTGTGACGCGGGTAACTAATGTCAAGAGACACAAACTTTTCCATTGTGTTTCCAACTGCAGTACCCTCACTTCTTGAAGAGAGAAGGCAACAAGCTTCAGATCATGCTGCAGCGGCGGAAGCGGTACAAAAACCGAACCATTTTAGGCTACAAGACTCTGGCTGTGGGGTCCATCAACATGGCTGAGGTGAGCAGCATTTGACATGATCTGTTTGCAAAGGTGGGCATTCTATGTCCTCTTTAAACCCAGTATTGTCACTTTCCTCATTGAGAAGTACCTGGTGGAATTTTATATAGCTATCTTAACTGTAATCAGTATTCACCGGGCAATATTTTAAACAGATTTTACTACGGAGTAAAAATATTTGACATTTTCTGGGTAGCATCTTGAGAGCTAAAGCTTTCACAAGGCTAGCTTATTAACTTGTGAGGGTTTTGTTTTTTGTGTTTTTTTTAGAGTGTAGAACAAGACAGGGTCACTCGTGCAAGCCTTCCAACCCTATGAAATATTAAAGTTAAATCAAGGTTTACTGTGCTTCTCTGTGCCACTGTATAATAGTTCAGGATCAAATAGTTTCTCTCATTTTGCATGAAACATGCTTTGCAATTCTTATTTCATGGCTGTTGGTAATTTATGTGGAATTCTATTCATGAGAGGTAAATGATAAAATTTTCAGATTTACATCTGAAAATTAATGCCAGAATCAAGTATGGCTAAATTATTCACTAAGGCTTTCTGAATGGCTTAGCTCCATGCTTCATTATTTCATGCCCTGTTTAATCTCTGCGGTTTCTGTTTCTGAGAATTTAGAGATGGGCTTAGCAGTAGCAAGTTCAGCTTAATGCCAGTATTTTTCATCAGACTGCATTCTGTCAACAAATCACTTCCAGCTAAAATAAGCTAGTATTATGCTGTTGCGAGTCATTACTGTGTTAAATAACTCCTTATAAAGACCACTTCTTGTATGCAAAGTTCAGCTTCCCTTAGACATGCAGTAAATGGTAACTCCACATTTCAACTGGCCAAATTCTGGTTTGTGATGGTGTAGCTAACATTTTTCCTGTAGTGTGTTTGATTTGTTTAAGAACTAGAAATTAAATACTGCTGAAAGGCTGAAAACATGTGGGGCCCTTAATTAGACCAATCAGTGAACTTTTAAGTGTTGGGCATTTGCTGCTGCATGTGGTTTGTCTTTTGTCTTTTTGTAGTGTCAGCTGACTGAGGTCAGAAAGTCAAACATTTTCAAAGATTCGCTGTGCTAGGAAATAGCTGCTCTCCAGCTCATCTGGAATATTTCTGAAATCGAAGACTTCAGGAAAACAAATTTTACAAGCCCCCCTCACCTTTTGCAGTTTGTAGTATAATGACCCCTAAACAGCACTGACACATTCCATAAAATTAAAAAAATTCTCTTAGCTGCTGAAGCAAAGCAATGAGTTGGAATTGTGAGTCTGAGCCATTTCAGAGCAGGGAGGCCATATGTTCCCCATCAACTCAGGTCTTCATAAAGCCTTGTGAGGAGCTGACAGAGCAGCCTGGTGTGTGTTAGAAAACTGAGGTGCAGGCATGGGGAAGCGCTTTCTAACTCCTGCGGGGCAGGAGAAGGTAAGTCTGAGGTTCTGGGCAGAGCCCTGTGAGTGAGAATGGAGAAACCCACACTGAGATGTCCCTCTGTCTCCACCATTGTCTTGTTTTTCATGACCCACTGCTTCATTATCCTGGGCTGGCTGCCTCCTCTGAGATTCAGGTGCCAGCTCTCTGGACCAGCGATTTTTGCTTTAGGAAGCGCTTTGCATCTGTATCTCACCAAGAATTTTTGCCTTTACTGACTTGTCTGCTGGACTTTAACACAAAATTAAGTTCCTTAATTAGACGTTCATAGGGTTGGTAACTGGATAATGGAAATCAGGACTGTGCTGTGTAAACAAATACACAGTAATGAGGTAGCTGAGTATTGTGCTTCAAAGATAAGCTAATGTCAAGCTCAGAGGCTTTTTCTTTCCCTTCATCACTCCTACTAGTAGTCAAATAAAATCTCTACCAGCATAGTGTGTTGCCTGCAAGTGGCTCCTGCAGTTGCAGTGTGTTGGCTTGCTTTTGTACTTGGAAATGTAGAGTAACTCTATTAACATAAATAACTCTTGTAGTATGCAAATGATGCAAGTTTAAATACATTTATATGCAGATTTGTACTGCTTAATTTCCGTCTCAGGTCATGCAGCACCCAACAGAAGGTGGGCAGGTTCTGAGCCTTTTCAGCAACATCAAAGAGGCTGCAGTGAAGGTAGCAGAAATCTGGATCTTCTCCTTGTCAAGTCAGCCAATTGACCATGACGACAGCACTATGCAGCCCAGCCAGAAAATCAAGTCTACAGGTAAGAGTAGAACCACCTGCTCTGAGGACCAGTGTCTTCCTGACCTAGCTGGAATTAAATGCCACCTGGGCTTAGGTGCTTCCTGGGACAAATGAAAACTGGTTTACACAAGTTGCTGTGTCTATAACTGATTAATGCAAAGAAAACCGACTTTGCAAACCTGTTGCTGTGTAAGCAGGGAGTGTGACAGGAGTAAGGGATTGAATTGTCGAAGCTGCTCCTGTGTCTCACACCAGTCCTGAGCCATCCAGCAAGGGTTAGCTGTGTTCTTGGCAATGCTCTTCCACCATTACTGGTGGGTATGTTGAGAACCTGGAGCTTCTCACCTGGCTAACAGTGTTGTATTCAGGAGGTTCACATTTAAGCTATTTTTCCGAATTAGTTTTCCTTTGAATATTCTACAATAAATCTCATTAACTTAGATGAGACCCGCAAGCCCGCAACCTGTTTTGCTATGGACTGTGGCCTAGTTTAATGAGTATAAATCCATGGTTTTATGCAATATATAGGGAAGTAATTTGTTTTCTACTCGTGACAATCTTTTTGTGTGGTACCAGCCTTCTGCTCACTGCTAGAAGAGTGGCTGTTGAAGGTAGTGCATACAGTTGCTTGTGTGGTGTTGCCCAAGGCTGGGCAGCTTACCCAAGTGTCGTTTCAATAAAGGATTTAGGCTCTCCTGGCCTGTCTTACTTTGATTCTTTAAGCCAGTTATGCCCATGTTAGGGGGAAAAGTAATTTCCCATGTGCAGAAACCTCTTTACTTGCTGCTGTCTACCAAGTGGTTCTTGCCATGGCAAAAAGGGTGGTGTTTCAAGGAGCCGTATCTGTTTTCTGGTCCTTCCTTCCTATCACGAGATTTCTCCTTGTTCCGTACCTCCAGGCATTTCTCATCTCAGTGGTTCTAGCGCAGATAGAAGATAAACTGGCAGGCATCTCCTCGTGTGCCTCCTTTCTTGCTTTGTGGCTGTTAGATGGCAGTTTCTGCTCCTGAGATGACTGTCCCCTCACCTTAAAGGAATTTCACAGGATCTCTCCCCTCTTTCCTTCCCTTTCAGACAACTATTCCGAGGAAGAGTACGAGAGCTTCTCTTCTGAGCAGGAGGCCAGTGATGATGCCGTACAGGGCCAGGTACTGTTTAGGGCATGGCTTCTCCGTGTGAGAGCTTCAGTAGAGCATATACACTCTCAGCTCATGATTGAAACTAAAAGCCTATTTCTTTAGCTAAACCATGACAGTGCGAGACTGTCACCAAGTGTTTGTGCAGGGCCTTCTGCCACTGCAGCTAGTAACCCATTTATTCCACCATGCTGTAATTTCTCTTCATGTGTTTAGACTTGAGATTCCTTTAAACACTGAAACATTAGCATCTTTGTGTGTTTCTCTGCTTAATGGTCAAAGCATCAGTTGATTGCTTCTGTAATGCTGATTGGATTCAAAGAGCCCAGCTAGATCCCCAGCTGTAATTAAAGGGCCAGTGGGGTCTGAGTCAATCTTTACTCTTTAATACCATCTGCAAAATAGGTCCTTGTAGAGAATGCCCTGGGTAGATGTGAGATGCTTTTGAGTTTGGTTCGTATTGGCCTTGCATCTCTTGGAGGGTGCTGAGAGAGGAACCCACCAAAATGCGGGTCTGTGGCTATCCTTGTTCCTTGAGTGTAGAACTAGGGTGTTTCACCTCTCCAAGTTGTTACTCCTGGCTCTCTGCAGACCTGGTTCACTTCCTTTTCCCTCTGCCATCAAACATCATAATTGCAATTAAGACAAATGCTGAAAGCCTGAAAGACAGAGCAGCAGGTTCATCTTCATAGAGGGAATGGTTTTAGCACTTAAATGCTCATGTGTCCCCAAGTCACAAAGGTAACACAGGAATCCTCTTTCTGTTCAGGATTTGGATGATGATGAGTACGAGCTGGGGAAGCCCAAGAAGCAGCGGAGATCGATAGTAAGAACGACGTCCATAACCAGGGTCGGTGGAAATTAGTTTTACTAACACAGATGGGGTTTGGCGAGGACGCGCAGTGCATGTGGCTTATGGGAGCAGCAGCACCAGACGTGCTGGCCCAGCAGAGGGCTTGGGAGTACGATTGCAGCATGTGGAGAGTTAGCAAAAGCAGCCAGTTCAGGGAGTGGGACTGTCCAAGGTGTGTGCATGTGCTGTCATCTAAGTGTATGAAATTCCACCCCTGTGAAGAAGCCATTGCAGGATCCATGCTCACATAAATCCTGGAAGTAGCTTTAAGGGAAGGAAAGCTCTTCTGTTTGTGCTCTGTGTGGGAGAGGCCAGTGGGACGGTTTTAAAATGAAGTAGCTCAGAGAGGGGCTGGAGCTTGACAGATGCATGTGGTGCTGAGGCAAAAGAAATAGCTGGATATTGAAAGCTTCGGTAAGTTGCATGCAGCTATCCACCGTCTCCCAGCAAGCATGTCTATGCCTGCAAGGCTGCACTTCAGTGTGGAGCAGTGACTTGTGTTTGCCCGTGCCATAATGCAGCTTTCTGCATATGCAAGTGTTTATGCATGCCTGTGATGACAATAACTCAGAATCACCAGGACAGGCTAAGGTTGTTTTTGGAATTAGGAGTAAGTTTGGAGATCATCGTACCTCCTGTGAGGCTGTTTCTGAAATCCATGTTTTGATAAGGTCTGAAATAAACCCTACTTTGACATGAATCTGGCACAAAAAAGACCCTGTGAGACCAGGAACATGCTAATTCATGTCCTTGGTGTCCTTAGTATTATTTTCAAGAGGCAGGGACCAGGCAGGACAAAATACACCACTTGGTTATTAAGCAAATAACTTCCTCATAATAACATCTTTCTAGCCCCAACCTCTGAACTGATACTGAACCTGCAACATGTGGGGTTTTTGCAAAACTGGGTTTGATGCTGCCAGTTAGCATCAACCCAGCTCCAAAACAGGCCTCCTGTCTGCCAGCTGTCAAACCATTAATGCCAGCAAACAGCTCTTGCCATGTCACCTGAGCTACTGTGTGATGGATGGTTCTGCTTGGCATCCTGAGCCAGAGGACAGCTCAACCTCACAAGTGCATTGGGGACAGAAACAGGGCAGTCTTTGGAGAGTCTCGTCTGAGGCCTGGTGGATTTATTTCACCTAAATTTCGGCAGTCTAGAAGGTGGTTGCAGCTCGCAGGATCCAAGTTCAGAGGTAAAGGGTTAGGTTTGGAGGCATGCGGCAGTGTGAAGTGTCTGAGGCCAGAGTGGGAGCAGGCAGTTGGACTTCCAAGAGCAGCTCATGTGAGATACAGGAGAGCCAGAAAAGAGCAACTTCCTTCACGTAAGAGTGGCTTGGTGCCAACCATTTTCTCCTCCCTTTCCTCCTGATGCAGGGATGCCACCTCAAATGCTCTGTGCCAGCACTCACACCTGGCCTATTCTTATCTTTCTTTTCTTCAGAATGTATAACCTAAATACATACTAGGTTGCACAGTGATGGATGGAGAAGGGCTGGGCAGCTCATGGCAAATCTCAGCTTTTTGGTCCTGCAAGAGAGAGGGAGCCCTTGGGGGCAAGGAAACACAAAGGCAGTGCAGCGTTTTGGCTTGTGTTGTTTTGGACTTGGTGCCTGCTGTGTCCAGGATCTGGGGGTATCAGACTCAGCATTTTTCTGATAGGCAAGTGTTGAGAACAAGCCCCACAACTTTTCAACGGTGCTGCTAGTCAAATAAATGAGCCTGCCAGGATAAACTGCAAGCTCCTGGAAAAATCAGTGCTTTATTTGTTAGAAAACACATTTGTACTTTGGGTCAGTGGGTAGATGCTTGTGTTGGCTCACCCTTGTTAAGAATCAGAAAAGCTGACTGTCAAATGTTTGCCAGAAATATATCAAATAGATACAGGAGGCGATCTGGCAGGTAAAATACTTCATTATCCATTGTGTGTCCAACCAAGAGTGGTGTGCCGTCCGTCAGGTCCAGAAGATTAATAACGCTTGGTGGAGTGGGACCTAGGTTATTGTAATGCAGGAATGAAAGTATCATACATGGGGAAAAGCTGATTTTGGCATAAGAACAGCAGAGGCTTAGTTTGTGGTGCCAGGAGCTGTTTGATTGAGGCCACAACTAGAGCACTAGTGTCAGATATGTTTGAGCTTCTTGCAGACTGGGAGAAAACAGTTCACTTAACACTTTACTCATGTAAAAGTGTCTTTGACTTGCAGCAACAAAACTTCAAGCAGAAGGTTGTGGCACTGCTGAAGAGGTTTAAAGTGTCTGATGAGGTAAGTAATTAATTCTGTAAGCCTTCTTGTCTTGTGTGTTGCCCTCTGCTTGGTGCATCTTGCTTTAGTCTTCAGGAACATTTTCCTGTTTCCTTCCTCCAGTTCCCTTCCTTTTGTTTTCAAGTCTGCAGTGGATGTGACCTCTCCTTATGCCCTGGCCTTGCACAGAGGCTTGAGGGCCAACTTTAAAATGTCGTAAGACATTTTCTACATCATGTTTTACCAAGAGCAGATTTTGGCAACCATGTGTACACTCATTAGTTTTGCAGACTGCTTTGAACCCTTTGCAGGCTGCTTTGACCCTTTCAAAGGCAAGTCGTCTATGGTGTATATTGCTTGTGAAGTTAAATCCCAGCCTATTTGATCATGTTACTAGAACAGCCAGGCAAGACATTAAAAACTTGGATAGGGAACACAGGTCCACAGGAGAGTCAGCTGTCTGGTCAGAGCTGAAAAGGAAAGAGATCCAGGACCCAAGAAACCTGTGTAATGTTAATATAAAACCAGTTAAATCTCAATTGGCTTTATGGCTTTGGGCTCATTTTGTGGCTTGTGGGAAAGAGTAACTCCTCATGCTTTCTTACCCTTCCAAACAGTCCTGTTAGCTTTGCTGTTCTTCCCAAGTTAGCTCAGCAGAGTCAGCACCCATAGCTGAGGTCTCAGCCAGCTGAGCTGCCACTTTTTTTCTGGAACTGCCATTCAAAAAGCAAGCCCTGAACTGTGCACAGCTGCCTGTTTACTCTGGTGTATCTGCAAAGCAACCTGTGCAAGTTTTGTGTGAGATACCTGTTCTCTTCGGCTTTGTGTGTGGCTGGCATCTGATCCTTGTTGGAGTTTCAGGTGCCTCTTGTGGACAGTTTTGTCATTTCTAACTGCTTTGGTATCAAATCAGGAGGTGTCATGGCAACTTTTTCAGTAAAACCCAAGACGGGTTACACTGGGAGTACTGCATTTCTATGTTTTTTCTAAGAAAACTGGAGCTGCATTAGGGACCTTTTTAAAGCTTTGTTTATAGAATAGGGTTGAATAATGGACATCTCTGGCTAATAGCTTGTTAACCAGACACTGACAAGCTTGACCCAAGCCCCAAGCACTTCTCTTAAAGTTTCTGTTGGATGTAGTATCCTTGCACTAGGAACAGAATCTTACTCACCAGACTGGTGTGCTGCCATCCTTGGTGGACCTCAGGAGATGTGGGCTCGGTCTGGCTCCTGGCAGAATCAGTGATCACTGCTTTTGTCCTGCATGCAGGTCCTGGATTCAGAGCAGGACCCGGCAGAGCACGTTCCAGAGGTGGAGGAGGACTTGGACCTTTTGTATGACACACTGGATATAGAGAACCCTAGTGACAGCGGGCCAGAAATGGAGGATGATGACAGTGTCTTGAGCACTCCAAAGCCAAAGTTAAAGTAAGTGTGGGGTGGCTGATTCTGGGGCAGAGAGAGACCATGCACAGCGTCAGTGCAGATTAGATTTTTTTTTTTTTTTTTTTTTTTTTCTTTCCCCACCTCTCCATCTTGTTTTTTTTCCTCTTCTTGACCTGCCCTGGTAGCCCAAGTGTGTGCTGTTACAATGTGAATGACTGCTTGTGAGCTGGGGGTGTTGGTGGGGGGTGTGACTTCCCTTCAGTCTCATTCCATTCTTGTTCCCTTTGCAGATGTTCTGCCTGCCCCACCACCTGAGCGCAGGGGTAGGAATTGCTAACAGGCAGTAGAGTTAAACTCTGCATAGGTATTTTGAAGATGTGTTAGAAACAACCAGAAAATCTGTGCTGAGGCAGAAGATGCAGTTGGAAACTTCAGGATTAGAGGCAGGGATGGACAAGGCAGACTCTGTCTTTCTGGAAAAGCTGAGAAGACCCTGTGTGGAGTCTTTGCAAGGATTAAGGAAGCGGAACTGTGGGAAACAGAGGAGCTCATCAGGGCCAAGGAGACTGACTGCAGCACACGTAGATACACACAAGCCTGTTCAGAAGCAGCTGTTGTGGGCACTGATGTGTGAGCAACCACAGGACTATGGAGCTGGGCTGGGGATCGCTGGCTCAGGGTCTCAGGCAGATGCAGAACCCCGAGCTAACAGAGCTGTGTCATGTCCCTGCCAAATAAAGACCAAAAACGTGAGACTGAGCCATGCTCATGCTTCTGACTGACATGTGGTTGTATGCTCTGGCCTGTATGGCTGTATAACAAGCAGAGCCTACCCCTGCAGCTGGTCAGTACAGTGTCTGCTAAATGCCAGCTAATTACCAGTGTCATAATATCCTAATTAATGTAGAATAACCTAGTTGGGCTAAGATTTTGAGTTTGGAGTGACTTATTTCCTGTCAGTGAGCCAGAAGGTGTTAAGGATAGACTGGTGGTGAGTGCAGTGGTGACTGCAGCAGTGGTGAGTGATGGGGCTGGTGGCTTATAAAGACATTTGGAACTTCACCCAATATATTGCCAGTTGGTAGGCCCTACCTTGAAGGAATTTGAAAGTAAATGTGTTGTGGTAAGCAGCTGCTTTGAAACAATCCAAAATGTTGTACTATACACACTGAGAGCTCATATCTTGTTCCCTGGAGCTGAGTAGGTAACTGTTCTGGGATGTGTGGTTGCTGGAATATTGCTGGAATAAGAACTTGCTGTGTCTGGTCCTGGGGAGACACTTTGTGGTTTGCTGTGTTCAGTTCTTGTCTTTGTATCTTGAAAGGGATGCGATAAATGCTGATGCTTGTAGGCAGGTTTTCCCTTCAACAAAAAAAAGAAATCAGTTCCTTAAATGGTAATTAAGCCTTGTAGCCTGGTGTGATGAGCTGCCTTTTCTTGTGGAAGCGCAATCTGATTGTATGCGCTACCTTATCTTACTGAGCAAATCTGTAATTGGATCCTAGGGCTGGCAGCCAAATCCAGATGGCAAGCTGGAAATAAGATGCGTATTCGCACCAAGAATCGCTTACCCACAGGAGCAGAATGTCTGTAGGGGCAGTAGCTCTACTTACTGTATTTCAGTTGAGCTAGAACCTCTCTGGAGTGGCCTGTAGTTCAATCAGCATTTGCAAAGCTGAAACAAGAATTGCAATGTGAAGCTTTGCACCTGGTGCTTGGGATAGTGAGGATACCACTGCTTGTGTGGGGTCAATGTGGGTTCTCTTCTGCTGTGGGAAAATGCTGGACCCACTTGTCCTGGATTTTATGGAAACTAAAGTTGCTGTTTGGTGTGTAGTGTCAGAATGTGCAGGTGTTCTGAGTAAGAGCTTTATAATATGGTCTGTTGTGTGATGGGTGACCTGTTGGATCCATTAGATGGATGTTGATTGGTTAATATGGGGGCTAGACAGGGCTCCCTGGACTTTCTGGGTTTTCTTGCTGTCCTGGACACCTCCCCATGGTTTCAAAAGTAGCCTATAAATTTTACTGGAACCATTGGGGAGCAGTAAGACACCCTGAGAACAGTTATGTTGCTTTGCTGTGAATGTGGTGGGCTTTCTCTCTTGGTGTTTTTAATAATATGCAACTGGTTTTGCTTTCCTTATTCAGACCTTATTTTGAAGGACTGTCACACTCCAGCTCTCAGACAGAAATTGGTAGTATCCACAGTATCAGGAGCCAGAAGGAGCCATCAAGTCCTGTAAGTCATGTTTCTAGAAGCTTGTCTATCTGCAGGTAATATAGCAGACCTGCACTGTCTCTGTTTGCATGCATCAATTAAAGTACCTTCTCTGATCTCCTCCAAAGACTTTGATGCGGAGATATGAATATTTTGCTAAGACGACATGTTGTTGTTTTGGGGGGTGGTGGGGTTTTTTTATTTTAAACCAAGTATTAACTCAAGGGGACATCTTCATGTTACGTACTGAATACTTGCTAATGGTATGAATAGCAAATCAGGCACATAGAATATCAGTCCTATTCCAGGGCACTTCCTTGCCTGTGCTGTTGGTTGTGCATCAGCTATTGCTTTGCCACAGCCCACACTGTGTTCGGTCCTGGTGTGACCAAGAAGCACTTCTGGTCATTCTCTAGGGCTGTGCAATGTTTAAGCAGAGAAGTGTGTCTTTTGAAACACCTGATTTCAGAGAGTGTGGCTGAAAACCATGCTGGTGCCGTATCTCCTAATGATTTTTCTCTTCTCAAGCAGGTAGAAGTGCCTGAAAAGACAAAAAGTCTTGGAACCAAGCATGCAGGGGACAGTATTTCTGACACTGTCTGTTATGTAAGTTGAAAATGCACTTGTTAATGTTCCTCCTGTCACTTTGGGTGTCAGCTGTGGACTGCAGTCTGTGGCATGTCTGTGCATTCATACAATTGCACAAGCAACATAACTTCCGTAGGTAACGTTAGCTGCAGTGATGAAAATAATGCTGAGTTCTCCTTCTGACCTTAGTTGTTGGAGGTTCTTGTGTTTTAACCTTTTGAAACTGAAATGAGACCTGTTTAAACAGCATTTCTCTTGTTTTGAGGAAGGCTGGCCCAAAGTGCACTACTGAGCACGTGTATCGTCCTGAAAAGTGTTTTTCAGGGCTGTTCCATTTCATAGGGAGTATTTCTTCAAGCTGAATTGGCAGAAATCAAGCTGGTCCTGGGGTAAAAAAATCTCAAAGCTCAGGTTGCTCTTCCAGGGACATGCAGTTTGTAACATTTTTCCCATGTCTTTCTCCCTCTGCTTAGTTCATCTGGGTGAGCTGAATTAATCTGTGTTGCATGAGGAGGCATGTTCCTGGCTTTGAGCTGGGGAGATGCCTGTTTGCTGTGGTGTACCTGAGCACCTTTCCTACCCCCAGCTCGCTTGTGAGGCAGAGCTGGGAACTGGTAGCTCCGGAGAGCCCTTATGGTTTCTCCTTTATGGCAGTGAGCGGCATGTCTAGAAGAGTGTGCTCCAGACAGAGATGAACGTGGTCCCTCCTGCCAGCCCTTGTGGTGAGACAGAAGGGAGGGTTTGTTCCTGATGACTCTGTTCCCTGTGTTTTTGCAGGAATCTAACCAGCAAGCCGAGGCCCAGGAAACTGAACTTCCCATGCCAGATGTGTTTGTCGAGAAGCTCCCACCCAGTGGGAAGATCACTAAGACAGAGTCCCTCATTATCCCGTCCACCAGGTAGAGTGGTGATGCAGCCCTGCCCCTGTTGCAAGGCTGCTTGGGAAGTCACAGACAGCTTGCTAGCATTTGTTCAGGGTGGCCTTAAGCCACAGACTGCAAGGAGACCCTCCTTGTGTTCAGGCACTGAACTGAGTACTTGATAAATGAATGCTCAGAATCCTGAAGGGCAGCACTGCTCTAAGATTTCTTGTGTCTCCTGTGTTGTAACCATTCCATGTCCAAGGAAGTTTTTATAAAACCCTGGAGATGCTTGCTTGAAGATACTGTTGTAAAGTCAAAGTCTGATGCAGATTTTGGCCTTAAATGTGGTTGTCAAGTCTAACCTATGTCCTGTTAAACCTTCCCAAATAGGGTAGTGAATGTGGGCTTCAGCAACCCCACCATATAGTTCTCCGGTCATTTGCAGGCAAATAGATGTTCTTTCAAAGTGGTGTTGCTGTGCTGCTTTTGCGTGTGTGACTGCAGTTTGCATGGCTGGATCCTATTATGCTGGTGTAGCAGTAACAGGGTGATGTTGTGTGTCTCAGCATGGGCTGTGGAAATATGCCTGGGACTCCTGGGAACATGTTCTGTAGCTGAACTGTGTGCCCTCCACTATCAGAAGCAGAATTAGTAGGTCTCTAGCTCAGATCTATGTACACAATTCCCCAATGCCTCCACTCACATTGTTGTCAGACTGGGTGATCTGGGATTTGGGAGGTGTACATCACTCAGATATGAGCCAGCTCTGGAATGCAGGCACATCTCTCCAGCAGGTCTGAAGGGAAGCAGACGGGACGTCGGGGAAGGAGCACGTCTCTGAAGGAGAGGCAGCCAGTGAGGCCACAGAACGAGAGAGCGAACAGTCTGGACAATGAACGCTCTCCAGACACCCGGCATCACTTACAGGTGTGATAAAGATTCCTGTCTCTGCAGCCACTTGTAGTTTTTCCTCTTCTCCAACTGCCTCCTGTGGTCCCTTTCCTTGTGGTCCAATTGTTGTCCCTGCTGGAAAGAAACTGGGCCCTGCAGCTTCAGGAAGGAGGGAATTTGTCTTGGCTGATAGTTTATCTTCCATCCAGTCTGCTGGGTTTCGCCAGCTTTGTCAGCCTGCCATAAACTGAAAACACTGGAACAGATTGTCATTATTAGAAATGAACACGGGTCTGTTGAGGAAATTACTCCTTTGAAATAAGTCAAATTGCTAGGGATTGCAAAAGGGGGCTGACGTGCAGAGCATGTATGCCATGCTTTTGTTAGCTGCAGGGCTCACTTAATTCCCTTGTTGGAGACTGTTCCTGGCTTTTATGAATCCAAAATTCCTTGGGCTACTGTTAGCTGATATGAAGTGATATAAGTAAAAGTGCATGGCAGAAGGAGTAATGGCCAACAAAACGAAGCTGGCTAATGGAGGAGCCTGCAGAATAGTGCAGTATTGAAGAAGCCGATGGGTGTCAGTCCCAGCAGCTGGCAGGGCTGCCTGTATGCCTTTGGTGACAGGGTGACTGAGCACTGGCCAGCCACGCACAACCACCTCTCATGAACTGCAAGAGGCGGAGCTGATGGCTTAATGATTAGAGCTGACATCTCCTACTGTTCTCTGTGTCTTTATTTCCAGATCCCCAGGAAAACAGTGTATGACCAACTAAATCACATCCTGGTTTCCGATGATCAGCTGCCAGAAAACATTATTCTTGTCAATACTTCTGACTGGCAAGGCCAGGTAAAGGCAGGAGACGTTACCTGAAGCACAGTTCTCCTTCACTGTTCCTCCTCAGGAATGGACAGGCCTTGAGCTCTACCACTAACCAAGTAGGTTCTGCTGCTTGGTTGGAAGAGCAGTGGTGGTGCGTGGGGGCTGGCAGCATACTGAGTGTTCAGTGCCTACAGATTGGATTTCATTTGACCAGGCGATGCTGTGGATCTTGTCAGTCTTTGCCACCTGAGTCTTTCTGCAGAGGTTTTTTTTCTTCTAGGAAATGCCATTCCGTCTGGTTAGCAGCACTCTGGGAATGGCTAGACACTTGCACTCAAGAGCCCGCCTCTCAGCTGTGGTAGACTGGGGCAAAGGAAGCAGGGAGGACTGACCTGTGGTTTAGACTCAGATTTCTAGGCACAGGTGGTCAACACAGGAGAAAATATTTCAGGTCAGCTCTGTTGCCTTGCATGCACACTTGTGATTCCTGTCCACAGGTACGTCACCTTATCTTTTCTGAGTTGAGCGATAGTTGTGTTAAGGAGAACCCTGAGCAGTGCCTGCTTATGCTGGCAACATGGGGGAGTTTGTTATGAGTTTGGAACAACTGTTGTTCCTTTCAGAACCGTAGTCTGAGAAAGCAATAAAATACATATGTAAGATAACCAGTAAACATGCTTGGTGGTTGTCACCAGTAGAACTTATGCCGGGCTTGTGGAGCTATGTTGTCTGTTTTGGCTTTCTGCTTCTGGAAGAACCAGGGTCTCATTGTCTGAGAGAGGAAAAATACCAACTGAGCTAGTGGTTCCAGTTTCTCTATACTTGGAAGACAAAGAAGTGCCTTCTAGAGATAGACAGAAAGCATTGTAGGTTGTCTTCCAGTAGTTTTAGCACCTTGTGCCTGCAGTATCAGAGGACATGAAGATAATGTTGACTGGGGTGTACAGAGTAGTGGTGCAGAACCTGAAAGTGTGAGATAGTTGCTGAGTCTCACAAATATTATGTCCATGCATACCTAAGATGTGTGTTCACTTGTTTCCCATTAGCTGCATGAAGGGGAAAAAGTCCCTCATGAAGAATATGTGTGCTGGTAGCACCCTTCCCTTTTTTAGTGCTTGAGGGTGGGTGGAACGTTGGGTTTGTTGAAGTCCTTTTGAAATACAAGATGTAACTGCAGTTCCAGAAGCAGATGAGTAGACAGCATCTGCTCTTACCCAGTGGCCTTCTGCTGCTGCCCTGCTCTCTATGGCCATAAAGCCCCCGCTGTTCTAGAGCTGTTGTTGCCACGCTTTGGATATAGTGTTGGTGTTTGCCAAGAAGGTGCAATGTTTCCATTTTCCTAGAGGAAGAGCTCTCCTTTGGGTGATACACAAGGATGAGGTATTTGGGGAATAGCTGTATCTCTTAAAAATTGGGCTTGGGGAGAATGCCCACGCTTGGATGTGAGAATACGTAGGAGGCTGGGGGAGGCAGATTTTCTTCTTTAACAAACTGTAGCAAAAAAAGGACTATAAAATGTTCTGTTCTCTCCTCTCCTCAGTACCTATCAGATGTCTTGCAAAAGCATACCTTGCCAGTGGTCTGCACATGCTCCTCAGCTGATATTCAGGCAGCTTTCAGCACTATTGTCTCCAGGATACAGAGATAGTAAGTTCTCATCATGCTTGTGTTGCTTGTCGAGTCTCAGCTCCTGTGCTGCAGTGTCCAGGGAGTTTTCCATCCAGTAGCTGAGAAATGCTTCTCCCTTCCAATGATTCTCCCCAATCTACTCTCCTGAAGTCAGAGTTGTGTGGCTCTTCAGCACTCGCCAGCTCTGCAAAGTTATTGCTGTTCTGCTGCGTGTGTGAGGATACAAGTCTCCTTCAGTCAACACTGGTGGTTTTAAAAGCTTGTGCTTTGGAGGCTGCCTCGTAGGTCAGATCTAATAAGCAGTAAAACATGCAAATCTAATAGGTAGTTTTTTTCAATAGTTCATGCTTCCCCCTCCCACATAATTCCTAGATTAGTTCCTCAAAGCATTCCCTAGATACCTACTGCAGGCTGCGGATACCTTGAGTATGTTCTCTGACACAGCAGTTAGTTGCAATAGGTACAGCCTAACCTAGATAGCTGAGTCTAGCTCTTTAGATAATCAAAATGTGTGAAAGGAGGAGCAAGGAGACCAATTAAGAAAGTTACTGAACAATGTTAACATTTTTATTAATAATGTTTTAAGCTGCTGGTAATCATTGTCTTGTGTATTGAATGAGCTCTCTTGTGCTGTGGCTGTTATTAAACACTGGGTTTTTTTACTTGTTCTGCAATAACTGGTTGGAAGCACAATTGTGAATATGTTTCATCTTTTTCCGTCTAGCTGTAACTGCAATTCACAGCCTCCAAATCCAATTAAAATTGCTGTGGCCGGAGCCCAGAATTACCTCAGTGCTGTATTGAGGCTCTTTGTAGAGCAGCTGTCTCACAAAACCCCAGACTGGCTTGGCTACATGAGATTTTTGATCATCCCTCTAGGTAAATAAGGAGCAATTTTTCTTCACAGAAAGATGAACAGGTTAAATGTGATGTGTTCCCTTGGGAGAAGCCCTCCTGGAAGCTTTGCCTAGGTATATGGCTGTGAAATGAGGCACATGTCATTGTGTCATGCTTGTGGTGCTGCTCTCGTGTGAGTGAACTTCATCTTTAGGTGCTTGATGGCAAAGTCTGCTGGTAAACATTTCTTTGAAGCAAGGGGTTGAGTACTTCATTCACATACAGGGAAACTCTTATGTATCTTTTTATCATGGTACAATGAATGCATAGAATAATGTTCTGCAAGCCCTTTCCCTGGCTGAAATATTAAATTCATTGGGCACCATGTTTCCCAAAGTGATAACCATTCTGGCCTCCCTGAGGCCAACACAGAAAATATTAATGGGGATGAGGGTGTGTGTGAAAATTTAAAGACTCTGAAACTGCTGAGACTTCATTTAAATCACATGTATCTTTTGACCTTTCCTTTACATGCTATTCTCCTTGGGTTTTTCACTCAGTTTTCCAGCATTTTATCTCTGCCCTTCCAGCAGCTCAACAAGCCTGCCTGGCTGGGAAAGTACCCAGCTTGGATCACTGTGCTGGGGGAAGTTGAGTGGACTGATAATAACATCAGGGGTCATCTTGTAGTCAGAAATGTGAGGAATGTCACAGCGATGAGGCCTGGGAAGCCAAGTGATCAGTGGTTCTTGTGGGCAGGAGCATCTAGGCAATGCCAGTGGTGGTGCCAGAAGCTTGTCTAGTCTGAGACTTGTGGGAACAGGGCTCTTAGGTGATGTAGGCAACAGAAAACTTGAAAGGTACTTTTTCTCAGTGTATTCCAGTCTTCTAGGTTTGGGAGCAGCTGATGGCAGTTGCTGTGGAAGTCAAAAGCTGCATCCTGGCACCATGAACAGTGGCAGGATTTGTAGAAGTCAAATGAAAAAGGTAGAGGAAGAGAGCTGGATTCTTCTGTCAGGAAGGTGTTTAGTTTCCAAAGTGGCTGTCAGGAAGAGGAGAGGGAGCCCTTTAGGGAGTAAAACAAAAACAACAAACAAAAAAATTATGCAAGGTTTAATGTGCTCTGAATGAGAGTCGGTGTGACCAAGGACTTCGGTCCTCACAGTTCTGAAGCAGTTCCATTATCAAAGTCCTTTGTTCTGTGGTATGTTTTTAATTATCGAAGTAAGTTATAAGATTAAAAAACAACCTAAAAACATGCTGAATCTTGTGTTTCACTTTAAAAGAGAGAATATTTTCAAATCATTAAAGACTGTAGGACAGAAAACTCTTCTTCTGAGGCCAGGAGACAGAAATGCCATCTCCCTCCTGCTCAATAAAAGTATAAAGTCAGATCTCCATCTAGGGCTGGAGGCTGGACACACAAACGTTCTGCAAGGAGGTCTTTCCATGCCCATAGAGGAGCCATCAGGCTTATCTAGCACAAGCAGGGACCTGATGCATATGCCCTGTAATCCTTGGACTCTGCCTTCTGTCTTTAATTACAGCCTATCAGTTGAACTTATAGCCCTTCTCCATTGATTAAACAAGCCTCCCTGGGTGTTTTTTCCTGGATGGGGACAATTGCCTCTTCTCAGTATCACAGAACAGCCGTGGTGTGTGAATGGTGTTTGGAGGAAGGGGTCTGTCTCCTCTGGACAGGGGTGACCTGCAGGCAGGGAGAGCTACTGGGAAAGCTGCTTGCAAAGCTGAGACTGAGATGGAGAACCCTGGGGCCTCTGTGTCTTTCAAATCATTTATTTCCTCAGCAGTTTCCCAGTCCTGTTTTCTTTGGCCTTTTAGAATTTAATTTGGTGCAGAGGGGAAGACAGAGGTGTCACTGAAAGATACTAATGGTATTGAAGCAGCCTCCCTTCTAGAAAGTCTATTTGCATGCTCTTGTAGAGATAAGCTGGACTAAATTACTTGGTTATAATTGAAGAAATTTATTTCTGGGATGTCTAGTATAGTTTTGATTTTGGAATTTGATTCCTTAGAGATAAAAACATACTTGCGTTCAGTGCTGGGAAGAACAACTGTCATGTGTTCCTTTCTTTCTTAGGCTCTCATCCAGTGGCCAAGTATCTGGGGTCTGTAGACTATAGATACAACAACTTCTTCCAAGATCTAGCCTGGAGAGATCTGTTCAACAAACTTGAAGCACAGACCACTGGTAAGACCATGTGTCTGTGTCTGGCCTGTATGGGATAAAAGGCTTGAATGAGCAATTTTAGCAAAGGTCAAGCAAATACAAGAAGAAGCAGACAAATGTTTATGTTCCTCTTTTCTCCTCGCTCCAGCACGTTCCCTTTTCAGATGCTGACCTTTGTATGTCCTCCACATGGTGGTTTGCAAACAGTTGTTGGCTCCCAGAGGCACTCGCAGCCTCTGAGTCACGCTGGTTTTACCTGGCTCTCAGCTTTGTTCTTTGATGTGGAGGTCTCGCTACCAAGTTCAGTACATTGCTTTGTTTGGCCCTTCAGAAAACTGTCCAGCCTAAAAGATTTGGAAAACTGGAAGCTGTGGGAGGATTAACTTCTGTTAGTTATGTATGAGAATGACCTTGACATTTCTGAAATCTACTGGCAGGATCTTTTTCATTAAAAAATAATTTTGTTCTTCACCAGTGTTATAAAGTAGGAGCTGACCTAGGTCAGATCAACAAGTTCCTCTTCTGATCAGAGTCTGTTCTGGGCCAGGATAAAGCCCAGGATAAAGTGTATTAAAGTACTGATTTGCTTAAAAAATTAACGATTACAGTTTTTTCATCCATTCCTTCAAGAATGGAAAGAAACGGGAAAGAGGAGGATTTGCATCTGACGTTAAGGGCTATATGAAGGCTTGAGGCTTGACTGAGGAGTGATGCTATCATGGCAGCATATCCCATAGAGAAATTTCACTAGAAGGAAAAAGCTTTGGAGTTTTTAGAGCACCATGAGGCTGGGGAGGTTGTGGTTTTAGTGTTGGAATTGCAGAGTGTCTGAGGCTGCCAGGATGCTCCTGGTAGTCCTCTAGCTGTGAGAGGAGAAGAGAGAGGCTTCTTCACAGGTGACTGTTCAGAGCCTTTTCCAGCAGATGGGAACTGGGATGGACAAGACCCTGGGCAGCCTGTTTGAAGGTGAAGTTCATCCTGCTTGGAGCAGGAGGTTGGACTCCACTTTTCCTTGACTGTAAGCTTGTGGAAAAACAGATGTCTGGAACTGATTTCTTTTAATTCCTTGCTGCACTTGAAAATATAGACAAATGTCAATACAGACTTTATTTTTTTCATCTGGGTTAGGAATACTTTGTTAGCTATAGAAATCCAGCTTGAGAGCCTTGTCCTTTAGTTGGTTGTATGCTGTAGCTCTTATTTGTCTGCATGCTATGAGGAAAATGCAGCCTGTTTTTGTGCAGTCCAGACTGTGTAGATTCTCCTGTGAAGGCATAAGATCTGGCAAAGAATCATAGTTTTTCACAGTTCGCTGTTCAAATACAAAGAATCTGGGTTAAAATGCCCATTAAGGTATGGAAGTGCCTGGTGAAGATTCTCACAGTTGAGGCTCCTTGCTTGAAACCACAGAAATATGGAAGGCATTTAGGAAATGTTGTCTTGTCAACTTGAATCAAACACAGTCTCACAAATCTGAAGCGTTCTTGCTGCTACAAGCGTGACTTTGTGCTTATCCAACCCTTGTGTGGCTCTCGGGTTTTCCAGTTAACTCAGGAAGGCTGTGAGTTCACTAAGGGATCAGGTAACTCAAATGCTGGTGTGAGTAGAGTTGCCGGCCAAGGCCCTGGGAAAGGTGGCTGGGCGCTTGCTTCTGCAGATACCT
The DNA here is from genome assembly GCF_964273445.1 of Streptopelia decaocto. Lineage (NCBI taxonomy): Eukaryota > Metazoa > Chordata > Aves > Columbiformes > Columbidae > Streptopelia > Streptopelia decaocto. The sequence goes on from NC_138659.1 coordinate 16,487,741, forward strand.
ACAGGAAACGTGCAAAAAAGCCTCAAGTTGACTCTGGGTAGGCACACATTTTCAAATAAAAGCATTTTAACAAATAGAAAAGAACCATAACACTTCAGTCAGTCATGCTGTGTACAGATGTCTATCTAGTGTGCCTTCCAAATGTGTTCACCTCGGTGCTCCTGTAGGGTGTTTGGTTTTGGTCAGATGGCTTTACCGTGCTCTGGGGTGGGCTGCAGAGCTGCCTTTGGCAGATGCAGTTCAAAAGCAGCTGGCTGGGAACCACCAGCTGCTTGGCTAAGCACATGGGGGACAGTGCTGGTGATGGTCTGAGGTGTCACTTAAAATATTTTCTCTCTTTTGTTGCAGTTTCAGAAACACCTGATGTTGTGTCCCGGATAACGCAATATATAGCAGGGGCAAACTGTGCACACCAGTTGCCCATTGCTGAAGCGATGCTGACATACAAGCAGAAAAGGTAATGTCACTGACGTAACACTGACTTTTCTGAGTGAGCATCAGGTTGAAAGCAAAGTGCTTTTCTCATCAGTCTTAAAATCACTCAAATTATGAACACCTTGAGAGCCTTATGGTAGCCTGCACCCAGTGATGTGTGTGCCGAATCTGCAGCAGTGTGGTTCCTTTAAGTGCAGTGATTTCTTTGAGGGTCTGAAAGGCTTGGGCAAGTGGCAACTATGCAGGATTGGGGATGGACAGCTTGTATCTGCTTAGGTTATGGAGATCTCTTACCATAGAGACCTTAGGTCTGCAGCATTTTCCCCCAGAGTAACTTCCGTGACACCTGGCTTCTTTTACATGGGTATTGAGAGAACTGAAGCCCTTTTCTTTTGGAGTGTAAATAGCAGAGCTTCTCACAGGAGAGACAAAATCCTTGTTGATTGGCAGTTGCAGGACTCCCCAGGACTCATACTGGGGAGGTCTGACATTCACCAGGTTTTATTTCAGCTTCTCTTAAGGGATAAGCAGCCTGTAGGAGGGAGAACTGGGATCTGAAAACAAGATTCAGAAGGAGGTACAGCCTCATGTGGCTGTGGTCCAGGAAGAAGAGTAACTGTCACTGAACGGTAGAGATCTGTTGTTTCTGAAGCACAGAGGAGAATAATAGACTTCAGTAGAATCCAACTCAAATCCCAATAATTTCTGAGAGCAGGACAAACACTCAGCTTGTGTGATTTTTCTCTGTTAGGGACTAGCAATCCCCTATAAGGCATGGATGATGCTAGTTTTTAATTACTACCATCCCATGTTACATCTGATCTTTCATTTTTGGTCCATTAACATCCCTTATTGGTGCCTCCTTTGCGTAAGAACTGAGATGGATTAAAGGTGTAGGTAGAATCACTTTTTTTCATAGGATCACTGAATCATTTTGATTGGAAAAGACCTTTTTTTTTTTCTCTTTTTGGAAATGCTCATTGTATGTTGTTTTTTCATTCTGGTGCCTGCTCTACATTATCTTGCAGAAGTGATTCAGTAGAATTTAACCCATTCTTCATGCTCTCATAGGGAAAGTATTTCCAGACTGACTAGTCCACTAAAAAGAGTGCACCCTCTTCATGTGTTTATGAACTCCTGTAATGTTAACCCGATCAAGGTGAAGTTTGGAGAGCGACAGGGTACACGAAGCTCTTAGCTTCAATCTTTTATTTTGTTTTTGGAGTTCGGACTCCCCTAGTGCAGCGTGAACCCGGCTGCCTCGCCCTTCCTGCACACCCTTCAGTTGCTGCCTTCTGTGCTGGTTTCTGTTGCCTTCTCCATTTTGTTACAGTTCATTTTTGTCATTAACACATATTTAATCATGTTGAGTTTCTAATGTGCCCAGAAAGATCAATTTGGTGTTTTGTTGAAAAACATCTTAAATGTACTTCAGCAACATGCCCTTGCCCCCCCGGCAGTGTGCGTGACCACTTACCAAGGTCTGATCCATTTGGATTGGAGACCCTCTGGACTTGGCAGTGTCATACCTCAAGCTGTTGATGGGTTTCCATCAGACTGAAACCCTGCAGAAGGTCACTTGGAAGAGAGATTGCTGAGACTTTTATTCAGACTCGTGGCATAGCCTGTAGACTCTTAGTATCTCTGTTGTGTCCACTTTAAAATAACTTCTACTTTCAGCTGAGCACCCCATCGGCAAAACGGAGAGTGAGTTAGAGGAACAAGCTCTCCCATGGAGTAACAGGCAGTTATGTCCCCATGTGGCTTTTTCTAGAAATGCAGCTCTCTGTTGTTGGCAGCAACTTAGGGAGGGTATTGTGAAAAACAACACAGAAATTGTGTTTCCATTACTGCTACCTAAATGAATGCGTCACTTTGTAAGTATGATAACGTATTTATCTTTTTCTTTGGTTGCTTTCTAAAAGGAAAAAGAGCTTTCATTTTGACTTTACCTTAAGGTATCCATTCCTTTTAGGTTCCCTCTCCCATCTCCTATCTCTCTTTCCCCATGAACTGGTCTTTTGTGCCTTGTTTAACAGTTCCTGCAGGTCTGGGGTGCACAGTTTATACTTTAGGTTAAATTCTGCTCGCTGCTTTGAAATGATGGCATCTGCTGGCAGAACGCATTGTTGACAGTGAGGCTCTGCCTTTGCACCACACATATGGGTTCCCAGGGAATTAAGGGGTTAGTGAGAGAGTAGCTCTGAGCAGTAAAACACAGAGAAGAGTCTTCTTGTTGTTGTTTTTTTTATCTTCCCTTCCTGGCCATTTTAGGATATAGTGTAGCTCCAAAAGGATCAGAGCTGAGCAAAGGCTCTTCAGTTCCCATCTGCTGGAGCTGGAGTGCCGTAGGTGGCACTCAGTGGCTTGGGGTCGTGTTCAGCTCTGCAGTGCCCAAGTGCAGACCAGCAAATCTTCTCCCTGTAATCACAAAATTGAGGACTAGCCTCTTACCAGCAGGCTATCCCAAACGTACGAGACTTTTCTGAGCTTAAGAAAAGACATGTATGCTAGCAGTGGAGTTGTGCTCCATGAGCTGCCTCCAAGGCCCCCCTGCTCTGCAGGGTTCCCTGCTTCAAATGGTATGATTATTGGACATCATTATTTTGTCATCAGTTCACAAAGTTACTGCAGCACCCTCTCCCTCAAGGCCAGAGGTGAATGCGTTCTCCAAGACCAGCTTTCAAGGCAGCGGTCCATGTATAAAGAGCAGCGCTACCTACAAATTCGTTGTGAGACAAGTCTCCCAGCACCTTTGCATTTGCTCTGTTAAACAAGCCCCAGTGGTCCAAGGAAAGCCAAGCCAGTCTCTAGGATGTAGCTGTATGTGATGAGCTGCTTTATAACTTCATTGCCAGCCATCCCTGTTTTGACTTACCTCCGCTCTCCTTCCTGTCCCCTTGTTCTGTTTGTCATGCCGCAAGGTTGGCGCATGTACTGCCTGTGATGGGTTGCAATGGTGCGAAAGCTTTGTCCCATGTTGGAGCATCTGCTGACTTAACCTGAAATCAAAGGGGTTGGCGGTGAGGAGGGGGTTCAGGAAGGAAATGAATTGACATTTCAGCTCCTCCCCGTTACACTGGGTGACTGACTTAGTGAGCACTGGGAGAATTAGTGGTTAGTGAATTGTCAAAAAACACTGCAGTCCAGGCAACACCTGGGGAGCTGAGACCGTGGTGGCAGAGGTGGGCCTTTCGCCAGGAGGGGTGTATCATCGATAGTGGTATCTCTGCGTTGCTTTCTTGAATGAAGCCTTGCAGTATATGAGATCTGAGACTTGGCAGACACCCATTCCCAGTGTAGCTGGATTGCTGATCAGTTCTGTGAACCTGGGCTGCTGTCACCCACTGTAATTCAGTGTGCAGCACAGCTCTTGCCTTGTGGCTTCTGGGTAGCCCTTGCATGGGTCTGGGGAGCAGCTTGGCTCTTGGAAATAAAAGCATCACTTGTGTGTCAGGGTGAGAACTGGGTCGTTTTCTGCCATGTTACACATTTACCAAAGGCTCTTCACTCTTGTGTTGTAGAGCGCTTGCCCATCTCTTGCTCCCTGGAGTATGAGTGCCTTGGGTTGAAGGGTTCCTAGGCAATAGGAAGCAGGGTCAGCGCTGTTTTCTGCCTGCTGCCTGTCTCTGAGGCTCCGGAGGGTGGTGTCTGGGCAGAGTCCAGGTCATTTCCCTGAGTGCTGCTTTTAAAACACAGCCTGCAGTGGATGCTGAACACAAATACAGCTGGTGAAGATGGACCTGGTGCATCTTCTGGCTCAGCAGTGCCCACGTCATCTGGCTGGTTGCTGCATGAACCTCCTCGGGCAGCTGCTGGGAACATGACAGGAGTTGACTTGTGCCCCTTGCCTGGCAGAGCAGCACAGCAGAGAGGAGTCGAGGCTCGAGAAATGCTGGATGTCCTGTGGAGTGTGCCCATGGAGGGTGCTGGAGGGGAGTTTCGGGGAGAGCAGAGAGGCAACTCTTCTGATGTGTCTTGGGGACTTGGAGTTGCTTTGTCCCTTTGTTTGTTTTGACCACTGGACACTTAGTGGAACAAGGACAGCATTAGCCAGCAGACAGCTGCAGTTGCCCAGTGGGAAGGACAGATGCTTCATAACAAAGATGAACCATGGAGAGCTGTTGTTGGTACCTGGCCTGAGATGGCTTAGAGACCTGCTAGTCCTTCAGTGATAAAAATCTCCTTTTTCCTGTTTTTCCCCTGTGGGACTTGCCTGGAATAAAAGTAGTATCTGAGACCCTCCTGCTAGGAAATCACAGCTGTTTAGCTTCATTTGAATCCGGTTTGGTTTGCTTAAGTTTTAAATGAAATCTTACTAAAAGGCTAATAACTGGCATAACTGCTCTAAGAGTTTATTCAGTCCCTCTTACTGTAATCACAGAATGGTTTAGGTTGGAAGAGACCTTAAAGATCATCTAATTCAAACCCCCCTGCCATGGACAGGGACACCTGCCACTAGACCAGGTTGCTCAAAGCCCTGTTCAAACTGGCCTTGAAACACCTGAGTGCTTTGCCCCAGACATTATTCCTTCCCTTTGCCAGGTGGGTGACTCCTGGTGATGTGGCTTCTTCTACTTTCTCAGAGTCTAAAACCATGTAAATCTGTCTGTATGTCTTTGTTCAATCAAAATTAATTTAGTGGAGAAGGGAGGGAGCCTGCAAGTCCATTTCTGGTCAGTTTACCTTTGAAGGACTGATTGCAGGTAGATGGATTTTGCCCAAGCAAAAATAGTAATTGGACAACTCTCCATTCCAGGTAAAGATTTTCTTTCTAGCCTTTCTACATAGGTCTGTTTTTTGTTTTCCCTCAGATTCCCCTCACCCCTCCACTCCTCCCCCAGGATTACGGGAGTGAAGTGTCAGTAACACTCGTAAAAACCACAAACCAGGGTCAGGTCTGGCTTTAAATTATAGCTGAGAATACCAGGACCTTCAGAAATCCTATGGATACAACCAACACCTAGGACATTGCTATGGGGGTAAAACCTCTGCAGCCTAGGAATCTGTGCAGCCCGGGTAATATGGGGCAGCTGCCTTTCCAGGATGGGGATATTTTCATTACAGGGCTGTGGTAGGAGGAATAGAAGAGACCATAACCAAGGTGAAAGCGTTCTTTCTGGATTAATATTTTGGGATCCTAAAGGACAAGAATCGGGAAAGAGCATGAAAGAGGAAGTGGAGAAAAAGCACGATCATCTCATCTTCCCTTTCATCCACATGAAGAGCAACTGTTCTGATAAGCTGCATTTTCAGAGGCACATGTGCAAGACCAGGGTTCCCAAGAGGACATGTGACAGGACAGGACTAGCCGAGCTGACATCCAGCTGGATTGCTTCAGGAACAGTCTGTGCATCATTGTGAGCTGTGATAAATGGTGACTGAAGGAAATGATTTATTTCAGAACTGCCCGTGAGCTCTTCTCAGTGGGAATCTGAGCTCCCAAGGGGAATAAGAATGACTTTCCTGCTGAAATTGGGCATGGTTTGTTTTTGGAGAGCTTGGAGAAAAGCCATCCAGTAGCTGAAAGACAACAAGGTGACTATTGTGCTTCCCTCACTTGGTCAGCAGGACTTGCTTCTGCCTGGTTCTCAGCCCATGGAGCTGAAGAAATGAGAAGAAAGCTGAGCCTCTGTTCTATGTTTCTCCCAACAGCTCTGTGGGTTTCTCATTTCCCTTTGCAAAACTGGGGCTGGAAATGTCATGTTAATAGGAGACTTATTTGCTGGGCGCCTGCAGCTGTGTTTGGATGTGACCTCTCTGGCTTCTAACACAGAAATCAGGGACTTGTTGCTGTTTGCTTTGAGGGAAGAATGAAGGTGCAGTGCCTGGAGTTGTGAGGTAGGAAGGGAGCAAAGCCCCTGGCTTTGCCTTAGAGATGAATAAATAAGGCTGAGCCAAAACGAGTGGCTATTTGCAAAAGTGCACTCTGCTTTGAATCAAGAGGGAGCTCTGGCTGAGTTGTGGTAGCTGCAGTTCTGTGTCATTCTTTCCATAGGGCTTAGAGGAACCTGTCCAGCCCATGCTAATCACAGTGGTTGGCAACCTTTGTGCATCTGTGCTGGAAATGGCACAGAAATAACTGCTTTCCTGAAGTATTTTGCTGCACCCAGCATTTCTGGATGAAGGCAATGCTGGATGGTTTTTCTCTAAAGGTTGCAATGCTCTGAAGGATGCACAAAAAGAGAAACATGAGAAATCTTGGTGTTTGTCTGTTTCCTGCCTGTTTCTTGTGCTTGGCCACTGAGGAACGTGGTGTGTCTTGCCCCTGCGGTCACTTCCACTGTTGAGCTGTAATTCCTCCGAACGTGTGGTCACGTTCCTACAGTCCTCTCCTTGTGCTGTGGGTCCATCTTTATCTCTGTTGCCCTTGAAGGGAGCAGGGGCTCTGCAGGCCCTCCCAGCCTGCCTTCCTCCTCACTCAGCTCTTCTGCCTCTTGTCTTTGTTGCGTCTCTCCCGAATTCCTGCTGGGTTTGCTTCTGGCCTTGGTTCCTGGCCCTTGTCCAGCCTCTGGCTTCTGAATCCTGGGCAGGGCCAGAGCAGGAGGGGCTGATGCCTTCCTGCTTTCAAAATGTGTATGGTGTTGTCTTCAGCTGTTTCTGGGACATGGTGTGCATTTGGTTTGGTTTAGCTGTTTGCCATTCTCGAGTTGGCGTCCTGATCCTACCTGCTGTGCTCTGGTGACCACCTCTCCAGTGTGCCTGTCCAAAGGACTGCAAGCTCCCCGTGCAGGGAACACGTATCTGTGTGCGTGTCCGTGTGTGTGTACGTACTTGCTAGTGCTCCACAAATAACCACGTGTCACGGCTTGTAACCCCGCGGCAGGCGAACTGCTTTAGCGGTGCTGGAATGTGCAAAGGTATAGCACATGACTCCAAAGGTGGGACGCGCGGAGGCCATGCGTGCAGAGCGCTTCAGGTACTAGTAAGTAACGCACAGTTCTCCGTGTTGTGGTGGCACATTTCCTCGTAGTAGGAGGTTTGTGTGTCTGTAATGACTGCCATGCCATTAAAGCATGTTTCTCTGTCAAGCGTGAGGGAGGGAGGAAGAGCCCCTTCCCCCAAGAGGTGTGCTGGCAGCTGCGTGCTCTTCCCCACCCCTGCAGATTCTTAGCGTGCTGGCAGGGGGCCTTGAGGAGACATTGGACTGGCGCTTGCATACTGTCCGTCCCTGCTGCATGCTTGAATGCAACATAGAGAGTGAGTATTGTGTCCGGTGTGGAAGTAAGCTGCTAACAACTCTCTTCTCTTTGCCTTTAGCCCTGATGAAGAATCTTCGCAGAAGTTCATTCCCTTTGTTGGGGTGAGTGTTATCGCAGTTACAGCTAGAATATGTCCACAAGTGTTAACTCAAGCTTATGTGGTTTCTGGGGTAGAAGAGGAGCATTGGGTGCTCTAAGGTAGAGTGTCAGCATGAGCATTTAATGGTTGGATGCAACAGCCTGGTACAGAAGCAAACCTCTAAGATGCCTCAACAAGCTACAGGGTGTGTTTCACTTTCCGGGCAGCGCTGTGCTGCATTCCTGCCAGCACTGAAGCAAGAACCATAGCCTTGCTGTTGCCTTGTTCATTCCATACAGAGAGGAAACTGTGATGCTGAAGTACTCTGATCCACAACCTGTCTTTGCTGCGGACCAAAGCACCTAGTTGGTGAGGAATTGTTGCTGGACCACATGCGAAGGAAGGTGGTGTGTTCCTAGAAACCTGATCTCAGGGTTGCTATGCCCAGCATTGCCCTAGGTGATTGATTTGGCCAAATTTGCTATTCCAGTGTCAGTCTTCTGTGTGCTTGTCATGAATGGTCTTCAGTCCTCTTAATATCCTGTCCACTCCAGGGAAGTGGAGAGTACATCCCACCAGGGAGATCATTTTATACCACTTTTAAGTTTGAGTCTGGGGCAGTAGTTATTGAATACATTTTTATTATGTGAGTATGTATTTGGATAGTAGTCCCTGGATTTTCTTCCTGTCCTTATCTTGAAATGTTCCCAGCTCAGGTGGCCAAGCCTAGAGTATCTAGGCAGAGGTGTGTTTGTGCTTCTGTCAGTGTAGCTTGTGCACTGTGTACCTTTTCTAGTTTCCTTCCCCTTATTTGATCACACTCTTCAATTCATCAAGCTTTAGGTATAAAGTTGTTGACCTGTGGCCAAAAGGAGATCATCCCCTGCCTGCTCTTCAGCTATGGGATGTTCTCTTCACAGTTTTTGCCTGCTCTCCTGTAGCTTCTGTTTCTTATGTGCTGGCTGTCTGGTTCTGCCTTCTGTGTTAACCTGACTGGTGTGTGTTCCCATTTGTATCGCTGTCAGTGTGCCAGAGCTAATCTGAAATCCCAAGGTGTTTAAAAACTTAAGTCTCTCTTGCCCTCAGGCTGACCCTGCTTTCACTCCGCTGTCTCTTCGAAGTCAGAGTCTCTCTCTGCAGTGTTCCTGGGAAGACAATCTGCTTTTGTTTGTTGAAGGAAAGATGTCCTCTGCAAAAGCAGACACACACATCTTTTGTTCCCTGCTGATGAGCTTTTCTGTGATCTTGTCCCTCCCATGAACTGCAATTGCTGGTGAAGAACTGTTAAGAAGCAGCTGTTTCACCTTTCCCAATAGCATGAAAAGCCCAGAAGGACTTGGAAGCTCCTAGACTTCTGTCATTGCAGCTGTTGAGTGCTGCAAAGCTTTTCTTTGGGTCTGGTTTAATTCAGTGCTGTGTGCAAGCAAGTGAGGCTCAGAGTGTTTGTCCAGTTGCTCTAAAAAGATTGTTGCCCTGACATTAGCAATTCCAGTCTGGATTTGATTGTCTGAAAGTGGGAAGAGTGAACATCTCTGAGTACTTAATGCTGCCAAAACACAAAAATACTTGCCTTGAAAGAAAAGGCTGACTTCATGTCAGCTGGTGGTGAAGATCAAATCAGTGCTGCTCATTCTTGCTTCTGAAGTGTTCCAGGCACAGTGGTTCCCCATGAGACACATCTGAAGAGCCTCTGAAAGGCTAGTTGCAGGTGTCTTGTAAATTCTGAGGCTGAACACAAGCACCAAAGCCCCTTTCCTCAGCTGCAGCCTGCTTGGAGCTGTTGGCCAAGGAAGAGAGGGAGCCAGCAACATTTGGATTTGCGATTCCTGATGTTGACTGGACTCGATTGGCTTTTAGGGTGCAAAACCTGATGTTCTGCAGCTGGGTTGCGCAGTCTTTGACCCAGAAGCTAGCAGGGCAGTGCTGTGCTGCTCAGCTGGGCTCTGAAGTGAAGGGAGCCTCGGCCCCACGAAGAGCTGGTCGGGTGGCGGGGCTGCGTGGTGGTGTGCCTGCCTTGTGCTGGCAGCCACGTGCCAGGGTTGTTAATAAGATGCACCTCCTTCCTGAAGGAAAAGGAGTCTGGCTGCCACAGTGTTCCTGCGCAGAGGCCTTGTTGGGACTGCAGCAGTCTCAGTGCCTCCCTGAGCAGAGAGAAGGGAAAGCGTTTAACCTTGTCTGCCTCCCATGTATCTGAACTCGAGCCTCTTCAGTCAACGAGCAAGGGGCAAAAAGGCCAGAGGAGACGTCCTGTCTGGCTTGCAGATCAAGGTGGCTGTAGGCAGGTTTCTGTAGTGCTTGTTCTTCCCCAAGCTCCTCTGCCTCTCATCCTCTTGCTCACAGCTAGTTATGGTCTGTGAAACATCCTCTTGGTGTTTAACGCGTACAGCATGTATGGCTGCTGAATGCCAGAGCCTGATTTGTTACCCTTTGGATAGAGACTGGCCAAATGGAGCTGCAGCCACGCTCTCCCAAGCCAGTGCCCCTCAGGAAGCTTCTGCACACATGGCCAAGCTCATGATGGCTTTTCCAAGACTGGAGCTAGCAGGGAATCCACCAGCACCTGACAACTCTAAGATCTGCTGTTGAGCATACACCTCTCCCACTCCGAACTGTGCAAAGTTTTGTGCTTCTAACAATTAGGTCTTTTTTCTTGATCCCATAGCACAGAAATAATGCTCCTTAGAGATGTGGTCTAGACATGGTCATGTCTGAACTTAATGATCTGTTTTCAAACCGAATAGACTATGTGACATAATTTCTCATCCTAAAGCAAGTGTTACTGACTTGAGATCCCTTTGCAGCTCTTTCCCATTTGTCAACATTTATATAGGGTAGACATTAGCCCTGGATGCAAGTTTCTTAAGGACCTTAAGAAGGGTCTCTCCTCTGCAGTGTCGAGACTAATGATCCCTGTGCACTCTAGCAGATGATTGCTGCAGAAGGTCCCTGCTTTTGTGTCACAAGGGTCATTTTATCTTTGTAGGCATAGCGTGTTCTTTGGAGCTTGTGTTCGTAGTATGCTGTGTTCCACAAATTACAGCCAGTGGCTTTTTTCATTAACCTGAATGTACTAGCCATATTGGAATGTGTTTGTATCCTTTTTATAGTGTGATACGGATCATTCTGGCCTGTCCATGTGGTGGTGTGTCTGTGCCCAGAGGCTTTGCTAGGAGCTTTATATTCTTTGCTGGACACTTCCCTTGCTTGGAGACCAGGAAACTTTGGTCAGAAACTCTACTTTGTTGCTTTTGTGGTTTCCTAACAAACCCCAACTATGCTGCACTTGTGCAGTTAACGCAGTATGTCTGTAATTAGCAGGTGTATCGAAGCAATACTAAAGGGATATTTATGCTCCTTTTTCATCCCTGCCCTCTTTCCACAGACAGGGTAGTTGCCATAGTGTGGGGCTGGTGATGGGCTATTCTGAGTCGTGCAGGTCTGTAACAGCTCCATAGGGTCTGTGCTGGCTTTTGTGAGCTCATACACCACTGAACCCTGCCTGGCTCTTGGGAACTCCACTTCTTAACATACTTTAATACTACTCTGACTGCAGGGACAGTGCCGAGAGAGCTGTAGGGATGAGCTTAGTTTAGGGGTTCCCAAAGTTCAGGGGACTCCTGTTTCATCGAGCTCTTCTGTTTTGCGCCCTCTAGGTGGTGAAGGTTGGAATAGTGGAACAATCTTCTGCAACGTCAGGTAACAAGCGTCTTGTGTGTGCTTTCTGTGTCGTACAGTTGGTGGGAGCCTGACCTCACAGGCTGAACAAACTTGTCCCTTGCTGATGCCTTAGAGTTTTGTAAGGTGGAATTGGATTTTATTAGCTCCCATTTCCACTGCTTTGACTCCCAGAGCAAGAGGCCTCTCTCAAAGAGAATACTTTTCTTCTTCTTACTTAACAAGGAGCTTCAGGCCAGCTAAAATTCCCTCACCTTCATCCAGAGAAGCTCCACTTGTGTGCAAACACTGTTTTTTTGTATGTGTATTTTCAGCAGGGTGGATTCACCGCTGTGGTTATTTCAGGTTCCTCCTCCAGACTGGGGAGGCAATTAATTGGAAGTTCATGCCTGTCTCCCTAGACTGAGCTCAATTGCCTAATAAAATCAATCTCAAACGTGTGCCTAACGCTGGGAACACCAGGATAGGCAACCAGTTTGTCAATCTGACAACAAATTGAGACTTTTTTTTTAATGGGGGTGTGCAAAGCTGGTTTACACGATACTGCCTGTCTACACACATGGACATGGGGTAGTGCTATTTTATCAATGTGAACTTGATTTTTCCTCCTTCATACACACTACTAGTCAGGAATATTTTTTTTTTCCCCTCATCTGTTGGGTTTGTTTCTTATATTGCTTCACTATTAAACCCAAATTCCAGGGCCCTGTGTTACACACAGGTTTGTGTGTGGAGGCAGCCCTTCTGTGGTTCACTCCTTGATGGCAAGAGTCTCCCACCCTTCTAAAGGGTCAGCCTGAAGGGAGTGATGCCTTGAGCTACTCCATTGTGCATGTGCTGGGCTACAAGATGAACCCAGACAAACAGTTTGACTTCTTTTCTGTAAGGTGACTCTGATGATGCAGCTCCCTCCAGCTCCAGTGTCCTTTCTTCCACCCCACCTTCTGCGTCTCCTGCTGTGAAAGAAGCCTCCCCCACACCACCTTCCTCACCATCTGTCACAGGCAGCTTCTCATCCTCAAGGTAAAGTATGTTTTTTCTCCTTACACCTCCCTTGGCTGTTTTATCTGATGTATGCTTGAGAGAGGAAAACACTTCTACAGGAAAAACAATAGCTCTGCTTTCTCCCTCCCTAGCAAACACTTGAAGTTGTCAACTTTCTGCTTCACTTCTGTCACCTCTGGAGTGACTGGGTCCTTGCTGGCTGACAAGGAGCTGGATGGGCTAGAGAGGATCTTGCACCCCCATGGGAAGGCTGCACTTCTCAAGGGCAGACACATTGGAACTAGGAGGGGCAGCGTTGTTTCTGTTAGCCTGTCAGAAACCCTGGTTCCAATAAGCTGTTGCAGCAGGCTGTTTGGGAAGGGTTCTGTTCTCCATCTGCTGGTACTTTCTCTTTGAGACTGAATTCTCTTGGGGAGATCTGTAGCCAAATAAAATACCAACCCTAATACATGTGGGTGCTGGCCTAATCCCTGATGATCCTTATGTTTTTAAGGACCAAGGGAGTGTAAGGTCAGAGTGACCCTATGGAAGCGGCAGGCTGCTTCTCTGTGAGGGGAGAGCTGATAGTTGTAAGGTGATGTAGTGGAATTGCAATTCACATTCATGCTTGTGCGTGAAAACATGTCAGAACAGCAAGGAGACAGCACCTGTAGTCAACACGTTGCTCTGGCCTAGCTGAAATTTTTAGGGGTGAAGGGAGGAAGTCCCTTTAAGATCTACAGTACAGAATTGCCCTGGCCAGGACTCTCATTTTGCTGTGGCACAAAACATTGGTGTAGCTGTCTAATGTTCTGTGTGCGGTTCTGGTACCCAGAAGCAGACAGTGGTTACAAGCAGTCCACAGTTAGAGTTAAAGGTTCAGTGGAGTGCAGACAATGCAAGGTGACCAAGGGGACAGAGCAGCAGCCTTGTGAGGGGAGACTTGAAGCACCTGGGCTCTGCAGTTTGAGGGAGGAGAGTGAAGAGGTAAGCCACTCAAGTTTTGTAGAATCACAGTGGCAGTGGGTTTGTTGAATATTGAACTGTTGTTCACTGAACCTGAGATACAAGACCCAGACATGCAGTGACACTGGCAAGAGGTCAGTTAAAAGGAAGAAAGGAAGGGACTTTAGCACACAGCAGGAAAGGCATATCAGGACAGTCCCTGCCTCTGCTGCTTCTGTGCCAGCAGAATCAGCAGGTCAAAGTGGGGTTAGGCAGACTTGTGGACAGCAGATCCATTAATGGATACTGAAGGGTGACTCAGGGATGTCCCCTCTAACATCCCTAATCCTGTGATTGTCAGGCTGGGGAAGTCCAAGGGAGTGCTCTGCAGTTAGAGCTCACATGCCCTCCCTAAGCAGCATCTCTTTCTGTCCCTGTTGGAGCCAGAATGGGGACATTCTTGCCCACCCCAGAGCACCCTATGGGGACCTTTAACCTCTGACTTCTTAAACTGGCTTGAGAATTCGCTTTTAACAGAGGAAATGGAAATGTGGAAGTCCCAGTTTAGCAGGTGCCTGGCAACTGGAAGATGTTAGTGGCTATTGGCCTGTGCCAGGAGGCCCAGGCCCCCAAGTCTCTCCTGGTGACCCCTGTGGTTTGGTGGCAGGAGAGTCCTGCTGGTCCCAGCAGCAGCTGCTGGCAGTGCAGGGAGCTGGGGGCTGTGCAGGCTCTGCAGAGCAGAGCTGACTTCTCTTGTGTGAGCTTTCCAAAGGTGGAAGTGGTTTGGGCACCTGCAGGAGCGCAGGCTATTAAAGTGAGCCATGGATGTGATATATCTGAAGCTGACACCCCAGCTCTAGGAGTCCAGTACTTTTGTTTTTATGCTGTGTGGTAAAATCATCAAGAAATGATGAAGTTTAGGTTCAACATTGTTCCATCTCCACTGATCCGTATGTGACAGCACAGGGCGTGGAGGGTGACGCAGACTGAAAGATTAAGCCACATGTTTAACCAGGGATGGAGCAGAAAATCCTGCCTGGGCATAGTGAACATTATAATGCTTTGTCTTTATAACTGATATGAGAAATTTTATGCAAAGGAGCCTTAAAATCCAAAGCTAAATCTCCAAAACATCATGCTTAAAGAATCTCACTTGTGAAATAGCCCTGAGAACTCAAAACCTGGTTTTGGTGATCAAAGATGAACTCTGCTTTGCGGTCTGGCTTTCAGCTGAATAAATGGTAAAGAAAAGGAAATTGTTTGCAGAGAGGACCTTAACAATAGGGTGTCCTTGTTTTACCTTGGCAGTTTCTTATTAGACAGGTGGTGTAGAGGGATGTGTATTTCATTCAAGATCACAGATTCATCTTCCTTAACAATGGCCATTTCTCAAACAGGGCACACAGACTGGTAGATAAGTTACTTTTTTCCCCTGTAGTTGTAAACTATTCAGCACTCTGTCATTGTGCCGAAAGGAGAGGCTGTCAGCCACAGGTCTGCTGAATGATAAACCCCTGCTCTGCTCGGGGCTGACTGGCGAGAGGTGGGAGCAGGCAAGGGGTAGAACTTCCCAGGCTGCTCATCTTCCCTTTTCTGGCTCAAGAAAGGCTGGCAGCATGTTTAGGTGATGCATGTCTGTTACCACGTGATGCACAGGAGTTTTCAACAGCAGATCAAGTCCTGAAATCTGCTGTTGTCTAGCAAACATCACAGGACTGGCAGAGCATTTTCCCAGCAGGGGAATTCCCCCACATGCAGCAGGGCCATGCGGTGGATCACCCAGTGCCTGCTGCATTACAGGGTCGAAGCTCATTACAGTTCTGTGCTGGCAGACTGGTGCCACCATGTAACATGACCCAGGCTGTGTCAC
This sequence comes from Streptopelia decaocto, assembly GCF_964273445.1. Taxonomy (NCBI): domain Eukaryota; kingdom Metazoa; phylum Chordata; class Aves; order Columbiformes; family Columbidae; genus Streptopelia; species Streptopelia decaocto. Next base: position 16,502,931 of record NC_138659.1, read on the forward strand.
TTGGCAATGACTTCTTGTGCTTTTGTGATTATTTGGTCTCACTACAAAATGTTGCTGCCTGTTTTCCTGAAGAGCCAGGCGCTTGTCCTCTGACCATCTGGTCAGGAACATCAGCCACTCTGAAAAAACACAGATGGGGTGAATTTCTGCTGAGTGCTGTGCAGAAATTACCTTCTCTTCTTGTTTTCCAGCCAGAACCTCGGTGCTGAGTTGATGGGCCTGCAGGTGGATTACTGGATTGCAGCTCCACCCATGGACAGAAAGAGAGACCCGGAGAAGAAGGACCCTTCCACTACCAAAAACACACTGAAATGCACTTTCCGGTCCCTTCAGGTCAGCAGATTACCTGCGAGCGGTGAGATTGCCACCACTCCAACGATGTCCATGACTGTCGTGACAAAAGAGAAGAACAAGAAAGGTAAGGTGGATGCATTTACTGTTGCCAAAGGCCAAGAATGCAATGCTGTTATTCCTGTTCTGCCACTCCAGTGCTGCCTGACTTGTCAGTCCTGCATTACAGTATCTTAGTCATGTTTTTATCCCCAAAATACTAGTCTGTCTATAGATGAGAAGCGACTGCATAAGGTGATAGTTTGAAAGGGTGTTTCCTCTTTGTGCTGTAGAAAGGGGATATGTCCACTCTTACAGCTGAACAGCTGAGGTGGTATAGTACGACAGAGCAAAGGTGGGGCCAAAGCAAGGATGTTTGTGGGTGGCTGTGCAGGAAGCTGGGGTACACTGCTCTGGGCAGCTTCCCTGTCTTCCCAGTGAGCCTGCTGGTGCTGCTTTGGGGTGTCAGATTCGGTAAGAGGCAGCTTGTGCCCCAATGACCAGAGTCAGGACAGACCCTGCAGCCTGTACAGCTCTGTGCTCTGGCCTCTCCTCTGCCACACACAGATGTGCAGACAGAGGCAGGACATGTGTGTATCCCATCGTGTTGCAGTATGTGGTGGCAGCAGCCTCCGCAGAAACATTTTGCTGGATTTGACACGGTACCCTCATGTTAAAATACCACTGTAACAGCTGGACAAATGCACCAGTCAGACCTGCCAAGCCATTGCTAGATGTGCTTGAACATACCAGAGGTGTTGTCATGCGGAGCAGGGCTGCAGCCGTGTCAGCTCTGCTACAGGAGCTCTTATGTTCTTGCACAGGGTCCTTTGTGGGACAAAAGGAGCTAAAAGAGAAATGCTGTCAGTGCAAAGGTCAATATTAACTTTTCTTCCTTTTTAATCTTCTCTTAAATTCATGGCTTCTTGTTTATTTTCTCAAAACAAAAAGCCATTTTAAATGTTGTCAGTAATTCTGTATTTGCTCCTGACTTTGGTAATGTGAAAGTTTAGAAACTGAGAACAGCTCTGCAGCAAAGTATTTTCAAGGAAGCAGCAAGGCAGTTCTGAACTTACATTCAACTGCCAGTAGCTGTCCTTCACAACATCTTCCTGCCTGTGGGCCTGGGAGGCATTCCTGGTGGAAGCAGGTTTTTGGGGACTCTGAGGGACAGCTGACAAACCAGTGGCTGCAGGACATGGGTGCATAACCCTGCAGCCAGGTCACTGCCGGGCCATTGTAGCTGTGGCACTGCTGGTACCGGAGCTCCCACCCCTGACCACAGCCTTTTTTAAGTGGCATGCCTATGGGAGAAGCAATCCTGAGCCATTCCACATGTTCTTCACTGGAGCCAGCAGCAGGGATGTTCAACACCACCAGCTTTTGTGGGGCCAGGTTGCGCATGTTAACTCATGCATTTGGACAATTCTGGGGGAACAGGTCTCTTTTTAGCTCTCCTGATGTCTTTCCTCTCAACCAGCTGCTCATGGTTTGTTGTCACTCCTGCTCACCAGGTGCTTGTGCAGCCCAGCTCATGTTGGGCTGCTGGTGGTGCAGTGTAGGAGGCTGGAGCAGTGCGGTGCTGCCCAACAGCCTTGTGCAGTGTGTGGGACTCCCCTGGGTGGTGCAGCCACACAGGGTGCAGGCTGGGGATCACTGCAAGTGTAGCTGTTTTCCCTGGTGTCCCGACAGAGCAGCAGGATTTACCCTGATGGTGCCCTTTGGGCTCTGGGTTATGAGCTAGGAATGTTTCATGTAGTGAAACTTTACAGCTAAGCTGTCCCACGTGTACAGGTGATGGTGCTGAGCACTTACACGGTCAAACTCCTGCCAAACAGGGATGACTAGGAGTTAAAATTAGAGTTTTCAGGCATGAATGTTTAAATGCAGAAACCCAAACAAGTCTTTCTGCGACTCCTGTGAGTGGCAGAGTTTCACTGTGTGCTGCTTTGATTTTCTTCCAGTGATGTTTTTGCCCAAGAAAACAAAAGACAAGGAGGTTGAGTCAAAGAGCCAGTGTATTGAAGGAATCAGCAGGTTGATTTGCACAGCGAAACATCAGCAGAACATGCTGCGGGGTAAGTGCAGTACTTGCATCCCCGGCCTCTGGGGTGAGGTTAAGCTGCTGATGTTGCCCTCTAGGCAAAGGGCCGAGCTGGTGTCCTGCCCCATGCCCTGGAGTCAACATAATGGGGGTGTTTCTGAGGACATGTCCAGCACTGGGGAATGTTGTAATAGATGTGGGAAGATCCTCCCTTAGCTGGGAGCTCCTCTGAATCAGTGCCCTGGATGAGGACAAGGGCTGGGCCAGGCTCCACTCCCATCCCTGTCATTCTCTGTTTCTCCTGCACATCTGATGTGAGTGATGGTGGGGAGCAGTGAGAGCGTGGCTGTTGCTCTAGGTAAGGCTCTGGCACAGACACATACATGCATCATGTAGACAGACCTACAGCGGGTATCAGTGGAGCTGTGTGTCCAGTATCAAAAATATCCTTGTAACCTCTTCAGCTGATAAGCCCCACCGCTGTGAACAGCAGAGGGATCCGCTTAGGTCACCTCCTCAATCCAAGGGGTAGCCACAGAAGTGTATCACCTCTTCAGGAGACGTGGGTGCCAGTGAGGAGAGGCTGATGTCCATCTCTGAAAGAGTGCATTTGCCCAAAAAAGAAAATGGATGTGTTTAGGAAATTTGAGAAATCAGATCAGGTGATGCTGAAATCAGCAGTCTGGGGCGCTCCAGTGTCAGTGAGTGATGCCAGAGCAACAGCTTGTGCTGTTCTCCCTAATCCTGGTTTGCTCTGGAGCCTTTCTCCCCATGTGTGCAGCTCTGTACAGCGGTGAGGAGGGGAGGCAGAGCATCGCAAACGCTGAGCGCAGAGCGTGGCCAGGCCTCCCTCTGCTGACTGCTGGGAGGCTTCTGGCAAAGCTGTTCCAAGTTCGCCTCTTCCACTCAGTATTTTCTAACTCTTCTCTCTTTTTACCCTCCTCTGCAGTCCTGATCGATGGGGTGGAGTGGAACGACGTCAAGTTCTTTCAGCTGGCAGCACAGTGGTCCTCTCATGTCAAGCACTTTCCCATCTGCATATTTGGACACTCCAAATCTAACTTCTAGCCATGCTCAGCGGAGGGACCTTCTGTCCATCCCGGGGACTGCACACCAGGAGCCAGGAACTGCGTGCCAACTCTGACTCGCATCGTTCTGCCCTCTCCTGCAGAATTAATTACAGATGTGCTTGGATTACTTTTGAATTACTTTTTTTCTATTAACTCTTAAGTTTACTACAAGGGAAGAAAACCCCTTTAAACAAAGGCAAAAAAAACCCCAGTCTTAAATATAGATGTCCTGACAACATGAAGTCGTGGGGGAGTTGGCAGGAGCAGGCAACCTGCCCAAGAACACCTACCACCTACAAGCAGATAGCTGAATAACTGCACTGCTTATTAACCTGAGACCTCATTGGTGTGAGTGGGCTGGGGGAACCATGGATCAGCTTGAAGAGATTTTGTGGAAGATCACGTGTGTTACGGTGTGTTTGTCCCCCTCCGTCTGTATATCTATGAAAAAAAGATGGCCAGTTGTTCTTTCTGCTGCCAAAGGACAAGAGATGAGCGAGTGTGGAGGGAGTTCAACTCTCTGGTTTGAAAAACAAACAGCTTGTATAGGTAGGGTGATCTGGAGAGGAGATCCCTCTTTGGAGCCATGGGCAGGTGTTTGTGCTGAAGCGATGCCTGAGGAGGGTTGGCAGGAACAGGAATTGGGGAAACTCCAGGTGTAAGGAAACTCCAGTGTCCCAGGTCTGTGACAATGACCAAACCGAGCCAGTCACAATGTCCCTGCAGCTGGCTGCGCTGCTGAGGGACACCGTGTCAGTGGGGTCGCTGCTATTTACGTACTCACACCAATTATTTACTTGTCAATAAAACCTCATCCAGCCTCTAAAGGGAAAGGATTTTTTTAATAGCTGCAGATTTTTTTTAATGCTTTCTAAAAAAAAAAAAATAAAAAAATAAGAGGAAAAAAAAAATAAGTTGCCAAAAAAACAAACCCAGGAAGATGAGCCGTTGTCTGTGAAGTGATACATCACTGTAGTGGCTGAACTGGGAGCCAGCCAGGCGCTCTGCGTGTCCAGCTGCCTTCCTGTCCATCTGTCAAACCTCACTCGTGAGGGAGCGTGGGCTGCTTTATCTGCTGCCTTTGTCCTGCCCTGACCGCACTGTGCTCCCCGAGCCTGCTGCCACCTCCCTCCTTCACCTCCCCAGCCTGCAAGAGCAGGTTGTCACCATGCCCTTGAACACCCAGGACCTCTCCTTGTAGAGGCTGAGACTGGAACAAAACTGAAGGGTGCTGGGGCTAGGCAGCCTCCCATGGGAGTCCTTACCTTCTGCTTTCTGAGGAGTGATTTTTTGGGCATATTGCACTGTTGGCTTGGCTCCGGCTGCAGTTGTGCTTGCTTTGTACACCTTAGTGCTGCCAGGGGTGCTTGGGGTGCCAGGACAAGGGGCTGCTCTTGCAAGGAGGCAGCATGACAAGCTGCAGGTCTGGGTGGCTCTGGGTGCTGCAGATGTGGCCTCTTGCTCTGCAGGCTTCCTGAGACGGGACGGGGAGCAGGCAGGGGATGGGGCTTGGGGGGCTGAGTGTGCTCATTGTGTGGAAGAACAGACATCCCTGGCATTTCAGGGTGAACTGAAGTTCTGATGGTGTCCTTCTGGGTCCCACCCTTGTGGGCAGGCCAGGCTCTGTGAGCATTCCAGAAGGCACTTTCTGAGGGCAGTGATGATGCTTTTGAAACTCTTTTTTTTTTTCCTGATCCCTTACTCTTGGTTTTTTAAAGGACTGGGGAACCTGCTTTCCCTTGGCTGGTGGGTCTTGCTCTGTGCCGGGACCGCCTGGTTTGTTTTGGACAGGGCAGTGAAGGTGTGCTCTGTTAGACCTTCTCCTGCTGATGTGGAATGAGGGGTTATTAGGCGAGAGCGTGGTCTCTGCTGGATCCAGTGCCTGTCACAGCTCACAGCACGGGCTGCTTCACCAAATGGTTTCATGAAACCCTTTCCCAGCACAAGTGCAACCTACTTGGCCAGGGGCTGGGTATTCCCTTTGCACCACGTGGCGGGGAGGACGTGGTCCCGTGCCCAGTGGCACACTGCTGGGCAGGCCATATTGCCTGGTTGCAATGCTGTGCTCCTTCCCGCAGGCCCGTCTGCCAGGTCTTGGCTTTGGCAGAAGCTCGGCTCTGGTTTGAATGTTGTCGTGTCCATCAGTTCCTGCATTTTTGGTTGACCTGAGCTGATGCTCTGGGACTGTATAGCGTTGCCTAGCAGCGGTAGTGTGGGAGATGGTGTATAAGCACATCACTTCTTTTTCTTTATTCAGGCTGTTGCATCAAAAAAAAAAAAAAAAAAAAAAAAAAGGCTTTTTAAAGGAAATTAGTCAGTGTGTGATTTGTGTGATTTCTTTCTCAAGTCTCATGCTGGTGTGACAAGGGTGGTTGGGCTGGGTTCCAGCGTCAGGAGCCGCACACAGCCTGGGCAGCTCTTGGTGGGGTGTACTGACCAACTGCAATAACTTCGTTTACTGAGGAGGTGAAGGGGGAACCATCACTGTGCTCCTCTTTGTATTTCAACCTACTGTAAAGAAACAAATGGTAGCTAGGACAGGATTTCCAAGGTCCTGCCTGTCAAATGTGTGTTGCCCTGCTCTACTGTGTTTATGTATGTGTGTGTACGTGAGAGAGAGAAGCAGTTCTGCTCGTTGCATATCATGTTGGTTTGTGTTTTGTTCTACATTTATACAAGCAAATTCACTGGGAAACTCTCTGTATGCCTGAGGGCTTGTGTTTCTGCAGGGTTTCTCTCCTGTGGAAAGCTGCCTTTGCTCTGAAATGGCTCTCCTGTGCAAGGAAACATCCTGGCTTCTCAGCTGTGTCCTTCTGGAGCCCAGTAGCGGCAGGCAGTGCCTGCCCATGGGCAGCTCTGCGCCCAGGGTGGAAAATGTGGTGTTCCCCAGCGTTGAAGGCAAGGGCTGGCATGTGGGTGTGGTGGTGATGCTCCAGTTGGGGTGTTTGTTGCGCCTCTGTTTCTGTTGTGTCACATGGAGCCACTTTGTGCAGCTGTTTCTGTCCCTGATGGGAGGAGAAGCAGGTTTCTATCTCTGCGTAAACCCCAGACTCCCTGTCCCTTTGTGTCCCAGAGCTTGCCTCTTGCTCTCCACAGAGCCCATCTCTCCTGCTCCCCTGGCTGTGGCTTCTCAAAGCAGCTGGTTTCTTTTCCAGCTGCTCTTGGGCAAAGGGCCCCCGCCTCACTCAGGGAAGGGTTTGTTGCTGTGCTGGGCTCTGCAGCGCTGACCTAGTTTAACAATGCCGGCAAGCGCATGAAAGATGGAAGGTTTTTGTGGCATCGTGTTGCACCTTGAGTGATTCCTGGTCCTCTGGGTTGAGTTTCCCCGAGACAAAGGCTTGGCCTTGGCACTGCCTTTGTTTGATCAGCTGTTGTCTCTCCTGTGGTGCTGGGGACTTTGTGGGCTCTTGGGTGGCTGTTTCCATCAGTTTGATTGTTACCGGTTACATCTCGGCAGTAACTGTGGAGTCCTTCTTAATTACACATGGGTTTGGGGAGAGCTACTGACTCCTTGGCTGTGTTTTGCTGCTTTAATTAGCACACGCTTGTGGCTTTATCCTGCAGAGAGGGCAGGGGTAGGTGGCTGGGAGGTTTCTGGGGCTGGAGAAGATGGGCCAATTTGTTTTCCATCATCAAACTTGGCCAAGAACCACAACGCCTTGTGCTTAACCTGTGATTGCAGCAAATGGCCCCATCATGTTTCTCCCCAGCAGCGTGGGGCACTGGAGTGCTGCGGCGGAGGGCAAGGGCATTGCATCTCCCAGTTGAAGAATAAAATCCTGATGAGAGGCAGCAGAGCTGGTGACATTTTCCTGTTGTCCTGTGTGCCGAGGGATTGGGAAGGCTGGGATTAGGGCAGTCCCGCTGTGCAGTGGTAAAGGGCTGGGGTCGGTGGGATGCAGTGCCTCTGTCAGCTTCATTGGTGGGGTCCCAGTCTTGGCAGATAGCTGTGTCGTGGCATTTAGTGCAACAATCCCTCTCAGTTTATCTGGCAGGGAGAAGGCCATGAACAAGCAGCCGCATCTCCCAGAGGCTTCCTGGAGCCTCTTCAGGGTGGTTCTCATGGGAGATGCTCCTGACAGGGCTGGCTCCTGCAGGGTCTCTTGGCTGCTTTGGCACAGACTGGGGGAGAAGAGGACATGCCAACTTGGAGAGCAGCAGGTTTCCTTAAGGACGAGCATCAGTATGGGGCCACATCCAGTCAGCTGCTGCTTTGCACCTTGGCCAGAGGGTTGTCAGAGCATTGCCTCCTTGGTTGTGTACGTGCTGTGGCGACCGGGAAGCACCTTGTGAGCGTGAGTACCAGGGCTGTGTGCCACCAGCCCGGTCCAGACCGTGGCACACAAGGGGACGTTACCACTGTGTAGATTCCCAGCTTGTCCATCTGTTTCATTGTTGTATTTGGGTTCTAGGGTGGTTGTTTTCATTTTTTATGAAGACAGATTAAATGTAAATAGCCTTTTTTTGGAACAAACTGCAACGTGCTCGACCTCGTCAACTATTTTATGGTACTAATGCAACACTAATAAAACTGGACATGAAAGCACACACCCGTCCCTTGAGTTGTCTCTCAGCAAGGGCTGCTCTGCCATGACCAAGGCAGTTGTCTCCAATAAGAGACAGCAAGTATCATGGCTTTCTGGCATGGGGGGATCTGCATCTCCTCTCTAGCACTGAGCTCTCCTATGGAAGTCACAATGCTGCTGCCCATGTCTCCTCTCCCAGAGGGTCCTGCTCGCCTCCAGCAGCTGTCCTGGATCCAACAGCCCTCTCTCGCACCCGGTCCTCATCCCTTTGCAGCAAGCAGGGACCAGCAGCAGCCTGCTCCCCTGGGTGAGGGTGGGGGCACAAGGGGTTGGCTGCTGAGGGAGCTGGGGGTGCAGGGAGCGCCCCACAGCGGACTAGGCTGCTCCCCAAGCACGTGCGTCTTGATGGATGTCCGAGCTCCTCCGCATGGCCTGGCCAGGCTCACAGGCATTTGTGACCTGAGCCCTTTGCTGGAGGAGAGGACACAACTCCCTCCCAGGTGGCACTGAGCAGGGCTTGGATAACTCCAGGCAGGAGGAAGGTACGTAGCTCAGGACTGGGCAAATTTGGGACTCAAGTGCAGAGACAGCACTGGATAGAGGAGACATGTGGGTCAGGGCTGTGTTTTGGCTGGGTGTTTTTTTGCACAGGTCCAGATCTAAATCTGCACCGAAAGCACAGCTGCATAGAAGAGGAACAGCCTGAGCTTCACCTTTCAGAGCCTGCAGAGCAGCTGTTCTTAACACGGGAAGGAGGGTGGAAGCAGAGGGGCCTGGGGTAGCGGGGAAGGCTTTGGGAGCTGGCAGGGGGAGCAGGTGCCCCCCACATTGCTGAGGAGCATGTATGAGCTCTCCATGCTAAGACAAAAGCCACGGTAGGGCCATGGGCATGCTCATCTGTGTTCTGGAAGGGAGGAGAAGGAAAACAGAGCTGGGTGGAGCAAGGATGGGCTGGGGTGTGCCAGGTCACATGCAATGGGCCCAGAGAGCTTCCCTTGCCCATGCATGCTGGGACAAGCCAATTTCTGCAAGGCAACCTCAGACTGGACTCTCAAAGCACTGATGTCCTCCTTCTGTAGGTCTTGGCCTTTCTCAGCAGAGGTGCAGCCTTGCTGCCATGTCAGAGGCACCAAATACAAGCCTTGTTGTGATGCACCAAAAGCCTTCTGGAAGGTTGGTGGCACCCATGGGAGTGGGGTTTGGTGGTAGGAGATGGGGTGTTGTAAGAGCCCACTCCTCCTTAGGCTGCAGCAGCCCTTGCTATCTCCCTCCCGGTGCCCCGGCAGTGACCACAGCTTGTTGCTTAACCAGGAAAAGGAACAACAGGGATGTTCCGACATGGTTTTGTTGCTATCATTTAAAACACAATTTAGTGTCTGGAAGAGTAGTCAATGCCATGTGACTGCCCGCTTCATGTGTATCTACTGACTGCCCCATGATGTGATTTGTAAATATTTGTTCTGGGTAATTTTTCTGCATCCTACCGAATTACTTTCTGGCCTGCAGAATGGTTGCAGAAGCAGCCTGGGGAGAGCCAGCCCTTTTGTCCTGTGGTGTCCCAAACGGCTCCAAAAGGAGGAAATACCGCGGTGCTGTCCCCCAGCCCAGGCACACTGAACTTTTCTGGCTGACTGATTTTTCACCCCAGAAGTGCTTTCCTCGCTCAGCTGTGTTCCTTGCATACATAGAAACACGAAAGCAGAGGCCTGTGCCCTACTGGGATCCAAGGGCTGTCCGAGATTCAGGTTTTTTTCTAACGTGGAAACTGAATTTTAACAAAAGCCCTGTTCTTTTTCCAGTAGCTGTATTTTGGCAGATGTCAAGGTTTTGGGCAGTCTTGCGTAGCTGTTTCAGGACCTGATTAACAACCAGGGTTGAGAGCACAGGCAGTGCCCAGCCCTGCTAAGGGGTATGATCATTTGTGTTGTCAACCACTTACTCCAGCAGAGTTTAATGACAGATATTTTTTGGCTGTTGTGACCTGTCTGACTGTCAGGAGGGTTCCTGGGTTGACACCCAGCTCAGATAACAGCAGGTGATGCTCCAGCTCTGTGCTGGAGTCAAGAAGTGAGTGTGGATGTCTTGCTGTGCCCAAGAGGCCAGTGGAACCCCACGTCTGACTGTACCTGGAGGTGTAGCTCTTAGGGGTTCACCATCCGGCCTTGGCCATGCACATGCAAAGCAGTCCTGGGGGGGATGGCTGGTCACCTGCTCTGCTGTACTTCATCAGCCCTTGCTGTGGGACCTGCTGTGAAGGTGTTATGTGCCAAAGACTAATGGTTTCTTGGGGTACTTTTTGGTGTCAGCCTGTCACTCCCCACAGGAGAGGAAATGGCAATGTGCAAGGTTTGCAGAGCAACCTGGAGCTGGCAACTGTTCAACAACACTGTAACTGCTGCAGAAGTAGATGTCTGGAGAGGAGCTGTGCATGGGCGAAGAAGGGATGGTGACACCCCCCCAGGTTAGCAGGTCAAGGAAAGGTAAAGCGGTCATCTGCACTTTACCTTTAGGGCTGATACCTGAGGAGATACCTGGCCGTGTCTTTCCGGGGAAGCAGGGAACACAGATGGAGGGGCCAGGCCAGGCAGCCCCTCGCCATTGCAGGGACCCCAGAGAGACTCTGTAGGAGAGGCAGGGGTGTGTGAGCAGCTGTGTGTGAAGGGATGGAGAGGTGTCAGGGAGACCAGGCAGTGTCCAGAGATAGGTACAAGCGTGAGCAGGAATGTTGCATGGTATGAGTGGGCTGCAGGTGTGCGTGAGGACAGGCGCTGTCTGTATACAGAGGCTGTGTGTGAACTGGGAGCTGGGGCTGTTCAGCCTGGAGAAAAGGAGGCTGAGGGGAGACCTTATTGCTGTCTACAGCTACCTGAAAGGAGGTTGTAGCGTGGAGTAGCAAGTGATAGGACGAGGAAATGGCTTCAAGTTGTGCCAGGGGAGGTTGGATGTTAGGGAAAAGATTCCTCCCAGAAAGGGTTGTCAGGCATTGGAACAGGCTGCCTGGGGAAGTGGTGGTCACCAACCCTGAAGGCGTTTAAAAGGTGTTCAGATGAGGTTCTTAGGGACATAGTTTAGTGCTAGAGCTGGGTATGGTTGGACTCGATGATCCTGAGGGTTTCTTCCAACCGAAACGATTCAATGATTCTATTCTATGAATATGGGCGGTGTGTGTGTGAGAGCTGCTGTACAGGCAGATGTGTGTGAAACAAGGGCTGTGAATACACGTGCTGTGTGTGAGTACAGGTGTGTCTGCGTGCGGGGCTGTGTGTATTGGTGGGTGTATGTAAGCAGGACTAGTGCACAGGCAGGTGTGTGTTAGAAAAGTGCTGTGAGTATAGGCAGAGGAGTGCATGTGCACGGCTGTGTGTATGAGGAAGGCTGTGCCCAAGTCCAGGCAGATGTGTGTGTGAGGACAGTGGTGTACACAGGCAAATGTGTGTGAGCAGAGTGGTGTGCCCAGGCAGATGTGTGTGTGAGGACAGCGGTGTGCCCGGGAAGACGAGTAAAGCGCAGGTGCTGCCCCAGCCCGTGTGCCGGGCAGATGTGTGTGTCTGCGGAGCGCTGCCCACGCCAGGACCGGCGGGTGTGGGAGCGCTGAGCCCGTGTGGCGCCGGCCGAGCCGTGCGGGGACAGGCGCTGTCTGCGAGCAGCGCCGCTGCTGCCGCCGGGCCCGCTCCCTCCCGCCGGGCACAGGCCGCCGGGCACAGGCCGCCGAGCGCCGCCCCCACGCTGCGGGCTGGGCGGCGGGGCCGGCTCCTTCCCCTCCCTCCCGCCGCCGCCGGGCCCCTCTCCGCCCGGGCCCGCCACCGCCCCCGGCCCGCTGCCGCCCCGCCCTCCGCCTCGCTCGCTCCCTCCCTCCCAGTCGGCCGGGCGGCAGCCGGCGCGGCCCCTTTAATTCCCCCGCTCCCCTCCCCCGCCCGGCCGCTCTAGCCTCCATTTTCCAGCGGATCCGGCACCTGGAGGCGGCGGCGGGAGCGGCCCGCACCCGGCCCCGTCCCGGGCATGGCCGCCAACATGTACCGGGTCGGAGGTAAGGGCCCCCGGGGCCCCGGCCCCGCCGCGCCGCCCTCCCCTCGCTCCCTCCCGCGTGCGAGCGGCGCCTCGGGGCCCCGGCGGGCCGGGGCGGCGGGGCAGGCCCGGGGCGGGGCGGCGGCCCAGCGGGACGGCGGGGCCGGGGTTCAGGCCGCGCCTGAGGCGGGTTGAGGGCCGAGGGGCAGCCCGGGAGGGAGGGAGGCTGGAGGGGTGCGGGGTCCGGGGGGCTCTGGAGGGGTGGCCGGAGCGGGGCGGGGGCCTGGGGAGCTGTGGGGCGACGGGCGGCTGGGCGTGGGGTTAAACGGGGTGAAGGGCTGTGGCGGGAGCTCTTGTGAGGGCTGTGGGGCCGGGCCGGGCGGGGGTGCAGCCCGGCTTGGGTACGAGGGGGAGAAGAGGCTTATGGGGGTATGTGGGGCTGGAGGGTGCGGGTGACGGGGCAGATCCGGGCAGGGGGTGGTGGGTGAGCGGGGCCGGGGCACGGCAAAGCCCAGGGGCCGCGGGGAAGCAGCACCGGGATGGGCCCCGGCGTGGGGCCTGGGGGGAGTGAATGGCGGGTGGCTGCTCAGATGGGGGTCATGCGAGGTTGTAGGGGTGGGAAACAGGGAGGAGTTGCTGAGATAAGGAGCACAAAGATGGGCAGAGGCTGCTGGTAGTCTGGGGGGGGGGGGGGGAAAGCTCATCTGAGGCACATCCCGCAGATCTTGGCCTCCCCTTCCACTCTTGCTGTTTTGTTGTGTGCTTTCCCATTAGTCTTCTGTTGAGGGTTGCACTCTTGTCTGATTGTCCTTTGTTTTGACTCACGTGAAGAGAAAGGAGAGGCAACAGGGTTTGGGATTGTGTTTTATGGAGTATAAACCAAGGGTGATCTGGCATGAATTTGTGCTCGGCCATTTTCCTTAATAAAAGCTGTTCTGCGGAGCTTCCTTCTCTCTAAGACTGTAGGATGTGTGGAAAAATGTTTTTGTGGTGTCTTCTCCTTCTCAGAATACCTCATTGCTTGTGGAGTTCTGTAAAACTGGAGTAAAGTAAACAAGGGAAAAAATACAGCAAAGGTGGCCAAGCCATCCTGTCTGGCTGCTCTCCATCAACAACTACTTTTTGTTCTTTCCAGTTTTCTGGCCTACCCTTACTTTGTGCCATGAAAAATATCACTTCTTTTGTCACATTGATGTTTCTTTTCTGGTTGCACTTTGTTTTTAGAGGAATGAGGTGTGCTTCTTGGCTGTCCCAGCTTCGTTTCTTGGGTTGCTACAAACTGATGGTGCATGTGTAGCGTTGCATCTGTTTGGAGATGCTGAGAGTAGAAAGATGGAGTTTAAGATGAGTTGTGGATATTTACAACTCTGTTCCCTGTGTGACTTGTGAAGGGAATTGTTTCTTGGAAATTGTTTGGCATTTAATGTTGTAGACGCCAGTCTTGCGTGGAATGTAATCTCTAGTATTTTGTATGACAAAATCTGTATCGTGCACCCCCACAGGTGGTGGGAAGGGACCTGTGGAGATCTCTAGGAGACCTGCGGCTAGAAGCTGTCCCGCTAGAGCAGGGTGCTCAGGACTGTGTCCAGTCATGTTCTGAGTGTCTCCCAAGGATGGCGATGCCACCCTTACTTTGGGCCCTGTTCAGTGTTTGACCATGCTGATGGCAAATATTTATTTCTTTGTGTTCCTGCTTGATTTCCTCATGTTCCAGCTGGTGTCCCTTGTCTTATCCTTGGGCATCTTAGAGAAGAGCCTGGCCCTGTCTGTTTGGCATGTCCCATTCAGTAGTTGTAGACAGCAGTAACATGTTCCTGGGCTGACCTGACCTGATCTCTCTGCCTTTCTTTGCATGTCTGATGCTCCAGCACTTGACCAGCTCAGTGGCCTGTGCTGGGCTTGCTCCTGTATGTCACCACCCCTCTGGCTCTCACAAGTCCTTAGCAGAGGAGCAGGCTCTGCTAGCACAGCGATGCTGGCTGCCCTTGCTGCAAGGGTGCGCTGCTGACTCTGGGGCAATTTGTTGTTTTACCAGCTGCTTTCTGACAGAGATGGTTTTCCAACTGCCTGTACCACTGCGTGGAGTTATCCAGCCCCAGGTGTGGGGCTTTGCTCTAGCTGTAGTTGGATTCCCTGAGGTTCTTGTCAACCCATTTTCTAGCTTGTTGAAGCCCCTCTGCAAAGCAGCCTTGCCCTCCAGCATGGCATGCTTTTACCAAATCCCCAAACTTTTAGAGAGTGTACTCTGGTCCCTATCCAGATCATTAAAAAACTTCTTAAGCAGGGCTGGCCCTAATGTTGGTCCTTGAGAGATGCCATTAGTATCCAGCAGCCAGCTGAAGATTGTTGCTGCTGGTCACTGTCCTTTGAGCCTGATGTTCCAACCAGGTTCCTCCCTCTTTATTGTCCGGGTAACCAGGCCACACCTCAGCACTTCGAAGCATATGGTGGGAGGCTAGAATGGCCTTTGACATGAAGTCAAGGTGTACAACAGCCCTTCTTTCCCCTCAGCCACAGAGCCAGTCCTTTCATCCCAGAGGGGAGTCAGGTTAGTCAAGTGTGATTTGCCTTTGGTATATCCATTTTGGCGGGTCTCAGTCGTGTCCTTGTCCTCCCTGTGCTTGGAAATGGTGTCCAGGATTTGCTCTGTAACCTTTCTGGGCAGAGGATGAGGCAGTTGGCTGATAGCCAAGGTTACAGTGCTCCATTATGGTACATATGGATGAAGTCTTGATTTGACGTATTACCAAGATCAACATATGGATGGGTGCAGCTGTTTCTGTATGAGCGCTCTGTTCAGTCTGAGCCAGAGGAGTTTGTCTCATTGAATCGTTTCTGATCTCTGGTGCTGGTAGCTCCCATTAATGGTTTTGTGCACTGAAGCTGAGTGTGAACTCCAGGGCAGGATTAAATCCTGAATGGGATTTGTGCATAGTTGTTTAGTACACTTCCCACTAGAAGACAAACATTTCAGCAGATAATCTGTTATTATTCTTGTGGTTACTAAATTGTGTTGTATGAGCTCCAGACCTAACAGCTACCAAAAGCAGCTTGTTCGCTACTGATCAATAACGCTTCTAGAAGTATATGTTGACACAGAAAGGATGGTAGATTGCATTTTGCTGATAAAGGCTGATTTTAAACATGTGGTTGACAGCTCTTCCAGAGGACACCAAGTATCTTCTTCTCTTTTCACGCTGACATACAATAGAGGAGCTGTGCAGCCTGCGCTGTGGGGGCCAAAAGTGGCCCAGTGTTGTGTGGCAGAATGAGCTTACTGAGGGGGCTAGGAGCTGCACGTGATGGTTGTAAGACTCAGTAAGATGATGACTTAGAGAAACCAACTGGTTCTCCTAGTTCCTGCCAAGTTTCTACTGGTACATTTCTGGTGGAGGGTGGTTGGTTGCCAACGCAAATGGAACTCTCATAAGCTAGCACGGTTCACAGGGGATGTGAAACTTTTTAGGTGCGTGGAGAAGATGCTAGAGTATCAAATTCCAAAATGAAATATGGGATCTTGCTTGTTGTCCAGACAGAAATCCTGCAATCGCCTGCTTCCAGTGTAGCAGAAGTGAGGATTTTCTTAACAGCTGCCATAGACGCATGAAAGAAATGGCAGCATGAGAGTGGGCTGCTTTTGCTTGAAAGGCGGCGTGGTGGGCTGGCCTCCCGCTTCATGGAGCCGACTGGTAGTCTGCACGATTGCAGACCGTATGGGAATGTTGGACAAACACCAGATCTGAGAAGCTTGGGACCTCTGAGCTGGAATTTGGGGCCTCTGATGAAAAAATGCATGTGGGAGAGAGATGTTCATTGTTCTAGCTGGTGCCAGGCTCCACTTTCAGGAGAGTGCTGTGTCAGCTGCCAGGAAGAGAACAGGTCATCTCGGTATCGAGAGACTTTCCAAAAGCTATTCTGTCTCCACCTTCTCCATGAGAGTTCAACCGTAGTACAAGTATTTCTTTAGTGGCGGTAATTGAGCCCCACTGCAGGTTTATGCCCCCGTGGCATTCTCTTGATGCAGTGAAACAATGATTTTTGCATTTCCATCTGGCACTGATTTGAGGAACTTAAATTTTTCTACCTTCTCTCACTCATTTTCTACCTCCTCACTCATTGTTTTTTTCCTGGATTATTTTTAATCTACATCAGCTACCCGATCTGGTTCACTGTGGGCCTGTGTGAACAGCTGAATGGGATCAGTAGGAGGGCTGGGAACAAGGGGATGGGGAAAGAAAAGAGAGGAAGGATGGGGAAAGAACTACCCAAGCCAACACTTTTACTGAGACAAATGTCAGTTTATGCTTTAGACGAAAAGCCTTTTATACGTTCTCAACTTTTAAGACTTACCCTCTTGTTTGGAAGCATACTCAGCTACAAAATTATCACTGCTTTTGAGTTTGTGGTACATTTAAGGTGTGCTTAAATCGCATTGGGAGATACAATCATGGGTCAGTCAGGGACATATGTTCTAGCTGCATCTAACACATTAAAAGTAAGTGGAATTGTGAGCCCACAGTGCCTGGCACAGACACCCAAGATTCTCAGTGGCTTTATGCCAGTGTGCTGGATACTGAAGATCCACAATTTACTTGGTGGTGTTTACTTGGTGGTGCTCTCTAGATCAGAGCTGGTATTGGTGTGCCTGTCTGTGCTGCAGTCATACTTCTCATTTCAGCATAGCCATCCCCAAAGTTTTTAAGAATGGCAGCATGACATCATCTCTGTTATTAAAGGGTGTTATTAATGCATGCCTGGGGACTGTGGTTTGACCTGCGCCCCATCCCGTTACATACCCCACTTTGGCATCCCAACTCTCCTGGCATTGTACAGCTCCTGACATCTGCACTGTTGCCTGTGAGCCGCGACCAGATGGGTGCCTGGGTCCTCTTGACATCACAGTGATGTCAATAATCATCCTTTGTGCTTCTCCTGGTACAGAACCAAGGTACAGAGCTGTGAAGGAAGCTTGCACAGAAACATGTTGAGTCTGCATCTGGAGCATGTAATTCAGATAATTTAGCTACAGACAACATTTTTCTGTCCCCTTCTTTTGTTATCAGTGTGTATGTATTTTGGGTTGCAGGAGGAGTTACTGTAGTTTGTTTGGGTTGTTTGCTTGTTGGTTTGTTTTTCCTTTTAGCTGAGGTGGAGCACTTGAACGTAACTTGAGCTGGGAGTGTGTTTAGTGGAGAGAAGTATTAAATAACCAGTAAAGATAACAAATATAAGAGTTTATTCTTGCAACTTACTAATAAGTTTCTGCAGTCATTGGACCTAATAAATGTAGGACAGCTTCTAGCTTATCACCTTTCAGCAACAGCCAGGCGGTGGGTTTCTTCCTCTTTTCGTTGTTCCTAGTTATGCAAGAGTTTATCTTCTTGTGTTTTACAGTCTTCCTTTCCTTCTTCTCTTCCCTGTATCAGGCTTCTTCAGCAGTCATTAGCCTTTAACTGAGAAACATTGTGAGGTGGGGAGTGTGTTTTGGGCCAGCTCGGGTGTGTTTGGGGGCTGGACATGGAACAATTGTGCTGATGCACCCTCGGTGGGTTTGTAATAGCTCTAAAGCCATCTGCAGCTCACAAAATGGAGCAGAAGTGCTAAGCTTGCCTCGGCCAAAGGGGGAAATTTGGCTTTCCCCCCCGTCCTTGTCCCTGGCAGAGTGGTGCTCACCTGCTGCCTCTTTGGCCAGGTCAGTGCAATGGTGGATCACAGCACTTGATAAGAAATTGTGGAAAAGGGACTTCTACACTCTTTAAACATTTCCCTCTGTTTAACTAGTGAGGTTTGGGGTGAACGTAACATATTTTCCTTTCACTTGCATCTAGTTGTTGTTTTTCAAGCAACTTTTGTAGTTTAAACATCCGAACTTTAAATAAATAAAGAGTACTTAATCTCTCCACAATAGGACAAGATGAGAATATGGTGGTTGCTCTTATTGTTTTTACTTCGGTTTATAAACTCCTGAGCAGTTTGTGGTCACTTGAAAGTGGGGTTATGAACTGTCGGAGGTCACACACAGAATCACAGAATGTTAGGAACTGGAAAGGACCTCGAACCTCCTTGTAGTTCTGCACATCTTCTGGCAACAAGTAATCTGTTAAGTCAGTGTTATTTCTGCCACTAAGTAACGAGTTTTTACACTGTCTCTTATTGCTTTGCAAGATGATTGGTTTTTAAATCCCCAAACAGGTAACTGACCAAGCGCTTTGGCTGCTTGCTTTGCCTGAGTTTCCCCTGAGGTTTAGATGACTGGAACTGTTGGGAAGGCTGCTCTTGTAAGATATTACAGCTCTAGGTCTTTAGTATCTCAGAGCTCACTGCCGCAGATCTAATATACAAAGAGGCCCTGCTTCAAAGTGTTTTTTAAAGTCTGGTATGATTCCTTCTCTCCTCTTTACTTGTAAAACCAAATTTGGTCTGTTGGGCTGTCTGTTGTTAACAAGAACTAATGAGTTTCTGCTGTAATTATTTAATGCGTAAGAAAGTATTTCAGTAGGGAAAGATGTCAAGGAATTTTTCACATTAAAAAAGACACAACCTTGTCTTAAAAGGAACTTTGTTATGCACAGTTCAAAGGGGGTTGAACCCTTGTGTTTAGATGAATAATTTAATTTATTCGCCATTGCAGATGGCAAGTTTCTCATGTTGTCCAGGAGGATATGTGATACAGTTGTTTCTGGAGGTTAATATGTTGTGAAGTTCTCAGAGTTGGTGCTCGATGTTCAAACATAACATAATTTATGCTTTAAGTATTTCTGACAATCTTTATCTTTTCATGCATTTCACCAATTTACTTTAAATATACAGTAAAGCCTAAGATGAATTTAAGGAAGAAAGTTTTCTTTTTGGAAGTTTGGGAGAATGCCACGTCTTCTCCCTCCTGCTGCTCTTGCATTTCTTTTGGGGAGATTCTTAGTGGACTGAACATGATTTGATGCCTCAAGACACATTGAAACCACTGTTTGCAAAGAATTCAGACTGTAAAGAGAATGGCCTGTGTACTTCTTCTGATTTACTCATTTACTTCACAAAAAAACCCTTGATATTTCAGCTTGGCCTCCATGATAAATGTTTGTGTTTACTTATAAGCTCTCTGGTGGTTGGATGACCGAGGCCTGACTAAACAGAAGAAACCCCTCAAGCAAAGCTTCTGATCCATATCTCGGGTGATCTGTTTACTGCCAGTGAGGGGACTTGTTCCCTGGTATATCTCCCTTGCCTGTAGGATGTGAGCATGAGAAACATGAAGACTTCTTCAACTTCTTATCCCCTTAAGCTGTAAGGGAAAGCTTAAGTCTGGAAGAATGAGGTTTTCTTCATGTTCTTGTGCGGAATTAAACATCTGTTTGTTTGTGGTGTATCACTCCTAACTAAAGCTCAGTTTCTGCTTGCTGAAGGAAGTGAGGATGCAGATGGAATCACCTCCAGGGGACAAACCCATGAAGTACCCAGGAAGCTTTCAGGCTGTGGAGCCCAGTCTAGAAGGAAGCATGTACAGGTTCTCCTTTCCAGCTCTCTGACGGGATCCTCTTTAGGAAGGAAGCGTGTTCCTGAGATAATTTTCACTTGACATTGATCAATGAAGTAAAGCAAAGAAGTTAGTTGGTAGCTTTAAAATGAGTTTGTAAGGGAAAGAAAAAAAATTAGGCTACTCTAGTCTTTTCCACGTGTGTTGCTCACAAGCTGCTTAATCTTTCTGGCGCCTGGGATTTCACAGCTCTGGGTCTGTGCGTTTCCAGATCACCAATTGTGATCTGTGTCAGATGTGGCCCATGGTAATGTTTCTGTTAAACTGCACGATATGCTCCGCTTAATTTGTGGGCTCTGTGCTTTTATGCAAGATGTAGGAGGACAGACGATACTTGACTGAGCACAAAGTTAGTGTGGTGTGAGCAGATGATTCCCGATTTAGCACAGAGCTTGTCCTTACAGAGTTAAATTGTCAACATCTGAGCAAATTTGAATCAACCAAGTGCGACTGTTTCTGTGGATGTTTCCGTTGGTAGCGGTTGTCGATTTAAGCAGCGCCTGCTCGCAGACACTTGTCACTGCCCTCAGTTTGGTTCCTTGGCTGGGCATTGAAGCAGATCAGGGAATTGGTTTGGTTGGGAGATGGTTTTTAACCCGGGTGAGTTCCTAATCAGGTTTACCATGTGCGTGCCTGCCTCCTCCCACCCAAGGAGAAGCTGTAACAACTTGAGGGGGTGGTATGAGGGGGCGGGGGATGAATCAGCTCACTGGCACTCTTGTTTGAAGAAACATCTGCAGAACTATGGCAGGAGTTTATACTTCATCCGTGTTTTACATTGTGAAGCCATGATGTTTTTGATCTGGCACTGAAACCCCTACTCCTGGACTTAATATACTGTCATACCATGGCCTAAGCAGTTAAATCATGTTGACTAACCGAAGTCAAACATCGCTCTTAAACACACAAACCAACCCAAACAAAAACCCACAACTTTGTTGTTGTTTTGTTTCTTTCTTGAGGGTGATACCAACTGTGGTGTCTGAGTACTTCAGAGGTTTTTATTTTGCAGCTCTTGAGATACTTGAACACGAAGCTAATTTCTTGTCATCTTCTGTGTTGACTACGTATCTTTTGGAAAATTATGTTTTTCTTATCTGTCCTTAGCAATGAGAATTGCAATGGAATAGGGTGTTCTCTTGGCTGCTAGAGCACAAGATTTAGGGTGCAGTTTGAGGATACTCCAGTGCCTCCCTCCATGATTTAAGGTATTCTCACTAGTTTCTCCATCTGCTTAAGTGTTTTGCTGGCTCTACTGTAAATTAGGTCATCCTCGTCTTCCCCTACAACCCACTTTTGGGAAAGGTTTTTCTTATTTTGAAGCCTGGACTATTTCCATGAGCTGGTTCATGGTATTGCCTCACAAAGAAAAGAGTTGTACTGGCGCAGCTGAAATGACGTAGGATCACAGCTTTGCTACTGCAGAAAATATTTGTATAGCTACATCCCTGGGATCTGAAGTGGCAGAAGAAGTAATACAGAGCTGACTTTGTGTCCAGAGGACTTCAAATCATGCTTAGATATGCCATGTAAAGCAAAGAATAAAAATGTGCCTCTCCAGAAATATTCAGTGTCTGCTTGTCCTGCAGGAAGCTGGAGGGAGTTGACTTAGTGAGCCTAAAAGGGTCAGTGCCACATGCAAACGTGCCTCAGTTATAGCTGGGATATTGGGAGTGGATTAATTGAAATAGGTTTCCTTGTACTGCCATATAATTGATTTCTAGCAGCAGAATTGCTTCTGTATCCTCAGGGTAGTACTTTGGAAGCTTAGTTTTATTTCCAGGATTTTCACAAATTCGCTTTTCAAGTCTTGTTTGTACACAGTCTCCTTGCCTTACCTTTAAGGTGATATCCCTTGTAGCAGTTACCTCCCCATGGCATAGCTCTTATCTAAGAAGGGTGACCCATGAAGTACAGCTGACACCCATAACCTCTTTCTCACAAGTACCAGCAGATTGCTGTCCTTTGTTTTTTTCCATGGGTTTTCTGCAACTGAAAACAGCAAACAGTGCTGTAAGGAACAGAAATAAGGACCTTGACTTTGTCTACAATTTATGTTCTTTCTTCTGGGAGGTGGTTCTTCCCCTTCTTTTTCTCCCACTCCTTTGTAATTTTGCACTTTTACAGGGAAAGGTAGTATATGTATGAACTGTGCCTCATCCAGAGCTCAGATCTTGGGTCTCTGGATTGTTGCTGTGGAATCTCCAGTGATTTGCTTTAAAACCAAGTCTATTAATTGTTTCTGAAATGGGAACCATTTCATTTTGCTTCATATCGCATATCTTACCTTTCTCACTTTCACTTGTAGTTTTAGTATCTATGTTTTTAAGATGGGGAACAATGATCAGAACTTAATTATCTTTGAGACTTCTGTCCCTCTGTGAAATGTTTTAAATCGAAGGGTTCAGGAGTTAATAGGGAAGAACTAATGCATAGATAATGGAGTTGCATAAATCTTGTTTCACTAAGAATTAGGCAAAAAAAATATATGAGGTAGCTGAACAGGAATTTTTCTTCCTCACTTTGACATGATAGAAAACAAAGAACAGAAGGCCTTTGGGAAGTTCCAAGTCCCTTAATGTTTCAGAGTTTAAACTGGATCAAGCAACTGTCAGTTTGTCCAAGCAAGTTGCATATCATTAACTTAGATTTTTTTTTTTTTCTTCCTCCAAAAAGGTTGAGAATATGTCTTAGCTTGAGTAGAGTTCTGTGCGGTAGATATTTGAGTTTTTGTTTGTAACCATTACAGGTCCTTCAGAGGTGTTCTGTTTATGTGTTTGAGGGGGTGTTTTGTAGTATCTCTTCCTACATGAGAAGAGGTTGCACTGATAAGTTTGTATCAGCTTTCTCTTATAGGTCTGTGCATAATCTGTAGTCCTATTATACAGGCCTTGCCATGAATTGCTTCTAATTTAGGTTTACAGTTTGGAGAATATTGAACCTGAATTTTTGGAGGCAAGTCAGAAAAACTGATATGTAGGTTTCATCTCAAAACAGACAAGTTATTTTGGCTATCCCTTTCTAGGTACAAATTCTGCACATTTGGAAGAAAATGTAATGTGAACATTTTGTTTACCATGTGAAAGTTTAGATAATCCTTGTTTCTTATGCATTTTACAGTTTGGGATTTTGTAAGGTGGGGAGGTGTTCCTGTACTGCTTTACGTTCATGGCTTTGATCACATTCTTCAGGGCAACCCATCTTCAGAAATAAGAGTTTAGCCACTAGAAAAAGAGATGAATTAACAAACTCCAGAAAGTCAAGTAATTTTTATTACAAGCGTACTGACTCTGAATTTAAGTGTGACAGTGTGATATTGAAGCATGATAAAATAAGCTTCTATCCATTTCCAAGCAGGTGTCTGTTTCATGGAGACTTGACAAAAAGTACACGGTTTTCTCACTTGCGTATTTATGAATTCGCCACATTTTTATTTTTCCATCTCACTGCTGGGGGGCTGGAACGGCATCTTGTTCTGTGTTTTATCATTGAAAATAAGAGTAGAAGCTGGTATGAATCTGAGCACATGGACTTCTGCCATGCGTTTTGAATACGTGAGGCTGAACTTCCTTTAGTACAAAGCAATCTTGAGCAGTGCTTCTACATGCATATGTGTGTAGATGCACGCTTGGAATTTGATTGTCATTATAGAGACTTTAGTTTATTGAATGGAACTGAATTGTCCTTTCCTGGCACGTAAATGAACTTCACTTTACAGCTCCAGGGTTCTTTCAGGCAATGTTGTTTTTCTTGGAGAAGGAGTGGAAAGGGGAAGTTGAGCTGAATGTACTGTATATCCTGGTATACACACATATGTAAATTCATTCTTTTAGATGTTTTACAGTGTGTTATATGAGCTGATAGAATCTGGAGGGGCTATATGCTTGCTCACCACTAAAGTGCTTGGCACATGGGTGTTACAACGATGTATTTGCTTTTCATTATCTAGGATGATGTCTTCCCAGTACATCCCCATAGGCTCAGGGTTGTACAGACACCCTGGTACACTGCACAACCTCCAGGAGGGTAAAGGCAACTTCCCATTGGTCTCGTAGGAGAAACAAACATGTGGCATAATTACAAAGCAGCACTGTAAATCAAGATTTTCTATACATATAATTTCAGCACTTAATTAACTAGACATAACTGTTACTTTGGAGGGAGTGTGCTAATGTAACACTCTGTGCAGGCATGTAACACTCTCAGCATCTCCTGAACCTGGGAAGCCATGGGAACCAGCAGAGGAGTCCTGCTGGAACTGCCAGCCTCAAGTAGGAAACCGTAAAGGGAAGGGTAGGGCTGCAACAGTTCCTTTAACAGTGTTTTCTGGCTGCAGTCTGAGAAGCTGCAAGCACATCAGGAGAATTTGGCTGTGCATCGCTTTGCTTCTGCATGGAGCCATCCCACCCTCGTTGAACAGAGTTTGCGATGTCTGTAGACCTGATGGTGACCTAAAACATTTGACCGACTGCCAGAGCCTATTGGGTCCTGTGACCGGTAGCCCTGGAGGGTGGCAGCCTTCCTTGCTGAAGGAAGCCTTGTCTGGTTTTACCCGACTTGGGACTGTTTCCGCCGCGTGTTTAGAGACAGGGCAGTCACTGTTCTGGGTGGACGTGCATGCACCGAGTTGAGCTGTCGTTGCTAATTTATATCTAGGAAGTTTACTGCAGGCTTTGGGCTTAAGGAAGTGGTGCAGTAGTGTGTTAATCTTGATCCGTTGGTGAAAACCAGGCTTTCTGCTTTAGCAGTGAAAACTTGTTCCTTATGTAATTTTTCCCTGTTTTGTTGTGGCTAAGCCTTTTTATTGAGACCAGGCAGCTAATCCTGGGGGCATGTTGTGTTAGCAGTGGATACTTCTCACATGCATGGTCCCTTTTGAGACATGTATCTTGGTTAAAGACTTCAGTCAAGGGTTATTTGTTTTGATCTCTATCCTCATAAGCCTTTTGACTTGGTCACTTTGCTCAGAAGAGCAAACTTAGTTTGATTTAACTGGGGTACCTCAACCTATCCTTACTAAATTTAGTGATGGTTTGCAGTTAACTGTGTGGAGTGGAGATTTCTGCAGGATGTGGTGCTTGCTCTTGCCAGTTCCCTCACTTATTAGTTATAGGTGTTTGAGACGCTTGTGTGCTTGGGTTGTTGCTACATTCCCACTCCTTTTTAAAGGAGCTGAGCAGTAATAGTAGTGTTGCCCATAGTGCAGCAAGTGTGTGGTAGCCATGAATTGAGCTAGTACTGACAGTGTACCTTTAAAACCTTTGTTGGTCTGTAAAAGATACAAATTGTAAATACCTGGTTCAAGTATACTTCTAGGTGTATTGGACCTCATAATCCTGTTACCAACAGAAACAACTGTTTTAGTTGTTCATTTCTGGTAATGAAAATATTGTGCTGGTAAGGCTTTCTCTGTTGAAACTCTTATCTGTTCTGTAAGTAAACATTTCATCAGGTGACAGCTCCTGTGAGTGCTGTTTTTTGAGCAGCCAGAAGGCAATAGGACCTGGGCTCCTCCACACTGAGATTGCTTGAGTTGTAGGCTGAAAGCAGTGTTGGCCTCTCCAGCCTCCTCTTTCACAAGAACGTAAATCAGGAGGGATTATATTATCCAAAATGTAAAATGATTGACAGTTTCAAGACCAAGCTTCTGAATAGTTAAAAAAACTGGAGCTTACTGAAAGAAACTGGCCAAAAATTGAGTTGCAAATTCAGAGTTGAGGAGGCATATAATTCCTGAAAGATAAGTCATAAAGCAAGCAGGCCATCATAAGTTTATGCATCTCTTGATGCTCATCTTTAATTCAGGGCAGCAACTTTGTAGATTGGGCATGGGGAAAATTTGCAAGTGTGAATTTAATTTTTTATCACATATGTGGAAATGCATGTTGTACCCAGCAGTGGCAGTGAGCGTGCAAAGAGGAAGGTCTGCAGCCTCCCTCCTGTCCCGAGCACATCTGCAGGCTCATGTGGGATGCAGGGTGTGGGAATTTCTGGAGGTAAAGCAGGGAGCATTCAGCAGGGTCAGTCCTCAGAAAGTGCTTGTGGCTTGAAAGGCAAATGGAAGTTGGGAAGGATAAAAATACTTTTGGGCATTTTTGCAACTTGATCACCTAAAAGCTCATAAGGTTATTAGGTAGCTCAGACATGTCTAATCTTATAAATATATGACCTCTAGACACTGTGTGTGCTTTCTTTTGCAGTATCTCATTCTGATTGTCTTTTCTGTGGACCTATGTAGACTTAGTAAACAGCTGACATGAAGAGGGAGAAACAATTGTTCAATAATGTCTCAAAAGCATACGACAGCAAAAAGAAAGTCTGTTATGTTTATTGCTGATTGAGAACAATTCTTTCACTGCCTTTGTGGAAAATTTCCATGTTCTGTGGTCTGTAGGCTGTCATTTTAGCTGCTGTACTGTTGCAGGTATGTTTGTCTCTGTGTGTTCTAGCAGTTCAGTACCTCTGTAATATGGCATTGCTTTCTAATAAGTTGTGTATATTCTCAACTTCTGAAAAAAAAAGTTATAGGATAGAAAGGCTTTTTGGGTAGATTTACATATGCAGGTATTCCTGCTCTAAAGCATTATAGGCAAGAGGAAGAAATAAATATTGAGTTTGTGTCAGAAGGGGTGATATGTGTGATGGTCCTTATGCTTTGTGGTGTTGCCACACCACATTGGCCTCATCACAGAGAATTTTGCAATGTGCATGAGTGATGCTGTTAATTAAGATTGTGCTTTGGATGCATGGCTGATTAATCCAGGGATTGTGAGTTTAAGCTGCAAGCTGTTGTCAAGTTGTGGGATTGAGTCTCCAACGTTTGTTCAGGCGGTTGGGTGTTGAGGGGTGAGCTTGGTGTGTTTGTGGTGGTTGCTGTTGGCAAGATGTGCTGTGCTTGTGGGGTGCAGAGCAGATAGCCTGCTCTTGCATCGTGTAAGTAGCAAAGCTGATAGATTAATGAGGATGGACAGTCTGTTTTGTTTGAAGGGTCCAACTTATTTGCTTGCTCTCAGGCTCTGCTTTTCTCTTCCTAGACCTTATTTTTTGTTTTAGTGTACTTTTTCCTTCCTGTTCTGCGGTAGGAGCTGAGATGTGTATCTTCCTGTTGTTGAGAGGTTTGTTAATTTTGTTTCTTTCCCATCCTCTCTTTCGGCCCAGCGCACAGAGACTCTGGCAGCTGTGCTCACACAGTGTCCCATTGACAGCTGGGTTCTTGGGAGCCTGGAGAGGGTTTCTGTGTGTGTACAGTTGTAGCTACTGTCCTGAAAGCAAACTGGGAATAGTATTCATTGGGTAGGCAGGATGAGAAGGATGCGGTCCATGGCATGGGAGGAAGCTGGAGATGAAGGGGAAGTGCTGCTGAAGGGCGAGGAAGTGTTTTGGAGTGTAGGGGTCAGTGGAGCATGGGGCTGTACCTCCTTTACACCCAGTGTGTAGGAAACCAGCTGTCACTGTTTTTACTGCTTATGGAACAGTGTAAGAGGAGTGCTCACACCTGCTAAAGCATCAGTTTGGAGAGCAGTTGGCTGAACTGAAAATTTACCTTGTACGTGTGGAACAGTAACTCAAGCATTTCTCTGTGCAGGATAGCATTTTAATTTTAGTTAAAGTATTTAAAATCTTTATGAAAAATGCAAATAACTCCCCTCTGATCTTCTCACATTCTGTTTTATGTGATTTGCAGTGTGTGCTTTGCATTACTTGCAGAGAGGAATAAACCCTTTTCTAGGTAATTTGAGTAATGGGAAATAGGCCTCCATTAGTTGCATAGCTACTGGTGAGATGCTTAGCATAGTTGTGGGATTAGTCTAAAACATGGATGAGATGTACTGGGCAGTGCACTGGTGGCACGATGAAGGCATCAAGCACTGGTCTGAGCCTGCACCTCTACGCTGTGTGTTCCAGCTCCTGGAGCATCCCATGGGACGGCCTGGCTTCTGCCTTCCTGGCAGCAGCCCACGTTGGCTGCTTTGTGCGAGGGTTGTTTGCAGTTACTGATCGCAGAGTGTGGGGTTTGCAGATGATCCTGCTGCTGAATAAAACAACATTTTTGGGGTTTTATTATTCAAAACTGTTGGATACTGTTGTGAGCTGTTCTTTGGTAAACCATTCATCTGTGATAAACTTTCTTTAAAGCCATGCCACATTTTACAATCAATAAACTGTAGTTACATGAAAAATTGAGTTAATGTCCACTTGGGGTAGAAAACGTGTCTGCGAGAATAAGTGTACATATGTGCACGCAAAAAAGTTGTTATAAAAATTATGAGAATTACAAAGATTTGTAATGGTCACCTGAAACTGGAATTAAAGACAAGGTCATAATTTCAAGACAGACATTAATTTTTCCTTTAGTTTTAATTTTCAATTTTCAGTCACAGTGCTCACAAATGTAAGATTTTTGCCTGAGGTGAGAGGTGACCAGTTTAGCTCCTCATGCATGCTGGTGAGCTTGGAGGCACCTCGAAGCTTCCACGTCCTCCACTGCAGGTCCCTCATAGGGCATCGGTGTTCTACTGGGAGAGAAAAGATTTCACTCTACTGATCTGTAAATTGCTTAATGCCTTTGTTCTTTTTGGTCAGCAGTTGTTATTGCTGAAGCTGCCCAATATGTGCTTGGTTTTGTGGCTTCTGGTAGAGTTGGTTATTGTGATGTTGAACCTGTTGTTTCCCATTTGGTGTGCTGCACAGTGGTGCTTGGGAGTGGAAATTTAGAATCTAGTTAATTGGGTGTCTTGACCATTTGGTTTTCTACAAGCCATTTTCGTTTTCTACAAAGTAGGTGTCCAGTCTGAATTCCTTGAATGAGATAATTCTTCAGTCTAAAGCCTGCAGGGAAGCGACATTTAGGAGGAACCGGCTCTTGCAGTCAGGAAGAAAGTTTTGGAGTTACTCAGATGTGTGTTAGTGTGTGTGAAGACAGCTGATGATCAGTCTGAGAGGTCTGGAGCACAGAATGCACAAAAATCTAAAAAACTTGGTGTAGTATTTCTATGCTTTATTAGTTCTAGTGACACTATGTATGGTTAGGTACCCCAAGATGCACACTGTTTCAATGTTGGCATTGCCACTGCATCAATCATCACTTCAACCAAGACCATGTTGAGACTTGATTGTCAAGGTGTCTTTGCAACTTATGGCATATGACACTTTTTTTTTTTTTTTAATGGAAAGACAAGACCTTGGGAAACTCCCGCTCTTGGGTGGTAACCCCTGGGATTCTTGGCTGGTGACGCGACCGCTGTTCGAAGGCAGCTCATCCCTGTGGAAGGGACACAAGCGCACTTGAGTTGTCTGCAGTCAGTGAGGGCTGCCGGTCCTGGGGTTTTGGAAGGGCTGCTGTAGGAGGGGAATGCTCTGCTCTCTCCATGGCCACCCTGGAGATAAGGGGACAATCCTTAGCCCTCACATTGCAGCTTTTCAGGAGCAGAGGCCCTTCGGGGTGACTTCCTCTGGTCTGGGGAGGAGGTGACTCTCTACCTACTGTCCTTTTAACAAACATTTCAGGGAGATTGAGGCTAACAGCTTCAGTTGTTGTCTTTATTTATCCGAAGTGAGCACTGCTAATCACCCATTCAGTGGTGGAGCCTCATGCTGATGTGTTCATTGCAGATTGCCCTGGGGGCTATGGGTGTTTTGCTCCAAACACAAATGGGCTGGGAAATCTGGAAGGAAATCTTCTTAAATCTAGTGGATGATCTTGGAAGGAATCGTTGTTAGATCTGCATGCAAGGTCAGCAGCCAGGGGTGGGTGGGAGGTGAATTCCCGCCTCTTCTTGCCTCACTTAAGGCTTAGGATTTGGCTTCAGGAGTGTTGGGAGATAAAGGCCAAGTCCATTCAGGACTCCTGAGCTTCTGTTTCCTTATCTGTAAAAAGGACTGTTTAAGCTTGAAGCTCAGTAATACAAAATTATGTATATGGCAGTCTTTGGTGCTTCTCTTTCTTTTTTTTCTTTTTTTTGAAGGCACTGCTTTGGGTAAAAGAACTAATTTTCTTCCTGTAACTTAGGATGTTTATCCTGCTTGGAAATATGAACGTTACTGACATGCTTGGCTTACTATAAGGAGTTTTCTTGAGTGTATTCTAGGATAATATAGGTGTAAAAGACCTGGAAGTAGAGGAAAATGTAAGAGAGAAAGAAACAATGGAACTTTCTGTATTCTAAGAAAATGGGCATTACCTTGAAGCTGAGCTGCAGGGGGAGAGGAATGATTGCATATTGCCAGTGAGAAATGGCTGGATTTTGATGGGAAAGAAGAGGAAGCAAGTAAAGAAAACAATGTGATCAAAGTGGAAATAATCTGATCAGAGAGAGAAGGAAAGGAAGATCATATGCTTTGCTTTCCAGGTTGACAGCAGAGCTCCATGATTTTTTTTATTTTCCCTGAAAGTGAGTCTTCAGGTTGTACTAGTATATGTTGCTTATACTGACATGGATTTTGTATTTCCTTACTTAAAATCATGGATTTAGTAGGAACATTTGAAATACTGCTTGTGCCAAGAAGTTACTTTGGTATGGTGTAACATATAGTATGGTCTGGTATATTAGTATGGTCTAACAGGTATACATTTGAGGTTTTGATTTGGTTTTTTTAGTTCATATTTTAAAGAGTCTTTTTTTTCTTTTTGTCAGATTATGTCTACTTCGAAAATTCTTCAAGTAACCCGTATTTGATACGAAGAATAGAAGAGCTTAATAAGGTAAACAATTTTTTCCATCAAGTCTTGGAAGTTGATTGAATTTACGAT
This sequence comes from Streptopelia decaocto, assembly GCF_964273445.1. Taxonomy (NCBI): domain Eukaryota; kingdom Metazoa; phylum Chordata; class Aves; order Columbiformes; family Columbidae; genus Streptopelia; species Streptopelia decaocto. The sequence goes on from NC_138659.1 coordinate 16,533,187, forward strand.
CTGTTTGATTTGATTAAAATCAAAACAATTCTTTAGTAGTTCTCTGGTAATTAGAAGCTTAAAAATGCTTTTGTTCTGATAATTTTCTGGAATGCTTTGAGACTTGCCAGATTGTCATTTCATACCAAAGGAGAACAGAGTGTCAACCATAGGTCATTCCCAAGGTGATTACGCCCACCTGTAGGGCAGATTTTTGCAGTTCTGTGCCAGGATCATTGAATACGAAGAAAATACAACAGCTTACTTAGAGGATGGAGAGCTTTTTAATTTGGTCTTTGTTGGGGGAGACTCTTGCTCAACAGGAAGGTTTAGAGCAGTTACCCGCTTCCTCGGACTTGGTCTTTGCTGAGTGTCCTTTGGGGCATCTGTCAGATTCCCCTTTCATTGGATCTAGAAGGGAAGCATGATAGCTTGGATGTGGGAGGCCAGCTGAAGTCTTCCTCCATGCTGGAATTTTACCTAGTTGAGGAGGGAAGACTGTTCTGAAGCCTTTAGCTGTGTCCTAAATGTGCCACTTTCTTGGGTTTAATACCCCTGTGTCCATTGCAGCCCATATAAAAGGATTGTGACATGGCCAGTTTGGATTTGAATTTAAGTTAACTAACTAAAACCAGTTCTTTAGCCAACAATGATGGAAAAACACATATTTCTGAAACAGTTACTTGGAAGAGAAAATTTATCGATCTAATGACAAATAAAGAATCTGAAGACTAGGACATCCTTGTGACCCCTTCTTTGTAGTGGAGTTTTTTTCAGAAATACTCTCTTGCTTCCTTAATAGAAGAGAGACAGAGTTCTTGAAATGTTCCCTATGGATCCACAGCCCTGAGGTATCGACAGCTGTACTGCATCAGCTACAGGGTGCAGACTTGTTGATAACTTCCTGGGAAAGTGGGTTTTGAAAGTGTTTTTTTCCACCCTCTTCTTGTCTCTTTTCATTCTTCACTGATCCACCACACCCCCTTTGAAAAAATAGCTTTCAGCCTGAATCTTTCATCTTAGTGCAACTCTTGCTGGAGCTGTAATTTCTCTGACCTACTCTTTGAAATTGATCTTTGAGGTTGAAATTAATCATATATCTTACCTTGCCTTTTGTTCACTGAGTGTAAATGAAGCCTGAGCAATTAAATGAAATAGATAATTCTATGTTGTAGCTGTCTGCGTTTTAACAAGGCGGCTTCTGCATTTGTATTGTAGTTAGTTCCTCAACACTTAAAAGTCCTGAATTATTTAATAGAAAAGTATAGAAATTCTGCAGGCTCTGTACCAAAAACTGGTAGGCTGCAAGAGGAAGTATTTGCATGTGTATATATTGTCTGATTTGCTTTGTGTTAGAAAAACTAATAAAAGATGAAACTTTTCCTCCATTCACATCTTAGCAATAAGCATGTATATCAATTTTTATTTTGTTTCCTTGTGGACAAATTGCTGGTCCACTACCTTTTCTGGACACATAAAGAGGGGAATTTTATCTTAGTCTTCTGGTTTCTTAAACTGGATGCCATCATTATGGTTTCCAAGGACTCTTCAGTAGTAGGGTAAAACTCTTTCAAGTTACATTTTCATTACTTGTTGATTATTTTTGAGACAGTAGATTGTCTTGGACTGTTACAAACCAGTAGGTGTATTTCCGGTGAAGTTTGTATAAAGCCAGTTTCTCAATTAGGCAGATACCATTTCAAGAGATTAATCTCCTACCTAATTTTGAGGGTTTTAAGAAAAAAAATCCCAAACCTTTCAGAAATTCAGACTTTTTTTGGTATGTTGTCACTGGTGTGGAGTTCATTGCCTGGTGCAACTTCCTTGGTTCTCCTTTCAGAATGATTTTTTTAGTCTTTGTTTAGCTCACCACTGCTGTGAGGAGAGAAAACCCTGTGTGATTTCTTTGGTGAAAGTAATAATGGCTGGGTTCTTTTCTTGCTTTTCTACTGTTCTACAGAGTTTGCAGAACAGCCTAAACCTGAATTCTGTTGTTTATTTCAGTTATTTTTATAAGGATTTTAAAGATACTTTTGAATTCTACTAAATGTAGGCATCACCTGAAAAGTAGCACGGTGGCTTTTTAGTATGTTTTAACTGCAAGGATATGTTTTTTTCTCACCCCTTGAAACATCTATAACTGCTAAAGATGGTTATTGTGCAGAAGCAATTAGGATGGAAGGGCTGAACTCTGTTTCCCTACCCTGGAATGGATCACACTGGAGTTCATGTGTTAGATAAGATGTGCAGCTGGAGGGTGCGAAAAAGTGATGCCATGTAGCTCTTGTGCAAAACTGCAAATTTTTATGTAGTTTCTTGTTTGGCGTATAGAGTTCAGTTCTTGATTTGTGCTCAATTTTTTTCTTTTTTCCTATTTCAGACTGCCAATGGAAATGTGGAAGCAAAGGTGGTTTGTTTCTACAGGAGAAGAGACATATCGAGTACACTTATTGTATTGGCAGACAAACATGCAAGTAAGCTTGTTTGTGTCCAAATTGCTTCTACGCAAAGTTGCCAAACTTGGGGCAGAACTTTGATGCTTGTAACTGCAACAGCAATATTATTATTTTTAAATGTCCTATTCATGTACGCATCTTCAGGAAATTGCCTTACTTGTTTAGCTGAATTATCTTTCTCTCTCTCTCACCCCTTAAACCTTTTAAAACCTCATTTGGTGTATGGTTTGGTTATCATGGTAAGGAGAGGACAGTAGTTTTCAGTTAGGGCTAAATAAAGGCATCTTATTTGCTTCAAAAAAGGGAATTTCTTAATTTTTGTCCTGAGAGAAAGTATTCTCCCTGTCTCATATTACTTCTTATGAATTATTTGGTTTGGTTAGAAGATTAAAAAACCCTCAAACTGCCTTTATGAGTAAGTCAGATAGTCTGATAATAGGAAACAGACTTGAAACATGGCCAACTTGAAACTTGGCTAGCAGGAATTGTCTTTATATTTCAATGTTAGTAACATTTTTTGTAGTGACATAGATTTTGTCTGAACATGCTTAGTAAATACATCTTAAAAGCACTGAATTTTAGGACATCCTATCATTGTTTTGAATACTTCCAAGTCCGTTTGTTAGGAAAAAAAAATAGCATCTAGGCTGAGAGGAGACTTGAAAACCATAACTTTTCTTTTTTTGAGTACTGTACCTTCTGATTTTTAAAAAGTAAACATGAAGCTAAACTATCATAAAGTAGTGTGAACAACCCCTTAAATTTTATTTTGTCTTCCTTTGCATGTATGTGTAGAATAATTCATTTCTTTATTTTTGTTATTTTATAGAATGTTGTGTTAACTGAAGTTGGCATGTGCTTCTCTGCCACTGAGGTTAGAGGCATGTGATGTACCTGGCTGAGTAGAGATGGAAGCCTCCTTCTGAAAAACAAGATTCAGTGTTACAGTTATCTTTCAATTGTAGAAATAGTTTTCAAATTCTAAAAAGTGTATACAAAACCCAGTTAGATGTCAGTGGATGAGATGTTTGCCTATATAAATCTGTAAGGCAAAATACTGCCAAAAAAAATTAGATAGTTTCAAGAAAAAAAAAACACACAAACAAGCTGAGAAGCTGCTGTGGGTCTGTGCATTCCAAACTCAGAAGGGGGTGAGTGTGGTGCATTCGCTGGTTCTCACAGTAGAATCCACCTCTGGGGGAGAAATAGTGCAACATATGACACATCGTTGCCACTTTGTCTGCCGTGATTCCAGCCTCTTTGACTCCATTCTAGTTACTGGTGAAATTTGCTTAAAATTTATCAAGAAGCATGGACAGCCATATCAATCTGTGTAAGTCAAGGCTTCCCTGTAGGCCCATATACATAAATGAAAAAGAAGCATCAGATCTAGGCCTGTCAAAATTATGATTTAGCTGCCAGGCATCATTGTCTTTTAATGTACTTCTTGGTGTATGTATGAATATACTGTGATGTGTATGTCGTACGGATATACATAGTTGCACTCTATGGGGATTGATTAAATCAGATATTCAGTTTTAACAATGAATGTAATGTCTTGCTGTGTTCTCAGGGCTGTACTGCCCTTGGGGAAAACATGCAGCAAAACCAGCCCCTTGTTATTGATAAATTTGAGTATTTTCTGTCGTAGATTCAAGTCCAAGTAAGTCCCTCCATTGCAACCATACCTCGGAAAAGAAGTTGTGTGGCATTGAGATTTGGCTGTGTTGCAGAATTGTGGTAGCAGGCAATGCTTTTCGATATCTCTTCAGTGCAGCAGTACTCATTTTATCTGAGAATACAGAAGCTTAATAGAAGCTTCACTGTAAACAACGTGACTATTGATTCCTTCATCTGTGTCTTACTTTACTAGATTTAGTAAAGGAAGCAGGTAGGAATGATTCAAAGAAACGCATGTCTGAGGCTGAAAATGAAAAATATTTGAACCCATTTAAATGCTCTTTGAACCTGCAAAGGCTGATTTCTTTTTGTGATAAGAAATTTAAGATTTCTTTCTACTGCAAACAAATAATTCATTGTTCATATGAATATGTGTTTGAAAAACAGGAAAATCCTTCTGTAGCACAATGCTATTAATAGAGCCACCAGAGACAACTGAGGCTGTCCCTTAGTGTAAATTTCATTAGTAACTAACATTTTTTCCAGTATGTTTCTTTCTGGTGCAGAATAAAATTGCTACTAAATGACTTCCATTTATTTAGATAGATGTGCTGTTGTGTGGCTTCTGTGCTCCTTAAGGAAGGAGAAGAGAGTGAATTTAAGCTTTTGGACAGCTGCTAGTTCTTTATTCTGAAAAAAATAATATCTGCATGATACAATGAAATTAAATTTTGTGGATGTTAAGATTCTAGTACAGATACTCAACACTGTCACTGACTTTGAGTTCATTTCCATAAAGTCTCCTGTTGCCTCATTCTGATGCATTTGCAGTAGATGTACGTATCTGCATCGCTGATCTTTTAACTGCCTTTGTTCAGCTGATTAATGGAGCTTTCTGACTGCAGACATTTCTGGATTCACACAGTCTTCTCTTTAAGATGCCTTTATTTTAGACCTACCGTTGAGATCAGTGCAGTGAGAGAACCAAATAATGGGAAGATAGAGCCAGAACAGGAACAGAAAAGTATATGTATATTTTTAATTTTTTTTCTTTTCCAATAAAGGAAGGAAAAAATATGATTGTGAAATGAATGTTGCAAAGTTTAAAAAAGAAATTTAAAAGCGGTTACACCTTTGACTTGTATAATTCATCATATATCTGAAACAAACTAGTCTGAGACGTTGTCTTTTCTCATAACTCTTTGTAAAGAGAAATGAGTTGGAAACAACTTATTCTGTAGTTGGTGACTGTATATTAGTACCTGATGTATGCAACCTGATTCTTGGATTCGATCTGTGATGTTACTGTTTTTATCATATGATATAAAGCCTGTCTAGGCTGTCCTATAAATCTTTCAGCCTTATAATGGCTTCCATACATTGGTAGCACTTTTTATTCATAAGCCTCTTTAATCACCTCACAAATTATTCTGGGGAATTTCACCACCTGTTTCTGAAATGAACCTGCGTTGCCAATGGGAGACTATTTAGTGTTCTTGCCCAGAGACTTTGTAGTGGTTTAAGATAGAATATTGTATGCAAACAAGATTGCAGGCAGAACTTGATGGAAGAGAAGTGTGAAAGTTAATTTACTCTTCAAGCTATTGCTGTATTTTCTCCCTCTATAGTTTCTGTATAATGTCTTGAGTAGTTTTTTAAAATAATTAAGTAAATATTTCCAACAGCAGGAATACAACCTCCTGCCTCCCCTTCAAACCAGTCACCCCAGGCCACCTCTAGTTACTTGACATCTGTCTTATGACCACAGTTTTTGCTTCATTAAAAACATCCTGTAGTAGTGGTTGGGGAGCTGAGGAGTTGGTGCTGGCCGATTTGGCAGGTTTATGGTGAGCTGTCAGCAGCCCATGTTTGGGTGCCAGGCACACATGGCAGCGTGGTTTTTTAAGTACCAAAGCTTCTAAAAATAAATGTCTTGCAGTGGTGAGGTTTCATTACTCAATCAGCCCATGAGTTGCATGAGACCTGGGTGCCTCAACGAGTAGGGGGTCTATTAAGTTTGTTTGTTGTTTGTTTGTTTGTTTTAATTTTAGAGTCTAAATGCAGTTTGACAAGAGCTTCACAAATGAGTTCTTTATATTCATATTTTTCCCATTCTATTCCCCTTCTCCTCCATTTTCTCCCAACACCACACATGCAGATTTAAGAGGAGTCAAATTCATTAATCCACTAAATACACTTTTGACTCTGTTGTTACTGAGAGGAGGAAACTGATTTTTCTCTTCTGGGGGTGGTACAGAGAGGAAAGATAAGCTGAGTGTCCAAACTAGTGTTTGCTTGTGCTGTGTGGGACTTGTAATAGTGGCCATGGCTCCAAAAGATGATCACAAGTTGTTTTTGGAAGGGATCGTAGTGGGATGTCTTGATAACAGGGCAAACTCCTTCTGAAGTGTCAAGTTGTAAGGATTTCTATTTGTTAAAACTTTCACCATATTTTCTATAGCTATGAATCAATATATGTTTTTTGGTAGAGAGAAAATTAATGAGGATGAGGCTTAACATAGACCATTTGAAACTGGACCTGGAGAAAATATGTGGTCGTCTGTTGTTCATTTCTTCAAATGCAACACTTTTATAATGTCCTTATGAGCTGCTTAGATGGGCTGTTAAAGCACCCAGAGTTTAAACTTTCTTCACTCCTGAAAGGAACTGTTGCACAGGTCAATAGCACTGTATCTAATGCATTTCTATTGTTTTGACCACATTTTTTTCCTTTTTTAGTTACATTTTGTTGTTAGTAATGCCACACTAACTAATTCTTCTGTTACTACAGACTGTCTCCCAAGCTGGACACTGTGGTGTGCTCTCTAACCCTAATTTCTGGCTCTTGTTTGTCTGTGTGCATTTCTGAATTCTGCTGTGTAGCTACTTGTACGACACACAGAATGCAGAGAAAGGGCTGGTCCTTTCTACCTCTGATGTTGTAGAGCCCAGCTGATTTATATCAAATTGCTGTTCTTTCTTGTGTCTAGCAAATATTGATGTTTAATTTCGCATCTCACACACACAGTCATTTTAAATTACAATTACTGCCTCTTGGGTTTCTCCTGCCAACTCAAAGTTTACTCTTTCTAATTATTTTTCCCCATATATGTTAGCTTTCACATGAGTCTTGCTGTTTGTGTCCAACCTGCCCGTCTCTTGTTTCCAATATAAGTCATCTTCAGGCTTTGTTAATGCGCTGTTAATGATTCTGTCATCAAATATAAAATAATACTTAATCTAATACACTTCTTGCAGGATTCCACTGGCTACTTCTGCATAGCTGATATATTACTGTTTGTATTAAGACTAAATGTTTAGTTTTAAATCTGCATGAGCACATCTATCAAGCAGAGAGATTAATTTTGAATTAAAGCTTTATGAGAGAACTGAAGTCCCAATATACTGTATCTACTGTATTCCCACATCACTTATTCTGCAGTACTGTCAAAAATGCGAGCATGTCTTTCTGAAAATATTTCTTACGTATTTTTAATACATACATTTATATGTTTTTAAGACCATGGTCCTTATTTCTCAGGGGCTACCATTCTTGAGGATGAAGTCTGCTTCACTCAGAGCTTTGAGTGCTTCACATGCATGCCAGTGGAATGCAGATGTGTCATACGGGCCTGTCCTGGAACCCGAAGCTGGGCCAGCCCCTGCTGCTGTTTGGGGTCTGTCTTAAGCCTTCACTGGCTGCACAGAGTGGGTGTTAGTTACGGGTTTTGTCAAAGACACTTTTGCATGACTTCCAGGAGACAGAAAGGGTCCCGTACTGGATCCAGCCCTGTATTCTCTCCTCCTTCTCATGGTTCCAAATGCATGAGCCAGGTTCAGTCTTTTCAGTACTAAATCATGGCGGTGAGAGGGAGAGAAAATGCCTGTTTGTGTAGAATTTTTTGTTTGTTATTTCTTGGAATATTCCCGCCTCTGTCTGCAGGAACTATGACAACTTTATGTCTTGGTGCGGGGGAGCTGTTTGTTACCTGTAGAAATGTCTGTCTTTAAAAAAAAAAAACCTACGCCTTTTTGTTTTGAAAGGCTGTGCATAGCGGAGCTGGCATAAGAAGAAAATATGTGCTTCCCACCTTCTTTATTGTATTACAAAAGCTAGACACATAAATAAAACGCTGCCTGGAAGATAAGCCTAGCTGAAGGGATGGGTTCCTGACATTAGCTTGGTTGTGCTGGGTGGCTTCATTTTGTTTGTAGATTTGATTGCCACATGGTGGTTAATATATTTTTTAATAAATGTAATTTGTAAAAGCTCTTGGCTATTAAATACACTGAAGATATTGAGTATTTTAGCATGCTCCTTATAGCATTTTTCCCATGTTACACAGTGCACTACTCTTATTCTCCAAAAACTGTTTTAAGTGTAGCCATGAACGTCTCTCCATTTGCACATCCTTCAGTTTTTAGGCAAGCCAGCTTGGAACTTGCTGACTTGTTTGTGGATTGCTGCTGGTATATTTATAGTGTAGGTCAGCAGCCACAATATTAGTTTTCAACTAAAACAGAATCCACTTCAGTAAATAGATTACAGAACTATGAAACTGTGGCACAAATGTAAATTGGGTGCTCTAGTTCCTAGGAAAATCTGAAAATACGTGTGCTGCTGTATCCTTAACAGCTCCTGGGGTATAAGAGCTAGTGCATGTTGCAGTCTGGTTTAATTATGCTGCTGTTTTTTTCCTTCCTTGCTGGAGCAGCTTATCTGAGGGACGTGGAAACCACAGGTCTTTTCCAGGACAATAAAACAGTGATAAATTGTGGGGAACCTGAAGGAGATATAATTTTTTGTCACCCCCTTTGGCACAATGGTGGCCTATTTAAAACTAAATGCAGTGTTAGTGTTTTATAAAATTGAGATCTCTGCTTTTTGTTTGCTTTGTTTGGGGATAACTGTAAGGATTACAGTTAACTAATCTTAAGGGTATATAAATCATAACTGTGCCTGTATGTATTTCTGACTAGAAGTGTTTCTTGGCAACAACTATTGAATTAAGCTGCAGGCATAAGTCTGCCCTTTTAGAGTACTGCTGCTGTAAAATTACAGTTTTACTATTCATGTATGAGACTTTACAGCTCATTCTGCTACAGTCTGGGAAACTTCTGCTGTGGTTTTGGAAAAGACAGTAACTGCCTTAATTTCTTAGGGCAGGAAAAAAAGTCTGATGTTTCCTTTCACAGTCCTTCATCTTAGAGAGCCTTTGCAGCTGTCTTGGAGTATTTTGCCTTCTAGAGCTTAATCTTGCATAATTGACAGGATGCTTGCTAATAATCACAAAGCATACTAATAATTTGCTTCTTACAAGGAAAATGCCTAGAGATGTTTTCGATCAGTTATGTATCCGTGTGTATGTGGTTTCATATATTTACTTTGGCATTCATTTAAAAACTGGTTGAATGGAGACTGGATAGCTCAAAGCCAGAAGTGGTGGATCCTGACGGCAGAATAAAGCAAGTTTTTGAAATGCGGGAGTATTGCAGTCGAACCCATCTGGTGTGGTAGGGCAGGGTGGGCTGCAAGACCAGCCTAAGGCACTTGGTTACATGCCAGTTAATCTTGTGACTGTGATCAATTGGCTGTGGTTGGGGTGAAGAGAATCAAATTTAGCACTAAATGAATAACCTTTTCAGTGGACATTTCCTGCAAAAGCTGTTGAGGTTGGGACAGGACAGCCTGATATCCTGAAAGAGGAGCAGAGTGTAAGATAGCTGATGCATGGCAAAGTGGAAAGACTTTGCCTTTACTGCCTCACCCATCATGTGTCAGGTCCTTACTGATGGATTTTACGGTGCGGTGATTTTACGGTCCAAGAGCAGCTCCCTTCAGAGTTTGGCTATTGGGACCAGATCTGTGTGACTTCAGGTTAGTGCGCCAGTGTGACCTGTGTGTACCTGGAATGCTCTGATCCGAGCGGCGAATAAATACAAGTCTTCACAGGCATAACTAGTTATCTGATTGTTCAGTTGGCTGAAATGTGAGGATTCAGATGAAGGTGACTTCATCTAAATAACGTGTATTATTTAGCAAAGGTTTTGGAGCAGCTCATCCTGACTCTCTCAGAATCAATACTCGTACTGCTCTTGATCATCAGTTTTGTCTCTTTATAACTAGGAGAAATGGAAGAAGAGATGGAAAATCCAGAAATGGTTGATTTACCAGAGAAACAGAAGCATCAGCTAAGACATCGTGAGTTGTTTCTCTCACGACAGCTGGAATCTCTGCCAGCCACACACATTAGGTAATGACTATTTTCTTCCACTGCTTTTTATTCTAAAACCTAATGGCATCAATATTATTCAAGTATTCTTCAATGTAAGATTAAATTCTGTGTACAACTTCAGTAATACCATCTTGTGAATCACATGAGCGTTTAAGATGTCTTCTCATGAAATGTGTTTCTCTTTTTTTAGAGGCAAATGCAGCGTTACTCTGTTAAATGAGACGGAATCGCTTAAATCATATCTGGAACGGGAGGTATGAACCATTTTGTGAATTGTCAAGCTTGCCCAGTTTATTCTGGCACAATTTAGGATTGGTGTCTTTTCACAAGTCCTAGAAATAAGGTGGTTCTTTCCTTTCTACATTTATGGGCAGTGACAGCTTTAGGCTCTATACAATTTTCATTCTGATACAAGACACTGTGGATCTAGAGGCCAGACCTGTTGTTTATATCCTTGTGACAGAGCTGCCTCTCCTTGCATAAAGAGCCTCACTTGCTCATCAGCCTGGCAGTCTGAAAGTTCAAAACTGGAGGCTCATACCCCAGATGACACAGGGTGGGAGATGGAGTAAATGTGAAGAGGGACCAAGCCAGCAAGCTATATTTCTATATATTTGCTTTATCCTGAAATCCTACAGATTTATGTTAATATGGTTTAAGCTTGATCTCACCTCAGATTTCTGAGGAGCTTAGTTCCCTGTTTTTTGAGTTCACTGCTGTCTACCTGTAGTCTTCATATGCCGCCACAGGCACTTAGCCTTCAATAAACTACTTGTCAGTTAACTTCCAAGTCCTGCAGAAATTTTTACAAACTGTTTAAATGTACCTCAAACCCAACACCTGAAATGGAATTTTGTTGCACTGCCAATCAGTATTCAGAATATAAATCTTGGAGTTTACTTTTTCAGATATTTTGGGATTTTAAAAATTACGATTGTAAGTATTTTAAATATATTTATATACCTTTAACTGTGGCTAGACCTCTGGCTGCCAGATGGATTAGACAGTCTTGGAATTTGACAATCTGGGAAGTAATTAGGAGATTAGCAAACAATTTCAGGATATTATTATTTGAATACATCTGCAAGTGTTACGTATGCATTTGAAAACATTAGAATGTTATACAAGAAAGGAAATATTGTAATTAAAAAATAAGGTAATGGTCATTACTGGCACTTAAGAAACAAGGAGAAGACAGGTCATTTTTTGCAAGGAGCATGCTGTAGTCTGTCTCACAGGCTTTCCTTTTAAATGCTTTTTTAGTTTTCTTTAGTATTTATTTAAGCGTAAGATTAATTTTAATCTGATACTCTAGTTCGAGAGAATTTTAAACAAAGCACAGGGGTTAAATAGTCAGGTTTCTCTTTGGAATGTGAAACCAAAAACATGTCGAATCTGCTCAGGGCTGCCAAATGGCAGCGCATCAAACAAGGGCTGTTGTATTCAGAAATGCGTGTTACCAGCTTGCAGCCTGGGATATGCCAATTTGAAAGCAGAAGTTAATCAATCTGTAATTATTTTAGATTTTCTAGTACCCAGATTTTAAGTATAATAGTATTCATTCTCAATTGCTCCCAACACGTTTTTGTAATCATTAAAATTACAGGTACATTGAGACAGAGAAGGGAACTGACTTTTTCTGATCATGTAACAGCTTGGTTGCAGATGTAAGAATAGAAAGAGATTTCTCTTTTTTATCCTTTTGAACACTCAAAATGCAAGATGAGTGATGCGGGTTATTTTTGAAACTGAGCAGGCACACAGAGATTTCACAGAATGAGAGAGTTCCCTGAATGTGTCCTGTCACTTAGCACTGTATTTTGCTGTGGTGGAAACAAACTTGGACAGATGGTAATGAAACCAAAAGCTCAGGAACACAAATGTGCTTGGGTGGAGCGTAGAGAGATTAAGAAAATGAGATAGTTACTGCCTGGTGAATTCATAGCACTGGATGGTATTCTTTTGAATTGTTTCTTCTTCTTTTTTTTTTTTTTTTCTTAATCTGTTATTTGCTTTCAATTTTTTTTTCTTTACCATGGCTTCTTTCAACAGTCTTAAGCAGTTCTAGGGATTCTGTAATTTGATTTCTTGTATATTATGAGTACTAAAAGTAGTTTTTCAGCCTAAGGCTGTGTGCCTCGAAGGAGGTTAAACGTGCAGATAGGAGTTTTTAGGGAGATAGTAAGCACAGCAAAATTACGTCAGTGTTATCTCTGTTCTCCTCCTTCCTCCCTCCCTCCATCATCTTCCTCAGGAAGATTGCTGTATTATGTTCAGAGCAGGAGCTGAAGTGGGACCAGCAGTGACTATTTTACTGTGCCTGCAAAACTGGGGTTGTAGCAGGAGTGAGGAGTAGGAGGAAAAGTTTAAAAAGCTATTGGAAACCCCGAATTTCTTGTAGATACTCAATTCCCAGGGAGATCAAGAGAAGGGCATAGCCAGTTACGGCAAAAGTGTTAGATTTCCCTCTTCTGCAGTAAACTGTTCTGTATGTACCATATATTTTACTGGTCTGCTAGGATATATCCAGAGGCTTGTGTGAATTTTGCGTGCTGGGTAGATGTCTGGCATTTTGGTACTTTTGGTACCCTCCCTGAAAAGAAAATGCTATATGGTTAAAATATACTGCCCCTCTTCACCCGAGCTGACATCAGTAAGTTTGCAAGCCGTAGTGAACTAACAATTCTTTCTGTCCTGTGCTTCCACTTTGAGTTCATTTTCTTTTTCCAGTCCTTCTGCAGTTTCTTGGGGTCTTTGGTTCTTGGCTGCAGCTACAGGCAGCTTAGCGGCTTGGGTAGGGAAGCTCTGGGCGTATGTGTCTGTATAACGCTTTGGAGAAGTAGAGAGTCATGGTTTAATTTTAACTCCTGGCAGGTCATTATAGTTTTTCCAAACATGTTGGGTGTTTTGTGGGATCTGAAATTAAGAGAAAACCTTTATTTTTTCTTCTCTGATGCAACCTTAACACTAAGAGTTTTGACAGATAAAATGAGGGGGATTTTGCAGAGCCATGTCATTTCATTGTGAATATCACTTCTGAAAAATAATAGTGATAATCAAGAATTAAAGTGAGCTTCAGAGTATACAAGGATCTGCTGTGTTCCTTAGACTGTAGTTTGCATTGGCACTAAATTGACATTTATTTATGTTTTCAGAAATCTCACTCAGTTTGCATTAGCTGATTTTCATGTTTCTGTGTATAAAGATGGCAGAGGTATTGCATTGCCTCTGGGGATTACAGTCTAGCTTTATTCACACTTGAGCCCCTAAGCTTCCATATTTTTCTCTGTTGGAGAGAAGAGACCAGAGGCTTTTAATTATTTCATTGAACCTGCTTAATATGAGACAGGGTATAAAAAGATGGCCTGAGAGTGTTAGAGAAGGATGGGGTCTATTTTGTGGAGAAAATGCATCATGATAATCTACAAAAGAGAAGCACTACGTCATCTAACAGTTAAATACAATGGAAAAAATGCTTCCATGATGAACGATTTTCACTGGTCAAGAAAGACTGTGTTAAGAAATCACCTGTAGGACTGGCCTTCCTTGGGGCCCACAGTGTTATTATGCTACAGTGTTTGGTTTGCATATTTGCTGGGCAAGGTGCCTGAAAAGCATTAGTGTTGCGCTGCATATACTTTGTCCTACAGTTCGGTATTCTGGAGCTGGAACAAATAAAACACTCACTATATTTGTAACGTGGAATCTTTTGAGACAAAAGCTTTTCCTATGTTTTATTTATGCAACAATGCATTCTCAAAATACTGTAATCTCTTGAACTTTGTCTGTGTCAGGGAGCAAGAGATGCAAATTTCTTTACACAGCCATAATACGAATGAGTTTTCATATACTCTGAAGCTCCCTTGCAGTGGTAGGTTGGTGTAGATCAACCCTGGTGCCTGTGGGGGTAGGAATCAATTCTGTCAAAAATGTCATTCGTTTAGGATGCAGCCAAATAACATTACCCCAAACCCAAGCACAGACAACTTTTCCAACTGACTTGGCTGGGTGTTGGGACAGTGTTTAGCCACGTGTTAGCTATGACTTTAACCTGTTGTGGTGGCATAACACGAGATCATTCCTGCCCTTTGAGTTCATGCTTTTGCAGTGGGAAAACAGGAGGTTTTCTGCTGGAGGAGATCAGTGTGAGTTCCTTTCTTGCCTCTTATGCTCTGTAGGTGATATATTCTGTGCAGCAGTTTTTCTCAGGTAGTAAAGCAGGTTTGGTTGGCTTGCTTGGCTCTTTCCTGGCTTTTTTTCTTCTCTTCCATAGACATTGACCTCCTCCCAGAAAAATGCTGGGTTTTGTTAAAATTGGAGCAGAAGTTACCATGTTTAACTCTCTTAAATGCTGTAATTGGATGCTGGATGCATTAGGCATGTAAAGAAAACACAGGAGACCTTACCTCCATGGCATCAGTCTTAGATTAATATGTGTAATGTGCAGTGCGGGGGAACAGAACTAGTATATACCTTTGAAGCCTCAGCCCACAGAATTTTTGCCATGTTACTGGGGAAACTCACAGTGATTCTTCCTTTTTTGAGCTTTGTATGACAGATTGGGAGACTCTTTTTCCCTTGCCACCTCTTCATGAAGATGTACAGGGCTTGAAACTGATGCTATTTTTTTCCTAATTTTTGTTGCATGCTGTTGCACTTACAAATATAGGGAAAGTGAAAATGAGATGAGCATGAAATTAGATGTATTTAAACAGAGTGCCTGCTGTTGACACAGAAATATGGGGAAAATAAGCCAGAAGCCCAAGATGTGAAAAGGTGCATTGCACATTCTGTGTTTCTGTTCAGAAGCACTTCTCTTTCCTGGTGACGGTGTTGCTGTGGATGGAGGTTACAGAAAGTCTGTTATTTCATGTCCTGCCAGAGCTCTCTTCCTGCCCCAAACCCCACACTGTACTTTCGAGCACACCTGGTCTCTGATGTGTCACTCAGTAGCTATAGCTAAGTACTTATCAATGCAGAAAAGTTTAGTTATACAGTGCAGTTTTAAGTAGTTAAAATTTTGGCTGTTTTCTTTCTCCACCCTGGCAGGACATTTGCATTCTAGTATGACTTCTTGCTTTAATTTTACACACCCAGGTAACAGAAGCCAGGAGACTATTTTAGCCTTTTTCACATCTACTTGAACAAAAGCAACAAACTAATGTATTACCACCTGCAGCTAATTTACCGCTGCTGCGGCCAAATCTGCTGCCCCTCTCCCAATGAGTAGAAAGAAATGTGGCAATTTAAGCTTAGATGGTAGTGGACAAGAAGCTGGTCATCAGCGCATCCCTGTGACCAGGAAAACCAAACCCAGCCTGGTCTATATTAGCAGGGGTGTAGTGAGCAGGAGGAAAGGATTCATCTCCCCAGCTCATCACTTGTGGGACCACTTCTGGAGTGCTGTGTCCAGCTTTGGGCCTCCCAGCATGAGAAAGACATGGTTGTACTGGATGAAATCCAGCAGAGGCCCCAGAGGTTGTCAGGGCCTTCATGTATGTCTCTGTGGGGTGTTTCATCGATAGAGCTCTAACACTGAAGTTACACTTTAGTTTCTATCAATGTTTTTGTGTGGATATGTCACTAACATCTAGTACTGCTGTTTCGGTACATGGAAAAGTGCGATTTTGTGTTCTGAAATAGCTGATATTACTAAAAATTATGTCCTGGCCATTTTGAGCCTTGTTTGTGCAAGAGGAGCTTTGTTCGCTTCAAATTCAAAGACCGTGTATTAAGGGAACAGCTGCTTTTCAGGAGAGCTGTTACACTTATTATACAGATGAAAGTGGCCCCATTTAACATAGGGTTTTAAAATGGGTGGTTCATTTATTGTTTGTTCACTCAGCTTTAAAATATATATAGGTCATAAAACCAAATGTAAAATGTAAAAGCTTGCTAGTATGCGTGCAAAGCTGAATGTAAAAGTTAATAATACTCTTTTATTTTTTGTCTCACTTTATTTTTAGGATTTCTTCTTTTATTCGCTAGTATATGATCCTCAACAAAAGACCCTACTCGCTGATAAAGGAGAGATTCGAGTTGGAAACAGATACCAGGCAGATATAACAGACTTACTAAAAGAGGGTAATTTCCATAACTTATTTAATTTGTCAAGAGGCCATGGCAAATGTGGCCACTGTTATGTGTGCAGCATGCATAGGTGAGGGAGGTGGAGGTTTCCACTGCCAGGCCATGCGTACAGCTCTGTCCTGGTTTGCTGGTGACTGAAGCTGTTGCGCATTGAATGCAGTTAGTTATGTCTCAAACCAGTCTTTAAGTGGGCATTTGTCCAAATCATAAAACATGTTGAAACAAATTGAATTAATTGGCTCTCTCAGGGCTTGTGCTCTTTTTATTGAGAGATTTCAGAATTTCCACGGGAAACACAAATTCCCATCCTGTCTGTGAAGCCTTTTGTGTTTTCAATCAAGCTTCACTCCCCTATAAAAACCTCCCAAATTACTGCCAGTTAAATGCTGTCTCCCCTCGTCAATTTACCCATTATTGCTGGGTGCCTTTTCCTCGGAGCTCTCTCCCCTTTCCAAGCGTTGGCTTGGAATTCTCAAGAGCTCTCAAGAGAGCTCTCCTCGGAGCTCTCTCCCCATTCCAAGCGTTGGTGGACTTCTCACCTGCGCAACAGGCAGGAGGATTCTGTGCCCAAATGTGCTACCAGACCTCAGCCTGCCTGTGCTTTGTCATGGAGCGGTAAGTCCATGAGGACCCCAGCCCAAGGGAAAAGGAGCAGTAACAGTGACTGATGCCATTTACCAAGTACTAATTAACTTTAGATTTGTCTTTGCACTAGCCTACAGATCCAAAAGTGGGTGGAAAAACGGAGAGGGATGGGGATTATTGGCATCTAATTGCTCCTTACTCAGGTAACACACAGTGAGAGGTCAGTCTGTAGGCTTCTCCTAAGAGAGCAGGAGTTCTGACCCATGTTGGGAGAACCTTCTCCAGACCATATGGGCAGAGATATGAAAGCAATAAGATGCTTCTGGATTTGCTTAGGAGCTTTGCTGATGCTGTTAGCCTCATGTTAAAATGGGCAAACAAATTGGTCAGGGCTCTTGTTTAATTTGTCTATGAAACTGGTATTTATTCAGGAGCTGGGCAAGTCTCCCAAGAGAGGATGAACTAATTTGAAAGGCATTCGCTTCCCTCAGTGGGCCAACACAGGGCTTCAAAGAAGGATAATCTCCAGATGTTTCAAAGGCAGCAGAAAAAAAGAAGAAAAAGTTTCAGTAGCTCCTGTATTTTTCCAGGGTATTTTGGTTTGTGTAGTCAGGAAAACTGCAGGAGTCTGCAGTGATTTCACCCTTAGAAAGCAGCTGACACAAGTCGAACCAGCTACTCTTGGCCTGCTCAGAGCAGCTGGGACTGTGCCTGTTTTCCTGGAACTGCTGCAAGATAAAGGAGAAAAAGAGAAACTGGGGAGAGGGACTAAAGAGAGACTTGTTGAGGTGGGAGAAGAATCTCCTCTGTTTCCTATGGCATGTCCTTTGAAACCAGTTCTTCACAATCTGATTGCTCAATTCAGACGAGCTGTGCTGCTGTGTCTGTTGAGCTGAAATTGTTACAGACAAATGACTGAATGAAATTTTTGCGGTGGCCTGTTAGAGTAACTGAGATGGGTTAGCAGTTAAGTTATTGTGAGATAAAAGAATCTAGAATGTTTATTTCTTTTAGAATGGTTATACCAGACATTTCTAATTTGTTTTTCAATCAGGTGAGGATGATGGAAGAGATCAGTCAAAACTTGAAACAAAAGTTTGGGAGGCCTTTAACCCGCTAGTAGACAAGCAGATAGACCAGTTCTTGGTGGTAGCACGGTAAGAGCACTTTACCTCTTCCTTGGACAAGTAAATTTTTATAACTCTTCTTTTCTGAGTACTTTTTGTGTTCTTTTTGCTTTACTAGTATTTGGTTGCTTTATTCTTCTGCTCCATTTTGAAATGATGAACATTTTACATGCCTTCCTGGGAACTGCATGGCATTAGGAACAGCTACTGAGATTTGCAACTTTCAGTTAATCACTTTTATAAAAGAAAAGCCAATGGCATGTAAAAACTATCCTGTAATTGGTGAGGCTTTTCAAATTCTTTGGCTAGCATGTGGAAGGCTTAGTGAACTAAATTCTTGACAGTTTATTACTCTGTCCATTTTTTTCCCATTTTCAAATCCGCTGACATTTTAGCATTCATTAATAGCTTGGTAAGAAGTCTGGCAAAGTGTTTTTGATGGAGTATAGATGCTTTCTTGTGCCTAGATTCCAAGAAGTAGGCATCATAAAGTAAAACCCTGCAAATCTATACAGATGGTGAAATGCGTGCTTTTATTTAAGCCCAAAGCAATCTTCGTTGATCAACTTTTGCTTTTGAAAATGTTCAATAACATTTGAATTGGGATGCATTTATAGGAACAGAAGCCTATACTAAATTTTAGGCTCTCATAGCAATGGGTGACTGAACAATTTGGAAGAAAAAGAAAAAAGGTAACACTCTCCAAATTCTCTGTATTTTCGGTAAGTTTGTAGGACTGTGTGGGAGAAAGTGGTATGAGTAGATGGATAGGTGGACCTTCTGATGTTTTTAGTCAGTGGAGCAAGTTACCATTGGATATGGTTAGGACAGAGCGTGTAAAGTTACAAGCTGCTAGTAGTATCTAGTTTGCTAGTCTTGAGAGTTCTGCTTATTGGCCACAGTCTGACAGACGTGGATCTTGACTCACAGGGCTGCCTGAATTAGCCCTGGTTCTGTCAGCCTTCTGGTTCTTGTTTTTTCTCCCTCTTGAGTTATCATGCTTTGAATTTCCTCCTGAGCTTCCCTGAGTGTGCACTGCTGTGCCCATTGTGGGGTGAGTTCTTGGGATGCTCCCCAGAAAGGCAATACTAGAGCTTGTGTGAAAGACTCTGTTAACAGGGAGACAAGAGTGAAATTAGTTTGGTTTAAATCAAAAATCTTAACTGCCGGCCAGATTGAAGAAAAATCTCACAGCTGAGAATCCATTAATACATTTTTGCCTGTGGTAAAACACGTGCTTTTTGTAGTATAGCCCTTTTTAAGGTTCATAAATTTCATAGTGTTCTGGCTACACTAAAGAATCACCATAAAATTTAAGGTCCTGGAAGTTTTGCTGTGCTGCTTACACAATATATTGCTGTTTCCTTTGACCTGTGCCAAGAGTAAAGTCGAACTGGCTGAACTAAGTGATATATGTGCAACAGATTCATTCTACTCGATCAGACTGACATAGAGAAGTAGATGACAGTGAGGAAAGGATAATCTCCACCGGCGATGCGGAATAAACAGAGGAAGGAGTGATGGGGAGAGCTGGGATATCTCCAGCAAAGGGGATTCCTGCTTCTTAAGGGCCCTTTCTTGACAAGGCTGTGGTTTCACAGTTGGCTCTAACCAAATGAAGTACAGGACACCATGGAAAAACTAAGAGCTTTGTTTTCTGAGTTAGTTTTCATCAGGATGGATTCAAATTGCCACTCAGGCACAGAGCGCTGTGGTGTCAGGAAGACCCCCCACGGGAAGCGAGAAGATGGCAGTGCCCGGGCAGATGAGGGTTTGCGTGTGGGTTGGTTTAGAGTGGCCGTAGAGCTGGTTTGTGGTGGGGCTCTCCACCTTGCGTAGGCTTTTGGTGGGAAAGCTGTGTTTATTAATAGTAATTCTTTCTGGCTCTTCACCGCTGTTCACTGGATTTGCTGATACAGCTGCCTGAAAGTGTGTGCTGTAAGAGCAATCATTGAAAAGATCAGTATAAAAACTGCTTCTGTGGGGAATCAGCAAAGTGATCCAGTTTATAATTAGACGACACACACACAAGTATCAGTTCAGGTAAAGCTGGGGATGGGGGAGTTGAGGAGCAGGGATGGAGATAAGACTGGGAGGCTGGGGAGAGGGCGAAGTGTGAATCGCCACAGAAACTCAGGTGAGGGAGGCTGGTTTGGATTTTGGCCAAAATCAGATATTTGACAACTACTGCTCAAGCATTTACCTTTCCTACTCCCGCACTGCTTGGCACTAGTGTGTTTGTTTCTCTGTGCACTCAACTAGTTTGTGGAAGTGATGGGAGTGGAGGAAAAGAAAAAACCACCTTTTTTGTTGTTGTTGTAGTTACTCAGGGAAGCTCAGCCCCAGTTCACTGTGCAGGAGCACAGAAGTTTCACCCATGTGCTGTAGCAAGCAGCGAGGGGAGTAGGAATTGCTGCAACTGAGGTTCCTGTTAAAGGTTTCTCTGACTAATTACTTTAGGGATGAAGTGAGGATCATAGGGATTGTGGCCTCAGATGCAGGAATTGCTGGCATTAGGAAGTATTTGAGAATTGCTGTAGTCTTATGCAGGCTATGTAATCTATATGTATTATACAATATTAAGTTGTAAAATAAAGATGGTTTTTAATTTTACTGAAAGTTTTAGAAAAATGTTTGCATCACTGCATGGTTTTTTTTCTGCCTGGGCTTGGCATCTGTCTCTGAACCTTTGGACAATGCCGTGCTGCTCTTGCCCTTGTGGAAGAGACTTGTGCCATTCATAAAGCTCACTTGCCCTCAGTTTCTGTTAAAGATGAAGTCTGAGAGATAAGGGATAAAAGAGGAGTTGAGAACTCCCTGGTTGTGATCCTTGAGCCTTTCACTGTTTACCCTCCTCCACCGAAGCCTCTTTGGTCATGTGAACTGAGTAAAGCGTTCATAATAACAGACCACATCTAAAGAGAACAGTCTCTGGTGCAGAACTAGTGCCAAACCATGTAATCTTGTTACTGAGAAATGGAGTCTGCAGATCTCAAAAAGTGTTGGTTGGGTGTTTATATTTACACTTGCTTTGCATGCAAAGTTAACACTCTGTGTAATTTCATTCAGGTCTGTTGGTACGTTTGCCCGAGCACTCGATTGCAGTAGTTCAGTCAGACAGCCGAGTTTGCACATGAGCGCTGCAGCAGCCTCTCGGGACATCACGCTGGTAAGATTTTTTTAAGAGGACCTTAACTTTTGGAGAGATGCAAAATAATCACCTTAGCAATAATAGTTGGCAAAGAGAGAGGGGCAGATGGATTGTAATTGTGGCCTGCTGTGAAGCAGATCATGTCTTTATAAAGGAACCCTTGATTTACATATGAAGTAACTTTTTTTGGTCTTGTTCCTCCTATAATCCATCAGGGATAATTCTAGGAGATAATTTTTTAAAACTTCTTTATTAAAATGTTTTGATGACGTGCTTCACTAGCCCATCTCTTGCATGGGCTTAGTAGCTGTCCTGAGAAGAATACAAATGATTATCTGCCTGTCTGCAATGTTCTAATGCCAAAATGACACTCCTCATCACTTCCCCAACACCAGACTATCTCTGGTGTCCTTGGGCAAGATTGTCTGGGGCAAAAACTTGTGGTCAGATAAGAAATTTCTGTTGATCCAGTTCTTCTCTTTGACAAGTTCTATTTTAGAGTACCTGAGGAGTGGTGACATCGTTAATATTTTATAATAATAAACAATTCTGAGTAGACAGAGGAAAAGGAAAACTTGGGCTTCTATGCCAGAGGAAGTTTAATGAAAATTTGAATAAAATTTATGAAGTCTCCAGAGAACTGTTATCAAGGCCTCACCTCATAACTAGAATAATGTGTAATCATATATAGAACAAGTTCTGGGATAGAACACTGTAGATTAATTATGCACATGCACAAAACTAGTATGATGAAAGGCAAATAACATCCCAATTAAAACTACAGAAATTGGGAAATAAAGCCAAACTTTCATTTATTAAGACCAATTCCTCCCTTGCAAAGTGTTGTCAGCCCTTTTAAATCACACATTGCAGACAATCGTAGCTCAGCTTTCTGAGGACTAATTGCACCTGGGAGTAATTATTTTTCCCTACTCAGCTATGATGTATGACTTGGCTTGAATCTTTCTTAGGAGACTGTGTCTGTTGCTCTTCTTAAATATTTTTCTTTTATGTATTTTTTGTGGATTATTTGACAAAGAAAGTGCCTGGCTAAGTTTGTAACAAAAATATGCCCTCGAACCTACAGTACCTACTGCACGGGTTCGTGTTCCACAAATTCTGGTGGTGGTAGTGAACCTTAGACTTGTACACTGACAACTACAGTGAGTCTGAGGTTGAAGCTAGTTTTACTGACTTTGTGTTAGGTATAGGATACTGCACCCTCAAATCTCAGTGCAGCGTTTTTGTTATTGCTGTTTCACTGTTTAGAGTTTTTCTCCCCCTAGATGCTTGTCCTTACATTTGTCTTTCTCTTTTACAACCGTGTAGTTCCATGCAATGGACACTTTGCACAAAAATGTCTATGACATTTCCAAGGCGATCTCTGCGCTTGTGCCACAAGGTGGGCCAGTCCTGTGCAGAGATGAGATGGAGGAGTGGTCTGCTTCAGAGGCAAACCTCTTTGAGGAAGCACTAGAAAAATATGGAAAAGATTTCACTGACATTCAGCAAGATTTTGTAAGTACCTAAAATGAGGGTCCACATGGTGACCAGCTCTTATCACTGACAGAGCTGGTTTACAGCTTGTCTAAACTGTGCTGTTTTTCTTCATGTCAAAGAAGAGGGCTTTGAACTGGAGCATGTGTCTTGCTGTAAATTGGGGAAAGGCAGACCTCATACTGATGACAGCCTGTTGTACAGGCAGAATTTCAAATCACAGATGATAGCTTTTCCTTTAGAGACGTTAATTTAAAATCATCTGCTCCGCTGTTGCTGAGGGAGGATTTAGGAAATTGTTGTGACAGCCTAGCTGCTGTAGATTAATTTGTTTGAAGGAGAATAAGTACTGGGCCTTCTGAAACATGAAAATTTAGTCACTTATAATGTGAGTTCAAAAAGGACCTTTTGAAAGTTTTTAAAAGGAATCTTGGGCATCCAAGGGAGGTGTCCTGTATTTTGGCCAAAGCTCCACCCTAGGTGCTCAGCCTGCAGATTGACTGGAGCACTGTAGAGAGAGACAGAATTCACTGTGTTTCTGTTTGAGTCTTCAGGAGCAAAACAAGTAGATTCAGTGTTGCTTGTCCCATGCTCTAATCTGTTAGACAGAGGGACTTGGAAAAAGCACAACACTCTCTGTGGTCCTGCTTGAAATCCCTTTGCCTGTTATGCAGAGACTGGACTTGGCAGGGTGCAATTCTATTAGGAATTACTACTTTTTTTATTTAATTGACCAGTTCCATAGAAGCCAAGCAAATCAGAGCTGTGATACAGTAATTGTGGCTCTTGCTCTAGTCTTTGCTGCCTGAGCAGAGAGGGTTGGAGCCAGTGGGCTCCCTTCCACGTTGTGCCTCTCTTCAGTGGTTTACTGCAGAGCCAATGCGGCATGAAGATTTACCTGTAACCTGCTCCGCTTCTACACTGAAAGCACTATTTTTAGAAAGGGCATTTAATTTAACGTGGGTCCCGTGTGCATCTAATGCCCTTAGGAGATTCAAACACTGTCTTTTAGTAGTAGCAAGCTATAAACTGTCAAAGGAATCCTGTGAATCTCAGTGAGGCTATGATGACTGCTGCTTTTCCTTTCTGTCCCCAGCTCCCATGGAAGTCCTTAACAAGCATAATAGAATATTACTACATGTGGAAAACTACAGACAGATACGTTCAGCAGGTGAGAGAGTCAGAATCACCTCTTTCATTCTAACAAAGGATTTTTCTTGCCTTTAAAACTAAACATTGTTGTTTTATTCTCCCTCTTGGGGTTCAGTCTTTCCAATAGGTGGGTTCTCTAATGATCTGAAGCACCAAAAAAATCTTTCGTCACTAAACTCATCAGCCATTCCATAGATACAAACACGTAGCATTGGCATGTGCGCTTTCTTTTAATGTTTGCTGCTATTTTATTTGTTTGGGGCTTTCAAATGTCTATTTTGGAACTCAGCAGTTTAAGGAAGGGAATATGGTTAATTTCTGCCTGTAGACAGAGTTCGAGGTCAGCATGAAGTTCAATTTCAGCTTTTTTGGGGGGTGGGCAGTTGGTGTACAACAGACACCTGTGCTAATTCTCCACCTCTGCCTGCCCGTGGCTCTGACTGAAGATGCATGGAGCCTCCCCTGTGTAAGCACCACGAGTAAAGTGTTTGCTTGGGAAGCACTGATGGCTCAAATTCTCAGGCTCGTTACGCTTGAGAATCAACTTTGACTAGTGTTTACAATCATTTTTATCTCTACTTGTTTAAATATGAAGGCTGCTTGGTCCCGAAAATAGAGCAAGCACAACGCAAGCAGCATGCAAAATGTTGCGGAGTATCGGTTGCTGAAAACTACTTGTAATATTTAATGGGAAAATTAATTAAAAGAAGGGAGAAATATATAATGGATTTTTCATTATAATCATCAGTATTACATTTAGGTATCTATTTGAAGCTTTAGAAAAAGGGGAGTTATAAAAATGTCCTGTTGTAACTTGCTTCATTGGAAATTCAGCCTGGGATAAGACTGGATGCCTGAGGCACTGACCAATATTTGGCATGTGTACCTTGGTCTGTAATGTGATTTTTACCATTTTCCTTCTGATTGGAGTGCTGTTTAAATTACAGAGGGATCCTCAGGACAAATGAGAACTCTTTTTTTGCATAAATTCTGTATTACTTTCTTTAAAAATATTAACTGCATCCTCATTCTAATATTTCTTCAAGTTCATTCTTTGATTGAAACTTTTCCTTCTGGTAAGGAAATGGGTGGGAGAAAAGTGAGATGGTGGGGAAAAAAAGTGCTGGAGAAATGAGGTGATGGTCTTTCCTTCCCTGTTGGGCTGTGGGTGCCATCGATACAGTGAGTACTGCTGTCCTGTCTGATTACCACTTTTTAGGAGACGATAGCTGAGCGTACTCAGCCTGTACTATGCTCAGTATTTGCACTGAGAGGAATCCGTTTATCTTCATCCCTGCATGTTTTATCTCACGTCACTTGTTTTAGTGATAAAAATCCATCTAGCAATATGATATGTATCAGAAAAGGTGAGAGAAGTTATTTTATCAGAATCTTGGGCTGTTCCATGAAGATGTCATCGCTGTGCAGTCAGAACAGTAAACAATAGTAGGAATTCTTGGGAAAGGTTAAACCAAAAAGTATCTGTATTCTGCTCAGGAAGTCCACAATACATTTGCAGCCATGACATTCTGTTTCTGCCCATCTTGAGGTATGTAACAATGGTGGTGGTGGGAATAAAGGATGGGGAGCAGTTTCTTTGGTGTTCGCTCTTGGACACTGTAGGAGACAGATGGGAATGGTGTTCCCAGTGTTTGCTTCCAGGCTTGTGTTCTGGGAGGTCAAAACAATTGAAAAAATGTGGAAGGAAACTGTTAAATTATTTTGCTTTTTCCATTTTCTCGAGCTTTCTTACTACATAGACAAAATTGCAGAAGGGATAGTTGCATGACAGATTTTGTTCTTGCAGCAATTAAAAACCACAGCAAATCCACAGTTTCTCATACTGTTTTGCCCTATTTCTATGCAGTGGGTTTTCTATCATGGTTATACTGTAGCTCACATGTGCTGTCCAGCAGTGTACCAGGGAGTGGGATTTAGGGAAAACTTCCAATTAGAGGCTCTGCACTTAAGAGACGCTATTGAGTATAACCCAACCAGGTAGAAATCGCACTGCAGCGATATCGCATCAGTTAAATCTAAACTGAACTGAAGACCTCATCTCAAATTCCCAGCTTGTGCAAGCAAATAATACTATTAAACATTTATAAAAAGCCTGGGAGAGCCATCTATATATAGCCACAAAGAAAGCAAAGGAAGTTGTAGCTGAAATAACGGTGTATTACATTTATATTTTACTTGAAGTGTACAAAGTCTTTGGAGCATGTCCCTCACCAGTTTTTCCATCTGTTTCTTCATAGTGTTTTGTCTGTGTAGACTGTTTTCTCAGTCTCATACCACAAAGTGGTTCTGGGGCTCACTGCATTGTTGTACATGAGGTATCGAAGATGTGCTAAGTAAGGATATGAAAAATGTGTATCCTGGGTTGAATCGCTTTCACTTGCCCTCCTTCTAAGATGATGATTAAATTATATTTCATGGCTGTATGTTACTTTCTTAAAAAAAATTCATAACTTGCTTATTCTTGCAGAACCTTTGGCTGAATGAACATAAAATTGTCTATTTAAATTGTCTATTTCTGTGAGTTACACAACATAGTAATAAAGTTTGTTGTCATCAGCCAATTGCCTGGTTTGAAGAAAAGCACTTATTTGGGAACCATTTGCATAATTCTGTATTTCCTTTGAGATTTTCTTGGAGCTAGAAAGCACTGTTTTAATCCTGAAGCAGAATCCATCTGTTCCTTGCCATTGAGGAAGCTAAATTTTGAGTCTTCAACAGAAGACCCTTCCTCAGAATGGAACAATAAGGTATACTTGTGCTCGGTATACCTAAGCTCAAAAGGCTTAATTAATACAGCACTTCCATGTCTTGTGAGTAGGATCCTGTGGTTGAGATACGCACAAATTTACTAATTTTCAAGCACTTTAATTGTATTTGGCTTCAGCTATACCATGCTTTTGAAGGTTACCAGCATAGTTAGGAGTTCAATCATTTCAAGAGAAAGACTGATCCTATAAGAACAGAACTGCCAGAAGGAGTAATTCTACTGCAATGGCAACAAGGCATTTGCGGTCTGATGTAGACTCCTGAATGTCTGTCCAAAGTGATCCCAAGAGTTTTCCTTTCAAAGACGCTCTTTCAAAGTTGTCTGGAAGAAAAAGAGAGAGACTCATTCCAAATTAAGTATTCTGTGTCTCCTTTGAATGCATCCTTTTCTTGAGACAGATTTCCTGTGTCAATTCACATGAGCATATATTTCTGATTCAGAAAGGTTTGAAATGGCATTTATTGAGTAACTGGTATTTGGTGGCTTTCCCCAGTCTTCAAGAGTTGATGTGATGTTGGGTATGCCTACATTTTCATTCAAAGTAAAGGTTGAGTTCTTACGTAGTTGTGAATTCTTATGTGGTTTTTATGTGGAAGTGCCATTAGAAAAATGTAGAAGGAATAATAAGAGAAAATAAGTTTTAACGTATGCATAGTGTTGAGAAGATACTGGGGAAAGTGGAAATGCTGTTGTATTTGACTACATGAGGTAGGGAGCTTGAATCTTGGTGTGGATAGAAAACATCTTTCTTAAGGGAAGCAAACCTTTGTACCTAGCTAAGAGCTGAGAGTGACATCTTAATGTACCAGCCTTCATAAAGTACCGTGTGCTAGCAAAGTAGAAATAACATCAAATAAATGTTTTTTCTGCATACGTGGGATTTTTTTATCCACAAACACCTCCTGGTAAGCCTATAGTGACATGGAACCATGGCAAATCTGGCAAGTGACAGAGACCGTAGGTACCACACATCAGTGCTGAGATTGTTGCTGGAGCACAAGCAGCTGGAAACACGTGTCCCAAATGCACCATGGACCTTTTCTGTTCCAGCTCCCCTGCCTCCCAGCATGTGATTTAGAGACTATCTTTTCCATCATCAACTAATAAAGGTTTAATAAGTAAGGATGTTTGAGGCATCCCTGTCCTGTCTATCAACCACGTTCTTTGTGTTGTGGACCTTGAAATATGCCCTGCATTCCTGGATTTCTTCTGTTATTTCCTCCTTATAAATGCTCATCCTTTAGAAAATGACCACCAACATTTGTTCTGATACGTCATGTATTATAAAACTCTTTCAAGCTCAGTGGGTAGAAGGAAAGATGTTAAGTCTAGGGAGAGGATATAAAGGACAGATGTTTGCACCAACTTGAATGTACAGTGCTTAGTAATTTAATCCCTCGGTCCCTCTGGAATAGACAAGTCGGTAATATCTCCCTTTTATAGATGGGGAAAATATGATGAAGTAAATAAGAGGATATACTTAAGATGTGCATATATAAATAACTCAGAACCAAAAGATTGCATTTAGGCCAAACTACTAGAAAAAGTTACAAATGTCCGGGGTTGTTTTTGGTGGATAAGGATATTTATAACTACATCAGACAACATTAAGAATTTCTAGCGAAAATACGCTTCAGGCACAAATCAATTAATAATTGGCAAAGGACCTCTGTGAAGGGATTATTCTGAAATTGTTCATGATAACATTTCAGGCACCTTTCTTTTGTACCTTCTGGTATCAGTCACTGTCAAAAAATAGGAAACCCATCATATGTGGTCTATTGGTTGTCCACAGCTGCAAATACTTAGTGCAAAACCCAACCTCTTCTTATTCAGTACATTTTGGTACCTTCTGAAAACCTTTGATTTGGTATTAAACGCGTATGCTGTGTGTCATGCTCTGTGCTGATCCCCAGAAAGGTGTTGCTGGGTGCAGGTGACATAGGGTACCTTTCCTTGGAGCTCACACTGTGGTCATCCATCACAGAGAAAATCTGTGGTGAGAGGTTAACATTCATCACCAGTTTACTGAAATGTTGCTTAATACCCTAAATTAACTGTCTCACAAGGCAAATGGCTTTACACTGTGCATAGTAGGATATTTCAGCTGCTGGTAATGCTTTGTGCTTGCATGAAGCTTTTTCCATTCATAGATTTCCAAAACTGTCCTAACATGATGACTCTAGATAGTCCCCTTGGCAGTTTTTGTCAAGAAAGCTGCAGACTTTTCCCCCAACAATCTAGAAATCTAGTGGAAAATAAAAACAAACACAAGCAAAACAAACCAACCAACAAAAAACCCCCAAACAAACACAATCCCAAACAAACAAAACCCCAAACAAAAAACCAACAACAATTCTCTACCAGTGGAAGTTGTCCGAGTTTCTTGCTTAGGTCTCAAGGAAATAGGATTCTTGTACATGGTTCCTCAAGCAGTAATTTAAGCTGTTTATCAATATCTGATGTTAGACTTTCTCATCACTTGTGAGGAGAGGATGAGCTCTGGGGCTGTTGCTCTGCTCACACAACTGCCCGTGGCTGTCTGTGCCTGGGGAGGGAACACCTGTTGTTCTGTCCAGGCTGTGGGTGGAACAGCTTCCAGTTCATGACCAGAAATGCTCTTGAGAGTGTGAATTCTGTTGAAGGATGATTTTTTGGGGTTGCCAAGATAGAGGATGGGTTTTGATGCTGTTGGAGAACCATTGCCACAGCACTTTTTGAGGCCCATCATTGGATGTTTTGGTTTTCTATGTAAAAAGGCTTCGGCAGGGTGGTTTGAAAATGTGCATCTTCGAATTTGTTCTTTGTATTCAGAGGGAGAACCTCTTTAATTCCATCATGGACTGCCAGTACAATGTGTATTATTGATTCTTTCAAGTCTGTGTATTAAGGACCATCTCCATGAAGTCTTCATTTGGGTTTTCTTGAGGACATTTTTCAGGTAGCTGTCATTGTCCTGGAGCAGATTTAACAGAAGAAATCCAGGAAACTTGCCTACACCAGCAGAAAGAAGTCAGCTTTTGGATACAGCTCTCTGAAAATGTACTTGTGGTCTCTGGATAACTTTTACAAGTTCTATTTGTTTTCTTGGTCCCTCTTCTCTGGTGTGACAACTTAATTCTTTGATTTCTAAGATATGTTGACTCTTATTTGCAGGAGAAAGGAAGAGGGAAATTCTTTAGGAATCTATAGAGCTGTAGCAAGGAGCTGTCAGGCTGCCAAATGGAAAACTGTTGCTTAAGACCATCCCTCTGATCAAAGCAAGCTTTATGCTTACGAGAAACTTTTACTTCATTGTTTCTGTGTGTCTGTTGTGTCCCTGTAAAAAAGATTTTAACGTTTGTCCAGTTGCTCAGTGACACACTCTTCAATTTTATTACATCTTCTGGTGCTGCTTCCTGTTTCTATGAAGATACTGAATTCAGCTTTAGAATTATTTTCCTAGACTGTGCCTCGAGGCTGCTGCCTAGAGAACGTTAAGATAATCTGTTTGTCTAGAATATCACCTTGCTGCTGGTTTGTCTGGAAAACATTGTGGCTTTATGCAGACCACTGTTATTTTCATGGATGTTGAAGAGCATGGGCCCAGGTTTGAGCCATGAGGTTGGACTAGAGGCCTCCAGAGGTTCGCCCTAAATTAATTTAGTTTGCGATAAAGAGAAAACTTGAACTTCAGAATGTCCCTTTTGCTTTTTAAATGGTGTGAAGGTTTGAGTTAGAAAAGGACTTCTTGGCCAGTTAGCAAAGTTGATGCTAATTTTTTACCTCTGCCATGTTCTTGTGGTCTGTCAGCGAGCTCACAGCTGTGGCTGAACAGAAGCAAGCAGCAGTGTCTTCTGGGGAAATTTACTCCATACATCCCGTTGAAAGGATCCTGTAATCCGTTTACTGCAGAAATGCGGGCAGAAGTTAATGGATGGTTTTACTGGACTAGGGCCGTGTAAAGAGACAAATTGCGTGTACTTCTACACCTGTCTCCTTCTTGCATGTGTTTTCCCTTAAATGTCTCTCTGATGTTCCTTATCATCTCCTGGCAATGGTGTTTTTAATCAGGGGCTGGTTGTTTGGTCTAGTTAGCTTCTTCCTTTTCTACCTCCTTGATTTTCTTTGCTACCTGTTCCATGAGACTTACACATGTGCCTGGGGTTGGTTTCTTTTTTGTCTCAAAGGGGGATGCTCGTGCACCTAGAGCTGCTCACCTTTGGAAAATGTGAATGTACAGGTTGACCATGCCTGATGTTTACTCAGAAGTGATAACATACCATAATAATAAAAAAAAAACCCACACTTTTGTCTAATTCTGCATCAATCTTGAGTTGAGCTCTTGACCTTTTTTTAAAAGAAAATCTCCTGTGTTACTTAGTCTTCAAAAGTGAGGACAACAAAAAAGTCTTCCTTCAAACTATTTGGATTGGTTCAGCTGTTGAGGAGATGTGATGGGGAAGGTGCATTGCTACAGCTGTTATTGTCCAGTTGGTGAATATTATTTATCATGGAGAACAAACACACACTGGTATGTCAGATCTTCCTCTGCAGGGAAAAACAAACAAACCAACAACAAAAAAAACCCCACGAGTTCTGGAGTAACAAGGCATGTATTTGTATTGTGATGAATGGGAATGAAAAGTTTGTCCTTGTAAATACTAGATTATCACCTCTCTGACTTTTGAAAAGATGTGTACATAGCATTTGATGCCCACAGTTATTTCCAGTAGATATTTTCCTGTTGGAAAAGGATTTTGTGGTAGCTGCTCAGTGAAAGGAAAACTTCATTGTTTGTTAATAAGTGCTGAAGTTTTTACAGGTACTTGACTCCTAGGTAAAATAGTCCTTAATTTTTTTGTATTCTAACTTTTTTTTTTTTTTTTTTAAGAAACGATTGAAAGCAGCAGAAGCGGAAAGCAAGCTCAAACAAGTGTATATACCCAACTAGTAAGTATCCTTTTGCATTGTTTTGTTTTCTGATTCATTGTAGAGATTCTGGTGTAGCAGTCTCCATGGCCTGCCAGTATTATGTATTTGCTTTAATTACATAATGAGAGACACAGTTTAACAAACATGTCAGAGAACTATTAAATTAGGTTCCAAATATAAGGAACCTTCTGCTGATGCTTGAATAGGCTTGAATTCCTTTTAATTTTAGCTGAGTTATTCCTAACACCCTGATGCTAATAAACAACTGGGAGCCCTGTGGAAGAAAACACGAAAACAGTTCAAAGCTGGTAGAGCAAAGCAGCCCTTCTCAGTACGCTGTGCTGCCGCTTAGGAGTGTGTAAAAGAAAAGCTGGTTCCACACGCCGGCATTCTGCTTCTGGACCACAGGGTATTTCCTCCATGGGCAGCCGAGGACTTTTCCTTTGGGGCTTTCCTGGTCAGGATGCTCTGCCGTCTTGTTGCTCATTTCCTTCATCCTATGTAATGTCCCCATCCCAAAGGGACTTTTACTTCTGATTTTTATTTTTATACAGACTGGGAGTTGGGGACTTGGTAGCAGGTCAGAATGGTCACGAACAGCAGGGTAGCTAATTAACTACTCAATAATATATGCTTTTATTAATTTTTGTCCTCGGTGGATCACCAATGTGTGGTTGTTTCCTAATATAATTTATAAATATATAAACATTATATATAGAACTATATTAAAATTAATATATATGGATATGTAATATGTATAAATATTTTATACATAAATTATTATTAAAATGTGTTTCTCTTGCATTTCCTCTGCATAACCCAGTCAACGGTTGCTATAGTGTGGAACTTGAAATCTTCCCTGTCCCTTTCTCTTTTCAGCTTTCACTCCTAGATATGTTCCCATATGTATTATCCCAGATAACTCCTTCACTCTTCCATGCTGTCTCCTTTCAAATATTTATTAACCTCTACCGTTTGTTCTGTTACTTCAGGCAAAACTAAGTTGTACATATTTAAATTGCAAGACTGTCCCTTATTTTTTGTGAAAATAGAGGATCTTGGATTTATTTTTTGCTTTTAAATATGTCAGCATATCTCAGGTGAATTTAATAAAAATTAAGTGCAATATTTAGAGTGAAACCAAATAGATTTCTTGTCATGCAGTTTTTCAACAGTATTGCTTTTTGTGGATGGTGTTACTCTGCAGGGGGACACGACATCAAATTAAACATGAATTCACAATTTAAAGCAAAAGCCAATGTAGTTTAGACTGCGGATGTAAAGGGATATTGCAGATGAGAAAGCCTGGTTGTCTTGTTGCTCTTGGATTATGTGTGTAGGTAGGGCTTTGTATTGGAGAGGTTTTATAGTGCTCATTTGATAATGGCTGTCTGGAGTGGTATCTTATCCCTCAACACTGCATCTCAGCAAGATAATTCTTGTTGCTATCTGGATAATATAATCAAATCTGCAACTTGCCTCTCTGCTTCAGGAAAAGACTTCTGTCTCTACCTGTGGTTGCTATTTTTGTCTCTGGCTTTGATTTCCAGTCATGATTGAGGTTTGTGAGTGTTTAACTTACATGTCGTTTAATTGATAAAATGGGTGTCAATTTTTCCCTCCTCCTATCTTTTCATGTGTATCAGGAAAAGCAGCAATTCCGTACTTGACTTACGTAATACCACATGAACACTTCTGCTGCTTTTTTCACTATTAATACCTCCAAATGTGGCAACAGTTAAATATTTCTAATTTTTTTTTTTATTATTTCTACTCAAGTTTCAGTACAAGGTCTGGCACGTAGGGAATGCATTGCACCTACATTATCTTGTGACCTAGAAGAAGATTATATTCTTGGCTTGTAATAGCAATACATGATGTAGGGATCTGAATATCAATGTTATTGATTTGTCCTTATCATGTTACTGAGCCCATTCCTGTTTTGAGACTTGAACCATAATGATCCACTTGTCACCTCAAAAATAAATTACTTGATGTAGGCTGTCACAAGACCTATGCAGAAACACATCAGCTGATTTAGTGAAACCTATTCTAACAAAAACTGGTGTAAAATTGTTTGCAAAAGCGATCCAGGAGCATATCAGACTCAAACCAATTTTTTTGTTGTTGTTTCTGGCTGTCTACCTCCTTTGTTCCTGTGATGTTATTAGGAAAATCTGGGGAAAGGGGAGGAAAATAATATGAAAAACAACAGAAGCAGTCTTCAAAGGCTGTTTCTCATGTCATATACACATTATACAGGGAGAAATAAAAGCTCTATGTGAAGCTTTAGAGTTGGTATTTTTTAACTTGAGATTGCGCCCCAATTTTATAATGTAGGTAACTGAAGCATGGAGAGGTAATTGATGTGAAGTTATCAAGTCTTAAACCAACCTCATAAATATTGGAAAAACATATATGTCCTAGATATTGGACAAACATTTCTGTGCTCCTTCCAAGAAGAACCCTGCATTTGGGACTGACATCTGTAGTTGGTGTGACTGAACCCAGTGCTTGTACACATGGGTTTGTAGTTCATCCCTTAGGTTCAAAAGCACTAATGTGCTTTCCCGGTGAAAGCAAAAAGTATAACATCAGTTGAATTCTTCATTCAGGAAATACTGAAAAAAAACCCTTTTAGTTGATGTCTGTAGCAATTTCTCTGTCACTGGAAGTGGCGTTAAATAAAGCCGCAGAAGCCTGAATGCACAAAGACGTTCCGTGTTCTTACACGCTTCATCCTGCCACCTGCCACGTGAACGTGGGGCTGGGAGACTCTTCTTGCTGCAGATGTAGTCGTGGTCTCTTTCTCCTAGTCTGTACCCAAACATACACTTCAGGCTGTTGTGGAAGGCATATTCTGGTTTTTCTAATCTTACAGGCATATGTACTAGTTACTCACTTCTTTTTGGCAACAGTCTGGTGGTGTAGCTGGTGCTTTTTGGGATGAAGACATCTGCAAATCATGAAGGCTGAGACATAACGTGTGGCTCTTTCCTCTTTTGCTTTGATCCAAGTGATCTCAGAAGGCGTAAGAAAATAAAGGGAAGAATGATGTACTCCATACAGTCCCTGATCTCTAAAATGTATTGCTGTAAAATGTAAATTTTAGATTTACATCTGTAAATGTAAATTAATACATTTTATGTACAGTATTTTATCTGACAATCTCAAAGCACTTTTCAAGCTGCAAATGCTGCTTCGCAAACTTGTAAAGTAGGGAAATACTGTTCTCCCCACCCTGCCTCTTTCTTTAAGCTAAAAGGGAAACTGGAAGAATAAGTTGAAGCTTTGGATGACTGCAAGGGCAAACTGCTTAACATGCTGAAAATAATTCCTTTATCGGTTTCTCGATTGCCCTCTGCATGAGGAGCAAGGCTTTTTTCCTTCTCTGATTAATTGTGCAGAGGTCTGTTGCAGCATGGAAAACTTAAAGGTGTAATGCTGTTTGGCTTGGTTGGTTTGTTTGGTTTTGTTGGTTGTTGTTGTTTTTGTGGTTTGGTTGTTTTTTTGTAGCTGTGTTAGTTAAAATAGCAATCTTCATCATTTTGTTGGAGAAAGCTTCTCATCTTCAGAAAGCATTGTTTAGCAGGCATTAGACCTGCTCTCAGAAGTGAGTATTTACAGTAGCCTGGAGAGTTATGATGAGAGCCCACCTGTCTGTGTCTGGATAAGGAATCCAGACACCTGAATTAGGTGCCTAGAGGCAGATGATGGCATAAAGTTCCTTACAAAGGATTAAAAAATGTTCTTACTCCTGAGGCTTTATTTCTTAATTGTTCTGCTGCATCTAGCACTACTATGGTTTCCTGAATAACAGGAAAACATTCACTGTTCAGTTTATAGTTAATTGCTAAAATGTTGTCACTGTGCTGTGGGTGAAATGCCAGTCAGACATGTAATGAGGGGATTTCAGTGCTCTGCATGGCTCAGGGTTATGTTCAGGTTGGTTTTTCGGGCAGGGCTTCAGCCCGTGCTGGCTGTTTTCCAGCACCTTCTTTCTGCGTGTGCTTTAAACTCGCCTGAGCTGAGGCTGACCTGCTGCAGAGTACAGCCCAGAAATCTGCATGTCCTGATCCCTGCTCTGCTGTAACCTACTGCTCCAGTGCAACTCAAACCCATTTAAAAGACTTCCATTCCTAACGTAAGGACTGGAAATGATAGTTTACCACACCATCAGTATTCTCACTACCTTATTTGCGTCTTTCACTTCAGCTTCATTAATTGCCTAATGATTCATCCAGTTACGCATCTAATTCTCTTGTTAAAAGCTGTAGCAGGCTTTGGTGATATCAAACAAGTTTAATTAACATATCATCAACAATTAAGAGCTTTTTGCTTCTCATATGATAAAGACATCAGCTGCCTAAATTTTAGTGTTACTGCCCCTGTGAAACTTGACCTTGGCTTTGGAGCAGCACACTTTTTGCTGCTTCCTGCAGCTACATTAATTGTGCTGTTCAAACTCCTGAAGTTATTGCCATAACTACAGTGTGATAATTTTGTGATCAGCTCTCAGCATCCCTTTTGCTTGTGTTTGAAATCCATGTATCAAAGGGAAGCAGCAAGACCTGGAGTGGAGGCTTAGTTTTCTTCAGGTTTTTTTTTCCTTATTGGGCAGTGGTGCTTGTAACTCTGCATCTGTGAGGACTGTTTGTTTTACAGCATCTTGGTAATGTTTGCACATGGGGTTTGCTAGTGAATCGTTGGCAGGAGTTCTTTTGGAGTAGGTTACTATAGTGACGTCCCAGAGCAAAGTGCTGGGTAGCATGAATGCCTCCTCTTTCAGCTTTGCCTTTGTTAAATGTTTCTGCAGATCTCCTGCCATCTGTGGTGTCAGAACTTTGTGCCATTTTGATAAGCACCCCAGAACACTTTAATCCTTGTAAGGTCCAGGCAAATTAATAAGCAAAAGGACAAGAAACCTAATCGGGCTTGTTAATTTAAATTCCTTTATTTTTCTTCTCTGTTTCTTTTGGGTTGTGCTTTGGCTGCTCAGCGTACTGAAGGAACAACCTATTTTCAGTATTTCTGTGGCGCTTTGCCTCCTAAGCTTTCTTTTCTGCAGAAACCCTGAACTTCACAGTGAGGAGCACCATCAGAATGCGCTTCAAAGTTTTTTTTCTTGGACTGGGCAAATACTCTCTTACCTCCTTATGCAACGCGTGTGTGGTCCTTGTAGGTCATCCACAGCAGAATCTGTTCTGTCTCCGGAAATGGCACTTTAACCAAGCTCTGTGTCTTGGTGCCTGATGAGACGTGTTCAAATGAGGAGAAGGATGACCTGGCTTCCAGGACAGTGTGAGCTCCTCAGTAGCGTTTGGGTTTGTTCTGGAGCTGTAAAGGCCAGCTGTGTTCAGAATTCAGTCACTTGGATCTCCGTCGCTTTCAGGGGTCATTGCTGAGAACGTGAAACCTAATATTGATGCCCCATTAGAA
Source organism: Streptopelia decaocto (assembly GCF_964273445.1). Taxonomy (NCBI): domain Eukaryota; kingdom Metazoa; phylum Chordata; class Aves; order Columbiformes; family Columbidae; genus Streptopelia; species Streptopelia decaocto. The sequence goes on from NC_138659.1 coordinate 16,570,221, forward strand.
AGAAATTAATTTGGCCACATTCCCACAATGCTGTTTTTGCAACGCTAGCCAGAGTGATAAGTAATAAATATTCTGGGTCGTTGAAATCAGTGTGACTCCTGTGTCAGTGTGCAGCTGATATATAAGAAAATGCATTTGCAGAAAGCTATTTTATAAAGCCCATGTTAAGATCTTTCTGCTTGAATGAGTGGATTCCAAATAATGGGTTTATTAGTTAGAAATAAAAGGAATATGCCCGCTCTCTTCAGTTGTCAGGTAAGAGAATATGGGTGAAACACAATTTGCACAAGTCGGTACCAAAGGCTGCCTGCTTTTTTTGCCTCTGTGAGCTGAGCTCCTAACAGCACCTTGGAATCTTGGTCTGTTTCATAAGCTCCTGGTACATTTTTCTTCTTTGAAACTTCTTGTATGACTTCTCCCATCTTCCTCTGTTCCTCAGATGTCCTCTCACTGCAATATCGATTCTCTGTCCTTATTGTACCCTCCCATGCCAGGGATTTTTTGAATGCCTCCTTTTCCCCCTTGGACATCTCTTCCTCTACAGAAATTTTGTACTATTCCACCCTGCTCTCTGCCAAGGTTTTGTTTGCCCTTCCATTCTCAGCTCATGCCAATAGTTTCTTTTTTCCCCCTGAGTCAGTGTTTTTAAGAGAGTATAAGGATGAGCTGAGGTGATTCAGATGTTATGTTAGAATACATTAGTGACAGCCATCAATGGATTTCTTGCTCTGCAAATGTTAAGCTTTTAGACTTTTTCAATTGAGTAGAAACCTAAATGCTTTATAGTAGAAGTGCTAACGATAGTGTAAGACTTGTTAGAAGGTTCGTATTTGTTACAATCTTTGTGTATATGCCACATGCAGAGATTTTGTTCTATGTTTTCTCTGCTTACTTCTCCTGTTCCTTTCCCCAGCCTTGTTTTTGGAGATTTAAGTAAAATATCCCTTGTCTTGAGGACTGAGAGATCCGTAGATAATATCTTTTTGTCATCTAGATTAGAATGTCTGGGATAGTAAGAAAGATACCTGCCTGGCCTCACCGATTTATTGTTTTAAATGGGTCTGGATTCTTGAAAATGACATTTCACTAATATTATGTTTATTTTTTATTATTGATGTTATTTAAATATTATCAGAGACAGTGTAATCATGGAAGTCAAATTGCTGGTGAGTACAGCTTGTTCCATAAACCACACGATGGATGAAATTTAAATCTTCAAATGTTTTGGTCCATATATCTTTTAAGTCACATAAATAATTGCATGCCTCAATTAACCATTGTCCTCCTTTTTGCTTTGTGTTTTAAGTAACAAGCCAAACCCCAACCAGATCAATGTAAATAATGTCAAACCAGGAGTGGTAAATGGTACTGGAGTACAGGCACAGAACACGACAGCAGGACGGGCCTGTGAGAGCTGTTACAGTAAGTGACGTGCTGGGGTGGGAGATGTACAGAGAGTGTGGGTGCTGTGTCACAAACAGACAAATCAAAGCTGTGTGGTGGCGAGGGGTGGGAGAAGCGTCTTTGAAAGGCTGAGGGGACAGAATTTGACATAGCTGCATTTAAGCAAAGTGTTTTTTTGAGTTACTGGTGCTCCACTTGTAAATAAAATGATGAAGCACTAAAAGAGGAGTTAGTAAATGTCCTACGTAATTGCAGGTAGCTACTGAGCAAAGATTTAAATCACCAAGGCGGGAAGTTGACATTTTTTTCAGAATTTTTCAGTAGATTTCAAACTATGCGATATCATTCTATTTGGTCTGGTGCCTGATATTGATATACTGAGTTCTAACGATTGTGCTCCTTTGTGGGGAGCCTTTAGAGATGCTGGAATTTAGGAGTGTACGAGGAGTCAAGGAACAGATTTCATAAGTTCTTTAGTCATAAAATTAATGTATGGGGAGTTCCTAAAGACTATCTTCCCTCTCTCCTGCGCTCTGCAGAAATTGTTGTTCTTTCAGTTTCATTGGCAGGAGAATTGCCCATCCTACTAGTAGTTTTTTTTCTGTTCATGTTTTTAAAGGGGTTCATATGTGTTATTAGTTCTGCTGAAATCACAAGTACCTTTAAGAGTGTGGATAACAGTGAAGCCATCATTAGGTTTTTAAGGTCTGTTTGAGCTTCGCACTGTCTTTGTGTGGGTTTACTTTTGTGGTGCTTTTATTTTGTAATGGTTCTAAAGAGAATAAGCTCTGAAAAGTGATCCTGTTTAAGGATATATATATATAATTTCCACCTTTGTTATCTCTAGCCACACAGTCTTACCAGTGGTATTCTTGGGGTCCCCCTAACATGCAGTGTCGCCTCTGTGCATCCTGTTGGACGTACTGGAAGAAATACGGTGGCTTGAAAATGCCAACACGGTTAGATGGGGAGAGGCCAGGACCAAACCGCAATAATTTGGTAGGTATCTGCAAAGCAGCCTGCTGCGTGCTCTTGCCTGGAAAGCTAGGTGCCATGATAGCTAACTAATTGTTCCCTCTTCTTAAATATTTAACTACAAAGAGAGTGCCTTCAGCCTCCATTGTTGTCCTTGGGTTTGGTATTTCATGTCTTGCAAAAGTTGGTGTGTTAACTTGAGCTATACTTACTTTGTTGCCAAGTGCTGCCCTGAGAAATGAACAACACATAATTTGTTTAGCAAACTAGCCGTCAAATACATGGAATAACTTAATGATGTGTTTCTGGTATTTGGTTTCCATAATTTTTGCTGTAGGGGGAAGAGGAAATTTTTCCATAAAGGAATTAATTATTTCCTGAAACCTGTTCCTTTTCCCAAGGCACATTCAAAATTAGATGCCGCAAATAGCTAGTGGCTTTTTAGAGATCCCTTATCTTGTTTTTCTACTTTATCCTATCTTTTTTAATTAATCCTCCTTCATTTTAGCTATGTTTGAGTAAGCACTGCATGAGCTGCTTCTGTTTACTTTTTCTCCTTTTTTTTTTTTTTTCAAAAACCAAATTTCTGAGAATGTTTTTGAATTTGGTGCAGTTCAGTCTGGAAGCATCATACATTGAGCTGATTGGAAAAAGTAGCTGCCTCACATGAACAAAAGGATAATGCACGCTGAACTTTGGTCTTCGTTTAATTTCTTTCCCCCTCCTAGTTTTTGCTATCATTCTGTTTCTGTTCTGTTTCTTTTGTTTAACCTCTGTCCTTTCCAGGCTTTCTGTTTGCCCTCTGAAGCTGCCTAATTGCTGAGATAACTGCTAGGTGTTATCAGCCTTATTGCTCTTGTTTGTTAATTAAAAAGTATGTAAATATTCAGAGAGGGGAAAGCCTTGTCCTCCCCGAACTGAAATTTCTTCCTACTCTCCAAGAGTGGGCAGGTTTGAGATCACAAGATTCTACTTTAATTCTACTTAGTTGACTTAGTCGCTTTTCATGAAGAACATACTGCTTTCACTCTCTGTAGCAGATAATTTCTTTCAGTATTATCCTTTATTACATGCAGAGAATATTTGACAGCTCTGTAAATACATTCAGTGAGTTCAGAGTAAGAATTAAACCAGAACTTCTTACAACTTTGAGACAAAACCGATGTTATTTTGCTTTGGGAAGTGAGTTTCTGATGCATATTTTAGCCATAAAACTTTTTTTCTGATTCTGCTCTCCTTCTTACAAATGCTTTGTTGTGAGGAGTTTGCATAGTACAGAGCAACTCTAAGCACGCAAAGTTGGAGGGTCTTTCTTTTGGCTCTGTAAGCCCTAAATCATGTGATAGCAACAGGTAATTTCTTTAGGTCTGACTTTCGGATCCCTACTTTAAAACAGAAATAAATAAATAAATACTTCCTTGTGAAGAGAAACGTTTACCTTCGTGTTATCCTTTGAGATATTTTGGAAGAAAATTCCAGATCTTGATGGGTATGACTTTGGAAATGTGTAATAGCTGAGCTAAAAAGATTTTCATCTGTAATACAGTTTCTGTTCTTATGTCTGTGAATCAGTAGTTGAAAGTTATTTTAAACGTTATTCTTTCTCTTCTTTAAACCCATACTTTCCAACAACTATTTTTTAGAAAACATAATTATTTTTCTTTCTTTCTAGAGTCCTCATGGAGTGCCAGTACGAAACAGTGGGAGTCCCAAGTTTGCTATGAAAACACGACAGGCTTTCTATCTCCATACAACAAAACTGACAAGAATTGCCAGACGTTTGTGTCGAGATATCTTGCGCCCGTGGCATGCTGCGAGACATCCCTATCTGCCTATTAACAGCGCAGCAATCAAAGCAGAATGTGAGTGGTGATGCAGCTGGGACAGACTTGTAAAGGAGCTCTTGGAGATTCCTTTCCTATAAAGTTTGAGTTGCAACTTCTTGCGATGCCCTCTTGCTTGTAGCCAGTGGTTTCACAAAATCTACCTGTATTTGCACAGAGTTCCAACTGATTGTGGGCTAGACAAATAACTGAAAATTCATGAGTTGTTTGTTTTAAAATATTCATGTTTGCTATTACATTTAGCATTCTGCATGTGTCGTGTTGCCAAGACGTGCTTGCAACCTGTAGAATTCCTTTTGATTGGAAAGCTCCTTCAGGACACTTGAGTTATTTATTTAGTTTTGCTATAATACCTAAATGTCTTTAGCCTCTAATTATTTTTCTTTATTTTACAGGCACAGCACGTTTACCTGAGGCATCAGAAAACCCATTGCTATTAAAGCAAGTGGTTCGAAAGCCTTTAGAAGCAGTACTCCGGTATTTAGGTATTAAAAAAAAAAAAAGCAGACAACATCAAACACAAAAACCCACAAACAAACAAAAAACCCTACTAGTTCATTCTGGTGTTTCTTTTTCCATTTCGTTCTGGATTTAGATGCTGATTCTGTATTAAAAAACAAAACATAAAAACCTTCCCATGAACTTGTCCTTTCTCCTACTTAATTTGACAGACCTAGTGGCTCACAGAGCTGTATCAGACACTTTTTCAGGTGAAGGCAGGGATGTGTTTGCTGTGGCCTCTGATGCATATGGGGACAAGTTACTGTCTGCTACTGGAGTAGCAGTGTTTTGGGAACAATTGATCAGTCCACTGTTCCAATTTTTGGGCTGTCTGGAGGCAGTTCTTACTGTTGGGTCCTCCAAGAAGCCTCTTGTGTTTAGGACAGCACTGCAGCTGTCCCACAGCTTGTCGGTCAGTTGCTGGCTGTTCTGTGCTGGAGCTAGACAAGGGGAATATATTTCTATTATTTACTTTCTTCTATTTTTTGGGGGGAGGGGTGTTTTATTTGTACAATTTTCTTGAGGGCTTGGGGCTCATCAGCTGAACTCTGGGGAGTACTGAGTAGCTTTGTCCAGGACTTCGGTGCAAGTTTGAGGTGCTGGAAGGCACCAGCTACATGACATGCCAGCTCTGCCTTCAAATGAATGCAAAATCATTTTCCCTAATGTTGCTGGTTGCTAGAGATGCTGTGAAGACACATCTCGGGTTTTTAGCAGCAGTCTAATGCAGGTCTAAACACAGAAGGCTGGCTTGGACAGTGGTGCCTTGAAGGCTTCCACGTTAACAAGGAAATTGATTGACTTTTTACACTGGAGTTGATTTTATGTTTCTTTGAAAAATTTTGTTGATTAAATATTGCAAGGCTCAGGGTTTATTAAGTATTTACTGCTTCTCTGAGTGTTTTACTTCTACTGTATACTAATGAGAAATACAAATTGAGAAACCTTTGGATATATATAGTGCAACCAAATAAAGCCAGGAAAGAAAGAAGTTTTGCTGTTGGATGAAATCCTGCTTTTAATAGTTGTACAGAGGTAGCAGTAGATTTTGACATTTCAGTTGTGCTGTGTCAGAGTCTCCATTTGACTATTGAGCTGGTAGAAGGGGGTGAATGAAATAGGGAGGCTGATGAGAATGTATTTTTGGAGCCGTTGTGCTCAGCGTGCTTTATGTTACTTGGCTGTTGGGGCTGCAAGAGAAAAACTTGTTTGAAGCTCCTGTTTGCTGTTGCTTGTAACTTTGAGAAAAAAAACCCAAAACTTTGAGAAAGTCTTTTCACTTAAATAGTGTGTGCTTGATCTCTACCTTGGCCGAAAGTTTGAATTCAGACTCTCTGTGTATGGTATGCTTTGAATCTTCACTTGTTTGGCCGGTTTAGAAATTGTATTTTTTACATATCTTGAAAAACCGGAAAAGTTCTAATTTCCCCAGAGTTTAGGGGTGTTGCATGACTGCTCAAAGACAGCTTTTAATATGGAGCACCCCTAAGACGATTCCAAATTTTCAGAGAATAGTGTTTTGTAAATAGATCTGAAGTGCTTCTGTTATCAGCTCTTATTTTAGGATAATATTTTGTCATTGATTTTAATATCTTCAGTAGAAGTGAATCCCTAAATATACTTAAAATGCTTTATATAAATAGCAATCTCCAGTCAAAATTATTGACCGAGATGGTATATAAGGGGAGGTATACTTGGTCACCTTGGAAGTTTGCAGGTTGCTTTCATATTTATAATTTCAGTATCTTCACTAACAAAAAAAAAAACTTGCTGTTTTTACAACAGAGTCTCATCCATGTCCTCCGAAACCAGATCCTGCAAAGAGCTTGTCCAGTTCTCTCAACAACCTGACTCCTGCTAAGTTTACGCCTGTCATTAATAATGGGTCCCCAACTATCCTGGGCAAAAGAAGTTACGAGCAACACAATGGAATGGATGGTAAATATTTTTCTGCAAAATGTATAGGCTTTTTCTTCTGTCCTTTCAGTATACAAGGAGGTTGTTTAAAATTATAGCCCTTTATATAAATTGGAAGTTTCTTATTCTTGGCAGGGGGAGGGTGTTAGTTTTTTCTTTTTGTGAAAGTTATTTGTCCCATTTCTCCTTCTGGGTGTGATGTGTGCTGTGTCCTGCCTGGGTGGCACATGCACATAAAGCTGCTGTGCAAGTGGAACTCGGCCTGGCTTGACCAACCTTGCAAATGGGACAGTGAGGGAGAAAATGCCCTTCAGTTTTTAAATGAGCAGTATGAAGAAAACTTCAATAGCTTTTCCCAGTGATGTTTTATTTTTCTTTTGAGGTTTACAGCTTTTTTTAAGCTGTGTGTCGTTGTGAGAGGCAGGCGGCTGCCCAACTCAGGGAGGCAGATGTGCCAGATGTGGTGGGGCATCAACCTGCCCCTGCCTTGCGCAGAACCAGCGCATTCGCTTTTCTTGGCCCTGTCACTGAGCACCTCTGTGCAGTGGAGTTTGGGCTTCATCTCCTCCTGACGAAAAGGCAAGGGGAAGGTGTTTAAAGTGGGAGATAGACACAGGGTGTTCTTGGCACAGACTCCAGGGCTCTGTTCGGAAGAGTCGCTCTTGCCTGAGAGCATCGGGAAAGAGGAAGTGCCGTCTTTTCTCAGATGAGGATAAAAGGTCATGTTCAAATGGTCTTAATGGGAGTGAGAACATGGAGGGTAGCTCTTCATAACAGGGGAGAGAAACTTGTTTAATTATGGCCCTGAGCAGGGAGGAAGATACAGAGAATCTTTCTAATTTTTTACCTTTAATTTTAACTTTATATGTGGCTTACCTAAAATTCAATTGCAGACATTTGATGTCTTATTGTTTGTGTTTTAACATTAAGAACTTTTTAAACTGCTGCCTTCAGGTTGCTGATGTGATGTTTTTCTCTTTTCTGTCCACTTGTGCTCTATCAGGCAACATGAAGAAGCGCCTGTTGATGCCTAGCAGGGGTAAGACCTTGAAGCTGCGCTCAGCTTATGCTAGGAGAGTGGGTTTTAGTTTCATCTGCTGGCTTGTCTGTGCTTTGTGGCTTATGAGTCTGTGTGCACCTTCTGTGTTGATGTCTAAGTGTTCCTTGGATAACTGTTTCCACCTGTGGTTATGCTGCTCACCTTCCAGGCTTTTGACATGCAGATGACAAGTTGTACAACCCTACTGAAGACATGAAGTGCTATTTTCTGAATTGGTTACTCATTTTTCAAGTTGACAGAAGAGTTTTCTAGCAGTTTTGTGAAACTGCTGAAAGCTGTGATGGTTGGTTTGAAATTAGGTGTTGTGTCATTATTTGACTTTTAAGAAATCCAAGTTTGATGCATCCTGAACTGTTTTAAATTCACATCGACCAAAAGAAATAGGAGACAGTATTCACATTGAGTCCCATGTTCAAGCCTCTATATTTTCCACTGTGAGTGGACAGTCTTACCAGGGAGAGATTGTATGTTCTCTACTTGCTGTAGAAATGGTTTGCAAAATTTGAACAGGTTAAAAAGTAATCTGTTCTGACTACCGAATAGACCTCAGAAGCTTCAGTTTGTGTTAGTGCAGGAAACATGCACGTGATACCTCTTAAACAAATTGTATAAAACAGACCAATTTTGAGTAGTTAGGATATACAAATGTCATCATGAGGCAGGCAAACAAAAATCTTAAGGTATGTGTTACCACAAAATGGCCAACACTGCATGCCCTGATGTTAAGCTTTTTGTTTGATGGCTGAGGCAGTGGATGGCTGTTATCAATATTTGCATGCACGCATATATAAGTGCATGTGGAGAAAACAATGAGAATGAGGAGAGTGATTGTCTTGCTGTCTTTGGGAATTTATACCTTGATGTTTTGTTGTTGAGTTTTCAATGTGCTTTTTAACTTCTGTGTTTTGGGAAGAACAGCAGAACCGTGCTGCCCTGGTCAGTTTGCCTTCCTCGGAAGCTTTGTCTAGTAATGAGGGATGCAGCTGGGGAGTAGCTTGCTGAATTTCCACGTCTCCTAGTGACCACTTGCTTGTGGGCATGCCCACTGCTCCCTGCTGAATGTCCTCGTCAGCCTGGGGACTGCTCAGTCACTCAGCAGGTGACACTGGGCTGATGCTCTGAGATGTTGTAGCGCAAAGGAGGGAGGTGGCAGAAGAACTGACCCTTCCCTCAGGCTCTCTCTGTGTAGAGCGCTGGATTTGATAACCTGAGAACATTTACTTACTGGAAATGGAGGATTCTTGGTTTAGTGTTTTAAAGCGTCTGTCTGCTGATGTACGTATTTGATTAGGTAGATTTCAGTCATAACTGTTGCTGGAGCAGTTTGCAGAAGGAAGATTTTGGTGAAGTACCTCCTCAGAACACACGTTTCTCTGACATGTGTGTGCATAGTTGTGCAGGGACCGGCTGTCACCGAGCCCCTGCTGCTTCATCTTCTTGGTCTGTTCTCAGCCAGCCACTGAAACACTTGGAGTAATATTTGTTCCTGTAACTGCTGGGGAACAGAGTACAAATCAGTCCCAGAATCTGTTTCCCTGCTGGGACAGTGAGTGTAACTGGATATACTTATGAGCATTTCAGCTTAAACTTGTTGGTTGAGATTTATTTGTGAATGGAAAATGCTTGTCACGCTTCAAGTTTAACATCTGGAATAATTTCTGACCCTGGGTTGCTGGAAGCTTTGCTGAGACAGAGAAGGAAGGGAACCACCTGCAAGGAAACAAGGTTTAAAGAACCTGGGTCAAGATCTGCTGAGCACAGGGAAACAGATGGTGGAATGTTGGTGGATCTGTTTCTGGCCTGGAGCCAGTTTATGTGCCGGTGCCACTTAGCACTGGTCCCCAGTTGCTTTGCATGTGAGCTGGTAAGCTTTGCTGGCTCTGAGCATGGGTAATGCCAGTCTCCTGTGCTGTACCTGAACTGGGGACATGGTGCTGAGACTTCTCCTTGCCTCTGGATGGAGTCACACAGGATCACTGGCCTGGGAGAGAAGGAGGTTGGAGAGGAAGGGCACAAGCGGACCTGTTGTGAAGAAGGGGTGAATGGCAGCAAGAGCAATGAAACCTTGTGACCAGAATTTAGGAGGCAGTGAGTTAGTGTAAAAGGACTGAAATAAACCCATCTATCCACAGTGACTGATTTTTTTAAATTATCACTGACCTAAGCTAGAAGAAAAAGATTAATGAGAGTAAAACTGAATTGTTATAACCAGTCAGATTCTTCATTTACATAGTTCCTGTAGATACTATGGGAAAATATGGGAGGTTTTTTGTTGTTTTGATGTTTTTCCTATGCCCTTGGTGATACATGGTGGCACACTGGCTGACTTAGGTCATTGTAGGAGTGTGCTGCAAAGAAAAGCTGGTGTTGATACGACTGTGCAGAGGGGCTGAAAATATCCTTTGCACAAATTTGGGTGCAGGAAGACACCTTGTCCGCCTATGTTGAAATAGTTTTCAAGGAGATGTTTAACATACTGCAATGTTATAGGAATTATCGAGGGGGTTTTGTAGTTCCTGCTGATGTTCTGTGTTGATGGCACCTGGAAGATTCTTATGGTTTGGAGAGGTCACTGTGTCGCAGACCCTGACATAAAACAGTGAACAGCTATTACGGTTGGCTTTGCCTCTTCGCTGGTGATAAAAGCCTTTTGGTGCTGGGTTATTACTTCCCAACTCATGGGAGAAGTATCAATACTGTAAATTATGCCTGGTTGCTGTTCTGGTTGCATGTGATGAGTTTTCTTAGTGTAAAGCATTAAGATCCATGTTTATAGGTATATATTGGTGGACAGGTTTCTAAGGCATTTAAATTCCTATGACACCTGCTTCCTTCATTTAGAATTAGGCTGTTTAACGTTGCTGAAAATTGAGTTGTTCATATAATTTTTTGGGTATTTCTTCAGGCAGCACTGCTGGAAGATTTTCATATGAGGCTCTGCCACCCTTTGGTATTTTGGTGGTCAGTAGTTAGAATTCAGCTCTTAGAAAAGTTAATCGGTGAAGTGCCTTGACGAATGTTCCTGCACAAATGGAAACATCATTCCTAAATGTGGCCAAACGATGTCTGAGGGCGGAGGGATTGGAGATGGAAGGACCACCTGGTCTATGGGTGGGTGTGGGCTGGTCAGGCTGAGCTCTGTGAAGAGAGGTAGTAATGGGAATTGAGGAAAGGCTGGGAAAAGGGGGCCTTGGTGGTGAGAGATCAAGGAGGAAAAGGAGGCTTGTTAGTGGGCTGCAGCCAGAGCTAATTAAAACTAATTATGGAAATGCTGGAAATTGCTGCACTTAAAAGAGTGCTTAAGATTTTAGAATTTTGTTTTTCTCTTGCTACTGTAACTCCAACTATTTTTACCTGTTCTTTTTCTGACTCATCCCTGCTTAACTCTAGAGAGCTGAACTTTTTCAGACTTTGAATATGAATTGTCTGGCCAGGCATCTATAGTTTCCACTGGTGCTTGAATTCCAAGAAGAGGAAACTATTCTTAATCTCATCTCTCCTCACTACCCTCCACTATGTTTTATAAAAAGGGTGTAGTCCTTTCATCTGTTTTGTTTTCCTCTTCTCTAAGTCAGACTGGAAGCATCACTAGCATACAGTGCCCTTCACAACTCTCCTTCAACATTAGATTAGCAGGGACAGATTGCTGCAGAATCCTATTTTTGGAGCATGAAAAGTACATGGAGTCTCATAAGTTGTCAAATACAGTGAGATGTTAAAAAAGCATTAGTTTATTGCTTTTTCATTAATGTTCTGGGCGTTGAGTGCCAATATTTGCCATGAAACTTCCTCTAGAGAGGTAGAGAGGATGTTTTATGTTTTGGACCCTGCTTCCTTTTTTCCTTACAGCTACCCAGTACAGGGTCTACGTGATACTTGTCTATGCAAATTCCTACTGGACGAAGTGAGGGAGCATTGTTAGTTTTTTTGTTGTTTTTTTGTTCCCTCTCTCTTTTACACCATCTAATCAAATTTGTTTTTCAGGATCATCACATGCACTCTAAAATTGGCAGAGAGAGGACACAAATGAGTAGCTGAAATAAAGGGAAGGCTTTTCCCAGTGACAAACTTGCATTGATAAAATGGTAGCGATTCAAATGCTGAAAATTGGAGAGGGTAAATAGAAGAGCCGTGAAAATGGTGAAGGGACTGGAAAACACGCTGTATAATGGAAAATGCTTTTATCAAAGTGGAAGTTGTAGATGTTTGTCTCTGCTGACAGGAGCAGCAGAAGTGTAATAATAGAGGGCTTTTTAGTGTAGCTGGGAATGAAATAATGAGCTGCAGTAGCCAGAAGGTACAGTAGAAAACCTTTGGCTGGAAACAAGCTGCAAATTTTTGAGGGAGGTTAATTAAGTTTTGGAATACCTTGCTTGTGCTGCTGGGAATTCCTAAGACAAAATGGAATGTCAGTCTAATGTAATGTGTTCTGGTTCATTGTTTCTCACCTCCTTTTGGGGAAACGTGAATGAACTCTGAGAAGTGGAAGCATTCATCAGACTAGCGTGGCATTAGTTTAATTATCAAGAGAGGAGCATGGAAGTGGAAATACTGTTCTTAAACAAAACCAGAAATATAAGGAAGTTCTCTAGCATCAGCCATGTAGGTGACCAGACTTATCTCAAAGGTTTTGTCTGGCTGACTTGGACTTTGCAGAAAATTTCATCTTACCTGTATGCATAATTTTCATCAAAATTCTGCCTTTGTCAGCAGTGGCCCTGGCTCCCCTTCTGAAATCAAGGATAACCAACCAAAGGAAACCTGCCCATCTAGGAATGACTGTAAACAGGCAGTATTGGTCCTTTAATTAATAGTGTGATACACGGGGTGCTGGGGAAGAGTCCTGGCTCTAGCTGTTCGTATCCGGACCAGTGTCATGCTGACTAGTGTCGAGAGAAAACATTCAGTGCCTCTAAGAGGAGGCACTTCTTGCCAGCAGCAGCACAGCTGGGAAGAATGACAAGTTGCTTGAAATGCTTCCTGGAGACCCCAAGAACCATGTGCCTGTGCAACTTCCTTGCTTTAGATTATATGCCCAAAGTACAGATTATTTTTTGAGAATCGTACTTAGGATTTTGTATTCAGATGTTAAGTGAAACCTTTTTCACTTGCCTCCAGCTTAGCTGTGATACTGTGATTAGTTTCTTTTGGTGTTGCAGAGAAAGATCTGGAAATGGAATCAGTGGATGTGCATCATGCTCTGTGGATTGACTAGTGAAAACCGTTTCATTTATGAGGGATGGTGTGGAGTAAGATGCAAATATTGATTGAGAGGAGAGTGCGTGTCCCAAGGCAGTGGTAGGGAGCGGGTGCAATTAAAATGAGAGGAAATTAATGCACACCAATGCAAGGGTAGAATTGCAAATACGCCTGATAGTACAAAGCCTGAATGTGTAATTAAGTAGAATCTACATGTATGATACATGTAATGTGTATGTATATCTATACACACACACATGTATATATATTTATATGATGTGTAATACTCCCAGTTCTAAGAAGAGTGAATAATTTGGTGGTTTCTAGTTTACATAGCTTGGATCAGCAAATCCTAAAGCAGTGAGGTGCATTGTTTTGTTACCTCTATTTTTTAACTACTTAGTGTGTTACAGCCAGACCAGAATACACCAGGATGCTGTTTTAGGAATGCGAGCGGATTGTGTTCAGTGACTCAACACCAAGATAGACAGCAGCTCTCCATTCTCACCGTTCTGTCCAGGGGTCACTACCGACTCATTATAGTTGGATGTTACTGCCCAGAAAGTATTATTAGTGTCCTCAAAGTACTTTTAGCAGAAGATGCAGCTTTGCATGAACAAATACATTATCTGTGAGGTACTGTGGAGCAAAATAATGTGAACTGTTAGACTGAGCATTTTGAGAAGTACTGTCCAAATCCAATGAGGTTAATTTACAGTGTTTAGTGGAAGGAGGTGGGTAACAAGCCACTACTTACTCGTGCAGAATTAAAGCTCTCATTTGCAGTTACTGTTTGTTTAATGTTGTCTTGGGTTTCTCTGTCCCACAGAGAACTGTGATCACTTCTGTGTTTCATTACAACCAAACCAGCCTGTGTTTCTGTATTTGTTGCATGGGGCTGGGCTGCTGTTTTCTGAACTGTGTGAATCTTTCCTTTTTTTAACCTTAAATCTTTTTTTCTCCTTTTCCTTTGCCAATCTTGGTAGGAACTTACTTAGGTAAGTAAATTGCAATTTAAAACTTGTTTTTATGTACAACACAATTTTAAGAAAATGTTAGTCTAGGTGGTGTTTGGTACAATTTATGCTCTGTTCTGCTTGCTGCACTTGCATTCCTGAAAGTTTCTGTATAGCCTTTGATCATTAGTAGGTGGACACTCAGTCTACTCATAGTGGTAACACGCTCTTGTCAGTTGAAGGGGAGTGCTACAGCGTTCTTATAAACTTGCAAAAACTGTATATGTGTATATGTCAACACACAGAGACTACTTCAAGTGAACCAGTAACTTGGAAGTGAAATCTTTATTCATCAAGCCTCATTCATGCATGAATTTTTATATTTTTTTTCTAGCTTGCTCACAAATGTGGTACTGTTGATGTTTTTGTTGCTGCTGGGAAGGATGGAATTCCAGGAGTAGGATTACTTTTGGAAAAGGAAAATACGTATGAAGAGTGTGGTTTTTTGAAAGCAATGTATTTTAGTATAGTAAACTTGCTGGCTGTGAAAGTGTGTGCTAAGTTCTTTATGTTCATTGTGACTGAAGACATGTTTATGAATGTTACTGCATGTTCTGCATCATACTTCTCTTTGGTAAACAGAAGTTAAAAACAAACCACCATCTGTGACTAATTGCTTAATAAAAAAGAAAAAGAAAGAAAGAAAAGATTAATTATGTTAACATGAGATGAAGGACCCTTATTTTTGTGTTTGGTGAATATCCTGAAAATGTACATTAGTAAATTTGAGAAAATATAAGTTTAAAAACAAGTTATAGCCAGTGGCTGGAAGCTGGGCTGCTTTTCCTCCTTGGCACTAGGGTCAGCTCTGTACAAACTTGTTTTGCCAACTATGAAATGCTCTGTAAATATACAGGCAATGGTGTGTATGTTCAGGAACGGAAATGCACTGGAAGATTTCTACCAAGTAGAAAAGTGGCCATGCTTGGTGCTCGTTCTGCAGCTCCTTGGTGCTTGCTGTAGAACCTTAATGGAAATACCCCTGCACTCCCATTGGAGCTGGGTGCGCTTGCTGAGGGTTTGGGCTCTCCTGCTTCTTGAAATGGCAGTTGTGTGGTGTTGGGTAAAAAAGCAGGCGGAATTTGTGCAGCGGGAGTGATTTCTGGGTGCTGCCGTTCAGGTGCTGAGGACCTCTCGCAGGGAACAGGGCTGGATCGGCAAAGAGCTGGTGTGTCTGCTCTGGGGCTGCCCTGGCACCAGACCTGCAGCTTTCCTTCCCATCGGGAAGTGAGGTTTGTGTATCCTCTCAATTTAAATGTAACAAATCCAAAAGCATTAGATTCAAATGATACGAGATTGTTGGAAAAGAAGCAGGTTAGATGACTGAGAGATGGTTCTCCCATCCTCAAAGGACAAAACTGCAAAATAACAGTAGTAACAGACTTAAATTCGCTGTTCGTGATAGTCATGCCCCACCTGCCTTTTTTTAGAGGGTGAAAATATATTCATCTGCAACTTTGATACTTGAAGAATGAAAGGATCATTAGGGCACAGTAACCTGCTGTGTCTGGTTTTGAGCCAAAAATCTCAGTAATTGTGCTTATGCTTGAGGAACGGCTCTGAGGTCTTTGTCACGAAGCTGTGGGCATGTTTGAGGGTGTCAGACTGTGCTGTGATTAGGTGTTTTATTGCCATTTCAATAACAATGCAGAATCGTCTGTGGCACAGGACATCCGCGCTTATCTGCGGATAGACCTTCAGTTTACCTTGTCTACATGTTATCCTCTGGGACCTCCTCTTTATTTCGGTGTATAGAGGTGACTTTGGCAGGAGGAGTTGAATGGGAGGAGACTTTGTAGGGCTTTGGAATTTTTCAGTGCTGTGGAAAAAAAAAAGGCAACATTGAATCTTGAGTTTTCAGAATATATTAAAGACAGGGGTTTTTTCTCCTGTAGAGGAGCTGCCAGAACCCTGTTGGATTTTGCTTCTGGTTTATATTAATATTCTGCCCTCCTTTTTTAACCTGCTTGTGGATGCTTGTGTGTGAGAAGTATCTCTCAAACCTTGATCTGTCAAAATGGAGCAAGCACCTTGGGGAGGACTGAGTTTCATGTGGGGAGTCACCTGTCTATACCACTCCTCACCCAGAGACCAAGGACGGGTTTAGTGCTTAGAGGTTCCTGTCTCGCAGACCTCATCTCTAGTACAGAAGCCAGCAAAAACTTTTGGGTGAGAATCCATTGTTTTCGGTACAAATGCATCCTGTTGACTTGACAGCTGTTCTGCAATGGGTCACAGATGTTACACTGTCTCTCTGCATCCCTGTGGTGACCATTGCGGGTAAAAGATGCTCCTTTAATAGCAGCGCTTCAGCTGTGCATGTTTTTGGTGTGACTTATTACAAGCTGAAGCTAGTCCTTTTAGTGTCTATTTTTATATTTATTCTTTCGAATTCCAGTTATCAGAGTGTGACTGAAGGTAAAATTCAGAGGTAGCTAAGATTTGTGTGCTATTGGATACCTTATTACTGTGATAGCAAGAGTATAAATTGTATTGAAACTCTGTTTTGTGTCTTATTTTACTGGAGCAAAAAGTTGTCTTGGGCAGCTTTGTCATAGAAGCTTCAGCTGAGGGGTGAGGTGGGTCCCTGTTAGTGCTGCTGCTTTGCTGTTTGAGGGCTCTGAAACCTTGGGACTCACAATAAGTACCAGTTCTGCTCAGCCCTCGCTCAGTTTGTGTCAGTCTCAACACGTCACCGTGGAATGTTCTGGGTTGATTCTGGTGCTTGGGAACAGCTCTGTTTACTGGCTGTACATCCAGCAATAGCCATCGCAGCAGCCGCATATCAGCTGCTCCTGTAGGCTGGTCTTTTCTGTCGTCGTGTATGTTCTTTTTACACGAAAAGAGCTGATCTGGAGTGTGGTTAAAAGGAAATGTATGACTTCAATCCAGGGACCAACATCAGTTGTTTTACATCTCTCGGAGCTCCTGTGAATGGAGAAAATGTTATCTTTCTGCCATGGAACAGGGAAGAAAACAACAAGTGTTAGAGCTCAGCTCTGAAGCCAACAGACCCAGGTTGCATCCTGCTGGCTGTGCTGTTTCCCAGCATCCGTGGAGCTCTTTGTCCGTCCAGCTCCAGCGGCTGCTCACAGCTGTGTTTTGGAGGCGGTTGCTGCTCCCATGTGAGAAGGAGTGATTATCTGGCGCCTGCATCGCCTTTGTCAACATCCAAAGGCTGTTACTGGTCTTCTTGCTTGGTGCCTGGTACATCTGTTCTACAGATTTGGTGGGAATCTCTCTGGCAACTATTTCTTCGTCTCTGTGGATACTTAGGCACAAAAATCCTGCAAAAATTGAAAGTGTGTCTTCATGTTTGAAGTAGCCAACAGCATACATCTACCCAGAATGGAAAATATACTTGATACAAACTGTTGATTTGAATGTGGTGTCATGATACCTAACGCTCAGAAAATGTCCCCCGTTCCGCCTTCCTCCCTCCCGATGTGTTGCTGTGCCATGTGTTCCCTGGCACGCTTGCTGGGAGTACACTGTGTTTGGTTTTACCAAGGAGAATCTCAAGGAATCTTGTTGGGTGCAGACCCTGAGCTGTCAAAATTCATTTTTTCTGGCTAAAGAACTTCCCTGTTTCGTCACAGCCTAACTCGGTAGCAACGGGAAGTTTCAAAAGTCAAGCTGGGAAGCTTGCTAGGAATGTGAAAGCAGAATTCAGACTGATAACCTCTGCAGCCAGCGACAGCGTTTCCTGATGCCTGTGCTGTCGTACCTGCTGGATTTGGTGTTCTGACATTTTAGTTCTCAGCCAGAAGGGGCCAAGAAAGACGGGTTGGTGCACTGATGCTAACGAAATGGTATTTCCTGGGAGCATGCGTCTTAGAAAACTAAAAGATGGTAACAGAAAGGTTTATTAGGTGTCTCAGTCCATTCCGTGCCATACCCTGCTGCCTTATAGCAACGCATCATTCTCTTCTATCCCAAGACCTTTGTGTGTCCCGCAGGCTCTCATATACGTACAGTTCAGTACATATGCTGTGGCAGCATGGTAGTATAGCGAGTGAAATCAAGCCATTGTGCTCGGTGCTTTACGATGCTGTTTATGTTTCTGGGGAAGGGCTTTGTGTGATAGCTGGAGTCGCTGTGCTCTGTGATGAATGGAGCTGCGCCTGTGCAAGTATTTACTTGTGGTAGGTTCAGCAGATACAAGCTGCTTGCTAACAGCTTCTAGCTAACGTCTGAGCTGAAGAGTTCCCTGGGGACCCAAGTATGATAGGAAAGACTTCATTTGTTGCTGTGTTGACAGTGTATAATACCTTCCACTTTCTCCTTCTTGATGTCAGTAATTCCTCCAAAACTCTAACAGAACGCCAGATTTTTCCCAAGACTTGAGGAAAACCTCATGTCTGAAAGAGGAAATGTCCTTTAGAGGTAGTTTGAAGAAAGATGTGTGTGTAATCTGAGAAAAGACTGAGCAAGTGGAACATGTTTTTAACTTGGGGGCTCTGCTCTTCAAACCGTGTTGTTAAGGAAGCTCTTTCCTCGGTTACATGTGAAGGAGGGGAGAATTTAGGTTGGTAGACAACTCTTATTTTAGCAAAACAACACAGTTGCAATCATAGCTGCGTGTGTTTTGATTTTGTACTTTTTTTTTCTGTCTTGGAAAAGCAATGGTCTTACCAGCTCTATTCTCTTTCCTGTTTGTTAGGTCTGCCTAACCACGGACAAACCAGACAAATGGTAAGAGAATGTTCATTTAACCAAAACAGGGAAAAGAAGAATTATTAACCCGTGCTAGATAGAACACCCCATTAAACCCGAGCGGTTCACTTCCGTCTTTGCTGTTTGCAGCTGGTCATGCTTCCCAATTAATTGAAAAGTTTAAAAAAAATTATTATTTTGGGGCATGTGAAACCTTGAAGTGGATAAATACAATTTAAACCTCAAATGTATCTATCTATACATGCATATATAAAAATGAATTCTGTTTTGAATGGAACATTTTGTTTCTGCTCATACAGAAACTGAGTGGCTGTTTATAGCAAAGTTCTGGGATGTGTTTCTAGGTGGAATGTGTTTCACTGGAGGAGAAAGGCTTAACTTATGGAAGGCTTTGTTTGGAAACATTTATTTTAACAATTTTTTTAGGAAGTTGGTGTGCAAGTTGTCTGCTGAGAATGCCTGTTTATGGTTTGTTTATTTGAGTACAGATGATTCCTAGCCTTTCATCCATTATGCTGAGTTTTATCAAAGGACAGAAGCAAATAGCCAGTCTGATTGATGTGTCTCTGGCAAAATGCTTTGTCATGAAATTCACTTAAGTGTGGAGGGGCCAGCGCAAAGGCTGTGCATCACTTTCCCCCTTATGCATGGCTTATGGGAGAGAACTTCAAGCATATTTTCCCCAGAATGATCTTTTGGTGTTGATAAAGTGGAGCTCGCCTCACTTGGGGAACTGCCACGAAGTATTAGTGTCAGTAGAATCGCTCTGAAATGCGGGAATCAGCAGCAGGTATGACTGATGGTCACTGAATGGTGATCACCACCATTTTTAAATCTAATAATGTTCTTGGATAGTGTGCAGTGTCATGAGGGTAGGCTATAACTTCAGCATGCTAGTCTGTTTGTTACCTGAGCATCTGATGTGAAGTGGTAAATTGTATTCCTCTGTTAATTCAGTTCATTTCTTGTCACTGAGGAGACTGGCTACTTGTTTGTGTCTGCTGAATAAACCAGCTCAGTGCACTGGGAGAAATCTGTCATGACCTAACACTTTTTCAGGTGTTTTAGGGTAAAACACCTGAACTGCCTTGATTTCTGGTTGCTTGATGAAGTGTGCTACTGAACTGAAAATCTGAGGTCCACATTCCAGGATGTACCGTTTGAAACAGGTTGTTCTGTGCACGTAGATAAAGGCAACCTGGAAGCACAGGGGTGCCCCTTCTAGGTATTTCCAAGAACTTTCTCCAGAGTCGTTCTCCTGTGTGTGTGGAGAAAATACCCTTCACAAAACTAATGAAAGGATTTTCTTGGAGAAATCTGGAGGGGGTAAAAAAAAATTAACACAACAGAAAAGCCTTTTATTTGAAACCTTTTCCTTAATAAACCTCAAATATAAACGCAATTCTTGAAGTATTTCAGTGTTCTGCTGTGGTGCTGAAGTTGTCTTGTGTAACATGGAGCTGGGAAACTAAGAAATTAAATCGTTTTTGAACTTGTATATAACAGCTTTAAATAGATGAGGATTTTAAAAGGTGGGATTTTGTTTGCTTAGTTCTAAAGCTAATTTTCTACAAGAGCAGGTCTTGCTGGCACAGTTGATTAAGGCTGGTCAAAAAAATAAAAAGAAGTCATCGATCATTTTTGGTTTTCTCCTCAGGTAAAAATGAGATAGATGCAGGGTTTTGTTGGGCTTTTTTCTTGGTTGATGGACTGAAGTCTTCCGTTTCTAAGTCAAAGTGTTAAAATTTGGTTGAGCTGTTGCCGTAACCTGACACCTAAAGGACTTGAGTACCTCATGTACCTTACCTTTAGAGGCAGATCTCCTAGGACAGACGTCCCTCACGTACCCACTCAGTTTCCCATTTCGTGGGCAGGCGGGGAACCCCGGGTGCGTGCGGGGAAACGGTCTGACCTCGGAGGATGGCCTCTGAAATACCAGAATTAAATTTCTACTGGGTGTTTTCTGACCAGCTTTAATTTATTCATATTAAATTTTCTGGGCCCTTATTGTGCATCTTTCCTGACTTGTCCAGTGTTACTGATTCCAGTGGGATTTCTCAGTGTGCTGATCAGCAGGAAGAGGGGCAGCAGAACTGGACTCCAAATGATCAAGGACAGCTGCATTTGAGAAGCTTAATCCTTTGCTCCCTTGCATCTGCACCTCTCTTAATAATAACAGCTCATGTTCTTGCAGCTGAGTGGAAGGGGGCTACCGTGGGTCTGGAAAATTAGACCTGTGTTGATTTGCAAAGCAAATGTGTCGTATATGGGAAATCTGTGGTGTTAAATGCTAAAAGGATTTTATGATGAAAGCTGCTAAGCTTTGTAGTTCTACTTTTGTTGTCAAGAACGTATTTAATATATCATTAAATATTAACCTTCTTAGAAGAAAAAGAATATGGTTAAGTTTGGTACCACAGAATAACTGTAAATTCTGATTTTTATATGTGATTTGCTGTGTAGCTACATTTCCTTCCCTGAAATCAATAGAGTTGCTCTAGATTTATGGTAGTAACTGAAATCTAAGTCTTCTGCTCAGTCTTTCAAACTTGATGTCATCTTTCAGACGCAAGCACCAGATTATTGTTAATGCCTTCCATTTGTTATCTGTTCTGTCGCTGGAGTATTGCTGTCCTATTGCATTTTGAAAGGTGCCTGACTTCTACTGCTTGTGGACAATTGCTTCTATGTGAATTCTGTGTTCAGTCATGAGCAAGAGGGGATATATTTACCAGAAACTGAACAACTGATATGAAAACTTCAATTCTCTTTTCCTTTGAGTGCTTATCACATGCTACCACAGGTTTGTTGCAGTCCATAATTGTATTTTTTATATATCACGTTAGGGACCAAGCCGAAACTTGCTGCTCAATGGGAAATCATACCCAACAAAAGTCCGATTAATTCGTGGTGGATCCATGCCTCCAGTGAAAAGGAGGAGGATGAACTGGATTGATGCACCAGACGATGTTTTTTACATGGCCACTGAAGAAACCAGGTAGGAATCTTGGTCTTTTCAGAGGATTTAAGGGGAGAGTTTTTTGGTTTGTGTTCCTTGTTGGGTGCTGCAGTGCTGATTTTGTGGTTAGACAAGGATCTCTTCAGCAGATCTGTTGCTACAGACTGTATACAGGTACCACTGCTGGCGAGAAAGTGGGTAAAAGCTATGACATACCTAATCATGTCTGATGTGCTTGATCATGTACTTGCATTCCAGAGAAAGCAGACTCTTCTTCCAGAGCAGTTCCTGGCAGAAATGGGCAATAAGGGGAGGAAGGCTGAGGTGGGGAGTCCCCCTGGTTCAGACCCATAAGTGCCTTTGGAGGTCCCACTGCAGAGTCTCAGGGACAGGGTGGAGGCCTCTTGGTGCAGGGCTGATGCTGAGCAACAGACGTCCTGTACGTAGACCTCTGCCTGCCCTCCTGCCCTCAAGTCTCTTGTGTTACCTTTCAGAACGTTTCCTCCTGTGTCTGGGTACTGAAACCTGTAAGGGACACACAGGGTTTCCAGAGGCTGAGTTGCCTCATTTCTTTACTGTTTATATTTGCCACCAGTAGCGGTGAGATTTAGCCCTGCAGTGTCCATCTTCCTCCTTCAGTGGTACTGCTTCTGCTAGTCCTTCTTGTTAGTCTGCCCACAGGACAAAAGTAGTGAAAGAAACTTTCCTTGCATGAGTTTCACTTGAAGCTCTGTTTACAGGCTGCAGACAGAGCAATGGGAGCTGTGTGGCCTGATCCCTAAAGCAAAGCTTTTGTTTGGTGTTCCCAGTACTGTGTTACTCCTAGAGGGGATGGCTCCTAGGTGCAGTCAGGAAGGTAGAGACATCTGCTTGTGTGGTTTCCTCCAGCAGCTTGATGCCTCTCTCCTGGGTAACCTCGAGGAAGGTCAGGGCAGAGCCGCAGCCCTGCTCTTCAGCCCTCTGAGCGAGCAGAGGTGCTCCCTGGCTTCGGGCGGTGCCAGCAAGCAGAGAAGTACTTGCCTTTCCCCCCAGTACCCAGTCGAGATGGACATGGGAGCCCTTGAGTGACCAAAGGAGGCCAGGAGTTTTGAGTACTTTGTCCCTTCTGGTACTACTAAATTTGGTGCCACTCTTGAGTAGTCATTTGCTCATCAAGAACTGCACAGACAAATTGAGACTGGTGATGTTTGAATTACTTACTGTTGATCTATTGGATCATCAGATTTCAGTGCAGGAAAGGCCCCCGTTAGAACATAGAAGAGACGTGAAATTAATTTCCTTGTCAGACTTATTCCTATGGACACGTTTAATGCAACTGTGCATTTCACACCAGCTCACATCTTTACCTCATCTTTCCCTTCTCCTTTTCTGTTCCTGGGAGTTGCTGTGAAAGTAAGCAGTAGCATCCCTTTTATAATTGAAACTAAAGTGAGAGAAGAATTTAATTTTCAGGGGAAGCAGTTTCCTTATTCCTGTTGTCATCTTGCTCTGGTAAAGATGTACTCGATCCTGTTACAGATGTGCAGCTCTGGCAAATTCATGTGCCATTGTGCATGCAGGGTATATATATACAGTCACTAATTCAGTCCTTAGATACTCAGGCTTTCTTCATAACCCTGCATCTGCAAAACACTTCTTGGCATCTTTATCATCCAACCCACAAGAAATACTGCAGGTCCGTGGTAGTCATGTCTCAGTGCTGCGACAAGATCCTGCCCTCTGATCTGTGTGGAACAGTGAGAATATTCATCAAGTGCCACGTTGGTCGTGAGAACAGCTTACTGTAAGGGCACAGAATCGTCTGCTCGTACGGAACCACTGACCCAGGCAGGCAAGATCAGTCCCACAGCAACCAGCACAGCTCTAACACAGAAATCATAGCACAGAGATAGACATCAGCTTGGTAAGACCTTATCTCTTCCATTAAAAAAAAAAAAAAAAAAGAACGGGCTTCTTTGTCTGCCAGCCTTGCTGCTTAGCTGGCTGATGAGTGCTGAAAGGCGAAGTTTGGCAGCCTGCTGACAAGCGGGGAA
This sequence comes from Streptopelia decaocto, assembly GCF_964273445.1. Classification (NCBI taxonomy): domain Eukaryota; kingdom Metazoa; phylum Chordata; class Aves; order Columbiformes; family Columbidae; genus Streptopelia; species Streptopelia decaocto. The sequence goes on from NC_138659.1 coordinate 16,593,806, forward strand.
GCCTGAGCGATGTAGCATTGTAAGCGGCACGGGTTTTCTGTCGGGCATTTCACCTCTAACTTTTCCCTGAACCATCTGCTGCGTTCCAGTGTCAAGAATGTAAGGCTTGTTTGTGAGCTCTGAAACAATTTGAGCTTTGTGTTGGCTCCATGGCAATCAATCTAGCGGCAGTATCTGCATATCATCCTCCAGCTGAGGGTCAGGCTGTGTTTTCAGTCACAGAAAGTAGGTTTGCCTGAAGTTTTACACTCCCCCTCCTCCCCCTTTTTGTGTGGCACTCTTGAGAATGGTCCTCGAAAACTGGATAGCTTGGAGGGAACAGCTTGAAAAGTTTGTCAATTGAAAGGAGTAAGTTTTTGAATTCAAGCCTCACAGTAAGGAACTTGGCATTTATAATTTATGCAAGCGCAGGCAGTGGGTGACCTGATCAGAATCTAGAACTGCTTCAAGGCTCATTTCTGCTGGCAGCGTGTCTAATGGAGCACGCGTGGATAGTGTAAGAAGCTCATCTTCAGCTAAGTGAGCCTTGGAAAAGTCATCACATCGAGATTTTATTTTTCTCCCCACCACCACTTTTCTACCATGGTCTCTCCTCTGCCCACTGAGCCCCTTCAGCTTTAGAAGACTGTAGAAATGGGGACACTAAGAGAACAAAAGACGTGTCTCTGTGAGCTCTATGTAGCAGGCTTGTTGTGCTCAGTGGGGAATGACCCAATCTCACCAGAGCTGATTCAAAATCTTCAGCTGAAGTTGTTGATTGGTCTTTGTCAGTGCTGGTGGTGGGAAGGTAAATTTTAGGGGGGAGGAGGGCATACTTTGAACAGTTTCTTCTATTAATGTCTCTTGTCTCTTCCTGCTTCTTTTTTTTCCCCCCTTTACTTTTTAAAATGAAAAATTGGGCCCCAACAATGTTGACTAACCAAAAATGTAAAAATTATCTTTTAGAGTCAGCCTGTTGAGTTGTGGACTGTACAGCCATTTGGCTGCCCTTCCTCTAGCACAGTGTCATGTCTCTCGCAGTAAGAGAAATGGTTAAGGCAGGACTCCTAACAAATGCAAGATGTGAATATTACCCATTTTTGGGTTTGGGCACACGCAGTGTGGGAGAATTAAGAGGGGGAGGCACCCCGTTAGCGTTCCCAGTGGTGGGGGGAAGCTCCAGGACTGATTCACTGGTTAGTGGCCATCGTGGAGCTCCCCGGCGGCAGCTCTGCCTTGAGGCAGCTCCATGGGAGACCAAACGCCGCTCTGAGGGGTTTCTTTTGGAGAAGCAGCTGCGTGCCCCTGCGCGGGGCTGGGAACAGCGGGGAGCTCTGACAGAGATGGATTAGCAGGCGGGGAAGTGGCCAACGCTGCCAGAAGAGGTTTGGTTGTAACTTGGCTTTGTAAACTCCCACAAAACTGCCTGTAGCATGTCCAACCGATGTGTCCACGTGCATCAAAATAAATTAGCGATGTGGAAACTGGCTGTCAAAACTGTTTTATGTGTTACATTTACAGCAGTAAACCCAGGTCCTACAAGACTGGGCCAGAATGCCTTCTGCTCTGCAGGGGAAGGATTCTGGAACAGAAAATGCAATTTCCTCTTCATTGTTAGGTTTGTAAATCAGAAAACAAAAAGTTCCTCGGGGAAGACATTGCCAAAATAAACAGTGTCAGCCCATCCCATTAGTGAGCAGCCTCTGTGTGTGCAGGCCTGCTTTCACGTGGGGAAACGGAGAAACCTCCAATGCTTGAGCGTCTGGGCTCTGTAACCGGCTCCTTTCTTCCCCCCTGTCTGCAGGAAAATCCGCAAGCTGCTTTCCTCCTCTGAAGCCAAGCGAGCCGCCAGACGCCCTTACAAGCCTATTATCCTCCGGCCCATCCAGGCAGTGCAGCTCCGCCAGCCCATGAACGATGAACCCATAATCATCGAGGATTAACACACGCCGAGCAGCTCTCTGGGTGACGGTGGATCTGTCTGAAAGAATCTCTCCTCCAATATATACTTGAGTTTCTATGGCTACAGCATTGAACTAACTGTTGAAGAGAGGGAACTTTTGAGGAACCGTTTTGCATCTTTTAGACCCTTAAAAGGAACTCAGCCCTGCTCTGAGCCTCTGACCACAGACTGCTCTCTCTCTTGCGTGTGCTCTCTCTCCTTCTCTCTCCTTTCTTTTCTTTTTTTTTCTTTTTTTTTCTTTTTTTTCTTTCTGTTTTTTTTTCCTTTTTTTTTTTTCTTTTTTTTAATTTTTGGTAGCCTCTTTTCCCCTTTGCTTCTACCCCTTTTGTAGACAGGGGGAGGGAAAGTAAGTTTAACTTATTAAGAGAATGTGGACTAGTACTTTTTAGCTTTGTTTCCTCTTCCAGTGTATGAAGAGCTAGAACCCTTCATTTTGTGACTAAGCTCTTGTTGCAAAGCCGTTTTTACAAGGCTGTGTTGTAAGATTTTTCTTTTTTTTTTTTTTAATTTTGTGGACGGTGCCATTTTTTATTTCATTTATATTATTCCTTTTGTAGATAAATTTCCAACGTTTAACTGATATTTGGAAACAGGAGCTGAAAGCCAGCCCCAGGTTCAGCCAGTTTTCTTTGGTCCTGTCCCTTATGATTTTTGGATCATTTCACATGGCCGGTTGTGCTCATGCACAAGACAGAAACAACTCAGGCTGAGAAAGGAGTGAGCTAAGAACTGAAGAACCTTGCAGAACATTACACTAACGTTGTGTGCAGTGGAGGCCAGGCTGCCAGGATTAGGTGTCCTTACTCTAGTCAATACCGGGGAGATCTGGCCCGTGGCGTTTCTCCCAGTAACCAGCAGTGTCCGTGCTGCCTTCTCTCTGACATCTGGAATCCTACATGCTGTTGTGCTACCGAGACCCAGCAGTAGGCCCAGCAGTCCAGCAAGTGTAATGAATTGCTTTGCTCTGGCTCCAAGAGTCAAGTACACCAATGCCCAGGGACATTTTGCTTAGAACTCTGAACCTGTTTGAGCATCAGTGTTTTTGGACACACCTCTCCCAGGACGAGACCTGGTTTCTCTTTAATTGCGTTACTGTATGTTTCCCATTTTGAAGGGAATTTAAATTACAGCTGGGTTTTCATTCAAACACATTGTGTCTGAATTTAAGTGGTTTTTTCCCCCCTTGACATTTCTTGTGTTTGAGGTTTCTTGCATCTCTTGAACTTCTTATGTATTTGCAAGTCTGTATAATTTCTTTTTCATATGTCTTCTCATTGCAGTGCATTTGCTGAATGCCCTGCTCTGTTTTGAAAGGATGTAAACTATCATTTGCAACTTGTGCTGATCTGTACATGTACCTGCCTCAAGCAGACACAGCATGTAATAACCCCCAAGTCATTCCATATGTGTCAGCGGTGAGATGAGCCAAAGTTGTATTTGGGTTATCACAGTCCAACCGTGATTCTGTGCAACTCTGCTAACCCCCACCTGGGTTAGACAGAAAGGAATCCCCACAAAATGAAAACAATTCAGTTAACTTTACTTAATAAACCTGGAAAGTGAGCTTTTGTGAAACATCTGCTTTTTGTCTCTTCTGCAATAGCTGCACCGTGCCGGGGGAGCCATCAAGCTGGCATGTACCCCACAGCGCTCCTGCCCTCGCACCCCTGAGCGTGTTCTGCTACCAAGTGTTTGCGTAACTGCGGCACGTCCCTCTGCTGCCTGTGCCGTTACGTTGTGCAGGGCAAGAGTCATTCACAGTTTGATTCCCCTCATACACGGTTTGGACACTTCCAGCACTTCAGGCTGTGACTCCCTCCCTCCTCCTCCTCCTCCTCCTCCTTTTAACCGCAGCAGCAGATGCAGCACCAGAGCTCTGAATGAGCCTTTTGTCCGTGGTGGCTCCTGCGTCTTGCTGCACAGGGACATGACTCTGGCATGTGGCAGAATGAAATCCCTGGGGGTGAGTGGCCGAACCTTCTGACATTTCAGTACTTCTGCACTTGTGTGTTCACTCCTTACTGGGATAAGCAAAGCAGGCTCAATGTTTGGTCTTGTTTGCTGCTCGGAAGTGGTAAGATTTACTCTGTGCTGTGAGTAGCTGTGCAATTTAGCAGGTGTTGTAAGTGTATCCTACACTGCTGGTCACCTTTCCTTACCCATAACTTAAAGGCCGGGGGGGACAGCCATTCCTGAAGGACATGCTGCATAGGAAGGGCACCAGGTTCACTACACAGAAACCCTCCAGGCTGCATGCAGCGGTGCAGGACTGCACCAAACACCACTGGCAGTTTTACTGCTCCTCCATCAACCTGTGGGACTAGCCCCCATGTGCATAAGAAATATTGCTGACTGCAGGAAGGTTTTGTAACACAGGGAAGGTCTCCTAGGGATTCCTTCCTGTTGCAAAATGAAATCTGAAGAGATCACGTGGAAAAAAAATTGTGTCCAAATTGGCCTCAGCCCCTCTGCAGCGGGATTTGGAGCTGCTGCCTCAGCTGTAGCAGAGGCATGAGCTCTGCCTGGGCTCTGGAGCAGCTCTGAAGTCCCTGCACACTGAGGACGATGCGCTCCATCCAGCTCTTGCTGAGACTCAGAAACTGTTCAGGCTGCACCAGGAGCTCAGTAACCACCTGGGGGTGCCAGCCCCGCAGTTTCCAGCCACTTAAAAGCTTTCTTGGAGCAGCTCCAAAGATTGCTCTGGGAGTGCGTCCAGGCAAGGAGAGGGAAAATCCTGTGCTGCCCTGACTTTGAAGGATCCCTCGCGTGTCCTTTCACACGGATGCTGTCTTTCGGTGTGCGGTAGCAGACTCACTCCTTTGTGGTTCACTGGTTTATGTTCATACCAGCTTGGGAGGAGAGGTTGGAAGAAACCTTTAGCAACCAAAGGAAAATGCAGCCTCTTGGGAAGTGCAGAGTGAATGGTAGGTCCCACCACTGACCTACCTGAGCTGTCACTCTTAAGTCAGCTGCTGTTACTAAGCCTCTCCTGTACCAACCTGCCTTCCATAACTGTGTTCATATGCTGATGTGCTGTTGCTGCAGGAATTGCCTTTGATTATTCACTCTCTGGCTCTAGAGCCTTGTAAAAATTAAAAAAAAAAAAAAGGTTCATATAGCTGGGGCAGTGTCCTGTTTTCAATGTCCCTTTCACCTCCTAAAGAGCCCTGGAGATTGTAGGGGACAAATTCTGATGGGAGTCGCAGTGAGAGACGCTGGGCTGCTGCTGGGGCGTGTTAGCTCTGCAGCGCAGAGCCTGGTGTTTGGAAGCGCCCGCCTGCGCCGAGCAGGGATTGCTACCTCACCCATCTCCAGTCCGGAGTAAGTTTTGCCACATGCATTTGGGTATTTTTCCCTTAGCCGTGTGCCCCTGGCATCCCCCTCCTTCACTTGCTTTTCTTCGCAGCCGTGGGAGCAGACGCGGGAGGAGGCTGAGCTGTGAGCTCACGTGGATGGGGCGTGCTGGCCGCCAGACGCGATATGGTGCTTCTACTTTTACTGGCTCAAAAGTAGCAGGGAGCTGGTCAGGAAAGTCTTCTAAAAATAAAACAAAAATCAAAACATTCCTACAATACTTTAGGCAACATATTTTTGTTACAGTTTTGTTTTTTTTTAATTAACTTGGAAATTTGTTGTTGTTTTGTTTTGTTTCTTTCCTTTGCATTTTGCTTTTTACTGTCAGTAGCAGCTCCCTGTGATCTCTGGTGCTGTAACATGATGGCAGCACACTGTCTGCAGCAGGACTGTTGAAATAATGTGGAAAAAAGCAAAGCATGACCAAACCCAATAATTGCAAAACTTGCATTTCTGCTGTGGGAGGTGGGCTGTAACTAGGATGCTACTGTAGAGCTGTGAAGCAAAATACACGCTGAAATTTCCTTTGAAATGGAAATTTGGAGCCCGTGCCAGCTCTGCTGCGGGCTCTGGCTCTCCGTGCGAGCGTTACACAAGCCAGACCTTGGGAAGCCTGTGAGTCTTTTTCAGATGGTCAGTTTGCGTCGTGGCGGAGCCGATTTCCACCACCGGGGTAGGAGGTACAGCGGAGGAGGGGAGGGGGCAGATAACCTGCTCAAATGATGGCACAGGCACCACTGCGCTGAGCAGTGCCATGGGAGGTGTGCAAGCCTGGGGGATTCAAGAGAAGATCAAGAATAAAATCTTCTGGCAGATTTTGACTGGCAGGAGGAGGAAGAATTTTGATACAGTTATAGAAACTGGACCCTCCATCTCTTCTGGTTTTCTTGATCCATCACGGCAGCACAGGCTTAAAAGCACCTTTAGCTTGAAATAAGCATTGGCAGCAGTGTTAAGGGGGAGGAATGAGAGATGGCTGCAGGAAGGCAAGCCAAGGCATGACAGTCCACTCTAGCCGGCTTGCTGCAGCTCCATTTATTTGTTGGGTTTGTTTGTTTGGGGTTTTTTATTATTTCATTTTGGTTTGGGTTTGTGTTGTTTGTTTGGTTTTGGGTTTTTTTTCGCCCTGTAAATGTGCCTTTTACTCACTACGTTTCTAGAGGAGCCTACAAGAGCCAATGGTGATGGGATCTGCTGTGATCCCCATCTTCAAGATATGAACATGTCTTGAGCACGTGTGGTCTTCAGTGCCCTCCCCGAGGGAGGAGGCCGGTGGTCCCCCGTGTCCCCTGTGTCCCCACTGCTCTCCCCTTGCCTGGGGGCTGAACAGAAGGGTTGTGCCCTGCTTGCGCAGCTTTGAAACCTGGTGAAAGACTTGGCCTCAGATGACAATATTTCATCTGTGTAGGCTCCCAGGAGGGGAAAGCCATTGCAAGAAAAGGCACACGGTAAATTCAGATGGGCTGTGGGGCCAGGGGCTTGTTCCCATCTCCTCTCCAGTCTGGAAGAAAGTCAGGCAAGGTCAGGGCCAGAGCACACTTGATTCCTGCCTTGGGCTTTACGAGTTCATTCACTGCATTCCTGGAGCGAGCGCGAGTAACATAAATTCCGCGTCTTTCTGCGGACAGCTTCCTCCCCTCCCGCCTGCACGGGGACTCTCCACCTGGATCCCGTGCTCCGCGGGATGCTGGCAGCGTCACAGCGAGCAGATTTACAGGTCCTCGCTGGAGGGTTTCAGCCGGGTCATGCTTGTTTGGAGATTTTCCATCTGAGCAGTTCCCACTGCCTCGGTTTGGCTGCCCCGGAACAGGACACACAAGAGGGGAGCGTGGGGACATGGAGCCAGGCTTTGCGTCTTCGCACACTTGTTTCCCTGCATCTCAGGAAGATACCCATAATGTCCAGTGAGGGCCGGGGTCTAACAGGTGGGTCTTTCCCCTTCTGCTGCTGAAGGAGCAGGTGGTGCTGTGGGAATGTCACAGCATCCACAAGGCGCTGGGTTTTGTGTGTCCAGCCCCGTCCCTGCCCCGGAAGCTCACCGAGAGCTGAGTCCTGGAGGTGGTGTGCACATGGAGCACAGACAGTGAAAACCAGGCAGCTGCTGTGTGCGCTTGTCTTGCCACGATGCCAGCACCCAAAACTGTGTTGCACCATGGCCAGCTGGACTTCTGTATGGCCACAGGGTGTCTGAGAGGGACCATGGGATGTGGAGAGCTCAGTGACAAACCTGCCTGTGGTGCCTCAAACAGCCAGGAGCTGAACTTTGCCACCAAAGCCCGGCTCTGGGCGCAGCCCATCCTTCGGGCCACCCTTTCTTTATCCCAGAAAAGCAGGGAGAGAGCTGCCAGCACCAACCACCTCTGCACCTGGCTGCAGCCCCGTCACCGTGGGTTTGAGAGGGTGCTCGTGTCTGTCCAGCTGGTTTGCTGCCATTTTTTTTGTTAGACCACTGCTTTTCAGGCACCTCATGGAGGCAGCACGCCTGCTTGGTGGAGGTTCACGTGCTCCACACCAAGTATCTGCATCCTCAGGTCCGTGCACAGCCTGCTGGGATGCTCACTGGCCCTGGGCGGACTGGCAGCCGCAGGCCCTTGGGAAGAGGTCACAGGGACGATGGGGACAATCCATTGCTGCTTGCAAGGACAAGTGGGATGTCCGTAAACCTGTTTATCGCAGGCGTGACAGTGCTATCTGCCCTGCCTGATAACAGCGAGTGCTCAGATGCCTTTTAAAGGAGAGAAGCGACAAGTGGATAGTTGGAACTCCAGATAGTGGGCGCCAGGGCCAGGCGGTGACGTGCAGAGCCCTGGCCGGTGGCATGTGCTGCCTGACGAGACCCAGCTCCTGCCAGCCCCTCGGCACGCCAGTGCTCCGGTCCTCCATCTTCCCATCTCTTGCTAATCCTTCCTAAGCCCCTAGGCTCCCCTTTCTGAGCTGTGTGCTTATCCTGTGGTCACCTTTGGCAGTGAAGCTGGGTGCTCGGCATGTGTGGGCTGTGTCCCCTCCGTGTGGAGCCCGGGGCTCCTTGTGTTGGGGAGCAGGTTCCCCTGATGCAGGCAGGGTGCTGCCCTGTTCACCTTCCTGCAGAGCCTGGTCTTGTGGGGCTGCAGGGACATGGGAGGGTGGGTCTGGGCTGGCAGGTACCAGGCATCCAGGAGGGCCTTGCAGAAAATAACAAGCAAACAAGTTTTGCCTGGTTTCATGAAAAGCTTCTCTGTCACACCCCTGAGCACCAGCTGGGAATTGCTCCCAGGCCACAGATGAGAGCCCAACGAATTTTGCCATGAAGCTCCTGTCAACCAGTGAGGACCAAGGGAAAGCATGGGCACAGCTGGGGCAGATGGTGGTCAGCAGCCATTGATCGCCACAGCCCATGGCAGCAGCTGGCTGTGCTGCCATTTGTCACTGTGAGCACCTGGCCACAGGCTGTGTCAGGGGACATGAGAGCTTTAGGGTAGGACTGACAGGAAAAAACAGGGTGTCACCCTGGATAGACCCTGACACAGGGGATGGAGGGGTCTGGGTGCATGGGCAGACACGATGCACCAGCTAAGGGTCTGTGGGCCACACACAGACGACTGTCCTCTGGGTGTTCCCAGCCAGCAGTGAGATTTTTTCCTTAACCTTTTGTGTTGGATATTTTCCCCTCTTCTTGCCCTGTAACAAATCCAGCTGATCCCAGACGCCAGAAAATGTGAGATGTAGAAGCAGAGGCAAGCAGAGAGAAGGCTTTCCAGCCACAGCTTCCCATCTCAGCGGCTCCATTTGGGCGCGTGAGTTTTCATGGTATTTGCGTCAGAAGGAAGAAGAAAGAGCCGAGGGGAGTCAGGATGGGAAGGGGGAGAGGTGAGCCAAAGGAGAAGCAGCTTGGGGAAAGTTATTCTTTACTTATTCCTTACTTGCCCTTAATCTCCCTGGAAAGCTCTCTGCTTGACCTGCCGTAGAATGAGATCCCAAACAGCCTCATGCCTTTCGAAAGTTCCTGATGGAGATGATCCCTGCTCCATGGCCAGGGCTGGCCCAGCACAATCAGCAAAACATCTCCCTTGTTATCTTGCTTTGGTCTCAGTCCCACCTGGGAAGGGGGATGCTGCGGGGACACGGCTCCCGCTCTGCTCTGTGCGGCACCCCTGTGGGAAGGGGCTGAGTTACCAAGTCCTGATCGCATGGTCCTCACTTTATCAGGATGGGGATGCTGGGCTGCCAGACACTCTGTGGAGGAAAGTCTGGCAGTGCCAGTCCCAGCCTGCTCCTCCTGGCTTCAGTGTGGTGGCAGATGTGTCCCCAGCCTGGGCATTAATATGGCTGTTTGGGGACACAGCACAGCAGGGTCAGGGAGAATACCCTCACTGTCACTGTGCCACTGCGTTCATCCTGCATGCCCCCCAGAGAAGCTGTGCCATCCCCGCTTGTGCAGCCAGTGCCACCCAAGTCACCCATCACGCTGTCCCCATTGCCCTGGGCAGCCCTGCCCTCTGTGCGGGAGCATGCCAAGCCTAAGCCAGGGCAGATTAAGACATGACCAGTTAAAGCCACTTTGCTCCTGAACAAGCATATCCGCTTGGGATTTAGCGCATTTGCAGGCAGGGATTCACACCTTTAGGTGATTTGTCTTAATTCCTCTCAGTCTCTAGGTGTGAAAAGCCCTTGACGGGTGAGAGCTTGGCTGGGTGCTGGTTCTGCAGCATGGCTGTGCCTGGGGTTTCACCCGTGGCTGCCCCACACATGCTGGCCGGTGGGTGCAGCCTTCCTCCTCCTCCTCCTCCCCCTGCCTCCCCAGGCCCCAGGGCTGAGACACCTGCTGAGATTTCTTACAGATCCAGAGGATTTAGGCAGCAGACCTGTTTAGGGATGTCCCTTGCAGTGCAGGAGAGGAACTGCTGTGGATGAGGGGATGATGCTGCTGGTGCTGTGCTGGCACCTGCCTGTGGCCGTGGCGTGCTCTGGGGCAGCAGCCACACCGGCTACTGCAGCAGCATCCACATGAGCACCTGTGGGGCTGTATGGGCAGGGGCAGCTGGCCTCCCAGAAATCAATAGCTCCACAGATCCCCAGTTTCTGCCTGCTCTGGCGGCTGCTGATGCTGGGGGTGGCTGTCGGCTGGGGTTTGGGTGTGGTGGCTCTATCCTGGGGGACCTGGTGGCACCACCACCACCTGCCCCCACACAGGGACCCTGCAGGCCACAAAGCCCCACATTGTTGTGACAGCAGCTGGGCGCAGAGTGACGGGGACGCCTGGGTCCTTCCGACCCAGCGGGGTGCATGGCTGATGGAGGAACCTGCTGTCAAGCATCCCTGTCCTGTCCGGCCCCATGCACTTATGGTCTGGGGTCACCCCATCCCATGCTGGAGCCCTGGGTTCCCTCCCCAGGGCTGTCTCTGCGCCTGGGGCCAGGCAGGCGCTTGGCAGCTGCACCAGCTGCCAGCAGAGACAGGAGGAATGAGCTGACAATGGCGGCGGAGGAGAGCCAGGCTGCCGGCTGATGAATAATGCAGCGGCTTCGCTCTCCAGAGCAGCAGAATTCCTGTTTACCAGCACCTGGCCCGAGCTGGCAGGGCAGGGGTGCAGCCCCCTGAGCACCCCAGCCAAGGGTGCTGCTGCCCCCCTCACTTCCTCTCAATTCCCCCTTCAGTGCACCTGCTGCCCGCGGCCACCCTGTGGTGCAGGATTTGGCCGTCGGGGAACAGAGGGTCTTCCCCTGGGGCAGGGGGTCTGCACCCCACCGCAGGGCATGTGTGAGAGGGGGTGACGCCGGCATTCCTGCCTGAGCATTGCTTCATGGCTCCCTGAGCATCCCTTCACTGCGGCAGCAGCAGCCAGAGGGATTTTTGACATGAGCGTTTCCATGGCAACGGAGCAAAATGGCGCTGGAAGCCAGGGGCTGCTGGGCTCTGTGCAGCTGGAGCGGGTGATGGCAGGGAAGGGCTGCGGGTGCTGGGGCTGCTCCCCCCACAGCAGGATGGGAGGTGTCCAAGCCCCTCTGCTAGGGCTGGCCCCTGGACCAGCATCCTACACCTGTGCCCCGGGGGCCATGGTGTGCCTGTGATGGGCGGCACTGCTCTGTGACACTGTGCTGTGCTGTGCCATGTGTGCCATGCCATGCTAGCAAGGTGTCTGGGAGATGTGCCTTCCTCCCTCCCCTTGCCTGCCTGCCGTCATCACTATCTCTGCTCCCCCAGGGCCTCTCGCCCTCGTCCCCCTGCCAAGGTCTCCCATATCAGGCCTGTCGTCCTGGCTACTTAATCTGGGTTTCTCGGTTACCCCATCTGGAAAAAATGTGTCTATGAATACCCAGCACAGGCACGGCACTTCCCGGGGTGGGAGGCTGCTGCCTGGCCCGTCTGTGTGCATCCCCGCCCCTGTGACCTCCACCCCACCTGGGCACCATCCCACCAAAACAGCATTTGGTACTGGGCTTCCTCAAACATCAGTCTGTGGCCCCGAAGGACCATGGCAACCAGCTGTACAACCCTCTGTGGCTGCACTGCCTGTCTCTTCCACCAGCCTAACTGCAGTGCTGAGAGACGGGATGGCACCCAGAGGGACCTGGACAAGCTCGAGAAGTGAGGCCATGCAAACCTCATGGGGTTCAACAAGGCCAAGTGCAAGGTCCTGCACCTGAGTCAGGACAACCCCTGGTATCAATACAGGCTGGGGATGAAGGGATTGAGAGCAGCCCTGCGGAGAAGGACTTGGGGGTACTGGTGGATGAAAGATTGGACACGAGCCGGCTATGTGCACTTGCAGCCCAGAAGACCAGTTGTATCTTGGGCTGCATCAAAAGGAGAATGGCAAGCAGGTTGAGGGAGGTGATTCTGCCCGTCTACTCCGCTCTGGTGAGACTCCACCTGGAGTCCTGTGTCCAGCTCTGGAGCCCTCAGTACAGGAAAGACATGGACCTGTCGGAGAGGGGCCAGAGGAGGCCACAAAAATGATCAGAGGGCTGGAACAGCCCTGCTGTGAGGACAGGCTCAGAGATTTGGGGTAGCTCAGCCTTTAGAAGAGGAGGCTCTGGGAACACCTTATTGCAGCCTTTTAGTACTTAAAACAGGCCTACAAGAAAGATGGGGACAGACTTCTTAGCAGGGCCAGTTGCAGGCGTGCAAGGGGTAAAGGTTTTAAGCTAAAGAAAGGGAGATCCAGACTAGACATGAAGAAGAAATTTTTTACAATGAGAGTGGTGAAACCATGGCCCAGGTTGCCCAGGGAGGTGGTGGATGCCCCATCCCTGGAGACATCCCAGGCCAGGCTGGACCGGGCTCTGAGCAACCTGAGCTGGGTGAAGATGGCAGGGGTTGCAATAAATGAGCTTTGAAGGCCCCTTCCAACCCAAACTATTCTATGATTCTACGTGCATGCAGAGTTTGAAAAGCATCCCCCTAGGTTCTCCCCTGTCCCTAAAAGAGGGGGCAAGATGGCTCCTGTGCTTGCTCCATTTCTTACATGGATTCTGGGGCTGGGAGTCATGGCAATGGGATCTGCTGGTCCTGTGGGTCGGTGCCAGCTCACCCAGGTTGAGGCATGGTGGCACTGCTGCCTGGCTGGGCACCGGAGGGGACTGAGCACACAGCTGGTAAAAACAACACAAGTCTTGTTGTTTAACTGCAACCTTCTAATTTTTTTTCCCCAGGAAAGTGGAATCCTGAGCACTCGCATCCTTTGGGCTTTCGGAGATGGGGAACAGAGCAGGGAAGGTTTATGCAGGACGGGGGCTCTGCCGTGCACCTGCCGCTCTGGGGGCCGTGCCGAGCCGATCCGTGCCGCTCGTACCGAGCCGGGCAGACGCTCGGCGGGCAGCCCCGCCCCGCTCCCCCCGGGCGGCGGGGCCAGTGGGCGGGGGCCGGGCGGAGCGGGGCGCACGGCGCGGCTCGGCACGGCTCGGCGCGGCTCAGCTCCGCTCTCCTCTCCCGCCATGGCATCCAAGTGCCCCAAGTGCGACAAGACCGTGTACTTCGGTGAGCGCATCCCCGCGACCCGGCCCCGCATCCCCCTCCCGGAGCCGGGGCTCATCCCCGGCTCCCCGGCTCTGTCCTCGGTCGCCCATCCCGGAGACGACACTTATCCCTGGCTCTCCCTTCCCCAAGCCTCGGTGTGTCCCCCGGTCCCCTCCTCCTCCCCGGTGCCTGGGTGTGTCCCCAGCTGCGCCGTCCCCGAGCCCGGCGCACCTCCAGCGGGGTGCACCCATCACCCAGAGCCCGGCCCGGCAGCAGCTGCCTCTCCCCCGGGGTTCCCTCTCGCAGTGGCTCTATCCCCCCGCGACGCCCATCCCTGGGTTGTGCTGGAGGATGCTGCCGGCTGGCCTTGGGGTGGGGGACAAAAGCGGTGTGGGTGGCAGGGGGGTTCCAGGCACCTTCCTCTTTTTGCTGGGCTGAGGAGGTGAAGCAAAGGGTGGGGAGCTGTGGTTGGGGTCTGTGCCCACAGCTTGTTTTGGTGCTGAGGGGATACCCGTGTGCCCCTGTGCCTACTGGCCCGGGTCATAGGGGAGCCTGGCCTGTCTAATGTGGATGGGTGCTGGGCTGGGATGTGCAGTCCCAGGGCGGGCAGGGGGCTCCCAGGAGCTGGTGGTGGTGGGGGGGTCTCTTGGTGTGGAGGAGCAGGTGGTTGCAGGTGCAAACAAAACCTCCTCTCAGCTAATTTGTTCCCATTCCCTGCAAACCTTGCTCCAGGTGTGGTTTTCATCCCTCCCCATCTTGTCTCTCACCCAGCCTTCTGCGGGCTGTTCCTGAGTGGGTGAGCTAATGAATGGTTTGGGGTTTCTATGCGACTTTTTCAAAGCCAGTGTCTGGGCTTAGAGGTCCATCTCAGCATGCCTGGGCCAGCTTTGGGCACCAGCGAGTCCCTGCAGGTCTCTGAGATCCCTGCTTGGGGTTGTGGCTGGTCAGGATCTCTGGGAACCAGGGCTAAGGTGTCTCCCGTCAGGCACCCTGGGGTAAGCGCCGCCACCCAGGTTGCATAAAATGCCAGGGGCGGAGGTGAAAGCAAGGGCTGATCCCCAGCCCTGGTGCTTCACCACCGCTTGCTGTGGAGCTTGCCCCAACCCGCTTCTCCCCTACATGGTGGTGCCCAGCCAGGAGACCCTGGGGAGCGACCTGACCCCTAGCCTCGGGGTGGGCATCCTCAGGGCCGCGCTGCAGGCTCGGAGGGCTCTGGGGATAGATCAGGCACTCCATCCTGAGCTGCCTCCTGGAACCTGCTGGTGATGGGATCCAGCTGTCCCAATGCTGCTGCCTGCACCCCTCCCTGCCTGTCTCCCTCTGATGCTCCAGCGTCCAGCCCCTGCTGCCTCAGCATGTTTGTTTGGTGGAGAAATACCAAAGGGTCGTGATGGTGCCTGAGCGTTTGAGGCATCAGTGCTTTCATTCCTTTCCGGCCATCTCCAAGTAAACACAGAGAAATAGGAATTTGCTGTCTTCCTCCTTTAAATAAACCTATTTGTGTGGGGGTGGGAAGGGCTCGGCCCCTTGGATATCTTTCCTTGTGTGAATCTTTTCCTTTTTAAGCAGAAAATAGTGTGTCTGTCCGGCCAGCTGGGCACTGGCCCCGGGTCAGAGTTCCTTCTCTCACCCTGGGGATGAGCCTGCCCTGCGCGGGGGGGCCAGGACTGGGCTTGGGGACCCGTGCCTTGCTGCCTGAGGGGGCCGGGCTGTGCCAGGAGGTGAAGCCCCAGCTGTGCCCATGCTCTTTCTCTCTCCCCATGTGCTGGGGGACTTGTGGGCCTCTTAGGGTCATGGGCTGGTGGGGCAGGGTGCTGTACCCCATGTCCCCAGCTGCTTGTTGGCTCTCTCAGCACCCAGGTGGGTTTCTGTAGGTGTAGGGGTCCATGTCAAGGTCTCTGCTGCTCCTTGGCTTCCCTATTTCTGCCCCCTCAGGGGACGCCTTGCCCTGCGCACAGGGAGGAGGTAGGTACCTGGCAGCAGGGACCCCGCAGCCACCACTGCCCCTATGAGAGATCAGGGGCTGAGTCAAAACAGGGGCGAGCCCAAAACTTCTCTGCTAGGAGTTAAGATAGGCTGGAGCGTGTCCTTGCTGATGCCTTCAGCTTTTCCTTGAGGAACCGCCCAGGCGCTGGCAGAATAAACCCGGGTCCGTTTATTTAACGCATAGAAACTGGATGCAATCTCTGTGCCGCCTTTCCGGGACGTGGCTCCTGGGTTTCCTCCCGACAGACCGCGTGGTTTGGTGGGAAGGTGATGGGAGCGCTGCACCCAGGGCTGGGTAACGCTTGTGAATTCCTCAGCCGGCCCAAAGCTGAACGGGGAGGTGATTCATAAAGCCCCGCTTGTTCAGGAGCACTCCTCGCCTGCACTGAATGAACGCTGGCAACTATAACTTCTCGAATGCTTGGGATTGCAGTCGTGGGTCATGTGTGAGAAATGCCACTGTGTCCTGTTCCCGGCCCTGCGTGGTGCTGGAGCGGCTGACCAACACCAGCAGTCGTGGGTGCCCATGGAAAACTCATTTCCAACCTGCCTGTTGCTTCATGCTCCCTGGAAAAATCCAGCGGGCTCCTCCCTGTGCAGTCAGGAGGATGTGGGTGTTTCCTGAGCTACAGAATGAGCTTTTTTCCTTTAAAAAGCACAAGGAAATATAAAAATAGTTTTCTGGCTTTTTTTTTTTTCCCCACGCAGGCCGAGGTCTGTGACATTGTTTCCAGGAGCAGCCGGGGCTAACTTTCCCGCCTCGGGGAGGCCGGAGGGAAGGCGTGAATGTTTAACCGGCGGAGCAGCGCTGCCGGCGGCTGCAGGGGCCGGTTCCCGTCCCGTGCGGGCAGGTGGCAGCGGGTTGGGGTTGGGTTATCTCTTCTGACAGGAAGCGCTGGAAGGGACCAGAGTTGCCTGAAGCCAAACAGCCACGCATTTCCCCAGCTCCCTTTTACATCACTAGCCTTAAATGAGTTTTGCAGGGTCGCCGGGAGCCCTGGCCAAGCCTTTCCACCTCCTCTCCTCTCTTCCCAGAGCACAGTGGGGGAGTGCAGCGGTGGGGGGTTTCCTGTTTTCCCATCCCAAGTGCGGTCCATGCAAAAGCCCCAGGGATGTGGCAGGCACACGTGCAGCGGGGTCCTTCGGCGGGGAGCTGTCTGCATGTGCTGGGCTGTCTGAGGGCTGTTGGGAGGCTGCTGTGCTGTTTGTTTGGGAAGGGGCATCCTAAAAGCATATGGGAGCCTCCTGATAGCCCTGGGGCTTGTCCTGGCTGTGTCTACAGCTGGAGCAGAAAAGCTGCGCTCTGGGGATGGTTTGCTGGTGCAGTGCCAGAGGGGGACTAAGGACACAGACAAATCCAGCTGGGAAGCAAGGAGGGTCCCGCATCGAACGCCAGATGCTGCTGTCAGGCTGACATCCTAAGTGTGCTGGAGGAGAGGGGTGCAGCAAGGTGTGGGGTGCTGGCCCTGCAGAGCACTGTGCCAACAGGTTAACCCTGCAGAAATTCAAGCTGCAGAAGCCACTCTGCAATTAATAAGTAACCGCTGTCCTTGGCTCTGGGCACTGGCTGTTGGGAGATGGTGACCTGCCAGCGGCCAGGCAGAGGGGCAGGAGGGCTTTATTTCAACTATAGTCATCCCTAACAAAGGAAGCGGCTCTTCAAGTGCGGCCATCATAGCAGTCGGCATGTCAACGTCGGCACGGCCCCAGGCTTGCCAGCATGAAGGCTGGCTGGGCTCTGTGGGTAATGCCTGCTCTGGTGTCTCGGTGCTGCTCTCAGAGTGTGCGTGGACCTTGCAGAACAGTAACTAAGGATGCACCAATTCCCTGCTCCTTGAGTAGGGCCTTGCCAGGGGGGATGCTTCCATGGGAAGCTGAAGGATGGCCTGATTAGCATTAGCTTTTCCCTCAGGAAAATAGCACGAGCTATAGAAAATTACCTGTGGGAGGGTGGGACAAGATGCTGTGAGGTCTCAGTCCCTTTGCTCTTGTGCGCTGCGAGGTACATGCTTTGCTGGAGCTGCTGGGGCTTCTGCACAGTGTGGTGCTGGCATCTCGTGTGCGTGTTCGTGGGCAGTTCCCTGCCCTACAGAGAGCTGGGGCTCAGCTGCTGTGGGACACAGGGATCTGCAGGGCTTGTGCCAGGTGTTTATGCTGATGGGCCTGATGTCCAGCTCTCCCTGTCGCCACCAGCCTGCAGTATCGGCGCTGCTCCTGGGGCTGTGGTGCTGGTGGCTTGGGGCTGGAAGGCAGCTCTCTGTGAGCCTGGCTGGTCCTGAGTGACTTCATTTGGTGTCTGGTTTGTGGACCTCTGCACCCACGTCTCAGGTCCCAGGCAGGTCTTGGGCAGAGCTCCTTGTGCTCTCATCCTCCTTCCCTGTCCCTGGTAGGAGTACAAGGATGGGGAGGGGTGAGGTGATGGGACTGGAAAGCAAAAGCAAGGAAAGGCGGAGCAGGAACACCCAAGGGAGAGGTAATGGAAAATCAGTCGCTGCAATGTTGCAATCACATATGGATCCTGGAGCATGTGCTGTGGTGCCACTTTTGGTTGTGGTTGGGTGGCTGTGCCCATTGCTCCTGCCAGGGGGCCAGGAGACGCTGGAGCAAGCAGGGAGGGGATGGTGGAGACAGGTCCTGGCATGACGGTGGAAGAGCTCTCCCACCAGCCTGCTGTGCACTTGCTGGTGGGGAACGCTGGTGCTCTGGTCCCCAGCGAGGTCCCAAGCATCCTCTCCTGCTGCCAGCTCTGTTCACACTGCGTTTCCCACTGGTTGTGCCTTCACGGGCTGGGGAGGTGAGGAGCTGTGGGGCTCGAGGGACACTTAGACAGGTTTGACTGCTCCAGCAGCTCTCTGAGTCCTGCTCTCGCTGACACCAGTCAGAACACTGTCTCATCCTCCCTGCACTGCCTGCTGGAGATGTTATCTTGGCAGGCAGTAGGAACACCGTGCTCTGGACCAGCAAGTACCCATTTTTCTCGTGTGCTTGTTCATGTCCTGGTTCCCCACTGGCCTTCAACACCTTGCATAGGTGTCTGCACCCCAGCAAGAAAGCAGCTGATTTCTTGGACTCAGCCCTGGCTGAACCCAGTGCCCAGCAAGAAACGCTGCTCATCCTCTCCCAGCACAGCCACGGTGGAGCTGCCTGGCCTCGGAGCTGGAGGGGCGCATCCCGTGCGGATGGTGCTTGATGAAGTACAGCAGCCCCGTGGAAAATAGAGAGGGATTTGCTGGAGTCTGCCCTGGCCCTGTGAACCAGAGCGGGAGGTTTGAGGCTCAGGGCCAGGAAAGTGCCTGCAGTAGGTGAGGTTTTGTCGGCGGGGAGCGGCGGGGTGGCTGGGAGCCATGCTGTGCATTAGGGCTGTGGCTGGAAATCAAACAGGGCTCGCTCATGCCCAAGGGGCTTGGCTGTGTGGGGACTTGGGTCTGGGGAAGACTTTGCCTCTCTGCTGGGCTGGAAGTGAAGCCCTGGCAAGCGGGACCCCCCTCCTGCGGTATTCCTTCTTTTCCCCCGGGAGGGGATGGCTCCACTCCCTGGCGAGGCGGTACTGAGCTGGCTTTGTTGTGCACTTGGAGAGAGCCCAGTGAGCGAGCGGCTCAGGGCCGGAGGGCTCGCCTTGCTGCGGCAAAGCTAAATATATACATCTTGGCCACAAAATCACAGCGTGGTGTAACCGTCGGCCCTGGCTGTGTAACAGGGGAAAGGAGCTGCCTGGCCATGCCCGAGAAGGGCAGGAGAGGATGGTGTGGGGGACATGGGGAGGCAGCGCAGACCATTCCAAGAGGCTGGCGGGGCACCATGGCTGGTGGCAGAGCCATGCATAGCTGGTGGGACATCCTCAGGCTGCCCCTCTGCCTTTTCCATCTCCCAGCCATGCTGCAAGGGGCTGGGGACCAGACAAACCTGCCAGCTGCCTGGACTCTTGGCTTTGTTTCCAGCCATTTACCAGGCTTCTTTCCCTGCACTCGTCTCTCTTATTTATTCCTTTGTGCCTGTGACTGCTTTGAAGCACATCTGCAGTTGGTCTGGCAGCATCCCTCTCCTTCAGTGTTGTCTGTCACTGGGTCCCTGGGGGATTTGGCATCTTTATCACCAGACTGGGCTTTGTCAGCCCTTCCCCGTGTCCTCCCAGGCTGTGGTGGGATGAATGGGGCACAGCCCAGCCCTTTGCAGGGACGTGGCTGCAGCTATGGTTGCTTTTGCTGAATAAGCCTCCGTCTGGAAGCAGCGCTGACGTCAGGCCATGGAAATACCTGTGTGAGGGTTTGGAGCCAGCTCTGCACGCCCCTAGCGCTGGGGCTGGGAGGAGGGATGCTCCCTTCCCACCCCTAAAAGGTGCACCCATCCCTGGCCCATGCCAGCTGCCTTGCTTGGGCATGGTGGATAATTAAGGGATGAGCCGTGTTTTCTCTGGGGTGGGGCTGCCACAGAGCCTTGGGGAGCAGACTGCGGGGAGCAAACTGCCTCAGCAGCCCCCTCGGGTGCTTTCCTGTTCCCGGCCTCTGATTTTCTCTGGCTATAGTGGTGATGCTCGTCAGCATGGGTTGCCCCCACTGCACAGTGCAAATCCACCCCACAGCTACGTCCAGCAGCTGGCCAGGTACCTGGCCATGCCTCCGCCTCTCCTCCTTGGGGGCATTTCACCCTTGTGAGAGGTTTGCTATTGAGGTACCAAGTAACCCTGGGCTGACAAACCCTGAGTCATGCACATTTGGCAGAGGCCAAATTGCTGCAGCCAAGTACCCTTAACTCTGCCCGTCCCAGCGTGTGCTGCACAGCCAGTTTAACTTTTGAGGGCTTGAGGGGGGCATCTGGCCACAGGCTGAGCATGTGAAACTGGGATTCAGCAAGCAGGGCAGGACGTGCATGTGCTCGGTGTGATGCTGAGAGGATGCAGGCGCTAGCCCATCCCTTCCTGGTGTGGCAGGGCATGGCATTTGGTGGCAGTGGCTGGGTGTGGGGTGACGTCTGGATGAGCAAAATCTGCTCCAAGGCTCTGTGCCATCCCATACTCCCCAGACAGAGCTGCTCAAAGCCCCAGTGCTGCTTCACTCCTGACTGCCCTTGCAGTGCTGATGGTGGAGTGTCCCCCCCAAGTCAGGGGGGTGTGGAGCAGGGCTCCCCGCAGCAGCTGCCTGTGGGGTGTCTGCTGCGTCGGGAGGACGTGGCCAGAGACATGTCCCCTGGAGCTGATGCAGCAGTGGAGCAGAGGTGGCTGGGTGACATGAAATCTGGGTGCTGGTGTTTTCCCTTGCAGTGATTTATGGGCAGCACAGCCATGGGCGGGACCTGCTGCCCTGGACATGGGCTGGGGTGGCTCCAAGCTGCTTCCTCTGCGCGGCAGGAACAATGCAGCCTGGAGAGTCATCCTGGCTGTGCTGGCCCCAGCCGTGGCCCCCCTGGGAGCCCTTGTTTACAGCCAAAGGATGCCTGACCAACCTCTGCATGGCATTTCAGCCTGCAGGCAAGGGGCATCCCCTGTGGTTCCCGGGCTGTCCCCATGCCCTGAGAGCGGGACAGTGCACCGGGCCACTTCCTCCCTCCTGCCCTGTCCCCTGCCAGGCACTGCAGGTGCTGGTGAGGTCTCTCTTGCTCTGTGTGGCCTTGGTGGGGGGGTGCATTCATTAGGGAGCAGCAGGGATTTACAGCTTCTTGAAATCTTATGGAGGGGGGGAAATTGGGGGGGCATCTCATGTCACGGGGACAGGAAGGAGCTGGTGTGGGCTGTGGCCGGCTGTAATTGCAACGGCCTCTGGAAAACATCCGCTGGGAGCTTCCTCCTGGCTTTGTACCTGGGGCCGCAATGGCGCTGGGCCGGCGTGGTGGGGGGAGCCGGGGTTGACGCAGCCGAAGTGCAGCCTGGCCTGGCTGTGCATCCACTGTGACAAAGCCGAGCGGCTCTTTGGCCCCGAGCCCCTGGCTCCACTTGCAGCTTGTCACGCTCCGTTTCCCTCCCCAGTCGCGCCGGGGAGGCACCCGTTCCTGCAGGTGGGGCGGGGGGATGCAGGGCTTCTGCAACAGCCCCAGGTCAGTGGGACCTCTGTGTCCTCACTTTTGGGGAGCACTTGCAGGGCTGGGGGCTGTGTGCCCCAGGGGTTTGGTCCAACAGAGTGACATAATCAGGAGGTGAGTGTGGAGCTGCTTCCAGCTGGTGCTGGTCCTCCAAGCACATCCTCCATGTGCTTATTCAGAGATGCTATTGGGGATCTCCCTTGCACCCTGGTGCAATGGCTCTAGCTCTCCCCCGCTGCACTGCCCTCCTCTGCCACTGACCACCCAGCTTTGCACTGAGGCTGAGTTTTTGGGTGGTGGTGGCAGTTGTTTCAGCTAATCTCGGCCCTGCAGCCTGCCCCGGACACAGCTGTTTGCCTTGGGAGGAGCGTGGCTCTAGGAGCCAGGACCTGCCCTTAGGGAGCTCTTGACCCTCATCTTGTCCTGATGCAAACAGGTGACATTTGCTGAGGTCCTTGGGGGGAAAAAGGCCTGGGAAACCCACTGTTGCAGAGGAGGTCTTCTTGTAGAGCAGGGCTAGGCTCCAGTTGCACTTTTATTTGCTTGTTAAATATTTTATTTGGCTCTTGTGATTTGGTTTTACGGTGGCTTTAACAGGATCATGCTGTTTTCCAGCTGTCTCCGCACATGTGCAAGGAAGAGGGAGGGTGAACGGGAATTGGCAGGGGGCACAGGGCAGCACCCGGCCCCCCAGGACCTGGAGGGTAGTGGGAACAGCACGATACCGGTGGTGCAGGACGAGGACCGGCAGCCTGTGCTACCTCCTGGGATGCTCCTGGAGATGTACAGCTCAGGGCCAGCCAGAAGAGGTGCATTCGTGTAACCCATCTCAAAGCATTTTCCTTACCTGAGTTCACCCACTGATGCTTTGAAACTGTTTTCAGTGCCAGCAGCGAGTTGCTCCACAGGTTGGTGGCACCCCGGGGCAATGCAGGGATGGTGCCTGCCTACACCTACCCGTCACACCCGCCCCCAGCTCGGGGGAGAGGGGGGCAATCACACACCCAAGAGATGAATGTTTTCCAGGGCCAAACATCCGCCCTTGGCAACCCTGGAGGCTGTCTACTGTCCCGTCCTCCCAGCTGCAGGCAGGCGGGTGTCCCAGGGGCAGCGCAGGGGCTGGAGTTGCAGCTGAGGCTCCCCAGGGAGCCCAGAGGCTGGGTGTGCGCGGGGGAGGCATGACGGAACGGGTGGGGTGGGCATGGTAACACCAAATATTTGAATGGGAGCAGGGTCATTCCAGGTAACATGGCGGGTAAAAATAGATGTAAGGAGTAGAAAAGAAAATGTTGCCATTGCTGGACTGGTGCGTGGGAAAGGGCGCCTGTGCATTGGCAGAGCTGGTGCTGGGGGTTGTCAGAGGCTGGGGGGCCCATGTCTGTGACCGCCCATGACTGTGGCCTGAACAGCCCTGGGTACCCTGTGGCTGCAGTGTGGTCCCTGCAGCATGACTGGTTTGCACAGTGTGTCGATAAGCAGTCACCCTCAAGTGCAACCCCCCACGGTGCCCAGAGTTTGGCTTCCCCAGGAGCTTCAGATGCGTGGGTTGCTATGGCGATGCTAGCTTGGCACTGGTGCTTTTGGTGCCTGGGAGTGCCATGCCACTGCAGCTGCTCGGCACTCAGGCTCTGCCGCGGTGCTGGGGCCTGGGAGCAACTGCGTTTTTCTTGTGTGATGTCCCACCTGGTGCCCTGGGCTTTGCGCAGCGCCTGTCATGCCAGAGTGTCACCAGCTCTTTAACACAGTCTTAGCAGGCGGCACAGCTGGGGAGAGGGTGGCGGTGGCAGGGACAGCCATACCGGCTGCCACCAGCCCTGGGTACCCTGTGGCTGCAGTGTGGTCCCTGCAGCATGACTGGTTTGCACAGTGTGTCGATAAGCAGTCACCCTCAAGTGCAACCCCCCACGGTGCCCAGAGTTTGGCTTCCCCAGGAGCTTCAGGAGGTGCTGGGCAGTTGCTCACCTCTCTCTCTGTTCCCTGCAGCTGAGAAGGTCTCCTCCCTGGGCAAGGACTGGCACAAGTTCTGCCTGAAGTGTGAGCGCTGCAACAAGACCCTGACCCCGGGCGGACACGCCGAGGTGAGAGCCGTGGAGGCAGATGGGGTGGGGGAGCTGTGCTGCCATGCAGGGGTGGCCTGTTGGTCTATCTGGCACACCAGGGATGGGCAGTCACAGAAACTGGGCTGGGGGGGTACCTGGTGCTGTGCCGATGGGCTGTCCCTGCAGCATACAAGCCCAGGAGCGCACACTGTGGCTTCAAATGCTGCTGCTGTGACCCGTGGTGCCCAAGAGCTCTCATGCACAGTCCCGGGCAGACACAGGGTGGTGCTGGCACCACGTGCGATGTTGTTGCTGTGCCACCTCAGCGTGGGTCCCTGGGCAGCCTGGGGCAAGCCCCGGCAAGCACTTGAAGCAGCTCTGTGCACCAGGCAGGCTTGCTTGGGCATCACGCTGGCTTTGAAGATGTGTGTGTGCCAAGAACATGCACCAGAGTGTGGTTAAAAACACTAAAAATTTGGGATGCGTGGGTTGCTATGGCGATGCTAGCTTGGCACTGGTGCTTTTGGTGCCTGGGAGTGCCATGCCACTGCAGCTGCTCGGCACTCAGGCTCTGCCGCGGTGCTGGGGCCTGGGAGCAACTGTGTTTTTCTTGTGTGATGTCCCACCTGGTGCCCTGGGCTTTGCGCAGCGCCTGTCATGCCAGAGTGTCACCAGCTCTTTAACACAGTCTTAGCAGGCGGCACAGCTGGGGAGAGGGTGGCGGTGGCAGGGACAGCCATACCGGCTGCCACCAGCCCGTGGGGGAGTGGGGCTGGTCCTGCCGACGAGGATGGGGCTGTGCGGGTTGTTCCGTGCTTTGGGCCGGGTTAAGTCCTGGGGATTTGCTGCTTCTCCATATAAGGCCAGATTCTGCCCTCATGGAGGGTGGCAGCCAAGCCCCCACGGATTGCACCAACAGCAGGATTTGGCCCTTCCCTGCTTTTTCTCTCTCCTTTCAAGCCAACGTGTCCGGTTGGGTTGGAAAGGTGTCGCGGGGAGACCAGCTAAATGTTTACCCTCCCCTCTGGCATGGTAATGCTGCGAGCACACTGATATTTATGCCCAGCGATATTTTGCAGCTGGCTGCTGCCAGCCCGCTGCCTGCTTGCTCCCCCAGCCCTCACCTTCGGCATGGCTCGGGGGGCGAGAGAGGGGACATTGCTCCTGCTCAGCTACCGCCCTGCTCGCCTTGGGCAAGACATCCTCGCCTCACAGCAGAGGGCAGTAGCACGGGCCAAAAGTGAGGCTGAAGTGCTGAACAATGGGGTGGGATCATGCCTGAGGACACGGTCCCAGTGGGTTTTCCATGCTGGACGGCATGCATGGCAGACCCGCTGGCGTCCCGCCCCAGCCACAGATGCTCTTTCTTTCCTCTTGGACTTGGTTCCACTGGCCCATGAGAAATGGCTGTGGGGAGCTCGGGGGCTTATCACCTGCTTTATGCCTTCCTGCGATAATTGCCCCAGGCCGATAGCAGCTGGGCTGGGACCAGTGCCTGTGTGGGGCCTCTGATCTTGGGCCAAGACGAGGGGGAGGTGAAGCTGGGTGGAAGATATGGTGCTCTGTGTGCCTAATAACAGCCTGACTGTGCGCAGGATGTTTAATGGGCAAAGAGGTGGTGCACGGGGTCCCAGTGGCACATTGCTGAGCTGGGGCTTGGAGATGCCTCTCAGCTGGAGTGCCACAGGGTGCTGGGTCTCCAGCCCCATGGTGTGGCATGGGCACAACAGCTGGAGCATTTGATGCAGATGAAATCCTCGAGTGCTGAGGTTGGATTGGGCTGCTGCCGCTGGACCCACAAGCTGGTGCATTTTGGGGTGTAGGCATTGCCATGGTGGTCTCTGAACACCTGTGAGATGGAAGCGATCACCAGGGAACCATGGTCGCTGCTCAGCATCCTAACACTCCCCTCTCTCCCCAGCACGATGGGAAGCCCTTCTGCCACAAGCCCTGCTATGCCACGCTCTTCGGCCCCAAAGGTACGTCCGTGCTCCGCCTGTGCAGCCATGCCCAGGGCTGCAGGAGGGGCCAGGTCCCCCCATCCCTGCTGGTGGGGAGCTATGGCCCCAAAAGCAGCCCAGGAGCCAGGTTAGTGTGTGCCGAACACCAAAGCCAGCGCTTTGCAGTCCCAGCCCTCCCACCCGACTTGTGCCAAGGGAGAGGAGAGCTGCTGGAGGGAGGGATCTGTCCTGACAGTTGTCTTTTTTTTTTTTTAATATTTAAAAAACAAATTCACATTCAGACAGAAGGTGGAGTCACTCTCCTATCCCAGATGTGGCTGGAGAGAGCCTGGGTCAGGAGAAAGCAAACAAGGGCTGAGGTGCAGCGGTGTCTGCAGTGACCCATGGCTCAGCGGGGCTGGGGGAGGATGGAGACCCTGAGCGCTCCCAGGCCACCACATCCTCTCTATGCCCCACTGCAGGGGTGAACATTGGTGGCGCTGGATCCTACATCTATGAGCAGCCGCAGATCGAGGGGCAAACCGCTCCGGGACCCATCGAGCACCCAGTGAAGGTGGAGGAGAGGAAGGCGAACGCTGCGCCTCCCAAGGGACCCAGCAAAGGTGCGGGACAGGGTGGGATGGGCAGCCTGGACCTCGGCCGTGCTGTTCAGCTGGTCCAGAGCATTTGGTGATGGTGTGGGGTGCAGGGCGTGTGCGGGGGTTCCTCTGCATCTGTGTGTCCTGGCTGAGATGTCCCTCTGCTTCCTCTGCCCTCTCTTCTTCCAGCCTCCAGTGTCACCACCTTCACCGGGGAGCCCAACATGTGCCCACGCTGTGGCAAGAGAGTCTACTTTGGTAAGGTGGCAAGTGGGCAGTGGGTGCATGTCCCAGGGTGGCACGTCCCCGTGGCATTTGGCCTCTGTGCAGGACCCCTGGGGCAGGCTGAGGGGATGTTCAGCTTGAAGGTGGGACTAGAGGCACAGGGGAATGTGCTCGAGCAGCCTGCAGGGATGGGTCCTCCTGGAGGAGCTCCTGGGTTGGGGCTGGGCAGCCTCAGGCTTCATCTGTGTTGTGTCCCCTACTGTCACCTCCTGAGGGGGTGGTGTTGGCTTAATAGCTGTCCTTGGCCAACTTCTGTGAGGCAGCAGAGGGGTGGGTGGGTGCACAGGGGCTGAGGTGATGTCCCCAGGGGGTGCTCCAGCTGTTTTGGTGGCCTGCAGGCTTCCTCCTTCAGCCAGGGGCTTGCTCCCTTTGATATGTGGGCAGAGAGGCCAGTGTGATCTTCTTTCCTTGTCCCCACTCCAGCTGAGAAGGTGACTTCTCTGGGGAAGGACTGGCACCGTCCCTGCCTACGCTGCGAGCGCTGCAGCAAGACGCTGACCCCGGGGGGCCATGCCGAGGTAAGGATGTCCCAGACCCGAGAGCCATGGGCAGCACGCGTCGGGGATGCTGGCGTGGCGTCTCCTGGCTGAGCTGTGTCACGCCGCAGTGGTTTGCAAGGGAGCAGGACAGGGCTGTCAGGAGCAGCTCCCACAGCTCAGGGGTGTCTGCAGGGGCTGAGAAGGGTGGGAGAGGTGCCCAGCTGGAGGGATGTGTCCTGGGTACTGGCCTTTCCCCAGCCCTCCCTGGTGACATGCTTCTCTCCCTCTCCCACGCAGCACGATGGACAGCCGTACTGTCACAAGCCCTGCTATGGGATCCTCTTCGGGCCAAAAGGTGAGTGCCCGGGACACAAGCCCCATCCGTGCTGATGCCACTGCCCAGAGGGGACCTCTCCCTGGACCGTGCCACCTTCCCACCTGGGTGCTCACCCTCCTTCATCTCCCCGTGTGCAGGCGTCAACACCGGAGCTGTGGGAAGCTACATCTATGACAAAGACCCTGAGGCGAAGAATCAGCCCTAGACGGTGACCCCCTGCCCAGCGCCTGCTCTGTGCCCCCGTACTAACCTCCTGCTCACAGCCGGAGCAGACCCTCGCCAGGCTGGCCACGGAGCTGTGCTCTCTCTGCTGTCCCTACTCGCGGCAGGACAGCCCTGCCCCCCGGGTTATATATCATAGTCTCTACTATAAGCTTCAGTGTTTAAAGGCAAAGGTAAAAGGTGTCTCTGGTGGTTCCCAATGTGCTCTGCCCTCAACAGCCCTCTCACCAACCCCCTCAAGCACAGGAGGCAAAGGGGCGAGTCTGGGGATGTCACTGTGTGCAGGGGACAGCGGGTGGCACCCGAGGGGCTGAGAGCAGGGGGAAGGTGGTGGCAGGAATCCCACTGTGGGAGGGTGCTCTCTGCTGCCCCTCACACGGAGGGCACAGGCTGCTGAGCCCAACGGGCACCCAGCCCTGTTCCTTACCACCCACTGGGGACGTGTGGGTCCCCTGAGGGCTCTGGCACATCTGACAGTGCTGCCCTTCTCCTGGCCCTTCCCAGGCTCCATGTCCTGGCTCTCACTCTCCCCAGGGCTCATGGTTGATCCCAGCTGATGCTGGGGTTGCAGGCTCTGGCACCTCTCCGCATCCCCATCCTTGCATCCCCAGGACATTCCTCTACATGCACCCGGGCAGGTGCCCAACCTGCTCTGCTGGCTGGTTTGGGTTGGTGGTCCCCAACAGCCTGGTCCCCCATGGCGGCAGAGTCTGTGCTGGGGGGCACCCAGCATCTGCAGCCCCGGGGGAGTGGGCTGCTTCCCACCTGTGGAGGGCAGAGCACATTGGGCTGGTGGCTCTGCAGCGGGATGCCTGCCCGCTTCCCAGAGCTGGAGGTTTCTCATTGTTGTTGTTTATTTATAAGCAGTTGTAAATGTGCCCCTTGCTTTGGAGAATGACACGTGCCCCCAGTTTCACCCATCCCCCCTGTGCACACCCAGCCCCACTGCTACCCAGAAGGCTGGGGAGGGGTTGGTGCAGGGGACCTGCCAGGGCAGTGAGCCCTGGGGTGCCAGCACCCCCACTCTCTCCGGGCTCCCTGCGCCACTGCAGGACTGACTTTTGTTATTTGCTGACAATAAAGGTTTTCAGAAATGTGATGTGCAGCTCAGCTCTGGGTGGAGGTAGGAGAAGCTGTGTGCACTGCACAGCATCCCTATGGTCCCAGGACAGCATGGGGACCCTGACATGATGGTCCTGCTCCAGCTGGCTCCTCCTCAGGCAAGACAGTGCAGCCTCAACCCCAGCCAAGCCCAAGATGCCCAAGCCAGAGCTGCTCTTCGTGCAGCACAAGCCATGGCTGCTCCCTGGGCTGTGAACAGGACAAGCT
Organism: Streptopelia decaocto; assembly: GCF_964273445.1. Taxonomy (NCBI): domain Eukaryota; kingdom Metazoa; phylum Chordata; class Aves; order Columbiformes; family Columbidae; genus Streptopelia; species Streptopelia decaocto. The sequence goes on from NC_138659.1 coordinate 16,622,265, forward strand.
TGTAGGAGGCTGTGCTGGCTCTATGGATGGGATGGGATGGGATGGGATGGGATGGGATGGGATGGGATGGGATGGGATGGGATGGGATGGGATGGGATGGGATGGGGCAGGACGGGATGCTCCCTGGCTTTGCAGCCTGGTAAACTAACAGAGGGATGTTACGTAGCAGGTGACACTGTTCCCCCCAGCCTGGGCTTGCTCAGCAGCTGCAGCGCCTGAGCAGGGCTGCTGGTGGGAAAGCCCAGTCCAAGCAGTGAGACAGGAATGCAGTGCAGGGAGACAGACCATCCCCCCGAGCCCCTGGGAACTACCATGTCCCTGGCCAGATACCAGCCCCGCTGCCAGGCCTGGTTTTAGACATTCAGCTGTTCCCCCTAGGAGCTCAGTGTCTGGAAAACAAGGCATGGAGCCTGGGGCTGCCAAGGCAAACACCGGCTCTGGGAAGCACTGCTCTGGCTTGTCCCCTCCAGCAGGTTCTTGCAAGAGCCCTGTTGACCTGTGTGCTGGGTGTGCCCTTCTGGGGACATGGGCACCCTGCTGGCGAAAACAGGGACTTGATGCCCCTGTAATGTCTTGCATCCTTATAGCAGCCTGGGACCTGGAGCTGCTCCACCACCATGCAGCAGGCACTGCAGAACAGGAGCACTGGTTCTGCCTGTGGGGAGTGTCCAGCCACAATGGCATCCCCTGGGCTCAGGCAGCAGGTGTGGGACCTGCTGGTTTTCCCTCTCCCAGCAGTGATCCTTGCGACACGCAGACTTTTCTAAGGCAGCATGGTTCCTGGGCTGGAGAACAGGCTCTGTGTATGTGTTCGTGTTTTGGTGGGGTTTCTATAGAGACTTGACCCTTCTGATGCTTTAGGGGCCAAGGCTGCTACATAAATCAGAGCAGTGTCGCTCTGCTGACTTCTTCTCTGACCTGCAGCAGAGCCAAGCCGTCAGAGCCAAATTTTGCCAAGTTTCCCCCATGCTGCAGGAATAGTACTGAATGGGGTGTCCCCATCACCTGTTCAGGGCCTGGCGCAGCTGCTGGTGAGGGCCTTGGCATGAATCCAGCTATCATTGCGACATTTATTTACTGTAATTAATTAACAAGCTTAATATGCCAACCTTTTTGCTAGCCTGCAGCAATCCCTACAGCAGGGAGTTTCCCTGATGGACTGCATGGCTGATTTTCCTCCCCACCGCCCTGCCTGCAGCTGAAGGAGGGGTTCACCCTCCCCAGCGCCCACCTGGCCCTGCAGCCCTGACAGCATCCTCACCATGGGCACTGGCCCTGGCCCCCCCGGAGGGATGCTTGCTGCAGGGGGGACCTGGGTGCACCCAGGGCCTCAGCTGAGACCCAGAGCATGGCCAGGGTGGGCTGGGAAGCACTGATGCAGGACTGCTGGGGATAGTTAAGCCAGGGGTCTTGAGATGAGGAGGGAGGCAGTTTGGGGTGGAAGGGATGGGAGGGGATGTCTGGATGGCTGGTACCTGGGGTAGTTCTGGCTGTGAAGTGATATAGGCCAGGGCAGGTACAGCATCTTGGTTGCTGCCTGCTCCCAAAAGGCAGCCATCAAACAGAGGATTTTATTTTAGTTTGGGGCTGGCTTTTTTTTTTTTTCCTCCTTTCTCTTTTGCTTACATTTTCTTTTCCCCATGGGAGATTTACTGGGGGAATGCAATGAAATTAAAAATAGACAAAATTCTCTCTGCTGTGTGAGGCAGTGCCAGGAAGCCTGCATTCATCACAGCTCCCTGCTAACCCAAAGGCAACCACCCAGCTGCTTGGGCTCCAGGTGAGTGACGTCTCTTCACTGTCCCCACTCCCCAGTGCAGGGGTGAGCTGGGTACCTGTCATGGCAGAAGGTGACCCCCAGGTACAGCAGGTGGGTGTTAAGGGCAGGAAGCTAGAGGATGGAGCAGAGCATCGGGATCCCATGTGGGGTTATCCGTGTGTGTGCTGAGAGGCTGGGGCTGTCCTGGCACCCTTGGGTTGGTGTGGGGACCGGGCCACCACAGGCACTGCTGCAGCAGAGCAGCACTTTGCTCAGGAAGGTAGCTCTGGCCTCCAATTCTTGGTGAACTTTTGTATTTATTTTTTGGAGACCTACATGAGCCGAAAATGCCCCTTTACTTGGAAAACATCCTTTCCCTCAGGGATGTCAAGTATTTTATTTTTTTTTAGCTTGGACTTGCTAGTGGGATAAAAAAGTTGGAGGGCTCTAGTGATTATGATTACAGACATGCTCTCTAGGGTATGGAGAAAAATGGAGAACAAAGTGGATGCAGCTTTGCTTGGAAATCCCCCAAGCCTTGTGAACTTGTCCCAGGCAATTACCCTTGGCAGCTCCCAGCTTTCCTGGGAGCCAGTGTAGCTCAGCAGGGAGCTGTGCCTTGCAGCTCCTCACTGGGCACAGGGCAGGGACCCCACCAGCTGCCACAATGCACCGGTGGTCAACCTGTTCTGAGGGCAGTCTGGGTGATGGGTGCCAGCCTGGGTATCCCTGAGCTGCGGGAAGAGCAGGATTGTCACCCTGTGGTATTTCTCAATGGAAGGCTGAGGGCGCCCGTGACACCAGAAATAGGGCTGCATCGCTCACGCTGTCATGAGTGACCCAGAATAGGGACAGGTGAGTGTACAGACTGATCCCAGGGGGGCACACCAGGCTGTACACATGGAAAACCCCAGGGAGGGGCTTTGGTGGGATAAGAGCAACGAGGGCAGCCCTGTGCTATAAAATCTGAGGTAGTCCATGTAGGGAAGGGAGGTTCAACCACCATGGTGTGGAGGGGCTCCTGAAATGCAGGGAGCAGGGCTGTGGCTGACAACACAGCTCTGATGCGCTGGGGGATGGAGCAGCACAGCTGGGCAGCCAAGCAAGATGAATTTAAAGCATTTTCTGGGAAGTCAATAAATAGGAGCCAAAAGGGATGAAGTGCTAGAAGATGTGATTTAAGATGGGATATTAAAAGCGACCCAGTAAGCACAACTTGCTTCTATGAGGGTCAAGAACCGTCTCTGATACTCCCTGAAGTCAGTGGTGTGGCTCTCCCGGGCTTGGCCAGGATTTGGCTGGACCCCAGAGGCAGGTTGAAGTACAGGATGTAAATCCTGGAGTGGGTGTAGAGCAGGCAGGGATGAAAGAGAAGGAAAGGCATGAAACCAAGCAGAGGAGGATTTGGGCTGTGAATCCCCCTGCCAGTGCAATGTCTAGGGTGTGGTGGAAGGAGAGCTGCTGGTGCAGGCTCTGGCCATGGCACTGGCCAGGAAGGTGTTGGCTCCACCCCTCAGCACCTCCCCAGCTTGTTGCTGTCTAGGGGTGTCTGTGAGGAATTTCCCCCACCGGATGCAGGCTGGGCTCTGCAGCAGATTTTATATCACCAGCTGGTTTCCAGGTGGGGTGAGGAGCCAGAGAACCAAACTGGGGGCACCTGGAGTGCCCCTGCACTGCTTGCTGGTCGGTGAATACCTGTGCTGGTGGGACAGAGGTGTGCGCTGCTAATGGGCATGCAAACCTGTGGCTTCTCCTCTCGATCTTTCCTGACCCTCTGTCTTGTTTGGGCAAGGTGAAGCGGAGCAGCTCCCTGCCCTGCATCACCACCACGGCATGACCACACTGAGCAGTGTGCTGGCAGAGAAAGCAAATACCCCTGCACCCCTTTGCCTCGCCCCCAGTGAATTTTTAACCAGGAATAAAAGGTGTTGTGCCAACAGCCTGTACCCAGCCCAGGGCAAACGGTGCCACCAGGCAAGTGTCCCACACCAGGGCAGGGCTGGGAAGGTGGCCCCTGGCACTGGTCCCCTGCCAGCATCCCTTGAGTGCTGCCCACAGTCCCCACCAGCCCCTGGCAGGGATGTGCATCTCCCTGGCAGGCAGAGGAGATGCCTCATGGGTGCTGGGTGGCTTCCCAAAGCAGCGGGCGTTGCTTCCTCGACAATCCTGGCTGGATTCGATAGCCACAACAGAAACATCTGGGGCCGTGCCAGGAAAATGCACCAAACCCTCCCCCGCCAGGATTTAGCCAGGAGGTTTCCTTGGGCTGCCACTCATGGAAAGCTTGCAGAAAAGAGCAGATGGCAGTGGAGGCTTTGGCCAGACCGTATGCGGGGAGACTGAGGGAACAGTGCCTGGATGAAATCAGAGGAGATTTTCCATGTAGCTGGGACTTGGAGAGGTGGGTGAGGGCAACCGCACCCTTCTGTCCCATGGATGGAAATCCCAGACACATCCCCAGCGTGGCCATGCACAAGCAGCCCAATCCCCTCCCAGCAGCAGGGTTCACCCTGTCCCCACCATGTCCCTGTGCCGTGCGGCAGTGCCTCACCAGCCGGGAGCTGCCCTGGGGCTACTGTGTTTGTTATTGCTCACACAGCGTAATATTAACCACATGATAATCGTTCACGCCCTGGCTCTTGAGGCTGAGAGCTGACCTGAGGAGTGACTGCTGCGGGCAGCCTTGCCCCGGCTGGAAATGTTTTTACCGTTTCTGTTAGAAACAGCCGTGTGATTGTCCGTGCCCATGGCAGGACGGACTCTGCACCGTGTCCGGGAGGGCAGCAAGTGCAGATCTGGGCACGGCAGCGAGTGTGTTTTGCGGGATCAAACCGCTAGGGGCTTTACAGCACCAGTGGCAGTGTGCTGGTGGGGGTGCTGGGATCACCTGCCAGCACCCTCCCAGGGGGCCCTTCCTGAGCCCCTTCACCAAGCCCCTGCTCCTGCACTGCCTTTGCCGCTGCCGTCCTGTTCCCAATTACTCCCGGCTGTTGGCTGCCTGTCAACTTTATGAAGACGTACCCCAGAGTTTTTCCTTAGGGTGTAATTTGTCCTGACAGCTGCCTTCGTGTTGTTGTTTTCCCGGTCGGCCGGTAATGGGATTAGCCATGTGCAAATCCGGAGGTGATGGAAGGCGAGTGGGTGTGGGGGGACGCCGGCCCCCCGCCATGGGGTACCTTGTGCTGGTTGGCAGAGCCACAGTGCCGGCATCTCGCGGGCCTTTTGATGAGATCATGTGTCTGGTAGCTCCCCCCAGCCTCTGCTGGGCTTTTTTTTAAGCCACCCTATAATTTTCTTGTCAAATTAGAATCCCGTGCTGAGCAGGGGTAGGGTGTATTTTGCAACAAATCATTTTGGCTGAGTGGGCTCTTGACTTGCACAAGTGTGGGCTGAAATATGACCAGGGAAGGAGATTTTGTAGGACTTGCCATTGTGCGAGCACTGGGGAAACACCGGCTGTGCCCCCAGCCCCCCGCTGCCCCATGCACCCCCAGCCCAGCATCCTGCTGCCGCCCCGGGGCTTTGCTCAGTCGCGTTTTCAGCAAGAACCCAGCTCGGGAGGATCTGAGGCTGGAGAAACAATTCCATGATGTGTCCTGACCCTTGAAACAGGGTGACACCAGCCCCTGGGTTGTCCCTTCAGCAATGCCTCAGCTCCTCTCTGTGCAAGAGCACTTGGGGAGCCATGAAGTGGGAAGCGTGGGAGCCCTTGCCTGCTCCAGCAAGGGGGGCAGGAGGCGAGGTGGGAGCTGCCACCCTGGCAGATGTGCTGGTTTGCTATGCGGAAATAACTGTTTTTTCTTGCTGTGTTAGCAAAACAAACCCAAATCAGCTTATGTTACCCGCCCCGCCTGCTAAAATGCCCATGACTTTTCCAGTCATTACTGTGGTAATTACCGGGGACCAAGTTGCTCGAGGAGGTATTTGGGCAGGCAGCATGTGCCCACAGCTCCAGCATGCCTGGGAGCTCTTGCCATACAACCCTGCCCAAAGAGCTCAGGAAACTCACAGAAAACCCGTGGGGGCTGCAAGGGCTTTGCACAAAATATCGCGCAGATGGACCTGGGGAGCTGCTGCTGACTCTTGCTCAGGGACTGGCAAGGGGATCCTGACCACAACAACGCCACCCAAACAAACAAACAGGACAGCCCAGGTTTTTCTGAGGGTTGTTGCTATGCCATCGGGGAGGGCTGGCGCCAGATGCTCTGAGATGGAGCCTCACCCACAGATTCCTATCAGAGGGCACAGACAGCTGAGCCATGCTCTGCTCTGATCGTTAAATTAGCTGGAACAAGGTCTCTAGATAAGATAACGCTGTGGGTTTGCTGAGGAGGCTGTTCTCTGTTGGTGTTGGCTGGGTGGTTTCCCTGGCAGGCTATGAACCTGGCTTCGAAGCAGTGCTCAGATTGGGACATGGCTTTGCTGAAGGCACCACCCCTGCTCCTCTTCTGCTGCTCCTTGGAGGCATCTCTGCCCACCACCAGAGCTTGCCCGCTACCTGCCCTTGCCCGTGTCCCCAGGCACGGCACCATGGGTAGCATCCCACTGAAGAGGGACAAGCTGGCTGCTGCTCACTGCTGCTCTGAAATGGCTCACAATGATTGCGGCACGGCTTTGGCTTCTGGGGGGACCCTGAATAGCAGAAGGAGTGGTGACCGCAAATGTCGTGCTGCCGCAGTGTTCCCAGACCACCTTCCCTGAGTGCAGGTTGGTGGAGGCTCAGTTTGTTGCCCTGCTGCAGCGTGCTGATGGGTTTCACACACCAGTATTAGGAGTGTTTATGGTCTCTCTCACTGTAAAGCAAGTAAGAGGTCACATCCCGCAGGCTCCCAAGGCGCTGCTGTGCTTCGGGAACACCTGCAGCCCTTCTTCCTCCCTGCCAGGGTCCCTCTGATACACAGCTTTGCTCTACTGCCCTGCTGCGGTGTGTGCCCACTGATTGAAGGGATGAGTGCAGCGTTGCGGCAATGAGCAGGATGCGTGCACAGCCTTGGCGAGGTGTAGAAACTGGGGGTGCTGACTCTCAGTGTCCTTATCCCTGATACTGGCTCACTGTAGTTCCTGTACAATTGCACCATGTGAGGACACCATGCTTGAGCTCACCCCTTCACGAAGCAGGCTGGGGTGGCCTGAGGTGGGTGCATGCCCACAGCAGGGCTGGCTGGGCCAAACCAGGGGCTGGGGGGGGCGGCTGTCAGGCATAAAGCCCCGTGTGGGCAGGGCTGGCAGAGAGCAGTGTGCGGCTCAGCGGCGCCTGCTTTGTGAGAGCTGCCGCCAGTTTTGTGCCCACTCTGTTGTGTGAACAGTTTCCAGTAAGTGCATGGGGGGAAACCAAGGGGCCGGGGTGGCTGGGCTCCGGGTCAGCCAGCGTGCAGTGCCATGCAGGGGCATGGGCTGCGCTGGCTGGGACAGGAGTGTTCCTGCTGCAGTAGGAGCCAGGCGAAGTGGTCCATGGGGACCAGCCGCTGGGGCTAGACCAGTCAGAGGAGACCTGTGAGGAACCAGTTTTCAGCTGCCTGCTGGCACAAAATCTGCCTTAAAAGGGAGCACAGCTGGAGATGGCTGTCCTAAGCTGGGCAGCGGCCTCAAAGCAGCCTAGCACCATGTGTGAGGGGAAGCAGGGCTACCAGAGAGGGCATACGGCATGCCCTGTCCTCTGTATTTCATCAGGGTGCCAGCTGCACCCAGCATGGCATAAGGAGGAGGTTCTGGCCAGGGCAATGCAACTGCTGCGGTTCAGTGCAGGACATGTCATGGCTGAAATATGGTGCTCATATATTTGTGGTGATTTGGGGTGGGAAGGATGGGGAGGATGCAGAGTGGAGGCAGCAGCTTTTGCAGGACACCTCTTTCCACTCATGCTGTAAGGCACTGTCTCAGCATGACTCACACCTTAGCTGGGTGCAGGCTTCCCAGTGATGTCCCTGTGAGCACGGGCTGCTGAGCCCGGCCGTGTCCTGGCAGCAGCATGCCAGAGGGGCTCCCCAGCCTACAGCGGGGCTGCTGGCAAGTGGGGTGAGCCTGGGACCATGAGATGAGGGCTCCTGCTGGGAAGGGAGGCTGGAGCCAGGCTGCGTTATAAAATAATTCCAGCTGAACCATGAACTTTGCCTCCAGGCACAGCTTGCCGCCTCTCCTCCTGCACCCATGGGTGGGCTCCAGTGTCAACAGGGCCCTGTTTGTGCAGGCAAGGGGTGCCCTGCATTTCACGAGGGAGACACTAGGCGTCCTGGCGCTGGGTTTCACAAGCCCTCATGACCTTTGCAGCACAGCAACATGCCCTGGGGAGGATTGTTTCATACAAAACAGATCTTTGGACAGGGTTTTCATTTCCTTCAAAGCCAAGCACAAAGGAACAGCAAGTCCTCCCTCCTAATAAAATGACAACAGTCAGTGATGCAGCTGGGCTGTCTCTCCACAGTGACTGGAGCTACATCCCACACCCACGGCATTCCCGAGGCCCTGCAAGACAGGGGGGGTTACTGCCCTATAGCTTCCTCCTGCTTCATCTCGTACCCCAAACCTCCCCATGGGCAGGAGATGCTGTCTGAGGGTCAACTTTTACACTCCTTGGGAGAAACAGATTTGTACTAGGAGGTGGCGAGCCCTGATGGTCAGTGCCCCATGAATCTTTATCTGGGAATGTGGTTAATTGACAAATGCCAATCATGCCTCCAGCCCATTCAGAAGGGGGTTCTCAGCCACCCGCACAGCACAAGTGTAGGCAGGAACCCAGGGTGCGTCGACTCGGGGTGCAGAGTGGGGTGGGCTGCAGATCGTGGGATGTGCAGGGGGTGTGGGGTGCAAGGGGTATAGGGGTGTAAAGGGTGTAGGGTATAGGGGTGTAAAAGGTGCAGGGGGGCAAGTGGTGTAGGGTTGCAGGATGCAAAGGGCACAGGGGCGCAAAGGGTGAAAGGGGTGCCGAGAGTGAGGAAGAGCAGGTGGAGGGGTTGCAAGGGCCAAGGGGTGCAGAGCCCCAGCCGGGCTGTGCCCCGAGTGGGTGACTCCAGCTGCGGGCGGGGCCGCACATCTGGGCGGGGCGGGGCGGGGCGGCCGGGCAGTGACTCCGGCGGGGCCGGCGCGGAGCATCCCAGAGCCGGTGCGAGCGGCGCCCGAGCCGAGCCGGGACCATGCCCAAGTGCCCCCGCTGCCAGAAGGAGGTCTACTTCGGTAAGGACTTCCTGCTTCCCCCCCCGCCAGACGCCCCCACTCTGCGGGGACTGCAGGGCTGTCGGGCTGCTCATGCTGGGGTGCCCCGATGCTGCACCCCGCTGGGGTTTGGGTTCCTGGGACCAGTGTTTACAGGTCCCTGTGCACCCCAGCAATGCAAATTCTTGGGGTGCCTCAAAGTTGTGCACTCCTGTGCTGTGGGTCCCCAGGGCTGCCTGGGTGGGTGACCCTGTAAATGCACCCAAGGAGGTGTCTCGCTGCAGGGTGTGGGCTGCAGTGGGTACCCCCACCCTACAGCCAGGACCACGGCACAGCAAGGGAGCTCAGCCCTGTGCCAGTTTGGAGCCCAAAGGCCTGGCTGGTGCAGCCTGCTGCACCCACACTCATGTTCCTAGGCGAGTGTGTTGCCCACATGTCCTGTGTGGTTTAGCAAAGTGAGATGGCAGCCCTTGGGTGTTATTTTTAAGCCACTGTTGCAGACTAGCTGCAAGCCTTGTCTGGCTCCTGTCTGCTGCTGGGCTTCAGGTAGGTGTCCTTACCCCAAACTGGGACACTGGTGTTCCAGGTTCTTGCCCCTTCTGGTGCTGTGGTCCCGCTGTCCTGCCCATAGATATTTGGGGGTGTTTGAGACTTTTACCCTGCTGGTAGTGGCTGTCAGACGTCCCCACTTTCCTGGTTTAGCTGAACGTGAGGGGGTTTGCTGTAGTAGCTTATACTCACTCCTTACTTTTTAATTTGCTAGAGCTGAGGGATCTGGGACCTGAGTGCCAACACTGACTTCTGCTCTCTCTGTCTTCTGCTCTGCTTGTGTGTGTGCCCCAACTTCTACCTGTGCTTTGCCAGAGAACTGGGAAGCTCAAACACGGGGGCTGGTCTCCCTGTGAAACAACCATGCCCGTTAGTGATGCCCACCCTGGGGAGATGTGCTGGAGCTGGCGTGGGGGCTGCCCGGAGGGGTGTTGTGGACATGGCTCCTGCGCTTGGGGAACATCACTTTGCCTAAACTTGAACTCGACACTTGCAGCCAGGCTTTGAGGTGGCATTTTGGCACAATACAGTTTGGGGCTCCCTCCTGTGACTGAGGGTTCTGGGGTACCTCTTTTACCCATGTCTTGATAGAAGAAGCTACCAAGGTGCTGGTGTCAGTGATTGTCTTTCCCTGTGGATCTGCTTCGATCGCAGTCAGGGTGAGCTGGGTTTGCTGTGCCTGCAGGTGCAGCTGTGAAGGGAGTGGAATAGTGTTGTTTGGCCCTGAGCTTATCAGGCTGCTCTTACAAAACCGTCTCTGTTGATGCTGAGGAAGGTTCAAAAGCTGCTGGAGGACCAAGCTTGCTTTGTGATTTGTGTCCCTGGAGATAAGGAGTACTGGCTATGGAGGCAGAGCAAGCCCAGATCCAACACACCCCAGGGTTCTCAAAGCTTAGCAGTCCTGCTCAGGTGTGCCTTGGGCTGCTATTGGCCAAATCATGTCTGTAGAGAGCAGGGATGAGGAGGAGATGATGCCAAGAGACTGGGGATGGGGTCTGCAGGGCCACCACCAGATTTCCAGGGCAATCTCAGCTGCATGGCCAAGAGCCGGGGGGCCCTGCTGCAGTGAGCCTTGGCAGAGCTCCTGCCCGAGTGTTAGTGCAAACGCTTGTGCAAGAGGTGGGGAGGCTGAGCTCCTTCCAGAGCCTGATGATGGGAGGACCACGCCGTGGGCCAGGCATGGGCTCCTGGGACTCCTAACGGGGAGGACACTGGCTCCTGCCAGGCTGCAGGCACAGCAGGCTCTTTGTGCCACCGGGGGACGGCAGCAGGGCTGCCTCGTGACATTTGGGCACTGCCCACACTCCCACCTCTGCAGCCGCCGGCTTGGCTCCTTGTGTAAGCTGTTGTGAGCATATTTGGACTCCGAAGAAGAGGTGCTTTGGACTGCTGAGGGCCCCCTGGGGCACAGGCTGCCAGCAACAGCTCGGTCCCATTGCTGGACCTCCTTTTGCAGGCATGGGGAGAATGCTTGGGCCTCGCTCTGATGGAGTTCCTGTGGAAAACTCTGCTTTATATCTGCAGAAAATACCCTCCTCCCCTGCCGTGCTGCAATTAAAAGCCACCCTGTGTTCCCTCCTCTCTCCGTAAACACATCCTGGCTACGGCAAACAGCACGTTGTCCCCCCTGCCGCTGCCTGAACCCCAGCCAAGCTCCAGCCCCACTCTGGTTTGCCATGGTGCATGCAGAATCAGAGTGGTGGCCAGAGTGCTGGTGGCTGGAGGAGACTGGTTTGTGCTGGTAGGGCACGGTGATGGCTTTGCCTCCCCAGTCCTAGCCAGCATCCCCCATTTGCTCCTGCCAACTCTAGTGATTGCTTGGGCTCCAGCTGGCTGGGGAGAAATTAATCCCTTTGCAGGCTGATGTTGGAAGGAGGAAGGTCCCAAGATCTTTGGAAGACAGATAGAAGTCAGTTCGTCTGCAAGGATGCAGCGATGTTCACCCTGGGCACGACACTGCTGTTTCAGATCTCGGTGTCTGGATGTGCTCAGCCAAGTGTGTGCACAGCGAGCACTTGGTTTTGAAACATGTTGCCCTCTGTCCTGGACAAATAGACTTGAGAGAATGCCCCAAAACATCCTCCCTAGGGTTGATGGTAAGGAGATCAACCTACCAAAACTTACTTGTTGTGCCTGTTCAGTGCCTGAACTAACCTGTCTCCTTTCCATGGCAGCCGAGAAGGTGACTTCTCTGGGGAAGGACTGGCACCGGCCCTGCTTGAGATGCGAGAAGTGTAACAAGACCCTGACGTCTGGTGGCCATGCAGAGGTGAGGTTTTCTGCCCAGGAGGTCCCTGTCCCCTTCAGCCAGGGACTGCAGGAGGGGTGGGATGGACAGGGATGGGGCTGAAGGGCAGCCAAGGCTGATGCTTTCTCTTTCCCTGCAGCATGACGGCAAACCATACTGCAACCACCCCTGCTATGCTGCCTTGTTCGGGCCCAAAGGTAGGGTCACTGTGGCCGGGGCTGTGGGAGGGAGGAGAAAGCGGCTCAGAGCTCCCATTTCTTGGTGCGTCCACCGTCCTGCAACAATGCTGACCGTGCTCTGTCTCTCTTCCAGGGTTTGGCCGGGGAGGAGCTGAGAGCCACACGTTCAAATAAACCTCAGGTTGGTGCCTTCCCTCGGTGTTCCCCTCCTTCCTCCATTTGGCCAGGCTGGCTGGGACTGTACCCCCCCAGCAAGTGGGGAAGGCAGACAAGCCGCGGCATCTCCCCAGGCTGGCTGTGACACCCAGCCCTCACGCCAGCGCTCGGGAGCGACCTGCTGGGTGCCAGCTCCTCCTCTCCACCAGCCCTCAGTGACCGTCAGCACCCGCTTAGCTCCAGCAACAGACGCCGAAGCCTTTTGCTTTGTGGCCTGTCAGCAAAGACAGGGTCTGTCCTGGAGCACCGTTGTCCCTGGGATATCTCTGCTCCCAGACCAGCCTCATTTCATCCATTCCTCTCTTCCATCCCTCTCCAGGTCTGGCGGTTCCCAGCACAGCCTGAAGACAGCACCAACGCACGGCAACAGACATGCATTTTTGTTTTTAATTCACTGTGTACTAGACTAGCACATTCAAAGCAATAAGTAACCAAGGCTGGGGCTGGTGCGGAGAGGGGCTCTGCTCCAGATGGAGCGCTGCCGGGGTGGGGGCGCTGAGACGCCCTGCCGGATAGGAAATTTGGCCAGTATCGCTGGAGACCGCCTGGAGAAAAGACCGCACCCTTCCAGCCAAAACCCAGCCCTGCTTTTGGCACCCGGTTCTTGTGGCTGGGCCCACAGTTGTATTCTCAGTCTTTAATAAACCCAGACTGAGAGAAGCTTTGCCCATGTCGTGGCTGTGTGCTCTGTAAGAGGGGTGCTGTGGGACTTGTTCATGAAGTGCTGTCCACTTGCTTAAGAACCCCAGATGGCCTCAGGATTGAGCCACACACTGTCTGATGGCTCCATGTGTTTCTGCTCTTGGTGTGCACAGGTCCGGCCCGTGGCTGCCCAGCCCAGAGGCTGCCTGAGCCATGTGGGGCAGGAGCAGCCCCCAGGCACTGCAGGCACCAGGGCTGGGGGATCCCCCTGGGAAAGGGGTGGTGGGTGTCGTGCTGGTGCCTACCTGGGGACGTGGTCTTCCTGGGCTCAGGGGGAGGGCCCTACCCCACCCACAGGCTCACTGGGTCTGTGTCATGGCGTTTGCAGAAGCCGAGAGCACGGTGGCTCTCACCACGAGCCTCCTCTTGTTGTCTGCAGCTGTAATGGGGTTAAAGCAGAGGCATGCAGTGCTGCTGGACATGGGTCTGAGACTGCTGACCCACAGCCTCCCCAGCACCAAACAGCCTCCTGGCTGTGTCTCAGCCCCTGGCAGTGCCTGCTGGAAAGCCATGACCATGGGCAGCACTGAGGTCTTTGCTCCTGGATCTGAGATGGCGTTTTGCAGCCCTCAGTTGGGACAGGGAGGTCTCTTGCTGGGAGACAGCTGACTGTCACATCAGGAAAACCTGGTGTTTGTAACTTTCGCTCTGAGCAGCTGTATGAAAAGGCCAAATAAGGTGGAGGTTATGGGTGAGGCAGAGCCAGCCTCCCGCGGTAGGGAAAGCAAATGTATTACAAAGCAAGAGCTGGCTCACAAGAGCTTTGCTCTTTTGTGTTTCAGCCTCTTTGTCCCACTGGAAGAACAGCACTGACAGATGTAGAAGATGTTGACTTGTAGGATGTTTCTAAAATGGTTTCCTAATCATATCTTTCCCTAACCTGAAGCACCCCATTTACATATTCAGATATACTTTACAACGCTCTCAGATATTTTTGTCTGTGGTTTCTGCATGCATTTCCTTAGAGACTTCTCCACATCTTACTGTCACACCAGCCTTCTTGGGGCTTGGCCAAAACCCTCAGGGGTCAGGTACATGACTAATGTAAAAATCTTTGGTGCCAAAAGCAGCTTGACCTGATAAGCATCTTAAAACTTCCCACATGCTTGATGCCAAAAGGCTCTGCACCCACTAAGCACGCTTCAGTGGGACAAACTTGACCAGGCAGTGCTGCCTCACCTCCCACCTGGTTAATACAACAAATGTGGTGTTTGTGTCAAAGGCTATTGCCATTTGGCCACCACCACACTTCACAGCAAGCCAGGTCTTGTAGGATCTCTTGTCCTCCCGCTCCCCACACTGCCCTTGCCAGCACCCTCCCAGGGGTGCCAGTACCCGTGCCTTGGTCCTGCTCTGCACTGCTACTGGCACCCAGCCGGCCCCTGGGGGCACTGGGACATGGCTTTCCTCTGCAAACCTGGCTTCAAAGCAAACTAGTGATAAAATCTCAGCAGCCTTGAGCATGCCAGTGAGATAGCATTTGCCCTCAGCATTAAAATAATAGCAAACACAAGCCTTGTCATCCTCTGGGCATCCTCTGGTCCTTTTTGTGGGTGGTGGCCACAGCTGGGGCAGGAGGCAGTGTGTTGCTGTTAGCAGTGTGCTGCTCGTGTCTGCCGTTTGCTTCCATCCCTGTCACAGATTTGCAGTGTACATTGGTGGTTGCAGATGGCTGTGCCTGCCCTGGGTGCATGGAGGGATGTAGGAACTGTGCAAGGTCTGTGCAATTCCGTGCAAAAAGCTCCTTCAGGCTGTTCTGTTTCTCTGGCTGCCCTGCAACATGCACTCTCACGGAGAGAGCGTTGAGCCCCAGGACTTGCTGTCAGGATCCTCCCCTCTGAGCTCTATGCTTGTACAAGTCATGCTCCCTGCCTGCTCCAGCCGTGATGCTATGAGGTTGGGCAGTTCAGGAGTGGGTCACATCCATAAGGAGCCTTGGTCAAAGAAAATACATGATAAACTGATTTTTTAGAACTTGCTTCAGTCTTTGGAGAGGAAGCAGAAACAGCTGTATTGCATTTAGATAGGAAATCTGCGCCTCAGCCCAGCACTCTTCTCCGATGCGCAGCGTGGCTCGGCAGCAGGGAGGTGGGCTGTCAGCAGACATCATCTTTTCTCCATTCAACAGTAAATCTCTGTGGCCTGGAGCATAAGCCATGCAGACAGGCAGCAGCATGGCTTCCAGTGCCACTCATCTGCAATGCTCTCGGCTCTGAGCCCCGGTGGGAGCTGGGGACAGGCAGGGACCATCCCTTCCCTCGCAGTGTGGTGATGTCCTGGCTGTGCTGCTCCTACAACAGGGTTGACAGTGAAAGCAGGATGCTCAGGGCAAATCCCGGCTTTGTGAGGGGAGCAGCCAAGGGATGCTGGCTTGGTGTGCCCTACTGCTCCCACCGCTCGAGGCAGAGCACAGACCCTGGGGAGGTGGCTGGCAGCCCCCATGTCCCACCTGGTCACCAGTCAGCAGTCACAGGCATGTCGCTGCCATCACACGTGGGGTCAGGGCACAGCCCAGCCCCCAGGTGCCCATCTGGGACAGCAAAACATGTTGGGTGATCTCCAGACTGCTGATGCCCAGCCTGAAGGTGCCCTGCTTTGGTGAACTGAAACCATCGTTGCTGACCCCGGAGGGAGAGGCTGTGCTTCCTCTGCCATTATTCCGGAAGCTTGGTCTGAGATCACTGAAGTTTGTGGCTTGCTGAGCCTTGGTTGCTATAAACACTTAATCACTGTGACAAAAAAAACAAACATCACCCGTTCCTCTGAGGGCTGGGTGCGGGTGAGGCCCAACGCCCTGGGTAGCGAAGCAGAAGAGGCTTTGGCAAAGGACAGGAAACAGGATAGATTCAGAAACTAAACTGTTACTGTTCCCCACCCTGTCTCTGCGGCTTTCTGTACAGAGGAACAAAGGAGAGGGGGACACAAAAAGGGGTCCTTCAGCTGATCTATAAGAGGTGGGGGTGTTACTTGAACCCCCAGTGGAGGCAAAATGCAGGCAGGAGGGGCAGGTATGGGTTGCCTGGCCCTGCATCGTCCTCCCAGCACAGATGGGACAGACATTAATCCGAAGCAGGGGACAGATGTGTCCCTGAGCTCACAGCTGGCAAGGGGGAGGGCTTAGGCTGGAAGCCTCACAGCAGAGTTCTGCCCTCACCATCGCTCCCCAGGGCCATCCTTAGTGAAAGCAGCAGCCACAACGTGGGGACAGGGCCATGTCCTGCCAGCATGGCCGTGGCTGCCAGTTGCAGCTCACATCTGGAGCTGGAGGGGGGACAGGTTCAACGCTGCTTCGCTGACATGCCGGCAGGGCCACTGACACTCCCCAGCCAGCTCTGATAGGGACACTGACGTGACACCTCCAGTGTGGTGATTTTGTGTCTCAACACTGCTTTGGTATTTTTAAGGCTGATTTGTGTTAAGCTCAAAGAGCTCAGGTATCTTTTAGGTCAAGAAAATGTTTGCACATCTCCAAACACCTCAGAAACCTGTCTTTTTATCTGGACAATGGCAAGAGGGACTGTGCAGCTGTTGTTGGGCAGCAGGAGCCCTGCAAGATCATGCATCAAGCTGGGACTTCCCAGCCCAGCTCTGCAACCGCTGCGGGTTGGGAAACCCCTGTCCCACCAGCGGAAACAGCTTTGCAGAGGTGGCCAAGAGGAGGTCAAACCTCATTCCTGGTGGGGAACATTATCCCCAGCAAATACTGCAGCAGCTGAAGATACTGAAGGCAGAGGAGCTCTGGGTAAGGGAGATGACCAGGAGTGTAACGAGAAGCAGCTGAGACCAGGAATCATGGTACTGGAGACTGAGGTCTAATCAGTGAGCAAGAAGAGGAGGGGATGGGCTGTTCCACCATCACCTTGTTCCCAGTGCTGACGATCCAGTGTTGGAGTGGAGTGGGGTGTGAAGAGAATTGGGGACATTTGCCAGATCCTGGTTGGCTTTCCCCAGCAAGGAGACTGAGAAGAAAAGTTGGCATCCAGTGCTAGAGCTGCATTTTACTTTTACTTCTCCTGTGTTATTTTCCAGGAAACTGGGAGAGTTTCCAAGGGGGAAGGTACAAGATCTTCCCACTGAAGTGTCTGTCTTCTGTGAGCCTTGGGTTAAAGGCTCATGGAGGAAGAGGGCAGAGGGAGTTTCCCTCAGTGCAGAGGAACGTCAGCTTGGCTGTGTAAGTGAAAAGGAAGGGGTGAAACTCCAGAGAACAGAGAATTGCGATATCTCAGGTCTTTTTTTCTAATCCTTCCCAAGTCAGTTATTGTGCTGAAAGTGCAGACCGTGTATCACAGGACCTGAAACGCCAACGCCCACAGTAAGCATTCAACTGCTGGGAGCTGACCTTGAACTTTGGAGCTACAGCCCACACACGGGCCTGCTGCAGACTAATTAATTTACTGTGTTGAGGAAAACCTGCACTAGAGTATTTGTGTAACCATTATGGTCCCTCTCAGGGATCCCATGATCTGTAAGCGTTGTGTGATGCGACCTGGCATATTAAATGTGTGCTGGCCATCCCAGCAATGTCAGCCCCCCTGGCACCCACTGGTGAGGATGGTGTCAGGAGGCAGCTCATTGCTCTCTGGCAAGGCGACGCTCCTTCCTGCCATCATGATGTTTGCCCTGTTGCAAGAGTGTGACTTTTCCCGCTTCATTTAACCTGGTGTCATGGCGAGGGGAGAGAGTGCATGTATAACCGAGCTAGGAGGGTGTTGGGAAGGAGCTGGAAACCTTTGCAATGAGAAACCATGCAGCCTGACTGATCTGCTTGGGGTGTGAAATGCTATGGCCACCCAAAGCCTCTCTTGCATGGGCAAGGAGAGCAGCTGGTCTCTGCTCCGATGGCTGCTCAGCTGCTGCTGCTGTGAGGAGAGAGGAGAGGAGCTCCGGCTGCCTGGTGGAGCGTGGGAAGCACCGATGCACAGCCTGGGGGCCTGGCTAGGAGACAGGCTGGCTCCTGCCTGCGCCTTCATGGGGATAAAAGCATTAAAAAAAAAAATAAAAATAAAAGACCAAAGGGGTTGTTTTCCCAGGAGGAGAGCTCACGTCTTCCCCTTGGCAGGGCTGGGCCGAGGTGACATCAGGAAGCCGTGCTGCTGCTGGGGCGAGCAGAGATGGCCGTTATCACATACAATCTGTATGAGGCAATGGGACGCGGTTGTCATTGCTGGCAACGGCTGCAAACAGTGGGGCTGTCTGTGGCCGTGGGTTGCCATGGAGCGGGTGCAAACAGGCGCCCTTGGCCCCGGCTGAGTCACCCGGGGAGGAAATCACCCCAGCTGACACATCCTCCGAAAAATGGCCGGCTGCACAGTGTCATGTGAACCC
The DNA here is from genome assembly GCF_964273445.1 of Streptopelia decaocto. Lineage (NCBI taxonomy): Eukaryota > Metazoa > Chordata > Aves > Columbiformes > Columbidae > Streptopelia > Streptopelia decaocto. Next base: position 16,640,392 of record NC_138659.1, read on the forward strand.
GGGGAACCAAGACAGGGTGAAGCCTGGTGACCTGTCCCCAGGAGCATCACTGGCCTCTCAGAGCCCACCTGGACTTTCCCTTCCCATGGTGGTCCCCATGGCTGCTACCATTGCGGAATCAATCCACAGCTCAGCTCCTCTCAAAAATGCCTGGGTGCTGGGACAGAGCTGGGGCCTAGAGGAACAGCCGGGCAGGACAAGCTGAGTTTTTGGAGGCTTCCACTCGTCTCCTGGGACTTCACACATACACACAGTGACATCAGAATGGTGTGCTGATGTCAGACAGTCATCGCTTGTTTGCATCTGTCAGTGTCCACGGCCTGGGGTTTGGAATGAGGAAGGTGAGAGTGGTGGGGATGCAGCAGGGCAGGGGCTCTGCCATCCCTGCTGGGACAGCATGCCAGGTCTGTCACACTGTCAGCTCCTTTGTCTGTGCACAGCATAAGGCCCAGCAGCAGGAAACCATCGCCTTCCCTTCAGCTTCTCCCACCCTGGGAAAATCACCCAGACAGCCAGCAGAGGAGATAAGTGGGGTGTCGTGTGCCAGGACAGAGCCCCTGTTGCACCATGACATGCTGCCTGGTGTCTGACTCACCCGTGGCCGGGTGCCAGCCCTCCATAGCGCCAGGCGGCTTGTGTCAGCTGCACCCATGGGCTGTGTGCTGGGGGGTTGGGGACCAGGGCCGCCAGCCAGGAGGGCCGCCAGCCCGGCTCTGGGACGCCGTAGGGCTGGTCTGGCTGGCGGGATGGAGACACGGCACAGGGGCTCTTGGTGTGCTGGAATGGTTTGCATCCCAGCTGCTGCCCCTGTGCTGGGGGATGATGCTTGCTGTCTGGGGGCTGGTGTGTTGGCCGGGGGATAGGAGCCCAGAGAGGGGCGTGATGGGCAGAACCACCTACTGGTGCATGCACTGGGTGCTGTAGGAGATCCCTTGTCTCGGCAGCTGCCCTGGGGAGAAAAGGCCTAGACAGAGGAATGTGTGTGGCGACAGGGGTGTCTCTGAGCAGAGTTTATGGAGTGGTCAGGAAAACACAGGAAATTGGCTCCAGCTGAAGGTCCTTCTGCCCGGAGACTGCAGCATGGACCGGAAAATAGACAAGCGATGTGTCATGGAGGGACCAGACAGCGCCTGATAGCAGCAAGGTATGGAACGTTGAGAAGGATGCCAAAGACAGCAGAGGATTATCCAGGTCCGATAAGACTTTGGGCAATGAAAAAGGACTTTATGGGCCATTGGGAACCAAAGGCAAGGAACCGTATGGAGGTGCCAAACCTGTTAGGAAGGAGAGCAAAGAAGTGGATAGAGATTGCTGAGTTGGAGCTGGACAAGGCATGATGAAAATGATTTCCAGGCCATTAGGAAAGAAGGAGGATGTGAGACAACAGCTGCTCGAGGAGATATTTTAAAAATCCTTAAGCCTGGATAACTCACACCCAGGGGTCCTTTCAGGGCTGGCTGGAGCAGCAGCCAGGATCTGTGGGACTGGGAGAGCATTGTGCGAGATCCATAGAACACTAACGCAGCGTTCGGTGTTGGGAAGGGCTGCGCTTCTCGGCATGAGGGTGGGAGGCAGGAGAGGTAGCAACTAGAGGGGAAGGGGGCAAATACAGTTCACGCTAGCAAGCGGACTTTGCTGAAGGTCTCATCGGACCAACACTATTTCTCTCCTCATTGTGAGCAGCCATTTGGCTGGACGAGGCCATTCCATAGCTGGAAGGAATTTCACATGTTGTTTCATGGTGTTCAGATGCTGGAAATAAAAGAGAAAAGCATCATGCTAGATCCATAGATAACACATTAAATGGGTTATGATCTGGTTAGTTGGCCAATAAGCCATCAGTGGAGGTTTTGAACATGGGCAGAGGCATCCCTGGTTCAGCAGGGTCGCTGCTGTGATGATGGAAGGGCCCAGTCTCCCTGGTATCTACTGGTTGTGGTCCCCTGTGCTGCCTGCAGCGGGAATGTGTCTCAAGGCCAGGTTTCAGCCATGCAAACCCCAGCCAAGAGGTGGACTTTTTCTCTCAGTGACTCAAGCTGTCTCCCAAATGGCAGAACTGTTTCTTCCTGCTTGCCTCCCCGAGGATTAATCCCTGGGATTGCTTCAATTAAGAGCTTATACGCCTGGAGACCTGAGCTGCCTCCATCACACACTGCTGAACAGAGAGGAAGGCAGGAAGCACGATTGGAGCTGATCCCCTGCTGCCAAAACCCTGTGCTCTCCCATCGCCAGAGAAATGATTTCTTGTCCTGACAGCATCAGAGCTGTATTTGTAGAAAGGCCAAAATGGGTTTTATGATGACTCTTTCAGGCAGGGAGGGTGGGGGAAGCTTGTAGGGCTTGCTGGGGGTTTTTGGCTGGGTAGGAGATGTGGCCGTGGCTCAGGGTGAGCCTGCCTTGCCTCACGTGGGCAGCAAGAGGTAACCTGCACGCTTGTTGTCCCCTGGGCTGTGGGTCACTGCCCAGGGCAGGCAAGCAGTGGGTTCCCTGCCTTAAGGCATGAGCGCAGGCAGGATAAATCAGGGGAAGATCAGTCGGCTGTGAGAAGCCAGAGAGGAAGCCCCGGGGACACCCCCCCGGGCGGTGTCACGGCTCGGGGCGGTGTCACAGCTCCGAGAAGTGGTCACAGCTCCGGGTGGTGTCACACGCGTGTCGCCCCCACGCGGCGCAGGAGCCGCCGCTGCAGTGCTTCCTCCCAGTGGCCAGGGGGCGCTGCAGTGGCCGAGCTCAGCGGAAGCGCGGGGCCGCTCCGCGCATGCGCCCGGTGCACGCCGGCAGAGGCGGGAAGCGGCGGAGAGCGATGCGGAGGCAGCCCCGGGAGCAGCAGCAGTCGGGCCGGGTGCTGCCGGGCGCCGTCGGAGCGCTGTGCCGGGCCTTGCCGTCCCGTGCCCGGCCCGCCCCAGACACTCTCCGCCGCGCCAGGTTCGACCGGCCGCAGGCGGTGAGCGCGGCCCCCGCTGTTCCTCCGCACCCCCGGGAGCACAGGGACGGGACAGCCGGTCGGGGGATGTCTCTGTGGGCGGCAGGGATCCCCGTGGGGGGACACTGTGACAGGGGCAGCGGCGTGGGGCCGGGTGGGGCTTCTGCGTGGGCCCCGCGCTCTGGACTCAGCACGCTCGCTGCTCTTGGAAGGGATTTGTCTTATCGTGGTTTTAACTAAAAGCTCCGTAAGTCATTGAACACCTTTGTAGTGTCACCTGAGGTTTACCGCCCTGTACACCAGCCTGGGGCTTTACAGGGTGGTGAGGCTTCCAGCTCACGCACAGGGTGCTCCACTTGCTCACTTATTTTAAGCATGGTATGAAAGCTGACTAAAATTCCAACTGTAAGAATCAGTGTTTCAGTTTGTCAGTGTGGCCCAACCCACTGTGTGCTGCCTCTTCTTGTTTATTGAGTTTTTGATACTTCAAGTGCTTGTTGGACTATGGGCAAGTTGTGCCATATGTGCTTGTATCAGAGCAGATATTTCGAAAGCCACGCTCCTGTGTGTGTGTTCCCCAAAGAAGAAATGCTGGGTTTTGCTGTACAGCCAGCATTATTAGCCCTCTCTAAGTGCACCTTGCTGTAGGTGGCGTTCATATGGCAGCTGATATGTGAACCTACCTGATTTGATGGTGTTGGCAGGATGCAGGTTTGCTCTTGCATGTAACAGCTGATGCTCAGGTATGGGTCTAATTGGCTAATTAGCACTAATTACATGGCAGATATTTTTCTTGCTGAGCTCCCACTATCCCTTTCTTTTGCAGAGCCTGGATTTCTGGAGGTTGCTTTATGCTCTTCTGAAGCAAATCCATGGAGGCAAGTGGGCGGAGTCTGATGCCATAGGTAACCTAGTCAGTCTGTCTGACTGCGCAAGTTCTGTCTGTCCCAGGGAAGTACTGGGACTGGTTTTGTAGCACTTTTTATTTGGCTTCTTGCTCCCTGTCAGGAATGCTCCATTTTGAGTACCTGTGCCACTGACTTACTGTTACATCACAGATGTGCAGGCAGGTTTACTCCTCTTTGTCTTGGTTTGTCCAGGAAACTGGGATGTTTTTGTCTGCTAGGGGCTCTTGCTTCCCCTTGACATTTTACTGCAGGTAAATCTCTACAATGATCTTGTGCATTGTCAGCATCTGCAAAGATAGTTACAGAAATAGATTTGTTTTTCCCTTGATTCTTTCTCCATTCCACTTATGATGTATGATTTTGTGGTTAATTTTCTATCAAGTCTTATGTCAGGGCTGTGAATTCTAGCATATGAACCATAAAGGCATTGTTTTGGATTGAAGTTCTAGACAAAATAAAAAGTAAAATGTGTGTGAATATTTTAGACAGAGCCACTGTTCCGGGGAGAAGCTGGATTCATGTTGACTTCTCACAGTGGCAGAGCACTAGTCACTTCTTAAATATATGTTATTTCAAGAACAGTAGTACCCCCCAGACTTTTCTCTTAAAATATGTCTGTCTAGAGCCCATTCTGTGTCAGAGGAAGTGGATAGAGGTCTCCTCAGACCAAAACCACTTAAAATCCACTTTTGCCCTTGAAGGCAAAAAAAACCTAAACACTTTATCCTCTGAAGGGCTGGAAATCTAATGGCTCTGTAAATGGAGTTAAAAAAGGCTAAGCATTGTGGACAGTATCTCTCAAGGAACATGGAACACAACTAGCATAGTTTTGCTGGGAGCTCAGCAGGAAATCAGCATGGGTCTGTGTTACTCACAGGACTGTTTTTCATTTGGCTGTTTTTGCTTATCCACAATCTGCTGTATATGGTAAGCTGATTTATTGGCTGTCTCCTACAGCTTTGTGGAGGTGGTCCTGCACGAGTGCAGCCTCATTGAATCCTGGCTGCTCCCTTATTAATTACTTGTAGAGTTTGGAGGTTTCCCTGTGCATGTGGCAGGTTGGTGGCTCTAGAGAGAGCACGCTCAGCCCCTGCTGGTAGATTGTGAGGTAGGAATGTGTGGTTCTGCCCAGAGCTGCTGAGCTGATTTTCAAGAAACTTGTTTGTCCTCAGTGATTAAAGCTGAAACTCTGGTCAGATAGCTCTACAGTTTTTCAAATTACACTAATTACCTTTGCTTGGCCAAGTCAGTGAGTTGTCTGCTGTGAGCACAGTCAATATTTTACTGCCTCTCTTCTGTTCCTGCTCTGGAGCACTTATGGTCTTTCAGTTATTTACTTCATGGAAATTAAGTGGAAACCTTGGGCATAGGGACTAAATAACTTTCTCAGGTTTGTACAGGATCCTGTAGCACCACAAGGAATTGAAATGGATTCCTTCAATCCATGTCTAGTGCTTTAGTCCATGGACCAGGCTTTCCCTTCTTTGCTGTTTTTGTACAGCCTCTTAATTATTGTAGCTAAAACAAGGAGAGCAGCAGTTGCCAGATCCCAGAGGAAGGCTGTGAAGACTCCTGAGGGTTACTGTGTGTACAGGAACAGCTTTCTGGAAAAGAGATGTCATACTCGAATGGCCATGCAACCTTTCTTTTTTTATAGGCTAAAAGCTTTTCCAAAGGAAATGCTGGGCTTTGGCCTGTAGTCTGCCTGTGTTGTTGGGGTCGCAGTGATTCTTCTCACTACTCTGTAGAGTGAGACCTGCCAGATGTTGGACCATTTGCAGTTGTGAGGTGCTTAGGAGAAACCAGTGTGTTACAAGGACAGAATACTTTTACAGATTTTGCCCATGGAAAAGGACAGATTTTTCCAGAAAACTTTTCCTTAATCTGGGAAATCCTTTTGTCAAGTGACTTTCAAAGTTTCACCTCAGTGTGTATTTCTGTTTCAAGTTACTAGTTTTCATTAGTCAATTTTTTATCTGCTTTTGTTATATAATTGAATTTTAGAGGAGATTAAACTTTAATTTGACTAGAACAGCTACTAGTCATTCCCTTGTTATGACTGTGATGTGATTTTTGTTTAGAAAAACTTTATGTATCATGTTTTTAAATGGTTGATATCTGTTATTGCCTAGCTAGCAGAAAACAAAATATTTGAAAAATCACATATAAAAAAAAATCCACAGAGTTTGAAGTTTGAAAATGTAGGAACTATTGCATTATTGCAAAAAGAAACCAGAAACCTCTCTGAAGCCTACCGGTCAGTGGTTATAAAATTCTGCAAATGGCTCTTTTGGTTTCTCATTTCAGAAGAATTTTTTCTTCACACAGTAAAAACCACTTACTGTAAACTTTGGTGCAAAGCTGTTAATACACTCCAGCCCTTTAGATGTGTCAGAACAACGTGTCTCTCATCAGTGGAGTGCGAGGCAAAGCAAGCTGTGCAATGGTACTTCGGGCATAACCTTGCTGATGAAGTCATGATCAGTGGTTTTATGCTGCTCTTCCCTCACAGAGACTGAGAGCTGATGGACTTGATTCAGCACCCTAACAGCCCCACCATATAGCAGTGCAATATGTATTTAGAGAGCTGGGGGAAATGTTTCTTTTCTGGAGCCTCAATTCATTTTTTATTGCATGGGAAAGGGGGCTGGAGCTGCAATATATTTTTGTTTGTTTGACAAATGAAGCAGAAAATGTTCTTCTGCAGCAGTAGTTTCCCATAATACCACTACCTATGCAGGTGTTTCTTGCCTGAGTGCATGAAGTAATGTATCTGTGTCTGTTCTTGTATTAGATTTAGTTCCTTTCCATCCTAGCCTGCCAGGCTAATGCATAACCCTTATTTGAACATCATGCTGTAATTCACTGAAAATATTCTGCAGGATTCATAAAGCAGAAGAGCACAGCTTGAGTATAGTTTTAAGAGAGCTGAACCCCGAGGTTCACGTGATGCTTGATCTAACCTCCTGAATGTACTTTCAAAAATAATGTGCATGCAGAAAAGGGGATTAGTTGGAAGGACTGTGTGGGTCTTTCTCTATAAATTGCCTAAGCCTAATGAAATGCCATAAGAAGATGCTGTCAAAAGAGAAGGTGTTTGAGTGACTCGTGTTACCTGCTATTGGAGTGATGGTTTTTCTCTGTCTTGGCTGCACATTTTGGAGGAATCCATCTTGGTTTTGGGGACTCATAACCTCCACTGCCATTTGTCTGAGCACTATTTCCTTGTTAGCATCTCTATAGAGAGATAAGGAAAACTAAGTGACATCTCTAAGGTCATGGAAAGGCTCTTTGAGCCCCAGTTCAAGATCTGTATTTTGACTGTTCACCCACAATTCCTACCTGATAAACCAGTCGTACCCTCTCATGTGAGGGCAATGTGATGTAGAGGGAGAGAGGAAATAAGATAAAGGACCAGAGCAAAACAGAAACTCAGGTGGTGAATTGCCTTGGTGGATCTGGTCCCCAGTGACAGAACAGAACAGGGAACTGATGATAAAGGAGAAAACCACTGGCTTGCTCTCTGTTCCTTCTCTTTGATATGTGATTTTTTTGGGGGAGCTTGCTGAACTGCAGATGGCAGCATGTGATGCTTGTTTGCTTTGAAAAAGGATCTTCGTTCCTTTTGGAGTGTTTCTACCTTTACCTGCTAGGGCAGTTCCTTTCTTGACAAATGCACAAAGAAAATGAAAGGGCAACACGAAAACCTAGCTCATGTGAGAATGTTCAAGAGTGATTAAAATAAAATCTCTAATATCTGAGTGTTCCCTCTGTGCATGAGTGATTGGAGTGCATCTCTGCAGCAAGATTTTCAGCAAACCATAGGCATTTCTGCCACCCTAGCATCATGAAGGGAAGCTGCTTGTTTTTACATTCACAGGTTCTGCAAAATGCCCAAGGTGATTTAGGTGTTTGGGTTTTCTTTTTGTGTCTATAATGCAGAAACAAGCTAGACTTAAAAGCAATTGTCCAACTGTCATATGTGTCTGCAGAAGCGCTGCTACGCAAAACACTAGTCCTGCAAAAAATTAGTAGCTCTGCACCATTGTGTCATCGGCTTAATCACACTCTTGATATTGTTTTTTGCTCTTCACTCATGGTTAATGTCTTTGTCAGGAATCCATCTGTAGCTTTCACGTGGCAAATCATGTATTCCCTACTGCTGAGGATGTGTAGTCATGTGTATAACAGTTTGTTATACGTGTATTTGGACTGAGAAGCACTCTGAAAGTAGGTGTGTCCCTCAGGATATGCACTCATGTTTCCTGAAATCCTAAAGCTGGTTGAACAGTGCAAACAATATACCATCCTCTGGTTTGTCAAAGTGCAAAGGGTTTGATGGCTCTTTATGCCTGCCAGCTCCTTCCAGCCTCAGCAGAGCTGTAGCAATGTGCTGCTCCTATGGGGTTGGTAGCATAGGCCAGTTTTGACTTAGCACAGAGCTGAGGATTACCGGTCAGAACTCTTTTCCTCAGTATTTTACAGTTCTGTGGTATCGGTCTTGTAGCTGTTAGGTAACATTTGCTGGGGTGAAGCAATAAGGATCAGAGCATTCCTGAGAATTAAATAGTCCATGCAGTCTGTGTGCAGTGTGGGCTGAATTATCTCTGCCTGCTCACTGGCGCCCAGAGATTTGCAGCAGGCTGTGAAACTCCTATCTCTACATTCCAGTTTCATTCAGGAGTAAAGTGACTCTGAGTGTTTACTAATTCATAGCATGCTTGGTGGCTCATAAAAAATGAATTGGTGAGTTGGAGTCCTGTTATAGTGGGGTTGTCTATTTACCTTTTTTGCCTTTGTTAATCTCCAAGAGGCCATTACTGGCCTCTCAGTTTTGGATTTCTTAATTTCCCTTGGCAATAGTTCCTGTAGATCAGAATGGGGCAGCATAAGGAAGGCTTTTACCCCTTCCTCCTGTCTTTTATCGGTTATTGATGAGGACTCTAGTCTTCACTGTCTTTCACTAATCTTAGGCTTGATGAAAAATCTTGCTCTCAGAGGAGGCAGGAGTTTCTGGAACTGAATGGGTAAATGTATTGAGTAGTGCAGTGCGTTATTCCTAATTATTTTCTTCTTTTCAGATAACCAGATTAGGTTTGTGAAGTCAACGCTGTGGTACCATGGCTATGGTAGGCCAGAACTCTATCGGCTCCCCTCCGATGGCTCAGCAGGTAGTCGGGAGCTGCTGCTGGCATTTTCCTGGCTGCTGCACAGACTCAGCCTCTTGGAGCAGCTTTTGGCTCGGAACAGAGTAAAGACTGGGGATGAAACCTCTGTGTGCACGGTGAGCAAACCCCCCCAGCCCCTCCAATCTAGTCATGATTGGTAATACTGCTTTTCAAATCAATTCCTTGCATTTAAGATCACATGCACATGTTACTGTATAGACAATTGCTCTGGAGTGTGGAGTGACAATCTCAGGAGAGATGATGATGTGTTTTCTGTGTTTATATCCTGTCTGTTGCAAATAAACCATCAGATAACATAAGCTGAATTTAAACTGATCAGTGTAATGGGTTAGTGTGGCCAAGGCCTCTCTAGATGGTTCTAAGTTTGTTCCAAGTGATGTTCATCTGGTCAGACATTAATTACTGGTCAGTTTGGTTCAAAGTGACATGCTCACAGAATCGTCTCATGTTTTGGCAGAGGACATCGTAGGTCAGAAACATGCCTGCTGATATCTCATGATGTCTAGGACCATGTGGTCTTTATGGCCATGCATATGTGCTCCTCTAGACTGTAGACTCTAGAATCCAGGGGACAGCAGAGCAGGAAAGCGAGAGTCTGGAAAGCTATGATAGTGCCTTTGAAAGGAAAACACTTGTACAAATGGAAAACAGTTCACAGAGAAGAGTCACCTTTGTAACATTATTAACAGTATTTTAAGGAAACAGACCACTCATGCTACACTATAGTTGTTTGCTGCACAGGAGAGGGAGCACAAGAGGCTGTGTGTGGCACTCTGGGTGTGAGTGGTTGTGCCCTCCTGTGATGTGAAGGGTGCCTGGAGACTTCAGGAAAAACACACTTTCGGACAACTTTGTACTCTAAACTTCTCCTACCTTTTTGTTGCTTTTCTTGTGTGGCAGCAGATTTTTTGTGTGTGTGTCCTTCATTCCTATTACAAAAGAGTGATGAGGGAATTGTAGCAGTTACATGAATTCAGGAAACAGGGCAGCACCTATGCTATTTTCTATGAAAGTCTTAAGTTTTGCATTTTCCAAAAAGACATTAAAGAACTATGGTAATACAATGTTATCTCCGATGTCCACACAGAGGCACACTGAGAAATTTGTTGCTGTGCCTTTCACTGCAATTCTAACCTGCTCTACCTGTGTTTCTCAAAAAGTGTGGAATACATATTTAATGTTTTTATCCAATAACTGTCTGAAACAATGTTTGGAAAGGTTTACAAGTCTGGAAATTTTTTTTTCAATTGGCTAGACAAAAATTTTATAAGCTGGGAGTGGAAGTTAGCATGTGTAGGGAAAGCTCGTTGTATTAATGGCAACATTTCTTGTATGCTGTTCATCAATGCGATCTAGGAGAAGATGTCCCTGCTTATTGCAGGGGGGTTGGACTATAGATGAGCTCTGAAAGTCTCTTCCAACCCAAACTACTTTATGATTCTATGATAATAAAAATAGATGTTCATGTGTGGGAAAAATGTAATTACAGCATAACTAGTGTGGTTTGTGATTCTACATCACAAGAAAGTTAAAACGAACAGAGTTTTGAGAGAGAGGTCTTATCTTTATCAGCTAGGCATTACAAAACAAATTAATTCAACTAGTAAGACCTAACCAAGTTAAGATCCAGAAATGTGCAGTTAAGGGCATAAGGAGGTAGTGGTCGGTGAGAAGGAGAAGATAGGTGGGACACACAGCTCATTTTGGTTAGTAAGTCAGTTCCTTGTAAACCGCTCATGAAAGCCTGTTGTTTGTTGCATGAAAGCATGATAGTTTTGTTATTGTTATTTGATAGTTATTTTATGGGATACTTTAATGTGGCAAAGTCTACTCATGAGTCAGACAGCGTTCAACAATACAGCCCCTAAAATCAAAGCAAGCAAGCAAGAAAGAAGGTGAGGTTGTTAGTTTGATACCTGATATCTTGTGAGTTAAGATACAGCTTGAACAATTGAAGTACTAGAATTTTGACTCCAGGAATAGTAAATACCAGGTATTTGTGATACTTAAGCTGAGTGTTGGAAGATGTGTAACAAATTGTAAAGTCTTTGCTAAACATGAGAGATATCTAGTCTCTGCAGTTGTAACTGTCTTCTATTTAAGTAAACTGAAAGAAAAAGGAAGAAGAAAAAAGCTTCACTAGAGAAAGATCTATGCGAAAAAAAGAAGAAAAGGAAATACTCTTTAAAACAACTGAAATTCTCAGCTGAGAAAGAGCTTGAAAGGTCTTCCATCACATGGAGTCTTTAAAAAAAATTATAGAAACAATTGAAAATATTTTCCTGAAATGAAAGTGTTGCAAAACAAAAATCCATGAAACAGTATTTGGTTCTGGGCGTTGCTGAGATCTCTGCCAAAATCAGCATAGCATGAAAGCCAGCGCTTTCTGGCAAAGCACATCTCTTGGTCTACTAGTGAGAATAAATGTGAAGAAAATTCTTACCCTTTGTCTTCATCTAAAAAAACCTGGGCTCTCAAGAACTGTAGGCATAGCTGTAGTTCAAACTGATATGCGTGTGGTTTGCTTTTAAAATTTTATCTGAAATTCACAAAAGTGGACAGGGTTTGGATGAAGAAGAGAGAATGCAGCTAATCCCTAAATTAAGGGTGCAATCATGTTCTGATTATTCTTTCAGCCTAAGTTTGAAACAAAGCCTACAGCCTTCTACATTGCTGATAATATGCCAAATACCAAACATATCAAGGGCCAATTAAATTAATTCCTTTCATTTCATTTCAGATTACCACTCTCTGGCCTTTGTTTCTTTGCAGTTCCTTAGCAACACAGTTTTCTTCCCCTGCAAATTGAACACTTCCATCAGCTGTAAAGGATTTCAGGCTGGTTATTTATAGAGGGACAAGGGTATTCATGACACATGATGGACATGGAGCTGAGCTGCTGCAGGGAATTCATAATCTGACGGTCCTGAGCCAGAGAAGGCTTCTGCAAGCTTAGTTTTACATGCACCTACACCTTCAGAGTCAAAAGTTAAGCGGTTCCTAAAATTATAAACTAAAGAGTGGTGGAAGCATGATGAACAAGTTAAGGTGGTAGGAGGTAGTGTCTAATGTGGCTCATGTAATTAAAAAAAATAATCTTGAGGTAGTTGTTGGTAAGGACACATATGGCCTATAGTAGCCTAGGATGATTGTATGGGTTGACTGCTTTTGTGTGTTAGGTAAGAAAATCCTTCAAGGCACTTTGGCTTGTGTGGACTCCAGCTCATTTTTTATTTTTTTGGGGAAGGGCAGTGCTGCAGTGTGTCTCCTGAGCCAGGCTGCTGCGTGTCTGCTGCAGGGTGTCCCAGCGAGCAGGACTGCAGGAGCCGCTGCCTTCTTCAGCCTTCCACCCATGGCTCTCTTCTAGTGTGTGAAGTTTATAAACTGAGGCGGAAGGCGGTTAAAAGAAGAGACTAGAACGTGTGTTGCTGTGCAGGAGAAACCGGAGAGGCACGAGGGGATCGATGGTGCATGACAAACTTTAGTACCCGTCTGCTGTAGTGTAAGTCCCTTCTCTGAATTTACTGTGCTCATCTGTCAGCAGGTTGGTGACTCCAGAGGCAGTAAATGAAAGTTCAAACCTTGTACTAGTCAACTCTTTAAAAAAAGTAAGCACTAACTCTATTAGATCTATAAACACTTAAGTACAGTCTGAGTTGAAGGTTCACATCGATTTATGGAAGTGTCTACTTGGGAATTCTTGCCTGTTGTTATTGCCTTAAAGCGCTGGCTGATTAATTGATGGACATTGTCTTCAAAGGCTTTTTACATCCCTTGTGGATTTCTATCTCAAATATGCCCTGCTGTGAATTGTTGCTTTGGTGATCATGTACAGGCAGATTATTCTCAAGTGCTGTTCATTGATTCCTACTTACACATGAAAATTCTGGAGTACGAAACACATCTGAGCACCGGCAGGTGAAACACTGTCTTTCACTGAACCTGTAAGGCAGACCTGGGGACTTCTCATCTTCTCTCCCTCTGAGAAGCAAATAATTGTTTGATATAAACCCACCTTTTTATCACATTCAGTATTTGATAAATTTTTTTCTTTTTGTCTTGCTTTTTAAATTTTAGTGATATCATCACAGCTTTCTCCAAATCTACGATGGTTTGTGCGGATAATAGCAGTACTCTGTGAGCACGTATTCCTTCTGTTTCCAGGGAGGAATACTGCCCATACTGGTATTATTTCTACAGCTGAAATTAATCTATGTGTTCCCCATAATTTAATTATGTGTGGAGGCTGTTAAGTTTTTTAGGTGGGGGCAGTGATGTGATATCCTTCATTATCACCAGGATGTGTTATGCAAACACTAGTTCTCGGTTCTACTAGTTCCCTTGACTGCTTTTCACCCTCTGAGGGAAATTGGATTCCCTTCCCCTTTTGTGAATTTGTAGTAATCAACAAATAGAGCTATTATGGCTATTACAGTTGGAATTCATGCATGTCTCTCTAGCATGCCAAAGTGAACTCAGAACCAGTTACTTCTGGTGGGGAAAAATGAAATTAAACACACCTTCTGACTCTTAGGTTTGCAATTTGATTATCTTTTGTTTGTCACAGTCTAGTTTGGCTCACTGGCTATTTCCAATATAGTGTAAGGCTTATGCTTGGTCTAATCTTGTTGAAATGCCTTTCTCTTATAGAAATCTTGACCACCACTGCTGTTCCATAAACCATGTTATTAGAGGAAAGTGTCAACGTAGCAGCAAAGCTTAATGTTCCCCTCAGCAGAAAACCAGGAAACCTTTGGCACTACTGTCAGTAAATATAATTTTTTTTCCTCCCTTCTTTACCAATTCCAGTGGGGCCACAGAAGGGAATTTTATTAACCTATCGATACTGACTCAGAAGCATAATTACTTTCCAGATCTTTATGGGCTGTATTAATCTGTCAGCTTTCATTTTTTGATTTCCCTCCCTTATTCCCTTACACTCCTGCTTATACTCCTGTTCTCTTTGTCCTCCTGTCTTCCTAGTAACTCCCACCATTTATCTTTTTGCCCTTTTTTGGCTGCTGTTGTTGCTGTATCCAGTAGCTGCTAAGGAACATTTTTTAAAAGAGCTGTCCGTGAAGCGTAGGGCACAGGATGCCTAAAGTTTCTCCTGCAGAATTTGCCTCACCCCATTTTTGCTGGGGCAGCCTGCTGGGTTTGGGGTGTCCTGCACCCCCCTCCACGCCGCCTCTGCCAGGGCAGCTCCAGGGCCGGACGCTGGCAGCTCGCTGGGCCCCAGCATGGCTCACAAGTCTATTGCAGCCCTCTGTTTGCACTGCTACCCACCCTGTAAAGGCTTGTACCAGAAACTAAGGGAGAAAAATGCTTGCATGTTGGTTTTCTGCCTTTTGTACTTTTTAAAGCCATTTCCTGAACAGATAAGTATTGAACCCGAAGTGTTAATTTTTATCTCCTAAGTTACTGATATTGCTTGGAGGCTGAAACATGTTTTGTGGTCAGAGGTGATTAAATTAGGAATATGTTTTTGCCATACAAGAACTGGAGCATATTTCAGTTTGGACTCTTGAAATGCACTTTTTTCTTTTGTATTAAACGTTTTTTATTGTCTGACACAGTTTTAAGAAGGTGGTGGTTTTTTTTAGACAGCATATCAAGGTAAAATGCTCTGAAAGAGGTGTCTGAAATGATGAGAAAGGCTTATAATTTATTTAATCTGCTTTCTCTGGGTAATGTCTGAATTTCAAGCAAACGCAAAATTTATTGAACCTGAGGTTGCAGCTGATGTGTTAGGGGTGGGGTGTTGCCAACAGGCACTGGAGTCACCTGAGCATTCATGTGAGGAGAAGAAGATAAGGACTGTCATGCTCATAGTAAGGCTTAGCATGGCCATGCTGTTATTTTGTGCTTTGCTGAAATATGTGGGGAGCTCATTCCTTGTCTGTTGGGGAAACCAGCTGATGTGAGATGTTTTAGTGCCTCTCCTGCCCTCCAGTGGCAGGGACCAGCCACTACCTTTGGTACCTTCTGGTTGTCTTTGCTCTGTGGCCTTTTGATTTAAATAAGCACATCCTCTGCTTTTGGTGTCCCCATTTAAGTGATCAGGGTTTAACTCTCATTGGAGGGTCTCTTGAAATAAAGCCCTTTTTCCTCAGAAGGATAAAAGGAGCCTGCAAAGGAGGGCATGGTTGGATTCGATGATCTTAAAGGTCTTTTCCAACCAAAACAATTCTGTGATTCTATGTGGCAGGGTTCTGCCTCTCCTCTCCTGAAAGGAAGACAGTTATTGTTTCTTCTCTTGTGGCCTCTAGCTCCAGATGTGCTGCTGATGTAGCATGCTGCATTGCTCTCTCTTCAGTGATTCCCCCATCCAGCAGCTTGCCACAGTGGAGCAAAAGAAACGTGGGCAAGCAGAGCTGGCGGCTGCAGGCAGAGCAAATGCCATCAAGGCATTATTTATATTGCATTTATATTGCATTTATATTGCTCTGAAAAATGCAGTGCTCTGTGAGTTAAGATCTACTCTGCCATACATTTGTTGTAGTATATTTGGTTTCCATGTTTTGTCTGAATACATGATACAGTGAGCTTTGGGATTTGAGTGTTATTTTAAAAGTGGTATCCTCAGCCTCGCAGCTCCAAAGAGCAGGCAATGCTGCTGCTGCGCTCTGTTCCAGGCAGAGTGCTTTCGCTCTGTTGCAGAGCTCTTAAGTAACCTCCTGCAGGAGTGAGGAGGGATGGGTTGAGGGACTGACTTGCTCTAGTGCCTCAGGCCTGTAGCCTTTGCCAGACAGGCTTGTTTGAAGAAGACAGGAATGGGTAGGAGCTATGTTTGCATTTTCTGTCTTCCCTCAGCACCTTCTCTTTTTCACTCTTTGCCAATCAGATACTAGCAGAGCTCTGGGGAGTGCTGTTGTGAGTAGTAATTTCTACAAAAGGCATTCAAATTGAAAAGCTAAAAGGCCTTGCAGAAACATAGGATTTTACTTTTTTTGATTGCTGAATATGCTATGAGCATAACTTCTACATTGTGAGCACTTACATTTGTGGAAAGCATATTCTCTGCAAATATCTGGACAATTAATGGGTATGTGCATTGTGTGGGTGTGGGGTCTTGCACCACCTATCTTTCCATGCAGATGTCTAATCTGGATTGTACCTCGTCTAGGAGGAAATCCAATTAGTGTTATTGATCATGTTGTTAATGAAAATAGCGCTGTCCCTTTTGCATTCATCTGTTTGAAGTGTTCCTTTTCACATTTTCCCCTCCTGCATGGCTGTATTAATTAGGAAAGCATGTCTGGTACTATTATTTCTGGCTATGGTGTTTAACTTTAAAAAAAATGATGCTCCATTTAAAGAGCTGTAATTACACAGGTTAACATATGTTATGTCACATCAAAACTGTTGTCTGAATTATGAGCAGTTCAGAACGGGTGCTCAGCAAAAGCTGCAGAAGCACTTTATTGGCTTGATTCATGTGATTGCCTTTACCTTTCCCGAGTCCTGCAGTGAGCAATCTAGGGATGCTTCTTCCCACCTTTGTAGAAACAGGCTTCATGCTTAGTGTTTTTAAGATTTGAGTAGTATCTGAGAGAAAATCGTTTATCTGGACCCAGATTAACTCAAGTGAAAGTGAGGAGTGGTCTGGGAGGGTGCACTGGAGGTTTCAATCGGCAGCGGCTTTATTTTGCTCTGCTGAAGGATTGATGTCGCGGAGTTGACTTAATGCATATATCCATGGGTTAAATGTGTTATCTATGTCCCCATGAGGCTGCTTCTCCATGGGCAGATCCACAGGCTGTTTGCTGCCTGTCCAGATACAGAAGCAGAGAGCTGATCCTTGCAGAGGTCTGGTAGGTGTCCAGGAAAAGCCCCAGCTTGCTGGGGATGAGCCGGTGGTGGCCGGGGCCTGTCCTTTACCAAAAGGTGGCAGCTCGTAGTCACAAAAGTGTATCTCTCAGGGAACTAGCCCTGCCATTGCCTTTCTTGTACAGCAGTGCAGGCAGCAAGGGTCTCTTCTTCATTTCCACTGTGTGTACAGGGCACAGTGGATTTATAAGCGTTAAGATAGCTATATGAATTGGGAAAGTACAGAAAGTGTACAAGTGTGGTGAAGTTGCCCAACAAAGGGTTTTCTTTGCAGTACTGCTTCTGGTATATTGTAAGATCTCCACTGAAACTGCAAGGAATTTGGTTTTAAAACAATTTTTGGAGTTTGTTTAGCTGAAAGTATATGAACAGAGCAAATCGACCCCATCCTAGGTCACTGAAATCCTCAAATGGAGCAAGTAGTGGAAAAACACTCCCTTCTCACATGTCTACAAACACATTGATGCTTGTGTTGTTCTTTGACAAACTATTTATATAATGAAGTTCTTGTTTAATTTATCTCCATCCACTGTTGGCAGAACTGCTCTCCAATTTCCAATAACATGGGATTGCTTTGTATTTAAAACAAAAATAAAAGCTTCATTTCTGCTATAAAAGTTGAAACTTATTAATCTTTAATTTCTCTCTAAGCACATTGCATGCAAGTTGTTTGCTCAGATGTATGGGATAGGAATTAAAATCGATACATCACCCTGTCTTTTTTTCACACCCTCTGTTTCTTCTACCCCTTATTCTTTTCCTCTAAGTAGTTTTATAGTTGATGGCTTTTTTGAATTCATTGTTTAGTAAATCTGAGTTGTTTGTTCAGAGCACTGTGTTGGCTTTTTTGCACTTGCTGCACTGTCTAACTGCAAGTCCATTCACACATTTTGAGAGTGGTCTAACATATTTTTTTTCGTAACAATTGGACTTGAAATAGCCTGGTGTTGAATGTTTAGGGCAAAACTCTGTGGTGTTTGTTAGAGACTGAATTCTAGGCAGCCTTGCAAAAATTTTAAATATATGCTCTTAGGACATAAACGGTGTTTAGCTCTGACTAAGCAGAGATGTATTTATGAGCTTGGGGTAGGTTTTGTAGCTTGAGCTACCTTAGTTGGGATAGTGATGCATGATGTTGTGTATTTATTATAGGGCTTCACTGGTTATTTGCCTGTGGTTTTTACCACAGGAGAGCTGGGTTTAAGTTTTAAGAGTGGACAGGGTGATAGTTCAGGAATTAACTTGAAGAGAGGTTATGTAAATATACAGATGTCACCTTCATCAGGCTTGTGCTTGCTTTTCTGGATCTTGCCAATTAATGGATATCGAGATGTCCCAACAGCAGTCCCTTGAGCTTTTAGGACAAAAGAGCTTGTTTGGGGTGAGTGACAGTGGAAGTGGAATAGAGGGGCTTCATTCTGTTATGGCTTCTGCCTGAGGTACGCTAAGAACAGCTGCTCTGGCGAGTCCACATAGTCCAGTTTGACAAGACCAGCTCTGGTATCGCCTGTGTAATGGGAAAAGGAGCTGTCACTGCAGTGAGGGTATTGATACATGTTGATGTGGCTTTTGATCTGCAAGCCTGTGCCACCATCCTGTAGCTGGAGTCCTTCTCTGAAATGAAATCAAAGAGAAACATTAATTTCAGCAAACAGTTTACAAGCAAAAAGCTTTTCTGGTAAGTGGCTCTGAAATGTTCTCTTCCAGAGCTGGTGGGAGCATTCCAAGTGCGGGGAGGACGTTGGGAGCACCAAGTAGTTGCCTTGGCTGCTCTCTTTATGACTTTCACTAAATAACATGCACTTGTGTATCTCAGAAGTGAATGTAGGTGTGTAGCTGTACTGCTCCATAGATTAGATAAATTCACGGTGGTATTTGAAGCAAAGGCTCTCACTTGGGTTGGTATTTTAGTGATTTTTTTTTTTTTCTCCCAATCGGAGAGCAGTAAATAGTCTTAGACTGTAAAGATGGGACTAGAAATTGAGGTCATGGTATAATATGCAAGACCTCTTTTTTTACCTTGTTTACTTTATGCCAGGCTAAGTATTTCGTAGCAAAAGTAAATTTTTTGTGCAGTCTGTGAAATAAATAATGGAGAGATCCTGTTAAAAATGCACTGGCTGGCTTCCTTATTTTAATATTAATAAGACAGGTTGCTACAATAAGATTAACTCTGCGTGGTGTTTGTCACTGTACTGCTAAAGCAGTCGAGTCTAATGCCATTCCTTCCTGAAATGAATCCCCAGGAGAGCGGTATTTGTGCCGTTCTGAAACCTCTAACCAGGGAAGTTGCACTGTAAATGATAGAAAATGCAGATTTCAGTCTGGGAATCCCAAATCTTTCTTTGGCCTTGTGACTCTCTGGCTGCTTATTTGAAGTGTTTTAATGTTGTTTATACATGTGTTTTCTCTGCTGTAGTTGCTAATATCCAATTGCTTGGCTCATCATGTTTAGGGATGACTTGGTAATCATATCTGTATGGTTTCATAGTCCAGAAACCTCTCCTGGTAGGGGCAAGACCATCTGAACCATGCAGGTTAGGACTGCAGTGCCCTGGGATGCAGTGCCTTTTGACTTCGGGTCAAGGAGCTGAAGGCATCTGAGGAAAAAGAGAAAAGAGTGACAGTGAAATTGGCACAAAGGAGAGACCGTCCTTTTTTTTTTTTTTTTAAAAGATGAATTTGTGCCTTTAAAAGGAAAAGCCCTTTACCAACCCTGTGCCCCTGTGATTTATAGCATGCATTTATCTGAACCACAGAGCAAAGGGAAAAAACCTGTAATCTTGATACATTTTGTTATGTGACCAGAACAGTATTTTTGTGCTTATAAATAATATGAGCACTCATTGTATTAGAGGCCCTGTCAACTGAGGTGATACTAAGGTTAAAACAAGCATTAGGGGGTTGTTTGGTCACGGTTATAGATATACTTCTGCTGAAATCTGAGCTTAAGGGAAGACTAAACTCTCTTCGTTTACAGTCTGCATTTTTAGTTCAGGATCCAAATTGAAATTACTTTCAAGCTTTGCCTGCCAACTGAATCTTTATAAGGTTTTATTGGACATGGAAGTCTGTGAAGCAGGGATGCACATATGTTTAAATACCATCATGGGCTATGGGTCCAAATATCTGCTTAAGTGTTTTCTTGAAAACAGTTATGTTTAAAGTGGAAATTTAAAAAGCCTACTTGAAAGATATGTCTTGAGAGTCCAACAACTGGAAGATACTTTATTAGCTGGTGAACCCCCATTCTAAATAACCAGGCCTTCACAGTTCTTTGTTATTTCTACTTCTTATAATATGCTGTAGTAAAAAATTTGGAACTATGGATTGTGTTTATTTTATGTACTTTCTATAGACTGGATGAAGTCAGCAGCTCAGCATTACGTTAAGTGGTGTTACTGGCATCAGAAGTAAAACAACCCATGTCTTCCTCCCCTTTTAATTTGCAATCTGCAGGAGTCTTAGCTGAAAACAGAGAGAGAAATCTGGTTGTAAATGTGAATGATCTCTTTGTGCAAGAGGCTGGGGGAAGCAGAATTCCCTTCGTGTTCCTTGGGGCAGAAATAGGACAGAAATGTGCTTGCTTTTTGCCACTGGCCAAGCAGAAATTTCATCCAGAAGATGAAGGTCATTGTTGTGTGGTTTTTGGTGAGTGTGAGGTTTTTTTTGTTTGTTTGGTTGTGTGTGTTTGTTTGTTTGTTTGGGGTTTGTTTTTTTTTTGTGTGTGTGGTGTTTTTTTTTTTTTTTCCTGCAGCAGAAGGGAAGTGGGACAAGATGAACAAAAGGAAACTCTTTGCTTCTCCCTTCTTCCTTCCAAATTAACCCTGAGAAAGACAAAACAAGGCAAGACAGGAGATGCAACTTTAGCTGGGAGTGCCTCTGTGGACTCCTGGCCAGTGTCAGCCGCATGACTCTTTCTTTTCCTCTGTCCTGCAAGAAGGGAGATGCTGGATGGAGAAAAGAAAATAGCTGGATAAGCAGGGGCCCACAGCTTTGTCCCTATATAAGGTATTAATTTACAAAATAGAGTCACCACATAGAGCCTGCAGCACTTTGGGGATGACACTGGAGGAGCTAAATCTGTTTTTTATGTTCTTTGACTTATTAGAATATAGTAAAAATGTGATTTTTCCCATCTGGGTAACATGCTTGCTGTCTCAGGAACACTGTGTCTTCCTGGGTACAGAAAATGAAATATGGGAGAGGAGACAGCTCATCACGTCATAGCTGAGGAGTTGATATTTATTCCAGACTTTGGTACTTGTTTAGGCTGTTCCCAGTTCTGTATCCTAAAAGATTACAATTTCTCTCTACAGCTGGAACTCACTTCCTTTTTTGGGGATTTTTTGCATCTTTGGTTTATTTGTCTTGTGTCTTCTTCACTACTGAATGATTTGGAGGGGTTGAAGCTAACATAAAACATTTTGGTCTTCTCTTCTGCTTTTAGTGTGAAGATGATCTGCCTAACAGCCAGAAAGGTCCGACTGAAATAGCACCTGAGTACGGGCCAGAAGACAGAGTAGATGTTCGCTACCTTCAGTGGTTAAATGGCAGGCTGAGGTTCCAGTGGCGGAGTTTGCATGCTCAGCACCAAGAGCAATGCAAACTTTTGTACAAGGTAAATGATTCTTCTGACTCACTATGGCATTGTTTATTATTTAAAAGCCTTGTCAGCCAGTGCTAAATGTACAAATTATTCTTGTTTGCTGCTTCTGCGTTTTCTGTGGATTAGATTGGGTTACTTTAAATATAAATGTCCCCACCTTTCCCTAGTGGGGCAGAACCGTGAGTGTTTGTAAGGTTTTAATTGTTGTATAAAAGTCTCTCTTGCAGGCTGGCACATTAGTCACTTCTGCAAACATAGGCTGTCTCAATTTTTCTCAGAAAATGCCTGTTAAGGGCAAGATAGAGCATTCTGGTCTCACAGACAGGAAGTAGTGATTCAGAACTGTAAGTTCTTCAGAAATGTGGATTCAAAATATTGAGCAGTTGGATGTTGAAAGCAATAGCAGCAAAATAAAATGCAGTTTCCCTTTCTGAAGAACCAGGGAACATCTGAGCAGAACACAAAATCTACCTGCTTTTAAATCGGGAATCAATGGTGGTCTCTACAGTGCTGAGATTCCAGTTCTATTCCAATTTATGAATGATATTTATATGACTGTCTGAAAATAACAGACATCTGGAAGCATTATGTCTGCTTAGGATAGAAACAGCCTGCAGTCCTGAAGGTGACAGTGGTGGTGACTGCAGAGACAAATTTAAAAAGAGTGGTTCTAAAGATAGTCCTAAAAGTTATTCAGTAATGTTTTCCTTAGGCCCCCTTTCTCCATTCATATCTCTTCAGGTAACATACGGAGCCAGTTGGTATTGTACCTAGAACCTTCACAGAAAACCTTTTTGAGACTAAGAACAGTTTTGAGACGTTTCTTCTCAAAGAACAACATTTGTCAGAAAATTGTCAGAATCAGAACAAGGGGGTTTTGAATGAAGATGCCTTCTTGGTTTTAATCCTGTGACTGACAGAGCAATGCTGAAAACTATAATGAGGTTACATTTTGTTCTTTACGTGAATTGATTGCTAGGAAAGATGTTTGATTGACAGCCCTAGGGAAAGATCAGGTGCTGTGTGTGCAGCATCCAAAATAACCTTTTGCTTCTCGTTGCCCACTGATCTGGAAATGAACATAGCAATTCACCTTACGTGCAGGTGTGGTCATCGGCTTTTGCACCGAAATTACAGACAGGGATGCTATTGGGAGAGGTGGCTTATTGATGTAAAACTCAAATGAAATGATTGGCATCTTCTCCACCTTGATAAGCTACCTCTATTTAAGATATGCTGATTTTTATAGTAGGTGCGGCAAATACCTCCATAACTCATCATCAGTGCTCTGATTTATGTAGTACTTGGCAGTAACAAATCATTAGGCATCTTCAATACCTCAATCTGCAGTTAATGAGACCAAGGAAGAATTAAGAGCAGGTTGAACCTGGAGCCCTGAGTATAAACAGATACTCTCAGTGGCCCAGATCAGGCACTGAAATGATGAAGAGATGTGCTGCTTGGACAATGTGCTAAACTTGTTGACAGAGAGATGATGACCTCCTGTGGGGATTGTGCCTTGAAATAAACTTGGACTTCTTTTCCTCTGTGGCTCTCTGAGGAAAAATGTTTGCTAAAGTTAGGACTGTTACAGTCAGACAATTATAAGAGGCAAGTTAGTTATGTTACAGTTCCCTGGACCATGATTTCCAGAGTCTGGAAGAATAATCAGAAGGGAGAATGTTTCTCTGCTCCAGTTTCCCAAAGCTGCCATTACTGCCTTCTCCAGCAGTCATCACTGGACTAAATTACCAGCAATAAGCGGTGCTGGTGATGATTCTTACAATCAGACTATGTTCTGCAGCATATGTAGAGGGCTGCCATCACGGATGTATACATAGGAGGATATAATGGAGCCCAGCTCCTCTGTATGTGATCACACACTGATATTACACATACTCAAATCCATACATGCAACTGTGGGAGTTCTGTTCAAAGCTGTAATAAAGTGCAGTGCTCTGATTTATATTTTAGTCCAAATTAAAAGCAAGAAAATTGAAAGGTAAAATTGACTTTGGAAGGGACTTCATTACAGTGCCACATGAATGTTAACACTTATAGTAACACAAAATATAACATACTTATACAATATAAGAGCTGCATAAACAATAATTGATATTTCCTGACTCTTCATAGAGAAATTGTCTGTGCTACTGCATTAATTTTAAGACTCTTAAACTAGTCTGTGTTAGAAGACTGAGCTGATCCAATATGACCTCTATATGAGCTGCTCCTTTTCTCTTATAAACCACAAACACAGTATGCAAAAGGCTAATGAGTGTTATGTTTTTTAATTATGCTGACAGATTTGCAGAGGACTTTCTCTACAAAATGATAATTATGGCTTTTACTCGCTCTGTTTAATAACTTCACAGGTTATGTATCTCAACCGTGGAACAGTCTTATTTACTGCTAATCATGAGCTATAATTTTTGCCGAGTAGTGGCGGCACTTCCACAGATTTCATTCTGTGACTCGCACAGGCTCTAAAATACCCTATTCTCTATTTGGGCCTTTCTGAGAAAAACACATCACACTTGGAAAATATGTTCTTATTCAGGAGATGACTGCTTTTCTACTCTGTATTTTTTTAGCATGGTTATTGCTACTGGAAGTAAGAATTGTACACAGGGGATCCAGTGAGAGGCTCCCAAGATAGTCAAGGACTAGCTAAGGTGGGCATGACCTCCAGTAAGAGGTTGAAGGAGTTGGGCTTGTTTGCTCTGCTGGAGAGGAGGCTGAAGGAGAGGTCACCTGGTGGCTGCCTTCAGCTATTTAATGGGTAGTTACAAGGATGGTAGTTACAAAGATGTATCCATGGTCTTCTCCACAGTGCCAGAAGACAAAGGGAAAGGGGCCACTGATTATAGCTTGGCAGGTTCAGGTGTATTAGTAAAGGTGTCTCTGGGATGATGGGCAGCATTGGAGCAGGTCACCAGAGATGCTGAATGGTCTCTGTCCTTGGAGGTTTCCAAGGCTCACATAGACA
This sequence comes from Streptopelia decaocto, assembly GCF_964273445.1. Classification (NCBI taxonomy): domain Eukaryota; kingdom Metazoa; phylum Chordata; class Aves; order Columbiformes; family Columbidae; genus Streptopelia; species Streptopelia decaocto. The sequence continues at coordinate 16,664,837 of NC_138659.1, forward strand.
AAACCACAAACTGATGCTGGCGATAGTACTTGTTAGAGCAGGAGGTAGGAATAAAGACCTCCAAAGCTCTTTTCTGTTTCGACGATTTTTGTGAACAAATTCTGAATTGCTTGAGTGATCAGGGCCATGTACTTTCAGGTTAGAACTAATGACTCCTGTCTTAATAAAATACTACTGTATTGCCTGAAGAAAGGGTAAGGGAGCAGTGGGAAGGAAATATGAGGGAGAAACACGCAAAAATAAATGGCTGTTCTTTCTCTAAAGTACACAAATTATAAAGGAAACTGATTGCTGGGGCTCCTATCTACTCTGTCTTGCCCACAGCCACTTCAGGTCAATGGTGTGAAGTTCTGCAGTAACCAGTGCAGGTTACTGGAGAGCGAAACCTCCCTGGAGCTGTTTGTGTGTAGGGAATTGCTTGTTAGGTGGTCTGAGTGGCTGTTCCTCTTTGCTGGTTCTTCTGAAGAGCTGCTTTGCAGTGCCTCCAGCTCCCAGAAGGCATGTTGAAGCTTACAGTCACACACGTGTCCTGCTGTAGGAGGAAAGCTTCCTCGGGGAAATCTTAACCTCTCTGTTGCAGAGGAATTTTGCAGCCTGAGGCTACGAGCTGTTGAATAACATTATAATGGCTTCTCAACATAGACAGGTTGGCCTGCTTTGAAAGTGTGATACAGTAATACCATTATAATTCCCTTGGAATTCCTGGTGGTACATATTTACCTGATATACCTTCAAATGTATGGAAGTGTGAAGGATGAATAACTGTTTTAAGGCACGCCTCTTGGTTTCTTCTGTTCTGTTTCTTCCTCTTTCTGTCAAGTGCCAGAGGAATATCTGTCTGTCTGGGTTTTGATCTCTCTTGAATTCATAGGGGAGAGCAGCTGTTTTTAGTTAGGCTTTGAATTACCATTTTGCCTTAAAAAATGTGAATGAGAAGCCTTGCATAGTTTCAGAAAAAGAAGTTAGGAACCTGTATATTTTGAAACTGGCATTGCTTTTTGGGTATGTTATGTGCACTTTGCCACAATCAGCATGTGAAAAGAAATAGAGGGACAAGGGAGTTTCTGCAAAGCTGATGGATTTCATGTGGGTGTTTTCAGCTGTCCTCCATCCACTAAAAGGCTGGGACAGAAATTACACCTGAAATAGAGTAGAGTTAGATTGGATTCAGAAATGAATTTAGTTAAGAAGGTGAACATCTGATTGTGGTCTGTGTGTATAGGTTAGTAGGAATAAAATTACATTAACAGGTATTCTTGATGATAGAAGAAGAGTGCAACATAACTGGCATTATCAGATCATGGTAAAATTACTATAATGGTAGTAATATGCTTGGAATCTGTAAGAGCAAGAGTTATATTCTGTCAGTAAGAATGCGAAGCAGCACTGCAAAATCTCCTATGAATGGAGCGGTTTCTTACGCCTCCTCTAAGATAAACAGTAGAAAATAATATGTGTTACAGTGGATTGGTCATATCTATATATCTGTTGTAGTAAAAAAGAAAAGGACAAGGAAGAAAAGTCTTGATCTCTGAATAACAGAGGGCAGAGACCGGTGCTTGGTGATTACCTCATTTTCAGTAATTTCTAAGTGAGTTAAACTGCACTTGTTGGATACATCTGCTTCTCGGCATGAAGAATCTACCACGTTACTCTGTAAATTACTACATTGGTTAATTATATCTTTGTCTTGAGAGATTTGGTTTGAAAACCTTTTTTTTTTCCCTAAAGCTAATTTGCCATTAGATCTCAACAGCTCATTATTTAATGCAGCAGAAGTTCTTCCTGTTGTGCGAGTGTGTGTGAGCTATGAATAAGCCTCCTTCTCATCTTCTCTGTTTCAGTCTACAGTCTACTTCTCTGTTACAAATACTGAATTATTCCAATGTTGTCTGGTTTCAGAGGGACACCTTATTCCTCTGTTGTGAACACCTTTAGAGTATTTATCTTGGGCTTTAGCCAGTGATGCTGCTGCAGCAACACTCTTCAGAAGAGAGGCTGAAATCCATCCCTGGTGCTGGAGGCCCAAAGGTTTGGCAGCCAGAGTTATGCAAGAATGCAGCAGGGAGAGGAGTGGCAAGTAGAAAGGAAGAACATTGTGCGGGGAGGTGCTCTTTTATTTTTAAACCCTCATAGCTCCGTACATGTGACAGATGGTTGTCACCAGAAGTGAGTTTTGGGAAAAGAACGCTAAAATATTCTGAAGTTTCACGGAAGGGTTGATAATTACCTAGTGCCTGTCAACTTTAAAATAGCTGTCAATACCCAAGTGTATGATAAAGTTCATATTAGAATAAAGGAAGAAACGCAGGAAACATTCTCTGTCTTCTGGCAGAAATATTAATGAAATATGAGCGATTGTCTGACAAATGTGCACTGCTATCTTGTTTGGCAGCTGCGGTTATTACAGTAACAAAGGGATCAGCTCTGAATAGGAGGAATTGCTTTTTATAGTTCCCTTGACTAACTTGGAAGGCTTCTTCATTAAGTAATTGATGATACCATCACCAGTGCAGCTGGGACAAGGTCCCAGTAAGTGAAAGCCAACAATATATAGCAGTAAAAAAGAAACTTACTGTAACTACGTAGTGTTTTCCTGAAACTAAGGAAGAAACTAAAAACCACTTGTAACCACTGGTTCTCATCACCATTCTAATCCGTGCAGCAATTAGATGGTAGCTAATGATGTTGTTAATGATCTTGTCCTTGTACTGACAAATACCTTTTAATTTAATCTATTTCAGATCCATTTATTCACTAGTGGCTCTCATATGGACCAGACTCTTGGACATTTTTCTGTCACAGAAACAGATCTCATTAGACAACCGGAGAACTACAAACAGGTAATACTTCTCCTGTAATTCTTGAATGCTTAGTAGGCTTTACACACACATTGTTCAGCAGAAGACTATACTCCTAACATTTTTTTAAATTTTGTTTCCAACAGAAATAAGGGCTTATATATCGAATTGTCAGTTTCTTCACTTGTATTCACCAAATGGTTTCTTCCAGTTTGATAGAACATAGACATAAAGGTGTTAGGCTAAGTTTTGTACAAACTGGTAGACAGGGAGTGGAGAGAGACTTGAATGAAAGTGCCACTGAAGAAAGGGCTTGTAGAATAAAATATGCTTGATCAGTTGACTGACTGTTGTTGTATGCTACCAGTAACCACACCTGGGGCAGGCAGGCAGAGCTTCTGTCTCTGGCCTTGCCTGAGCAGCTTGTCAGTGAGAACATGGAGAGACCCGATTTATCTCTCCAGGAAAGCCAAAGCAAACCTGATGCTAGCATTCGTTAGTTCCAGAGATGATACAAGTTGGTTCCCTTTTTGGATGGCAGTAAGGGGCTTTATTTTGAGAAATATTTTAGAAGCGCAGAGTGACTGAGGTTGGAAGGGACCTCTGGAGGTTACCTAGTCCACTCCTGTGCTCCAGGACTCCACAGCTTCTCTGGGTCACCTGCTCCATGCTCAGTCATCGTCACAGTAAAACAGTGTTTTCATATGTGTCATCATGAAATCATAGAATCATTTTGGTTGGAAGAGACCCTCAAGATTGAGTCCAACCATAACCTAACTCTGGCACTAAACCATGTCCCTAAGAACCTCATCAACACGTCTTTTAAACACCTCCAAGGATGGTGACTTCCACTTCCCTAAGCTCAGACCTAACAAAATCATTATTTGGCAAATTTCTGCAGACTGCCCATGTCTGTTTACTCAAAATATTTCTGCTTCTGCCTTAAAAACAGAAGTGGGCATTGTAAATACCGCACATAAAGAAATTCAGATAAGTAGATTTGAGGATTAGAGATAGTCTTATGTTCAAAGACCCTAAAGTAAAGTCCACGTTAGTTAGTCTTTTGTTAGCGAGCATTCCTTGGATGAATGGTTCACATCCAGCCTCTTGGTAAGGTTCAGCTGTTTTGAACATTTTCGTAGAAAATTACTGTTTTTCTAGAGCAAAGGGCTGAGTCAGCTTGAGATTTCTTTTTCATTTTGGCTTCACAGTCCCCCTCCTATGGTTTGCTTAGCAGCTCAGAGCACACAGCAGCACAGTCCTCTGAAGCCTACGCTTTGTAGTCTTCCAGAGCTTAGCAAATGTCCAGAAAGGTCTCGTGGGCTGGTACTAGAAACTTCCAAGCTGTGTAGAAGGACTTTACAACTACCTTTTTCTAAAGCCTTACCCTGGATAGGTCACTGATCTGTTACAGTAAAGCATAACGATACTCTAGTAAAGCCTATTTGGCTTTGATTGTGCTGTTAATGAATCATTCCAGGAGCTTTCTTCCTTGCATGGAGATCCCGTTTTCTGGATGTCTGCTTCAGGTGTGCTGTTCAGTGGAGGCTCAGGATAAAATGGAAGGAATCTTTTTGTTTTAAACACTGTGGTTGGGTCAAGTGCTGTAGTTAAGGAGGCTTAGTGGGCAGCTGTGTTCCTTACTTAAAATCTGTGGGGTCTTCATTGCACCTTTCCCCAGCTTAAACAGCAAATACAAATAGCAAGGGACACCCCTTCAAAACAAGGGTGATCACTGGGAGGGACAGAGGCAGGGGGCAGATCTTTTCTTCAAATAAACTGTGGGTGGCCAGAGGTTCCATGTCCAGTTTCTGGGCTTTAACAGGTGCAATCACAAATAAGCTCCAGTGCATGTGTGTTGGACTTTCTTTTGTCACTTGCTGCTTGGACTGGTCCAAAATTGGAATTGTTTGTCAGCCTAATCAGCTGTGAAATTCTTAATCTCTGGAAGCTCTCAAACCTATTCAAGAAAAGGAGTTCCTCTGAGCTGCTCTCTTATGCCTAAAATAAACAGGGAAGAATGCAGAAAATCATCACAACACTTCAGTATATGTATTTTTGAGAAACTTAAAATTCTGATTGCCATAATTTGAGCAATCTTCATAGCTTTTGTCTCCCCTTACCCTTATTTTCCAAAAGCAGCTTCCAGAAGTCATATGCTCAGGATATATGAAGAGCCCAATGTAACAAGGTGGTATGGGCTTGAAAAGGCAAGGCTGTTTCAGTGTCAGTTTTCCAGATGGATATAATATTCAATATGCAAAGTGAGGCTTTTTTGCAAAATACAATAAAAAGCCTCTAATTTTCAAATATCTTGATAAAATTTAAGTAAATTATGCATATTTGAATAGCTTGGTTTTCAAATATTGGTGCAGATGGCAGCACTCTGCCAAATGTTTTTTCCAAAAACTGTGAAATAATTTTTTCTCTTTAAGTAATGTGACATTTCTGTTAACATTACCTCAAATAACAACCTGCTGCATGGATCAATAAAAAGAGCAAGCATGTCAATATTATGTCTTACTGTAATGCACCCCTGTTGGTGAATGCTGCTATGAATTTCTCCTCATGTTAGGCACCCTTCAAAGGATGGAAATGCAAGGTGGATCGAAGTGTCAAAAAATTAGCTATCACAGAAATTACATGGTTTTATTGAAGCTGAGAGTTCATTTTCATCAAAAATATCCCATGAGATAAGTTGCTCTGACCTCTAATAATATAAGAGATGTTTAGTCTGACAGGAAGAGTGTGATAGGATACAGAGAGCTGTGAAGTTAAACTTCAGTTTATGAAATGGAAAAGTTGCACGTTAATTTGTTTAAAATGTTCTTATCTTGGATTTCTGACTATAAAACTCTTTTACTGCTTTTATGTACAGGGATTTTACTGGACATTATTATTTTTTTATCATCATAAATATCTTTGTCAGATTCATAGCATTGGAAGTTTTCCAAGTGTAATAGTTTTAATTATGTTTTTCTCTGGTGAGCCATGATTTAAATTCCAGCTTTTCCTGCAGTTTGGCTTGGCTGTGGTTATGTGTGTGTGGCTGTGAGATGCAGTCACAGCTGTGTTTGGTCCTGTGCCGCCCAGGGGTGTCAGTGATGGGAGGGGATGTTATTTCAGCTGGTGTTCCACTTCCAGCTGAAGTACATGCGCTGATATCAGCTCTTGACCTCTACGTGTATGTCCTTCCTTTCCCAAGGTTGCCTCATGTCTTTTGAGCACTCCCTGGCTTGCAGAGTGTTGCAAAAGGATGCAAAGATGTGGCTGAGGGTAAGCAACACCTGCCCCAAACTTTCCAGGGCACTACGGTCTATCTCTGAGGATGAAGTCACATTCCTCTTGCGACTGTGAGGACGGTGGTTGTGACAATTGGGTAGCTTTTCATCGTTGTGAGCATAATATAATCCTATTCTTGTCTGTGAAGCCCATTTACCTTAATTCTACGTTGCAGGGTCAACAGTTCTGATGTTTTACCTTGAGCCTGAAAAAATCTATGTTGCACTTCAGAGTCATTAAATTAACATTCTCATCAAATTGTTACCATATAGAGATCAATGAACTTTGAAGCAAAGCAGTCTAATCCTTTAGCTTCTTGTGTGTCTTCGTATACTGCTTTATATATGGAATTTAATCTTGCTGCTTTTGTGATTAGCAGAGATTAAAAGTTGTAGTTGGAACTCGGGTTATTGGTACAATTCTGACAGTGCTGGAGTGATCATTGAAATTGTGATGAGTGAAGATGACACCTTTAAATGCTAGTAGATCGATTTCCTGACTGTGACAGCAAATAAATAATGCAGCTGTCTGCCAGATGGACATGCAGAGAAATTCATAAAACTTCGGTGTGAATAGCTAATAATTTTATTTCAGAATTTAGTGAAAAATATTTATTTGGTTTAAGGAGCTAAGGTCCTTGGTAGCAAGTAAACAGGAGCAAGCAAATGATCTGACATTACATAAAAAATGTATGGGCAGTTCCATGCCCATAAAAGTTTAGGGGGAGGTTTAGCTCTCCGAGCAGCAGGGATTGGGTGGGATGGTATGGGCATAGCATGGATCTGCTCTCTGGACTGTTCATGTCTCGGGGAAAGAAGCCAATGTATAGTGTGTGTATTGCTTCCTTCAGTCAGATGGGACTTCATAATTTGTTATTGGGACATTTAAAGGGGAAATTATCAAGCTGTAAGATAAGTTGATTTTTTGGACCCTAAATCTTGTGGCACTTTCCATTTAAAACATCTGTCCCAGATGGCTCTTACAGATGGGTGACACAACAGGTTTATTCTCTGTGAGTAATAGCCCAAGGTTTGAATTCATGCAAAGCACTAGAGAGCTCGTGTTATTTTCAGACCAAGTACACTCAGATTGGGAGCATTTGGAACTGATAGGCTTTGAATTTTAAAAACGACAAACATGCATTTACTAGTTACCTAGTAATTTGAGTCTTCAGTTTGTATCGTGTGCATGCACATGTGGGCTTATGCACTTCTTGCATAAAGTCCTGATCTGCTGAAGTATTTTACCTGCACAGGCGTGTTAAATGGTAAGATTGACCCGTATATCCAGTGCACAAAGACCACGTGAGAGTTTTTGGTCTGTTTTGGTCCATACCACCTCCTGGAACATACGTGGAGGCAGAGCAGCAAAACCAGAGTCTGTTATCTAACATTTTACTCAGCTGGTTACTGAATAATTGCCATGGTATTGCATTATCTCCAGAAATGGATCTGAAGTTGCTGACCATCTTGGATGAAAATGAAATAACTATGGCAGGATAGTTCCAGCTGCTGTGTGCTGGGCTATATTTGGTGTCCTTGTGCTGGTTGTTTGGGACTTCATATAACGCTCTGGGTGGTGACAGACACTGCAGGCAGGCGCTAAATGAAAATAAACAGTTAAAACTCTGCTGCTACGCTTGACACTGTGTCACCTTACTGATTCGATGCAGACCTGTGTCAGTATGTAGTATTTCCGTAATCAACCCTGTTATGGTCTTGTATGGCAGGGTGAAGGGTATGTAGCCTTATTTGAATTTCAAAGAGTCTGCTAGGGGACCATCTGAGATTTTATGATGCCCTTCCATCTGTTGTACAAGAAGCAGTTGAACCAGCACATTCCTCAGAGTGTAGGTACCAATGGAAAATGAAATCACATTCCTGCTATAGTCCATGATGCTGCTGTGGAGAAGATTAATTCAGGAAGCAAAGGCTTGTACTGCATGCAAATTCCACAAAAAAAGGTTCGTTCTTTTCTGAAAAAATAACCTTGAGCTTCAAGGGCAAGCTGCCTTCATTGGTATAAATTGTTGTAGATTCATTATTTTCTGTGATGCTCTGGCAAATAATTCTGTTTGATCTGGCCCTCAGCTTTTTTTATGCTCGTTGCTTCATTCCCTTGGTAAAAGCCATGGTGCTGTCATTTCTATCATGGAACAGGATCATTATTTCATGTGGTAACTACCATTCTAATTAAGGACTGCTTTGCCTATTTGTCATCATGATTCAGTTTATTTAAAGGAAAAAATGCTTCACATTTCTCAAGTGGACCCTGCATGAAAACCAATACAACGTAAAATTAAAGACTAATTGCATCGGGGCTTGTGAGTATTTGTGAAAACGTGGGATTTTTTGTTTTGGTGGTGTTTTTTGGTTTTCCTGTGCATGTTTTGTCTGAAATTCCTCCTTGGCCAGCCTTGACTCCACAGAACTCTTCATGGAGATTAACTTTACTAGGTGTTACACCAGGTTTGTGTGACCTTATTGTAGGAAGATTGTAGTGTGGACCAGTTTTCCAGGTGGGGAGGGACCGTGTTGCTGTCAATGAGATTGGAAAGGTGGAGATCAATCTTCCCCAAAGGATTATGAAGGTCTGCCACACAGATCTTGGAGCAATAGGACAGAAGAGACAGTCCAAGCTCCAAAGGATCTAAACTTAATGAGATTTTAGACTTACTCTACATAGTGCCAGAGTAAACTTAGATTTGAATTAGTAGTGACTCCTGATGGTTTTCTAAATGTAGTTACAGGGCTTCAGGTGACCAGAATCTTTGGATTCTGGCATTGTTGAATTTTCAGAACAACAAGTAAGCTGATAGATTCTGTGGCAAGAACAGTTGTTTTATTTTCCCTTTACAGAACTTCTGTAAAGGTACAAGTTTTTCTAACTCAATGCGTCAAAAATTTTACCTGTTTTGAAGCAAGTTTGTCTTTCATTGATGATTGCTGCTAAGGGCATCTTAAGAAAGTTTTTTAATGATGATGTCAGAAGTTCTAGAACTGCTGACCTTTAATAAATTTCCGAGTTTGCCAATGAATTAATTGTATGTTATACTCATGGACACACATGTTTTGAAAAGGTCAATTATGACAAGTTTTTTGAATTTGCATAATTATGCTCGCAACAGCACTTTGAATAAAAATACCAAATGCTTTGCCCTTTTAAAGTATTCAGATTTTTCTCTCTTCTTGTCTTTAACATGCTTTTACTGAACCATTCCAAGGTTGAAGAGCACAGGGAATGGAGCTGCAGGCCGGGAGCAGAGCAGAGGGGCAGAATGGACAGCGAGGAGCCTTTGTGCTCTGGCTCTTCTTCAGTGAAGTCAGGAGCTGGAGCTTTATCCTGGAGAGCTACAATGCTCCTCCGCCTTTGCGTTCTTAAGTCCCCTGCAGCAAATTACTTAAACTAGACTTTCCATGCTGGGCTGCTGATGAGTTCTGCATCCAATGTGATGCTCAGGATTCTGATCTGTGGAACTGCTGAGTGTTCCTGGCTGCTACTGCACTTGGCGGGACATTTGCTTGGAGCCCCTCAAGGGTTTCAGTGGTGCAGGCAGCATCATCTGGGAATGTCAGACGTAACCCCGATGGTGCAGCAGGTCCTCGCAGCATGCTGCTCTGCTGAAGGGTTAGCCTGGGTCCCAGAGCTGCTAGAATGGTGTGTTAATGCAACCTGCATCACCTACCTGGTTTCTTCCACTGGAGCTGACCTAAAGCATCTCTACAAGTTGTTGAGTTGTGCTGAGTAGATAGATCCATGAAGTAATTTTTAAATTCTCTGAAAATCACATCTCAGAAGTCTCAGTTAAGGCATCAAAAATGAAAAATGGAAGTGTTTTACTTTCATCTCTTTGCTTTCATTTCCCATTTGTAAAATGACAATAATACTATCATCTCATCTCACATGGGTCATTAGGAAAGATAACTTGTTTATGTGGAAGATAAAAATTCTGTCTTCGGAATGGGATTTGAATGATGTATGGCAAATAAGTCCATGGCTTCCCTCTGAAGAACAGGCAGAATAATATGCAATTTAAAAATAAAAGGAATAGCTTGTGGAGTGAGCATCAGCCATTCTGGGCCCTTGGTGAGACAGATTATGAAGAGAAATATTTTTGTCACATAATTCTAGACCTTATGCACATGGGATGGTCAAATCTGGTGTTGTTTAGGCAGCTCGAATTCTGGCCCTTTAAAACTTGGAATGCTTCAGTTTCCAGCCTTAGTAGTTATCTTGCTGGATTGTGCACTAAAAGTGTAAAACATACTTACTGCCATGTGCTCTGAACAACACTGCCAGTCAAAGCCAGTGCTTTTTTTCCCCTGTTAAATTACTTAATGTTTCATGTTTTTGTTTCAGCCACAGTTACTTTAGACATTTTACATGCATGGTAGTCAGATTGGTGAGAACTAACATGGGAGCTAACATATTAATATTGCAAAGGAGAGCAGATCTGATAACATACTGAATTATATATGGACCTCCAGCACCTAAATGCAGGAGGCCTGGAGGCTCACGCAAGAAAGCTCGAGGGAGCTGGATGATCCAGAGCACTTGATTTTTTTTGACGGTGGTTGTTCAAATAAGAAAGAGTGGAAGCCGTACAGATGGATTTGGTCTGAAGGTCACCTGTGGGCTCAAAGGAAACGCAGCCTCTGTGCTGTACAGATGTGCGATGAGCAAGGTCAGGAGCACAGCAGCGCCTGCTCTGAGCTGGGTTTGGGACCCTGGCCGAGAGCCCTGCCCTAGACCGCACCTTTCCTCTGATATATGTAAGCTGAACGATGGAGCAAGAGCTGGCGTTAAACCCTCATGGGTTTTGTTGGTTGAAAGCTTTATTTTTTTCTCTCTAGGTATCTCTAGTTTGGTGTTTTGGTGGTGCAGTGTCAGGAGTAGAGTGTGTTCTGCGGGGCCGTGCACAGTGAAATTTGCTACCCTGGGATGGCCAGAGTTTGAGCCTGCAGGGAGGATGAGCTGTACCACGAAAGCCGCATTTTCCTTGTGCGTGAGGGTGTTCGCACAATACATTAAAGCATTTTGGTCCTTTTAGTAGGACTGCCTAGATCACCTTTAAAATCCTGAATACTTACTACTTATTGTTGTTTTTCTGGGAGAAGGCTCAGTTGGTTTGAAGCTGGGTACATTGAAGGTTACTGAAACCTGAAAAAGCTGTTGTATTTTGTTTCCTCTGTCTGTGTACATGGGAACCCCTCCTTAAAATTACTGCAGCAGTAGTGAATACTCTCTTACAAATGGGGTGATTTGGTTGTTGTTATGTGTTCTGTGTAGAGTAGGAGAGTGGCTACTGTGAAAACAATTTAAAAATGAAATCAAAAAACCTCGCAGTGGTTCAGATATCTTTTTTCCTTCTCATGTTTCATTGCAAGGAAAGAATAAGCACTAAGAAAGCAAAGGAACTGTCAGCGACAGCATGTGCTGCCCTCCCTGTGCTGCGTGGCAGAAACAAAGAATTTTATTTCTGCCTCTTTTTAATGATTCACTCTACAGAAGGAGGGGGTGGCTGGCATGCCATTTTCCTTCCAAAATACTGTAGGCAATTGGTTTTCAGTTCATTTGCTGACATTTATCACATAAAACATGATTTGCTGTAGTAGTTATTAAAACCTGTTGACAACGGTGGGTCAGGTACTCATTTGCAAAAATGAGACAGAGCAGCTGCAACCCTTGCCAGCCGTGTAAAATCAGAAAGAGTTAAAGAGGTCAAATGACTTCAAAGCTGCTTTTAGACAGTGTCTACTTGTAGTTGGGTTCCTGATCCTTCTTAAGAAAGTGAAAGGCTCTGGCCAGCTGGGCATGGTAGAGGCAAGAGCAATCAATTTGTGCAAGATAATGTACATTGATAAGGCAGATTCAAGTCAATTTTAGAAGGGATGACTCTGGAAAAAAAAGTTAAATATAAACAACTTGCCTCTGGATGCTTTGTATGGTCTCCTGTTGTGGCAGACAGCAGACCAGTTACCTTGGGTGAGGAATTCCTCTCCTGACTTCCCTGGTTGTCCCTGTTGTGCTGTTTCTGGAGGTTTTACCGCGCTCCAGAAGCAGTGGGGCTTGATTCCAGATCCTGTCTGGAAGATGGACAAGGATTATCCAGAGCCAGGAAGCAGCTGGAGGTCAGGGTGGAAGTTTGGGGTTGGTGACAGGAGAAGGGATCAATGGGTACACATGGGAGAGTTAATTTGGGGAGGTTGGAGAGGCTAGAAATGTATGGAGTGACTGTTCCTCATGCTGTAGGAAGAAAGAAAGAAGCCTCTGCGGGAGCTAACCTGCTTTAAATCTCAAAGAATGAATATGATCAAAACAATCTTCTCTTGTTTCTCCTTCCCTGCAACTGTTGGCGTTATCAGATGGTTTTATGCTCATCTGCTGCCTGCTGTTACCAGCTGATTCGGTTCTGTCTGCTCTGGGACAGGCACTTTCCACCCCACAGCCCCCTCAGATCCTGCTGGTAGTTCCCATTCAAAGCGGTGTGGAATATCCCTTCCCAGAAGGAGACAGGTACAAGGACTTAAAGAGCTTTGAGAAAGGCAGAGGGACAGAGCATGTGCCGGTGCTTGTGTATCACTCAAGGAAAATCCCTACATCCTTGTAGCTGAGTTGGTTAGAGATAGGGTGGGTGAGTGATAATGTGAGTGGAAAATGGTTTGGAACACTGAACTCAAGTTGGTGTCTGATTGTTAGTGGCATCGCTCTGGGCTCAGCTTTTTGGCCAGTACTGTTTAATGTCTTATCCCTGGTGTGAATGCTGGGATGGAGCACAGCACCAGCCAGCGTGTGGGCAGTACCAACCTGGGCATCTCAGCGAAGGCGCTGGAGGGCAGTGCTGCCATGCAGGGGGACTGAGCCAGGCTGGAGAAATGAGCTGAGAGGAGCCTCTGGAAGCTCAGTGAGGGCTGGTGCAAAGACTTGTGTCTGGGATGGAGTAACCCCTTGCAATGGAACAGGCTGGGAGCTGACTGCTTAATAAGCAGCTTTGCAAAAAAACCCCACAAACCAAACCCAATGCCTGGGGGTCCAGGTGGAGCCAGCTGTGCGCCCAGGCAGCAAAGCTGACTGCATCCTGGGCTGTGTTAGCAGGAACGCAGCTGGCGGGGCAAAGGGGGATCCTGTCCTTCTGCCCCACGCTTGTGAGGCTGAGTGGTAGGTGTCGTCTGGTTTGGGGTCCCCAGCACAAGGACAGTGGCACACAGGAGCACGTCCAGTAAGGCCACTGAGGTGGCTGCGGCTAGAACGTGGGCCAGGCTCTTCTTAGGGGTACACTGGGACAACAGACAACAGATGCGAGATGGAGCATGAGAAATTCTAGCCCGATATAAGGGGAAAAAATTGCCATGAGGGTGGTCAAACTCTGGAACCAGATCCTGGAGGAGTGATATCTCAGTTGTTGATGTTCAGGACTTGCTGGACAGAGCCCTGAGCACCTTTCTTTCAGCAGGAGATTGGACTAGAGACTTCCGGAGGCCACTTCCCACTTACGTGGTTCTGCTGGGTGGCTCATGGTGTTGGCATGAGACCAGCTTCTTCAGCTGACAAGCACTAGCTCGTCGTGAATCATATAGTTGTTGAACCCTGTACTGTACCCGATTTCACTTTACCAGTGCCCCTTCTTGGGAAGGATGCTTTATTTTTTTATTACTCCAGACAGTTTTAGTGCTAAAATATTTCTTTAGATATTTTTTAAGCAAGGTGGCCTCTGGCTGCAATTAGTGTCCCATTGGAAGAACTGGCAGCATTATATAGCAACACTAAAGCAAATCATTCTACCTCATGGCATTATTACCTTGATCTGAAAATTTCCCCAGGCTGCAATTTGTCACTAATATTGCTTTCAGCTAAACTTATCCATACAAAAAAAAAAAGGAGTTAATAGAGCTGCAGTTCTGGAGTTGCCATCACCATTTTTTGGGGATGAGTTATTACTTAGTACATTTTATTGACCAAGCACGTGGAGTTCTTGGTCCTTGAAAAACGATGCAGTGGTTCATCACAGACTCCATAAATTGTTGGAGTGTGTAGCGGCAATATCTTCATCTCCCACACCACAAGCAAGGAAGGTATCTCTGAAACACAGTAGATAGGTACTGCACTGAAGTGGGAACTGCGCTATGTGGCTTGACTGATACGAACACTTAGTTGTGATTGCCAGTGACAGAAAAACTGCTAGGCTGATACTGAGTTTCACTGCTGCTTTTGCTTGTTTTATGCCGCGCTTAACATAATTTGAATGCTGTGACAGTGACAATGACAGTGACATACTATAATATAATTCCACCTGAGATGATGCAGCTGGAATTAATAAGCCGGAGAGAGAAAGCTGAGGTGCTTTGTCATCATTTGGCACTGGATCATTTTTTTTAGTGGAAGTGCTGTAACAAACCCAGTGATGGGAGCAGGCGGCCCCAGCTCGGGTGGTGCTTTGGGCTCGTGCAGAGAGGTCAGGCAGGCTCTGTCTCTTGCTACAGAAAACTTTGTACCAGCGTCACATCTGGTGTCTGTAAGCTGAATGATGACATTTTCATTTATCAGCTGGGTCAGCTGAGGCTGATATGCAGCACCATGTGTGGTGCGAGATATGTCTTGTCTCCACGTTCATATCAAAATACTCTGGTCATGCTGCCTCTTCACCTTCAGAGTGAGAGTTGTTACTTGCTGCCGTTCTTTGGTGATGGAGTCTGAAAGGGTCTCACTGGTCCAGCCTGGTGGATCTTAATTGGCATGTTGGGCCCTGAAGGAACAAATTGTATCTCATGAAACAATCTGAAGGTGCGGAGCTTTAAAACTCATAACCTGTCTTTGGAATCGTGCCTTGAAGCTAACAGTAGCCACTAGAGAGTGCACAGCATCTTTGCTTGTGGAGTCATTACTGTTGTTTTCATCCAAAAGAGAAACCAGTTATCAGCTTCTAACAGAAAAGGGGCTTCAGGCTTGTGCCAAAATCTGGCTGTTGATGAAGGCTGATCCTGAAGTGCCCCAGAGCTGTTATGTTCTTGTGATCCCTCACTGGGACCTCTTTAGTCCCGCATTTACTGCTGCATCAAAAAGACACTTAAAGCCATCCAGAAAGTCAAGCAAAACAGGATCACTGCATTCTCCAGCCTCATGCTAGTTAAGGAAACAAACTCTGGTTAAATTCATATGTTGTAATGGCTTTGGTCACAATTGAACTGTTTCTGGAAAGCTGAACTGAAATCTGCTTTTAAAGGTGAGAATGCAGCTCAGATTGGGAGGAGACTGGTAAAGGTTTGTTTTTTTTTTTTTTTTAATAGCCTTGTAAAATTAAACTCTGTGTGCAATTGGCCCATAATGTTAACTCAGCTCTACTGGCAGGTATTTTTGTTTTGTTTTAATAGTGAAGAAAATAGATGTATAAAATCAGCTGTTACTCATGCTTTGCAAGTGGTCTCAGATTTGTGGTGGTTTTTAAATATGTTTGTCGCTTAATTTAAAGGAGTGTGTTAAGAGACTAGCAGGGGAAATTAATTCACATAGGGGAGACTGTAGCAGCCTTTAAATTAGTAGTTTCTCTAGTCAATAATGTGTATTTTTAAATGTGTGAAAATACCTGTGTGCAGTGATAGGCTATGATGGCTTGTCAAAGAAGAGCTAGGCTGGGAGAAACTGTATTCATATCAAGTTGGCACGCTTTGACTAATCTGCGTATTGAATAACTTCTTAAATTCATTGTTTAACGTTAACATCTGTGATAATTCTATGTGCTGCTGGATCTCCAATGGTGGAAGCTGTTCTTTGTGTTTCTTTTTATGTCTTTGGGTGAGAGCTAGATTTTGTTTAACACTTAACATTTTTTGTAGTGCTTAGAGGCTGTGTTTCTGTTGCGGTGGATGCTGTACAAGCCAGCCTTAGTAATGGTGAACATCTGATGGTGCCCTGGGGGTGCAGGTGAAGCTCCGCAGCTCTGTCCCTGACGAGCTGTCCCTTGAAGCAGAACTGGATGTCACTGCTCATCCAGCCTGGTCCCTGCAGCCCGGTAGGTGAAACAGGTGACAGGGAGGTGGCAGGCACCTGTGGGATGGTCTGCACAAGAAACGTCATGAACTTGAACCTCGCAGCCCCTCTTCTCGCACAGAGCAGATGGGGAGGGAATAGGAGGCGTTGGGAGCCTTTTGTGGCCTCTGGGGCTGGCAGCCCATGGTGTGCTCGGCTGAGAAGAGATGAACCTGTACAGAAAAGCCCCCACAGGAGGGCAAGACATCGCTTGTGCACAGCTGTGCTACATAGCCCTGTATTTTGAAGAGAAAATATTAAAGCTCAAAGGAAGGAAAAAAGCCAACCTCTTGACTTCGTAGGTGTTTGCAATACAGGCTGTTTTTTTTTTTTTTTAAAAAAAAAGCATTTCTTTGGCTTTGTACAAGGATACTGTTTTTGTCTGTTCACTGCCAAATGCAGGATAAGGATGTCAGGGAAGGACACAGTAGGTGGATATAATAAGCTGGTGGCAAGAATGGATGTGATAATTAAAGAGGGAGGGTAAAGCCTAAAGAGTTAGTTCCCCTGCTGAAGTTAGCACTCATCACACACACACACGCAAAGGAAACACTCCTTCTATGCCTAACACTTTTTCATGGTGTAGTAACGTCCAGTGTGGAAACACAGAAACCAGGATGTTGGAACTGTTCAGAAGTGTGGCATCAGTTCTGAATTCAGATGAGTTTAAAAAGCAAATTAGAAATTGCTTGTTCCTGTTGATTTATATATGCATTTTTGTAGTCTGCTGAAAATATACAAAAATAAGTGAGTATGTAGGGAGTAAGAAAAAAAACTGACTATGGATAGTGCTTTGTTCTGTGTACAGAAACAGTCTGAATAAAACAGATGAATAATGGTCTTTTTTTGACATCAGCTACATGGGGGTTCTGGTTGGCAGTACAGTATGAACAGCTGTCAGGCAGTACTGTGTACAATTCGGTGCTTTCCTTTGAAATCATTTGGATGAGATTTCTCTAAAGTAAACTGTGATTTTTTGGTACCTACTGGATGTGCTTTAACTGAGCATATATTCAGGTGAAAGTACTTAGTGCTGCCTGAAAATTTGGCTCTTGAGGTGTGTCAAGTTAGGCACCCTAAATTAGTGGTACCCTTGGGCAAGAAAATGTACCTTTTCTATTCTCATTCATCTTCATCTTGGCTCTTCAAGTATAAAATTTGCACTTCAGTCTTCTTTTTCCTGATCTCTTTTTCCTGTTTTAATATGTGCCATTTCCACAGAGAAGAATGTCAAGTGGTCCATTCATTGACCTGTTCGTCTGCAAGTGAATGTCATCGCTATTACATCCCAGTTCATTGCTCATCAATGGGAAAGCCGTAGTACGATTTTTATGTGCCAAATGCCTCATTTTGTTTGCTTTAAATTCCATTTTCTTTCAGTTTCATTTTAAACAGCTGTTTTCTAAATCCCTCCACAAATAGCAATTATGTTTTATAATGATGATCTTTGTCACTTAAGTTTTTAACTAGTGGTTTGATTCCCTGCTCTCAGCAATGTGAAACTGAGACAGCTCAACTGAAGTTCCGGTTGCAGTGGTATAAAACTGGTGTTGGCGAGTGGAAAAATCCTATTCCTTGTTCTAGGTGTAGGAGTTAACGCATGTTTCCAAGCATCTGGAGTTGCAGTCGTCCACCCAAAGCTTCTCCACCCTGTGACAGTCGAGCTGTGGTGTTTCTACTGCTCTCTCGCAACCCTCAGCGGTATTTCACAGGCAGAGAAGTGGCTCGAGTAGATCTTTATTTGCCTTGTGGCTCTGGTGGTTTTTGCTCTTCAGCTGCTTGTACTTCACACTACTCCAGTATGACTATCTAGTTTTCAGGCCTATTTTTGCTTTAGCCTTCAAGGGGTATATGGGAATGGCTTAAACCAGCTTTGCTTCTGAAGGAATCACAGTGTGGAACTCAATCTTGGAGCACTGAGTGTGTCCACCTACAGTGTTTTTTTTGTTTCAGCCTGAGGTGTTTATGAAATCAAGATTTTCTCTGTGGCCAGTTTCTTTTTGTGAAGGAGTCTCAAAACTTAGCCCCACTAAAGTGCAATCTGGGCAATATGTGCCATTTTAAACCATATTTCATCCACCTAACAGCCTGCCTGCTGAGGCTCTCCTTTGTCTAGGTTTGCTTGGTTTTTTTTGCTAAGAGAGTTTTGTATTGGTAGCAGAGCTGAAGCTGTATTGTCATTTGTTTATTTTGGCTGATGCTTGTTTAGGTCTGTAAAGGTTTAATCCTAGTTATGGTTTACTGCTGGTAATGTAAATTGTGTATCTTTTTCATGAGTGTTTACCCCTTTCTTTGCATTTTTTGGAAGGAACTTCTCCACTTAACCTTTTCTCCTGCAGTTGTTAGATATTCAGAACCGGTATTCAGATGACCAAACTTCAAGTTGAATAAAGCGATTTCCTATTAAACAAATAAAAGTACTAAATAGTTTCTTGATACTTTCTCCATATAAGCTTTCATGCTAAGCCAACCCTGCCTCGAGCCTTGAGTCGTACTTCAGAGATGTTGGTGCTTGAAGTGAGGTTTGCAGCGATCTGGAGTCCAGTGCATTTTTCTGTCTACAGCCATACGTGAATAGGTGATAAATCAGCAGCATTTTGACTCTGAGCCAAGAAACATAATTTATTGCTGAAAGACTGAGTTTTTTTGGTCTGTCTAGCAATAGGATGATTTTCCGAATATTTAGATAGACCAATTTTTGATGAAAAATACTTGTGCCAGTGATATGGTAGTTGAATTATGGTCTGTGGGCATCAGAGATTAAATACTTGTTGCAGGGAGCCCTCTGGAACTGAGCCTATGAAAAGAGTGCATTATGCTGCAAATTATTAAATATCGATTTCTGTAAGTCTACAGGCATCAATGATTTTAGCAATATGCTGGTAAATAACATGAAAAAGATTAATATCTCAACAGAAAAGGTAATTGCAAATATGTCTAAATAATGATTTTGGTGCAAGTTAGATTTGTGGATACCAGAGAAGACTCGACTTTGGCCTCTTGTTGTGTATCCAAAACCACCTAGAAGATGCGGTCACTTAGGACTTCTGTAGCTGATGTTCCCGAAGTTTCCTGAGGTCTGTGAGCTGTGCTGGATGCTGGATGTTTGGCTTCGGAGATCACAGCCACACATCAGAGGGCACGAGGCTTGTTCTTTACGGGGTTTGCATTCTTGTGCATTGTTCCGAGGTTTCCTGGCAGCCCGCTCCAAGGCAGCTCTGTTAAGCACAGTTTAGCATCTATAGCAAAGCTGTTGCTTGCGAGTCGTTTGTAAAGAAACCATCATTGGTGCAATGGTTTAGAGAAGCTGTTATTGCAAAGTGTTTGCTCTCAGCATTCATTATGGAATTACTTCTCCACAGAGATTAGCAATTTGAATTTGTCATTACTTTTTCTCTCAGTGTAAGTATTTTAGAGCAATAACTTCCTCCAGAAGAATGAAAGAAATGGATTTCATAGTCTTAATTTTGTGTCGAGGCAAAACCAGTTGTCATACATTATCCCTAAGCATCCCTTACATGTCCATGTGAGGCACATTTTTTACTTGCTGCTTTGCTTTGTTCATGGGACAAGATTAATGCTATTCTGCAGATACTAGTCTTAAAATTTCATTAGGAGGCATGACAGCATCTGGGTCCCTGGGTCAATGAAAATGAGCAGGCAGCTTTAGTTGTAGCTTGTGAATTTGTCTTACATTTTGAGAGGTTTATGTAGCAGCAGAAGTGGAGCTGCTCATCACATGTAAAAACATCTCTTTGTTGGTGGTACTAAATGAAAAAGTAGTGTATTTGGGGAGAATGCAGAGGTACAATTTGGGGTTTGGTTTCCTCAATTGCAAATAGAGCTGAAATAGCAGCTGTGGTGTGACTGCAGTGAGTGACCTAAGAAAAAATATGCTGTTGACCTCAAAGTCACGGAATGTGTTGTTAGTTAAATCAGAGAATCACAGAATAGTTTAGGTTGGAAGGGACCATCAAAGGTCATCTGTTCCAACCCCCTGCCATGAGCAGGGACATCTTCACGCAGCTCAGGTTGCTCAGAGCCCCATCCAGCCTGGCCTGGGATGTCTCCAGGGATTGGACATCCACCACCTCTCTGGGAAGCTGGAGTAAAGGATGAGGTTGGGTGAAAGAAGCTGACTGGTGTAGATAGCTGTTCGTTTGCCAAGTGCAGGTATGTTTGAAAGCCTGTCAGCCCTGGGTCATGTAGATACTGTCCTTGTCACCAAATTCATGGCATGCAGACATAAAATCTGTTGTCCTCATCCCTGCCTTGAACATTTATTTGTTTTTATGGTTTTTGCTAAGGTATCTCAAGGATATTTGTAGTACATTAGTTTTTATTGTGTTCTGCTTTATTCTCTGTGCTGCAATACCATCAGAGTCTTGCAAGGCCCATACAAAGGATGGCAGAGGATCCAGGAGCAAACAGGACCAGCACTCCCCCAGGGCAGAAACTGTAATGTTGGGTATTACAGGCTGCCCAATGCTGTCACGGTGCGTTCCAGCCAGGCTGAAAACTGTCCTCCTAGGATGAGCGGTGTCGTCATCCCATTACTGACTTATGGCTGAAGTGATCATGTGTGCGGTTGCTGGCCTGATATTTCCAAGGGTGATAATACCTTAGTGGAAGGTGAGGATGCCCTAAGTAGGCAAATCAGATGAATGCTTTCAAATGAGCTGTTCAAGTTTTGCATCACTAATGGAGCAGTTTAAAAGAAAAAAAAAAAAGGCAACACAAAAAACCCCAAATCCAAGGCTTGAGCTTAAGAGACTGCTCAGAAAGTTTTGATGTTAAGGTCGGTTAACTCCAATAGATCATTTACGGGTTTGGTGATGTTTCAGAACCATTTCCTTTCAGTTGTGGTGTGAAATTAAGTGACACGTGGCTTTTTTTGACATTCCGGAGCTTTTCTAGTGAGACTAAAAGTAAAAATTATGACTGTGTTTTTACTAGGATTCTTTTTGAAGGCCTAAAATTAAAAGCTCCGCATTCCAACCTTCAGCCCTCTTTAGCTGTCACAAGGCATATTCATACTGCAATCACATGCAGCTCATGACCACATTATAAAGCTACTTTAAAATACAGTAACTTAGCTCTTGCCTGGATATTTAATCAACTTTTTGCCTGGGCTTTGTTGTCAGCCTCAGATCCCATAATGTAGCCCATTTGTGCTGTAGATATACCTATAAAAAAAGGAGAAAAGAAGAAAGGAGACAAACTCATTCTTCCACCTTTCATATGCTGGCTGAGCTTGGAACTAGCGGAGTCATTGAGCATAATGCCAAGTGTCAGTTGTGCGAATAAATGTGTAATAATTGTATTTTGGATCCGGCAGTGGTTTAGAGCAAACTGCTTATAATTTCCAGCAGTTACTCTCACAAAATGCCTTCCTTTCTTTGATTTCTTTATCTTCAAGTTATATCTGTAGAATAAAATTGCAAAGTCAACTCATGCTTTGCAGTTACTTAAATTATATGTTATGTAGTAAGTAACTAAATCAAATAAAGCTAGCAGAAGATGGTTGTCTGTATTGGGTGGGTTTAACTGGTACTGATCTGGTCCTTATCCTTCTCCTTGAGACCATATACTGCTTCTGTGTCATCTTAAAAAGTTGCCTTTGGTGTCAGATTTGTGTTAAAATCGTTCATTTCAAATATATGGCCAGTACTGAAATGGTTAAAGCTGGTAAGCCCTGATTTATACCTAATTTGTTAATCTATAATTCCTTCCAAGAACTTTTTTTTTTTACTGTCTCTCCATATATGTGTGTGCACAAATGTGTGTTACATATATATTTATAAAAAATTTATAATTCATATAGATAGAACATAACCTCTCTCCTTCAAGTGTGCTCAGGTAAAGGGAGGATTCCTCATGCAGCAGATCAGACAATTTATAAAATACATAACATTTTTGAAGGGATTTCTTCCATGCTATTTCAGAGCATCAGAGATCATCTCAGTGTGAGTGATCTGAATAAGGAATGAAAGGTTTGGAGGGAGGAAGCAGAGAGGAATAGAGATACTGGAGTTCTGAGCTTTTTCCAGGTGTGGGAGCAGCATGGGAAGGAGATGCATTGGATTAGTGGAGGTACCTGTATATCACAGTTGGGGTCATTGCTATTGAACATGAGGAAACCCAGTCAAAGATAGCCCTGTAAGTTTTAGCTAAGAGAAGACTGTACATGGCTTGGAGGAGAAGGTGTTTAGACCTTACAGCCTTGATAAATGTGAGTGGATGGATAGATTAAAAAAAAAACAACCAACTCTTGGAGAAACATGGCTTAATGTGGTAGTCAAGAAGTGTAGCAGATTTGAAGATGGTCATGCATCTAGGCCTTAATATATCAGTATAGTTGGTCTTTGATCCCTCAAAACATAATGCAAACTCACATTTATTTATGTAAAAGCTGGGAGTATTTGTACATTTGGGGTGAGGAATAAATCACATCATGTTTCTGCAGCTGATTTTACAATTTTCTCAGCGCTGTCCCATGTACCACCACCACTCTCTTTCTAACTGAGAACAAACACACATCTCATTTAGTGCACAAGTGATCAATGTTACCTGATTTTCTTTTGTCTCCTTCATTCTAGCTGTTACAGCTTCTGGAGTCTGAGACCATGCAACTAGAAGCCTTTTTGGAGTGGAAGCAACGGGAACCAGTTTATTGGCAGTGGATGGTAACAAATCAAACTAATTTCAAAGTGTGCGGTTTTCTTGACTCTAACAAATAGCTGACCACTTCCAAAGGTCCCTTCCCACAGAAATAAATGCTGCAAACCAACTGTTCAACAGCACTTGAGAAGAAGGGAAAACGCCTTTGGTAAAATAAGGGCTGTTTCCTTAGTTCTTCTTCATCCCTCTGTTTTCTTGAGTAAGACTGGCCTAGCTAAGCTGAGGAATTGCAGGGCAGAGTGGCAGAATTTCATACAGTTAACACAAATTAAAATGTCTGATCTTAACTTCTTTAATGTTTTTTAAGCATAGCAATCATACATTTTGTTAAAATTAAATGGTTTTTCAGAAGAGGGCCTCTAAGCTTTATTACAGACTTGAGAACAACTACACTTGCAAGGAGCCAATATTGAAAACAACTTCATTTTTCTCAGCCAAATAATATGTTGAAACTGCCAATTTCCCCTTGAACTGTGTTGAATGATCATGAGAAAATCAATAAGCCTTTCTCTATGCATCTTATGACTTCTCAAGTGAGCATAAATGGTGCCATCCATCTCACTTCTCTCTACAACTTTTGCCCACTCACAGTTGCTGAAAATAATTCTTTAGAGCACCACATCAGCTGTATGAGTTTACAAAATTTTGAGAATCGGTGAGCTGACTGTTAATTGCCCGTATACCTTGTTCTACACTAAAAGCAAGGCACAGAAGTGTAGAATTACCTCACCTGTCTTGAAGAGTACTTCTAATGCAGAGCCATTCCCATCGCCATTACTATATAATGGGCTTTGCTTTGCATGCCTACCTTCTGGTTATTTGAAAAGTATCAACACTAGCAAAAGTCTGGCTTCAAACAGGCAAAATACACTGAAATGCTGTAATGCTTCCAGTTATATCCACCCAGACATATGTCTCTGACGTGTTCAACAACGTGGGGAACATTGTGAGTGTTTGTGTGTGTGTTTCCTGAAGTTCCAAATAAATACTTGCAAAAAACCCTGACCAGCACATCTTTTTAAATTGTTCAACAGGCTGGATGTCAATTTTACCTTTTTCTTTTGTTTTGCTGATGATGGTGGTTGTTCCTAGATCTGTAGGATGTATGGGAATGAGATATGTTCGGGGGATACAGAAGCTTTCTCTTTCCACTTAACCTGTGTTTTGTATTGATCTGATGGACGGGGTGATTCTTGCATAGCTACTGCCAGGTCTTCATGACAGACCATGGCAAAACTACAGCATCTGGAGTGACTGCAGTCGTGTTACTTTAAAATTCTGTCATTTAGTGAATTTCAAGGAAAACACCCAAACCAAAGAACCCAAACCAAAACAGTCAAAACCCCCAAACTGAAACAAACAAAAACCGAAACAAAAACAAAAGCCCAAACCAGAAGTGCAAACCAAAACAAACAAAACCGAAAACAAATAAACCCCCAAACCAAAACAAACAGAAACCTAAATCCAAAAATCAAAAAAACCCAAGTAAAACCAAAAACCCCCCAGAAATAAGCAAACAAAAAACCCCACCAAAACAAACCCAAACCAGCTTTGTCTCATTTCCATGCACTTAGTTAGGCTGATGGTGCCCAGATGGTGTCTGAGGTGCCATGAGCTGGGCCTTTGGTCAGCATGAGTTGCTGGTCCCAGCGTTGCTTTGTCCCGGTGAGCAATGCTGATGCTTGATGGGAAAGGAGGTTTTGTAGGGTGCTTGTGCCATTCTTAGCTATCTTACGAAGTTTTTCCTTGTATAAGCCTAAAAACCTCTTGATGTGAATTAAGGCAGAGTTTTAACCTGCCTGCAGAGAAGGCGGGGGGAGAGAATACTCTTATCCTCTTTATAGCAATGTTTCATACAAGCAAAGGCTGCCAGCATGTCACTGCATTCCCAGTCCCTGTTTCTAGGCTAAACAAAATTGGTTGTCTTAATGTCTCCTTGTAGGCCATTCCTTCAAACTTCTAATGGTTGTTGCTGCTCTCATATGGGATTTTCCTTCTCATTTGTCTTTGTTTAACTTCAGGTGCCTCACCCATATATCAGTGTTACACTATCACAGAGACTTGTGTTTGTACTTTCTGAAATGGTAGTTGACTTTAATAGTATGACATTGGTGACTTCTGGTTTTCTGACATCTCTTCCCGCAGTGTTGCTGCTGCACCAGCAATTATGCATTTGGTTTTTCCTTGCCTGTGTGCAGGCTGTGCTGTTCAACTGCTGACACTTCTCCAATTTCTAAAGATAATTTTAAATTCAAGTTATGTCCTTATGAGAGATTATGACCTTGCCTGTAATTAATCCTATTATTAACTATTGTCTTCTTGATAACAATATGGCAATAAATACTTAATGCTCTGAGTGAGGAGGCCTAGGTCCTTTAGTTATGCTCTGCTGCCTTGGCTTGAAAACTGTGTGTTTTTACACAATCTATGCACCCCAGTGCATAGGTACATACATTTCAAGGGTTCTGAAATTGTTTGGTATTTTTTTGAGTATTTCAAATAATGGTTACTATCTCAGAAGGCAGTTGCAGAATTAGTTGTAAAACCAGCGAGGTCATTGCAGTCAAGCAGAGCTGACAGAGCTTCTGACCAGTCTAGAGCAGGGATCTCTTGGGGTTCCTGGGAGTTTTACCTGGGCACAAGTGGTCCCTTGGGTGTTACAACTTACACATAGCGGATGGGGCTCTCCTGAACCATGTAAGCATGTTCTCCATCCTGGTCATCGCTTGGTTACAAAAAGCTATAGAAGTGCATCCAGCCTCAGAGTTTGAGGGGAAGTGGCATATCTAGAGCTTCTGCAGTACTGGTGATCGCTGTCCCATGAGTGTTACTTTATGCTTTAGAGCAGTTGAGAGTAGTTCACAGTATATAATGCTTTCTAAAATAAGCTAGGTTAGCAATGTAAGTTTTCTGTTAACCTAGAAATATGTTATTGTGAACTGAGGAGGTTATCTCTTAAAATAACTCTGAAATTGTGGAGCAACTTTGTACTGAGGTGGCAGCAATGAATTCCTAGTTACAAATTACCAGCTAGATGTGTGTGTGAAAAACCACTTAGGTACTGCTGAAAAGTAATTTTTATTGTTTTCCTTTAGGAAACTGTGTTAGATAATATGGCTGAAGAGGGAAATCCATGCGAGTCCCAGGATGCTCATGTGGAGAGAAATGGGCTGCCAGAGGTGACCTCATGCTGCCCCTGGGCTGACAGTCTGACTGAACACATTGGCAGGTTATCCAGAGATCTCATGACTCTCCGTGACCAACTGCAGAAGCTTGTGATGCACCGAAAGGCTGCGTGGTGTGAGAAGGTAAGGCTTTGGGTGGCATTCTTGATCATTAGCGACTTTTAAGATCCTATGTTTTTAGCTGTCTTGCTACCTTCCATCCTAGGGCGGCTTCCCCGTTGCTGCTCTGTGTCACCCTTGCTGCAATCTTGATGTCAGATCTACAGTTACTTGTCTGTTTATGCCCACAGCATGCCAGGTGCTCTTTCAAACACAAAGAAGGCATCTGTCCCAGAGAGGCAGCATGCTTAAACAAAATAAGCGTTGTTTTGGAAGGGAAGGCATCAAAGGGTAGGGGTTGCAGAGGACAGAAGAGAAGAGGAGAAAATCATGGCAGCCCCTGGAGGGGACAGAGGCAGCAGGTTGAAAGCATCAGTAATGATTTGTTCTCATTTTAGTTAGAAAAATAAAGATGGGTATTTGTAGGGAAAGGAGGGTGGGAGAGAATAGAGCTTGTCATCTTTCACTGAGTTAGTAGTCTTTGAAATGTCTGATGGGGGAAGGAATATGAAAGGTTTGAAACCTGTGAAGTGAGAGAAGGGACTAAGCACAAGACTGGGTGGAAGAACAGACTGGCTGTGGGAGGCTGGGTGCGGAGAAAAGCAGGTGGAATGAAGGGAAACGTACATGGTATTCCTGACATAAGAATGGGGAGACACTAGGAAGCACCCAGAGGGGGTGGTGGGACCTAAATAAAAGAGCTGTTAATGTAGGTGTAGAAGGTAAATCTGAATATTAACATGCTGGCACAAGGAGAAGATATGATGAGGATGCAAGTGTAAAAACTAGTAATTTTGTTCAGGCATCAAGAGGAAAGAAGGATACAGAGAATCTGTGGAACCTGTGGATAGAAAAAATGTGAAAGAAATAGTTGCGGCAGATAGAGCAGTAACAAAAATGCTGTCACTATTTTGTGTCTGTTAATACAGGAGAAGGGTTTTTCTGCCTTTTTTCTTTTTTTTTTTTTTTGATAGAAAAGTTGGTAGACAGGATTATAGATCAGCTGACAAAATGAAAAGTGTCAGGTTGTCGGATCAAGAGATATTTGCCCAAGAGTTCAAAAGGGTCTGGCATGGAAAAAGTCTGTGGAGGGCTAATCGCTCTCTGCTACTATAAGGATAAGGAACTAATTAGGATCAGTTGGATAGGGACAAGCACCAGGAGCTGCTGCTTCCCACAGAGAGCAGAACTTCTTCCCACAGGGCACTGTGGATATAAGCAGTGTATATGGATTCGAAATCTGTTGGACACATTCTTGGAAGATGTAATCCATCAAAGACTATCAAATATACAGACATGAATTACACACTTAGGAAGTTGCAGGAGTACAAATCATTGCAGGCTGGAGGAATATTCTAAGGAAGTGTCTCCATGTATTTGTCTTTTTCTTATAGTCTTCTCTAGGCACTTGCTGTCGATCACTGCCAGTGATGGGTACTGGACTAGGCAGGTCTGTACTGTCATCAGATTTCATTGCTTTTATGGCAAAACGGACATGACTCTTGCAGAACAACTCTGACCTTGAATTCTAAAAATAAAATTTCCAATGCATGCTTTCCAAAGCAAGATATGCTTTGATTCATCTATAACAATATATATGCTCTATAAATATTATATAATAATCACACTGAATTTTTTTATGCTTGAATTTGGAAATGAAGTCCACAAAGACTGAATGATGAGTTCTTCCTTGTACTTTGAAATAGATGCACTAATTGGATTTGAATGATGGCCGGTCAAGTTCCAGTGTTTCTGTGATACGGTGAATGCTGTATGAGTTTATGACTGTGGGTAACAAACAGAGTGCATCTTAAGAGTGTTGTTAAAAGGATGGTTTATTGCAAGTGCCTCCTCTTCTATGTGCCCTGCAACAGAATTGTTTTGTAATGCTACGCAACAGCATTTTTTTGAATGCTGGGGGTCAGGGGACTCTCCATCAATCCTCTTTATATCAACCCTTCCTTTGTTCTCTGCTTATGTGATGCTTTCTGCCTGTAGCCTGTCTCTCTCCCCCACCGCCGGGCTGCTTGCTGAATTCAGACTCTGCTATCAGTTGCTTGGTTCTGCCCCCTTCAGTTTTTTCCCTGGAGAAATAAGCTTATCAAATCTTCCCTTCTATGTTATTTTTTTAGTCTAACAAAGAAGAAGATATAGTGGTAGCTAAAGTGGTCATTATCTCTAACTTTGTATCTTGCAATACTGAGACATCTGGAAATTATCTTGGTTCTCACAAGCGTGCCCAGCTGAGGGACAGTACAGTTTATCGTAGCTCTTGTGCCCTCTACCTTGTACTTCGTGAAAAACATGGTAATCCACAGAGTAATTATGTCTGTTGTTAGCAGTAGGCCTGATGTCTGTGCCAAGCAACTGAGCAGAAACTGTTCTGAAGAACAGAATCGAGGGCACATGGTTAAACATGATACACTGGGAAGAGAGAGCTGAGATTTCGCAGAGGGGAATCGTGAATGTAAAATCTGTGGGAGCTCTTTGAAGGGGACCAGCGAGCATGTGGGCAGGGGAGGTTGGATTGGCGTCTCTTAATTGCATTTAGAAGTGGCATTTGATAGAGTCCCTGAGAAGATTCTCAGCACAAGTAACCTGCCCACCTGGCTGCCTTTCCCTGTTGAGCGCACAGCGGAGCAGGACACGGAGCGGAGGCGGCTGGGATGAGTTTGCAGAGGAGATCACCCACGGAGCCGCGGGGCCCGTGCTGCTCCGCCGGCGTGGACCGCTCTGGGAAGGGACGGGGATAACCCAGGCCAAGCTGAGGCAACATCAGGGGAAGTGGTAAAACGTCAGCTAAAACTGGATGGATCTAACAAAATGCATCTGAAGGGGAGGATCATAATTTTATGTGTGTTTTTTCCGTCACGTCAATGAGCTCTTAGGGTTATAACAATAGTTCTGTGTCAGTGGTCAAAAATAGCAAACTGAGTCTTCAGAATTGTTATGAAAGCAGAAGAAAGCAAAAGTTAAAATATTCCTGGAATGCTGTGTGCAGTTCTGGTCTCACTCCTAATTAAAAAAAAAAGTTGATTGAGCTGGAAAGCATAGGGAGGAGAAGCGATGATGACTTAAGTTGTGAAGATGTTTCACTGCAAGGGAAATTTGTCTAGGTTAGGGCTCCTTGCACTAGGAGGGGGGAGAATGAAGATGGGCACTGGAGGAGGAAGAAACATTTTTTTACTGTTCTTCTGATGCTCCTTCATTGTCACAGTGGGTAAACCTAGAGGGAATTACTGGACAAATTAATGAAGGAAAAAAATTGTGAAGGAAGAAATACAAAAAATATGCTCTGGTCAGGAAAGTCCTTCAGCTGCAAACTGCTGGAGTTTAGGAACTTGTATCTATTTGCTGTTGACAACTATTGGAAACAGTGCTGGGTTAGATGGAGCTTTGATATAAGGTACAGTTGCTCTTTCTTTACATCCAGTTTTAAGCATTACATTTCAGGAGGGAAACTGGGGAGAGCCAGAAGAGGAAAAGTAAAATCATCCTAAGTTTGGAATGCAAGGTCTTTATGTTAAAAACGGGAAGACTAAGGTGGGGTACGTGAGTCTTTCAACATTAAGAAGTTTTCTGTGGAGGAAAGATTTTTATTTTTTTCCCTGTGTATGCAGTGAATGGGACAAGAATGGGTGTAAGTCATTAACACAGAGTTTCTAATTAGATACCAAGGAAAAAAAATTCCTAATGCCCAGGGCAGAGAAACAGTGGAGCAGGTTTCCTGGTGAGCTGTGAAGTCTCCATCCTTGGACCCCGCACAAGCCAGGTAACACCAATGTCAGCCAGAGATGACTGCAGGGGAGCTGGACCTGCTCTAAGGTTGTGGATTGGGCTTGAAAACCTGTTTAAGTCTGTTTCACTTATATGTGAAAATCTGTGATTGTTTATTTATCTAAAATGATGTTAAGGTATTTCTGGTGTGTTAAAGTCATTGCATGTCACGATGTCTGGTTTGTACCACTAAACACAACTGCTTATTATTCAGGATGTGATCTCAGTTGTTGCAAGTTTGATCATTTGTGCACTGTGATCCTGGTAGTTAAAATTTATCAATCTTAAATCTTTCAAAATTAAATCACTTATTTTCCTTCTTTTCTTTTGTTTGTTTCTGCCTGCCCCCAGCTTTTTCTTTGGTTATGTGCTTGGAATGACCCTGAAACCATTTTCCCTTTCAGGGACATTCACTAGAAGGCATCTGAATGTTGCTATGGGATTTGGGTGATTTGTGAAACCCAGATTAATATGACATTTTAACTGATATCCATCTCTAGGCAGCACCGCGTTCAGTATCTTGGAGGAGAAGATGCATATGGCAGAGGTGTGACCTGAATACGGGGCTTTCTTACTGTTAGCTTTGTTCTTTTCCATGCAGTGCTGGGCAAATAATAGTCACTTTTGGTGACATTTTGAGGATTTGTAAATGATGAAAAAGTTGAGTGAAATGGTTAAGCTTTAAAAATGTTTCTCCTCTTGGAAATAAACTTAACTGTAAAACATGAAAACTGCTAATTCCAGAAGAGAACTTGTTTGTTTGCTTGCTTTTTCATTTCTGAATATTTCATGTTATCTACTCCTCTGTTTGCGAGGGGATTTTATTTCAGCCTGTTTTAAACATTTGGCTGGAATGCAGAGCATTTTGACTCCAAACGATGATCATTTCAGTTTTAACCACATAAATGCTTACACCATACTGAGCTTTTGTTGAAATTTGGGATATTGTCTCTTAGGATCCATGTGTTCACTAGCATTTAAAAGCAAACTGGCAAGACTTTGAGCCATTGATCCGAGCTCGAACATGCTCCCTCCACATTAGAGTCCTTTTTGGAAGAGATGGATTTGGATTCATAGTGCATTGGGGAGGGGCTGTGTGGGAGGGGGATGTTTTGTTTTCTCTCGCTGGGGAGAGGTGCGGGGCTGGTCAGTGGTGGTGGCAGCAGTGACCTTGGGACACTCCATCAAGTGGGGGTGGCATGGTTTGAAATGCAGAGAGGCTTTCACTCCATCCCAAGAGTCCTGTGATTTACTCAAACTTTTTGCCACTGCCAGCTCATCACAGTACACTGGGGGAGACCTTGTAGGGTCTAATAAAAGGAGTTGTGTTTTTTTTCTCAAGGATCTTACATCTATAGAAGACTGAACAGTTTTTGACGCACTTGGATTTAAGACTTTGCCATTTGAAGTAGGGAAGCAACTCCAGAGACTGATGCTGAAACACAGCCCTACATCCTTCTAGTTTTGCTTGGGGTTTTTTTTGTTTTTTCTTACTGAGATTGAGTTGCATTTTATCTACTCAAACAAGTGCACTTCCAAAGCTTTTTCTGTAAGCCTTGTAATGCAGTGGAGGAGGGGATGAGGAGCTGTGGGTACTCTGGTAGCCCCCACCAGTGTTGGGTGGCTCTGCTGTGTATGTGATGAACCCATGTGAAAATAAAGGCAGTGTATGTATGTGATTGAGGGAAAACAAAGTCTCATTATTTCCTCCACTTTGCGAATGCGAGGGGCAACACAGGGGTTTGGGCTGGCTCCCGGTGTGCCGCATTCCTCCACCAGCGCAGGACCAGCTTGTGTTTCTGCTACCGTAAACCCGGGACTTGGGGCAAAGGGACAGCTGGGCTCTGGCTGGAGAGCTCTCTGAAGGCTTGTCCAAAGCTCTTTTTTTTTTTTTTTCATCTTTGCTATTTCTGCTGTTTATTCTATTTCTCTGGGCTTTCTGCTAATATGAGACGTTAGCGTAGCGAGCAGTTAATTATCCGGGCTGTCTGGGGCGCAGGAAGGGGAGGAGCGGTAGGGAATGGTTCACTGCCGATGGATTTCCTCAGTCAGCACATTCCCTTCCTCAGTCCCAGAGCGTTTCTGTGTTCCACTTAGTATTTGCAAACCTCCATCTGGAGTACCAAGCAGCTGTCAGTGGAGCTTTTCATGCAAAAAGAAATTGAAGAACTAGCAAGACCACAAGAGCAGCTTTTGGTAGTGCATGGTTGGCTGGGCCCAGATGCCTGGGTAGGGGGAGGAAACCCTGGGAGATCAGTAGGAACATCCATCAAAGGGAGCAAAGGAGGACATGGATGGGAGGATGGCAAGGAGGGACAAGGCTAATGGCTTTTATGTGTAGTTCTTATTTGGTTAAATTTTGTATTAAATTTGCTGCTGATGGAATTGCCGTGGTATTAGCAGGTAGTTTTAGGTTATTAGAAAGCAGGGATCTGCTGTAAACAATAGGAAGTAACATCCTAATGTTTGTATTCTCTTTTTGCTCATGTGTTTTACTGTACTTGTTTATTTGTCACTCATTTATCAATACTCCTCGCAGCAGATCTGAGGCTGCCTGCTCCCTGTATGTGCCTGCGGAGGCTGCAGTGGAGATCCAGGTGACTGTTCCTGCGGCACAGTGTGTCTTCTCTGTTCTTGGAGGAGGAGAGAAGCCGTCTCCACATGCATGGTTTCTCCTCTTAACAGCACGATCTAACATTTGCATTAGACCTGAAGCCCCTTGGTAGCCTGGTTTAAGGCTGGCATGCACGTGGAAAGTTACTGCGGATAAGCAGGGCTGGGAGATTTTTGAAAGAATCTTGCTGGCTTCTGAGAACTCAGGCAAGTTGGTCAGACTTGAATAGTCAATGTTAAGCTTGCAGCATACAAAGAGATGAAAAAGATAAGTATTTATTCTTGGTTTGCAGATGTAACTTGCTGTGCAGATTGCTGAATGAGTGCTGAACTGTGAGAGAGACAGAGAGACTGTATGTGCCAGTTGCTAAATCAGCAAACCGATTTCAGACACACACAAAAACTGTAACTGAAAATAAATTACCCAGCCTGACATTTTTCATGGAGCTTATATATTCCAAAAGACTCCAGCTCCTTAGGGAAGAGGGAAACATTAAAAACTTAAGTGCTGTCTCCTGTTTTTTATGCAGAACTCTGAGGTTTGAAGTAAGCATGGGTGAAAGTTGTTCTTGCTTCCCGAAAGATGCTGTTTTCCCATCCTTGACAAAATGCAGAATGTTTGCTCAGGTGACAGGATCAGTTAAAGTATAATCAATAACCACTGTTAATATTTTACTTGCATTATTTGCCAAGATGTTGGATACCGACCAAGGCAATGAAACATGTAGTAAATGCAGCTCAAGAATTATATTCCAATAAATTTTAGATGAGCTTTATTTAACAATAAACTGTAAAAAAACTCATTCCAATGAACGTGTTTTGTAGCCACTGTAAATGTTTTAGTGCATTTTTAAGAAATAAGTGTAGTACTTTACGTTCTCAGAGTTGAAACACACCATAAAACATAGATGAAGACTGGGGGTGCCTGCAGGGCTCGGATGCGCAAGGTGTATCAGATCGCAGGTCCCAGCACTGCCTTTGTCTTTTGAATGTGAAAAGCTTGGGGCTGATGGGGATTTGAGGTACTTGTGACCACCAGGTTGCTGCATTTCTGGAGTCGAGGCTGAGCCGCTGCACCAAACGTCATCCTCCACAAGGGTAGTGTCCTGGGGACATTGTGAATTCTGGCTGACAGGGCTGTATTAAACACCACAGCCAGTGGCTGTATATTAGAGCAGCTCTACCTGAAACACTATTAGTGTGTTTTACTGAACCTTTCAGAGTGGGTTTTGGGGACAGTAACTTCTGGGAGGTTATCTGGCTTGCGTTTTAGCTCCGGGCAGATGTCAGGATCATTCCTCCTCTGTCAGCAGGAGTTACAAGTGTTGTGTATTTTGCGGCGCTGCTTGGTTTTTAGGTGAGTTTACAGAGGTGCTTTGGGGAAGAAACCTGTTGCATTCCTGCATTCAGAGCTTAAGTTTCCTTTTTTTTCTTAAAACCTTGGCCTTGTTCTCTCACCTGTCTATCCTGAAATCAAGGGTACTTGATCATAAGAGAAAAAAGTATCTAACTCATTTCTGTGTCTTTGTCCCGTGTGCTTGTAGAAGAGCTGTCATAAAAGTGAATCTGTCATTTAATATTGTCACATGTCTTCTTCCCAGCCAGAAATGCATCTAAATAAAGCTTTGGTACACTTCTGAGCTCAGAATGTTTAACTCTTCATCTTATCAGCTCTCTCAGAACCGTAAGAGAGCTGTTTGGTTTTTCCCTTTGCAGGTTAGCTGTAGGATCCGGCCTTTGCTGCACAAGTCAGTGTGGCCGTTCATGCAGCTTCGTGTTCACCTGCAGCTGATACCCCCCACCCGAACTGTGAGCTAATGTGAGAAACTCCTGAATGTAGTTTATATAAACATTCCTTTCTTTGGCTGCATATACTGGGACTACATTGCTGTATTTTGTTTCACATCCTTTTCTCCCAAAGCAGGATAATATAGAGAGGTACAAGTCACAAGCAGCACTCTGTTTCTGAAGTGGCCACTTTCATGTTGTGCAGTGACAAAGCTCTGCTTAAAACAAAGTGGGTCCCTCCAAGCCTCTCCAAGTCACTTAGATCTGAGATATCTTCTGTCATCAGTGTTTGTCTCTGCTGCCCAAGATAAAAGTTTGGAAGAACAAATTGAAAAATAACTGAGCGATTTATTATACGAAGCAATTCTTGTCTGTTGCCTTCTTTTGTAATTTGTAGTTGTCAGGGTCTTTTTCAAAGCAGCACTGCAGCCTTTTTGCAAGTGTCTAAATTACTTACAGCGACATACTTTAGTTTTCATTTCATATATTTGCCTATTACTACATTAGTTTCTGTGTCTTCTAATTGAATCAAGGATTTTGAAAAGTCTAGAGATAAAACTGTAGTTTAAAAGAAGTGCGTTATAAAAGGCCAGGCTGTTAGAATTGAGTTTTTGTTATTACTGTAAAATGATGAAGATTTATAATTTGGAGAAAGAAATAGGTGTTTATCTCTTATTCCCCATGGTGTGCATTCAGAATTGTGTGGCGTATGGAACTTCCACACGTCGAACTTGTGATGGATTGTAAAGAATCTTCCAGTTTTATGCTCCTGCCTGGACCTGTCCCACCTTCCTGAGAGCAGCAGGACTGTAACAGGTGGTGGGCTTGCGAATCTTCTCGGGAAGTAGCTGAGGAGGTTTAGATGAGCTCCTGGCTCCAGAGCACAGTGATTCTGGCTGTCTTGTTGTGTGTCTCTGCTGATGCTTCACCTCTGCTTTTCTTGTGCTGGCATCCTCTTGACCTGAACAGAGGTGATGCAAAATTGTTGATTTGTTTGAAGACCATTTATTATTCTAAGATTTCTCCCTGGCTGGTTCTGAGTTGCTGCAAGATCTCCTTTGGCGATCCAACCCGAGGCTGCCCTCGGAGCAGCTGCCTCCCTGTGCATCTCTGGCCGGGCAGGGTCCAGCGCAGCGGGTGGCAGGAGGGGACCCGGCTGAAGCCCCTGCTTGTGGCAGCTCTGCCCGCCCATCCTCGGGCTCACTGCGCAGCACTCGCGGGGTTCAGTTGCTTTTGGGCCTAAGAGGATTAATTTCTCTTTTGCTTTGCCTGTGTGATGGGTATTTGTAGGCTCAGCAAACAGGCAGTGCTCTTATCAGTTGTTGTTTTTGTGTTTCGTATTGGTTTTTGGAGGTACATTTTGCATTTTTCTGGTAAAGACCCTGAAAAATCTTAATGTTGTTCTTCTCCTGTTTCCTTAATCCTGTATCCTTTATCTTAAGCTAAACTGACTTTTCAGACTCCTATCAATGTCGTACTTAGATACATGAGTCTAAATACAGATCCATTTGATTACCTTAAAAAAAATAGCAGAAAACCCTCAAACAAAGCAAACCAAACCAACAAAAATATGGTACCCATTCAGACAAGATCAGATCACTCCTGTGTATGAAGTTCTCTCATTCAAATGCTTTCATTAACTTTTAACCTCCTGTTACTGTGCTCCCTCACCATCTTAAAGCTTTCCATTGAAGAGCAGTGTGGATGCCCTTCTCAAGGCTGATGAAGTGCTCTGCAGTATTCAATGTATAATAAAAGGAAGCACAAAGCAGCAGTGCCCTGCCAGACCCTGGTAGTTGTTCTGGGTGGATGCAGCTGCACGTGTTCCTGATATTAATAACTGTATTTTTAGTTTCTCCTCAGAGGACTCCTCCCCCAGTTAAAAGATGGCCTTCTATTCCTGGATAAAATAGGTACGTGTCCTCTGTGTGGCTTCCCTGTGAATTGATTTTGGACTGACAATAGGTGGGCCTGGTAGCTAGCATTTGAATAGCGAATGTCTTACTTAAAATGCATAAGATGGAGATGCATACATTCCTCTCTAATTGCAGGAAATTGCAAATTTGGGCAAAATTTGGAATGCAGCTGCTTGTATAATTACATCTTCTGTCAGTTGCTGTAGCTCAGCTTTACCACCCTTCTAAAATGTCTTCATAGTTTATGGCACACATAATGCCCCCATTAATATTACTTTGGGATCACCCCTTTCATTTATTTGCCACCAGTTCCAGAGTTCTAAGATTTTTTCCTTGTGCTGAACCAAAGGTGAGTGTTAGAAATTAGTAATTAGGTGAAATTTTGCTTTATCAGTTAAAATTATTGTTAAGCCCAAATAAATTATTTTTTTAGTAAGAAATAGCCGTGCATGGACCTCAAATGAGTTTGATCTGCCTACAGCATCAGGTTTTGGATATGTGCAAGCCTTTCCCTTTCATGTCCTTATGAAATACAAGGTATTAGGTTATGGAAAAGTTGTTTGGTTATTGGCAACTAAGTTTTGCTATCTGCTATTGGTCATTAAATGACAGATAAGACTAAGATACAGATCACAATTCAGAGCTTAATGAAATGTGTTGGCCCCACCTATAACCACCATCACAATTGGGAAATGGTTGAAAGGCTGGAAAGCATTACAGGAGGAGTAATAAAGAAATTATTTGGTCTGTCTTTTTAAGAGGTGAGAAAAGTGTAATGTAACCAAGGCAAAGTTATAGCTAGATCATGTTTTGCTAGTCCTTAGACAGAAGTGGAGTTTTGAGGGCATAAGACTTCAGATGAAATACGGTATAAGACAACCTGGTAGCTGAGGTGGAACTCACTGAAAAAGGGGCATATATTTAACCATAAATGCATTTCACTGCTGAGATAACACAGTGATAGGGGAGTTTCTTGACATGCTGGAGACTGTGTTTCAAAAACCAAAAATATATGTTTCTAGAAGAGACCCTGTAGCTTACCAAAATGTAGTAGAACATTGCAGAAATTACTAGATGAGGTACTGTACCCTGTGCTTTGCAGTAGGTTAGACTAATCAAACAGTTTATTATGACTTTAAATCCGTAAGTGCATAAGCATTGGTATTAAATGGGCTATTTCAGAAGAACTTCAAGTCTCTTTGTGTACAGTCAAGGATCTCACAAGAAGAAAGAAACCTCATTTTCAAAGGACAGTGTGGGAAATGTTCAGCTATTAAAATAGAAAATGATGGTTTCCAGCGTTTTTAACTGGTTACTCTTCAGTGTGTAGAAATTGCTACAGAAAATTAAAAACCTTGAAAGCTTACAGCAAAGAAGCTTGATTCAATGAGACAAGTGTTATAAAGCTTCAGTACTAACTCTGTAAGTTTCTTAGAGGTTTGAAATTATATTTGGGCAAGTTACTGTAAGACATGAATTTGAAATTAGAGTAAGGTTTTTTTTTAATAGTAAAACACCTGCTTACTCAGTGTTGTAGTGTTTCCAGAACAGGTGATTGCAGATATTGCTTTTGCTTTAACTTGGGTTTTTTTGTATAAGCAGAAAATGTCTTTAGATGTTTCTCTGAAGGTTGGGGGGGTCTGATTTTCTTGGAAGTCAAATTCAGCAAATGTTTGAACTTCATTGCACGGTCCTGTCCCCCCTGCTCTGTATTTTTTCACCGAAGCAGGAGCTGCAGGATTTGATTTTCCATCACTTACGCATTCTTGGCATCTCTTGAAATGGTGCCTTTCTCTGCTTCTCTGAGGCTGAATGGGTCATTGTTTATAGCTGGGGAAGGAAAGCATTTGTTGTACACTTAACAGTGATTGTTCAAAAAAAAAAGGGACAAACATTTTTGTTAAAGGAAACTGACCCCCTAGCCAAATTATTGTTGGTTTATTGTTAAAGCAGTGTAAAGTCCCTACTCTACTTATGCATGAAAATGGCTTTATTTTTATGCCTTTGGACAGTTCTTGCTGTCCCTAATGATGCTCGAGGCAAACTGCTTGGGCATCTTCTTTCACAGGCAGACCTTGGTGCATGTTTTTCAGCGCAGCTCTGTGTGCAGCAAGGTGCAGAAAGCGGATTGTACAGCCAGGGGATTCTTGTATAGAAACACAAAGAGGTTTTGGGTGGTAATTGTCGGATCCCTGTGACTATTTTTATTGCATTCCGCTTCTATTTAATACTTAAAGATCTTTCTACTATGCTTATAGTGGACTCTGCTCTTCCCTCTTCTATGTTATCAACACTTTTGCTTATTATTTCCTTTTGCTCTCTTTCCTTTTGTACTGGGTGCTGGTTTTTTTCAGTGCTGACAAGGAGGGCTTTCTGAAAAGAAGTCTGAAAATCCTTCTCTATCCTGTTTTCTGTATCCCAGATAGACTGTCAGCTGGGATTGCAGTTCTGCAAGGTTTTTCTCAGGGGGCGGAAGGGGGTGGTGGTAGAAGAAACACTAAATATAAGCTGTAAGACAGCAAAAAGTATAAATACTGATAATTTGTAAAGTGTTATTCAGGCTTGTGCTAATTAAAGGCAGGTGTTGGCAAGGTTCAGTCCTTGGACTGATCTGGAGTCCAGTCTGGAAACTGAAATCTCCTAAACTAGCCTTAATTTGCAATGCCTGGTTTCCAGCGCTCAGCTGTCAGGATTTCTGTGCGGCATCCTTGCCGGCAGTCTTGGAGCAATTCCAGTACCTCTGTGCTTATCGCACTTTCATATTTTACTTATAGATCTTTGTAATTGGTGCTTGTCTGTTGAATGAGGGTCTGCTCAGTGTAGATGGGAAACTGAGGGCTCTGGGCAGCTCCTCAACCTGAGGAAGCCTCTCGGTGCCCGTGTTTGGGATATTGTGACGTGCTGGGACTGTTTGGGGCCGGGCAGGGCTGTGCACCAGCTGGCCTGGCACGTCTTTTCTGTTTCTGTAGTCTAACCCATCATTAATCATATATTTCCAAGCATGTAATATTTCACTTTTCAACTCCCCAGGTACAGGGGACCGTCTTAGACATGATAGCTTCAAAACAAAGCTTGGAAGTGAGCTTCCTTTAGGAATAAAAAATTCTGCAAGTCAAATGGTGTTTGGTGTTTTCAGAGAAACT
Organism: Streptopelia decaocto; assembly: GCF_964273445.1. NCBI lineage: Eukaryota > Metazoa > Chordata > Aves > Columbiformes > Columbidae > Streptopelia > Streptopelia decaocto. The sequence goes on from NC_138659.1 coordinate 16,704,145, forward strand.
AGATGAGTTTATGAAAAGTGTTTGGTGATTATGCCCCGATAGCAAAGGCGGTATGACTTGGTGGCTTGAATATTGCATCCATTCATATTTCCTCATTTCCTTTCACTCCTCAATGCAAAAAGACAAGATCTGAGATTTTTCTGTTTACTCCTTTTGACTCGGAGCACAAAGGAGCAGGCTGCACTGTGTTTTCCATTGCGGTTTGTAGTACCTGAACAGAATGGCAAGAATAATTAATATTTCATGCCGTATGCATATGGGCCATTCTCCCTATTCATAAGAGAAATACAAGAGAGAATGAGTGGACAGGTAGGACTAGAGGCAGAAAATGTACAACTTCTAGGCTTGTGCAGTTTGTTTTTCTGAACAACACTGTTATTATAGCCATTTTGGCAAAACTCCTTGAATAATTTGAAGAGATTGCGATTTAAAAATAGTGACATGATTCTGGTCTTTATCATCCACTTCAAAAGGAGCACCAACAATTTGCTTTGCTGCTCCCTCCTCAAAGCTGGCAACTACATGATCACAAAATGGAAATGTTCCTGTGCCTCTCCCCACTCCTGTCCTCAAAACAGGTGTTTGGAGCTTTAATTGCTGCTGCGTTTTAAAGCTCATCTCTATCCAGTTAGTGTCTTCCTTCAAGTGTGTAACTTAGAGGCAGAGTGTTCCTTTGCTTTCCGAGGCTCTCGGGTTGCCACGTGAAGTTTTAACAAGCTGAAGTGCTGACTTCCAGCATTTGGAAGATTGTCACTTTCATTAGGTCGTTACTGGAAGTTATTTAAATAATGGGACGTGGTTATCTAGATCCCTTAGCATCTCTTTGGGATGTCTTGCATGTTGGTAAAATTCTCTCCAAATAAGTTCACATCCAGTTTGCTGCCTAGCAGAAAAAGAACCATTTTGTGCATCATTTTTACTGCACTTCTCATTAGCGAGCTGTTAAAAATAGGAGACAGATCAGCTTCTTGGGGATGTTTCTGAGACACAAAGCTCTGGGAAGCTCATTACCAGCAAGGTGCAGGCAAATGAAAGGGAGCTGAGCAACCCACAGCGGTAATTGTGAAGGGCTGGAAGCTCTCCTGTTTGAGGAGACATCAAACAAGCTACATGTGTAGGTCATCTAAGCAGCTGGTAGAAGCAGACCTCCACAGGATGGGCGGCTGAGAGACTGGGACTGTCCACATGGCAAATTAGCACAGGTCCAGAGGAGGTGAATCTGGGTATTACTGCTCTGGCCTCAAAACAGTGGAACATGCAGAGAAACTGGAAGGCAGCTTATTTAAACTGTGCGGCACATTACCTCTTCCATGATTTGCCCGCTGAACTCATTGCTATAAAATTTAGTCAAAGCCAGAAAATTCCTGGGACTGAAAGCAGCTGAGATAACTGTCTGGATGAAAAGGACAGCCAGTGGCACATTAGGACAGAAGAAATTTCAGAGAAGGTAGGGGTGAGGAAGCGCCGCGGAATTAATCACTTGTGTTTGCAGGCTTGAGGTCTCTCCAGTGCACAAGTTAATCCTCTGTGGTGGGGACGGAGCCTAGGTAACTGCTCAGCCTGGTTTTGGGACATGCCTCACCTCAGGCCCCTTTCCAGCTCTGCACTGGGCACACACTTCTCTGTTTTAGCTTGGCCATTCTCAATCGGGCCTCAGCCTGAAGGATTTTGGAAATGCAGCATCACTCATGGCACTGTCTCTGGGGAGATGGGAATTCCTTTTTATGCTTGATGGATGTCCTGCCTGACTTAATTCCTGTGCTGACTTAATGTCTGTCACTTCAGTCCCTTTTCAGTCTGTGACGTGAGATTCAATACTGCTGTCTGCAACTACACTAGCTCCTTGGCTTCTCCTTAGAACATGACAATTATTGTAGTTGTCCCTTTAGCTTTTAGTTTTTAATACCTTTTGGAAGAGCGGTGGCTCTGAGTGACTGCGCTGTTGTGAACAGCTGCGGGGCCCATGCTCACCCCAGAGCGGGATCTGTGTCGGTTTGAAGATGCTTTCCTCAAAATGCGCCAGGTCCCCTTGGGATGAGGTTGGTTCTGCAGAAATGGAAACAATTTTTATCATGTTGTATTTATTTGGAGCGGGTGTGCAGCGATTGTCAGCCAGCACTGTGTACCTAACTGGGAATTCAAATTCCAGCTGGTAGATTGAGGCTGAAAGGCAGAGCTGTGGGAAAGAGACAGGCAGGCACAAAATGCTGAGGCTTCTAATCTTTTACAATATGTTTGTTTAATACAAAGTGGTCTGCGGAGATTGTTTTGCAGTGTAGAATAATCATTGTGTGCTGACTAATGGGAGACAGCAAGCTGTTAAAGAGCATCAATTAACCATACAGGAGGAGATATTGAGTATTTTCACAAGCGTTCAGGATGTGAAGAGTAAATAATATTACTTGAAGGGAACCCTCAGAGATTTTTAGCTATTGAAACCTACAAACCGCATCGAGAGTATTTGTGGACATAAACATATACATTACAAGGAAGAACAGTGCAAAAAAGAACTGGAGGTAGCTTTCCAACTCCAGATTGAGCTGATACAAAATAAATAGTGCTTTCCTAAACTTGTTCTCTTATTTCATGTTCGTTATTTTGAAAATTTCCCCTGGTAAATTTATCTAATGCTGTCCCAGGAAATATTGGTCCTCTTTACAGAGTGTAATGTGTGCAATGCCCTCTGATACTGGGATGTCAGCATTTGTTATACTTTTGCTCCCCTGACTGCCTCACTGTAAGGCTGTTGTCCTTGTCCTTACACCTGCTCCTGTACAGTAATTCCTGTTCCTGCTGCTGCTGTGAGTTAGAACTCAGTGCACTTAGTACTGAGGGTAATGTGCTCATCCACCGTGTGCCTCGCACACTGGATAATAAAATTCTCCAGTTTTGGCCGGTGGATATACAAAAACCTGTGTTTCATTAGGAGCCCTTTTATATAGCATTTCTAGTATTCTGCCTGAGTTTAATGCAAGAAATGAATAGCATTTTGTGGGCTCTGTTTGCTGAGTGATTTTGTTCTTTGTAAGTAACAGGAAATTTTTCCCATCCTGGATTCCAGTGTTAAATCCACTTTACACAAACATCATTTTCCATTTATTCATTGGCAGTGGGGAGACTACATAACATTGAATTTATTTTTTCAGTTTTGTTTCTTCTAAAGTGGTGTTAGAGAATTAGACCTTAGATATTATTTTAGCCAACAGCAAGAGGTGTCCTTGGGGATTATGATAAAAAATGAACCCTTGATTCTTGCACAAGGGCAATGATAGAATTCTTGGCTTCAACTCTCTATTCAAATGCCTTAATCAACACAGGTCACCTTTAACAGATGCTTCTGCATCGATAAAGCCTTTAAGATGTTAGGAAGAATTTGGAGAAATTTACTTCTTTTCTGATTTGACTTTTTTTAGAAACGTTTGAGTAGGGGAGTGGGAGAGTGACATATCAGAAGACTGTGGAGAGGATTAATTACTTGGCTGACAACTCATGAAGATATTCTGATGAAAGCCTTGGGATGAGTGAGTGAAGCCCTGGTGAAGTTGGTGTCAGTGGGGAAGTGTAACTGCGGCCACAGCCCCCGTGCCTGCAGTGTTTGGCGCTGTAAGGTAACGAATTCTGATCCCTTGTATGTCATAAGCATCCAAATTTGTTTCAGTAGGGAAACCTCCCTACAGATCTGTGGAAAAAATCATTTGCCTGCAGATCTGGCAGCTGGTTTGACCCTGAGCATTTGTAGCTCGACAGTGGCAAAGGCGGGGGGAGCTTTGCTACGGACGGTAGGACTCTTGTCCTCGCAGCTGGTGCTGCTTTGAGCTCTGACTGATCTCTGGTGCTTCAGAGAGATGCTGAAATATCCCTGACTTTACAGGGAGCTTGTCAAAGCCCTAATGTGTGAGATACCAGTATCTTAATGTGGATCCACAGATTTAAAGCCCCAAGGAGTTGTTCAGCTTCACCCGTGGCCAGGGAAGGGAGGGGCTGCTGAGCGGTTTCAAGGCTGGAAGGGGGTATCATTAGCACTGAGCTTGACCTGAGCTGAGCTTTGGCCAAAGGATTCATCCCTGGAGCTGCAATGAAGCATTTCATGGTTCATTATCCTCACAGTAGGAAACGATGTCTTACTCTGAAGCTGAATATCTAACTCAAATTTTCATCCATTTGATCTTCTTATGGCTTTGTCAGCAAAGTCTGGTCTCTCACCACTTCCTTTTCCATGTTCTTTTAGGATCTAAAATGAATTACATATCTGTCTCCATGAATGAAATAGTTTGAGCTCTCGAAGTTTCATACTATAAGGTTTGTTTTCCGGGCTGTGAGTCACTGGATGACCTGTCTTTGAATCCCACTCTCTGTTTCCCTGTGTTCTTTTGGAATGTGAACTCCAGAACTGTGCACAAGTTCGAGGAGAGCTCTGGGATTTGTGCAGGTTGCAGAGGCAGCATCACTTTTCTGAAGCTTTGCTGCTTTTTGGCTGAGCTGATTTGGCAGCTTGTTGCCGTAGCAGAAACAGAAAATGCCATTGGACCAAAAACCATTTCCCCGAAGGCCTTAGCAGGGCACCTCTTCCTATGGAAGAGTCCCCACTGGCAGCCACGTTTTGAGATGAGTCACTGAATTCACATTTAATCCACTAGTAAAATTGCCATGGCAATTACCATCTTGCAAGTTCTTCAGATTAAATGGTTAGAGAACATTAAATCAAATGCTTTGGAGAAATCCCAGTATATACAATTGCTTTTATCATCCAGGCAGTGGTTCTGTCACAAGAAAAGCTTTTTTTTTATTGGGCCTGACTTCAGTGGAAGTGGTCTTAGCCTCTACTTCTTCATCTTCGCTCCAGTATTTTCCTTTTTCTATTTGTTACCCCATAATGAGAACTGAGAATTAAGGAATTTCTAGCTTACAGTTGGCATCTCTACTTTTTAGCATTGCCAAGCACAGAAAGCATTTGCAAACTGAAATAATCCTGTTAGTTGTGAGACAATTAATCTGTTACGATAACGTGGTGGCTTAAAGCACAATGGTGATGAAGGTCACTCCGCTGAGTGACACAGACTTTGTTTTGCTCTGAAGTCAAGGCAGCCGCTCCTCATGAGAGGGGAGCGCGCAGAGCCTGCGTCTCTGTCAGCAGGGGAGGGGCTGGCACACCCTGAATCTGCAAACCAACCACTACGGGCAGCTTCGTGGTCACTGAGGCTGCTACCTGAGAGAAAGCACGTGTTAGCTTAATTCAGTTTTCACCGCCGCGCACTTAGCCGACGCTCACAGTGGGCTCGTTTGTTTGGTACATCCTAGTCCAAATGTGACGTTTTTTTCCCCTATTATGTTCTCTCTATAGGTGAAAACAAGAAAGGAAGAACTACAGAAGGAGGGATTCCCTGCTACTGCTAAAAAGATACAGGAAAGTGTTGAACTCAAACTGCAAGATCTTACATACCTTTGTGCTCCAAGAAAAAATAGAGCGCACGGTTCGTGCAGGCTGGTGTTGAGAAGCGAACATCCCGTCAGCAAAAGTGGCTGGGGTAGGTCTGCGTCCCAGGAGCCTGTTCCTGCTGCCAGCACTGCCGAGGTGATCAGAGAGCTGCAGATGAGAGAGGCCAGCCTGGGGAGAGAGCTGAAGCAGCTGCGGGAGGAGTGCAGGCAGAGGCTGCATCAAATTGCAGAAGGGCTGGATGGAGTGATTTGCGTCAGCCCTTGAAGGGATAAAGCTGGACTGACAAGAGCAAAAGGGTAGACTGACTTGATCGGAAGACACTGTGCAGCTCAGTGTGGGGGACTGCAAGGTGAGGAACCAAATGTAATGTCTAATTTTTAAGCCTGGGAATCATAACTTGTTACTGCTTTGCGACTTGCGCTGGGGCCATAACCTTAGCGGTTCTCTCTGCAGCCCCTTTACTGCTAACCCTGCCAATTAAATTCCGCAGCAGGCCTTCGTGGCAGTGCTCATACATCTCCCTTTTATCTTCTGGATTTCTAGTTGTTCTGCCAAGCACTGGGCTCTTTTACAATGCTCAGCTGCTAGGCATGGCATACATTGAGGCCACACGTTGAAGTACTAATTGCATTCAATATTCGCCAGAAAATGGAAGAGTTCATTAGTCAGAAAAATCCAGGTATTGGAGAACATGCAAAGTACTGAGGCTTAGAGAGACTGGAAATGTTCAAGAAAGTGTGCTGTTTTAATTCAGCTGGTTTGCATATTTGTGGCAGCTATAATGCAGTCACTATAAGGAAAAACAAATGCCTAATAATAAATAAAGCAGCACACTGATTTCATTTACTGGTGTGATGCACTTGAAGTAATTGGGTTCTCAAAGAGAACAAACTAGAAACCCATTCTACCGAGTTATGAGTCACAATGAGATAACTTATGGATCTGCTATAGGACATTTCTGTAAAATAGAAATATGACCTTTACTTCCAATCTTGAGGAGTCTCCAAGCTCTGTCTCTGGAGACTTCTTCCCCGGGAACATGCAAATATTTTTCACTTGGCATTCATTTCCTACCCTTTTCTGTTTTACTTTCACCAAGAAATATTTTTATATTCTAGTTGTACACTTTCAGGAATAAATAAATTTGAAAAAAACAGTTTGCTTTTCGTTTGTGAATTGCAATGAGCAGTGGGTTTTCCTCTGTCTGGATTTCTGCCTGCTACCCCAGCTCGGTGGTGGTGCCGGTTACCAGCTGCTCTTCGCTCACTGGGCACCAAATGCGGGGAACATTTTGGGACCTCTGTCTGGGCATCGGAGCCATCGCTGCTCTGCAGGAACACCCTGTGCATGTGGGAGTGGGTGGATGAGGCTCAGGTCTCCTGGTTTCTGCTGCACCAAGAAAACTTCAGTTGCTTCCAGCCCCTGCTCATCTGCACCACTCATGTTGGTTCTCCTGCATTTTTTGCGGAAGAGAATGGCAATGCAGACATCGGTGCAGAGCCCCACGGAGAGGGCTGATTGCCCTGGTTTCACCCAGTTGAACGCAATGTTGCTCATAGGCCAGAAGTATAGAAACTCAGTTTAACGTGGACCAAGTTTCAGGCAGCCTTTCCTCTGCGTGGACCTGGTGGCTTGTCCAAGGTAGGTATAGGGTGCCAAGCACTGTGCTGCTTCAAGCTGGTACAACTTGGGGAGGGTGTTGGCTCTGTTGCTGAAATTCAACACCCGAGAGGATTTATTCAGACACAGGTATCACAGAAAATTAATCATGAATGGGAAAGAAACAGTATATCCTAGAGCTAACAAGAGTGGCAGCACCAGCCTGTCTGTCTGAGCATTTTATATCCTCCTTCAGCTTTTATACAAGGCAGTTTTCATACTACATTGCATTTAGGTTTAAAATATTGCCCTCAAAAGATCCTTTGTTCTCCTGGGATTTTCAGCAGGGTGGACGAATGTTCTTGGGCATGGCAAGAGCACTCAGATTCAAGTGTGGGTCCAGCTCATGCCTTGCTGTGGATTATAAGGGCTGGCTTAATGCTGTATACCATGATGTATTATGCTGCTGTCCACTTAAACTGACAGCAGTCATTCATGGGGTGACTTATTTCCTGGAATCAAATATTTGTCACTGTGCAGTATGTAGTACCACATGCTTCAGTGTTCATCCAAGGATCCCATTCCAGCAGAGAATGGGAGCAAACTGGCAGCACCTTTCCCCTGCTTGGCCCTGAAGAATTATTTTTCTCTTTGGTGGAATGTAAAAATGACGGTGCTCAGAATGTCTGTATATACGCGTGTGTGTGATGTATAAAAGTGCTGTCAGTGAATGGCAGGCAGCTGTGTTTGCTGCACAAACCGTGGTGCCGAGGTGGCCGTACGGGAAGCTGTCAGGGGAGCCAGTGGGCTGGAGCTGGAGCTGCTTGTCACGGTGTGTCCCTGGAAAGGGGCTGCAACCGAAAGTGGCCCCCAAGCAGATCACCGTTCCCTGTGATGCTGCACTGGCCTTCTGCGCTTCAGACCCCTCCTGCAAGGAGCACAGGCAAGTACAGCTTTAATTGTCTGGCACCAATTCCCTATTACCTTTTGTTTCAGGTACCAATTAGCAGTTTAAACCAGAGCAGATATTCTGTGGTCCCTGTTGAAGGTCAGCAGGGTGTTTTGAGCTGGCACTGGTTCTAAAACCGATACCTGCAGCCTCTTCTTTCCTTTGCCCATCAGCACCAGCATGGAGAGCACAAAGCAGGAGGTACTTTGAAGGCTTGGTGCTCTCATACACCAGGTTTTGAAGGGTGGTTTTCCTGTGAAGAAAGCTTTTAAAATAGCACAGCACCTCCTTGGGAGCTGGGCACAAAGGGACTGAGCTGTGGTCATGCCTTGGTGACCGGTCACAGCTTTTGATTGCTTTTGAGGTACAGCGATGCATCTGAAATACAGCTGCTTGCTGGTCCTCGTGAGCTTGGCGAGGCATCATCTGTCTCTCCAGTACTGCTGGGAGATGCTGTGTGATAAACACCACTGAAAAGCTTAAGAAAATCAGCCCTGGATTAACACCAGCTGCAATGAGGGCTGGAAAGTGAACTGGGGGTGACCACAGTCACACTTAATGGGATATAACCTGGGAACAAATCGGTGTCTGTCACCTCATACCATTACCATGGCATTTGAAGTGTTTTCCTTTCCTTGTTCAGGTCAATTTCTCTCACCCACCATCACAGCCCACTGGTTTTAAAGGCTGCAATGACCTCGGTCACCCAGGCTTGGCTGTGCGTCAGCCGTTGGAGGTGCCGCAGGAGGGGAATGGCTGCGCTGGGAGACGTGTGGCAACCAGCAACCAAATGAATGGTTGGTGTCTGGCAGCTGCTGCGACAGGCAGGAGATGACTCAGGCGGCACATCGCATCCATGGGCTCAAGCACGCTTGGTAAATGTTAAGTATTACTTCACAGAAATTGCAGAGTGTTGTAAACAACCCACTCCAGGCTGCGAAGCAAAGATACAGGCTGTTAAACAGTTTGTCCTTTGCCATATCACCATGATGGTTGTACGTTTCCTTGTGAAAGCAGGAATCTGCTCTAAAAGTGTTGGTGGAGTTGAACAGAGAAGGGTGGGTATGGGCCAGAGAAGCTGGGAGAGAGGGAGGGAGTTGTGTGCAACTGGTTGTTTAACTCAAGTGGTGGGGGAAGGCTGGTGGTGATGCTGCCCAAACATCTGTTTGTTTTGTTTGAGGCTTGTTTTGTTTGTTTTTTTAAGAAACTACACCAGAAGTTCTCCCTGTTGGTGCATCCTGAAGGGAGTTAGTTTTGTTTGGGTTTGGATCCAGCATTTCCAGGTGATCTCAGGAAGACAGGAGCATATTAGAGTTGGTGGCCCATGCTGGAAAAGGGGGGTTAACTCAGCACCCTCCAGAGATGCTGCACATGGTGGTGGGGTGCACCTGACAAGGGTCAGGCAGGCAAGATCTGTCCCAGATGTCCACCTGGTGGTGGCTGACAGCAAAGCTTGCCTGTAGGAATCCCCATGGCCTTTGCTTCATGCTTTGGTGGCACTCCCTGAAGACAGGCTGAGTTACTGCTGCGGCATTTAAAACACACGTTCTCTGGCAATGGATTGATTCCAAGTGTAGCCTTAAGAGAAGCTTTCATAGGAGTTCCGTGTGTGTGGTTTCTGGTAGGCCAGCATGGATGTGTTCATAGAAGAGCACAGTTTAACTCATTTCTCTGATGTAACTGGTGCTTGTATTCCAAACATCTTGCTAAGAAAATGGAATTGGCCATAAATACTTACTTGGCTGATAACACTAGCTCACACTGTGTAGCTGAAAATCTGCCTCCCCAAATAACTGAGCATCGATTAGCTTGCAGTCAAAACAGGAGGTTTACTTTGCAAAAGGCAAACGAGGCATCTGCAGCCGCCACTCCTGACAACATCGCGCCTGCTGGTAAATACGGGCTGCAACCTCTGTTTAAAAATAAGAGCTGCTGGGAGTAGTGATTTCCAGCGCAGAGGGTTGTGGGTTCCCTGCGGGATTCCCCCAGCAGCTCCTGCGGGAGGTGAGCTGGCAGCAGCTGGGGTCAGCATGGGCAGCGCGGTGCTCGCTCGCTGGGTTAGCACGTCCCCCATGATCAGCTCCTTCTCCTCTGCTCCTCAGCCACTTGCAGTGAGATCCTCGCGTTGTTCACCCTCACCCTTTGCCCCCTTATTTCTGAGCATGCATCTTAGGGACTGCATCCTGTCCGTCTGGTTTGCTTTCTTCTGCAGGGCTGGAAAGCCCTTTGCTCACTAAGAAATACTCTCCGTGCAGGTCCATCTAGACACTAGACATGAATAAAGGGAGTGCAAGCCCTTTGCAAGCCTGTAAGGCAGGTTACCCTGAGTCTGACCTTTCCTTGCCTCTTGGCTCCCGTTTGTTTCACCCTATTAAAGCGGGAGGCAGAGGGCTGACCTCTCCTCAGTCCCCGCGGCTCCCGGGGCTGGAACGGGCAGCAGGGATGGGGGAGATGCATGGCCCCAGCAGCCAGACTGGTCCAGGGGGGACAGCCGGGCTGGGAGGGAGCCGGGCTCTCTTGGAGGCTCATGCTTTGATTTAACACTAAGTACAGCTGAGAAATGTTTGAGTGTTAGCTTTCCAGCCTGGCTGACTGCCTCAAAGACACGCAAACGAGGAATTCACTCGGGTAGCTGTCAAAGCAGGCTCTCAGCCCCCACTAACGCTCTCCTCCCATCTGACCTTATTAACGCAGCCTGGTTGTTTTGCAAGACGCCTCCTTTGCCTCGCAGCAGCCCACGGCCGCTCCGGAGGGAGCGGAGCTGTGAAACCTCTGGAAGGATCGAAGGGCTCAGTGAAGCACGACCGGAGCCCTGGGAGGCAGCGGGATGCAGGGGGTGAGCTGGTGCTCGTCTTGCAGGAGCCACCATATGCCCTTTATGTTACAAATGCAGATCCAAGGTTAAAAACTGGTATTTGCTGCTATTCCAACTGCTCAGCTGGCAAAATCTTCCCCAGCATTTGGAGGGCAAGGGAACTGATTTGCTTAATCACGCTTGCTTTTGGTTTTTCACGAGGGGTTTGCAGCTTCCCTGGGCTGTCTGCTGATGGGTGCAGGGCTGTGCCAACGGCCAGGTCCCAGCTTGGCAGCAGCATGCAGCGCATGAGGGGTCAGGCTGTGGAAAGGGGACAGGCAGAGTTTTTCACGGGATGTTTTTACATGAAGGCTCCTGGTTGGCCATGGACTGTAGCAGAGGAGGCTGACGGTGAGCTCTGAAGTGCAGTTCATCCTGTGTCTGTGACTCCTGGAACATGATTAGCCCCTGGTCCAAGCTGGGGGGAGAAGGTCCTGGGTGGGGACACATGAGGTGTGAACGAGCTGCAAGCCTGGGGAAATTCACTTTGTGTGAATGCTTCACAGCCCTGAGGTGTAGTATTAATTCATTCTGATCTTTTAAGTAAATGAGCTTTCTAATTAGCTTTTTTTAAAGGGATTTTTCTTGCTTATACTGACTAATATTAAAAATGCTAATATGTATTTTATAACACTAACCGCCTGCAAGGAGACCATGCTATCACCCTTGATTAATGCCAGCATTCATGGTACTGATGTAGCGTCTTCTCTTTATAAATCCCCTTTAAAAATGAAAATACACTGTAAATCCCACAGCTGAGGGTCCAGGCTGCCTGCAGGGCTGCTTGCTGCCCAGGATGTGGGGTGATGTCCTGGCCAAGGCTGTGTTCCCCTCCCTGTGCCACCACAGGGGACAGGGCAGTGTGACCAGGCTGTGCTCTGCCTGGTGACATCCCCTATTAATCCTCAGCTCCCTACAGTTTCAGGGCACGCATTTATTTCAGGCTCTAACAGGTTTCCATTTGTATTCTCCCTTTTTCATTGCCACCCTCTCGAGGCCAAGACCAGCAACAAAAGGCATCATAACAATAAAGCTCAATTGCAAGTTATTTACTTGGCATCGTTGCATCTGCCAAACAACGTTATTAATTCTGTTTCTCAATGAAGGGAATATTCTGCTGATTAGCCGTGGGAACAGCATTTGTTCTAGAAAGCAGCCTTTAATAGGCCTTTAGATCATGCTGTAATTCATATCACTAAGGCAAGAAGAGCTTTTAATTGATGTGCTTGGGGTCTGTGTGGCCGTGAGCAGGTCAGGGGACAGCGGCTCACGACATGGGACAGGCACTGACCAGCTTTACCGCAGAAGGTCAGACAGACGTGATTTGGGCTGTAAGTGCTTTGGGGAAGGAGGGCGCTGCAAGATGGGGTGGGCAGGACCGCATGGGGGAGGGATGGCGTCACCCTGAGCTGCCGTCCCTGTGAATGGCCCCCGGGGACGTGCCGCTGCGGCCAGCCCAGCCGCGGGGTCACAGCTCTGCTGCTCCCCTGGGAGCTGCGATGGGGATGGGGTGGGCTCACAGGGCTCTGAAACAGCCCAGGGAGAACATGGCAGAGCCCAGGGGCTGGAGAGCGTGCTGGCTGCAAGAGTGCGCCTCTGCCCACAGCCACGCTCCAGCCTCTGCGGGGGCAGGAAAGGGAGTGATTTGTGGTCTCACTGCTCAGTGGGGGTTTTTAGCTTGCCTGTGTTTAATTTTGTTTGGAGATGACGGTGCATTTAAAAAAAATTTTAAAAATCTCTCATACACTTGAAGAGAAACCCGGGGCTGAAGTTTCCCGGTGCTGCCCTGGCGATGCTCAGACAGCCATGCAGTGAGTAGTTAACGTGGGGTGCGATGAGTCTGTGCCGAGGAGCTGGTGTGGCTATTCCCTCCCGCTGCAGCTGCAGCTCAGCATTGCTGCCTCTGCGGTGCTGCTCTCGAACGGGAGCCCTGGCCAGAGCTGCGCTTGGCCCTGGGGTGCAGCACCGGCAGGTCTGGAGCCCTGTGGCAGCCCCCCACCACCCAGCTGCAACCCAGCCAGCAGTGCTGCGCATTGCTCCCGGCTGTCAGCACAACTTTCCCAAGCACAGCAATGTGCTTTGAGCTCAGTTTTTCTGGCAGGGACCCTATGGAGCCTGTGGCGGGGCCACCTGCCTGGGGACCCCCCAGGAGCTCTGAAGCAGCAGCCCGGGTATCCTGGCAGGTGCAGGCTGGAGCCTCTTTCCTCTGCTGGCTGTTCAGGGGGAGGCGAATGCCCTGGGTGATACTGAGGGAGCAGATGGGATTGAATTTCTAAGGGCAAAGATGCATTTTAAAATATTTTCTTGCATCCATTGCTCAGGAATTGTTTGTCTCAAAAGAAATGGGTTAGAACAGAGGAAGAAAGAGGGATTTTGCTGTTTTGGCTGCAGGGACTCTGTATGCTAATAATTATCAAAAGGGCCCAAGTCCCCCGAAGAGGCTTGGTGTAAGAGATGCTCAGTCTGTTGCTCTTCCCCTCTGTTGCCACGTCTGGCTGTGGGGACAGGGTCTCTCCTCGCTTCCCTGTCTCAAAGAGTAACCCCAGTGAGAAAAGAGAGGGAAGGTGTCACCAGGCTGCATCTCCTCTCCTTTCACATGTTGCTTGGGGATGGAAACCAAGGTGTGTGTGCTGTCCTGGACTGAGGGCTATGATATGTTCTCAAGCAAGGTGAAGCTGGGCAGGCCTGGTGGCTCTGCCGGTGGCGCCGCGTGTCCAGGGTAAGATGGCACAGGGTGCTCTGGGGCTGCAGCCACCTGCTTCATGTCCTACCAGCCTGACCCAGCGAGGACTGAGCTGCTCCCAGCCCGGCTGCAGCCCCTCTGCTGCCAGGGAGCAGCCGTCATGACCCTCTGGGTGAGCTCAGGGGGTTTCAGTGCCAGCACAGGACCTGGAAGGCTTGGTGGCACATGGGGCTGCTCCCAAATAACCCTCAGACACCCAGGGAGAAGGTTGCTTGCAGGTAGGAGCTTCCTCAACCTATATTTGAAACATTTCGGCTTTGCTCAGTGGGAGCATTTCAGTGACATGTAGGTATTTTCCCTTGCTATTCCTGAAGAACTGCTGTGACCTAGTCCTTGAGATGAATATTATATTAACAAAAAGTGTTATTTCATGAAGTATTTCTTTAATACTCTGAAGGTTTAATGCAGTTTCAAGCATGTTTCTGTGCAGGAAGTCCACGTATTCAGGAATGCTTATGTGATAACTTAAGACATTTTGCCATGCACAAAATCCCCACGGTCATGTACTGTTCCCAGGTGGAGTCACACATCGTCATGTTCATTTGTTGTGAACAGGTGATATAGAGTCTATGCTGAAAATGAAGTGGTGTCAGCCTGTCTGCCTAGCGCATCGGTGCAAGTTTAGTTCACTGGTTTATCATCCTCCTGAAGGATCTGTATTTTATTCCGCATCGCACCTCTCTGCTGACCTTTGAGATCATCTCACATGGCTACCAAAGGAAGAAATAAATTAGAAATTATTTCAGATGAGGCTGAGATACTTAATCATATCAGTCTCCAAAATATTCACTGGAGGGTCTTCTAGTTCATGTCTCCAATATATGGTCCAGTAATACGTAATCAAATAATGGATTGGGCTAATTTTCCAGGGCTTGTTTTTTTGTTTTGTATTTTGCTGTTGCTGCTGTCTGTGCATCCCTCCTGGTCTTACCCTGCATGGTGACAGACGCATGAAGGGAAAATCCACAGCATCTCTGCCAGAGCTGCGTGTCCTCAGCGCCCTTTGGCTTTAGAAATAAACTAATAAAGGAGTAAAAGGAAATTACGAGTCTAATGAAAAGGATTATTTTCCCACAGGACAGGCCGCATGCGGCCGTTCCCGTATACACAGAGCATCTCTGGGCCTCACTAAGTGTCAAATGAAACGGGTTAATGGAATGGATTAAGATTTTAATAGCACATTTGATGAGTGAAGCTCTCACCTCCGGGCACTCTCTCGTGTGCGTTAATGGACGCTGTGGGTGACAGCTGCTGAAATGAGCCTGTTAATGGGGAGGAGCTGATTCAGGCTCCTGACACTCTCCACCAAGGCGAGCAGTTCAGCCAGGCTGCAGCCTATGGAGAAACCAGTCCAGCAAGGGAAAGTGGACTTTTGTGTAGAAAAGAAAACCAAAAAAAGAAAAAAAAAATGGAGAAATAATAAATTTTTTTTTATTTGTTAGTTAAAAAAAAATGACCTATCTGTCCTTTACTTGAAGGACTTTATTCTGAGAGGGACTAACATTCTGTGTTGCTTGGGGATTTATGAGTAGAGCTGTTGTGCTAAAGGTATTTATGGAACCCTGTGAGAATGTACCACGATAATTCCTAAATGCTGGAGCATCTCCTGTCCTCCCCAGTGGCTGGACATCACCAGTGTCTCGGGCACAGACAGAAATGCCTCTGCATTAGCGCTGCCTTCTGCTGTAATTAATGCTTCCTGGAGCGGCATAAGGGTCAAATCAGTGTCTTTCACCAATTAACATGATCAGTGCCTGTTCCCGCCATCCTTGAGGGTCTGGAGGAGGATGGGATGGGATGGGATGGGATGGGATGGGATGGGATGGGATGGGATGAGACGGGATGGGATGGGATGGGTTGGGATGGCACGGGACGGGACAGGACAGGATGGGATGGGGGAGAAGGGGCTGCTTCTGCCCTGCCTGCAGGTTTGGCAATGAAGGTTTAAATACATTACAGGGATGTGAACACCAGAGCATTGCAGGCTGCATCCAGGGAACCCAAATAATTCCTTAACAATATTTTAATAATGTTTCTTATTTCAGTGTCAGGCAGCAAATAATACAGGGCTGTAAACAACTAGGATGCTGTAGGGAGCCAGGAGTTATAAATTACTGATGCAATAAGCTATCACATTATCTTAAGGAAGGGATTTAAAATATATAAATGAATAAACAAACAGAGCTGTCCTGTTTTTTTTCAGGTGGCTACAGGATCCAGGAGATTACTGAGAAAAGGAGTCTGCAAGCGGCCAGTCCTGCGCATGGCTGCTGTCTGCTGAGAGCAAGGGTTTCATCATCCCATCCTGTGAGTTGCCTCTGATTGGGGCCCTTTATATGGTATTTATCATTTGAAAGGAAAATAGATTAATAGCTCACCCCCTGGCTGCCTTTTACATCAGCTGTTGTAGCAAAGTGCCTTCTTTCCCGAGTTTTTCCTTGTTCTAAGGCCTGATGAAATCTCCAAAATTATGTATGGAGGGGATAACCAACATGGGACACTCACCGTGCAGTAGCATGGCTCTGGGTACGATGCTCCTCCCTGCTGCACCAGCAGGATGAAAGGTGCCTGGGCTGCCCTTAAAGTTTTTGGGGAAATTGCTAAATTTAATGAAGTTGGGGTGGAAATAAAGAAGCCTGGCTCTGTTTTTGCAGAGGCAGATGCCACTGCTCCATGGTCACCCTCTCTGGGTGTCTGGGCTCCCGTCCTGGCTGTGCAGCATCTCCTGCACACCATGGTGCCACCAGCCTTGCTCCAGCTGGGTGCCAGCAAGAGCAGGCAGTTTAAACAGGTACAAAACAGCTCTCAAGGAGCCTCAGAAAATTAGGATTCAGAGTAAAAATGGGTTGGAGCCCAAACAGCCCCTCTGTGCCCCACATCTTGAGCCCAGGCAAGGGTCCACAGCTGTCCTCCAGCCCTGCCAGCATTCCTACAGGTGAAGGACGTTTGGCATCTCCCTGGGGTGTCAGCTGCACACCACTGGAGCCTGGCCATTGTTTCAGTCATTTGGCTCACCCTTTGCAACACAATTTAGTCATGGAGTAACGGTAGCAGCGCCTGATGTCACTGCTGTTTCCATGGCAATGGGCAGATTCCCGAGGCAGGCAGGAGGCGTGTGTCTGTGCACACGTGTGTGGGTCTATGCACATGTGTGTGTGTGCACATGGAGAGCACAGGAGCCACCAGCCCCAGGCCAGAGCCTGCTGGTTTCCGAGCCATCGCACCAGCAGTGCCGACCCGTGTCCCTTGCTGGCTGCTAAACGGGGAAATTATGGAAGGAGAGGGAATAAACCCCGAGCCGTGACATTGCCCACGGAAGGGGAGCTTCTCCCAGGGGTTCATGTCTGCAGGAGGGACTGCCCATGCTCTGCAGTGGCAGCCTGAGAGCAGAGGGAAGTGACAAGCTGCTTATTAATGACAAATGCCATTAGAAATGATGTGCAATACAAGGTCAGGCAAGTTATGGCCTAGCTTGTATCATATTTAAGTGTGCCAGCTCTATAAGACTATTTATTCTGCTTTTCTCCCTAAGTGCTAGGTTAGCACAGAAGTGACACCTTGCTGTCCAGAGCTCACAAGACTCCAGGTAACCCCCAGGTGCCCCAGGAGCAGAGCCAGGCTGAGCCTCAGGCTGCTGGAACAGCACCAAAAGCCCTGGTTAGGAGCCGAGAGCGAGCGAAGGAGCATGGCTGCATCCCTGCTTCACAGAGGTGGTCTGCCTGGTCTCCCCCTTTCCTAAATCAACACCCTTGGTGAAGCTGGAAGAGGCCCTCTGCCCAGCCTGGTCAGTTCCTGCTCCCCTGGTGCCAGCCTGCATTAGGGGTTTGGGAAACCTGTTTGAGCCTGCTTGCATCCCAGCAAGGTAAGATGGGCCGGGCAGCCACTCTTCCACCACCTGAGCACCGAGATGTGATTCATGTTGAGGGCAAACTTAGTGAGCTGGTGGAAAGCATCTGTCGGTGAGGTACAATGAAGGGAGGGAACGTAATGCAATTGCTTCATTTGAAGCAATTAGAGCGGAGCAAAAACATGTTTTTATAAACGGACTCGATATCGGTAAGTGATGCACGGCTGCTTTTTGTTAGCACAGAGTCGAAAAGCAATTTTCCTGTGCATTAGGGGCAGCACCGAGGTCTAACTCGTTTGCGGCGTGGGAATTTTTGGTCTGCGTTGGAATGAGCTGCTCCGTTTCCCGGTGAATTTAGAAACAGGCTGTGGGTGTGGAGGAGGAGCAGCAGGCAGCTCCCAGCCATTGCCAGGCTCTTGATGGCACTTCACATGGCTCGGGTCACAGCAATTCTGCCTTGGCAGCATCGAGGGGGCGATATTTGAGCTTTGGACCATCCTGTCCTCCTGGGGCATCCTCTGGGCTGGAAATGCTTCCAGGAAAGGATACAGGGGTCACTGGTACCCACTGGGGTGCAGCACGGGATGCTCAGGGATGTCACGGCGTGTTATTTAAGTCAGCTCTTGGGAGAAAGGTTGTAAAGAGAGCTGGAAGTTAATCCCATTAATCCGGTCTCGGGATCAAGGCTAGGAAAAGATAGTGTGATGTATTCAGTCTGCGGATGAGGAGATAGCAGCAAGAACAAAACAGCATGAGAACGCTGCTGTTTCTTCTGGTACTTCAGAGGTGGGGGCCAAGGAAACTGATAGCCAACCAGGGCCTTTTGCATGGCAAAGATTAAGTACGGGAGTCAGAGAGGATTTAAGCTGTTGCCACAGCAGCGCCTGATAGTCCGAGGTGTTTCTATACCCCGAGAGAAGATTATAATAATAACCATAATGATAATAATGAACAAGGTAATTAATGCTCTAAAATGGCCTGAAAGGCTGATCTGATCACTTGTGTGGGATGTGCAGGAGTGGTTTGTACGTGGTAAGGTCACAGACAGGTCCAGCTGCCTGCAAAGCCATCGCCGCTTCCCTCTGCCCACAGATCCCTAAAGCACGGCTGGTGTGGTGCCAGGCACGGCTGTGCGAGCTGCACCCCTAAATCCATGCTGGGAGGCAGATATGTGATGGAGACCTGCCTTGGAGAGCTTGGTGAGCTTGTTTGGTGGGGCTGAGCTGCACAGTGGTGGCTGCTCTTTCACAAGCACACACAGAGTTATTTTGCAAGGGCTGTTGGTGTTTGCAGCCGACGGAGGGCTGGGTGAGGAGCTGGCTGTGCACTAATGGCCTGGCCACAGGCTTCTCCACGGTGGAAACAAGAGGTGAATTTCTGGATATCATCAGTAGCAAAGGAGGGAGACGATTACACAGCCAGATCGTTAGCTAGAAAAGAAAATGGGAAGCAAAGTGCTTTTTTGACCAACAGCACTGGTGCCTTTGCAGAGCAGGGCACAGTTGGGCTCAGCTCGCACCCAGCTGGGCGCCCGCACTGTGTCAGGCACATTCAGAGCTGGTTTGGGTCAGGGACACTTGTCCCCATCCCATCAGGTGTGTCCATGGCAGCTGCACAAAGGGACACGGAGCCAGGGCTGAGCTTGGGGCAGCCCCAGGGCTGGTGGGCAGCGGGGAGTGCAAGGCACCCTGAAGAGGCTCTGGGACAGAGTCTCTGCTCCGGGACAGCAGCAGCTTGTGGCTTCTATCCAGTCTCCCTTGCTTGCATCCCAGAGAGCCTAAACTGACAGCCCTGGTTTAAAAGTCACAGGCTGCGAGATTAATTGGGCTGTCAATTCTTTTTCAAGGCAAATGAACTATCCAGAGAGTCTTTTCCAAGGTCCTATTTTCAGCGGGTGGAAATGTCATTTCAGTATTTGGGGAGAAATATAGGTGGGAGCTTTGTGAAAGAGAATTTATATCTTACTTGCTCTGTTTCAAAGCTGAAGCTAATTGGAGCAAGCCTTAATGGGCAAGGAGCCGATGTGTTTCATTGGTTTGTTATTCTATGGCTGCAGGGTGATCTGAGCCTTAATTGATGCAAGAATATTCCTGTGGGATCGGAGAAAGAGTGAGACCTCCCACCTAGAAGGAAAAGTGGGTTCTTTGGTTTCTAATATACTTTAAATTCAGGTCAAAACATTTCTCGACTCTGGGGTGTAAGTACACCAGCCAGCCCTTTCTTAACACTGGCTTTTATGAACTTCTTGTTGTTCACCCTTGTCCCTTCTGCTCACCCAGGACCTCAGCAATGTTTGGGTGTGAATGGCCTAGTGGGGACACATGGTTGGTGGGGGTTTGTGCTGAAAAGGGGAGTCCTTGCTCCCTTCCCTCCCCATCGCTGCAGCATCTTCCTGTGCTCATCAATACCTTAGCCCAGCAGTCAGTGTGGCTCTTCACATCCAGTCTGTTAATATCTAACTAGAAATTAAGCTTTATTAGCCTAAACGCAGTTGCATTTTCAACAGCCCACTAACCTTTTCCTCTTGAATCTTTGCTTATGTCTTAAAAATCCACTTTTGGTATAAGACTGTCAGATTTAATCCTTTTTAAATACCCTTTTCCCTGGTGAGGCAGCAAGATTTCCCAGGCAGACTTGAAACTTGCAGATAAGACTTTACTGGAATAAGACATCCAGATGAAATGAAGTCTCTATTTAAAGCAGCCTTTTGGGGGGTATCCCACTTTGTTCATGTTTGTTTATAACTTTTAAGGATCTGTTTTTCTCACCAGACAGCTCATTTAAACTTGGCTGGACAAAAAAAAAAATAAAAGCTCTTTCTGCTTTACAGGTGAGTCCTGAACACAAGACGTAAGGTGAGCTGGGAAGCTGGTGGCAATCCGTCTGTCCATCCATCTATCCATCCCCAAGGGGAGGCTTTGTGCTTGTCACACAGCTCCAGAGGCCTCTGCTGGGATCTCCCAGGCTGCTTCTTGCTGATGAAGAGCTGGAGGAAGGGACTTGCAGCTCAGTTGTACCAGCAGCCTCTGTTGGTAAATGAGCCCATGAGGGTCACCATCATATCTTCCCCACCCTCACCAGGTGAGCAACACTAGTTCTCGGCATGATGTGGGACTGTGAGAGCAGAAGCCCAGGCAGAGGCAGCCAGCTGCAAACAGCTCTCACGGTCACTGGAACTGTGAGCTGGAGGGTTATTTTTCAAGGATTGATAGGCTTGCTTTTGTATCGTATTATTTATTTATTTATTAAAAAAAAAATATATGGCCAAAGAACTGTTTAACTACCTGCTTGTGCTTCACTAAAAAATAGCCGTAAACACAACGCTAAACAAGTAGTGAGCAGGTACGTGGATGCATGCCTGTATTTCAGGGACGGCATCACCATTTGGAGACACAAACTGTGGTTTGATTAAAGGCTTAATGGGTGCAATTAAACTTCCTGCAGGAAAGATTTCTTTGCTGAGCTTTACTTGGCAGCAAAACTCTGCGGTGCCAGCATTTACACGGCAGTAAGGAGGTGCAAAGGCAAAGCCCAGCATGAACACAGCCAGAGGTGCAACCTCTTGCCCAGCTGACAGAACTAAACAAAGACCCTTTGCAGCTATTTATCAAGCATTTCTGGTGCACCTCAGGGCTTGCCCGGATTCTGTTCTTTTTTTTTTTTTTTTTCAGAATGGGTGTAAGGCAGGTAAACAACTGGATTAAAATGAGCATACGGTTCAGCTCAGAAATGGGGAGAAAGTGCACAATAGGCACGGGGCAGGCAGCAGCCAGCCAGACACTTGCTGTCAGTGCTTTATAGGCACCACAGACCCTATGCAGCTGCCAAGCAAAGGTATGGGATGAGGAGGGTTCTCGCTGTCCTCCGTGGGACCCTGTGCCTACAGGCAGGGGTAAGAGCTGGTGGGCAGCATCACAGGGCTGTGCCCTGCCTGTGTTCCCTCAGACATCGGGCCTCCAAAGGCACCTGTATTTTGCAGGCTGCAGTTTTGGGGTGAAAAACAGCCACTCCTCGGGCAATGGAGAACGCCCAGCAGTGGCTTCTTGAACTCAGCTTGCACAGCAAGTACTTTATCCCAATTAGTCCTCATCATCAGGGA
The DNA here is from genome assembly GCF_964273445.1 of Streptopelia decaocto. Lineage (NCBI taxonomy): Eukaryota > Metazoa > Chordata > Aves > Columbiformes > Columbidae > Streptopelia > Streptopelia decaocto. The sequence goes on from NC_138659.1 coordinate 16,725,673, forward strand.
CACAAAGACAAGAAATTATCTCTCCAGAACTACTAACGTGAAACACCAATGTTTGTTTAATAAATCACAGTCACCTACAGAGACAAAACACCCTGTGGTGTTGCACAGAGGACTGCAGCAAGGCCCCACAGTACTCCATGCCCCTGCGAAGCCAAGTCCTAGTGAGGAGCTTGCCATTTCACCCCTTATTTCAGGGTAAGTGTTTTCCTTTCAGACATGACAGCAGCTGAGGGATGCCCAGCCTAGGGGTTAAACCAGTCTCAGGTGTCTGTGCCAGTCCTGGTACTTGCTTTTGCAGGATCTTCATGCATATAGAGCAGCTCTGATGAGACTGAGGACATTCAGGATGTATTTGTGCTGTCACCTGGATTTGCTGGGTCCCAGGCTAAGTTTTGGCTCAGCCCAGGCCCATCAGATTTGGGCACACAACATGGGAACAAGGGATACAGGACATGCTTTTGTAGTGACATCTCAGTTCCAGCCATCTCCACAGCATGAGGGCAAGACAACATGGCACAAAAGCCAAGCAATCACACTATACTCCCCCAGATTCAAGCCAACTCTCTATATTCAATGGGAAGACAAAAAAAAAGAGGATTGGATTCAGCTAATCAGGCAAGAGCAGACCTCTTCTTGGCCTTGGCGCTGGGCTCTGTGGGTCCCATGGGGCAGTTGTTGCGGATATCTTTGCTCAGCCAGGCGGGTTCAGGCATATCCTGGGGGAACAGGAGAGCCAACGAGTCCCAGATTAACAAACTGGTTTAAGGTAGAGGAACACAGCAAAGAAAGCAAAAGCCGTATTTCTGCTCACCTTTGAAAACAGGGCTGCTGCCAGTGAACTCTGCTGTAAAGCAGTTTGCTGTCCAAGGATGAAATTGCTAGATGAAAGCATTGTGTGTTATTTTTGCTTCAAGTACAACTGTTATCATTTAAAGTGATCTTTAGTGCCTACTTTTGACATCCTCTTTTCAGCCTTGCAGACTTATTTTCATTGGCCTGAAGAGTAAATCTGGCTATTTCCAAGCCGAAACAATTGTCTGGTAGAAATTGCAGCAAGGTCAAAATTAAGCCTAATACAGTATTGTTTGCAACTGTTGTAGAGAAATTGTGCTCAGATGAAAACAAACATAATGAGGGCTCAAGAAAACAGCCAGAAAGTTACAGCTCAAACTGCTATACTTTTTCATTACACCAGCAGTGCTCCCTTTGAGCTGCCCATAAATTCAGAAGTAAAAAAAAAAAAGGGGAGCGTGGGGGAGGTCAATAAAAACAAGGAAATGAAAAGCAGTGAGACTGGGCTCATATTTAGATTGGTGTCCAGCTCGAGATAATTACACCTTCATCACTGCGGCACCGGCAGGGTTCAGGAAAAGAAACACCACCCTAACTCCCAGCTGCTCTCCTTGGGGTCACAATGGAAATATGTAAATCAAAAGTAAAATGTGATTGAGTCACTTTGGTCCGACGGCAGAGCAGACAACCGAAGAGGTGACCCTGTTGCAATTAGGAGGTGATATCCTCAGCTCTAAAAACTACGCCCTAGCTGGGCAGCAGATCTGCTTTTTGATGCTCAGCTGAACCTGAAAACGAGGGCAGAGGGTTTCTGTGGTGTTTGCTTTTAGAAAGTTTCCTTAAGAGGAAGGGCAGTGAAACACTGAGCAGTCACCGTTCGGTGGCTTCCCTTGGGTGTGCAGAGCTGCCCGGAGGAGGGTGGATTGGCCCAACGATGCTGCAGGCTCTGGAGGGGCAGTGAGGCAGCTCAGCCAATTTTAAAATATGCCTCTTTAGTGCAAATAGAAGAGAGCATCCATCATCTTCAGCTGGTACAAAAACATGCCCTCTTTCTTTCAATCACACCTGCCTGACCCTTCCAAATTGTGAGCCTTTCCTGCCCACAGGAGGATCTGCTTTCTCTTTTCTCACTCTGTTTAAATTCTCCTCCTTGGAACACTAACATTATTATTTTGCTTCTAACCCCAATTTCCTGTGCTCCTCATAGCATTTTCTTCACAGAGGCTTTTCCCAAACTATTGTTTTCTTATTTTTAACAGCTGTTGGCTAAACTTCTGGCAAAATTGTTTCCTTCATTGTTTCTTAAACACTTCTTAAAAAGCTCTTTAACTTCCCATTCACAATTGTGTAATTATTGTTTTTTCCATCCAGTCAGTTTTGCTGGTAATTTCCCCTGATTTATGCTGGCCCTTTGCAACACCCAGTAGCTGTTACCAACTGTGGCTGCCCTCGGTTTGCTCACACAGAATATAATCAGGTCATGGTCACTACTCCTTGAGCTATTACCACTTCTTCAGCAATTAAATCATTGCAGCAATGCAGCATCCTCTTACATCCAGCTTAATGGTTCCTATATCAGGAAAAGTCTGTCTGAACCCTTGGGAAACTCTCCTGACGCTCGCCCTGGTCACCCATATCCCCGGTGGAGGTTTTGCCACAGCATCACCATCCAGACCCCACAGGACAGAGGTTGCTGGGAGCAGGTGCTGATCTCTGCTTTAACTCAGCAGGCATTTTTTTTAATATCACCCCCCAACAACCAACCAACAACAAAAAAACCCAAACCCAAAAAACCTGAAACCACACTACAAAAAAAACAACAAACCACAAACCAACAACAAAACCCAACCAAACCAACAAAAACCCAACCAAACAAAAAAAAAACCCAACCAACAAAAAACAAACCTCAACAAACTAAATTGCCCAATGATGCCATGTGAATGAAAGGTCAAAAGGTTTTTATTACAACATCCTTCTCCCAGTGTAACCCCAGCAGACAGACCTTGAGGCTTTCAGGTACATCTAACACGAATTGCACCATCCTTGTGGCATAAGCCACTAACGCAGCAGGGCAGGAAATATTTCCCAGCTGCTGTATAATTCTCTTACAACTATAAAACAAGCGGCCAGGCCCCATTTTCTCATTTACCCTAGATCAGCTGCAATCCCTGACACAGGCTCCTGCATTGATATTGCACAGATTGGCTGTTAAGTATTTTTGTTGCAAGATTGCAAGAAGAGTGATTTATAGCTAAGGGATTTAGTGACATCTTTTTCTTGTTAAATCGTTTCTTTCTCACCCAAGGTGGAGGACTTAGAGTCTTTCTGACAAGAAAAAAAAAAAATTGCTTTTTATCTTTCTTTTTTTCTATAGCATTGTACGAATTGCTTTTTTTTCCTGTTGCATTTTCAGCACAGAACTTCTGCTGTGCTGAGCAGCCCAGGACAACCTGCTCCTCAGAGCTAAGGGGGAAAGAACGTCTGGTCCCTGCAGGCTACTTTTCCCTGCCAACATGCTCAGCCCCCTTCAAGGCTGGGGATGGAGAGGAAGAACACAAATTACCTTGTTTTTTCCAAAGCATTTCTTTTCCTTTCACTGTGACTGGGCTGGTTGGATCCACCAGCTCTAGTGGAAGCTCACGGCGGTGTCAGGGCACAGCTGCTGGGGTTCACCTGCATCCCATCCATGGCACCACAAGAGGTGAAGCAAAGCCTGGCTGTCCCAGCTCTACTTTGGGCAAACCCCCAGGCAGAGGGAGCCCCAGCCCCAGCCCTGCTCCTTTTATAGCTGGAGAGGCCTCAGCTGTCCCAGGGATGCTCCCCTGATGAGTAACGAGCTGAACCTGCTCCAGCCTCCACAGCTCTTCCCTGGGACAGGAAAAGAAAAGAAGACGACTTTGCAACCTTTAGTGCCAAATATAATAATAAATCTGTACTTTTCTTACCAAGGAAAGGCAGTTCCCCACCGGATGGTTTTAGCCCCAACTCTTTACTGTAGTTGCCCTTGTCCTGCAGCCCGTACGTGCCCTACGGGGCTGTCACAGATCTCGGCACACAGGACAGGCTTTGCAGCCCCGCAAGGGTGCGTGTGGGGTTACTGCTGCTTCCCTCCGCGCTGTGACGGCCGGGACCATTGCTGTAATATTTTACACACGGCTCCGTCTGTATTTGCCGGGTTTTGTGCTATATATTTTCATTACCAGAAAGAGCTGAGCGCTAAGGATACTTAAACTGTAATAAATACATAAATTGCAGCTGAAGACTCCCAAACACAGTGATGGAGGCCTGGGGAAGACACAATTACCTTACAGGGTAATTGAAGCCCTCAGAGAGGTCACTTTAGTTCCATAGCCCTTAATTTTTTTATGAAAAATGGTTCCTAATATTTGCCTGACAAAGATGCTCACATAGTGTTGCTAAGTGAGAATATGAGAAAAAGGAGGGAATGTGATTACGGTGCTGCAGTGAGTGACATACCATCTTTCATGGCACCGGCACTGGTGCCCCCCCGTACCAAACGCACACGGGGGCTGAAATGGGACCCCTGTCCCCATGCAAAAGGATGCTGGCAGCATCACCACAACACATACACCCAACTTTGGGGATCCCAAATCTGCCCTCCTGGGGCTGTAAGGGGGGGGCGTGACCTGCTGCCTTGGGCAGGTGCCACCAGGGACACCAGTGGGTGCCCTGTGGGTCTGTGGAGGGGCTGTCAGGGGGCGGTGGAGAGTCAGCCTGCCGAAGCCGGCACCCTGCAGTGACATATGCTTGCCCAAATGGTCCCTTGAAATCTTCCAAACAGCTAATTACTACAACCTGGAATGCATTTGTTGCCAACTTGTGAACAGAGAGATGGAGGGAGAGAAAAAAATTGAGCAAGTGACAGCCTGGCGGGGGTGGGACACAAACACATACCCCGGGTGTAGGGACAAACACAATGTTGTTGCATGAGGCCAAGTGATGGGACCTTTCATTTTGGTGGGGGAAAACTGTGGGCAGAGGTTTGCACCTCTGGTGGGTGGGCAGGGAGCCCCTTTCTGCCCATGCCCTGTGGGGGAGGAGGGGTGATGCTCCAGACTCTCCTCTACCCCCAGGTGCCTGCCCAGCGCACCCTGGCAGACACAGGGCGGGGGAAACTCATCCCCTGCAAATGCACATGCTACTTTTGTGAGGGTGTTTTATCTGCTGCATTAACTCTTTGTGACTACAAGTAATTAAGTTTTGAAATAGAGCTGGGCATCTGGATGGAAGGGACTGACAGCTCAATTTTTCAGGAATTTATTGTCCCCAATTAATTATATGACCCCCCTTTTGTTGCAGGCTTTTATCTTTGCCTGCTATTAATTTTGCTGTAAATCTCTGTCCAGGAGTTTTGACTCATGGGGTACTATATAGTTTGGTTCTGTATATTCATTAGCACTTTCTGATATCACAGTAAAACCTTTTTTTTTTTTTTTGCATAAAAGTGGCTATTCATTTTCCTGTAGTAAGTGTAAAAGACAACCAATGTTACCCATAAAAATAGCAGTTAATTTCAGTAGCAAGTGTCTCCATAGGAAGGAAAAGCATCATTGCCAGGCCAGCTGCCTGGTGTGGTTAGAAAGTGCTTTCTTATAAGGGGACCCACCAGCCCAGTCCCTGGGGACCCTGGTAGCCCAAGGCCAAGCACTGCAGAAGCAGCAGCGTGTCAGGATGCAGATGCACAGGAGCCAAGCTCTCCTCAAACCATCACAAAAGAACATATTTTGTTTGTTATTCCTCTCAGCCTGAATAAACACAATACAGTGTGTCTTCAGGCTTTTCTTTACACTGTTTGTTGTCATCTCCCCACTGTAAAAAGTGCTTTGCATTTTATTCCCAGCTAATAAATGACAGACTCTATTACTGGGCTCATTACCGAGGTGACTGGCTGGTATTCTCTGGCATGGACTATCACCACACTATCACCAGGGATGCTGCCAGCATCCAGGGTCCCAGCAGCTGGTGGGATGCAGGAGCTGCTCCCCAGCCACAATGAAGCACTCAGAGGGGGTTCATATCAGAGGGTGTAATTCCATTCCCACACTTTCCCCAGAGAAATGAGAGTTAAACAATGAAAAGATTGATTTTCCAATGAATGTCAATTTGTTTTCTAACTGGAATATCAAATTACAGAGGGGCTGGGAGGAGGAGAGCATGACACAGTGTAAGAGGGGACTTGTTTTAAATGGACAAACAATTAATTCCCAGATTCATTACAACGATTGTGAGGGTACATGAAACAGTAAATGCAATTAATTTGGAGTCTAGCATTTCTCCTGATGAAATTGAGTGCTTCAATATGCACTTGTCATCCGTGAAGCTTCCTTTTCCCCACAAAATTTAATTACATCTTCATTACTCCAGGAAATTGATGGGAGACTGATGTGAGGCTGTAAACTTCACAGGAGGCTCCCCAAATCACCTTTTTCACCCTGCTCCAAGGGCTGTTGAAAAGGTACTGGATGGGACCTTGCAGCCCTCTGGTAGGTTTGGACTTGGCTGATGGGACAAGCTCAGAGGGTGATGCTGAGTGGGACACTGGCATCATTGTGGCACCAGGCACCCCCAGACACATCATCCTGACACTGCCTCCAGTGCTTTTGAGGTGTTTTCCCTGAAAAGTCAGCTCCAGACAGAGCTGTCAGCAGTGCCGATGAGATAACAGATTTCGTTGGCAGTGCTGGTAAACAAGTGCCTTGGAAACCTCAGCTGAAAATAGAGTTGTGGCTGTCTCCTGCTCTCCTAAGGAGAATGGAGCATCGCTCCCGCCAGGCACTTTTTCCAAAAAGTCCCCAGATAGCTCATTCTGCTGGTGAATATGCTCTGGATGGTGCTGATGGCTTGCAGCCTCCCCCGGGTCCTCCTGTGCTCCCCAGCAGACACCAGTATGCAAGGCAGACCTCAGCCGAGCCAGCGATTACCTGCTCACGTCTTTTAAGACAGATGATCTGTTTTACGGGCTGCCATAAAAGCACAAGGAAACTCACACAAATCAGGTAAAACTACCGTTTCCCTGCAATGATCCTTTATTCTCTCAGCACAGAGACCCGCGCAGAGCCCATTAGCGACTCTCCTTGGAGACTCCGGCGATGCTGAGAAGGCTGCCAAAGCACACAGCCCACCGCAGGAGCTGCCTGGAGAGGTCCCAGCACAGCTACTGTCCCAGGAAACGCAGCTCCAGGGGCCTCATGAAGCATCACAAGCACTGGCAAGACCCTTTGGATGAGGTTTGGTTGGCTACAAACAGATCCTTGTCCTGTAGACTGACCCCCAGGCTTCCAGACTGCCCCTCCTGTTAAAATATGTTTCATACAATAAGAGGAAAGAAGCACAGAGATTTGGGTGGCTGGAAATTGCTCAGAGTTTGAGGAAAGAGGATTTTCAAAATTATTTGTTTTGCTGCAAAGCAAATGGTGAAATCGCACCTGAAGTGCTTGCCCTGCCTCCCCCCACCTTTGTTTTTATCTTCCAACTGCACAGGCATGTTGAAACCCTCAAATTTGAGACCAGCAAGACACAATTCTACAAGAGTATTGCAGCACCTTTTAGGTATGAAATTAACAGTGTGTAATTAGGATGGCAGTAATGAGAAGTTATTTAATAATTCATTTCTTCTTATGAATTATTCAGTATGTGCTTAACTTCGGGGCTGATGTGTTATTTAGCAGATAACACCCCCGGAGCCCTCTTGGGGTGTTCTTTAGGTGCTGCTTGAGCTGGACCCTGCTCCCTGTGGGCTCCCTGAGGGCCAGAGGGGCAGCACTGGGGAGCTCTGATCTTGCTTGAGGGTTCCCCAAGTGCATCCCCAAATGCAAATCCTTTAAGGCACAGAAAATCTTGTTTCAGACAACATTGCAGACACGAGAGACTTCTGCTTCTGCAGAGGGAGGAGAGACCTGTCATCTGCACACCCATGTTTGTGATTTGAGCTCCCATTTGCTCTTGTTAACTCTAAGTTACTAAATTTACAAGTAAACTGGTAAATCAGCCTTGGCCCTTCACAGCTGCACAAAACATTATCCACAGGCTGGGTTATCCTCACTCAGCACTCAGAATAAATTAATAAATCAATTTATTAAATAACCAGAATAAAGTTCTGGTTGTAGCCACAGAGCCATCTGTCCCGCCAGGACATGGGCACTGCCTGCTGGTGCCAGCCACAGCCCTGCCTGTCTGCCCTGCCCCGTGCCCCAGGCTCTGCTGGGCACAAGAATCACCTGGGCTTTCTAAGCCTCTCAACCCTGCTCCTTTTGACATCAGCTTCCCAGTGAGATGCTGTTGCAGAGATGCAGGACCATCTCTGATTGCATTTCTTGCCTGGCCTGGTTAGAAACCTGTGTCAAGGCTCATCATCTCTGAAGCAGAGCAGCTTCTCTTGCAGGGCTCGAGCACACTGTTAAAATCATCACCAATTACCAACTCAGCAACACCAGACCTGTTTCTGTGGCAGAGTCGGGCTCACCACACCGATTAGATAGTCTGTTCAAAAGATTTTGCCTCCATCAGAAACCCCAAGCCCCACAGTGCCACAGGCAATTACTGCTTTGCACACCCAGCTCCAGCGTCCCTTGCCAGAGGCCACTGTGCGGGGCAGCTCAGGCAGGTGTCCATCACCCCACCTGCATTGTCAGCGTGCATGCAGTTTTTTCATGCAGGTTGAACCTCAAATTCAGGCTCCTGGCACCTTAGCATGGTTTGAGCCACTGACACATTGAAGGTAAATCAGTAACACACATCAACAGGTGTCCAAGCATGGGTTTTACTCCATCAGCATCACCATCCTCATCATATTTCCTGCTTTGCTTCTGACCACTGCTCATCTAGTTGGAGAGTCACACCTTCCTGCTGAGCTTTTGGAGGATATTTAAAATGCTTCCTGGCTTCTTCCCTCTCCCTCCTCCCTAGCCCTGCCTCCACAGTCATTTCTCCCCACTCGTCTCCATGGGGAGAGAAGGACAACATGCCAGGACTGCATGCCACTTGCCCATGCCTTAAGCTTCTTGGTTGCCAAGGCTTTAGTTACAAATAACTTTAAATTCATAGCGTCCCCCCCACATGCATGCTATCGAGCAAAACCCCCATGGTTTTTCACTGCACAAGTCTGTTGACACAAAACAATCAACATACTTGAGCCCTTATCCTGCCTGGACCCCATTTAGAAGCTGCATTTAGAGCATGGAGATGCTCATCTGTCCCCCAGTGGGACAGACAGCACAGCATCTGTGCTGGAAAAGCACAGCTACCATGTCCCAAACAGCTTTTGTGCCTCACACAGACATAAGTCATCAACAAAGCACACAAAAATCAGCTCAATCTGTCCTCAGGGTTCCCTTGTTCAGGCATCTCTCCACTTCCAGGACTTTTACAGGGATTACAAGGGGACCAGTCACCTCAAGGCCTTGCAAAGTGAGATGTGTTGGACACTTACACTATCATTTCTGACCAATATATTTCCTTTTTCAGACATTTTAATTAAATGAATTTTCCTTTCATTTTATTATCTTTGGCTGATCAAGAACAACACTGAGAATCAAGATAAACCCAAGAGAAAAAGGTCATTTATAAAGAAATAATTTTATTTTTTTCCCTTCTTTCCCACTGGCAAGGATTCAAGCAACCACCCACAAGCTGGTTTCAGTTTGAATTTAACCAATTCCCCTTGAAGCGTCTCCTCCTGAAGAACTGCTCTTGCTGCTCTAACAGGCGTCCGTGCAATGACAAGCACCCTGCTGCCAGGTGGGATGCTGCTCTGGGTGAGGCACACAGTCCCAGGTGAGCAAACCTCACCTCTTGCCATATTTTTCTCCATTATCTGATGCAATACTGGCATGCAGTACCTGGGAGTCATTCTCTAAATACCAGCAAAAGCATTGATTTTCAATATTCAGACCTACTTCTCCTCTCCATCTCTCTCCAAGGGAGCGCAAAGGGCAATGCATCCTGCAAGAGCAAAGGCAGTGGCTAAATCCACTCCAAGTGCAATTAGCTCTCCTCCTCCCATTAGCCCTTTCTCACACTCCCTGCTGTGCCCTGCCTGTCCTGCTCCCCTACTTTCTGCTCTGCCATCCAATTTATTTTCTTCAGTGTTAGCCCCCAGCAGTGTCTTTGCTGACTACTCTCCACACAGGTGTGGCTCCTCAGTGCTAAGTTACAACAAGCTTTTTTTTAAGCTAATAAATGAAGTGGATTTTCTTTTTTTTTGTCCTCCCTCTCCTTCTGAAAGCCTTTTGCTGCAGCATCCTGTTGTTCCCTTCCTCCTGAATTTACATCTCAGTGACTGATAATAAATTGCAATGGAAATATTGCTCTGTATTTCCAGGAACTAATCAAGGGGGATTGTTTGGCAGCAAAAAGCCAGGGCAGCTGCTTAGAGGAATAAATCCTGCAGGAGGAGTGAGCTGCACTGCCCAGAGCTGCCTGGTGGAGGGAGAACACCAGATCCCCTGATCTCTGTCCTTCCCCCACCAGCAGGGATTAAACCCAGCACTTTTAAGCATTTAAGTATTGAGAAAAATGCTTCATCTCATTTTGCCCAGTTTTTAGCCTTTATTTGCTAGAGCTGGTTGCAGTCCAGGCTTGGCATACATAGAAGTCAACCCACAGAGAGACTCTGAGCAGAGTTGTTGAGCAGGGAGCTGCTATCACCACCAAGATGAAGTGATTTGGTGAGTTATGTACATTGATGTCAATCATGTTTCCCTTTGGTGCTTCTCTCCCTGCAGGGAAATGCAATAAATCACATTTTTCCAAGTACAATCCCGTGCTGCCTGGCCTTGGAGGCAGAAGATGAAGCACAAGCATGGTGGGAAAATGCATGTACCCCTACAAACATCAAGGAAAACGCTTATACGCAGCTGGTGTAAGCCAGCAAATTCAGCCATGCCTGATCCAACCCAAGGTCCAAAAAGAAGCTTTAAAATGTCCTGGGGAGGAAGCAGTGTTTCAGCTTGCTATGTCTAAATCCAGCATCATGTATTATGTATTTCTCACCAGAGTTTGCATGAGATCAATGAGACTGCATCCTTCAACAGCCTGCACTTTGATGGATGCTGCCGTGAAGCCTGTGTTCAATGGCTGGCACTGCGGGTCAGGGCAGGACACAGCTCAAAGGCAGAAGGAGCAGAGGGAAAGGAGGAGGATCTACCCCAAAGCTCCAGGCAGTCACCACTGTGAATTCATCACAGCCTGGACATGACATCTCTTCACCAGGTTAAGACGCAGAACTGCTTCCCTGTGACTTCTGAATTTCTCACTCTTATTTATACACTCTACCTTACATGCTCTTATTTATACACACAAATAAAAGCTAGGCAGTGACCCCCTGCTTTATGAAAAATCCCATCATGCCCATTTTAGCTGATTTAGTGCATGCTAAGCAATTTTTAGAAGATAGGCTTAGGACTGTTTCACATCTCTCTTTTTGAGAAATACAGCACTTTCCTGGACCACAGCAAATTGTCTTCCCTCCAGCTTCCCCTTTGCCACAGGGAATGAATTTCAGAGCTTTTTTCAGCTCATTATTCTAAGCATTACCCCTTAGGTGTCTGATTAGTGTTTCACAGGCTGTGTTGTGCTATAATATCTGCTTCTGACATGGGCTGCAGCAGCCAGAAGAGAAATCCATTGCATTTTAAATTGAGATAACAATTTAACCTGATCTACACATGGGAAAGAAAAGTCTTCCAGGGAAAATCCAGGTCCCCAAAGGCAGTGTACAAGGCAGAGGTGCTGCTGGGTCCCATACACATCCCTGCAGAGAGGTAACCCATTCTCAAAAGAAAGCACTGGGAGGTATTTGGACTGCCTTAGCTTGAAAAATGGCCATGAAGTATCTTTAAGCCTGTGATAAGCCCCACGAACAGGCTCCGTGCTGTGAAAGAAGAGAGAAATCGAAGCTTTCCCTGGCTTTGCCGAGGGCCTGCTGCTTAACACAGAGAAACCTCCAGGCATTTGCAAATGGTGCAGGAGGAGCAGACAAGTGGGTTGTTGAGAGGAAAAGCAGCCCAAGGTCTGGAAGACCATGCATTGAACCAGGGCAAGGCCACTGCCTGGCTGGGGGAAAGACTCTCTCCCCACACACCCCACCAACAGCTCACTCTCTGCTTGCCTTAAGCACTAACATACCTTGACAGCCTTGAAGCCTCAAAGTCGGATTTAATTTTAAGGCAATGTTAGCCAAGAGCAGCAAAGTGATCTGTTTATGTTTGTCATCAAAAGTTTTTAAACCTATCCTATTTTTTTTCCTTTTCTCCTACCAGCTGTAGCTATATAGAAAAGCTAAACAAGAGAAAGCAAGCAAAGTTTCTGATTATAATTTCTTATGTTTGAAGAAGAAATGCTTTGGTTTTGAGTTCTCCTGGAAACAGAGTCCTTCTATGCTGGGCAAACAGAGTTACCCAGCAACAAGGCAAGGAAAAATGCAGGGAACAGGAGATGGGGGAGAGCCTGTTTTCTCCTTGATGTCCTTGGCAGGCTCTGCCTGCAGACACAAGGGTGGGTGGGCTGAACTGCTGCATCTCCTGGGCCATCAGTCCCTGCACACCAATACCTAGAAGCTGGTGTGCAATGAGCCCACTCCTTGGCAAGGCTTGGGGACAGCCCCCAGATGCTCATTGCTCCATGGGAGGGCACCTGCTCTGAGAGACCCAGTGCTGGGTATTGCTCAGACCCCACATCCTGAGCACCATTTACTTGTTTCAACCAGCTTAGCAAAAAGTTTTACCTCTAGCTATACCCCAGCTCTTAAAAGTGTCACCAAATTCTGGCTTTGAAATGCTGCACAATGGAGCAGCTTGCCTGGAGTTGTGGTGGAACATCTGAGGGTCACTTATGCTCCCTACGTAAAAACAATAAGCCATTCCATCTTTAATCTTTTTTATGGCTTTGCCTGCTAGATTTAAGAGCCATGTATATAAACAAGCCCTTAAATAAATAGACCTGAAAGTATAATCTCCTCACATAGGTTCTTACAAAATTGCATTCAAACCATCTCAATCTTCAGACAAACTAAATGGATTGAGACCATTAGCTTTCTCCCTGTAAAGTGGCTTTTAGAAATGACCCTTTTCTGAGCTCTTCCAGTTTTCCTACATGTGCTTTTAGATGTGTAGGCAAGTCAGTAAGTGCCAATACCATCCCATATCTCTACTTAGTTTTTTCCTTTTTATTTGTCCAAGGATTTCATCAGTCCATTTGTGCACAGCATTAAACTCCTCACGAGCACTCATAATTCCTCTGTGTTCTGACAGTGTCTTCATCCACAACTGCACAGCACTTTGGAAAAATTACACTGTATTTGCTATCTGGCTGATCATCACAGTCCTTGATCATTAATAAAAGCCTGCATGATCAATGCCCCATTGAATCATGACTCTGATATTTTTAGAGAGATGATCCTCTAAGAGAGGTTTTTTGAGCTAACCTACACTTACCCAAGTACTAGCTGTAAGCTTCTTATTCCTAACCAGGACAAAGTCCTGCTTCCACACTGAGTGTTTTTTGCATTATAAGAAGTTGTAGTTGAGCCACAGTTGGAAGAAGGGTCAGCCACACAGTTTATGATAGAAGTACAGCTCACTGTAATGCCAGCTGGCAAATTCATCCTTCCATCTTGTGTCTGCTGGTAGCACTATTGAAAGAGGAAAGGACTGCACCAGGAAGAAAAAAATTGAGGTGGACAAGCAAAAACCCATGTGAGGCACTCTGCCAGCTCAGGAGGGGCAGGAAGAAGTGGTCATGGAAATTTGGGGATGGTGGGAAGCTTTACATTTCCTTCAGGTCTCTTTCTTGAGAAGCTTTACTCCAAAATTAACTCTGTGTTACATTCATCTGTCCTCTCAATAATTCCCCTGTCTGGTAGTTGCAAACAGCAGTGTCACCTCCCAGGCATTCTTTTCTCAGCAGACCCAGTGCTCTTCTCCAGTTCAACATCCTGGTGGCCTTCACTGAACTCACTCCAGTATATCAACATATGTCAGTATATCCACATCCTTCTTGTGCTGCTCATTCTTCTTGTGCACCCAGGGAAGAAATCACTGTTTTGCTTCTCTCTGAGTCTTGCAGCCATGAGGCCAGGCCTGGTTTAGAGATGAAAGGCTTTTCTGAGAGCCTGTCTGCGACTTCTGCTCCTCAGATATTGCTGTGTCTCCTTGTGTTTGAGCCAATATCAATATTCAGCCAAGACTAAGGAGAGGAAAATCACTACAGTGCACCAGTTCCTCTTTTACTTAGCAAAGGAAAAAAAAAAAATCATGCTGGCAGCAGATCTGGAAGTAGCATATCATGTACCTTTAGGCAGAGACGTCAGGTAAGTCCTTCTCACAATAATAACAGCCATGAGCACCCCAGGACAGAGGTCCAAACCCAGGACCTCCAGTCTCTGCATGGCCAGCATTTGCAGAGTCCCCACAGTAGGACTGTGGTAGGGACAAGGTGGCAGTACTGGGACACCAGCTGCTCTCATCTTCAACTCCTTTCAGCATCTGCACATCTCCTCCCCTTCCCAGCCTGCCTAATGGCCAGAAAGGAAAGGGAAATTATATTTTCATGGAGCAGGATAAGCATTTGTATACAGGCTATATGCAGCTCAAAAGTCATCATTAGTCTAATTCATTAAGCCATTAGTGATGCAAAAGCATGTAAAGTACATTAAAAACCTCTTATTAGGCAGCAAATTAATCCCATGGCTTTTAGGGTCAGTTAAAACTGATATGCATGGCATTTGTGCCGCTGCAGGATCGAAGAGCTCTTGCACAGTGCTGGCCAGCGGTGCCCTCTCCTCCCCATAGCAAGACACAGCAACCTTCAACCTCCAAAGCTGCCAAAATTGCTCTGAACTTCCACACCAATCTCTCCCCACCTGGCCTAAGAGATTAATTTCTCCCTTTCTCCAGGTGACAGCAGTTAGATGTGATTTACAGTGCCAGGGCACAGCAATGTGAGCAGCATCACCTGCAGCGCAGATCCAGCTGGAGCCCAGCAAGTAGAAAGAAGTTTTCCAGAGAGCTACTGTTTGTGGGTAGGACATGGGCTGCACATCTCTCCATTCATATTTGGTGATGTTTCTCCTGGAAAAAACACATTTTTCTTTTCCTGAGACATTGCTGCTGTTTCACTGGGCTTGAGGTGGCATTTACCACTGGGTCTGCGAGCTTTTCTGGAGAAAGCAGATTGCCAGCTGTGAGGAACTTGAAGGGCTACCTCTGGCTTTTGAATAACTGCCCAAGTGAGCAAAACCCCACCTCTGTCAGCCAAGGAAATCCAGCCACATCCTGCAGCTTTACTCTTGGTGTAGCACAGGGTGAGAGAACACAGAAGGAGGAGGCAGCAGGTTTTTTTGTCTGAACTTTGAGGTTCTAAATAACTCAGCGTTCTCCAACACTTACGCTTTTTCCCAGTGTTTGAAGATACACAGATTTGCCACCTCAGTAAAATAAACAGGTCTGTATCAAGGGAGTCATCTAACAATTGAAGAATTCACTTTAATGGAAATAATATCATGCTAAGCTTCCTTTGGTGTCCTCTGTCCCATGGAGCTGTGACAGGCTCACTGGTGAGATGCTGAGATATTGAGGCATCTCATCCTCTTTTCTCATCTCCAGGATTTGAAAGGAACGTCAAGTGACAACTTCTATTCCACTTGAGAGCTGCAAATTAGGATGCCTTCAGCACACAGGGATGCATTGCAGGGCTGGCAGGGCTGCCAGCGCCAAAGGATTCGGTGTTCACCATTGCTGCCTTCCCTTTGCCCCAGGGCGCTCCTTCAGAGTGAGCAATGTCAGGTAAGAAGAGAGTTTGGCTTCTGCTTGTTCCACCCTCAGGTGACACTGAGATAATTTCTGTAATGGGGCACAGCACCCCTGAGAGTTGGGACCCCCCACTTCAATCAGACCATCACCTCCTTCCTGGAGACTCAGCCTTCGTGCACGATGCTGGCTCCAAACCTGGCCCCAGCTCACCCTGCAAGTGGTATCTCGGTGAGGCCTCTGTGGCTTCTCCCAGCGTGAGATAAAAGTGGTTTATTGCACAGCACTGACAATGTGATTTGCTAACACATTACCCAGGGGTGGCACAATCTGTACTAGTTAAAAGGAAATATTAAAACTGTCACTTCAGCAGGAGACATTCAAATGTGCTAAATGGGTCACACCATTAAAACAAATATTCCCAGCCTAAATTTATAAAGTACTGTAAAGGGACAGATACCTGAATGCTGCAGCATCCAGGGCCTCTTTCTAGTCAGCAGATGCAGCATCACTCAGGTACTGGTGTGTGGCTGAGGCTTCTTTTGTGCAAACTTAGAAATTCCCAAGCAAGACAACAAGTGCACTGGCAGGGGACATCAGAAACAGAAATGTGCTTTTTCGGGGCTGTGCTTGGCCAGGGTAGGTGGAGGCAAACAGGAGGGCAGGGGCTGAGCTGCCTGTGGGCAGGATGGAGAGCAAGGCTGCAGAGCCTTCCCCCAGGGCTGGATATTCATGATTATAACGTACACAAAGTGCCTGCCCTCAGTGCCTTAGGATTAGGGAGCAGAAAGCTGTGCTTAGCCCTCAGAGTGTACTTTACCCTGCTACATGCAGAGAAGCAAGCATCTGATTTTCTCAGGCTCACACAGGTTACAGGCAGCTGCCCATTGCTGACCAGAGAACAACTCGGCTGCAGAGCACATTTACTGCTGATGCACCATCATCTGCCCTTAGCTTTGTTCCCAGACACTTAATCTGTGACCCTTGTGGTGGGAACCTGTTCCCATTGCTGTGCTTCAGGGCTAAGCCAGCTGTAGAGGATGCACCACAGTGACACCAGAGTGGAGGCTCAGCAGGGCTGTGAGCCCCCCTGCCAGGGAAGGCAGCTGAAAGAGCAGAGCAACAGCAACAGCCTGTCCTCAGAGCTGCCCTAAGCAGGGTATCACTACCCAGCATGGGAAGGTGGTGTCCCAGAGGTGCTCAGTGGTGGCCAAACCAGTCCATTTAGTTGCCAGTCAGTTGGGCTCTGACATGGCAGATCCAGGAATGCAGGTGCCACCTGCTCAACACTGGGTTGCTAAGCACAGCCAGGGGACCAGGGAAGCAAGGACATTGTGGGTTTGGTGCTCATATTGGAAGGACACCACAGCGGAGGTTTGTGGTGGCAGGGGATGAGTTGTTTTGATGCACTGCACGTTCCCACTGTAGCTGAGAGATGCTCCGAGAGACTGAGGATGTCTTTGTCTGCATCTTGAAAAAGGCCCAAAGGAGTCTGCTAGCAAAAGGGAGCGCTTCTTATCAATTCTGCTCAAAATATTTTGCAGGGAACCAGACTTGCAGAAATGACCTTGTTTTCACCAAACACAGAGGTAGGAAGGGGCTTTCTGAGTTCCCAAAACTTCCTTTTCTCCCTCATCTATTCCACAGCATTATTTGCAGCTGGCCACTTCCATGGGAAATTACACTTTTGTCCTCCTCTGCAGCCAAGGGGTTTGCCAAACTGCCTGCCCCAGGGATCGCTCAGAGATTCCCCAATTTGCCGCCTCTTCACTACCTGGACTCCAGCAAGGTTTGTGCTTTCTGACTCGGGGCAAGGAGAAGCTTTGAGCCCTGAATGCCCCTGCAACATCGAGGGACCTCGGGACATTCCCTGCAGCCTTCACAAGCTTCTACCAGATGGCACAGCTGAATTTGCACATTTCCATCTTCTTCCCCCCTTCATTTTCCTGCATTACAGCTCTATGTGATCTTTTCACATAATGAAAAGCCCTCCTGTGCTATGAGTAGGAGCACAGTGAAATGCACACAACAGTTTGTATCTTGCAGTAACTATTTCAGGCTCTTAGCAAATCCTAGCAGCTGTCTCCAACTCAATGACACACATTTTCCATTCTGAAGCCATTAGCTGCAAAGCAAGCAGCATTATTTTTTGCTAACAGAGAAGGTCAGGGGATGGAGAAGAATTTGCATCTTTAATGGAAGTGCAAAAAAATAATCAACATTGACATGAACTCCTAAGCTCTAAAATAATGCAGAAGTGAGCCAAGTAAATATACGGCTTCTTGATATCATATAAAGCAATCAACAGCAATAGAAAACTATCTTAAAACTAGATATTGATTTCCTGTCCAATAAGATATATCTCAGCTGTTTCCCAGCCTTGCCAAAGTCACAGGCTGGCATGGGCAAGGAGAGTCCTGACCATCAGCAGGACCCAGAGTCACCCATCGCCTTGCAGAAAGCTCAGGTCAGAGTAAAACAGGAAAAAGGAGATCAAGCCTGTTTCAAAAGCAGAGGCAGAAGTCCCATACCAACAGCAACAGCCTGGAGACATTATTTTAAATTAAGAGCCCATTGTCTAGCACAGTCCCCAGCTGCTTTCTCATCTACAGTCCCCTCATCTCTCAGCCTGTCACAGGAGCATCGCCACACACCTGCCTGTCACAGCACTGGAAATGCTGCAGATATATTTACTTTGGGCAAAACACCTTTGATGCTGGCGGCGCCGCGATGCTGGCGGCGCAGCATTTACAATTGTCCATGACAGGTTTATTTTCAATTAATTGTCTAGGAACTTTTCAAAGCCATGCAGGTACTTGTTAGCCACTGTACCCTGTGATGCTGAGGTCCACCATTTAAGTACCCACCACATGGAAATGAATAAGGAGGTACAATGTGCAGGAATTGTCCTTGTCTTCCAGACCTCACCAGCAGAGACTCCTGGGCCAGTACTTAAAGTCATGCTGGAACATGCAGTGGGATGTTTTATTCAGAAGAGCTCAGGACTGCATCCCTGCCCAAGCAGGGCACAGAGCTGCTCCCAAACCATTTATTATTGTCATACCAGTACAAAGGAACTATTTATTTTTGTTGGTATTTTGGGAAATCAGGAGAGGACTAATGGACCAGCTGAAAATGCAAAGGGACTCTGTCTGCTACCCATCATATTCTTATTCCCAACCAAACCATCCACTCCTGGCTGCTCAAGGTTACTTTGGGCACAAGTGGGTCTGTTAGCAAACCCTAGAAACACCCAGCACTGAAGAGCAAATGGAGCAGCTGGGCTGCTTGATCATCCTGGGATTTGCAACCAAGGCATTAACCAAGGGGAAAAACTGGGATTGACTCTGCTGCCTGCTTGTCACTCCCACCCCATTGCAATGCCTGCTGTTGTGGCACATGTGCAGGGAAATCAGCAGCGATCTTTCTCCAGGCAGAGTGAGACATAATTTATTGGCACAATTAAAACCAAACACCCGCCTCATGCCATATCAATCCATTGATCAGAAAAGAACTTGTAGCAGATAATCTGTGGGTTGCCAGCATGCTAAAAACAGGAGTGAACAGAATTTTCCTGCTTTGCCCTTTCTAGCCTTTCAAATATTATACTGAGTCACTAAATATGAATAAAGATTAGCACTAGTTGGACAGTAGGAGTGGGGTACATAAAACCTGGATTCAGTAAAGCAGAAGAACATCAAGGCATCTCAGGATTGGAGGGAAGAGTGAGATTTTGCTTTTTTTAATCCTACCTAGGGGCATTAAACTTTGGGTTGGTGGTAATGCAGTACACTCAAAACACATTCCCATGGGCAGCTGTACTGTATTTTACCTTGTGCAGCTCTCAGTTTGGTAACAAACATTTGTGCATACTCATGTAAGCTAAACAAAGTAATCTCATTGCTATTATCTTGTTAACAAACAACCTGTGCTATTCTTGCTCCATGTTACATTGTTCTCTAAAACCCCCATGGAGTTTATGCTGTCTTCTGCAGGTCACTGGTAAGACAATACAACAAAGAAAGCACCAAAAGAAACCAACACACTAGTGGAGGTTTTTGACAAGCTGATGCTGCAGTAAGAGAAAGGCAGAGCTCAGGCCAGGCTCCCTTGTATGGCAGAGACCCTTGTCTTGCACCATTTCTGGTCCCTGAGCTGCACCAGCAACAAATGCCCTGCTGGGACCCTGGCCAGACCCCAAAACCTCTGCTCAGGAGTAGCCCCAAGGGAGAATGGAGCTCTGCAACTCTCCCCTGATCCTGCAGGCATATTACTTGGGCTTCAGAGGCTGCCTGGGGAACTTTATTTTTAGAGGATCCTCTGAATTATGCATGAAACATAGGGAAATAAGGTGGCATTTTATAGGTAATGGTAACATGGAGATGCATCAGCCCCTACTTAACATGGGCACTGGGAAATCAATCAGGCACCTGCAGCAAGCCCAGGACAACTTTAGCAGGAGCTGGAAAGAAAGGTTTCGTGCAGGTACACCCTCTGATGTCAGCCTCAAAACCAGCTGCAAGCTCAGCTTAAAGTACAGTCTGAGCTGCAACACCCAGCTCTGGGCAGAGGGAGCAAGAGGAGGTGGCAGGAGAGGGGTCAGAAACAATGCACACACCCCAGAGACCGGACAGGTATATGGTAATGGAATTAGTGATCAGGTTGCTAGGAGCCACCAAACTTGGGATCAATCATTCGTGAGATCTCTGTAATGAAGTGAATGATTTAGGGGTGTGGGAGGCAGGGGGAAAAGCAGGGAAGAGGCTTTAAAGTTCCCCACCCAGTCCATGACCCTCCAACAAAAACCAGCCAGCCCTTCCCAGCAGGAAACCCATTGTCCCCTGCCTGCATGGCATGCCAAAACAGCACCCAGCCCTGGATGGATGGAGGGAGGGAAAGACGTAGGGCTTATCTGTGCCTGGAAAGAACACCACAGACATCCTAGCTCAGCCTGACCCCAAACAAGGCTCAGGAAACAGAGTAATCTGTTTAGAGGCTGTTGGTCATTTCAGACTCACCTAAATGACTCCTCCATTTGTCAAAGTGTTTTCCCTTCCCCAAAATATTATGGTTTCCAAGTCATAATGTTAAATAGAAACAATCCTGAAAGGTTCCAGTGATCCATTAGAAATGTTTCATTTAGAAATCAAGCTAAATTTAAATGAGAACAGTAGCTACCACAGAACAAAACCTAAGTGTATTCTTTTGACTTGAATTGAATGCTTCAGTCAATGTGAAATAAGGATTTTTTTGAAAACACTTTGGTTACTGAACCAGTAAGATTTTTTTTTTTCCAGATTGCTGCTTGAAATGCTTTTCAGCAAATGAATTTAGGGAGGTAACTTCACTGAAAACAAGCACCCATGCATGTTTGGCTGCTTCCCTGAATACAGGTTCAAGACCTTACCCAGTCTGACATCCAGGTTTCCCCCATCTGTGCAAGTAACTTCAACTACGCAGGTTCATGTCAGCATCCTGGTGCATCCCTCCCCAGTTTGGAAGTCACACAGCCCACCAGAAGATGGACCAGCTTCTTTCCCCTGGGAAAGGAAAAATGTCCTTGGGGGGGTCTCAAAACTGCATGCAGAAGCATGGAAGGAGCTGGGAGCCATCATAACCACTGCTGGTTTGGAAAGGATGCCAAAGTTAGGACAGGAAATAAAAAAAAATTAAGAAATGCCAGCACACCAAGTCTGCTCAGAAGATCTCCAATAGCTCTGTAAAACCCAGTATTCATTAGCATTCAAGAGAAAGAGCATTGTTTGGAACTGCCTCAGCTCCTCACAAGCCAGAAACACAATTGGAAGAAAACAACCAGAGTTTTATTTGCTCTGAAATGAAATGGACTTTAGATAGGGACTGGTTCCAAAATTGCCTGGTACTACCCAAGCAGTAAAAGCTGAACGAGTGAGCTATTCACTGAGCAATGAAGAGGATTTTTCCCCGCACAGAAATACCACTTTGCCACTAGCAAAAACTTTGTGAGCAAGAAGGGTCAGATGTGATTTCCAAACCCAGTTATATCCTACCATCAGGCTCAGGAGCACTCCCAACAACAAGGCTTTCTGCAGCCCACAGCTCAGGGCACTGGGGGTGCCGAGCATCCCCCAGGAAGTGCCCTGGGAAATGGCTGAGATGGAGAGAAATGAATTACTCAGCCTGGCAAACAAGCCAGCGACCCAAGGGAGTTTCAGTAACAGAGAAACCAATTCTACTCTAGCTGCAATATTATATCCCCTCGCTATGGGCTTTATAAAGTGCTGGGCCCTGAAGAGCTGACCTTTTCCGCCGCACATATTTTTGGGGATAGAACTGTAAGATGGTCCTCGCAGGAGACAGAGCATAAATTAAACAAAATAAGTACTGATGTGCTTTTGGATCCAAGAAGACTGAGAAATGCTGTGGCAATAACTCAAATTTGTGCAGCTAAAGGAAGGGAGAGGGATCAGCATGGGAAGCAGACCACACACCCATCTCCTTCAGCCTCCTCCTCCATTGCTGATGGCACAGGGGTTGGTGAGCATCACCAAGCTGTCAGAGGTCTTCAGACAGGGAAACAGATCCATTCACAATTTCTAAAAAGACAAAGCTCAGCTGATCTCAGCCTCTCTTTCTTGCACACACTGTGTTGTTTTAAGACATAATCACATTACAATGATCCACAGGATCTTTCACTGGAGCCTTGCCACCTCCTGGCGGGAATCCCAGAGGAGCTTGCACACCCTGCAGAGGCAAAGGCTTCACCACTCTGTGGCCATGTTTCCCTCTCCCCATTAGACCCCATATTCCTCCTCTCAAAATGCATTCATTGCCACACTACAAGCAGACATCCCTTTTTGGTGCTGCATCTTGTGCTGCCAAAGCAGTGCTTTGCAGCACATTCAATGGCAAGCAGTGGTGGTTTTACTTTCACAACAATAATTACTCCACAAGGCACTTGTCAGTTATTGTGCTCTATGGTAATCAAAACCTCCACTTTGAAAATACAGGGCGTATTCCCGTCTGTTTCTGCTCTGCTTTGTGTGGGAAGATCACTCATTCATGGCTCTGTCTTGCAGCCAAGTCATGACAGATGGGTGGGTTGGAGTGAAATTCAGGACTTGGTGACTCATGAAATTGCTCCGGTGGCTCAGGGGAGTTTCACTCTCTTTCCCATCACCCAAAATGATGGTCTGGCTGCTGTTCCATGTGCAGTGTCCCGTCTCCCCAGGAGATGTGGTTCTCCTTCTTCCACCTTCTGGGCAAGGTACCCCACTGCATCGTGCCCCTACGATACTGCCTGCGCAGGGCTGGGGGCTGCAGAGGAGCCCATCCATCTCACCCTGACAGCACAGAATGTGAAACCATCACTGGTGATTCATCCCCATTAAGGGATCACGAGCAACCCTCACCTGTCTCACTCCCTGGCTGGCTTCATTAACTCCAAACTCCCTCCCTCACTGGATCAATCACACCATAAAGCTGCATGTCAGCACTTGGCACTCTCCTGGTCCCGACCCCAGTAAGCGCCCATGCAAATGGTCTGACAGAGCTGGCTGAACTCAGCCACGCAAGCCATGCCCTAGAGACCCTTTTCCAAGCAGTCTCAGTTTGGGGCAGGCCTGGAGGGTCTGGTGCTGGGTGCCTTGATGGTCTGTGGGCCATGCCAGCATCGCAGCACAGGCAGCCACCACTGCGGCTTGCAAGTGGCAGGTCCCAGGATCTGCTGTCAGAGCTGAAAGGAGACTGCACCATACTGGCAGTCAGTGACATCAACCCAAGGGTCTGCATGTAGCCACATGCTGTGGCCATTCCAGTCTAGATATGAGGAAGAAATATTTTACAAGGGTGGTAAAATACTGGCCCAGGTTGCCCAGAGAGGTGGGAGATGCTCCATATCTGGAAGCAATCAAGGCCAGGCTGGACAGGGCTCTGAGCAACATGATCTGGTTGAAAATGTCCCTGCTCATGACAAGAGCGTGGGACTAAATGAGTTTGGAGGTCTGTTCCAACCCAAACTGTTCTACGATTCAAGCTGAGACCACCCTTCATCCCCAGGATCATGCATGCAGCATGCATACTACTGCCTGCTTCAGCTCCTTACAGCCCTGGAGATCTTTAGCATGTG
The DNA here is from genome assembly GCF_964273445.1 of Streptopelia decaocto. Lineage (NCBI taxonomy): Eukaryota > Metazoa > Chordata > Aves > Columbiformes > Columbidae > Streptopelia > Streptopelia decaocto. Next base: position 16,749,337 of record NC_138659.1, read on the forward strand.
AGCTAAGCATTCCCAACATGGCATGTATCCCAGAGATCCATCTTTTCCAGCCTCTGGTCTTGGGAGCTTTAAAACCCCAACTTTTCTGAAATCCATGGCTGCTGCTATGGCCTGTCTCAGTGCACAGGATGGGGACAGATGATGTTTCCTGATCAGCTAAACCTTCAGGCACTTTGGCTGAAAGGGAGGTGCACACAAAAGGTCAAGCTCATTTTTTTTTTCATGCTAGAAAACTGCTCCCAGAAGTTGTGCAGGGCACGTCAGCTGGACCTGCTGCCCCAAGGGCTGCAGCAGGCACATGCCCTGGGAAGTGACAAAACACACAACATGGGTGACAAGTTTTAGCCTGAGAAGTGGTTTGCCCAAAGGGCAGGGACAGCTGGGGCCAGGGGAGCACTGAGAGCAGAGCAGAGTGCTATAGAGCAGGCAGAGGTGACACATCTCAGCTGTGGGAGCATCAAGCAGGTGCCTGCAGCAACACTCTTGCTCCTGTCACTCCAGGATGGGCAGGAGGCTGTCCCCAAGAGAGGGACACAGCACAAGTAAGCCTAATGAACCAGGGCAGGCATCTGACACAGTGCTAGGTGAGAGCCATTGAGTGAGAGCCAATGACCTCTCTGCCACATTAGCTAATGCATAACACTGCAGTTGTCTGGCTACAGGTGCCTGAAGCTAATTAGGTATTTTGGCACAATGATAATTTTAATTAAGTAAAGCCAATGCCTCTGCTGGATGCACTAGTATCAAAATTCCCAGGCAAGTCTCCATTACATCTCCCCCACCCTGCAGTTCATTTCATCTGCTTTGTAAACAGTTGGTCTGAACAAAAAGCAACTTTTTCCCAGGTACAACACAACAAATCCAGGCCTCAAAAGCAGGCAGGTGGCTCCCAAGGCAGCAGGAATGGAACAAAATGCACATCACAGGTTGTACATGCTGCAGGGTGCACACAGGGCTTTGGTCCAGGATGTACCACCCCATCCCACTGACCAGATGATGGTAACACAAGAAGAATCTTTAACCAACAGCTTCAGCCATAGTGTATTTCCAGCTATAAAGAGGCTGTCAGGAGCCTAAACCAGAGCTCATCTCTATGTGACAGTGAGAAACAACAGGAGCTAGAAGCACAAAACACAGACCAAGAGCACAGTTCCCTCCTTTACAATTGATGAGGAAAAATCAAATAAATTGCCAAAGCAACAGCATCAAGCACTCAGGGTAGTCCAGGGTAGTCACTAGGGGCTAAGCCCCTCCAACATATGTCATACACCTTACTTAAGGTATGTACTTCAACAGCATACAAAGGCCCTCTCCATCACGCAGAAGCAGACTGCAAAGCATGCCAGGAGCTGTGCTGTGTTTTGGGGAGGAGTAGCAGAATTTTCTGACTGTCCCACACAGCCCTTCTCCAGAAGCCTCCCCACCTCTCCACCTCCAGGCTCACCCCAACAGAACTCCAAGCAACTACATCCCTTGGTTCATCCCTCCCAGGGAGTGGGGCTGCCCCAGCAGGTTGCTTAACCCACAGGTACTCACCATTTCTAGATGTCACAGGAAGACACAGAACACTCAGCCATAAATTCACCATCTTCTCTCCCTACAGCACCTCAGAACTGTTGTGAGGACCTTACAGCAGCTTTCAAATTTTCTTGAGAGTCTCTGTCACATCCCCAGCCCTACTCCCACTCCATAAACACTCCTATGAGCCTGGAGCTGCCTTTTATCCCCCAGCAGCCATGTTCCAGGCTGATTCCTGTCACCTGGGAAGCTTCCTACCCATCACCTGCTGATGCTGCCCAGGTGTGCTCAGCTTGTCCAACCTCAGGAGCAGGACAGACCCACAGCAGGAAGGACAATCTGCATGGGCAGGACTTGCCTTGAGCTCCATCATTCCCAGTTGTTGGGAGGGGGCTGGGAGACGTTTGTATCTGAACACCCCAAGCTAGCTGGCCAAGCAGGCGCTGGGCTCCTGCCCTTGCTGCTCTGTAGGCAATTTCTCTGGCAGGAGCCATTTTTCCCCCTAACCAGTTGTACCGAATGGCTTTTCCTGCAAATCCCCATCTCCCTCTGCAAGAGCTCTGGGAACTCAAATCTGTCAGCTTCTGGAGGAATAAATGGTGCACAACTAACAGTTTCTTCAAGAAATCAAATAAAGCAACAATATATGTGAAGACCACATGCTTAAAAGGAAATCATTTGAGCTGCTTAATTTGTGAATCCAACCCTACTTAACTTTTTTTAATTACTCCCATAAAGCCAGCAGTTTTGAGCACACATGTAATATTGTGAGCAGATTCAAATCTAATTAGCTGTGTTCATGTTAATTAGATTCATTGTGTATTTGATGCTCAGCTCTTCCTTCAAGTTTTATCTTGGAGCATGTGTTCATAATTAACCCAGATTTAATGTGTAGTTAAGGCCACTTCTGTATGAAAGGCTCTACTCCTGCTTTCCCTATGGACAGTCCCTTGCATTTGATGCCCGGGGTCCATAAGGGACATGAGGACCTGGTCCTGCAGGAATGCGACAGCGTGGTGGTTCTTTTAATCCTCAGAGAGGTACAATTTGGGGCTTCAGAGAGACCCAAAAAGCATGGAGAAAACGTCAAGCTTAATGAGCCAAGCTGGCACAGCCCAATAGCAATAACCCCAGGGACAAATGCTGAGCACCAATAAAAACTTTCATCGCATAACTGGGGTTTTCTGACTCCAAATCTCACATATGCTTCCCAATAAACATGTCCCAAACAGTTCTCACCAGTAACATCTGTGAGAGCCCCATGCCAGAGTTGTGTGTACACATGGACAGGAAAAAATGATCCCCAGGGGATGAAGGGCGATGAAGCCCATGGACAGGAGCCAGCACAAGGAGAGTCCTGTGCTGGGGACACAAGGTCTCAATGACCTCAGAGAATGACTTGATTTTGGGAAGGATGTCATTTGTATAAAGCCTTCTCCATTCTATTTTAAACAAGCTCTTTTTTCCTTACCTTGATTTCACTAGCTAAATATTTGCTCTTATAGGACACTGGTAATTAGATTAATGTGTGTTTTTTGCTTATGCAAGAGCAGGTTTGGTAGGCACAGAGGTTCCTACGGTGTGTCTGCCTGCAACCTCTGAGAAGCAGCAGCATTTCACCAGGACTTGTTGGATTTGCCTCCTCCCCACCAAAAAAGAGAAAAAAATAGTGAAGTGTTCAATTGCAAAATCACTCCATGTGTAACACTTCCTTTTTCTTTTTTAATTTGAAGCAACAAAACTACTAGTTGTGCTCAAAAGAAAATGCAAAGACTAGTGACAAACCAGTCATATCTGAAAGCCTTTCTCACTTGAGATTCAAGGAAATAGTTTATTGCGTAATGGTAAATGACATTATTAATTTATTTGGTATTTCTGAGCCACCAAAAGGTCTGAAGAATTCCTGTGTTTTGTTGACACTGACACAAAATAGCCATGACAGATCATTCCTACTCTTCAAGATTGTTGGAGGAGCAAAAGAGCAGAGATCTGTTGATTTGTACAGCTCTGCACCCAGATAAAAAAGGGTGGTGCGGAGACAGAGCCCGGCTCTGGGTACCAGGTAAAAGGCTTCTGGTCTCTTCTTAAGAAAAAAAGTCTTTGAAAGAACAGCCTCTTTTTCCTTTAATATCTACAGCGATACCTTCCGGAGTTCAAGGTATTTGGCTGCTGACAGATTCGGGCTGTCAAAGGGAATTCCTGCCAGCTGGCAATGTGCAGGTGGCCACGGCTCACAGAGAGATGAACCGGGCTGCGAGCGGCACCAGGAGCTTGAAGGACAGGGAAAAAAACATTAAGACAACAAGCGAACCCTTTGCAATGCAAGGATTAAGGTTTCTGGCGTTGCTGATATTCTGCTCTCCTGCCTGTGTTTTGGGGGGCTGCCCTCAGCTCACCAATGGGGAGCTGTGTCTGCAATAGGAGCTGTGAACAGCCCCGAAGGCAGCAGGCTGCCAACTCCGGTACAGCTCCCTCTAGAAAGTTCAAACAAATTCTATGAGTTTGACCTTTTCTAGGCAAAAAAAAGAAAGTCCTTGGTCTGTTGAGAGAAGTATTCACAGATAAAACAGATGTGGTAAAGCAGAATAGAGTTGGCTGGACACCTTTTGACACAGTCATTTCAGCAAAAAAATGCTATTTCATCAAAATCTTGCAGAGGAAGATGTGAATTTGGATACAATCTCTCTTTAGAAGAAAGAAGAAAGACATTCCTTACAAAGCTCCCCATCCTGCCATTTTAGAGCAGAGTATTTTCCTCCTTCTCAGTGGCATTTCCTTTATACTTTAACAAACCCAATTACAAGTAGGCGAAAAACCCCTTACACATGGTGCCAGCTGCTGGGGGCTGCAGGAGGAGCGGGTGGCATTTGAGGTTGTCTTCCTTCTGAACACTGTCCACTTCGGTTTGATGAAAGTCTGACGATGGTATTGGGTGGCCAAATATCTAATTAGAGTCAAAATTTATACTTCTGATACTTCTGCTTTCTGAATGAAATGAATCTCAGTGTCCTTTGGCAAATCTCCGACTCTTTTTTTTTTTTTTCCTCCAAGACTTTTCTAGTGAAAACAAAAAACAAAAAACAAACAAACAAAAAAAACCAAAACAAAAAACAAAAAACAAACAAACAAAAAAAACCAAAACAAAACAAAAAACAAAAAAAAACAAGGTAAATTCAATTTCATTTCAGTTTCACAAAGTCTGACCAGGTCAAAATGATTTTTTTTTGGGTGGAGGAGGGAAGGGCAGCGATTTGCTTCTCTTCTCTACATTGCTAACAAAATCCAAGTTATTTATATCAAATCTGTGTCAAAACGAGTTTCTCCTGGGTTTTCAGAAAACTCCTCTGCAGTTCAAGCCCTCCTTGCAATTTCCCATCACCGTGTGCTGCTCAGCTCCCTAATAAAGAATTGCAGTCGACTGGACATCTAGCTATAGAAATCAATAAGAAAATTGTCTTTGCAGGTGAGTCTTCCCCCACATTCTGTATGTGGGTCTCAGGAGAGCACAACCTCAGTAATATCACCCCACTTCCAGTCCCCTTGGGTGCAAAATAAACCTTCCTCTGGAAAGAGCCTCACCCAGGACTGTCCTGCCTAATGTTATATACCAGTTATTTTGCTGCAGATTATTTTATCAGCAATTGCTTGGCATGACACCAGGAGAATGGGCTGGGGGGGTCTAGCAGCCTGGTGGACAGTCTGGACACCCCGGGGGCTGCTCAGATTCTGTGCCCTCCAACCAGCACACCTGCTGCTGAGGCTTTATGGTTTTCCCCCTTTCTGATGGATCGCTGAGTGATTTTTCTTTGGTTTGGAACGAGATGCAGAAAGCTTGACAAATGGCGAGGAGAAAAATTTCTCGCACCAGAATAATTCAATTTTATTATAATTCTTCACTACACACAGCACTCCCTCGAACTTGCTGTGGAGTGAAAATCATTTGCTGGAGAGTATAACATGCGGAAAGCCTCAGAAATCTGGCTGGAGCTGGCTGAGCTCTCATCCTGCCCTGCTCCCAGCCCCAACTGCACTGTCAGGGTGGGCAATGCAAAGTGAAAGGTCTCTGGATGGTGTGAGGTTGGTGTCTGCTCCCCAAAATCCTGGTCTGGGTGCTGGACCCACAAGGGAACCCCACACATCTCCGGCAAACGTGCATTTCCTTGACAAACTCCCCGCTGGTCCTCACTCCACAGCTACACGTATGGCCATTGTTCCTTTTGAGTAATGGCATTTTCTTCTTGAAATTTCAGCTGGAATTTCTGGTGAATGAAAATTTTTCCAGTCCTCCCAGTTTGGGATCTGGAGAAGCAGGACAGCCACTGTTCCCCCGTGTCATGCAGGGCAGCTTGTTAAGCCCTTTGCAAAGCTCTGCCGTTAGGAAGGATACAGAAATGGCAAACACCACTGGCTTTTTTGTTTGTCAGTTTGTCACTTAAATGTCCAAAGGACACTCCAGGCAATCAGAGAAGGATAAAAATTGCTTGGAAAGAAAAGTCAGCACACCATTCCCTCGTGTGATTATTTTCAGCCCTTTGGACCGAAGAATCAATGCAGGAGAATGGAAGGAGATGGTCTGTGAGCCAAGCAGTGGCACCCCTGGCTCAGGATGATGCTGTCTCTCCCCAGCATTGGGGAGGCAGCAGAAAATCTTTGGGGCCACAGCGTTCCCCGTCCCGCTCCCCAGGGATCACCCACACACAGCTCTGTCCCATGGGGCTTCTTGTTTCAGAAGGGATTCAGCATCTCACACTGTCGCCATTTTTGGGAAGAGGAGGCACCGGTGCCCATTCGCTGCAGGGAACGTGTCTCTTTGAAGGTCTCTCAGTACTGATGCGCTTTTATAATAAAAGCCTGATGGGCTTGTGCCACTGGAGAGGAGGAGGAGCAGGGGGGATAAATTAGACCCATGAAATTGGAAGCACCTCGGTGATCACTGTTAGCAAGTCTTGCACAAAGATGGGCAGGAGGATCCCGCGATGGGACAGGCTGCGCACAGGAGCTCTCCTTCAGTACCTTAGAGCAAAGATATGACCCAGTCCCCTCTAGCACCCATGTGCATGTGGGCAAGGGCCTGTGTGTGCCCGCAGGGCTGCTCCTGGGCATTGGCTGCCCCAGGGTGTCATTCCCTGCCCACACCGTGGGACACCCCTGAGGCCTCCCCGGGTTGGCGGTGGGAGGCTGGGGTGATGAGTCCATGCTGATGACAATTTCTAGCATGGCCAGTTTTTCTGCCTCTTAACTTACACTTTATTGATGTTAGGCAGTGGTATTTTTTTTTAATCAAAATGTCACGTAATGCTTGACTCAAGTGTCTTGCAAAAACCTGAAGGGCTAAATATAGTTAATTTGCACAGTAACATTCACCTACCAAAACAATGTAAGCTGGCAGAAGAGCCACAGCTGCAGTTTTGCACGATGCGGGGAGCCAGGGGGTTGGATTTTAGCTCCTTGATGTTTAAAGGCCCTCATGGAGTGGGGAGTGGGCAGAGGAGACTGGAGAGATGGTGAAAGGAGGTGAGCTGCATAGGCAGTCACCAGCAGGGATGGTTGGTACCACACAGGTAAAGTAGCTTTGGAAGGATGCAGGCAGCATGGGTTGGCTGAACTGGGGGAGAAAAACCCACCAGCCTTGCTGGAGTGAGGTAACGGGAGGTGTGTGCAAGGTGACACTGCCCTTCCCTGGCTGTCACAGTTTGGATGCTGTCTTGCCTCAGGTCATTCTCAGCATCTCTTCCCTTCCCACTAATAGGATTTGGGAGCTTAGCTACCTTTGTGCAATAATGACAGCTCACCCCAGAGTCTTTCAGGCATGGCTGCTTGGCTGCCTAAAAGCCTGGAAAACTGCTAATGAAAACTAATTCCTGCCCAGAGCCGTGGCACCAGGCACACCTTAGGAGGGCAGTACGGCTGCATGCACAGCCAGCCGCTGCACACGCTGCCCGCACTGCTGCCAGCCCCAACACCGCCCTGCAGAGCGTGGGGTCCTTTGGGGACAGCAGCCACTCACCCCGTGCCATTGTCACCCGTCCTGCCCTGCAAGGTTCTCAGGCACAGCCCTCCAGGGAGCTGCAGACTGGCAGGGGCACCAATCACAACCGCAGAGCCCTCGCAAGGAGGGCACCTCTAGCAGCAGGGGGGCTTTTAATCTCACAGAAAAGGCTTAATGGAATTCAAAGGCTGGAGCATTTCTGGCTGGAAATGAAGAAGCTATGAGTGTGTGCAAAAGCCTTTGGCTTTCCTATACCCAAAGCCTGGCATCCATCCTGGCCTCCTTGCCCACAGAAAAGCTCATGTTTTATTTAGCCCTTCTGGCCTACTGAAGCAGTATTTCCTCCCCCCAGCTCGCTTCCCACCCAGCTGTTCCCCTCTCCCCTCCTTTGACGCAGCCAGACGCGTCCCTGGGTGCCTGCCCTTGGTACCCAGGTTCTGCCACAGAAACGTGGTGCTACAGACAGGCCATCTCTGACCTGCAAGTGCTGCTGAGCCTGCAGAATGTGTGTTGGGGTTTTAATTTTTTTTTTCAAAAAAAGAACATGAACTGTGCAATTATTATCCTAATGGATGTGACACGTTCTCCACATACTGACACATAACATATGGTGCAAGATTACATCCCTCTAAATGATTCATGCAGTTCATCACTACTGTGATTATCTGCTCCCTTCCAGAGCAGTGTCTTCCCATGCAGCTACAATTCATGATCCCCCTCCCCATGGTTCCTCCTCGGCTCCAGCTGCTGGGGGATTTGGGGAGAAATACAAAATCCTCCAGCTGCTGTGGCATTTTCAGCCTCAGGTAGACACCAGGCAGCTTTGCCCATTGTACCAGTCATCTCCAGCCCAGCTACTTGTGCAGCAAACCCAGTGCACAGAGCAGGGATGGCTTGTCTTCACTCCTTGCCTTTTAACAGCACTTTGGCCAGGCCAGGCTTTCCCTGCCAGCACCTGTGTGATGAGGCTGCGAGGGCTGGGGACATGCATGTCCCCCAGGTGAGATGGCTGGAGCAGTTTACCCATGAGAAGAATTTATTACTCCTATAATGGAAAAGTCCTTCAAGGAAAAAGTATTCATTGAGATACAAATTCACCACCTTCTCTGCAGAAAATAAACCCATTTTCCCTGCACAAAGCTCCAGTGACCTATTTGTAAGAGCACCACTCAACAGCGATATCTCCATCTCCCCAGGAAAATTAACGCACATTAGCACTGAGCAGTGTATGGAAACAGGGAGCAGCAGCCTGGGCTTGCTTATCCTTGGGATATTCGAGAAAGAATTAATACAATCTAACTTTCCTAATTCACACATTTTGCTGGGGAACTTTAAATGGGCTTTTAATATAGAACCTGGTGGGCAGCGTGTGAATCGAGAGAGTCTCTTGGGGCATTTACCAAGCTGTCTGCTGTAATAGAAAAACCGTGCCACAGTGACATGCAAAGCCTCGCAACAGTGGATACAAGGTAACAATGCTATAGGTTACTCACTTATAACCAAGACCTAATTATCCCATGAATTCTGTGGGAATCGAACTAGTACCAAATTACTTAAGATACCATGGACAAAAAGCTCTGTTAAAACAAACAAACAAACAAACATTGCTCAGGCAGTAAGTAAAGTACCCACATGTTCAGAAAAGTCAGATTCGCAGTTCCTGCTCAACTTTGATTTTGCTCCATGTGCACTGGAATGAGAGAAAAGCCCCAGGAGAAAGGAGTAAGTGATCATTTAACTAAACACTGCATCATAATGTAAATGGGGGCAGAACGAAGGTCACACCACCTAGCATAAAACTAGCCTTGCCTAATTTCTGATGCTTGAGCTTGCAACCTTTTAATGGAGACTTTGGTGAGATTTCCCAAACTCTTTTTTTTTTTCTTTTTTCTCCCCAATGACTAAAAAACTCATATAGCCAAGGGTAAAGGAGGGACGATGTGCAGAGCCTTCCCACGCCTTCACCTCACCAGCCATCTGACTCTCAGGGCAAGGAGCAAGGCCAGCAGCTGCAGTCCTTGATTGACTTGACAGCTTCACTCGGGGTTTTGGATTAATAAACCTCAGCTGACAGATCTGTCTCATCAGACAGAAGTTCTTGTTATCCAAATTGCTCCTCTGCAGCTCTGGGCCTGAACCATTTGTCTCTTTCTAAAACTCATTGAAAGGCCATCAGTTGCCTCCAAAGGCGTTCCTGGGCCATTCTCCAGCTGCCTGCCAGGGATGTGCATGGTGCTGGAGTCATTACGGGCTGTGCAAGACACCCGTCCCCTGGCCTTCCTCCTACCTGGGACCTCTTCTTCTCCCTGAGAAAAGCCATTGGCATCACCCCCGCTCCTCCCAAAAGGCCCAGCAAGCGCCCTGCAAAGAGTCTTAGATGTACCTCAGCTCCGCCCCTATTAGCTCTCAGTCTGAAATTCTCCCAGAAATCAAACAGGAACCTTCAAGACATTTGCAATTAAATATAACCCAACTTTGCAGCAGCCTGGCTTTCTGTGGGGAGCTGCTGTCCCACCCTTATGGTCTCCAGCCATTCTGTCTCCAACCATAAATTGCACAGTGAGACCATGGCCTCTTCTCAGCCTTTCGTATGAGAGAGTATTTCAGGGTATTGCTGGCCCCTGGCAAGAGCTACAAGCCAAAGCAGCCACCACAAGACTGTTCAGAGACAGTGATTTTAAAATATTTATTTCTAGTAAATATTGTTTAACATCCTTAATATAAGTTTAAAATGAACTGAGAAGTATTTCCCCTACAGAGGAGCAAGAAGAGTAGTTAGCAATAAAAAGCAACAGTCAGAATGGGGAAATAGACAGCAATCAATGTGAAACACAGCAAGTAGTTCTGGGAAAAAAAAATTAGCAGAACATATCCCCAGTCCAAGGGGGTGAGAAAATGGCAAGGGGGATTTTCCAGCCTCCGAAGGAAGTCGAGCAATGGGGAGCTGGGGACTGTAACCCGGTGCTACGGGATACAGAAAAGGCAGAGGTGGAGAGTGGCTGGTCCTGGTTTTCCCGTGGAGAGCAGCCAGCCAGACACCCCGGCACGCCCTGGACCCGGCAGGAACAGCCTTGCCCCCTAGAACGCCCACAAGCTCCCGGACCTCCGTCCCACTGCCTCCCGGGGGTGACCAGTCCTGCACAGCCGGCAGCCTGCCAGCTCCTCTACACCAGCTCTGTATAATTGCTCCTGCAGCTATAAATAATCTTTATCTCCCTCTGTGCTCTTCCCACGACGTTCCCCGGGATGCAGAGGGATGGCTTCCCCATGACTCAGCCCTGCAGTGCTGCTCAGCCCCTGCCACTGTGATTCTGCCTGTCCCTGGGGTGCTGGCACTGCTCTGGTGTGTGGCCGAGTGGCGAGGACAGGCTGGGGACAATGAGGAGGTGGTTTTGCCCTGTACCTGCAGCTGTGCAGAGCCACGTACCAGCTATGTGCCATATGCAAGGAAGGATTTGGAGGAGGAGGAAGGAATTTCAGGGAGGGAGACTCTTTTTTACTACTTCTGTTTGCAAAGGGAAGAAAAAAAAATATAAAGGAGGAAAAAAAAAAAGACAAATGAGCATTTTCTTTTCCCTCCAACTGATGGAAAAAAAGGAGATCTTGCAGCAATTTGTCTCTGTGTTTTCCTTGTCTAGAAAGAAAGTGCTAAGGAACTGCTACGTTTTCACCAAATGTTTCTCCCTGCCTCCTCTTCCCCTGGCCGTAAGAAGGCATCACTTGACTGGAATGGTTGGGGTCCCTCTGTGGCAGTGCCTGCTTTTCCCTGGCACCAGCAGTGTCGGGATGCACTGTCCCTGCACTCATTTTCCCAAGGCGTGCCAGATCTCAGGGACATTTCTGGGCCGTGGCTGCAGGAGCAAGGGACATCATCAGCACAAGTTCGGCCGCCTCCTTGCAGGTTTGGACAGAAATGCACCCCAGGGAGCCCACAGGGACAGGCAGCTGCCAGCAGGCATGAAGAAATCTCTCAGTGGAAACATTGCTCTCTGAAGAACCACTTTTTCAGCAGCAGCTGTGAGATGCACGGTTATTTTTTTCCCCTTCTGCTTAAGGAGATACCAATAAAAAAGAAGCACAAAAGCACATTGTGGTCCTATTTTTCGGTTTAGAGGAAAGCAGGAATTACACCATTCTCTAGGAAAGTCACAATCCAAATGCCCATGGTTTGAAAAAGAATTTTTCCCCTGAAAACAACTGCTTTCGTCATTACCAACTGGAGAAAGAAAACCATAAGGCTTTTCACAGACTATTTCCAGGCTCTTTGGGAGCATCAGCCCCGGCTGGATGCCCAATGGTGTTTGGTGTTGCCCCATTTGAGGACACAGCCCAGTGTACCCTCTCCTTGGGCACCCATCGACCAGAGCAGCCCAAACTGTTTGGTAATCGGGAGCTAATTGAATACATTTGCAATTACTCATCCCCCTCTTCCCCCCCAGCTCCCCGGGTCTGTTTCCACCCTGGAAGTCTGTGCTCTTTCGGACTGAGAGGAGCATCTGAAATTATCAGTGCTAATTCCCTATGGCTCTGTTTATTAGGCCAGAGGACTTCCCCAGAGTAATCAAAACCAGCCAGAAATCGCATTAAACCCACAAAACAAACACTGGTGTTTGCAGCACAAAGCCCTTCCTGTCTCATTAAGATCAATTAGGTTGTCTTGAGCAAACTTTCTCCCATCTTTCTACTAAGCCTGGACCATTAAGCCCATCCTCCACCTAAACAATCTCAACAGCAAATCTGAAGGTGAAAAATACCCGTGCATCACTGCCTCTGCTTGCAGGCAGGCTCTCTCCAAAGCTGGCTGCAAAGATAAAGACATCAAGGTAGGGTGGGTATCAAGGACATCTCTCTCATAGCCCTTTCCTCCCTGCAAAGAGGTGTGCATATGCAAGTCATCTCTCTGGACCATCCTGGCTCACCTGGCCCCAGCATCGGCTCCAGGAGCCCCCCTGGGTCCGTGGGGTGGGCTGACCAGCAGCTCCACATGGGTTAGTGCCTCCCGGTGTTTATTGGAGGCCACAACGAAGTCTTCCAAGGCCAAAAGTCCCAGCTGGTGTAAAGCAGCATGGCTTATCTGCAGCGCTGATTTACACGGAGCATCTGCTGTGAGGGGAAGGGAGGAATAAGTGAAAGCACCGAAAATTCAGGTGGCGGAGCCACCTTGGCACTGTGGGGGATCTGGGATACCCAGCAGCCAGGGTCAGCTGTCCCTGGCAGCATGAAGAGTCCTGGCAGAGGACAGCCCTGAGAGACAGAGGGAAGGAGAAGGGGTGTTGGCTGGTCCCCCAGCACCAGCTGTGAGTGGGCCAAAAGGGCTGCCATCTTGGGTTGCATCTGACCCTCATGGGCTGCACACAGTGATGGAGCAGCTGCTGCCCAGCACACGGGGATGCTCTGAGGCACCGGGGCAGCTGGGGTCCCACAAATACCACACGCAAATTCCCAGCCTGGCATCAGCAACCAGCAGCCAGAGGTAAGCACCCAAAGCAGGGACTTCAACTGCAAACCCTTAGATCTGCAGCCTCCATCCCCACCTCCCTGCTGTGAAACAAGCCCACTTTCTCACAGGCATGGCTGAGCATCACACATGGCAGAGAAGATGTGGCTTTGCTGAGAGCAAGCAAGGAAAGGAAAGACATAATTAAACTCCTGACTCTAGCTGCAAACATTGCATAATGAAATTAGCCCCCCGGCCCCAGGCTGTGAGCTTCCTGCAGAGCAGCGGAGCACAGACCAGGGCAGCAGCAGCCCCTGGGGCTACAGCAGCAGCTCCAGCTCACCTTCAGGGGTGTTCACTGGCCCTGCTAAAGCCTAGGCATCCTCTTATCTCTCCATAAAATAATTCCCCCTGACTGCTCAAGGCTTGCAGATGTTGGCACGAACTCATGGGATTCCCACAGTGAAGGAGCTGTCTGCACCTGAACGGGGATAACAAGCTCGTGTGCTCGGACAAGTGTCCTGTTTCCATTAAACTTAAAAATAGCGGTACTTCTGAATCGTTCCAGGTCCAGCTGGAAGAGGACTTTTTCATTCCCAAATGAGAGCACCCTGGTGCAGAAGCGCACACATGCCAGGAAGCTCCTGGATCCTGCTGCTCAGTATCCCCAGCCATGGAGAGAACAAATTTGCGACTGCTTATGAGCCCAGGAAGTCACACAGAGAGGATGCTGCATGGGAAAGATGATATTAATTCAACGGGGAGGGTGCCTGTGTTTTGCTTGGGGGTGGAAAAGGAGAAGGGATGGGAGCTGCCCCCATCAGATGGGAACCACAGGAGAATCTGACAGGATTTCTGCTAGAAGGCAAATAACATCAGCCAGCCTCCAGAGATCGTTTGTTTTCTCAGAAATCTTAACATGCAAGTACTGGAAAATAAATAGCAATCCTAGAGAAACCCCAAAGTCTCTTTATTTCATCTTTTTTTTTAACCCAGAAGAGGTGGCTGTGCAGGACTTGCCTCCTCACTGTGCTAGGTGCTGCAAGGGATGCCTGCAAAGGGAGGACCAGGAGTCACACAGATGCAGGAAAAATCACAGGCTTATGTGGCCTGCTTAAAGGTTTAAACTTAAATATGGAATTGGAGCCTGGTTCTGCACTGGTGTGTCTGGAAGCTGGTGTGGGATATTCCTCCTCTGCTGTGCTTGCCCCAGCCCTTGCTCTGTCCCTTCACCAGTGCAATGATGCAGACGAGCGGTAGCATCTCTGCCCTGAAGGCTGGATGCACAGGTACCTTTGTGGAACTAAACCAACGTAGCAAAGCTGCCACTTGGAAAGATCCAGGAGCAGATGGTGTCATGCACACATGCGTTTGCATTTTCTCCTTCCACAAGCAAAGCTGCTAAACACCTTGATCCCACATGGAGGATGTTTGATGAATCCTACTTAACAGTTCGGTGCAACCCAGAGGGCTCATATTTGCAAGGACGTGGGAAGGAAGGGAAAGCTTTGCAATGTGAGGATGAAGCAGAAATGAGTCCCTGTCAGTGGCACATGAAGTGGTGAATGGAGCAGAAGAGCTGTGGTGAAGTGCTCAGGTTGTTTTAAAGAGCAGCCTCTGCACTGAGCCCGGGAGAAATCCACAGGGATCCCTGCTGGAGGGTGAGAAGTGTGAGCTGCGCTTGCCAACGGACAAAGCCACTGGCTGAAAAATTGAGTGTTTGCAACTAATTATTTTCAGTAACTGACCAGCTTTACGGATGGTTGAATAATATTCGTCTGATAAATTATTCATTATTTCTTTCCACTGATCAGCAAATCAATTAGCCACAAACCTCTGTTCAATTATTCATCCAGCTCCAGCAGGATAAATGAGGAGATTTACAACACAGACAACCAACTAACTTATATTTCCAAACAGGAACCCTTAAAGTCCTTAAACCTTGTTCTGAACTGGCTTAAATGACCCAGCACTTAGATTCACAGTTAAACTCCCAGAGCTCACGTCCTGTACACTGCCTGCTCTGCAATGTCTCCTGCCATCCAGCAGACCTGGGAGGTAAGGCAGCATGGACCTGCACGCACAGGCACAGCACACAGAGAGACACAATCTCAGGAGGTTCAGCAGGGCTCACAAGTGACCTGGAAACACAAGTGTGCTCCACACTGAAGAAAACAGTAGATATGGCCAAGGCAAATACAAGGTCCAGTGCAGAGGTAACGGGGTAAACAGTGGGTTGCAAATCTTTCTGGCTATAAGCTCCATGGATATGGTGATGGTGTACAAATCTCTCCAGCTATAAACTCCATGGGTATGGGCCTGTTGGAAAGTCGCATTTCTGCAAATTAACCTCTACTGTTATAATTCACTATAAAAGCACTCTCCCACCACAATTAAGGAGTGTTGACAATATTAAGCTGCACAGTAAATGCAAGTAAGAGTTATTAGACTAACAAATAGTCACATTAGCATAAGAGCTGGCTTTGCCTCACAGGAGTAGCAACCTTAGAGGTTGTGTAAGTGAAGCATAATTCAGCATAAGTGTGATAAGTGACCAGGAGCACACAGAGAGATCTCTAAATCGCCCTGCTTTGCAAGATTTCACATCCCAACTGTATTGCTGCTCCAACTCAGAAGTGAGGTCTTCCTGCCATACCTGGCAAGGCCACAGGACCCTCATACCAATCTACAGTATTGCTCGTTAATGTGGTAGGAAATTAGAGTTGTGCCTGGCCTACATAGGTAAAGTGGGTCCAGACACAGGGGGACTGCTGCTGTAGACATCAGGCAGAACTTATTTTCCTGCATCAATGTAGGAGTAAGCACAGGAGTAGCAACACACTCCATGTGGAAAGCATCACCTGCAGCTTTGATTGATTTGATTAGTAGATTAAGCTCATATTCGTATAAACACACTTGCTGCCTTAATCCCCTTTCATTCAGCTGCCCAAGAGGGCCCCCTTCCCACACAGTCTCATCCATAACTGCAGAGGTTTGGTTCATCTGGAGCAGCTTTGGCTACAGGCAAAAGGCTGTGAAGGCACCTCCCTCTGCTGCCACTCACAGCCTCCCCAGGGATGTGTGCTCAACTGTCCTGGTCACCTGCTACAGAGCAGCCTCCAGCCTTTACCCCAAGAAACTGTTGGCTCTGGGTTGGATAATTTTCCAGTAGTTAGCTTCCCAGTGCAGAGGAACTGTAGCCACATCAGGGAGCTGAGCCAGTCAGCTGCCTCAGGGGTACCTACTGCTTGAGAGGCAGTGGGAGAATCTGGTCCAGCCAATTCTGTGTCTCACGAGGGTTCTCCATTTATGCTACCAAGGGACAGTGATTTCCTTTGCAAAGAGTGAAGGTGCAACGGTTCTCTCTTTGCATAGTGCTGAAAGCCTGCAGGTAGGAGAGGTGTGAGCAGAGCTGCAGGCTGGCATCCCTCTGGTCTCAGCATTTCAATGCTGCACGTCCTCACTCATCTAACCAAGGAGACACTTCTCCTGGGTCACTGGTTCTGCATCCCAGGAAACACTCAAACTGAGGCTGGATGTCTAGGACAAGACTCACCACTATTCAACCACTGCTTTCAAAAACTAAGGTCTGCGGAATTAAGAGATTTCCCGTGGAATCAGTTCCTGTGCCTGCGGCTCACCAGCAAAGCCCACCTAGGGCAAAGTGCCTTCAGTACTGCTGAGTTCAGAGCTGCCCCAGCAATGCTCCTGGTGAAGCATCGTACCTGTGGCTGGGCAGGGCTGGGTGAGGCAAGAGGGCACAGCAGGGGCAGGAGGAAGACTTGAAAAGTGCTACTGAGACAGGGCACATGCTTGTCCTGAGCTCCCCATGTGATGATATAGGACCTCTGCTATGGGGGCACAGGCTATGGGGTGGAGGAAAAGACTGGGTGTTTTCCTTCACGTTTTCCAGCAGAGCAGCTGAGCCAGTCCCAGGACACAGACAAGAGAAGGGCTTAAAGATGGTGTCCTGGTCTCTGGGACTGGCCACAGCTTCCCAGGATGGTGACAGGGAGTCCTAGGTCCTGGCACTGAAACCAGCTCCTGGGACTGGGCCTGAGAACTTCGGGACTCTAGGACTGACTGCAGCCCCCAGGGATGAGGATGGAGACAGCGATTCTGGACTCTGATGTTGCTCATAGGTCCCCAGGATGGGGACAGGTGTCCCGAGGTCTAGGACCAGTCCCAGCTCCCAGCGACACAGGGACGGAATCCCAGAGGACGGGTTTACTCTCGGGTGCCAGGAACAAGGATGGGGCTCCCCGGCCGCAGGATGGCGGCGGAGGAAACCCCAGCTCCCAGGAATGGGGTCCCGGGGGACAGGGCTGCTCCCGGTTCCTGACGATAGGCTGGCAGACTCAGAGATCGGCTGTCGCAGCCCGCCGTACGGCGGGGTCCGGTCTCCCCCCGGCGGCGCGGGGCGGAGGGGCGATGGGGACGCCCTCCCCTCCCCGCCGCACCGGCGCACCGCCCCGCCGCCCGCCCCCAGCGCGCCTCCCGCGGACGGCGGAGCGCGGCGCGGGGCCGCGGGGCCGGCGGCGGGGCGGTGAACGGCAGCGGGGCGGCCCGCAGCCCCCGACGGCAGCGGCGGCGATGCGGCGAGGCGGAGCGGCGGGCGGCGAGGCGGGGCGGCGGGCAGCGCGGCGGGGGCGGCGGGCGCCGCGGGGCTGAGCGGCGGGCGGCCGGGGCTCCGCGGCCCCGGGGGGGGCACCCGCCCGCCCGCCCGGCGCCGCACCCGACATACGGATTTACGGCGCGGATTGCAGCCTCCGGAGCGGCTCCCGCAGGTAAGGCACCGCCGGCAGCACCGGGGGGCACTGCCGCCCCCGCGGTCTGGCTCCGAGCATCCCCCCTTGCGTTAGCGCAACGCCGGGCTCCGGACGCGGCACAAGTTTCCCCCGTTGCGGTCCCACCGGGCACCGTCTCACTCCATCACCCCCTCCCCGATCCGCCAACGGATGCTGCAGAATGGGGCTGCCACGGGCTGTGCCCCCCCGCCGGCCACTCGCCCTCCCCTGCGCTCCCCGCTGTGCCCCTGCACCCCCTAGACCCCCGGCGGGGAGCAGCATGGGCCGGGGTCCCGCTCGGGCAGCGTCGCGCACCGTCCGGCTGCAGTGGGCGAGTGCCGGGGGGCTGCAGCCAACGCGCCCCCCAGCTCGGCGGTCAGGTCGCCGGGGGAGAGCAGAGAGAGGTGCTTGGGCGGATGCGGTGGAAGCCTCTGATGCTTTTGGAGCAAACTTGGCTGCGGGAAACATGCCCACAGCCAGGGAGCCCCGAGTGGGGACCTGTGGGACAGGAGCATCCCGCAAGGGGACCCCCCAGAGCCTCCTGCTACTCGGGGTGCTGGGTGCCTCACCTCGGCAGGTGGCCAACCCAGGCTCAGAGATGCTTTTAGGCTAGGCCTCAGCTGGAGGATGCAAGAGCCGTGTTTGATCTCTGTCTTCCCCAGAGAATGTGAACTCCCTGCAGTGCTCTTTGCAGGGGGGCTGAGTGCCAGGGGGCTTGCCTTGTGGGCAGGGATGCTCCTAGTCTCCACGCTGGAAACCCTTCCTTCCCCTTTGCAGTCAACTTCAGAAAGCTACTGTGGGAGAAGTGGCACAACCTGTGGAAGAGGTGACACAGCCCAGTGGTCACCACACACCAGCTCGACCCTCCCCTGGGCATGCTGAACATGTTCTGAGTGGGACTTTCCCCTCTCCTACCCTGCTAGCAGAGATGCTGCTTACCCGCAGACTTGAAGTGCATGGGATGACATGAATACTGTTGGGGGTCCTGCCTCACTGGCCCTGTCAGCTGTGTATTTTACTTGTGGGGACTTTCCCGTGCCTGGAAGATCCCCATTTGCAGCCTTTTCCCCCTTTTTCCTGCATAGTGTCAGACTGTCACCATCCGTTGGGCAGACAGGCTGTGCAGCCGAGCTGTGACTTGCCGTGGGTGTGGGGTATTGATCTGCAGCTCTGCCGGAGCCCGTGTGAAGTTATGCTCAGCCCAGCATGTCGCTTGTGGAGCCTGATCTGATGCTGCTGAGCTGGAGGCGGAGGGTCAGATCCAGACTCCTCACTCTGGACACACCACTGTCCTGTCAGGCATCTGGCACGAGGGTGTTTTCACCAGGAATCTGGATGCCTCTTTAGCTGTGAGCTGCCTTTAACTGAGCCCATCGGAATTCTCGGTCCCGGTACCATCCTCTCCATATCTCCCAAGCCTGCTGAGCCCTGTGGGTCTCGAGTAGCTCCTTGATCTGCCGGTGGGCTGGGCTGCATTCAGTCTGTGGGATGTCCACCTCACAGCTGCACATCACAGGTGTCACTTGCCTTCTCCCCCAGGTGCCTGTTGGGTGCAAGAACAGATGCAAGTGTGACGACTGCATGCAAAATCCTCCTCCAGAAATTCTCATCTCCTGAGCATCACCGACATAAGATGAAATAAACACAGATCCTGCAATTTTAGGGCTCTCTACAGGTTTTGCTGCAACCTACAGTAGACCAGGCTGAATATAAAACAGGTTTTTCCCTGGTTCCCAACGCAAAGCTTTTGCCATCAGAATTAAGACAGAGGTTTGGCTGCTTGTTTAAGCCAGTTTTACAGAAAATTGCCTCTGGTTAAGACACTAGCAACCCCAGCCCATTTACCTCCATGGCTTCAAAGGCTGCATGAGCATAACTGTTCTTAAACTCCCCTAGACTTGGCAGGGCCAGTGTTGCTGCCAGAGAGGTATTCCCCTGCTCCCTTTAAAAAATAATAAGGGAAATAAATACAAAATACTGTGAAAATGTTGGAGGAAGGTTTTAGAGCAGTGAGCTGAGAAAGTGAGCATGGCTTGACACAGCGTTGTGGTTGGCGCTTCAGTCTGGAGCTGAAGTCCCCGATACTGCGTCCCTGTGTCCCCGTCCGTCTCTGGGCGCCCTGCTGTGTGCTGCAGGCACTCTGAGGAGCCCTTCAAAGGAAACCCAGCAGATGGCTGGCTCCTCCGTCACCTCATCGACAGCAGCAGGATATTCCCCAGGAGCACCATGTACAGGCACATACCGACCCAGGAGACAGCCCTGCTTATTCGGTTATTTAGCACATAGATCCAGAGAGAGCACGTTTTCCTGTGCCTGTTCTGCTTTAACAAATAGATAGGTTGCCGCTGATATTTTGCTATGGGCCGTGTGGAAGCACAGCTCAGGCACTGTGGTGCAGCTCATCATCTTGCTGGTTTTTATTTGGCTAATGGGTCTGTAACGCTGCCCAGGGGCAGTGGCAGGAGGGGGGTGCAGGTCCTGCCACCTGCCCCCCACCCAGGGTGACAGGAGTGAGCTCATGTTGGCCCCAGAGCCGCAGCAGGGCTCTGCTGAACCACGGCTGCCTGGGCTCTCCCTCTGCCTTCCCTGTTTGCTGCCGGTGCTCTGATAATAGCGTCGTGTGTAAATGGGGGATTTCTTCAAAACTCCTGGGAGGAGCAGCTGGCAATGGAATAGCTCTGTGGCAAAAATGTGTGCGTGTGTGTTAACTCCAGTCTGAACAGGAGAGGGAAAACATTCAGAGTTATGGAACTAATGCAAATGGTGTTGGCTTTCATCTCTCCCTGCAGCATCCTTTATGGAAGGCATTGACACTTCCCCAAAGTCTGTTCCTCCCTACCTGTCCCTCAAGCACATCCAGAGCTGGTGAGGGGTGGCTCTCCCATCTGGAGAGAGGTGAAGTCAAAATATTTGAGAAGGAAAGTTCTTATTTTAAGGTAGCAACTCTGGACATGGCAGAGGATTGCACACACAGACTGCGGTGTGTACTGCTATTGAGCGCAGGGGTGGGGACCGTTCTGAGCTCCCACTAGGCCACCACATGTGGGTGACCCACTGGGGAGGTGGACAGGGAGCGTGCCTCTGAGCTCACCCTGGCACAGCTCCGGGATGCTACCAGGCCATGCTTCTGCCAGTGGATGCTCAGAGCGGTCCCGCATCATGCTGGTGAGATGTGCTGGGAGACCCCCGAAGCTCATATCCAACAGCCACCTGCCCTGGGGTCCCCAGGTGTCCTCTGGTCGCCAGCCCCAGTGGTTTGGGAGGCTGCTGGGTTTGCTGGTCTGCAAACAGCTCCAGAGTGGATTGTTGCCATTTGGGAGGAAGGCTCCAGCTCAGCAGAGACAAACAAAACAGGATTTCATGAGCACTCTAGCAATAGCTATTAGCTATGCTAAAAGGATTAACAGCTCTGCAGGACTCATCAAGTGTTTAAAACATAACTCAAGCATCAAAGGCAGCTGTTATAGCCTCACATTTTCACATCAAGTAACTCCGAAAATTCCTATCCAACTTAATTAAAACATCCACTAGGCTCATTAAAAGGGAAAAACAAAGCCTTTTTTCCTTAAGCACCAAGCCATTTTGAAGACAGGCGTTTACAGAAAAGTATGCAGACTTCTTTGTTAAAGAATCACCTTTGTGAAGGTCTCCTATCCCTAGACCACTGTGTCTGATTAATCTCAAGCTTTCAAAAAAGGAAATAAATATGTTTTTTTGGTTTTCCTTTTTTTTTTTTTTTTCCTGGCTAGAGACCACAGAAGAAAGATGAAAAAGTGAGGAGAGCTTTGTAGAGAAAGTTAGATAAGAGGGTGGGGGAGTGTCAAAACCAGACCTATAATAGGAAACAAACCGCTGAAGTGCTGGTGAAAGTACCTTTCATCTTGAAGGCTCCAAAGTGCCATGCAGTGCATGAATACACACAAGAGCTGGAAAATAATTGCCAACAACTAGCGTCATGAGATGAAGTCACCACCTTTGCTGGCAGCAGAGTCACCGCAGGCAGGTCACTGGCTCACCCTCCGTCAGCCCCCGGCTGCCTCTCTGCTTGCTGGATTTGTCACCCGTGTGAGCTGGCTCAGCCAAGCTATTCTGCAAGATCCCAGGGCAAAGTTTTAGATGCCACAGTTGTGTGACAATTCCATGAGGACCTATGGTCCTGAGCTGGCCCGGTGTGGCCGGGGCTTGAAGGTGCAAATCAGCTCCTTGCCTCACATCCTTGGTCCCGGGCAGCATCACCATCATCTCTCATAGCGTCGTGATTTAATTCTCCTTCCCCATGATGTGCCCAGTCTCAGTGACGCTGGGTCACTCCCAGGCTTCAGCATGTATCCTCCACTCTCAATCTCCTCTGTCTGCCTCAGAGGCCTTTAGTTATTTCAGGTGCCCTGGGGAGACTTAAAATAGGTAGAGGTATAACTGGGCACATTAAATACAATATTTAAACTTAGTAAATGATTTTTTTTACATCCATAGAGGCCTTGAACGTTTTAGGATTCCATCCCATTTATGTTAACCGTGTTGGTTTTCATCAATAATGAATTAGCATCCCCCCAAAAAAAGAATTAATAGCTCCTCTCTTTCCTCCTGTTTATGAGTGAGTTTGATTTCTTCCTTTTCACACTATCCTGTGTGGACAGAGCGTGCCTGGAAACACCATGCTGAGAAATGCCATCAGGAGCAGAGCTGCTCCTGCTGCATCTTCCTGAGCAGATCTGCAGCACACCTTGCCTCTTTCCTTCCCACTTGCCCATAATCTCGAGACACATTGTAGGACTTGAGCAAACAGCCTCCCAACCCTGGGTGCCCTCCAGGCTACCCCTGGGGACCCAACCACACTCCGGTGCCGGGGACAGCAAGCTGCAGTCATGGGAAGGCTTGTGAGCACAGACTTCATGTTCATGCACGGTGGGGATGTGAAAATGTAGGAATTAGGAGGTAGACATGGTTTTTACATCAAGTGTTTATAGCACCTTGCTCACTTTGTGTCTAGACATAGCTATAAATGAAGGAGAGGGCTATTACCTAGGAATAAAACTACTGAAACCAGCCCTGGAGAGCTTGTCACTGTATTTCCAAGGAACTGGGAGATTCCTTATGATTAATGTAACAATATTGAAGGCTATAAACTCACTGCAGTTGGGTACTGAGTCAGGGGACACACTTACAATGTACCTGCCACTTGCAGCTTAGACTAAGCATTAACGATGGTCTCGCCGGCCCTTGGCCATTCCTAGGGCTGCCGCTTGCTGACAAATCAGGGGTTCAGTTTAACCAACTCCACCAACTGCAATGGCATAATAAAACAGCCCAGCAATCGCCAAGGTGTAATTTCTCCTTGCAGTGCAGACAGGTGGTGGTGTGGAGAAGAAGAGAGGCTGTGGAAACTGCCTTCACACCTGCTGACTTTGGACAGGGGAAGCAGGAGCTCTGTGGTGTGCAGGGACAGCCTGTGCCACCACTGATACACCACTATCACCACACAGTGCCGCGTATGTGCATGTGGTGGGGACTTCAGGCTCCTGTGTGGATGGGAAACACCTGGGATCTGAAACAGAATCCCTCATCTGCATCCCAGGCCTGACATGCAGGATCGTGCCCTGTAAATACTGGTGGGAGAAGTTAGACTGCAGGGATCTCAGTTTTTTTTTGATGCAAATTCTTTCCTCTAATCTCTGCTTCTACTGTGTCCAGCACAGCAGGGTCTCAGTCTCTGCCTAAGGCTTTGCAATACTGTGATAGCATCAGCAAAAGTAATAAAGAAGAGGATGGACTCCCTGGAAAAATGCCATGAAGCATACCACTGACATGCTCTTGACTGTATCCACAGCAAGAACACAAAGACTTATCTTTTCTGCTAAGAGGAACCTACCTACGCTAGGTCTGAGTGATGGAGTGGAGCGGCAGGGGGTGTATCTTCTGAGCCCTCAGTTGAAGGGCTGTCATGAGAGGATGAAAAAGGGGATAGAAAGGGTCATGCGATGGTTGGGACCTGTTGGGACTCGCTAGTTCATGGCTGACCTCTCTTCCGAGGGAGGAAGGAGGGATGGGAAGGAGCAGCAACATGAATGGTTGGTGCAGGAGGCAGCAGGTGGGGAATCTGGGTCAGTACCTTTTTGTCTGTAGGAGATGCTTCCCAGGTTAGGTTTCCTCTGCATATTGTGTGCCATGTCCAGGCTTTATCCCCGCCGGGAGTTTTCTTGTGCCATGTATTCAAAATTAGGAGGTTCTTGGATAATATGGGCCTCCTAAGTACCTAGGACCTATTAAAAGCTGCTCTCATTTGACTCCATAAAAAATGCTGTTGGGAATACAGCGACGCTTCTTGGATGGGAGTAAATATTGGCCCTGAATGAAGTTACTGATAATGGGAGATAAGTTATCAACAGCTGTTTAACCTAATATTACTTCCATACAAGATAACACTGAGCTTTTGCAAGAGGTTAATAACTAGATGCAGAATCCATCACTGCATATAAAGACACCTGACAAGCTGCAGCCTTAATTTTTCCCCTGGAGCTTTATTACAGCTGAAGGAACATGTCGCAGAGAAATGTGCTGCTAGATCAGGCCCAATGCTGTTAAGTACATGGCTCAGTACAGTGGCTGGGGGACAAGCATGTTTCCCTACGCATCTTACTCCTCCGGTCAGGTAGGCTGGGAGGGCATTGTTATATGGTTATATTAGTGGAGCTTTTGCTGCTGCTAATCAGACTTGAATCCTTGTGCTGGGCAATGCCTGCATTGCACATCTGAGCACAGTGATCACGGAGCAATGAGTGAAGGAAGGTTATTAATTAATATTGCCAGGCTATACCGGGCATTAATACAGATATTTGGGAGGTAGTGTCGAAACACAAAGTGTGCATCAGTTACAGATCACAGTATCCCCATGGAAGGAAATGCAACTGATCCTATACAAGGTTTTAGCCCACAGTTATGGGTATATTTTCCACATTGTCTTAGATGGCTACTCGTCTCTTGTATGTCTGTTACAGTCTGCTGTTGGACCTGTAATTCCACAGGGTTTTTAGGAAGAAGAGCTTGGCAAGGGCCAGAAGCATTTAGGGAGATTGGGAAGGCCCCGCTAGTGAGCAGCACTCGACTCTGCCACCAGCCGCAGGCACCAGACCTCTCCACAGGACAGCGTCTCCCCGGTGCTACCCACAGCGCAGAGCTGAGGCAGAGGAGATGTCTCCAGCCACCTCCGCGATGTAGCATAACACTGGCTATTTTAATTACATTCTGCTCACTTGATCCTGGCCATGGATGCTGTGGCCTTTCAGCTTTACAGGTCAGAGCCATCTGCGAAGGGGAGGGCTGGGATGCAGAGGGAACCACTGCCCGCAGGAGCTACAGGGCTCCTTGGTCCTTTGCACGGGCACCATCCCCGGTGCTGCCTGAGCCCTGAGCATCATGTGGACACAAGATCACCAGTATTAACTAATGCCCAGCTCGGACATGCCTCGAGTGTCTGTGAAGACACCGATGGGCTGGAGTGAGCCCTCAGCAGAGGCTCCTGGCAGGAGCTGGGCTGGCGTTCTGTGCTCCTGGCTCCCAGCCCCTGCTTTATCCAGCAGACCACACTGCTGCTCGGCAAAGCTGGCTGCAGATGCTAGGATGGCAGCTGCACTCCTATTTATCCCTATGGGGATGATGAGCCCAAATGAAGACCCTTGGGAAATCAGCACAGAATATAAAAACCTGGCTGTAAAGCAGAAGCTTGGACTGTGACAGCTCTGCAGATAAACCTGTGTGAGAGCCCAGCTGTGCAGAGCATCCACCGAGACCCACCTTCATCCCTTCTCACGAGGCCATCACGTCTTTCCTTTCTCCCAGAGGAAGCACCTGGAAGCATATCCAGGTCCCTGCATCTGTGGAGGGGACAAGTCCTCAGTTCCCCCAGGGCCGAGAGGTTCTTCCTCAGATTGTGAGGCTGGAGGGAGCAAACAGATGAGCACCTTGCAAACATGCTCCCTTCAAACCTCCCACAGTCTCAGGGCAGGGAGGCTCAGAGAAACACTGTAGCCCCCAATAACAAAAGTTGTAGGAGCTGCTGCACTACCTGGCATGTTGGGAGCTCTGCCTAGTCATTTTTCGGCTAGCTCCATTAAACAGTCCATAGCATTACCTGCCTAGGCAAGCACATCTCTGCAGTGTTGCTAGTAACTCCAGTCAAGAAGAAAGCCGCTATTATTAATCCTTGTATGTGGCTGCTTTTTCCCAACTGAAGCGTTTTAGCTGAACTTTCTACCCCCGTGCTGTTTGCAAACCACACAGTGTGCGAGCGTGCCCTCGCGCTTCCCACACACGAGACCGAGCAGGATAGCAAACAAATTGCAGGTCGCCGGTTGTCCATAGCAATTAGCAGACAGCTCAGGCTGCCAGCTGCCACTGCCCTGGGGTGGCTTTTCTGTTCCCTGCGGGTTCATTTCTGCAACAGCAGCAGAGCCGGGTGATTTAGGTTAGCTTTTCTGTAGCCACCCCCTGCCCTGGCACATCATTTACACTGCGAGGTTAAAGTGTAGTTTGATAGGAAGTTTATTATTAAAAATCAGGAGTTGTTGCATTATTGAAGTTAGGACAGCTTGATTTGAACCCTCTGGAGTTGTATGCTTGCATTTAAAAAGCTCAAGAAGTCCCTGTAGATCTGCTGGCAGCATGGCAGCGATTCCCTCATGCTAAGGCTGGACAAGTTCTGCACAGAATCATCATAGAATAGTTTGGGTTGGAAGGGACTTTCAAAGGTCATCTAGTCCAAGCACCTGCTCCCTGCTGTGCCGTTCTCTCTGGATTTTAAGCTCCTGCAGCAGTTTACGTCTGCAAGCAACATGCTTACTGGCAACAGCTTCCCTGGTTTTCTGCATTTCCAGGAGAACCTGCCCGCACACTGGCGTCCCAAGATGTGGGTACTGTACACCAGTTGTGCTAATGAAGCTTTCATTGCCACCACACTCCCTTTTTCTGGGCAGCTTCCACATAATTAATTTACCTGTGGAGCCCTTGGCTCTGATTGTAAAGCTTTCCTTTAATCCCTTTGCAAAATATCCAGCTTTTGGTTTGCTTTTGTTTGAATTCCCCTGATGTAGCTTAAATTTCAGTGGTTTTCAGCATGCAGCACAGCGGTGAGCGGCCCAGGGCTCCCCCAGAAGGGGAGCCTCTTCCCTCCACTCCTCCCTGTCCCTCTTGCAGATACAGTAATAGAATCGCAGGTTTGTTCAGTTCTTATTCCTCTAATAGAAATCAATTTAATTTTTTTTTTTCTTTGGTTTCTCCTTTGATTTCTTAGCTTTTCTAATCTTCCCATGTTTTCTGCAGCTACACAACTCGTCCCACCTAATAGCCAGAACAACTTTTCATCTCGTGTAGCATCATGCGCTGTTAGACTTTGAGCAGTACTTGTGCTTCCCTGGCTCGGCGTGGAGGTCATGGCGGGGCTAAATCACCTCTTATTAATTCTCCCCTGCCCTCCTGTTTGGCAATGAAGCCTCACAGTCCCATAGGGATCTTATCTCAAATTCACGGGAAGAGAGGAGTATTGCTTTGAACTCCCTCTTTGCACCCAAGTCTAGCAGGGGAAGTATAGGAAATTTATAGTTGCAAAATAACTTTGCAAAGGAGTGCTGAGCTCGATTTCCTTGGCAAAAGCAAAATAAAACTATCCAGGGAAGAGGGGAGAAGGAGTAAAGAAACTGCAGGAGCTGGCAGACATCATAGGAGAAAATGTTTAAGGAGAGGGGAGAACTGGTGCACCCTTAATGTGAATTTGCAGGGAACTTATAAACCTGAAGGGAAATAATCATAGAGCTTGGGTAGTTTAGGTTACATTATTGGGACTCATTGCTCTTCATTAACCTACCAGCCACCCGGGTTCAGGTGTCAGCTCAACATTAAACCGCAGCCAATCCAAACTTCCTCAGTTTGAAAAATTGGTGGAAAATTGGGTTTTCAAGTGAATGAATGTGATTTTGTGAAGCACCTGCCTTCCTCAATACTGTTACATCCTTCAAGATCAAAAATCTGAAAACATATTTGGGCCTGAAATCCAGATTTGGGCTTCAGCCAGAAAAGCTGAAAAAATGCTGTTGTGTTTATTTGTAAGTGAGGAGTCTGTATTGTTCCCCATGTGCTATGAGGGCTTCACCCCTCTACCTCCCCAAAGAGGTGGGGACCCAGACACTGCCTTCCTGGACAGCAACATAGAAAGCAATTTTGATTATTTCCGCTCTGGATAACCTAATTTTTCAGCTGTCTCTGCCAAGCATGCTCTCCCTGGCTCAACAGGACAGGAATGCGCAGGGAGAGCATAAGAAAGACGCCATCAAGGTGGGAAGGATGGATGACGGCTCAAGCAGCTCTGGGATGAGGATAATGTATCGTGGCCTCTAATTTGGTTGGGAGAAAAGGTAGAAGCGGGCCCAGAGAGTGGAAGAGGCTTTTTCACAATAGCTACTATTTATTGGTGGCTGAGAGAAACACACCTTGCGAGCTCTGTGTCTGCTGTTTCATTTCTGCCTTGCCCCTCTGCAATATAGGAATTCCTGCTAGAATTCAGAGGTACTAGCTGAAAACTGTCCCGTGAGATGTTACTTACAGTGGACGCTGGTATGAGGAGTCCCCATCATGGAAGATGTGGTGTAAACCCGGGTGAGCAGCCCGGCTGCAGGCGAAGGGACTGAGCTCGGATCCACGCTGGGTGCTGATGCCACCAAGGCACCCGACCAAGGGCTTTTGATTCCGCAGTGGCCTCCTACAAAGTTTGTAGCTGCTGTAAAGCTCAGGGTGGCTGAGCACACTTTTTGCATGACGTTCACAGCAGAGCGACCTGCTCACATTGAGTTGTACCCAAAATGTATGCAATCCAGCATGCATGTTATTGAAGCATCCCAGAAATACAACGCGATCCTGTAACTGAATGCTTGATCGATGCACACAGCGAGGGAAGTTAAGGGTTCCTCCTAAAACTCACAGCCCAGTGCCGTGCTGCTGCTCAGGGTGAGCTGTGCTGTCCCCTGCAGCGTGGGGATCCTTCAAGGGCTGTTGCTGTAAAGATCGTGGGTGACCCTGCAGCAGTATCAGCAAGTACAAATGCAAAAATCCCACCAGTAGATTCTGTTCGTCTTCTGCATCATGTTGTCTGGTTTAATATAAAGCATCTGCAAGCCATCACTGGGCAGGAATTCATTGTCAGACAGCTGTCAAGCTTAATTGGGTTGTCCGGTAAAATATCTTGCATATAAGTAAATCAAAAAGAGTAGGGCCCATAAAAGGGCCAGCATGTGGCACATTCATGTTATTTATAGGATTCTTTGTGGTGCTCATCACCATGGCAGCTACGAAGGTCAATGCTGACAGTTGTAGAGAAATGCCACATATGTTTGAAAAAAACCCAAAACATATATGAAATAAAACATGGTAACACATTCCAGTGGAGCTGGGAGGCAAACGTGCAGTGTCCGCAGGGAGCCCCTAGCCCCACAACAGCAGGACGGGTGGGGAAGGGGACATGGCAGGTGGTGGCAGTTCTGCGAGTTAAGGACTTTGGGGGTTGTAGAGCCCTGGTGCTGCATCCTGCCGTCTCCTTGTAGAAGCTGGGAATAAAACCCAACTCCCATTCTCTGCATCTTCTGCACCATGGCTGGCCCAAAGCTCCATCCTTCCTTCTTCCTGGCTGAGTTCATTCATGGTTAATTTATCCTCGTCTGTTCTTGCGTCAGCACTGTCCTTTGGCTTAAATAGCCATGCTCCCTCTCTGGTCCTTATGGCTCTGCTGAGTTTGGCAGTGCTGCTCCTGCCTGGCCAGGCTGGTGAGGGGGGTTTGTGCAGGGTGTGCACCCCATGCAGCATGGCATGGTGGCTCAGCAGCCCCAGCCAGCTTAATGCATGCTGCCAAAAAGCCCCAAAGTACCCGCATGGAGGAGGCTAGACATGCCTTCAACCAGTTTCTGCTCTTCAGGATGGAGCCCTTATATATCAGACTGTTTTTCATACCTTTCCTGTTTAATTGTACCAAAGCCAGTGGTGATTACTCACTCCAGGCTTAGTTTCTATAGCTGGCTCTTTTATAATGTTCTTTCTACTTAAAAAGCAAACAAAAGCAGCATCTCTTCATGTCAGTTCTATAACTGGCAGGTAAAAAGCCTGCTCCAGCCACATTCAAGCAGAATAAGTTTGAGTATCTGTGCCTCAGTCTCTACCTGGAAAGTAGCTGCTCACTAAACAGTATCAGCCCCAGCAGCACTGCTCCAAAATTACTCCAGGGAAGTATATAACAAACCCTCACCATGTGCCTTTTATTCTAAAACTACCTGGTCTCTCAGCTGGTGCCAATGATCCTAATTCCTCCATACAGCTGATCAGGTTCTTTCTCTCAGTGGATGCATCCCCATCTTCTTGTTTGCATCAGGTTGTTTCTTTCCATCAGGGTGTCATATCTCAGCCTTGACCCTAGAAACCCAGGATTTTTAAGCCTGTCCTTTAAGGATCTCTCTTTTTCTGTGGGGAAAGTTTTTCTATAAACTCAAATCTTCCTTCTCCTTAGCTAGCTGTGGCTTTTCTATCTGCCGTATCCCCATGGCAGCCACCTGTGGGCTTGCGTAACTGCTCCCAGTCCTGCACCTGAGTTGCAGCGAGGACACGTTCCTCACTTTGTCAGGAAAACCCCAGGGGACATCAAATTCATTATTAAAACCATTATTTCTGCTTGTTGATTGTAACCATATTTCTATTCCTGCAGGAGCATGGGAGTTCACACGTAGATGTTTGTAAGCGTTCAATTTATGCTTTCTTAATAACAGTAAAGTGCCTTTGCCAAAGGCATTTGGTTAAAGAGCTGAAGTAAATAAACACTCTGGGAATTTTTTCTGGCGAAAGAGAAGTAATGGGCTGTCCTGGAGCTTATACAACTGCTCCACTAACATTTGCTGCCCTGTTGCCTACTGTTAGTCCCACAGACATGACGGGCCTGGCTCTTAGAAATGAGCCCACGTGGGTAATGAATGCTAGGCAGCTGGTACTATGCTTTCTCCGGCTCCTACAACTCCATTCAAGGGCTTTTCTTGTGAAGCAAATACATAGGTTCTCTTTTTTGCTCAAAGACTTATATGCTTATTAAGCTTTCTGCAGCAGAAAAAAGATTGCGAGGCAATTCAGCTTGCTAGCACCGTCATGAATCCATGTATATGTTATGAATGGCAATGATATGCATGTGCCCTGGGCTTTACCCAATCATATCAAGCAGTAACACAAGTCAGGATGAAAATAAATCTTAATACCAACTGCCCTACATGAAGCAAATACTTATTTTACATAAAACCTAATTTTAGAATGTCAAGACTGTAGCTGATCCACTTTGTCTCACCATGACTTAGCATAATGACATGCACATAGATATGCATATATATAAATATATATATGCATATAGATATGCATATATATATTTTTATATATATATTTGTAAACATTCTCTTTCTACCTATTTTTTTTGCTGAATGTAAGTCCCCCAAGAGCCAGCACTTGCGGTCTCAGTCAGGAATCTCTCTGCACGCTAGCAATGCTCTTTCTCGGCTGGGCACAGGGAAGGCAGCGTGGGCACCCAGCCCTGCCATGTTAGCACGCAGTTAGCGTTATTCCTTTGGGCAGCAGCAGCTGGGAAATGCCACAGCATGGCTTTAACATTGACTTCCAGCATTTGCTGGGATCAACACCTCACGCTGGGTAAAACAAAAAAACGCTGATGGGCATCAGGCCCTGGGGATGCTGGCAGGGGATGCTGCCTGCAGCCCTGCCTCCCTTGCCTGCCGCAGCTGGCCCCACTGTAGTGATCTCAGGTCTGGCACAACAGCAGTGTCAAAATGTGCTGTAGCATGGGATTAAACAGTTCTCGTGCCCTTTGTCTGATACCCAGGGAGAGTGTTAGGGGAATGACAGAGGTTTCGAGGGAATGCCCCGAGGGAGTTGGGATGTGCTCAGGTTTTTAAGTGCTCTGGAAAAAGTAGCAGAGTGCTTTGCTCTTCAGCAAAACAAGAAAATAAAAAAAGGTACTTTTCTGCATTATACTTTCCTTGCATCCTCCCTGCGCGGAGTGTCTGAGTTCATTTATGCAGCTATATTAACTTTCACTTCACCTTACAGTGGTGTTTCCTTCCCCTGCACACTTTTCCCTATGCACAGCCCAGCATCCCCCAGCATGGCTGGCTCTATAGGGATGGCTTGGATGTGCAGCAGTGGGATGGGGTCAGGAGAAGTCAGTCTTGTTCCTCCCCAACTACGGGGTGATTCTCATAGCAGTCTGTGACACTACACGGACCAGAACCACAGTAGGGTTGCTCAGCTGCTCCCCACGATGCTTCTGCTTGTCCAGGTCCTTCGGGGCCCTGCACAGCATCAGGAGGGCTGGAGTGCAGGGATAGGGACCCCTATGGTTGTGTTAAAAGCTTTGCCATCCTCACTGCCCCGGAAGGCAGCAGGCTGTGGTGTGGCTGCAGAAGGCTTTTGGCTGGCACTGGAAGGCAGCGTGAGGTGTCTGGCACTGGTGGATGGAGAACGTGTGAGCCAAGCGAGGCTTGCAGGCTCAGGAGCCAGAAAGCAAAGCAAAATGCATGGTTATGGATTACTTTTTAAAATATTGCCGTGAGCATGATGCCACTCATGAAAAATCTGTTGTGGGAGGCCCAAATGCTTGAGACCAGCTGCCAGTGCTGTGTGAGGCTGGATCGTGGTGTGGAGCAGCTCTGGAGAAGCAAACGCCCATGGAAATGTATAGGGGAAAGGGCTGTGCTGGGGTGCTGCTGTCCCAGTGAAGGGGAAAGGTCTGCCAAGGCCACCCAGAAAGGAACAGAAAGGTGCTGCCACCCTGGGAAGGTGCAGTCCTACCTCCCTGCTGGAGGTACAGAGCAGGTACAGGTGATGAAATGACCTCCTGCTCTCTGCTTACTAAGAGAAAATAGTGTTTTCTGGCAGCACTACAGATCTGACATCTTAATCCATTAAACACTCTCAAAACATAAATCTGGAGGACATGATCAAAGCCCCTGGTGTGGGGAGAGGTTCTCCTCCCTCCAGCTGCCCTCTCCTGGGGTGACAGAGCCCCAGTACCCCACAGTGGGGTAGGTGAGGATGGAGGTTCCCACTGCAGCATCAGTTTGTGGGGATGTGATGCATCACTGAGCCCATCACTTCTGGCTCAGCTGGAGCAGGTCTGGAAGGAGAAACTGATTGTGATTTAAAGACGTCAGAATCAGGAAATCCATCATGTCCCTTGCTAATCTGCTGCTCTGATTAATTACCCTCACTATTAACTGCCTGTTACAAATATACACCTTATTTCCAACCAGAATTAGTCCCTGGGCATGGCTGGGCTGCACAATGATTCATGGAGGAGCATGGAGGGGCTGCAGGTACTGACACACACTACCATGCGTGTATGGCCACACCAGCACCCCCAGAACGGAACAGAGGGGACAGGAGTCTACCATGACGGGCACCCCCAGAGCGGCTCTGCGAGGGGGATGGGACCTACACCCAAGGTCTCAGGGACATTGCAGGGGTGGTGGGGGCTACAGGGGAGCAGAAGTGGGATGTGGAATGACACTCTGCCCCAGCTGCTTGTGGGAGCGTCCTTAGAAACTGCTCACGGAGCAGCACATAACGTACCGGTCCCCTTCCCACGCAGAAGGATCTTCCAGCAAATGTGCAGGAAGAGTCTTGCTCTGGCTCTGAGCTGAATTGTGCAGTAAATTAAGCCTGATCTGCGTGAAATTTCCTCCACATGTACGTTCCAGGGTGAAACTGGGAACAGGTTTTATCCAAATTCTCCTGTCTTTTTTCTTTAATTTTAAAAGTTAGAATCTCATGTAATTGCCTCTGTGCTCATGGAGACTAGGGGAATACTAAGAAACCCTCCAGTGGCTAATTGAATGCCTTATAAATGTTCCGACTGTAAGCAAAGTTCTCTATCTTACATTATAAAGATATTTAGGTCCAATTCTGTGCTAGGGTGATAATTTTATGAGGGATTTTCATATCTTTTGGATGCAATATGGAATGGATCATTACCTTTTTTTTTTACAGTTAATTGCTTTTATCATCCAGAAATATTCAGCATTAAATGATAATAAAGCGATTCTGCTAAGGAGGCCAAACACCATATAGCTTATTGCCTCATGGTACTATAGTGCACAACTCCTCGGTACTGCATTTCTGTGTGTCACCCTCCCCATTTGGCAGAGGGGCATGCTGAGGTCAGGGGAGCAGCACCTCACCCCAAATCACCTTTTGGCCAGGAGGGGAGAGCACTTTGATGTCCAGAGGCACAGGCCAGAGCCCCTCAAAATGGGGAAATTTTCTTGGTTTCCCTAGCATCCACATTTCCTGGCTTCCTAGTGCCTTCCCTGCAGCAGCCAGCACACAGGGGATGCTTCTGCACTGCTGCATCCCACTGCCAGGCTCAAAGAGAGGGTCAGGGGTGGTCTGCCTTGCTCCAGCCCATGGCAGGCACAGAATTTCTCTAGAATCAGCTGGTTTGTCTGGAACAAAGGAAAGTTTTTGCTCTTTGGGCAGCCGGGTTGCCTGCCAGGCTGGACTGGCACCTCTCTGCCAGATTTGCTACTTGGAGACAGGGATTCAAACCCAGGTTCAGATGTCTGCTTACTGTGTTGCCCGTAGCTTTCCAAGAATGCATTTTTCAATGGCCTTCTACAGCTTTTAATTAAGAGCATTCACATCATTTATTAATTATTTATTAACTCTTTACAGATGCTACAAACCCATTGCAGACATCAGTGGAGTCCTACTGATGCTTATAAGCTCATCAGCAGACATCATAATTGATGGCTATGAGCAATCTGCTGACCTGTTTGGCCCTGCAACAATTGATTACCTATTCAGTAAAACATCCAGAAATCATTTATGAACCTTTTATAAACCATTTATAAGTGAACAGGGACAGATTTATTCATTACTGTTCACGGGCTTGCAAGAGAGGGGCGAAGGGAGCCCTGAGCGGAGGCTCCAGCAGCCCAGCTCCAGGCAGCAGCATGTCCATGGGAAATGTGCCCAATGTCACAAGAAAACCTTCATCGCTCTACCCATTTTCCCAAATTACACAGGCTTCCTGCAGGCCTGGGGGTCAAGTGTCCTGACGGATGTGGGTCGTTCTCCCAAGGATCAGAAATTATGCAGAATGGAGAATTTTCTGCTATTTTGCAGAGTCAGGTAGTTTAGCTAAGTAGGGGCTGGCGAGAATCCAGTGGCAGCTCTTTAATACGCTGTTGGGCTAAACTTAGACGAGAGGATGAGCAGGCTTGTGTGTTGCTTTGCTTCTAGCAGGGTAGAATTAAATTATCCATCCCATTTTTCTTTGCATTAGTATGCAGGGGTCTAGAGAGCCAAAGGCAGCAGCTGCCAGCAAAACCCCATCGGCTGCTGTGGTCTCTCAGGCGATGAGCTGATTCCTGGTTAAACTGGGGATGGAGCACGAGGCTCAGATTCAGGGCTTGCATCTGAACATGAATTGTTTAGGTGTGTGTTTTGTTGTGCCCTTTTTTTTTCTCTCCAAACTAGATGAATTTCCAAGTGGATAATGACCAAAAAAATTTCTTTCCCAGGGACTTTTCCTGGTGAGCACTGTCCAAAATGAGTCATGCTGTTTCTCGCTGCAGAGTCCCCAAACACTTGCTGCCACTATGGGTTATCTCCAGCCCATGGAAATGGGTATTGCTTGACGCCAAGGGGCCTTCTGATCTCTGGGAGCTCACCATCACCACACAGAAGTTGCAGATACAAGCTCCCCACATGTTGACAGAAAAAATGACACCTGTAATGGGATATTAGCATCTCCTATCACTTCAAACAGTCCATCTATAATTTCGCCTGCAGCGGATGCTGTCTAGCAAGACATGGGATAAGTGATGACTTCTTAGGAGCTGGTGTTTGGTGTAGCATGTCTATCAGCTAGCAGAAAGGGGACAGATGTGACCTCTGTTTGTTGTCAGAGGTTCATTCTTTACTTCCCTCTTATCTGCATTGTTTTTTTACTGAAGATGCTCAGCCAACAGCTATAGACCAAACTGTGTATGAACTGGAGGGATGACTCCTGGCTCGGCAGAGAAGGGGATCCCAGCTTTAGCAGCAATCTGACAGTGGCAAATCTGTATGGTGATGAATGATCAGTTGTGTCTCTAGACCTTGCTTAAATTTACAGAAGGGGAATATTTATGCACATGTAATTCATTCAATGGAAATCTGTATGTAGTTATTATTTACCTGTAAACTGGACTAATTCAGGGTTTGCACTGGGTGTGCCCTAATCAGTTTAGAGCTGGCCTGATGTCAAATTAGTGCAAGCCTGAATCTAGCCGTGCTCTCCCAATCCTGCCACTGCTCAGGGCCAGAGGCTTATACCGGGTATCCTGTAGGATGGAGCACACACAAACATCATGCAGAATGGCACTTGTATTTCAGCTCAGAGGAAAGAAAAGCCAGCTCTCCACAGTCTCTCCTACAAGTACACTCGAGCTATTTTGGAGTACGGCACAAAGAAATAATCTTTTGATGAGAAGGGAACACAAAGACGCACCCAAAAAGCCATAGGTGGCTCAGCAGTCATAAGAATACTCAAATCATCATGCTCCTCATCCAGCTGTCCCAGGACCAGGGGTGATTTGGAGGGTCAGAGGACCCACCACCCCAGTCAGGAAGCAGGGCTGAGCACTGTGGGGGGCCGCACCTCCCCAGGTCACACTGCAGGCTAGAGCTGCCCTCATTTCTGGGGGGCAAAGAAGTAGAGGAGGTGGGGAGTGTGTCCTACTCGGGCTGGTCCACTCCATTCCTGCAGCAGAACATCACATGTTTAGAAACACCCAACCGTCACTGTGGGGAAGGATGGCCAGCCACCAGCCCAAGCATGTCCCACAGGAGTAGGGTAATGGCTGTGACACACAAAGGCGGCTGGGAAGAGAAGGAGGTCAAGAAAGGGCTGTGGAGCTCCCAAGGTGGGAAGAAACCCCCCTAAAATTGAGCTGAAGCAAAATGCTGGGGGAAAGAGCCCAAAGAGCATCTCGCAGAAGCAGGGATGCATCCCTTCTGGCCAAGAGTTCCTCTGAGCTCTGTCCCCTCCCTGGGCCAGCACTCATCGTGGAGAGCAGCAGAGCAGGAGGGAGCTAATGGCACTAATGGCTGTCCCCAGGGAAGGAGCACGAGTGCTGTGTTACCAGCAAAGCACAGCCCAGGAGGCCACTCTCTCCTCTGGCAGGAGGCCACTGTTGAGTAAGCAGAAAGCTGAGCTAAGTGATGAACAACTCAAGCCATGCACTCATCAGCAGGGGGTCAGGGCTCCATAGGACACAGCACAAGGTGAAAGGGGGGTTCCGCTGTCCCCAGGTCCTACAGGGATGTGCTGGTGGCAGGCGCTCCTTGGCTGAGGAGCTGGGCAGTGTGATTGGGGGGCAGCTCCATCCCAAAAGCACGGTTCCCCTTTGCTGACCACCCAAGGCCCAGCCATGGTGGGGAAGGCAGGCCCCCCAGCACCACAAAAGAGGACACTGTCCCCCCAGACCACTGTGCCTTCCCAGTACACAGCAGGAGCAAACACAGCCCAGGCTGCTCACAGCAGCATTTGCCTTTTGTGCTCACTTGGTTCACCGAACCCTGAAATAGCAGAAATCATGTTGAAATCAGCCCCCAGGGTGACTGGAGCTATTCCATGCCTGGAAAGAGTAAGGAGCTGCTGCTGTTTCTTCTGGAAGAGCTCAGCTGCAGTGTTTTTTATGTCTGAAAGCCATTCCCCAGCTGCATAGACCTGGGTCCTCTCGTTTTCAGGGTGGGAACATTCAGCAGCTGGTTTTGTGGTGAGATAATCTTTGCCTGATGCCTGCTGCCCTGCTCCCTGACTCCAAGCCTGCTCCACCACGGTGAGAGGGGCGGGCAGGCACCAGCCGAAGACCAGGGGGTGCGAGGACCCCTCTCTCAATTGCACATTCCTGCTGCATCCCTCAGACAACAGACGTCTGTGATTTACTGTTCAATGTCTGACCTCAGTGCTCACACCCAGCCCCTCCAGGCTGCCTATACCCAGAGAGTGGTGACTGCACAGGAGGTGTGGACATCCCTGCGGGCAAGAGTCGAGTGCGGTGGCAGCTTCCCAGTGCTGCTGCAGCAGATGTTAGCTGCTACCTGCTTACATGGGAATTAACTACTCAGAGCGGGAGACGGTTTGTTTCATGCAAATATGTAAATATAGGGAAGCGTTGTAATGCATGGGGCCACGAAGCAGACAAGCACCCCCAGAGTTCTAGTGGTGGAGGGTCCCCCCGCATCCCCGTGCACTAAGAGGTGGGCTGCCAGGAATCCTAATGAGAAACAGGTGCCTAATGAGGCAAATCAGGCAGGAGGAGAGGCTGTGGCCATGGGAAACCTTGTGGGAGGGTGATGGTGGTGAAAGGTAAGGGTGAGAGAGGAAAAATGGTCGTGCAAAAATCAGCGCAGGTTTCAGAATGCAAATTAAAATATTAAAAGCTGATTGCAAGTGCTTCCGCTGTGCCTCTGCAGCCCGGTGAGCTTTCTGACAGCTCAGCAGTGGCCTAGGCTGCAGCACCCCCAGCCCCCACCAGTCTCATTGCTTTCTTAGGTCTTCATCATTGCCCATTTTGAACAGGAGGGATGCTTGTGTGCTGCTCTGCAATCACTGATTTTCTGGTGCCTCTTAAGAATTGAGAATTCGGTGAGAAATACTTGCTAGAAAGAGGCATTTACCACATTTCATGTTTTCCCTGAAAAAATGGGAGATTTCTGATCCACACTTTACTGCCACTTCCCCAGGGATGAGCTTCCCTCCCACATGGGGAGAAGCAGCAAAGGTGCATGATGGCTTGGTGGCCATTAGTGGATAGAGAGAGGTTTTATTGCTCTTGCCTTTGTCTGACATTACTTGGGAATGAGGTCTGTATCCTCTTCTCCTGGAACTGTGTTTTCTAGCAAATTGCACAACATGGTGTTTATCTTCTTTATTGTTCCTGAAAAGTCCAAAGAGTTTGCTGGTTTAAAGTCAATCTAAAGTTAGCAGCAGAGGGGAGGTGTGGAGAAGGAGAAGGGTAAAATAACCCCAGAGAGAAAGGACATCTTTCTGAGGCTGAACAAAGCATCTCAGGTTGACTCCTACTCATTCTTTCCAGTTTTTTATTTTGCTCAAAAACCCAAGTCAAAATAATTAAATGGTGGTCAAACAGAAATGATTTATATTGGATTTTCAGCCTGTCTGCTAGACCAAAACTAACAAGTCATTCAGACACACCTCACGGAGACATGGCCCCAAGGAGGAGCTCTCCCTGTCCTGCCCTGGTGATGTCCCCATCCCACCCACACTCCCTTGCATGCAGCTGCCACAATTTTTGGGTGCCCAGGGACGGTGTGGCATGGGAAAAGCTGCACACCCAGGCAGGACAAGCCTGGAAGTGATGCACGATGTTAATTAACGGTTGGGACAGCGTGAGGTTGATGTTGTGATGTGGAGCTGCCTAATGTAGTCACCACAGCGGGCTGATGCGGCTGTTGCTGCATCCCGCCTGCGAGACGTGGCGTTGGCCGCCATGCATTTGCTTGGCTGTGATCAGCAGATGAGAGCTTTCCATACGCATTTTGATTTAAAGTGTGAAAAAAGAGAATGAAAAATCAGCCCTTTCTGAGCACAGTTAGAAAGAAACAACTTCAAAAGTTGACAATTTGGGGCAAGGCTCCCTTCCTAAAAGTTGTTTCTAGATTAGCCATTTTGGGTCAGTCTCAGTCTCTCATCGTCTGATTATCCCTTGTCCCTCCCATTTCACAGGGGGCAGAAAAAGAGTTAGCAGTTCCCCACTCCTAAAGAACATCCTTCAGCAGCTGGTTAAGCTGCAAAATGGATTAGCTTTGCCTTACAGCTCTGTACACCACAGTTTTCAGGCTTGCACAGAAGTCACATGGCCTTTCCAAGCAAAACATTTCCCATGAAGACTCTTCTGGGAATACTAGGAGATAGAAAGGAGAACTCTGTGGCAGCAGCATGCTGAAGAACACCAGGCAGGTGGGAGATCTGCTGTCACAGACTAAGCTAGCACTGAAGTTGGGTAGGTCATGCTTTCCCATCCTCAGAAATGAGGAGGCGAGGAGTCATTGTGGAGCCTGGACCCAGGGCTGAGGAGGTGGGGAGAGACCTTGGGCAAGTGTCTCCTCCATCCCCAGGCAACTGGGGTCATGGGCACAGTAGCAGGTCCCAGCCTGCAGCCAGCTGGCCCGAGGGACAGCACTGACACTCTCAGACAGAGGTTAATTCAGCCCTAGCGATGTGTAAGGACAAGGCAAGTGCTACCTCCAGGGACACTGCATCCGAACGCTTCAGCCTGCTTTCTTCCCTTGCCCAAGTGCGGGCTTTTCAGCCTGCCAGCTCCCACTTCTCCAGGGGATCTGATCCAACCACATCCCTCCTGGCAGGAGCTAAATTGCTCTTTTTATGGTAGGAATTAGCTTCCATCACTGGCTCTGGTTGCACTGTCCCATGCAGGATGTGGCTGGGAAGTGGGTGCATGGACGACACAGCCTTGGAGGGGATGGGGGGGGTGGCCTCTGCCCTCCACCCCCCGGGCAAGCAATGGCCTTAACCCCGGGGATGTTTAATGCCAGTGCAGATGCCGACACCACAGGCCACGCAGACTCAGCCAATCATTTCGTGGCCAAAGCATATGCATCGTGCACCCCCCTCCCCTCCCTCCATCCCTCCCTCTGCAGAGATACCCAAATAGCAAGAGCCTGCTTTTGAGGCTGGAAGTCAGGTTTAGAATTTTAATGATATCCTGTATCCCACAGCCTTTCATTTGGGGAGAAACCACTCTAAATGACCCATTTTTCTTAGTATAATGATAATCATTACCAAGAGTAAAGGGAGCTCTGAGGCTGGGGACAAATGCAGGCACGGAGTACATCGGGTGGCTGATTCTGACTGGCAAAATGCTACACAGAGAAATAAACCTTTTGTACTTAGAAAGAATGTAAAGATGTCTTTAAACATGCATGTAAATTTGTAACAAATAAGTCACCGTGGCTTGAAACGGGAAGCAAGTGAGAGCAGCCATAAATATTTTATCTCTTTGGCAATGAGCTCCAGCAAGCAAATTGTCACATCCTCCTGGGGCAGAGGAAGCTTGCTCTTGCTCTTGGACAGGGAAGCCATAGCACGTCCCAATTTCCATGCAGTCTCCATGCTGAGCACCTTCCTCCCCTGGGACTGGCAGCAAGAGTTCCAGGAGCATCCCCATCGCTGGGTTTGGGGCTCCTGCCCCTGCCCACCCCCCTTCCCAGCTCACAGCTCTTCCAAGCACAGATCCACAATTAGGATTGATGACTTGATTTTTATTTATTTATTTTTTTTTTTAATGAAGAGGTTTATTTTCAGAGGGAAAGAGTTTTCATTAGCAAAGAAAGCCTGAAAAACCAACAGCTCATGCAAATGAACAGCTAAATCCAAACAGGCCCCAGGCCAAACAAGCAACCTACACCTCCTGCACGATGGGGTGCTGCCTAACACACAGCTCAGACACCCCCAGGGGCTCCTCACAGGGTTTGGTTGGGCCACTGGTGGTCTGAGTTGCACAAGGTGTATGGGAGCATCCCCAGCTGGCTGACACAGCAGCATGGATGCAAAGGAGAGGGTACTAGAGATCCTGACTGAGATATACAGGTTGTTACATCAAATCTCTCAGCACACGCTCACTCCAGCCACCCCAACCCCTTCCTGGCTGCAGCAGGTCCCAGCATCTCTCAGGTCTGGCTCCAGGTGGCTTGGAGCATCACTGCGTCACTGCCTGGGAGGCAGAAGGAGCACCCTGGGGAGGGCAGCACTGTGGAAAGACAAATCCCTGTGCCTTCATCAGACGTGCTCCTGGTAGCTGAGATCAGGGCATTTGCAGCCCTGGCTCTGAGCCTCCAAGCTCTGCTGAGAGGTGACCCTGCAGCCACTGGAGCCAGGGACCAGAAGATGCTCCATGGAGCAGAGCCACCATCCTGCCCCTATGCTTCCAGGTGCTGGAGCAAATTTCGGGAACCAGGCTTGGTCACAACTCTCTGTGCAACCTTGGAAGTCCTTCACCTTTAGAGCAGGAATCAAAGCTCAGCTGCTTGCTGGAGATGGCATTAGGCTGAACACACTGCAGACTCACGAGTGCTGCGTGAGGGTATAAACAGAGGTGCTGTGGAGAGTTGTCTCTGAGATGAAACACAAGGCACCTGTTCTAGTGCCCAAACTTCAGTCTAGAAGTCATTGGCTGCCTCTGGCAATGGTACTCAAGCATCTAAATAATTCAATGAGGTATGACCCAAGGAAAACCTGTAAACAAATAATTGATTGGGAGAGCAAGTTCTGATCCAAGATAATTGCTCTCTTCTGGAATAGCCTGCAGCAGCCCCTTGGCCTGGCTCATACACCAAGGATGTAGCTGGTTAGGTCTGTGAGTGATATAAGAAGCCTGGCCTCTGGATGCTGGAATTGAATTAGACACCAGCAAGACAGATTTTATTAGATTTATTAGATGGCTGGTAGAAGAAAGGCTGGAAACCAGAAGATGATAAATGTCTCCCTTGTGACCCCTGGGCTGGCATTATTTTTCTTGCACTGCGTCAAGATGGGTGCAATGTTTATTTCCCAAGTGATGTCAGAGCAGCAGCCGCCACCATTGCCACCATGCCAGAGGCTGGGCCATGCACAGCATTGGGAGGATGACCCTGAGCTTGGTGTCTATGCAGAGGAACAACCACATCTGCCTGTCATCCTCCCAAGCCTAACAAGCATCACGGCACACTGTCCTGCAGAACACATGTTCCAGAAGGATCTGACAGTGGCCTGGACTTAAATGATAGAGAGAAAATGTAGGGCAGAGTCCACAGAGGCCCATCTCCAGCTCTGTGGCACCAACAACCCCCTACCATGACTCACCCTTGATTTAAGACCAGACAAGTTAATAGCTGTCTGCTGGAGAATGTGCCACCGGGAGTTCTTGGCCTGCTAAGATTTCATGATGACCAGCGGTGAGCTATTGCCATCAATAATTAACATTGGAGCAGCCTCGCCAAAATAAATCAGCCAAGTGTGTGGCAAGGCAAAGGTCCCTTGATTTTGCAGATCACCTGCCAGTTTGTTCTTGTTTGTTGTCTCTGCACTGCTGAGGTTTGAGGTGAGCTTTGCTGCACTTGAACTTAGCAAAAAAACCCCATAATGTTCTTGGTGAAGCTGTTACTGGGTTACATACATGCTGTGCTCCCTGCTCATAAGTCTTGGGGAGAAAAGTAGCCAAGATGTCTTCTTGTCTCATGATTAAATGGTTCAGTTGCAAGTGCAACATGCTGAGCAGCTCCACACCATTCCTCAGAAACCCCATTTCCCCAAGTAGGGCAGGTGGCTGCCTTGGACCTGAGTGAGCAGCAGCATGCCAGGTGTCATCAGAGGATGAGACCTGTTGTCACAGGAGAGGCTCTGTCTCAGGAAGGTGTCCTCTGAGGAGCAGATGAGGAATAAACCCTGAGGGAGGCAGCCACACAACTAATGTCAGCAACACCATCTCAGGGTGGTTTGGGAAAACAGACCACAGCAAAATTACCCCAGGGATTGAGTGGATCCCTCATCTCTAACACTGCTCCAAATAGTAGCTGAAACCTGACATCACAAGAAGGGGAGAGTTCCTCAGCAAGGTTTGGAGGCATCATTGCATGCAGCTCGGGTAC
Source organism: Streptopelia decaocto (assembly GCF_964273445.1). Classification (NCBI taxonomy): domain Eukaryota; kingdom Metazoa; phylum Chordata; class Aves; order Columbiformes; family Columbidae; genus Streptopelia; species Streptopelia decaocto. Next base: position 16,792,805 of record NC_138659.1, read on the forward strand.
ATGGCAGGGAAAGGGCAGCTTTGCCAGGCTCAGCAGGAGCCAGCAGACATGCTCTCCTTTTATCACCATCACTGTGCTCTCCAGTGGCCAGCAGCTGCCTTGTGTTAATTAAGAGTAGAACAATCACTCTTAATCTGAGGCCAGACTGATGGCAGCAGCAGCGGACTGCCCAGCTCATCCCACTGCCACCAACCACGTGCTCAGGACACAGAGGGAATAGCAGTGGCATGATTTTCTCTCTACTTGCTGCCCAGCCGTAATGTGCCACCACAGCCTGGCAGCCGGGACAAGCCCAAGGCAGGTGCCAGGGACAGCAAGATGACCCTTGCTTTGTGCAGGAACTGTATCTTGGGGCTGGCAGATGAGCTACTTGTCCTCGCAAAGCGCCTCCCCACCTACACGATGCTGAAGCTGACTCCTCTCCTCAAACAGAGAGACAAGGGGGGAGCTTTCCCCTGGCAGCAGAACACACACAGTCATTTTCACTGTCCTTCCACCCTAGGACAGAGCTTCCTACAGAGCTGGCACAACACCTCCCTAAAACAATTGAGTGTGGAGAGTGCTCAATACCTTCAGCATCAAGCAACAGGGGTTTCCAGGATTGCAGCAGTCAGACCCTTCTGTCCTTCCAGCTCTTACCTTTTGAGCTTGCTCTGGTTTGTATGCATCAGCCTCTTGTCACCCACAGCTTCTCCTTCCGCTGTGTGGGTGAGGGAGGAGGTAAGAGAACAGGTCCCTCACCTACTGCCTCCTAGTCTGGCCCAAGGTCAGGAAAACCAACTTTTTTTTTTTTTTTTTTTTTTAAGTAGATGCCTACAGAGCTCAGATTTGGCTTTCCTATGAGATTTCCAGAATTCTGCCCTAGAGCCCTCAACAGCTCCTTCCCCTGCAAGCTTTTAGCACCAGGAACCTCCTAGCACTCTCCTATTTATAGCTTCACACACCAGCCTCCATTTTCTGTTAATTAGCTGATTCCGCTCAATCATATGTGGATGAGGTGAGGGGCAGCCAGAGCCTCTGGGGCACCTGATGCTGCCAGAGCAGCATTGGGAGCACTTGGTGGCCTGGGTGAAGGTGCTGGGACCAGCTCTCCCAGGAAAATTTGTGCATCCCTGTGAGAGTGAGAACAAGGATGAACAAGAGCAGGAAGCCTTTCCATCTTTCAGCTGCGGGGATTTCCAGCAGACAATGGGGCAAAGTGTCCATGTGAGGACTGTGCACTGGTTCCATATTTTGCTTTCCCCCAATACTGATAACATGAGGTTATGTGAGGACCTAGCAGTGATTCACACACAAAAGTAGAGCCTCACGCTACTGAAATCAGATCCAAATTTTACACTCCTGGCCTGGGCTGGTCCTGGTGTTTGCATTTGTGTCTGTTTGTAGCACAGAAAAAAACAAAGCTCTGGGGCTTTGCTTGCAAGTGAAACTTGTTGACCAGTTTGGTTTGACCTATCTATCTAGGAAGGTGCTAGCAGAGGTCCAAGTTGGTCATGTTTTGGTGTATTTTAGTTAGATGACTTGTGCAAATGCAAGTTGCAGGTGCACTGTCAGCCCTGTGGTGCCTGCAGTCCCACACACTGAGTGCCCGGTCACCTCTGTGATGTGCTTCATCCCCAGCATAGGGACGACGTGGCTTCTTCAGAAAAAAACAAACAAACAAAATATTTTCCCAGATGGGGCGGATCCTGCTTAGGGAACTGGCAGTGTCATGGGTGACTCGGCTGGAGGACCAGTGAGGGAGCTGGTTACGTCTACTGACGGCACACTGCAGGTAGGGTGGGTGGGAGCATGCTGGAGGACAGTCAAATTGCAACAGGGTCTTGCAAAAGTGGAGAAACAGAGCCTGGAATTAGAAAAAAAAAAAAAAAAAAAAGGCATGGGTATAGTTGGTAGTTGGGTCGTATTCTCCTGGCAAAGGCAGGTCACATCACGGCTGGGAGAGCCAGTGCTGGGTGCCGTGTTTGCAGGGGCACAGGGAAGATGCTGATGGGCTTGGGCAGAGGAACAGCAGTTCCTCTAAAGGAACAGCAGTTTTTGCTGGGAAAAGGGTAAATTGTTTTGGTAGTGTCAAAACATAGTATTATAATTTTAACATTTTATGTACAAATCAAAATGAATCATTTAACTTCTCTAAATGGTATGTTTAAACACCCAAAATGCCTGAAAAGCCTTTTTTTAAATTTTATTTTTTGACACGTCTGTCAAATATCATCAAACTTAGCATATTTGTGAATGGGGAGAAGTTCCTGGCAGCTCCAGCCAGCTGCATCAGCAGCAGAGCCCTGGCAGAATGGCCACGGGGGACAGGGCTGCGAACACAAAAGGCCATCCGCCCCCCACACAGCTCTGCTTTGAGCAAGCAGCAGTTCCCCACTCCATCACAAAATGATGTGATCGGCAGGGTGGTTTTATTTTTTTCCTACTGAGGCAATAGGTCTGATACTTTCTGTTTGGATTTCTTTTTGGGAAAGTGGGGAGAAATGAACCACCTGAGAGAACTGAGGGGTTTGCAGGGTGAGAGCATGGTGGATGCATTCATGGTGTATGCAGGAGCTGGTATTGCCTGCCAGCCCTGCTGCACTGGTTATTTTGGGCAGGCTCTGGGAACAGTTTGCAGCTCTTTCCCTGTTTTGCCATGCCTACATGGTAGATTATCTGTAATCATTAGCAAGTGGGCTGTTTCCTCTTTCAGACACAATTAGTGGGCATAGTCCGGAAAAATCTTCCACAATCTCATTTCCTTCACAGGATGCACTTGAGATGCCGGTACTGCCTCGGAGCAAGCAGGAGGGCGCAGAAGCACCTTCCCCATTCCCCAGGGTATGAGCATCCCCTTCGGCAATGCTCCCCCTCCATCAGTGCCCAGGGACTGCCCTGGCGGGGCAGGTGACATCCCAGCATGCAGGTCAGTGGAGGCAGAACGAGACGCCCACCGGCATCAATTTTCAGCAAGGTGACGCAGGAACACGCAATGGCACGGCGATTACATGATTTATAGTTCCTCAGTCAGAGGAGAATTTGCTCTCCTTGTAAACCCCATCCTTATGTGGTGCACAGAGCTCACAAATGATTCAGTGGGTCATAAAAAACGTAAGCAATTGACAGCCGCGTCCCAGCCCTGACCTCTGCCGAGGGCAGGTCACTTGGCTGTTATTCGGTTGCTCCCTGAAGCGCAGCTGGCTGCTGCGGAGCAGTGCCATTGCCCGGGTGGCTCTGCCACAGCTAGCTTTCAGTCCTCACAAAAGGTGGCTCTGTCCATCACCATGTCCTGCCCCATGCTGGGGACAGTGCTGTGACACAGGGCATGGCAGGCACTGGGGAAAGGGCTTTGTGGAGCAGCAGCTCTTCAGAGGGCTGAAGGACTAAGGGAAGGGGAGCTTTGGATTTACACTCAGCAAAGCTGAAATAAATCAAAGCAATTAAAGTGCAAATGAAGCTTTAGGCAGTGCAGCATCCTAACTACCTGGGAAGCGCATTGTGTATACTTTTGCCTTGTTCACTCCCTCTTTTATTTATAGACAGAATTCAAATCACTTAAATAATTTAAACTAATTTGCCAGGTAGAGCCAGGGTTCAGAAGCACCTGTTGGCATTAATGAGGCTGTGTTTTGACAGTGGCTCCAGAAACCCTCCAGGTTTGCCTGCGGCCACTTGCTCCCCACACCTTGGAGATGGGGTTTGTGTGGGTGTGGGGGATGCCAGCGGCTCCCTGTGGTGCCTGGTGCCATCCAGGTGATGCTGGACATGGGCAACAAGCGGAGGCAGGAGAGGATGTGGGAGGACACTGGTGATGGGTGGCTGTGGGTTGCAGACACCAGTAACGGCAGAGCTAGCGGCAATTAATCACACTGCAATGAGCCACTGGTGTAATGGTTGGGAGCACACTAATTTTCTTCCAAACTGCCTGGTGTAGCAAAGGCTGTGACCACACGTCCTCAGGTAACCACAGGTTCTTTATAGCAGCTGGGAGGGCTGGGAAAAACAGGTGAAAGACCAAGAAATAACTCCACAGCCAGAGCAGAGGCATCAGAGCAATAAGAGCAGGGGCTGGCTTGCTCCAAACAGAGCTGTTTGCGTAGAATAGTGGTAGATGACAATATATGATTATGGATAGAATTTTGTTGTGGTGAGGAGGCCCATAGTTGCCAAGACTGAAGCATCGCTGCAATACCTGCTCATGGGAGCCCTGGCACTGAGCAGGATGCAAAGCCTGCTATATCGCTTCCCATAGGAAGGCTCCAATCTGGCTTGCTGGCATCTGTAACACTCCAAGCTCATCACGTTCAGGTGAGCTGCCTTTTATTTATAAGAATTCCTGCAGAAAGAAAAATTTTGTGAATACTTGTCTAAATAAATATTTGCCTCAGATATGCTCTTGTGGCTATCTGACATGCTCATTTTCTTGTTTATATCCATGAAGTTTCTCAAGTGGTTTCTGTATGTACTGTCAAATACAGTCATTTAAAAATTATGAACCAGGATTTCCCAGGGTAAAGATTGGTTAGAAACTAGCTGTTTTTTTAAATAGTCCTCTGAGGAGAGTTTTACGTCCCCCATCCATGGAAGGATGGTCACACATCACTCCAGCTGCCAAGCTCTGTTCCACAGATAGGCAGAGACCTCCGTATTTCTAAATAGCACTGGGGCTGCAAGAGGTGGGGAAAGTACCAGCTGTTGCACAGCTCAAAAAGAATAAGATCTTGCGCTGCAGCAAATGCTTGGAAACCATTTGCAAAAGGCAAGAGAGGTGCTTGCCCTGGGTAATATAGGATTTAACCTGAGAGAAAGCAGCGCTTGAGTCCTGTGATTCACCTCTGCCCGACGATCCTGTTCCTCTGCTCTGAAAGGTCACTGTAACAAATGCACATGTTTATCAAATCCATCCCAAGCTGCTGTGAGTTGTTCAGGAGCGGACAAGAGGGAAGAATCCACCGTTTGAGCATGTATTTTGCAGAAAACAGTCTGCTCAGCGCTGGTGGTGAAAGGCTTGTTTGCTGCTGTTGTAAACAGTGGGAATTAATATTGCCCGGTGCCCTGGGTAGGCATCGAGAGGCAGGGTAGGGTTTTTCTGTGTGTTTTCTTGTAGGCATGAGGACAGCTTGGGCTGGGAGCGTCTACCTTCCCCGGCTTCCCAGACCACACATGTAATGCAGAGAGGGAGAGGGACATGATTTACCAGCAAGCTGCTTCCTAACCTTAACGTGCTGTGATGCACCCACTGCCCTTTAAATAATCGCTGTCTTTTGAAGGCATAAATATTTCAGAGGGAAAGAAAAAAGAACACCATTCCCTTCTGAAAGACCTAATTTATCTGGAATTATCCATCCTTGGCTATAAATCCCCTGTAAAACTTGGCACAAGTTTAAAAGCAGTTACAGCAAAGACTGTATATTTTTATCCAAAACCTCAAGAAAGAACAAATTGAAGTGCTAAACGGCAGATACAAAGCATAGTGAGAGCAGGGCTGCGGTGAGTGCCTTACCAGGGTAGCACCGTTTAGGGGTCCTCATTAATCCCCTTGGGCTTTTTGGTTTCTTTCTGAGCAACTCCTGCCTGAGAAATTATTTTAACGTGCCAGTTTTCCCAGCTGTGCCTGAGTCTAGCAGTGGGCTCAGAAGAGCAATGTGGGGGTCCTGGGAGCAGGTTTTAAGTCCCCTGCTAAGGTTTGCTGAGCACCATGTCTCACCTGCCATGTCCTTTGGGAACCAGGGCACAGGTACCCTCATCCCTGGTGTCCACCTACTCAGGCACATGTCAGATCTGGCTCTGAGTAATATGGCTTCCCACTTTTTCTTCTTTGTTCTTCTTCTCCCCCCGAAGCAGGAGAGAATCCATCTTTTATTTAAATGAGGTCTCATAAACATAAGCAGCTGCAATACACTTGCCTGTGCAAAGTAGAGCAGGTTTTCAATGTCTAATGCTTGTTCTCTGCTTTCTTTTCCAGGGATGGAGGGATGCATGTGCAGCTGGGAGCAGAAGGAGCACAGCACAGCCCTGTGGGGATAGGTGTGAAGGTGGTTCTTCGTGAGGACTCAGCAGGACTCCCCCAGATCCCAGAGGAACGTAGGGTGTCACTGGGGAGAGAACTCCCCTCCCTGCTGCCCAGTTGCCTCCTGCCTTTCCAGAGATCTGTGCCAGGATTTGGGGCTCAGAGCCCGAAGGTGCATTAGTGCTGTAGGATCACTGGAGACCCTGACAATGATGGGGGACCTGCCACGGAGGAGGGACATCCCTCGAGGAGGCCGTGCACCTCTGTGAACCCTGGCTGCTGGTGGCAGAGGCTGCCTGGGGCTGGGGGCAGAGCTGTGGTGCCTTCAGGGCACAGCCAGCGAAGGGCCAAGAGCTGGGGACAGCTCCTCTGGGGATCTCTTCCTGGGGCAGCCTAGGTCCCCAGGCTTGCCGTGGATGTCCCCTTGTCCCTCGCTGGCAGGACTGCTCCCCTAGTGCCGGCACAGAGGGAGGGACGCTCATCTCACCATGGTGCTGCCGCCGCCCGACAAACGCCACGTCTGTCTGACCACCATCGTCATCATGACCAGCATGGCCTTCATGGACGCCTACCTGGTGGAGCAGAACCAGGGTCCCCGCAAAATCGGTGTCTGCATCATCGTGCTGGTGGGGGACATCTGCTTCCTCATCGTGCTACGCTACGTGGCAGTGTGGGTGGGGGCGGAGGTGAAGACAGCCAAGCGGGGCTACGCCATGATTCTGTGGTTCCTCTACATCTTTGTGCTGGAGATCAAGCTGTATTTCATCTTTCAGAATTACAAAGCGGACAAGAAGAACCTGGAGACGGTGGCCAGGAAAGCCCTGACCCTGCTTCTCTCCATCTGCGTGCCAGGGCTCTACCTGGTGCTGGTGGCCTTGGACAGCATGGAGTACATACGGACCTTTCGGAAGAAAGAGGACTTGAGGGGACGCCTCTTCTGGGTGGCCCTCGACCTGCTGGATATCTTGGACATCCAGGCCAACCTCTGGGAGCCACACAGGACCGGCCTGCCCATCTGGGCAGAGGGGCTCATGTTCTTCTACTGCTACATACTCCTCCTGATCCTGCCTTGCGTGTCCCTCAGTGAGATCAGCATGCAAGGGGAGCACATTGCCCCGCAAAAAATGATGCTCTACCCTGTCCTCAGCCTGGTCACCATTAACATCGTCACCATCTTCATCCGGGCCATCAACATGATCTTGTTCCAGGACAGCAGGGTCTCCACCATCTTTATTGGCAAAAACATCATCGCGATCGCCACCAAGGCATGCACCTTCCTTGAGTACAAGAGGCAGGTGAAGGAGTTCCCCCAGAACGCCATTGCCCTGGAGCTCCAGCAGAACTCCCTCTCCCACAACCAAACCATCCACAGTGCACAGGGCATCCCCCATGAGCCGTCGCCCACCAGTGAGATCCTGGACACATGAGGGATGACCCCCAGCCAGTGTTGGTTCAGACAGCCCCGTGCCGAGCGGAGCAGGGATGCTGCTTCCCTGCTGCACGGGGCGAGCGCGATGGACAAATCCTGGCAGCGAGGGCTCTTCTAGGCACAAAACACCAACCATGTTTTGATTGAGCTATGGAGTGTCCCCTAGACGTCTTCATCTCAGGTATAACCCTAGGAGTCCTCCAGACAAACCAAATTAACTTGCAAAGGACCTGAACCAGCTAACCCTCTCCCTCCTTCCCACCACCTTTTCCCCTCCCGAGCAAAGACCACTATGGTTGCAATGTCCCTTTTTACTCCTTGAGCACTTCACCTTTACTCCAAGCCTGGAACGAAGATTTTGTTACTGGAGACCTTTTTATGGAGTGGGGACAGGAGTGTATGGGTTGAGGGGGAGGGTGGGAGATTTGAACCAGTAAACCCTGTGATTGTAGATGTCTCTTATCTCCAATGGTTGTGTTTACAGTTTCCTATTTATATCAGCTCCCAGGGGCTCCTGGGCTGTCCTGGGGGCCGGTGTCCTTGCAGTGGATGAGAGCAGCAAGCCCTGCAGTGGGGAGTGGGACTGGAGGCCAGCATGGCCCCCCGACCCCAGGACAGGGGGAGACTGCACCCCCACCAGCGCACCGCGCCGACTCCGCTGGCAGCAATATTTGACAACCTAAAGCTAACCAAATGCTGGTGGTTTACGTATTTCATTCACTTCAAACGACTCAGCACAATATTTCTATTTTTAGAAGGGTCTCTCTTGCTCTCTCCCTGCCTGCAGCCGCCGGTGCGGCCCCCGCGGGCACCGCCACAGGCAGGCACAGACACCCAGGACAGCTTAGGTGTAAGGATGGCAACGATGCACTTCACTCCGGCATCGAGTGTTTATAAAGAGGGCTGCTTTCCACAGCTACTATATTTTTAAAATAAAATATTAAAAAAGAAAAAAAAGAACCAACAAACGACCCAAAAAAGAGCTGGGAAGGATGTGCTGCCCCAGCAGGTGGCCGGGCTCAGGGCTGGGCAGGGGTCTTCCCCTGCTCATGTGTGTGGTGGCGAGGGGCTTAGCCGGCCGCGGGCAGCGGGAGGCAAGCACCAGCTGGACAATAAAAGCCCCTTGAGAGCAATGGCTTCTCGTGGTCTCTTTTCTGCCAGTGTGGGGAGGGATGGGGGCAGCTCTCACATGGCCCAAATCACTTGTCTCCTCCTATATCCACCTTGCCACCCCAAGTGCTGTCCTGAGGTGCTGTGCCCTGCGAGTAAATTGTTTTTCCAGCTCGAAGGCTGCCCTTGGGGTTTGGGCACATCTCAGCTGCCTGGGGGGGAGGCACAGGGGAGATAAGCAGAAAAACTGCATCTCAAACATGCTGAAATGGTATATTTTTGCTTTTTCTAAACCAAACATTTCATTTTGAGGACATGGGAATAAAATGTCTGATGCTGTTTATGTTTCCGTTCCTCATTTTCTCCTGTCTCCACTCACCAGATTTGACCTAAATCCACAAAGCCATTTTAGTCTCCATCTTTTCAACCCATCATGATCTGTCCAAAACATTTCACCCAGCCCTGATCCAGTCTTCCAATTTAGGACCAGGCAATCACAGCCCTGCTTGGTCACCCTGTCACCCAGGCATGACTTTGTGGGTCTTCCCTACTGGGAATAAATACACTGAGAAATAAAAGGATATCTTTGCCAACAAAAGTGAGTTTGCAATAGATTTAGCCAACTGGAAAAGTTTCTTCCTCCTTTCCCTCAGAGAACATGACAGGAAGAAGGCAGGTGATTCAAAAGGTATTAGCAGAAACTAATTAAATTGCTAAATTATTCTGGAATACCTATGGAATTACGTATTACATCTCTACTGATGCCATTAAAATACATGCGATTAACATCAGTACAATTAACTCCCAAGTATCTAATAACATCCTGCCACTCTTCTAGGTAATTAATTTATGAGCCTTTGTTTTACAGCTCTTCCCCAGAGCTGAGTGGAGGGAATCCTGCAGGCGCTGGCACCGCGGTGCTGCCGGCTCCGGCGCCACGCAGCTCGGGCAGCACCCAGCATGAGGCTGGGCCCACAGCGGTATTTTATCCTGGAGATAAAATAAATTGCCCAGGGGCTACTCCGAGAGGTTGCTGTGTGTATTTTTGTCCTGTCTCCACCTGATATCTAGCTCTCCACCCATGCCTTATATTGCAGTAAGTAAATATTCCCTTGAGCTTTATCTGTTGCTAAGGTTGCTTGAGGAGATAGACCCTGCATGGAAAGGGAATAGTGCTTTATCATCCTGGTGCCGTAACCTCCCAGCAGGCTTAGGAGTCCCCCACAGCCTTTTCCCCAAGGCTGCAAGGCCCTGCTTTCCACTGTTGACATGGGGCTGTCATCTTCAAGGGCTGCCCGAGCCCCGGCATTAGCAGCAGGAGCAGGAGAGGTCCTGGAGGTGATGCTCACCTGGGATGCTGTGCACAGCATCGCTCCCATGAGGCACCTGAGCTTGCTGATGCTCGAAGCTCACTCTGTGGTGAAGAGAGGGAGGAGATGCTTTTCTCCTCTACTGCTGTTTGACATCCCCCTGGGGCTCTGTGTGGTTCATGTTTCTTATTCAGCAACACAATCCTCTCTTTTTAAAGCCATCCTGAAAGCAAGTGTTGTGATCTGTCCCCTCCACAGTAGGCAGGGAAGCTGGGGAGAGGAGAGCGAGCTGGGAATGGCAGCATGGGGAGCATTTGGGGACAGAGGGGACAGCCAGCATGGCCAGCAGAGACCTCGGAAACATGGAGATGGTCCAGCAATGGGAGCACTGTAACTGTTCCTTGCCTGTTGCTTGCTGAAGGCATTGCAAGCTGCTGCTGCCTCCTTCTCCCCAAAATCCAGCCCTGCCCAGCAGAGACAAGAGCCCTGGGAGCCGTGGGATGGACAAGAGGGATGGCACAGGGGCGGTGGCTGCACAGGGTGACTGGCTCCCAGCCTGGCTGTTTGTTCAGGGAAGGGGGTATTTTGCTGTGGGCAATAAGAACTAAAGGAAACAATTAAAACTAAATAGGCAATATTTCAGACTTCCGCTGAGATGGTGGGTTGGCAAAAGGCTCCTTTGTGAAATATTAAATCCTCCTGGCAAGCTACAGACTCCCACCTGCTCAAGTGAAAGCAGCACAACAATAATGCAGAAGAAGGGATGCCAATTCCCAGCCCTCCATTGGAAAACCCATGTGAGCAGCATCCCCCACTGCCGTTTGTAAACAGGCCACAGGCACAAGGAAGCCCTTGCCCATGGTGAAGAGAGGCAGATGGTGCTTTGGGGACCCAACTAGTGCTGTCCTACCAGTTACTGGCCTGCTGGGTAGCGCTGAGGTGAATACCTCCTTCCAAACCAAGCAACAGCCCTTGGAGGAGCCAGGTCTGCCCTGTAGCTCCCACCAGAGCAATGACAGCCCCTGGTGATGCAAAACCCAAACTTCTCTGATCCTTCCTGTCAGGTTGGTCCTGAAGGGCAGCAAATTGTCCCAGCACAGCCACTGTGATCGCTCCCTGGGCAGCAGGGATGGGTGAGGCTGAACCCATCCCCTTCCCAAGCACTGGAGAACTGCAGAACAGGAGCTCACAAGTGAAGCAAAGCAAGACATAGCAGGCTGTTACAAAGCGTCGAGCCCAGGCAAATTCATCTGTGTCCCATACCCCTGCCAAACATTTGGATGAAGAGGCAGCAATGTGCTTGAGCTACTGCATGTCTGACACTGTCTGTGAGAAGAGCCTGGATCCAACTTTTGTGTCCCAGCAGCCTTGTGGTACCTGAAGTACCACCACCCTTCTTGCCACCTTGGGCTGAATTTTACCTGGGAGCTTCATGCATTTACCACTGCGTTGATCTGAGTGCTCCACAGCCAAGGGCAGTGGGGAGGCCAGTGGGATGTGAGTTGTAGCTTTTCTTGGGTCCTGGCAGCTCTCACATGTCCTTCTTGTCCTCTGATGATCTCCTTTTGGCAGCTGAAAATATCTGATGCTGCAGCCCCCGTGCAAGGCTCAGAGAGGGGAGCCAAAAACCTGTGTTCCTGCAGCCAGATTCTCCCTGTGGCCACAATACTGGTGTCTTTGCAGGGTCCAGAAGTGCTCAGGAGCATTCAGGAGAGGAAAGTCACCCACTGGGTCAGTGCAGCACAAGGGTGGCCCTGTGGTCAGGCTGACTCTCTGCAGTGTGAGACTTCGCAAACCACGCACCAAGAGAGGCTACCTGGGGACAGGTTGCTCTCCCAGCCCAGCACCTGCTCCCTTTTGTGGGGTTTAATTACTCCTCCTACCCTGGTCCTTCCCAGAGCACAGGCTTCCCCATAGGCCTATGCACTGACACCTCAGACCATATGCAAATAAATATTTTGTTTGTTTTCTTTTGTTCAGTCTGGGTTAATTTATTGAGTAGAGGGAGGCTGAACATTCACACCAATAACTGTTTTCCTCCTGCCTGTCCCAGATTCGTTGCACTTCTTTAGCTCAGGCCAAGGCTGCAATAAAAACAAAGGCCAAGTGTCCAGAGCACCGTAACAGCAATTCCCATCTGTCTAAATTCCTCCTGCCCAGGCTCTGTGGCAAAAGTTTGAGTTTCTCATCAATTTTATCCTAACTTTGAATGCCTTGGATTTTTCAGCTGTGTCTTGTTTTTAGGTCTGGCATCCTTGAAGGATAATATCCATTTAAGTTACTGATTTGGGCTTGCTCATTTAATTTCACCTTAATAAAGATTTTATGTGTTTTTGACATGTTTAGTGTCTCAAATGTATTGACACGGCAGCCTGAAGAAACATTATGACCATTATGGCTCAGGAAGCATTAAAAAGACCCTGGCAAGGTATATTGATTGCCCTCTTTTACAGTTGTTTGAAGACAAAGACCAGTCAAAGGGAAGAGCTAGTGCTGTAGTTTGTTTTTATGTGAGCTTCTCTGATTTTACAGCATTTCATGTGTGCAAAAGACATTTGCAAAGATATATCTGCAAATTCTTCATCGGGATGTGAAGAAGTGGCGGCCCTGTTGTTGGAGCTGGGGTGCTGCCAAGAGGGGATTATTGAAGGAAAAATGCTCCAGATTGCAGAAAAACCACCCCTAAAAAAGGAACATCAAAGTGTAAATAAATAAATAAGTGAAGAAGATGCCCAGATCCTCCCCACTGGTGCATCCCAGGGGGAAAACCCACAGGCTCACTGGGAACTCGCTGTAACACATTAAGGGAAATGGTAAATAATCTTCCCAAATCTGGCTTTACAGCTGTGGGCTTCTCCATCGACTCTTCCCAGCTAACATACCCTCAACATCTATGTGAAAATGCAAACACATTATGGGCATAGTACACTAAATGCAGTGGATATAAAAATTAGTAGAATGATCCACTGGTAGGGGTAGGAATGCTCTTGACACAGGAGAGGAGGATAATCAGTGCTTCATGGCAAATATTTACATACAGATACACCCTCCAGAGATCCCCGTGCAGCCACCTGCCTAGTTACTAATGGGAGGAGTTTTTGAAAGGACATTTTACTAATTGCAACCAATTGCAGTCCTCCAAACCGAGCAACAGTGACTTCTGTTCAGAGGAGCCTATGTTCCAAGGAAGAAAACTGGCTGCAGCAAGACAGCATCACCTCTAACAGCATGACCATGTGTTATTTTGCTGTGTGATGCTGGTCCAGGCTCTACCCTCTGCACTAGCCCAGCATGAGGGTGCAGGAGCCAGTGCTGGGCTCCTGCTGGGCTTTTGGGTAGGGCAGAGGGAAGAGGGTGTCCCGAGAAGCAGGTCAACAAGATATGAGCAATGAGGGGACTGGGTGAGGTTGAGGTCAAGGAAGGACCTTCCTCCTTCAGCCTTAAAGCATAACATAGCAGAAAAGATATTGCTATGACACCAGACCAACAATGTGGGTGCTGGAGCCAAAACCCCGTTTCCTAGTGCCTTTACATGGCTGTAGCTGAGTGATCACCTTTGCCTTTGTCTCCTGGGCTCCCTTGTTTTTCCAAATCTGCTGTGAAATAACAACCCATTGCTCACAGGAGCTTGCGGGGCTGAGGATGCTGAGAAGCAGAGCATGGTGCCTTGAGCATGCCAGGCACATCCTCCCACACCCCGGGTGTGCTGTGCTGGCAGCATCGATAACTCAGCATCTCAGCTCCCGCGACTTTGCACATGGAGCCTGCTCTGCCCAGCAGAATAAATACCTCTAGCAGAAAAACGCACTGTTTTCCTTTTTTTTTTTTGCACTAGTGCCAGGGAGAATTTAATATTCAAAAACTGTTTTCAGATGTTTCACTTCACAGCTGGTGAATGAACTCGGAAAACTCCATCAACCTCTTTGTAAGAAATTATCTCTCATTAATCTCTCTGGTGAGGCTGACACCTGGGATAGCATAAATCTTTACCTGCACATCCTAGGAGACAAGGGAATGGGCCATAGGCGGTAAGTGTGTTACACTGCGAGAGTGCAAAACACCAGCTAAAGAATAAATCCTCATAAAATTTTCCTCCTGGAAGGGGGACATCATCAGCACTTGGAGGAGATGGAACCTTGGTGGAAGGGCTTTTAGCAGGAGACAGGGCAGCACAAGGGCCTCGCGCGGTCCACAGGTGTTTTGGGGGAAACCTCTCCTCCTTTCCATCAGACATCTCAGGAAATATCCAAAAGTTTTAAATGGTGCTACCAGCTCAGGAACAAACTGCTCTGCAAGGATTGCCAGCTTGCAGCTCCCAGTAAGCCGGGCTGGCTGTGCTGCAGCATGCCTGCACCTCCAGCATGTACCATCACACTCCTACAAGCCTTACAACTACCCAACCCATCTCCCCGAGGCAGGACACCTCTCAGAAATGCTGCATTTGGAAAGGGGATCTGAGCAAGCCTTGAACAGCTTGTCATAGAAGCAGCATCCAGAGTTTTCTCCCTTGCAGGGGATTTTGAAGTTTATTTCAGTGTCCTTTGCCTCAGTGCAACAGATGGCAGAGAGACGTGGTGGCCTGGAATACTAATGCCTCCCTCCAGCATCTGTGTCCTTTGAGCAACCAGCATTTCCCTGCTCTTGCTGAGCACCACGCAGCCTTGTCTTCTGTCTCAGGACCATGCTCTTCCCATGTCATCTAGGAATTAAATGTGTGGCTCTGTCCACAGTGCCCCCCGCTCAGGGATGGGGCATTTTGCATCAGGAAAGCTGCAGGGCAAAGGCTGGGGCTGGGAAACAGGGATGTGGTTACGGCAGAGGTATCAGCCACCTTGCCCAAATGGAAAACAAATGAAAAATAAAAACACAGTGAAGCAAATCTGTTTTGCGACCACAACCACTACATCACAGTGGAAAGAGTATTCAGCCCATATTTTAAGAATCATCTTTTACTGATGCCTAATGTCCCACGACCAGTGTCCAATGAGGTGTAATTAAGCGTTTGCTTAGATAAAATATGTCTTAAGTGACCACCAGGCAAAGGATCTTCCACCATAATGTAAATATATGATTTTGTACCACAGAAATAAGCGTGTCATAAAAATCCCTCCCCTCCCTGGCTGCCCTTTCCGTGCTCCTGGCACGTGGCAGCAGCTCTTTGCACACCGGGGCTGGAAGCATTGCCCGGCTCAGCCTGCCGTGGTGCTTCAGACATCTCCGCCTGACAGGCTGTGGCAAAGGACTGTGAGCCACTCAGAAAGGATAGCATTATAGAGCTCCAAAGTTTAATAATACGAGCCCCAGCAATCACAAAGATAAATTTCACAGTGACCACTTGGAGACCTGCTGGCTGTACTGTAATATTTGATGAGATGCTGAATAATATGCCAGTCTTTCTCAGACCCCTGGAGTCCCATAAAATCCAGTGGAATGGAGACCAGCATTTTAGCCCTCTCCAGCTCTGTGTAGGAAGGAGCTGGCACTATGGTCCCCGTGAAGTGTGGATGGCAGCGAGTCTTACACCTCCCAAGCACATCACTGCCAAAGGGCCAGGTGTTTTCTGCTGGGAAGGCAATGCCACCAGTCCCTGGTACCCTGCAGCCTGTGCTTCCCCTGTTTGGGGCTGTTGAGACTTCTGAGCATCACTTTTCATGGAAGGCTGTGCCCTGCAAGATCCTGTCTTTGCTACCTCACACCTCTGCTGGGCACTTGCCAGGGGCTCCGCTTGATGGAGTTCTTCCTTTATTCATTTTTCTTAAAAGTAGGAAATTACATCCGTACTATTATGAGCAAAGAACACGAGCACTGTGGGGTTTAAAAGGCAGCGAGTGCTCGTAGCAACTATGCCTGTGCCATCCCAGCTCATGCACTGTAAACACACTTTGAATTTTGTTTCAGCAAGAGCAGCACCAGACTCGGCATGCAGACTTGCAAGGGAAGGGATGTCCTTTAATAGCTAGCTCTGTTCTTCTTCCACGGGTTCAGGTGGGATGCTGGAAAGGTTGCCAATGCCTGCAGTCAGCTAATATCTGGGGCCTTGTGGAGGGATCAGCAGCTGTGCCGGGAATGCCACACGGCAGCAGGTGTCCTTGCTTAGAAATTCAACCTTTCCAAAGTACTCGTTGCTTTTGTCAGGATCAAGCTTACAACAGGTTTCTTCTGCCTCCTCTTTTTCCTAAACATCCCTCTGCAAAACACCCCACAGGCAATGGGACATTTCAGATTTCCAGTCTGTACCTGTCCCCATCCTGCTTAAGCCTTACCTTGGTGCCCATTTAATCACACCTTTACTGGGCTGAGCAGCTTGCCATACTCATCTCCTCCAGCCCGAACCTTCCCGGGACACTTTCCCAGCAGCCTGCTGGCCCCAGGTGGGGTGAGGTGCACCTAGCACCCTAGCAAGCTTGGCATTTAATCTGCTGCAGCACCAAGTGGGATTTAGCAAAAGTTCTATCTGTAATTGTCAGTGCCTAAAGAACTTTTAAGTATGTCCTTTAAGCAGCTCCTGAAGGACTTGCACTATTTTAATGAGCATCTTAGGAAAGAAAAGCTCTCTGTAGAGCATTAGCTTTGAGAACCAAAAGCAATCTCACTGACACACAATATCAGGTTTGATTGACAAGGCCAATAGCCATAAACCATGTTGATTGACATTAATTAGTCTGTCAGCCTTTAATTGCTTCTGATCATGTCCTACATCACTCTGATTAAAAATTAGTCTCATGCAAAAAAAAAAAAAATCAATACAGCAGGGGGTGGTTTGAGAAGATCTGAACTGGGGCATGGGATTTCATGCTCAATGCCTTTGCTCACGGACAGATCTTTTCAAAGGAACATCATGGAGCAGGGTCAGACAGGCAGGGAAGAAGTCTTTCAGCCTAGTAGTTATAGCAAACCTCTCCTGCTTCAGGTATTTTTTCTTCAGAAGAATCTAAATTCGAGAAGAGTAGCTAGCCAGGACGAGGTGATAGCACGTCAGCAGCCAGAGCTGCAGTGTTATAGGGCAGCAGGAGCAGGGATGCAGGCAGGATGCTGAGCAGGAATGCTGAGCAGCTGGCGGAACTCAGACCCCTTGTCCCCTGGGTCACCCACAGCCATGCACCCTCGCAACCCCTGCTTGGAAGCTGGACTTTGGTCTCTTGCTGCAGAAAGATGGTAACGCACTTGGCAGAGAAACTTTCACCCAGGTCCCATCTAACCCAGACCCCATGTCCCTGCAGCTGCCCTCTACACCCCGCCCAGCAGACACATATTCCTCTATACCAAATTCTGACCTTTGTAAGCTCTGATGAGCTGGGGAGAGGCTGATGAGGCACAAATGAGGCTAATTGCTGCTCCCTGTAGTGTAGAGTGTGGGAAGTTGGGCTGGGGGTCAGCTCACCTGGGCTCAGTTTAATTGCCAGATTTCTGAGCTGGAGCCAGCTGGCTGGATGGACCCAGATGAGATGCACTCCAGCCCAGGTGCACCTGGAGCCCACAACATCCTGCCAAGCTTAAAACACTAACAGCAGCCAGAAGCAAGTAATCTCTGTCTGTCTTTTCTCCTTTTGCATTAGATTGTATTTGCAGATACAGCCCAGACTGTACCCTCTCTGCTGGGACAGGCTGAGGGGGGTGCAGGCTGCAGCCCCTGCTCTCCTCTCCCCTCCTCACTGCCCTGCCTTTGGAGGACCTGGGCAGTGCCTCCCTTGCCCTGCTTCTCTCTCTCCCCTCAGATAACTTTCAGGAAGCTTCTCCTTTTCATGTCCCACAGAGGCACTGCACCAACAGGAGAGTCCTCGCTTTTCTCTCTGTTTCCCTTCTCCATCACTCCTGCTTTCACACAGCCCAGCTGCAGCAAGGGGCTGGTGGGCAGCAGGGCAGGAGCCTCCTGGGACACAAAGGGAAATGCTGAAGAGCAGCCTTGGCTGAGAAAGAGGGGGTCAAAAAGTCCAAATGGATGGGTCTCTGGAGAGAACAACTCACCAAATCCTTGCAAAGCAAGGTCATTTTGGGGGTTCATCATCTTCCCTTCCCTTCTTTTGATGCATATGAACCAGACCTGAGGAGCTATGTGAAACACGCAGTTCCCATGGCAGCCAGCAGCAGCTCCCAGACCGATAAAAGACAGGATATGATCACACTCTATTAGTTTGATAATATCATTTATAGTTGACTTAGAGCTGCGTCCCATCTAATTAAAAGGGAGCTGCTAGTGAAAAGCACGAGAACAGAAAAAGGCAGAGCGGATCGTTGCCCTGAGCCCCGTGCCTGCGCAACTGTCTTGTCAGTGAAAGGCTTTTTATTTCGCATTTCACATTGGAGCTAATTTCATCCATCACCAGAACCAATGTGACTCATGCCCCCAGCGAGAGACCAATGCAATGAGAAAGCACCAAGAGGGAGGGGAAAGCACTGTTCTCTAGAGTTAGTGTCATCTGGAGCTCCTCTTTTCCTTAATTACATTGTTCTGTCTCCTGTTTTTTTCAAGGGCTAGTGTTTCTGCAAAGCTCGGGGAAGCAGGCAGTGGAAACACAGAATCCAGCCCAAATCTGCCCCCTCTTCCTCAGTGCAAGCAGAGGGAAGCAGGGGCAGCGCAGGGCTGGCTCCAGAGTGCTGGTTAAAAGGGTTCAGGCTGGAGGTATAGGAGAGGGCAGGGATTCCTTAGAGATACATGTCTTCTTGGAAAACTATCAGTATTTTGGAAAAAAAAAATGCTGCATTTTAGCTTATAGACAAAATACAGAATTCCCCAAAATGCCCCTGAATTAGGAGAGGAAAGATAGCAGTTGCATATGCAAAGGAGTAAGAAATTACCAGATGCTATTTCCCAACTGGGTGGCTGGGTTCCTGAGGCACCTCTCGGCCACTGGAGCAGTCAGGATGAGGCATTTTCTCCCCGAGCTGTGCAGGTGCAGGGTGATTGAGTGGGGCTATGATGCTCAGATACTGGATGGGCTAGCTAATAGTCTCCAGTCCCTCAGGCTGTGGTGGGTCTCCTCGTGTCCTCCTGGAGGTGGCAAGAAGCTAAGACACACCTGGGAGCTCTTTGATGCCCACGTTAGTTGGTCAGAGGATGCTCTCCTGTTGTTTCACAGCAGGGTTCTGCAAAGCTTTCCCAGCATGGAACAATCCAGCTTCCCTACTAAGAAAGTAATCCTGGGCAGCAGCATTGCTGCTTTCACAGGCAACTAATTGCCAGAACTGGAGATGTGCTGGAATACATTTGGAGGGTATAGGTCATGACAATGAAGAAAATGCAGACAGGTCACCGGCATCTCATGGTGGTCGCTGCTTTGCTTTCCTTGCAAAGGGAAGGAGAAATGGCAGGCTCTGGAGCCTATTCAGGTCCCTGGATCTATCACTGTCACTATGGGGTGCTTGTACAACTGTGGGATTCATGTAGGGACCCATGAAGGCCACAACCCCCACAGACTGGCCACAAGCCCTTCCTTGCTCACCTCCAGGCTGCCTCCCAGGTTGGGCTTTTCCATGATTTCTGGTAAATTATGGAGTGCAGCATTCTGCTCTCCTTCAGAGTGATCACCAGTTAGGCTGCTCCTGCTGCTCCTACACTTACAGGTGAGATTTTCTGGGCCATCAAAGCATGCAGGGCTGGCCAGCAGTCCTCATTTGGAGAGCAGAGACCTGCTTGCCTTTCAGAGCGTGATAATAGAGCTGTGAAATTTCAGCTGCTTTATTCTTCAGGCAGCCTCCAGCACACTGTTGTTCTCAGAGAGATTGCCAAGTTGTCTGTTCTCACACCACATTAGATGTGCTCATTGCAGGCTCTCACCTCTCTCTCCTCGCAAGCGCCAGCATCTCCCTGATGGATACAGGGTCTGCTTGTCAGAAGTCCAGCTGCAAGCCCGGGGTGCTCAGCCTCCAGGCTATGCAAAGACTATCTCCCCAGCGCCTTTTTTCCTAGGTGCTAAACCTTAATCTTGCATGCTGCATCCTCCTGAAATTCAGTGTCTGATGTACATCAGAAAGATGCTACCGTCAGCCTCTGGCTTGTCCTCCACTGGGCAGCCTGGGGACCGTCTCCCAGCAGCTCTGCACATCCCTCAGCACAGGGCTGCTGGCCTGGGAACCTTCCCTGCTACCTGGGCTGGTGCTTCTCCCCTTTAACTCATAATCACTATGTTGCATTAAACGTCTTCTTAATTTAACATTCCATCTAATCCATGTATATATTGAAATCCAGGACGATCTTTCCATTGAAGCCATCACCAGACTTCATTTCACAGCTTTCAAACTCAGCCATTTATTCCTTCTATAAAACACTCCTTTCCTGGGCTTTTAGCATCATGCTGCTGCTCTCCTGCCCAGCCATCAGAAACCTGACCAGAGACACACCATCTCCCAAAAAAGCTGTCCCCAGGGCTGGCCGAACTGTCTGTGAGTCACACCTCAGACAGGCTGCAGTTGGTGGGCAGGGTGCTTTCTCTAAGCCCCCTGCTTTTTGCAAGCTGCCTCTGCTGGCTTCACTGTGATGCTTTGAGGGGACACGCTGAGATCCCAAGTCATACCAGGGAGCAGGTTAAAAACCCTGCAAATTATTTCACCTCTGTCCCTGCCTGTTCCTTTCCCCAGAGACAGGTGGCAGCTTTGCTGATGGGGCATGGACCACAAGTGGGGTTTCGTAGCTTGGGGCTGTTCTCTGCTGCTGCATCCTCCCTTTGGGTGCTGACACAAGGAGCACAGTCAATAATCAGAGCTGATGAGCTGTTTAAAGCAAATACTCTGTCTCCATGTTAACACACCGTGCCAGGATGCAGGAAAATTAAGCAAATTCATGAAGCAGAAGCTGAATTATCTCCAAATGAGTTTTCTTTACAGCGTTGCCTAAGAGGTGTCAGTCACTTTTCAAATTACTTTCCCTAGCTGGGGATGACGAAGGAAGACGTCTGGGATAAAGGTGCCTTCTGCTGCCATCAAGCAGAGCGGCTGTGTGACAGCCTCTCCACCTGACAGGCCTGAAGAATCAGATCATTTTTCTGCAAAATCAGCTTTCACAGTGATATCCCCAGGAGCCAGGGACAGGGGGCTGGCAAGGAGCAAGCAGCCGTGGCAGGATGAATGCCAGTGATGGGCAGAGCAGCTTGCAAAGCATGTGAGACCACCCTGGCTGGTGGCCTGTACCCTTTAATTGAAAATTAATTCCAGTCTGTACACTTTAATGGAAAACAAATCCTGTCAAGCCTTGCATGTTGTTTGTTTGGTTGTTTTGTTTGTTTTTGTTTTTTCCCATGTAGTTAGCTAAAAGTTTGACTGATAAAAGCAAACGTGTTGACAGTACACATAGGCACCTGCCATGTTATCACCCATCAGCTTGATTAATACATGCGTGAAGTACAGATGTGTGCAGTTTAGAGACTGAAAATTGGCTCACAAATAGATCTCGAAGTACTTGGAAATAGAAGGGCATCACCCCATGGCGGTAATTCTGGCAGCACCCCAGAGGTACCAGTCTTCTGTTGTATTGTTTTCTTATTGAAATAGTTCAAAGTGAGCAGGAACACAATTTTAAATAATAAACAGGCAGCAGGGCGATCCCACTGAAGGCAGGAGGCAGAGAGGCAGCCGCCTCCAGGGCTGGGAGCTGCTCCGTGAAGCTCTACACTTATTCCCCATGAGCTACTGCCAGCAACATCCGTTACTTCGTGAGATGTTGCAGCAGGACAGAGAGCAGGTTGAGCTGTGCTTTGAGACGCTGATGCTACCCTAAACCCTCTGTCCCTCCAGCCTGGAAAAGGGCAAGGACTCTGATACAGCCTCTGCAGCACAAATCAAAGCAACCACATCAAAGGAGACACAGCAGAGGAGAAAGGAGCCTTCAAAGGCGGCTTGGCATGAGGCCAAAGAGAATTTATTTTTTATCACTTTCTCCTGCAAGGGAGAACATCCTGCCTGCCGCACTGGGCTCTCCTCGCCTGCGGCACAAAGCAAGTGGGGGCAACCTCTGCCACATCCAGAGCGAATCAGAAGAGCAAGGATGTCTCCCAGAGCCATGGACATGTGAGAAGTTCAAATCCACAAAAATAAGGGACCTCTGAGGTTTCCCCATGCCAGAAAGTGCAGATATTGGGCAGTCAGGGTGGTCCTGCCCGCTTCAGCTGTGCCCAGGGGGCAGGAGGCTCCTGCCCATTGTGGGATGCTCCTGCAGCAGATGCTCAGTGCATCACGCAGCCCTTCCAACGGCAACAGCAAGATTCCCACCAGTGCCATCAGGAGGCCTTTCCGACCACGGCATTTCCCCCTGGGGATTACTCTTGATGTCTGGCTTCACTGCTTCTGATGCCAACGTCCTGCTACTGTTCCCCATGCTGCTGCCCTGACTCGAGTGCCTGAGACCTTCACCCATCCAGCATTTACCTGCATTGATGGGTTGCTTCTGAGTTGTTGGTTCCCTCTGCCAGACATATTTAGTTCCACCCAAAAAACTGCTTGGGACAAAACTCAGATGTGAGACCAAAAACATCCAAGCCAGGAGTCAAGATGCTTTTCATCCAACCTGGCCTGAGGAGCCTTCAATCTCATCAAACAAGGTGAATAAAACGAATGCATCTGCAATATTATTGCAAATGAACCGAGCTGGTTTGCCTTTTCAGTATTTATGACCCTTTCTATTTGTCAGTGTTCGAGAATATCAGCTTATGCTCACAAAGTGTTGGTGGAAAGGCAATGCATCATGTCTGTCTAAGAGCAACAAATAGGGAAAGAATTTGCCTGCCATTTGGAAAAGTTCATTTTATTATCTATATAATAAATGTACAGACCTCCAGCCTGCAGATAATTTGCAGAGGACAAGGTACTCTCGGTAAGGGTAAAAACTCATCTGAAATAAACCTATTTTGCCAGAAAAGTATTTAATTTGGATTTGGGTCAGGGTTTCAAGCTCATGCTAAGTGCCTTTGCAAATCACACCTCATGCACACGGTACTGTCTTTCAGATGACCACAATGAATGGGCCAGGAATGTCTGTATCTCAAGGGTTCAAAGGAATTCATAGTTTTCAACATTAAAAAATGTTCTGATGATTTTTCAGATGAAATGTATGAGTTCTTTTAAAAGCTTGATCTCTTGGGGCAGAAGACTGTTCTGATAACCCCTCTGATTTCTTTCTGAATGTCTACCATGCAAATTATGCCAGTGCATACACAGGCCCACACCTGAAAACACATCTGAGGGTGATGGGCATTTACTGAGAAGGCAGCTCACAAGCTCCAGGTGCTTCAGAAGATGGAGACCGTGCAGTCTGACCACATCCATCTTGCTGCAAAGCCAGTCCGCGTGCTGTCATAGGAGCTTGCTGGTCCAGCCTGGGCAATCCCACGCTAACTGCCCTGCATGGTGGAGCATGTGTTCCTCAACACGCTTTGGCTGGCAGAGAATCCCTGGAGTGCAGAGCTGGTGTCTTCTGGATCAGAGAGACAAGCTGATGAACATGTCCTCTGCTGCAGCCAGGAACGACCTGCATTATCTCTAGTGCACTTGTAACATGCAGGGTCACTTCTTAACTGCCCTCTGTTTCACCTATAGGTGTGTTTAAGGAAGACATAAGACACATCTGCTGCTGGTGTTGCATCCTTCACCGCTCAACTCCCTTCCTCCAAACACCACCCCTGCTCTCCCAATGGTCCCCACCACCTGGCAGCTCTTTCCTTCCCGCTACCAAATCAGTGCAATGCAGAAAGCAGCGGGACAGATTTCCATTTGAACACTTTGAGGCTGATTACACTGGAAAAGCAACTGGGAATAGGGCAAACATAATCACAGGTAGCAGTATTAGCATCACAAAATCAGGCTCCGAAAAAGAAGCCTCTTCTAAAAAACTTAATTTCCTTTAATTCCTGCATTTTGCTGGGCTGCTGAGGTATTTATAGTGCCTTGTTCAGTGCAGAATTAAAATCCCTGCTTGGTGCGAGCGGATGCTGTCTGTGAAGCAGCATCCAGGTTTGGTGCCTGATATCTCACAGATTAATACCAACCTATCATATGTCTAATGTGTCCAACTATGTAGGTGTAATCGCTCTGCAGAAAGGACAGCATGTAAGAACTTCTCCCCAGTGCTGTTATTTTGTTTATGTTTTCTCAATTACATAACAGGTAAGTGAAATATTGAGGAAGCAATAAGCTTTCAGGAGCACAATGCAAAGACTTTCTTCATCACAATGGTGAAAAGTCCTTACGTACTGAAGCTGTCAGAAGGATAGCCTGAATTATTTAGGGGGAACTCTGTGATGCCTTCACACAGTGCAGCAAACCTCTGTAACTGCAAGCTGTATGGAAAGCAGCTGCACTGACATCTGACACCTGACATCACGAGGGGCCCAAACTGGCAGTGCTGGTTTTACAGCATCACTTAGGGATGCTGCTCCTCGCATCCCCTGGCAGGTACCCTCTGCTCCGAGCCTCGCTGCTCCCTGAGCTACACCACAGCATCAGCAGAGGGGTGCAGGGGCAGCATGAGAGGACTTTGGATGAGGCTGGGGTCTTGGCTGGTACGTGCATTTATTTTTCATATGTCAGCAGGCTTGCCCTCATGTGGGGATGCATCAGTGTGGCTGGGTTGCAGGACCACCTGCGCTCCCAGGTTTGGGTGGGCTCAGTTTACTTGAGTATTTCAGACCTTTCTTTACTTTTTCTTAAATGTACGCTAAGCCCTCAGCAGAGAGGATCTTTCTTACTTCAGCATTTTTTGTGTAAGCTTAATTCTTGATTTTACTAGAAACTGGTGTTCTCTCTGGAGTTGCCATAGTTACTGATGCATGCATTTCTGATTTCACACACTAATGACTACCCCAACCTCTTGTTTGTGGAATAAGCTATGTAACCCTGAAAGCAACAAAAAAGGAAATATTAAAGCACTTATGGTTCAGAAAGCAGACATAACGAATCAGCGATCGGAATTAATCGCATTATCAAGCCTGGATTAAAATAATCCAAGCCTATGGGCCAAGCAAGAGAGCAGGACAGCCCCCAAACTAGATTTGTGGAGGATGCTCCAAATCCAAGGGGCAGTGTGGAGCTGCGGAGAGTGTCACCCTGTTCCTGCACACCAGCACCAGCCAGGCAGCTGCTCTGGCTTCACCACTCCATGAAACAATGCTGGGAGAGACCTGCCAGCTTGGCACTGCAGAGGCAGGTGCAGAAGCCGTGCTCTGGAGCAGCCCAGCATGAAGAGCAGCATCCCTATGTGAGATACTATCCCACTTCCAAGGTTTTTTTCCCACAATGAGGAAAGAGGAGAAGTAAATGTCTTCTGGAGAGCATTTAGAGCAGCACTGGCCACGGGAAGTGATGCACGGGCATGGAGGGAGTGCTGGTTTTGCAGCAAAACCCTGAAGGACAGCTAGAAGTTCTCGTGCGTCCCTGTGCTAGCCCTGCCAGTGCCTGACAGCCAATGGCCCTGTCCTTAGAGAGGTCACTGGGCAACAAGGCGTCCTTGTCAAGGGCAGTCTTGGTACCTGAGGACATGTGGGGTGGGTGAGCAGCCAGGGACAGGCAGGAATTGCATTTCCCTGTGCCGGTGCTGATACAACTCATTATGCACTTGGCTGGCTTGAGACTAAATTATAATAAATGCATAATGAAATATTTACATTTCCAGCAATAGGATGGAAGTGCAGCATCGTTTGTCCTGCTGACACCAGGCTCTGCTAGCAGCTGCCCTTTCCCCCTGGCACTGCAGGGCCCATTGCCTTGTCCCACATAACACTCATGTCCCCCAGCAGCTTGTGGGAACCAGACCAGGCACGGCAGCTCTCACTGGGAACCGGCTGTGGTGGGTTGACCTTGGCCAGCTGACAATTAAAATAGATTTGGATAGCTAAAATTAAAACAAACACAAATTAAAACAAAGACTGGAGTACCAGAAGCAGCAGCTTGCCCTGGACACCCGTGCTGGGTCTGTTTGCACGTGTCGCCCAAGCAGCCAAGCCAGCACTGCCTGCTCCATCCGCCGGGTATGTACCTGTGTCCTGCGGCAAGAAGAGAGCCTGCCAGCCCTTGGTCAGGGGCTGGAATCCTGATGCCAGGGACTGATGATGCCAAATTAAAAAAAAACCTTGCAAAACCTCGCCTGGCCTCCGGCACGCACTGTCTCCTGCTCCATCGTTCAGTAGCACGGCCGTGTTTTGCCCAGGAGCAGTTTTGAGTCTCAGTCCTGTGGATGCAGGGTTATTTTTAACCCACTCTCCACTCTGGCAGATGCTGGCTTTGGCAGGAGATTTTTGCAGTGTCACAATGCCAGGCTAAGCTTGGAAATATCCCATTGGGACCACTGGATAGGTGGATAAATGGAAGAGAGGCTCTCGCCAGCTGCAGCCCCACGTGTGCTATGGCAGAGGTGCGCAGGTGAGCATCCCGCTGGGCGAGCAGGAGCTCTGAGCCAGACTGCTCCTCTGTGCTTGCCTCAGCTATTGCAGTTTGGACAGCACAAATGGAAGGCAGCAAGGAGGTTCCTCCTTGTCTCTGCCACTTCCCTGAAGCTTTCCTCACCCATTTGCAGGCCAGAGGCCAAACAGAGGTGAGGCTGTACCACTGTAACCAAACCATGGGCATCCTTGGTGCATCAGGGTGAGTGAAGCATCTCTTCCTCCCCACTGTTGTTGGTCCTGCTGGAACACCTAACCCTGCTCTTGGGCCAAGACAGCAGCGAAATCCAGGGTCCTTCTGGTGTGGCTGAGAGCCTGGTGGGTGCAATGGGTTGCAGTGGGGAGGAGGTTCACCCCAGAGCCATGCTCTGCTCAACACTGCTGACTGCTACCGGCCTCAGTGTGGGGACCCCAACCGGGATAAGCTGGGGAGGCTTCATCTTTCTGTCAAGGAGCTCTCGGTAGCCAGGGCTGGCATCATGCTCCACGATGTGCTCATCTCAGGCTATCAGCTATTAACTCGTGATCGATACCTCCCTTGGCAGGGTGCCCTTGGTTTGCCAGCACTGTGGGTGGCACACAATAAACCCAGGGCTAACCACGGAAATCAGGGTGCAAAGACCCCTCTCGTTACAACCGGAAGGGTTACAACTGCCAGGTCCCTGCACCCTGATGGCTTCCAGCGTGCATCTCCGTGGCACCATGTCCCTCTCACAAGCAGGGTTGTAACAGGCTGAGATGAGGAGGATGGGGTTGATGGGCACACAGGCAAGCAATAGGCAAACAGCCCAGGTGTGTGACTGCTGTTTTGCTTAGGAAGCCCAGCTAGAAGTCACTTCTACTGAGCTATGGTCATGTTGCTTTGGGTCCTGAGCCCTGCCTTCAAGGTAATTAGCTCTCTAACTCTCTTTGATTTAAGGAGCTCCATTAGTTTAGCTTATTGAAGAGCTGGGTAAAGAAGAAACTTGACCACAGTCTTTAAGCACCTGTGCAGGGAGATGATGTACAATAGGTCTTTGTAGTAGCTGATGAAGACACAATGTCCAACACTGAAAATTCAGTAATTTTCAAGCTGAAAATGCAACGAACACTTTGCTTGTAAGAGCAGTTGCCTGTCTAGGGGATTACCAAGAGACCTGGTGGGCTCAGCACCACTTGGAGTCGGGTCACCCACAAATTGTTGGTGTCCTCTGCAGATGAGCAGTGAAACTCCCTCGTTTGGCCTCATGCAGGTGCTCAGATGAGCAGATTTACACTTTAATCTGCAAGTATGCAGAGCAGTGCAGAAGGGCTGTTCCAAGCTGGGGGTGGTAGATGGACAGACCCTCAGAGAAAGGAAGCAGTGCATGGAGAAGGAGGAGAACCTGGGAGTAAAGATAATAGATATAAAGGAACCAAAACTAGAGAAAGAAGTTGAGCAGAAGTCCTTTAAAAAAAAAGACACAGGAGAAGGTGTGCTCCAGGCAGGCTTTCACAGCGTGCTCTGGCACAGAACTAATTGCTTTTCCTCGTCATCTCTGTGGGCACAAACCTAGTCTGAGTTCTCCCATCATCATCGCTTCAAATTCTTCAGCTTCACTCTGAATCATTGCTTTACCTTATCTCTGCAAGTACAAAGGAGGAAAGAAATTGTACATGAAGGAAAGCAATTAAAAATATTCATTTTTTGTGAAGTTGTTGAAAAGACAAAACTGACATAATTTCTTAGCACAGTGTGTGCTCAGGGAAGATGCTCTTCAGTGCAAGGACATGGAAATACGTGATGGCTGCCTCATCTTCAGGACCAGCAGCATGGACCTGGCCACATCTGACAACTCCTAGCTTTGTAGAAATCCAGAGGTCCATGACACATAAGGACCCTGAAGGAGATGTAAAGCAACACTCAAGCAGGAGAAGATGCATTTTGTGAGACAGCCCAAGTAGTGCCAGGCACTCAGTGCTCCTGCCATCTGTAGTGGTGAGGCCATGGGGTCTTGCAAGTCAAGGGGAGCTTGCAGGTCTCTAAACTGGCCTGGCAATGCCCTGTGGAAGGTGCATGAGCACCAAGGGCATCCAGACACATTTTCTGCTCCGTGCCCTGTGAGCCTTCACACCTGGCTAGCCGCCTGGTTGGCAACTTCGTCCAGAGATTTCTCAGTAATTCTTGGAGGTGTTTACTTTACTGTCTCATGCTATGTATTTGCATACATCAAATTTACAGTTCCCATCATCTAACTGCCTTGGTAATTGGGCAGCTGGTCTCAGAAATGCTGATTTACCACTCTGCTGATGACATAATGTGTGTTTGCACTTGTGAGAGGCAGACGTAAAATCCCTCCCTCCTGAACTGAATTCCACTATTGATTTTGCTATATTGGATTAATTTTATCGTGAACACTGTTTTTACTCAGGATGTTTAATACACCAGCAAGAATGTACTCATACAGGTCTCCTGCCACAAACTGCATTTCCCGCATGGGGCACATGCATCTCCCCTGCCTTGGCACTCTTGCAAGGAAATAATAACCCCTGCCTGCTGGGAACAGCAATGAGACTGCAGCTGGGAGTTCAAACAGTAAATGTGACTTTGAAATATTTCTGCTTGGGTTGTGTTTTGCTTTGCCAACACCTGCCCAGGATGGGAGCAACTTTGCTGCTGCTTCCCCACCTCTCCCCACGCTTGCCACCGGCTGCAGGATCCAGCACAGTGGCCAAGCGAAGGGCTTCATGGTGACTTGTTCAGGTGGCCACATGCATCCCTGCCAAGCCCCATGCACCGGCCATGGCCAGTGCCAGCAATGGCAGAGGTGCCTGAGCTGCCCAAGGCACATCAGGACAGTTGACTCAGCAGGGACAGTGTGCAGGACAAGTGAAAATGGAAATTAAGCATTTCTGTCGCTGAGCAAGAGCGCTCAGAGCCAGCATCCCACACGGCCAGCTGCCTCCTGAGCTTTTTACATTTGGTTTCCATCCAACCTGAAATAAGAGCAGCCCCCGAAGGAAGCCATTTGTCACTGCCCAGAAGGACTCACAAGCAAGGTCAGCCCGGACAGCCGCAGCGCAGCTTGCTGGAGCCTTGCGCTGAAGAAGGGCACAAACATACTTTCCCAAACCTCCGTCCACATCCCTTCTCAGCCTCCAGCTGCACGCCAAAAGAAACACCTACAGCACAGGACTGGTACAAATAAAAAGAACAAGAAAGCAATTTTGCTTATAAACATCCTTATTCTTGCAGGCCAATAATCCTGATTTTTTTTTTTCCTGTACCTGTAAATTCTTGTATTTGCTTATTTCCTGAAAGAAAGCTTTCTCTTTAAGACAAGAGATGACAAATGCTGGTGTTCCCTTCACGCAATGCTTCGGAGTTGGCACATCCCCTGTGCAGCCTGCCACAGCAGGGAGCAGGGACCTGGGGGACACCGTGTCACTTTGTGTCACCCAGGGGCAGGGGACGCCCAGCAGCAGAGCGCAGGGCCTCTCCCTCTGAACTGCCCTTCAAGGCTTTCTAACCACAGTATGCAAAACCTGCCAGCAGGGACACGCAGAGGCAAATGTTTTCTGAGAAGAATTCAAAACCCCCGTGCAGCCCCTATGTACCAGGACTTACAGTAAGACTCTTTCTTTCCAGCGCTGCACAACACGGTTGACTCGTACATTTCCCTTAATGTGTGAATTTGTGTAGCAGAAAACAGGCACCAGAAAGATAATTTCGAGAGAGCAAATGATGAGGAGAACATCACAAAAATGAAAGGCACTGGAAGGAAAAATACTTGCAAAAAAAGCAAGTTGATGCTGCCCGGAGGGGACTGGGCAGTGGATCTCCATCTCTGTGATGGATAATATTAACTTTTCTCCTAGTTCTTGAGTTGCTTTTGTTACCGTGGAGCAGCAGGAACAAGCTCTGACTGTGCCCTCCATTTTCCTACCAGGGAGTCCCAGCGGAGGCAGCGGCAGCCGGGAACCAGGGGGGCCGGGGACACCCCCACGCTGACGAGTCCCAATCACAAGCTCCACGCGGCAGATGGGCTCAAGCGTATTCAAATGCCAGTCTTCCAGCTTCACCCATACTTATTTTCTTCTGTCTCTTAGTAACTGGCTGTTATAGGTTATGTTAATATGGATTTAAATTCTCCAAAGAGCAGAAAATTAAAGAAATTATGAATCAATTTACATTTCTTCTGATTCATAAACCTACACACTCTACAAAATTAGTTGATTTCGAATAATTAAGGTTAAGAATGTCCTCATCACCTCTTCAATAATCTTACTAGATGTTCTGCATTTTCCCTGTCTTTGCTCTCTTTAGCATTTCAAATTACATGTTTTCCTTTGTGGTGTTTTGTTTGTTTGTTTTTTTTCAAGTTATTGCAAATTTACCAGGCAATTAAAAAGTGCTATATAATAATAATAACATCAATAACAATATGAACAGCAACAGGCTGCCTTTGCAGCAGGAGGAGCAGAATGCTGAGGGAAGGGAAATGAACAGGGAACTCCTGCTCAGATATTGCCCTTTACAGAGCAACCCCAGTGCATCCTATTTGTTAAGGCATGGGAATCAGGTTATTTATAAGCCCATTCACATGTGAAAGGGGGGCATGGCAGTGGGATCCTCCTCTGCAAGCAGGCTCTCCCTGCTGCTTCAAAACTCTCCCCGGTGCAGCAGTCCCCGGCTTTAGCCAACATCTTCCTTTGCCTTGCAGACACCCATGCTCCACTACAAGTTTCTTCTGCAGAGCTGTAAGGACAAGCACTCCAGCCTTTCTGAGGATTTCTCATTAAGGTGTTTTTTTTTTTTTTTTTTAACAGCGGATTTTATTATAAGGATGATACATTTAAAGCAGCTCAACCACAGTTGACTCACATATGAATACCCCCTAACGAGGAGCAGAACCCTCTCATCACAGGGAAATTTTACAGGGAAATAGAAAAAGGATTTTTCCATCACCTTAGACCTGGCATGTCATGTTCCCCAGGCCATTCAGATACTAAGATGCCTCAACTGGGTCTGAGACCCCACAGTACAAATGCATGGCAATTTTCTTTACCAATTGAAGGTAAAGGAGGGGGAATGGCTATTTTGCTGGATACATTTCACTGCAATGGGGTGCATTGCTCCAGTATGTGGTTGCTTCCATTGCTGCCTTTTATGGATAATTATCAGTTTGTCAGTAGTTACTGTAATTCTCTTCATTGAGAAATAAACATCAGCTACATGCAACTATGTGGCGGCAGCCGTGTTTTGCTCCAACAGACAACTGCTATCTGTCCAGATTGCTCCACTGATAAAGCAGAAGGAAAATGTCATGCATCCCCAATAACACTTCCAAAGGTCTCCAGGGAGTGATGATGTGTCCTTCCCCACCTGATCTCAGACAAAAACATTACAGCATGGATTTGCAAGCAGGAATTGCCACATCCTCTGCTGGGAGTCAGGACATAGCAGGGCAGCAAAAGACCTGAGGAGCGGGGCCCGTTGTCATGAGAAGGCAGCGCCTGGTGCCAGCTGAAGGGCTTCGCAACACTTCCAATGGAGCAGAAAGGCTCTGCAGGCACTGATGTGTGATGTTAAATAGAAGTGAATTGTGTCTTTCCGTGCCTTGGCTTGCTGAACCTTTCAGTGCTTTGCGAAGGAGAGGGTGTTTGAATTGATCGGGGTGACACAGTAGCTCAGTCATCTCCTTTGTGCATTGATTCGGCTATATCCGCTGCAAGGCAGAGCACTTGCTCCATGATGGGTGACACTGTGGTTGGTGACCAGCTCTGCCATCTCAGAAATAGAGCTCAGTTTGAGTCCCTGCCTTCAGTTCAGGAGGGACGTGGAGCAACCAAAAGCTAGTAAGGTGATCGTGGCCAGGTCTAGTACTGGCCATAGCCCTGCCCTGTGCCAGGGACTGTGCTTGGGACCAAACAGCAAAAACTGAAGACTATGGGATTTGACATGAAGAGCCTTCCCTGCAAGGGAAGGACCATGACACCTTTGGGGAAACAAACATGTCACTTCTTGGCACGGTTTAGAAACAAGCTGAAGATACTGAACCCCCATGAACCATAGTCTGAATTTCAGCCCTGCTAAACAGACTCAGCCACATTTGAACATCAAGAGAAATGTCCAGGGGTGATGTCAGACCCTGGGAAATGCAGAGCAATTACAGCAACACCTGACGAGGCCAGCCTGTGCCTTAAGAGAGTAGCTGCACTTTTTTCTTCAAGCCTTCCAATTTGTATTGCATCTCAGGAGTTACTCCTCCTCCTCCCCGTGGTGTGGACCAGCAGCTTGCATCCCACTTGTTGACACAGTTGTAAATCACTCTTGACAAATTTAACAATGACTCAAGGGCAGCAAAGAAACAGCAAATGGCAAAAAATAAAATGTTGTTCCTGCCAAAAATCAGTGCGTGGCCTGGTACCTCCTCCCCAGCCACCTGCGCCTGCCTCCGTGGGGCCAGGAACATGTACCGACCACAGCCAGAAGGGTCACTCACCCCCACTTAGAGATAAAATACCAAATCACAGCTGACATTTAGCTGAAACTCGCCTTGCTGAGTGTGCTGCAACAGGCAGGGGAGCTGCTCTGGGCAGGGTCATACCAGCGAAGGCGAAAGGAGCTGCAGCACCGTTGCAGCTGGGCTCACCTCTGCCACATCCCTCCTAAATAAAGTCATGGGCACTGGCAAGAGCCCAAGCCCGCAGTCTGGCAGCTAGGATATCCTTTTTTTTCCTTGCTTCAGTCCTCACTGGTGTGTGCCAAGACCACAGTGAGCACCCAAAGGTGGGTCCTGGGGACCCACAACCAGGTGGGTCTGTGACATCCCCCTCCAGCAGCACCAAAGAGAGCACTTGTCCACCAGGACACGTGGCTCTAGTCACCCATGCCCTGCAGCTACCCCCTGGCCCCAGTGCAGGGGTTTTGGGTAGTGCATGAGGTTCTGGAGGGCTCCTGTCACTGATATGTCTTGCCTTCATTTGAGTCCTAGCAGTTCTGCTTTCCAGACTCCTGGGGTGTGGATGCTCCATGTGCTCCCAGCAGGACCGTTGTCAGCCAGAGAAGCAGGCAGGGCTGGGAGAAGCCTGACAGGCTATTTGCATTTATAGGAGGAGATATGATGGGAGTGAATATCAAACTGTCAACTCCATCATCTTGTGGCCAAGGTAACGGTGGGAAGTGGGTTCGCCTTGTTGAATCCCTCTTCAGATGAAAAATAGCTAGCATCAAGCTGCTCTCATTCACAGATTCCTCCTGTTCGGTTTCTAATATAACGATCCAATTTGCTCAACACAGCTGCAGTTTTTGGGCTCTTTCCAGCTTCTGTGTCTGCTACAAAATTCTGCCTCCTGTGCAGAAACAAACTGTCCATCCGTACACGGGATCCGGCCCCTTCCCCCTGCAATTCTCCCTGAACACGCTGTCCCCTTTTGCTCCAGGGTGCAGGACAGGAACTGACACACATGGGAATCTTTTCTGTGATTTAAAGTTTTGTTGCCCATGGCAAAGAGCTTGGAGAGCGCAGACCTGAGAGGGGATGCCCAAGCTGACAGCGTGCAGTCACATCATCCCCTCCTCATAGCCACAGCATTTTCCCAAAGGCACTGGGAGTTCTTCCTTAACTGGGCTCTCTCTTTCACACAGGTAGTTTGCTCCCTGAATTCTTTTGTTGCAATATTGAGGCATATGACAAAGAAGCAGAGCTGCCCAGATCGTGTGGCTTTACTCGCAAGAGAAGAGCATCTGGAAGCCTTCCAAGACCTGCTTGCCTGCGTGTGGGGGCAGCCCAGAAATCTGACCATCTTCCCTCCAAAACATCCTAAATGTAACCTTGCCCTGGGCAATGGCACGCCAAGCTTCCCCCATGCTGCAAGAGCCGTGTGGCTGTGACAGCTCTGGCAGACAGACCCCCCAAAATTTCCCCTTCTTGCTGAGCAGCCCTGGGATAGGGACCAGACCTCAGCATCCCCCTGCAGAAGGGCAGCAACCTCTGCACCTCGTCTTCCATCTGTGTGGGGCAGCAGGAGTGATGCAGAGGGAGCTCTGACCTTTTAAAAGAGGATGTGCAGGTGGCACAAGCCCCACACCTCTGCTGCCATTGGAGGCTCATTTCTGCTTCGCTGATGGCAAGAGAAGAGACATGTAAAGGGGTAGAAATCAGAGCAGACATGCATGGCACAGCTCTGGCCAGGCAGTTTGCTCATGCAGTTCCAATTCAGCTTCTTGAAAATGTTGTCCTACTTATTTAATCTTTCAGAAAGATGCCTGACGGGTTTTTCAAAGTGTCTGAGTGCAGTTTATGCTCTTGGGTTGCAGGAAATTAAATGCCTTTTGGTTGTCTCTGAGGGTAGTAAAGAAAGTTCAGGAGCCTTATTAGACTTCATTTCCATTTCTCTCTGTGTTGAAGGCATGCTAAATAACTCTATCTGGGAGGATGTGGAGTATCTGTCATTCATTTATCTGCAGGACGAGCAAAAATACAGACTGTTATAAGTTCAAAATTATAAAGAAATCTTACTAATTTTCTCATTTACTTAATTTTTACACTTTTTTTCCATGCCTATCATCTTGCAATTGTAAACAGCTTGGGCAGCTGAACTATTCCTTCTTGGTTTCACTGGCCCCATCCCAGGCCCTGAGACTTTAAATGCATACTGGAATCCAGACAAAAAACTGCTCCCACAAATTCTTTCACTAGCGTCACTTTTCTGCAACTCTAAGTTTCCTGGAATAAGTGTATCATATTTCTTCTTAATTCTGGGCTCAGAAGGGTTTTTCTCACATGTGTTTTGGACCTGTTTCTCTGAATAGAGCAGCCTGAGGAAGACCAAGCACAAAGCAAGAGTAGGATGAGGCTCCCAAGTCATCAAACCTGCCTTTAAATTGGCTCCTTAGATTCTTCCACTGAGTTGTCACACTCAAGAAGGCTGCAAGGCATCCGGACTCCAGAAGTTGAGCACAAAGGTAATCACTGACTTTCGGTGAGGAAAGGCAGTTTTCCCTTAGACAGCTGTCTGGTGCTACACCCCTGCTTATACTGTCACTTCTCACTGCACACCTGCTACCAAGCAGTTTGCAGCTGTAGGAGTTAGTGGAGAGAGGGGTGTAATCTGGGTCAGGGAACGGGGCTCCTGGGAACCTGGAGGGCAAGAAGGGATTTTTCTCATTTCCCTTAAAAAAGCACTTCCATCACAAAAAGCCACTTGGTTTGCTACAAGTGGCAGAACTGATGCTCTTTGACATTTCTGTTTCCCTGGGACCTTTCTATTTTACATTCTGTATATTAAAATACATTATAAATGATTGTTATGTCACAGGGAAATGGCATAGCTATTTTAGTAATTATCTGGTTTATAGATTCATAAGCTTTAGGGCCAGAAGGGACTATTATGATCTGCAGAGCAGCGGCCAGAGAAGCTTGCCTGATGATTCCTCCCTCAAGTCCAGCATTTCTGGCTGAGCGACAATCCATCTTTGCACAGAGAGAAATCCAGTCAGAACTAGAAAGCATCCAGTGCTGTAGAATTTACATCACCAGCAGGCACCCCGTTCCTGCATGAGGTGTTTGGCAGTTCTCCTCCCCAGCCATCCGGGAAGCGGCAGAGGGGCAGCCCATGCTCCGCTGTGGCCAGCTCGCTTTTGTTAAACCAGAGCTTTGTTTATGCCAGAAAAAAAAAAAACCCTCTCTCCTTCAGCCATTTCCTTCTGGATGTCTGGAGCAGTTCAGAGGAAGGATGAGCTCAGGCTGCTGCCACCTGCAGCAGGAGTGCCCGTCACTCAGGGCCATGCTGGCCCCCAGAGCCCAGCCGGGTGCACCGAACAGGGACCCCCTCCTCACCCCACTCATTGCCTCCCTTCTCCATACGAGCATCAGTGTCTGTAACATCCAGGGCAGCACAACTGGAGATCATAAACCCTGGCAAAGTCCCTGAGCCTTTCATTTATTATCCTTTCCTTTCTCATGAGGAGAAATGCCTAGACATGGGACCAGGAGTCCTTCGCAGAGGCAGCAGGTGCTCCAGCCCCCAGAGTGTGAGGACCGGTTAATTGCTCTGATGTGAGTTGTCGATTCGTTATCTCCAATCCCTTGTTTTGGGGCTGTGAAGAGTTTTACAAGTGCAGTGGGCAAAGAGACTGATTCATTCTCCGCAGCTCACGGCTGCACAGGAACCCCCAGCCCCAGTGCTGGGTCCCCAGCAGCCACTGCACAGCAGCTGCAGGTCATCGCGGCACCATGAGCTGTTTCACCTGCACGTCACAGTGGGGGACAGGGAATTAAGTGGACTCTAATTTTATTGTCAAGGTTCATTAGGTTAATTAAATACTATGGACGCACTCTGTTAATCAGCTTTGCAATGGGAGAGTGGTTTCAGCAGGAGTCAAGGAGCTGCTCAGAAGCCGCTTGGCTAATGGTGCTAAATCCAATTTCATGCACCAGCACAGCACTAGGGAGATGATTAACAGGTGGCGTGTCCCCTCATCTGTGAGGGCTGTCCCCAGCTCCTCCTGGGGATGGAGGGAGCGGGCGCTGGGCCAGTCCACAGGCAGCTCGCGGGTGGCTCGCGATGCAGCAGAACCCGGCACGGCTCCGTGAAAAGAGTCCTGGGATGCGGGCAAGGGAGAGAAGTTTCTCAGGGCCAGTGTCAGCATGCCGGTGCCAGGCAGGGGCAGCCCAGGTGCTCAGGTGAGCCTGTATAGATGCCCTGGCAGCACCAGCCCCCCATGCCCAACCAAGTTTCAGCCGTCAGGGAGATGCCAATTCAGAGCCGTCACAGCAGAGAGCAGTCCAATGCTACACTGAGACAGGACAATGATTTCAG
Source organism: Streptopelia decaocto (assembly GCF_964273445.1). Taxonomy (NCBI): domain Eukaryota; kingdom Metazoa; phylum Chordata; class Aves; order Columbiformes; family Columbidae; genus Streptopelia; species Streptopelia decaocto. The sequence goes on from NC_138659.1 coordinate 16,829,792, forward strand.
GGACTGATAACAAATTCGACGTAGAAATATGTTGCTGGATTAAATGTCTAGTGACATTTGGAAATTATTTGCATTTTCATATGTTTGAGAGGAATATTAGAGATATCACCTTCAAAAAAGGTCTCACAGGCTATTCCCTCCTCTCTCCTTGGTACAGAAGTGACTTTGAAATATGAAATGGTGTTGACTGAAAATTAGTTGAAATAAAAGTACTTGTTCTGTGATCCAAAGGTTTTTTTGATGGAGAAAATTGTCACCTGAAAAAGTAGGAGGACATGACTGGTGGTGGTTCAAGTTCCGGGCTCCATGCAGAGCAGTGACACAGGTGTCCTCATGCCAGGAGATTGCCCCAGGCTGCTGAAGCACAAGCAGAAGGGGGTGATCAGAAATAAGTCTATTTTCCCACATGGCAAGAGAGGGACGAGAGAAGAGGTGGGTGCCAGCCAGGCTTGTTGACTGAAGGGCCATAAAGGAGCTGGTGAAGGACTGGACTGGGTCAGTACTGGGGGATAGCATCTGTTATAACTTCACAGCAGCAAATAAAGGACAAGTTTACTGGAATTCTGTGATTTTAGAGTGGGTGATACAAATAAATTCATCCCCATCCTCTGGCTTTTACAGGGACTCAGTGTTCATCAGATAATCCTGATTTTGCTCTTTGATGAGATTACGACTTTGGCTGGTAAAGGTAACAGCACAGATGTGAAATCCTTGGGCTTTGCTGGCATTTGAGTCTGGACACTGCAACAGTCTGATTTTAAAAGTTATCAGGAAAAGACACATTAGGGGAATGAAAACATGGCTGACAAGCTCATTTTAAGAAGTCAGTGTGAACCAGAGCCTTCAGCCGGTGGTGTCGCTGGGGTCGGCAAGGGCTGGGGTTTGGAGTTTCTGCTGGTGGCATCACCACTGGCAGCATTTTCCACAGGGCCAGGACAAGTCATGCGGTCACAGGCTGAGCTCCACTGCCTGTGCCGAATGCGGAGCACGGGGTGGAGGTTTTTTGGACGGTTCCCCTTCCCCAGGCTGAGCTAATGTAGCTCTTGGCTTCTTGTATAGCCTGTGCTCCCACTCCAGCCACCGCGGTGGCCTCGCCAGCTTCACTCCAGGATGTCACTGTCCTGGTGCCGGGGAGCCCAAACCAGACAAGGTCTGTAACTGGGAACAGGTATTTTCTCCCCATCATCTTGTAAACTCAGGTGATGCTATTTTAAAAGCATAAATATGTCTGTGTTCACATTTCTTATGGACAATAATTTCAGCATCTGTTCAGGCTGCTGAAGCACCTTGTAGCACTGGAATAGTGTGCTCCAATATTTGTTAAAGCACAGGACTAATTTCCATTGATTTTAGGCTAATCACACAAAGAAAAGCAACATCTGCTGAGTGAATGGGCTCCCAAGGAGAATTAACCACTCTCACACAGAAAACAATGGGAAATAGTTGAACCAGCAAGATTCTCTTTAGGAATAAGAACATTTATTTTTAGCCCCTTGTGTGGCCCCATCCCTCCCTCTTTTCTGCCAGCGCCTGTCAGAGGGGGCTGAGTAGCGCCAGCACTGGCTTTTCTCCTTCCTCCCCATCATCCCCATCCCTGCATCTTGACCCCCCTCACTGACTGAGCCACTCGCAAGAAAATACAGTTTCTAGTGTGTCATCCATCTATGGTGAACATGAACTTTTTTGCCAGTGAAATGAGTGCAACAGAGATTATTTGAATCCATGCCAAGGTTACCCATAAAATACAAGTTCAGCTGTACAAAGGTGGAGTGGGGAGCCCTGGTAATAAGATGGAAGCAATATAGGAAACGATCCTAACAAGAGCACAGTAATTAGAATTGGGCTGTTTGTTTCCCGTCGCATGAAGAGGCAAGCCATAAATCAGGAAGGCATCTGCCGTGCAGGATCCAAGGGCTCTCAAAGCAGTAGGAAAAAGCCATCCATCACTGTTAGCAGAAGGAGGATTTGAGTTTAAATTACAGAATCTTGAACTATGCATTTGCAATTGTTTGGAAACAAAGTCCTATTTAATTTCTCCCTCGGCACTAGGAAGGGGGTGAGCCAGCTCCGGCAGGGTTCAGCTGGTGCCTAATCAGGCTCCACAAGGAGAAGAAAAGGAAAACTGAGGGGGGACGCAGGGGATCCATCATGCAGCCTGCAGCCCCAGCCCTATGCCTCCCTCTTGCCCATCTGTATGCTCAGCACATTTTCTCTCCAGTGGCCCCAGACATGCAGGTGCCAGCACAGGGACACCACGCCATCCAGGGTGGCCTGCCACCTCCCTCTAGTGGCACTGGGGATGCGGGGGACCAGCCATGCCCCGGTTCCAGTGGGCAGCGGGTGGGCAAGGGGGTTTATGAGCATCCCCCACCCCTCTCCAAGGAGCCACTGGAGCTCAGGGCATGCTGGTCCCCCTGCTCCCTTCCATCCATCCATCTGTCCATCCTGGCAGCAGCAAGCAGCTGAAAACCCAGGCACCCACCTGAGCTGTTGGTCCCTGCTTCCACCAGTGTCCAGCCATGGTGAAATTATGTAAATTCTGCAATAATGACAGCTGGGGCTATTAACTGTGCTGCTTTAATTCTTCCCTAGGCATATGCCATCACTGGGATTTGATATATATATATTTTTTTTTCATATGAATATATCTGCAGGCAAGAAAGCTGAGCAGCAAACAGAAACATTCGTTGCCCAGGTGTGAGAGGTCCCTTAGGAGAATTTATCAGAGTTATGGAGTTAGCATATGAAATATGTGGGAGTGAGAGTGAAATATTGCCTTCGCAGGCCATTGCCTATCCACAGGCTTTGGGAGAGGGGCAGAGCAGTTTTCCAGGTGAGGGTAGGGGCTGGCATGTGTCCCTGAGGGTGTATGTGAGTGCCAAGGGAGGTGTTTGCCGTGGACTTTGCCTCGGTGGGGCTGGGTGCGGGGAGTATTTTCCTGGGAATGCTGCACCCATCGGCAGGCACTGGCACAGGTACTGCACAAGCACAGCTGTGGTTTGGGCGCCCATGGGATTTTCGGGTCCCTTGCACTGGGAAAGGGGTGTATGCCCATGTGTTTACCAAGGGTGAGTAGCAACTGCTTGCATCTAGCAGGAGAGGTGCTCCCCCAACCTGGTGGGCTGGACGGAGGTGTTGCCACCCTCCTAAATCACGGCATGTCGATCCCCAGATAAATGCAGGCTTGTGTCAGAATTAATCATCCTGGCAGTTTACAAGGCAATTAAAAGAAAGGGTCATGTGTCTGATTATACAGCAAATAAGCCCTGGCAAATTACAAACATATCAAAGGTAGTTGCAATTAGCTGCAGTGATTCACGGGGGAGAGCACCCAGGATAGTGGCTCCTCCTCAGTTTGGTGTCCTGCACTTGGGAACTGAGCAATAACATGTCTCAAGATCACAAGCTGCAGTCTCAAATGAAGAATGCCAAGTATTGTCTTTATTTATCAGCTGCAAGTGGGGGATTGCTACAAGGAGCTTGACAGCTAGATGCGGCAATTAACATATCATTTGAATATGGCTACTGGCTTGTCATACAAATGAAGAAGATGTTCCTTGCTCCTTGGTACAGAAGATGAGAAACGCTGTATTTCTCCAGATTCCTTCTTGTCTCTGGTGCAAAATAGAAGCTATGGCCAAAATCGTGCCCTCTGGACCGAGACCACAGGGACAAGGCTGGCCTGCAGTCCTGGGTGCCCTGGGTTCTTCCTGCTGGGAGGGGAGGTCTTGCTGTACAAATTCCCATACATCCAGAGAAAAACGAACCCAAGACTTTTCCTTCTGCAGTGATTCTCCCTTGGGACAGCATCATGATAAACCATAAGTGCATTTCAGACTGATGGCTGGCAGAGGCAGCACCTTGTGGCGTCACACACCCCCCTGCTGCCCTGGGACACCAGCCCAGCTCCCTCTCACTTCAGGTCTTTACCCTCATACTCTTGGGGATCTGCCCTCAGCAATTCCCATCCCCATTGCTGTGGGCAGCCCAAGGCTTGTGTGGGCAGGGGGACTTGCCAACCACTCAGAAACTAGCTCACTTGTTGGCTTCTTCCACTTTTGCATTGTTTTTTTCCCCTCTGGGGTCTGGCAGGCAGTGTGGGGCAGCTTGTGTCACTCATTGGGAGCACCTGGGGAGTGGTGATTTAAGGGGATATGTCTCATCTTGTAGGGAAATGGTCTGGACTGATATAGGAGGTGGCAGGGTCTCTTGGGTGGGTAGTGGTGGAGGGAGCTGTGCCCTGAGCAGCCTGTTGCAGATGTTTTCCAGCTGTGTTGAGGTGCAGCCTCAAGGTTCTGGGAGCAGAGCTGTGCTGTGGGGCTGGGAAACACTCTACTTTGAGGAGGTAAGTATGGATTTTTATAATAAATAACTGTTAATACATTTATTGATAACTTTACTGGCAACTATTATAACTGAGGGTGGTTAAAAATTATGCAGTGTGTGTTTCTTATAATACCATTTAGGCATATTGATCATTAATGGGAAAGTGAGATTAAAACAAGATGCATATTGTATGGGATGGCTCCTGTGTGGCTGTGAAATGTCCAGTGGGTGTAAGCATTGCTTCAGCCTGCTGCAGGAGTTCTCTGGCTACTGGGCCTGGGTAGTTCCCATGTGCGGAGCCCTTGGGAGGCTCAAAAGGATGAGCTTCCACTGCCACCAGCTTCCTGCTGTGGCAATGGGACCATGGGTGCCCCAAACTTTCCAGGCTCTTATGGCTTACTCACAGGCTCTGGTGAGGCTGGCAAGGAGGAGTGTTAATTTTAGACAGCACCTGCTCCGCTCCAGGGAGTATATTTATTTTAGAAGCACCATGTGTTTGTCTTTCTGAAACAAAAGTATTTCAAGACTTGGGGTTTGTGGAGAGCTTTCAAAAACCTGGAATAATTGCAAATTGAAATAAAATGACAGTGCAGGGATTCAAAATGTCTATGAAGGCAAAATCTGAGTTTTCAGATGGTTCCATTAATAGCCTGTCTGCACCCCAGTGGATATGAAATATGTGCCTGTGTTGTTAAAAAAACAGCTCTGAAATTGTTCCTAGTCCCACCTCTAGAATAATTAAATGCATACATACGTGTGGGCCTGATGAGAATGAGCTCTGCCAGCTCATCAGAATAAAATGTCAGCAAATGCCAGCAACTTCCTGACCTTAATTCCAGCAGACTTGCCTTCCTCCCCTTCCTGAAATTTCTGCTTCCTTCCCAGCCCTTGCTATTTAGATGTTAATCACCAAGATTTATTAGGCAGACAAGGTACCTGCTTGCTGTTCTGACCTTCCTGTCTTGCTTAGCGCTTCTTCCCCCTGGGAGACTACAGGCATAAGGTGACTCCCTACCCAGCCCACCATGGCTTCACAGGCAGCAAGCCGTGGGGTGCTCTGCGCCACCTGGGCCTTGATGTGATATAGGTGTGTGCTCCAGTGCACTCCTCAACTGCAGGACCATGACCCTGAAAGTATCTGCTATTACAGGATTTCATGGAAGGACATTAAGGCAAACTAGACCACCAGACTATGAGCTGGATCATACCTTTCCTAGCTGAATGCCTGCCTGAGAGCCAACTTGCTTTACAATTTATTGCTTATGGCTACAAAAGTCGCCATCTGCTCATTTCCTCTCATTGCCATGCTCTGTGATGTTTCTCATTCCCACCCACATCCAGCACAATAAAAAAATATTTGCATACCTGGCCAAAAGCTCTTTTATTATTGCTTTCCAGAGCAGGGGCCTCCTGAGCACAAACAGTGTGCTCTGTATTTTCCCCAAAATCACAGTGCCACACTATTGCTGCAGAAGCAACATGTGCAGTGATTGAGCAATCAGACATGGGTACGTGGAACCGCTTGCTTTGAGAGCACTGGCAGCAGGAAAAGGGGGACACCAGCCAGCTGTGGCTGTGGTGGGGCTCCCCATTGCCTTGTTTGCAGGTGGCTGTGCTCTCCTACTGCAATGCTGCAGCCCAAGAGTTGCAGGGAAAGGTGCAGCTTTGTCATCCTGGCACAAACTGTGTTTGATGTACAAAGTGCTCTGCGAACTTTGTTTCCTAGCTAAAGGATTGCCGGTGGTTTAAGTTATAGGCCATGGATGTTACATTAACAAATGTGTCTTTCTGCTGGTAATACTACAATACTTTCCTAGTATGGTTTAGGTTTTGTTTTGTTTGAAAGGGCAAGAGTAGACAATGCATGCTGACACTTGTGGGCCAAGCTGCTTTCCCAAAATATTTGCACAATATCAGCTCTTTTCTAGTCCTGAAAGCTTTGTGATGCTTTGAAAAACACTACTGGCAAACTCAAAACACTCCTGACCAACTCTTCCAGGTCAGCTGCTTTTGGGTATGTTGCTCAACGTAAAGCAAAGCACGAGCTTGCTGCCAGCATCATATCCAACGTGAGCTGGTGAAAGGTGATCGCTCTCCGGTCCGGGCTTCCTGCGCTGCATTTCACAGCATCCCCAGGAGATGGCAGGGCAGCCTCAGAAATCTCCAACCCCCGGCTGTCAGCCGGCAACCTGCACCCTGGGAGGGCTGGGCAGGACCCCAGGGTGCCCCCGCTGTCCCCCTCCTGTCCCCACCGTCGAGGCTGCCCAAAATTCTCTGGTTCATGGTTGGGTCCTTTAAAATGTCCTTCCTCTTCCCTCAAGTTTGCATGGGCGACATCCCCTGTCTCCCTGGCTTTAGCGAGGTCCCCTCCTGCTCGGGTGGTACACGGGACCTTTGTCCCAGGCGGTTTTGCCACCGTGTCCTTGCACGGGGCGGAAATGGGTGGAACTGCCAAAACAAGCAAACCGGTTACACAACTTCAATGTGTAATTCCAGAGGTTATAATTATTGATTTTTGAAAGGGAGGAACCAGGTTCTGGGCTTAGACAAACATAAGTGTGAGAGTTTAATCCTCTCCCTGTTCTTTGGGGATCTCCTGTACCTGGTGGCAGTACTGGACTAGAGTCAGTGTCCTGGGATCCAAGCCCAGAAAGGCTCTCCTAGGAAGAGGTGGTGATTTGGCAGGCATGGTGCAAGGGCAGGGAGATTTGGTCACCGATTCTGGAAAAAGAGACACAGTTAATTTTTGTAACATAACAGGAAGGTGGGATCATGTGAAATACCACAGGTATCCTAAGGAGCTGTGGGACCTCTGTCCCTAGAAACAATTGCAGCTCACCTAGATACAGTATTGTGCTGCTGTCCTCATCTTGAAGCTTGCCCTGCTTGGAGTAGGTGTTGGATGAGAGACTTCCAGGGGACTGCTGCAGTGGCTGCATCATTCTCAGCACCTGGGACTTCAGTATTGTCAAATAAATCTTTGGTAGATATAAACAGAAACCTTCAGTGAGAACCTGGACCATCAAATACCACAAAACAGATCCAGGTTCAATACTGTCCTGCCACTGTCATCTGCCTATGTGAGCTTGACCTGAGTGAGGTCAAGCACCTCATGGGTGTTCAGTTCTCTGCATCTTTTTTGTCCAGGGATTTCTGCAAGTGTGGTCCTCAAGCTGCTGCAGCTGCAATGCACAGCACGGATCCTCTGCCTGCTTCCAAAACAAGGAGTAAAAGTTTTCAAGAGCCCAGAGCTTGCTGACATCTTGCCTTCAGTGGGAAGTCAGCCCTTGATTCACCTCTCCAAGTGCTGACAGCTCTGAGTGATCTTGCCCGGAGCCTGGTGCAGGGGAGCTGGCAGCACAGCAGCCATCCCCATGCACCTCTCCTGGGCATGGCTTGAGCTCATGGGTTTCTCAGCTTGTCATGTATTCATCTGTGCCCAGCTCATTATCTGAGCCTCTGGGGGCTGTGGAAAGCCCACTCCACTTTGGAAAGGAAACAACAATTTTTCAGATGTGGCTGAAATGCTGTGAATGGCTCTGAACTATGTTATAAGCTCAAAAGAAGTTTCACCACATTGATCCAGTCTAAGAAATAAATGGCTCTGAATCTGTTATGCTCATGGAAGGTTCAACAGCCAGCACCGCTGTTTGCACTGCAGTCATTTAGAAACCTGAGGGAAATGTGCTCTGGTGTGTAGGACCATTCAAACAGAGCAAGGCAAGGCCTTTGGGAATTGTGGGTCTCCTGTGGAGTGGGAGTGCACATCTGTCCTGGGAAAGGCTGATGGCAAGTAGTGTCTCTGGCATGTGTGAAGGCCAGTGCAAGCTTTTCAGCTGTGCTGCAATGAGATGAGCTCCAGTGATGTCATGCAGCATCTGTGGGTGTTAAAGCACAGAGGGTTGGAGCCCTACCTGAGGGTGTGCTGCATACGTGGGGATAAGGTGTGAAACAGCCTGGACTTGCAGCCAGAGCTAGGTGGGAGGGTCCCTGCACATCTGGAAAAGTAACTCTGGGGTGCTTTCAGTGGGTGGGGGAACACATTCACAATTTTCAGGGCATTTACAAGGCAGGGCACAGTAGGGTTGGATCTGGTCACAAGGACTGGGCTTTCATTAAGAACAAGATAGAGATTTTTCACCCCCAGCTCATTTAATTTCCACTGTGTCTGGTGTTGATATAGAGATGTGGATACAGAACTCCCTGGCCTGGGCGTTTGCAGCAGCCCACGCTCTCCCACCGAGGAGGGGTGCATTTGTCAGGTCCCGCTCCCAGCCAAGGCTTGCTCTGTGTGCCCCGGGGGGCGGCACGGCGCTCCCCATGGCTCAGCGCACTCCTGGGCTGGGCCCCCATCACCGCAACCGCTTGCGAGGCGCGCTTTTCTGCACCCCCCCCCCCCTTTTTTTTTTTGAAACTTTGGCGAGGCCGGGTGCAGACCCGGCACCTCGCACTAGATGTCACCGGAGCCTTCCCTACCGCCCCTTTCGGCTCCTCATTTTTTCACGCTTCCCGGCCCCTCCCCGTTGGAAGAAAGGGGGGGGATACGGAGACCCGCGCTTACAGACCCCCCCTCCCCGCCCTTCCCCAGCGCTCCGCGGCGGCGCGTCCCCGCCCCGGGGCTGGCCGAGGGCGAGGGGCGGAGGTTCCGCGGCGGCGGCGCCGGGCGCGCTGCAGGGGCAGCCCGGCCGCCGCGGGGCCGCCATGCCCGCCAAGTCCAAGTACAACCTGGTGGATGACCGGCACGACCTCCGCATCCCGCTGCACAACGAGGACGCCTTCCAGCACGGCATCTGCTTCGAGGCCAAGGTAGGCAGCGGGCGCAGAGGGGGTCGGCGAGGAGTCCCTGTCTAGCGCTTGCACCCCGACCCCTCGGGATTCCCTGTTTTCCATCTCTCTTTTCGCATAGCCTTCGGTTTTCTCCACTTTCCCCAGGAGCCCTTCCCCTTGGGGTTGCCTGCTCTCCCTCAAACTCAGCTGCAAAGAGTCGGGCGAGGCTTCCCCCCCATCCCCTAAGGATGGCGAAGCTGGTCGGGTGAGTCCACCTGGAGCGGGGGTCACTCTTCTGCTTCACCCTGGCATCTCTCCTTGGCTCTGCATCCCTCCTTGGCTCTGCGTGGTGTTGCTTGGGGACGCTGGCCCAGGAGAGCCACGGACTGTGTGCATCTGCCTAGAAAGAGCGGAGAGCTGGGGCTTTGCTCTGCATTTCCAGCGACTTGGGTAGTGCTGCTGTGATGGGGGGCCAGTTGGTGTCTGCAGGATGCCCTGTACCCTGGTGCTTCTCTAATGGGATAAACTCATTATGTGAGTGGAGGGAGGAACTGCATGCCATTTGTGGTGCAGTGCAAGAGGTCAGGGCTGCCCGCCTGAAATAAATTTCTCCTTACATATATAAACCATTCTTGCTAGTGGATTTGGCAGGAAGCAGTCTTTTTTTTTTTTTTTTTTCTTTCTCCTTCCTATTGGAACCTCTCAGTCTTGTACTCCGCTTAGGTTGTGGCTTTCCACAGTGTGAGTCCTTGTGATCTCGCAGCAGGCTGGGAAAAATCTCAGCTACCCATCATTGCATTGTTGCTGAGCCCCAAGCAGGTAGCACTGGCTGGCAGTGCACTGGGAAGTAGCTGGGTATGAAGTTTGAAAAGGGGAAACATAAAATTCTACTCCCTTTGCTGTTCCTGAGGGATATGGTTGTCACGCTGGTGAGAGGCTGACTTGGAAAAAAGCTGGTGTAAAACAGCTCTGAGTGGCAGGGAGGCAGGCATCTGTTGCACACCGTTTTCCTCAGAGCACATGTGCTGTCAAGGGAAAAAAATCACAGATTTGGCATCTAATTGCATGCAGTGCCCTGGGGGCAAGGTTGCGGCCCATTGGAGGGTGTCAAAGTGTTACTTTCCCCCTTTTCTCATGTCTGGGAGGCTTTCTCTGCAGATGCCATTGCCTTCCTGACGGGCACTGTGCTGCAGAGAGCAAAACAGCAGAGGAGTTGTTTACGGAGCAAACTTAAACCTGCTTTGCAACTCTTTCCTGGGAAAGACTGTTCAAATTCAGCTTTGCAGCCTTTTGCTTCTGGATTATTGGAGACAATTGCTGTTTTATGGCCAGCACCTGCTCACGCCTCACCTGTGGGGAGTCTGCAAAGCATCTCCAGTGCTAAATGCCATGTACCTCTTCCATGGCAGGTTTGGATAGCCCAGCTTGGGGGGTGAGGAGTGGGGTAGGGCTTCAGCTGCCCCCTCGATCTGCTCACAGCTCATCTCTTTTCCGTGCTGCTGGTCTGGCTGCTTGAATGGGGTTGTGCATGTTAGTCTTTGTTAGCTCCTCTTTCTCTCATTTGGTATCCCGTGGCACGCGTTAATGCCAAGCACAATCCGTACGAAACCCAGCTTCTGAATTCATGGGTTTCTCCAGCAGTTCCTGATGCCAGATGCAGAATGCAGATGGCTTAGGCAATTACTCCATCCTTTTATTAGATTGCTGGAGATTAATTAAATGCTTACACTCCTTTAGTTCCTTTTATCCTCAAGAATCCCAAGTGCTTAAACCGGCACAGCTCTTGTTTTGACTAGGCACCCAGTGCAAGTCACAAAAATGAGGAACTCTGACTTAGAGCAGAGCTTTGGGGGAAGATTAAAGAAGAATGCTCATCTGGGGCACTAGGATTCACGTGCCTGTCTCCTAGAAGGCTCCTAGGACTGCTGATAAAGCAGGCAGCGGGGATCCCAGTGTTCCAGCCCTTGGCAGCTGGATCAGCGGTCTCTGCTCCAGCAGCCCAGGATTCCTGTCGAGCTTGCTTGGGGCTCGCTGCAGGGGGGTAACGTGGGCCTGAGTCGGTGTGCGCTTGTTTATTGTTTTAATTTTTAATTTTAATTTTACACTGAGACCTATGCTGTCTGCTGCTGTCTTTACATGGCGCGTAGAGGATGTAACAGGTATTTTGGTTCATCAGTAGCTGCTGGCATCTGTGCTGTTGTGCCCCTTGCCTCTCTCCCAAGGGAGTGCAGGCACCTTGGGGTGGATGGCCATGGGCAGTTGGGATTTGGGCCCTTTTCAAGCACAGAGCGATGGACTTGCTCTGAAGCAAGAGATGGTGTCACATGCGATACCATCAGGAGACTTGAGTTGCTTGTCCCCACTGCAGCCATATGCTCTGGCACAGGGATGCCAAGTCTGAGCGAGATGTCCTCTAAGGATTATGTTAATCCATTTTCTGGAGATAAATCCAATAGTTGGAAAATCCCGCTCCATCTTCTTAGGAATAGTAATGCATTTTACACTTTTGGATCTGTTTTCATTGGCAACCTCTCTTGGCACAAAATCTCTCTGTGTCCCCGAGGCTCCTCAGCCAGGCTGCTGGGAATCAGAGGTGCTGTCTCCGAGGGAAGGCAAGGCGTTCGCCTTCTACTATGTCTTCTGATCTGAATTGTTGAATAAAATCAAAAGCCAGGCCTCTTGTGTTAGATGAAGCAATCAGATGAAAGATGTGGGAGCTGCAGCGTGGCACAGGAGAGCAAGTATAAATTGCCACTTGTGCAATGGTTTCCTCGTTAAATAAATGGGTATGTAGAGAGCAAAGACTCCTCCTGTCCTCCTCCGCCTCTCTGCCCAGCACTTTGCCAGTTGGGGTGAGGAGGAGGAGGATGTGAGTTTACTCCTTATCTTCCCAAAGCCTTGATGCTGCAGGACAAAATACAAGGGCCAACTTGTGCAACACCAGCAATTCTGCACATTCAGAAATCATGACTCAGGCTACTCCAATGCCTCCAGAGAGATGAGCACGTAAAGGCAGTTAAATGGAGTGATGGAGCCTGTCACTGGACTGCCGGACCCCGGGTCCGTTCGAGTGCAGGGGTGCTGGGTGCTGCTGGGTTTTCATGGGGAAGCTGTTGCTGGCCCCTGTCATTAGAGCTGCTCTCGGGAGCTCCCTGTGCTGGGCTTTCCTCAAAAGCAGCAAGAGATCCCTCCTGCCCTGGAGATCTTGTGGTCTAGAGCAAGGTCCCACTTCCCAAATAACCATTATTTGGAAACAGCTCTTAATTCTTCAGTGCTGAGACTCACTAATCTATTAGCAGTGCCGTAACATACATGGTTCCCAATGAAGGGAGGAGATGGGGAGATGCTGCCCATCTGCAGGTCAGGGGAGATAGGCTGTCCAGCCAAACCTGGGTCCTGGGGCAGACCCACTGCCTGTGGTCCTGGACTGCCATGGGCTGGGACAAGATGTGCTGAGAACTACTTTTCCTGATATCAGTCCTGTCTGCAGATAAATGTCGGACTGGAGGTTTGGGAGTATTGCTGTCCTGGGCAGCAGGTGGGATTTTTGGGTTTGGGTAGTGGTGTGTTGGTTTTTTTTTCCTCTTAAAGGATCTTGGCAACCACGCACTTTCTCTCATATTTGTCAGTACTTTTCTCTGCTTTTGTGCGTGGGAAACTGAAGTTGAACTGAACATCTGCTGCTGTCTATGTTTGGAGATGGGACACGAAGGAGACTTCAGTGTGATCCAGTAAGTTCCTTCCTCTGAAGCCCTCCAGCTCACCTGCTGCCACCTTCCTGAGGCTAGCAGTGCTGGCAGTGCCTGCCGGTTGCTGAAAAGATAAATCCTTTATCAAGAAAAGGATTATGACCTCAGATGAATGCTAAACAACAAATGCATGTGTGTTTCCACTCTTGTGTATATTTTTATGTGTGTAGGGTCCGTACATAAAAGCATTTGAAGTTGAATTGCATGCAGCTCTGATCAGGGTCTTCATTTCCCCCCTCTGCTGCAGGCTCCCTTCCCACTGAGATTCCCTTTCCAGGAGGGCTGCGAAGCCAGAGACAGGTTGTGTGAAGCTCTGCACCTCTTTAGCTGGCTGGGAGAGACTTGGCAGCTTTATTTGGGGGCTGTTTGTACTGGCAGCTCTGGAATAGGGTGTGCTGTGTCAGGGCTGCTCAGCCTAGAGCAAAGCTGCAGTGTGATTTAGCCCAGGATTGCTTGCTTGAGGCTATAAATAACCTTCCTGAGTGCCACAAAAGTTCTCGTTTGAAACAGTGGCATATTTCTGCCATACTTGTTAAGTCAGTTCACAGGCTGCTAAGTGAAGCTCTTAGCAAAAAACAATCCTCTGCTGGGATTTGGCAAAGCTGCGTGTGCCCAGACTGTGGGTACTGGCCGGGCAGCATGTGGGCTCAGCAGATGCCAGAAGGTCCTGAGGAAAGAGTGATGGGGGTGGGATGCTCTCAGCCCTGCTTTCTGGCCACTGAAGCACTTGGATCTTGCACAGCCCGTACATGAACGCCTGCTAGGACTGTAACTGGGTGTGGATGCAGGAATCTTCATCCCTGTGTGTGGGGCAGCTGCAGGCAGTGTGGCTGGACGGAGTATGGAAATGGGGGCAAGTGGACAGCCTTGCTTTATTGGCCTGGAAAAACATCAGCTCTCCTGCTGCACCCCCTTGCTCGGTGTCCTGCTGTCCCTGCCGCAGGGTCGCATCCTGCTACAAAGGTGTCTCCCCTTATTGCCCAAGCCCCATTTTGGCTGGGGAGAGGGGAGGGTTGGTGCAGTGCATATGGCTCTGGTGGGCACTGAGGTCTTGTTGCTGGACCCCCATTATTGCTGGTGCTCGAGCCCCTGTGCAGCTCATCGGCAGTGCAGGCATTTCTAGGATCAGCAGGCAGGTGAACACCAATATCCTTGGGGCATTGGCTTAGCCACTGCTGACTGGCATGAGGTGGCCCTGCATTGATACTCACTGGCTAGTTGTGTAGCTCTGGACAGGTCTGACACGCAGCATTAAACTACCCAGCCTCCAGGGCTGGACGCACCCTAGTGTCCTTAGGGTGCAGAGTCCCATCGCAGGAGGGCTGGAGCCCTCCGGCACAGCAGAGAGCCTGCTGCACACGTCTGTTGGTCTTGGGCTGGAAAGCCAGGGCTTTTTTCCATTGAAGTCAGCTGGCATCCCAAATTTCTGTTGCTTTTGGCCTCTGAGTCTGCACCACCGCAGTCTGAGTAAACTTCCCCCCTTTCTGTCCAGCGAGGCTGCGTGTTCCTGGGGTGCCGGGCAGAGCTGGTGCCGCACCAGCCCCGCCCCATGGCTTCCCGGTGGAGACTGTGCGTGGATGAGTGGGAGCACTGAGACAGCAAAAGTCCCAGGAATTTGATTTCTCCTTGCTTTCCCTGATGGCAGCAGCCCCAGGAGAAGCCCTTATCAGCCAGGCTGGGTGTTTCCCTGAGCACTGGGGAAATAAAGAAGCTTCAGATATTGGGGCACCTGGCTGGGGTCTGGTGCCCAAGCACTTTGGCCCTGCAGTTCCTCTGCAGAAGCAGTGGCTCGTCATCTGTGGCAAGCTCCCTGACTTGGGGTGGCTTTCCACACTGGAAGCCCATCAGCCAGCCCATCTAGGCTCCCCTGTAAGCTGGGTATGATTCAGCCCTGACCTTTGCACGCAGGATGGGGCTGGCGGGGAGGCAGCATTCCTCCCTCGGCAAGGCAGCAGCTCTGCTCTGGGGACGCTTTCGCTGCCCACCGCCTGCAAGGGACCTCATCAACAGCCTTTGAAAGGTGTCTCCCAGTCAGGGATGCGGCCAGCCTTCAGTTTTCCAAAAATATCTGCCACCTGCTGTCACAGAAAAAGCATCTTATCAAGAAAATCCATTTCTGACAGAGCAGAAAACAAGCACTATTGAACAACCTCAAGGAAAAATGAGAAACTAAGTGACTTGTGCAAATATTGCTTTGGCAAAATGCTCTCCTTTGTTTTCTGTGTGTGGGTTTGTTTTGATTTGGTTTTTTTTCCCCTCTGGCCTGGGGAGGACTGGTATTTCTCTGAACTGGACAGGTCTTGTAAGCCATGGAAGCAGGGTGCATAGCATGGGCTGTGTCTGGTGGCCCCTTCCAGCCGTGCTCAGGGCAGATGACCCTGCTTGCATGGGAGGGGGACAGCAAGCGGACTCCTTTTGGGTACTGAGAAGCCCTGATTGGTGACAGTCACCATGCCTGTGCCATGGCAGGGTGAGGGGCTGCCCTTTCTGGGGGCCCGGGAAGGACCGACAGAAGGCTGGGTCCCACACATGGGGATGAGGAGCAGCAGGGTGTGCAGGGACTGAAAGCGTCCTGCAAAATAGGTGCTTTGTGTCTGCCTGTGCCACTGGGCAACACAGCCCCAAGCAGCTCTGGCCACATGCAATGCAAGGGCAGCCTTTGTGCGGCTGCCTCCTTACAGGAGGGACCCCCTCGGCTGCCCATTCATTGGTGCTCCAAACAGGCAGCCTTTCTGCTCCTAATTGGGCTGGGGAGGAAGGGGGCTGCCCGAGACTGCCCTCCCCACTGAGTTGGTGACCCCCTAATCCCACCTGGCTCTTGGGTGCAGGTGGGGGGCTCCACCTCAGCCCCCCATCCCCTGGCAGGAAGATGGGGATACAGATCTGAAGGTGATTATTTGGGAAAGCTGTGCCCTGCATATGTGCGTGTGGTTTCCTTCTTGGTTCCCGGGGACTTGGGGAGGATGGGTTCTTTCGTGGGTTTATTTTCTTTGTCAGCTCTCTTTCACACAGCTTTATTTTCCTTCCTTTTGTCTGGAGCGCCTTCCTTTCTCCTCCCCGGGCTCAGCCCTGGGCCTACTGCCTCCCTTTCCTGCGGGGCTGACCTGCTGGCATGGGTGCTGGCCGAGCCCTGGGAGCCTGGACCTTGTCCCCTGCAGGGACCAGGGCCACCTCACTTGAAGCACACAGGTTTTAAAGGAAGGCAGAAGCCCATGTGCCTGGGGTCTGGGAGCTTAGTGTTCAGGGGTCCCTGGGGCTCCTGTCCCAGGAGGGGGAAGCTGTGTCTCAGCATTGCGGTGGGATGAGGGGAGAGTCTCCCACCCCCGAGGCTCCTGCTGCTGTGCTGATTCTCCCCTCTGCATCGCCTGCTTTTTCCCACAGCTCTTCCTGAAATGAGGGTTGGTGCTGTGAGTAGGAGGGCTGGAGAAGAGCAGAGCAGGAACAGCCTTTATCACCTGTAAATCACTAATAAATATGGGTGGTTTCTCAGCCCTTCCTTACTCCTTGCCTGGGAAATAGTAGTTAAGCTGAAAGACTGACCTCTCAGTCCACATTTTTGGGAGGATACTCATCACATTGTGAAGGGTTACTCCTCTACGGTGCCATTCCTGCTTATGGTTTCTGCCCTGAAGGCAGAAATAATCTGGAGACACTTTGTCTATCTGTTGAGTTTAGCGAAACGTGCACAAAATACCTGCCTGCAGAGTAGGGGGAGAGGTGGGTGTTTTTGGAGCTGTGATCACAGTAACTGTGTGAAGTGAGCCCACACTGGGGCTGGAGGTGCCGTGGGCTCTGGTGGAGCCGCCCTCTGGGTGCAGCGTGCCGCAGTGTGTCCTGGAGCCCAGGTTTGGAGCAGAGGTGAATCTGTGTGCTTTGTGACTGGAGGACCATCCAAGGAGGCCCAAGGTGGTGTCTGATTTCTGCTGGGGAGGCTCAGAGGGAGAGATACTGTGGAGCCAGGATGTCCACCTGGCAGCAGAAGGCAGGGAAAGGTTTCTGTCTTACATGCTGCATGGTGACTGTGTGCCCAGGGCTCCGGTTGCCTCAGCCCTCTTCCTCATCACCTGCTTTTTACTGGTGGCTTCCAGACGTTATATAAGAAAAGGGAATTGACTGATGTCAAAGATGCCTCTTTTAATATGACCTGAACCTTTGAAGGGGCGGGAAGGCTCTATTTAGGGGACGCAACTGAAAACTTATCAAGACTCGTGCTTTTGTGGCTGGGGTTTGAGCATCTGGGTCTGGGCAGCTGATGCCACCTTTGCTGGCAGTGTCCATTGTGGGCCTTAATTCCCAGTTACATAAAGCTGCCCTGCGCCACTGGCAGTCTGCTCGGCACGTGATGGGCTCACCAGCTGTTTGGTGTTTATTTTTATATCCCCTCTATTTGCATCTCCTCGCAGCACCAACTGCCCGGTGCTGGTTGCTGGGCGCCTGCCTCCATCTGCAGCCAGGGCAGGAGCCATGTAGCTGGGGGTAGCTTTGCCAAGCTGGGGGGGTCTACTCGAATTTGGGGTGCAGAGGGTTTGCACGGAGGTCTCCTGAGGACAGCACACACACACAAAACCCAGGGGTGGTCATGCAGCCTCTGAACTGTGTCCTCAATGGAGGTGACAGCAGCATCCCAGCAGAGAGAAGCTGGGAGTCCGGCAGTGATTCTGGGTGAGGAACAGCGCTTTGCCTGCACCATGACCCCGCGCCCATGTTTGGGCATCTAAACACCCATCTCAGCGCTAGCAACCAGTGACCTGCATTTTCAGGGTGTCAGCAAAGGCTGCGGTCGTGTTCACAGGAACATACAACCCTGCTGGTTTTGGTGCCCGCACTGTGCTGCTGGGGGTTACGTCAGCGCTCGTGTAGAGATGAAGCGTGGGAGCACAGAGGGCTAGTAAATAGACTCAGAATGCTTTTCTTCTAACTACGTGTTTTTAGCGCTCTGCATTGACTCTTCATCACTTGTCTGTTTTCCGATCCTTCTTCTGAATCTGCCCTCTTCCATTTTACTTCTTAAAGGGTTTTTGTTCGGCAGCTCTCTGTGCTGGGTTGCAGCGGTGCTGCCTTTGGTCCCCTTTGAATAGCAAAGTGGCTCCTTTATTCTGCAGGCTTGGCCTGGAGGCTCAGCATCGCTGCAAGAACAGCCAAGGGTTTGGCAGGGCTGTAATTGAATAGTGAAGGGCCTGTCACAGGACAGGTTGCCCCAGCTATTTTAAGGATATTCCAATGTCCAGGTCTATAATAGATGCCTCAGTGCACCCGAGGGGATATTGGCTTATACCTATGTACTTTGATCATGGCATAGATGAATCAGTCCTGCTGGCCTGGTTATTGAAGTTATTTTATTGTTAGAATAAGGACTGCTGAATCCTTGAAACATTGCAGCGGGGGAACAGCTTTGTGGTGGGAGACATGCAATGCTTCAGTGCAGTGGGCAAAATACCTCTTGTTCCCCAGAAGTGATGCTGGGTTCCCTCTGAGGATGCCATCAAAGCTTTGGTGGGACCATGAGGTTCCCAGTGCCATGGAATCTTGACTAATCTGCTCTTTCTTCCCCTACAGTACATTGGGAGTCTGGATGTGCCACGGCCGAACAGCCGGGTGGAGATCGTGACGGCCATGCGGCGGATCAGGGTGAGTGTGGCGAGGATGTTCCTTCCCCTTGTGCATCAGGGTGACAGGGGCACTGCTCCTCCATCTCTGCTTACAGCCTTGTCCCTCGTAAGTCCCATCCTCCAGGTTATTCGTAACTCTTTATTTTTCACCATCACTCTGTCCATGGAGGTCTCTGTGTAACCCCAACTCAGTGCCTGCAAGTTTGTGCCACACTGTCACATATGGAGCATCCCTGGCGCTGACTGTCCTCTGTGGTACCTGGGCTGCAGCCCCAGCAGGGCCATCTCTGTGCTGGCGGGGCTGCGGGATGGGGTGGAAGGTGGGTGCAGGATGTGGGGCTGCTGGTGCCAGATGTAAGCCACAATGCGTTCACGATTCAGAGGATTTCCTTATGTGTCAGTCCCAATTCAAAGGCAACAGCAAGCTACTTATGGAAGAAGTATGTTTGGTTTTTAGTGTTTGCATAAGCACTTCAGCTGCATGAAAATTTGGACACTGCCTGGATACGCCAGGAGGTTAGTGCCCAGTAAATGGCAACGTGCAAATTAAAGTGCTGAGTAATGAGCTGTGGGGCCAGCCAGCAGTGAGCTGGTCGAACAGCAAATAGGTCAGGGAATGTCAGCTGGTGATGAAGTCATCTGGCTTCCCAGAACACTTGCAGTCAGGATATGGGGCGCTCTCGCTGTATAATGCTTGGCCGGTAGCCAGGAGAGGAGCTTTTCCTCTGCTTCCCGGCCCCGCGCCTGCACAACTGGAAGGTGTCCAAGGGAGAGCTGGGGGGTGATGAGCAAACCACGCACCCGCACCCGGTGAGCTTGCTGCCTTCGGGCTTAAAACAGCAGGAGCTTGACTGCTCTGCGACACACAAGACAGGTAATTTGGTCTACTCTCTGGGTCACAGTAAGGGGTCTGCCCTGTCTTCCAGGGATGGCTCTCTCCTGGAAATAACACTCTATAATGGAAGGAGCTGAGGACACTGGCAGGGACCTTGAGTGATGGATGAGCTGTTTTTCTGGTGGCCTCGTGGCATCCTGCAAGCCCTGGACCTGCTGGTGTGGCCAAACAGCCCTCCCAGTGCTTCTCTCTCAGGCCCTCCTGCAGACTGTTGCTGTTATCTCATTTTCTCTATTCTCATTACCAGAGGAGGAGAGAAGTATCATATCCCAAGGACACAGATTGCAAGGTTCTTCTGTTTCAAACTTTCAGGGTGTAAATAGTTTGTGTGCTCTTCTCAGCAGCTTTCCTACCCACTGCCCGGCCCTCTCAGTGGTGGTTAATGTTGCTGTCAGTGCACAAGTTGGAAAGTCCTTTATGGCTTTAGGTTTGCTCACCTTGGTTCCAGGTGAGGGTTGGGACAGAACAACTCTTACACTGTCAGGAGCTCTTATAAACAACTGCTTCCTCTGCTGCCTTTCAAGATAAAACTTTTGAAAGAATGCAGCTCCAGCCCCAAGATTGCACAACTCCACATCAGCATGGGAGGATTGGCACAACTTTAAGGGCTTAAATAAACCCTAGGAAGGAAAAAAACCACCAAACACCAAAACATTATTGTTGACCAATATAAATAAACTTAATCATAGTCTAGAAAATTCATAGATAAAGCTCTGAATGACAGGGAAAGAACACAAATTTGGGTAAAATAACGATTTCTCATGGTGAATGATGTGCTTGAAACGTGTGCTTAGTCTTCTTTGATCTAACGCAAGACAGGAGAGATGCAAGTCATTGAAAAGCCGTGAGTTTGCAGATCTGATCTGCCAGAGAGGCTTTCCATATCTGTTTACTTGTCAAGGGGTGCTGTTTGTGAAGAGGATGCCAGGATGGTTTGTTTGATGGGAGTTTACGTGCACAGCCCTTCCCTGATTTCCCGTGCTTTGCACAGGCCTTGCACCCAGCAGCAAGGCGTTCTTGTGGTGTTGCAAGGGCATTTGCCAGCTGGGCTGGGTGCCGAGGCTGGCTGGAATTTGGCTGGAGGTCAAGGAATGCGCGTCCTTCTTAAAGCAGAAGGGTAGTTGTGTTCTTTAAGGAATAAAGTAATCCCGAAATATTGGCATGGGGAAACCAGAGGAAGAAAAAGCTTATTTAGGCAGAGAAAGTGCGCAGCGGGAGATCCTTGAGTGCAAGCTGCAGCGGTTCTGTGTGCAGCCTGTGAAGCAGCTGCAAACCCTGAGGTTTATACAGTTTTTAACACGGTCCCTGGTTTAGGGGGAATGTTGTGTCCCAGCGTGTTCTGAGATCCTGCCGGTGCAGGAGGAAGACCCTCGCTGCCCCTCCTGCTGCTGCAGCCCCCCTTTCAGTGCTGCCTTTACACTAGTTGCTTACCAGGCTTTGGCTTCATTTAATAATGGCTAAAACAATGGTCCTGCAAAGAAGTGAGGAAGCACCCTGCCTGACAGTGAGGGCCCCGATGGGGGACAGTGCCCTGAAATTCCCCCATAACTGCCCACACTGGGGATGGACGGGGCCATGAGCAGCAGCAGCTCCTCCAGCAGCATTACCTCCTCTCTTGTCCCCAGTAGCCAGCACTGGCAGCCGAGCACCCTGGATCTGTCTGATCCCAGCTTCCTGTTCAGATGGAGCCCTGACCCTTTGGGGGCAAAGAGGAGGACACAGCATAGCCAGCATTGCTGGGATTCCTGCTCAGCCGGGTTCTGCTGCCCTGTGCTGCTCTCCCAAGCGTGGGCAGAACGGCTCCACCAGAGGCCGATGTATATATTAAAGCCCAAATTGGGTCCTTTTTGTGGATGTGGGTTCAGAGAGACCTTATGCAGGGAGTCAGCATTGCCATCTCCATCCTCCCCCTCCTGAAGGGCTGCCAGCAGCATGGCCCGAGGGAGGGTTTTTGTCCAGAAGCAGGAGGATATTGGAGAATTCCCTGGATTCTTGCAGCTGGGGTGCGAGGAGGGAAGGGGGGCACTGAGCTGGCTGCCTCTGCCTCCCTGCTTTTCCTGCCTGCACCGGCTGGGCTGGCTGGGGACACAGCCCCGTCTTGTCCTGCTTCTTGGTGCAGATCCCTGGCCCTGGAAGGAGTTGGTGGAATGGGACATTGACCACACCAAAGATGCATTTGGACAGCAGGTTTGTGAGCATTTGCTGAGACTTTCCTGCAAAGCCTACATCTTCTGGCTTTCCTGCAGAGCACCGATAACTGCATCAGTACTAGTGAATACAATAGGCCAGGGCTTATTTTCCTTGGCAAATGGGCCGAGAAATGTTTGTAAAACTGAACCCCTTCTCCTCCTCATTCCAAAACTGGGTGACCTGGTCCATGTAGCTTCATGCCCTAAACTGCTGGGGTAGGTTTACCATCAAAGTGTTCCTTGGCTCCTCTGGATGCCAGGTGTGAGAAATCCATCTGTAAGTCCAGATCCTTACCCTTGGGCACCTGAACATCAAACGATCCTAAGCTCAAGAGTAATTAAATGCTCACTAAAGCTGCACCCAGCCTGTCCTGTTGGTGTGAGCCCAGGGGACCTTCCTCACCCAGGCTCCCCTGGGAAGCAGCAGCCCAGAGGCCATGGTGCTCTTCTGCTCTGTGCCCATCAAGGGCAAAGCATGTTGTCAGAATGGAAATGTATGCAAATGCTTTCCCCTGTGCTCCTGGCATGGCTCCAGGGCAGCCAATGCTACCTGGCTAGGGCTTGGCGCAGTCATTCTAGAGAATTTTTAATCCTTTTTTTTTCTTTTTTTGCTACTTAGATTGCTGAGTGCGGCTTTAATCCAGGTTTTATTTGGTGCCAGAAAGGATGAAATCCTATATAGGTACTTTTTTAAAAGCTGCTTCTCTGGAAGTCTTCTGAAAGCCTGTTTCTGGTAAGTGTCCAGCTGAGTTTCGCAGGCTCAAAAAAAAGGAGGCATTTCAAACACTTTAAAAATCTAGCTCTCTACACCTCCTACTCTGTCAGGTACATCTGATTTTGTGAGGCTTCTGGTGATTTGCATAGCTGAGCTCTATTTTAGCAAATTGGCAAAATTAACTGAATTTCAGCAAGCTGGTTTAAAGCAAGATTTTTTTCGCATCCTCTGCAAGCCACATGCACAGTTGGACTGGTGTGAAAATTGATACATTTGGCCAGTTATTTGTGTAGAGTGCTTGGTGTAATTTTGAGCTCATTTAATTAAAATGTTTCCAAGATAACCTCAGTTCCTGCCATGGTGAGGTTTTAAAATTGTTAGGGCATTTACAATGATGCAGTCTCTTTCCTTTTTTTTTTTTTTTTTTTTTTTAATTTCGTCATGCGAGGAGCAGCATGGCTGTTCCTGCTGTCAAACAGAGCAGGATTTGAAAGCAAGCTGGCCCTGCACATTTGGTCCCTGCTTGGCAACAGCAGACAGCGGGCTGGCCAGGGGGGGCCTGTATCACAAGTGTGATGAGGAGCGGTTGAGGGAACTGGGGCTGTTCAGCCTGGAGAACAGGAGGCTGAGGGGAGACCTTGTTGCTGTCTACAGCTACCTGAAAGGAGGTTGTAGCATGGAGGTGTTGGTCTCTTCTCCTAAGTAGCAAGTGATAGGACAAGAGGAAATGGCCTCAAGTAGCGCCAGGGAAGGTTCAGATTGGATATTAGGAAAAAATTCTTCCCAGAAAGGGTTGTCAGGCATTGTAACAGGCTGCCCAGGGAAGTGGGGGAGTCACCATCCCTAGAGGTGTTTAAAAGGTGTTCAGACGAGGATCTTAGGGACATGGTTTAGTGCTAGAGTTGGCTTATGGTTGGACTCGATGATCCTGAGGGTTTCTTCCAACTGAAACGATTCTATGATTCTGTGAGATGCTCATGCTTGGCTGCCTGAAGAGTGCAGCCCGCTCCTTGCCAAGTCACAGCACTCGGTGCTAGGTAAGTTATCATCGAGCTTAATGACTTGACGTGATCATCCGAGATGAACAAGATTACGCTGTATTAGATCTGAGAGGAACCAAAGGGGTATTTGTAATAATTTCAAGTGCTCTTTCAGTGCTCTGATAATTGCAGTAAAAAGGGTGAAGGTTTCTGAGCAAATTTATTGTTTTTTCTACCAGTGCCATTAGTGCGACTTAACATCATGATAAAATAATAGCTAGTCCGGCATTGCTACCAACATGCCACCTACTCAATTGCATTAATAGGTCAGGATCTTATCTTGTGGTTAGTATTTAATCAATAAAGTAGTTAAATTAGTACCCAGATTTGCTGGAGCAGCTTTTTGACCAGGACAGCCTGCAGGGAAGGGACAGTTTCCAGGAGAGCTGGCCAAAGCATGGTGGCCCTGGCTTTGCTCTCTGTAGTACCACAGCCAGGATGCAGCAAGTGTTTTCCAGTGAAGCTTTGTCTGTTACTGGCAGCATTAAGTAATGCAAGTTGTAGGTACGCTCTGTTGTAATGCACATGTAAGTACGATTACAAGTGTAAGGAGGTAAATGACTCCATGTGGCAGAGGACAGACACCTGGGCTGGTAAGGAGTGTGAGCCATTAACACTGGGAAGTGAGGTCTGAGCCTCGAGGGAGCCGGGTGGGGATGGGGCTTTCAGCACTGCTCGCCAGAGGGACTTTGGGGAGGAGTTCCATGGCAGACATGAGCAAGTGCTGTCTGTCTGCTGGGCTTGCTGGTTCACACCGCAGGAATGACTGGGCTCAGCTGGACATGCGACCTGATGGGTCCTGACGAGACGAGGGCCATGCAGGATCCTCTTCCCTCAGTAGCTGGTCTGATAGATAAGTCATGATAATCTCATTGCCTTTTGGCTTTAGCAGCACCCTAGCTAAGCATTCTCTGCCAGGCTTGAGGTGACAGTAGATCGCTTGTGGCTGGGCTCCAGACTGCAGTGTGGAGAGCTTGGTGGCAGAGGGTCCAGCCTGGGAAGGAGCAGGGAGTTCCCAGCTGGACAGAGAGCTTGGTTGTGGAGCAAGCGAGGATGAAGGAAACTGTAACCCAGAGAAGGGAGTGTGCTTTGGGAAGGCTCATGAGCCGAACGTGCATGATGGTGCATGGTGGTCCCCACGTCTCCTGTCTCTCTGGGATGCTCAGCCCTTCTGCTCTGGGCAGGTGTCCCAAGGGTTGGTGGTGCTCAGGGCTCTGGCACATGGGCTGATGCTGGGCATGCCAGCGTGAGCAGCAGAGCCTCTGGTGGGTGATGCTGGCCCATAGCTAGCCAAATGCCTTTGAGAGGGATGGGAGCCAGGTAGGCACCGAGCCCATGGCAGGACTGGAGCTGCTGGCAAAAATATGGGAGGCAACAGTGCCCTGTGTCGCCGTCACGCATCCTTGCCCTGTGTTTGCTTGCGTTAGCCTTTGCTTGGTTGGCCTTTCTTCCTTCTCGGAGAGCTGACGGCATCTCCCCATGACTCATCTTGCTCCCTGGCTGGGGGCTTTCCCCACTGGCACTCGCTGTGAGTCACGGTACCTGGCTTCCAGGTGCCATCGGCTGAGCCATCAGCAGATATCTGCTGGGAGCTCAAGGGAGAGGGCGGGGAATAACGGCTGCCAGGCTCCCTGAACATGGGGGAGAGGGAAAAGACCTTCAGCATCGCTCCTTCCCAGCCAGGGAATGCTCTGCTGGCCCCACCCCTTCTCTAAATTCAGGGCCAGCCTGTCAAATAATTTCACAAATGTCTGTCCCCTTTTGTGCCTTTGTGCTCCCTCCTCTTCCTCCTGATTCACACTTGTTCTTCCTCAGCAGTGTTTCTTCAAGCAGTCTGTAAGCATTGCATGAATGGGTTTTGTGTTCATTGGGCTCAGCAGAGCCTGTGCAAGGGGGTCGGTACCTGCTGTGGAGAGGTGCCCCTGGCTTTCTGTGGCTCCTTTGAGGCTCTCCATGTTGCACACACATTTTTGGTAGCACAGCAGGCCCAGTTTGGTGCCAGGGCTCAGCTGCACTAGAAGCAAGGGAATCTGATGCTGCAAACCTTATTTTCCGCAGGAACACAGTGCCACTGGAGCACTGATGCACAAAACATCTGCAGTGCCACAAATGCCGTGGAAGCTGTGGTGGTGCCGAGGTGGCTCTCCTGCTGTGCCCATGCCTGCTCTGGCTTTTCCTCCTGCCAAGAAGGGAGTGACGTGTTGCATGCTCTGGCTCACAGACATGATTGAATTGAGCCTGGCTGTCAAGGCGGAGGTCTGCAGCTTGTTCTGGGAGATCTGGGGTCATGAGAGCACTGGTAATTGCTGCTTGTGAGGGTTTGAAGAGTTCTTGCAGAAACCATTGTCCTTTGATAGCTCTCTGTTCCTCTGCAAGGTGACAGAACTGCCTTTGATTGCCTGACCCTCTAACTCACATAAGCCTCTGCAGAAAGTCCTGTTATCGAGGGAAGGGGCTGTGTTCAGCATCACCAGTCGTAACTCAATCAGCTCTGTGCACTCCAGCCCCGTCACTGTCACGAAGAGGTGGCAGGCTCTTCTTCTTCTAGAAACTTGCTAGTGAAGATAACCACTTCCACTTATATTTGCATTTTAGAGTAAATACCTACATATAAGAATAAGCTTTTGGAGCACCTGGGAGATTGTTGAGGGGAGGAACACTACAGAAAATGGGTTTGAGGGGTACGCTGAGGTGTGGCTGATTTCAGGGTCTGCAACTCATCCTGGCATCTCCCTTTTGCAATCCCCTTGAGTTTGTGTCTCCTCACACCCATGCTATTGCTTTTATTTGGGGTTTTTTATTTCCCTTTGATTTACTGCAACATGGAATTTTCCTGCATTTTTTTAATAAATCAGAGCTTCATCAGTTTGCTGCCATCATGACAGCTTTTTACTCTTGGGATGGAGTGGGTTCCAAACACTCCCTTGTGCTGACCACTGCAGTGACCTTGCATGGACGTGAGAAGAGACATGGGCAGCTGCCTCTTCCAGCCAGACGTGTGTGTCCAGAAATGGTACCTGGCTCTTGCTCTGTGATTAAGGGGAGAAATCACCTAGGAAAAGGAGAGCAAAGAGTAAAAAAACCTCACAAGCAGGGAGTCAGGGGTCAAGCAATATTTGTCTGTTTTACAGTTGAGAAGCTGAGACACAGGGAGACTAAGTGACTTGTCAGACTCCTTCCGAGGGAGAAATCCCTGTGCAGTGAACCAGACTGAATTAAAATCGAACTAAGCTGAAGTCAACACTTTAAATGCTACTCTTGTGTATGATACTTTCTGCTCTTGTGCTTCTCTGCTGGTCCTCGAAGGCCAAGGACCCCTTGATTTAATTTTTTGAAGTGTTCTCCTCTGCTGCATAACTTAAGAAGAGAGGCAAAGCACAGAGATGCAGCCTTGGAAAAAAAAAAAAAAAGCCACATCCTCAAATTTCTTTACTGCTAAAATTAATTCTTGGTGGTTTTGGCTTGGTGCAGCAGGAAGATGTTCCAGGGGATGCTGTACACCAAATGGCCAAAGGGGGAAGAACAGCACCAGAGCCTGCCTGGCAGCCTGCAGCAAGGTGAGGAGGGTTTTGGCACAGGTCTTGTGGCTGTGGGAGCTGTACGGGTGTGTGTGTTATGGCATGTTCCTGTGGCGTGCGGAAGCGGAGGAAAGGGTCACATCTGCTAAAGATGAGAGGCTGCAAAAGGTATTGTGTGAGCTGCTCTGGGGAATGGATCTCGTTTAATTAGGGAGCTGGAGGGAAGGATGTGTCTATTGTCAGACAGCAGAACAAGAAGCACAGCTGAGAACAAGATAAAGGAGCTGAGTGCTCTCCCAGTCCCAGATGGGCTGTAGTGTACAAAGCACAATGAAAGCCCTGCGGGACGATAGTTGGTGGGTGATGTGCTTCAACTGGGATTTTTTGGAGGAACTGGGCTTTCCCAGGCTGGAGTGAAGTCTGCCCAGAGGAATGTAGCCAAATTCAGATGTTTTCTGAGAAGAAAATGTTTCCCTCTCAAGCCAGGCTTCCCTGATAGAGAGCAAGGATCCTGGTGATTCTTCAGCTGTCACTTGGTCTTCACCAGCATGAGTTTAACATGGTAGTAAAAAAACCTCTATGCTTCCCTATGGAAACTGCTGATCCGTTTCACTGGATACTGAAAAAAGATGCTTAAATTTCAGCTTAACTCTTTAACTGAAAACAGCCCCACCTGTGATGTTTTACAGTGTTGTTCTTGGATTGCAATAGTGATGTGCATTGTAGGGAGCCATCTCTTTCTTTTTCCCTTCAAGGCCTCTGGTTTTGTTTTGGCATTTTGCTCCAATGACGTTTTTTTATTCCTAATAGCATGATGGATGGGGATGGTCTGGACTCGTTCAAACACTCCCTCATCCTCGGGAACTTTGGGGATGTGTGTGTATCTCTCCAGTACTGCAAACACAAAGAACACATCTCTGCTGACCTCTAAATACATGCTTAGAAATCCTCAGTATTTAAAAGAGAAATCTGGAGTAATTGGCCCAAAGCTGAGGTGAGTGTGATTCAGGGTGCAGGACCTGTCATGCTTTCTGTGGTTTGAGTGGATCCAACTTCAACTCCCAGCTAGTCGATCTTCTGTGTTTGCTTAAAGTCAAAGAGCCTTCGATGTGAGGAAGCTCTCCCCATGCCTGAGCTGCAGACAAGTCCCCTCCAGCCTGCTCTTTGGATAAGCTAAATAGAAACAGTTTGTTTTAACCTCTGGGACTTAGGAGTCTGGGAAACCTGCCTCATGTTCTTGTTGCTTTTTATAAATTCTCTGCTATTGCTTCTTTGAAGTGTACGGTAAGGCAGAACACGTTATATCAGGATGGATTATATCAGTAGTGATTTCAACAGTGCTATGTTTTGAGATAAAGTCACATTTCTCTTTTGCTGCATGTTTCCCTGCTCACACTGCCCAGGACCATGCTTTCTTCATAGTATCCTTTCCTCTGGATGACACCCTTTGATGTCTCCAGGGTTTTTCTTTACGATGCATTTCAGCATTTTGTGGATGCAGCTTCCGTTCCTTTTTCCTTTGGAAGGATGCTTGGCCAATGCAATATAAAATCAAATTGAAATGAGTAGATGCCAAATTCCTGTACACTTGACCTCAATAACAAATACTCTTTTTCTTCCAGACCTGTGTAAAAATGAGCATTGCTATGCTCTCCTTGCTGTGGAGTTTCATGGAAGGACAGCAACATTCTGTTGTCTGTCTGTCATGTGTCTGTCTGTTATTGCTTCACTGGGGCTCCACCAGGGAGGTGGATTTAAGCCCTTTAATCTGGGCCGTGTGGTCACTTCAGATGACATTTTTGTCAAAATGCACGCAAAGGAGGAAATGGCGACGTATTCTCTAAGTTTCTAAGCCAGCATAATAGCTCTGTGAAGTACACTTTTAATTTTCTTGAGATAATTTAAGATTTCAACTTGCACAGAGCTGGTGCTGTGGGCAGTTGTACTGCAATCCTTTGGCTTGATGTTAAGTCCTATATTGGCCATTTTCTAACTCCACTTAAAATCTTGGAACTTTTATTAGCTTGGAATTTTTTCTATAATTCTTTCTAAATCTCTCTGAAGGACATTATTCTGACTTGTTGACTTCAGCATGTAGAAACTAGTGAATTAGTCTTAATACTTGCATTAGTTATTACTGAAATAGGAACCATAAAACACATGTGATATGAATAATTACCTCTTCTCTCCAGTTACAGCCCAGAAACATTGGTGAGCACCGCCAGCATCTAATGAGGGCTGGCTTGTTTCTGATGTGCTAAGTGTTTAATGCTGCTGCTCATTTATTCTTTATTAATTGTCTGAATTCCGTAATTGCTGATTTAGTTACAATATTACCAGCTTCCCTTCCTTCACTTTGTCACTGTTTTTCTGCCTGGCTATTCTCATCTGCCTTCTCAACCGGTCTTACTCAAGCTTTTTATGGAACTGTGGGAGAGCAGCTCTTTAGCAAGCGGTAAAAAAAAAAAAAAAAAAAAAAAAAATCCTGTATTTCTGTATTTCACAACCCGAGGCGTAAACCTTGCCACGTTCTGATTTGGCTCGCTGTGCCGCACTGACACCTTCCCGAAGCGCTGCGTGGGTATGTGCTTGTGATGCCCCTCTCTTTGTCACCTGCCCTCGGGGTGGAGTTGGGGTGTCTTTTAGCTCCAGCGTGGGTGACCGTGCTCCTCTGTAGCACCAGCCCTGCCTGCGGCCCCTCCGTGCTGGGGGGATGATCTCAGCTGCCTTGAGGCAGGGTCTGTCTGAGAAGGAAAGCATTTTGGGAAGAAAGCTGATTGTGAACTCAGAGGTTTTTGTTTTCCTGGTAGGATGGAGAAAGGCGCCTGGCTGGGCTCTACCTGCCCTGCTCGGCACCCCCATGGTCGCCAGGGCATCGAGTCTCACCTGTGCCCAAAAGAGGCAGGAGTTCAATTAGGCATTACCCTAAACTGCTGCAAATGACAATGCTTTTCTTTAAGTGGAACTCTGTCTAGCACGTGGCTCCAGAACTGCTTCAGCCTGGCTGAATAGAGACCATTTCTAGGCTCCTGTAGCCTCTTACCCCCTTCAAAGGCTGGTCACAAGGAGCTGTTGCCAAGCAGCTTGTGCACCCACTGCCATTGCCTGCGTAGGGCAAACTGATGCATATCTAATTAAAAATACCACAAATTCCGGTAAATGTGGAGTTTCCAAGGAATGTGCTTCTGCTTATTTTAGCAACAGGTGGTATATATTAAAACATGTACAGCTCATCTCTTGTCTTGTGTCTCCTGGGCTCCAAAAGCAGTGGCTGCCGATGCACGCAGAGCGTGCTCCTTGTTTTCATTAACCCAAGGGAGCAGCTCAAAACCTGGTTATTTTTGCAACCAGTTCGACCAGTATCCCATACGCACCCACGCACAGGTGAGTTCACACACACCTCGCTCGGCCATCGCGGATGGCAGCATGTGAAGGCAGGCGGGAGCTTGCTGCTCCCACACAGCTCTGGCCTGTGCTGGTATCGCTTCCAAGCCCTTCTGAAAAGGGTTCAGAGATGGTTTCAAAGCTGGGGGCTGGACTGCGGTGCGGTCTCCACTGACCTTCTCTCCTGCCTGAGAAGTGCTGCTTTTCCCAGCTCAAGAGCTTTTGCTCTCACTCGGAGCCATTGCTGTGTGTGCCCGAGCTGGAGGAGAAATGATGTGTCTGTGCTGGGATGGGGTTCCCCAAATTTCTCTGATAATCTTGGTATTAGTTAAGCCTCAGTGAAGTGAACAGTAACATGTGCATAGAGACCTGTTGGTGTCCTTAATGAGCTGCTGGGTGGAGCTGAGGGACACGTCTGGGAAGCATTCTCCTGCCACTGCATCCCTTGCGTGCTCCTGCCGCTGCATCCCCCTGCACAGTGCTGGGCTTCCATGGCACAAAGAGTGGCTGCAAGCTGCCTTGGGAGATAGGCTTATGTGCTTCAGGTCTCCTTTGAATTCTTATTTTAAGTTTATTTTTTAAAAAATGACACTTCAAGACTGGGATAGAGAGGTATGGAAGCACTATGAATTTCTTGTATGGTAGATAAATCA
Organism: Streptopelia decaocto; assembly: GCF_964273445.1. Taxonomy (NCBI): domain Eukaryota; kingdom Metazoa; phylum Chordata; class Aves; order Columbiformes; family Columbidae; genus Streptopelia; species Streptopelia decaocto. Next base: position 16,860,637 of record NC_138659.1, read on the forward strand.
TCTTGTAAATAGAAGTCTGCAAAAGAGAGGGTGAGAATAAGCTGTTACCTAGAGGATCTTTATCCATTTAACCCCGTGATTAATATTGATTTAATATTTACCAGTTCTGATTCCTCTGAGATTCCTGTGAAACTGCTTAGGCTGAAGATGGCTTGTGTACACATCCCAGTTTGGCAGCTCCACTCGAGAAACTTGGAGGTAGTGAGAGGAGGTTGGAGGAGGTGGATTGAGGCAGCTCCCTGATATCTGGTAGGAAATAGCAAACCGAGCAGAGGGAATTTATTGTGAAATATTCAGTGTTATTGGAAAACATATTTAGTGTGATAAATGGTTATGCTGTAATCCGGGGATTGTTTCAAAGCAACAACCTTAGCTCTGCTCCGCTGCTCTCACAACATGGGTATTTTTAGGCTGATTCCCATTTATACCCATCAGTACTCATGACCATCACAGACGGTTACCAAAATTAAACCTGAAGTTGGATGGGAAAATAGGCACTGACCTTGTCAGTACAAACCAAAATCATATCTTATTTCAGTTGAACACATGCACCTCAGAGCCACATTTTCCCATATGTTCGAATGCAAACTCTGAGGAACTGTGGAAGAGTTTTAAAAAGCATCATTAAGCCCAAGAACGAGTATCCAATACTTTATTACTCCTTCCCCCTTTCAAAATAACCATGCCCTTTGGCTAAAGTCTAGCTACTGGCAAAACCACCAGCACTGGGATGTAGACAGGATGACATGGGAAATTTAAGCCTGAGGAGCAGCTCAAAACCAAGGTGGCAGGACGGCAGCGGTGTGAACAGCGGTTTTGCCCATGGGAACCTTGGTCCTGCTCCTAAACATCTCTGTGACCCCGTGTGATGGGAGCCGTCCCCTCTGCAGGCACAAGTGCTGCAGGCTGGTCTTGTCACGGCTTTTGGCAGCAGGAGAGGGGAAGACAAGCTGAATGATCGTGCCATGGGGATCTCCAAATCTCCCTGCTGTCTCCCAGCCCTGGGAGGGGGAGCACCCTGCAGGTGCTGGGGCATGCCCATGCCGGTGTACCTTGCAGCTGCGTGCAGGGATCTGGGGGCACAGTGTGTGCTTGCTGGAGCCAAGATGGGATTACATGCCCGTGGCAAAAGAGAGTCATTGATAGACACAGGTAGGGTGGCTTAAGGCAGTCTTCTAAAACCAGGGTTTAGTCTGTTTATTGCTGATCAGATTAGCAGGCTAAGCAGGTATTGCAGTGTACTCCCTTCCACCAAGCTTGAGTCCTCTGTGGGCTTAAAGTGCAGCCCAGAAACAGCAGGCTGTCAGATATTTTGAAGCCTTGCTCACGAATACCTCTTGGATGAGTCTGACCACCCTCCTGGGAGGTATCCTGCTTTACACCAGTTTTATCTGCTGGCATCTGCTGCTGCCCTGGTGGAGTCTGGGACAATGCACAAGAGAGATGCCAGCTGGCAGGTGCCTCTCTGCTTTCGGGGCAGCAACTGACAGCAAGGGCAGTGATGCTTCATGCCCAGGTACGCCTGGCGCTCTGCTGCCCTCCCAGTCTCACAGACGGCGTCTCGGGAGAGGTGGTGCTAGCTCTCCTCCCTGCTGTGTGGCAGCCCGTGTCTGCTGGACACCATCCCGCTGTTCCCTGTAGATGAGATGGTCAGGAACTCTCTTCTGATCTGTGAGACTCCTGAGCAGAGTGCATGTTTGGTACTGTGCCAAATCATACTGTATTTTAAATCATTCTCTTTTCCTCTCCAGTGTTCTTTCCTTTCTGCTGCTGTATTTAGAGAATACTGGCTATGTTCTCTTAGCTGAAATGGTTGGGCACTTCTTGGATGGCCAGCGCTCCTGCTGAAACTCATCTGGGGGGGCCTTTCTCTGTGCCTCTTCCTTGCATGCAGAGTGTGCCTGGGCTTGTGCTGCGTGATTCTAAGGAGACCTCTGGCACATCCTTGCAGCTTGCCCACCCTTACCATTTCCTGGTGTGGTTCAGTAAAGCAAAATCCTTGTCTCCTGCATGGTGCTGCTGCTCCCCATTCCTCCCAATTGCAGCTGTTAGGGTCCCAGCAAGGTTTCTCAGCCTTCCCTCCTGTGGGTTAGGCCTGATCTGCTGTATGTGTCTGAGATTTACTTTGATTCCCTATGTTTTCAGCAGCAGAAATTGTGAGTTATGTGGTTTCCCTCCCCCCAAGTCTTTAATTCTTGGAGCTGTGAAGCCTGTGCCAATTAAAACCCAAGCTTGGCTGTCATTTTGTAATACGTTAATTCTTCATCAAGAGACCATTACCTGCTCCTTCCCCCTAAAGTGCTGGGAAAGCCTTTGCTGGTCTGAAACATCTTTCATTAGCTTGAGCTGACCTTGTGTTGAAGTCTAACCCTAAAGGTATTTTATCAGCTGTGGTGGGAGGTGGGCACTGGCTCCCAGCCCCCTGCCCCGCTCCCTGCCAGCCCCGTGCTTAGGGCTTATCGTTCCCCTGGTGAAATGGGCTGCAGGAGCCGGGACAGAGCCGAAAGTGCATCGTCACAGGCAGAGCTCAGGCTGCCCAGGTCACAGGGTCCTTTCCAGCCCTTCGCGTTCAGCAAAGGTGGCTCCATGGGATCCAGCTTTGCTCAGGGTTTCATGTCCTTTCTGTATAAACACGAAGAAATACAGTCTTCTGGCAAAAAGTTGCATCCCCTTCTGTGTGTTTTTCTGTATTAGATTTTTTTTCTCTGTATCTCAAACTAGCAGAGTAGCAATGGGTTTTGTTGAAATGGTTTTTTTCCCTATTAATTGAATTCTCAGACTACTGCTCTTTCCCCAGTATAAGCTTGTAAACCTTTTTTTTTGAGGAGGAGGGGGATAGAGGGTGGAAGGGGATAGATACAGCTCTTTGAATTTAGGAGAACTTCCATTCAAAAATTTCCCAATTATTTGTATTCTGCTAGCACAATCTGACAGTATAGCATTTGTGGTAGCTTCCATTACTTACGGAGAGTGCTAGTGGGCAGACTTAAACCTGTGCCCGCTGCAGTTTAGATGGGCTGTAATGAAATGAGGGCAATTTTATTCAGGTTCATCTTTTTCAGATGCTTGTGAATATGAGAGGATGATGAATCTAGAAAGATACCTTCTCCCTGATCTTCCTAACCTCCCCTACAGTGCGTGGTTACAAGTTTTCTGACACTTACCATGTAGAAACAGCACGACAGAGATGGGTAACATGTTTCTAAGGACTCTTAGTTTTCTGTCCTTTTCACACATACCCATCACACTCGGATTCCTGCATAATTTTACTCTAAGCTGACAAGGTTACATGAGCTCTCTATTAAGCAACATATGTTACTCTGTTCTCCACAAAGGGCAATTTTAATGCTCTGCCAGGAGGAGTGTGTTGCGCAATGATGCATACACCAGCTGGCATTATTTTCCATCTAAAGTTATTTAAACAGTAAACTCTGCATAAAAGACAGATGTTGAACATAGACTCCCACTAACCTGAGGTCAATGGTAAGGCCCTTGTGGCCTGATGAAATAGATGTTTCTTTTCTAATTGAGAAGCTGAACTGTTTTTTTTTTTGTGGGCAGTGTAAAATTAAGGGGTAATCTTTATTAACTTTTCAGCTGGTTGGAGTTTACAAGTGATCTAATACTTCTTTTTCATAGTTGAGACTGTAGCCAAGAATTAATATCATTAACCCAAATTTGTAGAATTGTTACAGATATTTCAAAATCCAGAAATGTGCCCAAGATGGGCAAACTACCTGGACTGAAAGCCAAGAAAGCCCTTCTGGCCATTCAGTTATTTATAAGTGGTGAGAAACCAAAGGGGAAAAGGGTCACCTAAGACCAAAATGCTGTATCCAGAGAGAGTGGGGTGAATTGCTGTCAACCAGCTCCTCCTGAGCATGATCCCCATCCCCTCTGGGCAGCAGAGCGGGTCCCACACTGGCAGCTTTGAGAAACCCTGCTTTTGCTTGGCCACACACACAGTTTTGCACTGGCTTGGCGAGAAGCCTGTTAGCAGTGATGGTGTGATTTTTAGCACACTTTTGGTGATGCAGGGTATATTCCCAGCAAGGGCTGTGTGGCATTGATCCAGCCTCCATGGAAGCGTGTGGGTTTTCTTCACCTCTGGGTCAGCTGGTGCCCGCTGGTTTTGGATGTGGCTATGCAGATGGTCCTGGAGTCCCTTCAGGGGCATTTCCAACCTTGCCATCACCTCTGCTCTTCTCCCAGAAACAGGGGAAACTAAAACCCTAATGGTTTGCATCCCTCTTAAGCTTTCTCTCTCCATTTTACAGCAGAAGGGGGGATGTTGACAAACGCGGACAGACCCAGCAGATCTCTGTGCCCAGGGCAGACAGAGCTATGATCAAGAATAACTCCAAGCCAGGGAGGTCCCGATCAGTTGTATAGGGAGAGGTTTCTTATTGCCCCGTTCATAAACAGGCTTGCAGGGCAGGTGTTAGCAAGGGCAGGTCCTGTCAACATGGCATGGCAGTGTACTGAGCAGGGCTGGTGGTGGCAGCTGCTGTCACTGCTAATGTCAACTGCTGTGCCGTGAGCCGGCAGCTCTGAGCGAAAATTCTGCCCTGTGCGGTTTGAGGTTCATCCCTTACAGTCTCTGTGGCTCAAATCTCACTTAGAGGAATCACGCAGTCCTGATTCCTTTGACCCTAGCCAGAGCTGCTGCTTGGGCTGAAATGCCTCTGTTTTGCTGAACTAGCCTGGTGAACAAGGCAGAGCACATTGCAGGCTGCGGCTGTAAGCAGGGGGGTGGCAGCACACAAACAGTGTGCCAGGCTCTGCAGAGCAGTACATGCTCACTCTCGGTTCGGTCTGCTTTTCATCCCTTCTTGCACCTGTTTGCCCAAACTCAAATTTAAAAGTCTGTGAAAACCAGCAACACAGCTCCTGGCCCATGGAACCCAGCGCATCTGCCTCACGCAGCCCAGGGGTGCGAGAGGCAGCTCAGCCGAATTGCCGCTTTATTGAATCCTCTTCCTTGCTAATGTGTTATTAAGTTACGGTTAGTGTTTCATTAGGGCCCCAGTGGGCATGAGTTCATTAGCATTTTATGGGTTAGAGCAGCGCTTCGTTCCATGGGAAACGTATCCCAAAGAGTATCTGTGCTCGTTGGAGTGATTGTGCTAACGAGCTCTGGTTGGGGCAGGGTGTGCAATAGCTCTCTAAGCACATGGCTCAGACTTGCAAAGGAGCTTGGCTCTCGCCTTGGCGTCAGGATAAAGGCCTGGATTTATGCAAAGGCTTAACAAATCTGGCTGGTCAGCCTGTCTGAGAATTTGACTTCTTTGCTCCCGTTGGTTCTTGCTGGAGTTTTGCTTTGGCCTCAGCATGGCAGAGGCAGAAGAGCTTTTCCCCATGGCACTCCCCGATGCCAGGCTCAGGGCAAGCCCAGGCAGAGTCGCTTGTCTGCAGTCAGGGATTGCGGGAGCCTCTCCAAGGAGCTCTGCAGTGATTCTGTCTCTGAAACATATGCCGGAGCTGGGCAGCATCTTTGCTGAAACGTCCTGGCCTGTCTGCACTGCTGTTCTGGGGCTGTTACCCAGAAAAACAGCCTAAAAATAGCCTCACTAACCCTGAGATATTTTTCAGGGTTGCTCTCTCTTCCAAGCCCACATTCATTAGCACTTGGGATGTCCCAAAATAGAAATCCCATGGCTTCAGCAGCTCGGAAAAGCAGCTTGATGTTTATAATCAATGATCGTTAGGACCAATAAATCAAGCTGCATCTTCAGCAGGTGCCATGCAGTCACTCAGGGTGCTGCAGAGAGCATCCAGCGCAGCCTATGGCTCCCAGAAAAATCACATGCAGAGCTTCAGAAAGTGCTGGGTTAGTTACTCCAAGGTAACCAGGCTGGAGCTCACCTTTTCAGTGCTAAATTAAGACATTTCTTTAGTATTAGGTACCAGACACACTGCCAGGATCTCATGTCTTAGCAAGTCACAGAGGGGGGGCTCCTGGATGCAGTTTCACCTCTTGCTTGTAATGACAGGGAAGAGGAATATGAGAGAAGGGTTTTGGAAACCCACCCTGGTGGGCTCTTTGGTGAGGGACTCTGGTGAGACCCTTCTCCATGAGGAATAAGCCTTGCAAGTAGCATATGGGTTTGTGCTGGGGACTTTGAGGCTGGCTGTAGCCATGGTGGGAGCCTGAGCTCTGCTTTCTCCAGCCTGTCACCACAGCATCAGCCCTGGAGCTTGGCTGGTGGGTACACTGGGGAGGGCAGAGCTGCCTTCCCCCCACTGCTTTCTGAGTCATCTGTATCTCCCATCCACATCAGCAACTCTACAATGGCTTTGAGGAATTGTATTTTGGGATCTTTTATCATTTGATCACAGGTCAGGGCCAGCAGCTTTTCCTGCCTGCTGGCTCCGGCTGCCAGAGTTAATACATCACACCGTGCTGGAAATGTCACAAGGAGGCTCGGTGCGGACTGGAGGCATCGGGGTGCCTGCCCTCTGCTCCCTCTGCAGAGAGACTGGCGAAATAATGAGCGGATTAATTAAATTCCTCTTCCCTGGGCATGTGAGGTGCAGGATGTGGGGCTGTTCTGCTGCTGGGCAGGCACAGAGGGTCTGTCCTGCTGCTGTGCACAGCACCCTGCCTGTGGGACCAGCACCCCAGGTACCTGATGGGGGTGCACCTGTGGTAGACTGGCTATGGGACTCCCCAAAAATCCCACAGCAGGAGCTTGCTGTTCATCTAGCCTATTGCCCCACCAGCTCCCTCCCTGTTTGCAAGACTTCAAATGCAAAAGTGGCTGGATTTTGGGGGATTTCGTTCTCTCCTCGGGGCTGGATCAGGGCTTTGTGTTTAGTCACTGATCTTTGGAAGTTCCTGTTGATGATTTTTTCCTGTCCAGTGACTTCTGATTGAAGTGGGTAATTGCATTATCCCATCTCCCCTGGAGAGGTTCACAGAGTCCTCAATAATCATCTTCAGTTTTATACTGAGCCCCTAAAAAGCCCCACTCAAAATGAGATTTATCTTCCCAGAGGTCAGCAATGGCCACAAGCTAGTGGGACAAACCTGAGCAAAGCATTATCCACAGCCAGGGGCTGGATTGCTTCACGGTGTGCTCCTCCGGATGCTGGGCACAGCGACACTGCAGGGCAAAACGTCCCCCTGTCCTGCCCTAGCATGGATGCACAGGCTGATGTGGGCTTGTGCTCCGGGAGGCGTGTGGAGTTGGGGAAATCTTGCCATGCCTCTCTCACCCCTTCCCATTGGAGCCTCCTCAGCCCTCCCTGGGGCTTTCCTGGTGCAGGAAGACTAATTCAGGTGCTTGCTTCTGTTGCCCACAGTATGAGTTTAAAGCCAAGAACATCAAGAAGAAGAAAGTGAGCCTCATTGTGTCGGTGGATGGTGTGAAGGTCATTCTGAAGAAGAAGAAGAAGGTAGGCAGACCTGGTCCCTGGGGCAGCGGGTCCCCTTCCTTTGCAGTGTGGGGCCATGCAGGATTCTTGGAATTTCTGGGAAGCACAAGAGGGGTGGGCTGGGATTGGCCACGGACGAGCCGTCGTCCTGCAACATGGCCGAACCAGCCCTGGTGCAGGAGCAAAAGGGACTCGAGGGACTCTGTAGGAGGTGGTGAGGGACATCACCGGTGCCCAGCAGGACCCAGCACTCAGCAGAGGGCTGCAGGGGAACAGCAGCAGAGCTGTGACAAGAGCTTCCCGGGTCTGCCTCTGGACTGTCTCTGCCCTGTCCTTGATCTCAAGGGCAGCATCTAACGTACTCATTTTCAGCTTCTTTTGTTGCAGAAAAAAGAATGGGCCTGGGACGAGAACAAAATGCTCGTCATGCATGATCCCATCTACAGGTAAGCCTGCTTTGTGAGGGGACAGAGACTTGGGTGGTTCTACCGTGCTGGTTACACCACACTGCACCAGCTCTGAGCTGAGGACTGACCATGGGGAGCTGCTGTCACTTGCTGTGCTCTCCAAAAGTCTCCATCTCTCTTCCTCCATCTCTTTGGCAAAAGCTAAGAGCGTGGGGCATCTGTGTCCCAGGAAAGCCAAATGGAAGGGAGCTGTGCCAGAGAGGGGACAGCAGGCACCCAAGCAAGCAGGCCAGCTCTCCGAGCAGGCAAGGCAAGGAGTGAGGTTTGCTCTGCTCCATCCCTGGAGGGCTCCTGGGTCCAGCTCTGTCACTGGGGGCTGAGCAGAGAAAGCTACGTGCTGCCTTCACAAAATGCTTGCTGCTGCTGAGTCAGTGGGCTAATTTTCCCAGCGAGGCAAAGCCACTGCCAAAAAGATTTCTGATGGGCTTTATCTGGGATGTGCTGCAGAGGCTGGGCATCTGCCAGCACCCCAGGACGTGCCCTGGGAAGTGCTGGCTGTAGCCTTGCCTGTCTCCTGGGCACCGTGGGTAATATGTGCGTTGCAGATGATATACACCCCTCCTTTCTGTCCTTGCAGGATATTCTACGTGTCTCACGACTCCCAGGACTTAAAGATCTTCAGCTACATCGCCAGGGATGGGTCTAGCAATGTCTTCAGGTGCAACGTCTTCAAATCCAAGAAGAAGGTAAAGATTCTGGGATACGCATCCCACCATGGAGGGGTGGGACAACTGGGACAGGACACTGTGGTAACCTGAGTTCTGGTGCCTGTGGCTGCACCCAGAGACCCCTGAGAGCTGCAGCAGGCTGGGGAGGGCAGTGGGCAGGGACAGCCCAGCTGAGGTGATGCTGCTCCTTTCCTTGCCCAACGCAGAGCCAAGCCATGCGCATCGTCCGGACGGTGGGGCAGGCGTTCGAGGTCTGCCACAAGCTGAGCCTGCAGCACACCCAGCAGAACGCGGACGGGCAGGAGGACGGAGACAGCGAGAGGAACGGGGACGACCTGGATGTCCCAGGTACTCTGTGAGGGTGGGGTTCTTGGAGCCTGGCAGAGGAGAACTGCAGAGTCACCGACTTCTCACACTGGTGCTTGCTGGCTGACGCCTGCAGGGAAGGGATTTGCACAGCAATCTGGCCTGTGGCGTCTCAAGCTCAAGCTGGGATCTTGCCCAGCACGAAGCCTTCGCTAGGTGTTAGCTGTCTTCCTCTCAGACATCCCCCTTGCTGGGAGCCCATTAGCAGTGCCTGGGACTCTGCTGGGTGCCTAAATACTGTTTATGCTTGGCTGCACACGCTGCAAACATTTCCTTGCTGCTACCACAGAAGGGACCCCAAGCACAGACCTTCCCTGCGTCCTCGAGCACTCGCAGGGCTGGGTCCAGCTCTTTGCTGTGGACCGAGCTCTGCAATTCCTTGCGTGTGCAAAGCTGTGCTTGGTATTTTGTATCAAGCTCCCAGGGCTGCAGGCAGCCTGCAGGCCTCCCTTTCTTCCTCAGCCCCACGGGTTGGGGGTACAGGGATGCTCCTGGCTGGGCACTGCTGGTCCACCCCATCGCCCCAGGCTCTGTGGGACCCCGGGGAGCTGCCGTGCTCCATGGTGCTGGCAGCTGCACTGGAGGGGAGACAAAGGTTTTGCAAGAGGTTGGTCAAACACCTGCAACACCTGTTGGGATTCTGGCAGGTCCTGCTGCCTGTCCATGCGTGGGCTGCCTGCCCCACAGCCCGTGCTGGGGCTCCATTCCCCATCCCAGCAGGAGCAGCCTGGGCTGTGCTGTGGTTCCTGCCGGCCTCTGCAGCCAGCGCTATCATGGTGTCTGAATCGCTGGCCTGTCCTGGGCCAACCATTGTTTGTTTTTCCTCTGCACCATGTCCCAGACATGATATGCAGTCCCCTGGGTTTTTTCCCTGTAATCTCTTGTAACCTTTCTTTAGCTTTCTCTGTGTCTTCTGCTCTTGATGGCCTGTTTGTCCCACATCAGGGGTTTTGACCATTCACTGTTTCCCAGTTCTGCCGTGCTGGTGCTGGCTGTGTTTCTGGCTGCAAACCCCTGCAGGAAGCACAGCCGTGTCACTCGGCACTGGTTTCCCCTGGGAACTGGAGGGTGGGTAGCATGGGGGTGGTGGGGACCGGTGGGCATCACTCACCACACCAAGTGGCAAGTTCCTGCTCTGAGCGGGCTGTGCTTTGCTCTGACACCGCTCCTGCAGCCTGCCGCCTCGCCAGTGCCGAGAGGGCGGCCGCGGCAGCGGAGGAGACAGACATTGACGCTGTGGAGCTGCCGCTGCCTGGAGCTGACATCCTCGACTTCAGCCGTGGGGTGACCGACCTCGACGCCGTGGGCAAGGAGGCAAGTGGCTACGCCGATGCCAAGGTGCGTGGGTCCTGTCCCTCCACTCTCGGAGCATGGCGTGGCCCCGGCCCTGCAGCTCTGCTGTGCATCCCGGGGGCCCGGGAATCAGGAGGGATTGTGCAGCATTCCCCAGCTCTTGGATCAAAGCCATCTGCCGCCACAGGGCTGCCCTTTGGCTTGGGGCCCGGGGCCCTCCCGGAGAGCACCGTGCCGAGGCTCAGCTATGTGCAGCCACACGGAAAGCATCTCGGGCAGAGCTACTAGGAATGTTTTTCCACAAAAAAAAAAAAAAAAAAAAGAAAATACTTTTTTAATGCAGTGGAAATTCCCATGGGAAGCATCAGTCTTTTCAGGAATTTTCTACAAAAGTATTTGTTTTTTGTCAAGACTGAAAACATACTGCCTTCAAAGTTTTTCAGCACCCCCAGCAAAGTGTGCATTTGCTTTGAATGCAGCAGTTTCTTTCCTGGGTACTGTGGGGGTCTGCTCTGTGCTGCAGCCCATGTATGCCTGCCAGCTCTCGGTGGCGAGGGACATGAGATCACAGTTTTGACGCCAGTGTTTTGCAGGGCTGTCTCCACCCTGAAGACATCCTGACAGCATCGCCCAAGATGCTGCTGCCCTCGTCTGCCCAGCTGCCAGACCTGGGGACACCCCTCTCTGCCCACCACCAGATGCAGCTTCTCCAGCAGCTCCTGCAGCAGCAGCAGCAGCAGACGCAAGTGGCCGTGGCACAGGTGGTCCCCTCAGCTCTTTCCTGGGGGCAATGGCAGGGCTGGGGTGCACTGCTGAGCCCCTCGCTGCTGGAGCAGCGAAGCAGGGAAGCTACCGCGGGTGGGGACCCAACCTGAGCCAGGGTGGACCCTGACACCGGAGCGTGGGAACAGACCAGGCTGCGTCCCCCACTTTCCGTGGCACAGCGTGCTCTGTCACATTTTCCAGGCATGTCTCACTGTGCCCTTGTGCCCAGTGATGGCTCTGTTGAGCCTGCAGGGATTAGCGTTAGGTCTGTGTGCCTCCAGCTTTCTTGGTCCCTTGGCCCCTGTGTTCTTGCAAATGCCTGGCCTCAGCGTTAGCCAACTAATTCTCCATGCAGGTATTTCTCATGTAAGCAGCTCTGGCTGGTTTATCCAACTCATTACTTTAGCTTTATTTGTTCCCTGACCCTTCCCAGAGCTCTCTGCAGTTGCTTGACTTTCATCTTCGCCTGAGCAATGGGCTTCAGCAGCTTTTCTGTGCTTTTCCATGGCTTTCCTCTTTATGCATCAGAAAATCAGTGCTGGTCCTTCTGGCTGTGTTGCTGTCCCAAGAGCCTACCTGCCTTCATGGGTCATGGGCACGTGAAGTCACTTTCCCCTCTGACCTGCATCGTCACAGGGAGCTTTATGTCTGCCCAAGTATCATGTTGCTACAGGCAAAGCTTGCTTCGCAAAGCCGTGTCCCTCTGTAGTGGGGACTGCTCACCTTCCATAGTTCCCAGTCCTTGTCTACCTGCAGTTTCTTCTTCCTACTTCCAGATAAAAAAAAAAAAAAAAACCCAACAAAAAAAACCAAAAACTGAAATAGAGTAACACTATTTTTTGGCTGTCTGGTGGGATGGCAGCCAGTGGCCTCATCCTCCTCTCTCCAAGGGCTGACTCTCTGTCCTGGAGCTCTGCCCACCCTGAGATGGTTCTTGTCCCAGGAGCTGTCACTTTGCTGCTCTCTAATCCCTTCACCATGCACTGTGGTGATTTTGTATCATTGTACTTTATTAATGAAAAAGTTGGGCCCTGTCACGTCAAATGCCTTTCAGATGACAGAATGCATTACATCAGCACCTCTCTCAATGGCACTTGTTATCTACTCTCAAAAAGTACCGAGTCAGTTTGTCCCTGAACATGTGGTGATGGGCACAGGCTTAATGCTTTACTAACAAAGCCGGGAGATCCACTATGTGGACAAGGATCTGTGCTTGGTCTATAGCTATGGGGACCATCCTGTAATTATCTGGGCCTCTAATTACTTGGCTGAGGATGAGATACCATTTAGTTCCCTTCTTGACCAGAGACTTGCTTTTGCAAGGTGTTTCACAGATACCTGTGAAAGTTCCTTCTCCTGAATTAAGGCCAGGAGTCCTTCCTGGCTTTGTCCCCAGGTGGCTGGTGACACCAGCCAGGAGAGCAGGTGGCTCCCAGCTGAGCTGCTCTGGGACCCTGTGGCAGCTCACGGGTTCGGCAGGGTGCAGAGAACTTCCCCCTCGTCCCCAAGGTCACCTTCTAGGCCAAGGTAAAACTGCCTTTTTTGGTGGTGTTTTTCTTGGGGGGGAGGGGAGATGGTTTGGTTGTTGTGTGGTTTTTGGTTTTGTTTTGGTTTTTTTTTGTGGGTTGTGTTGTTGTTGTTATTTGTTTTGGACTTTTTTTTTTGCATTAAACCCATGCTTTCCTCTTTCCCCACAAGCCTGGGCTGGCTTAGTCCTTGCTGGGGAGAGGAGCATTTGTAGTAGCTCTGGATGGCAGGAGGGGATGCTGAGCTGGTATGGGTCCTGAGTGGCTCTGTGCTGCTGTCCCCTTGTTGGGAGCATGCTCCTGTGGCTCTCCTTGCTCAAGCTCAGAGCAGAGACCTATCCCCACTGTCCCTGGGCAAGGGCCCCTGGCTGGTCTTGCCCAGCAGCGTCCCAACCTCCTTGTGATGCAGTGCTGGTAATACAGATGCGTATGGGTGGTTATGCTAAAATCAATGTACTTCTTGCCTGTGGACTCCCACCAGCTAACATCCAGGCATTGCTTCCCAGGGCCAGAATGAGCAGCCAGCTCATGTCCCCAGAGACACCATGTCCCGGCAGCGCTCCGCCATCTGTGCTGCTCCAGGCATGTTGTGCCTGCTGGAGCTGCCAGCAGTTCTGGGGCAGCTCTGATGCTCCAGCCTCTGCTAGCGAGAGACACCACTGGCTGGACACTGCCTGGTGCAAAACACTGTCCCTGGGAAACCTGCCTGGAAAGACAGCTCAGCCAGGAACAGCTTGCAGCACAGGGCTGCACCCTCATGCACCAGCAGCACCGTGCAGTCTGTCCAGTGTGTCTTCTCTTCCGCATCTCTCTGGCTCCCTCCTGGGCTGCCCTTTCCTCAGGCATTCATGACACGTGTGCACGGCCGACGGTTCAGTCAGCACCACCTCCGTTTGCCTCAGCTTTTCCATCAGAGGGACCAGGGGACCATGTGCTGGATTTGCTGAGTGTGCCCTGGTGTGACAGTGCCACCTGCCCCCACTTTCCCCATCATGTCTGTGGGTACCTGCAGGGAGTGGCTTCTTCCTCAGTTTGTTTGGTGGTATGCTGGTGAGCCCTGGCAGAGGGGTAGGGATGGCTAGGACTGAGGCATCTCCCACATGCTCACCCATCTCTCCTTGTCACACAGGTCCACTTGCTGAAGGACCAGCTGGCTGCAGAGGCAGCGGCACGGCTGGAGGCCCAGGCACGCGTGCACCAGCTCCTGCTCCAGAACAAGGACTTGCTGCAGCACATCTCGCTCCTGGTCAAACAGGTGCAGGAGCTGGAGCTGAAGCTGGCAGGGAACAACACTAGTAAGCACTCCTGCCCCTTCCTGTCTCCTCGCAGCTAGCTGGGTCTGTACAGGACATCCATGTGGGTGTTTCTCATGGGGGTTTTGTGTAATTCCAGTGGTTTTCTGTAGGGGAATATTTGTGCCCTTCTGGCATGGCTTGTGTGTGTGTGGCAGGATGCTTGCATGCAGTGTGGGAGGGGCCTGGGGAGGGCTGTATGGACAGGCAGTCACATATGTCCATCAGCTGTATAAATGCTTTCCACAGTGGCTGCATGGTCTAGGCCAGCCCCTTACCTGCCCAAGAGCCCTTCCTTGGCCTTCCTCTCCAGCAGACATGGCCATTAGCACCTTGCAGGAGCTGGGGTGGCAGTCACATTACTTTTTATCCTGCAAAACTGGCACTTTGCTAATCAGCAGCAGCTCCTAGCACCAAGTGACCCCCTCTAAATGGTGGCAGTGGGGAGGCTGACACCCAAATGGCCCCAGACTGTCCAGTTTGAAGCCGCTGTGGTGGCTGGAGATCTCCAGGGTAGCACTGCCTGCCTCTCAGCCATGCCCTTCCCTTGCAGCAGGCTCCCAGGACAGTCTGCTGGAGATCACCTTCCGCTCCAACGTCCTCCCCGTCCTCTGCGACCCGACCACCCCACAGCCTGAGGACACCCACCCGCCGCCGCTGGGCCCCGGCTCGGGCTTCCCCAGCACTCTGGGCAGCCCAATAGGTAGGAACGACTGTCTGGTGAAGCTGGAGTGCTACCGCTTTCTGCCGAGCTCGGGGCCGCCTGCCTTGGAGGAGCCAGCACTGGGCAGCCTGGAGCTCCTCAAATTCCGCGAGTCAGGCATCGCCTCCGAGTACGAGTCCAACACGGACGAGAGCGAGGAGCGAGACTCCTGGTCCCAGGAGGAACCGCCGCGCCTGCTCCACGTCCAGCCCAGGCAGGACCTGGGCGACAGCCTGGAGGACGAGATTGCGGTGTAGGGGTCGGCAGGAGGTGGTCTGGAGCAGCCAGGACCCACCGGAGCTGGGGCAGGTCCTGGCCATAGCCCCCAAGCCCTGGCAGGGATGGGACAGCCCGGAGGGAGAGGGGACAGAGGAGGGAGCATGAGGCTTCCAGCACACATTTGGGAGGTGTGCAGAGGTGAGGACAAGCTGTGCCCTGGGGGTGTGCTGGATGTGCTGTGCTCCAGCGTGCATGGGCTTGTGTGCTGGGCTGGAGAGTCCCTGCTTCACATGGAACAGCGAGCTGACAGCTGCATGTGCTCCCCCTGGTCCCTGTCCCCCCACAAGCTGCGTTTGGAGGTCAAGCAGAAGCAAAGGACCCCTCAGGACACTGCCGGATCAGCCACTGTGCTGATGCGGCTGCAGGGGGAGCAGGGAAGCAGATGAAGGTTTTTGCAGGGGGAACAAGAGAGCAGGCACAGGGCCAGAGCGAGAACAAGAGAGACCGAGGAGCCAGTGGAAGGCTGTGAGCAGGGAAAAAGCTGCTGGCAGGAGTGTCTACATAATGGAGATGTTGGGAGATGAGGCCAGGGCAGAGTTAGCGGGAGATTTGGGGTTGGTGACAGTGCACTGTAGGTGTGGGTGTGTGAGAGGTGAGGCAGTGAGGGACAGCGGGGATGAGCCTGGGAAGGAGCTGAAGAGGTGAGACGAGGTCATGCCAGGTTCAGGCAGCTCCTGGCAGGGTGATGGTGTTTGTGGTACCTCCCAGACAGAGTTTGTCCCTATCTGAGGCAGGTGGAGGGTGTGGGGGCACTGCCTGCTCCTCTCCCGGCCTGTGGAGTGGGGTGGAAGGCAGGGCTGGGTGTGGAGCACGCAGCATGGGGACACCTAGTGTCCTTCCCCTCATTATCTAGTCTTTGGGTTCCTCACCATGGCTGCCATGTTTCAGAGCCTTTCTGGTGCTCTCAAATCACGTTTTGAAGCATTTCCCTGCACCTCCATCACCACAAACTCCCTGCTTTGCTTTATAGACAAACCCTGCTGTTCCCAAGCAGTCACTTGTCCCTAGAGCAGGGCTGGGGGACGCAGTGCTGGCATCTGCTCTATGCAGGGGTGGGCACATGTGCTGCCCCTAAGTGGGCAGCAAACTGCTGGTGTCTGCAGGTGGGCTCCTTCATGACTTTGGTTTGCACCCTCCAGAAAAGTGAATCCAAGATCTTGGGATCCCCCACCAGACCCCAAGGCACCCACAGCTGAGCCATCTCTGGGGGCCTCCAAGGGATCCAGAGCTTGTCTCTTTTCTACAAGCACATTTATCAGCTGCCTGTTGCTGCGGTCTCTTAGGAGGTCACAGCTGAAGGGGTATGAGCCAGAGTCCTGATCCCCCCCCGGTTCTTGTGAAAACACTTGACAAGGTGGAGATTGGCACAGTTGATTCCTCCCTGTTCACCCTCCTGTCCTGCTTCTGTTTCACTTCATTGCTTCCCTGCCACTCTCGCCATCACCAGCTCTGTCTGTGCTAGATCTGCCTGCACCTAACCCCTAGCTGAGCATCTCCCAGGCGCGATCTCCTGCTCTCCTCCAGGTGTTAGCCCGGCTGCTGAGGAAGGTCTGTTGCTTCTTTCTGCCCCAGCCCCAGAGGACTGAGGGCTCCTGAGGAGAGAGGTTGGGGTGAGACCCTGGGATTGGTACGAATGGTGCCCTGCACCCTCCAGGACAGGAGGAGGCTGGATGCTGTGCAACAACCAGTGGGAAGGAAAGCCATGCTTCAGTGTCCCAGCAGCACCCTGGTGTCCAGGGGAGCTCCCAGACTGGCCACAAATGGGAGCAAGTCCCAGTTGCAGGGCATCCCAGCTTCTCCTGTCCTCTGGCCACCAATACCTTCTCATACCCTGACCTGTGCCGCTGTGTGTCAGCCCCTTTGCTGGGGACTGCGACATCCCACTTCCACCACACAGCGCTTGGAGGTGAAGGTACAAGGTGGGAGGCTGGTCCCACTGGGACGGAGAGGTGGGGATGGCAGCACACACAGGACATGGCACAGGCAGGAGAGGAGATGGCAGGAGCTCAGCCATAAGTTCAGGACAGATGAAGGGAGAGCCTGGGAGGAGCAGCAGGAAGTCTCTTCCAGGCAGAGCTGAGGCATCTCCTGCCCATCCCTGCTGCACACGCACAGCACAGGCAGGGCCCCCAGGGCTGCAGGGACCGGCTGTGGGCTCAGCTTCCTGCCTGGCACTCTGCCCACAGGGGAAGGTCGTGAGTGCCCCGTGGGCTTGGGTATGCTGCTGGAACTGGTGGGACCCTGCCAGCATGTACACTGTGGGTGTACATGTGTAGATGATCCTCCTCCTAAGTCAGCGCTGCCTCCAAGACACCTCTCTAGCCTCTGACTTTTGTTATGGACCTGGACTGGGAATTTATAGCTATATTTTTTGTCCTTTCTTTTCCTACAACTGTCATGTTACTAACTGTTGACTCAATCTATCAAGAAACCAATCAATCTGTCAATGTAAGTGCACTTAACCCTTGGGTGTTGTCATTAGTCGACTGGCTTTTGCTAAATAAATCTTTCTATTTCTCAAGGCTTTCTGTTGTCTCTTCCTTCTTGCTGACTCTCTCTCTTTCTGTACTTCTCTCCCCATCCACGCCGGGAGCCAGCATGGGCGGTGGTGTCCCTTGGCCTTGCACAGACCCCCTCCAACCTCAGCATCCTCCACTGTGGGACCCTTGCTTGCGGTGACAACCACGAGGTGCCCCGAATGTTGCTGGGGGTAGAGGGGTTTCAGCCTTCTCCTTTGACTACTGCACAGCGCAGGCTTGTCTCAGGGCTGACCTGACAGCTCAAGGGTGCCGAGGGGTTCCCAACATCTGCAGAGCTCCCCATGGAGATGTGGAGATGCTAAGCAGTACTTTCAGGGGCTCGGGAGATTTTTGGCTGCTGGGGAAGGAAAAATCATGAAGAGCCTTTCTTGAAGGTTGACAGAGGTGTTGTGTAGGCAAGAGCAGCAGCAGGCAGGGCCAGCTGCTCTTACAACAATTTATTGTGCCGCTGTTGGGAGCGATGGAGCAGTGCCCTCCCGTGGCCGCTGCCCAGCCAACGGGGCTACACGGTGGCTGCAGCCTCCAGCTCCTTGTGCCCCTTCTCCCAGAGGGCCTTGAGCCGTCGGTAGTACAGCTTGCAGCTGTAGCCCTCCCGGGAGCTGTGCTGGATATGGGTCTTGATGGACCAGAGCGTGGGGAAGACACGGCAGCATGACATGCACTGGTAGCCACGCTGGGGCACCGGCTGCTGCTGGAAAGCGGCGAGGATGTCCCGGACCGTGATGCTGGCTTTGTCGCTGGCCAGGCTGTCCCTGCTGGTGAGCAGGGCATTGTCTGAGGAGCCAGAGGAGGAGCAGACAATTTCGGAGAGGTCATTGCATTCTGCAGGCTCCTGCGTGCTGGTGTCCAGGCTGGAGGAGGGGCTGCTTGGGTGCTGCTGGCTGGCTCCTTTGGTGCACATGTAGTAGCTGTAGGGTGAGAACCAGGGCCGGTAGATGGTACAGCAGTGGGCAGGGAGCTCGCTGCCCGGCGGGACTGGGGAGGAAAGAGCCTTCAGTGAATCAGATTCCTGCAAGAGCCCAGCCCTAGACCAGAAGTGGTGCTGGGGTCCCTTCTCTGTCCACGTGGGTTGCAGAGGTGGCTGGCTCTGTCACGGTACATTCCGCCAGCATGGAGAGTACCATCCCTCCCCACACAGGACACGGATAGAGATGGGTGTGGGATGCTGGCGGACACTGAGGCACTGGTACAGCACAACGCTCAGCCAGCAGCTCACTGGAGCTGTCCCACAGAGAGCTGCGCTGGCATGGGGGCAGTGACAGGAGGCTAGAGCTGGCAGTCCTGGGGACAGCACCCACAGCTTTGAGGATGCATGCTGGGAAGACATGGGGGAGAAACCAGTGTAGCTCAGAGGTGGCATGTGGCTGCAGGACCCGCCCAGGTCCCCAGAAAGCACCCACTGGCATAGGTGCTCCCGATCCGCCACGGGAGGCTGAGTGGTGCCATGGCGTTGCCCAAGAGGTGCTGAGGGAGCCCTCCCCATAGACAAAACCAGCTGCCTGCAACCCTGCCTGGCTGCAGCAAGCAGCACCAAGCTCACCGGCCAGGCTGTCAGGGCCCCAGGCACACGGGGCCTCTGAGCTTCTTGTCCTGGTGCCACGGGGCACAGCTCCAAGGGAAACAGTGGGCAGGGCAAAGCTCTCCATCACCCTCGCTTAGCTGGCATGTGGCTACTGCACCATGGTGCCCATGCCGTCAGTGGCTGATGTCACAAAGGGCTGATGTCACACGTGTGTACCGTGCACAGCAGGATGCTCCTGCACAGTGGGCTCAGCCCTTGGGGTCTCTGGGAAGCTTGGCCAGTGCAAGGGAACAACCAGCCTGGGCTGAGAGGGAGCCTTGGTGGGGTGGGCAGTGCAGAGTCCAGGCTGCAGGTGCCCCCACAGATCCCCCACTGCTTTGTGGATGCCTGGCCAACAAGAGCCCCATGTAAATCCCATCTCCGTGGGCAGCATGGCAGGTCTGAGCAGTGGGTTGGCAGTGCACCTCACACAGCAGTGTGGAAGGGACAGGCTCACTGCCCCCTGCCATTCCCTTGGTAAATTCTCTCTCTCTCTGTTTCCTTCCACAACCTGCTTCCCAAGTTGCTCAGAATCAGGTAAGAGATGCTCTTGGTGTGTCAGTGTGAAGCCTTGGGCTTGCTGCTACCCCGTCTTGCCCTATGCTTCCCCCACTGCATGCACAGCTGCTGTGAAGCTGCAGCCTCCCTGTCCCCCAGATTGTGTCCCCTGTGCTTCTGGGTTGGGAGGTGGCAGGCAGCTCTCTGGGATGTGCTGTCCCTGCCAGTGTCCCTCTTCCAGCCCTGCTCACACCCCATCCCTGTTCCCTTTCCCCCTTCAGTGGACCAGAGCATGTTTGAGAATGCCAGCGCCAGCACGGCACCCACTCCACGGCCACAGCACATCCCAACCAGTGCAGGTGCCCCGCCGCATCCCCCTCGCCCCGCTGGCAGCCAGCATCTCCGCAACCTGGGCAAAGCCATGGGGGCCAAGGTGAACGACCTCCTGCGCCGCAAGGAGCCGTCTGGCCTCCCCAGCGTGGGGGTGATGGAGGTGAACGCCAGCGCTGGGGCCATGCTGGGCACGGGACAGCCAGCTGGTGAGGATGGGTGAGTGTCCCCATGGTGTGCCCCCTGTGGTGGGGATGTTGGGACGGGCTGGAGGGGCCTCAGCATGGGACTGTATGTGACTTCTCTGTGCTTGCAGGGCTGTGGGGCTGGACACCTTTCCCCGGCTGGACCCCCCACCCCCTGTCACCAAGAAGAGGACACCACGCACCCTGAAGACCCCACAGGACATGCTCATCGCACCTGCAGGGACCAGCCCAAGGAGCAGCACGGAGGAGCCCACTGAACTGCCCACAGCCTACCCCGACCCTGCAGAGGAGCAGCCGGGAGCGAGGGAACCATCCCCTCCAGAATGCCCTGGGGTCCCCAGCATGACTGGCACCCCAGACCCAAGTGGGGACCAGCCCACCAGTGCCCTCCCTGTGCCCGATCTCATCCATAAGGGCAGCCAGGACGGCCAATGGCGAGTGGGTGAGAGGGCTGCTGAGACCTCACCCCACACAGAGAAGCCCTCCCGGAGACCAGGGCTAGAACGTGAGCTGGAGGGGAGCACAGGGCGACTGGAGCCATGCGCCCCTGGCCGAGAGGTGGAGGGTCCCCATCCTGACCTACTGTCCTTTGAGTAGCAGCAGGGGAGCCACGACAGGGGCACATCTCCCTGCCACTTGCCTTTTTTGGGGTCATTATTTTGGAGAGGGGGGAGCCCTGGGGTGGCAGGAGCCATTGCTGCCCCAGTGTGGTGTGTGGGGAATTACAGCACCCCACTTCTCCCCAAATTCCTAGGAGGGGCACAGCCTGTCCTGCCATGGCTTCTGCAGCCCCATCCTTGGCCTATTCACCCTGGTCAGTGCAAAGACAAAGCTCCCGTCCTGCCGTGGTGCCATCATCCTGTCTGCAGCTAGGGGCCACGCTGAGCTGGGGACTGAGGGTGGCCTTGCTCAGCTGCTAGGTCCTTGTGCATGGGTGCAGAAGCCCCGGCCTGCCCCCAGCCCAGTTGGCTCTGCCAGGGAGAGCATCCTGTGAGCATCCCACGCTGTTCCCCACATCTGCAGGGAGCAGGGCTGGATGCTTGGGGCTGCACAGCTGCTGGCCAGTGGGCTCTGTCAGGGAGCTGAGCTCCCTGGTACACCCTGCTCCAGCTTCTGCTTGTTTCTTGGTCTTGCCCCAGCCATCATGAACCAGAACAACCTGCCCAAGCAAGCAGCCTGCTCTTTGTGGGCCAGTGCCACTGCTTTCCTTTATTTCCTGGGACGGTGATGTGTTTGCGAGGCTGGGACACAAGGAGCTGTGCGGTGCTCTGATACTGCTCTATGATTGTTTCCCTATGAATTACAGGAGAGGGTAGCCAGCCTGTGGACCCCTGGCCCAGTGCAAGGAAGCAGCTGTGAGGTGGCACTTTTTGCTTGGAGCTTTAATGCGTGCCCTCATCGCAAAGGTGGTTTTGAGAGGAAAAGCTTTGAAGACCAGGTTTGGGCTGGAGGAGGCTCAGGGTTCATGGATGGGGCACCTCTGCTCCCAGCTACTCCTGGGCCATGGGTGGTTGCACTGGAGAATTGTCTTTGACCACCCAAAGCCATGCTGTGGTCCTACTGAGGGAATGAGGTCGTGGGTCCCACACGGCCCCAGGGATCCCTCTGCCGTGGGAGCACCCACTGTGCCTCCTTGCCCATCGGCATGGCCAGTGCCATGGCCAGTGCCATGGCCAGTGCCATTGCAGCGCTTGGCCCCCAGAACATCCATGCTCAAGAGCAGAGACAGCAGAGCTGTGCAGAGCCCATGGCCAGCTGGTGATTGGTGCTGAGGTGTTACACACCCCATCTATAATGTGATTATGCTGTGCATGGCCGATACCACCCCACAAACAGAAATCTGTATGAGTATGTATACATGTATGTTGCTTAAACCTGCACCACATTGTATATGTTGATGGAAACAAGGGCTTGTAGCCCATCTTTGATGGACCAGTGTCTTCCAACCCTGCCGATCACAAGGGAACCTCACTGCTGGTCCAGTCTCTCTATTTATGTTGTCTAGGGTGTGTGCGTAGTTTGGGACAAAAGATGCAGATTGCACAATAAATATTTTTTTTTTTACCCACTGACATGTAGCAGCTCATTGATGGGAGGGGATCTGGCATCAGCTCGGTATAACCCCGAACTCCCTTGATGGGGAAGGGGCAGGATGGGGGGGTCGTGTTAAAGCTGCGAGGTTAAGGGAAATATCCCCCGAAAGCGCTGCTGGAGGCCTGACACCTGCAAAGGGCTCCCGCATGCCGGGAGCCATGAGAAGCCGGGGGCGTTGCGGGGCTTGGGGGTGGCCGGGCTGAGGGAGTGACGTGGCTGCCCTGCTGTGTTTGGTGCTGAGGGAACGGGGCTCCTGTTGGTCCCCGGGCGGAGCGGTCGGGACTCCCGGGGCTGCGGAGGGACGGGCCGCGCATCCCGGTCCGGCCTCGCGGGGGGCGGAGCCTCCGGACCCTGCCGTCCCCGCCACGCCCCGTTTCCGGTGTCATGGCGGCCGGAGCGCGGCGGCGGCCGGTGGCCGGGCCGTTGCTGGCGGTGCGGCAGCGGCGGGGCAGCGGGAGCGGCGGGGGGGCGATGTGAGGCGGGACGGCGCCATGTCGGGCTGCGTGTGGGGCGCGGCGCCGCTGCTGGAGGCGCTGGGCCGCCTGTGGGAGGTGCAGGCGCCGCTGGGCAGCGGCTCCTCGGCCTCCGTCTACCGGGTGCGCTGCTGCGGGGACCCGCGGGCCCCCCCCGGCGCCGTGAAGGAGTTCGTGCCGCCCCCGCCGCGGCCCGGTCCCGCTCGCCGCCCCGGCGCCCGCCCGCCCGCCGCCGACTGCGCTGAGTACGGGTTCCGCAAGGAGCGCGCCGCGCTCGAGCAGCTTCGCGGACACCGCAACATCGGTAACGGCACCGCGGCGTCCCCGGGCCTCCCCCCGCAGGCACCCCCGGGCCTCCCCCCGCCTGGGCACCCCCTACCTCACCCCCCATTTCCCTCCCAGGGCAAACTAGTATCTCAACCCCCCCCCGCCTCGCAACCTGGAAAGGGCCCCCAACCAGTCAGGGGTGTTCCCAGCTCCTCTGGGGTTATGGGTTCTCTTGCCTCCCAACTGACCCCCACAGGCAGGGCTAGGGACCCCCAGACCAATGTGCCCCTTGGATCGGCACCCCTGGACACCCCAAAGCGGCATCCCTGCGGTGGTGCTCCCTGGTACCCCCTCGGCGCAGGCTCCTGGGTGCCCCAGCCCTGCCCTGGGGCAGTGAGCGTCACTCTTTGGGAAGGCAGCCCAGGTCACTGCAAGCAGGTCACCCCCAAATCCTCTTCTGGGCAGGGCTACCCCAGCCGCCCTGGCCTGCGGGGCCATGGCCGCCCACCAGCCTGCCTGTCCTCACAGGAGCCCTGGGCTGCCTGCGGGGGTGGGAATGGGCTCTGGGAGGGAGGAAGCCTGTACCTCAGAGGTGGCTGCTGGAAGCCCTGGGATTCTCCCAATGCTGATTTTTTGGTTGTTGTTTTTATCAGCGTTGTAATGTACCCTGGCACCCAGACAAAGGTCTGTTTCCCACTGTGCTAGGTTTGTCACAGGAAGAGATTGATGTGGCCCAAAAATAGTGGTACTACACCCGTTTTACCCACCGGGACCTGCTTGTCCATGTCCCGGAGACTGTTCTGAGCAGGGGCACCCAGCTCTGTTGCTTTAGTCCTCTAAAACCCATAGGGGTGATGTGGCTGGTTTTCCCTTGCTGCTTCCTTCTGAAGTTTGTTTCTCCATCTCTCTGAAAATCATGCCTTGTAAAACAGATGAGCTGCCTCCTGCAGCTTTTGTGGTCTTCTGGACAGTAGTAGAAAGCAGTGGAGAATGATGACCATGTAATTGCTTGTTACTGTGTCTCACCGTAGTGACACTGTATGGTGTGTTCACCAACCACTACTCTGCGAATGGCCCATCTCGCTGTCTTCTGCTTGAGCTGCTGGACATCAGTGTGTCTGAGCTGCTGCTGCACTCCAGCAACCAGGGCTGCTCCATGTGGATGATCCAGCACTGCGCCCGAGACGTTCTTGAAGCCCTGGCGTTCCTGCACCACAAAGGCTATGTACATGCAGACCTCAAGCCACGCAACATCCTGTGGAGTGCAGAGGAGGAGTGCTTTAAGCTCATTGACTTTGGACTTAGCTTCAAAGAGGGCAATCAGGTTTGGAATGTGCTGTTGGCTCTGTGTTGAGTTGTGTGGGTTTGTGATGCTTTGGGCCTCATGAGAGTAGAAGTCAACGTGACCTGATCAGAGTAGTAGCTGAGCTGGTGCTGAGGGTTTTCTGCAAAAGGCTAAAATGTCATCTGGCCCCAGAAACAGAAGCTTGTGTTGCCATTCTCCTTGCATATCTCTGGCTTCTCTTGATATCTTAGCCTTTGTGCTACACATGACCATGAATTCCAAAGTTAATGATGCACTGTAAAAAGCAGTGTCTCATCTTCCTGGAGAGTTTGCTAGTTTTCATATGGTCAGGCAAGTGGGAGCAGCTAGTTCCTCAGAATTTCCTTTTATCATCCCTTATCATATGTATTAGTAGTCCAGGCTTCACTGTCAGCCTGCCCGGTCAATCACATTATCTCTGGCAGTGTCCTTGTGTTTGTCTTTACTTTCATCCTGTCTTCAGCAGCTTCCTTTTCTCAGGAAGTCTGGATGTCTCTTTCCCATGTAATTGTCTTGACAAAAGCCCACACACTAGTTGTGTGCAGGCAGTGTCTATTCTTTACTGCAACAGCCAGATCTCTGTCTGTTCTCCAGCTTTTCCAGTTTGCTGGGCTTTCCCTCCCTCTTCACGCTGTCACTTTTTGTTTTGGTGATACTAGGTTTTGTAAGTTTGTCCTTGCCCATTTTATTCTTGTCCATGGCCTCTGATGAAAGCAAAGAGTCTCAGGACGTTCTACTTTTGTCTTGTTAGAGCTTCCTTTCACCCCTCCCTCTCTCAGTGACCACCTGTGGGGGGAGTATCAGTAAAGCTTTTTTCATCAGGTAGCCTCTTAGCAAATTTGCCTTTAATCACTGTGTGATGGTCAGTAAGTCTAGTAAATGCGCTATGAGTTTTCCGTGTAGGCATTGTCTTGGCTTGTCTCTATTCATTTCTCATGTAGCAGTTTTAAATTAATATACTTTTTTTACTGGTTTACCTAGTATTGACAGTACAGCCCACTGTGCTTGACCTATCTTTGAATTCTTTGGTACAGGAGCTGTTTTTAATATTTTTACTTCTTAACTCCTCCATGTTGTTGTTCTCCCACATTCTTGGCTGAATGCTGATTTGTGCTGGTAATCTGTTGCTGTCTATCAGCAGAAAACATTCTGCTGGTGTCCCGTGTCTAATGCAGATATTTTTTTAATGTTTTGCTGCTTGCTCTGTGAGTTGCCTCATAACAGTTCATCAGGTTTTTTTATTTCTTTCTGTGGTTCCTTCCAATCTGCTTGCTTTGGGCTAAGTTTCCTTTGCCCATTCTCGGAAATACACTGGTGGTGTGAACCTTCTGACCCCGCTTTGGATGTGCACCAGGTATCATCTTCCCCTCACCGCCCCTGCCCAGACCAGCAGCATACGTGTATGATTTCCTTATCTGAGCCAAGACTACTAATTTTATGTGTGACAACACTGCTGAGCTTATCCATGCATAACTTTTCCTGCCATTACTGTTTTAACAGTGAATGGCTGTACATAGAGCAAGGTCTTAAGTGAGTTAAATCTCTCAAAATGGTCTAGATGGTAGGAGTGAAATGACATCTCACTATTTTTGCTGGTGGCATTGGCCATGGCATTTTTTTTTCTCTCTAAATGTTGTTTGGTGGGTCTACTAAACATCTGGTTTTGCCGTGTGAGAGGTTCTACTCTTTGCTGATAGGAACAGGGACACTGATGAGCAATTTGTGTATCTTTTTTTTTTTTTTTAAGTTCATTAAACACTTTGGAGCTCTGTTGCCTGGAAATGTCTTTTGTAAACTTTATTTTCAATCAGAGAACTAGGTGATTTTGGTTTGAATATATTCCCCTGGCAAGAATTCTCAATCCTATGCCTTATCCAGGAAGCAGACTTGCATGTTCTTCTGTCATTCCTTGAGTCGCATCAGTGTGTCTAGAACAAGCCCTCCCATGTTAAAAAGACGCAGCATGTGGCTTGTCTTAGGCCAGACAAAGCCACAGCTGACGGATCAGGTCTTGGCTGTGAGCAGGAAGCTGGACTGGAGACCTTCAGAGCAGCCCCTCCAGCCAGCACTTGTGTGAGTCTATGATTTCCTGTTTTCGTTTAAACAGGCAGCATGTGGGCATTTTCTTTGTCTCTGCCAGCCGCAGCAGCTAGGCAGGTGTCAATTGCTGCAGCACTTCTGGCTGCAAGGGGGAGAAGGAAGAGGCGCGTAGGAAGCGCCTTTGATAATTTCCTTGTCTGAGTGTTAGGTGCCTGCTTTGTTCTTGTAACACTTTGTTCCAGAGAACATCAATACTTGAGTAATGGAAGCTGTTGGAGATTCTCACTGTTCTGACTGGGCTGTTTGTACTCTCAGCAGCTTATTGTAGGTATTTGACCCTTATCCTGAAACTTCTATGAGAGGTTAACATCCGTGGTGACATCCAGCCTCTTCCTCCCAGCAGAACTGTCATTCAGAGAGATCAGATGTTAGTGGGATGCCTCCTGTTTTGCTGGGAGATGTTTTCTCTTCCTAACAGTCTTGCTGTTTTCCTCACCAGTGCAGCAGTGTAGGGAGTTGAACTCCCTGCCTAACACAACTGGCTGTACAATGCTTTCTGTCAATTTAGCAATTGTGTTTTGGTGACCCATTTGGAAGGATGTCTGTGAACTGATTTAAGGATGGATGGAGAACCTAAATCTGGCAAATTTACTCTTTCTGTGTGTTTGATCTTCCATAGGATGTGAAATATATTCAAACAGACGGGTATCGGGCTCCAGAGGCAGAACTGCAGAACTGCCTGGCGCAGGCAGGGCTCCCGAGTGAGACGGAGTGTACCTCTGCTGTGGATCTGTGGAGTCTGGGAATTGTTTTACTGGAAATGTTCTCAGGAATGAAACTGAAACATACAGTCCAATCTCAGGAATGGAAGGTGAGTGAGAGCTGGTGCGGGTGTTTTTGCTTGCACCAAACAGGTCCTTCTGCTTCTTGTTTGTAATCCAGATTTGTGAGCTAGCGCCTGGCAACTAGAGAGGGTTTTCAGGATGTTTCTCTAATCCTGTTGCCTTGAGGATTAAGGTTCCAGAGCCTTAAATACCTGCCTAGCCCGTGGGACTGGCATGTCTGAATGCTGCTTGTGTTCAGGTTGCTGAGGGCTCCAGGAGTCTGTTTGGAGCCCATGTTGTGCCAAGATCTGGGAGGTGAGATGTGCTGGCTGTAATGTGGCACAAAAGGAAGAACAGAATGGATGGCTGACGTCTGCCAGCTAGTTCAGCAACACAATGACAGAGGAATTATTTGCTGGTTTTAGTCTAACGCTAGCTCTAATTTGGGGATCTTCTCATAAGTCTGTATCCTGAGAAAACAGGAGGAAGGATCTGTGTTGTGAGCCTGGAGCCTGACTCTGTCCTCTGTTCTGTATGAAATAATTTTGGTTTGTGTTCCCTTTTCCAGTAAGAGTATCTTTTCAGCATCATAACATCCACAGTAACAGCAAATTTGCCTGCACGTGGAAATTTCCAGCTTTTGCATAGGCAGATGGGACAAACTTTGTCTAATGTGGGTCTGCTGCTTTAACATGTGAGACTTCAGCATTGGGGACCTCTCACAAAACTCCACAGTACCAGAGCCCTCTGCCTCTCAGTCCAGAAAATAATGGGGTATTGCAAGCTTTGCACTGGTGGTTGGTTTTTTTTTTCCTCCCTAAGCACTGTTTCTTTTTCTTTTTAGACAAACAGTTCTGCCATCATTGATCGCATATTTGCCAGTGAAGGGGTGGTTAATTCAGCCATTCCAGCTTATCACCTCAGAGACCTTATCAAAAGGTATCCTATCGTATTTACTAACCATTGCTTAAAGATGCACTCTGTAGAGCCTTATGCCCTGCTCTTGGTAACTTAGAGCCCGCACCTAACACTTTATTTTTCTTTTTTAAAAAAAATATCTCTGCCACTGTGCTAGTAGCAAGTGCAGCCACTAGCAGACATGCTTCAGCTCCTCTGATTTTGGCACAGTTTGGAGAAAGCACGTAAAGAATATCAGTTGTGATGTTCGTAATTTGGTGTTTTGATGCTTTGCACTTCCTGCCAGTGAATTTATCTTTGGAGAAAACTGGAGACTTTGCTGTTTTAGAGCGGTATTGTCCAAAAGGGCAGACAGTGCTGCTTCTCCACTGCTGTCACATGTACTTGTGCAGCTTTCTCCTGAGAAATCTCCTGAGGGGATTATTTTTGCTGTCCTGTGACTCTGCTCTGAGGCTACAGAGTGAATGAGGACAGAACTTGACAGAAATAGCATCAGGAGCCACTGTTAAAGCTGAGTAGAGGATGTTCTCAGGCAAGCCCTGGGCTATTAGCTGCTTTGAATCCCATTTGTGGAAAGATGTGGGAGCTCCTTGGAGTGTGATCACTTTCATGAGGCTGCATGCCTGAGACATGGGCTGAATGGCCTGGGGAGGTGGAGCTGGAATGTGCCGCGTTCCTTGTGAACTTGTAAGTGAGCCACTTCCATCATTTGATGCTGAGAGACATCGAGAAGGAAATCCTACTGTACCATGAACCCTAAATGTTTTCAAGGGATCCTTCAGGTGTGCTTTAGCTGTGATTCTGTGCTTCTCACTATTCTCTTTGTACCATAAGCACTCCAAAGATGGGGTATTCCTCTGTACTGGCTTCCAGCCTGAGTTGGATTTGTCAATGCAGGAATGTCACTTGCAAGAGCATCAAGGTGTCCCTTCTCTTCCAGCATGCTTCATTGTGACCAAGGAAAGCGAGCCTCTGCTGAGAAGGCTTTATGCAGCCCGTTCTTCAGCATTCCCTTCGGTAAGCTGTGCACATCTCCCTTGCTCACGGATTTCCTAGCACATTCTGGAAGCAGCACTGAGTGCAGTTAAATTATGTTGTTTCTGGTTCTAGCCTTGCTGCTGCTCTGTCGCTTTTTGCGGTGCCACAGCAGGCAGATAGGAGCAATGCCTGTGCTCTCAGTGCTGCTCTGCCCCTCTCACCCCACAGCCTGTTGCCTTTCCCTGGTTGGATTCTCAGCAAATTCTGCCCTGATCAAACTGATTAAGAGTGTATTTGCAGCAGCATTCATCTGAGGGGACTGAAATAACCAACGTACTTACCTAATATTGTGACTGTTAAGGGTCTTTTAAAGAGTGTCCTGCTATTTATAGTAGGTGGATGGGTTTTCTTATGCCCAGAGTTTCCCAGTTCAAGCAGCTGGGAACGTGAACAACAAAGGTAGTGCCTGGTGGTGGCATCTGCTACTGCCTCCTCTGCACAAGTCAAATAGTCACAGTGGGTTCTCGTGGCCTGAGCCTGTTTTTGCAGTGCCTGGCCTACCTCTTCTGGTGCCTGTGTGGCAGGTCACAGACAGATGTCACTGTCGCTTTGATCTGGCACTTTCTCTTCAATTTAATAAAATGGTGGTGTTTCCCCAGGGACTCCTCATGTATGTTGCAGGCTGTCAGCCAAGGATGGGCTGAGACCGCCCTGTTTAGGCTCATAGCCCTCCCTGTTTTCTGTTCCAAAAGTAACATGGCAGCATTCTCCAGAGCTTGTCTGCTTTCAAGAACACCAGCAAAGAGCTCTGTGTCCAGCTTTTCTGCAGCATAAACTAATGCTTCAGGCATCTAGCTTCTGGCTGGGCTAGCATTTTCCCTTGAATCTCAGCCCTGCTTTTCTCATGCTGCTTGGTGTACCTTGCAGTGAATGTTAAGTATTGCCTCTTGAGGTAACGTCAAGATACTGGCTTTCCTGTGTGTTAGGCAAAGGTAACAAACTTGTTCCTGTTTTCAAACTTCTCTTGCATCTCAGAAACAGGGACTGTTGTAATCAAAGCCACCTTCCATGGAAGGAACTGAACCCTGCAGCCAGTATTGCTTTAGAGCAGAGGGAATAGCATGTTGGCAGTGCTTTCTGGTCTAGTCCTAAACACACAGACCTCTAACTGTATCTAGGAAGGTGCTTCTGTGGTTTGTGCTACAAGTTTAGACAACAGCTTCAGTTTTCTTAAGTCGCTGGTTCTCTTCTTTGCCAAACTTGTACATAAGCTTGTCTACACAAAGAAGCATTTAGTATTGCTTTCCTAGAAGTTAGAAAATGATCTCTCGTTGCCTTTCACTTGGGCAGGATAGTTCTGTTTAGAGCAAAGGCAGCTGAGAATGACTTTCCTTGTCATTTGCAGCTAAGTCTTGACTTTCCAGTTCATCAGCTTCTTTCCTGAGCTCCTGGCAGGCTGCAGCGCTCTGTGCTGCCAGTGTGGTTGGTATCACTTGACCCTTTGAAGAGGAGCAGAAGGGCTGGGCAGCAAGTTCCTCCTGGGGCAGAAGGGTATTGCAAGAAATGCATTTGTCTATTGGTTACAGAAAGTCCAGGTGGCTCCGAGTCCGAGGGATTGGTTTGTCTCCCTCTCTGAAAAAACGCATGTGAAATGAAGGACAGACTTACTTGAATGAAAGGGGCAGCATATAAGACTGAGGTGACACTTAAATGTTTTTTCAGACCCCTGTTCATCTGGTGTTGTCTCTTGGTTGGCAACACTCCTGTGGAAGAATGGTCCCAGAGGTTCACTCGAAGCTGGAACACGCCTAGTTATCTGAGTGCCACACCTTTCTTCGAAGGGCTGTCCCTGAGCGCTGTCTGGGCATCGTCTAGACTGATAAGGCCTTTCATCCTCTAAGCTTTTCATAAGGACTCTTCCATGTCAGGCAGGAGGAGATTTATAACGTGTGCTTACCTACGATCTCTTCTTGCATTATGAAATCTATATCCGTCTGTGCCTGGAAGAGATGACAGCTCCCTCAGCTTGTTCTTAGCTTGGAGAAGTATTTACAAGGAAATCATAGCCTGCGATCTTTGCAAATGTAGTCAGAAAGCACAGACTGGAGAACTGGAGCCATTTCTTCCCTTTTCTCTCCCCCCTCTTGCTGTCAAGTGGGATAACTGTGAGGTTCCACTATTGTGTTCAGCTGCTGTAGATGCCAGTAGAAATAAAAACACTAACATTCACCAAGTACTGCAGGTTGGGCTCCCAGATCTTAAACTGATGTCACTTTGGAGAAGTGACATTGTCCCTGCTGCTTTGAGTTTCTAGAGGTCTGGGTGTCCTCTCAGATGTGACTCTCTTAGTTTGGTGTTAGTCTGTCCACCTTGATTGTTTCCTTCTTCCACAGTAGTGTCTATGCAACGCTGTTCCACACTGTCCTGGAGCTGCCTGTTTTCTGGAGCCAAGTACCCCATGTCAGGGGGCTTTATTTCTGCTTCTCTGAAGTTGTTCACAAGATCACTGCTCACCCACTGTGTGGCCATGCCTTATTCTATAGCACTGCCTTGTTTAAGTAACTAAGTAGTTTTTGCCATTTCTGTTGCAAGAGTGTATGGCAGTCTTAAAAACAGTGTATTGCAGTTGGATTTTGAGAGGGGGGGGGTTTAAATGGTGTTTAGGGAAGAACTGGAAGATATCCTAGAGAAAGCTGAGGCTTATGCCTTAGTATAGCTTGAGAATGGGAGTTACAGAAGCTGACTAGCCTGTTTTCAGCTTATCTGGTAGCAGTAACAGGAGAGGCAGGTTGCAGAGTAGTTCTTTCATCTTCTTGTATCTCCATATGTGGCACAGTTTGCTCAACCAGCATAGCTCTTGAGGTCACATCAACTTCTGAATCTGAGCTAAGTAGATAGAACTCCAGTCTAAATTTCTGCTAGCTTTGTAATTTTTAAAGCAATTCCAGGTGCTGTCCTCAGTGTAATTTCAGAGTACACTGAACCCTTTGGGAGAGTCTCTCTGTGCACAGGTGAAGATAGGTTGGAAACAGGGAGAATATAGGCTGTAAATGCAGGTAATATTGGAGATAAGCAAAACTGTACTGCAAAGAGGAGTAAGCGCTTGTGTATGATAATGCATATTGAGTCAGCTTCCTGTTTTCTTTCTCCTTTGGACTTTGATTTCTTTTCTTTCATTCTGTGGGTGTCAAACAGCTCCCCATATTGAAGATTTGGTGATGCTCCCCACGCCTGTGCTGAGGCTGCTAAATGTACTAAGTGATGCTTCTCTGCAGTGCGAAGAAGAATATGAAGGTTGGTGCAAGTCATGCAATTCCCATATAGCAATGTCGTCTTACAGAATGTTTGTGGCTCTGAGCTCCTGCTGGACATGTGCAGGACTCTGGAGCCCACTAGCAGAGATCCTTAAAAGTTTGGTAGTGAACTTATCCAAGATCTCAGCAGAGAATGAAATATTTCACTGGAGTTCTTAAACTGTAGCAAAAACTATACATGGTAGGTGGCAAGACGTGTCGGTGGAATTTGCATTTCTGCTTGCTCTCAAATCCATGAGAGTGGCAACAGCTAGAGAGCTCTGGGGATGTCTGTTGGAAAGGTTGTGTTCTGCTCACACAAAGAAGGGTTTGTGGCAGCTGCTTGAGTTCCCCTCCTCCAGGTGCCATAACAAAAAAAAAGCACTCACAAATCCCAAATCTTTTAGCTACTGGAAGACCAGGCTTTGTGTCCAAGGAAAAGCACTGTCCATGTGCTCCAAACCCAGCTGTTGGGGATTCACTGCCTGCAGGTCTGTTCCGGAGCCTCAGTTCAGACACTTTGTCTCGTTATTTGGCCATTCATCAGTGTCAGCTTCTGCTGTGGCACTTCTCGATTGTTTATTTTAAATTGTGAGGAAAAATCTATATGATGACTGGGTGTTCTTGATGTGTTCATCTGGCCTCCATTTGTTTCTTAGCTCATCCTAGTTTGCGAAGTGAAAGACAACCAGCTCTTTCCTTTTTCAGATATCCTGGAAGACATAAGAGAGGAGTGTCAGAAATACGGACCGGTGGTTTCCTTGCTTATTCCAAAGGAGAATCCTGGTAAAGGCCAAGTAAGTGAATGGAGGGAAGAGGCTGTGTTATTTCCAT
The DNA here is from genome assembly GCF_964273445.1 of Streptopelia decaocto. NCBI lineage: Eukaryota > Metazoa > Chordata > Aves > Columbiformes > Columbidae > Streptopelia > Streptopelia decaocto. The sequence goes on from NC_138659.1 coordinate 16,893,553, forward strand.
GTACACTCTGTGTGCTGCGGAACTGCTGCTCAGCTCCTGGAAATCTCCTGGCTGATGACAGTGCTAAAAATAGCTGGTTGTCTTGAAGGACAGCACAGGTTCCTTCCTGGTTATGTAAGGCTGCCTAACCTGGGAGGTCCCCAAACCGCTTTAGCAGGGGAGGTGGAATATGGGAGGGAAGGGGAGAAGAAGCATTGAGGATGTAGAGCATCGTCATACTTCATCTTACTGTGCCAAATATGCACCCCTTAGAAATGAGGAGCAAGGGATGAAATTCTGGTTCAGAGATGCAGCTCTGTGCTTCTTTGCTCCACTGCTCTGGGCTCAACCAAGGATAGAGGGGAAAAAACTAGTTTGGGAGCTGTTTCCCCAGTTGCAGGGGTGGGAGGGGGCGGGTAACTGGCTGCACTGGAAGTCCTGTTTCTCCTCTCTCTCTCTTTCAGGTCTTTGTTGAATATGCAAATGCTGGTGATTCCAAAGCTGCCCAAAAAATGCTGACTGGAAAGATTTTTGATGGCAAGTTCGTTGTGGCTACGTTTTACCCACTGAGTGCCTATAAGAGAGGATATCTGTACCAAAACTTGCTGTAGGCAGTAGCAACAATCAGAAGAGTTGTCTTGCTCCTCTTCCTCACGTGTTTTACAAGTTGAATGTACAAAAGAGCTTCCTAGCCCTGCTTCTGAGTCATTTGTGAAGGAGAGATGCAAAGGACTTCACTGGGCTTTGAAACCTTTACTGCTGCTTTGTGATGTGCAGAGGAGGCCGGGATGGCTTTCGGCGTGTGCTTGTGTGTGTGTTGTGCTTGCTGTTTACACTGGGTGTGTGGCTTTGCCCTGGTGGGCGCTCGAGCGGCAGGAGCTGTGGCTTGTTGGGAGCCTGGGAGGCCCAGCAGATCTTGGCAAGCGCTTTTTAGTGACTTGAAGTAAGACCTTTTAAAGACTTGGCCTTAGCACTTGACTTTACTCTGGATAGAGAATTTCTTTGTTAAGCTTTCTTATAATGCACGTGCTCTTCGCCAGTGCAGAAGATGAGGAGGAAGGCTTCCCTGCCTTTTGTCGATATCTATGGTAAATAAAGAAACAGAAATGCCATCCTCTCTAAATTAAACCAGGAAGACTTTTGAGTCTTCACATCACATAAAGCAGAGAGAGACAGTGAAATCAGATCTGCTGAGCCTACAGCGTTCCCCTGTCACCGCCTCACAACCCAAGAAGAGCCACCATCTGAGCTGGCAGCGGTGGCATGCTGGGCTTGGGCTGTGTGGGTGACGCTGCCTGCGGTGAGCTGAACTTGCTTGTATGCCTGGGGTGCGAAGGGACTGGTGGTGGATACGTGTCCTCGGAGCAGTGCCAGCCTCGGTCCCAACACCACCTGTAAGCACTTTGTAGCCTGAGGTGATGTGAAAACCCTGTTGTGTGGAGTTTCTAGCATATACCCTGTGCTGGCACTGATGCTCCCTAGCTCTGATGCCAAATATTCTGTCATACACAAGCGTCTTTAGGTGATATTTTAGGAAGGGAGTGCTACAGCACACACTATTCTTTGTGTCTCAGCAGGACTCCTGCCCTGCGAGTCTTCTAGAGAAAGAACAATATTTGTCTGTCTTAGGTCCCACGCTTGGCTTTTCCGTGTTGTGTGTTTTGGTTTTGCATTAACCCACGAGACTCGTAGCTTAGAAGCACTGACACTTTTGGTCCTTCATAGGTTACACAAAGGGCCTGAGGCAATCTGAGATCCTGTATGGAAAGGGCTTGCTCGGTCATCAGACTTGACTGGCCAGGAGAAGGGCTTTGCCAGCATCAGGGACAACAGCCACATGCTCTTGGAAACAAAACAAAACAAAAAACCAGCATCACTGCTCACCCAGCAAATGCTCACCTGGCTTCAAGCACAGGCAGAAGCTCCCTCAGCAGCTGTGGGCATGGGCTAGGTGGTGGCTGTTTTCCAGGGGTGGGCACTTTGCTCCTGGGGACCACAGCAGGGAACAGCCCTACATAGAGGGGGACCAGCATGTTCTAGCTTGCAGCCCTGGTACCAGTTTTAGTGAGGGGAGCCCTCATGAATTCTTTCCTCCACCTGAAATGCCTGCCTGAACCATTTCTGACCTTCCTTAGAATAAGACCTGAATTACCTTACAGTTTACTTTTTGCATCTTGCTGATGCTGGACTTGCTGGAATCCTGCACTTAAAAGTTTCTCTTGATTTTTGCCCTGTGTGCACGTGTGGTGTGTTGGGAGATCCAATGTCTGTAGCATTTCATGAGTCCAAGTTTCTCTCTATGCTAGTGTAGAGTCCTGACTACTATGGCCCTTCCCAAACTTCTCCAGAAAGGACCAATGTCTTTGAATTTTTTTCTTGCCTTTGAGGTGGTAGGTTTTCCAGGAAAAAAAAAAAATCCCACAATGAGTTTTAAGGTTTGATTCGCTGATCAGGCTTTTTCTGGGAGTGATGCTACTTTGGTATACAGAGCTGTAAAGCAGCTTGGCATAGATGGGGTGTGTGGTTCATTGCTTTTAATTTAATTATCCTTGCACTGAAAAACCTGTAGTGTCTGGGAGGAATTGGATGATCAACTGGCTGTGGGTTTTTCCTGTGTGAAGAGCAGTGTTTAAAGTACTCTAAGTATTGGTAGATATTGACTGACCTTCTCAGCTCTGGATTGTTGCTGTTCCTGGCAGGCTGAACCAGGGGTGAAAGCACTTTGTCTCAAAAATTCCTGCGTTGAATGCCATCATGTCCACAGCATTAAGCTGGCTATGGGTGTGCCAAGAGCTCCTGTCCCACTGAGTGCCAGCCTGCGTGGGGACACAGCGTGTGGGGTCTGTCACCTATAGCGCTGCTGGGACAGGGAGATCTCATGGTGCAGGTGTAGAACTTGAATGCATTTCAGTTCTCACATGCATTTGTCTAGGACTGTGAGCTGCTCTGCCATCTTTCGAGCATATCTCTCTTAGTCAGAATTGCACTTTGGATTTGCAATTATAGAGCTGTGCCAGGATTAATCTTTAGAGAAGAGCTACAACCTGTTTGTGCAGCATGGTAGAGCTGTTCCACCAGAGTTTGGCTGGGCTATTACTCATCTGCTTCAATAGGAGCTAAATAAAACTTCAAGATGCAAACTCCTGCCACCAGATTTTCTCTCCAGATGCTCATTGACCAGGCTTGGGAACTGAGCTGGGCAAAAACCCCAAAGCTGCTTGTTTTTTCTTTTCTTCCTGCCAAGAGCTGAAGATGCAGATCTCTGTCCTGTCACTGGATCCAGGCGCTCGCTTCCCTCTGCAGGCTGTGGGATACAGGCAGGTTTAGAAACTCCTCAGAGCAGAAACATTTTATCATTATCCCTCACCTTCTGCCTTCAGAGCCTTTTTCTATCAAGCTGAAGCTCTGGTGTCTCAGTGATTTATTGGTGGCTTGGCATAAGTTTCAACCCTGCTAAAACCTGTGAGCTTCTTAACTCTAGATTGTATCTGAAGTGTTTATGGTGATTCAATCCAAGGTGTCTGTCCTGGCGTGTGCCTGGGTGGGCCTGGCTTTTGTCTCCAAATTACTGCCCACTTGAGGTGCGGGGGTGTTGTGGCTTTCCGCTCGAATGATCTCTGGGTTTCTTGGTCTGTGCTGCTGACACGGCTCCCTCCACACAGCCCGAGGTGGAGCAACAACCTGTGTTTTCCTTGCTAGGCAACAGATGTGCAAACCTGTAGGCTGCTTTTGAGGGAGACATCTGCTGTGGGGAGGAATGGGATGGAAGATGAAGCCTCTGGAGTGACGCAGGGGGACTGGCGCTGCCCCAGTGGGGTGCCAGGGCAGGCACCCGGCCCTCCTGCCCAGGAGGAGGCAGCCCAGGGGGCTGGGTCCCCTTGAAGCTTGTGTGTTGAATGGGAAACACGTTGGTACTCTGCTATTCCTTGGTGGTGTCTGGGTTTCATACTTCATCTGATGCAAAATCTCACTGCCAATCGAAGAATAGCTGTCCTTCCTCTGCCACTGACATCTGGGGCAATGAGAAAGTTCTTTGCACTTCCACCTGTTTATTATATGCAAGGAGGGTAATTGGTTTTAAAATCACTGGCTGAAGCACAAGTCAGCTGCAATCTTAGTTATATTCCGAATTTTATTCTTGCTGGTCTCCAGCCTCTTAACAACACCACCTGAGCACTGTGTTTCACCCGGGTTGTCTCTCCAGGGGGTTCAGCAGAATTCCCCCCCGCTGTGCCGCGTGCCTCCCTTCAGGTTCCATGTCAACTCTTGTGTCCCGTCATGCACTATTGCTGAGCAGACGTGTGCTTGATACAGGTGATTAATAAATGATGCTTCAGTATGAAGCGGTGGTTCAGCAGCTTTTCTTGTGGGGGCCACTGGCGAAAGGCTGTGTAGCTGAGTGAGTTCTCTGTCACCCTGCACCAGGGTGTCCGTCTAGTGGGACAGGGCTGTGCCCCAGCCACAGCAGCACTGGCGTCTTGCACTCATCCCTTGCTCAGCCCTACCAGTACGGCCGAAAATCCCGGTGGGATTAACATCATCTGGGGGGAAATGGCGTAACGGTTTCTGAAGTGACATCAGCTGAAGGAAGATCACCCCTGGGCTGACGTGGATGCTCTCTCAGGAGATGCTGTGAGTTGCACAACTTTGTGCAGCCCGTGACGGCGGTGGGTGCCGGCGGGGTCACCAGGGCTGTGGCTGCAGCCCCTGCTGATTTTGCTAAACGCTGGTGACGGGACCAGGGATCTCTGCGATACATGTGTTGGGGCTGAGCGCGGCAGCGCTCCTGCAGTGCGGCTGGCTGGAGCCAGAGCGGCGCTCCTTTGCAGAGGCCTTGCTGCCCTTTTTTGGGTGGATTTTGCCTTTTTTTTTTTTTTTTTTGGCCGAGCGCCCCTCCCTTCTTGTTGCAGGAGGGGAGACAGAGGTGGGGGGGGCTGCTGCGGGGGCGGGCGGTGGCCGCGGCTCCCGCGTCCCGCCCGGGGCCAGGGCGGAGCAGCTGGGCGGGGCGGGGCTGTTACGGGAAGCCCCGTTCCGCTCCGCTCCCCGCCCGCAGGGCACCGGGCCGGCCCCTTCCCGGCCGCGGGAGCACGGGGGCCGCGCGCTGACGTGGCCGCCGTTGCCATGGCAGCCACCGGCGCGCGCGCCGCCGCAGCGGCCGCTCCTCCCATTGGGCGCTACGTGGCGTGGGGCGGTGACGTCGCTCCCCGCAGCCAGTGAGGGCGCGGGACGTGCCGCCGCCGCTTGCCATTGGCGGCCCCGCGGCGGCGGGGGGCTATAAAGGGGCGGCGGGGGCGCGGCGGCCCCGCGGCGGCAGGCGGGATGGAGGCGGCTGGGGCGGCAGGGGGGGACGCGGCCGGCGACGGCGCCGCGGCTCTGGGGCAGCGGTTGGCGGCGGCCGGGCAGGGCCACGTGCTGCGCTTCTGGCCTGAGCTGGGCGGCGCGGCCCGGCGGGCGCTGGCGGCGGAGCTGCGCGATATGGACGTGGCCGAGATCAACCGTTTCTTCCGTCGCGCCCGCGGGGACGGCGGCGGCGGGACGACGGCGGGACTGGACGCGCGGATGGAGCCGGTGCCGCGGGACGTGCTGGGCAGCGCCTCCCGCGACCGCGAGCTGCTGCCACGCTGGGAGAGCCGCGGTAGGTGCGGGGGGCGGCGGGGCCGGCGCGGGGCCGGGGCCGGCGCGGCGGGTCCCACACGCGTGTTTTCTCCCGTCGCAGGGCTGGCGGAGATCGCGAGGAGCCGCGTAGCTGTGTTGCTGCTGGCCGGCGGGCAGGGCACCCGCCTCGGCGTCCCCTACCCCAAGGGCATGTACGACGTGGGGCTGCCCTCCCGCAAGACCCTCTTCCATCTCCAGGCCCAGCGCCTGCAACGGCTGCAGCAGCTGGCAGAGGAGCAGCACGGTACCCCCTGCCACATCCCCTGGTGAGCACCCTGCCCTGGGCTGTGTTGGGATAAAGTCCACTGGGGTAGCTTTGGGAAAAAGTGTATGGGGTGTTGTTGGTGTTGATGGGTCAAGGTCCTGTGGGTTGGCATTGGCAGGACCCTGTTGGCATCAGCCCAGCTGGTGTTGGTGGGTTAAGGGTCTGTAGGTTGATGTTGCCTCATTGATGTTAGCTGAGTCAAAGCTCCATTGGTTGGCCTTGGTGGATCAAGGAGCATAGTTGGTGTCAGCAGGCCAAAGACCCATGGGTTTCAGCAGACCCACTTGACCACCCAAAGAGCCATGGATTGACATAGACCGTTTTGACACCATTGCCGTGGCCATAGCCCGTTGGAGTTAATGGGTCAAAGCCTGGAGGGCAGCACTGGCAGATCCCACGGCCTGTGGGGCCTGTGGGGCTCAACCCTACAGGCCTTGGGAACAAATGTCATGTCACCCGTGGCCAGCCTGCCGCACGGGACAGCAGCTGTGCAAGGTGGGATCTGGGAGGCCAGGGGCTGCGGTGGTGCTGCAAGCCAGAGGTTGGTGTCACAGCAGGAGTTGGCTGCCTCAGCTGTGTGTCCCACCCACTGCACAGGGTGTGGTGGGGTTATGGAGATGTGTGTTGCAAGGAGGCATGAAGCCTTTTGCTGGCTTGCCAAAGAGGTGGGACTGCAGCGGGTCAGATCCTTCTGAGCATCTGGAGGGGGAAGAAGCTTCTTCTGGGTCTTACAGGCCAAAGTGGTTCCTCACATTTGGGATGAGGAGTGTGAGACCCTGCCATGCCTCCCTGCTCATTGGGTCTCTTCTGCACTGTGGCAGGTACATCATGACAAGCGGCCGGACTATGGAGTCCACCAAGGAGTTCTTCTTGAAGCATCGCTATTTTGGTTTGAAGAAAGAAAATGTCATCTTCTTCCAGCAGGGCATGCTGCCTGCCCTGGGCTTTGATGGGAAAATCCTGCTGGAGGAGAAGGGCAAGATTGCCATGGCACCAGGTCGGTGACCAGGGGTTGGCAGGAGGGGTAGGGGGGGGGGAGATGTGCTGAGGACAAGCTTTTGGAGCTGAAGCCTGCATAGGGTAGTCTTGCAGCTTGATGTGGCCCACAAGTGACGCAGCTGGGAGGTGTCTGTCTTGGCAGGGAGGACCAGGGTGGGGTATGGCTGGAATGGGAACCCTCCACCCTGGCTCTGTGGGGAAGGAAGATGAGCATGGGTGTCTAATGGGACAGCCAGGCTTTCCTGTGGCCTCAGCACTTTTTTTTCCCTCCTCCTCAGATGGTAACGGGGGCCTGTACCGGGCCTTGGGGGCTCACGGCATCGTGGATGACATGGAACGGAGGGGTGTGCAGAGTGTCCACGTCTACTGCGTGGACAACATCCTGGTGAAGGTGGCTGACCCCAGGTTCATCGGGTTCTGCTTGGAGAAGGGAGCGGACTGCGGGGCCAAGGTATGGTTTCAGGGGCAGGCAGGCACTGCTTCCCTGGAGCAGGGTGGCATCTGTCCTCTCCTTGCCTGGCTTCCCTGACTCCTTGCCCTTCCTTTGCTGGCTTGCTGGAGCCAGGAAGGATATTTAAGCATAGGAGCTTGCTAGTGGGGTAGCACGTGGTGCCAGAGTCTCACCTGCCCCTCGGGTCTGTCATCCCCAGGGATACGGGGTGGCGCTGACCCCTGCGTGGCACTGCTCCCCTCCTGCCTTGTGCAGGGCTGAGAGCTGCTGGGAAGCCTCACGGAGCTGCCCGGTTCCCACCCAGACACGGGGCAGCTATTGTCTGGGCGGTTGCAGGGACCGTAGGCAGCTGGGATCCCTGCTGCAGGCTGCCAGCTGTCCCCAGCTGTGACGTCCTGGGCACCAGATCAGGACACTATGGGTGCAGCTGATGCTGAGCCCAGCCCTGTGTCTCATGGGTAGGACATTGCATGCCCAAAGCTTTGCTTAAAGCCTGGATTAACAGCCAAAGGGACTGTGTGTTTGTGTTTGCATTGGGCTTGGCTCTGGCAAATAGGTGAGAGGGCTTGCTGACCTTGAAGCTTTTGGAGAGCAGGCTAGGAAAGGGAAAGCAGTTCCTCCTCCTGACCCGGGCGAGAGAAGGAGGAAATACACTGAAGTGTGGAGAAAGGAGAAAGTCCTATGTCCCTGCATGCTATCGTGGTGGCTTTGCTGGCTAGGGATTTTATGGGGCGGGGCATGACAAGAGGGAAGCGTTGTTGGGTGTGAGGAAGAAGAGGGAGGTCAGGTGTGGGGGGATGATTGTGCTGAGCCAGCAACTTCCTACTTGTGCACAGCAAGCTGGCTTTCACATGCAAGCTGGGTGCTAAAAATACCTGTGCCCTCTGCCAGCCGCATTCGGGCTTGGTGCCAGGTCCTGCCTCTGGGTGTGCCTGGCACCCTGCCACCCAGCCCTGCCATCTTGCTTTCCTCTGGTCACTGTCACCAAAAGCACCTGTGAGGAGAGGGCTCCAGCATTCCTATCCCTGCCTTGACCCTGCTCTCCTGTGTTGGAGACCATCTCCACGGGGGCTGTTAGATACAAGCGGAGGTATCTGAAGTGTGAAGCTTTGGGGGCCTTTCCCTGATAGTGCTTCTCTTGTGCAGGTGGTGGAGAAGACGAACCCCACGGAGCCGGTTGGCGTGGTGTGCCGAGTGGATGGTGTCTACCAGGTGGTGGAGTACAGTGAGATTTCTCTGGCCACTGCCCAGAAACGAGGCCCAGATGGGCGGCTGCTCTTCAACGCGGGCAACATCGCCAATCACTTTTTCACCACCGCCTTCCTCAAAGATGTCGTCAAGTAAGGGCCTGCCAGGGTGCTGCTGCCATGCCAGACAGAGAAGGAGCACCAGGGTGGCTGGGGGTCCAGGCAGAGCAACCATCCTGCCGCAGCCGTGTCTGAGCCAGGGGCTGGAGATGTGCCTTGCTCTCGTGAGTGATGGCTCTTTCTTGGCCCGTTGCAGCACTTATGAACCACAGCTGCAGCACCATGTAGCTGAGAAGAAGATCCCACATGTGGACATCACTACAGGGCAGCTGATCCAACCTGAGAAGCCCAATGGAATCAAGATGGAAAAGTTTGTTTTCGACATCTTCCAGTTTTCTAAGTACGCCCTTTTTCTCTCTACAGGGAGCAGGCTGCTGGCTCTTGCTCGAGCAGTTCTGGAAGTCTCAGGGGGATGGTGGGGGCTGTGCCCACTGGTGGTGCCCTGGGTCAGGATGGGATGCCGGCTCCTGTGCTGTTCAGCAGCATTGGACAGTTGTGCCCTGAGATAAGCAGGGATGTGAGCAGTGGGAAGGACAGGTGCTGTGTGCCTCTTGCTTGGCTGAGCCCTGCTTCTGGGCCAGAGGAGCATCTCCTGATCCTACAGCCCATGGGTGCAGGCTGTGGGGGACTGTGGCCTTGGCTCAGCCACCTTGGCATGGGAGAAGCTGAAGTGACAGGGAATGGCCATGTTTCCCAAACCTGACCCTCCTGTGCCCTGTTACCCCCAGGAAATTCGTGGTGTATGAGGTGCTGCGTGAGGATGAATTTTCTCCCTTGAAGAACGCAGACAGCCAGAATGGCAAGGACAACCCCACCACAGCCCGACATGCTTTGATGTCCCTGCACCACTGCTGGGTCCTCAATGCGGGAGGGCACTTTGTTGACGAAAACGGCACACGTGTCCCTGCCATCCCTCGGTGAGTTGCTGTTCCTGCATCCTTTTGGGGCTGGTGATAAAGCACTGGGCAGTCCCCAGCCCTTCTCCATTTCAGCGCTCCTGAAATCAGCACTGCTGGAGCCCCCAGCCATGGGTCCCATCTCCCAGGTGGCTGTGGGCCAAAGCCAGGTGCGGGCCAGGTGGTGGCTGCAGGAGGGACTCTCACTCAGTCAGCAGAAGCTTTTCTTGATTCAGCCCCTGTGAACTGAATTGTGCGAGTCTCCATTGCGCAGCCAAGGTTGCCTGTGCAGGGAGGGAGCCCAAGCACACCAGCAGATTTGTGCAGCAGCCAGGCTGGGCTTGTGGCATCCCTCAACTGAAAGACCACCTGCCACGCCTGTTTATAGAACAGCAAACCCCAGACTTGCCTTGCTTGTTTTTTTTTTCCCTACGCTTGCTAACCCATGTTTATTCCCACGTAGTGTCACAAACGGAAGGTCAGATGCCACCCCAGCAGATGTCAATGACAAGTAACTATACCGTGCAACATGCATGGTGGCGGGGCTGTGCTTAGGTACTAATGGGCTGCGGGCGAAGCAGCGTGCCAGGCTGCGGTGGCCGCGATGGGTGCGTGCTGGTGAGCGGGCGCCCATACTGACTAACGGGACCGGGTTTCGGGGCCGCATGCTGGGAGCGGGGCATGTCTCACTGCTGGACCCGTGGGTGCTGCTTCTCATGGTGACGGGAAACAGCAGCATCTGCTCCCCCCAGGGCTCCTTTCTGCAGAGGCAGCTGGGTGGGACACTGTTGTGAAACATGCTGGCACATCCCTTCGGTGACACTGCCCTGTTCCTCACGCCACAGCACAGCCTGGGCTGATCTCAGCCGGTCTCATAGCTGGAGACAGCCCCCCTCTCCCAGTGTTGGCCAGGCGTCCCAGCAGATTGAAATGGGATTTAAAATGTTAAGTAAACGACAAGCAGGCGTTGATGTAGCATGTGCAAATCTCAGTGCAGGCAGCCAGCTGTGCTCTGACTCCAGCTCTTGAGTTTTGAAGATCTGGACTGTGACAGCAGGGAAAGCCCCTGGCTCAGTGTTTGGAAGTTAACAGAAGTAAATGGGAAAGTTGACAGAAGTCTTAAAGGGATTTCTGTAACAGCAGCGTGTCCTTCTGTAGGCACAGGGTACATCTGTGCGGCTGATACGCAGAGCTGGTGAGTGTCGATGACTTGGTAGACCAAGCTTGTTACCTCTCCCCATCATCAGGAAAAGTTGTGTCTTCTGCTTTCTGGTGGATACACCTCGGCTCTTTGGTGTTTAATTCAAGCCTCCAACTGTTTTCAGGTGTTTAAGAAGGCCATCACGCTAGTTATAATGTTGGATAAAGGATGCACTTTAGCCTGCGTTTATCCATAATTGCCAGTTAATGGCAATTCTTTTTTTTATTTTTTTACTGTTATCTTGAAACAAATCCGACTCTAAGGCAAACACAAGTGCAAGGCTGGCTTAGGATGGGAGAGTGGTTTTAGCTACTCGTAGCTGGGATGGGAGGGGGCCGAGCCAAGTGTGTGGCAGAAGGGAGGAGCTTCCACCTGGGTGAAGGGAGCATTGCTCTGGCAGCCATGGCAAGCAGACATGAAGATGCTGCCATAGATCCTCATCAGCTCCATGTGGCTGTGCTCCCTGGCCAGCCTTACATGCCATCAGATCCACAGAGCATCCCAGGGGGTCTTGCAGAGGCTGGTGGCAGCAGGAGTGGGGTCAGCACCTCTGTGGCGGTACTGCTGTCCTGTTCTCAGGAACAGCACCGGTTTGGCACTGCCGTTGTCCTCACCACCTCAGGCTTGCGTACAGAGCAGAGGAGCTGAGACAGCTGATCTCAGAGGCAAAGGCAGGAGGAGCAGACAGTGCTGCAAGGTGTATTTCTCAGTGAACAGACGGACCTAGCCTGTATCCTCAGGCTGTGCTTTGAGCAAGGAGTGTGTTTAAAAAAAAAAAAGACCTGTTGTGACCAGCCAAACAGGAAGGTGCTCTGAGTGCATCTCTCATCACCCTAAGGATGCAGGAGGAGGAAGGGGTGACTAGCTTGCACGCAGCATCAAACACAGGGGTCTGTGGTCCAGGGCACAGGCGCTGCAAGGCACCAAGATTCTCATTAAAGATGCAGATAAATCTCTTTCAGTTGCTGCTGGTATCTAAACTTCAGCTCACACCTCTGTGGAGAGCACGCAAGGCTTGACTAACACAGGGCAGCTCTGTGCTGTTGGGATCTGTGTGGGCTGGCAGCTGCCCTGATCTCTGCACCCCATCTGCATCCCCCAACGGGATGTGGATAACCCTCCTTTTATGTTGTTGGTTTGTTTTTTTTTTTTTTTTTTTCATCTGCAGTTTGAAGGATGCAAATGACCTGCCAATCCAGTGTGAAATTTCTCCCCTCATCTCCTACGGTGGAGAAGTGAGTACTGGCTCTCCAGAGCTCGGGTACCCTCACAGAGGAACCGGGTGGGTGGGGAGGCTGGTGGAGCCCTGACCAGGGAGGGAGTAAGCCACAGAAGCATAGCTTGAATTCACTGTGGAGCTTTTCGAGGCAGTGTCCTGCAAGCCACTAGCATGGGAGGGGACCAGAGCCACCTGTGAGCAGCTAAACAGACCAGCAGAGCAGATGATGTGTGGTGTGTTACTAATGAGCTGCTTCGTCCTCCCTTAGGGTCTGGAAAAGTACGTGAAGGACCGAGAGTTTTGTGCACCTTTGATTATCGACGAGGACGGGATCCATGAGCTGGTGAAGAATGGGATGTAGCGGTGACGTGCCCAAGCTGGGCTGACTGTCCCACCTGATGGGCTGGGAATTCGGACACATGAAGGTTTATAGCTGTGAGTGGCAGGGGCCGGTCCTGCTTGCTCTGGCCTTGTGCAGAGGAGGATGTAACCCACTCAGTTCTTGGCATGTTGTATGCTTCTATTTATATTTTAATTTAAAAACCAAACACTTTATGGATTCCCCTGCCATGAAGCACAGCTATGGCGCTACTCTTTGCACTCCAGGCTGTGGGCATTTACTTTTAAACATGTATATAGTAATAGTCATTGTATATGCAGAGGATTTTTATGGTACGGGGCTGGGGTTAATCTTGAATTTTTATTTTTCTCAAATCTACATTACTATTTTTTTTAATAGGGTCCTTGTCATTGCCCCTGTCCTCCCTTTTGGTCATCCTTTGTATGTTGCACAACTGGAAGCTCCCAATTAAACTGAGCCTCTCCTGTCTGTCGTCTGGTGGTAGTTTAGTGATGGTGGCTTTCCGCAGAGGCAGGGGTGGCTGCCTGGGGGGCTGCAGGCAGGTCCTCTGGCCCGTGACACTCGTTTTTGGTGTTTCTGGAGGAAACAGAGGGCTGCACTTTCCTCATGGATTTCTGCGAACCCTGGTAAGGCTTGAGCAGGTTGGAACAGGCAGGTGTGCTGCGCTGCCGGAGCACTCGGGGTGAAACCAGCCGGCACGGTGCCCTCCAGCAGCACTGTGTACCCGCATACCCTCGGCTTTTCCAGGAAAGGCTCCTGCCTGAGCCCCTTGTCCTGAATTGTGGTGTCCTGATGCCCTCGGGCAGAGCAGCTCTGCACCTCCCCTCCTGTTTGGGAGGGGAGACAGTGCTCTTCTGGCTCCTCTCCTGCTCCCGAGTCCCACCACAGCCCCTGGGGTAGGGGGACGCAGCCTCCCACTTCCCCACAGCCACCTGGGGAGGTATTTTCCCTTGCAAGGCTGGGAATGGGGCCCAAACTGCTCCCCCTGGGGGAAGTCATGGAGTCCCCCAAGTGCCACAGTGGCTGTTGGGCACTCTGGGCTCAGCCGAGTGCTCGGCTCCACCGGCAGCATGCTGGGAAGCCAGAGCCACACGGAGGTCCTGGCTGGTGCGGTGGCTGCTGCTGGCTCGCCACGGGCCAGCTGGGCTGTGTGTGGCCCAGGCAGGCTGGCGGCCGTGAGTCCCAGGGGAGATGGATTGGACTGGGGCCAGAGCAGACGCGAGGAGCCGGTGCGAGTATGTGGGTGGTCTGCGCCACCGCCTGCCCCTGCCCACCAGCTCTGTGGCCCCTGGGAGCTACCACCCTGGGGAAAGGACATCTCTGCTCCCTGCAGAGTGAACAGGCACCCCCAAAGCTGCTACTCCTTGGCATGGGCAGCAGCTGGAGCACGCATGTCCCACCTTGGGGGGATGCACATGGCGCCAGGACCAGCGCTGAGCAGGTATGAGGGGCTGCATGGTGAGCCTGGGGGGATCACCGCTCCAGCTGGCTCCCTGGGCACTTGGGAGGGTGTTTGCTTTGGGTTTTTGGCTTTGCGCACCAACACCTTTGCATGAGGTCCTGGGATAGAGCGACACAGTGCTGGCTGCTGCCAAGTTGTTTGAGCACCAGTTCCAGGTAGCGGGAGGGTTGGAGCAGAGCCGGCCGGTGTTTGTGCCGGCGTGCACGTAGGGCAGCCTGGGCACGGGCAAGGGCTTCCCCCGGCCCGCTGAGCTGGGACAGCAGGGTGCAGAGCCCTGCGGTGGGCACCACATCCACCTGCTCCTGCCTGCCCTCGGTTGGTTTGTCTGGGGCTGGGAGTCTGGTGAGTGTTTGGGGTTTGGGGGCCTGGGAGTAGGGCTGCAGCCCTGGGGCAGGTGCCTTTACCAGTGCAGGGAGCTCTGTGTGCAGGAACGCTTTTTGGGGGCTGCTGGCCTGCCACAGTGGTGTGGGTTCTGGTATAAAATACAACTAAAACACTAGTCTGCAAGAGCATTGTTTTTGTTTTTTAAATTGTGTTTTTAGCTATTGCACAAAAATTAATTATTATTATTTTCTCCCTGCCGCGTTGCGTAGCTGGTGGTCGCGGTGCCAAGCCAGTGCCTGGAAATGATGTAAAACCCCGCACTCAGTGTGCAGCTTGGGGAGCCAGAGTGCTGCTTCTGTGCCACGTGCCGGGGCAGGTCGGTGTCCGGCCAGTGTCCTTGCTGCGTGTGCCCGCGCACAGCCCGGCACCCTCCCACCAGGGGCCCGGAGTGGGGCAGCCTGTACGGGAGCCCAAGCACCTCATTTTGGGAATGTCCTGCTTGGCCCTTGCACCCCACGGTGTGGGAGGAGGGTGCTGGAAGCGTGTGTCGTCCCATGGCTGCGAGGTGAGCGCCAGAAAGCAAAACGATGCCTGTTGCTTTAAGTACCCTCACCGGCCATGGGGATTTTTTTTTTTTTTTTCCTCTTGCACTATGAATGGGTTTTGCTGTAAATTATAGCTTTGCGCACATTCCCTCGGGCTGAGGAAAATAACCTCCGCCGAAAAGCCAGCCTGGATTGGTGACTGGCTCCCCCTCTCCGCTCCCTAATTGAAACCAAATGTGCAAGATGTAGGATTGTGGGATTTCTGGCTGGCTCCCAGGAATCTGCAGAATGCGAACGCGCTCCCAGAGGCATCTTGCATCAGCCCGGGGAAGTTCGTTCCTCGCCTGGCTCCCCCAGCCCGGGCGAGGGGCGAGGAGCCCACCCGCCATCACCTCCTCGCTCCGGTGAGTCACTCTTGGGTGTGCGGGGAGGCGTTTGTCACCTCCCGGCTTGGGATTCTGGGGGGATGTGGAGTCAGCCGTGCTCCATGCCGGAGCTGAGGCAGAGGGGCTGGGGTGTGGGTCTGCCTGGGAAGGTGCTGGGGCAGCAGCAGGATAGTGTCCCCACTTGGGGAGGTGACATTTGGCCCCTTCTCTCTATTTTTCCCTTCGCTGCCAGCGTTTCCCCCCCGTGTCTCATGCCAGGCCAGCGTTTCCTGGTGTCCCTCCTTGGCTCCTGCCTATGTGTCTGTTGGCAGAGCTGGCGGCGGTGCTGGCCAGCCAGAGAGGCTCTGCTGTCCCCAGGGTCCCCCAGCCAGGCACCAGGTCACACTGGGGAGGGGACATGGCCACCCGTTTGGTGCTCCTCAGCATCCTGCCCCCCATCCTGGTGCTGGGGACCTCCTTGTGGCTTCCCAACCCCGCACCGTGGCAAGGCGATGCCATGCACCGCGGCAGGGTGATACTGTGCACTGTGGCATGGAGCAGGGCTGCAAGTTCTCAGCTGACGGGGTGCTTGCTGGGTGCAGCACCCACAGGACGGTGTCTCCAGGTCCCATGGCCATGGGCTGTGCCACTGGCAGGTCTCTCCAGGGCAGCTGACACCTGCGGGGTCACACCGGCTGCTCCTCACACCCTGTACGGCTGCAATGCTCTCAGCTGAACCGGCCAGCCCATGTCTGGGGACATGCTTGCTGCTGTAGAAAATGGGGCTACATCCAGCCCTGAGAAGGTCTAAAATGGCATTTTTGGCCGGGAAGGGGGACTACGGGTCCCGACATGCTGCACTGCACTCCCGCCAAGGCTGTGCCAGTGGCACAGCATGCTGGGGGCTGTAGTGCCAGCTGGGATGGGCGTCCCAAACCCCCTTACCAAAACACAGTGTGCTTTGGGTCATGGCCTGGGGTCACAGGGAGTGTCTTGCTTGCTTGAGGACGTGGCCTCAGCATGTACCACCCATCACCGTCCCAGCAGGAAGGGAGCCCCCAGCCCCATGCCAGGATGGGGTCTCTGCAACAGGAGCCCTGAGGGACCTGGTGATCACAGAGCGTGAGGGCTGTTGCCATCCAGCCCCCTCCCTGCAGATGATGCTCCTCTGGTGCTGGTGGGGATGGTGGCAGCCACCTGGGCAGCGAGCTGGGGACCTCACCAGCTGGAGTGGATTGGGGGTGAGAGGGACCATGGCTTGTGTGGGGTTTGACTTCGGACAAGTATGGATTTAATTTTTTCCTGCTAACTTTCCCTGGTGATTTCAGTAGAATAAGAAAGAGGGCAAATGAGACCAAAAAAAAAAAAAACAAAAAAAACAAAACGGCGGTCAAGGGAAGCTCCAAAGCTCAGGCGCCACCAGGGAGGAGCTCCAAAAACTCTCTGCACTAAAAATTTCCAGTGATTGAAAGTTTTCGGCAAACAATTTCAGACAAAACGTTGCAAAACCATCCCTTTTGCAGGGCTGGTGGAACAAAAAATGATTTCCAGTTGGATTGCCAATACTTTTCAGCTGGTTTGACCATACATCTCTTAGCCCCCAGCCATGACACCTGAGTCACCGTCTCCTGCATTGTCCCCCAGCCCTGCTCCACCAAGGAGGGGTGAGCTATTCACAACGGCTGTGTGGGGATAATTTTCCTATATTAAACTAAATGTAAATGCATTCCCTGCAGGAGATCATGGCATCTGGTATCCTGATGTTTAAAGAGTTTACTCAGTCTGCAAGAATAGTGGGAAAAAATATCCCTGGATGTTTTTCGGAATGCAGAAGGAAATTAAGATTTTAATGTTGGAGGAACTGGTCATCATCAAACATAGGCCCATCATGCATGCCTCTCAGGGATGCAGATGAAATTCTCAGTTGCAGCCGAATTAGTTGCAACTAATTAAACTGTGAATAGTGGGAGGGTAGGGTGGGGGGGTGGAAGCAACCCTATATGTGCTTTTCAAAAAAAAAATTATTAAAAAGGAAATTATTAAAAGGGAAAAAAATCACCCTAAGTCCAGGTGTTTATTTGTTCCTCCTGCAGAGGTGGTGGTGTTTAGCAGAGCTCCCAGGGAACCCAGCAGTGCAGCGTTTGGGTGCTGGCACGGCCACAGCCAGCCTGCCTTGCTCTTGCTGTCCTCAGCCCTGGTTCTGTCACCAAGCAGGGCTGTATCCAGCGCCTCTCAGCTGGGCTCTGCGTGATGGGGATATCTGCCATGTGGCAGCTGGTTCAGGGTGGGTTCAGGCTTTCACTTGGTGGTGGGGACAAGGCTGTGGGTCACCGTGTGGCGTGGGAACACAAGCAGGCACCCACCTGTGGGGTCACTGGTGTTGGGCAAGCTCGGGGCCTGTCAGCCCAGCCATCCCTGATATGGTGGGACTTGGCTGAGATTTACCCTGGCACTCAAGTGTAGCCAGGAGCTGTGGTCCCAATAACCCCCAGGTTAGTAAGTTGTTCCTGTAAAGGTTAATGTATATGTAAGCTAAATTAAAATAGCCTTTTTTTTTTTTTTAATAGAAAGAGGGCTAATCTGCATCCAGTGCTTGTGTGAAGGGCTGTCCCAGGAGGCCAAATGTCCCCTTGGCAAATAAGGGAAGGGGTAGCCTAGTGAGCCTGGGGCAGGACTGATGACATTTAGGGGTGTCCGTGGTGCATCGCCTGGTGCATCTCTGTTTGCCCAGAGATGTGTGGGTGCAAGTGGAGCTGCTTGGGCTCTGGGGGTTCCTGGAGCCAAAGGCTGGCCAGAGCTGGGGCGATGGCCACTGCCCTGCAAAGTGACTGTGGTGGCAGCACTGACTTGGAGGACAGCACATCCCAGGGATGGGGGGATCCCCTGGTGCCATGGGCTGCACCCTGCTCTGAGGAGCCCGGCCAGTACTGGCACTTTTTCTTCTCTCGCTGCAACCTGAGCCACATTGCCAGGACCCCCAGGTCCTCTGCAGCCCCATCCCATACTCCCCTAGAGGCAGCAAGTGCAGTCTGCCTCCGTGCCCTCTGTCACACCTTTCTATGTCACTCATCTCAAGATCCGCTACACCATAGAGGACTGTCACAATAAATATGCTGTAAATCTCAGGCGATTATCTGCTATTATCCCTCCTGAGCCAGAAGGCAGGGAAACCGTGTGTTGCAACGTGCTATTATTTTGTTATACGATGAGGTTGTGCAACATCTTGCTTTCAAAGCCATCCAAGGGCGGGTGGCCCAGCTGGAGCCTTTCTGCCCGTCAGTGGAGCCGGATGGCGCCAGCCCCAGCCAGAGCCCTGGGAGGCTGGTGTGGGTCCCGTGGCCTTTCCATGCAGATGGCTCCAGGGACGTGGCAGAGCCATGTTATCTGTCTATGGTGGGCCTGTGGCGGCACAGCACTGTGATGCCGTGGGTCCTGGGGATGGCGGTGGTGGAGGGGGTGGGACACCAGGGCCCCTTTGGCCACCATCACAGATGTGAGGCTTGGGGCTCTGCTCCTCCTCCAAGGCTGATGTGGGGACACAGGGTTTCATGCAGGGGAAGCCCTCCTGTCCTTGGCTGGCCACCCCACACAGGACTGGCATTTTCATGCAGCTCATCTGCCTCAGCATGATGGATCCTGGCTCTGTTTCCGCAGGACAGCCGACATGCTGGCCACCCCCAGACCAACCCTGCTGCTGCTGCTGCTGCATGTCCCATGGGCTGCAAGAGCACAGGTCAACCCAGGTAAGTGAGACAGGGACCAGGTGGGTGCAAGAGCCATGAGGTGTGTGTGCCCCTGGGCTGTACTCCTGCCAGGGTGTTCAAGCTTGGACTCACATCAGCTCCAGCATCTCCAGGACTTTCCCAGCTCTGGGAGCAGCGTGTGATGGGCCCCAAGCCCATGTGGGCACTCTGCTGTCCTGCATGTGGCTTGGACATGGCCAGTGACCCAGAGAGCATCCTCTGTGTGCCATTGGAGCCCATCCTGGCACATGTGGGCTGGCAGGGTGTTGGGGTACAGGCAAAGTGCTGCAGCTGCCTCTCAGTGGGGCCCTTCTCCATCAGGGGCTCATCAAGCCCACTCAGTTTTGAGGCTGTGGCATGCAGAAGGCAAGGTACTGGGTATTGTTTTCTGCCGCTGGGACCTGCTTTCTTTGGCGGTTTTGCAGAAAACCAAGGTTGGCTTTAGTAAAGCAGCTTGACTAGGTGCCTAGCTTCTGCTCAGAAACCACAACACTGCACCAGACATCAGTGAGAGAAGTGTATTTAAATGTTTTTTTTCTCCAGGGCTCAGCCCCCTCCTGCACTGCAAGGGTGGACACAGTGCCCACGCTCCTTCCACGTGTTGGGGTTTCCCTGGGGCATCCCCGTGACAAGTGCATTCAAAGGCTTCTTCTATCATGGGAAGAATTTGCCGGGTCTTCCCCAGAGGTTGATTGCGGCTTAGGGAAGCAATCCTTTTTATTTTACAGCCATCCAGGGCTGATAGTGTTGGCTTTGCCTGGCTAGGATGGTTATTATCTAAGGCAAAAGAGCTGGGCTGGCTCCATGGTCGGCAAGAATTAAATGGGAATTTAGTGGGAGCTGCACTCTGCAGAACATCGCAAGTGGGAGGGCTGGAGACACGATAAGATGCTCCTCACTGTCATAATACTCATGCTGAAGATGTGCCCATCCCTCTGTCAGATGCAGGCGATGGTCCCTGTAGGATGGGAGCAGGCTGCTGGGCAGCACCACATGCTGGGACGCAGGCTCGTGCTGACACAGGACCAGGCGAGGCAGAGGCCACGGGGGCAGGAGGCAGCCCCGGCACCTCATCCTCACCCGGGCCCTGCTGTCTCAGGGCAGGCATCTGATTGGGGCGGTGTGCAGGGGGAGCCGTGTGGGCTGGGGCCGGTGGCCAGACAGCAAACACGGCCAAACAAGCCGGCCTTTCAGCAGCTCTCTTGGCAGCCAGGCGTGAAAAAATAACTCCTGGGAAGTGGCGTGGATGCGGTGCCGGGGGAGCCGGCTGCCGCTCAGGGACGCAGCCCGCCTGCAGCCCTGGGTACTTTTCCGCTGGCAGCCGGGGCAGGAGCAGGGCTGGCAATGGGAGCCACGGGCCAGCGGGGAGGGTGAGTGCCTGCCTGTGTCACTTGTACCCCCAGAGAAGTGGAGAGAATGGCAGGATGGCATTGCTGAGAACAGGTTGCTGCAGGTGGGGGTTTGGGTGAGCAGCCCTGGGTGCCCACAGAGTGAGCATGGGGACGGCGGTGCCAGCCCACAGGCTCTCCCGGTGACACAGCCAAAATGCGTGCCAGCCAGGCTGCAGGATCTCCAGGGATGGGGACCAGGTGCGTCCAGCAGCCCTTAGAGCTCTGGACCCCCTTGCTCCCAGCTTCATTTCCAGCTGGGCTGGCACCTGTTTCTGGCCAGGGCTCCATTTGTCCGGGCAGGTGTCTGCCTGTGCAGCACTGTCCCCTCATGCTTCATCCCCCCTTCATCAGCCATCGGGATGGAGAGTGCTGTGCCTGCGGTGCCCATGGTGCTGTGGATGTGCCATGGCACTGCCATGCCATATTCCAGCATGTGTCTCAGCTGTATCTCATTGCAGCGGTGTGCCGGTACCCCTTGGGAATGTCAGGTGGGCACATCCCCGACGAGGACATCTCAGCCTCCAGCCAGTGGTCCGAGTCCACAGCTGCCAAGTATGGACGGTGAGTGTGGGTATCCTCCTGCGACAGCGTGGCAGGGTCTGGGCTGACACAGAGGGGAAGAAGGGGGTCATGGGGCTGGCTTTGGCTGCCTGCAAGTGTCTCTTCTGCTCTGGGTTCACAGGCTGGACTCAGAGGATGGTGATGGTGCCTGGTGCCCTGAGATCCCAGTGGAGCCTGATGACCTGAAGGAGTTCCTGCAGATCGACCTGCGCGCCCTGCACTTCATCACACTGGTGGGCACCCAGGGCCGCCACGCTGGGGGCCATGGCAATGAATTTGCCCCCATGTATAAGATCAACTACAGCCGGGACGGCACCCGCTGGATCTCCTGGAGGAACCGGCATGGGAAGCATGTGAGGAGGCGAGCAGGGGCTGCCCTGGGAGGCGAGTGGGGGGCTGTGCCTGCCTGTCCCCACCACACTTCTGTCCTCTTCCCAGGTGCTAGATGGAAACACCAATCCCTATGACATTGTCCTCAAGGACCTGGAGCCGCCCCTTATCGCCCGTTTTGTCCGCTTCATCCCTGTCACTGACCATTCCATGAACGTCTGCCTGCGCGTGGAGCTGTATGGCTGCGTCTGGCTGGGTGGGTGGTGAGGTCCTGTGTCCTTCCCCATGTCCCCAGAGCCTGGCTGGAGGGTGTCCATCTCTCTGGAGGGGGCTGGCAGAGCTCACTGGCAGAGGGATGTACGGCACAGTCAGCCGCTCATCCTCCACTCCCCACAGATGGGCTGGTGTCCTACAATGCACCAGCTGGGCAGCAGCTCGTCCTTCCCGGTGGCACCGTCATCTACCTGAATGACTCGGTATACGATGGGGCATTTGGGTACAGGTGAGGACGAGGTGGGCTTGCGCACACGGTGCTGTGCCGGGCAGGGGGGGATGGGGTGTTTCACTCCTGCGTTTGCAGGCTGGCATGCTGATCCACAGCAGAGCAAATACTTGACTCCTCCCCGAAGCAGGAGACATGGCCAGGGTTGGGAGGCTGCACATGGTGACAGGGATAGCGTGATGGTGGCAGCATGCTCAGCCCTTCTCTTAGATATACACTAACTGTACCGCATATTCAGCATCCTGCAGCCTTTTCCAGAGAGAACCTCAAGAAGCACAAAAAAATCCCATATAAGTTTCCCATGAGCTGCGAGGAACTGCTGGGGAGGGTGCTTCTGGGTGCTGGCAGGTTTGGGAGGTTGGCAAGAGTCATGTTTCCTGTCCCCCTCACACGTGCCAGCATGACAGAGGGCCTGGGCCAGCTGACGGATGGGGTGTCAGGGCTGGACGACTTCACGCAGACCCACGAGTACCATGTTTGGCCGGGCTACGACTACGTGGGCTGGCGCAACGAGAGCACCACAGGCGGCTACGTGGAGATCACCTTCGAGTTCGACCGCATCAGGAACTTCACCGCTATGAAGGTCCGTGTGTCCCCCACTCTGTCCCCCAACCCCATCCCCTGCCATGTCCACGCTGACAGGCTGCCCCACAGGTCCACTGCAACAACATGTTTGCCAAAGGGGTGAAGATCTTCAAGGAGGTGCAGTGCTACTTCCGTGCTGACACCAGTGAGTGGGAGCCCAGCACCGTCTCCTCTGTGCTGGTGCTGGATGATGTGAACCCCAGTGCCCGCTTTGTCACCGTTCCCCTGCTCCACCGCATGGCCAGTGCCATCAAGTGTCAGTTCTACTTTGCTGATGCCTGGATGATGTTCAGTGAGATCACCTTCCAGTCAGGTACCCGCCACCATAAGCCCTGCAGGGGGACTGGTCCCTCCTGGGTGGGGATGTTTTGAGGAGGGAGTGGGGCTGTGAGTCACCCACGTCCCCACCCTGATGCCCTCCTCTTCTCCCTTGCCAGATGCAGCCATGTACAACAACTCGGTGGCTCCTCCAGAGGTGCCTGTGGTCCCCACCACAGGTAAGGTATCAAAAAGCACATCACCCCACGCTGGGCAGGAGCTGGGGTCACCTCTCTGTGAGGTGACGCTCTGGGGCGGTCTGCCCCATCCCATGGAGGAAAGGGGCATGGGCTCTTCACTTGCTCTAGTGTGACTGGTTCCTGGTGTCCCCTCCTCCTACCAGACCCCACACTCAAGATGGATGACAGCAACACCCGCATCCTGATTGGGTGCCTGGTGGCAATCATCTTCATCCTGGTGGCCATCATCGTCATCATACTGTGGCGGCAGTTCTGGCAGAAGATGCTGGAGAAGGTGGGTGAGGGCAGGGTGGCTGGCAAAGTGCCCTGGGACAGTGGGCTTGTCCCGGGCAGGTTCTCCTGGTTGCTCAGTGCAGGGAAAGTAGAGGCCATGCAGAGGCTGAGGCTTCCTTCCCCTCCTCGGGAAGGTTATGATTTCGACCTTTTTCCTAAGCACAGGGATTCAGCTGAGCAGGACATTGACTTTGGGACCTGGCCTGCTTGTCCATCCCTCTGTCCCAAAGTTAGGTTGGGGAAAAAAAGCCTCTGGCTAGCTGAGGGCAGTCACAGAGGTGATGCACCCAAACTCTTCTCTGTAGAAAAGAGGGGGGGACACGAGGACAAGTACCTTCCCCAGGCAGCTGCTGCAGCCCTGGGACAGGACACCAGAATGTGGGGCTTGGGGTGGGCACAGCCACAGTGCCACAGAGCACAGGGGACCCTGAACTGCCAGTGCTGTGCGCTGATCTCTTCTCTCTGGCAACCAATGACAGAACCCGAGGGAATGTCAGGAAAATGTGCCAGGGGAAGTTTAGACTGGACATTAGGAAAAGATTCTTCACCCAGAGGGTGGTGGAGCACTGGAACAGGCTCTCCAGGCAGGCATCTTTCAAGAAGAGACTGGACAATGTGCTCAGACACATGGTGCGAATTGTGGGGTTGTCCTATACAGGGACAGGAGTTTGACTCTATGATCCTTGTGGGTCCCTTAGAACTCAGGACATCCTATGATTCTATGACCCTCTGTCCCAGCTCTCTCCTCTCTCACAGGCATCACGGAGGATGCTAGATGATGAAATGACTGTCAGCCTCTCCCTGCCCAGTGAATCTAGCATGTTCAACCACAACCGCTCCACCTCCTCCAGCGAGCAGGAGTCCAGCTCCACCTACGACCGCATCTTCCCCCTGGGCCCTGACTACCAAGAGCCCTCCCGCCTGATCCGCAAGCTGCCCGAGTTCACCCCGGGAGAGGAGGAGACAGGTG
Organism: Streptopelia decaocto; assembly: GCF_964273445.1. NCBI lineage: Eukaryota > Metazoa > Chordata > Aves > Columbiformes > Columbidae > Streptopelia > Streptopelia decaocto. The sequence goes on from NC_138659.1 coordinate 16,917,455, forward strand.
AGAGCTGGGACACCCTGCGTGCTGGGAGCCAGCCACCATGCACTGAGCCCAATGCAGCCCCAGCCCAAACTTTTGGCCAACCTCCAAATATTTTGACACAGAGGGGTGGGGGAATGTTGCATGATCTATGGCGCATCCCCCTCAAAGCTCACAGAAAGCCTGTGACCAAGACCAATCACCAGTGTCCACGCTGGGCTGAACTGTGACCCCACCACCATTGTTGGGATGCTCCAGCCTCTCTTCCTCAGTGATCTGGAGGTCGGGCACTGGTCCCTGCTCACTGGTGCTTGGGGCTGGGTTGGTGCATCTGTTGGTGATGGGCAAGGAGCGGAGCAGTCTGTGGTGCTGCAGGAGCCCAGCCATGCTGAGGCAGCGCAGGGGCTCTGGGGAGGACAGGGACAGAGAAGCCAGTGGCTAGAGCATGAGGGGAGCTGAGAGGAGGACACCCACAGCAGGGCTGGCCCCACTGTCTCCCCACAGCCTGCAGTGGCCCTGTGAAGCCATCCCAGGCCAGCGTCCCCGAAGGTGTTCCCCACTACGCTGAGGCTGACATCGTGAACCTGCAGGGAGTGACGGGTGGCAACACCTACTCGGTGCCAGCCCTCACCATGGACCTGCTCTCTGGCAAGGACGTGGCTGTTGAGGAGTTCCCCAGGAAGCTGCTAACCTTCAAGGAGAAGCTGGGGGAAGGCCAGTTTGGGGAGGTGAGTTGGAGCTGAACTTGCTTGGAGCAGGGCTTGATCAAGGCTCCTCCTTGTTGATGGGTGCCTGGGGACACCATCATTGAGCAGAGGTAACGGCGCCCGTTGCTCCCCTCTAGGTTCACCTCTGCGAAGTGGAGGGGATGGAGAAGTTCACGGGCAAGGACTTTGCCCTGGAGGGTTTGGACACCAGCTCCAACCGTCCTGTGCTGGTGGCTGTGAAGATGCTGCGAGCAGATGCCAACAAGAACGCCAGGTAGGGGACCAAAGAGGGTGCATGCACCCTGGTATGACCCACCATGCAGAGCTCCCAGGAGAACTGGGGTGCTTGCAAAGTGTCCCCTGCCTCTGACAGCCAGGTGCGTGGTCCTCACAGCTGCACCAAGCGTGTCCGAGCCATTTGGGGATGCTGGGCTGCTGCAGTTCGGGACCCTTGGTCCTTTTTCGTTCTAACCTGCTCCCCAGTGCCCCATCTGCCTGCTGAGTCCACCCCACAGCCATGTGCAGATTAGCCTGGCCTCCCCCTCATGGCCCCTAGTCCCAGTGGAAGGGACTCATGGCTCCCTCGGGCAGACAGGTGGCATGCTCAGCCGTTCCATGCCTCCATGCCCCTCTGGGTCTGTCTATCCGATCCATGTGGTTTCTGTTCCGGAAAGGAATGATTTTCTGAAGGAAATCAAGATCATGTCGCGGCTGAAGGACCCCAACATCATCCGGCTGCTGGCGGTGTGCATCACAGATGACCCACTGTGCATGATCACCGAGTACATGGAGAATGGAGACCTCAACCAGTTCCTGTCCCGCCAGCAGGCAGACAGCCCCCCCGCCGGCCATGCACCCACCATCAGGTAGTGCTGCCTGGGATGGGCAGTGACAGGCAGGGGTGCCTGCTCCACTCATCCCTCTTGGCTGCAGATTGTCCCACTCAGGGCTGTGTCCCACTTGGGGCCGTGCCCCCATGGCTACCACCCTTCCTGGCACCTCAGTCCTCCCATGTCCCTCCTTGGCAGCTACAGTGACCTGCGGTTCATGGCCACCCAGATTGCCTCTGGCATGAAGTACCTCTCCTCCTTGAATTTTGTGCATCGAGACCTGGCCACGCGCAACTGCCTGGTGGGGAAGCAGTACACCATCAAGATAGCTGACTTTGGCATGAGCAGGAACCTCTACAGTGGGGACTACTACCGCATCCAGGGGCGGGCGGTGCTCCCCATCCGCTGGATGTCCTGGGAGAGCATCCTGCTGGTACGCTCTAGTGGGCACTGAGAGGGTCCTGGGGCTGCTCACAGCGTCTTCTCCTTGGGCTGGGGAGTGAAGAAGGGATGGAGAAGTCCATCCTCCCTGGAACCCAGCTTTGGGGTGAGGCGAGCAGCAGGAGGCGGGAGCAGCAGGAGGCAGGAGCAGTAGCACCTTTTTGAGGTGGGATGGGGCAGGGAGACTATGGTGATCTTCAGCAACCTGGTGCCCAACCTTTGAGCAGGATGCTTGACAACCCCTCCTGGCTGTGGTCAGACCTAGAAGAGGGAGCAGGGTTAGGTTTTATCTTTGCAGGGAGCTGGGTCCTTACTGAGCCCCAGATCTCAGAGCTGTCTCTGCAAGCTGGACCTGGAGCTCACCAGGCTCTGACTTTGGGCAGAGAGTAGGTCTGTGGGACCAAGTCCTGCTCTGGGCCCAGGTCTAGAAGCTGAAGCATCCAGAAAGAAGTTTTGAACCCCAGGCACATGGGGGCTTACAAAGCAGGATGGGGTAATGCCCATAACCAACCCTGCTCTGCTCCCTTCCGTCAGGGCAAGTTCACAACAGCCAGTGACGTGTGGGCATTTGGTGTGACATTGTGGGAGACCTTCACCCTCTGCCGGGAGCAGCCCTACTCCCAGCTGTCTGACGAGCAGGTCATCGAAAATACCGGCGAGTTTTTCCGGGACCAAGGCCGGCAGGTAGGGATGGGATGGGATGGGATGGGATGGGATGGGATGGGATGGGATGGGATGGGATGGGATGGGATGGGATGGGATGGGATGGGATGGGATGGGACAGGCAGTGGTGCGCCTGGGACACCAGGGCACCTTGGAAAAGGTTTTAAGGTGACCAGATAGGGAGCTTGGCTATGGCTTGGCTTCCCCTGGGAAGGAGTCCTGGTGAAGGGCCCGGTATGGAAAACCCTGTACTTCACACAGTCCAAGGCACCACTTGCCCACTGACCCCTTTCCAGCCTCTAGCCAGGCTGGGAGACATGAACTGCTGTCCTCAGCCCCCTCACCATGCTGTCTGGGGCCCCCTTGCCCCTGGACACACAGCAGCACAGCCCCCTGCCCCAGTGCACAGAGAAATGGGCTCCCCAGGAGCAGTTTGCATTTTGGTTTCTGTGACAGTAACTCTCTCCCTTTGTCATCTTTGCCTTTTGTTTTGAAGACCTACCTTCCCCAGCCTGCACTTTGCCCTGACTCAGTCTATAAGCTAATGCTCAGCTGCTGGAGACGGGACACTAAAGATCGTCCCTCCTTCCAGGACATCCACCGCCTTCTCCAGGAGTCAGCCAGTGAAGAATGACCCTCTGCTTCTCCCTAGCCCAGTCCCTGTCCCACCCCATCCTCAGAGGATCCCCATACACAAACTGAAGCCACTTCACTTGGACTTAGCAATAAAACCCAGGCAGCTGGTCTTGTTCTAATTGTACAGTGAAGCCTCAGAGAAAAACCCCCGAGGGCAGCAAGGAGAGCTACAGCTTGGGATGACTCGGAGCTCCCGCTCACTTGCTGACCCATGCCTGGGAGCGACATGGGCTGAGACGACGGTTATTTATTGATGCAGCGTGTTCTCGGTGATGATGACTGGGACAGAGCAGCTTCTCTCCCTCTGTTGGAGGGGAAGAACATCAGCCGGACTTTGTCAGTGAGGAAGCTCTGGCTCATGCACAGGGCAGGCGCCCGAGGAAGGGATACGTGTGGGTACCTGCCTGCTGGAGCAGGGACTGTCCAGTGGCCACAGCCTGCTCGAGGAGGGGCCAGGAGTTGCCACTAGCTCACAGTGGGCTGTGCAATTGCAGGGTGAAAACAAAAACTCTCTGGACCTTTTGGGCTTCGGACATGCCGCATGGAGGGGCAGGAAGCCTCATCCCTGCCTGCTAGAACCCAGTTGCACAGGGAGAAGTCCAACTGTGCCCCTGGCTCCTCGCCTGGCTGCTGGAGCAGTTGATGTGTTCAGCTGTTGCTTCTCTGTGTCAGCCGGGGAGGAGTGAGCATGAGAGGAGCACTGAGGAGACTTCCTCTCACCCATTACAGCCACTCCAGAGCTGCTCAGCTGCCCGCAAAATGCATTTTGGATGCCCTGCGGGTGCTGCATGGTAGTGGGATGTTAGCACCTTTCTCCTGCAAGGGAAATCTCCAAGTCCTCCTATCCCAGGATTGACCTGCATCTTCACCTGCCATCAGAGGAAGACAGGTAGCTGGGCTTTCAATGCTGCTGCCTGATGCCCAAACCTGCAGTAGCCCATGGGCAGGGAGCAGAAGCAGCCCAGTTCTCCCTGGCTGTCAGCCCAGTGGTCGCAGCTCAGCTGGAGCACCTGGACTGGACTCTCCTGCTCCGAGCATCCCACAGAAGTCTGGCACCAGTCTGTCCTCCCGGATCCAGCCACTTCATGAGCAAACTGGGCAGGTGCCAAAGCTGCGTGCCCCCCAGGAGCCCTGGCAGGTTATCTGTTGTGCCCCACAATGGGACCTTCCTGCAGCTGGACACAAGGAACTTTTTACTTAGAGGGTACACGGACCCCTCCATACTTTTGTATGCATTAGTTCAGCGCCATCAAGTCACGCGTGGCACAGTTTCCAGTATACTATTGCTAAGGTGTGTATATATTCAGTAGATGCACCTATGTATAGGGGCAAACCCGCTGAAAAGACACTTGCTACATGAATCTGGTTGCATGGTGTGCTTGCGGCAGTTCAGAAGGTGGCTCAGCTCCTCTGTGGGCACCCCGGGAGCCTGGCTGGTACCCACCTGCTGGGGGGCTTTGGGGCTCCACTGTGCACCCCAAGATGCTGTGTGGGGAGAGGTCAGGGGAGTGCACACAGGTAATGGCATAAGAGATAGAAGAAGGTTGCACAGAACACTGGAACAGGCTGCCCAGGGAGGTTGTGGAGTCTCCTTCTCTGCAGACATTCAAAACCCACCTGGACACATTCCTGTGTAACATCATCTAAGTGTTCCTGCTCTGGCAGGGGTATTGGACTAGACGATCTTTTAAGATCCCTTCCACTCCCTTACATTCTGTGACTCTGTGAAGACCTGTTGGTTGACACACACGAGTTGCTCATCTCCTTGGTTGGCAGTCAGGGTGCTCTGAAGCTTAGTATCCATGACAGGAGATATGACCCCAGGCAGGGACTAATGTGAGATAGCAGGCCTGGGACAGGAGAGGGCAGGGACAGATCTCCTGCAGGACCTGCGCACCCAGACCCTCTCCGACACAGCAGCACTGGGAAACAGTAACCTGGTGGCACCTCTGCTTGGCTGCAAAAGGGATGCAAGCGCAGAGCGTGCCACAGCTACCTGCAGAAAGCCTGCCTGCTGCACCTGAGCAGCACCAGGGGTGCTGCAAGGCAAGGGAAGGCAGCACAAAGGGAGGGAGGGCAGGACAACGCAGCGCAAGTGCAGGAACTCGTACCGGCGCAGATCGGTGGAGTGGGCGTGGCCTACACAACGTGGGAGGGGGTGGCGTGGCGTGGTCTGTGCGGCAGGGGCGTGGTCTATACGCTGTTATCCGAGGGGGCGTGTCCCGTCACGCCCCGCCCCCTCCGCTCGGCCCACCATCACGCCACAGGCGGTGCAGTCCCCGCCCCCTTCGCGCGTACCGATTGGCAGGGGCCGTGGAGAGGGGCGGGGCGTCACGTGCGGGCAGGGGTTATAGCGCGGGGCGGGCGGCGGTGGCGGCTACTAGGGAACGCGATGGAGCGAGTGGTGCTAGTGACCGGGGCCAGCGGGTGAGCGGCGGGGACTGGGCCGGGCAGGAACCATAACCGAGAGGGCTGGGGTGGGGCGGGCTGGGCTTGTTCGGGCTTGTCCCGGCATGGCTCGCCCCGCCCTGGCTCGCCCCAGCCCTTTCGGTGCCGTACCTGACACCGTTCCGTTGCAGCGGCGTGGGACTGGCGCTGTGCCAGCGGCTGCTGGAGGAGGATGGCCGCATCCATCTCTGTATCGCCTGTCGCAACGACCAGAAGAGTGAAGCCACGCGAGACCTTATCCTGGCCGCCCACCCTGCCGCTCAGGTCTCCACCGTGGAAGTGGACTTGGGTAACCTGGCGTCTGTCCTGCGTGCGGCCCAGGAGCTCCGCTGCAGGTATTGGATCTCTGTCCTCTGCCCCACTGGATCCCCATCTGCCTGCGTAGCGTTCCAACGGACCCCTCTGTCCTGCTACTCATTTCTGTGCTCTTCCCCACACAGGTTTCAGCGGCTGGACTTTGTCTACCTCAATGCTGGGATCATGCCCAACCCACACGTGAACTTCAAGGCGCTCTGGCGCGGCCTTCTCACCGGGTAGGAGATACTGGGGGCAGTATGGGATGCTGGCAGCATCGTGGTGGCCAAGCCACGCCTTCGTGTCCACAGCCCCAGCGTGATACAGAGCACATCCGTGTGGGGTGGGCTTGGCAGCTGGGTGAAGTGCTGGGGTGCTCTGAGGAACGCTGCGCTCCTTCTCATCCCCGGTGTGGGTTCCACTGTGTGCCAGTATAGGGCACCCAAATTCTGCAGCTCCTGGTGTTGCTAGAACCCAGTTGCACAGGGAGAAGTCCAACTGTGCCCCTGGCTCAGGGCTGGGTGTTGGGGAGGTGAAGTTCTATAAGCATCATTGTTGTATAAACAGCATGGGGAAGTTGAGCTAGAGGGGAAAGTGATTTGTGTTGAGTCTAATACAGTGGTTGGGATGTTGAATGTAGATGTTAAACTGCTTTCCTTACCCACATTAGACTTGGCTCTGGGGCTTAGTTTCATGTTGGAGCTTGTTTTTGTTATATAAATGTGAAGTGGAAAAGCAATGCTTTTTTTTTTTTTTTTTTTAAATGGTGCTTTACTGTGGTGCTCTAATCAGTATTGAGGCACTTGTGAATAAAGGGGGTGGGACACTCCGTAAACTTTTTCCAACCATTTTTTCATGTGTTATCAGGGCTTTTTGAGGTGTAAAGTAGGGAGTCTGTATGGAGCCTGTGAGGTCGGGGATTCTCCTGAAGGGCTGAAGCAGGGGCACACTAGATGTCTACTGGCAATGTTCCTGCCTAACTCCTGTCCGTGGCTTTCAGGAAGCTGCTTCACATGCTGACCACTGCAGAGGGTGTAATGACCCAGACGGACAGGCTTAATGGAGATGGACTGCAGGAGGTGTTTGCTACCAACCTGTTTGGACACTTTATCCTGGTGAGGCTGCATTTGAAGACTGGTTTGGTGGTTGATGTGGGTAAAGATGGGTACGGATAGGACTGATGAATCAGTTCCATCATCCTGGTTCGGATGCTGACGCAGGCTGCAGCCTGGTGGGTGAGGAATGATAGGGCGAAGGTCTCGAGTTTTGTTAAAATAGCAATAAATGGTGATAGCTGTTGCAAGGGATAATACAATCTTGAGTTTACTCTAGTTAGTCAGTGAATAGAGGTAAACCATTCTCTCTGTCCAGGGTGAATGCCAAGACTTGGCTGTATTAAATTCTGAGGTGTTTAACTGAGATGTGCAAGAGAATAGTGGCTGCTTGTAAATGCTCCTGGTGGACCTTGGGCTGAAGTTCTTCCTGAACAGCAGCTGCTTCTGGCTAGTTTAGTGGAGATTAGCCAAGACTAGGAAAGCTTTTAAGAACTGTAAAGCTATACTGTAAGGCTTCAAAATTACCGTGTTAACTTGTTTAACAATTCTTTTGCAGGTTCGTCAGCTTGAGTCTCTACTCTGTGGTAACGAAAAGCCTTCACGACTCATCTGGACATCTTCCAGCAATGCCAGGGAATCTGCCTTCAGCCTCTCTGACTATCAGCATGCCAAGGGGCAGGAATCATACAGTTCTTCTAAGTATGCTACTGACCTGACGAGTGTGGTTTTGAACAGGAAATTTAATAACCAGGTAACGATGGGGTTTGTACTTGTAAAAAACCTAATGAGCTCCTACTATTTATAATTATGTTGTTGTTACTTAGTTGCATTCGTTTGTAACAATCTGGTGTGTTCATTAATGCACTAAACACAGCCGAGGGTGAACAGGTGGTGCAGGTGGTGGAGAAGCTGCCAGAGAAATTGCTTCTGGGGTCCTTGTCCATGTGTTTTAGCTGAAAGCAGAAGTTCTTAGCAGTGATCCCTACCTTGTAAGCTCTAGCTGTCCCTTTAGACCAAAGAATTGGCCTTAAAGGGCAAAGAGCTGCTGCTTTCAGGTATACCTGCCTATCAGAACAGGGCTGCTCAGGCAGCTTTGCCTGCAAGTACTTGAGGTGCAGGCTCTGCTGTCTCTCCTGGTGGCTCCATGCTGGTGCTTAAGCTTTCCACGCTATGATGTATGAGCAACCTGCCTTCCCCATCATGGGGGACTGACGGATTTAATTGACAAGTGGCAACCCCAGTCCCATGATAGTGATTACACTCTTTTGAAATACTTCATGAGAAAATAGTTTAGTCCTAGAAGGCTGAAGTCCTGTCTGGCTAAATGTGAGGTAGCCTTTGATCTGAGCAGGCTGTAATCTGTGGAGTGACTGCTGTTGCTGCTGAGCTGCATGTAGACTGCAAGGTGAGGTTGAGATGTGTTGGGAGGCTGTACCTGCTGTCTTGTGAACTTCTAATGGGCACAGATCAGACATAAACATCTCCAAACTGGGACCTCTCAGAAAGTACTACATCTAATCACTATCTGCTTCTGGTAATTTTAGAGAGGAGAGCATCTGCTATTACCTCGTCTCTATACTCACCTTTATTTTCTTGCTGACAAGTACTTGGAGGGAAGGGATATAATCCATTCATGAAGTAATTATTGTATATTTGCAGACTGACTCAGTTTCCTCTCTCCAGGGTCTGTATTCCAGTGTTGTTTGTCCTGGTCTCGTTATGTCTAATATGACATACAGAATTTTGCCGGTTTTCCTGTGGAAGCTGCTAATGCCCATTATGTGGTTGGTAAGTGGAACTCCTGGCTAGTTTGGGGGAGTTTTGGGTTGAGATCACTTGCAGTGAAGTGCATCACTGCGGAGCTATGTGCAGTGTGCTTCTGGCTCCTTGCTCTTCCTTCTGTTGGACTGGTCAGGCTGGCCCCTATGCAGAACATCCCTTTGGTACCCTGAGGCCACAATTTCCAAGCTGAGTTCCTTTTGCCCACCAGAGCACTGGACGGGCACCATACACAGAGACAGCGTTCAGCCCTTCAGTTGTAGCAGTGTTTGTCAGGGCTGCCCTTAGAAAGTTTGCTAGCCTGTTGTGGGCTTGTAAAATCCAGTCACTGTGGTGGCAGCAGAGCTCAGGACAAATGTGTCCCCTGTGCACTGAAATGCTGTTTGTCCCTACAACAGACTCTGTGCTTTTCACAGTATCACAGTATGTTTGGGATTGGAAGGGACCTCAAAAGATCATCTAGTCCAATCCCCCTGCTGGAGCAGGAACACCTAGGTGAGGTCGCACAGGAACATGCCCAGGCGGGTTTTGAATGTCTCCAGAGAAGGAGACTCCACAACTTCCCTGGGCAGCCTGTTCCAGTGCTCTGTCACCCTTACTGTGTTTTTATTTCCATTACTCTGGAAAGCAAAGCCTCCTGCTCTCTATTGCCTCTTCCTCTGCTTTCCCAAAACTTCCCTTGCCTTTCTTCTGCTAGGGTTCAGCTTTTCAGGTTCCCTACATCTCTGTCCCTGAAGGCTGACAGCTCTGAGCCTTGGTGCTGGCACTGCAAGGTTGGCCTTTCTGCTGAAGCTGCCCCAGGTCCTGACAGGTCACGTTTCTCCTGGCTGAGGAGAGGTGATGCCTTCTCACGTGTCCTCAGCACCAGCGGTGTTGCAGATCCTCTCTGCCTGATGTGCTCTAGAGACCATTCAAGAAGAGGTGCCAACGAGGCATTTGTGTGGCCTGTGGCCTCTTGCTCTGAGGGAGCATGGAGCGAGGCTTGCTGATCTGGTGGGTGGCCCCAGAGACCAGAGTTTGTGGTGATAAAGCTTAAGTTGTAAGTGTGTGGTGTTACCTGCAGTCAACTTTAAGAAGCATTTCTGCCTCTGGTAGATGATCTGTCATGGCTGGGCTGCAGAGACCTTGCCAAAGAAACCATGGGCCAAAATACAGATTCTGTCATGTGCTTCTTTTCCACTCAGATCCGCTTTTTTGCCAAAACTTACACTCTGACACCGCATAATGGAGCAGAAGCTCATGTAAGTAGTTCACAACTTGATTTAAATATTCCTTCCTTCTGGGTAGATCTTCCAGAGTCTGCTGATGTGAACAAAGAGCCTCCCAGCAAGGTGTGTGGGTGGGTGCTGTGTTTCACCCCTGAACGGCACACAGCAGTGAGTGCTGGGGAAGCAGCTGTGACCAGGGCTGATCTGCCAAGGTGATGCTTTATGCCCTTCATCAGGTGCTCATAAAATAACCGACCTCCCATCTCAGGTGGGGAGAACACTGCTCTCCCTGTTTGCAGTCGAGCAGCTGTAGACATGCAGGCACAGGGAGGAGGTGAGTAATGCAGGGTGGTGAGCACAGCCGTGAGCGTGTTTAGCTGTGTTGAACTGCTTTAGTGGTTTAGCACTGGGGCATAAACATGGTTTTACTTTTGACTCGGGTAGGTCACAGCTGAGGGGAGCCAGCTGAGACCTTTTTCTCTGGATATCAAGTCTTTTTCTGCTTGCTGAAAGGTCCTGTTGGGTGTTCTCCCGTGTCCATAGGCAGTCAGGTCCTTGGCTGCAGGCTCGGTTAGGACTGTGTGTGCAGGTCTCATACACGTTTGTGCTGTTCTTCCCAGGTGTGGCTGTTCAAACAGAAGCCAGAGAGCCTGGATGCTCTTGTCAAGTACCACAGCTGTACTTCTGGACTGGGGAAGAGCTATGTGGAGCCCAGAAAGGTAAATGGAGCAGCAACCTCCTGCTGTGGGGGACTTGGCTGGGATCTACCATCTGCCTTGCATGGAAGAGTTGGTGCCAAGGGTGTCCTGTGGCTGGAGGGGAAACAAGATGGGTGTTGAATACTGATGTGGGGTTATTTGTGAGGCTTCCTAGAGTAGCTCAGGCTGGAGTCTGGAAGGCAATGGAGACAATGCTCAGAACAGGATCAGTGTGTGATGGTGCTTTCTGAAAATGTGTCCTGCTGATAGATGCCTTTGGCTCCCTCTCTGTGGATGCAGAAGTTCTGGAGATGCACCCAGCTATCTCCTAGCTTTCCTCAGCGTCTGTGGTGGCTGCCACCAAGGTGATGGTCTCACCATATTTGTTCTTAATGTCTTCCAGATGGATGTGGATGAAGAAACTGCTGAGAAATTTTACCAAAAGCTGTTGGAACTGGAGAAGGAGACTCTAGAGAAATACAGTGATCTCCTAGATTAAGTAAAGCCAGTCTCCATGGGATAACAGCCTCGTATCAGTAACATGGGCTTTCTTCATTCTGGTGCTACTCATGATGCCTGTGGTTCTACAGGCACATGGCTTCAGACTCAATCTTCCTTCTCAACAGAAGGTGAACAGTTCCTGAACATGGAATTGTGAAAACTGAAGAGAAATACTTAGTCTTTTTGGTATGGGATTTTTTTTCTGGCAGAACAGTGGAGACCTGAAGTAGATGGAGACTGTCTTAATACAGGTGCAAAACAGTGTTTTGCGAAAGCATGACTGAACTATGTGTGGTTCAGGAACAGCCTCAAAACGTGTGGTTTAAATCTGGCTTAGTGCAGGAAAGGCAGCAGTCTGGGGTGCTACCCTACACCTTGGCTCTACCAGTCTTTCTAGATGGCTTGAATGTATAACCTGTGGCTGAACCTGAAGTACTTGAAGGCTCATCTTCAGAAGAGCTGCTGTTCATTTGTACACCAAAGCTGGGGCCAGCTTTCCAGATGTGCTCAACAAGATTGAACTTGACTGGAAGTCAGGCTCTGCACAGCGTCTGAAGCCAAGCTCCTGAAGAGCTGGCCTGAGCAGTGCAATGTCTTTTTTTGTCCCATCTAACCAGATTGAAACTGTTGATGTTAACCTGGGCTCAGGACTAGTCTACTCTGTAGCGAGAGTAAGAGGTTACCATGTTGTTTTATCTATTTAACTCTCTTTTTATATGAATTTCCTGTACCAAGTATTCTTCCTGTTGTCTGTCTGGGGAACTTCACCAAGTACCTGGTGTACTTCAAATGCTGCAATGAATAAATGGCTGGAACTGAGCTGACCTTGCTGCAGTGGTGTTTTCACTCCAGTAGCTGTCTGGCTTGCACTGGGAGGGCTGGAGGGGAGGTTGGTTTCTGTTGCCTTGCACAATGAGCCTGCACATGCTTGGGATGTATGGGGTCTCTTCTGTCACAGGAGAGCTGTTCACCACCTGTTTGAGCTCACTTCTCATTCCTTCTGGTTAATGAAAGACATGAGTGACTTCTGACTTCAGTGTGGTTTTGTGAGTTGAGCACATGTGGGTGCCTGAGACTGTTTCCCAGCCCCAGGCACTTGAGAGATGCTGACGTCTCTGGTGCTTGCTCACCCTGACGTGTCATGGAATTACTGATTTAATGCTCCCTGGTAAGAAAGGGCTGCACTGTGTGCCCAGGTGCTCCCCTGGAGCCTGGCAGGGGCTGGGGAGGTTGGGAGGGTGGCCATGCCACCCAGCCCTGTCACCCTGACCCCAAAGCCAGAGGCACCTGGTCACTCCTTGCCCTGCTCTGTTGCTGCCTCTGTCTCACGTTATCTCTGGGGTGAGGTAAATAGCAAATGTTACTCAGAGCAGTGTCTGACACAAGGCTTGCTGAAAGGAGTGCAACATGCTGGGAGATGGGAAGGATGGGGCTCCTACACCGAGCTGGTCACTGGTGTTGTCTTGTGCTGGCCCTGTAGCTGCAGCAGTCCAGGGGTTTGAAGGCAGTAAGGTCTGGGGGTGCTAGAAGAGGTAGCTTTGAATAAGCCAGTATAGTTAGGAAAATCAAATGTTTTCTGGTATATGAGTTTGTTTTGGTGGGTTGGTGGTGTGGGTTTTTTGTTTTGTGGTAGTGTTCTGTGTTTTCTGCATGTGTGTGTGTATTTTGTTTTGTCTTCTAAAGCCTGGAACAAAGTGGCAGATTTCTAGGATGGGCAGAGATTGATGATCATAGGTAGGACATTGAGGTTTTGATGTTTGTTTGCGTGAGGTTTTTTTTTCTTTTTTTTTTTTTTTGTGGGGGGGGGAGGGGTTGTTGTTGTTGTCTGTTTTTTTGTTTTTTGTCAACTGTGTGCCTATGGGCTGAACTTGAGCACTTACTGGGGAAGTTTTGCCTGATGGGATGAGTGCTTTTTGCCTATGGAGCATGCAGAGGATGGTGAGGGGGAAGGACATGTGATGTACCACCACCAGTCTTTGTTATCCATGACATTGGTGTTAAGTATGAATGGGCTTCTGGGCTCATCCTAAAAGCACTCTGTAGCTCTCTCTTGAGAATCTGGGGTTCAGGGTTAGAGAATATGTGTTTCTGTTCTGTTGTGTCTGAGCTCAGCCTGTTCGTGGTTTAGTTTCACCTTGGTTGCTGTGAAGGTACCTGGTGCACCATGATGTATATTACATCCCGGGAGATGCAAGTGTAGGATTTAGAAGCTGCGGGAGATCTGCTGCAGCATGTGGTTGTGGTTGGTGTGGACGCAAAGTGGCTTTTGGAGATGCCTAGCTCAGCTACCTGCTCAAAGAGAGTTGCATGAAGAAGGAACAAAAGGCACTAAAGCACCAGCTGAGCCCTGGAGAGATGGGACAACCTGGAAAGACAGCATAAAGCTTGTGGTTTCCTATGAGTTGGGTGCTGCATGGAGCTGGAGATGCACAGTCAGCCCAGGTGTCTCCAAAAGATTGCTCTTCAGTTGGAGAAGGTGCTCTGGTGTCCTATAGCACTTATTGCAGTACTCCACTGCTCTATAGAGGTTTCTGCCTGCTTTTGTGACCCCAGGTGTCATTGTCTATGCTCTTCTGTGGAAGGAAAGTTCATCTTTTGCAAAGATGAAGCACAGGGAGGACCTGGTGCCTTGAAATGGAGGGTGACTCAGTTGTTTGCCCTCTGTGAGCTTTGCCCTGTGAATCCAGCCCAAGGGGTGCTGTGGCACCTGTTTTGGCTGCCCACCAGGCAGGTGACTCTGAGCAGAGGTGGCTGATGTCCTGGAGCTGCTGGTCTGCAGGGAGGGATGGCTCCTTGTGCTCTGCTCTTGGCTAACAGACACCTCTGCATGGAGCTTAATCCCTTTCAGCCAGCGGGCACATCCAAGCATGAAATCATTAATGGAGAAACAACAACTGTCTCAAAGAGAGCAGGTAGATACCTGCATCTGTTGACCTCTTCCCAATGTGCTCCTGTCCCCACGTATTTGCTTGCTGAGGTAGTGGAGACACTGCTGATGCCATTCCAAGAGCCAGGTGCCTCTGTTGAGGTTGTGCACGTGGAGCTGCCGAACCCTTTACGCAACGAAAACAGGTCCTGCCTGGAGCACGGGGCCTGTGGCAGTGCTGGGGGTGACACAGGGCACTGAGACATGCCAGGCATATGATGGAGTCAGTGCTGAGTTAGGAGCTTTCTGCTTCCCATCCTCAGATACGGAGCTTTCCAGAGATGCTCTGGGTCAGGTCTTGAATGTGAAAATTCGTTGCGGTTGCTCCGTGATGTCCTGCACAATCAGGCTGTGCAATCTAATATCTGATCATCTTGCCTCATGACCAAGTCACTGTTTTCTTATCTTCATGGACAAGCACGTTGCCCTGCTCCAGACACAGCCCAAGTCCTCCGTTGCTCAGTTGGCTTCCAGCTATGTAGGGCAGGGATAATAGGAACGTGGGTGGGAGCTGCAGCCCAAGCTGTGGCCAAGGGAGGAGAAAGCTCGAGACTGGTGTGGCAGGGCTGAAATCCCCATGGCTGGGTGACCTTTGCCACTCTAAGAGGACAAGGCAAAGGGATTGAAATAAACAAGAAGGACTTCTGTAAACAGAGGTGGGAGTGATACAGCCAGCTTGTGTTGAAACATCCAGGCTTAACATCTGAATGGCAGCTTTGTTCTTAAGCATGCTCAGAGGGATTGGTGGGAGAGGAGAGACATAGCTCTGAAGAGCTGGGTGAGAAATGTGGAGTGGAAAAACCTCTGGGAGTGTTGCAGAAGTGTGACAGGTCTGTCTGGCAGGGAAGAGCCAAGGGGGACTTGGACTCGAATGGGTTTCATTGGGAATGGGCAAATTGTAGAGCCCTAGGAAGTTTTTGGCTGAGAGGGAGCTCTCACACCAGCTCTGGCCCTCCAGCCAGCCCTGCTCTGAGCAGAGATGTGTCCAGGTGGGGATGAAGACCCCACAGCTTCCTGCACACCACCTGCTTGGCAGCTTCCCGGGCAGAGTAAGGCTGAATGGTTTGAAGGATGAGATGTTGGAGGCTCAGGGCAGACATGTGCCACATGGCCAAGAGAATGGGAAAGCCCCAAGAGAGACAAGACCACCGGCAGGGTTAGGAAGGCTTTTCAGTGTTGCTTTGCAAAGTGCAGAGCTGTGCCTGAAGGAGAAACCTCGAGGGGAACTGGTGGATGAGTTCAGGAGCAGCCTGTGAGAAGAATCAGAATGAGTAGTAAATCCTTTATCCTACCTCATCAATAGATGCTCTGGTGTAAGAGCAGAGCTTGGAGAGGCTGCCGTGCTGTAATCAACATTTTGGCCTCAGTAAGAGGAATCTGGGAAGGCTGCCCTACCAGAAACCCTCTTGTAAACACAAGGATTTGTACCTAACCCAAGTGCAAGCAGGGGAGGCTGCAGGGCAGGCAGATAGATGAACAGGGCTGGATGGCATTCATCTTGAGGCAAAATAGCCAAACAGATCTCTCTGCAGTCATTTCTTCCTTAAAACTGCCTCAAGCAAAGCAAATGGGAGGAGGTGGCTGGATAGCCTGCCTGGGGTGAAGCCGTGCAAGGTCCTGTGTGCAGGTGTGGGATCCTCTTTCTTGAAAGAGAAGCTAGTCAAGACAAGGATGACCTCAGTGTGCATCGGCAAGGCACAACTTCAGTCTTGCCCTGCTCTGTCTCGGCAGGACCTTGGGTAGGTTCAGTTTGGTTCAGTGTACATCTGCCTGCCAGAGTCCTCTAGAAGAACCTGTGTGTTCAGCTCAGGAGACCTAGGGATGGTCGCCCACTGCTCAGGTACTCCTGAGATTTACCTCTGAAGTAGCCCCATGAGTCACTGTGGTCTGCACCTCTCTGGGAAGCGCAATGAATGTGCAGTGATATCTTGTGTCCATGTCGTCTCAATAGATGGTGATTCACCCATGGTGAGCCAGCAAAAGCCAGACCTGCTGAGATGGTTTCTGTAAGTAATTTCCGAGCTGCGGCATGCGTAGGCTGCAGGGATGCTGCTTAATGCCTGCCAGCCCCGCAGAGCCCAGGGACACGTGCTGCATGGTCTCCAGGCACCGGGGATTTATTAATGGCCTTAAAATGCAGTAATACCACTCAGGAGCAGAGCAGATCCTCATGCTACTTAACCACACTCTGCCTGGAGGCAAATGCCACAGCTTGGGGGTCAGAAGAGCTGCACCACATCCATGCTTTGAATTCTCTGGATACCTCTCAGCAAATCATGGCTTCTTTGCCTTGGGCAGCTCTTGGGTTGACTCAAGCTCTTTCTGCTGTGCCCAGCAGCTGCCCAACCAGCTCATGATAGGCATCCTTGTCTGGAGAGGGATGTGTTGTCACCTGGCTCTAGGCTGTGTGGATGGGAGTTGGTAGAATGTGCTGGGGACACTGCTTTGCGTCCACGAAATAGCAGAGGTGTTGGAGAACAGAAAGGGCTGGAGGCCAGCCATGAGGGTGGTTCCATCTCTGGGCTATCTGCCAGGCAGTGGCAGAGATTGAGGTCAGTGAAGTTAGGAAGAGGAGGCTGTAGCAAGCACATTTTCTCATGTTTAGACTAGAAGGGAACATCAAATCTAAGGCTGGAGAAGTCAGACTGATGAGGGCAATGGTCAGTTTGGGCATTTCTCTGTATACAAGCAGTGAGTAGTAGTGTCTCCAGATGTTTTATTGTAGGCTCACTGGAGGCTTCTGTGGGTCCCTTGTTGGAGATATCCCTCTTGGAGCAGGACTAGCACCAGCAGTAATAGTCCACCTCTCTGTTCCCTACTGCTACAGGGTCCCATCGTGCTGGCCACATCCTTGGGCTCTCCTGCTCTACTTTCATGCCCTGAGTCATGAGGCTTTTGAATCTAGGCATCTTATGTGCTGGCCTTGCAGTTTTCACCTAAGGTAAGGGATCCATCCCCGTGCCCAAACACCTCCTGAAGAGTGAGCTCCCTCTGAGGGGAGGATGTGCCAAGGTAGCAGAGACCCTGAGGTGTCTGGCCATGGGGACATCCGTGGTGGAGCTCCCTGCTCTGCATGGGTTGGATGCATTGGCAGCTGTCCTGTCACAATGGGGACCCCTCTGCCATTTTCAGTGGGACCAAAAGTCAACAGAGGTCCCCCTGGCTGTGGGGGGACCCAACCAGTCACATGAGCAGCACCTGGTTTCTCTCACAGCAGACACCAGGACAGAACTTTTGCCCTGCCAAAACCCAGCCCTTACCCGCTGAGCCCCTCGGCAGCGTGCCGGCCCAGCAGGCAGGTCTCACCAGATGCCGGAGCGCTGCTTCAGTCCTGTGGGCAACATCGGCTTCCTGCCACACACGTAGCGATGGCCCTTGGCACTTCCTTCATCAACAAAGCCCTCAGCAAGTTAGTTACTCTTGCCAAGGTTCTATGGTGTTTGATGAGAAAGGGTCACAAGGGTGAGATGTGTCCTGCAGGACATCACTCCTCAGTGTGCATAGTCATTCTCCTGCTATGGAGGCTGAGGGCTGCATCCAGCCTCTGCTCTCCTCTCTTTTCCTAAACTTGAGGACAACATTGCTGGCATGTAGAGCAGTAGTGTTCATGATGATATAGGAGAGAAGGGTCAGCACACAGTCATGATGGTGGGATTAGAAGCTGTTGGGATGGGTGTGTCTTCCCAAATGTCCCTTGGGTCCCCCATGAGCCTGCAAGATCATCAGTGAGTTCTAGGCACTGACTGGTGGAGTGAGCTCCTATTGTTATTCCAGGGCAAAGATGGAGCATGTTTGGACAGGTTTAGTGGTGCTGATTCTGTGTCTGGATGTGGTGCCAGGGCATCTCACCAACAGGTTGCTGATGGCATGTTGTGTCTGTGTCCTGGAGAGACCTGCCCTAGTACATCCACCCTGACTGTTCAGTCAGCTGCCCTGAATGCTGCAGATTGGGCTGATGAATGCTGTTTGCTGCTTGACGAGCTAAGCTTTGTAATTTTTTACAACAGGACCTGCCAACGCTCCTCGTGACCCAGACCTCTGCCAAGGAGAGATCCTGTCTTTATCAGCCCTTGCTAATCACTATTTTCTCCCCACCTTTTCCTCTCGACTGTGCCCATGTCTCCCCCTCCGAGGTGCTCAGCAGTGTCACGATTGCCACAGGACAGAAGTTGCCTTTGCAGCGTTTGCAAGCATACCAGTATGAGAACTGTGGATCAAACCACAGCGTCCTGGACACCATGAGAGCATTGCTTGGAGCAAGGCAGGCAGTCCATCCTGGACCTTATCCATGCTCACTTTGCCATCATTACCAAATGCTGACCACTAGCAGCTTCTGCAGGGGCTGACTGGGATGCGCAAAGTTCTGCCCACATTTTTCTGCACAACCCATGTCCTGTGGCCTCTCAGGTCCATGGTTCAGCTCAGGAGAGAGCAAAGCAGGGTATTAATGCAAGGAACATCCCAAAGCAGGTGCCAGAATGGCTGGAGCTGCACAGGAGAGCCAGGCTTGTTTCCTCAGAGCCAAACAGCCAACAGAGATTCGCTTTTGTCCAAGTTGGATGTTTCCCCAGAAAATTCTATTGGTGTTTTCTGTCTGGGAGATTGAAACAGGTTTTTGCTTCCTTGCTTTGTTAAGGTGTGAACAGCACTATGGCCCTCCCGAGCCTCTGCCTCCCCTGTGGGCCCTGCTTGTCCCCAGCCCTGTCTTTGCTGGGCTGCTCTTGGGTCAGCACAGAGGCAGGGGAGCCGGGGAGGATTCCGGTGCAGTGGGATGGTGTGAGCCCAAGGTGCTATAACCAGGGATGCATGGAGACATTTCTGTCCTTCTGGCCCAGCTTGCTAAATCACAGTATTTGTCTATAGATCATTCATTTTGTGTTTTCAGATGGAAGTTCATTTGTGACCGTGCTGGGTTTTGGTGATAGCTCATGCGACGGATGCAGATGGGTGCTCATGCAGCCTCCATGCAAAGGGCAGTGTGAGCACACGTGTGGTACCGTGAACGCTGCTGCTGCAGTGAATCCCCTGTGTGTCCCTTCCCACCTCAGTCTCCACCAAGGCTGGGACATGCTGATCAGCTCCAGGTGGTCCAGAAACTGAGGGGCAGCTCAGGTATCCCTGCATGTCCAGGTACTGGTGGGGCACCCAGGGCAGCGTGTGGGTGTGCTGGCAGCGTGCCGATGTGGCAGGGCGTTAGCATCATTTGGGTGGCCTCAAAACGCAGGGGTGATCCTGCACAGCTGCACACAGCAGAGAAGGCATGTTGTGATGTGTGTGCTCAAGGGGATTTATGTTTTGAAACACAACAAGGTGGAACCTTGCCTTGATCACAGGGGCTTGCCCAGGTTTAATTACAGTGTGCAGTGGGGACAAGGACAAACAGCTAGCATCTCAGGGAGGCAGGATGTGTATAGCTGCATCCTGTGCTGGGGAAGGAAGGAGTGGGTAGGCATGGGGGGTCAGTCACCTCCATTACCCTCTATTTTGGAATATTTTGGTCATCTTTTGTGCTGCTCAAAGCTGAGCTCCTAGCCAGACTCATTTTTCCCAGCCATGCCTACACATGGGGTAACCATGGGGTAGGGGTTCCCATGGATGAAGAGCAGCGCTGTAGGGTCTCAAAGGCTGCCAGGGAAACTGGGCTTCCTGCACCCCACAGGTACTAGGGCTGGCACCCGTGGTGTGCAGGAAACCCAAAAAGGTTCAAAAAGTCTCTGACATTGATGGGAAACTGCCAGGCCCCAGGGTGTGGCACTGCTTGGTGTATGGGAGTAGGAAGCCATGAATTTCAGCTTAATATGATTATAAGGCAGAACCTGTATGAAGTACCACTTTTCTCATATTTCAGTAGTCTGTCCTGAGCTTTGTACTAGGTGCCTATGCAGCTCAGCTTGGCGCAAGTTCTCCTAAACCCAGCTTTGCACTGGTCTCATAAGCTCTTACCAGGTTGAACCTTACCTGCCTAGGAACCTGGGGCTCATCCCAGCCAGCTGAGATATCTGACACTGCAAAACTCTCCTGAACTGCTCCAGGTTTTTAAAAACAGTCTTTACATTTTTCTTATTACTATTTCTAAGACGTGCTTGTAAATATGTCTCCTGAGTTAGACAAACCTCCTCTGTCTTCCCAGGTCTTGTTGAAGGAGGGAAGCTGAAAGGTCAGGCTTGATGTAGTTGTGCTTCCCGGAGGTGACACAGGTTGGACAGCCACAGCAAGATGTGGTTTCTGGAGCACGTGCCTGTTCACCCAGCTCCTGTTTGACTTGCAGTCATAAACAGAAGTGTCACTGCTGAGGTCAGTAGAGAAACCTCTCAAATTGCTGTGCAACTCAGGATCACCTCATGAGCTTTCCTGCCTAGTCACATCACTCCGTGATGTTGGTTTTCTCCTTCAGCAGATGGAGGCAGGAGAGAGCTTCCCTCACCCCAGGCACCTGCAGCAAAGCTGTGTGGTGGAGCTGATATACGAGGGACTGTCACTGCTTGCTGCAGCCCCTTGCCAGGCTACATGGTCTCCTGCCATCCAACCATGTGCTCTCCACCAGTGAGTGCCATCTGTTAGGTCCACCTCTCACTTCAAATGCCCGGTTATCTCTGTCCTGGCCCTTGACAGCCACAGGAGCATTGCCTTCGTGAGCCCCTGGCTGCTGTTGACAGCAGACACTGAGCTGTAGAGCCCCAGTGCCATCATGGCAAACTCCAACAGCTTCTTTCCCTGTGTGCCCTCTGGAAGGCACAGGGGGACTGTGCTGAGGCCACAGCTGGAGTGCTGTGTCCAGTTCTGGGCTGCTCAGTACTAGAGAAATGTGGACATACTGGAGAGTCCAGTGGAGGTCCCCTAAGGTGACTGAAGCGAGGAAAGGCTGAGCGAGTTGGGACTGTTCAGCCTGGAGAAGGCTTGCGGGGCGATCTCGGGCAGGCCGGCACTGCCTCTCTGCCCTCAGTATGAAGCGTTTTAATTGCAAAGAATGTTAACGAGTGACAGCCCCAGCACCCGCGTTCTCTCGGCCGGGCCCTGCGCGGGGCTGCGGTGCCACGCGGTGGTGCTGCGCCCCCGCGGAGCGGGACTGCGGCCGCCGGCGGCACCGCCAGGCAGCGGCGGCGGGGACTGGCCCGGGAATCCGCCCGGGGCCGCTCGCCCGGCACCGAGCATCCCCCGGGAGCGGTGCCCGGGCCAGGGGAGCACCCCGCCGGCCCGGGGCTGGGGCTGGCGGCGGTGGTTGTTCTCGAAGGGCTCGATGTGCTGCTGCGTGCGCAGCCTCCCCTGGTCCTGCCAAGCTCAGCATCCGCTAAAATCAACACGAGTCACTCCCTAGACCTAGCATCGGGGGCAGCCCAGGCTTTAAGATTCCCACCATCATATCCGTGGCCTGATTTGACCAGTAATGGCACACTATCCCTCCTGCCAGTGCTTTTGACAAGGCACTGCCCAAACCTCAGCATGGGGAGGTGCAAGGCACACAGGGCCATACTTTGCAGGGCTTGGTGGGGGACCGTTTTTTTGCACCCACAGCTCCAGGCACAGAGATGCTCTGTTGCCTGTCACAGTGCTGATTGCTTTTTTTCCCAGAGCCAGTGATGTTTTAACTTCTAGCACCTGGAGAGCACCACCTGCCTTCTTCCTAGGGCAGCCCCTGCTCTGCATGAGACCAGTCACCCAGAATGGGACCAGGTGTGGGTATACTGGGGCCTCCTGCTCAGGCCAGGGTCCAGGCCAGCCTTTTTCAGCAAGACAGAAGAGCCAGAGCCACACTTGCTTGCTCCACTGTCCTCCCATGTTTGTGGTTTTGGTGGTTTTGTTTGTTTTCTTTTCTTTCTTTGTTTGTTTGGTGAGGAGATTTTGTGTGTATTTTTTGTGGGGTTTTTTGGGCTTTTTTTTTTTTTGGTTGTTGGTTGGATTTGGTTTTTCTTTTTTCTTGAAAGGGGAATGTTCAGACTTCAGAGATGATCACAGTGCACCCAAACTGCCTGTCAATATCTCCTTTTGCCCTGAAAGGACAGGATTAAACTTGTCTTTAACCCAAGCTAGATACCACCAGAAAAGCTTTCTTCCCCTTATAAAGAAAAGAAATCAACAAAGGCTGTCAGTAATATGTGAAATCCTTCCTTTTTGTTCTGAAATAGCATGGTTGATTTGTTTTCCTTCTTTTTCCAGCCTTTGAAAGTGACCATTAGTAAAAGGCTTGAAAAGTCAGAGGTTCTGCTTGTTTTGGGACCTCTGGGGGCTGCTCTCGGCTGCTAACCCTGATGGTGACTGGGCTGCATAGGAGCCCAGCACTCTGAGCCAGCTAAGGTCTCCTGGAGGCCCTGCTCTACGAGAGCTGGGGCTGCAGAAGCCCCAGTCTCGCAGCCTCAGGGCGGTCTATGCTGACAGTCAGACAATGAAGTAGCTTCCCCTAGTTCCAGAAGCTCAGCTGTTGTCATCATGGAGCGATGGAAACAGAGCTGGTGCCCAAGGGATGTTTTATCCTTGAGGGAGGCTGGTGGGGGAGAGGCTTTTAGAAGTGACTTGGCCTTCTTATAGCTCTCCAATTGCCCAAAGGATGTCTTTGTCCTCCCATCCTCACTGGCTGCTTCCCCTCCTGCTCTGTTCTGCTCAGCCTTTCTGCAGGCACTCATGCATCCCTGCCCCCTTCTCCACAAGCTTTGCTTCCCAGGGAGGGTGGAGGAGGTGGGGGCACAGCGCCATGCCACACCAAGCCTGTGGTCCTGGCCCTGGAGCCAGCAACTTCCCTGTGCCACAGTGACTTCCTCTCTCACGCAAGATGTTTCCTGTGTGTCTATCAGCTCCATCGCTCTGGCCTGTCCATGGGATGTGAGAGCTGGAGCCCCCCTAGAGATGTGATTTGTCCCAGAGCTGCAGGCACCAGGTTTGAGGTGGTTTTGGGACACATGCATGTTAAGGGCTGGAGGTGCTGTGCTGGTGCACAGCCTTGCTTCAGCAAGAGCTTGGTGTGGCTTCTCGTGCTACCCACTGTGCTTGTGGTTTCTCTTTCTGACCTGTGGGCAGATTTTTAGGCAAATGGAAACCTGTGCAATACCTGGGGTGTGGTGCTGGCGTGCGTTTGATTGCCATCGGTACATTTGTGAGGGAATCTCAGGTTTCATCATTAATTTAGCAAGGTCCAGACATCATCACCACAGTACAGACACCTACGCAGTGGAGGATGCTGTGCTTGTGCTTTCCCCGGGAACAGCGCGTCCAGGACATTTCCGTTTGGCAGGAGGTGCAGAAGGATACAGGACTGCCAGAGCACGGCTGTTTCACAAAGGCGTCAGCCCGAATTTCAGTAAGAATGCAGAGGTCTGCATTCATGGCTATGGGCCTGTCTTGGAAACATCAACTGCTTGTGTGACCCCAGCACACACAGTGTTACTGGAGAGCTGCAGGCATGGTGTGCCATGCTGTGCTATCAGGATGGCTTCCCCATGACCCAAAGCATGCAGAGGATGAGAGCCAGGCTGTTACCAGAGATGGAAAATGATCCAGGCAGGCTGTAAAGATGGCTTTCTGTCCCCCACCAGCTCCCTGGAAACTCCCAGGGGTGGGATGTGCAGGTTTGCTTGGTGCAGAAAGGCAATGCAGGTATTTTGGGAAGATGTGCTGCCAGGTGGGTGGTGGCCCCCCAGAGAAGCCCTGTGTGCAGTAGGTCATCACAACCTGCTTCGAGCAGATGATGCCCAGGTCCTCGCAGCCTCACGCTCCCTCCTGGCCCCAGCCTTCCCCCTGGGACAGGGCTCTCCCTTTCCCACGGAGGCAGCTTGAGCACCAGTCCCACGCACGGCCGCCGCCCCGCCGGGCTAAGGGTGGGCTGCGGAAAGCCCCCGCCACGGGTGGGAAGCGCCGCCCGGAGCGGCCCCGTCCCCGCCCCGCCGCCCTCTCGGCCCCGCCCGGGGGCCCGTCCCGCCGCGGAGGGAGAACCGGAGAGAGGGAGGGAAGGCCGGAGAGAGGGAGGGAAGGCCGGAGGCAGAGAGGGAGGACCGGGGCGGGATCCCGGCCCCGCCCGCCGCGCCGCACCTGAGCGATCAGCGGCGGCTCCGCGCCGGCCTTGGTCCCGGCCCCGGTCCCGGCCCCCTCCGCCGCCCGCCCATGGCTCGGCCGTTGCCGTTGCTGCTCTGCCTGGCCGTGCTGGGCGCCGGCTGCCGGGCAGGGTCTCCCCCAACCGGTACGGCCGGGCCCTCCGCCGAGCCGCTGCAGGACGAGGCGGACAACCAGGAGAACATCCTCTCCCAGGTATCTACGGGGGATGCGGGGCACCTCGGGGGATGCTGGACAACTCGGAGGGTGCTGGGTACCCGCGGCGCGGGGCTGCGCACACCGCGGGAGGTGCTGCTGTGTGCTGCGGTACCCAGCCAGGGGATGCTGTGCGCACCCTGGGTGATACTGGATGTACATGCTCGATGGTGCTGAGAGATGCTGTGCACTCGCTGGCAGTGCTGGGTGAGTGCAACTGCAGGGAATTTTATTGCCCGGGGTACAGTGAACCCACTGAAGCACAACAGGGAGTAGTTCACAGACTCCATCCTATTGTTTCCCAGGGGGTACTCAATAAATAGGGAACTCCTTGGGAGAGGAATTGGTGGAGCCTCTTTGTGTGCTGAGGGGAGGGATCCAGACTTTCCCCGCCAGCGGGATGCGGTGGAGGTTTCTGTTAGATTTGGCTGATTGGACTGTGTGCTATTATCTGCCCTCGGAAATGGCTAACGTTGAGACTATTGGAAACATACCGCCGAAGTTATTTTTGTGCTTGGGCTTTCAGAAGTGCTGTCTGCAAATCTCCGTAAAGGAAATTCCTGGCATTGTATGGGCCTAATCAGAAATACTGTTTCACCACCAGGTTACACTGCTTAAGGCTTTCAGTCACCCTTTCAGCGCACCCTTACCATGTTTACCTGTGTAAAGAAAACTTGCTCAGGGTAGCAGGTGACCTAGTGGGTCTACTGGATACAGAGCACTAGAAAACAGCAGGGTGCAGTTTGTATTTAAAATTAGGTCCATTTTACACGAAGTAGAATAAAAAATACCCTGTTGGAAGAAGCCAGTTCGTATTCCCCTTGTAGGTAGGGATCATAAAGCTCTGCACTCTCTAGAAAACTTCTTGGACAGCAGATTTTGAAAGAGCTGTCCAGTTTCTTCAAGGTTCAGGGTGTCCATATTGTCCTCGTTTGGACCTTGAGGTCCAGGGTGTCCTTGTCCCTTGCTGGGGAAGCAAGGATGAGGAATTTGCTCACTGCTAGTGCTCTGTGCTCAGCTCTTAGGTGACTATGACAAGGTGAAGGCTGTGTCTGAAGGCTCCGACTGTCGGTGTAAATGTCTGGTCAGACCCCTGGGCCGTGGTGCCTGCCAAAGGATTAACGAAGGCGCTTTCAGAGCAGAGGACTTTTACACGGTGGAAACTATCACATCAGGACCCAGCTGCAAGTGTGCGTGCGTGGCCCCCCCCTCGGCCCTCAACCCTTGTGAGGGGGACTTCAGGCTGAAGAAGCTGCGGGAGGCGGAGAGCAGCGACCTGAAGGTAGGAGAGCAGCTTGAATTCAGGTGTCTTTGGGGAGGGGAAGATCTTCCGAAGCCTTTTCTTTCCGATTGTTTTCTATAAAACCTTTTTCCTAAACTTTTTTTTTTTTTCTAAAAAAAAAAATCCTATAGTTACTTTTATATCTGCCTGTATTGTATAAAAATCAAGCTCAGCTTAAGGGATTGTTTTGAGCAGCTGCAGTCGATGATTCACTCAATTCATCCTGTGCTGCCTGGGTCTGCTGTGGCTGCCTGTGCTGGAAGCCCAGGAGGGACTGGGCTGCTCCCTGCCCTTTGTCCAGCGCTAAGTGTCCCCGGGGGGACGGATCTGCTCTGCTCCACAGCTGCTCGATCTCATTCCCATCACACAGAAGGACTTCTGAGGATCCATGCAAAAAGCTATTTTGGGTTCTGTGGGCCTAAAGCCACTGATGCGTCAGTGTGAGGCTGTGTCACACAGCTGGCTGATGGCAGGATGGGTTTTGTTGATTTAAATGCTGCCACTTCTACATTATTTGGTATTTTATCTCTTTAGTAACATGTACCTTTTTTCCAAATGTGACAGTGTTTGTCTCATGACTTTTCGTGGATGCTTACTGCTGCTGGTCTAGCAGCTGGCATCAGACCCTACTGAGTTTTCCGGTGTGTTACCTGTGTAGGGCAGTAGAAATCCTCCCCAACGGGTCTCTGCTTTGCTCCAGCCCTGGGGAGTCCCCAGAGCAGAAGTTTGAGTGCTGGTGGCACTTGTGTGGGTGGTGATGGGACGTACCTTGGGGCAGTACTGCTGGTCCCAGCTCAGGTGGGAAGGCAGGCAGCGTGCAGGGTGCTGTGGGGCAGCCTTCCCCCCCGGGCCACCACCGTGGGTTTGTTCTAATTAATTTGGAGCTTGAGGATGTGTTTCATCTTGTCTGACTGCAGACAGTTAGCAGCTTCTTGTCCAAGCTCCCCTGCAGCTAGGGAAGATAAACAGGCACAGGCAGACAATCCATCATTTCAGTGAAGGAGAAGTCCCAGTCCGGAGTTGTTTGGTGGTCCCTCGCCTGCAGGAGAAGCAAAGATGTCCCAGCTGGCCTTAGATAAGGAGCCATGAGCTCTCTGTGGTTTGGGAAGACAACACCATCCAGGGCGGCAGAGCCACCCCTGAAGTGCCTCGCCTGGAGGCAGGCAGAGGTCCCCCACCAGCAGCTCACACCTCTCTCCCGTCCCCTCCAGAGCCCATCAGCCAGCAAGAAGAGCAGAGCGAGCTGCGCCCTTGGCTCCAGCTGCCTCTTCCCACCGGGGAGCTGCTCACAGCCAGCTGTGGTGTGAAAGCTGGTCCTCTAGGAACTGGCCCAGGCTTCCCGCTCATTTCGCAAGGATCTGCAGCCAAGCGGTTTCACAAGGTTTATCCAAATACACACATGTGGGGTTTTTCTTTGCTGTGAAAGTCAAGCCGTGGGAGCTGTGGAAACAGGCTGCCTTTTTCGCCAAGCACAGAGTCCCTCCCTGGGGTTGGGCTCGCTGGGAACAAACACCTCTTGTAGGAGAAGATAGGAAAGGACACAGCTCCAGCTCTTATGTGACTTGTGAGGAGCAGCTCCTGTGCTCATCAGGGGCTGGGAGGGACAGGCAAGACCACCTCGTGGTTCCTAACAGCCCCCAGGGTTTTACTCTTGCTGGTCTGATGAGCATCATTCTTGCCTGGTCCAGCAGCAGGAAGCATGTAGAGTCAGTCATGCTCTATGTCTGTTGTGCTTTATGAAGCTGCACTGAGCCTCCCAGCTGAAGGCTTCAGTCCCATCTGTGCCTTTGATAAGGTCCCACAGGAATGAACAGACCCTCAGACAGTTGGAACCAAACTCCACAGTGGGTAATGGGAAGGAAACAGAGTGAGTCAGTGCATGCATCAGCATGGTCTTTTGGGGAGGGACAACTTGGTGTTGGCAGGGGTAGCTGAGTCTAAGATCCATTTTTTTGAAATTGCATCTTGCTTGTAGGCATGGTGTGTGTTTTGGGGGTCTGGGACACAGAATCTGTGCAAGAAGTTGGTGTTCAGGAAGATTTTGAAGGTGGTTAATAAAGTCTGCAACCTTTGTGCATTGATGGAAATTATCCAGCCTGGAGGGAAAGTGCATGTCTCCAGTGGCTGTCTGGCAGGTTGCATGCATTGTATCGGTCATCTCCATCCAGTTCTCGGTGGAAAGTGGATGCATAGCCATAAAACAGCCCTTGTCTTTTCATGCTGCTATTTTATCTGGCCCAACAATCTTTCCTTTGCTGTCAACTCCACAGGGTGACTGCAGAGGCTGGGGTGAAAACTCAGAGTGCTGCCAGCAGCGCTGCCTGCACTTCTCCCATGTTTATGGAGCTCTGTTGACCAGTTTGTAGCTGCTGGGAGAAAATGTCACTGCCTTGTAGTAATTCCCATGCACTGAAAATACTTCTCAGCTGCCAGGGCTGTAAGGTTCGCAGTACCGTGCTGTATGTGTGGGGACATGTGTGGACATGTGGGACTGGAGAGAGCAGGTGCGTGTGGGAGCTGAGGCAGGGGATGGCCTGGGGGATAACCCCATCAGCCGGTGCCTGGCTCGGATCTGTCCTCTGCAAAATGAGCACCAGGAACCGTACGAAATGCAGAACAAGGGTATTGCTGTCTGGATCCCAAGGACTGATGAGCAAGGGCTGATGCTGGCAGGATGCGGGGATGCAACACTTCCCACTGCAGGAAGCAGAGGAGTTAAATACAGTGCATCTGTGAAATGGGAGGCTGAAGAAGGCGGCAACATTCTGCTGACAAAGTTGTTCTCTAGGGAAGCAAAGTCTTACCAGGCTGGCACTGAATCTCAGTTGCTTCACTCTTGCATTTGTGAACATTTTAAAACTTTTTAACAAGTTTCTTCTTGTTACTGGAAAAAAAAAAATTGGTGGCATGAACTCAGAGTTTGATGTCAAACACAGTTTTTTTATGTGAGCTGCTGTTTGCTTGTTGCCAGTCACATCACTAGTGGGGCAGCTAAGCCTTTGGGAGTGTGAAAGAGCTTGCTCAGAGCTGGCAAGGAGGGCAGTGCTCTCCTTACTAATCCTCAGCACCCAAAACATGTTATTGAACCCCTGAAGCTCTGCAAGCTTTGCTCCTGACTGCAGCAGTGATGTGGCAGGGCTGTATAAGGAAAAACTTGCATTTTAATAAACTTCTTGTGCTCAGATGCATGCATTACCCTTGACTTTTCAGCTGTAAAACCCATGCAAGGCACTTTGCAGCAAGTGCCCCTGACTGATGGTGTGCTCCTTTTGCCTTACAGCTGTCCTCCATCGTCGAGATGCTGGAAAGTGCCTTTTATGGCCTGGACCTTCTGAAACTGCACTCAGTCACAACCAAACTTGTGGGTCGGGTGGAAAAGCTTGAGGAGGTAAGAGAAGTCCTGCTCCACTTCAGGGTTGTTGCCTTCAGTGGGACTCGCCTCAAGTCTATCCCTTGGTACCTCTGGCGCATTCAGAGCCTCATTCCTTTTGGAAGAAATGTTGATTAGTTGTTTGGCTGAAACTAAAGTAGACCAGACTAAACTTTCCAAGCTAGACCACACTGAACTCTCCAAACTAGACCAGCCCAGGCTCCCCAAAGTTGATCTCCACTGTTCCTCACAGCAGTGCCTACTGTCTTCTGACCCTCTCACTTTCCCTCATCTCTCGTGGCCCAAACTGGGTGCAAGATCCCAGCTGTGGCCTCACCAGGACCAGCATCTCCTTGGGGTCCAAAGAGTGTGCTGTTAAGTTTTTCCTCTTCTTAGTTTTACATCTGTGATGGTGAGATAGTTGCTCTCAACCAGGTGCTTTTGTGCTCCTTGATGTGGGGGAGAGCGGTTCAGGGTTGGTACCGGGACACGCTCACCAGGACTGCTCGTAGCCAAGGAGGTCAAATTCCTTAAGGATAAAGTTATATATTGGGATGTGTTTTAAAAGAGCTGAGCCCTCAGCACTGCTAAAAACATAGATAAAGTACCTCCTGCTTTTTGTAAAGCAGACTTCCAGTGAAATAATTTTCACTTCCATACAGTTTAATATTTCTTTGGATAGCACAATGTAGGGTTTGCAGTTTGTTGAGCTTTGCTCAGCTATGTAGCAACAGGTTGCCAGATTAAATACTGGAGTTTTCTCCCGTGGTCTGTATCTGGGACAGTAATTCCACATTCTTTTTGGAGCAGAGCAGTCCCACTTGTTTGCAGCCAGGAGCAAAGAGGCGATGATTTATAAAGCCAAAATTCCACTTGCGAAGTGTTTCGGCAAGGCACGGCGTGCTCCATCCCGGGGTCAGGAAAGAGACAGCCGAGAGGAGTGCGCTTGCCTGGGGGACTCTGGGTTTCCAAGCACAGTGATTGACCCAAAAGAGGGGAAAAGGGCTTTTGAGGTCTAAAAATAACGAAGCACCAATGTTTTTGTTTGCAATCCCACGCTCTTCCTGTGGTTTAGGATATTCTCCAGTGGCACTGGTAGCCCTGGGTCTGGTGTTGGGTTGAGCCCTGCCCTGGGCAACTGGAACTAGTTGACTGAAAGTCATGCTGATAGATATTGTTACCTTTAAGCGGGTCAGACTAGAGTGGCATGGCCACAGTTGGTGAGCAGGGAGTGCAGATTCCTCAAAGACCTGGCTCGTGGTTGACTCGCAGGCTAAGGGAAGGTCAGTGTTGGGGTTTGGGTACTGAAAAATGGCACAAGTGGTTACTTCACTGTGCTGTTTGGTACCCAAGTGTTCCTGTCTGTTCAGCACCAGCAGTGCTGGTGGCACTTGTCTGTCTGGGCACATCATGGTGACTTGGCAACATAGCTGCTCTGCTCGCAGCCCATTGCAGTGAGGCAGAAGGGCAGAAAGCTCGGTCTGGCTGAAGTAGTTTGCCCAGAGATGGGGCAGTGAAGGTCTGAGAGGGGGGGATTCACAGATTTGGGTCTTTAATTTCCTAGAAGCGGGGCTGCAGTATCATGTAACAAGCAGCTGAAGCTGCCTGCAGGCACTCGGACGGGATGGGGAAGGACAGGAGAGGTCTGGGTGAGATGGAGGTTCCCCGGTGCTGCTGGAGCAGGACAGAGCTGGTGCAGGCAGTGCAGGCAGCAGGTGTGAAATGCTTCCTGCTGCTGGCTTAGCATGTAAATTCCTCTTGAGAGGAGGATCACACCCTGTATCAGTCATGGGATCTGATACAACAGACAGCTGAGATGCTGAACAAGAGCCTGGCATCGCTTCAAAGCATTGGCCTCCCGGGTGGGCATGCTTTTGGCAGCTGCTCCCCAGCAAGGCAGCTGAGCAGCCTGAAGCAGAATCACAGACCAGGCTGTGGTGGTGCCTCCCTGCTCAAGGGGAGACAGATTTTATCCCTGAGCAGGTCATAAGCCAAACATTACATTGAAAAAGTGATAAGGGTCCATGGCTGTTGGAATCAGCCATCATCCCGAAAGGAGGAGGGTGTTGAAGCTGCTTCTGCTCCTAGGAGAGCATCGTGAGATCCCGTTCCTTTTCTTAGTACAGCAAAATGCTTGCTGAAGAGTCCCTGTGTTACTGGACTCAGCCTTAAAATTGCATGATAAAGCTGAGACTCACAGTTCCTGGATAGAGACTGGGAGTTCAGATAATCCATGGAGAGGGCTGGGGATTAACTGAGCTCAGGATGGTATTTTTGCAGACATGAGAAAGTTTGCGAGTTGTTTCCAGGATAACCAGGTATTTTATACAAAAGGTGACAGTCAAGGGACACTTGGTCTGCAGAGCTAGTGCCTTCTCCAGCGAGGCAGCTTCTCTGCTTTGTCTTTAGCTTGCAGCTGTTGCATCAGCTGGCGATTTTGAGGTCGCAGATGGAGGTTATGGTGGGCTTTAGGAGAAATTAATGGCAGGACAGATTGAAAATGAAAGATCAGGGGGAACCACCCCCACTCTCTGTGCAAAAGTGATTGATGTACCATCTATTCAAAGCAGTTGCCATTTAAGATATAAAAGACCAAGGAGTGATGAGCAGAGACTACAACCACCCATTGGAGACAAGGTGTGCCTGTGAAGGCACCCAGCTCCCTCTGGGTCCAGGACAGCTCTCTGAGGGTCCCTGGTTCTCTCTGTTTCCCCAGATTCTCCCTCTCTTTAGTGAGAGTGAAGGGTGGGGAGCGGGAGCCGTCCCTGAGTTCAGGAGCTGCATGGCTGGGCAGTGGGACAGGGTGGGGAGAAGAGCCCGGAGCCATGTCCCAATGCCCTGAGGGGTGCTGTTGTGTCTGGAGCTGGCAGGCAGCTGGGAAAGTTCATGCTTCTCTTGCTCCAAACCAGACAAGGGTGATGCCAACCTTGAGGACTTGCCTTAGGGATCAAGAAGGCAGTGGCCAGCCAGGATGGGACCCTGCTAGGAAAGTGGGATTAATAAATGGGAGAAGAACTCACTAGTACAGGCAAAGACATAAGACTGGGACTTAAGCTTGTCTTCTCTTCCTTTTACCAGCTGGTGAGCATGGCTGAAGATGGGTGTTGAAGAACCTCTAGTCCACTCTTCTGCTCCATGGGGCCCCATGGCAAAGAGTGGGTCTGGGATGTGCACACCAGGGATGGGGTTTCTGGACCCCACTGGGGTCAGGGGCACTTTCTTAGCAACTGAAGTGCCCAGCTCCACAGAGAAGCCCAGAAGTCCAGAGTGGGAGCACAGCACTTGCTGGCTGTGGAGCATCCATTTGGTGGCTGTGGAGCATCCCCTGTCTTTACGTGAGTGGTAAAATCTCCTCTCTTGCTTTCCTAGGGCATGGCCAGGAACTTCTCGCAGGAAGCCAACCAGGCAGGAGCCAGTGTGGAGGAGGGTCCACACCGCAGGGACAGGGAGAACTGCTCCCGCCTCATCACCAACAGCCTTGCTGACATCGAGAGCTCGCTGCAGCGGGACGCCGAGGCTGCCTACATGCACACAGAGGTACGGCCGCACCGACGGTGGCATGGCTCAAGGTCACTGCCAACCCAGGAGCCAGCCCAGGGGGGTGTCCCTGGATGTGGCCACCAGCAGGCCACCAGCCCAGGGTCATTTTCTTCCCTGCTCCACCTGACCCTGTTTCTGTGTCTCCGGCTCCAGCCTGCTTCTCAACACAGCCCAGCTGCTGCCAGGATGGAGGAGGGAAGAGGAGCAGGCTGCTCCCCGGCCTCCCTCCTTCCCGCGGGGCTGTTGGGTTTTGAGGTCAGTGGCGGCTGTGCTGCTCGGAAAGAGTGATGTCATTGTGGGGCCAGCTGGGAAGCGCTGGGAAATGCGGAGCCTTTGATTAGCAGGGCTTGGGGGCTCGGTGGAGGGACAGCCTGTCGCCCTCCCTCCCTCCCAGGCAATTACCCCTCCCCAGCCAGCGCCTGCGCCTGGCTGGCTCCGGGCAGAGATTTGGGTGTCCCACTGGCTCCAGTGCCCAGCCCCACAGCACGGGGGTCCCTGTGGGGTCTTCACAGCGTGGGGACATCCTCTGCTCAGAGCAATGGTTTCTGTGCTGCCCCCGAGAGGGGTAAGAGGGGTATTTTGGGAAAAGGCTCACCCAGGGTGTCCTGACCCCCTTTCTGCCTCGGTGGTGCAATCTAGGGTGGCCTGACACTGCTTTGGACCATGCTGGGTGGCTGCTGGAGCATCCTGCCTTCAGGGCAGGAAGAGGTGTCTGGGGAAGGGGGAACAGTTGCTGCATCATTTCCAGCTCCAAAGAGGGGTGCTCGGCTCCTGAGGACAGCCCACACGTGGGCCTCCTGGCACCAGGACCAGACATTGTGGGTCCTATGCAGAGATGGGCTCCATGAGACCTGGTGGGGATAAAGGGGGACTCCCAGACACGCTGGCGGTCAGTGGGTGGGGAAACGGCACTGGCTGTGATGTGCCGGCGTGCTGTGCTCAGGGGGGCTGTACCCCATGGCAGAGGGTGTCCAGCAGCGCTCCCAGCACCTCGCCCCCGGCTCCCCAGGCCGTAACTTGAGCAGGAGCTCCGCTGCCCACTGGAGAGGAGCCAGCCTGGCCAGGCAGGAGAGCAAACGTGGGGCTTTTATTACCCCGAGTGACCTCATTTCCCAGTGTTCCTCTTTTCTCGCTGTTAATTGCAGCAGGGCTGCAAAGGAACCCTGGGACTGTCTTCTCAGCCAAACGGGCAGCACTTCAACCTTTGGGCTGTCTTTCCGATTTCCTTTAATGAGATGAAATCCTTCAGGCATGAGCTGTGGCAGCTGGTGGCTGCTTCAGCATGGGGTTCCTGGTCCCTATCCAGGGGGTTCCCAGTCCCTGTCCTGGGGGTTCCCAGCCCTGCTGGGAAGGTGTCTTCAGCCTCTCTGCTACACCAAAGCTGGGTGCATGTTGCATGTTCTCTAGGGACCAGCTACCGGCACCAGTCCCTGGTGTGCAAGGGGGTGTCTGGCGGGTGGACATGCAAGCGATGGTATCCAGGGATGTACCTTTCTAATGCCTCCTCGGGGTCCCCTGGCTCTGCTCACACATCCTGCACCCCACTTCCCACAGCTGGTGCCTTACTAAGCACTGGGTCCTGGGTTTGCAGATTGGCATGAAGGTCAGGTGGAGGCAATGCTGCTGATCTGCTGCCCCTACTGTGTCCTGGAGCATTTCCCTGGGCAAAAGTGACTGAGGGTGACCTTGAGAAAGGAGGAAGGACAGAGCATCCTACCCAGTGCTCGATGGCCAGCCTCACCTGCCCTGTCCCCCAAAACTTGGCTGTTCTGACCCATCCTGTAACAACTTCCCACATCTCTTCCAGGGCAGGTACGAAGAAAGATTCCTGAAAGATGAAACCATCTCCCAGCAGATCAACTCTGTCGAGTCCCTCCCGGAGCTGCACCTCTCTCCAGAGGACGAGAAGCCCAAGCAGCTCTTGCAGAGGAAGCTGCATGTGAGGAGCCGGCCTCCTTCCAAGCCCACCATTGTCCGAGGGGTCACCTACTACAAAGCTCAGTCCACCGATTCAGAGAACGACATTGAGGAGCAACGTGAGTTGGGTTTGCAGCCATGTCTGGTGGGATGGCTGGCTGCATCCTGTAGCAAAACCAGCGTTAACCCCCATATTCTGCCTTGTCCCCTGGGAACGCATGGGCAAAGCCTGTGGGGGGTCACCTCGGGGAGGAGGGCTTGGAGGTGGGGACAGGTGGGAGGATCTGTATCTCACTGCTGTGCAGCCTTTGGGGCCTGTGGGAGGGAGTTGCGCAGCATTGTTATGCACGGAAAATTCCTGGGAGCTAAGGACATAGGTCACTGCTTTGGCTTAAAATGCCCATCACCAACACTTT
The DNA here is from genome assembly GCF_964273445.1 of Streptopelia decaocto. Classification (NCBI taxonomy): domain Eukaryota; kingdom Metazoa; phylum Chordata; class Aves; order Columbiformes; family Columbidae; genus Streptopelia; species Streptopelia decaocto. The sequence continues at coordinate 16,952,375 of NC_138659.1, forward strand.
TCCAAAAGTAAATGCAGGTTTATTACATATGTTATTCCTGCAAATCCGGCTGCCTGATGGCATCCCGGGAGGTTTGTGTGGCATCCCAGGAGGCTGGGGTGGTGGAGGCAGCTCGGAGCTGTGGCTGGCTCATGAGACCCCTGAGACGAGGAGGAGCACAGGGCACCCGAGTTGGCTGGAAACCTGAGTGGTCCCCATGATGCTCCCGCTTTGGCAGCCGGGTCGGGTGGGTGGGATCTGGCTGGGTGCTGCAGCTGTCTCCATCCTGCCCCATCTCTGGGAGCTGGCAGGGTGCAATCACTCTCCATCACCTCCCACTCCACTCAGCCTGAGATGGTGGACATGGATGTGATGAGGTCTCACCGACCTCCTAATGTGAGCACCATCAACCCCTGCTGATTGTGCAGCCCTTTTCTGGCTGCAAATTAAGAGGACAGTTGCATGGATTTAGTATGAGAAAGCCTGGAGATGCAGGCAGAGGAGCCAGAGCAGTGGGGCAGGCAGAGAGGGGCCTTAGGGGACCTGCTCCCTCTTGCCGTGGGGCTGATGCCCGTCCCTGTGTTTGGCAGCAGACGAGCTGTTCAGCGGGGACAACACGGTGGACCTGCTGATCGAGGACCAGCTCCTGAGGCCCAGCCCCAGGGCTGGCAAGGGCATGAGGAAGCCCTCCCCGGTGGGATGGCCACCCATGCCTGGCAGCGACCCCACCACCCCGCCAGCTGCCGACACTGCCGCCACGGCCACCGTGCCTCTGTCCCCTGCCACCTCCATGGGCCCCACCCCGGACCCCACTGCTGTGAGCCGGCTGACCCCCACCCCAGAGACCACGACTGCCCTGGTGGGGCTGGCAGAGGAGGGGACCTCACAGCTACCAGCAGCCTTGGCCAGCACAGCCACAGAAAGCATGGCCACAGCTAAGGAGAGCCTGCCCACAGCCACCACCGCTGTCCCCAGCCCTGCCATGGCCACAACTGCTGGGACCTTGAGGGACGTGACAATGAGCCCTTCCCTGGAGAGCAGCCCAGGAGCGTGGGAACAGGCGAGCACCCCTGCAACACCAGTCAGCCCCACCATCCCTGCCACCCCAAAGCAGGGACTGGAGGAGGAGGACATCAGGAACATAATTGGTGAGTACCTGCGTGTCCTGCACCGATCCAGCTGTATGTGGGGGGGGGGGCTGAGTGTAGAACACCTTGATTTGGTCACAGGTGGAATGTGTCATGGAGGTGGTGACTGGATAGCACTTTACTGGGGCACCAGCTTTACTCATTTGTTAGCTCTGGAACCTACTGTAGTCTCCTAGTTTGAAGGGCCGGGCAGGGGAGAAAAAGGCCTCCCTGGGGATGGATCCAAAACAGGCAGCAGCCTCTGCTGGGACAGGGACATGGCTGTCGGGGATGTTTGCAGAATCTGGCCGGAGCTGCTAGGCCTTGTGAGGCTGAGACCAGGCCGAGGCAGCGGGGGTACCTGCTGGGGGGGCTGGAGTGGGGGTGATGCCCGCACACTCCCAGCAGGATCAGGGAGAACATGGCCACCCTTACTTGGGCCTTACAAGCCTTTCTCTGCTCATGCAGGGCGCTGCAAGGACACGCTGTCCACCATCTCAGGGCCCACCACCCAGAACACCTATGGGCGCAACGAGGGGGCCTGGATGAAGGACCCCCTGGCCAGGGAGGAGCGGATCTACGTCACCAACTACTACTACGGGAACACACTGGTGGAGTTCAGGAACCTGGACAACTTCAAGCAAGGTGGGCTTGCGCCATCCCCGATGCTGTGCCGGCCATCGCTTGGCTGGTCCAAGTAGCGTCCCCATTCCCTGGGAAGCCACGCTGTGGGGGACCTGCCACCCTTGGACAGCTGTACCTAGTGTGTGGGGTTCAGAGCACGGGGCAGGTCAGGCTGCCTGTGGTGGCTCTGGACATGCTTGTCACCACGCCGGCTTGTGGCTGTGGCCAGGGAAGGAGTGCAGGCAGGACTGGGGGCAAGGGGTGCTGGCAGCAGGGCCACCAACCCCAAAGCTCTAGGTGAACATGCTTTAGCAGGTGGGTTGGACTAGATGATCTCCAGAAGTCCCTTCCAGCCCCAACCATTCTGTGATTCTGTTGAAAGCAAAGGGAAGGTCTCACCCACAAGGTGTCTCCACCCTGCAGGTCGCTGGAGCAACTCCTACAAGCTCCCATACAGCTGGATTGGGACGGGACACGTTGTCTACAATGGTTCCTTCTACTACAACCGAGCCTTCACACGCAACATCATCAAATACGACCTTAAGCAGCGGTACGTGGCCGCCTGGGCTATGCTGCACGACGTGGCCTATGAGGAGTCCACCCCGTGGCGGTGGCGAGGCCACTCGGACGTGGACTTTGCCGTGGATGAGAACGGCCTGTGGATCATCTACCCGGCCATCAGCTATGAGGGCTTCAACCAGGAGGTGATTGTGCTGAGCAAGCTGAACGCAGCCGACCTCAGCACCCAGAAGGAGACAACGTGGCGGACGGGGCTGCGGAAGAACTTCTACGGGAACTGCTTTGTCATCTGCGGGGTCCTGTACGCAGTTGACAGCTACAACAAGAGGAATGCCAACATCTCCTATGCCTTTGACACACATACCAACACACAGATCATCCCCCGGCTGCTCTTTGAGAATGAGTATGCCTACACCACGCAGATAGACTATAACCCTAAGGATCGCCTGCTCTATGCCTGGGACAATGGGCATCAAGTCACCTACCATGTCATCTTTGCCTACTGAGACCCACCCCCCCCACAGTGGGGCACTGCGAGCCAGGGGCCACCAGCACCTTTTATTATTATTTTTATTGTTATTTTGTACAAATCAAAGAGTAAATGATGCGTTTTGTTTCGAGCTCGTTTTTTACGGTGGATTGTAGATCAATCCCCAGGCCAGAACCACCCCCTTTGTTTTTGCTGTAACTTTACTTCTTTTTTTCCTTCCCGTGGGGAGGGTTTTGGAGGGCAGACCTGGCTCTCCTGCCTGTAGAGGAGGAGGTGGCTGAGATGCTGCTCTCCTGATGAGGTTTTTAGCTAAAGATGGTCAGCAGGAGCCCCAGAACCTGGTGCGAAGCTGGCCTTTCTCCTGCAGGCACCAGATCGCAGCAGGATACTGATGTCCGTCTGCCCTGGTGGAGGGCGTGCGTGTCCCACGGGGATGTCCCACCTTTCAGGACCATCATCCCAGCCAATGGCCAGCAGGCCCTTCGGCGATCCTGCTGTACAATGGGGCTGAGAGCGCCGCTCTGGCAGCCCCTGGTGCTGGCACTTAATGCTGAGGACTGTCCCCTCTGGCCGCAACTCTGCCCTTTGCAACCTGCTCTGGGGGGCTGGGCACACCCCCAGCCCTGACTCCCATCTGGGGCTAGCTGGCAGCAGGAGGGGGACATTGTAAATGCGTGTAGATGGCTTTTGTTTGTTCATTTTGTAACCTGAAATAGTCCCCTATGGCATTTGCTGGGCGAAGGCTCTGCTTGGCCGGGTGTGGGGTTGCCTGTTCAGGGAGCTGTGGGGCTGGGGGGACCCCTCAGGGCTGGGGGAGCCCTTGCTCCCCATCCTGCTGCCACTCCAGCTCCTGCTGTGTCTCCTGTTGGCTTTCGTGAACCCCTCGCTGCGGCATAGCCCCTGTCCTTCACCCACCAGAATCTTGTATTTACCTGCTGTCCATAATAAAAGATCAAGTACCGTTGCAGCTGTTCGGGGCCTTCTTTGGGTCTGGTTCACCCTCCGGGTGCACAGGGTTATTTTGGTTTGTTCAGGGAGTGCCATTCGCTTAAGTAAAACAGTATTAACAAGCAAAATAATAGTAACTAAGTATTAATAAATAAAAGAACCATTTTATTGCCATCAGTGTTAGGGAAACAACAGAACTACCCAGGACGAGGGGTGCCCTCCACCACCAGTGCCCATAGGTGCTGGCTGGGGACATGGTGCCACTGCAGTCCCTGAGCCCTTGGCAGCAGCCCTTTCCAACGTGCCAGGCTGTGCCACTCTCAGCCACCACCCCTGGGTCCCTTCCCCAGCTCCCCAGCAGCAAACACCCACCCAGAGCAGCCGGGAGAGCTGCGTGCCTCTGGCTGGGGCACCGCCAGGGTTTTATTTTTGACTATTGTGCGCGCTGGCCCACAGTCAGGTGGGGCCGGGGCCAGGAAAACAGAACTGGTGCAAGGAGCGCGGCCAAACCCCTCGCCGAGTGCGGCTGCTTCCCAGCAGTGTGAGTGCCGAGGGGCCGGGGGGCCTGTGCAGCTCACCCTGACTACGTGGCAAAGGGCAAAGCTTTTCCATAGTGTTGCAAAGGCTGGATTGCTCCTCACCCTCCTCCTCGGAGCTGTTTGTCCTGTTGCAGGATCAACTTTTATCTCTGAACAGGCACACACAAAAATAATAATAATTATATTAATAATAGTAAAAGTAAAAAAAATACATCATCAGTCAGTGGTTCAGACAATGGAGGAAAAGCAGTTGGCTGGCAAACTGGAGCCCATCATTTTCTGTGCTAACTGCAAAGGGGAAAAAAATAGTGTAACATGCGGAAGTCATTAGGAAAGGCCGACGCTCCGCTGGCGTCTCATCCCAGCTGAGCACCACAGCGCACCCTGCGCTGGAGGCTCTCGGCCCAGTTCAGCTGGGGCTTGGCTGACAAACCGGGCATCGGTTCCCAGAGCTCTGAGTGGGCTTGGTAATGGCAGCAAGAGCCATGGCCAGCGGATTGGTGCTGCGGGCCAACGGAATGCGCCTCTGCTGCAGGAGCGGTGGCTGGTGGTGCTGCAGGGCAGAGAGGGGCTGCGTGGCTGTCAACATGTGTCTGTATGTCTGTGTTTCAGAAGGAAGGTGCTGTGGCTGTGTCCCACTGAGCTGAAACAGGCTGTGCTGCTCCATAGGCTGTCAGCTGTGAAAAACATTAAATATGACCAAAAAAAAAACGCTTAAAAGCCAAACAAAAAATAGGGAGGAGGAAAAAGGAAAAAGAAAAGAAAAAAGGGGGGAAAAAAAAAAGGAGGAAAAAAAAAAAGAGGGAAAAAAAAAAAGGAAAAACAGGAAAACAGGAAAAAAACAGGGGGGGGGAGGGAAAAAAGGAAAAAACCCCAAACAAAAATAAGGAACTAAAAAGAACAGCAGTATAATCTTTAGAAATGCCTGTGCTGCACTTAATCACCACCCTTGGGCCAAGCCCCAGCTTTTGCCATGTGGCCGCATGGGCTGGAGAAGACACCAGCAGGACCCCAGTGCTCAGCACCCCACCTCGGGAGAAGGTTTAACAGGGATCAAAAAAAAAAAAACAAACCCAAACCAAACCAACAAAACACCACAAATTTGGACAGTGCATAAGTAGCAAGAACGGCCCGTGCCCCCCCAGTGCCAGCGCCAGGCTGCTGATGCAGACAGCAGCTGCAGCAGCGTGCAGCACCCGGCACTGGACACCGCACTGCGGGTCACCTGGCCTGTCCCCGGCAGAGCTGTATGAGCCCCAGGCAGGACACAGCCTGCAGCAAGGGTCGGGCACAGGAACAGGCTAAGTGGGGTCTGTGCCGTATGCCAGGAGCCCCAGGGAGCCCCCAGCGCAGGGGCTCAGTCTGGCAGCAGGAGCTGCTGTATTTCAGGTGCAGGGGCCATGCCGGGATCGCAGGAGCTACTGCAGGGATTTGACAATCGCCCTCAGGGTGTGGGGCATCTCTGGGACCGAGGGAGATGAGCTGTAGAAGGTGTTGGTGTGATTTCTGCGCTGCTCTCGGAGGTAAGGAGGGACAGATGAACTTTTGATGTGGAGGATCCTGGTGTCCATCACTTCGCAGTCGATCTGCATCATCACCTCGTAGTCCTGCCCATTGATCACATTCTCTGCAAAAGTAAGGAAAAAAGAAAAAAAAAAAGTCAGAATTAGCCCTGCAAGCTAGTGACCTAATGGCACCAAAAGCAGAGCTTTCTGGACCCCTTTTTTTTCTGGAGCAGGAGCTGGACGGGGGAACCCTTTCTTTTTGCAGCTCCATCTCACACAGTGCAGCCTCAGCCTGCTCAAGACAACTTAAAGGGCCTGGGCCATGCTTACCATGTGCAGTCACACCTAGATATTAATGCCTTTTCCACTTCTTCATCTGCACATAATTACCACCAGAGTTTGCCTTGTATAACATTTATTACTGAACTGTTGTTCTCGAGCCACTAAAGCGCAGAGGTGATTGAAGATAGGGATTACTTAAGAAAGCTGAATGTTTCACTTTCTTTTCATTGTTTTAAGAATACTGTAACCCTCTTGACACTGAGGATCTAGAGGAATTTCTTCACAGGATTACTGAGAAAAAAAAAGTCAAAATCCTCTTTCTCAGAAGAATTAACTGTACCTCATTACCGTGCAGGACCCCGACACAAGGACATGCTGGGCTGCACCACCCCAGCGCGGCCCCTGGCCCGGCACGTCGGCCGCTGCAGAAGCTCCTGGGCTCGCAGGCAGGGGCTGAGCACATGGCCAGCATCTGCTGCCTGGATTTAAAGGTGGGAGACTATTCCCTGCATAGATACTGTGTCCAGGAATGCGAGAGCCAAGATCGGATTTCCAGGCATGACCAACCCTTGCTTTTCAGTTAGAAACGCTGACTGCCAGCGGCAGCATTTTCTTTCTGTACTAAGAAGGATGGCAGATCACCTAATAGAAAGCGTATGGACTAGAGGAATGCAATGTATATTACTGATTTTTACTGTTTTCCTGGATTAACTCTGACTCTGGATGACAGCTGACAACCGCGGACAGACCCTCTTGTACCCCACGCCACCTGTAGAAGCCATTAGATCAAGTACGTCTGGTACAGTAATGAAAAGCAGGAGTAGACCCTTGCTAAGGAAGCTGAGAGCCTGCAAGGGAAATCAAAGCTCCCACCTGCAGAAATGAAATGGAAAAAGCTCTGTACGTGCCACTGAGTGACTGAGGCCAGGAGCAGCTGTGCATGTCTCTGTGCTGCTGATCCAAACACCCCAACATGAGCCTCACCCCTCCTGGCCATGGTGCTGCTGATAAAGCCCTGCCATAGCTTTGGGTGTTGTGCCCAGTTGAGACCCTTTTTGAGGTCACTCTTCCACGTCACCCCTTCTCTCACCCTTTGGATGTACTCTTGGTTCTCACCAAGGAGGCTCAGGACCAGATGGAGAGGGCTGGACTGCTGGTGCTGCTCAGGACAAGGCTGCATGGAGCAGCTGAGGGCACAAGGAGAGGCTGTCGGGGGGTAGGAGCCTGGCTTTGGGCTGGAGAGAGCCAACAGGAACAGATCAGCTCCCTGTGACACAGCAAGCTGAAAATGCAGCTCCTCAGCTCTCACATTGCAAAGATGACAGCTTGACAGGAGAAATTGTGCTCCAAAGCCACAAGTGGGTGAGGTGGGATGGGATGGCAACCAGGTCCAGGAAAACCTCTCGGCGAGGCAGTAAGACTCTCCCGCTGCCCACAGCAGCCAGCGCAGCAGGATATCACCGTGTTCCTTGGCACAGCAGAACATGGAGGAGAAGAGCAATCCCAGAGAGGAGCCTGTGCGAGGGAGGGAGCTGGAGCTGCACTGCGTGGGTAGCAGCACGGGAACCAGACCAGCCCACCTCAGCCAGCCGGGATCCCGCTGCTCCAGAGCTGGCACAGGCTCCCCCCCGCAACTCCGTGGGCCATGATTAAGTAAGTCATAGTTCTGCTCCCCTGTGTGAGAGGTGCTGTGTCTTCTGAGGCCATCGCAGTTGAGATAGCTGTGAGGAGTCAGGCTCACAATGAGCCTCTCTGGCCAGACCCACACACCCAACTCAGACATTCGCAAAGTGCCTGCATCCTGCCCTGTGCATATGAATTCAACACAAGTATCTGATTCCTTCCCCTTCTGGGTTGAAAGCACTGTTGATGAAGAAATGCTGGAGGAAGCCTCCGCAAAGGGTCCCAGAGGGATGAGGACAGCAGTGGGAATGGCTCAACTCCCAACACAGACATTTCTAGCAGCCCTTCTGATTACCATCAGCACCAAGATGATGTAGAAGAGGAGGTGGGATTCTCAGCAAAGACAGCAGTTGCTGCTTGGTGATGCTGCTGGGCACCTGGACCAGCGTGGAAGCCGTGCCAGCTCCGGGATGCCTGCCCACCATCGGAAAGCCCTGCCTGGCCCACCCCAGCCCAGAGGGTGGAGGGGCTGATGCTCTCAACAAAACAATAAGCAAACGTGACCTGAATGCAGCCGGCGCAACCCGATGTTTGGAAAGACTAACTCACTGTCACAGGGGCAGCCATTGCAAAAATGATTCCACACGGCTCCATCCTGAGCTCGATGCCATTAAACTGTTTCATGATCTGGATGAGGAATAGAGCATGTACTTTTAAGAGTTCTGGAAGATGTTGAACTGGAGAGATTTCAACCACCTTGGAGTACTGGATTAGACTGCAGTTTCAATAAAAGAGAGAAGCTGTCCAAAATCTTCAGGATGCATTTCAACCAAAGCCAGAGCAAAGCACAACACTCGGGAGAACTGGAAAACACAAGTACAAAATGGGGCTGGGCAGAAGCATTGCAGAAAAAGTTTGAGGACTAGAGAGGATCATTTTGCATAAGCCAATGGCACGACAGGACTAGAAATAATCAGCTCGATTTCAAGAGAAACAGTTTTATCTTTGACCAAGTTTCTAATGATAATGAAATACAAGCCCTGGATTAAACTATTGGGAGACCATCTCTGTGACTGGCAGTTTTTAAGGGAAGGCTGGATGATCATCTATCAGACAAGACCCAGGGTACCTGACCCTGCTTCCTCCACACAGGCACAGCCACTTGCAGTAACAGAATCATAGAATCATTTTGGTTGGAAAAGACCTTTAAAATCATCAAGTCCAACCATTGACCTAGCACTGCCAAGTTCACCCCTAAACCGTGTCCCTGAGAACCTCACCTACCTCATCAGTTGCTCGTGGTCTCTCTCGCCCTGCCTTTCTGTGAGCTGCAGGTGCTTCTTCATGGCTGGAGCCCCTCTGGGCAGACCACGACCAATCACAGAGCCCAGGTCCACAAAGTAGCCACCATACGTCAACTAAGCTGCCACAGTTGTCCGTCTGCTCTTTGCTCGTGACAAAGACAAGGCAGCGCAACTTGGGCGAAGCACTTTGAGTGAGGTTTGAGTTGACGTTTGCCTCAGAGTAGGGATGCGCCCCAGCCAGTGCCCATGGTTCAGACAGCAGTGAGAACACCGCTGTGCCTGCCTGCCTGCCTTCCTTCCTTCCCTTCTACAGAGCCACCCAGCAGAACCAACATGCCCAGCTCTACTCCCACACTGTGCTCACATAATTTATGTTAAAGTTACATGCCAGGAAATTATCTCTGCACAAAGTGATACTAAAACACCAACTCTTTTAAAACCATTAACAGCTACTCACACCCTTTATACTTCCTTCTAACAAGAAAGCTTGCTCCACCACACCAGATTCCAAAGGCAGTGCCAGTGTTAATTTACACTCGAGCGCCTTCTGCAGCCCCATCCATACCACTGGCAGGAACCCCAGCAGCTTTCAAAGAGCCGCCGGATGAGTTCCAGCACCTGGTTGCTTTGTGCTAGCTGTACCAAGCTGATGATGCTGAAGTTTGGTTTAAAGAATGATTTAGCACCAAACTGCTCAAACGATTTATAGCGCAAAACAGAGCTTACGTCTGGGGCAGCACAGAGTTCCGCAAGCTGTGCGCAGCTCTGGGGCTGGCCTGCCGAAGGGCTGCAGTTGTCACCAGACACAACTCAGGGGCTTCCTCTGCTCTGCCACTCTACGATCTTCCATCTCATCCACACTGAGCAGCCCCGACTGTCCTACCCAGCACATCTGGACAGTGTTTCCACCCAAAGGGCTGCTATACACTACCAAATAAGTATATAAATGAAGCAGTGTTACTGTAACAGCTACAAAGACTAAAAATACGCTCAGTGAAACAAGGCAGCAGGGTTCCTAAAATATTTACAGATTTGCTTGTTAGACAGGATTATTTGAGGCAAGGGAGAAAGTTATATTGTGACCCAAATAACTTCTCTTTTTAAAAGCAAATTCCTGCTTGGAACTATTGCCAAGCAAACCAGTTGCGATGGTCTCACCTCTGCAGACACAGCTGTCCTCAGCCCTGACACTGGTGAAGGGAGGTCTGGGTCTCCAAGCACCTCTCAAAAACAGTGAGCCAGCCATGGTCAGAAACACCGGATCCGCATAATCGAAATTACTTTGATGAGCCACAAGCTGACAGCACGAGACAGGGTCTCTGCCCACATCTAAGCCGTTGAAGCAGTGGTGCCAGGGGCTGTCCAAGGGGCAAGCAAGAAAGCTGGAGGAAACCAGCTCTCTGTGGCCTCCTAAGGAAATAATGGAGCCACAGGAGAGATGGGCACTGGCCGTGGATGAGGAGCACAACGTGCCATTAGCTTACACCACTGTGTGATTTTTGGAAAAGGCTGGTGCCTGCAGGCAATGTGGTCAGTGGCAGATCTGTGCCAGATGTGCTTCCAGTACCTGGTCCAGACTGGGAGGTCTCAGGAAGAGGGAAGGAAGCCTACTCTACCCAGGGACCATTTCCCACCTGATCTCTGACCTCCCCTTCCAACCTCCTTTCATGCTGGATGCTCACTTCCCTCTCTGAGAAAGAGTATGAACTACAGAGGAAAGGGTCCTGTGTGGATCTACTGCAATTACTCTTGTTTTGGAGGGGGAGCCAACAGGCATCTCAAGAAGAGAAGATCAGCGTCACCACTGTTGACCCTCCCAGGCACATCATTTAAAGCTCCCTCAGGTAGAGTATTTCTTGGAAATACCAAGACATTTTTGACAGCCCTGGCTGTGCATTTGCGTGTTGTTGGCAGGGTATCATTGCTGCACAACGGCCATATTTGAAATCTATCCAGCTGTGGCAATGCTAATGACAAGGGAAAAAAAACAGAAGAGAAAACAAAGACAAGAGGAAAGGCAGTTTTGCTGCACAGAAAGCTCTGTTGGGAGTGAAGGACAGAGGCTGGAGAGAGCAGCTCTGCTGGGCAAACTATCCCCTGCCAGCGCGGGGGACACAAACAGCACAAACAAACTCCCACACACAGCCTGCAAACCCAGACATGTGACTTACAAGACAAATAACTGTAGCCAGGAAAGCAGCCCCAAAAGGCACTCTGGTAGAAGCTTCTTGCAAGAACAAGGGCTGGAGCAGGACAGCACAGGGGGGACTGCTGCCTCGAGTGCAGCAGGGAGGGACCAGCAGACATGGGCATGTCCCCTTTGGTCCCCACCATGGGTCTAGCATCCCACAGATGCTGGTAGAGCTCTAAAACCTTGCTGGCCCAGTGCTATCTTTGGTTTTAAATGCTACCAAGCTCCTCCTTTTCCCCGCTGTGCTGTTGGACTGGCCGCTGTCCTTTTCTAGCCATGGCACTGCCTAAGGACGCTGTTCTGCACAGGCAGGAGAGCAAAGTCCTGGCAGCAAAGCCCCATCCGACCTGCACATCTGGCTCTAAGAGTGACCAGCAGCAGACCAACAGTCAGGGCAAGCATACACTTTTGGTGATACATGAAACAGTAAGCAACTGCTTCCCAGACACCTTATCTATACTATTCACGGTTCTTCTGGTTCTGTTATAACATTTTCCTCAGCCTTTGCTGTCAAATTCAACTGTAAATTCTTTTGCACTTTTTCACACCAAGTTTCACCTACTGAATGGAATTTCTCCCCTTCCCACGATCTCCCAGCCTGTGCCTAGAGATGCAGGGGCAGCGAGCCCAGCACAGACCTGCATGAGAGTCTACGGCTAACATCCCCTTCATTGCAAAACGTGACCATCTCCTCACACCTTTCATTTACACCTTTCAGGAAGATACCAAGCCACAAGTGAGTCTCCCCTCTTGAGTCACAAAAACTTGCTTTCTTTTAGCAGTTTCTGAAGAACCGCTTTTTTCGAAGTTTTTTGAACACTCAGGTTATTGTGCTGAAGAGACCACTCTTCTCAGACTTGCTTTGCTCAAAGGCCTCTGATGGAGCACTGAGGTAGGACTTTGCTCTGCAGAAGCTTTACTAGCTCTTCCCAACCTGCTGTGTCTCCCCAGGCACACTCAGCTCTCACAGATTCAGCCAGCTTGTGCAAAAGTGAGACTTGATCTTTCACAGTTCCTGGGGCTATTTTAAAAAAGCTTGCCTCATTTGTCACTTGCCATTCTCCTGGTATTTATACAGTCTCAGCAGTTCACACCAGCACAATAACTTTTTCCTCTTCAACAACGCTGACTTGAGCTTTAAGTGCTCTCTTACACCTTGTTCCTCTATAGGCACTAGAGATTCCCTGTCAGGCTTCATCTGAAAAACGTTTTTATTAATTTTTTATGCCTCAGGCACACTGTTCCTCAACATAATTTTCTGGCTTGACTTCTTATGGTTTGACATTTAGTCTGCCAGAAATCGTGCTCTTTTTTCTATTCCCTCATTTGACTACAATGTCTGTTGTTTAAAAGGGATCTTCTTACTTCTCTGAATCTACTTGAATGTGTTACTCAAGCCGTTGGATTTTTTAGGGTCCTTTTAAGCACTTTTGCATTGAGCTTTTAATCTTTAGTCAGTCTTCATATAATTTGACAGCATTTTACCATATTGGTTTTTCTTTTAATATGTTTTCCTATTCTTATTTAGCCCTTGCCTTTTAACTGTAGTATGGACTTCACTATTTCAATTTGTAGGTGCTTACTGATAAAAGTAATTTAACTATTTGATTTCATTTTTTTCAAGAGGCAGCATCACTTTTTCATTGACATGGACCTTCTTCATCTCCCAATATAATTTGTACCCTAGGCTTAAAGTGTCTCACTGATTTAAGAGGGAAGGCTGGTGAGAGCCTGTATTCACTTACAGTAGAAATGTCTTTATAGGTTGGATGATATCCAAAGAGTGAGCTGAATTTTCCACCTGTCTCACTTGGATACATAAAATTACCTCATTTATTTAGATACTGTGATCAGCTCTTGCTCGTAGAAGTGCATTTTTAACACCAAGTCTGTGAAGCTTCTGTCTGCATGGGGCAAGCACATTTCTCCACGTGAGCTTCTCTGATTCAAGGCATTTGCCAGCTAATTAAAAAAAAAAATAAATGATACAGACATGCTGCAGAGTGCCTATCTGAACATAGCATGCTGATAAATGGGAGACGTCTGTTTCCAAGATTTCTGTCTCTCAGCTACAACAACGGGACATTTACAGCTCTAATGGCCCAGTCCTGCTCTAACACAGAGGTGCCTCCTTTCTCATGGAGAGGGGCAGCTCAGACTGGCAACCATTTCTCCATCCACTTCACCCAGAGGGCACATGTGCCCTAGAGGGATGTGCCATAGTAGACCTTACTGTGGCTTTTGAGTACTTAAAAGGGGCTTACAAGAAGGATGGGGACAGACTTTTTAGCAGGGCCTGTTGCAACAGCATAAGGGCTGATGATTTTAAACTAAAGAAGGGGAGATTCAGGCTGGACATGAGGAAGAAATATTTTACATTGAGGGTGGTCCAGGTTGCCCAGAGAGGTGGTAGATGCCCCATCCCTGGAGACATCCCACGCCAGGCTGGATGGGGCTCTGAGCAACCTGATCTAGGTGAAGATGTCTCTGCTCATGGCAGGGGGTTGGACTGGATGAGCTTGGAAGGTCCCTTCCAATCTAAACTATTCTGTGATTCTATGGTGTCTTCATCTGGGGTTACTACAGAATAAGACAGGATGGAGGCAGATGGTTTACAATGAAGTGGTAGATGACCAAAAAATGCTCAGGATGTATTTTTCAAATTATTTCCTACAGCAACCCTGCTACAAAGGATGAAGCCCAGAAGATGCTCAGGAAGCACTAGGACTGTATGAAGAGGGTGAGGAAAGCTGCAGCATGGAGGACTAGACCTGAGATACAAGAAGAAGGCAAAAGTCTCCCTGGCCCACTGGCAGCAACCTCCTTCAAGACTGCAATCCAAACACTGAAAAAGCCCATCTTGGACTGCTGCATTTGTACTAATCTCTCAGTTTACTCCAGCAATGTTCTCAACACAGAACTCATAAATGTGACCTCCTCTACAGCTCTGTTGCCATTTTTTAATGTTTTTACAGGGTGAGCTCATTATGGATAATTATGTTTCAGATCACTGTAGAAATAAAGAGCTACCAGTAATCAGAGTTGGCCTGTGTATCACAAGCATAAAACTATGTTTGCCACCTATAATTTAATACTAAGAGGAATTATGTAATCTTGAATTTACGACATTTGAAAACGTATTAAGGCAGATCAGCCGGGCTTGAGGCTAGAATTACGATGTGCTGCACAAACACCATTCAATGTAGCCGAGACAGCAACGTTAATGTCACAGAGCGGGATGAAAACTCTGATGCAGCATCAGCATCCAGCGTTAATGAACATCTAAAAGACGGGGGTCTCTGCAGCGAGACGTGTACTTGTTCAGTTCTAAACCGATTTTGGCTCCTTCTGCAACTCCATACTGGCACCCACACTGGCAGCTAATGTCATGGGTTTCTTTTTTCTTCAGCTTTGTGGATTTTTACATAAGTGTGCCTCTTACATGGAAAAAACAATCTGGTGTAAGAAGTCAACATTGGTGTTTGAAATACTAAGAATGAAGTCCAATTAATTTATGACTCATTCTCTACCCCCTTCATGAACAGCATGTTCCCAAGAAAATGCCATCCGTAGCATTTATGCTGTCTATAGAGGGAAGACCAGATACACTGGGGTTTGGCCTGCTCTATCACTCAAAACCCAAGAGATATTCTTTGTTGTATTAATGAAGCAGCAAAAACGCACAGAAGATCCTCTGAAATCAACTTCCTGTTCTTCTGAATACATAAAAATAGGTTACTTATTTAGCAATTTAGGTAAACAGCTTGTTATGAAAAGTCACTGGGGAATAAGCCTTTATGATTTCATTTCTCGATCGTTTCCTGTCTAACTAAATAAACATGAACTCAAGTGACACTGATTCCATTATTTTTGTGTGCAGATTCTTGAATGATTTCTTTCCTAATTTTTTGAATAATTTAATCTTCTCCTTCCTGTCAAAAACAACATTTATCAGCAGACAATGGTTGGGAAAAGCAAAATCTTTCAAAGACAACCACATCTGTTGAAAACGTCTATTTAATGTTGAACCTAGGCAACGATCATTTCTGATGTTCAAAGAAATGTTGGGAAGTTTTGAGGGGTTATTGTGTTTTGATGAACTGTGCTTTGTATCACTTTGAAAAGAGATCAAGAGTGAGAACAGCAACACCTTACAATATGACTAAGAGTCTATGGTTAAAATTCCTTGATAAAACCTGTTCTGCCACCATTTTGCTCCTGACCTCCACAGCACATCTCTACACAAGCAGAAGAGCTTAAGTGCATCTGTGACATTAGCAAACTGTCCTAATTACAGCAGACCCACAGTAAGGCAACGTGCTGCTTATTCATGACAGTGCACAGGAGACAGCAGACTCACCACGTTTCTCAGTCCATGCTCAGCAATCACAGAATCACAGAATCGACTGGGTTGGAAAAGACCTCAGAGATCATCGAGTCCAACCCTTGGTCCAACTCTAGTCCATTTACTAGATCATGGCACTAAGTGCCATGTCCAATCTCAGTTTAAAAACCTCCAGGGACGGCAAGTCCACCACCTCCCTGGGCAGGCCATCACCTGTTGCTCTGATTTCTCCCTGGTCAGGCTTCACTAAACTACTTTTATTCCTCAGCCCAACAACTCAAGAAGCAGAAGGGCAGCCTTTTCAAAATGGCCTATAGACTTACAGCACAGAGACAATCTCAGATATATTTTCCTATATCATGGTTTAGAGGTCTTGCTGCTTTGAAGGATTCTCAGTGACCTTCTTAAAAAACCTGAGAAACCACCCTTCTTTCATCTCACAAATAGGTTGTAATTCTACATACACAACTTCCAGAGCTTTATGCTCATACTCTATAGTTTGTAAGGCTGTGCTGAGTTCTCAGCAGTTTCTGGTAAATCCAGAGATAAAAGCAGAAACAAGTAGAGAAGTATCTGTACAGATCATGCTTATGTAGCCGAGAGAGGAGTCCTCTGTACCTACTGAAGTGCCGTGAGCTTCTCAGCGTGGGGCCAAGGACAGGAGCTGTGAGAGGGAGCCACAGGGACCAAGGTTTGGCTTCTAACATGAAAAGAAGAACAAACCAACAACAGCTAGAGATAGCTGGGGCCATCTGTCTCGTGGAAACCATTCTGAAGCAACTCAGAGTGAGAGAGAAGGCTACCCAAAATGTTAAGTGGCAACCTTCAGGGAAGTCAGCTGCCATTAGCGGTACGTATTGGTTTAGACCTTCCCCATTTGATGACTGACTGGGAATTCTGCTTGCTCCGAAAGACGGAAATGGCATCTTTTGTTTGCTTGACCCTGGAAGGCAGAAGAAGTTGAAGACTTTATTTATTCAACCCCAAGACACGGCAACTTACAGAGTACTGTCACTGCCCAAAGAGCTTGTGTTTTCATTTTCCTTCTCAGCTTGTGTGGGTTTTTTTTGCCTTATGGATTTTTCACAGACAGTTTGCTATCAGCCTCGGACATCTGTGAGCAGCTTTTGCACGTGGCTGTCAGATGAAAGAACATTCTTTGTAGCTGCATGCAAATAATCACACTGCTTGATCGCTGAAATCCCTCCAGTTTTGATCAAAAACCCTTACCACTAGATTTGTTGTTGACCTTTTTGATTAGAAGGTATATTATTTCAGAGCACTTTTGAAGCCTGTTACCTCAGTACGATGATGGATGCTAGGAAGGAAGGCTGAGTGAAGTGGCAGTGATCAGAAGCTGGCCAACACAACAGAGCACGTGGACTTTGCAAAGCTCACCATCCCGTTCTCAGTACATTTCTGCCTTTAGGAGACTATTGTGCTGCTCTGTTTCACGAAAGAAACACCCCTTCGGAGAACAGGGCTCCCTGAGAACCAGGAACATGCAAATTACAGAGAGTCTGGCGCACAAACAAGTATCTCAAAAGCAGAATGAAGACAAGTCCCGTTGTGTGACATTAGACTAAGGACCTATCCAGAATATTTGTGTAAAATTCAAAACTACTCCATCATGGCTGCCAATTCCCAGAAAATGAGCCTCACATCTCACCAGTGGCTTTCCCATCACATCGCTCGCTTTTGCTTGGCTCAGAGTACAGACACCAACCTCCAATTCAGAGAGAGCAAATTGATGGAAGGACTTTCACATACGGAGAACTGCTTTGCACTGTGATCCTGAGAAGAAAAAAGGCCTTTTTGGTCTTTATACTGCTTCTAAGGCCACTGGTACTCATGGTGAGTACACACCTGCACAGATGTTTACAGCTGCTCCTACCAAGAGAAAGTGCAAGCTATGAGAGCATCTGACCTAATCATAGGGAGAAATGCACTAATGAAAGCGGTTACTTGGGCTAAACGTTGAACGCTGTCTCCTGCGCTGAGCGACTGTACACATGTTCTCACTTTGCATGCTGCAAGGACAGGACTACTGGTGGTGTGCGCTGTGCTGCAGAGCTGCGGGCGTCCTGCAGAGACAAAAGGCTTGTGCTTGGGGTAGGAAGAGTGACTTAGCTAGGCTGTACTCTATAGATTATTTTGATCCAAAGATCAATGTTATAACCCACTGCATTTTTTACAGCAGTTAAGTAAATACAGGGCTAATGGCAGATGTTTTCATTTAAACTTCAAGAAAGGCACCGCCTATATGTCAATTTGGAATTGGTGTAATGAGCCAACAAGACTCTGAATTACAATAAAAGCAAATTTAGGAATGAAATCTACTGGAGACTTAACCGGTCTCAAGTGCATAGTTATATTTCTAAAATAATAGCTTCAATCTAGCATAACAAACATGACTTGCTTAAAAACAAAAGCCGGAGTTTAACTGTAAATTGCAGTTGGCTTTCATTCCCACGAGGAACTGCAAGATATTTCTTCTTGGAGTAACTTCTCAATAAAGCCACAGCAATGGTGCCCCCAAACCAGGCACAGTGGGACTAGGACTAGCAAATTCTGCATTTTCCCCTCCAGGCTTAGCAACCCTAAGGTCCTTGGGTCCCGTCAGATTTTCTGTGAGAACTGCTTGTGTCTGCAAAGTCGGGTTTTGTCATTGGGCAGAGGCAGATCAAGATGTGGCCATGAGTGGCTGTAGGGGCCAAGGGGAGAGCTGCTCTGGGGGCCAGCAGGGAAATCGGAGAAGGATAAAGGGCTGCAAGAGCATCTGGGGAGGCTTTAGTACACAGACAAATAAAGATGCTGTAGAAGAAAGCAAGTGAAGAAGTTCTGAAAAAGTTTCCAAGCAAAGGCCATTTCACTTGCCTTCCCTTCAGCTCCTCTGCCAGGGCTGTGGAAACAAAAAGGAAGAGCAAGTACATGGCCAGGGAAAAGGTTTCCCTGCTTCCACAGAGGCCTGGCTGAGGCATGAAAACAGGCAGGAGGGGACAAGTTCTTTCACTGAAACTTTTGCCAGTTCCTCCCAGGGAGACGCAGCCTCTTCGAGCAGTCATTTCTCTGCAGGTGCACAAAGAATTAAGGTGGGCTTAAAAGAAGAGCAGAGAGCTGGAAGGAAAGCTTTGTTGTCAGCCAACTTCCAGATGCCTTTTCAGGATGTGCTCAGTCCCTGCAGAGGCAGAGTAGGGTGGAGGAGCAATATTCTCCATAGAGAGAAATGGGTTCTTCTCCAGGCAGAACTCTGTAGGGAATAATCTCCCCCAGATAATCTACTAATAATCAAATTAAAAATCAAGCCAAGTTACCTACTGGCTGTTGTGTATCTTGTATTTTTTTCCTAACATCTGGCTGATTGTCACAGAAGAAGCAGTGTTTGGTGCTATTGTTTACTTAATGCTATCCTTGTGTCTCATCTGTTTCAACATCTCTGCACAAATCCCTGGACATTTTGCTATTTCCTGGATTATGTTCATGTTCTGAAGAAAAATGCCAAAGAAATCAAGTAACTATAATTTCACAATGTTTCACTATTACTGAAGGATAAGATTTGTCACTGGATTCTGATGTGTATTTTCCAAATGATATTTACTCCAACTGAAAAATTATTTCAAGTAAAACAAGACTCAGTAGCATGTTAAGAAGAAATATTCCACAATTTAGAAACAGTTTGTTCTCCAAGAGATAAAGTGCCCATTTGCACGTGATAATTCAGCTCAGCCAGAAAATGATTTTTGTAATGGGCATGAAAAGGGAGTTTCAGACAGATAAATGCCACAAGTGATTCTGATACATCTAATAAAAATTCCCCTAAGACAGCTGGTTATAGATTATCACATTCAACCTACTGTACTGCATGGAAAAATGTAATCATCAAAATGTTGAAAGCCTGAACTGATTTTTTTTTCTTAGTTCATAGAAATTCACATTATCAGATGTTTTTAGCATGCCTGATTTTAACAAAAACATTGGGGTTTATGATTCACGTGTACAGTAAAACACATAGGTTTTTAAAAGGCATTACAGTACACAGATATTCAGAAAGTAAAGTTTATACTGTTACAGGGTTCACGACGCATTTGCTGCCTGACAGTGACCCTGTGCCCCAAACATGTCCCAGTTTGGCAGTTACTCACCATACGATTTAAAAATATATTTATACAGTTCGTGTCCTGTCTCTCATGTGGGACTAAAATGGATACCGAGCACATTTCTGTTCACTAATAAGCCTGTGCCCTCAGTGCAAAGCTGTTTTCTCTGCTGTCCTGCAGCACTGTAACATGATGATTATTAACCCTGACATGTGGTGCTGAGAGGTCCCATTCACAGTGAGTGTTGTGTAACAGTGATAAACAGCCAAGGAAGCCGACGGGAGCCAGTCAGCATCCCAACAAACCAGTAAGGCCAAGGAATTTGCCCTGCTAAGGAGGCGTAAGAGGAACCCAAATGAGTGGAGGAGGACAGTCTCTACACTCGATGGGATCTTTGTAGCTATCAAGACAGGCTAGATCACATTCAAGTAACCCTTATTCAGCTGTGTATAAATCATTGAGACTGGATGGCAACAGCCCAGAGTCCTCAAAGGAGCTCGAACGAGACATGGCAGAACTGCTGGCCAAGTCCCACAGCCTCTCGTCACAGTCTTGGTGACCAGGCACTGGTGACTTGCCAGCACCCCAGCTCTGGTAGGGACCCTTGCAACTACAGCCCAGCAATGACCAGTTTGACTTTTTCAAAACTATAAAGACAGACATTTGGTCTAAGTTTGGTTTCCACATACAAGTCAGGCATATCCCTTTGAAATTATTCTATCATTGTCTTTCATGTTTGGGACTTACCATGGATGTTTACAGCTGGCAGCACTATAGACATCTTTGGTCTCCTGGTCTTGTTGTGTGTGGTGGCTGGCAATAACAGGTGGTCCTGGAAAATAAGAGAAAATTGTGTTAAATATGCCCTGGAAGTACAGAGCTGGGAAAATTCCTTTCCATTCTGTCTTAAAGGCATTCCACATAAAGCTATTTACAACAGCTTCACAAATTCAAATTGTTGAGGGAGTCTTCCAAAAGTCACAGCAATTGCTCATGCTGTGTAAGTGAGAAGAAACCCTTATCGCATGCAGCAGAATATGAAAAAGCCTTGATCACGTGGAAAGAGACAGAAACTACTATTAGGCCCTTGTTCAACAGAGTACTTATGTATTTGATTAAAGTAATTTAACTTCAATGATATTTAAACATGTGGTTAAGGGCTTTGCTGAATTGGAGCCTTTACTTGCAGCGCTGTCTGCTTTCTATATAAATGTCATCTTGCTATGTCTGTGACGACCTCTACACCACACGTCTCGTGCAGCAGGACTGTATCAGTCAGGGGTGTGAAACAAAACCTACCAGGGAAGTTTGATGGCAAAGCTGTGCTTTAGCAGTTGATCTTAACTGTGAGGTGGCTGCTGTGAGACAGCAGTGTCCAAACTAACCACCCTGGGCTTTAGCAGTGGAAGGTGCATCTGCAGGAGATGCCCTAGACATGGACCTGACCTGCAAGAAAACGTGCAGCCTTTCTTCAGGTTTTTTTGCTGTTGCTGAACTTGAATTGCTCAACTTGCAGCCTGGGAAAATACGGCTCCTCCTTTATCAGCAGAAGTAACAGAATATGAAGTGTCAGTCCAGGCACCTCTCACACTGCTGTACAAAGCTGATCTTGATGGACTAAAGACAGAGCACTAAGGCTGACGGAAGCTTCCCACGCCTTGCCAAGCTCAGCTTTTCTGACAGAAGGTTGCTTCACTGCACCACCTCAGTAGACAGTGGGCATCATCAGGGAAGTATATGTGCTCTCTCTTAGTAATTAGGGGCAAAAGGCTGTATTCATATAATTGACAAATTGAGTTTCAATTTCTAACTTGGGCTCTAAGTGAAACAGAAATCTGCCTATCACTATCTTTTACAGGCCCCAAAGAATGAATGGAAAGGTTTATTTTCCCAGCCCCTGTGTTTGCCCCTCTCCCAGTCCCAGAAATGCCAAATTCGCTCCCAGGGGCTCTGCAAAGAACAAAAGCCAGCAGGTGCCACCACGTCACCCATGTGGAGACCAACTTGTGAAAAAGTTTTTGCATCTGTCCTAAAACCAGATCCAAACCTCTGCCTTTCACTTTTTAGGATCCAGACATCTATCTCACATAGTTAAAAAGCAGAAACAAGTTTGAGGCTCTCATTTCATGCTTTCCCACTTGTAAAACTCCCATGATATCTTACAAAACCAGCACTCAAGAACTTTCCAAGCAGCTCTTTAGCTCCCTGGTTAAGGGTAAGAACAGACATACAAATACCCTGTGCTTTTGGCCAAGGTTATCTTCTTGGCAGACTTTCTTCAGGACACAGTCATTAACTTCTTCATGTCAGGGTATCTGTGTTTTCCCCATTTTAACCTCTAAACACTACGTTGTTATGTCTCAGAAGCGGAGAACTGAGTTACACACAAAGTTAGGTGTTAAATATGTGAAGATATTCTGTAAATACATTACAGAAATATCAGTCTCTTCTTTTTCCCACCAAAAAATTCCCCCAAAACCCAAACCATGAGAAGAAAACATTACTTCAATAAATGACTGTAATTAAAAACATCTTGGTACCAAAACTATAAAACCACTCTGTTATAATTCTCAGACTACATATGTAATTCCCATCTCATTTTGGAACCACTGAGATTAAGACAACACTCAGTAAGACAATGAACTTTACAGAAGAACTGTTCTTGAAATTCAGTGTTCCCAAGGGAACAGGCCAAAGATAAGATGTCCATTAAAACCACATTTTGCAACAACGTATTTGTCGTGATCTGACAACTATTTTTAACATCATTTAAAAAACGCTTATCCTAGCTTTTCTCTTATTCAATGCTTCCGAGAGTCAACAGCATCATCACCAAGCAGAACATGACTACTGCAGAGATGATCACCCATGAATCATTACAAAAAAAACTACTATTCTTTGCTAACATATTTGAAGATTGGTACATTATTTGACGTTGGCTTAGTTTTGCTTTATAATGGCACCTTTATTTACTGTACGTATAAGAACTATCACAAAGACTTTACAATCAGAGCACCTCTATAGAAATAAACAGCAGTGTCATGACAGAAAGGCCAAATTTCTGCATAGCAACAACATAAGGAAAATTCCTCATATACCTCCTGTATCATCACCACCTTGACTGCACCATGGGGGTTCAGACTCGACACTCAGAGATTTCCACCCCGAGTGTGGTGCCACGCTGGCACAGGTCAGCAGAGCACCAGGGGATCTCTGTCCTTGGAGGTTTCCAAGACCCAGCTACACAAAGCCACGGCTGCCCTTATCTACTGTCACCAACAGCTCTGCTGTAAGGTTTCCAAGGAGAACGGGTTTTCTCTACCCATTACAACGATCCCGTGATCCTCTTTTTGCAGCCCACAGATCAGACACGGGCAGCACCAACTTCTCAAAAGAGTCCTGTGGTGACTACGGAGGCAGCACAAACACCTCAGACTTGGCCTTGACAAGCTCTGCATCTCTTCCATCATGGTTACGTTCAAAGCCTTGGCTCAGACTGGCTCGGCAGTTAACAAATTTCATTTCCATGACTACAACACAGCCAAACTATGCACTAAATACTGCTGGGTAGGTCCAGGTTCCACCAAACTTATCTGCTTGAAAACAATACATGATTCTAAACCTCACATAGAAAATGAGATGTAAAATTCACCTGAGTTCCACTTCACCTAGAAACCTTTTTTTTTTTTTTTTTTTTTTTAAATACCGGGAGTTAGATTTAATTGCAACCAAATTCAGGCTTCTGTAAATGATGTTTAAAGAGCTGCAAAGAAGAAATGAACAGTTCGCCACTATCTGCTCTCTTTCCTAATAATTCTGGCTTAAAGCAAAAACACCAAGTCGTTTTCTGGTAGATCAGTCAATTGAAGCAGGTAACTCCAGCAGGTATTTCGGTCTGCGCTGAGACAGCATTGCAGTTGTCAGCTCTAAGTCCAAACTGCTACCAGGAGCTACTGTGCAAGATGCACAGACAGTCTGGAAGCAGGATGCTGCCCATCTCTACTACAAAGAGTTGTTTTTTAAAATCTGGCATTAGGGAAATTTACCCATCTCCCTAATAATCTTTATATTTTATATGCAGGAGTGTCCCTCTGACAGTCAGTCCCAACTTGCAAAGTTTCGTAACTACCCTCATTCTACATAGAAGGCAAAGGTAGCAGTGGGTGTGCTGCAGAGTGTTATAGATATTTCGCCTACAGTTTATGTCCCTACAATATTATTGAGCTCAAAAACTTTCAAATAGTCCACAACTTTTATTTGAAAGTAATACTTAAATATTTATATGCAACATCAATGAGTGCATGGACTAGTGATTAGGAAGAAATCACATTCGTTGTTTCTAAATATCTATTTCTAATATGTAAAATATTATTATGTCCTATCCTGTTCCGAAGTATGCTGAATCGCATCCTAGAGAGGTGTGTGATGCTATTACTCATCCCTAATTTTAAACACTAGACAAAAAAAGCTAAAATTAAAATGCTGATTGTGATATTAACACATGGTATAAAACTGAAAAATAATAAAAGCAAATATTGCAAGTCAGCATCTGGCCCATGAGCTTGAATGTCAACCAGAGGCAGAATAAATCACAACTATTACCCAACCACAGATGGCCTTGGCTTAGGCCAAGACTTGCACTTAGATGAGATGACAATTTAAATAGACGATGCAGATCTGAGACTGCTGGCAGAACGACTGGAAAAATATCAGCCTGGAAAGACAATATTTCAAATGAGACCCTAGCTTCAGCATTCTCATTTTGCTTTTGATCATCTCTACAGTTCAGTGATACAGAAGCCAGATGAGATGGACAGATAGATAAGTATAGATACTAAAAATCCAGCCACAAATGCATTACCTTAATTTAATAAGTTGGGATGCAGAAACACATTTTTTCCTGGGGATAGTCTGGAGCTGTTACTTGCTAAACTTCTGATTCATAATCGTATTTATTAAGTCCTTGCCAACACAAAACAGGACACTGTATTATTAGAATATAATTAATCAGAGTTGTAAACACTTAGGCACCTCCATAGAATCACTTTCCTCACTGAATCTTTTTACTCTGCTGGCCAATTCAGAGCCTGCTGATCTGCTGCTGGACTCAGCAACACATGAAACTGCAATAAAGATTTTAAGGCTTCCAACATAAGTGTTGTCAGGGCTCTAACAGGGATTAAGCTCTGGAGCCTTGTGTATCTCTAATCCACAGAGTCAACTGTCAATGGAAATCCTGTTCCACTGTGCTAGAATATTCTAAAAGTAGCTGCTCCTGTGGCTTCAGCCTGAGTCTCACGACATGTAGTTTGGTTCTCAAAGCCTCCAGATGTATGAAAACGTATGGGCACCTTAGCTTTTATTTAAAAAATAATAATAATTGATTCTAACTCTCGTAGTTAAAGGACATAAAGAAAATAGCACTGCATACCATGACGTTTCATTCAACAGAGACAAAACACACTGGTCAAGGGTCTTTTTTTTTAACTATCATTATTTCACAAGCTGGACTCTTGGCTTTTAAATTATTAGAATTGGTAATATTACTTGTTTTGGCTTTTGCAATGCATGTCCCATCAGTAACATTCACCTCCCCAGGGACCAGTATTGCCACCTCGCTACAGGCAACTCTGCAGCTCCTCCTCCATTTCTGTGTATTTGAAAGAAACGTGAAAGAATTTGTCCTTGCAGCATGCCCGTGATGGAGGAAAATATTACCAGTGCTATGGGGAATGCGTGCATTTGAGAGATACTCGAGCAACAGGGGACACAAAGGAACGGACTTTCAAACACGCCAAGGCTCTGCACTCTCAGCATGAGCTGTCTTTCCTCCTACCCCTGAGGCTACTTATCTGTCAAATCAATTCCCCTCGATTTTTCCTACCTTCTTAGCTGCTGTGCTTAGGGTACGGATAAGTACTTTTAAAAGGCCTTTTCCAGTGTCTTGAGCAAAAGCATTACTTACTAGAAAATAATTAACATAACCTGATTTAAATGTGCTTTGCTACAGCATATTTAGCACATCTGCCCATGTAAGCACTGTCTGCCGTGCTGTTGAAGGACACGCCATGCCTGACCCTGCCAGGGGTTTGGAGACTGTACCCCCCAAAAGTGTAGATGTGACCCGTGTGGGAGGCCCTACCTCACTTCTCACAAAGGCTTTGTCAAGGGGTCTCGATAAGGGACCCATCTCTGACAAACTAAGGATAAGCTTTTCAAAAACAAGTGACATTTCTTACTTTACATGAAAAAAAGCTCCAAGGTTTAAAATACCAAAGGAAAACCTTAATATACTGCTTTCCTAATTTGTGTTGATGAGGAGATTTGATCTTTACCACTGCCCTGGAGACCAGCTATAAGCTAGAATATTGTGATTAACACAGACAGCTGCCAGAGGCAAGTGGGCACACGGAACGAGGCGCCTCGGCAAGCCAAAGGGTACTCACCCTGTCCTCAAAGCTTCCGAGCCCCCTGACAGCAAACACGCACTGCAGCTGGGCATTTCTTCATCTCTGTTTATGACTAAGAGGTGTCCCAGGGAATCGTGCCTCAACCTCTTCCAGCCTAGATCTTCATGCTGTGATTCTAGGACAGCATTACAACCGCTGCTGATACAGGCTGAGGAGCTTCCCTCATCCCACCAAAGCGCTGACAGCTTCCCAAAGCTGCCAGGGGTACCATTTTTCTTCAATGACACTATTTTGGTAGTGTTCAGCACGTTCTGACAGCTAAAAGCTTATCTATTAAATATTTGACCACACCTAGTGATCTCAAGATGAAGCAGATAGAAAGCAAGTGCGTTTTTTACCATGAAAAATTGTGCATGAAATCCATGAATACACATATTGTTTTTCAAACCTATTTTTTTCTGAACATCTTCAGGGATTTCAGGTCAATGAAATGACGCTGGACCTTTTTTACAGGTATGCTTTTGGCCATACAAAGTGTGTGAAACAGAAATGTGCTTTCACAGGCTCAAAAAGCTGCATGGAACTTCAGAGACTGCCCCACACAGCTCCTCTGAGGAGCTGGACTTTTTAAACCCCTGGGCTGACAGAGCCAATGTGCCAGCTTTTCTGTCATAAACCATAGACTTCACAGTTTTCGAAAATTTCAAAACAATTTTTTCAGGCTGTCTGGGTGTTGCCAGAGATGTGATGTTTCTGTCCTGATCTCCTACACAGGCCACCAAACCTGCCCTGAGCAGCACCACAGCCTTTGGCACATGGCTCCTACCTGGGAAATGGTACCTGTGAAGCTGGAACTTCATTCTCAGGACAGCCAAGGCTGAACTTCAGCAGCTCTCTGGACACAAAAGGAGGTTTTTCTCCAGGGAGGAGAACTTGCTGAAATGCACTCGTGGCCTAGGGGCTGATTCTCATTTACCCCATCAGTTCTCAACTCTGCCAAGCACATAGCACAGATTGTGGTGTAAATGAGAATCAGGTCCTGACATATCTGTTTCTATTTTCCTCTGTGAGCTCAAAGAGGACGCTTATGAAAGTTTACAAATTTGTAGAGGAAATGGCTGTATAATTTCACTACTGATTCGGTTGGGTGATGGCAGCCATATGGTGTCCTGAGGATACACCACACTGGATACAGCGCTGGTCCATCGGAACATCCCAGAAGTTACTGCAATATTGCTTTTGCGACCAGAGGACATTAAACAGGGCAGTAACTGCAGAGGGGAGGGTGTCTCTGAAACTACCGTTATCCCATCAGTTCACTCTGACCCTCGTATCTGAAAAGCAGAGGGATGGTTTCAAAAGCAGAAAAAGAGAGGAAACCAGTCAAAACCTCTACACAAACTGTGACTTGTAGACACACTACTTGCTCATTAT
Source organism: Streptopelia decaocto (assembly GCF_964273445.1). Taxonomy (NCBI): domain Eukaryota; kingdom Metazoa; phylum Chordata; class Aves; order Columbiformes; family Columbidae; genus Streptopelia; species Streptopelia decaocto. The sequence goes on from NC_138659.1 coordinate 16,979,792, forward strand.
ACTACAAACTGTAAAGCTGCCTTGTTTTTCAAGTTGATGTGTCTTTTATTTATTTATTTATTTATTTACAGGTAGATCTTATAAATCAAAACAGATTTACTGACCGCATCATGGATCCTTACAGGGAATCCAGGACATGCAAAGATGAGTAAGGGAGTGAAAGACTGGATAAAGACTGAAAGGAATCCACAGAAATCCCACAATAAAATTTCACAAGGTCTCAGCCTCTCTGCACCGGCTCTTGACAGCCCACCTTGGGAGGCCCCAGTAGCTTTACTACTTTAGGTTTAATAATAACCATTCAACCTAATTTCAAAGAGTACCAGTTCTGCATATATTAAACCTGAGGTTAGCTAGCATATATTAACACAGTTTGATTTTGCAGCATACTAAAGAAGAGTGTTTGTAATCAAGAATTCAACGCCCAATCCCTAATCATAGAATTTAATTACTTTTCTAAGTTTTAAGCCTATTTTGGAGGAGGGAGCGAAGTATCACATAACATGAAAGCTCACAGAAGTGGTGGGAATAGAGCTTCTTTTTCTGCTTTTATTTTTGCCAGAAGTGCTCCTATTCACACTGATGCTGTTCCAACCCCAGGGCACAGGTGGTTTTTACAGCCCATACTTTGGACACAGCAATGAAGTGATGAGATATGCTTTTTATTTAAGCATTTTACCAGAAGTAGCTCAATCCCATAGTCAATAAAATGTCTTGTAGTGTAAGATTACACCTTTCTGACATTCCCAGACGAATTTTTATAAATAACACCTAACTGCACTCTGGAACACTTGCTGGTCAGTGTCCCTGCACAAGAGGGAGTTGCTATCCAATTTACTTCCCACATGAGAGACCTTTTAATGAAGAAGCTTTTAGTGCCTTTTATTGTCAACTGTGCTACTGCCAGATGTGATATGGCCTCGGCTCCAAAACTAAACTAACTGGAAAGCACCTCGCTGTGAGTCAGAGTGCCTTGTGAAAATCCCAGAGACCTCAGAGGAATGGAAAATTCACTCTGTCACGAGCCTCCTTTGGAGGAATTTCCTCCATTCCCTTCAACGGCAGCACTGCTGCTTGTCTATGAGCCGGGCTCAGCTCTGGAGGTCAGCACTAAGCGTTTTCCCAGTGTAAAGGAGAACAAGTGGCAAAGGACATTTTCTGGATTAAGAACTAAAAAGGTTATGAAGACTGCTAAGGTATGGAGACCTGCTGCGATCTGTGTCCTCCTCTGCCATTCACAAATGGAGACAGCAAACATTACTTTTTGTCCCTACTCCTTTTGGACTGAATTTATGTTACATTCCCCTAAAGACCAAAACAAACCCAAAAAGCATAGGCCAAATAAAAGTGACATAGCTTAGATTTTTAAATGGGCTGCTCAAGTGTCTCGGGCTTAGACATTTATTCGAATCATCTTTCCAGTAGCCCTTGACTCCCAAAAGATCCAAGACATCACAGCAGTCACCATATGGTTCTATTTTAGAACAGAAAAATCCCTGCAGGTGTAAAAGCAGAGGACCCAGTCTCACAATGATGTGAGGCAAATGAAGCTTTTCCTGCTGCAGAAGCTGTTCCTGCTTTCCGCTCCTGCCTGTCCTGGGCTGAGCACTCCTGCTGCTGCCCTGGAGCTGCTGCTGTCCTCCTCCCACTCCAAGGAAAGCCAGATTATCTCACGAAGACAGAAACCAGCAGTATGCAGAGATATGACACTCTCCCCTACCTGTCTTCCAGCCACCAACCATTTTCAATTACTGTTTTAGGGGTTTTCTAACAAAGATGTGACTTCTACGTATTTAGCAGCTATTAATCAATTTTTTTCCACGAACATTCCCAGTCTTTCCTTGAATTGCACGTAAGCTTAGAACATCTATAATGCACTCTGGGAAGAAGTTCCATAAGTTGACTTTTATTGTATGAATTGCTTCCTTTCCTTGGTTTGAACCCATGTCCTCCCAGCTTAATTTGCTGCCATTTGTTTTATTTGGTATCCTGCTCAGTTCCCTCTACGTAGAATACCAAGGTTACAAGCGAGAAAACAAGAAAAAAAATGCAAGAGAATCTCATTACTCTGTCAAGGTTTGAGAGGACCAACCCAGCACCTTTCCAATATGCCACAGACTATAATGCAAAGTATTACTTAAATGCAAAGGCAGCTGTAAAGCAGGTGTCATATAAAGGTGGAAAAAAAATGACATACTATTCAATTTTTCTACTTGCATGCTTTACAATCCCTATATGCAACTTCCAAGGCCAAAGAGGAGGAATTATGCCTTAAGATAACATTGAAATATGCTGGTAATCAGGTATCTATTAGTCAAACAGCAGAATCTACCCAGTGGCCTCTCAGAAGGAATCATGTGTCTCTTCAGGAATCAAAATATAAGCACACTTCCAGAAGACAGGCCTGCTAACCTTCCATCCTACCAAAACACCTCTCTCCATCCCATTAACAACCTGACACCAGCTGCAAAACCACCAGCTGCTGCCAAGCCCCCCATTCCCCTGCAAATCCCGCATTCTGGAATTGCCCAAGATGAACCTGCCTCGTTTCCATCCAAGCTTTTTGAATCTCACTTTTGACTTGCGACACATCTGGAAAAACAGCAGAAGCTTGTGGATACATCTGCTAATTAGGGACACCATGAGGAACAGCAAAACCAATCCGATTGCTGTGGAGAGAGGTGAAGGCTCCCCCTTTGGACTTCATTTCTCTCATATACATACTCTTCCTTGTAGTTTCGTCTTTTTTCCTTTGTAGAGGAAAGAAAAAGGCCATGTGAACAAGGAGGGCACAGGACAGAGTGGCTAGAAATCCAGCCAATTAAACTTGTCTGCAGAACTGCTTTGCAAGGCCCAAAAGTAAAGAACAATGCATGCATTTGCTATGATGTAATTTTGGTTTGGCAGCAGATTAAAAAAAATTCCTAAACCCAAAGTAAGAGGATGTGAAGAACAGAATTCTATGTTTAAGTAAACAGTTTTGGTTAAAATCGTATAGGAAGGTTTTTAAGGACTTGAAAATGTTTTGGTAATTTGTGCATGTGTCGTGGAAATTAGTTGAGTTTCAAGATAAACTGGAAAAGACACGTCTATGCAAACAGCTGACTCAGTTCTGAGCTTCTGTGAAGACAAAAAAAATATCCCAGCTTATACTGGTGGAAAAGTTCCTCCTATTATGCTTGATAAGGATCAGATTTTCTGCTAAAGGCTCTCTCAATCGAACTAGCATCATAAAAATAAAAAAAGTTTGCTCCAAAATATTTGAAAATAATGTTTCTCTGCCATTTTCTGTCCCTCCCGTGGGCTATATAAGCACAGAAATGCAGTTCATCTGTAACTCCCAGTTGGGTCTGTCAATTATCTTTGTAGATCTTATAAAGTTGTAAGACCCAAAAGGAATTAATTGTTTTATTACTACTACCCATAAAAAGAAATTCCCCTTCTTCTCTAATTCACTGCAGCAGAGTTCTGCTTTCACGCAGCATCTGCAGGCTATTAGTTTTGCAACTGCAATCTGTAATTGCAAAAACATGTAATTTAGGTAGGGCATGTGAATAAGGCCCAGTAAAACCAAAAAGGACAGAATCCAGATTCTTTGCTTCTCTGACAAAATGTTAACCCAAAGTTTCTATATTTGCTTGCAAGACTTCAGGTCTTCTACAGAAGACAAATTCTGGATTCCCAGAATTACTGCCCAGCTGGAGACTCTGCCCCAAAAGAACACACACAACACAAACTGGAGGGGGGAAATGTTATCACCAACAAACATCTTTTTTCCGCTGTTCTGCCTTTGCAGCCCTGTCACATACGCAGAGAGCCAAACAATGCACAAAAGTGATGCAGTTTCATGGTCACGCTCATTGGATCCAGTATCCTGAGATGGACTAGACTGTAAATCCTCATTTCTCCCTAGCTCAGATTCCCCATGAAACAGAAGCTGGATGGGTAAAGAGAAATTTATGTCAGACTTTCTCCAAATCTTGGATCAACATAACACTGTGGCTCAAAATCCATTTGCTAATACAGCTGTCCTCTTCTTTCTCTTCCAACTGAGTTCAAAGGGCAGTGAAGTACTCAACACCTTGATCTCACTTTGTGGTGAGATCTCCATCCTTAGAGGTCTTCAGATCCCACATGACAGTGCCATGGCCAACCTCACGCAGTGTCGGCAACAGCCTTCCTTCACACAGGAGGTTGGACCAGAGGGCTATTCTAACCAGCTTTTCTAAGACCCATCAGCACCTTGTTTCAAATTTGGGAGAGTCTGTCAAGATGATACTTCTACCTTACTCTTTCCCTGCCTTAGTAACTTGCAGACCACTCATGCAAACTCCATATGAGAAAGAATGCTGATAGCAATCAAGGCTATATACACATGAGAAATGTTTAGGAATAGCTACAGAAGTCCATGAAAGGCCACACAAGTGTGTGACTGAACACACTTCTGACAAAACAATTTCCTTTCAAAGCAGAAGAAAGCATCCTTTCTTACAGAACAAATCCATCCATGCATACAGGCAGCCAAGAAGGCAAAAGAACTTTAAAATCCTAAACAGAAACAACTGCCAAGTAGCATCCAAACTTCAACCTTTTTGAAACCAAGACAATTGATCTGATCACAATGTGTTCAATCCTGCAACACATATGGCACAAGATCCAGCCCTGGTTTGAAATTACTGTCTTCTTGCCTTCTGCAGCAGCAGAAATAATGTATTTAAACCCCCCACTGAACTTCCGCGCTATGCAAGATAGCTGCAAGGCAAGAAGTAGATCACCTGCAGTTGTCAGTGCAGACGACTCATCATCTCAGATAGCTCAGCCAAAGAGCCAAACAGCCAGAATTTGAACACAGATGCAGGATTCAGTCTGCAGGGCAACTTTCATACAATGGATACAAAAGATGTTCTAATGAAAAGAACAATTATATTTATTACTGGTGCACAGCTGAATATACATTTAAGGTTTTGGCTAAAAATAATGGCAGACTGCAAAACTCCTGCTAGTTATTCTAAAAAGTATGCACCCAGTCTGTCATACTGTACAAAAGGACCAAACTGTTCGTTAGCCCAAATACTGAACATGAGCAGATGCATTCTTGAGCTGAGCACCTACCATGGGATTTATCTTAAAACATATTTTAGTGTCTGTCAAAAGAACATACATGTCCTTTGCAGCCATGATATCATGTACTGAATTAAAATCTGGTTTGTGGGAATAAAATGACATTTGGCCAAGAGCATCTTACATCTCTCAGTTACTGTGACTTTCTCCCTTTTCTGATCCATCCACTGATCTGTGATTGCTGCTATAATAAATTGCTGACAATATATTCACTGAGGAGGGTAATGCATATGGAGGAGGAAGCAAAAAAATTGAAAGCAATGAGTGGCAAAATCCAGGAACAGCTTTCAAGGGTAATGACAGGAGAGAATAAAGTGATAGTCTGCATTAAATTCTAGGCTTAAATCAGTGAAAGTCAAAGCTCAGCAGCAGAGGTTGCTCCTCTCTATTCTCCCTTGCTGCTGTTTCCCCTTGACTGCCCAAGAGCAGGGAGCGGCAGCCTGAATCTCATCTGCAGCCCAAGAGATGCTGCTGCTGAGCACGCGGTACATGTACAGGAAATCAGCAACAAATCTTTCTTAAATGTGGATGCTGAATCAGCTACACAGACACACATCAGAAGGGCTGGAAAGTCTCTGCTTGAAATATTTGTTGTCCCTCAACTTTCTGGAAAAAGCAACTGATCATGAGTTAAGTCTCTGGGGATCTCCTCCTGCCCCCCATCCTTCAGCCTTACATGCTCAAGGTACCTGAATATTCCTCTTAAACATTCCGAGGTCAATTCCTCTTCACTGAGATGGAGGTATCACCTCCCAGCAGTGACAAGAAACGATGGTTTAGGTCACAGGCAGAAAGGTGTTTTATAAATACAGGCAGTACTTTTAGTAAATTGCCTTTGATCCGATTTTAAAAATTTAGGTTTCATTTGCATTGTCAGTAAAGGCTGGTAAAGCACCTCTCTAAGGAACCTGAAGAAATGAGTGTTCTTCCTTTTCTACTGATCTATCACTTTCCCTTTTCTGATTTCACTACAAAAAATGGTTTCCCCCTCCTTCCACATTCTGCCAAAGTTGAATAAAAGCATGTCTTTATATAAATATGATTTCCTACAATGCAAATGCCACTGTCAAAACCACGAGAATAAAGCAACGTGAGTGATACAGGGAGAAACACAACCAGATAACAATGAAACAAACACTCTTCTCAGTCAGCAACAAGATTGCATTTTTGCCTGAATCCGCTGGATCTACCCAGAGCTGTGCAATGACTTCAGCTCAGACTTGGGTGGGTCTCTGTACGCCTTGGCAGCCAGGACAGGCAAAGTTCCATGGCCGCCGATGGCTGGACAGTGGTCTGGCACACTCGGGCCCGGGCTGGTGCTCCAAATGCAAACTGCCTTTTGTTTTTCCCAAAATGTCAGTTCAGAGACAACGGAGTTTTAATATCAAGATGCAGTGGGCTGACTCCAAGTTTGACGGCAGCATTTTAATCTGTGCAATGTGTATCACATTCCAGATGCTTGTTGGAAAGATGTTTCTCATTCTGCAGATCCCAGGACATTTGTATGGCTAAGGATTCACCAATTATTCATAGTTTCTTCTAATTAAAGAGATATTCAATATAATAATGTTAAAGAAGTTGTCACCTCTGTGACTAATAATCTCAACTAAAACAAGAGCATGAAGTTTCCTTTTATTTTTTTTTTGCCTGTTGGTTTGCATAACTCATATTCACCCCAGCCTGATGAGCTTCCTTCTCTGCACATTTGTAGCTAAGTTTCACTTCTAGATCTCAATTCTGAGCCCAGTTTTGTTGCCAAGCGCCTGCTCTGTTTGAATTTCTAGTGTTGCTGAGGAAGATGTAAATCAATTTTAGAAACAGGCTTCATTTTATAAGGGAAAAAAAAAAAAAAGTCTATAAACATTTAACATTTTTTCTCAAAAAAAGAAAGCCTCAAACCAAAACAAGAAAACAACCTGATGGAAAATGGTCTTAAAAGACAAAATTACATGATTAACTCACACATGGTAGCAAAAAGGATCTTGGATACCTGATGTTGAGGATTCTTCCTTATCCTCCCCCAGCCCATCTTACAAAACTGTACTTCAGACTGGCCAGGCATATCCCACAGGTGGCTGAGCAACCTGACCCCACAGCCACCAGAAACAGGGGGTTCCTTCTGCCTCCCGCATCCCTCGCACCATCCCTGCCAACCTCTGGCAACTGTCCAACCCTCCTCCAAGTCCTCTCAACTCTTCGGGCTGTTTTTCTGCCAAGGCGATAAAATGGCTCAAGAACGGATCTGACAAGAACATGCACAACCACGGAAACATTGACAACAGGAACCCTCCTTTCTGGTGGTGGTAAACTGTTTAATTGGCTCACTGGCCTTTACCCTAAAAAAATCCTGGAAGCCGCTCATGTAGCTAGGGAAGAGAAGAAATCATTCAATTTTGAACAGTGTGAAAGTACATTTTAAATTTTTTTTTTACTAAAATGCTGCAGGAACTCAAGCCACCAAGATTTACAGCACCGTGATGGAGGCAAAGCATTATTCACTTTTCATGACCAAACCAGCAGTTTCTTTAGAAAAAGCATTCACTTGTGACAATAGTAGTTTGCTTGGACTCCGGTCTGCAGCCTGACAGATAAAGGATAAACAGCGGTATAAACTGGTGCAAGAACATCACACTCCTTATCCAACTCATGACTGCGCATGTGAGTAACAGCCTGTCTGCCACAGCAATTGAATTAGCCAGATCACAGGCACCAGATTCGATTAAAGAGAGTGAAAGGTCAGCTTTGGGAAGATAAAAATGTAGAGAGATGCTTGCTTGCACTCAAAAGACACATCAGACCCTGGGCCTGTCTCTCTTCCTGGAGAGCAAGATGTTTTCTTCTATCAGTGCTTGCCAACTCTCAACCACATTTAAAACATAATGGCTCAAGCAAATAGAAGCCTTTCATCTCCCCACTCAGGGTGAGATTAATTTTTTCCAGCTTTAGTTGCCTGACAGAGTTGTTTAGGCTCTCTTTAAAATCTGCAGAAGGAGAGGCATCTCCAGAAGGAAATTCAGTCCATGCAATGGTAGGTGTTAGGGATAAGTGGCAAAAATTTAGAAGGGCTTTTCTGCCTCCACTAAGCAGAGAAGGAGCCTTGCATGGTGCTTGAGAATTGGTGGTGCCTGGTAGTCCACAAAGCAGCAACAGAAGCCCATGATAATGGTTTAAGAAAAAAACTCAAAACTACAATAACATCCAGAACTTCAAGAAATGCTTTTGCCTTCACATATTCTAATTATGTACATTTTGCTTGTGAAACAAGAAGTCTCAAGCTAATTTCAACATTTTCTGCCAATATCCTGCAAAGTATGATGCAATCATATCAGAGAACCACAGAAGCTGTGTTTCCATAAGTGTGGGTTTTAAAAATGAAATGACCCATTGACAACATTTCACGCAGCCACTGGAGTTTCCAGCTTTTCTAACTGTTTCAAAATACAGGGGACTTACAGGTCAAAGAAAGACTACTGGAATTCTAATAATAGAATAAAGATGTGAAAAATGACACATTAAGGTTTTTAGGCAAGTAAGTATATCAATGAACTCTTAGACAGTGAGGCTACAAATACTATGGCAATAAAACTGATCTCACTGTGTGGACATCATCAATTGCATCGGCACTTTTTTAATCATTCAAACCAGCTCCCACATGAACCGTCCCCTCTTTTTCTTACTACCACTGTGATTTTAATTCTACATAAAAAGATTTAACATCTTGGATTCACCCCAATTTCTGCAAAATATCAGAGAGGTACTGGGCACTAACTCCTAATTCTGTCCTTCAGACAGCTGGGGAGCCACTCAGCTTGTCATTAACCAATGTAATGTGTAGTGTCTGTTCTATTACCCCAGCTGATCAATGAAAAGATTAGTAATCAGGCTCTCAGCACCAGGGTATACAGACCAGCAAGAGCCTGAGGCTATGTGGTCCTGGTGGCTGCGCTCCCTTTCATTTCCATTCCCGCTTGCTCTCTGAGAGCTCCCCCAACCTGCACAAAGGCACGGTGAACTCCAGGCAGTCCCCGAGCTGCAGATCATTTCACTCTCTCCCTCTGATCACACAGAAACCTGTTTATAAGCATACCAAAAGTGCACGCAGCCCTGTAACAACTGCACATGCCGTTACTGGGCGGGAAATGCAGACAAGGAACACAGCAACTCGTCCTTTGACGGGTCAGATTCAATGCTGGAATTTCATACAAGCCAAAGCAACTGCATCAAGACTTTGTTAGGATGTTTTTAAACAAAAAAGGCAATGCAAGCAGACAAAGGTCATTTGTAATAGAGTTGGATAAAAGGTGCCATATCTGAGGTACAGGGCTGTGGGTTTATTTTCCTTCTTTTAATGCAAACCAATCTTGTTCTTAGGCATCTATTTCCTATGAGAATTAAGTTACTGGAAGTGACTTTTATAAGCAAACAGATACATTCTTAAATCAACTACCAAGATTTGGAGAGACTTAATAAATCACAAGGGCTGTCAGTTTTGATCCATGTGAAGAGGTCCTAATCCACAGGAGGATAAGGGATGGTGATGGTCATAACTGCCAGGGGAGCAGAGGGGGGACAGCAGTGTCCTAGAGTGTTAAATGCTAATTATTCAAGAACATACAGGACATCAGGCTGTTCTCCCTGACAAGGCCTGCAGCCATACCCTCCTGTTTACAGATGCACCTGAGCCTGAAGTACATACACACTTCTTACATGCATTTGTTAAAACCTTTTGACAAGGCACAAGCTGTGAGTAAAATCCTCATCCTGACATGCCACACCAAAGCAACACTTAACCAGTTCTGCACCGAAACGGAAATATCCTGTCACAACACTTCAACAGTTTACGCAGCTGGCTTAACACTCCTTTTTTTAGCATTTGTAGTATAACCTCTCTGTTTAGTCTGAACCTAAAGAGCTCTTTTCTGCTTGTGCAAATGTAGTTCTTTACATTTTCTCTTAATCTCCTAGAACCACAATTAACTGCTTTTGTCAATGTTTTAAACCAAGAAAACGGCTACATCTGTCCTTTTTCTCCAAATGACAGCATGTTTATGCCCTGTTTCATTTCTGTACACATTTCTCTACATTGGCGCTTCAGAAACTGAACTTGAGAAGTTAGGAAACTTTTTGCCTAGACTGTATGCAGCACCTTGGTTCCCTGCCGGAGAGTTACAGCTTACAGCTGGTAAGCAAATACCAGACAGATGGTTTAGCAAAGAGAAACCCACAGTGTGTTTCCCTGACGTCAAGGAGATACCCCCTTCTGGAGATGCTGGCCCCAGACTACCTGAGACATGAAAATGGTTCATTTTCAACCTTGTTTTCCAGTAGTCACCAGCCCAGGGATTAACTACTGAGCTCCTGAGCCTGATGAAAACGTCCAGGTCTGAGTGCTTAGGACTGTTCCTAGAAAGGAGGAGAGCTCTACGCTGGGTTCCTGGAAAGGACATTAAACGAGAGCCTCCCAGATGCAAACAAGTGACTAAGCCCAGGAACCGCCACACTGGCCAAAGCTTCAGGGAAGGAACCATCAATGAGGAACAGCTTGGGAATATCCACGTCTAGGGCCTCAGAGGAGAGTATTGTTTAATACACAGGAGCCTGGCTGGACTCAGATCAAGAGAAGAAGGTCGGTTTACATTCCTCACAGAGAGCCAGCTCTGTCTGAGCACAGCTTAGACTGTTTTCCTCAAATTGGATATCAAGTCTCTCTGAGACCACTATCACTTCAAACCTTACTTTGGATGGTCACGACACCAAGCAACAATAATAATCAGTTATGCAATGCTTAAGGAGCTTTGCTAACCACACTGCAAGGGCAGTGGCCCGTGGGGTTTCACAGACAGACCTGCTCTGCCCAGGACTCTCGTGGTGCACACGCTGTTCGAGTCGCTCATGTGCTGCTCCTCCACACCTTCTCTTGATGAGAAGTATTTTCTAGTGCCAGAATTATTCACAGGCACATTTTAATGTTTGCAATCAAAACACAAAGAGGATTTCCTGAACAGTGGTTTCCAGCATGAAAGATTTCTCAGCTTAGCCCAAGATATTAAAAATTCTGAATCACTGACCCAAACCCGTACAGTTTCCATTAACTATGCTGGCAAAGCTGGAGTTTATCCAACTACATGGTGAGGAACAAGCCATACCAGGTATGGAGCAAAACAATCTCATTCTTAGATGCATCTCTCTGCTTTGACCATCAGAAACAAAAGTCCACCCTACTAGGAGCTGGTATGGAAGTGTATTTTAAAATAATTAAGTGGTGAGAAGCTGCTGTGGACAGAAGTAGAACACACCTACAGAGGACTCTCTAAAAGAGCATTTAGCCATAGAGCACACACTTCTGCAACAGCCCCATCCCAATGCTGTGATAAAACACAGTGAAAAAGACAAGACCACATTCTGGAGAAATGGGTCTGCTGCTTTCTAGGATTCAGAGAGAGGAGATTTAGGTGTCAAAGAACCTCCTAACACACCTTAGTCCTTATGAGAAGCCAGACAATTTCTGTAGCTACTACTCTGTCTTTCCATCAGCCATCCCAGCAGGTAGGCCACAAGCAACCATGAGTCCCAGAAGCAGAAAACAAGTTTTATGTTCCACTCTCAAATAGTTTAAAAGCCAATTACAAGTTTCAAAGCCAGCTTGAAGATTAAAAAGTACAGTTAATTTTATCACACTTCTTGTCCTAGGAGTGTAAGTGATTTAAAAATAAAACCTGGAAACCACAAGTGTTCTGTTTGGTCCAGTGGGAAGTGATGATAATCCATACACGCTCATAATAACACCTGGGCTCTTACTTCATAAAAAAAAATCTTTGTGTGCTGTCCAGCTGAAAATCTGGCAAAAGGATTAATTCAAACTGGAAGCAAATAACTTCATCTGACCAGAATTAACTCTAAAAGTGTGCCTAAGATTTTAAATAACACTCTCAAATGTAATACTATAACAACATTTGCTATAAAGCGAGATTTCTACTTAATGAAATCAAGAACATCTCAGCTCTGCACATTTTTCTTCTATAAAGACTCTGTCTAGGACTGTCAGATATAAAAATTGAAAATTAATGGAAAAAAACAGTAGTCTGAAGCTGTGAGAGTGTGAAGTCCATCTAAGAAAATAAGCACGGGTATTTCGAAGTGGTCTCTGCATACACCATAATTCAAGGCAAATTAAATATAATAGAGGCCTTTATTTCATGTAGAATCTCATTCCTACCACACACAAGTCAATGCCTTCCTGGCTACTGCAGCTCCAGAGGTGAAGGTATCATTTATGTCTTTATACATTTAGGGCTTGGTCAGCATCAATTCCATTTAATACCGCTACAGATCATAAGCAAGATCCCATCTTTCCCTCCTGGAACCTGTTCAGAACAATCTGAGCCAAATTCTCTTCAATGAATACCATGCTATCACTAAAGAAAAACGCATTATTAAAGCGTTATTAATGCATTGTTAAACTTGGGTTATTTCCTGAAGGAAAGGAACCGCTTCAGAGCTCTATTTCCACGGCCTGCTCTGATGGAATGCACATTACTTGTTTGTGGATAAACTTGTGTTCCTACTCATTTTGTTGTCAACAATTGTTCTCTGCTCTTAATAAGTGAGATACTATTGTCACTTCCTTTACTGAGACATTTCCCACTTTATAACCACATCTTCCTCCCACACTTCCCAATTATACTGCTCTAGCCTATGTCCACACCAATTTCATAAGCGGTGTGTCTTTCACAGAGGCTTTCCAAAACGAGCAATCTTCCTCTATTCCTTGCCCACAACTCTTTGTCTGTCAAGCATGCAGCACATTTTAAATACATGTATACTATTACTGGTCACGTCTGTCTGCAACCACTTTGGGTTTTGGAGACATTTTTTACAGTATATTTTATTTTCACTATAATTATCTACAGTGTATGTTGTCCTTCCAAAGACTAGTTTAAAAATAACAAAGTATTAGTTAGGCCTGGGACAAATAAGGCTGAAAGAAGTTCAGTGACAGTATTAATATGATTCATGAAGTTCCAGCAACCATACAGAAGACAAACGAATCAAGACTATACACATAAACTCAAGAGTATCCTTTGGTCCATGCCAGACACATTCAAGTGACTCTACTGTCTCTGCTTATACATCTTTCCTCAACACCACATTCACTATCAATTTTATTTGGAGCACAGTGGGGTTCAAAGGACCCAAGGAGATAAAAATCAGAGTGACTAAGACTTTGCTTCCAAAATGTCTTGAAGGGCTATGAACAGAACAGACACTTCCAAAGGAAACAAAACCCCACTTGATGCAACAGGCATTATCTCCCTTCTCAGAAACACGTTTTACGTTCCTGTTCCGGTCCCTCCCAACTGCTGTTTGCATCTGGCTGAGCCAAACAGCTGCTGCCTGGGAGAGGAAAGGCACCGCTGCAGCTGCCGCTCGCCGGCTGCTCCTCCTGGGCTTCCAGCCACTGCACAGCCCAGTGGCCCCCGGCTCCTTCTCCTCCCTCTTGTCTCCGCTGGCCGGGATGCTGCCCCTCGGGAGCACACACATCCCCCTCTGCTGCTTCACCCTTGGAAGTCTGTACACACATGGGAACAAAACTTCCAGGTGTTGCAGAGTAACAACAGTGAGGAATAATGGAGCAATCGTAGGCTTTGCTGGAACACACTATAAGATGCTGATGGAAATGCTTTTTAAAGAATTACTGGCCTTCAGCTGAAAACCTAAAAAACCTTCTTTTGAGCTTCCTGTTACTTAGACTTGGAGCGGTGTTGTTCTCGCACACATCCATATTGATAAGCCCTGGATAAAGATAAGGCCATTTGTGCTCTACAGAATAAAATATATTTTTAGATTTTAGATTATTAAATTTCTTTATGGAGGTTTTTGGACTATGCAAGAACAGCTCTAAGATGCTACCAAAAGCAACATCTCTCCCAGCTGAGTATCTAGAAGACTCTTCTCCAGTCCATTTGATAGTCAGCTCTCCCTGCTCCCCACCTGCACACCAGGAAGGATGACAGTTTGAGAAAGACCAAAAAGAAAGGTTGCTTCACTGTTTTCCTAAGGCCACCAGGGCTTCAGGAGGATGAAATTCTCTCTGACACAGAGAAAATCCACAGTTTAGCCAGAAAAGAAGGAATTTGTATCAAAGAATGCAGCAGGCCAGACTTCATTTTCACCGGCGATGCTTAAATGCAAACAGGAGGTTTTCAATATGGATTTTCAAATTTGAAAGTCGAATGTAGCCATAATTCGACAGAGGCTGGCTTGCTGAGCTCCAGGGCTTGCTGAAGGACAATCACACACACTGTTTGCTTTCTCAGATTCTCCCAGGGAGGCAAAAGTTTGACTTGCAGAGCAGACAGGCTAAAGGGTGACCCCTGCTTTGAACAGGACAGGCAATTTTATCATGGATACTATGTCCTTACCCTCTGTTCTTTCAACACGTTATTCTCAGCATTTGTACACAATATTTTAAACAACATTTTAAAACCCTAGGATCCTGGGATAAAGTCATTTCCTCCTCTCAATAGCTCACGTCAAGTTCCCCAAGGAGAAAGGGGAGTTTGTAACATCTTTTGAAAATCTGCATGTTAACTTGCAGCAGTTGCAAACCCACAAGACTGAAATGTATAAATTAGCTACTGTGTCTTTAGACGCAGCAAGATTATGTGAGTCTGATCATTGCATTTTATCTGAAGAGAAGACCAAATTACACATCCCAGCCCGTGGAAATCCACAAACAAAGTCAACAGCAGAAAATTTCATGTTCAGTAAAAACTAGCCGTTGCCAAATGTAACAAAATAGGATAAAAGTATACATTAAGACTGAATTTCTGGCTATGAAACATCATCTGAAGCCCACTTCTTATAATGCAGTTTTGCCTGGAGGATGTGGATGGCATCAAGAGTGCAGCGAATTGGAACCTGCCTCACTCATGTTCGCTGAATAAATTCAAATTATTGCCAGAACTGTGTGTGCAGCACAGCAAACTAGTGCTACACAAGAATGTCAAAGCCAGGCATCATAATCTTTTGTTGCCGGAAAGTAATATATCATCCCAAATACAATTAACACAGCACAGGCTTATTACCAACCAAAGCAAAACACAACTTAGACATCTTTATTCCTAGCACATTGAGTGTTCACACAAAGGAAGAACAAAAGTTCTTATTTAAATTTGGCTCAAACACTTCAGTGAAAATTTGTTTCCAGAAATTGAGAAATCCTTAAATGCTCATCATGGATGTTGGCTTGTAGGGCCTGAAATTCACATCTGTGATAATACATTTCCCTGAAGCTCTCTGGTTTAAATGCCAGGGCACTGAAGCAGAAATTTGGAAATTGAAATTCTGAGTCTATTGAATTTTGTAATGGCTTTGTCATTGATTTTATACAGGGCCAGCATCACTCTTGCTCTAACAGATGATAACAAGGATCACCTTTTAATATCTAGGTTTTTTACTGTAATATACTTTAAGATAATGTATATGTGCTGCATTAAATGTAACTGCTAAACTTTGATATCAAGAGACATTTGTACTTTTAAACAGAGACAGCAGTGAGAGGGAATGCTAGTGGCCTTCTAAATTTTCCAAGTGAATCAAACTTGAAACCATGCTTCCTTAAGAAGAGAAATTACATTCTTACCCTAAAAAAATGTCACCATCCTTAGTAAGTCTGCAGAGATGTCATCAGAGGATACCTGACAGAATCTTCCAGGATGGGGAAATCTACTGCTTAACCACTGCAAGGTATGGGGACTCTGACCCGAACCACACAAGAGTGAGATGATCTGGAGCAGCATTTACAGGCCAAAGTGAATGGGAATGGATTTGTTTTCTCTGATGATTTACTTAATTACCTTTCAAATTAAGCTAGCTATTTAAGTAATTCTAGAAACAATCTCCAAGTCTGAATAGTCCATGGCAAAACAGATGTGAGCTCTGACAGAACTGGTTCCGTGCCAGGCTCACGGGGAGCTGAAGCAGCAGCCACGTCTCTGTCTCCCTGCTGACAGAGCACCCTGGACCAACTCACTTGAATTTTGCAGACAATAAAGGGCAGAAACTGAAGGTGTTGGCAGAGAAACATGCTCTCAGTTCTGCCTCTCAAACCTGGCAGAAATGGAAGGAAGGTTCAGCGCCAGCTGGAGACTCCAAGATGCTTCAGCAGAGCTCAAGCAGCTGTACCCTTTTCACAGAAGCACAGCAACCTGTTCTTGGTACCTGCTGCACAGACCAGACAGCTCAGAACATGCTCCCAAAACCAACCCAAACCAGCCCAACTTAGAGGTCGGCTGCAAAGACGTGGCTTCTGAGTGCTGGGGTACTTGGGGACAGCAGAGGGTCCAGGTGTGAACATGTACTACCGGGAATGCGCATCTTGTTACATTGCCAGGTGTCAGTTCTGCAGTGCTAAATGACCACTGAAAACAATGGCTTCCTAGAAGTTAAGCAGTAAGAAAAAATAAAATTAACAAGTTAGCATCTCGAGAAATAAATGGTGCCGAGCCCTGTCTGTAGGGGATGCTGACTGCTGGGGCCTGGCAGAGCTGTGAGACAACAGTGCCTCAGTTCAAGAATTCCTCTGTTACATATTTCTTCTTGTTTAAACATTACACATTCCCCTGGCAACAGCAGAAAATTAAATTTTCTAGACTCCCAGAGTGAAAGCTTCTTGTATGGACTCATCCAAATACTACTGAATTTTCCTTCCTCTACCTTATAAATAAATAAATAAATAAATAAATAAATATCAAACTCCAACTGTAAATATGCAAAATATGCTGGCCTTCCATGACAAGGGAAGAAAAGAGAAGAGATCGTGATAAATTTGGTCTCACAGGTACTAGGCATCACCAGAAGATGACACAGTACATTTGAGCTTTGCTCCCCTGCCTTGCACCTTCACAAGCCCTGGCTAAGTCTTACTACATAAAAGCAGCATGGTCAGCCCTAGCAAATGCCATTTTCTAGAAAATCCAAGGAACTCAGGGCATAACTCCTGTAACGTAAGCAAGAAAATACAGAAAACATACACAAAAATGTATTACATTCCAGCACATGCACCCAGGAGAGATGCTGGGTTACGTGACACTGCACACAGAGCAGAAAACATGCGGAAAGAGGATCCCAGAGACATCAGGTGGGAGGGATCTCTGCACATCCATAGTCCTACCTCCCACTTGGAGCAGGATCATCACCAACACCAGAACCATCCACTCCCTGGGACTCTTAACTGGATTATTCCTGTTCTTTTGTATGCAGCTGTTAACAGCTTATTAAGTGCTGGGGAGTGTCTGCATGGAAAACAGCCAGCGAGGAGAACAAAACCTGTCATCTCCAGGCCTTGCCTACTAACTTGGACAAGAGAGCAAGCAAAAGTGAACTGTCCCATAACACTGAGGAGGAAACCAGTTCCCCCTCCCAGCTCCTAATCAGGGGAAAGGGAAATGTGGTGCAAAGAGAATGAAGTCAGGAGTGCTGAGGAGAAGGGGAAAGGGCAGCCCCTGGCTGGGGCCCTGCGGATGGCACCCCTCGGGCTGGGCAGGACTCCTTTCTGCCGCACTCACAAAAGAATCCAAGCAAGTAATTTAAAAGTGCCTGAGGGCAGAGATTGTCACTAGATCAGGTTTGCCCCGTTAAAATAATAAATGAGGTAATGCAGGAAACTGCCATCGATTTGAGGATGTTTCATTCATAAAAAAGAATTACCTAGAGCTTTGCTACCCAATAAACTTCATAGATGGTTTAAAAAAGTCCCCAGACCTCTCCTTGCAACAGAGCAGAGCCAAGCAGTAGGGATTCCATGGCACAAGCCACATTCTGTTTTCAAGGACAGCTCTGCAAGTCCAAATAATAGCTGACAGCTTTCAGGTCATTAATCCAACAGCATAAACAGAACCTGGGTACCAGAACACGCATTCAGGTAGATTAGAGCAAAGGTTGCAAGTGAAGAACTAGATAAACACTATTCTTCTACTTTTTGAGTTTCCAGAAAAACTTTCATAATCAATTCTCCACTCATCTTCTGGATATTTGGAGCCTGGTGCTGGCTATATTTGTGTTGCTAGCTGAAAGAACTGCACAACATGCCAAGCATTTAATAACAAAATTCCAGCCTTGTGACACAATCCAGTAATCCCCAAACTGGAAACTAACCTCATATTTCTACTCAGCATAAAACCCTAATCCTAACAAGAGCACCGGTACTTTTATTTTGCCTGAACCTTTTCTAAAGGCACATATCTCACTAATTAAGAAAGTTGCCGTAGACCAGGTCGAACAGGGTTGTGCTACCTGTGTACATATGACATCTACAGATTGGTAGAATCATGACAACAGAGAAACTGCTAAAGCTAGTTCTGCTTGTCCGTGTGCTCCTGCACAGAACTGGTTGTAGCTGGATGAGCTGCTGTACCGGTGACTACTAGTCCCCCGCCACCTTGGAACCCCTATCAGGACTCTCCTGCGATAATGAAACAAGTGGAGATTTGCAGGGTCCTAGAAAAAACATGGCTGGGTGTGAGCAGGCATATGACAATTCTCACCTAATATCCCAACTGCAAAATGGCAAGGCAAGAGACTTAGCAAGCCGAGAACCTGGGCTCAGGTCAGGGATAAACATGCATTACCAGCAATGTCTAAGGACTCATCAAGACCTCTGCAAAAGGGAGGGAATTAACTCTCCCAACCCCAGCTGGTGTTTCAGCCACTGTTTTCCTTTATCACTTCCATCACCAGACCCCAAACAGCTTCCCACTACTGCAGTTGTCCTGGCTTCAACACCACTCAGGCTTGCAGTACAGAAAATGCAATCAAACACCTGGAATCCCATTTTAAAACAGCTTTTACTGTCACTAACTGCGGTGCAGATGCAAGGATATGCCTGACAAAGCTGTAGTACAAGTCAGTGCTGTATCCCAGCAGAGATGGCAGAATTGCTCATCTGTCTCAGCTTACAAGTCACAAAACCACAGAAAAATGGTGCCACTGTGCAAAGTCCTATACAGCTGCAATATGTGACAGATAAAACTGCAAATACAAGTCTTTTAGGAGAAGATACAAATAATAATATGTTAACCTAGCAGAAATCATTTGTTCACAGCGTACATTTATTCCTATACTCAGAAGCACAGAAGGTTTATACACCTATTAAATAAACATCCAGTTAACTATTCCAATTATTGGACTGCTACCATGTGTAAGTGTTTAACCACAGGGTTCATGCACCTTTGTGTTGTCTTGCAATGGCACTACAATGTTTTCTGCAAAACTCTTTTTCCATTCTTACCTGTGATGGGCTTATTTTGCAAAGAGCATGATCTGGCCACACTACTGTAAGCATCACATGTAAAGAAACAAATTTAGCTTCAACTTTGACTAGGTCATCTTTTGTATTACAAGGAAAGACACTCAGTGTTAGAAATAGTCTTAGGGATACACATAAAAGGCCAGTATTAAACAACTACTACACTTACTCTGCGAAATGACACCACGTAGAACGTATCTTCCCTTCTGCGAATAGCTTCCAAAAAGTCTTGATAGCTCCTTGGAGAGGCATAATACACTTGCAGCTCATTCCCTGAGTTCCTGCTGAAATGAAGATGGGGTGAAGGTAATTATTTTAGACCAGAAAGCCAACTTCAGTGAGACAAGGACTTTAAAGACCTGCTTTTGAAAAGAGCAGCTCTTAGCCTATTGAGGGCAGCATGAGGAACAGGAAACACAGGTGACAGTGAAACTACTGGGTATTTTTTGAAAGTTCAAGGTTTCAAAGGTCTTGCTGCAGGAAACTTTTCCAGGCTTGATTTTATTCATGCAAAAACCCACTTGCTAGCTCAACAGAAAAAAAAAAGTTTCAAGTCAACTTAAAGTGTCTGAAAAGTTGTGATGACTTCTGAAAATAGATTTTAGCAAATTTTAGAATGAAATGTCATTCTGAAATAACAAATGAAAACATCTATTTTTTTTTTTAATGCTAAGGATCCAAACCACTCAAACTGAAAGAAGTGCAAAGTTAAGCAGAAACAAAGCTTTTAATTTACTGTCAGTGACATTCCCATCTTCTCTCTCACCCACCATTTTTACTTTTTGTGCCTCTGTGGTGAACTCAAAGATTTCCTCTTGATTTTCAATTTAGACAGTGGAGCAAAAATAAGATATTCAGAGAATTCTGGCTTATCTTTTACACGATTCTTGTCTTACATATGCCAGACATAAGGAAAAGACATTCTGTCTAAACTATTCTAAGCAAAAACACTGGCAAGTCATACAGTCATGGTACTTATCCACTGTTTATCTTGGAAAGGTGAGAAATTCCCAGCACGCCCTGCTATCATGTATACTTCCCCAATCTCACTGAAAACATATTTAATCAAATTGGAAAGCTGAATTTACACAAACCATTAGCTGGACCTTCAACCAGTCATTTTAATTCATTCCCACTTTAATAGCATACTGTCTGTCTGCATTATTTGTGGCAAAAACACTGATCAGGCAGTTCCTCCCAAGCTGTCTTCTGCTGACCCAGATTTTAAACTATGGTGGCTGACTTAGATTATTTTGTTGTGTTTCTAAAATACACATAATTATGCACCCAAAACAAGGTACAAATCTATCAAGTGATTTTCCTGAGCAGCAGTAATAGTAGACGGTCATTATCTCCTCTTCTCCTGCAAATACAGTCCTGTTGCAACCAAAGGGCTGCTGCTGCCAAGTCAGCTGCCCTTTAATAGGATTGGGATGTAAGTCCTGGGGGATCAAGGGCAGGCAGCTCTACCCTATATATCCTCTTTAGCAGAATTATGCAAGTGAGGAATCAGATCACATCCTCTGCAAACAGGAAACAAAGACTAGAGCTAATTTGAGCTTGATTACTCATTCCTAAAAACACGTAGGCCCACCAAACCACCCCTGAGATTCAGCATTGAAGCTTTACTGTGATAAAAGGCACTGCGCCCACGCGTTGCTCAGTAAAACACATCCTGAAAACTGAAACAGGTCCCACAGATCCGTTTGCTCGCCCACACTCCAGAAGATACAGCTCGACTGAAAAAGCAGCCTTTTATAATTCTAAATCCAGGCATGAGAGAAAGTTGTTTCAAAGCATTTGGAAACCACTGGGTTTTTACAAAGCTCTCTTGGGTCCATGTAACAAGTCTAACACCAACTCCAAATTCCAAGTAATATCAGTGGGTTACTGGTATTACATTGTACTTACCTTTGGGCATTTAAGAGTACCCACTATGGACTGCTCCGTGGAAGGAAGGGAGGAACTTAAGTTCTCAAAACAGGTGCAAAGCTACCAGTTGTTTTAGTAATACCATACCATATTACAAGAAAGTATCATATTGAATTGTTTATCTAAAACAGTGGTGCTGAGTCTGGCCATTAAAAATTAATCACTGGTATTAAAAATCAAAAGCTTTGATTGTAAACTCCACAAAAAGGTAATTCTATTATTATTAAAAGCTTCAGGGACATTTACAAACATGTTATGTATCAGGAAACCTACAAGTGCAGCAGAGTGTCCAGAGGGCACCAGGGTGCTGGGCTGAGTTACAGTCAGGCCCTAGAGTGTGGGATGTGCAAGGAGAGATGGGACAGAGGGACCTGGGCTTCTTCAGCCTGAAAAAGAGGAGACTGAGAGCTCTCATTGCAACCCTCAGCTTCTTAAGGGGGGTTACAACAGAGGCAGAGATGGTCTCTTCTGACAGACACACACATTAAAGCTGAAGATAAACCTGCTTTGATGAGGAGGTTTGACTAGAGATCTCCAGAGGTCATTTACAACCTAAACTTCCCTGTGATTCTATGATTTCATGGAGCTTCTAATAGCTGATGGCTCTGGGAGCAACTGGAAGTCTGTTCTGTGTTCTTAGCAGTTCTAGGACAGTCACAGCATGCAGCTGCCATGACTCACTGGTCCTGTTCATTTAAACATCATTCATCTGAAAAAATTCTCACTTCCTTCTGAAGCACAGATTATTCCATACAGAGCTGGAGGATGTTGCAGACTGTTTCTAATAATCCAGACATTTTTTTTTAGGAGTAATGCAAGCATTTATATTAAACTGCCTTATGCCAGGAGGCTTGTTTGTCCAGTCCTCAGTTAAAACAGATGTCCTTCATCTGCCTGTAGAACTAAATTTTTGTCTTTTTTTTTATTAGTCAAGACATACCAAAATTTGGCAGCCTGGTTTCCGTAACATTTGCCTGCAGCTTGCTATTTTCTCCCAGGCTGATCCTGCTTTCAAAGCCGCAATGCAAAGAGAAGAGCCACAGCTGTCTTACTTTCAACAGCAACATTTCAGGTGTTCTTCTCAAAAAAAAAAAAGTCCCCTTCATACTTCACATTCTGCTCTCACACTCATTTCTGGCACTTCAAAGCAAAGATCCTTTTAAATAGGATCCTTTTTAAACACTGTCATAGAGAATTCAGGAGAGAAAATTTTCATTTCCTTCAACTTTTCCCTCCAGTTCTTCCTGTACCCAGGAAAAGGGACAGGACAGGTATGCAGGAAGGAGGGCAGGGCAATCATGAAACTTTGTGTTATTGTTTTCTAACAATCAGCAGGGAAAACCAGATGAAGACAAACCGTACAAATAAGATGTAATGATACATTCACTCCGTTAAAATAATTTGGTGCTCTTACTGGACTCACAGCCCTTTGAAACCTTCTTATAAGCTAATGATGTTCCTCCAGATAATACCAAGACAATTCCTCCTTTTATTCCCCTTGAGATGAAAATCTTTTTAGGAAGGGATCCTGCAGAGTGAAGTTCTGATTTTCTTAAGACACATTAGTAGAAAGGTCCCAGAAGAGTGGAGTTGTGATACAGAGGTCCCTTTAAGTGTAGTCTGAATCATTAGAAGCAGTTATTTGCCAAGGTACAAAAATTAGGCCAATAAATGTAGCTAGCACCTGACTTAAGAATTGTGACAACAAGGTGAAAACTGGCATTTTTTTGCCAGCTGTTGGTGAAAAACTAGGTTATTAAGTAGAAAGCAATAACAAAGCAGTTGTTCTGCCTTACCTGAGGCTGGTGTCTGTGTAAGGCATGGCCATTAGCTGGGAATCTGCCTTCTGACTGAGAGAGCTCTGCAAAGGGAGGAAAACAAAAAGGTGATGCAAACTGAAAAAAATAATAATTTTCTGGGTTTGGGACTATATAAAATATGAATCACATCTGTAGAGAGTGAATATATAATGGGGTGCAGAGGTTAATCAGTGCCCTGAACAATAAATTTACATTTTTTTCACTGGTGAAACATGCATAACTGAAAGAGCAACCAGTAATCCAGTTGGACCCAAAGAAAAAACAAGTGTTTTAATACAGCCAAATTTGAAGTCGCACATTCAGAGATCAAGAAGTCAAGCCAGCACCACACACACAGTTGGACATATTGTGCAAAATTTGCTCTCACTGATGTCAGATTTGCAGAATTCTTCTGAGGTCACACCCACTTTGTATCTCTGCTAAAATACACTACCCACAACACACTTCTGGCGTCTGAAACATCAGAAGCCCCCAAACTTGCTCTGCTTCAATGTTCTACCATTCTCCTTTGGACACCAGAGAGAAGAATCTGAAGTTTAACATTCAATAGTTTTTCTCTAGAACAGTGTGGCATTTCCCACATTGTTAAGTTCAATTCCTTTTAAGCCTGTAACCAGCTCTTAATCAAGTGAAACACTTTGAAACGTCATGGTCTTAATTTCATCCTCATTACCGATATGCTGTGTAGGTGAAAGGGTTTTAAAAAATGGGAAATATGAACAAAAATCTTGTAATTCTGTAGTCTTACCAAAAATGTATGCCTTTAGCAAAAATCTGAAAAAATGAAACAGAAATAGTTCAACAAAACCAATCAGCTATGCCCCTACAGCATGAGCCAGACTAATGTGTTGTAGGTTATATTTCTCTCCATTAACCAACTGTTTATCCTTATTCCGACACAGCGTTACAGAGCAGTCATGAAAGTAATTTTAGAAAACACTAAACATATTTTTTTTGATGACTGCTAAAAAAAATTTACAAATTTTAGCCTGAGTCCAAGAGCAGGAATGGAAGAACTTTGACAACATAATAGTAAACCAAACCTAGCAATTTAAAATGGGAAGTGTTTGGTACCTTAATTACAGGCACCATTGCTACTTTTGTCTATAATGACAAGCACAGACAAGTAAGAGAGAATGTTTTGTTATGTCGTCTGAAATTATCTTGTCATGCTATTGACTCACCAGTATAAACCCACCTACCTGCATCACCCTTGCTTTCTGCTGTTGGTTATTTGACAGCCTTCTAGATCTTGTTCGTTCCACTTCATGTCTATGAACCCATCCTCGAAGTTCGTGATTCAGCCTAGAAAAAGCCACAGCATTAACAGATGTTACAAAGAACAGTGGTAGAATTCTTTAATTTTAGAAAACAGTTTAAACTAGCCACTGTAAAGACTCTGCAGATCAGTACTCTTCTACTTTATGATAACTTGTTTTAATATCAAAGTAAGAAAATACAATTGCAAAATTAAATCTATGATAGAATTTGTAAGTAAATGTCTATACACTATTGGGATAATGGATATTTCAACATAAACCAGATGCAGTACTTTCTTTTGACCAGTGAACAGCGATTCTGAAATTACTGGAAGGACTGTTGAAATTTAAAATCAAAAGTTGGCCAGTTCAAGACAAAATACTGGCTAAAAGGCTAAAATACAACAAATAAATTTGAGAGAAAGAATGGACACAGCAGAATGGAGATAAGGTTAGTGGTGCGCTCATGTCTTTAGAAAAAGTGGAGCTACGTGTTTTCTAACAGTCAATAAAGGACATCTTCAATGTTAAGACCGCTTGTATCAGAAGCTGAAGAGCAGGACACCATCTTTTATGTATTTCAGATGGAACAGGCTTTTAGCTGGACTTCATTTCCATATTATGAACATTACCACATATGAAGTGATTTCTCTCGAAACACGAAAAACCTCTAGGCAACCAGAAAAGTGTTATTTCGTTATTGCTAAAAGACCAGTGTGAAAACTGAGTGAAAATCATTACTAAAAACATCAAAAGATGCCAAAGATCCAAGTCGATCTCCTGTCTTCATGGCAGTAGATACTGGAGAGCACAGACACTTACAGAGGCACTGGCCACATACGGGATGAACACTATGAAGGGACAATAACAGCATTCACAGTTATCTGTCCAGTAGCACTCACCCAACACACAATTTATATCTAAACTCCTAATAAAAGCTTAAATGCTCAGAAAAGTTTGTTTGCTCACCTCAGCGACTCTGTTCGGTTGATCAGGGGCTGACAGGGTGGTGGTGGTGGTGAAATATATAACAGTGGTTCTTCTGAGACTACCATCAGTGCTTTGTTCTCAGATATAGAACCATCATACCTGGGGAAAAAAAAAAAAGAAGTAGACATCAAGAAATCCCTGAAACTAGTCCTTCATGAGCCTTTGACCAAATCCAGAGAATAAGCGCTAGCAGTGGCAAACCCGCAGAGGTCACAGCTGCTCCTGTGGGAGCTTTGAAACAGGTGAATAACAATCTCTATCAAACATTCAATAGTCTCAGTCAATCCTCCAAAGGGGTCTAATAGCACTCAATATAAGGAAGACACATAAGCATTAGCAGATGTTGGATCTCTTCCCAAACAGGCCAGATATTGAAAGAAAACAAAGCCTGTAAAATATTCCTCATAATATGTAAACTATGAGATCTCTGCAGAGGCAACTTTCTCTTTCATTCCAGAGCTGTACAAGATTTGCTACAGAAATATTAAATTTATTGGCCACTAAAACCATGCAGATGTAAAGAACACGAGCTATATGATAATGGAGCAGCCACAAACCATATTACAACTGAATGGAGAGGATTTAGATCTCCAACAGTCTCCAGAAGCTAGCCTGGCTTTGATAAAAACTGAAAACAAGCATGTATTGTAATGCAAAAACCCACAGCACTCTCACCAACAAAGCAAAGACTAACGTTCCTACCTCCTGAGAGGTTAACTACTTATCACCAAATACCTATGATAAGTTCCCCTCTTGACATGGTATCAATATAACAGCATTAGTCCTCTTGGTTTTGAGAAACTTGTAGCTCCTAAAACTCAGCTTCTTCTGAAAAATGAGGTATATGAGCTCATGAAAGCCTTATTCACATTGCCCTCCCTTTCTCAGCTTTCTGTCCATCTTCACATCTGCTTCTCCTGTTTACTGTATCCAGAACTGATAAAGGAGAATATGCAGCAAAGAGCTCCTAGCTTGCTAGAAAACAGGATGAAAGAGTAAAAGAAAAGGAGGAGGTACAGGCACCAGCATATCCTCCTAAGAGAACCACTCGACTACTACATCACGTAAGTCACGGTCTAAAACTTGCCACATAGGACACAAAGCCCTCACCATGGCTACAGCCTTAAAATGCTCTTGATTTATTGCCTTCTTTCTGCATGGCAAAATACATTAGGGCTTTCTGCACATCTGTGCCTGGCTTTGTTCAACCAGCCAAAACACTCCGATACGATAAATCTTGTAAGGGGAAAACATGAGCTGGATTAGCCAGATTTCAATCTGGAGACAATTATATTTTCACTTACATGCTGAATGCTAGAGATCTAGGAAGCTTGAAAGTAACTATACCATGAAATAATGGGTAAACATGAGGATGGACTCAGAGATTGCTAAAAAGTACAGTGCAAAGTGCAGAATATGTTCTCAATTGTGAACTTCTCTTGAGCAATTAAGAAAATAAATACTCCAGCTTGAAAAGTAAGAAGAGATAGGCGACAAATACCGTAACTATGCAAGCTAAAATAAAGATGAGGGAAAAAAACCAGACAGATGAAGATGTGAAGAAGGTCATGAAAATCTCCATGACATATACTTGTCTATATGCTCTCTTCTAACATACTGTCCCTACAACTACACAGCATAATCGGGTGCACACTTCTGAAGCTCTATGTATTGGGTTATCTTGGAGATCATACTCATTTGAAAAGCAATCTGGTAAACTTTATTAAATAATAATAATTTTTTAAAAAGAGATCAGCTTTCAAAACACAGTGTTTGTAAACTCAGTTGCTCTGGAAGAGCAGCAATAACCCTGGTCAAAAAGATTATCAAAGGGAAGGACAGTGAAGTCTAAAAGCACCATTGCCCTCTACCACTTAAAAGATGTCAAAGATTTTCATCTCACCTATTACTCTTCTGTGGAATGTTGTCCCCAGGTATTTTGTGAGCTGTGCCAGACTCCTGGCTAGCTGAGAACTCCAGAAGATTTCTGGTTCGGTGGTTGGAACTTGCAGTGGAATCAGCTCCATTGGGATCCTTTTCAAATATACTGGAAAACATAATAATCATAGCAAAATATATTACAGATATAAAGGGTCTGCAAGACACTTTACTGTAAGGTGTTAAATACTCAGGTGGATAATTTTTGGCTGCTGCTATGTTATATTGACACGGTTCATGTCATATTTAACTTAAAAACATGATATCTTGGGTCATTATAGTACTGTCATTCAAAAGATTAGTAGACAGAAAAGCATTTCTGTTTTCTTCTTCAGCTTTAATTGTTCAAAGGATTTTGATGCTCTGGTTTTCATGTTCCACCACAAGCTTCACCTGATGAAACTGACATCAATCTGTTCATAATCTAGATCTGCAGGCATAAGAAAATTACCTGTACTCAAATCAAAGTACCTCTGAACTTTTACTTTCATTAGCCTCAAAGCACAATTGACACAGTTTATACAAACACAATACGTAAGGAAAATATAGCTACCAAATTCCATGCAGTTGTAAGGCTGGAATATTACCCCAGAAATCTAACAAAACTGTACACAAGCTTATATATGTTCAATTCTACTTGGATGCATAAACACTGGCAGGACTGACAATCCCATCTACATAGTGGCAGCAGGCCATGGTCCCCGATACTCTGTGGTCTTGGTCTGTGCTAGCACTGATTGAAGGATTGTCCCCTGGGGCTGCTCGGCCACCAGCCGTGCAGCACGGGGACATCTGTGCTGCTCTCCATGCAAAGCCAGGCTGCAGCATTTCACATGGGAGCTGGAAAAATGACCAGACAACTGCTATACGAGATCAACTGCATCCTAGCTCAGAAGGAGGATTTACAAGTGAGAAATCTTGAAAGCATAAAAGAAATACTTCCAGATATCCTCTCCGGAGGCTGCTCTGTCATAAACACAGTTGCTTCCTGAAATACGTATATTTACAAAATCAAGTCCTAACCTTCTTAGCTCACAAAATACAAAAATGCAACAAGACCCGAGCATGCCGGTGAGACCTTTGATCCCTGCCCACAGAGTACGTTTTGATTCATGCTCCACCTCCCCTGAGTAGCAGAGCACAAACTCTGCAGCAGAAAATCTCCTCTTCCTATTTCTTACATGGCATCACTTTGCAACAAGCAACGAATGCAAATGATAATAACAGAGAACAGCAAGGAGGGCAGATTAAACACTCCACAACTAAGTAGAAGGTACACAGACAGTTGCCTAGCAATCCCCTCTCTTTTGCCGACACATTTGCGCTCCTGTTAGCAGGAACCCAGGTCTCCCCGTGAGTCATTGTGTCACGTTCTGCAGAACCGCAGAGCCGGGGCAATCCCAGATCCAGGCTGACATTGCCTGGACTGCCTCCTCTCCTTCAGGTTTCCAGGCAGCAGCAAGGCTACAGGCTGTTTTCACTCATGACAGCGGGCAGAAACGTACTTACTGTTTCCTTACTGTGTATGTACACAAACATCCAAATGTCTCATTGTCTCTACTGCATAGCACGGAAAGCTAATAGGTTATTCACTGCCTCATCAGGCCACACCAGGCTGTCCAATTTTACAGAAACCATCTCCACTACCTACAACACTTCATGAGATCACATTTCTTCGCTTCCAATGAAAGCATCAGCACAGCTGGCAGCACCTCAAGCCCAGAACCAGAGCTCCAAATTAAAGCTGATGCTTAAAGGGATGGCACACGTTCCTGGCTAGAAGTCACTCATCTGTGAAATGTCCCTACTCTACCGAAGTTGGAGCCATGACAGCTAAAAGTATACAGAAGTTTATTCATGAAATCAAGAACATCCATCCGAAGTTCTGAAAGGTATAATTATCCTGCAAAGTTTCTCCACAGCTTGAAGTGTATCAGCCATCCAGTGTGCTGACGGACCTACTGGATCTGGCGTTTTATCCTACCCTACTTATCTCCTTTCCTGTTCAAAACTGCATACTGAACCAGAGAAATTTTCCATGTGATTATTTAGTTAAAGCTGACAAAAACCTAATCAGTAGAACTGTAGCAAATCAGCGTTTTTCCATGATGGTTCTTCCTCGCTACTTGCCTCGTTCTGCAAAGGCGATTCTTGGTCTTTCAGGTTCCAGCTTGGCAAGGTCACTAGCTTGAAGTTAAATGCCCTGTGCAACATGTTCCTACTCCAGTTCACCCTGAACTCTGAACAATCAAAGTAGAGAATTCCAAACCAAGTCCATAAAGGATAAAGCTAAGCAGCACTCCATATTCACAGCTAATCTTTAGTTTTTGTAATTTAGTTGTTTTAGCTGTACAGCCACTGAAAGTCACACATACTTCATTTCATTCTATCAGCTTTGACAGAGAAGAAATGTTTATTTTTACCCTCCTCATGCTTAAAACACATTAATCTTTCCATCAAAATTAAATTTCACTTTTGGCAGCAGCTAAGTATTGGATCTTCAGCCTCAAAGAAGGTATCTTCAGCAGCAAAAGACAAAGAAGGAGGTGAACAGAGTGTGTGCTGCCATCCTTACAGGCATAAACCATGGCTCCCACCTCTGAGAGCATGGACACCAATTTATACCAATGCTCTTTATCATTATTGTTATTTTCTACAAGGTGCTTTTTTTGAAGAAGTGCTAGCAGCAATTCTGCTTTGAGCGACATGGGCTACACCTGCCTCCCCTTTCCCATTCATTTTTTTTTAGGACCTTGAAGATGATCAAAAGCATCCTTCTCAAAGTCTCAAATAGGCCTCACAAAAAAAAAATGATCCCTTTCCTTGCTCCTTTGGTTTGTGGTAATGACCCAAAACCAAAATAACTTTTATTTTGGAAAAGGAAAAACCCTGCAATTTGAAATACTGCTCTCCTTCCCCCTTCTAGTTACTTGGGGAGTTTTGCTAGTTTTTTCCCCATCTGAACAAAAGATGCTGCTGTTTTGTTGTATCATTTCTTCCCCTCCCTTTCTCCCATGAGAAACTTGTGCAGTTCATCTGTAAACATGGCTCCATCTTCAGGTAACAGATAGGAGAAGACATGCAGGTAACACTCTATATCCTCTGACCCTCATTCTCAAAGACCTTTCCTTGCCCAGTGCAGACATGAGAGTACGACACAGGATAGCAGAAATATTCCTCCTTTGTCATCTCAAATTGACACGGGGGGGAAAGCATGACTTACGACCAAGGAATCCCTTTAGCAGCTGGAAGGAAGGACAGACCTCTCCTGCAGAGCTACATCTGAAACACCTGCCCACCTGAGGCACACTGAGCCTCACAGGTGCTAGGCAGAGCAGGCTGGAACAGGAAAGGTCCTCAGAGAAGATCCCAACACCAGGACACTGAAGACGAAGTCAACATTGAGCATTTAAAAACATCACATAGAAGAGGCTAGAAACAGTGAAAAGGAATGGTAGGCGATCCCATTCAGACAGAAAAAAGCAGTATTTTCAGCTAAGCTATCAATAGTTGTTTAAAAAATGATTTAATATGACAGATGGTAAAAGCATGGACAATTTTTTCATTCTGTTGGGCTACAAGATCAGAATTTGGAAAAGAAAGAGCACTTTGGCATATCTGCCTTGAGCAAGTCCTCTATTTGCAGGAATTGAGTTATTGCCCTACGTTAAGAGTCAAGAAAGACTGAACCCGAGAAATGGCTTTACTGGACAAGATGACCAGTTAGAACTTGGAATCTGGAACCTTTTCTGTTTGGTCACACTTACACACCTGGGGTGCCTACCAAGGCTTTGCAGCCTGCATTTGTACATCCTGCATACCATGAATATTAAACAGTTTTCACACAGCCACAAACACTCTGTCCAAGCTGGCTGAGCTGTCAGCCTGTCTAAGATGCAAAACCAGATCCAAGGGAAAAAAGAAAGAACCAATAAATAGTTTGTGCAGATGTTTTTTCAGAAGTGTAGATAAATTTGATTATAGACGGGAAAGAAAAGCACCACTCCTGTCATAGTTTCTCCAGGCATTCAACGGCACCTGATATTTTAGCTGTATTTTTACTTCTTTGGTTTGAATGTCAGTTTGAAAAATGTGAAAGCAAGCCTTGCCAGGAGCCCAAACTAAATTTCATTTGCACTTCTGGCTGAACAAACCCCGTGCACTTCAAGTTTTGAGTACTGACATTTAAGTTGTACAGTAATTTGTACACAAAAGCCAATAGTGATATCATAACAAAGAATTTTCTAGGGACAGAACCATATCTGAGTATGAGCTGGGATGTTTCCAATGGGCTAAAGTTGACATTGCAAGGAGACACCGACTGAGGACCTTGTCCTCTTCCTAACTGATTCCAGACAAGGCTGCCCCAGCGCCAAATGCTCTCTATAAAGTATTTCTATTTTCTTATTCCTAATGAGGGCACCATCTGCCAAGAGCAAGCCACTACCTTCTCCTGCCGGGCTGCTCCAGAGCTACCCTCCACGAACACGGGGCTGGCGAGAGGAGCCTGGCCTCTCTCCTTGGCCGGGAAGGATGAAGACAGCAACCCAAACCAGAGGGATGATCTCTGTGCAGGACAACACAGCCAGGCCACGGCACAACTCTGCCAGGATGAACATGTGGCTGGGATCAGCAAAGGACAGAGGAAGGAATCACTTCCTGCTCCTGCAGTTGTGGTTTGTAAGAAAGACAAGGGTATCCAATTTTATTCAAGTACCAACCCATCAAGAAAGGTTCTGAAAAGTCTGGAACCTGAAGCCAAGTCCAAATTACTCAGTTTGTCCTTTTCCTCTCCATTTTTCTCTCTCTTTTCAAGAAGGAACTAGAACACAAAGCCAAAGGTGTGCTACGAAAGCAGTTTTCCAGCTTCGGGCCATCTCCAACACAAATGTACACTCCACTCAGTATTGAAACATATTCTTTCAGTGTCACAAGCATTATAGTAAGTTTCTTATATGAGAAGTGTTAAGAGGCACCTTGTGTCTTCCAGAGCTGCTTCTGTGTTTGCTAAAACACACAGAGGGCTCCGTATTTCCTTGGCAGTCAGCAGGAGCTGGCTAACATGGCACTGCTGTGCGCCTCTTGCACTCATCTAATAGTTTTCTCTTCACATTTAACCTGTTCCTCTCTATGAGTGTGTAAGAAGTTAACAGACTGTCATTTGTATGTATGTTTGTTAGCACACTTCAGGTATACATCACATGGAAGTCTATTAACCTCCTGAAGATACTTGGAAGACTATTGAGGCTTGCAAAAAGCAGAGAAGGAATCCTTTCCTGTTCCTCCCCGAGTGCAAAAAAAGCCCAGGATTGGATGAACTGAGAGTAAGAAATCCACCCTGTTGTACAGCCCATAATTTGTGGTTCTCTGTTCTCAGAACATCTTTTAGAGATGCCTCAGCAGTCGGTACAAGTTTAGACAGCATTATCCAGCCTGCAGCTGAAGGAAACCACAGGCCACAGGTACCAGGTTTAACGCTCACAGTTCAGCACCCCCAGACCAGGCACCAGCCCAGCTGGAAGGTGGTGTTGGACAAGGAAGGAGCCTGGCTGGGGAGTTCCTCCTCCATTACACCACAAGCCATTGGTGATTCCAACTAACCTGCCTCACATCACACCAGAATGGAGCAAGGAAGGAGCACACACAGAGTCAGAAAGACTGTTACAGCAAGAGAAAAAAAAATACAATATACAGCTCAAACATCTCTGCAGCAACACAACACTCACCGCATGTGATGTTATGATAACCAGATCAGCTCTATGACCCACACACAAAATGCTCCTTTTAAGGGAACTACAAAATTATTTCTCTAACTTTCTGACATCCCACCATATCCCCAGCCTCCTACTTGCCTTAAGATGGGTCTGTTTCTTTAATCAAGGAGTCCAGCATTAAGGCTCAAACAATAGCAAGCTTGCACATAAAGACTGCTGAATGCACCAAACCTCAGAATAATTCCATTTTCCCACACACCACCTCAAGATTGCTCAGCTCAGGTGAGGGCTGTAACCTGCACTGACACCAACACAGGTGTTTTCAATGGATGGTGCTTCCAGCAGCTCAAACCATGTGCACTCCGAAAGCTCAGCAGGCAACAGTGGTGCTGCCTGGCAGCCTGCAGACTCGCTGGGATGCTCATCTGGGTGATGGTGAAAGATTTGTGTTGTGCTTACTTCATGTTTACAAGCAGATCGTGGCTGCGTGCAGCTGCACAACCTTTGGGTGACTTCCTTATTTTTAGTAAAAGATGATTAATCTTACCACTTCTGTTTTTTTTTTTTTATAATGTTTGTGTGACCAATCTAAGAAATTAGACACACCCCTAAGTCTTTTCAGGAGTCAAAAATAACTGCTTCTTCATTCGTTGCAGTCTACAACAACAGCAGAAAAATCACACTTCTCAGCTGCCCAAGCAGGTGTCTTTATTTGCAGATTACTCACTGGATCTAAATTTTTAATAGATTATTCAGTTTCCAGGATAGTCTTGGAAAGTAGGGAAGAGGCCATCAAGACACTCTAGAGAGGAGTTGCAATGAAGTCTCTACAAAAGGCCAGCAATTCTAGCACAGCTGCTGTTGGTCAACAAAACACAAGACTTTGAATCAGCAGCTTTACTTAGCTCCAATCAATCACCACCTCAGTCATCCTCTACCACAAATACAGGCTACAAAGTCTTGGTGCATCATCAAGTCTGTTAACCAGTTTGAAAGGGGTTCAGCCATACAGAGAGGGCCAACTTGTAAGAAAAAACAAAATTAATTAAAAAACAAACAAACAAACAAAAAAAAAACCACAAAAACCAAACCAAACCAAAACAAAAACCCCAAAAAAACCCACCACCTTCTCAACTCCCCTGTTCCAATCTCTTCACAGACCTCCCTTTCTTGTCTCCAACTTCCTATTTTCCTTTGCTTTCTGTCCACTAAATATCCGAAATGGTAGTTAGGACACATTCTGGTTGGGTGACATCTTTATAAATGCTCTAAGACTGTTGTTAGATGATGACCACCATGTAATCTTGAGCAGACTCATTAGGGGGAAAACAACAAACAACAACAACAACTAGTTGAACTTTTCTCATAGCCAGGAAGCCAAGAAAGATAATGCTAGGGCCACTAGCAGGTACCTGGCTTATGTGCTTTGAGGCTACTGCGCCAAGAAGCAGAGATGCAGAAAATTTACCTTTTGTATCTTCTGTGATTGTTCTCCCTTCTCTACTTTTTATACATTAGTTGGGTTAGTTTCCTGTAAATATTTCACTATCACACCTAGGGCTTGCATGAGAAAAAACAAACACACAAGACAATTTATATACAAATAGGAACAGGGAAGAGAAACAAAAGAAAAAGATTCCCAAAATATATACATGGATTGTTTAGGCTAGAACATGTGCTTGGCTTCCATTTGTTCCAGCATTGTTTGTGCTTGTTTAACGCATTTTCAGATCTGGTTACTGCCCAGACACAGTCTAATACAAATACGGAAATTAAACAAGAAAAAAAAAAAGGCATCTAGGAATTCTAACAGCCTGAAAATTTTCAGATTTCATGTCGTAGGTGATGAAAAAAAATGCACAGCTCATTAGATGTATCTTGACGCCAGCAGTCGGGCATCTTTCTGGGGTGCCAGGCCAGCTCACAGCAGCCGTGCTGAGCAGCACCGGCTCTCAGAAACGCTGCCGCCCGCAGAGCCCTGCCTGCCGCTGCCCTGCTCCAGCTCCCAGCCCTGCGTGACAGGGTTTGCGCCTGTTGTGCACACACAGGGGTTGCCAATTCCTCTCTTGTACCTTGTGGTATGTAAAGCTGGGGGGTAAGGGGAGTTGACATCTTCAAGGAATTACATCAAAATGCACCCTTTTCCCTTCATACACCTCACCAATCATTCTTAAATAATAATAAAAGGAAAATTTTATAGATGCTAAATCCAAGTCCAAATAATTCACAAAGATTAGAGAATAGTTCATTGATACACAGATGGGAAATTCCTGGATGTCCTTCTTCTAGTATAAAGCAAATAGATTAAATAGAAACTTACACTAATAGAGTTCCTGCTAAATCACTTCTGCTTTTAATAACTGAAAGCTTCCGTTTTCTATACAAATATCAACAAACCCAAAAGAGTTTAGTAACACAGTAAAATACAAGGCAGAGTTAACATTAACTCTATAAAAGTCACTTTCATGACAAGAAACTATTCAGTTCACATTTATATTCAGTTCACATTTAATTTGACATAAATTTTCTGTCAGAGATAAGATGGTGCCATTTCCAAGACCGATGGATGTTTTTTTGGTTGGCAATTAAACAGACTGTACCAGACTCCCTCTCCAATATTTTCAACAGATTTCTTGGGTCAATATGTCAGCAGCCCTACCAGGCTTTTGGCCCCACTCTCATATTCCCATGTTCAATGTTACAGATTGCCCATACACAGTCTTATTTTTCAGCGTGAAAAAAAGCATCAGCAGAATAATTTTATCTGCTAAACTCATTTGCCAAGGGCTGCCACTTCCTGAACTGCTTCTCTTAACCTTAAAACAGCAGAACAGCACAGCCTCAGAGTCCTCCATGGAACATCACAATCATCTCACCGCTTACATGCACAGTCAACAAGACCTAAGACCAATAAACTGTGTGAACCAGTGCTAGTAAAACACTTATCCACTAATGCAGAAGAAAACACAGAACTAACCACGCAGTCGCCATCCAGATGTGATTTGGTGGGATGCCGAGTGCCCAAACACTGCGCTGCACCTCTCGGGACCTGCTGCAGGCCAGGGAGGCTCTGCCTGTCCCCACTTGCACACCCCTGTCCCCAAACAGCCTGACCGCTGTGCCTGCTCTTGATTTTATGGAAATCGGCAGCTAAAAAGACAACCTGCGTTATCTGTTCATTGTTTTTACCTCTAGCCTGCAAAGAATCCTATCACTTCTGATGAAGAAACGGAGAAGGTCAACTAAGGCAATTTAGAGGGTGAAATTCCCACACTTTCAATTTTTTTTTTGGATGTCATTCTCTCTTTGCAATGGTTCATTGGTTTTAAATAATAAAATATTTACTACTAATATGTTTGAATCAAAACATCCTGTACCTGAATGCTGTCACACCTTCATACAGGTGTGCAAGTGAAATTATTTCCTACATAGAAGAAATGGCAACACTGTCACAAAGTTTCAAATCAGATTTATCTCCAGTTGGCCGCTGCACAGAAATCAGGTATTCCACGGATAGTTAACTCGTGGGGGAAAAGGAACTTTCACTGAACTTTAGGCTAGCACGGATATTAAAAAAGAAAAAAAATCCTTATTTCTGTAAGAAGTTGCAGGGACTGAAAAACCTCACATTTACTGGAAGCTTCTGTTGTTAAAGACTAAGCAAAACAGCGATCATGACTTATCAGGTTCATGCAGCTACCATTCAGCGACACCTCTATAAAAGGAAGAAAATGCATACGGGAGGAGTGAAATATTAAGTAATGGTTTGCATATCCCACGTTCTGGGCCTTTGAAAGGGTACTGCACAACCAACATTCACACCACCCTGATACAGTCTAGCATTTATTCTGCTAAGGAAAAAAAAAGCAGAAAGAGAAGAGTAATTCCTTGCAAATTTGCAATTACATTTCTTCTCACCGCCCAAATCCAGTACTGATGCAGACCACTTAGTTCAGGCACAAAGATTACACTGACATGCTCAGCCAGACACCCAAGAATTTCTTTTTGCTTTATCTACTTTATTAAACATCAAACAGGCCAAGAAATTAACTTATCTTGCCATCAAGTTCAACACTTATTCCTGGGAGCAGAGAAGTAAACATAGGAACTTTAGACCACTGGGGTAAAAAGATTTCCCACTCATCACCTCTATGTTTCCAAGCCTTGCAAAACTAACAAGAGCTTCAACACATTCCAACTCCTCACCGTAACGTGGAGGCAACTAAAATCTTTTCCAGCTTCAAAAAAATTACTGGTCCTATTAGTTCTCACCAAGTAAGAACAGTGTCTCTTGAGTGAGTGGTAATGTTTGCAAATGCTAATGGGATGTACAAATCAATCACTTAGTACCTGGATGCTGATTTTTCTGCCTGATAGTCAACAGTCTCAATACAAATCCTAAATGCTCTAAGAAATGGTCTACCTTAAAATCATTCATATCAAAGTAAAATTATCAGCTGTATTTCACTGCCTGAGATAAACAGTATTTGCAAATACTTCAAAAGTAATGTCAGCTTTAGCAAATTTTCTAATATTATTAAAAATATAAACACCATCGTTGTACAAGTTTATCATAGTCAGAAACAAAGTCTTCCTCCAGATTTATCCCATCCCATTCCTTTAGTTTGACTGGGGTTTTGAGGACAAATGGAGACACTGCTGACTGAGAATCTACTGAAATATACTCCCCTTTTCCAAAAACGAACAGTTTCATATAAAAAGGTCCTTATATTCCAAAACCAGCTTAAACAGACAGATATGTGCAAGAAGCATCCTTTTTTAGTCTGTGCTCTTCCACAGATTTCTTCATAAAGTGTCTACGAAGTAATGCAGTATTTCTTTCCTGCTCTCTGGTTCCCATGCCCCACTGACACACTTTGAACAAGAGAGGTTCTTAATTACCACTTCAACTAATTAAGGAGAGGGAACAACCTCTTCACCAGATCTATAAGACAAGTAATACAGGGCTTACACTGTAATGATTGTGGCTAGACACATTTAATGGTCAGGACTGCAAAGCACTGGAACAAACAGTAGGATTTTCAGCACTGGGTACTAGAAGCAGCTTAAACGCAGCTACTGAAATTAGCACTGGTATAAACAAGCAGAAGAGCTCTCAAGTCCGTGACTTTTTTTCTAAAAAGATTCTAAACACAGCTCTTCATTCTCTTCAGGTATAAATGGAACTGCAAACTGCTGTGCATGGCATTGATGAATAAAATGCCAAGGCAAGAGAAGTTAAAAGTACAAGATCTACGTCTTGTGGCCAGAAAGATTCCAAAAGAGGAAACATGAAGACTATGAGTCTTCTCCTGTGCAGGAGAAGAGTAAAAGACAGAAGTCAGCTTTCAAGCTCAAGGCTTTACAACACAATACTGCCTGTATTAAAGACTCAAACAAAAACTGCAGGACAGCAAAGATGCCATGCAGAGGAATTCCTAGGCTGCTTACCTCAATGGACCATAATTCAACATTATGAAAGCCAGTACCACCATCACACACAGGGTCCTTCTCTTTGGAGATGACACTTTGAGCTTCTGGTTCTACACAGGAAAAAACAGAGAAGACACGCAATAAAAAAGAAGCACAGACAGGCAAAGGTATGTCAGATGCTAAATAGAGCAGACTGTACTTGCTTTTTAGATTTATATTTGCCTAGTTATGTACAAATACATGCCAGGACTACTTTAAAATAAACCTCTTTTTTTGGTATATTATACTCAGCTTCTATCCAGTCTATCTTCTCAGTGAAATCTTCAGAAGCACCATGAACCATGTGACCGCTGTTGTGACCTAGAGATGGTGAAAGTCCTGCCCGGAGTGGGAGGCTGGGCTAGAAACCCCCAAAGGTCTTACAGTTAACATTTCCATATTCTGAACATTTCCACCTGAGCAACTGTCTTTATATAAAAAGTTAGATCATCATCACAATCTCTTACCTCTAATACTACTTCATCCAGCTGCCTCTTCAGTGTGCTGTTCTCTTTCTTGAGTTTCTCGTTCTCCAGTAAGGCTGCCTCCAGCCTCGCCTCCAGTCCCAACATGTATTCTTTCTTCTTCTTCCGTGACTGAAAGGCTGACTCCCGGTTTTTGATCATGCGTTGCTGTTTTCTCAAGACATTGACCTAAACAGGCAATTCAGAAGCCTGTTAATGATCTGCAAGTTAAAAGTGCCTCTATTTCATGCATAACTCCTGCTCTTCTCCTTTGTCAAAAGTCTGCACAGATAGCTTCTTGCACTCTGCTTCAAATGAGCTGAAATGTTCAGCACAGAGGCAACTAGGACTCACGGTACACCTCCAAGAGTTAGAGCCTGCAGATAATGAAAAGGCAGGTCCTGTGCTCTCTCTGTTTTCTCCTGCATTCTCAATCTTCTAGGTGTAGGGGGAACAAAATGTGTACTCAACCAGCAGTTTGATGTGATCAATCAAAAAGACAGAAAATACATATCTACAGGTCTGCAAGGTAACAAGAATGTCTTTCACCTTCACTTTACCACAGACCCTTTTATAGGCTACCATCAGTCATCTGTTTTCTTAAGTAGAAAGTCCTATATTTTTTTCAGTCTGCCTTGTATGGAAGCTATTTCCATACTGGTTACACCTGTTTCTGTATCTTTTCCAGCTCTGTTATATAGCCTTTAAGATTCTGAATACTGTTGCTGATCTCAGATGGTACATTCTATGCGTATCAAGCACTTACATGACAGTTTAAATGCAATGTGTGGCTGCATCTGTACTAGCATTTTAATTCAGATCAGGACTGTTGCTTCAATGCACATATCCTGGTTGTCCCACTTAATATGCTTTGGTTCACATCACAGAACAGTCTCTGATAGAGCACACAAACTGGAATTCCTTCTGGATGAAGCTAAACCAGCAAATACACTCCAGGAGGGCACATAACTCATTCCAACCGCTAGCAGGCATTTGGTCTGCAAGACCAGATGGGGACAGTTCAAAGTAATCCCTCCCCATCCTCCAACAGTCTTGAGGACTCTGATTTTTTTTCCCAAGCAGTAACAGTCTATCATCTTTTACCACTTACTCATTTTGTGGTTTGCACTGAGTGGGACAACCTAGACTGAAAGCACCTTGGTGCTGACAAGGATAATGATGATCGATACTGCAGAGCTATACAAAACTACTTGAAATTGCAAGTTTAAACACTACTCTGTTGATTTCCTTTCCCTCACAGAGTAGTAACAGCAACTCTGTTTTTATTAAAAACAGAAGACTTCTATCACATTATTAAGCTACAACAGGATGTGCCTTAATGATGTTTACACTGAAAGAGAACTGAATGCTTTATCTTACAGCAACCTGAATATCCTCCAGTAGCTACCAACAGTTGCGCTGGAGTAATCTGCATCTATCACAGCACGAAAGCTAAAGAAAAAATATGAGAACTAGTCTAGAAGTATCAGTGTAGGAAAAAATGAACAGGTCACAGAATAGTAACATTAACAAACTTAAGATAGTGTGCTCCAGTTAAGGTGTTGTTGCTTAAACAACCTTATCTACAGCTTCCAACTCTCTCCCTGTATATACCCGCACACAGACAATATGTTGCTCCAGGGCTTTGGTGTCTGCAAGAAAAATTGGCTGCAGGTTGTTTGAAGAAGTCATTCTTCTTTGTGATACTGCAGTCTGGTGACAAAGACTAAGAAAACATTTTACAGTGCATTAACATTTTGGGCTGTTTCCACGTTGATCTAATTGCTTTCTGTAAAGATCATTTATTATATGTCTAGTCTGACACCAACAAAAGTCTGTGAAAGTGAAGCTGTTTGTACTTACTCCAGGTTCCCTCTCTAGCAGAGGGTAGAGAAGGAAAAGATTTTAACATATTCTCATTAACACAAAGCTTTGTCTTGAATTTTTTAAGCACTACAATACTTAATATAAGAAAACTTCTGCAGACACATAAACACTTTGGAAAAAAAAAATATTCAGGTTATCCAAGGTCTGCAGTGTATAGAACACAGTAATTTGGGGCCAGGATCATTTCAACTGTCCAGAGATGAAATAATAAGGAATGAGTTCGTGCAGCAGCTGTGGCTTGAGTTACATGATATTCCAAACAAGTAGTCACATTCCTCTTTTCAAAAATAAGTTTTGCACGATGAAGTCAGAGAAGACCAAATTGTTTACATCCATTCTTGTTTGCAGACCTGGTCAGAGTTATTCATTACTGGACAGCTTCTGACTGTCTGGAACATCTGAAAAATCTACCTGCTTCCCTGGAGAAAACACAGAGTTGAAGCACCAGTGCAGCGTTTGTACACCAAGAGTACATCCTAAGGCACATCTATCGCCATTTCAGACACTACTGGTTACGTTTCAGATGGTATTTATGTAGACTGAGCTCCTTTACAGTGTTCTCCAAATGCTGTCAGGAACAACAGTCCAATTCAAGGTACTTTGTGCATTTCAGTCTATGCCACACCAATTTCACTGTGACTCATTTCTGAAGCTTGCTAAAATGAAACCCAGAACTATTCCTGTCCTTGAGTTTTAAAACTTTGTTTTAACTGACAATCCCTAAATCAGTTTAAGGTCCTTGGTCAATCCTCTAGGGCTTGCCTGGCTTCTCTTAGTGAATAAGCCACAACCACACACCTGATCCTACCTAAATGTGATGGAGGAAACAGAAAGAGGTGTGTGTGTGTGAAACAGCGCAACAATGCTTAAACCTGGAAGCAGCACAGCACTAAGCATTACACAGCTGATGAGGCATCAAAATAAACACACCCCTTGCTTGAGCATTTTGATAATCAGAAGAGTGAGAGGAACCCATTTATAATGACAGACCACCTGAACAACATCGCTTTGCACAAGTGCTGAACACAGATTAAGTGTAACAAACATCTGTGCTAACTTCTTTGGCAGCCTCCCTCTTTGTAGGTTGTATTATATCAATTTACCACTCCAGATAGTAAACACAGACCATAAAGGGAAAATACCGGCATTTAAAAAAAAAAATCAAACATTACTCAGTGATGCAACTTTCGCTTCCTAGCTTCAAAAATTACACTCCCAACAACACAACACACACACAAGATATAAACATGGAGAAGTGAAAGGTTCCTTAAAAATCCTGGCTTCAAACAGTACTAACTAGATTCAGACTGTCCTTTGTTTTCAGAGTCTTCACAAAGAGTCATGCACTTTACAAATAAACACTATCTCAATTTAGTCTTCCAAAGAAAACTCAATTCCGAGCAAAATTTAACATCCACTCAAACATAAGCTGTATTTCTAGCACAAGGTGGTAAGAATGTTTCTCACACTCCACCAAGTTTTTGGTACATATACCAGGAAAGTTAACAAAGAGCTGAAAGTACAAATCATTGCAACTTTACACTGGCTGGCTTCTTACTTCAGCTTATGAAACCTGCTGTCTTTGAAGATGCATCTGAAACGCAGGAATACAAAACCTATGCAAGTGTTTCCTCTGTTCTTCTGAAGGATCTGGGTTTTCTTGTCTTTAACTCAACAGAACACAACTTGACTGAGTTTATTTAATTTGAAAATCACCCAATGTACAGCACAGAAAGTAGGATTCTTTAATAGAAATCCACATTTATGTTGAAATAATTTTGCATAATCTAATTTCTTCTAATTTTTCAATATTTTCTTATGAACAAAATTGGAAGGCAGAATTAAATCCTTTCTCACTAGAGTGGAAACATGAGAGAAAGGCCCTATAAGAACACAACAAAACTGGATTCAGTCTCACACCTACTGTTTATGTTCTCATATCATTTAATTGCACCAGGAAAGGCAATGTGCTTTTTTGGTTAAGTGCCTCTTTCCTTCAACAGGAAAAGCAGCTTGCTGAGGCAGCATTTCTTTTGTCCAACTTCCTAGTGCAAAGTTCTTCACGGGTTTCCGAGTGAAGCGTGACGGCACTGAAAGGCTGGCACATCCCTGCGCCAACGTGTGCCACCAGGACTAGCACATCAGAGGGCTCACGCGTACAGCTTGCCACCAGCCCATCTCAGTCTAATCCACTGGACTGGCTGAATGTTCAACTAACACTTTATCCCTCTAGAGACCAAAAGAAAGTCATGCATTGTTTCTTTTCATCCTGCAACACCTGCTTAGATTAGCAAACAAAAACACGTGTTACAGAGCTCAAATGACAGCTACATCTGTGCAGCCCTGAGCACCACACATGGCATGTAGGCCAGTCACAAGATGTTTTAACCCTGCTGGTGCCAGCTGTATCCTGAAACATTTGGTTTTTTTCCAAGTGTTATTACACAGTATGTGCCAAAGAACAGCTGCAACTGTTTTTCCATGTTTCAATAAACACAGGTAAGATGTGCAGCATTTAGGCTGATATCAAGTCTTAAAACTGCCTCCCTAGAACAGCTTCAGGTGGAAATATTCACACCACCATAGCTCAAAACAAACAGCTGTTCCTTACCCCAGCTACATGCTTGACTACTGACTGTCACAGATGTATATATGAAGTGTGATGACAACAAGGGGGTTTTGTCAATTAAACCTTATATTCAGACAATGGCAAGGTGCCAGGCTAGTCCTGATGACAGGGAGTCACAAATCTAAGGACTGCTGACAGGTCTCTTCAGTTTGACTTTGCATGGCAGGCAAATACCATTTAAAAATGCAGAGCCCTTAATTGGTCTGTCTACAGACAGATCTTTGTTGGCTTCTTGCAAATTCAAGATTAGCTTTCCACTGCAGTCTGGCTGGCAACTTATTTGTAGTAAATAATTTTTCATTTAAAAATCCAGCCCACAGACCAACACAAATAGTGATGAAAATTTAACATCAAGCACAAGTGGCAATTCTCAAACACTAGGAAACAGCATAACAACATCCCTCCAAAGAAGGCAGAAGGCACATCCCTTTGAGAAACAGTGTCGTGCACTGCTAATAAGCAGGTGACTACACTGCAAAATTTCATGTGAATGGACACCAGTGTTTTCTCCCTCACACTGAGAAATGCAGTAGGACCCTCAGCAAATGACAACTGTGCTTGGAATGCCACACGGGAGAAGGATACCCTGAAAGTTTAAAAGCCACAAATAAGAAGCTTCAGTACTTTCCATAGCCATGCCTTCCTTTGGATGACAAAATGCAACCCAAGCAGCTCTAAACTACAAAGAACTAAATCAATTAACATCCAGCTTGCTACCTAGTTAAGATGTCAAAATTGAAGGGGAAAAAAAAATCCCACATATCTCAAAAGCCATTTCTGCTTATATCTACCGCTTATTGTGAGCTACTGTGGAAAAACTTATTTATTTGAGCAGTGATTGTTGAGAGTTTAACCCTTTTCTACTCATTCAGTATAAGATCAAAAGGGAGCCTGAATAGATTAGGATCATATGAAACTCAACAA
Source organism: Streptopelia decaocto (assembly GCF_964273445.1). NCBI lineage: Eukaryota > Metazoa > Chordata > Aves > Columbiformes > Columbidae > Streptopelia > Streptopelia decaocto. The sequence goes on from NC_138659.1 coordinate 17,024,250, forward strand.
CTGAAGTTTTTAAAAATCATGAGTAAAATCCGGGGAGAGATAAAGGGGGTGGAAAAAGAATCAGATACACTGCTGACATTTCCAATTCATCTACTTCCAAAAGAGAGCTTTTGTTCTATGGATTAGAAAAACAGTTTAGCACTAATCCAAAACCAGATATATCAAATCTTCCTGTATGTAAGACAGCTCCAGCCATTTAGAGCTTACAGTTGAGAAGACAAGCTAAGTAAAAAAATATATCGGCACTGTCTTCTGCCACAATGCTTGCATACCTGGTATGCAGCTCCAGGCAGGCCAGCAGATATCAAGCTGTTTCTCCCCATTTCCTACCAAGTTGCCAAATGCCTTGTTTACTGTTAGAAATCCTATTAGACGAGCCAAACTACAGCACTGTCTTCCTGACCCTCTAAAGTGACCTGGTTCTCCCACTACATCCCACATGCAGGTAACCGAAAACTGTTTCCAGGCGTTGGTTATTAGCTGTCATCACAGTGAGAACTTACATCCAGTCCCATTGCTGGTGAGGGGCTTTGAAGCAAGGGCTTAGTCACTGGTGTTTTGCCGCTTGTTGAGCCATTTCTAGCAGCTGCAGGCAACGCGTTCACCGTGTGACTGTGAAGTGGCGTGGTCCCTCCGGTGACAGTGATGACTGGTGGGGAGGCAGGAAGCACCCCAGGAGCCTGGAGCTGCACCACAGTGGGCTGGGGGAGCACCACCGACGGACCTAGAACACAAGGACAGGAGTGCTCAGCGTACGATATTAAATGGATTTGTATATGAACAGTTTGTAGGGGAATACTGAGACAGGAGGTAGAAAGCCTTGCTTCCTCTCTGGTCCCACACCATTTATCTTAAGTCCAACTCTTCAGCATTAGTACCTTCCACAAGATAGGAATGGCAAAGAAAACAACTCAAAAGTCTGCAGGACTCTTAATTCACCCTGCAAACCAAAACCACACATATTACAGGGATCCACTAAATCAACTCTCTCCCAAAACCCCATAGCTCTTCAAAGTTTATAGAAGTCAACACGTGTTAGAAACATTACTCATTTCGGTATTGCTAACACTTGATGCACTCGAGCAACTTTTTCAAAGAACTTAGTCAGCTCACCTCAATCCTTCTTCCTTTTGTCCATCCCTACTTTATTGCTCTATTCAGTGGAAAACTTACTATACAGAAGTGACTCATACTATATAAACCAATTCAGAAACAGCATAGAGGAAGAAGATAAATCAGAATCATGCAAGTTACTTTCAAAGCCTAAGTTAAAGCCACAATTCACACTAAGACAAGACTAATTGTTTTTGAGAAATGTCTTATGTAAGAATTTTTATGCAGAAGCTGAATAGATCTTAAATAAAAGCAGGCAGAAAAAATGAGGTAATTTTGACAGAGTTTGAAACAGAATTAAGAACAGTCACGTCCAAGAAATTTCAGTCCAACAACTACATTTAATTCAAGCAGGTGCTTAGCAATATTTTGTTGTTTGAAAACACATTAAGGTCTCTTTAATCCTTTGTAACGGGATGACCTCGCCAGCTTTCAGAAACAGCATGTTCCAGCTGAGCATTCTAAACAAAATGCACAACAATGTCAAAGTCATTTACCTAGTGCCACGATCTTTTATGTATGAGGTGTAGGATTATATCTCCTTTTTTTGCAGAGATGATCTTGAAGACATCAGAAGTTAGTACCATATTTAAGAAGCTCAAATGGTGAATTTGAGATTATTTCAACTATTTTTTAAATGCACAAAGTATGTGATACTCTAAGATCATGCTTTCTTCTTTAAGCTTTTATGAAAGGGACTGTAAAAGTATCGTTCCTCACGCTCCTTTGAAGATAATAGCATATTTCAAACTGGTAACTCCAACTTGTCATGTGCAGGGGATTTTGATTAACGAAAAAGATCCTTATGGTTTTTGTTATGGAAGTAGCACTATAAAAACTTTAAACACACCACCAGCTAAAGTAAATACATGGCATGGAAATACTTTCCCAAAAGTATTTCCTCTATAGTGTCACACAGAAAATACTCTCCTGATTTTTCTTCAGGGAAAAGGAGAAGCTGCTCTTCACAGTACTATACTTATATCCAAAAAATCCATATCCACAACATTCCTCATTCCAGATGGTATTTTATCAGCTGGAACATCAGAGGGAATACAAATTAGGTCACGCTGACCATGGTCCAACAATCTTAGGTATGTTGTAACACACATCAACAACTCCAGCTTTGGCTTAACTCCTGATGGATGAGCAATTAGTAATGAAGACAAATTTTTCACTATTGCAATAAATTCTAGACACATGCCCTCAAGTATTTGTCTCATATTCCTTCCACGCCTCAGTGCCTGTACAGTCAACCACAAGTGACTGCAGCCATCAGCTGGTGAAAACAAGAAACTACATCTGACTATTTCAGCAATACAAGTCCTGTCCCTACTGCCTTAGCTAAAGAGTAAAATTATGCTTGGGATTCAAAAATGAAGGCTCAAGCTACTTCAAAAAATCTGTTACAGGGCAACAGGAGGAATGAAGAATTATTACTGGACAGGAAATCACTTGTCTCTTGTTAACATTAGCAAGCAGCTGTATGCAACTATTCTAGCCTCTGACAGGGCTTTCTTCAGTCTTAGCAGATTTCACAACATCCTATAGAATGCTGTTAAGTGAGATAAAAGGCCATAAACTCATGCTCCCACCATCCTGCAGCAGAGTTTCATGTGGGTAAAAAAACCCTTTTCTCACTCCTTCCAAGCTTTCAAGCTTCATTCAAGCCATCCTAACTGATTCTGCTGGATCTTCCTTTGGTTTTAAGAGAACAGCACTGTCATTGTGTCATTACATACCACTTGCCACCACAGGCAAAGGTCCCTAGAGATCCTTCCAAACCAGCAGTTTTTTCTCCACAGCTACCAGTGCTCAGCATAGTCTCTCTCACTATACTGTCTTCCTTTCCACATGACGCCCAGGTGAGTGCTAGTTCTCACAGGACTATATGGGAGAGGAATAAGGCCATCTTCTCAGCCTGAAGATTTTTTAGCAAAGCATCTAGGACCCCTCTTTTTTTCCCTAGCCCTCTCATTTCAACCACGAAACCCAACTTCATGCTAGCAACCATCCCAAATAGTGTGTTTACCCCCCAGACCTGGCTCAGTCACAATTCATTTACCTTTAGGGGGTGCTGGCTGGATGTTAACAACTGGCTGATGCTTTGGCAGTGGCACAAGCGTGGGAAGAGTCTGAATAATGATGGTTTTAGCTGGGATACCAATGTTAGTCTGAGCCTCAGGGACAGCTGGCAAAAGGGGTTTAGGTTGTATCGAAGGCCTGGATGCTGTCTGACCACACCTCTTCAGGGTCCTCGCAGAATTATTTGCTAGGAAAGGAAAAAGAGTCAGAGTTGGACCAGTTGGCATTTGGTATGTTTTTTTTACTCATCTGTAATATTTCTTAAGAATAGACATATTTGATGACAAATTCAAATCAGAAGTGACAGGATATACTAGCGTCTGTTAGCTAAACATTGATATGGGAGGCGATATACATACTATCTGTGGAATCAAAGTAACTGAATCTTTCATACCAGACCGAGAAGCGATGCTGACAAGAGGCTTCTTCCCTCCATCTCCTTCAGGGGATGCAGGGCTTTTGCAACTCTTGCTGTACAGAGAGATGGGAGACATCTGGGAGCTACAGCTGCAGTCCACATCATCCTGCAGACAGAAAGTACATGAGAATAATGCTTTGGAAACACATAAAAGTGCCTACTGGCAGCTGAGAGTATAAAAGCCTTTCATCACATCTGTGTTACCCCTTCAGCAAACACGAGAAAGGTTTCGTTCTGCAGTTTTATTCTGGTCAATGCTAAGTACCACTGAAAACCACAGAAGTACCTCTCCTTATCATCAGAGCAAAAGGGGGTAGAGGTCAGCAACTTCTAAATTTCAGAAAGCATTCTGTTTGGCAACCAGACCAATACACACAACTGAGGAAACAGAACTGAACATGCTCTTTTTAGAACAGGACACAGCAGAAAGGAAGGAAGGAAAACATCACTGAAGGAAAAATGTTTTTCCAAGGGTTAGAAAAACAAGCTGTTTCCTCTTATGCCATGAAGTTACTCAGACAAGTAAACCACTGGTCTTTTTGTGTGTGGCAGCTGGTTCTGAATGAGTGCTGCTATCTGTGTTACAGAGAGGTTTCTGCATACAGGCACATTCTGCACTGGAGAGTCCACAGACAGCGGAGAAGGGACCGAACAATTTGAAGTGGCTGGTGACAAGGGTTCTGTCTTCACGCTTGCATCTGCAAGAGGCAAAGGAACAAATTTTACTGTACAAGTGTTTAACAATGGCTGATCAGTAAAGAACACACTGCCCTACACCAGCTATTTAATTCCTGAAACAAGGCACAGCAGAAAACACAGCAAGATTAAAGATATTAAACAGCTTAGCTTGTAAGGCAGTCATCATCAGCTGCACCCATGCTACAGAAACAGCACAACTTCTCATCAGAGAGCTAAATGCTGCAGAATATCAAATAGCTTCACATACATTTACACTGTCCTTAAGTTACAACAACTCACCCTTGTAGGGTGGGGGGGAATAGTCACACCTGCAAAATACAAAAGGTAAATTACCTGCATAAGCATGGCCTGTGATATTCCAAAGATCCGAGTCACAAGACATCAAATCCAGATCAAAATGAAAGTTATAGAGATCCTTTTCCTGAAATGACAGTTCAGAGAAAGAAACAATACAGAAAGACAATATACCAGCCATTATGTTCATGTTCTTACAGCTCTAGAAATCTGCCCTTAAGGATAGAACAGGGCAATACTCGACTGAAATACACAAGACAAGGCTTCTTTTAAAGCTTAGAGCTGTAGGAAAGGAGCATACCAGTTTAAGACCATCACTAATTACTGTACTGTTATTAGTAATTTATAAAGTGAAAGTTATAAGTCTAGTCACTGAACCACCTTATAATAAAAAATAAGTTTAAGCAACTTGTTGGCACCCTCCCCTTCATCTTAATTGAAAGATTTACTTAATGCCCTTCTATCACCAGATCTCCAAGTACTTTATAAACAAAAGCAGTATCCGTGTCAGTTTACCAGCAGGAAGAGAGACATGAGAACTGATCTGCTCAAGATATGACGAACAGTATGTATTAGGCTGCCCTACATTTGAATACAGCAACATCATCATCTTCTAAAGCCAGGGACATCAGTTGTCTTTTTCAATGGAAAAAAATGAGACTAAAATAACTTCATATACACTATTCGTTGTACAACCTTTAAAACAGTGATCAGGTTTTTGCCCCATTTTTTCTGCTGATGCAACTGTAAGTCTCAGATCTGCACTCAAATCTAACCTCTCCTTATGTTCTCAACTTGCCTCATAAAAGGAGGCTGAGAAAGCCTACGGACTGCACAGAAATTAGTATCTGCAGGCTAGGATGAAGAAAAGGTTCATCAGAACACACTTACAAGAAGAAAGACCAAACAGCACAGCCTGAGCTGTGCAGCATTGTCAGAACTTTCACCTCCAGCTCTGCCCTGGCTTTTAAATCGTCAGCTCTGATACGGACAGTTTATTACCAGACCGACAGCTCCGCAGCCATGGCGGGGTGCCGGGGTGACGTCTGCGGCGCCCGTCGCTTCGCCAGCTCCAGCGTCCACGAAACCCACCGCGCTGACCCCGCGGGACCCTCGGCCCGGGGGCACCCTGGCCTCCCGCCCCCCGTACTCACGTCGGGCTCGTCCCTCGGGGCCTCCCGCGGCTCCGCAGCGCCCAGCAGCTCGCTCAGCTCCTCTCCCAGCACCGCCTCTGCGGGAGAGACAGCGGCCTCAGCGCCGGCCCGGCCCCCGCAGGGAGCCCCCAGCGCCCGGCCCCGCGCCCCCCGCGCTCACCCCAGTCCAGGCCGCCCCCCGAGGCCGGCAGCAGCCCCGCCGGCTCCCACTCGGCCTCCGCCGCCGCCATCGCTTCCGCTTTCCTCTCGAAAACTACGTCTCCTTCCGGGCAGCGCCCCGCCTCGCCTACGGCGGCCGCCGGCGGACACACGGCTTGCCGGCGACCTCCGGGCGCGTGTGGGTCCCCCACAGTGGGTGCTCGCGCCGGAGCTTCGGCTCCAGCCCCCGCGGTCTGAGCCGGGCCCGTCCCCACCCGCGCCCAGGCACACGAAGGCGGCTCGTTAGACACAGACGTTTATTAAGGCCCTGCTGACACAAGCCCGTGGCCGGAAGCGCGAGTGGGGGGAGCCGCGAGGAAATGTCCATGGGGAGAGGGGCAGCTCCGTGCGAGGAAGGGCTGGCAGCAGGTGACGGAGGCGGCACACGGCCCCTGGTCCGTCTTCGGTATCCTTGACGCGTGGGTGGTGCAGGCGGGCAGCTCCACTCCCCGCGTGGGTCGGGGCTGCAGCCGGGGGCGTGAGGCCCCCGTAGGTCCCGGCGGCGGCTCCTGCTGGGGCTGCAACGCTGGGGACAGGCTGGGGTTCGGTCAGGGCGACGCTGGAAGCACGGGGGAGGCGGAGCTGGTGTCACCCCCTCAGTAAAAAGCAGCGGGTCTCCCCTTCTCCTGCCCGGGGTGTCCCCACCTGGCAGCAGCCCAGCCCGGAGCGCAGCTGCCCGGGGACTGTCGATGTAAGACTCCCAGACGTGGGGAGATGGCTTCCAGCACGCTGTAAGGGCACACGGTGCCGCACGCATCTCAGCACCTCTCACCTCACAGGTTGGCGTCATACGCTGCGTTGGTGAAGATGCCCGGTGATCCCAGGTCACTGGAAGACAGACATGAGGGTGGCATCTTGGGGGTGAGGGCAAAAGTGTGAAGGGCACGGGTTAGAACAGCCCCATACCCACTGAAGATGCTCTCACTGCCTATGCAAGCAGCCGCACATGGGCAGAGCTGGGTGACACAGGGTGACTGCAGGGCTATGAGGGGCACAGTGCAGACCCACCTTCCTGCAGAGCATGGCTCTCACCTGGTGGGGTTCAGGAGCTTCTTCTTCTCCTCTGATAATGGTGTCAAATGTCCACATGGGTAGTACAGATAAAAAAGAAATAACCAGATTTGTTTAGTGAAGTACTTGAGAAGCTGCAGAAGCAGTGTCTGAAATGGAACCGAGTGTGACAAGCACAGGATGGAGCAGGGAGGGGGACCTGGAACAATCGCCACCTTTCCCTTTCCAATTAAGATGTTTTTCTGGCTCTGCACTCCAAACCTGGCTGCTGACACTTCCAGCTGGACAGACACCAAGGAGGTACTGCCAGACCAAAGCAACTTGCAGCAAATAAAATGTGTACTGAGACAGTCAAACTGTTAAACTCATCGATCATCCCACCCTCTCCTGGCACACTGTAACCCCCTGGTCCAAGAGCCCCAAGCGAAAGTGATGGTGGGTTGCAGAAGGCATTTCTGTACCTCTGTTGCTGAGCCGCTTGGCAAGGAGGGCAATGAGCGTTCCTGAGAGCACGATGCCGGCTACTGCCAGAGCCGTGCCGCTGCTGTAAGCCAGGACTTGCTTTAAGAAGGGGGCACCATCCTCTGAAACAGGTCCACAGACCCACAAGTTAGAAAGTTGTCAGAAGGACTTCACAGCACACAGGCTGCTGGGGTGCCCCCCCACCCCATTCAAGATGTGCTGTAGGAAGCCAGACCCCATAGTGCAAGAAGAGCAGGGGGTCCCACCATACCTGCACAGACAGGGGGATGCCTGGTCCAGTTCCCTGTGGCTGCGCACCTGAGCACCTCTGCTCCCATCCGAACAAACCCCTCCTCGCAGGAAAAGGTGCACGTGGAGTTGTACGTGAAGTTCCCATGCACGTGAGAGCAGCTCAGCTGGCCTCTGCTGGGGGGCTCCAGCGCCGGGCAGCTGATGGCTGGAGATAAAGCACAGTGGATAAAGATAGCACAGATAAAGCATAGTGGATACATCAATAGGACAGGACTGCTGGATGGGACATGTGGGCTGCGGAGGCAGAGGATGAGCTGCCATGGACTAGGGGTGCTAAGGAGAAAGGGGTGCTGGGGAAAGCAGTCTGCTACAGCAGGGCACTTCCAGACTCGTGTGACCACAAAATCTACCTATGCATTGTGGGGTGTCTCCTGTCCAGGTCCCCATGGCCGTGCACTCGCGTTTCTCTGGCCCCATCAGCACAAATCCGGTCTGGCAGGAGAAGGCACACATGGAGCCAAAGGAGAAGTTCCCATGGAGGTGGAAGCAGGCAGCCTGGCCCATCTTGGGACTGGCTAGGGCTGAGCATTTGATGGCTGCAAGTGTAAAGAGGCACACTTAAATCAGGAACCTGGGAGACTACACTGCTGGGACTAAGAGACTGGGGAACATCCCAGTGTCACCCCAACGCCAGAAACACCCTGAGCTCTAGCTGCAGCTCTACCTTCACAGCGTGGGGCATCCCCAGTCCAGGTCCCCGCGGCCATGCACTCGCGGCTCTCCGGCCCCATCAGCACAAACCCCGTCTGGCAGGAGAAGGCACACACAGAGCCAAAGGCAAAGTCCCCGTGGGGGTGAGAGCAATTCAGCTGTCCCCAGTCTGGAGCACTGAGCTCTGGACAGGTGATGGCTGCAGGGATAGAGATACACTTCAAATAGGAGCCTGTGGACTATGAGGCTAAACTGCTGGGACCAGAGGACTAAGACACCCAAGAACATCTTGGGGACAACACGATGCTTGTGCTGAATGCAGGACAGCAGCTCTAGAGCAGCAGCTCTACCTTCACAGCGTGGAGTGTCCCCAGTCCAGGTCCCCATGGCCGTGCACTTAAGGCTGTCCAGCCCTGTCAGTGCAAACCCTGTTTGGCAGGAGAAGGCACATGTGGAGCCAAAGGCAAAGTCCCCATGGAGGTGGGAGCAGTTCAGGTGTCCCCAGTCTGGAGCGCTGAGCACCGGGCAGGCAATGGCTGCAGGGTAAATAGGCATACTTCAAATAGGAGCCCGTGGACTATGAGGCTAAACAGTTGGAATGAGAGGTCCAAGACACCAGAAAACATCTCATGGTCACCCCAAAGCCTGTGACACCTTGCACAGCATCTCTACCTTTGCATCGTGGGGCATCCCCAGTCCAAGTCCCCATGGCTGTGCACTCTTGGCTCTCCAGTCCTGTCAGCGCAAACCCTGTCTCGCAGGAGAAGACACACATGGAGCCGAAGGCAAAGTTCCCATTCAGATGGGAGCAGTTCATCTTTCCTCGGTCTGGAGCACTGAGCACCGGGCAAGTGATAGCTGCAGAGATAGAAATATACTCCAAGTGGGAGCCTGGGTACTGCAAGGCTAAACTGCTGGGACCTAGATGCTGGGGTGACATTAGGATGTTCCCTGGGATCAGTGACACCCTGAGCTCTAGCAGCAGCAATACCTTCACAACGTGGGGTGTCCCCAGTCCAGCTCCCCATGGCCGTGCACTCACGGCTCTCTGGCCCCATCAGTGCAAACCCCATCTGGCAGGAGAAGGCACACGTGGAGCCAAAGGTGAAGTCCCCGTGGAGATGGGAGCAGTTCAGCTGTCCTCGGACTGGAGCACTGAGCACTGGGCAGGTGATGGCTGCAGGGAGAAATACACTTCAAGCAGGAACCTGGGAGACTACACTGCTGGGACCAAGAGACTGGGGAACATCCCAGTGTCACCCCAACGCCAGTGACACCCTGAGCTCTAGCAGCAGCTCTACCTTCACAGCGTGGGGCATCCCCAGTCCAGGTCCCTGTGGCCGTGCACTCACGGCTTTCCAGACCTGTCAGCACAAACCCTGTCTGGCAGGAGAAGACACATGTGGAGCCAAAGGCAAAGTCCCCATGGAGGTGGGAGCAGTTCAGCTGTCCCCAGTCTGGAGCGCTGAGCACCGGGCAGGCGATGGCTGCAGGGTAAATAAGCACACTTCAAATAGGAGCCTGTGGACTATGAGGCTAAACTCCTCTTGTAATAGAGGACCAAGACACCCGAGAACATCCCATGGTCACTCCAAGGCCTGTGACACCTTGCATGGCAACTCTACCTTCACAGCGTGGAGTGTCCCCAGTCCAGGTCCCCATGGCTGTGCACTCACGGCTCTCTGACCCCATCAGTGCAAACCCTGTCTGGCAGGAGAAGGCACACGTGGAGCCAAAGGCAAAGTTCCCGTTGAGGTGGGAACAGTTCAGCTGTCCCCAGTCTGGCGCGCTGAGCATGGGGCAGGTGATGACTGCAGGGCAAAGAGGCACACTTCAAGTAGAAGCTTGGGGACTGGGAGACTAAACTGCTGGACCAAGAGGCTGGGGAAAATCCCAGTGTCACCCCAAGGCCAGTGACACTCTGAGCTCTAGCAGCAGCTCTACCTTCACAGCGTGGGGCATCCCCAGTCCAGGTCCCTGTGGCCGTGCACTCACGGCTTTCCAGACCTGTCAGCACAAACCCCGTCTGGCAGGAGAAGACACACGTGGAGCCAAAGGCAAAATCCCCATGAAGATGGGAGCAGTTCAGCTGTCCCCGGTCTGGTGCACTGAGCGCTGGGCAGGAGATGGCTGCAATGGGAGAGCAGGTCTCAGAGACAGGATAGAGGAGGTTAAATCTAGGGATTAAGAGTTGAATCCCAGTCAAACAAAACATTCTATGGTGACATGTCTTCCATTTACCTTTCTCACCCAGACAAGTCTCACCTCTTCAAAAGCAGTAATAATGTAGCTGGTACAATGATTTTTCTGCTGTAGGAGTTATTTCCTGAGGGGTGGGGAGCAGTTGCTGTTCTGCCAGAGCCCTGTTTATCCCCTGCACTGCCCCATGTTGCAGCCCCCAGGACAAAGGACCATGGCTGCTGCAGTTCTGCTCGCCACCCTCCCTGCCTCCATCCTTGTCACAGCGGCAGGGGGAAGGACACCTTGGTGGCTCTCTGGCTGTAGAGGGCCGGTGTTGGATGACTATGATAGCTGCAGGTGCATGTGCCAGTCTCCCCAGGCTGTGCCTGGCATGCTCCACTGTGTGCCAGGGCAGCGCTCCATGTTTGCTGGAGCAAGTGGCTACACATATAGAGACACACCCTGCCCTCCTCTTGACCCCTCCTGCTGGGTCACCCAATAGAGGGGGCCCCTATGCGTGTCCTGTGTCTGCTCCAGTTCTCAACTCATCCCGTATTGTGCAAGGCTGCAGATGCGCCACACAGTGGTGCAGGGAAGGTGGAGCAGTGCCCTCACACGCCCCCAAAAAGCCAAGCACCTCTCTGGGGCACCCAACACCTGGTTGCAACCCTCGAGCCACTGACAGGAAGACTTGCCCTGCCTCTGCAGGGTAACATACCACAACTTTCTCTCCTTTGTGGCTTCCTGCCCTGCTCTGTCCCTCCCAGCTTGTATCTAACCTCATCTCACGGGTCCTCACCCCCACTCAAGGCAGCCCAGTCTGCCAGGATCCACCCTTCCCACAGCCGGAGGTTGGCAGTCCCCCTTCACCCTTCTCTGAGGACCCCCAAGATGCTGAGCACCTTCCCAAGGTGGTTTGCGGTGGGCTTGGGGAGATGCAGACTGTGCCACCGAGGTGACAGAGGTGCCAAGACACCCTCCTGCCCCCATGCTTGGTGCACACAGGGTGCTCACACCTGGGTGTGATTCAGGACAGTGAGCAAGTGCTGGGACAACCTGGGAGAGCAGGGGCCTTATCCAGAGCTCACAGCCACTCTGCCCATTGCAGCCTCATCAGGGAACTGCTCCCTGCATGCAGCACTGAGAGCTGCTTCCCTGAATGACAGGCGCACTGCAAGCCTAGCCCATTGCTTGCCTGAGCAGCTTTGCCCCCAAAAAGCATCAATGCCACATCAGTGTCACATCGCTGTGTCCCCCAGTCCCTGGCAGACCCTACCTGTGCAGGTGGGGGTCTCTGCAGACCACTGCTGGGAAGCCAGGCACCGCAGTGTGCCCACCCCTTGCTGCTCAAACCCCTCCTGGCACCCGAACACACAGGTGGAGTTGTAACTGAAGTCTCTGTAGGGATGGCTGCAGTTCATGTGTACTCCCTCTGGTTCCAGCTCAGCACACCGCACAACTGGGGGAGATGCAGCATCGCCAGCCCGTTAGGAGCATAAAGAACCTGTGCACTTTGCCACTGGGGCTTAGATGCCTGTCAGGGCAGGAGGGTTGGGAATGGGAGCCTCACCGTCCTCGCACTCAGGGCCATGGAATCCAGGGTAGCACTGGCAGCGGTAGCTCCCGATTGTCTCCACGCACTCGCCGCGCTGGCTGCACGAAAAGGGCTGGCAGGAAGCTGCGCACACAGAGGATGGTCAGCAGGAGCCACTGTCCACCCTGCCAAGGTCCCCAGCCCACCCAATCTGGCTCCGTGCTGCAGCACCTCCGCTCACCTTCATAGCACAGCGCCTTCTTCTTCTGCCTGCAGTTCTCGTCATTCCACTTGCCCGACTCCTGCTGCCGCTTGATGTAGATCTCCACACAGTCCTGGTTGGAGCGGCGGTTGTTGGGCTCTCCCGCTGCCCAGTTCTCCGCCTCTTTTGTCAGCACCTTCTTGGTGCCAACCCAGGTCCAGGTGCCACCCAGCTTGCGGATGCCGATCCAGTAGTAGCGCCTGTGGAAGGGCAGGCTCGCATTGAGGTATTCAATCTCCTGCTTGTTCTGGATTGCCACCAGGTCAGTGAAGAAGGTCTGGCAGTAGTTCCTGGCCTGCTCCCATGTGTAGTCGCCTTGGTCACTGTAGTGGTATGTCCAGGCACCCACCTCCACCCACGTCACTGCACCTGCGAGAGAGGATGGGGACCGGGATTGATGCAGAAAGGACGGGAACCCAGTCAGGGATGGGGTCCCTTGGGATATGAGGTTGGGGCTAGGGCTGGCCAAGAAATGCCACTGAGAGGACAGGGCAAAAGGACAAGAGCGGGTGAGAATGGGGCTCTAAGGGTATACAGAGACCTGGGTGGATCAAGGCATTGCAGAAGGAGCTGAGGTGGGACAGGGGTGAGGAAGGTGAGGGAGTAGGTGAAGTGAGGGATGGGTGAAGGCTGAGACGGGAAGCACAGGATGAGACAGGCAGAACACAGGTGGCAGGAGAGCCCCAAACAGTGATGCCAACCGCTCCTCCAGCCAAGGGGTGGAAGCCCAGCCCCACAGCCTCACACCCCTGGCCACAAAGGTTTCCCAAAGGGGAAAACCCAACATCAAGATGGTTCTTTAAAACATGATTCCTTCCTCAAGCACAGAAGTGTACCACTTCGGTTTTCTTGCTTTACACTTCTACATGAGACTCAGGTTGGAGCGAGACAGAGCAAGAAGCATGCCCTCATCCCCAAAAGCATTTGGATCCCCAGATGGTCTGAAGAGTCTTGTAAAACTCAGTATTGCAAAACAACATCTTGCAAAAGTCAAGTTCACATCCTGGTCATGCCCACCAGCCAGAGCAAAGCCAGAGATTAACTGGAACCCACACCCAGAAGCGAGGGGCACTTTACTGAAACCCTGTTCTTATTTACAGCGTTTCACACCACAACTTAGATGCAATCAAAGGGTTTTAGCCACCAAAAAAAAGCTTCCTCCCTCCTCCCCAAAAGCAGGTATCTCCACAACTGCAGAAACTGATACAAGGTTCGTATCTTCATCTGTGCTGAAAGTGAGATGGGGATCAAAGTTTTCTCCAAACAACCAGCCTGGGGTACCCTGTGTCTCAGGAGAGCATATCACACTCTGGTCATGCAGGCAGTGTTCTGGACATCACAGATTAGATGCAAATCTAGGGCTTCCCAAGTCTAATTAGGGCTCTAGTTTTGTCAATAATTACACATAATTCTAAGCAAAATTCCCATAATTTGTCCATATTTCCTTGTGAAAGGGTAAACTATCCACTTTGCTTAATAAAACCAAGTCTGAGGAAAATGTGGTCTTCAACAGCAGCTCTCGTCTTCATGCCTTTCGAGTCTGGGGCTGCAGGACAGAAGCTCAGGGCAGCTCTGGGAACCTGCCCTGTCCTCAGCTCCCACCTCAGCTCCCACCACCCATGTCCCAGCCCTCACTACCTCCCCTCCCACCTGCTGCTCTCGTGTGCCCCATCCCCAAACCAAGAAGGACCAAGGGGGCCTATCTGCTACATGCCCATCCTCCACATGCTTCCTACCTCTTTCCTCCAGCTCCACCAGTAACAACCTCTCTGTAGCACAGCTCATCCCTGTTCCTTCCCCTCAGCCTTATGTTACCTCTCCCAGCCCCAACCAGAGCTGAACCCTCAGGTAGGTGCTGTTTGCCTGTGTTTCAACCACTCCACTCCCCTGAGAGCCCCCCAAAGCTCCCCCCAGGACTCACCCACCACACTCAGGTTGCCTTTGCATTTTTGTTTCGCCCTCAGAGCTAAATCTCAGCCTCCTCCTGACAATTTTGCACTTGCCTCTGTTCCTTAGCTGTTCCTCAGCTCAGTCACGAAAGGTCCTTTGGAAAATAATCCATAAAGATCCTCCAGCTCACGGAGGATCTCTAGGGACAGAGCAGGCACCGGCAGGTTTTGCTCTGTGCGCTGCCAATATGTGAAGGAAATATCCTACAGGCAGCAAAACCAAATTAGTTTCTACTCTAATTTCTTTTCCTGATGTCAGTTAGAAGCTTTAACTCTGCGTGGTGCTACCTCAGCTGTACTCCCAGCCCTTCCTTGCACCTGCGGGTGCTGTGGCTACGTCTGTGCCCACCAAGCAGGCAGCTTACCCCATGCGATGGCAGTGATGGCCAGGTAGCAGATGTCACGGGAGCCCAGAGCCCGCGTTCTCCCAGCAGATCGCAGTCCCACAGCAGTGCCCTGCGTGCCAGGGAGGGAGGTGTGAGCATGTCTGTCCCAGGGGGGCTCATGCACCCCACTGTGCCCCCATGCCACACACCTGGTAGCCACAAGCTAGGTGCCATGTGCCACCGGTCAGGTACAGTTCTGCTGCAGAAGGGGTCCCCCACTTTTCAGGGGCTGTGCCTCCCATGCAATTCACTCCTGGGGAGCCCCAAAGTCCAGGGCATGCCCTGTGCCCCCAAGCCTCCCACCCCCCTGGGCTAGCATGTGCCTCTGCAGTGGCAGTGCCCTGTGCTCCTGGCACAGCCTTGTTGCCTGCAGCAGGCTCTCTGTCCCACAGGTCCCTGGCAGTGGCACTGGTTCCTGGCAGCACCTGCCCACAGCCCTGCCCTCCCCTACCCACCTTTGCTGAGCAGACCCCGATTCATCCCCACAGAAAGGAGCAGGACCTACCATGTCGGTGTCACGGACGCACATTGCCCAGCTGCTGGCAGTGTGAGGCACGTCTGGCCTGGGCGGGCAGTGGTGCTCGCACTTCCTCCGAGCACACGCAGCATCGCTCCCTGCCCTTGGCCTCTTCCCCTCCCACCCCAGCCCCGCTGCCAGCCCGCATCCTGCCCCACGCCTCCGCCTGCCCCGCCACAGGGCTCTCCCACCCCAACAGACTCCCCACTCCCAGCCCATGGCCAAAGCGGAACAGTGGGGTCAGCCCTGGCCATGGCTCTGGCAGGACTCAGCTCGTCACCTGCCCCACGGCGTGGGAGCTGGGTGCATCCCCACACTGCCACGGGAGCCAATGCACAAAAAGCCAGGTCTGCCTGAGCCCCCTGGGAGGTGAAGGAGGGTCCAGCCCGAGCCCATGGTGCCCAGAGCATTGTGACCTCTCCAACCCACCACATCCATGTTGCAGTGCCCACACTGGTGGCCAGGGGACGGAGGAGGGATGAGGTGTGATGAGCAGGAGTTCACACCTTCCCCTCTCCTCACTGGCAGGCGTTTTGCTCTGGTTGTGAATTTTCATATACCGTTTATAAACAGGTACTTACACAATGTATTTTCCTGTCTTTGCCTTTAAGTTTTTATGAGAATGGTCCAACAACATGCCAGAGGAACTTCCTGTGAGTTGTTAATATCCCTTATGAACTTCCACCGATGCTTCAGGAACACGCCTGATTGTGTCCACCTCCCCTTGGATCATTCTTGACTCATCATAAATCTTTCCTTACCCCATTCTGCTTTTAAGTAAGATTGCCTTGGCAGGGTTTTCTGCAGGAATTACTCTGCTCATTTCCAGCCAAAGCAAGAGCCATGCAGGTCACATCCATTTTCCAGTTCCAGAGAAACAGATGCTGCTCCAGTGGGACTCATGCTAGACAAAAGGAGGAACACATCCCACAAAAGCCGTAACCCACCACAATGACTTTATACTTGGCCAATATAAATGCAACTCAGTTCCTGTTTCTGGATATCTTCCTCCCAAAATGTTTTACTGCAATTGTCTATTTTTATGTAATTGCTGAGGATGAGCCTGTATGTCCAGTAATTCAGGGTTGTTTTCTCTCTAGCAGCCCATGTGCAGAGGGCGTGCAGTTATGGCATGGGAAGAAGCAGCCAGGCAGGCAGGGAGGCTGAGGGGCAGCTGATGAGGCAGGAGAGCATCTCCAAATGCTGAGGGTCACCTGGGCAGGGTGGGAGCTGCCTCTCCCATGCACTGAGAGACCCGCTGGGAGTCAGAGGGGTACTCACAGGTGGCACTGTCCCAGGCGGGGAACAGGCTGTGCCCTTGCCAGTTTCACTTCTGCTGAGGCCTGATACGGTAGGGCAGACCAGTAGGAAAAAAAATACTCCCACCTTTATTTTTTCAAATTACAAGTAGTTTCTGATATTGTTTTCAAAACAGAACCAAGGTGGTTGAGACTCAGAGGCTACCACTGCGAATAGTGGAATGTGGCCAAGTTCAGAGCTGTTTGTGGGGTCAGGTACTCTGTGCCTGTGGGTACCTGGGCTCACAGGGGTTGTTCTGCATCAAAGGACCAGTACCGAAGTTTGCTTTGTAGGGAGTAGAAAAAGGTACATGTGGTAGGAGAGAAGACCCAAATCAGCTCTGCTGGGAGCTGGCTGATCACCAGGAGCCCTTTCACATCTCAGGTGGTTTCCAAGGCTGGCTCCCCAGGAATGATTCAGGATGCTGCAGGGCACACACTCCCCACTGGGTTCCTGCTGCCCCGCTTACCAAGGAAAGGCCCACCCCTGCCTTACGGGCTGAGCAGGGCCGGGATTTCCCAGGCAGCAGGATGGCGCATCCTGTCTCCCTGCCCCCTCCAAGGGCATAGCACAAGCTGCAAGCCAGGGCTTCATGCAGCAGGGGCTCGAGTGAGCAGGCACAAAGACACTCTCCTATGTCACCTCCTCACTTTCCTTCTGGGCCTTGCAGGGATCTGGAATGGAAATGTGTCTCCTTTGCTGTGTCCTGGTCCTGAGCCACAGATGGAGGTGATGCTCTTGCTCATGAGAGACTGGCTGCAGGCTGTATCTGTGGGGAAGATGGCACACATGCCATCTCCAAACAATTGCCAAAGTTGCTGTGCAGCTGGGGGTGCTGGGCAACTCACACACAGGCTGTGACCACAGGTCTTGCTGCAGGGGAAGCAGTTCAGCCCCTACAGCCATAGCTGCCTGCTCAGGCTGATGCTCTGCTCCCTCTTGGCGTGCTTGGCCATGCCAAGCTGTTGTGCAAGCTGTTGTGCAGAGGGCAGGGTGTGATGCCAGTGGCACTGGAAATGCCAGGTGTGGATGGGACCCACAGTGACAGGGGCTGTACATGCTGCATGGGGAGGTGGGTGCTGGCAGAGGTGGGCAGATGCCCCAAGGCTTAGCCTCTGCAGAGCCCCAGGGCCAAGACCAGGCTGTGCCATGCATGGTGTCCTCAGGGAGTGCCCGGGACCTAACAGAGTGAGACCCTGGGGACAGAGGGTGCAAGGGTCACCCTCATCACCAGCATGCTGCAAACCCCCTGCACAGAGGCAAATGTGTTGTTTTCAGCAGAGGCTCCCGCCCCAGCCTGTTTCCCTCCTTGTGCAATGTCCCAGCAAACCGCAGAGGAACCAAGTCACCCTGACACAGCCCGCCCAGCTCAGCTGCCACCAGTGATACAGTGGGCACCTTCCTGGGGAGCCCCCATTGCTCCCCATTCCTCTTGCCCCCCCTGCTGGGGAGGCCTCACCGGAGCCTGTGGGAACGTGGCGTGGTGCCTGTGGCGACCCACACCTCGCTGGGGTGTAGCCCCACTCCTGCCACCCCCCACTCCACCCTGGGGACCAGGCCAGCTCTCCTCAAGTCCTGCAATGCCCTGGTGAGTGGTGGCTTTGAAGGCACCTCCTGCGCATGGGCAGGGGACAGGTCCCCCCACCGCGGGTCCCCAGGGGGTTTTTGACCCAGAGGGTGTCCCCAGGCTGTAGGGTGCCTTTGGGCATGTCTCTCAGCACGACGCCTGGCCTGCATCCCCAGCAGCCAGACTGTCCTCCAACCATGCTGGAAGTGCCCGATAAAATCTATTTCAGACTTTGGAAGTGTTTGGCCACAGGAAGACGTATTATCCAAGTACTGCCCTGGCTTGGAGGGGGAGAGAAGGTTGCAAGGATTAGCTGGGACCAGAAGGATGGCGATGCTTCCAATATAGCCCAGGGACCATGGCACCCTGCACCCCCACCCACAGGGACTGTGGGACAGCTCGGGTTGTGGAGTACAGAGGTAGTTTTGGGCAAACCACTCCTGCCCACGCCACCTGGTCCCTCCCAGAGACATTTCTTTTGTGTCAGTTATAGGACAGCTTTCTGCCTCTCACCTTTCCCCTACCACGCTGACGACAGAGCACCTTTTCACACGGCACCACTGCCAGCTGGGTACCCCTGCCTATTCTGCCTGCCGGCTCCCTGACGCCTGGCAGCAGTAACACCCGCCTGGTACAGATAAGGGTTCACCAAACAGGATGCCACGGGTATAGATAAAGCTGAGGTTATCTCACTGCTTTTGTGGTAAGGAGTAAACAAGCAGCTCTGCCCACCCGGGGAATCCCAGGCAGTGCCTCTGTCCTGCCAGCAAGCCGGGGCACAGGGTGGGTACAGGGCGCTGGGGTGCAGCTCCAGGGGCACAGCCATGCAGGCAGCCCTTGTCCTAAGCCAGAGCAGAAGCACCCTGTGCGCAGATCTGCTCCTGGGAACTGTGACTGCTCTGCCTGCACCCTGACCAGCTCCCCACAGCACTGTGCATCCCTGGAAGGCTGGGATGGGCCACCAAACCTGACAGGCCCTCCCTTGAAGACACCCATCTTCCTGGCACAAGAGCAATATCTAAAGGCATCATGTCGCCTCAGCACGAGGGCAACCCAGGCATTGGAGGCTGATGGAGCAGGCCACCAGCACCTCGGACATCACCAGTGCTTTTGTCATATGTCTGGTTTAATGCAGAAATTTCAATATTCTCCTGTCTCACAAAACAAGCCCAGAGACAGATTCCTCTGTTTGTCACCCCCGTCATCCCCTGCACGCCATTGTCTGCTCCTCTTCCCTCCTGTCTGGCTCTTTGCAGCATGGGTGGGCTCTGTCCTCCTCTGCTCCTCCTCGCTGGGGCCAGTGGATTAGCATACTCAGCCCCGAGAGCCATGTCTCCAGCCAGGGCCAGCCACCACAGAGCAAACAATGTCCTCTCCTCTGGCCAGGAAATCCTGTGGCATCCCCTTTGCCAGGCACTGAGCCCATCTGCCTTTTACCCCAAGACAGAAGCATCCTTGAGGGTGTTCTTCACCTTTTGGCAGGCCAGGGCTAAGCTTTCCTCTTCTCATTCTCACCTCCCTGCTTCAGCACTGCTGGCAGTTTGTTGCTTTCTCCCTGGGATCTTGATTATCTTTCTGCTCCCAGAAGCTTGTGTCCTGTGATTTGCCAATCTATTTAAATTGCTGATTTATTTTCTGCAGGTAGGGCAGGCTCTGGTACAATGTGCATTTTAAGATCTTTTTTACATCACAAACACTTTGCTTTTGCCCACTGCCCTGTCCACGCTGCCTGTGACGTTGCAAATCACTGGGCTTTGCCCTGTACAGCTACCCCAAGGACAGGGTAGCCCTGTCTGAATTGCCTCTGCCTTGGCCATCCAGCTCTTCACACACAGGGTTGGTGATGCTTGCTGGTGTTGTCTCTCTCTAACAGTTCTGACTTTTGGGGCAAGCCCCTGCAAAAAAAAACCAAAAGCTAAAATAACAAGGGGAAGGATGTTCCTAACCATTTGTTGTCACATTTGAAATTAATTCCTCATCCTCTGACCTCTTGCAGCTCTGCTTTAGGAGCAAGATGGTTACAAACACCGTTTTAACTGTGATTAGGCCATGGGCAGAGGGGCCCAAGCTCTTTCATAGCTGAGCAGCAAAAGCAAAAGGTCTTTTCTGCACTTTTCTGCTAGGACATGGCAAGGCAACATAGGGAGTGCTTTCCTAGCTTCTTTTATCCTTGAAAGGAAAAGGACTGTTTTGCAGAGAGGCATTTCGGGTGGACTCACCCCCCTGAGAGGAGCCAAGGCAAGACCCTCTTCCTCCACCCCATCCCTGCTGCTCTACCAGGGACTCGGCCGCCCCCGCCCCATGCTGTGACCGTACCTGGCTCCTCAGGGGAGAGCAGCGTGCAGGGGGCAGCTTCCTGGGCTGTCTGGCTCCAACCACAGCCGCCATTCCTCCTCTGCTGCCTCTGGTGCTGTCACACTGTTGTCACACAAAGGCTTCACAGTGCCCAGCAAGAACTAGAAGCCTACTTTTTCTCTGGGTGTTGACATTCTTCAGCAGAGGCATGGGGCTAGGGGCAGTGTCTGTCCTAATGGACACAGGTGCAGGCAGTGAGTGGAGCTGTGCTCGTTGTGGCATCCATCCCCTCTGCTGCAGGGATGCTGTGGGGATGTGGTACCTGTCCTCTCTGCCGCGGTGGTGCTGTGGGGATGTGGTACCTGTCCTCTCTGCCACAGCGGTGCTGTGGGGATGTTGGGGGGTTGCTGGGGGATGCTGTGATGTGTCCGCTGGCACGCAGGGAATTGCTCTCCACAATAAGTTGGATGAGTCCTGCCCCAGGGAAGTCCATGATGACTACTCCCCAGCACACGGGCTGCCCCCGCCAGTGCTGCAGGTGCTGGTAGCAGCGGGGGTTCACAAAGCGAGCCACCTCCTCAGGACAGGTGAAGAGCCCATTGCCAGAGCAGAAGGTGAGGTGCATGGTGGTGGTGTCCCCACTGGCCACCCTCTCCAGGTGCCGCTGGGCCCGTGCCCACTTGCGCTCCAGAGAGAGTACGTTCCAGGCATCACTGATGCTCAGCTGCTCATAGGGGATGCCCAGCACCTCCTGTGCCAGCGCCTCCAGCACCACAATCTTCCCCCGCACCTGGCCCAGTGTTGGCACCTGCTCCTGGCACCACACATGGCCCTGTCCCTCCTCCAGCAAGCAGCGGCGCAGCTGGGCAGCAAAGCCGGGCCGAGAGAAGATGGGCAGCTCCTCCTTGATGCGCATGAGCACGGCCTCGCCGGGGTGGGCATGGAGGAAGCGCAGGGTGCGACGCAGGACGCCCCGCAGGCTGGCCCGCTGGAAGGTGCAGAGGTGGTAGACCTGGAGCTCACCTCGCACCAGCTTGCAGCGCACATCCAGGAAGCGAATGCCTGCTGCCAGCTGGGCTTCCAGCCCCCAGCTCTGGCATCGCAGGCGCCGACCACCGAACAGGCTGAGGGAGTCATGGGTGCCAGGAACGGAGAGGCAGGAGAGGGGCAGGGCATCAGGGAGCCCTGCCATCCAGTCGGGGAAGCAGGCTGTCGGCTGGGGCATGCAGTCGAATGCCACTCTGTGCTGGCACCGTTCCTCCATGCCAGCAGAAGAGTGGGTGCCCCAGCACCTGGCTGGCCCCACCAAGCCCTGATGTGGAGGAGAAGCAGACTACAAGCAATGGGAGTGCTGCATGACCCCCACGCATCCTGATCCCACCCCTCCCTCAAGCACTCATCCCACTACCCCCAAATCCCAGTATGTCCCAGCCTCCCCCTCCTGCACCCACCTGGGTTTGCCTGTGGCTGCGGGGTGCAGCCCACCGGATGAGGTGCGTGGCCGTGGGTGCCGGCAGTACACTGTCAGATGGAGCAGGATGCTGGCCATTAACCTGGTGACGCTCATGACGTATGTCCTGCCTCGCACGTGCATCAGGGATTCATCCTCAGCCCTTGGCCAAGGGGAATGCTCAGCAAACACACCAGGCTGGAAAATTGCCTGGCTGATCCCAAAACCAGACACTCAGCCTCTGCACCTCCCTGCCCAGGAATCAGGACAAACAGGATTGGGGTGCTGTGGGGCCCCCTGACACTGCCTGTGGGAGCAGCTGCACAGAGCCCCGGGGTACCCACGCACCCACCCCAGAGCCATGCCCAGGGTTAGTTCCCAGTCGGACCTGGCCCCCTGGTGATGATTGTCATCGTCCCTGACAGCGGTACAATGTCCAGGCAGGAATCTGGAGCAGGGGGGCTGTGCTTGCCAGCACACCCCAGGACCTGCTCAGCGAGGGTTCCCCGGGGAAGTGGGCTCCATCCCCTCACTCCTCAGGCATCGGAGGCTTCTCCCGGCGGGCAGGGCTGCTGTCACCGCTGGGGTGTGAATCCCACGGCTGTGGCTGGGTCTGGAGCTGGTGCCCAGGTGGGTTGCTCACTTTCTGCTCGGGGTCACAGCGACACGACACACTGAGCCCTACAGTTTTGAGGGAGGAGCCGCCCGGCAGGTCACAGACCCCTCTGAGCATCCCTCCCGGGACACATCCCCTCCACCTGAGCAGCGAGGGCACAGAAAGCCTCCCGGGGACGCTTTCTGCCGTGGGCTCTGCCACCGCAAGGACGCCAAGCGGAGGGACAGGAGCGGAGACACCAGCAGGCGTCTTTCCCTGCGCGCTGGGAGCAACGGCGAGGCTGAGAGTGGGGTCCGTGGGGCAGCCGGGGGACAGCTCGGGGCGACAGAAACCCTGCAATCTCCCCCAGTCCCTGTAAAAGCGTTTGAGGGCAGCGTGCTGCACTGCAGCCTGCACCCGTCGCCCCAGCAACGCCGCCAGCACCGCCGGGACGAGCCAGCGCCCCGGCAGCCGGAAGCGGCCGGCGGCAGCGCAGCCGCTCCCCGCCCGGACCCGCCCCACCGGCATGGCGGCGGCGGGTGGCAGCAGGGCCGGCAGGAGCTGCTTCGTGCTGGGCGCCTCGGGGGAGACGGGCCGGGTGCTGCTGCGGGAGCTGCTGGCCCGGCGGGTCTTCGCCAGGGTGACGCTGATCGGGCGGCGCCGGCTGAGCCTGGACGAGGAGACGGGAGCGGTCGTGGTGCGCGGGGTCGGGGGTCCCGGGGAAGCGGGGGGCTGGCCGGGGCGGGCGCGCTGACCCCCGGCTTCCCCGCAGGAGCAGGCGGTGGTGGACTTCGAGCGGCTGACCGAGCACGCTGCTGCCTTCCAGGGACACGACGTCGGCTTCTGCTGCCTGGGCACCACCAGAGCCAAGGCTGGCACGGTGAGCGGGACCCCCGCGGGGGAGGCAGGGGTCCTGCCTGCCCTCTCCCTGCCATGCTGACCACGCTCTCCCCTTTACCTGCAGGCTGGCTTCATCCGTGTGGACCGGGACTATGTCACACAGGCAGCAGAGCTGGCACGAGCAGGGGGCTGCACACACTTTGTCCTGCAGTCTTCCCAGGGGGCAAACCCGCACAGCCGCTTCCTCTACCTCCGTGTGAAGGTGAGGGGGCAGCTGGGGTGGGCTCCTGATGCTCGTGCAGTCACAAAACCCTGGGATGCTGGAGAATGAAGCAGGAGCTGAGGTCCTCTAGAGATTCAAATGGCTGTGGGTGTCCTGCTACTGGAAGACAAGGGAGCAAGAGAAGGGGGCTGGCAGGGCAGCCGTGCAACTGGCTTCATCTGAAGCAGCACAGCACCTGTGTGCAGCATCCATCTCTCTCTTCAAACCATGAAAATAAATGCTGGGGTCTCCAGCCCTACTCTGTCTCCCTGACCTCAAGTCAGGATGGCATTACAGCTAAGCGCAGGGGTTCATAGCTATGTCCAGGTGAGACGTGAACTGTCCAGGGGTAGAGAGTCCATAGGCACCCTGGGTGCCACCATACCAGTTGCAAAAGTTTTCTGCACCATATGTTATGTGCTGCAGCCTCCAACATCTGCTGGACTCCCTTCTGTCTGCTGCTGTCTTGTGCTGGGACCCCCAGGCTGGTCACTGTGTCCAGATGCTGTCTCAGGAGCATCCAGTTGCAGTTAGCATGATGGTTGCAAGGGTGCGCTGCTGACTAACAGTCAATGTGTGCACTGTGGACACTTGCCCCACGCTGCCTTTTCCTGGAGAGCTTCTCGCTGCCCAGGCAGTGTCTGGCCTGGACCAGCTTTGCATTCATATTAGTGCCATCTTGCCCATGGCTCAGCAGCTTCCCCCAATTCACGGGGTGAATGGAATGGTGCTCGCAGTCATCCTTGTCTCCTTTCATCCTACCCAACTGCTCTGACAGGGAGAAGTGGAGAACCTGGTCCAGGCTGTTGGTTTTGATCGCTGTACCATTCTGCGGCCAGCGTGAGTAGCGGTGGAGGAGGGAGGGCACAGGACTCAGGTGGAGGGTTACCAGGGCCGTGTGCTGGGATATGGAAAAAGGGAGAAAGCTTGCGTAAGGGGAAGGTTGTGGAGGGAAGTGGAGCAAGCCACCAGGTGCAAACACAGCTCTGGGCCAAGCACACTGCTTCCCAGTGCTGCAGGGAGCAAGCACAGCAATTTCCTACAGCCTGTCCCAAAGCTAAGGTCACGTGCCATGCAAGGAGAAGAGGCTTGGGTTGAGAGCAGTGGTTGGGGGACATAAGTCAAAGCTTATCTCTGCACAGACATTAACATTATGCAGGGGGCATACTCACCTATATAATTTCAGGTATATTATGCTCTTGCTGCCTGGGAGAACTGCCATCCTGCATTTGGCAGCACTGGGGGGAAAGAAATTCAGTGTATTAGGGCTCAGCTTGGACATGTTTCAGGACCCTGCCAAAGCCCCACAGCCCCCAGGTGGGTTTAGCAAGCTGGGCTGGGCCCCTGGTGCAACTGGAGAACCCAGTCTCTACCTTTTCCCAGGGGATGATTTCAGCCTGACCCATCTTACCTCCTCTCTCTGCAGGGTCCTCCTGTGCAAGCGCCAGGAGTCCCGGCCTGCGGAGTGGGTCACCCGGCAGTTTCTGGGTGTTGTGGCTTGGGTCTTCCCCACTGCTTACTCGGTGCCTGTGGAAAGGGTGGCCAGGGCTATGGTGGCCTGTGTGCTGCAGCCGGGTGAGGGGAAGGTGAAGGTGCTGGAGAATGCGGCCATCCACAAGCTGGGAAAGGCAGTGCCACAGCAGGGCATGTAGTGCAGAAGAGATGAGCAGGGAAGAGCTTGATCACCATTCAGATGCTCTTCTGGGCTGAGGGTGAAGGCACAGGTGGGAGAGGAGTGGGGTGCTTGCATTACTGATGTGGAAATAGGGGTGTGCTTCCTTGCATGGCAGCTGATTCTGTCAAGTGATCAAAAATGCAGGTGCTGGTTGATGGGTGAGGAGTAATAGTGTTCTGCTGCCTGGATCCAGCATGCCAGTCCGGGTAAAAAGTGGTGTAATCCAGGCAATTTCTTGAATTCAGGCCTTAAATAAATTCCTGTGACCGGTTTGTTTGTGCTTTGTGTTGAAATTGTGCCTGCCACTCGCACATCACCAGCCCAACCACATCTATTCACAGATAGCATCTTTTGGTGACACTTCAAGGAACATGTGGGCAAGTGGCCATGCTGTAGATGGACGGAGGAAAGCAGGGACAGCAAGTGCCCATGCTGGGACTGCACCCCACAGCGCACCCAGTGGCACCAGTGCCACTTGAATAGTGGGGCTCCTGGGAACTCAGCAGAAGTTTCTGACCCTTCCTGGGTTGCTGGCTCTGCCCACAGTCTCTGCAAACATACAGCATGTAGCTCGTTCTCACTGGTCTGCTCCAGGTTCACAGGGGCTGCTCCAGGGACACTGGTGTTCAGATCCAGGCTGATGCTTCAGTAGCATAAACACCACATAAATACTTGCCTTGACTTGAAAACACTTGTCACCGCTGGCTCCTCTGGGCTCTCCTTATAGACACAAGTGAACCAGAGCTCAGCCCTGTTCCCAAGGGCTGTGTCTGCAAGATGTGAGGCCAGCCCCGTGCACATCTCAGTGTGGGTTTGTCCGTGGTCCATGCTGCTAGGGTGCTGGGAGGGGAGCGGGTCACTGCTGTGGGCACAGAGCAAGCGTGAGGAGCCTGCCATGTCCCAGCGACAGCCCTGAACATTCTCAGGCTTAGTGCTCAGGGTCAAGGAACTTGGCAGCTCCACAGCTGCGATGCAGGACTTACGTGACTTCCGAATTCCCAGCTGGCCAGGGTCCCAGTGCTCTGGGTAATGCTGCTTTCCAGGGTTTTCTCCTATTCAACCTCACCCGTGGCTCCTGTGTCAGTGACTTGGATGTGGCAAGTGGAGGGTTCCTCCATCTCCTTCCTTCTACGCAAGCTTTTTAGTTATTGGGCTGGACCTCAGAAGCTTGGTGGAGGCGGTGAGATGCTGTAACCCCACACTGTATGCTAACAGGGACCAAAGGGAGGGCTGTACCTGAAAAACACAACCATGCGTAGGGCTTAGTTCAAAGGTAACAAATGAGGGGCCACAGAGCTGTAATTAGTGATCAGACTGTCCTGGTGAGAGCAAAAGCCATGCCTTTAGAGTAATATTTAATGTCAAAAGGGAAATGAGAGGTAGGCTGGTCAGGAGCGTTACACAAGTATCTGAGGGGTGTTGATCTTAAGTGGCACACAAAGGCTGTTCAAACATGCAGCATTGGAAGACATAGGTGTAAATGTACACCAGCGCTCTAAGAGATTGTTTTAAAAAGGCAATGTGCTTTTACTAGGGAGTGGGAATGAATACCTGAAGTGATAAGACCTTAAAAGAAGTGAAAATTGCATACAGACGAGAGAAGAAAAAAAGAACACGACCTCTGGAAAGTTACAGGTGAAAGTCAGGCTACAGAAGACTTGAGGAAAGCATCCTAAAGGTATAAAAATTAATCATGACTATGTGAGAAGCAAAAAGTTCTCCAGAGAGCCTTGGGGACAGGATGTGATCAGGCTCTCTAAGAAGAAAAGGGCCATTTGAGAGAGTCTTGGTTACTTGCATTGGCCTTTGCTGTGAAGGAGCACATACTAGTATCATTCCTCAGGGGACAAACATTTGCATCACTGTTCCAAAGTGCGTGTCTGTGTGTGTGTGTGTGTGTCTAGGAAAAGGAATAAGGGTATTTTTAACCCAATTTTTAGAACACATGGTTAAAAATCTGCCAGAAGGAACACTCAGATGAACTGCCAAATACTCACCTGGGTGAGACTTAGCGATCCCTTTACCAAAAAGTCAATGTTGTTAAATATGATGCTAATTTTTAAAAAGTTCCAGTGGGAACCAGGAAACTGCAAAGCAGTGAGGCTGCCTTCTATAAAAGGCAAGTTGCTAGAAAGGATAATAAACTCTTGAAATAACAGGGCCCAGGATAAATCTGGTGTAATGAGAAACTCCACGTGGCTTTTGAGGGGCCAGTTGCAAGACACAAAACCTAGAGCACTCTTGGAGGAAACCAGCCATGGCATACACAAAACAATCTGGTCCTCAGAGTGCACTCAGATCTCAAAAAAACCTCTCCCAGAAGGGCTCTTAAACAAATTAAGCTGTCGTGGGAAGAAAAGGAAGATCTGGGTAGTTTCTTATTGGAAATATTTTCTTAGCACTCTAAAGCCTTGAAATGGACAAAACAAACATTTCTTACTGGACAAAGGTCTGTGGAAAATACAACCTTAATCCTTATTTCTTTTTCAGTGTTTCAGAGAAGTCTCTGCTAAAATGCACAACTGCAATCCCAGCACATGGTGTAGTTTCCTTATCACCTGCTTGCATGGAGTTTCAGCACTCATTTTGGACCTCAGTTTCCCCAGCTGGGTCTGTGCATTCGTAGAACTCCCACCCTGCCCGAAGCAGCTCTTTCTTTCCAGAGGCAACAGCCCTGGCTGCAGCTGGAAGGGGAGCATGTACGGGTGCTCAGTGGCTGCTGGACAAGCGTTTGCACAAACTGCCTGACCCCACAGATCCAAGCTCCCCTAGGATTTCAACACTAATTTTATTACTAAGATTAATGAGAAAAAATATTATCTGTGTTCTCAATGGCTCGGCAGCCAACTGAGAGGTTGCGGGGGTTCCCCAAGCAGTCCCACGGCCCCTCCTTGCCCCAGAGCTGTGAGAACCATCAGCACCTCTCACCCACCCCTCGCTGTCACCCACTCTCGTCTGTGCCAGGAGGAGCCGGCACCCCACAAACAGCACCTCACCTTCAAATGAGCTTATCAAAGCACCCACTGAGCTGGCAGGCACTGGCCTAGCACTCAGGACACCCTGGTGACAACCCTGCTAGAAAACGAATGGCCCTGGCACACTCTGGCCCTGAGGGCAGCTGGCTTAGCCTAGCAGAGATGCTGAGCTTGCAAGGCTGTAGTCTCTAGGAGAGTGGGGGGCTGCACACCAGCTGCTGGCAGGTGGGGCAGTTGGGCTCTGGGCATCCTCAAACTGGCCTGAGGCACCTCTGTGCTAATAACAGAGCCTCCCCCCGACTCTTCTGTGAAAAGGGTAAAGTGATAGCAGCCTGTGAAAGAGTAAAGTACCTCCATCCTCTGTGGCTGCTCTTGTTTTCTTCCTCTTTCTGCAAGGAATGAGTGGGCTGGTGGGCATGCCAATGCCAGGCAGAGAGAAGGGGCAGCCCCCCTCCACCCTAGGTCTGGTACCCCTCCTGGCGTGCACCTGGGAGCCTCTAATCAGCCCAAGCCCAGGCAAATGTCATTTGAGCATCTCATCCTCTGAAATTTTAGGGTGCACTTTTTTCATTCAATTTCCATTACAAACCAGTAAAAAGCTAACCCAGGCTTTCCAGGGAGACATGGTTTCTAGCAGACTTCTGTCTTTCCATTGCTGTACTCACACACTGAAATACAAATGCCAGCTTGCTGCATAATCGCAGAACAGCAGAAGAGAGGATCATAAAGCAGGTCCAAAGTCCATCCAGGAGCCAGAGCCAGGCATACCTCTGATACTGCTCAGAGAGGAAAAACAGGGCTCAGGGCTGAGCTTAAATGTAGCCCCAGGCTGAGGGGGTAAGTGGGGCTGGTCAGGGCAATTAAGGCCATTAGTGCCCTTGGGGTGTGGACAGCAAAGTCTGCTGTTCCCAGCTCGGAGCTGTGGATGTTAAACAAGGCACTCGGATGCACATTTTCACAGTCATCCAGGCAGCTGAGTTGAGGGACAGGCATGTGACACATTTCCAGGGTGAACCTTGAGCCCATGCCTGAGCAGGGTGCCCAGGGTGCCCTGGCGGGGGTGGGGTGGCAGCCACACACCCTCTGCATGTGCCTGTGCTGGAGTGGGTGTAATTGCACCCATGTGGGGTGGCAAAGACCTGCGGGGAGACACCAAGCCAGGGCTTTGGCTGCAGAGCCCCTTGGTGACAGGCTGGTCTCCATGTTTGACGTGATTTGGCTCTCAGCAGGCAGTCTCACCCTCGGGTTGACCCAACATTGTGCCTGGTTGCCTGGCTGGTGCCAAGAGAAACTTGTGCCACAGATGTCACAACCATAAGGAGACACTGGCTCTGTGATTGCGAGTCATTGGAGCAATCAAAGAGACCTTATCCGAGCAAACAGAAACACCGCAGCACCACACAGCAGCCAAGCTCTAGGTGAGGGAAAGGCTGCATCCCAGGGGGCAGAGCCATGGGGGGCGGGCAGGGACAGGTCACTGATCAGGCCCCAATTCCCACCCTGTAGGCAGCTCTGGGGTCTGGCAGCTGTTTTACTGCCCTGAAGGGAGATGGAAAAAGGGTCCAAATTCTCCACATAACAAACTTCTGGGTGGGAATTCTTTTGGGCCTCAAAGTGTCACTGCCAGACAAAACCAGAACTTTCACTATGATTAAAAGGTTTTTTTCTTTTTTAAGCTTACATTCAAATGAATTTGTTCTGGAACAAAAGTCACTGCTACCCGCTAGCCAATAACCACTGTTGAAGCTGTAGATATTTTGACATTAGCTATAGCCTTTAAATCAATAGCAAGACTTCTTGTAGGCACTTTTACTTTTATGAAAGTGACATTTTTCATTGGAAAAAAACCTTGCTTGAATGAAACATTTCTACCTGTCTCTTCTGAATATTGACCTGAAGCCTGATATGTCATTAAGAAGAAAGCCTGTGGGCTTCCTGAAGCCCCCTAAACAGCAGCTTGGTCCTTCCAATTTGATTACCTGATCTCACTCCAGAAAAACCACGTTTTTCATTTTTCCCTCCATGTGAACTTAGAGAGAAGAAAACAAAATCCAGAAGCTGCCGGGGCCAGCTGCGGCTGGACAGCCGGCATTGGTTACGGGGCTGGCGGGGGTCCAGCTCCAGGAGCTATATAGGAGCGAGAAGGGGGAGCTGGGCTGCAGACGGAGCTGCTGCTGCCTGTCTTAGCCATTGCTCACACTTTTCTCACAGCCGAGGAAACCCACAGCCTGCCAAGATGTGCAAAGGATTAGCTGCGCTGCCCCACACTTGTCTGGAGAGGTGAGAGCGGCCAGCCTGTGCGGGGATGTGGGGACAGGGAGGCTCTTCCCCTGGCACAGCCCTGCCATGGACAGCTCTTACGGGGACTGGGGTCACCCAGCTCTGAACTGGGAGGATGGGAGGGTTGCTGGCAGGGGCTCAGCAGGATGCTGTGAGTGGCTGGGACCCTCAGGCAGGCAAGCGCTGGTCCAGTCCCAAACTGTCCCCTCTGGTTTGGGAACCTCTCTGCTGGGGAAGTCCTGGCTGCCCCAAATTCCACCCTCCCCCCCAACCTCAGCTATTCCCCTGAGCAGGACCACATTGTCCGCAGACCTTAATGTTTGCAAAAGATGAAAGGGAGGAAAATAGCAGGAAAGCAGTTGCCTTTCTGAGGCAAAAACAGCCCTGGCTCCAAAGGGCCTTAAAATCCTCTTTAACTGCCTGTGTCTCCCTTGCACGCAGATTAACCATTCCTGGCCCGGCTCACAAGACTTGGTGCTACGCAAAGCGCCTGCTCTGCCCTGCTTGTGGCATCCATTCTCATCGCCCTCCACCCTGTCACTTGCCTCAAAACCTGTCCAGGGCGACAGTGGTATTTCCTGAGCTGCTTTCACCCCTGGGGAGGCTCCAGCCATTTCCACCCCCAATGAAATCTGCCCTCTCCTGTGGGGATGGAGGAGCTTTGGAAGGGGGTCGGGGAGAAGCAGAGGCATGGGGGGTGGGGGCTCCCTGTGGCAGTGGGGTGCTCCATCTCTTGCTTAAGAAGGATATTTGTTAAAAGACTTAGGACGTGAATTACCCGGTGAGGATTTCCTTGCAGCTGTGAATGCCTTAGTATGGGTTTTTTGATGAGAACGAGGGTGTTCGCTGCCCTGGGGAGAGCTTGGGAGAAGTCACCCTTCATCAGCTCAAGCTGTGCCACTGCAGGCTGATGCCACTTGCCTGAAAGCAAGGCAAATTTCCACCACAGGCATGAACAGGTCAGCAGGCCTGTGACAATTTCTTTATTTGAAGAGTGTCCTTTGACCACCCTTGTGCACGCCTTGTCTGGCCTCTTGCTGCCTGCTGCGCCACGAGCAGCCGAGCAGCACTCTCCCAGGTGTGGGTGAGCAACACATTTCTTCTCTGCTCTCATCTTTGCTGTCACTCTTCTGCTACTTTCTAAAACTAGGTTTTTTGTTTTTTTTGGTTTTTTTTTTTTTTTTTGGTTTTTTTTTTTTTTTTTTTTTTTTATTTCTCTATGAGGAATTTCAACAGCCACTTCATTGCCAGTCTCATGAGAGCCTCCTGCTGTTCCTCAGCACATCTCCCCAACCACCAACCCCTTCTCTCTGTACATGTGATATATCTAACAACATGGTTGCAGCCTGGGTTCCCCTAGGACCATCCCCACTGAGGGAAACACACCATGTCCCCTGTGCGTTGTTTCCTACCTTTCCCATGCTGTCATCCACAGGATCATCTTCACCCCTGCAGCTGCCTGGGGTCTGGAGAGCCTATCCAAGGTCCCCTGCAGACCCAACGGGCTGGTAGCCCCTGGCTCTCCCCAAGGCACACGTTCTCTGGCCTCTTCAGAGAATCGGTAGCTTTGTAGGAATCTTTTCCTATTGCCAGAGCTGTGTTGACTTCTCTCCAATAGACCATATTTGTCCATGTGTCCACCACAGCTGTCTGATACAGCTGCTGCTGACATGCCCATACAGCGTCACACTCGCAGCTCTATGGCTCCTTGAATCCCCCCCCCGGAGCCTTTTTTTCCCCCAAGAGGCATTTCCTCTGGCATCTCCCTGCCCTCAGGCACAGCAGCAGCTTTAGCTTTCAGCTATAGTTTTAACTTACTCAAGCTTCTCTTTCTTTTTTTTGTTTTGTTTTTAAAGCTGGAGTCTCTCCTGGCCCTCCCCAGCAGCCTTGGTGCTCTTGATGTGTTTGACAGAGCCCATATTTTCTTTTAATGCTTCTTGGAAGCTGTTTCTCAGACTTCTTCTTGGCTTGCTCCTGTGTGTTCTCACACTTAACCTTCCACAGTTTATGGTCCTCTTGCTTTTTCTCACTCAGGCATAGCTGGGAGGTTTCTGAAAGACGTATTTGTGTTTATAACTGCCATTTTTATCCTGCTATTTAGCTGTTGCTGAAGTCTTTAAATAGTCCTTCTCTCACACCAGCCTGCAAGCATTCAGCCTTTTTGGCTGTCCTTTCGCAAACTTCCTCATCTCTATGGTCTCCACATGTTTCACTAATGCTCCACAGCCAAGAACTTGCTCAGGGTGGGGAGGTTCTTGCTGCTGTCCCTACAAAGGGACCTGCAGGGCTTCAACTGGGTGGGTGGCCTCTGGTGGTCCATCAACAGCCATGTGGGATGGAGCCATCTGGGGAGCAGCAGGCAGGGGGACTCCAATATAGGTCCAACATTTATCCAGGAGACAAGGCTAGGGAAGGTAGCCCCAGGGTTGCGCTTAAATGGAATCCCAGTGCAGGGTGTGGGGCTCAGCTGGGGCTGCTCAGGGCCATTAAGGTCCATTAGTGACCTTTGAGCCTGGCAGAT
The DNA here is from genome assembly GCF_964273445.1 of Streptopelia decaocto. Taxonomy (NCBI): domain Eukaryota; kingdom Metazoa; phylum Chordata; class Aves; order Columbiformes; family Columbidae; genus Streptopelia; species Streptopelia decaocto. Next base: position 17,057,235 of record NC_138659.1, read on the forward strand.
GTTGGCCATAAGTCACTGTCAGAGGGTGGGAATTGGAGAGCAAGATTTTGAATCAGGTCCCAGTGTTATCCAGGAGAGTACTTGCAGCTCCATAAAGCTGCTGTCAGTTGCATCCAAATCTTGTGCATGCATTGATCTCATTGGCATCAGGTTAGGGGGGTTCCCAGGTCCTGCTCCCAGTCTGGTCTTTCCACCTCATTAGGCCACTGTGTGTTAGATTTATTGGAGGGAGCAGGACAAACAGTGCACAGCAGCATCCCTGTCCCAGAGACTCTTCAGTGTGGGGACCTCATCACCCTTTGCATGAGGTCCTGGTCTCTCCAGGTAAGATTCAAGTTCTCTTAGAAGCAAGAGCAACAGACGCTGTCCCTGTAGCAGCTGATTTTCCATGAAAACAGTTGGGTTTCTGGGTCTGTGCTGTCACGTGCTGTACACCCACTGCAGGTGGTCCATGCAGACCCAGGCTGGGATGCTCATTCCTGTGCAAGGGCAGCTGTTGGAGGCAGGTTTCTGCAGCAGTGGGCAGGGGAGCAGATCCTGCACCAGGTCTCAAAAAGTCACCCCTGGGGGGCTGGCAGGTGGAAAAACAAAACACAGGGGGAGTTTTACAGGGAGGAGAAAAAAAATGAAGGAATGGAAATGAAATAGCAGACATAGCAACGGAGTGATTGTCCAAGGAAGGGCTTGTGAAAATAAACAGCAGAGAGGAGGAGCACAATGAGCCCTGAAGCCGGGAAACTGCAGCTTGGCTGTGACAGCTGTGTCATGGTGAAGGCACCCAGCCCAGCCAGCCTGCAGGGAAGCCATGTGTCCCCTTGCTTTCATCCACACCCTGTGCCAGTGAGCCTGGAAGTCACCAAATGTTGCTGTGCCAGGGAAGAGTCCTGCCCTGAAAAGATGGGGCAATGGAGGCTGTCTATTTCCACCCTTTTATTTGTTCAGTCTTACGCAGCACACCTGAATTTTCTTTGCAAATCTCAGCTTGCTCTTGCTGCTAACACCGAGCTACAGCAGAGGGGATCCTTCTCTGTGGTTTTGGGTAGTCAGGACCACATTACAAGTCATATTGCACAAAAGGGCACATTTTGGGGGACAGCTGGACCTGCTGCCAACCCCTCTTTTCTGTGTATCCTCCAATGGATGAAGGATGGAAGATGGAGGATGGAACTCGTTTGCCAGTCAGATATCTTCACCTCCTGAAATGCTTCTCCCCCCCTACCCAGGAAAAGCAGTACCTAGGAGTTAACTGTCTGCAGGACCTTCCCATTGCAGACATAAGCTTTTCATATTACTTAGGAGTGAGAAAACTGCGAGCACTAGCAGGAAGTGTTGAGGGTTGCTGGTTGTATGCATTGCTGGTGGTCCTTGAGAGCAATAGAAAAATAAGATAATCCCAATGAAAATGCCTACAGAGTAGAAAGCTCCCAGTTTTGAGTCCTTGGGAGGGCCAGGGATGGGCACAAAGCACACCAAGGAGCGTTTCACCCTGACTTTGGCAAGTATAGAAGTGTGTGCTAACCTATGTGTTAGCAATAGCATCCCCCAGGACAGGGAGGATTTTGGCTGCATTGTGTGAGGGTGCTTGGTAGCAGAACACTGGGCTCAGGAGCTGCACCATGCATCGCTGCAGGCAGCAGCCTCAAAAAGCTCAGGAAACATGATAAGGACAGTTTCTTGGTCCCTTTGACCACAGGCCAGGACCTGGGGAGGGAGGGCACCCTACTCCGGCAGCTATTGGTGTTGTGGGACTGGTGGATGCACCATGGCATGGGGCTCAGCGTGGGGCAGGCACCGCCGTGCAGCCCAGCATGGCACCCTGCACAGGCTCCTCTATAAAGGGAGCTCCTTCATTTCCTCAGGACGTGTCACTATAGAAACTGAGTGCTGCACACACGTCCCCTAATTTGTCCTCAGAGCAGCCTGCCAGCTCTGCTGATACAATTATCCCAGCCACAGATGGGGACAAAGCAAAGAGATCAAGATCAAGAGCTGCTGCTAATTCTGAGTGCCTGTCTTGAAATACCTCAGCCAGGCATCTTTTTACAGCATTAGAGTCCATTTGTCCATGTGTGATTAATTACACAGCTTCATACCTCACCAGCAGCTGTGCTGGGGGTCTGTACTGGGGTCCACATGGGTGCAGGGCAGGGACCATCCTCACTGCCTCATCCTTCTGCTGAGCTGCTTCTGCTTGTCCCCTCCTGCAGGGCCAAGGAGATCAAGACCAAACTAGGCACACTGCTCCAGAAGCCTGACTCAGCCATTGATTTCATCATCCCCTACCCAGAGAAGCCAGAGAAGCCACCCAAGGTCCAGAAGTGAGTACCACACCAAGGGTAGGCTGCACTGGCCCCCATGCCTCACTGGAAGGGTGGGTGTGAGCCCTTTTGGGATGCAGAGGAGCTGAAGACCCTGCTGCGGGGTCTGGGCTGGGGACAGAGGGTTTTACAAGGCAGAGAACTCGTGGCACACTCTTTGTGACCCGCCGGCTAAGCGCAGGCTCTGAGTTACGTCAGGGCAGTGTAAGATCTGTCAGGCAATACAGCTTTATGGAAACCAGATTTCTCACAGAAACTCAATTTACATTTGATGAGATTTCATGTTATTTGATAAAGGTTTTACCAGAGGCATACAGCGCTTGGACTTCTCTGAGTCACCCACCTCAGCCCAGAGGTGCCAGCCTTGGCCAGCTTGGTGGCTTCAGCACAGTATCGTGTCCCTGAGCTGGGTGCATGGCCTCACAGCATGATGCCAGGCTCTGGGCAGCTCTGCAGTGGTGACATTGTCTCACCTTATTGCCTTTGTCCTGAGCCTCTGCTCTCCGGCACCAAGCTGGTTTAATGACAAAGCAAAGCAGAGGAGCAGCTAGAGAGGCTGATATACTGTTCTGCAAGATTAACACAATTTCCATTTCCGCTTTAAAATAATGAATTTTTTATTTACACCAGTCCCTCTCCCCACACTCCTCTCCAGCCCAGGCAACATTAAACAGGTAATGCTCCACCAAGGGATTGCTAAAACAACCTCAACATGCAGATGAACGCCCCACTCACCCTGACATGAGCCCACAGAGAGCTGTAGTCACTTTGATGGCTGCAGCACATGGGGACACTTGCCAGCACGGTGCCAGCTGCAGCACTGCCCTGTGAGAGCTTCCCTGGACAGGCAGAACCCCAGATAGACAGCATGTTTCATACACAGTCACTGTCATGCCCCAGATGCCCTTGAGAAGGAGACACATTTGTCCCCATTAGCTGTCCCTGCTGAAAGCTGGTGAACATCTTCGCTGGCTGGAGGAGTCGTTTTCTCCTGCGCTGCATCGTTGTGCAGCCCTGGTATCATTCACCTACCAGCATCTCGCTCACAGTTAATATCATCCCTGGAACAGTCAGGTAATGGAAAAGTGAATTTGGTAGTTTCCAGGAAATCTGGATTGTGTTGAGTTGCTGAGGAAATCTGGATTGTGTTGAGTTGCTGCAGCGATTCTCCCCCTCACCAGGGGTTGGGAGATGCCTGGGAGGAATTGGGAGCAGGGAGAACTTTTGATCCTTGACAGCAAGTGCAAATGCAAGTCACGATTCAGAAAGTGAATGATCATAGACCCCATCATGGTCGTTACTGCTGGATACTGACAGTTTGATGACAAGTGAGGGCTGGATACCTAAGCTGAGCAAACCTTGCATTTCTGCCATTCTCCTCTCCTGCCTGGGGCCACCTGGGCAGAGTGGGAGCACCTGCACTTTCCCCAGCCCCACTGCTGAAGTACCGAGGCCCCCAGGACCAACAGGTTGTCCTTCCCACTGCTCCCTCCCTGGCACCAGCCCAGGGGATGCTTTGCTCAGCCAGAGGAGCCGTGTGTCCCTGCGACAGCAAAACAGGCTTGAGCTGCAGCCCTGCCTGTGGGGAGCAGGAATGGTCTGCAGTGGGTCCGGTGCACAGCGGCGTGGGGGCTTCCATTCCCCTCCAGCACTGGGCATTACCCACATAGGGCAGCATGGCAGAAGCCGTGTGCCCCAGGACAGCTCTGTAGAACTCCTCCAGGCTAAAAAAAAAACAAAGACAGAAAATAAACAAACCCCAGCCAAACCAAACCAAACCAAACAAAACCACAGCCCTCTTTAGTCACATTGGAATAATTGCTTCTTTTTTTTTTTTTCTTTTTTTTTTCTTTTTTTTTCTTTTTTTTTTTTTTTTAAAAAAAAAAAAAAAAGAACTATGCACATGAAAAACATGGAAGGTTTTCACTGGGGACGGCTAGAACTGAAGTCGACGTCCTGCCCTGCCATAGGCACGGGGTGGGCTGTGGGGGTGGAGGAGCACTGACCCCAGCCCAGTGGGAAAACACAGGGATGCTTCCCAGCTGGCTGTAGAGCCCACTCTGCCCTCCCATGCACAGATTCTGGGGCAAGAAGGGGACCTGTGGCTGCAGAGGGAACCCACTTTGCAGTTCAGCCATGTCTCCACTCAAAACACAGGGGAATTTGCCACCCAGCCCTGTCCTCACCTTCCCTGGCACTCAGCTATCCCAGGATGATGGCACTTGCACTGTGATGCAGCGGCATCTCCGCTGCTCAGCCATCGCCTCCTGCTCTGCAACAGTCTCCACAGCTTGTTACTCCATTCCTCCATGTTTTTAAAAGAATTATTTAAAAACCTGCAGGCCAGACTGGGGCTGTGGGATGAGCATGGACTAGCTGGGCTTTCTTTACTCCCTTCAGGCCGTCACCAGAAGAGGCTCTGCAGTGGCGTGATTCCCTGGAGAAGCTCCTGCAAAACCCCTGTAAGTTCGCATCCCCCAGTCCCATGTCCCCCCATGCCTCATCCCTCCAGGAGCTCATCAAGGGCTCAGCACCCCTGATGCTGAGTGAGGGACTGTCTCCCCCCGCAGATGGGCTCACCAGCTTCCACAGCTTCCTGCGCTCTGAGTTCAGTGAGGAGAACGTCGAGTTTTGGGTGGCCTGTGAGGACTACAAGAAAAGCAAGTCCCCTGTGAAGATGGCAGAGAAGGCCAAGAGGATCTATGAGGAGTTCATCCAGACTGAGGCACCCAAAGAGGTCAGTGGCTGCAAGGCAGGAGATGGTACCAGGAGGGATGAGGCTGTTGCCCTGGTGGCCTCCATCCCAAAGGAGAGTGATGGCTGAGGGATTCGGAGGGCTGGTCCCTTGATGAGGGGCAGCCCCATCCCCATAGGCTGCATTCCCACCCTTGGCAGCCCCAATTTGGATGCTCAGCCTCTGCTGGGCTGTTTCCTGCCACAGGCACTTCCAATTAATGCCTGTCCCCACAGAGGGCTTACATTGTTCATAAGGGATGACAATTTACAGTAATACTCTCCCCAGAGTTAGATTTGCTGCAGAATAGAGCTCATCCTTAGTGATCTGCCACCAATAATTCCCCAGGTAAGTGAGAGTGCTTCAGTCCACACCCATAACATCTGTGTGGCTTTTGGTGGGACAGAGCAGGTGAAGGGAGCTGCCATCCCCCACCCCTAACAAAGGCAGGGTCCCCATCCCTCTTACCCTCCCATCACAGGTGAACATTGACCACTTCACCAAGGCTGTGACCATGAAGAACCTGGTGGACCCATCACCAAGCAGCTTTGACATGGCCCAGAAGAGGATCTTTGCCCTGATGGAGAAAGACTCCCTGCCCAGATTTGTGCGGTCAGAGTTTTATCAGGAGTTAATCAAGTAGCCATGGAGCAGGGCTGTGCGAGGCATTCCCTGCGGGCGGTCCCACTGCTTCTATCTCAACACCTGCCCCTTCTTCTACAGCTGCTTTGCTTTCTTGATACCACCCTAAAACAGCACCCGGGGCTGTTGCTAAACATCTCCCCATGTGTGTTGGACTGCCAGATGTCCTCATGTCTCCTCTTTTACAGTCTCTTTCCTCTCCCACAAAAGACCAATTAGCAGAAATCCCTGGTGATCCTCCCTGGGTTTGGGACCCTGAAGCGCAGTGGAGCAGCCCCAGCCTCGCAGCAACTGGGAGCCACTCGGGCAGCCAGCACACCCCTGGTACTGTGGGACTCAGCTTTAGTCAGAAGTGCCAGCTCTGCCTTGTTAGGACTCATTAGGACACGACAATTTTTCTCCCACTTTTGCCTGTATCACTGGTTTGCCCGAGGCTCTCTCCCTTCTCCCAGCTTCCCAGGGCATTGCTGAGGCTGCTCAGGGTACCCAGCATGTGCTCCCCTCCCCAACAAGCCCAGCGTGCCTGCAGCCCTGGGGTGCAGGGGGGACTTGGCCACCACGGTTGGCATCACCTTGTTTTCAGAAAGCAGCGGTTCAGCAGGTACAGTGATGGCTGTACAGCAGTGATGGCTGCATGGTAGTGATGGCTGTACAGCAGTGATGGCTGTATGGCAGGGACAGGGGTTTTGGCAGGAACAGGGGTACAGCAGGGGTGGTGGTACGGCAGATTCAGGAATGGCACTGCAGGTGCACCTGGCTGGCAGGAGGGGTGGGAAGACCAAGCCTGGAGCATCGCTTTCCCCGTGACTCACCTGGAGTCAGCTGTCAGCCTGTTCACTTCACACTAAAAACTGTAAAGAGGATAAAACAGGATCTGTTTGTTCAAAACACCAGGACTGTTTAGCAACCCAGACATCCCGCTTGCTCCAACACTTCCATGACGTACTGAGCTCACAGTCCGTGCCCGTGTCCCCAGTGCCTACGCGCAGCCCTAAGCAGTGCCGGTGGCTGGTGGTGTGCTTGGATTGCAGCTTCAGGGATGTTGCTGCAGCCATTTCTTACTCTAGCTGCTTCTCTCTGCAATAGGCATGCCAAAGCGATACTTCTGCACAAACCCAGTCGAGGGCATTGATTAGAGGAGGAAGGAAAATCACAATGGGGGAAAAAAAGCTGCAATTGCAACTGTTCAGATCCAATTAAAGAAACAAAACAAAAAATCACACACACATACACACACATAACCTCAAAACAAACAAAAAAACCACCAACCAAACAAAAAAAGCCCCAAACCAACCAACCACCACCAACAAAAAAACCCAAACTAATTGAAAATATGAAAAATAACCCCCCTGGCTTCTTGAACAGATGGCAAACTCTGCTGAGTTTGTGTGGCCTGCATCTCTCTCTCCTGTCCCCTCCCCTCTGCCCAGGACATGTGTTTCCATAAGGCTGTCTCTTAAAATCATCAGCTCTTTTCGAATGATTCAAAGCCAGCTCACTGCTACCAGAAGAAATAACATCTGAGGTTGGGGCAAGGGCATACATGAAAGGCAGCTGAGGTCTCATTTCAGCCTTGAGGTGAATGCAATGAACCCCTGCCCCACGGGCCCTGGATGTTTCATCCCTGCAATGGATTGCTGCCACAGCATCCGCAGGGCCATGGCTTGCAATAAGCCACTTCAGCTGGCCACATGACAGATGCGGGCAAAATAAGAAGCAACCGTGCACCCAGCAGGCATCCTGGACCAGTCACCCCCCCCAGGCTGCTCAAGCTCAACTGCAAGTCATGAGACTTCATGTGAAATGCAATAACATAAACAATGGGTTTGCCAGCCTCTTCAAGACTTTCAAAATCTGATCAAATCCCCACCAGCCCCAAATATTTATACATTGTCACTATGGCAATGAAGAAAAATACATCCCAAGCTGCAGGAAGTGGGCTGTGTTTTCTAGGCAGGGATGGGGATGCAGGGGAAGGATGGAGGCCACCACAAACGTGACTTTTTTTCTAACTCTGGAGCAAGTGGCCTGGGAAAGTTTGTGCTGTAGCAGCACGGGGTGATGCTTGCAGGGCATTCCCCTGGGGCAAGCACGGGGCGGGGGCGGGGGGTGGCTCCGGCGGCCCCAAAGAGCTGCAAGGAAGCCCATGAGCAGCAGGACAGTCGTCTCAACAGGGTGCAGGATCCCCCAGCAACACAAGGGGGAGCAGGAGCAGGGCTGGGCTGGAAAGGGTTGCTTGGCCAGCCCTTCTGCTGAGGATGCTCCCACGACCTCTGCCCACGCACCCTCCTATCATCTCCATGGACTGGTGTCAACACGAGCAGGTTCAGCATGTTCAAGCTCCCTGTTTACAGTGTGACTCATAGAAATGCAAAGCCAAACAGGCTTCCATGCAGAAAGACCTAGATCTTTCATTTTTACTTAATCCTTTGGCAGCTATTTCCAGATACCCTCACATGTTTCACAATTAAATGCCAACACTGACACCGTAGAGGTCGGGATGCTGCTGGAGGTGGACTTGCTACATGCCATGCAAACCTGAGATATCACTGGCTTCAACAGCAGCTTGTGGGGCAGGGAGAAGGTGTCTACATATGTATGTGCTGAAAAGAAAGGTGGAGGCTGGATTCAGGAGAGACAAAACAGCTCTATTGGAAATCCCTCCCCAGCTCAATTTTTGCTAAAATCCTGGAAGCCTACTTAGGGGGTGATTGAACAGGTGCCAGTGAGCTATCAGGTGGCCATCAAATGTGGTCCCTGAAGTGTTTTCGAGTTGTGTTTGTGTAGAAGGGTCATTTGGCTAATTACTTGGGCAGGCTTGACCCAGAAAGGCAGCAATGACTGTGCCCACCCCATGGCTGAGCTTTCCACAAGCCCTGGGGTATTTACAGTTGGGCTGATACCCACCATCATATTTCTGGTAGGAAATACTTCATATATTGTACCACTCTTGCTCTCATGAAATTTGGTGTATGTATGAGCACTATACACAGAACACATAGTACATCTGTAACCCTATAGTCGTATACAAGTATACACGCCCATATATACATACTCCTAACGTGGGCATCTGGATCCTCAGTAAGAGTCAAAAAGCAAGAGTTTCTGGATGTTGTGCCTGGGGTCCATCACAGAGATGAGTGTGTGGGGGTTTTAGTGCAGTCCCAAATGCTGTTAAGGGAAACCTTGGCCATCCACCTGAGTGAAGGTGCATCTTCCCAAACACCCTCCAAAATCACCCTGTGCCCACGGTTGCTGGGTTCCAGCAGCCCCGGTGCAGGAGGTAGGTCTCATGCTCTCCAAGGGGCCCCAACCCCTGCCGTGGGGCAAGGCAACCCCATGCTGCAGTCGGGGTCCTGGGGCACCAGACACTGCCTCCGTGCCTCCCCGGTGCCTGCTCCCCACCGTGGGACATGTGGAGGAGGGCTCCCTGCACCTGCATCCCTCAGATTAACACCGGGGGATCGTTTGCTGGGTGTTTTCTGGTTACTCCAAGTGACCCAGACCCTCACACCTCACTGGCCATGGTGCGAATAACCCAGCTCTCCTCCTACATGCCCAAGCAGGGCTCTGTGGTGCTGCCCGGTTCCAGCATTGGGGACTGTCAAAACCTGTGAGGCAGTGGCAGGGGCTGCCCACTGCCCACAGGGGCTGAGGGTGTCCCAGGGCTTGCTCAGGGTCCCCGCAGTCCTTGGTCATTACCTGGAGGGTGCTGAGTGCTGTGGCCAAGAGCTGGAGCAGGTCAGGAGTGGGGATCAGCTTCTTGCACTTGCAAGAAATGGGTTTTCAGGCTGATGTTCCCTGTGTGGTTTCCACAAGAGATCTTCATGTAGGGAAGACACAGGACACTGGTGTGCAACTGAGGAACTGGTTGTGTTAACTCATATTCTTGTACCACTCAATAATCCACACATAAACATGTATTTCTGCTACTATCTCGATGGACTATTCATTTTGTCTCTTTGCACTGAAGGTGCAGCATTCCCTTACCCTCTGCAGAGCGCTCCTAAAACTTGTGCCCAAAAGCCCTGGAAAGACCAAAGGCATCTGAGAGCTTCTGCTGCAAAAGATGTGGCAATTTCTCAGGAAACTGAAAAGAGAATAAAAATATCCCCACAGGAGGCTGGTCCGGAGGAAACTCCCCAGCACCAGCACAGCACAGGCACCCCCAGCCCCACTGCCTGGTGGCACCACAGGGTTCAGGCCAGGGACAGGTTGAGCTTTGAGCTAGAAGTGTTCCCCTCTGGAGCTCTGGCTGGGAAGACATTTGCAGCAAAGAGGTGCTCCTTCATGTTCCCCCCTCTAAGGCTGTCAAGGGGGCTTTGTGCTCACTCCAGCCCCTCGGCAAGGACAGCGGTCCCTGTGCTGAGCTCACTGTCAGACACAGCATGGACCACAAGAAGCCCTGCGTCCCCCAGGCTCATAGTGCCAAGGGTATCTGAAGGATATAACAGCTGTTTCATCTTTCCATAATTTGAAACAACCCCTGAGCAAAGCCATTTGTAAAATGACTTTTTAGAGTAACCTTGGCCAATGAATTGCATCTCCATGCATTTTCTTTGGTTCACACAATTGCATTTTAGAAGGGACTAATGCAAACATTTTTATTTAGAATGTATTCATCATTATTTAAATATCAACACAGTTTTTGCAATAGTTATCAAGAGTTCCCAGTATCAGAGGAAAATGAAACATAGCCACATGCTTGGCTATGTTCAGAGCTTTAGCAAGCCTCTCCATCTCTTAGCTGAACATGCAGGGTGGTATGTGTCAGTACAATCAAATAAATACAAAATAAAGCAAATGCTAAAAGAGATGTTTCTCTATGGGTCTGGAAGTGCCTACGGGAGAACCACAGCCTCCTCCTGTCATAGAAAAACCTTGATGTGAGAACTGTTGTCTGGACTGAGATACAGAGCAAGGAATGTACAGCTGTCAGAGCAGCAACATTCAGCTAAGGAGAGACCAAGGGCTGGGGGAGAGTGTGATGCCTGGTCCTGCAGCCCAAGGCAGCAAGACCTGCAGCTGTTCCTCATGCCTCCAACTGCAGATCAAGGTCAGTCCCAAAGCCTATAGCGAAGGCCATGTCTGACTGCAGTGATTAAAATGTAAGCTGCCTTCTAGCAAAGCCCAGGAGCATTAATGAAACTGACACATTCCTCCTACCATTTTCAAGAAAAAAGTGAGTCATGCTACTACTGAAATACAAACTCCCATAAATAACATAACAAAAAAAAAGACATTTTCAAGTACTCACAAGCAGGGCCTTTCCTCCCCAGCTGTGGTGGTTGTGGCTCTATTCCCTCACAAACCACTCTGTACAAACCAGGGCAGGCAAACCTGAATCCAAATGTACTCCCCAGAGTCAGTAATATACACCTATCAGTCTGGGAGCAAAGGAACATGCTTCTGTTCCACTCAGCTATGATATTTAACCTGGAGCATGAAGGACAAAGTTAAGAATACATGAAATAACGAACCTCCTCCAAAATAATAGCTCCATACAGGCCCAGAAAAAATCCTTGGCCAGCATAAACTAGATGCTACAGAGGGAGAAGTGACCAGAGAGGAGAGTTTCCCTGCAATTGTGGCTGTGGTGATCAAGATTCATCCGAAAAGTTTTGGTCTCCCTTCAAGAAGAAGTAGGAGCTCTTCCTGTGTCTGATTACTGTAATGCAGCACAGCCTGAGTTCTGAGCATATACTACTGAAAGGCTAGACCTTTGGGAGCTATATGAACAGCTAAGGACCAGCGCAAGTCCTTTCCATCTAAGCTTTTGCTGATTAGAAAGGGGAGATCAAAGTCCCCAGCACTTCCCTTGGCTTCCTCTTGCCCCTGCTCCTTGCTAGGTGTCACACTGCGACACTGTGGGTCTGTCCCTTGGTGGCTCGTGCCATCCTGGGCCTGCCAGGCTCACCAGAACCACAGTGGCCATGCAATGACTGCGCCCAGCTTTCACTTCAGACACAGACTCCAGGGTTCCTACACCGACTGAGTCAGAGGAGGGTTTGCTACACCAACTGAGCCTGGCTTGGGTTACAAATGCTGGCTATTGCGTGACATGGGGTACAACTGGGACATTAGACAGCTACTGGAGACAGCTCTGTTGCTTCATGCCAATGAATGCTTTTGCTGCCGGATGTTCTTGCGAGAACCCAGCCTGCTCCTGCCTTGCTGCAGGTTCAGGCACACTGAGAGATGATGTTAGAGTTGCAGTCTAAAGTGTGAGCGTGGCTTCTTTTGCAGTTTTCGGGCCCACAGCCAGCACCAGGTGGGCTGACCAAGTCCAGGTAGTAGGGGGACTTGAGGAAACGGCGGTAAGAATCCTTTTCCATGAGGGTGAATATTTTTCTTTGAGCCTCATCAAAGCAGGACAGTGTAGGCTCCAGCATATTGTTGCTTGTCTTCTCCCGAGTGCATGAATCCAGGTTCACCTGTGGGCCAAAGGGACAGCATAAGTAGAATCAGCACCAGAAGCAGCTAGCATAGCTAAGGGAAAATCCAAGCGTCTCTCCACCAAGTGTGCTCCAGCTGTCCTTGGTGGGCAGTTGTCTGAAATGGCTGTTGACACCCCAAAAGCATGGCAGAATCTGTGCAGCTGGGTACCAACACGTCTCTGCTGCCAGACAAACTGCCAGGGGAGACTGACACACATCCCTCTGGGATACAGCCAGCCAGAAAACTCAAACAACTGCATGGGAGCAGACCGAATATGGGGAATCATAGTCCTCTCAGGCTTCTCCCATTTGAGCATGCAGATGGGATGGCCACGTGGTTGTAACTACACAGAATCACAGAATGTTAGGGATTGGAAGGGACCTTGAAAGATCATCTAGTCCAATCCCCCTGCCGGAGCAGGAACACCTAGATGAGGTTACAACACCCACTTTCTCTCTATCCAAGTCCAAAACAAAAGCAATAGAAAGGACAGCATTTTCTTGCTACCTAGCAGAGAAGCAGCACCCTTCAATTCTTGTGAAACTACCAATCTCTTTTTCCTACGCTGCTGGCCTGGTTCAGAATTTAGAGTGAAATGTTCTGTGCACATACCTCTTTTGTTGCCTGCACGGAGATGAATTCATCATAGATCTTTCTGGCCTTGGGGCTGAGCTTGGCTGGTGACTTGGTTTTCTTGTAGTCCTCACAACTGATCCAGAAATCGATGTTTTCCTCACTGTACTCAGATTTGAGAAAAGCACGAAAAGCAGCCAGTCCTCCTACAGATTGTTTAGAGGAAAATCAGATCAGGCAAGAGTGTCAGTTCCTGGATAGCTGTACCCTGCAAACAGCAATTCTGGGTTCTTCCCAGAGCTGAATGAGCAGCTTCCCAGGGGTACCAGCAGGACAGCTGCCTGTCTCCTTGGAGGCTGGAATTAGACAGGCCCCACGAGAATGTCACACGTGGGTCCTCAGCTGCCTGCTCCTCCACTGTGACCCTCACTGTCTCAACCAGAACACAAACAACTTGCGTGTTCCCAGAGGGCCCCGAGGAGACAGCCAACACACACTGCAGAACCTCAGGCCATGGGAACAGCAAAGAAGGAAACCTCAAGGACACCAGTGTAGCCTGGAACTGACAGGAAGACAAAGTCTCCCGTGGGCTCAGCTGCAAACAGTTTATCCACTTTTTGGTTCTTGTTTAACCCCTTGTTAACTGTGTGCTGCAGTCTTGCCCTCCCCTTGCACAGAGGGAACAGCTCAGCAGCAGGTCAAAGCTCCACTCATGATATGTTGGGATTGTCCCTTGAATCTGACCAAGAGGACCCTTCACCACTCCTCCCGGAGGCCTGTGTGGCCAAAGGAGCTACTGTGTGCTGCTGAGAGACATGAGAGAAGGTCCCATGTCCCCTCCAGGGACTGCTCACAGCGCACACACTCCGCAGGCATGTCATTACTTACTGTCATGATGGATCAAGTTTTCCAAAGAGTCTGCCCACTTTCTGACTTCCTCTTGGCTAACCCTAAAAGGAGACAAAAGGAGAAACATGGGCAAGATTTAAGGGGAGTACAGAAAGGACAAATTTGGGTTTTGCTCAGCACCATTAGAAAAATGTTTTTCCCTGATTGTTTTAAGCGCATACACAAGAGACCAAGATGGAAATGTCTGCTTGCTTTACAGAGACCCCCTGGAGATCCCAGATCTAACCTACAGGAATTCTCGTTTGCAATCTCCTTCACTAGCCATGCTCTGGAAAGGAATTTTCCTGCAAAAATTGTTGGGGTTTTGTGTCTATTTTGTGACTGGCTGCATCTCTTGCTGAGGCATGGACCTGGGATGACAGGTTATATCAGTGAACTCCAAAGGGCTGATTTCTTTAACCTGTCAGGGGAACAGTGGCTGTATGGGAGAGGAATATGGGAACTAGAAACACATGGGGAATGTGGGAACACGTCCTGCATTAATTCCTCCTACCATACCAGAACATCTAGGGCTCATCTATTCCAGGAGTGTACCCTGGCCTTTGGAGTCCTCCTTGGAAAGGACACCATCTACTTGCTCCTCAGTGAGAGCAGCGATACCCTGACAAGCTGCTCTCTCTGTTTTCTGAGCCAATACCTCCGTGCAGCTGTGTGGGCCATTGCACAAATCCAACTCAAAGAGACAGTGTTCCTGATTGTGCGATGTGTCAAGTCACAATGGGTCCTGTGATGATGTTACTCCCCCATGCAGGAGACTGCACGAGTCTCTCCACATGCACAAGTGCATCAAATCACAGAAGTGTTGGCAGAAAGAGACATGTAGTTCAACCTTCTTCATGGAAGGGGACTATCAATACCTGAGGACTATTGCCACACTAGATTAACACAGGTTTTCAGGAGGTACTGGGAAGCAGCAGCAGAAACACTAATGAAGTTCAGCTCAGTGAAAGAGTAAACAACATGTTGCAGCCAGCATGGGCTTAACTATGTGGCAGCATCTGCTCTTACCTCTGACTTGAAGATGTTTTCTCCTTCCTGCCCTGGGAAAAGCCGTAGTCGCAGGAGTCTGACTTCTGCAGCAAAAATCCCAGACGATGCTTCATGTCTTTGGCACTGAAAGAAACAATTTGAGAAAGAGATGAAGATAATGCATTGCACCTCCCTCTGCAGCCTCCTCACCCGCAATAAGCTTCTTCAGCACTACACAGCAACACAAATGCAGGTCACTGACAGTGACTCCAGAGCTGACTTTCTACTCCCCATGTAATGCATATTTCTGTCACTAGACAAATACAATAAAGTCAAATAAGTCATTTTTCATGATCAACAGCACCATTTTCTTGCTGAGGAGGTCACCAGCCTAGAGGCAGGGCTAGCAAAGGGGGAGAAGCTGCTATTTTCCTACTGTTTGTTTACAATTAAAGTATTCTGATAGAAGGGCATCGCTGTGCTGTAAAAGTCTCACTCCACCCTAAACTGATTTGCCCAGCTACCAGTGTCCAGTCCTTACATGCTTCGTAATCCTTTTTCTGCACCCCTTGCCATCTCCCCACCTCACCACCCAGCTCAAGGACAGCGGGACCGTGCCAGGGCTCCCACCAAGCCCATGGCACAGAGGGAAGGGAGGATGTGAAGGGTTGGGAGCAGTACCGTGGGGCAAGACCATGGAATGAGCCAGGAGCTTCACCACAACCATCCCATGCCAACTGTAAGCTACTCCGTTGCTCCACAGCAAGCTCCTATGAGGATGCACAATTAATTTTATTCTGCTTTCCAGCATGCTCAGGACAAGCATTGACTGACAGTAGCATCCACACATGCAGTTGGTGTGGGGTTCAGCATCTCTCTGAATTTCCTCCCAGTTTAAGAAGGAAGGGGTGGATAAATCAGTCCTGTTTGTTCAGGGGTGCAAGCCCTGGCCTACTGCAGGGTGCAATGACAGGGTAAGCAGGAAATTCTTATCCTGCTTCTCAGATCAGGGCCTGGAGCAAAGCAGAAGGTTGTGCCGCAGAGCTGAGCTTCAGCAGCTGCTCAGCCCCCCAGCAGTGCTCTTTGCTCCAGCCATGGCGCCCTGTCAGCAGCCCTGGCCATATCTTATCTCGCTGCTTGCTTGGTCTCACAAATTTTTCCTTAACAGTGCCAGCACTAGGATTTTTTTGGGAATCCTGGACAGAGGTGGTTAAAAAATGGAAACTTATTTTTTTCCTTTGCATTTTTTCAAATGTTCTTGGTGTGTTTTGGTTGGTTGGTTGGTTGTTTTTTTTCCGCCCCATCAAATGATCCTACAAATTGTGGGCACATGGTGTCAATATTTTTTCCTCACATTTTCAGCACTTGTTTTCAAACCCACCATGAGCAGGGAGCCTTTTCTCCCAGATGGGAGCAGGCTGAACCTCAGTTTGCACTTTCCCAACCCTTTTCCATTGCACAGCCACTGGAGAGCAGCCTCAGGAACGCTCCTGGGGTCACGAGTGGCCAGAAATGTAGCACTGCGCCATCACAGACCCGTGCAACTTTGCATGGGCTGGATGAGAAGGAAGTTTTGCAGGGCCGGTACCATTCTGGGGACCTGAGCCACCCTGCTGGGGGTCTCCAGGTCCCATAGCACCTGAAAAGGAGTAACAGCCCTCTAGGAGGGCTCGTGGCCCCCTCACAGGCACAGAGACTCCCTCACAATGAGCTGTGGGGCAGGCCATGCTGCCAAGGGTGTGTTTGGGAGTGCGCAGGCTCTGCTCTGCTGGCACTGGGATATTTGGTTGGTACTGCACACTGGGATGCAGCCAGATCCTGCACCCATGGCAGGGGTACAGCTCAGCCCACCCTGACCAGCACCACACAGTGGGGGTATGGTCAGCCCCACATCAGCCCCATAGCACTGTACACTGGGGGTAAAGCCTGACCTGGTCCCTCATCACCAGGACACAACCCCGGAGGTGCAGGCTGAGCCCACACCAGTTGGTGCTGCATCCAGAGCTGGCCCCCATCCCTGCCCTGGGTCTCTGGTCCTGCCAGGCTGGGTTTCTGCATTTGAGATGCATTTTGGGGAAAGAGCTTTTTTTTTTTTTTTTAAATATCCCCATTTGCCTTGCTTCCTACTCAAAAAATCCAGAAAAGAAAATTCAGCACAGGATTCAAAGGAGATAAGGGGTGCAAAGCTTGCAGCAGAAGCAGATGACAGGAGTATCAAAATACGGCAACGCTAAAAGCTGCTTGTTTTGCTGATGGGAAGGATGAGCTTAGGGTTGTCACAGCTCAGTATAAAAGCTTTATGCAATTCTGCTTCTAACGGGAAAAAAAAAAAAACAAAAAACAAACAAACAACCAAAAAAGCGTGTAAGCAATCATTTGTATCTAATCTTACAAAAGAATCAGAGCTCAATGTGCCACTTCTGCTTCAGACACAAAGTGCAATACATCAGCATAACTCCAGGCTAACAAGACCATTAACAGTTGCTCAGAAATAAACAATACCTTTTTAAGCAAGTGGCTGGCAGTGCAGCGAGTCCCTTGCACATCTTGCTCCCGAGGTCGGATTTTGTATTCCAGGAAAAACAACGAGGCGGGAGGCACAGAGGCTGCGTGCAGGTCCTTCGCCGTCTGCAGAATTCAGCCTGGTCTCTCAGCCAGCGACTCTGCTTTATAGCCCAACCCAGACAGCCCAGCAGCGCTCGCTGACCCACTCAGGACTCAGCACAGCAGCAGCACCCGTCCCCTTTTTGCCCACCCAAAAAGAAGAGAGTGACGTATAAGCCAAGACAAAGGAGTAAATGGGATTGACAGCCTTACCAGAAATGAAGCTTGGTGTCTGGCTGCAGAGGTGGATTCTTTTAAAAGGGTGGAAAAAGCTTCAGGGGCTTTCCTCTATTGCAAAAGGTAGAACAGTGCAGATAAAAGCTGGAGATTTTCAGAGGGACAGAGACAGCAAAAGGGGTCAGAGAATCAATTCTGAGACGTGAGATGAGCTTTGCTGCTTCCTCTGTTCATTTCCCCCTTCTATTTAAAACAACATGGCAAAAACAAGGGACAAGAACTTTAAACACAGAAGATTCCCATAATCCCAACAAATGCAGAAACCAGAGCTCTAAGGAAAGAAGAATGTAAATTCACCAGAGAAGTACCCATGCAGATGAGACTGTCCTGTTTTGTTCTAGAGGCATGTGGATATATACATTTGATCAGGCTGAAAAAACAGAAAAAGCTTGAGGGGCATATGACTATTGAAATATAAAACATGTGTCCCACCACACACACATTTGGGGAAAGCTCATGTACATGTGTAGCAAAGACAATAAGTTGACAACACAGCTGCCTTACATATATGAGTATGACTGCAGTACTTCTCCATTTTAATTTGCTCCTAATCAAAAGCCAGACCAGCCCCCTAGTCCCTAAGGGAAGATGATTAATTAAAACAATAGGGATAACTGTGTCTGCCCAGAGAGGACTTTGTGGCAGCATTGAGGCTGCTCTGTGCTAAAGGACAGACCCATGAAACACCTGGCTGTGGGGTTGTTTGGTGGGGACTGCACCACCTGGCTCTGCTGTAGTCCCACGCAAGAGCAGAATGACTCCAGCTACACCACTTGTCCTCAGCCTTTGGAGGGTGCAGAAGGCAGTTGCCCCCCTGGAGAGAAAGGCTTGGCTGATATTTATTGAACTGCAGCTCAGCACAGCCTGTACCATCATTATAGATGAGGGAAAAGCTTTGGGCAGACGGACATGCATATGGTCTGCTGCATTTCCAGTCTTGCTGCTGCTATGAAGTGAAGAAGCTTCAGTTCAGCAGCAGGATGTCTGCCCACGCTACCGACTGCCATGCTGCCTCTCCCCAGAAACCTTTAAATTCTTTGCTCATGGTCTACAGAAGTTGCAAGGTGAGGTTTTCCCTCCTGTGTCTCTAGACCCTATGGCCAGCAGCAGAGACAACCCAAATCCCAGACTAGTTTACCTGCCGCTCAGATCATTAACTGTGCTGAAGGGCATTGCTCTAATTAACTTTAAAATGCTTTTTTAAAAATGTGACTGTCCTGTTGCCAAACCTGGGGCAACATGCCTGCAAAAGCTCTATTTGGACTAAAAATCACCTCCGGCACAAGGGAGTGTAAAACTTTAACCGAGTGAATCCCCTCGTGCTTTTAGTGTTGGTGAGTTGACAGCACTTGGGTGGATCTGTAGGAAGCGACTGAGC
This sequence comes from Streptopelia decaocto, assembly GCF_964273445.1. Lineage (NCBI taxonomy): Eukaryota > Metazoa > Chordata > Aves > Columbiformes > Columbidae > Streptopelia > Streptopelia decaocto. Next base: position 17,076,037 of record NC_138659.1, read on the forward strand.
ATGGACAGAGTTGGTGCCAAAGCTCTCTGATGTCTTCTGTTTGAGGAGGAGAGAAGCCAAAGGGCAGAATGTGGCCAACAGGATAAAACTTAGTTAATTAATTATTTGTTAATTAATTAATTTTAATTAATTTAATTTTAATATCAAACTTATACAATGTTACTACTGTTTGTGTACAGCTGCAGCACATTCATTCAAGCAATTCAAGAGCTCAGCTGGTTGACATGGTCAAGTTGTCTGCAAGCTCTAACCCTGACCTGAACCCTGGAGGCCCCAGCCTGGCCTCCTGGCTCTGGAATCTCCCACAGGCTGCTTGAGAGGGCAGGGAACCTCTGTGCAAAACACAGAAATTCTGCAGTTTCTCTGCAAATTAGTGTGTAACCAGATTTAGGAATCTCACAATTCTCTGGATTATAAGCATGTTTGCTGTGCAGCTCTAATGACACTCGAATGCTGATGTTGTCAATATCAAGTCACCTGGATTCTCCAACTTCCACATGAGCAAACTGCAATGAGAAATTTCTAACACTGCCATCACAACAGCCAGCCCAAAGAGCTTTGCCATTAAAAACATCCTCCCTGGACTGGGTATGCAGACTCCTGGAACTGCTGCAGTTAAAATTTCCCTTTTTCCAGTTCATTAGTGCACACTGATTCAGTCTGGTCCCCATGTGAGGAGTTTGGGTTTGCATACTGTTTCTCCTCTCAGCTCTGTTTCCCAGCTGTTGCAGTTTAATATCCTCTTAGCTGCTCCAGCTGGTCCCCAACCAAAAGCACCACCTTCCATCTCTTACCCTTCCTAGTCAGGCTTCTTTTCCCAGGGCACAGACTGTGCTGTTCCCAACATCAAAATCTCCTCCTCCCTGCCAGACAGAGAAGCAGCAATTCACAACAGTTTTTTAAGTTTGTCACATCACCTGTGGCTCACTTCACCTGTGGCATGAAGAAATCAGCAGTGAGGATGGGCTGGACGCTCCCTGGCCAATACACCTCTTGGCTGTGTGGTGGTTTGGAGGTACCCAGGGGCTCACAGGGAACAGCACGATAGTAAATGTCTGTGTTTCCCACCATAGCATCCCTCATCCCAAACCCACGCATCCCTGCTGCATCCCCTGCCTCCCCAAGCAGCAAGAGAGGAGGCTGCAAATGAAGCTTTCCCTCCCACCATCACTGCCAGGGATAAACGTCACACACGTGTGCTCACCTCATACACAAGTGTGGTATGTGTCACTGGGCTCAGCGGCAGGCGTGGGAGGAGGCAGGGAGCATGGGGAACACTGCTTCAGTGGTCACGGCTACTCCAGGCTGTTGCTCTCCCACCTCAGTCCCTCCCCATCTCAGAGCAGTGTGCTGTGGGATGCCTGGGCATGCAAAAGGCTGGTTTGTGTCACTGGAAATGAGGAAGGGCATGTCATGGGAGCTGTGAGGATATGCTGCTGGGCCAGAGTCTTTCCTGTCACTGCTGCCTTCCCCAGCCCATCTTGCTAACTGTGGCCCAATTTTCCTCACACCTCACAAAGCCAGCCAGGCACCCTGGGGTTGGGGCTGGCAAATGGCCTGGTGCACAGGGTGACACTAGGCAGGGCACTGCCCATCTTTTTCATAGGCATCCCCATCCCAACATGAGTCTGGCCCCCGATCTGCTCTGCGGACAGCACTGGTGGGGAGCCAGAGCGGCGCCCACACCCTTGAGAAGCACTAACTGGGGTGTCACTGGTCCCCAGCACTGCAGAAGCCCTGCATAAGCAGCTGCCTTGCGGACACTTCTGCTCATGGGGTCAGCCCCAGCACTGAGCCCTGTTGCAGGGAGGGAGCCTGGAGCTGAGATGAATTCCTCAATTTGCTTCTCCCTCACCCCAGCCTCGAACACTCTGCACAAAATCCCTTCCAGTGCAACCTCCCACTGTTGATTTCTTCTCCAGTACACTCTTTAGTGGGTAAGATTTCCTTCCAGTAATGAGGGCTGCATCTTCTCCACATATATGTGTGCTTTAATTGAATTATGGCTAATGAGCTGGGAGCAGAGCGCCCTGGAAGGACCATTTGGATCTGGGTTTGGATAAATCAGTTCAGTGCGTGCAGCCACGTTTCCTGTCCCAGGGCCCTGACTATGGCCTGACCTCCCTAAAACACACATGGAGAGGCCACACTTGTCCCTATAGGGTCTCCCTGCCAGCACTGTGATTCCCAGAAACGCTGTCCCATAGCTGTGTCTGCAGAAATCCTTCTTTCCCATGTCTCTGCAATGCACCGCCTGACTTCACACACAGCCACAGCTATGGCCCCATAAACAGCCCCCAGAGGCAGCTTTGAGGAGAGAGTATCTATCTCCTCCCAAATCAGCCCTGGCAAGAGGGATCACTCACCGCTCTGTCACACGGTTAATTCGCTGCTCACACAGAAACCTGCTCAAGTGGATGTACCCAGTCACCTTTCCGCTTCTCTTAGACAAAGCAAAGATGAACTTTTAAATGCAAAGCAGCTTTGGTTTGTTGTAGTTTCTTGATGAGCCTGCTCCTCTCCAAAATGATGCTCTGTATATGTTAACGCATTCATCCTGTGGGTTCCTTAGCCCCATCATCTTCATGCAATTCATAAAACCAAACATACAACTCATACAATTTTTCCATGTTCTCAAGTGTTTTTCTACTTATACATGCACCTACAATATCAGTAGTTTTTTGCCATTTCTACACGCTTGGAAGTTCCTAATAGTTTAGGGGGTTTTGGTTGGGATTTTCTTTGCTTCAACCCTCAGTTTTTGGGCTGCCTACCTCTCTCCTGTTACTACTCAGAATAAAAGACTTCACTTTGTATCAAAGGAAGAATTTTGTTCAGCCCAAATGGAATTTTTTTTTCTCCTCCTTTGGGTTTACTAACGAAATAAGCGTTACGGGTTTTTTTTTTTGTCTGGCTATTGTTCTTGTTTGTGGGCATAAGACAAATGATAATTTGAGTAATTTGCTGTCCAGTTTCCCAAATCTCTGTCTAATCATCCATCTTGATTAACAGCTCCTTAAACATTTCAGCTCAATCACTAAGAAAGTTTTGAATAACACTGAACCACAAACAAAGCAAACATGTGCCTGTTCACTGATGCTTTCCCAACACTAAAAACACTTTGAAATGTCTCATGTAGCCACTTTTAATCCATTTAATATGGATTTTATGACATTTTAAGCCAAATATTTGTAGCAAGTCATATGTGTTTATAAATCTATTTCACCACCACAACTCCCTCATAAAAGCACTATTAAGCTCATTAGAAAAGGTCTATTTTCTCATTAAATCACGTCAGTTGGTAGCAATTATATCACCACCTTTTCAAATGAGCCTGCTATCGTCCGTACTAATAGTGCTCCTGCACTGATCAAAAGGTTAATAGCTCTGTGACTATATTGTGCACCTCCGCTTACAGCATAGCTTTCTTCTAGCCTCCTTTTATTCTAAAACATGTGGAAAATGACCACTTTTTGTCCTGAGAGCCCTTTAGCCTGTTCCTTTAAGAATCTTAGTGCAAGCCAGTTGCACCTGATTGATATTAAAACTGTCTAGATGATCCCCAGGTCTGCGCAGCCCCCAGGCAGGGACACATTTGCTGGTCCTTTGCAAGGACACTGAGCAGATGCTTGCCTGTGTCCCAGCTCTGCCTGCAGCTTCTTGGGAAGTCTCTCATTGCTGCTTCTGTCCCTGAAAGATGCCTGGGGGTGCGAAGGAACCAGTTTTGTCCCGTCTGCGTGCTCCCAGCCCCTCCACAGCCCACATACCCTGCCTGAAGCACAACAGCCAACAGCTGGGTGCTGCTCCCACCAAGCAAAGGCAGCTCTAGTGAGACATTCACCACAGACTGCCCACAGTGAACAACTTCACCCTTGACAGCAAACAGATCTAAGTATTTTCACTCCATATTTTGACCTGATATATAGTGCTACAGGAATTTAGCTGCTGTTGATTTAAGCACAGAATTCTGTGTTACTTCATGTTCTTCTTGGCAAGCTGTTTGCTTGCTGGGAAATGCCCTATTGAGACAGGCGCTGAGATGGGCGATGGTGGGACAGCCCAGATTGACCCCCACGGACCCATCACTGGGTTAGCAACAGTCAGCGGTTTGCGCACACCTCGCCTGGGCTGATTGCTTCACCTGAATGTGCCTTAAGGTAGAGAGGAGGAGGAGGCGTAAAGGGAGGCAGGAAGAGGGTTCGTGCGTCAGAAATTAAGACACCCTCAGTACAGTGTACTTCTGCACCTTAGCAACCCAGCTGTGCAGCGACTTCTTTTCTACAGCTTTAAAAAGCCAAGCTTTTTAATGTTATTGAGCTATCTTCTGCTTAGACGCTTACTAGAGGATGTGAAGTTACAGGCTGCAAGGATAAATATTCTGTCACTGCAGATCCAGTTAGACCTACTGTCTTAACTTTAGACTGACCTTCCTTCCTTCTTACCTTTCCAGTGGCAGCTGGGCAGGGTTAGAGCTGCCATACCACAAGGGCCCATGCCAGGAAACAAAGGCTACAGCTTTATTCAGAAGTGCAGAGCCTAGGTGATTTTTGTCAGCGGGGCCATGGCTCAGCATGCAAAGCACGTTGTTTACTGCCCTGGTCACTGTTTAGTTATTTAATTCTCAAAGCCAGCTTACAAAAGGCAGCTTGGACACGGTAAGCATCTGTCAAAGCCTGTCTCAAGGGTATGCCAGTTATTTAAAAGGTGATGTTGGACAAGTCTGCGGATGGGGTTGCAGAACATCATGATTGCGGGATAAAGAAACACAAAAGCAAGGACAAGCACCTGCAGCAGAGGAAAAGCATCTATTCAAAAGCAGTGTGTGGTGCCAGCCTGCTGCATACAATGGCTGAGTTGACTTGTGGTGGAAGTAAATGCTTTTGATGTGGCCCCAGCCTAAAGAGCGATTCTAAAACGTACCAGGTATTCAATGAATCAGTCTGCCCCGATAAGCAGCTGCTTTAGAAATCACCAAAAAAAGGAAGCACTAAAATGAAACTGCACTGAAAACAGCTGATCCTAGCCTGAAGTTCCTCAATCTGTATCTTGGAGGTGAACTGGACAGAATGAAACTGCAAGTGGCAAACATCCAGCACAGGAAAAATGTGGAACTGCTACATTTGCAAGTCATTTGCTGCAGAGGCTGATGGCACAGAAATGCATACAGTATATTATAGACACACAAAGACTACTGGAAAACAGATGCCAGTCAGTGAGCTCTGCTTTGCCAAGACCTCTTGCTATTTAAAATTTACTTTACAGCAGTGCTGAAAATCCAAACAGACCTGAGCTTCACTGTGCTGCAGGGAAAAAACATCAGAGAAAGAGCTGTGAGCAAAATCTATGGCACATGGCTGTGCCCTGCAGCTGATGCTCACGGCATCCTGCTGAGAGTAACAACTCTTAATGCTGCATCATTTATAAATTTCTGCTTTTCCCAAAAAAGAAATAAATGCTCCATGTTGTTATATTTCATCCTTCTGACCTTCTCAGCAGGACACACGTGGCTGAGAGCTTACTGTCTCTTCTGAAACCTTGTTTGCCTGTCTTTCTGCTTCTCTGGATGCAGGCTGGATGCTAAAGACTGCAATTACTGGCTCAGCAGGTGAGGCTCCTGCAAGCTGCTATCCCAAGACACACTTGTGCTTTGGTGTTTCAGCTAGAAATAAGTTTCAACTGAGAAGGAAAAAATAAGGGCCTGTTTTGAATCAAGCCTCCAGCATCCACAACTGGCTCATCCAACACAGGACATTTGGAGCACACAGGAATCTGACCAAGACCTACTGCAGCAATCCTTAAAATGGCATAAACAGAGGGCTTGCGGTCCCAAGGATATAATGCAAGAATCAAAGGAGATGCTGCCTTTGATAATCTCAGAGATGGAGCTATAAAGGTACATTATGAACCTGGACTTTCTCAGATCAAGTATGTTCGGATCCAGGGTGCTATTTCTGATCTCTAGAGAGACAAGATAGCTCTGAAAGGAGTTGTACTGTTCAGCATTATCACAGTATATATTGACTGTCATCATGTACAAAGTGCTTGATATTCCATAAGTACAAAGTGTTTATCCTATTTTTTTATCATGGGGGAACTGCAAGCCTCTGGTGAGGTAGTAGTGACAAACTGTGTTTCTTCATTTTGTGAAATAATGCTGCATTCCCAGTCAGTTCAGCTAAACTTCACCCACAAGACCCTCACATGAGATTGCCACTCCACCTAATTTCATGGGCTTGTCCCATCTGGAAAGGGTTGCCAGGCATGGATGAGCTAGATGCCCACAAAAAACATGCCCAATATCCCATCAGTCAGCAAATCCTCCCTGGGCATTGCTTGTCCTCTGCCTCTATCCCTGAGATAGCCTCACACCACTTTGCATTCACCTCCACCTCTTGAGACATGTCCTATCTCTTTGCCACCAGCAGACCCTAGCTGCGTTCCTCCCTTGCCCTGTGAGCACCAGCACCTCAGGCTGCCAGTGGAGGGAAGGCTGAGGAATGGGATGGAGCTACGGTGGACAGAAAGGGGAAAGGCTGGGGTCATGGGAGCTGGAAAGGAGGAGAGCAGGAGGGGATGAAGTGGCCAGTGATGTACAGAGGGGGCAGGAAGCTACGTGAGGAGAGGCCCCAGAGATGAGCCGTGGGAAGGAGGAGGACATGTCCCATGGCGTCTGGACAAGACAATCCTTGGGAACACAGTCCAGCAGCCAAGGGAGTCCCAGGAGGCTTGGCTGTCCCTAGAGAGAGCACATGTGTGCACTGAGTGGTTTGGTGTCCTGCAAGAGAGGTCACCGAGAGCTGAAACAAGTGCCCCAGTGCTTAGGGACGGCATGGCAGGATCTCTAGGGGAGCTGTGCCAGGCACAAGTCTCCAGCATGACCCTTCTGCTTGGCAACATCCCTAACTGTCTGTATTGTTATCTTGTGCTTGAGATTCATAATGGAGAATCACTTATGTTCTGAGTAAGAGCAGCTAAAAATAGTGCTAATGTAACAAGGATGAGAGATGAATTTACAACATTGAAGCAAGAAAGCCCAGAAGCCCCTCACAGCCATTATACGCTCCCACAGCTTTCAGATGTGCTTTCAACAGCAAACACTCTTGCTGTTTGTTAGGCAAAGAAGGAAATTGCCTAAGACAGTGGCAGATGCCTGGAAGGATTCATATTGGAGCAATTTCTTTTTACCTGCTCTCCCTTCGGCATACCTCACTGCTACCTACCTTGTGACCCTGCCTCCTTGAACCAAAATATGTGGGGCTTAGCTGCCAGTAGGTGTACATGGAGCATTGGATAAGGCATCACATCAAACTTTGTGTGGGAAGAGAACAGACTGGTCACCTGCCATTTTCTAAGTCAGCATCAAGCTCCAATGAAGCATTTCTTCCTCATCAGAGGCAGACGCTGCCAAAAATACATATAGCCTTTTCAGGTTCACGCTCAGGGTGTTACAATTTTTGCCCTGTGTGGAGGGTCCGTCCCCTCTGATATGGGCTGGTAAATCTGCAGCTCAAGCTTTGAATAAGCACAATGGATCTGTAAAATTTTTAAGCATGTGTTGATGAAAGAAAAGCAGAAGCCTCAGGAGGGGAAACAGCCAAGATCTCAGGCTACCATGATACATAGATCTCTGGTACTCTGGATGGTGTCACAGGTATTCCTGGCTGCACAGTGGCCCAGCTTCAGAAGGATGGCGGGGGGCAGAGGGGGGGTCATAGAAAGAAATCTACTTGCACCAGACCAGCTGCCTAGACTCGTCTTGCAAGCTGCAGGAGCTATAAGTTTAAGCCTTATCTTAAGAAAAAAAGGCCATTTCCCCCTTAAGAGTCTAGCCCTTTGGATCAAAGGGCCAGTGTGACAGCCTGTCCTGGTGTTGTCTCTCACCTGTCTGGCACACATGCTGGCACCAGCCAGCTCTGCTCAGCATGCAGCATGGCACAGACCCTGAGCAATCCCTGCCCTGTTGTGAAGCTAATGCAAAGGAAGTGGCTGATTTAAATTCCAAATCGTTACAGAAGCTTTTGGGGGTGCTTACCTCTCCTATCCTAATAGACAGGGGCTCCAGAGAAGCTACCTTGCAGTCTGAGCTGCATTTAGAGTGACAGGCAGCTAATACAAAACAGGCTTAAAGGCAGCTTGGGAAAGATGAGGTGGATAGAGAGGGGCCTGGCTCACCCCTCCCCATAGCCACAATAAAGCGTTTCATGTATCCCTTCTCCACACTTGATCACGTTCCTGCTGCCTCAGTGGTTCATATTATGCAGCTGATTGACTTTGTGAGATATGAGAACAAAATGTCTCCTTGCCCTGCTCCCTGATGCACATTAAATGTGTTAGATTGGAAGGCTGAGGCAGATATCAAAACAAGCCCTCAAGGCTGGTTTCTCTGCTAATCACTGGTGCTCATGTCCTTGTTACGTTGAGGGACTCTGTGCTACAGTAATCTAAAAGCACCATCCTGGGCATGTTTCTATTTTTCTGCAGAGCTGTTCTGTTGCAGCAGTGAGAATTGTGACACTTTCTTTATCTAGCAAAAATTGTGTTCCAACAGGATTTTTTTTAACGGTTAATGAGCAACACTTGAAGTAGCCTCTGATCAATGAGATGTGAAGGAAAAGTAAGGCAGGAGGCACAGAGGCCAGCTGTCTTGCCAGCTGCACCCCAGCTACAAAAAGTAAAAAAAGTCACGGAGAAAGGGGTGGAACCAAGAGCATCACCTGCTCCAGCAGTGCCATTACCCCTGAAAGAATGGCTCACCGTATTTCTCATAAAAGGTTGGATTGCTACAGCTGAGAACTCAGTGCCCTGGGGGCAGCATATTCCAGTTCACCATCTTCAGCCTGGTGCCCCATCCGCGGGGCTGGTTTGACATGAGGACTTCACACCATGATGCTCATACTAGGAGGCACTGTCAACAGATGACAGCCACAATATATACATTCATAGACAAGGTACATCAATGTGATAGCGCTGATCTTAACAGGGTTACTCCACTGCGTGAAATCTGGTGTTGACAGGAGAGGTTTTTGCTTCTGTTTTTCTCCATTTTCCTGCATCCAGCTATGGATCACCTTTACTTATGGCTCCTGGATAATAGAGGTTGAATCCCACTGTGCTGTTTTACTGCTTTTAAAATTCTCTGATATATGCACACTTGGTCCAAAGCCCATCAGTCCAGTGGGGAAGGCAGGCTGGACTCCGTCAGCAGAATAGACCAAAGTGGGCTCAAATTTTAAAGAAATCAGCTCTAAAATCCTGCTTGTCTTTGTTCTGTGTGAGTCACACAAGATAATGTGCAGCAGAAGCTGGAAGGGGAATGGGGAGAGCTCTAGGAGTAGAAGGATTATAATTTTTCTCTTCAACTTCTCTGTCCTACATTGTGTGGAGTTGTCCATGAGAGAGCAGAGGAAGATACGCTACCTTCAGCCTGAGGGCAACAGAGCTTCACGGCAAATCCTTCAGTATCGGATCCTGAACCCACAGCACACACTCAGGTGTTATTATATAGGGACACAGAAGTTGTTCCCAGATAAGACTCCCTCCAGTTTTTATCCAACCCTATTCTGTGCTCTGCAGCTGCTATTGTATTTTCAGGAAATGTGTTTCTGTATCGGTGCAGAAACATGACTATCTCAAACAACCTCCACTGATGAACTAACTGACCCAGTTACCCAGAGTTCACAATTCAGTGAAGCAAATATTTTGTGTAGCTGCAAGTACATCAGATCAGACCTCCAAGGGGCTTAGGTGGAAACACCCTCCCCCTTCCAATTCAGTCCAGAATCTCCAAATACTCTGCCAGGGAAAAGCAGTGCTGAATCTAGCACATACAGAGCTCAGAAGCAGTGTAAATAGAGACTTGGTAATGAGGGAAAGCACTGAGAATTATAATGTGAGCAATCCTGTACAGGGAACAAAAGGAGGGGGAGCAGATTGTGACATCTACACAGTCTGCTCAAGGTGAGTGTAGGATGAATAGATGAGTTACACAGTTTAGGACAATACAGTGTAACAGCTTTTCTTTTGAAATTAATTCATATTTTTACTAAAGTTAGGCTTTTAAACCAAATTAAGGAATTGAAATATTTTCTATTAGCTCTTTAAACTATTTGTAATGTTGTTTCAGCCACTTAATCCCATGCTTACGTGGGGTCACATACTTTCCCTCATGCACTGCAGAGTGTGCAAATTCACAGCATGAGCCACTGAGTAATCAACTGTTACACAGCAGCATGCACCAGAACACAAAAATGCTAGGTGCATTCCAAAGGATCTGTGTATCCATTGGTTTGTGTATCCTGTCATTATTGTTGTTGTTATTGTATTTTTGTTTTGTTCTGGTTTGTTGTTGTTTTTTAATTACAGCAAGTAAGGATTAGATTAGAGAGCAGACAAGATTTTTACAGCTGTGGGATCATGAAATACTAGACTGGATTACCTAGGGAAGGGTTTATAACACCATTAGAAAAACAAGGGCCTATAGAGGAGATGATAAAACTGGAGGCTAAAGTTCAGCTTTGATACTCCCATGTAAGGTTTTTGGTTAAATGTTGGGGGCAGACGGTGTCCTGCTCCTAACAATCCCATGTAGCTGTCTCAGAGACAAACAGAACTGTTGCTGAACAGCAGGGAGTCACTGGTTCCATACAACCTGTCTTCAACACGGGCAGTGCAGCTGCTCTTTGCAGTACAGACCTTTCCACTACTTTTTTTTTTTTTTTTTTTTTTTTTGAGCCAAATGGATTTCCGCCTACTCTGCAACCCCGGGGAAAAGGAAGTTGATTCTCTGGCTGGAGAAAGCAGCTCACAGTGACCAGTCCCAAGGGAAAAGACGATATCAGTGTTTCTGTTTTTTAGTTAATTGTGTTTACTGAAGGATACATAACATTAAACTGCCTTGAGCCTTGGACAAGTTTGTAGAAGTAAACAAAGACTATTCCAGTCTAATGTTGGAGAACTGACCCTTGGATTATTTCTGAGCTCACTTCTTCCAGTGGCTAGAACAAACCCTGATGTATATGATGTGAAATAGAGAGCACTGGACTCACACCTTGTTATTTCAACAAATAAACGTGTTTGACTGCTGTAGCTAGAAGGCATCTCTCCTCCAGAAGACAGGCCACAAGGTAGAAGGGCAGCTCCTTTCTCCTAAGGCTTGTCTGGTGACCGCTCTGCTGCTCATCAGACCTCCAGTCATTTTGTCAGGAGGACACACTGCAAAACACACTGTGTTAGGAAACAGCAGGAGCAGAGATGCTCCATAAATGGGGACAAGCCAGGAGCTGAGGATGACCCCAGCACAGACTGTGTCCTCACTGATGGGCACCATCCCACAGCACCTGAGCAGGACAGGCTGCACCAGGACCAAGTAATGGTCCATCCACAGCCCTGGGATGGATCAAGACAGGGCACATTTAGGGAGCCCTATATCAGGAGCAGCAGGAGATGGGGTTAGAGATAGAACCACCAACAACATAGCTCAGGGGAGGACTGGGGCCCAAGGCCTGAGTTTAAACAGAGCTCCTGGTTCATAAGCATAGTGTGTGAGCCCAGGTGAGCGTGGTTGGGGTAACTAAAAACTATTAGCGCCCTCAGGGCTTGGAGACCATGTCTACCCTCTCAGCCTGCTCATGGGCAAAGCCATCTCTGACCTCCCCAGGAAAAGCCGTGCAGCGTTGCTCAGCCCAGAGGAAGGTTTCCAGCCTTGTCCCTCCACCACCTTGCTTTCTGTCTGGCCACACCATATCAGTCATGGTCCTCCTGACTCCCCTTGTGCTGTCCAAGCGCATTGTGCGTATTGCTCACAGCAATGCCAACACAGCCATTTCTGCCCAGTAGAATCCCAGTAGCTCTCTCCTCAGTCTCTAATGATTTGAACCACAAAGCCATTTGTCATGCTACATCTTCTTCCCCAGTAAGTAAAAGTCAATTAGTGTTTTCAACTTTGCTCTGAAATAGCCCTGACTCCCTCTTACTTCTTTATGCTACCAGGAAACCATCTACAATAATGACTTGTTTGGATGTCTAGTGCTCTGCTGCAGCTAATTTCAAGCTCTCTAAACTTTCCTCTCTGTGTACCAAACACCTTAAGCAGGAGGCACATTTCACTGCCAGGAATTCCAAGATTTATTATGTTTTGAAACTATCATATGGCCGTTTGTTTTTTATGCTCAAGAAAATAATGAATTTTCCTACCAGACTTTATTTCCTATCTTAAACACCTAAATTTTTAGCAGTCTTTATCATTTTCTTTATCCTGTCTTAGTAGAGGAACAAATTCTTGAAAACACAAATGCTCCAATAGGTCTGCAGGATAAGACCTGAAGATCTACACAGTCCAAGCATATGCAGTGACCATAGGTGGTCCTGTGGCTATCAGTGCGTTCTGGTGGCCTGCTGTCAGAGATATGGGCTGGCTTTTGATTTCCATGACATCCTCCAGTGTTCTGGTAAGTACACTCTCTAGCATTCACATCTCCTGACTCCTGCTTGCTTTGTGAAGCAACACAGAGGGCCCAAATAAAAACCCAACTCAGTTTTGGGTAGAACAGATGCTGTTTAGATGCAACTAAACATGTGCACAGTAAAGTGTTTCTGACAGTTTTGCTCATCCCTTATTCAGGCTAGGCAGCAACCGACAAAGTCACCCAGCCTGGCTTCTGGCCGAGCTCACACAATTAGAAAAGTATTAGCTGAACTTAATAGGAAAATCAACATTAAGCAGATAGGAGCTGGTGTAGTTGTTAAAGACAATGTAGTGTTTTTTCTCTGGCAGAAGCCCAGGCTAATGGAGGGCTTCCAGCATCCAGAGCAGCCGCCAAATGAAGGCTTAATTGGCTTCTGAAGCCACTCATATAATTACAAACACTTGTAATGAAGCATGAAAAATACAACAGCTCAGAACTGTGACACGGAGGGAAAAAATTGTCTCATCTGTCTCAGAAAATAAATCAAAGCTCCTTTACCTTCTTCCTTACATTGAACCTTCTTCCCAGCTCCTATATGACCTGCAGACTCTACTCGGGTGCTAGTTTGCAGGGCAGTGCCTAGACCAAGAGGAAATCTGGCTTCTAACACAAGGCAGAACTTCTGCCTTCCCCTGAGAACTGGGGACACCTCTCCAGCCTCTCACTCTCCATGCAGGTTGGACACCAGGTGGACACTATAACAGACTTGGAGTGCCCACTGCTGGTGTGCACAGCACAGCCCTGCCGGCAGCATAACATCTGCTTTGGCAAACACTGTATATTTTGATTCTGCTTTAATTTTAGCTAAATGACCCTTCATGATTTCTGTTCAACAGCTGCTCCCTGAAACACATGTCTCTGCTGATTACTCAGACACAGTAGCAGCAGCTGTAGGATCTGGTCCAGGCAGAGCCGTGTACATTCCGCCTTGTACCAGAGACCTGCAGCTCCTGTAATGTGTGTCCCAGAGCCAACTGGTTGGGAGTCCAAGGTACAACTTCCTCAGTTGCTATGCTGTATTGAGCCAAAGATCATTAGTAGTTGTGCGGTTTGTTACTCTACAATTTTCTAGTTTGCTAGGGACAATTTGATGTCTTGTTTGTGCCTCTTGAGTCCTTTGATGAATTCAGAATCACAGAGAAACTGAGGCTGGAAAAGAGGCAGAACCAATCTGGTCCAACACTCCCACAAAGCAAGGACAGCTTTGACGTCTTGTGTCCTTTCTATGGATCAGGTGGCATCTGGTCCCACCAACCTATCACTGTGGTACTTATCTGCAATTAAAACACTGAGGGCTGAACACTGGTCCCTGGGCAACCATTTTTTTTCATGTGACTAACACTGTTGACCTGCAACTTCTGTCCTAGAGTTTGAGTCCTGCATAGGCTAGACCGAGTCAAGAAATACCATAGGGCAGTCTCACATCTCTAGCGCTTGTGATCTTAGGGTGCACCAGCTGGTCTGCTAAAGCAAGTGGCATTCAAGCAAAGGGGAAGCGTCTCCCACCCAGAAAGATGGTGATTAGCGAACTACAGCTTCCCTGGTGCAGTCTGAGCATAGCCAGCTCCCAAGTCATGAGTTTTTCCTTGTTTGTACTGAATTTAATATCATTTTATAGTTATTATGCTAAAATTTGATTAAATCATGCTTAGCTAGAGGAAGACCTAACACAAGCTTAACTGCTTTCAAGTGATGACAAACAGAAAGTGCAGATAAAGAAGCCACCTGAAAAGAAGCACGTTTTGCAGGAGCCTCAGAGAGGCTCACCTGGGCACAAGAGGCTTTTCCTCACATGTTATGGGCTCAAGGCTGGGATTTTACTTTGAAGTGTCTGCTCTGGATCTGCCCCAAGGGCTTGCTGGGGTTCCCTGTTTTCAGCTCTGCTCAGATAACCATCATAATCACTCTGGCTAAATGAATACAGCATAGCGAGTGCAGAGGCAAAGCAGTGACGAATTATTCTTCTGCAGCCAGAAAAGGACTCCAGCTCACAGTCCACCTGTTTTTTACAACTGAGATTATGCAGGTTCCTGCACGCACTCAGTAACTAATGACTTCAAGGTGCAAACTTCAAGGGAGCAGTTGTGTCTTTTGCCACGTCTGCACAGCCCTGCAAAAAAGTAGCAGAAACAAAAATAAACAAAGTGCATGCCCTTGCCACAAACAGGGATTTCTTACTGACAGAGCTGTCATTGGAAGAGGATGACCAGGAAACTGCTGTGTGATCACCCAGCTCTACAAAGCAGAGATCCATCAGAAGTGAAAATGCACAGGCTAAGCAGGTAGAAAGAGCATCTTGGTCATTCTCTGCAGGGACAGAAGGGTTCTCTGATACAGATAATCTTCAAACAAACAGTTGATGGCCTGAGTTTGCAGAGTCACATACTGGCATCTGTTTAGGGTGAACTGGTGTGAACCAGATCACAAAACTGGAGGTGCCTGAAAGGCCTGGCTCATGTATGAGCTCTCCTATAGCTCACGAGGTACATCTTCAGGGAACATGGACTGCAAGCTCCAACTTGAACGCAGAACAACAGTCAACCCGGGGCCTGTGCACCCATGTGGGACATTCAGCTGTCGCACCTCTAAGCCTTGGGCAACACCTAAACAGGACAGGATGTGACTCAATTACCTCCAGAAAAAAAGGTACAGCTTGATAAGGAAAAGGAGATTAAAAAAGGAGTAGGATAAGCCGGGCCAGGGAGCAGTTTGCTTGTCCTTGGCCACAGCTAGCCCAACCCAGGGTAACTGTTTATGAGCAGCAACAACTGGTGGAATGGGGCTCTCCATCACTTGCTCACTGCAGGAAACCCAGTGCTGTTCATGTCCCCTTTTTTGAAGGAAAGGAGAAAAGACATGTCAGAATTTTTCCAACAGAGGGAGCACTGGGACAGCTGTGGCCATTGCACTGTCAACCCATCAGCTGAGGTGCCTTATTTTGGCTCTGGAACACCTGGACACACATATGGCCATTCTCACCTTCCATCCTCTGGGGAAGACACATCAACACTGCCAGGACTGGGTCATCAGGAAGCAAGGATTCTAAACTTAGAGAGTATTCTGGAAAAAAAAAAAAAAAGTCTTTCTTAGCCTCAGAGACAGTCTCTAAAGTCAGGATTTGAAAGTTACTTGTGGATCAAGTAACGCAGCCTGCAGACCTTCCCTAGGAATTACAAACAATGACTCATGATCACTGAAAATTGGAATGGAAATTATTTCATACATGCCACAAGGACACATTTCAGACCAACAGTTTCTATCGTCAGACAACCTAGCTTGATTTGCAACAGATGAAATCAAACATTTGTATTAGATTTGGTGACCACAGCAATATAAAAATCATTATGAATTTTATGTTTATCAAATTGACAGTGTAACCTGATAAATGATCACCTGTTTTTACTCAACACAGAGACTAAAATAGCTTGCTTCCTGGTGTGCATACCAAAAGTGCAAATATCACATTTCCTCTGTTTTGAGGAAGCATTTTTGGCAAGCTTTGCAAAACTTATTTTTGTGATTCTAGTTATTCTAGCTGTGACAGAGAAACTGAGACAAGAAAGACAGGAGCTGCAGATTGGACCTGATGGGAATCAAGTTTAGGTGCTGGTGTGAAAACCAGAGGTTGCCAAAGTCAGTTGCAAAAGTTAAGACCTGTGTAAAATCAAAACTGTAGTAACAAAGCATGTCATGACCAGGCTAAGAGCCAGAAAAATTTGAGAAATTGATAGTGCCTGCATGGCAAGGTCTTTGGTCACAAACATGACAGCAAGGGTGACCGTGGGGAATCTATAAAATCCATGCTGTGGACTAGAGTCCAGGGTGAAAAGGAGGTTCAATTCTTTCTTATGTTGCTGCTCACATCCCAAAATATCTCAGATCTCAGCCAGATCACACAGCCTCCAATCCAACACAGCAAATTCATCAGATTAATTTCAGTCATGTAAGAAATCTTAACGTATGCATAAGTACCTCACTAGAGTGGAGCTTTACGTTTACTAAGCCTGAAACTCTTCTGAAGGCTTATGAAGACACACTGCCCTCTGCATATTGCTGGACTAAGTAACCAGCAAGCTTTTCTTGAGGGTTCTTGCAAATTTTAAGAGGAAATTGGATGGCAGGTTTGGGAAAGCCAGTTTTACCCTTATGCTTGTTAGCTGAAGACTTTTGTTGGAAATTTTGCTATTAGCTAAGAAGAGGAGAGACTATGACTGGCTGGTGAACAGTGACAACAAGTGTCTCTACCTTCACGTTCGCCTCCTCAGAAGAGATGATTTATAACAAACTGGGAGGAGGAGAAGGAAACTACTACTGCAAAACTTTTATCATCTAAGAAATAAAACTGCCCCAACTTATATTTTAGAATACAGGTTTTCTCAATCCTCAAAAAATTGCTGAACCTTCCTGGAAAATTTCTCAGTCCTTCCAAAGATTCCATACTCATTCAAATTTGACTTGGCTTAAAAGATAATTTAAAATATTTAGATATTCATACACATATATATTTATATATTTAGTGAGGACTGAGATACTAATTTTTCAGTTTTTTGGTACCTATTTTTTTACTGCTCTGATGAGCAATCCACCATACTACTTTGCAAATCCTAGGACCATTTACATCACCTAAATCAGGACATCAGAACAATGTACCTTCAGGAAGAAGTAACAATGAATAAAACATAATGACACATAAGCTAAAGAAATCGTTATTGTAGAAATCTTAGCTGTGCTTTAAATAGGCAGAATTAGGTGTATCTGTATCAGTACCATATTATCCTGGGGGAGCACAAGATGCAATACTGCAGCCATCAAGTGTGCCTAAGCTCTTAGGTCCTGCCTCATTTCTTCCTAAATACCTAGATGTGACCTTCAAAACCTGTTTGGAGAGCTCTCCCAGCCATGGGGTAGCCCTGCTCCCTCCAGAGCTGCCTTTCTAATGTGAAATGCTCCTAACAGCCTCCTTAGTTCTGTATTCAGGAGGTCTGACAACAACTGCTCAACCCATGCTGCAGCATCCCCAAGGTATTCCTGAATCACCTGACTGGAAAAGCAGAATGAGGATGTGCCTGACATCCAGCACGATGGTTTGGCTTAAACCACACCATAGTTCAGTTATAGTGGACTCAGTTCTGATGTAAAACAGGCCCTCGTGTGTGACTAAAGTGATAGTCTCTCCATGCTCTTCTCCCACACCTTTTACAGGAGGACCAGGAAACACTCAGCCCGATACTTGTTGTCGCTTGCACTGTTAGCATGGCTTGATAAAATCCTTCTCTTAGAAAAAAAGTAGGTTGTCATGTGAGGAAGCTCTCTAGGTTTCTGTAAGACAGATATACATACAGTGCACAACTCCAGTAGGATATTTTGAGGAAGATTTAGAGAACATTCCTGCCTTCAACATTTCCTGTGAATACCACACTAAAACAACCCACAATTTAAAATACGTGTGAGTGTCCTAGGTGAGCGCTTCCGGAAGCTGGTCATTAAAACGCAATTTTCTAACGAGCAGTGATGTCATTGCTATGCCCATGTGGAGAGCCAATTGTAAACACTACGTGGTTCAACTGAGAAACCCGCTTCCTGTAGATTAATTGTGTCAGTGATGTATGTAATACGTAAATAGCCCTAATCAGAGATACTGGCCATAGAACCCTGGGGCAGGCAGGAAGTGAACACAGCTGAGAACTTTGCAGACTCACTTTCTTATTTTGACCTTTTCAAAAGACAAAATAAATGTATTTAGTTTAGCACAGATGTAAACATTTTCCACAGCAGAAGTTCTGCAGAAACTACAGAGATTTCCAAGCCTGAACCAAGATTCAGTTTTCATCACAGATGCCTTACAAAACCTTCGAGACCTACAGACCCCGAATGCAAAGCATTATGTTCCTGTTGTCAGTGATCCATACCTGAAGAAATGCAATTTTGCTTCCTTCCTTTTAAACATCAGCAAGAAAAAGGAGGTTTTATAATGTGTACTGTGTGTAGGTGTTATAATGCTTCTCTTCCACTAACTCCAAAATATCCCACATGCCAAGTTCCTCCACTAGTAAGAATCTCTTAAGTGCACCACTGAAGAATTCCACTGATTTAGCAGACTGCAAGCTCCTCTACTTAAGATTTATGGTAAAAGTATTTTCCTTTTAGTATTGTTTCATGAAGAAAAAATGTTTTTTTTTGTTTAACCTGAAGATGAACAAAACAACTCTATCTTTTAGTCACATTGCTATAAAATTCTAAGTCCAATTATGGTTCCCAATAATGAATAAAAAATATTAAGTGATAAATTGTTAAGGGGTTACTGAAGAGAGGCAGATTTCTTAAAGCCAAATTAATTCAGAACATGTAATTTTAATTTTCAACTCTAAGAACTAAGGAAATACATCTTTTCAGCCCCTGCTCTCCACTGAAACTTCCTTCCATGCTTATTCTTCACAGAACAGTAAAGAGACTGTTGCTTTTTTTTCCCTCCCACAAATATGAATATTGCCTCAGCAGAAACCAAAACAAACAACCCCCCAAAAGCTATACTGGTAAAACTGGATTTGAATAAGAACAATGGCAGAACTCACTTGTGGAGAAGCCCAGTCAGTGCTAGAACATGAGCATGGACACAACAGGAGGCAAAGTTTACGCTTACCTGGCAAGTAGCAAAAACAGTTTGAAGGAAGATGTGGAGGGATTTCTAACACAGGAGAACTTCTCACTGTGATCTAGTTCTCTGTGCTGAGCTGAACTGCTCCACCAGGGCTTCACTTGTATTCAGCTGAATACAACATCTGAATTTTTCAGTGCTTACCTTTAAAAAAGAAATATAGCACATTCAGTGTATAATACAATGTCATTATTGCTAATAGTATCAGTCTCTATTTCTTGCACAGAGGGCAGCTGTTGGGTCTACACAAGTCCAGCACGACTTTACCATCACCTGTGAGAGGACCTTATCAAACACTAACAGAAGCCAGTGCAGACACCAGAGGAATAAGCCCAAAGAGATCAGGACATCACCTCAGGGAACTTCCTGCACTTTATGATCTACTCAATTTTGCTTTCTTCATCACATAAAGATCATTTTGAAAACACATATTCTGTTCATCTAACTATGAAAGCTCTTGAAAAATGTATTTATTCTTTGCTACAAGTAATAAATCACTAAGTCAATATTGCTCTCACTTTGCAGAGATTATCTTGATTTGAGGGCTTCAAAGTCCCTAGCCTCCTTCCCAAAAGATTTGCGAACACATTTCAGTAGTTGAGAAAAAGCTGGGAATCAGGACATTTGGATCTCATCCCAAATTTCTTTAGAGCTTTCTTGGTCTCTAGTCGTGTCATCAACATAACAGTCTGGGTCTCTGAGTCTGCTTTTTCTGGCTTAAAATAACACATTCATTTTCCTATATCGTCACTGCGTAGTATACAAAACAGCCCAGAAGCATTTATAGGGTCATTAATACTGTTGCTATAACTACTGTAGCCTGCAGTGCAAAACAGAAATACTTATTAGCACCAGCACCATTCCTGACAAAACACAGACTGACCTTCATGCAATTTGGCTGCTTCAGGGTCTGGATTTAAGATTAGCTTTCTATTAATGGGGGGAAAAGAAATTGTTTGTAGTTATTCCCTTCCTTCCCTATTCTGACCCCCCACCTTCCCCCACCCCCAAGAAATAGTTCCAAATGAGTTCTCAGGAGCTGCACAGAAGGTTGGTGCATTCAGGAATTATATTACTGTCACAGCATAGTTACAGTAATAATTTAAGCACCTAAGACATAACACCTGTTGCCTTAGAGTCATTTAAAAGTGGACTGGAGAAGCCACTCAGGTGTACACTGGGGAGAGCCCATTGCTAGTGGCTGCTGAAAGGGATGGCACAACGGGTCATACCCATCTCTAAGTTACATGATGTAGTGGCAAGGCCACTATAATTCACTTCTGAGTGATGTTTCATGCTACAAATCTTTCTTAAATCAGCTTATATGAACTATTAAGGCTACAATTAACCACATTTGCTGGGAACTGAAATCATCAGGTGACCAAACTATGGCAGATGAACACAAACAGTACTATATACACACAATATGTGGAAAAAAAAAATCACATGACTAACACCGCAGAAAAGTAAAATGAAATTATGAATTCTGTATTTATTAACTTATTGGTAAAAGACAGAATATATTATTGAAGCAGCTATGGTTAAAGCCAGTTTACAATAAGCAGGATGTCATTTATAAGCCTACTCTGAAACTGAAAATGCAGTTTGAAACCATAACCCTGCTTCTTTAAGGTCCTTGGGTCATAAAAGGCAGATTTGCATTAAACATTTCCCATTCAGTCTGATTTTAAAATCTGCATCATACATGTAATACATGTGAGTTTTCTTTCATTTTTTATCTCCTAAAAAATAATCACAACAAACAACATCTTTTTTGTTATAGTTCAGGAATTTGGAGTCCCAGCAGGGGTTTTTGGTATGGTGGGGTTTTTTGTTTTTTTTGTTTGTTTTTGGTTTTGTTTTGTTTTTAGTTCTTTTGAACCTTAGTAACTCACATCCTCCTCAGCTCCACAAGCCACAAGGAAAAGGCCATTGTGGAACTCTCACCAGAACTTACCTGTGTTGCAGTAATTGCACAGATCTGGACAAAATTGTGGGAATGTGATGAGGTCACATCTTCTCCCCAAGGCTCAGGGTCTTACCTGAATAATCAAAATGAGGCATTAGCATTAAAAAAGGAGGTCTATTTCATTCTTAATCAATTAACTAATGCATAATTTTAATCTTTTCCAGCCCATCATTCAGCTAACACTAAAGAGGTTCCTTTAGTAGATATATTGTTCCTATGACATCTCCAACACAAATTCTACTTAAGAATGAGAAACTTAATTGACATCAGGTTGTACGTGAAGAGGTAACTTGTGCTGATCAGCCTACATTTTTACACTATGCAAACTGAAATGAGAAATTTTGGGTTATTTACTGTCAAAATAAAAAATAATTTAAAAAAAAAAACCTCACAAATTTTTGTGATGAATTAAGAACTTCTTATATTGGTTGGACACTGTAAATGAAAATAAAGCCACAAATATAAAATCTAAAGGAGGAGCCTTAAGTGGAAAAACTTGAAATTAGAAGGAGGTGCTCATCATTTCCGAAAAATGGTGCAAAAATTAAAATCTGCTCTTACAAAATACCTGATCAACCACAGCTTCACCTGGCTCCTGCAGGAGACTTTGAGAACACTGAGTTTCAAGTTAGCATTCTGTAGGTGAAACTGATATTGTGTCCAGTTTATGGCATCTGAGGCTGTAGAGGGCACTTTGATGTCAGTTAAACATTCTTTTAAGAGCTTAAGACAAGGTTGCGTATTATTTTATACAAAATTATTCCCATTTGAGTTAATTTTATGCAAACTATATACACTTCTCACAGGTGTTTGGGGGAAAATGATGGCATTATCCTAATTCTAGTAAAATATCAAGTTCCACAAGAAGAAACTCAGAGTCATTCTCTGCCGACAGCCGTGTAAGCCAACGGCCATTTTGCAAAGTTGCAATCTCACTTCCCCAAATGACGACTGTAAAACCAGAACTCGACTGCAAGTCCCGGGTATGTGCAGCTGTGGTGGCACTGAAGGTGGAGAACCTCCTTCTTCCCACCACCTGCTCTGGAGACTGCTCGGTGGCCAAGTGGGGACCAGCCAGCCCGACACAGCATGCGAGAGCTCTCCTGAGCACATCACCAACACCAGCTGCTGCCAGGAAATAAAAGAAACATTTTTTTTCTGAAACCGGGAAGCTTTTTTAGAGGAAGATGGAGAACCCACTTCTCTTATTCCCCCAGCTAAACATTTCTGCTTCAAAGGATAAAGCCTATTACAAAATCATGAAACCAGCAATTAAAGAAGAGTCACATAAATCAGGCAAGTCTGGGTAAGTTTAAGGTCATGCTGACACTCTGAGTGTGCTGTTTACATAGAGAAATCTTCTGACATAGTTTGTGGGTATGAATTTAGGGGACGTATCATTTTATTTTTGACTGATATATACGAAAACTCTTGAACTACAAGCCTGGGAATTGTATAAATAAAATATTAAGTCAACACAGAAATATTTTTTAAGAACAAAACCCAAATCAAATAATAGACTAAGAAAATAGGACAGGGAGGTTTCAAGAAGTTCTGGGAAATGCTTCTTTAAAGCCTGAATATGATCTCGGAAAGTTTCTTTTTAAAAATTTCAAATGACAGGAAACAATACTTCCTTTTTCTTTGCGGAACATTAAAAGTGGAAGAATCTGAGCCAACTGTTTATGTTCTCTAATGCGAAATTTCACCCCTTTATCTTTAAAGCAATTGAAAAAGATACTGACGATGAAAATATTTCTTTTTCTCTTTGCCAGTGTTTCCTATGTAAATTTGTGCTAAGCTATAAAGAAAATAATCATTAATATGACTAATAAATGCAGGAGAAGTGGCATCAGCATTACTGTAAGTGAACATAGGGGGATCTATGATGCAGAAGCAGAGGTATTAGTCAAAGGAAGTGTTTAAAAAAAACCCAACAAACCCACAACTTGCAACAAGGTTGCTTTTAAAGCTGCCCTACTTCGGTTGCAGAGCTAAGCAGAAGAGAAACAGGCTGAGCCTTCTCCTGCAGAAATCTGAATTCCATGAAGGTGATCATCCTGGTAAACCTGGAAACTTGACAAAAGCAGCAAGGTAAGCATTATAAAAGATGGAGTCATGGGGATTCCTTTCAGGAAGCGCCTGTGTGACTCAGAACCTATTTCCTGCATTTGTGGCAGAGAATAACACTTTCAAGATCTATTTAATTTAAAAGCTAGCAATCAAACCCAAGCATACAAACACTATAGAATTGTCTGATATGCATCAAGGTAACTCACCAATAGTGTTTTCACACAATGAAGCATGGACTATTCCCCATACGCTTGCAGAGACATTTAAACCTTCACTCATGCCAACAGTATTTTTATTAGTTCACTGACTATATTGAGCAAGCATCAAATCAGGAATGTAGCTGACAAATTACTGATTCTGGGGAAATCACACAGCTCCTTGGAAAGCAGGTTTTCCAAATAATTCAGTGATGTACAAATGCCAGATGCAAGTCAAATAATGAATGCATAGTTCCTCAATAATTACAGTAATTGTATGAACACCCTCATCTCCAAAATTCAGATACTGATGTTTAAACACTGTTGTAATATTGTCCCTGTTATACTATTTCTCATGAAGATGCCAGGTTAAATCTTGGTTTTGTTGACTTTACTAAGAGCTTAGTTCCTGACTTCAGTGGGGTACCAGGATCACACTGATAAATTAAGAATTGCAGTTGTAGGTCGTGACGGAAAAGAACGAATGCATGAAGTACTGCAACTCCATGGCTGAAAAAATTTGCTGCCCCTTTCTTTCCATCACTTCAGAACACTTCAGTGTTTTCCATGCTCTTTTGTCCTCTTAAGCTTGATGAACCTTGTTTAAGCAGTTACCATCTTTGGGACCAAGATGCCTGCTGTGACCAGAACTGCTTCTACAACCCCTTACTATATAATACCTGTGAACACATGGTAGAAGTTGCACAAAGATGCAAACTCTGTTTCTAGAGCCCATGAAAAAGTTGCTGAGAAATGGATATCTAAACACTTGCACCTGTGCATCTGGAAAATTAGGCAATGTTTGTTGCTCACATGTCCAAATATCACGTCCATCCTAATGACAGAATGATGTATTCATGATCTGGAAGACTTTTCACTCCACACTCATAGGCAGTTTCATGACTTTTTCTCTTTTGGTTTGCTGCTGGCAGTAGTCTTAATTCAATGGTTTTACATTCACTCAGAAATACCAGTCCTTGCAATGATGAACAAAAGGTAAAACAATGCTGAGAACATCATTTTTCTGTGTCTCGGTTGTCAAAGTGTAAAACCATGCTAAGATCTGAACAGAGAAAGCACAGCCTCCATTTCACCTGTATGCAGACAGTATTACCCTGATTACCCTTGGGTATTTCATACAAAGTACTGATATTCACTATTATTATATATATAGAAAGAGATGAAGATTATTTTCAGTGGAAAAGAAAATGGAAAAAAGGCAAATTACCTTTTTCAAATCATAAAGTGAAATAATAGTTTGGGATTTAGAATTTCAGCTATTTACTTAGTTTTTATGGTTTCCATTCTTCACAGAGATATTAACTAACATAAATAGAAATAGTACTGAACCAAACAATGCAGATGGACAGTGTAGTGATAGTGGAAATGCCTATGACCTGTTTTTCTTCTTACCTTTAGAAAGTGGCAAAGCTGAATAAATCTTGTTTTCTGTCTATTATTGCAGCAACTCATTGCTGCACCCAAGTCTTGGGAACCTGTGAAGCTACTGGGTTGATGTAGTTTTTGAAGGAAAATCAGAAATTCACGCTAGGAGTTTCCAAACCCAGCAAAGAACCTCTCCAGCATTCTGTGCAATTGTGGACTGTGTGTGTTGTCTAAAGCCATCAGGGTTTATCTTTCACTGTGACCAAGTTAATTTCTGTAGCTATAGGAACCCACTGTTCCGAGACTTACAAGGGCACACAGTTCAGAGAACTGCACTTTTTTGTACTTTTCATAACTCAAAAAATTGTGTAAGGGAGTGAGGTCTCATTTTCCTCAAGTCCAGAATCTCCCTACTTTACTGGCCTACATTCATTTCTTGAATTTCAGTTCTCCAGCTTTTGTACCTCTCAAGAACTGTTTGTCTCTCCCTAGTTAAGAATTTCATTCCTCTAAGCAATGACTTCAGCTAGGACACGTGACACCTATTAAAAAAAAAAAATAATCCTTTTAGTTTTGTGCAAAACCAAGATCATTACTGGCTTAAATTCCTTCCCAAAGCAACTGGAATTTCCTTTCATCTGAACTTCATGTGCTTACAGATTTTGCCAAGAGAAGCCATACCATGTGAACTGGGCAACAGAACAGCAAGTCTCTGTGCAGAGATAGGAGCCATATTGAAAAATTGTTCGGTCCATAAGAAGTTGTTCTAACCAACTAACTCTGGACAAGTTGCTTACTGATACTTTCAGTGTATTGTGCATTGCCCTCAAATGAAAATGATTCTAAATATTAGTATTCATAAAGCACACGTTAAAAATAGACTTCACCTTCAGCCTTGGAACTTAAGTCCTAGCATGGTACAATACATCTCCAAGCTTACTCCACTTCTAGTCTACTAAAAAAATCAAAGTACTGTCCAGGTGTGCATTCAGGATTAATCTATACAAAACCCAAAAAATATTTCTCCAAAATTGTATTTGTGTGAACAAGGTAGGATGTTCTTTTTTCCTTTCAGCATGGTTCTCTAGGGCAGAATATTTGAAAACAAAGTAAAATATGTGCAATTTGACATATTTGATGAAGAATATGTGGAGTTGTATAAATGGAGCACAGTGTCTCAGAATAACATGACATTTGAAATATGCTTGTGGTAAACAAACCACGCTATGCGTGATATTACCCTATAAAGACTATCACCTAAACCATATTGCTACAACATTGTCTTCAGGCTATAGAATTTCCCGTATTTCACTAAAAATAGACTGTGATAATGCAGCCTCAGACCGAGTGCATTGAAAACCACATCTCTGCAAGAGTATTTTTTTAAGTTTAATTAAGTGACTGATCTGGTTCCCTTATGAGTTTTACCATACTGATCTATCTCAAGTCCCTTAAAGATTACTAGCACGCACAACTTTTTGTTTGTTTATTTCTTTTTAAATGGGGAAAAATGTATAAGTCTGCAAGAAAAATGTCAGGAAAAAAAATTAAACCAAATGTTTCTGAAGTCCCTACGAGAATGAGCTCCTTTAGTAATGTGATCTAATCAAAGGCTTTGTGAAACAGTCCTGAGCATTAATGGTAACACAGATAACATGTTACAACAGCTTCATAAATACACAATATGTACAATTCTTCAAAACCACTTTCTGTTTAAGCAGCGTGTCTCCTGAAGAAGCAGTGAAATGGGGAGAATCTTTCGACAAACTGCTTTCTGAGAAAGGTTAGTAGCTTTTTTCCTTTCCATGCAGACTGTTAGGGTGGAAAATTGATGGAAAATTATGGAAATTATGGAAAATTATAAAATCCAGTTGTGCTCTTATATAGACCTGGCAGTTACCTAAACTAAGTATGATGGGTCATTTATAGCAGCATGTGTTCTGCTCTCCTCATGTACTTAGGCTACAGCATGCTGTCAACTACCAAAAATAGTTAAAAATAGCTTTCAAGTTTCATATTTTCTTGAACAAAGAAATATAACAGACAGCAAGAAGTTCCTGCAATAAACAGTAGAATTTCCTCTGAATATTGCTCAAATATTCCTGACTGCAAGAGCAAATCTTATAAATGAAAACTTTCTATGTACTTCAGAACAGACTCTGTCTCTTTTGATACAGTTTGTTTCTAAAAGAGTGATAAGATCAAAGCTGTCCTTCACTTCAAAGGGCCTGTTGCTTACATAATTATCAAATGCACATACGTCCCTCCTTCCATTGTGGAGGGACACACGTATGATCCAGCTACAGTGCTGGACACTATGTGCTTTTCATATCTGTTCCTTGAACAGTTGACATCAATACGATCGCATTACTTCCGCACAGATTACGCATACTTGGGAAAGAAAATATCTTCAGCATAATAACAATAGGATAAAGCGAATTGTAACGATGCTAAAAGCCATTCATTTTAAATTGCTACTGGAGAACAGTACGAGCAAAGATTCAAACAGTGGTTTGGTGAACCTAAATTGATTTCAACCTCAATAAAGTTAATCACTTCCACATACGTCCACATGTTTTGATTGTTTCTGTTTCTAAATTCACAAGATCTTGATAGTGGATTTTTACAGATGCTGATTATTCTGTAATGGGAGTTACAGCATTCAGGATCATAATGACAGAACTGCATTTATTTTAAAACCTTTTCTATTTCAAAATAATTATCTATAATGTGATGTAATTCAAAGAGAGCAGAACCTGTTTTGTTGCTTTGCAGAGTGTGTAAGAGTAACTGCCTGATAAGGATATATTTTTTAATGCAATTCAACATTCCCTTCTGTAGCTGGATTGGATGCCTTTACGAAGTTTCTGAAAACTGAGTTCAGTGAGGAGAACATCGAGTTCTGGATAGCTTGCGAGGATTACAAGAAAAGCAAAACTGCACATGAACTTTTGCCAAAAGCTAAGACCATTTATGAAACATTCATACAGAAGGATGCTCCAAAAGAGGTACAGTAAAAATGTTCTTCACTGTACACAGTATTTGACACAACTGCCACTGATGAAATCTGCTTTTAAGAAGCACATGCCCAGAAGCAGGGGTAACAGTTAATCATGTAGTCACTGACGTATTGGCTAGCATTTGTGAAAAAGTAACACGTCTTTCTTTGAACAGAACAAAAGGCTTATTTTCCCCTTCTCTTAAACCAGTAATTATCTATGAAATTATTACATACCTCAGATACAGAGGCCTTTGTTTTAAATTAGCTAGAAGACTGAAAGAGACTGGAAGAAACTATTATACATGTCTTTTAAAATAATAGTTTTGTTTTAACATGGACTTTTCTTGATTGACCCACTTCCCCCTTGCTATAATTGCATATTTTTGTGTATGTTACTGCCAACACATACATGAAAATATGTTGATATGTCAATCCTCACCAACACTAAGGCCTTTTTATATTACCATAATAGTGTAAGCAAAAGGAATATTTTTCCTGCTCTAAGGAGGAGATGAACAGGTCAGGAGATGGAACTCTAACTGAAATCACAAACTGCCTCTTCAGTAGGTCTTTTGGACTTACAATTTCCTGTAATTCTATCAAGTTTGAGCAAACGTCACTTGCCAAAGCTCCTTTTTCACTGTATTTTATTATTATTATTATTTGTCAGAATAGCAAGAGTTAAACACTAACTGCTCCTTGCCTGTAACAAGGATAAAAAGGATGTAATTCTCATTTTAAAAGGAGGATTGCAAAATGGTGCAATTTCCACCTGTAATACCCATAGATTATACTTAAGATTCAGATTGCTTTTCCTAGGAAATGCCCACTTTCAAAGACTTGTGTCTCTTTTTACATCTTTCCCTGCTGCATGTCTTTGGGGTGGACCTTGCACAAAAAGTAACCCCCTGAATTGTTAGAGGTAGAGCCTGTCATTGCCAAACAGTCAATCTATGAGCAGTTATGGAAGGGTATCAAGCACTGAGTCTGTCAATGCTTACGAGATTTATGTAAGTGAAAAGGTGAGCAGTAGGAAAGCGAGGGAGGGGACAGGGTGCGGAAGTTCTACTTTGGACTAACAGTAACGTAACAATTTCTTTATCTGTCATACTTTTGATTTGGTGCATGTAGTGTGGGTGCTGGGGTTCACCTTCAGCAGCTGGATTTGGTGAGACTTCCTTCCTTGGGGTCACCTGAGTCACTGACACCTGCCAACAGCATCTCATTCCAGACCACACAGCTCCGGAACTTGCATCTTCTCTCTGGACAACTTCTTGTCCAGCAGAGCTCTTTTGCACACAACTTTCTGAGCATACAGTTTGACAGGATCATAAAATCTTAGGCTTGATGACTGGACCATTTTGTCATAATTAATTGCTCTTCAGTTCTTAGATCTAAACTATTTGTTCTAATCAGCTTTATGGAAATGACAGGTGTATCTCAGTGAGGGAAACACAGCATTTGTAGAAGTCACTTTTTGGCTGGATCAACAACTTTAAAAATATATTCTATTATTCAGAACAGCATGCTTAACTCAGTGCCTGACATTTTAATAAAATTCTCCTACTAATTAAATCTTCCCAGAATGAATGCAGCAGTACATGGAATACATGATAATTTTGATATGCTTTCTCCTATCTAAAACCTCCAGAAACCCATTACAATATTTTTTTATATTTTACTTATTAAAGTTTTCTCACCTTCCTACTACCAAAACTCTACACAGAAATCAGAAGTGTTAAGTATTCACTAACATATTCTAATGAGACAAAGTTCTGCCTGAATCCTAAATGAGAACAGGGGGAGTTCAGTATTAGTCTGGTGTTGCAAAGCCTGACAGCTGCAACTATTCCAAGATCACTATTAGAAAGTTACTTCTAGTCAAATGTCAGACTTTATCTTCTATTTTACCACTTTTCCATTGTACCAGTGACACATCATCAAGACTTTATGACAGGCGTTACTGGACATGAACATACAAACTAATTCTGTGGTACTAATATCCCATTGTATCGGAGATGTAAAGTCCTCTTATCAGAAAAGACTTTCATCAAAGCACAGTATTATTGCTATGGATAATAACACAGGGAATCCATGAATGTATGTTAAAGAATACATTTTTCCCTATTCTCCAGGTGAATTTGGACTTTCAAACCAAAGAAGTCACAAGTCAGAATATTGAACAGCCCGTCATCACCACCTTTGATGCTGCACAAAACACAGTCTACAGGCTGATGGAACAAGACAGCTACCCACGCTTCCTAAGATCTGATCTTTATTTAAATTTGGTTAAGGGGAGAAATCCCAGTCGTCCGACCCTTAGGAGACGATCACGGTCTTTTACTGTCAATGATTTCCAGGGTGTGCGACCAGACTTCACCATTTGGTGACAGACAGACTCAGCCCTCATAAATTCTAGCTACTAGAGCAACTCATATGTGTTTTAAAAGCCAAGTCCTTAGCGGGTGTAAATGGGTGGAAAGCAAAGTTACATGCACTTATACCAGCTCAGAGCTCTGTAGCCAGTGATTATTATAGAGAAGTAGGCAACATATTGACGTCTCGTGTAAAGTTCTCAGATGGTATATATGGTGTGTATATATATATATATATATATATATTTTTTTTTTAACTCAAGGAAGAGCTGTAATCATATTTGGAGGAAAAAATTAGAGTTTCCAGCACAAAAATGTCTTTATATTATCCACCATGTATCCTGAACCTGTATTATATAGCACAGAGTTTCATCACAGTTAGAATTTATACACCTGGCCTTTGCACATATTTATGTTTCTGCAATATTTCCTACACTAAACACAGAGTATTTGTGGTATTTTCTCCTACTACAAAACTAATGGGAACATTACTACATATAATGTTACATGGATTTTAACTACAGTCATAATTCAAATTTAGCTTTTACGTATCTGAAGAAGAACGTAAGAACACCTATTTAATTTTTTGGGGCAAATTTTGTACTCATTTTATGTGTCTGTTCTCTGTATTTAACTTATGCTGAATAGGTTAGCTTTGCCATCAAATACTTGTATTCTAGTTTTTTGCAAACAAATGAGCAGCAGCAAAGGGCTGAGAATGTTATTTTAACACAATCTGTGTCATTAAATATCAGGTCATGTATATATAGATACATACAAATATTTTCACTTCTATTTCTAAGTATTCATGATATACCAACTTTGTTACTAAACTTTGTTCTAGATTTTTTCTGTCTTTTATTTTGGAAAAGAATCTGAAAATTAACAGCTCTTGGACTCAGGTAGAATAACCTTCAGTTCTACCGATCACTAATATACTCTCTGTAGTTACAGAGGAGGAAGGAGAAATCTCTCCTTTTATTTATTTACTGTTAAAGTCACACGTATCCTTTTCCTAGTCAGTACATGCAGTTATCCTGCCCTGTTCTTTCAGAATTGATGTAGACATATCTTGAAGCATGGAGTGATTCTTAAAATCTTAAGCATTCATTCAGTTTAGCAAGTGACTGCAGGATTTAGTTGTAACTATGACTTGTATATTCAGTCGCTTTGCATGTAATTTAAGCTTTCTCCCTTTTCAGTAGTAAGTGGTCGAAGTGGAAAGGTGCAGTTCCCGAGGATGGGACTTTATGCTCATTACTGATCCAATGTAAATCTGAGAGTTTCTGTGCCTGCTTTACTAACTTTCAATAAATCTGAAGTGATCTACTTAAAAAGTTTTCAGATTTCACTTTGTAACTAGTACATTGATGAGTAAAACATGAAGGCTTCACTTCACATAAAACTAAACTTTAGCCACAATCATTGCCACATCAATCACCGCAAAGGAACCTCAGAGATCAGAACTCACCAGGGAACGCTGCTGAGCACCATGGCCTGGGAACCATCTCCAAACTCTACCTGGGGAAGAGACAGGAAACACACTTGTCATTGTGAGTCTGGTATGAACCTCACTAGTTTATTCCATTCCCTTCCCCTGGACCCAAAACTCTTGGCACGTACTGTTTCTAAGTGTAGAAGTGGTCAGAATCTGGGCACAGTGATTAGGAAATAAATCAAATGGTTTTAGTAAGGTTGATACTACATTTCAGTCATCTTTAGCCATATAAAACACAGCTTTGAAGCTTGTCAGCCTCTGTTTTTAAAAAAACTGTTTATACTCATGTTGTCATTGTCATAGATATCACATGAATGAGTGAACGCAGTGAAAGGCAACTTTCTAACCAAAGTTCATGGCTTAAGTCAGTATATTTTTCTGGACAGATTATTTACCCTTGTTCTTTGACTGTTACTCCATTAAACATGAATAATGTCTGCCAAAAGCAATCCTGTTTCTGATTAAGGAATCTCTAATACCACCAACGATGTCTGGATGCCAGAGTTCTCAGATATTTAAAATATGCATGTTCCTATGTTTTTTATCACCAACTTCGTTAGAGAAAGACAACAGATTTGAGAACTTGAGCATTAACAGTGGGTCTGTTGCAATGCAGGCGTAAGACCTACACATCTGCAGCTAGATTCACCCTGGTGTGATTATTTTCCTTCATACCAGCTGAGAATCTGCACTTTCACTCCTGTCATGGATGAAATAAATGAAAAAATGTGTATACTTAATACTGTTCCAAAATCCAAACAAATGACAAATATAGTACCTTGAGTAAGACTTTTTCTTCTTCACCAAAAAAAGCTATTAGTCAAAAGTGTCTGCAATGATAAATATAAGTCAGCAGGCGCCCTTTGTTTCATTTCACAGACACATGGAAAATTTTGCTTATCTCCAGGGAGGCCTTCCTCAAAACCAGTCTGTAGCACTGACAGTGCTAGTCCCTCTGAGGAGTTTCATAATGAAAACAAACAAGATACTCCTGGTAGCTATTTATGAATGCATGTTTTTCAAAGATAATTACAAACCATTGCTGAATTTACAGCAGACTAATGTCATGGGAACTACTGTAAGAAGAAAGTCAAGATAAATTCAGAGAAAGGAAGGCAAAGGGTAGAAAGATAAATGAAAATGACGTAATTATCTGGCAAAAGTTTTTTTTCTAGAAGACACGCCTTCTAGTGAGAGAAAATGAATGCTCTGCTGTAGTTCTGGAAGATGAACTAAGGATCGATTCAGTACAACTCTGTGATGCTGTTCCAGGATTGAGTTAGACAGGATTGATCAGACTAAGGTCTAGCCCTCCAAAGCTGTATTTATAGTATAAACCTCAGAGAAGTGCGAGAGAACATAGTCAGGCTTCTCTAGTTTTGGCAGAATAAATGTATCAATGCCATAAATCCTGTAGTTTAGCTGACCTAGTGCAAATAATACATGTACAAACACTATTGGACAAGTATTTTTATTGAGGATTATTTTATGTAGCAGCTTTTTAGATTTGTATGTGCCATTCAGCATTCAGTAAGAGAACTCAAAATACTCCTCTTAACAATACAGTAATTTACATAAACTCCACTTTTTCCTTAGATACATGATATCTCCAAATGCAAAGTATAAGGGAGATAATCTGCTGAGTCATTAGCACAAAGCTTTGTCTGCTGTTTCAATACTTGGGTCTAATTAGATGCTTTAAATTAGCTGAATTTTTACCTGCTATTAATATTTAATTTAAAGGAGATGAAAATACACTTATATGCATATCTTCTTCAGCTTTTGGGATTTGTTACTATGCAAAAGATAACTTTTTTTTTTTAACTGACAAGAAATAAGAAGTGAAATCTAAGATATATAATCTCAAAGAAAAAGATAGATCTCTGTCTTCCACTAATTTAGGCGATCAGTAATATGGCTCTTATGTGCCTTTACATGCTACAACTTATAAATGACTCACAAAAGGCAGATCATTTTTCTCTCCTTTTTGTCCCCAGCTGCTCAGCCTCCCTTAGTTAACTACTGCTTTCAATGCAGTTCCCTCTCCTTTCCACACATACTGAAAAAGACCTCAACTGGGAAAAAAAAAATGGTATAAGTGATTCATATGCTCATAAACTTATGCCTTGCTCAGATGCCTGTCCTAGATCCTGCTCTGTTTTTTGCATTTTAGTCAAATGCCTCAATCAAATGTCCTTTAAGCTCCTGTGGGGCTCTGTGCCAGAGATAAAAATATATTTCCTCTATAAACAATATAGCTTGCTTCTGGTTTTACTTTTTTCTTGCTAATGTCTTGTTGTCATCTCCCATTATTTGTAGTCTCAAAAGTTCCCTCTGGTTTTATACCAAAGCTTTTCTCTCTCTTCGCCTAACTGGCATCTGTTTGTGTAAACTCCTTGTAAGTCTCCTTACAAGAGATAATCCAAACACCAAGATTTATGATATAGCATCTATCTTTGCTTTCTCTATGAAACCAAATTAAAATTAACTAGTCTGAAATATAATCCTATGGAAGTCAATTTAGAGTTTTCAAACAGAACAGAACACTAAGCTAAAGCCTGACAAGGATAAGCTTGAACTGTTGTTTTTCCACCATGCAATTTACTTGTTCTTTAGAAACTCTTCACAACTTTCCAGTTTTACATTTTCTGCAGTTAATGCCACTCCAGTTTTTCCTTGAGGAATAGAGGGCTTCTAAGGGTTAAATCCTCATGTTGGGGACTCAGAAGGGACTCTCCTACCTCATACACATGCTTTGCCCACGTTACTTGGGTGTAGGCACACTGGAGAAGTCAGAAGTGTACTTCCAATAGTGCTTTACAAAAAGAGGCAACCAAGAACACATAGGTTTTCCCTTTCATTCAGTACCTGGCACTGCTTGGCTTGGGAGGGACCACCTGCAAGGCACTACTCAAGAGATGACTGATGGAAAGAATTATGGTTCAAGAGCATTCCGGGTTACAACACCTGCCTTTCGTATATTTTTATTGTGGTGCAATTTATACCTGTCTCCAAGGACAAGACCACAGTATGGTCCTAGATGTCTGCACTATATAGGCTTCTTATACCAACAGGAAGTTTTGTGAAGTCTGATGCTGTGTAAATAATAGTGTATTCATCCAGGACACAAGCTGTGCCAAACACTCTACTAGTTAGCGCTAAATGAGAATCTTCAAGGTTGCATATTGAGAATTGTTTCCAGTTCTCTTCTAATGTAGGTTTGTGTTTTTATGGTACTTGGAAATCCTGTATACAAGGAGCCCAGAATGCTGTAAAACATTTTGACAAATTGTTCTCGAAATCAAAACATTTTACCTGAAGGGCATACTTTGCTTGGGTGGAAAATAACAGCTCATTTTCTTATGCAAAACAGCTGTGTGGCATACTGAAGACACACAGAGCTATTTATATGGAAAGAAAAATATTTTTGCTAGTTGACCATGCTGTGCAATGCTATTGGAAGGTAGGCATTTACATAGGCCTGTGATTAAAATGTATTTGCATCCCATATGACAGGCATTTCCATGTTACTAGGATGCCAGCAGATTATCTTGGCTTCT
This sequence comes from Streptopelia decaocto, assembly GCF_964273445.1. Classification (NCBI taxonomy): domain Eukaryota; kingdom Metazoa; phylum Chordata; class Aves; order Columbiformes; family Columbidae; genus Streptopelia; species Streptopelia decaocto. The sequence goes on from NC_138659.1 coordinate 17,111,215, forward strand.
CCCAACATAAGAAATTCAGGCAAGTCCTGTTTGCTTGAATTGCTTGGACCAGCAGAACATTAACTTTTTTTTCTGCTGAGGTCACACTATACAAAACAATACTATTCAAGCAAACCCAGATATGGGATGGATTTCACAGAGGCCAAATGCTGAAGGGCAATAACTTATTGAACCCGATCGAGGGGAAACACCAGCACAGCAAAACAGCTATTGGAGAGTGTGACCTTTTCTCAACATTGCACTTGGGTGAGTACAAGGTAACACTTTTAGGAACATACATAAATGAAAGTGATTTCTTGGGTTAATACATAAAGAGTTGGTTTATACTATCTATTGAGATTAGTATCTAGTTGAGATGTGGGTCAGAGAAACAAAAAATGGCATGCCTTATTCCCTAAACAGCCAATAGCTTTTCAAAAAGAAAGATAACTCAGTGAAACTAATGCCTAAAGGTAGCTAAACAATAAAAAAAAGAGTATCGTTAAAAAGTCAAGCGGTAAGCCTAAAATTCAGATTTAAATATTTAATAAATCAGTAGTCCTTAGCAAGTAATACTGGTAAATAAGGAAACATTCAATCAATAGACCCACATAATTCCCTTTCCTACAGTTCTAGCTTTCCTATGGCCTATCAAACACAGGGGACTCAGAACAAAAGTCCACAGCACAGTCAGCAGAGTTACGGATATGTTAATCCACAGGCTTCACAGATAAAGTTTTTAAAATACACTGAAATTAGCTGAGCAGATAAGGGCCTGAGCCACCACAAAAGCCCAGTCTGGGTTATTAGTAAACTGCAACTGCAGACATCAGCAGTGTCGGCTGGATCCAGATTTCCAAAAGGTTTATACATAATTCAACGTGCAATTTCCAGCCCATCTCTAGTACATGTTAATATTCCCTTTCGTTTGCTTGATATTGTTTACTATTAATAGCTAATAGATTTGCACAAGGAGCTGATGCTTCTGTTTAAATACTAAGATCACTGTTTCTCCTTACGAATTTTCAGTAAAATATTAGAGTTTCTTTCCAGAAGTTATTAAGTTCCAAGCAGAGGAAGTATATGACAATACTACCAGCTACTTTTTATGGGAAGAGGTGACTGCATAACTTCAATCAGTGTACTTGTGATATTTGTACTGGGATATTAATAACAATCCTATTATCTGCTGTGTGCCAGAAATACAATCAACTGAACAGAATATTACACTGGTGAAAATCCCTCATAACTTCTTTGTGTTTTTGTGAATTGTGATCAATACTCCATAAAACACAAGCAGCAATCGTATTGCATCATTTAGTTACTCTGTGCACTAGTCAGAATACTTCTGGGTTTTAGCATCCCTCTCTGGCTCCTAAAATGGCTTAAAAATTTATATCAGCATTGAAAATATTAAAGAGAAAGTCATGTCTGTATCATTCAGACATCAGGCAACTAGATAGAAATTTCTAAAAAAAAAAAAAAAAAAAAAAAAAAGTATCTGTTGCACTGTTTGGAACTCTTGTTTTAAATTAAAAATGTGTATGATAGATGATTAGGAAAAAAAATAGGCATAGATACTGTAATCCTTCCTCTCATAAATAGTCTCACAGGAGTTAATGGGACTATTCTATAACAAAAACTGTATTACCTTTTCAAAATCATAAAACTAGTCAATTTGCAATCACAGTTCTAAGGTGGGTGAACAGTAGAATCATCAGGATTAGACACAGGTTAAACATCGAGAAATAAATGGAATCAAAGAATGATGTGTTGCTTAACTTGTCATCTCGGTTCTCATAACTGGACTGATTTTACTGGCATTGCACTAAGAAAGCTGGACGAAATTTGCATCAGGCCTTTATCTGGAATTTTGTTATTTGGCTGAAAATTCAACACCTATTTTGAACCGCTTCTAAAGCTTGGCCACTTCTCAGTGAGAACTTAGGGTACATAAAAGTAAAGCCCCTTCCTAAAAATACCCAGACACAAAAATTGCATGTAGAGCTTTAAAGAACCTGCTGTTTGCTACCTAAGAAGGGTAAGACCAGAAAATCAGAAACCAGAACACTGGAAAAAAAGTGCTATTTCAGAAGTAAATAACAAAGAGACAGTCTCAGTGTTAGAAAATTCAAGTTGTAGCTATTTACATTCTGCCAGGCCAGAAACTCTCCAAATCAATATTATTTGGATTTTGTACTATGTTTATCCTCTTTTACCAAGGCTCAAACCTGGCACTGAATCAGTCGCCAAGTATTTAACGTAAATGCAGGTGCTGAAGGCTTTTTCTCCACCTGTAAGATGCTGAAATTTAACTAGCAGCAATGCATGGAAAGTTTTTGGTCGTGTCTGGCACAATGTTACACAGTCTGCCATATGCATTCTGTGGAAATAAGGGAAAAATAACTGATAAAGGGAACTAAGAAGCACTGCAGACAATTAGGATGATAATTCATATTTCTCTCCTATTATGACTTTCAGAAGCCAGTGGATGCAAAGGTAAGAAATTGCAGAAAGGATTCATATTTTGCTGCCAGGAATCTTTTTTTAGTATTATGTAGGACTGAAAGAGGTATATTGGTTCATAATTTCTAGTTTCCTATTATCAAAGGGAACCATTTATAATAATCTAATTCACAAATATACAAAGCTCTATCTTTGGAGTACAGAGGACAAAAATTCTACTGGGAGACAAAACATTTTTTCAGAAGCTTCCTTTTGATTTCCAGCCTAAATTTATTCACTGGATATTTATACACATTTTTTTCTTTTAACAATATGATCCTTAAGCTAAAATAATGTTTTTTTCCTCTGGTTACCCTTCTGTATTCAGAGAGCAATCATAGCTCCTCTTTGCTTTCATTTTACAGACAAACTGAAGTCTCTTATTTTTCTCCTGCAAGACAGTTTCATTCTCCCTATCATCCTAGTAACCTACCTCTATACCTGTTCCCATCCGATTTCAACTTTCTGGAGCCCTATTGACCAGATTCAGGTTTTTTGGTTTTTTTCTTGTGAAGTTCATCAAACAGTTTGGCCTGAAACTTACAGATCCACAAAAGCTGAGGATGAGGAACAACCCCCTAACATTGCTTAGGTCAAGATGTGGCATGTGGTGCTTGGCTTTTTCTTTTTCATCTTAGAACACAGACATATCTAAAATAAGAAAGGCTGTGTCCTCAGGCAGAAGGCAGCTTTGTGTGCGACCATATAGGAAAAATCAATTGGGACCTAAATTCTTGAGGCTGCACTACTTGGTGCAAAATATTTCAACTGAGAAGACAAAAATCCCTTATTCTGCAGCTTGGGACAGCTGGATCCCAGTTTCTGAATCACTGGAAGTTTATGTCAAGTGGAGACATTGAGAGGCTGGAAGCTGAGCAGGGTGAGATTTGGAGAGAGGCAAGGAGCCTGTCACTGGGCCGGCTTGTTCAGGGACAGCAGGCAACAGACAAAGAAAGAAAAGAATGATGTGATTATCAAGATCAAAAGACAAAATTACATGAAAATGTTTTCAGGGCAGAGTAATACAAGTAGAAGATGGTACCTCGAATGAAATATCAATAGTGAGATCATTCTTTGAGTGATCAGTAAATATTAAGTCAAATAATATTATCTGTGAGGAAGAGAAGCAGAATGAGTCTTATGCTGTCTATTTTATCCTGGTCTTTCACTTAACTTTTTTTCTGTTTGATAAGAAAGCTAGTAAATACTCAATTAGCAACCTGAACATTTGTTATATGTTTGATAAAAATTTATTACAGTTACTAAAACAAATTCTCTGCTGATTAATTTCATCAGCACACATCTCACAAAGTACTACATAATGCTACATTTAGTTTTCATTTGTGTTTTCAATACAGACTGACCATATTTGCAGTCCAGTTCCCTTTATGTATGTGTGCATGTATATGTACAGATACACAACATTTTTAAATTTTTGTTTAAACGTAATTTTGTGCAGTCCAGATACAAGCAAATTGACAGCTACAAAAAAGTCCCTTCCTTGTTAAAGATGACAATGCCACAACCTATTGTAACAGTAGCTACAGTTACCTAATATGGTCACACTATCATCTAATTTTTTTATAAATTTACAATTGGAAAATGCCATTACTGGTGATGCTGACAAAAAACTGGAATACAACTCTCAAACTAACCTGTATATTTCAGAGCAGGTTTTGACAGTCAAGCTCTCAGAGTCCCCTAAAGAATATATATATATATATATATATATATACACACACATATATATACACACATACATATATATATATACACACACACATACATATATATATACATATATATATATATATATTTAACAGAGGTCTAGGGTGTTTTTTTTCTAAATTAAAAACCAACCAACCAAAACAAACCCCAACCAACCAACCAAAAAACCACACAAACACAAAACCCTGTAATATTTTATACAGAACTGTTTGGTCCATTTATCATAATCCAGAGCCTTTGAGCTCCTAAAATAGCTATTTTTCAAGTTAGTATATACAGTGGCAGAAAGTCAATAGTCAGCATAATGATCTTTCCATAGGTGAGATTTCAGGAACCTATTGATCAGACAGACAAAAATGCAGCGAACCTCACATGAAAGGTCCCTTTGAAACACTCTCGTGATGGACGGGCACCTGATCAGCCTCCAGAATAAACAAATGCTCTAGTACCCACAGCCTGCAGGCAGAGCAGCCCTTGCGGGCAGGCGCTGTGCTTCAGCAGAGCCTTTTCCATCCTCTTTTTCCCCTCACTCCAATTTCCTACCCCCTGGTGTTGTCAGCAGCAGGACAACCTGCTCCACGTTTAGTTAGGATGAACTAATGTTCTCTCCTAACGCACAAGGGAGAAAGGAATTACACCCCTGAGTTTGCGTGACTGAAACCAGAGAGGCTGACTGAGAAAAACGTAACAAGGTGGATGGATGATGGCAGAGCGGTGGATGTGGTCTACCTTGACTTCAGTAAAGCCTTTGACACAGTCTCCCACAGCATCCTCACAGCTAAACTGAGGAGGTGTGGTCTAGACAATAGAGTAGTGAGGTGGGTTGCAAACTGGCTTAGGGAGAGAAGCCAGAGAGTGGTAGTCAATGGTGCGGAGTCTAGTTGGAGGCCAGTATCTAGTGGAGTGCCTCAGGGGTCAGTGCTGGGGCCAATATTATTCAATATATTCATTAACGACTTGGACGAGGGAATTGAGTGTACTATCAGCAAGTTTGCTGATGACACTAAGCTGGGAGGAGTGGCTGACACGCCGGAGGGCTGTGCTGCCATCCAGCGGGACCTGGACAGGCTGGAGAGTTGGGCGGGGAATAACCTGATGAAATTTAACAAGGGCAAGTGTAGAGTCCTGCACCTGGGCAGGAACAACCCCAGGTTCCAGTATAGGTTGGGAGATTACATATTAGAGAGCAGTGTAGGGGAAAGGGACCTGGGGGTCCTGGTGGACAACAGGATGACCATGAGCCAGCACTGTGCCCTTGTGGCCAGGAAGGCCAATGGCATCCTGGGGTGTATTAGAAGGGGGGTGGTTAGTAGATCGAGAGAGGTCCTCCTTCCCCTCTACTCCACCCTGGTGAGACCACATCTGGAATATTGTGTCCAGTTCTGGGCCCCTCAGTTCAAGAAGGACAGGGAACTGCTGGAGAGGGTCCAGCGTAGGGCAACGAAGATGATTAAGGGAGTGGAGCACCTCCCTTATGAAGAAAGGCTGAGGGAGCTGGGTCTCTTTAGTTTGCAGAAGAGGAGACTAAGGGGGGACCTTATTAATGTTTATAAATACATAAAGGGTGAGTGCCATGGGGATGGAGCCAGGCTCTTCTCGGTGGCAAACAATGATAGGACAAGGGGTAATGGGATCAAGCTGGAACACAAGAGGTTCCACTTAAATTTGAGAAGAAACTTCTTCTCAGTGAGGGTGACAGAGCACTGGAACAGGCTGCCCAGGGAAGTGGTGGAGTCTCCTTCTCTGGAGACATTCAAAACCCGCCTGGACATGTTCCTGTGCGACCTCACCTAGGTGTTCCTGCTCCAGCAGGGGGATTGGACTAGATGATCTTTTGAGGTCCCTTCCAATCCCAAACATACTGTGATACTGTGAAAAACCTTTCCATGCAGAACGACCAACCTCCACCAAAATTACATTGTGAGGCTTTTTAAATGGGAACACGGTCTGGTCAGAAAATAAGATTTCTCTTTCCATCAGACATCCTGGAATTTGTTTGGATTTTGCACCAAATGAGAGAGAAGATGCACAGAAATTATTCCAGAGCTGCCAAGATGTCAAGTGACTACTACATTCACATAGAATTTAAACTCAGTTTCAAATCCCCCCTGCCTACCATAACCTATACAAGATACATAACCAGAGGATTAGAAAGTTTGTTTCCCCTCTCATTGCACGGTTAATACATCTCTACTATTTGTATAAAATGTAGCAGTTTCAACAAAAACAACATGAGATAAAAATCTACTTAATTATTGCTTACCTCTCCAGGTATTCTTGCAGGTATTCTAGAGTTTACATGTCTCTTTATCTCCTTTTAAAAAACCTGTATCCAAAACAGGGCGGGGGGGGCGGGGGGAAGAAAAAAAAAAAAAAAAAAATCAATAACTCTGCTCTGGCCTTCCACTTTAAACTGTTTTATTTTGAGATCTTTCACAATGCAAAATGCTACTAAAACATTCTTCATTCCATCTACGTTTTTATGTTTAAAAAATAAATATGCATTAATTTTACTAAAATTTATCATAAGATAAAATCTTGTACTGAGTCAGTTCTGGGTACGTAATAGAGTATCAGCTCAACAAAATCCTTCATATTTTACAACCTGTCCATAGAGTTCACATGAAGAAATTATTAACATTTGAAATTTCTAGCTCAAAAAATTTTGGATGAGGAAATTCTTAAGATTTGATTTTTTTTTCCAAAATTTTCTGAAAAAAAAAAACCCTATTTCAATAAAATTTCAGTTACAAACCACTAAACTGAGGTTTGTTGAAGAATTATGCTCCTTATTCTCGAAAAGAAATTCAGTACATACTCTAGGACATTAATATCCCTCCTCTGCTTCTGTTATAGTTCAATGAATTGCAAGCACTGCTGCTGTCTCCTGGATGAATAATCAAGTTGCCAACGTCGAATAATGTTGTACTTTATGAGTCTATGTTGTTCTCTACACTCAAAAAAGTTTTGGTTTTTTTTAAAATAAATAATAAAAAAAAAAAGAAGCGCCACACTTTTTGTTGACGTTCTGTTATTTGGTGCATGGGGTAGTGTGAATTACTCACCTGCTCCTCAAGGAGACAGCCAAATACTAGAGTAGCTACCATAGAGTGCACAGGCCAGAGGTCACCATGTTATTTTCAAGGACAGATGTTGTTTCCACAGGTCAGATGCTGAGGAAACAATGGCCTGGTCCATGTCTGTGGATACAGTACTAGCTAATAAAGGTAAGAATTACACAAAAAATTACATTTTCAAGAACATGTGTTGACCCAGTTCACAAACACTGCTGTCAGGTTTTCACACCGCTTTGCGATCCAACTCACACGTGCTTAAAACCAGAGCAGCGTTGCTGCTAAAGGCACGGGAGCTGCTGTGCTGGAAAGCAGAGGAGCCACGGTTCTTCTGGCTGCAAACACAATAGAGCTTCTGGCCAACGCTTCAGGAACATTTAAGAAGGCAGAAGTGCTCTGAAAGAGTTTAATTTTATTAAGATAATGGTTGTTAAACTCTCTGTGCAATAGTTCTGTTTTTCCTATTTTTTTTTTTTAAATAAAAACAACCAGAAACCTTTTCTTAGGTATTCTTGTTACAAAGAAATATATATATTGTGATTATTTCTAAACCACCCAAAGTCACTCCTCTAAGAGATCCCATTCCTACTGACGTTAAGCCCTAAACCACATGGAACTGTTAAAAATTTCCTTGCAGCATTTTCCTGCTGGAACTCTGCAGCCGGGACCGTGTGGTGTCTCTGCGCTGCTTCTGCACAGTATTAATTTGATTGACACAACTAAATTTGGGTGCTGTCAGTTGTCTTTTCTAACAGCTCGTGATATGGATTAATTTTAAAATAAATTCTTCCAAACAAGCCTTTCTTTGGTTTTGTTTGTTTTCTCTTAAAAGTGAATAAAAGTTGAACAAAGTAGTAACAAAGGGTCCTTCTCTCCACTTAAGTCTTAATAATTCCACTGTGTATTCTGCATATATACATACACATAGTCTGCATTGTTTTTTCAAATTTTCCTCCACCCATGATCTCATGCATTTTTCCCCAGATGGCGTGGAAGCTTTTAGGACATTTTTGAAGTCAGAATTCAGTGAGGAGAACGTGGAGTTCTGGCTGGCTTGTGAGGACTTCAAGAAAACCAAGTGCCCCACTAAGATCGCATTAAAAGCCCAAAAGATTTATTCTGACTTTATACAAGCTGATGCTCCGAAGGAGGTAAACAGGTGGTTTTATGTATACTTTGGGTACTCACTGAGAACGGGAATCAACGGGAAAATTCAGACCCAAATTTCCTGAAATGACAAAAAGTGCAATTCAATGTGTCTGTGCTTCCATTTTCATGTCAATTATTTACCAGGTGGAAAACACTGCATGGAACTCTGTGAGGGAAGCAAACACATCTTATGGTTAAATACAGTACTCTAAGTACATTCTTTATATAGGTCATGGGTTTATCTCACCTTCTGAAATTTCGAAGAAAATAGATGTCCAATATAATTTGTTTTCCTTAACCATTTTTATAATGCAATAAGCATCATTTCCTCCATATATGAGGTAACAGTATATTGGAATGTTAATGGCTGTATTTGTTCTTTTGCCATGAATATCAAAATGCAAACTAAAGTCGCAAAAATTTCCATTGCAGCATTCAATTTTATAAATATTTTTTAAATGCTTACAGTGAAGAAACAAATGGCTAATTAATGACTTTTATGCTGATGGTTTTGCCCTTGACAGTGAGAGTACTTTGAATGTCCCCATGTTTTACATATGACTGAAATCAATTTTATTAAAACAAAAAAAATCCTTACAAAATAGATAGGGCCAAAACCTAAAACAATGCCAAGTATCTTCATCTCTAATTTACTCTTTGGTAATTGGTACTTCATGGGATTTGCTTGGGCAAAAAGACAATCGAAGCAAGTTTTTTGTTGTTGTTGTTTGTTTGTTTTTTGTTTGTTTTTTCAGCAATGCCATCTTTTTAAGAGGCAAAAAAATATTAAAATTCAGTATGCCAGAAAATGATGAGATAACTTTCATTCTTATTTGCATCAGCCAGGGTATTTGGAAAGAAATTCAAATGCTGATTGTGTCCTGTACACGAGCAGACCTCAGCTTTCCAAACAATCAGACATTAATTTTATGCCTCCTTTCTTCTTACAGATTAATATTGACTTCCACACCAAAAACCACATCACTCAGAATATGTCTGAGCCCACCCTCAGCTGCTTTGATGATGCTCAGAGGTTAATCTATAGTCTGATGGCAAAGGACTCTTTTCCCAGGTTTTTAAGGTCAGAAGAGTACAAGGAACTAGTAAAGAAGCAACAGAATGGAAAACAGAAGAGATGGCTCCCATTTTTGTAAGAAAACAAATGTCAAAGACCTGAGGGATTATTAACTTGTAAATGTCTCATATTGCAAAACTCAGTACAAATAATATTAAAGTGATTGCACAAACCAGATCTAAGAATTACCTTTGCCAGCTTGTTTTTAAATATAATATGCACTTGATAATTTCTAATAAAGTTGGTGGATAAATATTTAAGAAACAGGATGGAACATGCTAAGACATTTGAGCTACCTTTTTAGCAAAGTAGTTGGACATGGATAATTTTTCCAGTGCATGCTTTATTTGTCAAACTGTTTTCACGTTTTTAAGCAGAATGTTGTGGTTTTCTGGTTTGCTGTTGTTTTTTCTTTAGAGGTATGGCCTCAAAACCAAATTGCTTTCAGGGAACTTGAATACATTTACTCATTAATTCATCATCTTGTTTGTAATAAAAATTAAAATTCTCTTTTAAGCATGTTTTATACCAATTCAAAACAGGAGAAGCAGAAATACACTAGATAACATACTATGATAATATTTAATAAATAGGCAGCTGCTTTCTAACAAATGTTCCTGGCATTCAGAGCAAAATAATTTTTCATAATACAACTCTCTTCAATATGACTGTCTTCAATTTTCTTTGTGTTTAATTCATTTAAATATTTATTTAAAAGTATCATTTATTAATTGTGTAGGCATTTTGGAAAAAAAATTAGTAAATCTTCCTTTATACATTTTCAATTAATAATTAATTTTCCTTGCTTTTCCAAATGTATCAGTGATACTGTCCCCATGTGCTCATGAAGAAGTAATATAAATAATTATTAACATTTTTCAATTAAATATAGATAAGTGGAAAAGTAGGCATCAGAGAAGCAGTTTTAGGCAAGCAAGCATGTAAATCAGGTTTCAGTCATGGTGTTATTTTTCAAACAAGCAAGATACGACAGGACTCTACTGCAATCTTCAGGTGTCTCCAAATACACACACTTACTTATTGCTATTAGAGGATTTATTGTATATATTTAGGCAAAGAAGGAAACTGTGGCATACTACTGAAAAAAAAATATTTTAAACCATATGGAGCAGGAAGAATCTTTACCATGGAAGAGAAAAAAATAACAGAAAGCCCAAATACCCTGCCTTCGGTTATGTAGTTATGTTAATGTCCTGCCACAGCTTATATGTAGGTAGGTAGGGTATAAAATATATATTTTTTGATACTCATCAGCTATTCTATCACCTAGTTTTTCTTCTTGACATCTGCATTTCTTTTTCTTTTCTCTCTTACCCAGCACTAATGGTTAACAGAGAAATGAACACATTGGCTGAGGCTGAGCTACAAGGAGGATGTGGGTTTGTTTTGCAGCCCCACAGCTGCCATTCATTTTGCAATGATGTTTCAGTGGAAAATTGCAACTTCCTCCTGCAGCACAGCCGCGATGTCCTATCTGCACCAGGGGATTTCTGCTGGTTAAAGTCACGGTAAACTAAGCAATCAGGGTTGCTGAAATTATATCACTCAAAAATGTAGCCACTCATTTTCCTTTCTTACAAATCCAATTCTCGTTTTCAGAAGAGAAAATTCCCACATGTAGGAAGAAGCAGGATCATGTCACCTTTCTTAGTAGGGCAAGTAGAAAACGAAGAAGTTCTGCTCTACCAGTTGTTTGGGACCTAAGGATAAAAAAATACCCTGAAAATAGATGTGCGATTGTGAAATCTCACAACTCTCTGTGCTCCTTTAAAACTTGCACACTTCTGACTTCACCCCATTACAAAGAGAGCTAGAAAGTCACAAGAGAGGTGGCTGCCAGTGATCTACAACTCCTGGTTGAAAACACAGCATATGGAGAAGTTAAAAATCTATATAAAACAGTCAAACTTGATTAAAATAATGCGTACTATTATTCTGGTAACTATAGCAAAACAAAAGCAGGAAGCATCATGCCCATATGATGGCTGGCTGATTCTCTATGATCAACAGCATCATTATTGTCAAAAGAGTAGATAATTCCTAACATTTTAGCAGTTGACACTCATTTCAATAATTACATAATAAAGCACCATGATTGGTTTTAACACATTTTCAATTCATTTAGAATGCTTTAAGGGAAATGTACAGTAGTTGCACTTTTAGGGGTTATCACAGACTGAAGTGTGAAGTAACATTACTAATCCTTCCATAACGCGCAAATTAAAAGTATGCTAGTTTTAATTAACTAATAAAGTTAAACGTTTGTTCTTGATCAAGCCTTCCAACATTTTTAATCTGTTTCAGATGCTTAAATATGAGATGAAACTTCACAAGGTTTAGATAAGTAATCACTATGATTCAAATATATCAAAAAATAATTGGAGGCACATTCACAATTAATTTTTAAAACCCTCAAAAAGCTATCTGGCTGTATCATATGAAATTAAAGAAAAGAATCTACAGCATGTTGAAATATTTTGGAGTTTTACAATCAAATTTCTGAAAGCTTCTATAATATAGCTTACTATTAAAGATCTATTTCAGGAAGTATTTAAAAACACACAGATGTGAAAGATGGGAGCCAGTTTTCGTTATTTCTCTTTATTTTCCAGGTCTAAACCTCATGCCTCATACTTCTACAGCACCAAAAAAAGGTCACAGCCAGGCATCTGAGCTCTGATAATTTGATACAGGAAAAGCAGCCAGGCACTGAAGAGGGATTTAGAAGATTTAGACTGAACTTTGCCAAAATCTCAAAGTTTTACCGAGGACGGCCAGCATGAGCTTGGCCCAAACCTGTTGGATAGCAGTTATGAAACTGAGAAGTTACTTTCATCTTCCATCAAAATGTAGCATATTTATGGCCTTTAATATCTGGGGGCACACAGACACTGCAGGAAAGCAGAAGCTATGTTCAGGCTTCAGAGCAAAGTCATTTGATATCAGAGTAAGATCTTCATTGTCAAAGCCCCTAAAGTTCGAAAAAAAATGGATATGAATTTTGTGGAGAAAGGTCACAACTACCCTTATAAGTTTGTACATCACTTGTTCTTCTGGAACCTCAAGCCCTAACACATTATCAGAATTATTTGTCCTAATTAAAGTTCTGGGTTACAACTGGAAAAGAAAACTACAGTGTTGTTAATACTGAATATTACAAGTTCAATAACTATCTTACAGAAGATACAATGGAAATTTTAGGGGGGTTTTGGTGTTTCTGGTTTGGGTTTTTTGTTTTGTTTTGGGTTTTGTTTTGTTGTTGGTTTGTGGTGGGTTTTTTTTGTTTGTTTGTTTTTCTTGTTTGTTTAGGTTATTTTTTTTTGCTAGCCCATAAATAGAAAGAGGAAGAAAATAGTGTTGTAGCTAATTACAAGGCACTCATAAAAGGCCGCATTAGAAACCATGTCTGCTCTCCAAGCCCCACACTTGCTTTCACTGCAAAATAAAAAACGGCTATTTAGGTTTTTTTTCCTCTCTGTTTACAAACCCAAGCCAGGCAAAAATCTCAATTCAGAGGAGATTTTTTTTTCCTTTAAGTACTCAGTCTCTTTCAGCACACAGAAAAAGTAGATTTACAAAAATAATCCCACTCAATGGAAATGGCAGAAATAAATGCAAAGTGGACACCATATTTCTAAAAAAACCAAACAAAAAAACCAAATGAAATTCCTGCATGCAGTGCCAATCCTAAAGCTCCAACAGCATCTAGATGGACAGACCCCATCAGAGCCATCATGCTCACATTATGCCAGGACTGTACCAGAATTAAAGTTAAAGGCAAAATAATAAATAAATATATAATATATGTATACATTTTGTATGCATGTAGATATAAATATTAAAAAAGCATATACATAAATATTATAAATACATAATTAGTTCTCAACACAGGTGTGATATCAGAATTGTTCTGAAGCACAGGATCCCAAATTATAGGCAGCCAGTTATATTTCCAGTGGCAGACAGGATTTTGCAAGGCTCTTACCCATGTTTTATCGAAAGTTTGTTAAATTCAGCATGCTTCTGTAAGTGTTTGACACAAAGACTCCATATTTTCCGTTTTGTCAGAAAATTCTCTAACTCTCTAATACCAAAATGCACTTGAACAGACACACAATCACAGGCTTTGCACAAGAACCTCCTAGTCTTTTGTTATGATCTTGATCCAAACCAAAAAGTTCAGGACACAGAATCCCTCAAGCAGTGTCTGCCATCATGCTAAGAACCTACATAGCTTGAGAAGAGCTGCGCACCCATTAACCCACACTGAATAACGGTTTTGCTCGTGTACCCAAATATGTAAGTCCAATATTCACCTCTGATTACAGAGTTGTCTGAATGACAACTGCACTTTGTATTGCTGGTGGAACTTTAAAGCACATTGTAGATCTGAAAAATGAAGCATACTTTCTACCTTCCAGTACACTGAAAAACAAAGGAGGAAGAGGGGGGAACCACAAACAAACAAAAACACAACATGAAAAGAGGCATTGTCTCATTTGTCAACACTGGTTAAAGGTCTTGCATAGACCAAGAAGCAGCCCATGTTTGTTAAGGAAAAATGAAATAGAATAATGAAAACCAGATCTTCATGCACTTTCACCTTCATTCCATTTGATACTGCAATTTTGAAAAAACTTAATTTGAAATACTCATTTAGTAACAGAAACAATTTTGAAGAACTGATAAATGAAACTAAAATTATCACTAAAACTTCTAAACATTCTTAAGCTGTACGTTTTAGAAAACACCTTCCAGAAAAGTTTATTTTCTATTTTTTCCAAGCTTTTCAACTTCTATAATATTAGGCCTTGGAAATTAGATTCAATGTATTCCTACACAATTCAGAGGAGACCTGGGATACTTTGATCTTTAGTGAGGAAAATGAGACTATACCAGAGCAAATTATTCTGTGCCTTTTTTTTTTTTTATATTGTTGCTATGGTTTCTAGCTGTCATGTTATCATTTGTCTGTCCTAAATGATATATTACCTTCTATTTTTTTTTTTTTTCTATATTGCATAGGTTTGGTGGTTTGCATATAACATGAGAAGAGCTGGATTTGTCTCTTAATCCATATCTGTTTCCACTTAGGTTTGCATGTATGTTATTTTTAGTTCTATGAGCATAACAGTCCTAGGAAAGGCAAACAAAAGCATGTATGCAGTAGAAACCTTAGGGATTTTTTTTTTTTCTAATAAAGTGGTTATAACCTAAAAGCTCAAACCCAAAAAGAAAGGGGAAAAATCCTTAAATAAGTTATATTTCTTGAATCATTTCAAATGTACTATGCTGGTTTTTATATATTGTGTTTTAGCAGAAAGAAGATGGCAGGAAGAAAAGAAACCATGAAGATATATGATTTAGTATTTTGGATAAAAACCATCTTCATGCCTGCAGAGCATGGGGAGTGCAGCAAGGCAGGATGCAGAGCCATTACCCAGCTCAGTCTCCCCCACTGCTCCATCACCCCTGGGTTGAAGTGTCTTTGGTGAGTTGCACTGTATTCACCTTTCAATTCTTCACCAAATTTTAGTGGCAAAAACCCCTCTTATTAAAAGTGTATTACCTTTTTCTCCCTCTGAAATATAGAATAACTTTAATATGTTAACTACAGGCTACAGAGTCTCTAGTCTTTAAACTACTACCACACAAAAGCAATTTTATTAGTAGTTCTTCTGGTCTAGTTACAGATATTTCTGCCAGTAACTGCAGCAAATACCCATCATCCAGGGCTCAAGGAACATTTTCTTCTAAACAAATAAAAGATAAATATTGAAAAGTATAAATATTGCAAACTCAAGAAAGCTCATTCTTCGCATTAACAGGAGAAACTCCTTTGAAAGGTTGAACTAGTTTGTTATTTAAAACATTACATTCAATAGAGAGGATGCATAGGCAAATTCAGGCTGAATGGGCCGACATCAAAAAACCTCTGAAATGCCCTTGACATTGGGAAATGACACTACATAAACTGGGAGCCATCAGATAAAATGCCATGGACTAACACTAGGACACTACTGCTTGTATTGCTAATATTTTTCTAAGTTCTGCATTCTGTCTCCCTGGTCTCTTACCCAAGCTCCTCACTATGAAGGGAATTATCCTGCTTCAACCCCATTTTCAATTTGTACTGTGCTATCACACTTTTCTTGAAGCACCATCAGCCACTACACAACATGCATAGTTTCAGATATATTTGAATTTCATTTCCAGAACAAATTGACTGGATTTTGATCTAAATGCAATCATTTTGCCTGTTGGAGTGACATAAAATTTATTTCGTAAACAAAGAAGGTCTTTGTTTGGTTAGGTTATTTCCTTTTAGAATGGATGGAAATAGGAATGAATTCATTCTATACTGTCCCCTGTGAAAAGAGGTTTTTATGCATTGGTAATTGAAGTCTATCAGACATTTCCTATGGGTTGTTGCTTACCGAAATGCTTACAGAAGCATTGCAGTGTAGGCCACTAAATTATCTGGATTTATTTTTTAACAAAATTGTATCTTACATCTTATTTTTGTAATAAATTTCAATATTAGTTTTATTATTCATTTTTATGTTAATTATATAATTAAAATTATCCCAGGAATTGATTTTTTTGTTGGCAGTTCATTTGAAAAAAAAAGAAATGACAGAAGGAATTACAGCCCATTACAGATCTCCATTACATTCTTCAATTATATAAAAGTGAGGGAAATTCATATGCAAATGTAATCTGCAGGCATTAAAGAAGGGAGGTAGTACAGTGTAATTGCAGAGAAACTGTACAAAGGCAGTAGAATAATGACAATAAAAAAAGGTCATGACATTCAGCTTCATAAATGTTAATCTAAGATATTTAAGGGAAGACAGCATAAAATGCAGCCCACTGGACAGGCGATACATAGTAATAGTGTTGAAAGACATTGTGCACCTTGGTGTAAGAGCTCGTTTACCCAGATGTATGTGCTAAGTCTTATCAAAAACACCTTTCAAAGATCTGAACCAACAGATAATATTTATACAATGCCCCATAGGCTTTGGCTACAGTGGGGAGTATAGAAGTAAAATTCCAAGGACATGGCTTTGCATTAAGGACACCCCACTCCCCTAAGCTTTGGTTCAAGGACTGAAAGCAGTACATATGGATCTGGATGTACAGGTCCAAACATAGCCTTCCAATTCAATACACATCTTGACAATTACAGTCTGGAACTATATAGGGCTCATTCCTTTTTCAAAATAGTATTAGTATTCACAGGACAGAGAACTGTTCCTCTCAAAAATTTTCATACATTGGCATTTTGAAACTGGAGGCACATCATTTATTTGAACAATATTAGTGAACTGTCAGGAATTCAGTAACTAGGAAATGAGGGCAACAGATGTTTGGTTTATGAAGAAACATTAAAGAGACGAGCATAAATACAGTGTCTCTGTCAAGGAGATGTGAACCATGTGTGCTAAAGCAGCAAACACACAGAAGACATGGATTCAAGGAACCAAAGTGATGGGGTTACAGCTACACAATACGGATTGAACCTTGATTAGGAATTTTTCCTTGGTTATCCTGAGGGAGAGGACAGAACTCCCATGAGATGGGATACTCACTGGAATAACAAATAGGTGATGGACCAGAGAGGAAATACTCACTTGCACAGGAGATGGACTTCACCACTAAATATTTATTTTCTGCCTATAATTCACTTCAGCCAGACAGTGACCCCACCACTACAGCAGACACTGAACACAACTTTGGTGCTCAATTGCCATAAAGCAAAACTGCCCAGCTTCCCCTGACTCCTAGGTATCCTTGCATCTTCAGGGAAATGTCTTTATATGTCTATGTCTTTCTAATACCATTCAGTCACAACGGTCCTTATCAAAGAACTGGAAAATGTTACAGTGGCTAGCATATGGGGGAAAAAAAGGGAAAAGATCAAGACAGCAAGATTAGTTCATTTGTTTAGGCAGTAACTTCAGAAAATATTCAATCTGCTTAACTTTCAGCACCTAAGCAATCTGTCTTGAGTAATTACAGCAGGAAAGCACATCACAAACACCAGCGTCCTGTTGAATCAGTGCTGGCAGACAGACCGACCCAACTGCTAAGGTATTTATAGGAGCAATTCAAAGTTCTATGGTGAGTACTTTTGCAGTACTAAGGGGCATTATCTTAAAATAAAAGCATGTTTTGTATCCACATCTCTTTCACATTACACCTATAGTAAGAAAATAGTTTGATATGGTAATGTCAACATCTTACAAAATCTTGTGGTACCACCTTGTGGCAGGTTTTTGGATAGCACTCTTGGCATGAAGACTGAATGACTGTTTCAAAAATGAAATCAGAAGAACCAGCATTTGCTCTGAATAGAGTTTTGAGCTACATTCAGAACCATCTGCACCCTCCTAGCAATTAGAATACTTTATGGATTTATGGGCTTCTGTGTTATAGAATATTTGAAGTACATTCAAATGTACTTCAGTGGAAGCTGGATATCAGTGTTCCAACACTATTAGAAATTTATATATATGAACTCACCTGTGGAATCTTCTCTGCCACCAGATAGATCTGTCAGGCAGAACTGACTGCCGGCCCCTGTCACCATGTCCCTGCCTGTGCAGGTGCAGGAGGCTGCAGAGAGCCGGTCAGCATCAGCAACACAAAAGGGAAGGAACCGCCGTGGAGCCCAGGTTGTCTCTGTTGTCTCACAGATCTGCAAAGAGAAGGATGCCAGCAAGAGGTAAGGAGAGGTGAGGAAGGGAAGACAGCAGCTTTCTGCTCTTGTGATGTTAAGATTAGAGGAAGGCATGGAAAACTCCAGAAAACAAACAGGCATGTAACAGAGCTGGTAAAGATGAACTTTTGGACAATAAACACAGAAATCTGGATACTGCTAAATGGACTGGAGACATCAGACTGAAAATCATTTATTTTAGGTGACCTGGCTGGGCCAGTAGCTAAGTAGCCTCTCTGTACTCTTCTGCTTCAGAATCCTTTTAGAGACACCCAAGTATAATAAACAGTACTGTTTCAAGAACCTTTTGGTCTGCTTCTCCCACAGCCATCCTTCATCCTCCTTTCCACATCACTGCAGGAAATGAGGTTCCTGCTCTTAAACAAGACGTACCATCTGTTTAGACTTTGTGCTTTGGTTTACATCCATTTCAGGGTATTGAAGTTTAGGTACAAATTTATTTCTTACAGCTTTGACTGATTTAGAAAACACAGAGCAGGAAAGAGAACTTCTCATGTTTGAAAATGGTAGTTTACAGGTTGTTTATTGTGTGCACAAAGAAGCTCTGGGTTTCTTCAAATTAATGCTTCAGATTTGAAGCAGCGTGCCACATTCCAGCTTGAACTCATATCTGCTCCCTTGTTTTGTTCATGAACTACAAGCATCAGCTTAGTGTAAAAAAGATTAAATGCTGGCACAGAAATTAGGCATAAAATAATCCATTTGAAGAAGGGGCTTATGGTTCTGCAAGGTCTAGTTCTCCTCCAGCACCCTTTCTAGTTTCCAGCTGAACCCCAAAGGGAAAAACATATGGATTATGTACTATTGATTAAGGCTGGCAAAGGAATATGAAAATGCCAACAAAAGATCAGATGTTTGGGTCAAGCTGAAAAGAAAATACAAGGCTAAAACATAAAGCAATACAAAATGTAAACAAAGGCTCTTAGACCCTCTCAAGAACACTCTTCTCTTTAGATATCTCCCCGTCACACTTTCTAATCTCTCCACCCAAATGCCTGTTACCTCTCTACCTCAGATTAAAAAAAGATCACAAAAGAGTGCCCACCTGGTGATTAGAGGAGTTAAACCAGTTTCTCCTGAAGCAGTCTGATGGATACTAGTTTTTGATAGAATAATCAGATATGTACATTTTAATATTTATCTTCATTTTTAAAAGCTTCCCTTTAAAAGCACACACTACCGTGTTACCAGAGAGTGTCACAGCCTGTTACGATACTAAAACATTTTTCCATTAAGTAGGCACTTATGTACCTGGGACATTTGTTTTCCAAGCTTTCTCATGCATACTCTATAAGGCAATGTTGATCGTAACTTGTCAAATAATCTTTGCAAATATCCATCATTTATGGTAGATATAAGCCCATGCCTTGATGTTATATTAAATAAGTCGTAACTCACAACAAAAGCAGAAAGGGAAGATATATTGAGCTAATTAAAGGAAAGTTTCTTAAACAGCTTTTTCACCCTTAACACGCTAAGCTCCCATTTATCGTTTTATGCTGTGTACTTGTAAGAGATCACATCACATGTCATCTCCTAAAGAAGGAAGGCCAGTTCAGAAAGTATTTAAACACGTGCCCACCTCACAGCTGGCAAGCAGAAAGTGCCTTGCTGTGGAGAAACCTGAAAAAGAGAAGGAACAACATGAGAAAACATGGGCATAACTGCCTAAGGAGAACAGCAACGTAATGAAGCACAACAGAAATGTAGATTTCTTCTGAAACCACCTTAGAAATCGGTGCACATTTATGCAAGAATCCAGGTGAAAACTCCATGTCCTTGATTTGTGTTCCCGCAGTTACAGGATTAGTGGCAAGGGCACGATCACAGAGTTGTATGTATTTGTTTGTCTACACAGACTGGAATTAAAAACTGTGAAAGCTCAGGAAAAGTCTTCGAACTCTGATACAGCCCTTGTATACTTTCTTCTGCTGTTTTGTTTTGTCGTTTGTTTGTTTTGTTCTGGTGGGTTTTTGTTGTTTGTTAGTTTTGTGCTACAATACAGGCTGAATAATGCCACAGTGCACTGGATAAGGAAGCTGTTAACTGCCATACACAAACCATCTGCAAAATGGAGCATAGAGAGGTGGCAGAGGCACACAGCTGGAGGCGGCTTCCATCAGATACACTTGCAAAAATTGTCATTTTTTGCTCTCAGCTTAACTGTACCTCATTCTGCAGCTTTGTATGCAAGATCCTTTCAATTTCAGATCTTGCAACCAACATACAAACAAATAGCCTGCAAATATTTTTTCTGTATGTCAAGTAATTAAAACTGCCCAGGATTTTTCAACAAAAGCTTTTTGATAGGAGAATCCTGAGTGAAACCCCAGATTTTTAAAAAAAAGGAAGAAAAAAAAAAAATCTGTGTTTCAAGATGGTTGTCAGGAAATTTTCTCAGGACAAGACTGAAGAGAAAAAAAAAATAAAAACACCACAACACACACAAAAGCCAAAAATCCAACACAAACCTATTTTCTTCATCACCACAACATTTCCTCTCTCTCTCTTGAAATAACCAGTGGTTTACAAGCTAAGTTAGGACATAGGGAGGCACATGCAGAACCCAGGACAGATATCTCAAGGGTCCCTCACTTCAGATGCTGCTTATCTTGTGACTAAGGGGTGTCTGTCTGACTGGTGTGGGTTCTTCTGTAAGAGCAGTAGTTTCAGTTCTTCCATACTGAAGTTGTTAGTGACTTTTTTTCTTTAAGCCAGACCCTTTTTCCTTCCCACTTCCCCCCACACCTCCTTCTTGCCTTTTTTTCTTGATTTGGGCTATTCTGGGTTTTGAGGTCCTGGTGATGTGATCGATCCCCTGCCTGTCTATCCACAGAAAGCTAAATGCCACTCAGTGTTGGAGTGGACTTTGCAACCTTGTGTGATGTTTTTGGTTTGTCTGACTTATGGGAGGAGGATGGAGATAGCACTCTGGGTCACATTTGAGCCTCTTCGTCTATATATATATATATACGTATAGATGTGATATTTCCACAACTGCAGGTTTTAACAGCTATCTCAAAAAACAGAAAGATGATGGTGACTTGCACGGAAAGAATCTACTGACATGCCCAACCTGTCAAGGCATGGCTGAGTCAGCCAGCTGTATTCTCCTCCTTGCCACTCTTGAATTGCCCAGCCTGACCAAGTCTGGTACACAATCCCCTTTTCTGCTCAAAGACTTCTTCTTAGAATGAGAAGTTAAAATCTAGTTATGGCATTTGCAACTGCATCTTTTTAACAAGTTGTGGTGAGAACACTGGAATCAGTGAAGCCTCTTCCCTGTGGAAACTTGTGTCTCCTACACTCAGTATCATGAAGTCTTGTCCTGCTGCCACCTGCCACCTCACCCTCAGATAAGACTCCACTTCATACACCCACAAGCCTTACGTTTCATGCCTTCACCCTCCCACTGCCTGTAGACCTCTGGCAAGACAAGGAACAGCAGAAACAGCCTGTGATTCAGAGACACTGTGTGCTGTTTGTCAGCAGCATATCAACCCAAATCTCCTCTGCCCCATCACCAGCCTCATAAAGCCAGAAGGACCAAACCTGCACACCTCTGTCAAGTTCAGTCAAATCGTCTTAAAGTTTAAAGAGTTACTGTGCAAGGTGGCCAGGCAGACAGAAGACAATATAACCAGGCTTAATTTCCTTGGGAAATAAGTTTAGTAATTCATTAACCTCACTCTTCATGAAGAACAGAGCACCCAGGAATAGAACCTGGTTTCTTACCTGGTTATATCCCATTACATACAACAGTAGAAACTGGCAGAACCACTGGTTTTGAGGACTCTGCCTCAATGACCCAAATCACTCAAGCACAGGCACAAAAATAAAACAAACACTTTACCAAGGTTTAAAGGGACAAAAAGAACAGTAGTTTGCAGAAACGTGAGCTCAGACAAGATTCCTTAAAGGCGTTTTAAAAGAATTTTACATTAGTTACCAGCAGGGGCCAGCAAGGCTTTGTACATACACAGAGATTTATCTGCTTTTCTGCTCTGATACAAGAGACTGTTCAGTCTTTAGATACCATCGGGCAAAGGCTTTCAAAAAGGAAGAGTCATGAGTGCTCAAATTCAGCCAGAACCATAGAATAATCACAGTAAAGACCCAGAGTACCAGTCTCAAGGCTCAATCTTTGATTAAAAATATAACAACCATTACCCTATTTTACTTACTAAAATATCCAGGGGAAGACTTAAATTTTTAAATAAAGATATTTAGTGCTATTTTACATGCTGAGTGGGATCCTACTTGTCCTTAGTTGCTCTTTCAGAAGGGCAGAGATCTGCAGGTTCAATATCATAGCTGACAGCCCTATACCTTCAATATTTTAGTGTACCTACAGTGACAGTGTATACTTCTATTTAAGCAACTGGCTCACACACTCTGGTTCTTTGGATAGGGAAGATGCTTTGAAATTCAGGTAATAATTTCTGATCACAGCTGTTCTTCCATGATTTTATGACACTTTTGTCACCAATCCCCCATCACAAACTTGCACTGAGTGTGTGTCTTAAAAATAAGGACAAAGGATTTCTTATTTAAAGGATTAGTGAAAATTGAAAAGTTTTATTTTAAACTTCAGCATATAAGAAAATGTATCCTTCCTGCAAACATATCAGTAAGAGATTTTTGGTTTGTTAAAAATATTTTCACAAAACATGTGCTACCCTGTAAAATCTCCAATTACTGAAAAATGAATGGAACCATATCCAAACAGCTATCAATGTATGCATGCGCTGTGTATAATTAAACTGCAGTATCCTTTGAAAAGAAGTCAGCAGAATTGAACAAGGAAAAGTATTCCTGGTCTTCATGTACAGACCTGCATTGTTTTTAATTCACCCATAGTGAGTGGGTACCAGACCAGACTATAATCCAAAGATCTATATTATATTAAACATATGTATTATTTACACACATGCATATTTTCTGTATTCCAAATGTGATTAAGAAATTCATTTTTGTAGTTTGATTATTCATAGACAGGTATCAATGTCCTTGCATACAAAGTAGGTCATAAATACCATCCCATACCTAATTTTTATTTCCATGTTTTAAAACTACCATTTCCAAATTCAAAGACCTCATAAAAAGAACAAGCGTGGAAGTGCAGAAATCCTCTTACTAGTGAAAGAACAAAGAAACCCAATCTGTTTAATTTGTCAAGGAACAAAACCAAATTCCTTCATCACAGCCTATAATCAAAATAAAAATTCAAGAGCCAGAGAAGTTCAAACTAGCATGAGAGACTTTTCAATGACACCACCACAGTAAGTCGTGCTAGACTTACACCAAGACTTTAAATCCAAATTGGATATCATTTTAAAGACTCCTTTACTCGCACATGATTGTAAAACCTTCATTTTGCAGCACGTCAGACTAGGTCATTGTGGTCTTTTTCAGGTTTAAAAGTGCCTGAATCTTTTGTATTAATTCCTTTTACAAGTACTTTTAAAAACCCTTTAAAATCTTATCATTACCTCTTTGATCTGACATATAGAATTACTGTAGGGCCTACTATAATATAAACCTCATGAACCTCATAACTATTCACGTGGACTTGAGAATCAGCAGAGTCAGTTGCTGTTTTATTGCTATTCATGAGGAACATGAAATTGTAGGATTGTGCTCGTATTCTGTTTTTCCACCAATAAATCTTTTTAAATGCAAGCTGAGCGTACTAACATTAGTCAAATAGAGAAAGAAAAAGAGAAAACACAGAACACCCTGGCTGCTGGACATTTATTCTATGATACGCACTGGTTGCTATTAACAACTAGAAACAGTTGTCCTGGCAGTTGTATTGTTTCATTTTCAGCGGAATCTGCAAGAACTTGAAAATTGTACCAATGATTAATGAACTTTATTAAGGAGCATTACTAGGGTTACATTTTTGCAGATCCCAGTGAACAACTACAGGAACATAATTAGGTCATATGACCAAGGTATTTTATTTGTTAGAGATTTTATCTTTCCTTTATTATCTGAGGCGAGAAATTAAACTACAGGTTTAATAGAAAGCTATGTAAAGATAACCAGGTTATGGTGCATTTCATATGAAAGGGAATGCATATGAATGCATCCACATAATTTTAAGTTGACCTACAATTGGAGTCATAATTCGGTTAAACCTGGACAGTCTTGTCCCTATAGCGTCTGATTAAAAAAAAGCCCTCGCCAATAATGGCTGTCTGACATCTTCTTTAATCCTTTATGTAGTCTTGTCCAAAGCAAACGTTAGTCAACTTAGTAGTATCTGCAGAACTATTAGTAAGATTAAAACCCACATCAGTTTGGTAGACTGACCAGCTTTTCTCTTTTCTTAGCCACTTGTGTTGTCAGGGATAAATGCTCACAGGCACTTATGCCAAGTCTGCATGTCCAACTGTGCATTTAGGAAATGCTTTATACCCTTCCCTAGGAAGCACAGAAATAAATTATATGATAAATATTATAATTAGAGAGACAGGAGAGAAAATCCAAGGCTTTTGTCACTTGGTGAAAATCTATTTTTTAACCTCTCAATATGTCTGTGGGGAGGGAGACGAGAAATTTAGGAGGGACATAGTAACTTTCAAGTCCCAGGATTGATACTGCAGGTTATCTGGTATCTCTTATTTCTCTAATTCTTGAAATTTTTAATTTGTATGGAAACTCACAATGTATCTATTAGTCTAAAATCTTTACCATTTAAATATATTGAAGATATTTCTTTTCATGTCAGGCTTAAAATCTATTTCATCCTTAGATCCAAATGCTAGAATAACTGAGTTAAAAATTAATTTGACCAGGTCTTTAACATGTGTTAGAGCATTTTTTCCTCAGGATTAACTGTTGTAAGATTTGTCAAAATCAGAGAATAGTATTTTTGTTAAAAACTGGATTACATATACTGAAAATACACACTGCAATTGCTTTAATCTCCAGCATGAACTACAACCCGTCACACTATATGTAAACAGAAGAATTTTCTTTTATTTTTAGAAAATGACATAGAGCTTAACTGAAAAAAAATGCCAACAATTGTAATGAAGATCTATTAAGTATGTTGATTTATTCGCATGAGACAGTGCGTAAGACCAGATCGGGGTCTGTCTGAAAAGAGCATGTGGTTATGTGGGACGTATGTCTCGGGCGCAGTTTTTCAGACTACTTGCCCCCAATTTCCTTTTTTACATTTGGTCTCCTCTGTAGTGTGGTTCTGGGTGGAAGTCTTTTGCTTCCGTTTTAAAAGATTGACTAATCAGTCGGGACTAGTGTTACTCATTTCACTCTATATTTGTAATCTCATGGTGAGACTAAAAAAAAAAATATGCTGTGTAGGCAGAAGACTTTCAGGACCTATCTGACATTCTGTTTTAATGATGGGACATTGTAAGAGTATGGAGGAAGCATATTCTCCCTACATTCACCTTTCAAGTAAAGCAGTAGGGAGTGTAAATAAGGAAAGCAACAGATGTAGTCATGTCTAAAGCTGTAGAAAAGGAAACAAGGAAGGAAAAAAAATACTTTTCTGGTTTTAATCACCTAAGAAGCAATACAGCAAAATGAGACAACACATCTTAAAAAGTGTCCCCCAATAGAAAGGTAAAATAATCCACTGTTAATGTCCCTGTGATGCAGGGTCAGTCTGCCTGAAGCTGCCAAAAATCTATGTGCTTTGGCTATTCATACTCTGAGCAAACCACTTAAAAAAAAATAATAATAAATATATAAAACAAGACAATCAAATCCAGGCCAAGTACCTTTGACAGCTTCATAAAACTTACCAATTCACTTCAGATCCACATTGGGTTGGACTAATCACCTTTTGAGCTCTGCCTTCCTGTTCTAGGCTTAACATATCTAAACTGGACAAAATTCCCTTGTAAACACTAGCTCTTAGCTCAGGGCTATGTGAAATGCAGAAATCCTATCAATCTGATACTAAAACTCAAAACTGGTCTTTGCTCACATGAAATTGCGCCAAGGTTTATTTTACATTTTCTCCTTAAGTTTATTTCTGGATCTAGGTTGTTCTGCCACCTACAGCAAATTTGCTAAATCCCATACAAATCCTTTCTTCAGACTTCTGTTCTTGCCACTTAGCTTATAAGTGGCCAAAACAGGTGTAAGAACTTTGTACTTGTACATTCTTGCATATGGATGATTACAGGTTCTGCCTTCCTTGCAGTGATTTATGAGACCTAGGACTGTGGCTCCATGCCCTCGCTATGCCCCAGACTGAACAGAGGAAAAAAGGTTTCTCTGTGGTTCGCAATGCTTGCAAAAGACAGAGCACAGCACTGGAGCCTTCCAGTGTCTAAAGCAGATGGAAACAGGACAAAACCTCTCACCATAATGACCAAGGATGGCAAATCATTAATCTCTAAGAAAAAAAATATTTTTATGCTGCTAATAAAGCTTACATTGATTGATTGCTAAAATACCTTTTAAAAATCTCCCATTCAAGTGAATAAAGTGACATCCCTACTACTTTAAATTTAATTTTTCTTGAACATAACATTACTCTTCTGCCTGTCAATCCCCTATTCACAATAACACCAAACGAAACCCACCAACCTTGTTGTTTGTTTGTTTTTTCTCTCTGATATTACTTAAGAAACTTAACTATTTTTATGAGTTCTTAGGAAAAGACTGCTGGAACGTAAAGGTGACAGAGGCTCTATTAATAGCATGTATAGCCTCTGGAAAGCTTATTTTACAATTTCAGTAGGGAGGACAGAAATGAAATGGAGCAAGAAGCAGCTACTCTTTTCCTCATTTTACAGGTGCCAAAAAAGATTGCTAATTCATTTCAGTTGCCCCCACATAGTGATATAATGCCCTCTGACATCATCTCAGGCATCACTGATCTTCATTCATCACCTCAGAGGACCACAGAACCTGTCACAGGTCCTGTATCATACTTGCCAGTGCTGCCTAGACTTTCCAGATGCCCCACTACATCTCACGTGGGAGCAGACACCTATGCCCGGGCAACTGGTACAAACACAAACTAAGTTTTGCTCTAACTCACACAGGAAATCCACAGCAGGCCCAGAAATTAGACCCAGTTCGCTTAAGTGTCATCCCATAACCACAAGACCCCGATATTGCTGGCAATGAAACTTTTTTAAACAGATCACCACTTTTTTGGTAGTGGGAAACCGCCTTCTTTTTACATATCCTTCAACACCAAAAAACCCATACTCTATCTTCCAATCACTCTGATGTGACTTCTCAGCTATTTTTCTCCCAAACATTTGATCTACTTCCTTCTCCTGTTCTCTGCCGCGTACTGTTCTCGCTGCTGTAGCAGTAAATATTGCTGACAGGTGACCACATACAGATTAAGATCCATTGAAGCACTCAGCTGCACATCTGCACACTCTTCAAAAATGAAATTGTATCTAGCTGATATAATGAATTATCTATACCACAACAGTTATGAGGCAAACAAAACCAGACAAAATGTATTCAAATTCAAAATATACAAGTTGAAATTCCTCTAACTGTTTTGAGGTGGCAAGCTGACCTCCTTCCCTCTTTCATGTCTCCACAAGGCCATATTTTCACCAATTCCAAATGTCTTTAATCTGCTTTGATACTTAGTTAGGTGCATGGATGTATTTAGTAAACTGCTAACAGTATAAACTCAACAGGTTGTAGAATACTACTGGTTAGTGTCTTCTGTAAGTCAAAGGAGAAGTAATAAGAACAGCAGACAACTCTGTGACAAGGCAAAAAAAGAAAATGGAAGTATAAAGGAGGAATAAAATTCTCATGTAAAGAGAATGTTATCAGCTTTCTCAGGCAATTCCATGCTAAAAAGTGGCAGTTTGGATCAAAATCTCACAAAGGGCAAGTAGCGTCCTTCAATGTTTCTGCTTGAAACCAGAACTAGACAAAGTAAAATATCACATGATGTTTTGCAAAGGTTGACAAACATCTCTCTGTAGGTTTCTGTAAGTTGACTCATCATATTCCTTCAATTATTTTAATGTTTAACATTAAAATAATTTCCAAAGACTCAAAGTTTAGGGCTACACAAAGCATTTGACAAAATCTCTTTGAAAACAGGAGTGGGATAAGAGATAGTATTCAGCCTCACGTGTGACTATGGGACATATTAAGCCTGGCCAATTTGAGACTACTACTATGTGTACAGTCTTATGAGCCTATTTATAGCCTTTTAGATACTTATGTCTTCACAAAACTTCAAAGATATTATGATATAGGGAGAAACTCATTCAAAAAACAACTGAGTTCAACTTTTACAGGTCCAAAGAACATAGCATCATATAGCATTCTGGGTTTGTTTTGTTGTTTTTGTTGGGTTTTTGTTTTGGTTAAAAAATACAAAACAACAGCAAAAAACAAACACACAAGACCAAAACAAACAAACAAAACAACAACAAACCAAACAAAACCCGCACACACACCACCACCCCAAACCAAACCTATAGTAGTCACACTAGGAGTGGCCCATGTTATCACATCAACAGTTGTTCCAGGAATTAACCAACTACCTTTTTGCATTGCAAATATAGACTTGTATATGTTGGGACTCAAGATCAATATGCACCAGAACATACTGTCCAAACATCTTTGCTGTGATTCCCCTAATATTTCACTTAAGTTCTACTCAAAAAGAAGTATGGTTTTCCTCTCTTCCCATTATGTAAAATATACAGCTTTCTAAGTCATTGTCAAGAGCTAACCAGAACTTTCTGTTAAATAAATTACACAAATTGTTTATGCCTGACCAGAACGTACTGCCCCTTCTCCAGCTCCCTAGTTCTGAAACTAACTCCTGTTACTCCCAGACCTTGAAGACCCAGGACTACCCATGGCCAGCACCTTGGGACAGAGAAAGAGCTCACAAGAGGTTTGTACATCCTCCTTTACTTATCTAAGTGTGCTAAGAGCAGTAGGTACCACTATACCTGATAGTACTGGATCAAAGCCTGTGTCAGGTTTTATGACAACAGAGGCAGCCAAACTGAGCAAACTCGCCTCTCACAAATGTTTGCAGCTTCTTCCTGCTCATCCTTTGAGCTAAAACAGCAAGAGCATATCAGTGCAGCAAGGAGCTTAACAAAAAAAAGCACATCATGTCTGCACTGACACTGGCTTTTGAAATTCCTTACTGTCTACAAGTGTTATACTTAGCGAACTTCTGTAAATAGGAAAGCTTATTAATGTAGTGGGTCTCAGAGGGCACCATTCTGCCTTTTTTCTGCAAAATTGGTTCCAACCACTTTCCCATTCTATTCAAGGACAAGCGCAATATTATTCTGTATTCCTTGTGAGGATGTTTGAATGGCCCACCCTGGGCGAATGGCTTAGATAACATGTTAAAAAAATAAGAATATTGGCATGGTATTTGCTCAAAATTGATTATGTTAAAGAAAACAACAATCACCGACAGGTAGGTTCAACAGTGACTATGGAATTACAAGGAGACTTCTGAAACAAAGGAGTTGAAACAAAGGAGTCATCCTCTAAAAAAAAAAAAAAAAAAAAAAGCATGAAAATTTGTCACTGGGAGGAAAGAGACCTTTGAGTGTGAACAGCAGCAGTCAAAACCTGATTGACGACGACATTGCTCTACTGACACCACGACCTCTGCTGAGCCCAGGCAGAACATCCCCCCTGTTGGTGTCCCAAGCAGCCTGCACCCAGATGTGGCAGTGACAGTGCAGGGTACAGCAGCAGGGACCCACACCTGGGTGTCTGTAGGTGACCTTGGTGGTCTTCTCATGGCACATGGCAGTATAGGGAGGAGCAGGCTCAGTGTAAATCTGGGGCATCCATAGCAGAGCAGGGCCATGAGCATGAACCTGCTAGAGGTCTGTGGTGAGTTTGAAGCAAGAGGCCATTGACTGAGCTGGATCTTCGGATAATGAACCTGAAAATTTATCTCAACTTCATTATGAGAGAGTTTTCTCATTAATAGAGGTGCTATTCCATGAAGTATTGGTTTTTAATTTGAATTTTCTAATAAAAATAAACACTGAAAAATTCAAAGTCTGTCTACTGAGAATGATGAATAAGCTTCCTAATGCTACTCTAGCAGTGCCACAGATTTCTTAGAGCGGATGGCCAAGTGACTTCCTTTTATCTGCTTTTGAATTAAGATCAGTGTTTTTCACTGTTCTTAACAGTCTCTAATTTGTATTTATAGAGGACCCTACAGTTCTGTGAATGCTGCATTAAACTTCCTCATTTGTCCCCTACCAAAAATATTGTGCAATAGGCTGGGTACCCAGCAGAGGTCCCAACAAAGGCAGATGGGCTCATTTATGTAGAAGGAAGAAGGGGAATGAGAATCAGCAAGATACAGCTGTGCAGATGCTCTGTATAAGTGACAGATTTCCAAGTTTATTTCAAACAATCATGGCTTTGGGGTTGTTTTAAACCTACCATGTCTTGTTGGCTATTGTAACAGTGAAGAGGAATCAGTTACCTTTTGAAAAAGGCTGATAAACATTGCACAGACAGCGGAAAACCACTCATTCTGAAGTAGTTTCCTTTTGCCACCCCCTAGGGACAGCAGCTGCAGATGCACTGGTGGCCACAACTGCTTCAGGTGCTCTTGAGAGTCAAGCAGCAAGTCCCAGATCTCATAGAAAAGGAGAGAGGAACGTCTTACAGCTTTGGCATTAATTCTAGAACAAATGAGTTGGTGCAGGCTGGATTTTCTGTATCACTCCAGGAGCCAATGTATGGTAAACAAGTAGATCTTACTACCACCCTCAAAAGACAGAGAAGTTCAAAACTATGAGTCATTTGTTTCTAAAAACCTTATTTTACATATCCTGGCAAGTTTTGTGTTTAGGACAGTACTGGGCTTGCTTTGTTATTTTCATGGAAAGCTTTTGTGGAACATAAGGAAATTTGAAGCTAAACTCTGCTATATCAATTTTAGGGAGAAAATGAATGTAACAGCTTCTTCCTCATCTCACTAAAGCCCGTTGACCAGAGCAAGCATAGGATTTGGACACATTCCACAGCACAGCTGCAGGTTGTATGGGAAAAGTACCCTCTCCCTCTTCTTCCTTTATTTTTTTTTCTTTCTTACCAGTGCCTTTGTTTCAGTCACCTGTTACCACTATCTCACCCACAGTCCTGCACACTGCCATCCTCTTGAATTTCACATGCAGTAATAACATGATAGAATGGCTGAGATGAATGGTCTCTTTAGCACTGACAGAGATGCTTCATAGAAAAAAAAAAAAAAGGATGTGAAGCAAGAGTTGCTGACAATAAGAGAAAAAAAAAAATCCAGATAAACTACAGGTCCAGGGTGATACATTTTTTTTTTTTTTTCTTTTTAGGCAATTATGTTATTTGCTTCTTTGTCTTAACATTAGCTCTCACTTCATTTCTTAAATATGCAAGAAGCATATACAGTACTCAGTTATTTCTTATGGTTGTCTGCCTTCAGAGAATAAATCACTGAAGAGATTCTTCTACATGTGCTCTTTTTTCTTTATGAATACAAGGTATAAAAAAAATCAGGCAAAAAGGAAAGAGGTGTGAGTATGAGCCAGTGAAAGCAAGAAAGTAAAATTCACAGAAATGACATTTGCAGAAATACTAGAATAGCCTGAAAACATGTCTAGTCCTGAAATGAGCCTGTCAACTGACAGATCAGGTAAACAGCATCCTCATTCAATAATACAACAATAAGCTTTTAAAAGTATGTGTTCCATGTGTTGTAATGGTTTGAGGTCTGTGATAGTCTCTTAGCGGTTCTGAGATCATATTTTTCCAATTGTTTTGCTCTGTGTCTGGAAACCACATGGAACCTTGAGCTCTGTTATACCACAGCTCCCTAATATTTGGAATGTTCCATAGCAACACACAGTGAGACTAAAGCAGATGACAAGTGAAAGTGGTGCTGCTTATTCAATGAATGCAAGAGGAATCACAAAGAAAGAGGTTGGCTTGTAAAAAACAAATCTTGCTACAGTAGGAGACAAAAGCAAGTTAAAAGAAAGAACAGTATGCAAACAGTATTCTGAACTTCAAATGACGCAAGTAAACCTTATTAGGTCTCTCTTATTATGACCTGACTTTAGAGGTTGATTTGCGTGAAACGTGAAAATACGGTAAGGATGTATTAAATATTCATCAAGGTTCATTGTAGTTTTCTGTTTAGCATATTCTGCTTATACTGTCTTTGATGGCCAAAGTTACAGTGATCATGTCAAGCAGAATGTCAGATTAACACCTTTTTCCCCAGCAATAATAAGACACCCTTATTTTATCATTTTCAAAGCAGCAATATTTGTTTATGTTAGAGGGACTCTGTCACAATCACGTTCCTAAGCAAAATGTCACCAAACAAAATCATTACAATAGGAAAAAAATTCTCATGGGAAAGAATCCACACAAAAAAAATCTTCATAACCAATACCCATCTAGAAAATAAGTGTCATGACATGGCAATTCACTGGAGGAAGACAATCATGAAGCAGGAAAAATCCTGCCATTTTCCAATGTTAGGAGAAATTTTATCAAGAATCTTCCACTACTTATCTGTTGCTCCACACATTTTTGCCTTTTAACAGAGAGAGGAAAAAAAAAAAAACCAAAACCCACACTGTAAGCTTGGTATTGAGTTTCCTCCTTCTGAATAACAGAAATGAGAGAAAGGAAGTGACAACTAAAAAGAAAAAGCTTCCAAGCTAAGGGAACAGTCTCTTACCATTTCAATTAAGGAGGAAAATTTTGGCATTGATTAGTCTCATTCCACTAATTCAAATTGCATGAATTTGATTTTGGCTTGATTTTGGCTTGATTTTTTTCATTAAAAGTAAATAGATAGTGGGGCATAGTGCAGTTTTCAGAAAAAAAAAAAGAAAAGAAAAGAAAAAACAACAAATACAGCAAGTGTTAGGATTTCAAGCGCAATAACAAACAGGAAAAAATTAGAAAGTCATACCTGAAAAAATTAAGTCATCTTCCATTTCCTTCACTTACTGTGGATATTCCTACATTAACTGAGTTCATGGTAAAACTGGAGGGTGTAATCAGATCCTAAATAATTCTAAATATCAGACCTGTGCTTCTATAAAGAATAATAATCTACTGGGTTACTCTTATCTTCTAGCTGTAGCATCAACATTGGTCCAGTGCTTCTCTATCACTGAATACAGCATGTTGCAATACATTGCTTGAGTGCTAAAGGTTTTAAATTGCCAAGGTTTAAAGGAAAACCAAGAATAAACTGCATTTGAGAGGACTTGGAAGTTTCAATACTGCTTTTAAGTAACACAAATAATAAAACACATGTAAAGAGCTACAAATATTTCCTAGCACCTGTGTTTTCATCAGATTTGGTGCAAACACTGATATTGTACATGATGAAGGGAAAGAAAAGAGCCATTCTACTAGTACATTTAAAGGATTATTAGAGATAATGTGAAGTTATATATACACATACATATACATGTGTTTTAACAAATACCTTATACTCTTAAGACTGAAAAGAGACTTTTTTTTTTTCTTCCTTTTGCACTGCCTTAGCAGTGCCAGCCAATAGAAAAGCTGCCATTAGAAGGGAGTTGTTATACTGTGGTTTCTAGGCCCCATTTCTCAGGCCAGGGTTAGAAGAATGTGTATCAAGCTTTGATGACTGCTTTCAGAGGAACTCAGAGCAGCAGAGAAAAAGCTCAGCAGTTAATAGCAAAACTATTATTGTCATGAAACTCAGCGGGTTCTGTTTCCTGCTGCTCAAATGAAACCTTCCCCCCAGATTTGGTTATCTTGGTTTGCACAGTGAATTTTCTTCT
Source organism: Streptopelia decaocto (assembly GCF_964273445.1). NCBI lineage: Eukaryota > Metazoa > Chordata > Aves > Columbiformes > Columbidae > Streptopelia > Streptopelia decaocto. The sequence goes on from NC_138659.1 coordinate 17,145,289, forward strand.
GTTTGCCTTCAAACTCATTTCAAAATTAAAAGGAAATGGTCGCATATATTAAAACTCACCTGGTTTACGTTACTGCAGTACTGACAGATGCAGCACACAGTCAATGGGGAATTCCAGACCTCCCAGTGTACAGCCTGCTTTGCCGAAAAGGTTACTTTAGTCATCTATGGAAGTCACAGAAACGAGGCTGAAATAATTATGTTTCACCACTACTGGGGAAGTGGTGGGACATGGTAGTTACTTTGTGTTTTAATAATGACATGTATCAGGAAAATCCATTTTGAGGGTATGATAACTCCTCTTTTGAACAAAGTATATGTTCAGTTCTCGTATCAGCCAAGGTCTGTAGACTTCCAAATAATTAGTGAGGAACTGTAAGGTGGTTTTGCAAGACAAAGGCCCATCTTCCTATGGCCTGTAATTTAGGTGTGATTTAGAGTTATTTACCACCCACTTTAGAGGATCCAGGTATTTAGGGACCCAAAGAGGCAGACGGGCATTTTAATACCGCCACAGACACCTACATAAGCTCTGTTTCTAACATTGCAAGGAGAAGGATTAGACTGTTCTTATTCAAGCTTGTGCACCAGAGATTTTGCTGAGCATTCAGACCGGCATCCTGAATGATGCACGCCTGAAAACTGGTGCCAAACACAGGCACTGGTAATGTGCGGAATATATTCAGGAATATTTGTCTTGTTAAACATAAAACCACTTGTTTGTTACAAATAACTTGCTTTTCCTAAAAAGTTCATGATCAAAGAGATCTTCAGAGAAATGTAGCAGACTTGCACTGTACTAATACCTTTGCCCACATTCTTCCCAGGAATTATATGCTGGTAGCTGAATTACCCCAAATGCACAGAGGTGTCAGCAGTTCACAAGCAGCAGCCACTTTAGCAAAGACATTTCGTTGAATTATAGACCTGTTTGGATTGGAATGGACCTTTAAAGGTCATCTAGTCCAAGCCCCCTGCAACAAGCAGGGACACCTTCAACTAGATGAGCAACGTAGATGGGCAGAATCCCCTCCCTCAACGTGCTGGCAACGCATCTTCTGATACAGCACAAGATATGACCGGCTTTCTGGGCTGCAAGCACACATTGCTGGCTCATGTCCAGCCTCTCATCCACCAGCACACCCAAGTCCTTCTCTGCAGGGCTGCTCTCAATCCCTTCGTCCCCCAGCCTGTACTGATACCAGGGGTTGCCCCAACCCAGCTGCAGCACCTTGTATTTGGCTTTGTTGAACATCATGAGGTTCACATGGGTCCACTTCTCAAGCTTGTACACATCCCTCTGGGTGGCATCCTGTCCCCTCAGGTGTGTCAACCACATCACCCAGCTTGGTGTCATCTGCAAATTTGTTAAGGGTGCACTCGATGTCACTGTCCATGTCACTGATAAGTATGTTAAACAATACTCATCTTAACACAGACCCCTGAGGGACGCCACTTGTCGCTGCTCTCCATCTGGACATCAAGCCATTGACCACTACTCTCTGGATGTGATTTCTTACAGGTTTCCTCATTAAACCAAACTGACACTAACCACGCTTCTAGCAAGTGAAAACCCTTCCCCAGACTAAACTAGAATTTCCTAGCACTTTCATTGTCCAGGCTTAGCTTCATCTTTCTCAAACCCCTGAAGACTCTCCAAATCCTCAGATCCCTCTCCTTTTCTCGTTTCATCCTCCCCAATTTCAGTACTCCCTTTGCAGCTCCTGTGTGCGCAGCAGCAACTATTTAAATGCTAGTAGCATATCAGCTCTTTCCCAGCCAGCCCAAGCTCTGCAGCAGCTTTTGTTTCACTGTGTGATCAGCAGCAGGACTGGCTTTGCCTTAGAGGTCAAATAGATTGAGGGAGGCAGCCTGGTTGGCAGGAAACAACCTTCTTGAGCATCAGGGAAAACAAAGACTCAACTGTGCTATCAGGGTACACCAGGCAAAAGGCATATGGAAGGGCAGGCGGGCAGACTAATAGGATGGATGGCATCTGTCCCTGTGGTACAGCTTGTAAAGTGCCAAGTTCCCACATCAAACAACAAGTATGAGAAAATTAAAGTCCTTCTGTTGCACACATTCTAATACCTGATAATTCAAAGCAGACAGCAGGTGAGATTCAAAGTAAGCGACAGGAAATGGAACTAAATGGAACTAAACTCTCTTCCTTTCATTGTTCATCACCAGCAGAGCTGGTACTAAGAAAACATCACAGAAAACATCTAGCTTTTAAATGTTTATATATTTAAATTAAGACTATGTAGCCATCTTAATTTTTCCCATTTTTTAAATTAACTTTCTGCTGCTTCACCTATACACTAGGCAAGTATTTTCAGAGGGAGAGAAGGGAAACGGTAATTTGAATGATGTACTTTCGGTATGCAGTTCTCATTCAAAAAAGCCAAGTTGGAAATCTGCATTAATTTCTACAATTGCTGTTCTTTCCAAAGCAAGACTCTTCTAACTGACTTAAGACTTCTATAGTGTGGGTTTCATTCATGAGTTATAGATAGGATCTCAGCATAAATCAGGTTGAAAAGCAACTGGGGAGCTTTCTAGTCCAACACCCTGTTCTAAGCAGGATCAGCTATGAGCCTAGGCCAGGTAGGTCCAAGCTTTATGCAGTGTGGTCTGGAAAATCTTCAAGAATGGCAATGGCCCAGCACCCCAGGCAGCCTGCTCCACTGCTTGACTGCCCTTATGCGGGGAAAAGCTTTTCTTCATATCCATGAACTGCTCCTTATGCCAACTTGCACCTGTTGTCTCTCATCCTCCTACTACACATCATTGTAAGAGTCTGGTTTCATCTTCTTGATAACCCCCCTAATCAGGATGCTTTCCAACAGCCACTCCTACACACCTGGACAACATCTCTAAATTCCTCCTTTGTAGCCTGTCCATTCTTCCACACCCTCTACACTGCCTTTTGAATCTGAGGTCTGTTGTGAGTTTTTTGCTTAGCCAAGATAGTCTCCCAATATATCTGCTTGTTTTCCCGATCGGCAGGACAGACCCTTCTTGTGTCTGGAGTGGCTTCCAGTAACAAGGCAATCCCTGAATGAACCCGTCCCTGAGAGGATTTTTTTTGGTCCAACTGAAAACTGTATCTAAGCCTGCGCTGATGTGATAATTCAGCTGGGAAATTTGTAACACCAAGTATCAAATAGACACTTGAAACTGTTTATAATTCTACAGAAAAGTCTTTAACAGCATAACACCACTTAAAGCTTTGGTAATATTTTTCCTATTTAAAAGTGCCTAAAAACATCTTCAAAATGGAAACCAAGAGTTTTAGCTTGCCGTCTGTGTTCAATCAAGCCGTTTGCTATTTTAAAACTGAAGGATACAAAATTTTACCATCTATTAGAACAGTATGAGAGAAAAAGCATCCGATTTTTATCCATGAAGACGCGGGTGAAACTGAAGCCTGCAAATTTCAAAGGCTAAACTCGTATTGTGCTCACATATCATGTTTCCATGTTCAGTGACCACACTCTGCTTCACACTGCACTCAGGCCCTCTTCTCACTTTATTTTGCTTAGTAACACATAAGAAACAGTGCATTGGTTCAGTGCATCAGTGTGTGACTGCATAAAAATATGAGTAGTTAATCAGAAATATGTGTGTTTCCCATATGGTGTGTGATGAACACATTTCCTGCACTACCCAACATCAGACACAGGAAGCATCACCATCAGCACCCAAAAGTCACTGCACTGCATTTTTTTTTCTCGCTCTCTTTTTTTTTTTTTTTCTCTTCAATCCAGGTGTCAGTCAGTATGGCTGAGAACCAAAAGTCCCCTGATTTCACAGAAATAAAACAGTTAATTTATTTTAGATGGAAAGCCCCACAATGAAAAGGATCTGATTTCTGATAAACTGCATAAGCTTATTGCACTCTAATTAAGAAATGGTCATAAGAAAAAAAGAGAGTTACTGTGTATACATGTTCAGAGTGAAACCTGCTTCAGAACTATCAGGAAATATGCATATATAATTCCTTGCACTGGCTCTATAGTATAAACAGGATTGTTAATGCTAACAACACCTATTATAAAATATTGTTAGTATTGAGAAAAAGACATACAGAAACAGTAACTGTAAGATCAACTTCTATTCAGCAGTTTTTTAATAGAGAGTTCCAATAGCTAATGGTGACTCACAACAGCCACATGAATTAGCCAGAGAGGTTAGTAACAATGCTAAAGTCACACAAACTGGGAGCTCAGTGCCCATGGAAATATTTAGAGGTTGAGATATACAAAGGAAAAACCTGTCATAATCTCCTTACAAAATTAGCAGGCATACCAGAATGGATGCAGGGAATGGACTATACTTTAATCTCCCTATGATCTGTAAAAACAGGGAATGCTTCACTTGTAGGGTCTCCACAGGAATTTCAAGAGCTTCCGCTAGGTCTTTCCTTCACTGTCATGGTAAAGAACTCCAACAAAGTCCCCTACAAAAACTAGGGGAACCCCTAAGAAAACCCCCTGAAAGTATTTTCCAGATAGTTCAGAAGTAGACAGGGCAATTTTGTACACAACTGGCAGTTCGCATGAGTGTTTCGGTGAAGCCATTTTATACTGAGGAAGTGAAAGAGCTAAAGCAGAATTCAGGAAAGCTCCGGTCACTCATCCTGCATAGTCAAGTCTCTGACTCTGTCCACGCATGGGCTGAAACATTGAGCTAAATATGTCTGTTACTCCTTTTAAACTGCCCACAGAACAAATGCAGCAAGACTTTTTCAAGTGGAAGATTATTACCTAAAGTTTAACTTGTGGCATTCCTTGCTCTAGGTTGGCATTAGGCTTCATATGTTTTTCAAATATAAAAGGTTGCTTGTATTTTGAGAAGTCTGATGCCATTGAGCCCAGGTTGCACCTTACTGGTTGCAAAAATACCGTTGAATTAATTAAGAATAAAAGCAAACATTGGAAACATCTGAAAGCTCAACCCAAATAAATATTTCTAAAAAACTCCCAGTTTGCAATTAAATCAGTCCAACATGAAGAACGAGACCACTAAAACCAGTGGGAAGATTTTAATCTCGGAGGCTTCAGGATTTCCTTCCAGCAAACATCTGCTGGTAGCAGAAATTAGATCTAAAAGAAAATTCATAATGGATGCCATCACACCTTTATAGACTGACATGATATTAGAGAAAATATTATCCTACTGCTCAAAAGCACCCTCCCCCCCCCCTTTTTTTTTTTGTAAAATGAACAGTTTCCTCTCACATAGAAACTAGTTTCTATTTCCTTTAAGTGCCTCTTTTACTTGAGAGATGGATTATCAGTAAGTTTACCTCTTTAGGTCATGTAAAAAGCCAGAAGCACTTCAAAGAAATCACTTGTTTTCACGGTTAAGTTAAAGCTCAGCTACACGACCAGCCAGCAGCTATTCTCCAGTGGGGCAGCACTGCTCGTCTGGGCACCCGAGTTCAGCCCTCCAGCCCAAGCACAGATTTGGCCAGATAACTCCAGAGAAGTGTATGATGATCAACCAGAGTATGGCAAAGCTAAAAATTGGCCACACATGGAAGATAACAGCTTGCCTAAGCCAAAACGTAACATGCAGAAACAAAACTGGGCTGAAAGGCAGAATGAATAAGGGTAAGGCCAGTCAAGAGCAACTGATAAGAAGCCTAAAAGCAGAAGTCAGAAGGAGAAGCTTGAAATCATTTACACCAGCAAGTGGGACTTGAGAGAGTTCATGGGACTTTTTATCCCCTTTGCTTTACCTAAACTTGTCCAGTGTTGTCATCTTGGAAATTCTCTCACATTTCTTCTTTCTTTCACTTTACCAAGTGGTCACCAGAAAGAATGGGAAACAATGCACAGGAATAGGCTGAATACTAGCAAGTATTTGCAAGTTTATTCTGTGCACATTAAGTCTCTTATGTACACATTAAGCTGTTAGATGAATCACAAACCTACAAGAGATCTGGAAAACAGTAAAAACCAGATGGTGATAGCCAGCTGTGCTACAATTGCTGCAAAAAATGCTCCCCTCTGCTTTTAGTGGACAGAGTCAAATGAGGCAATGCCAGCCTTAGGACAAAGAGGGTGCTATATCAAACGACAGGGTTGTTCTAATAAACCCTAAAACTTTAAGGATCAAAAAAAATTTTTTTCAACTTTCTGTAATGATAATAATAGAAGGGAATGAAACTAATTAAACAAGAAAGTATTTCAATAGGCAATTAACCACCATGTTCTGCATGAAAGTAACAGAACAAAGTATTATATAGGTAGATTGAGATGGTGGGAGATGAAATAAACAGGTCTGCTACCAACCATCTTATGATGAAACAAAAAACCCCCAGCAAATTAGGAGGACAAGTTATATGAAAAGCTTTCCACTGGGTCAGGACATAACTATTCCTCATGGTATCATGTTAAATTCCACCAGAGCCTGGACTACACTTCTGTGTACAGGAAACAAGGAGAGTAAACCTGAACATGAATGAATGCTTAAGACTTTGGAGTATTATATTTTTTAAGTGAAGTTAAAAATAAGTAGCACTTTTGACACTACAAATGTCAAGCCAGGTATTTGGAACAATAGGATCATGCAAGCTGGAGCAGATCAACATCTAGTCCATCTGTGGGATCTAGTCCAACTCCTGCTCAAACCAGGATCCTCTACAGTAACCATGTTACAGTTAGCAAAATATTTTTAATTTAGGAAATTCCATGTGCAGGTGTTTTCCTGGTATCCTGTGCTCCACAGAAGCAGAATATAACTCAAGTAACAGAAAAAATCTTGTCATCCCTATTAACATTATAGTTTCTCTTTTTTTCCCTCTCACTTTAATTACACATACTTAAATCTTGTAGATACTTTTACCATTCTTGATATCAGGTGACTTGCATTGGGCTTAACAAATAAAATCTTAAACATGAGTAGGCTTGTATAGAAAGAGTGAATCAGAGTCGGTGAAATATTCCATCAAGAGAAAAAAGGATGCCTTGAAGATCAGAGTTACTCAGAGGAAGAAAGTAATTGTCCACAGTGGAAGAAAAAAAAAAAGAAAAAGTGAAATGTGACTAATAATCAAACTCCCGTGTTGAGGTATCTGTCACTGAATGCAACAGGCTTTGGTTTTGCAGTGTTTGAGCAAGGCTTACAGGAGATTGTGAGGACATTGTTGCTTTACATTGTCTTTACACCTCCTGTGACCCTAAGCTAGAAGTTTAGATGCCACACTTCTTCCTAGATACACATTGTTCATCCCTTCTCCAAACAGATACTCATAGCTCCAAGTCTAACTTCTACTTTTGCCAATGTTATATGAATCTTTACACAGTTGACAAATAGACATGGGCTAGAGTGAACACAGCATTGATTTTCTTTGCACAGGGATAAAGAGCAGCAGTAGTCCAGAAACTGGGGCTTACTGATTTAGAAGACTGAAGAGGACTCTCAGATAACCAGTCTCCTCTTGCAAATAAAGTACCTGGAAAATAATTCACATATTCCGTGACAACAGCATTACCTGGATGCGACAAGAATATTATTCCTTTTTTACTTAGTACAATAGTTATTGCAAGAAGCTGAAATACGAAGTCCATGCAGCAGCACGTGATGATCTGTTACTAGAGGAAGGTCTGAAGCAACACCTGTAACGTGCATTGATACATTTAACAAATCACAAAGGTAAAGATACTAACTTCATTTTAAATGGAGAACAGACATTCCTCCTCTGGTAAACGAATTGTCAACAGTCCTGTATTGGTAGTAGCCACAAAGAAGCAAACTGTCCTGTTCTTCAGGGGAGCAACTCTATCTAGTCCCTCTTAGACTCATAGAACTTACCTGGTGCTTATTTACACCTGCTTGGAACTGTAAGTTCCAACTGTAAGAAGCCTTACAGCCTGAGGCTTCAAAACACAGAGGAGATGTGGTAGAGAACAGGGATTTTCCCTGTGATGTAACTTATCTGCTGCCTTTACCCTTTTATTGCACCCTTCTGAGAAGAGTTTGGATGCAGCACCTCCACAATCCTCCCAGTAATTCACTGGGGACTGCTACTAACTGAAGACACACAATGAGACACTGAGGGGGCTGAACGTCAAAAAAACCCACATGCTAGGTATGAAAACAAATGTGGTACTGATAACATCTCTTCCTTTTTAGCCTTGTTCAGGGGGGTTAAGAGCAGTTAGTAAATACTTCTGCCTTACAAAGGTCAGTATTTACCTGATAGCGTGGAGATAAACACTTCCTGCAGTACAACCTATGCAGACACATTTATGTCACTGCTAATATTCAGAGGATCAGTCGACTCCTGTGGTTAAAACCACCGTGATGCAGACAGACCGTCTGTCCTTGCGTGCACATCTGTCCGCAGCCAGCTTGCAGTCTCCTGGAGTCCTTTGCATCACGGCTCACTATGAAACTGTAGATATGTGAGCAAGTTCTCAGTTACCATGATCACATGCAGCCCCGTACAAATCATTGATGAGCTGTTTATAAGCAAAGTTATATGCATTATGTAATAGAACAAAATCTTTGGAAATTCCCCCCTCCCCCTAAAAAAAAAAAATAAATAAACACCAAACAACAGAAATTGGGATGCCCAGGGACATTAAGTACTTAAACCTATAAATCATCAACCCAGACAGATAGAGGGTAACAATTAATTCCTCATCTTGCTTTATATCCATGGTTTCTTCTTGCAGTAGAATTCAAGTATATATGAAGAATGCAAATCTCCTTCAAGCACATTGTAATGTCCATATTATCTTTACAAACAACTGCTCTTTAACTTAATCTTTATACATGTCGAATCACTTAAAATTATAGAGACATTCCTGAAATATGGCAGTGTGCTTCTAAATAATCTGACTTGGAAAAGTTAAACCAAATTAAATAAGTTTTTGCTGTGTCAAAACCCTTTCCTGTGAAAATCAGATTTCCTTTAACGTAGTATTCTTGTTTGAAGAGCAACTGGTGTCTTGTAGATACCTTGTTGCATAGCGAAGCTTAATACTGGCATATCTTAAAGTACTTTTTTCTAATATTCCCCTGAGCCCATTGAATCAGCTATAAAGTATGAAATTTCAGAACATGGGCACATAGCAGGTGAATTTTGTCAAGACAAAACTGCAGTATTTGCAGCCCATTTGATAGAAGAACTGACAAGTACTTGTGATTTGAAAGTACCAATCAGAAATGGACAAGAATTCAAAGCTCTAGAGGGGATATTTTTTTTTTTTGGTAACACAGACACACAAAACAAACCCAGACTAATTCAGTCTCATCCGGTTTAACCTCAACCACGAGACACGGCTGTCTGTTTTCTTTCTCAAAAGACTCACGTCACTGTGCACTGAAAAAAGGGAACTTCCAGAGTTTGTGGTGAGGATACATGATAAACAGATCTGTTCACACCAACTAGCAGGGCTGCCTGCGTCAATAAAAAGGCAGTAGCAGAGTCGGTGAACTGACATTTGGCGCTCAGAGGATTATCGTTGCAAAAGACACTTCACATTAAAGTTAAATAGAATGCCAGGATTTTTTTTTCCCCACAGCAACATGACTGAATTAAATGGAAAAGAAGACTGTAAGCTTGCAGAAGGCAAAATCCACAAAAAGAAGCAAAAGGCTTTGTAAGTATATATATCTTAATATAAACGCTAATGTATTAGAAGTGAAAATAACATTATAATCTTGGAGATTAAGAATTAGCACCATGATTTATGCTAAATGAATGCAAAGTCTGCTCAAAGCCCAGGACTATAGCATCATTAAAAATGGCTTGAGCTGATGCAAACCAAATAATTGATTCCCTTAAGTAATCAGGCGTACATTTTGGATACACTGGAAGCCTCTTAGTCTTTTGAAAAATTTACTTGGAGATGTAACTTCCCAGACTTCAGTCACAGCACAGAACTGTCAGCCTCTGTTTAAAAGTTTCAAGAAATTTACGTAGAATTTAAATGCAACTGCAATTTTAATGGATCACAAAATTGTCTGTTCATTGGTTTCAGTGGTGCAGATCTCAAAAATTATCTGAAGTGCATGGTACCACATATTGAACCCGGCATCAAGACTTCTAACTCCAGAAATGTCATGTAAGTACACTAAGTTATAACAAAATATAAGTACAATTAGATTACTACATAGTACACTATTTTAATAACTTCTAAACTAATTCTAGAACAACAAATATTAGAATAATGCCTAGAATTTCCAAAATATTAAAGAGATGAACACTAGGAAGTAGAAACTGTTCATGGAGTTAAGAGTTTCTTCTTAGTGATGCCTGTATATTTGCATCGAACAGTGAGAGAGCAGACACCTCAGTTCAATGTGTTTTCTTCAGGGGTACACTGTATCTGTTCTCTAAATATTTACAAGAAATGATGCTTCACACTTTAGTAAGGAGCAAGGATATTACCATTCTTATTTCAGGAATACGGAAACAGAGGTACAGATACAAAATTATTTGGTCATAGTTACAGTAAAAGCTCATCTGTCTGGGAACAGACTTCAGGATAACATATTTCCTTGTTTTTCCCTCTCTGATTATCTTTCTCAATGTGGGCTTGCCTCCAGGGTGTTAGATTATGAGAAAGACATAAGTTTAATAAATACTTAGTACATATCCCAGAATATAATTATTTTTTGTTTTCTCCTTTAAGCATGTAAATAAAACCACATGCTTTCTTGCCTGAAGTAATTTTCTCTTTCTTGTCATCTTAGGCTTTCTGCAGAGGAAGTTATACAGTGGTCCCAGTCTTTGGAAAAGCTTTTGGCCAGTCAAAGTAAGTGTATTAATCCAGTATGACTTTGTTCTTATTCTGAGGACAAAATTTTGTCTAATTTCACCAAATAGGCAAAGCTATAACATTCTGCAAACGCTGCCAGGGAAGGGCCAGTTGCTTTTCAGTTACTTACAGCTTCAGTGTCACATGGCTACTGTACTCAGCTTTGCTTCCAAGTTTGTTTTGTTTCTTTTCATTTCCTAATCCCAGCATAGTAAATAAACCCCAAATAGCTCAATTCAGTGCTTTCTGATTGGTCTCCTGTCCTTGTATAACACATCCAATTTAATTTGGAATTTTCTGTCCACTAGTATCCTAAGACAATCCATTTAAGTAGGACTAGAATCTGTTGATGTATTTTGGTACCCGGGGGTCTACATCTAAAAACCACTGAACATAATTAGAAAGACTCCTATTACCCTTAATATTACAGCATCTGTAGGACGTTGAAGAAGGGAAGAGCGGTGTATTTTGGCAAGATTTTATAAGAATACAGCTCCTGCTATTTATTTTATCCTCCCTGGTCACAAATATCATGCTATAAATGATGATTTATTTGTGTTTGCTTTAGGTGGTCAAGGTGTCTTTCGGGAGTTCCTGAAGTCAGAGTTCAGCGAGGAAAACATTGAGTTCTGGTTGGCTTGTGAGGATTACAAGAAAACCAAGTCTGATCACTTACATGGCAAAGCAGAGCGGATTTATGAGGAGTTTGTTCAAGCAGATGCTATTAAACAGGTATGTACAAATTTAATCTGTCTAGTGTTACAGTAGAAGGATTTTGGAAAATATCAGAAGATACAAGTGTGGCCTCACTGAGATGCTTGTACATTCATTCTGTTATATTGGAAGCTGACACAGCCACATGTTTTTATGAGCGTACTTGCACCATTACTGTCTTCAGCCTTGAGACTATCAGACCCACAAGCAGAGTTGCACAACACAGGCCAGCACTTGGGAGCACCACTAGCAGAGGTACTGGCAGCTCAGCACATGATGCTCTGAGTCAGCCCAGTTTGAATTACTGCTGGTGTTTGGAGTCAGGTACTTAGAGAAAGCTTTGCTAGTAGGAGAGCTCTGGATTATTTCTTGTCTTTTAAAATATGTGGGCATTCTGGAGAACTTACAGCTGTGTATGTTGATCATATTTCAAACTGGAGACTCACTCTACACAAGATTTCTCCTATTGTTTTAATTGGAGGTTGTTCCTCTACTTACTCCATCGTTGAGTTGTATTAATTCTGACTCCATAAAGAAACTGCATTTCTATAGCAAGTAACAATTATTGTGCACGACTGGAATATAAGCATTAAGATTCCCTGATTTTGCAATTCTGATATTGAACTATCACACTGAGTTCTAAGGCTGTAAATTTGTTTATTGACAAAGTGATAGATATGGAGAGTACATTTTTAAGATGTCAATGGCATTTGTTTTTCACTTTCCAGATCAATATTGACTATCAGATGAGGGAAGCAACAGCCAAAAGAGCTCAAGACCCAACTCACACAAGTTTTGATGAAGCCCAGAAAACTGTGTACATCCTCATGGAAAGGGACTCATATCCCAGATTTTTGAAATCCAAAGCCTACCTGAACCTTTTGAACCAGCTGCAAACCAACACTTCAAAATGAAGTGTCTGAGGCAGTAAAGAGCCAAGTAGACTGTGTCAAATATCCTGCAGAGAGATTCTTCAGGAGGGCTGGATCTCGGCAAGGAGAACCCCTGCTTTGGGAAGAGGGTATGTGGGAGATGCAAACAGCTGCATAGCCAAGAGAACGCAGGATAACAGCTGGGTAGACTGTTAAAAGGGTGAGAGCAGCACAGGGAGAAAACCCTCTCTTCCCGTACGCCATGAATGGGCTATGGCTGTTATTTATTGTTTGAACTACACTGTGAACATTGAACCAAGTCTTAGATCCTGAAGAACTGCTGATTATTAGGAAGTGCAAGACTAGCAAGCTGAGCATTGGGAAAAGATTATCAAGTTCAGAAGAAAAAGAAGGATGACTGACAGTTTTGTGCATAACAAGAAAATTACCAGACAAGACTGATGAATGGCTTTTGTTAATCTGTGAAGTGTTAATATGTGTGAGTGCAGCTCCATGATGTTATTGTGCCATGTAAATGTATTATAAATTGACGTCTTAAAATGTATATATTTTTAAATTATATAAGAATTACATAAGCTGTACTTTTACTAAGTTTGTATTCAACAGGCAGGTATGTAGCATCTTTTCTATTTAATTTATTGCAAAATAAGCAACTCCTCAATCAAATCTACTTAAAAATTAAGATGTAAAATGACCATAAAACTTTTTGTAAGTGATCTTTCCATTATAATTACTGATACATTGAAACGCATGACTCCCTTCTGTCCTACTATGCCACTAATTCCCATCTCCTTATCTAAATATTAATTTTCCACTCTCCACTTTTTTTTTTTTTTTGGTAAAAACCCATTTTACACAACCATCATCTTAGTTGTCTGGAGTAGGTGATCCTGACCTACATAGACCTATACTCACAACCCCCAATAAGAAAACAACACTACCAGCACCCAAGTCAAATCTCAGATATAGAAACCATTTAACCAATGACCCCACAGTTTGATCCACTTCAATACTGATGATGTGTTGAGCACAGATCAGCCACGCTTGCTTATGTAGAGAGGCAGTAACCAGTGAGACTCATTAGCAGTCCAATTCTTTGTGATATTAGCACTACTCAGCAAGATCCAGACTCTAATTTACAATACCAATACTAGCATCAAAGGTCATTTAATTTCACTGCAAATGTTGCATTAAATTTACTCTGTAAACCATGCAATGCTATGAGTAGCCTATACCACAGTGGGTAGTGATGAGAACTGAAGTAAAACAAGGAAAGTTGCCAATTATGCTTGAACTATGTAACTATGAACACAGGCACTACCAAATACGAAGTGTTTAAGATCTTGTGACATTAGAGTTCACAATGAAAACAGATAAAAGCATGCCCTCGTCTTGATGAGTTACCATCATGAGGCACAGCTATCACACGGTTAGCAACACAAGACTTTATCTGATCCTTGCAGATTTTCCATTTTCCAAAATAATATGAGCTTAGTCAGGCACACTGCATTATTCCATACCAAATGGAGAAGCTGTAAAACCACAGATGTCAGCTCACAGGGAGAACAGAGCTTGTGCACACTGCCACCCTTTGGGGACTTTTGTCCTCCCTTAGAAGTCCCAATCTTCAGCCCGAGAAGCAAAACTCTGCTGGAAGGAACACAGCTAAGAGGCAGTTGCTGCCACCTTCCACCATCACCTACTGCTGTAGCTGGAAGCCTCTGCAAATCACATCTTCCTACATTCAAGGTCAGTAAATGCAGAACAAAAGAATCCGGGTCTTGCAGTATTCTTTTCCTTTTGTTAAATATGTATACCTAAGGGAGCCTATGTTTGTAAAACCTGAATGCTTCTGAAACAATGTAAACCAGTCTCCACCTGGCTCTCTTTTGCATGAATTAATTTTCCAGGATCATTAGGAATACATCTAATTCCTGTGAAATAGGAATAACAACTATGTCTCCCATACAACAGGCATCCTCATGTTTGTTCTGATACAGTTAAGATGGAACAAATGTCACTGTTTTCACAGTTTCAGCCTTGCAGAAGACAAGAGAACTATGAAACATCAGGTACTCTCTAAAACAGATACTGCATTTAAGTAACATTCTTTTGACTGTAAATACCTTAAATTTGTATGGGCCCAGTCTTCATTTACTTCCCCTGCACTTTCACAACTTTGTCAGGGTTTAGCCAAATACCTGTATGAAACTCCTGACTAAAATAGTATGGCTAGGTAGTTAGGATTTTTTTTAATGGCTTGCTGCTGCGAGAGAGGACTACTCATCAGAAGGAAATTCATCTGCCATTGGGGAAACTGCTGAGTGGGGCAACAGGTGAATATCTGTCTGCAACTCAACACACGTCACAGAGGCAGGTACAATGAAAAGGAGGAGGCAGGCTGGAGTTGTGCCACTGCTCACTTCAAGAGATGGCCAATGTCCCTGCCTGTGCCCACAGCCCTGTGGCTTTGCATTGGGCAGTGGTAATCCTCTCACCAGAGCCCAGGTGCAGCCCCCACAGCTGCTCGGGGGTTCAGTGCCTGGCCCCTGCACGCCCACGTCCTGCCCAGTGTCACTGGGTCTGCCCTGACAGGAAAGGGTGAGAAAGTGACACCGTAACATGTGATTAGAACCTCTAAAAATAAGCTAAACCTACCCAGAGAAGGGACTAACACAGCTCTCCAGGAGCACACCAACCAAGCACTGGTGCTGTGCGGAGTGAGTACAGACCAGAATATTTGAGTGGAGAAGACAAAGGGACTTTTCATTCTTTTCCACAAGCATCTCTCCCTGGTTCATGATTTGGTACAGTGGGAGAATAGGAAAGTTTTTTTTCCCCCTGAAAGAAACTATTCCACTCCTCACAACTCAACCGTGGTACATGTCTAAGTTTTTCACCTTGTTTGCAATAGGAACCCGAAAACAACTACAAAGATCAATCACCCAGGTTGTTAATTCCAGAGATATTCCAGCCCACTCTGGTGACCCTGGCAACATAACCATGTTTCACCAAGCAATAAACAGCGTAGCAGAAATTCAGAGCTGTCTCTGCGATGCTGTCGTAAGCCTAGCGTTATATATCTGTTGCTATAGCAGGGCTATACAAAGCTGGTTGTTTAAACAAGGTCCAAGAGATCTGGAAGTGTTTTATGGCAATTTATAGTGCCATCCATACTAATCCACTTTATAAAAGGAATAAGCTATAAGTAACAGTTCAATGGTACACACGAGAAAAAAAAAATACAGTCTTTTAAGACACTTAAAAATATTTACATGCTGTAAAATACTCCAGAGAGATGTATTTTTTATTATTTCTTCAAAACCTCTGTTTTTCAAAATGCAGTACACAAAATGTTTATTTTGCAGTGATTTTTTTTTTTTTTTTTTAATATTGCCTAAATGGAGAATCTTTGCACTCAGAAAAACTCCAGAAAGATCAAAGTGATTAAGGACTCGGTGCTTTTTGTGCCCTTCGTTTCATTTACAAGGTGCACACACCACATCAAGTTGTGATTTCCTCCTCCCCCACCCATGCACACAAATAGCTGTAGACGGGTTTCACAGCTGTGGGTTGTGCCCTGCCCAGCATGGCAGATTCTTCCAAAATGGGACACATTACACATCACATACAGAAAGCATAAAGCCCTGGAAACTTCCCATACTCAAAGGAGAAACTTGTGAACGCAAGCTCTGTTTACTCTCTTGTAAATAACTTAGTGGGCAGTTGGGGGAAACTGTTGTTTTTCAACATATGGTAGATGGAGTTAATTATCAATTAAGTGCTAAAAGTTTCCAGAACAATCAGGGTCTGGCTGTCATCCAACACTTATTAAAATATTTAATAGGTCAAACAGCTTAAAAAACCCCAAACAAACAAAAAAAACCAAACAAAATAACAAACCTACATTTAGCTTTCCCTTTTTGGAAAAAATATACCATAAGAGAATGGAAATTTGCTGTTCCATTCACAGTCTCTAAGAAAACCAGTTGAATCAGCTTGGCCATCAGCTACAGATCAGTATAGGAAAACAGGATGCAGTACAAAGAGAAGCTTTAAGATTTGACAGTAGTGACTCAGACTTTAAGTGCTCTGCCCTACCCCTGAAGGAAACATTTTCATTGTTTGCCAGTGTTTCAGAATAAAAAAAACCCCAAACAACTATCTTTGGGTACACTTTTGAAATTAATTAACTTATACCTGCTGCAAAGATAAGTTTTCTTCATGCGAGGACTCAGGAGTCCAACAGACCTTGAATGCGAATGTAAAGGTCTAACTAAACCCTCCAGTTTAGAAAACCTTCTCTAATTATATTCCCTGAAATAGGTATTTTTAACATTCTGCCAAATAAAAATAAAAGTATGGTATAACATATTATCATTCTCTCCCATATATTGAAAAGGCCATTCATGAAAGTCTGTCAGTGGAGACATTCTATCATTATGCACAGTAAAGGAGAAGGCAATTAAAGCTGAAATGGTGATGAATACAAATTCATCACCTTAGACCCCAAAATGCCACCCGTCCCTGCCCACACTCTGAAGTACCACATGTTCTGGATGTCACCTCCTCCATGGTTGTGAAATGAGTTTGAAAAGCAAAAATAGATGACAACAGGAGGAAAATTAGATGTTCTCATCTTCCATTCAGAGACATGGGTTGATTGTATCAGAGAGCATGATGTCTATCAATGAAGCTTTCTGAAATTAAGTCTTTAGTCATTAAACATGGGCAGAAATTGCAAAACAAGTTCTTGCTTAATGTTCGTTAGATGATTTGAATTTGTCTTGTATGCTCAGAAACAAAGTCAGAAAGGAGTGAAGGTTATCCCCAGCTTTGTTTGGATAAATAGAGCCTCAAATATTTTAGTAACAAAAAAAGAGATTTACATCAACCAAGAACTGATGTGCTTATCTTGGAAATAAACTTGATCCCCCTCATTTCTCAAAACAGTCACATAAAGTATTCTATTGAAAGACCCCAAAGATGATTAACATTTAAATTCTAATTCTACTGAGCAGTTCCCTTCAAGTTCTTCCAATGGTCTAAGCACAACAGAGCCTTAAAGCACTTAACTAGTTTGGTGACCCACTTTCATGTGGTGCCTTTCACTAATACAACTAAAAATAGGTTGAGTAAAAAATGGAATACAGAAATGTAAGCCTTACACATCACTCTACTTATGTGCAGAGAGAAACAGAGCAGATTAGCAATGCTTCAAAGTCTGTTATACAGCCAAAGTACTAAAGTGACAATACAGCTGCCTCCAAACTTGACATCGCTCAAGTCACAAGGTGTGGGGTTTGTTTTTTTTTTTTTTTTTTTAATATATATTTTTTTCCTTCTAGTTCCTGTGGTCAGAGAGCTCCTGCTATTAGAGGACAAACTTTCAAAATAAAGCAAAATAAACACAGTTTGAATAACAGAAATAACTTAGTAACCTTTGTATTTCATACCACTTATGGAAAAAGTCTCTACTATATTTACAGTAGCAAATGGTTTGTCAACCATGAAGCTGAAGAAGCCAACTTTAGAGACAGAGACTTGCTGTTGAACAGAATTTGACCAGACATGAGTTTGAGTAAGCCAGTGTACTTGTTCATGCCAGTCCGAGGAAACAGTGAACCCACTGAGGATGTCCAAACGAAGCCCAGAGTCCAGCCAGGAACTGTTCATGTGCTGAAACAAATGCCCTGGACTGACATAGTCAAATATTCTGACCCACTTGCACCAAGTTGTAACCAATAATTTTCCACCAAATAAACAAGTGCAAGACTGGCAACTGGCATCTTCAAAATGAGTACCCTCACAAGACGTGTAAGTAGCCGTGTTTACTGCTGCACTTTCATGCAAGTGCGTATGCAGAGTCTGTCAGAGAGCCAAGGGTACATGGTGTTGTGTACCCAAACCACAGTGCCAACCTCTCTGAAGCCAGGTTCAGTGGGAGGGTTGAAAGTTCATGTAAAAACCAGTCCAAGCTTCCAGTCACATGATCTCCTTATCTATTTTGATAGTTGCAGAATGTCAGGCTCACACAATGACATCACGGCTTTTAGGGGAAAAAAAAGGGAACAGAAAGGTCATAGTGTACAACTGAGGTAAGGTTTTCAGAAGTAGTATCTAGGCTTCAGTCTGTTTTCTCTCAGCAGGTTATTGTTAATAGAGTTTGCAGAGACTGATCACAATGCAAGATTTGTCCAATGTTATTGTTGAAATACAAAAACTATTCAAATTCTTGAAGTCAGTGAATATTAGCAGGCCATGGCTATTACTACCCAAAACCAAAAACCACTTCGTATCTATATAGCTGCAGTTTCTTGGTTGTTGTGACCAACAGTAAGGACCTGAACTTGTGAACATTGTTGTCCTGTGAGATCTCTGCTGCACACCAAACCTAACTTTTCTTGAGGCTATTTTCAATTATATAACAAGAAAGTTCCCAACAGAACCTGATTAAATCCACCAAGTAAGATGCAACCAGAGAAACAGGACTGTCCCCTGGAAACTTCAATGGCTGTACTAAGTGAAAACCAAGAACATTGATCTGTTATTTCTATACTACATCCACTCAAACAGCAACAAGAATGAGTAGCACCTAGAACAGAGTATCCACTTTGTGCTCTCCTCAAGGTTAACAAAGGCCTCTTTATATTTTACTGCTTTTCCTGTGCTTGGTCCTAAATCTCTAGGCACATCCTCAGTGCTCCTGTTTAACATGTCCTTGTGAGACACTGCATCAGGAATGTGAGTAGCAGGCAAGCCCCAGCAAGCAGGATTCCTGCATTCACGAACGCCAGCACAGGGGTGAACTGCAGAAGAAATGGTAGCCATGTGCAAGCAAGGGAGTACATGGGTAGGTGGAAAGAATGGGTACAACACAGAGAATGAGAGAAACAGTACTTCTCTGTTCACTAGTGTGAACAGATGTAGGTGGGTGGGATGTTTATTGAGCAGAAGAGCATTAAAATAGAAACACAAATAGGAAGGAATTAATAGAAGGGCAAGAGAAAAAAATAAAAAGAAGGCATGAGAATTAACAAAGACACTATTATGTAAGTGAGAACAAGAAAAAAGAAAAGGAAACACAGAACTATGAGCAAAAATTCATCTGGGTTCATGATTCTTACTTACATGAAAAAATGTTTGCGATCAGAATGACCAACATATATTATTTGAACTAGCTGACAATTGATAATTAATCCCTAGAAAAAGAAAAGGGCAGACAACTGACAAATCCAGCAACTCTGATATAATATAGCCATTTTCTCCATTTTGATAATTTGGCTTTTCAATTTTCCTCATAGTTTTATTTCTGAAAAGCATGTCCAGGTCAACCATTGAAGGAACCAAGCAATAAAAGGTTCCTACATAGCACATGCTCTCATGACACTAAGTTGTTCCGTACCATGCATGTGGCAACAATAAGGAATTCAAAGGAACAAGGACATATCAGAAGCCATGTTAACTGGCCTGTTCAACATATACCTTGGTTATCTGCTTGTATCAACATCTCACCTATCTGGGCAAGGAGGTTCTTTCAGGCTAGACAGGACCATTAATGAGACAGAAACTGCTGAAGGTTTCCCCAGAGCCTGCACCCACATCCACCCTCAGGAGACCACAGGTTGAACCGACACACACAGAAGTTAAACCTTCTCCAGGATGATACCAGGTGACACCTAGTGGAGTATCTATACAATAAGAGGAACAGTATGATTTAGGTTCAATTACATAATTTTTCAGTAAAGCAGCATACTTGGTTAATGACTAAACCTTCCACTCCTTTGTACTTTAAATATTCTGGAAAGGGAAGCAGAAAGGCAATGTTCTGGGTATCAAGTTATGAAAGAACGGTAGTGGAAAACCGCTGACTCAAAGAAACAAGTTGTAAAATTGTATTTGCAACAGGATTAATGAAATAGAAACAAGCTTGAATGGTGGCAGTCCTGTTAGGAGTAAGTAGTTATGGTCCTGGCTGGGAGGCATGGTGGTGACAGGGAGGAACAAATCCATAGCCCTCTGGAGTCCCTCAGTCTTTGAGGGCTTCCTAGCCAGCCAGATTCTCCGGTTTTACAGTGCTAAAGGACCTCAGGCAATCCCAGGTGCCTGCAGATACTCATTGAATTTCAAATGGTACTTTAGAGCATGGTCAAGATGACAACAAAACTGCAGACATGAAATATACAACAAACCCTGCACCTAAATATCTTCTGACTGTACAAGTCAAGAGGAAGTTTGAAGAAGTGTTTTCTTCAGCTTAATAGTAAAAACAAGCTTATGGGAAAAACAAAACAAAAGTTTGTTTCAATTTTACAATATTACAGTATTTTTAATGCCTGTAATATGTAAAAGAAAAATATTTGAACACAAAAATCACTGATTACCGATACTGAGTAACCGCACAATTTAAATTTACAAAGATATATTTTCATCTACAGCATCCTGATACTGAATATCACTTGACAGAAAAACAAAAAGTCCTAAATAGTTTGCTATCATTCATTTTAATACTAACATTTTAGATCAATTATCCTTTAATTCCAATGAAATTTGTTGCAATAAGAAGATATATTTAAGCTTTTGCAAGCGAACTTGCATATGCACATGTGTATACACACAAGATTTTTACAAAATATATGTAAATTAAATAGTTAAATACTGGTTCAAATAACTAGTGGAGACTATTCACTTAATTGGGATTTTTATTATGCAACTCTTCCAGAGTGACATTTATTCATACGGTGCTTTTTTTTCCTTTTTGAATCCTCCCTTTCCATAGGCACAGGCCAGGTCCCGTGGGAAGTTCCTTGCAGGCAGTTCCTGCTGCCCTGCTCAGACACCAGGTTCTGCCCTGGGTGTGCACACCACACACGGCTCCTCCCCAGCAGAAGCATTATGGCTGGTCCACCCCTCTACACTCAGCCTGTGTACCAGTAGGGTGAGCTGCAATAAAATAAATGAGTGTACTGTAAATGTTGTAGGCTCAAACTTCAACTGAAGTTCAAACACTACATGGTTCATGCTTTGCCTAGGAGGTATTGTGAGAGAAAAAGAAATATTAGTCAAAACGGAGAGATGAGACAGAAAGAAACATTGCAGACTGTTCACAGCTGGGCTGTCAGGTGGAGCAGAGGAAAGACCAACCTTTGCCTCCTGACACTGCCACCCTGTGCCTTGTAGACACCAGCAAATCCAAAGAGATCACAACTACACACAGAAAGAACAGAAAGCCCTCTAGAAAGTTTTTTTTCCCCTCTCTGTGACTAATTTACAACAACTACCTGAGCTAGTGCTATCTCCACAGCCCCAGTATCACCACAAACCAGGCTACCACTGGTATGAAGAGAGCTACTCCGGCACTATGGCGCTGCGTGGCTGCTTTGACACATTTAGCTAAAGAAGATCAAGTGAAACATGCACAACTTGAGTTTCAATTTAAAGTGAGGCCTTCACATGGACAATAGCTATGAGAAAAATGGCAGAGGACCTCATAGACATCTAAAGAAAGTTCTGCTCTAACATCGCCCTGGTGGTGTATAGTACATAAAAGCCTTACACAAATGTGTCAGAGCAGAAAATAAAGGTTCTCTCCCAAGGCAGCCCAAAGTACTTGCTTCATAATGCTGCCTCTAAGAGGATGAAACTTGGTTTTAGTACAAGGGTACGTTTGCCTTTCATCTTGCAAGTTCAACATAGACTTTAGATTTCATATAAAGAATTCTGATAAAGGGATGGAAAATATTGGTCACAAAACCTGGACAATACATGCAATATTTCAATGAAGTAAAACAGAGCTTCAATTCATTTTACAGCTGATCAGAAGAGAAGCAAGATAATTTCAGAGTAAGCAGCCTCTATCAGTGGTGCATCAGTCCAACTGAACTTTTTCTGATAAAAACCACAGCCACTGTTTGCTTATGGTATGTACAGAAAGGAGTTGGGCGCTAACATAAGCAGCATAGACACCGCCAAAGGGTAGTAAGTGCTTCTACACTACAAGAAAATAATGAAAAACAAACAAACAGGTCAAGGAATTTGGAAAATTATCCCTACAAATACAACTACTAAATGAAACTTTTTAACCAAGGGAGAAAATCCAAGAAGAGTTTCTGTAAGTATGAGGTTTTTTACTTTGAAATATTATCAGAAAAGTATAGCAAAGGCAGGGAAACATTTTTCTCTTGGCATGTAAAGTTACCTCAGAATAGCAAAGGCATTCATTTTAGAAATGTTTCTGATGTATAAACTTTATTCTTATTTATATATAAATATTTTGCATAATACTCTTAGAACAAACAAACTAAGCTGAGTGAAGCTGCAGAAGGCAATTCACTAGAACTTTTATACAGCGGTTTCTCTCGAAGGCTCTCCTGAATCCTACGCTGTGTACTAAAAACTGTGACATAAGGTAGCTTACAGATTGAACTGGCACAGCATAAGGGAGCTGGAAAGCCAAAAATTATGTTATAGTTCAAAAAATAGAGCTTGTTCTTTGATCTACCAAAGCAGTTCTCCTGATATTTTTTCAATATAAATTATGATAGCAGTTAAACAGTCATTTCCAGATCAGTACTGCTTACATATTTTACAGACATTAACATAATAATGACAGGCAATTCCTTCTTGAAAGTGCTGTAACCATGTGACTTTCTTTTTGATTACAAGACCTGCAAGGGAACGCAGGTCCTGCATGTTAAAGAACTTGTGGCCTTGTTGCAATAAAACCTTATAATGAGCAAACAAAAATGATACTACCTGTTATTTATATGGAACAGGTGCAAACAGCTCCCACGATCCAAATCGAGTTAGCTGAACACTGCAAAGCTGTAGTAAGTAGTTAAGATGTAGATGGGCTGCCGTTTACAGCAGAAGATAGGACACTAACATAGATAAGTCCCAGGCTGCGCTTACAAAGATCAGCCGGTTCAAAACTGACATGTTGTAGCTTTGTGTGCTATTCCTGTCTTATTTTAGGGCTATGGCCAGCAGAAACAAGCAACATTAAACTCATGAAGCATAGATTATGCTTCAGTGGAAAAACGACATTCCAAAAAAGCACTGAAAAAGATAAAATCAGCATGCTCTGTTCCTCAGTCTTTTAAGAAATATTTCTAATATAAAAGGAAGAGAGAACCACAAAGCCTATATGTATGCTTGGCAAATGTGTGTACTCAACAAGCCCTGGGGAACAATACTTGCTTAAAGCCTTTAACTCAAATTAAAACGGTTCCTTGGAACAACAACATTTCCTTAGACAAATGAGACTTCATGCAGCAGTCACCTGAAGAAAAAAATTACTGATTAACACTTCGAATTCTGATGGAAGTAGCTGAACTAGATTATCTAATATTGCTTCATCTAATATTTCTTAAGCATTTCTGTATAGTGGGCAACCAACATAAGCTTATTCAGGTTTCAAAAAAGCCACAAAGCCTGTGTTTTTTTTATATTCCAGTAAATAGAAGAACTGCAGTATGAAAACACCCAAAATAGAGGGCATTGGGTAAAATTGTCTAAAATAAGGTGATAAGCAACAACCATATGCCAGAATTTAAATGCATAACCTCAGCTTAAATACAGAATATTGCATAGTTTTAAAAGATTGCTTTTAGGCAGAGGGTGAAGTGAGTAAATACTGGTGAAATGAATAGGCACATGTAGAGGAAATCATACAGAAACCAAGCAGAGCGTGTAGTTCAGAGAATTCCACAAAAGTAGGAACCAGGCAATGGAAATTAAGTTTTAATATCCTGTAGGAAATCTACTGGGTAAGACTCTCATATAATGTAGAATTGGATATAGATGTAAGGAAACAAGGAAAATAAGACTAAAGGTAAATGCAATAACCTCACAGGTTCAGAAGACTGCACAAAGACAGCTTTGCTCTATTTTATTATGCATTTCAAGAAAAAATTGGTTGTATGAGGAGCATGTGCCAATCAAACCCAAACCTGAAAAAAAAAGTGAGTTTAAATAAATAATGTATAAGACTAGTGTTTCGACTTCAGGCAGGTGTATACAGATCTTTCGAGGTCCCTTCCAATCCCTAGAATTCTATGATTCTATGAAAGCCAAAGGAGAAGAAATAGACATACTTGAGGTCACAAGTGGTTTTTTGTTTGTTTGTTTGTTTGGTTGATTTGTTTTTTGTTTGTGGGTTTTTTGGTTGGTTTTTTGGTGTGTGTGTGTGTGTGTGTGTGTGTGTGTGTGTGTGTGTGCACGCGCGTGCTTTTTTGGTGTTGTTTTTTGTTTGTTTTCAGACAGACTGCCTCATTCCTAACAAAGAGTTACACCTTTTCTTTTGGATATCATCTCTACACAACAGTAAGTTTAATACCAATTTTTATTGACTTTGAGATATTTGCTGGACAAATCTCAATGTTAATCTCAGGCGCTTAACAAACTACTCAGCACTGTCCTGTTTACATTGAACTCTGATCCCTGATGCAGGTCACCCTGAGCTTTCAGGGAAAAGATTCCTGGTTTTCTTCTGCCTTGGGTCAGGGTCACATTTGTAATCTCTTTCCACATTTAGAGAAGCAAAGAGAGAGAATTATTAACACTTCTATTTTTCCCTAAGGGATATCAATTGCACTGTTTGATTTTTTTTTTTTTTTAATATTAATTTGTTTTAAGTTCTTGCATGTTACAAACATATTATTTCATCTAATGCTTTGGTCATGACTCAAAGATTAGATACATAAAATACGAATACTGCTAGAACTGGTAGGATTCCTATAATATAAGTGGAAATTAAGATAGCCAGAACTAAGCACAGCAGGTTTAAAACTCACATATTTTCCATATTTAGGAGAATGAGTCCAAATACTTGCTGGCTTTGCAAGATATTCAGAGCAGAAGAAAAAGGGATCAGTTCTAAGTAAGTAACTATAAGATTCTTATGTTCAGGAGTACATGCACCTGTAAGTTAGGAGGGACAAAAATCTCAAAATTTGCAATGGAAGTTTTCTTTGCAAACTTAAGATCATGGAAAAGAGTGCAACATTTTCATAACTGCCCCAGCTGACCACCTTCATACAGCCAATTCCTTTATATTAAATAGGCATGGGCTTAAACTAACCTCTGGATTAAGTCCAGATTCGGGCCTGTGAAGAATTTGTAATACAAATATTTTGGGTCAGTCCTTTAAAAGAATTCAGACTGTCGGCAAACGTTGAATAGTACGCATGTGGTGGATAAGAGACCAAGTGCCTCCTGCAAGTCCTCAGCTGCCACCAGCCTCAGCAGAGGCCAACCATGGCTGGAACTTGGGTCAGCACATCACACTGGGGTGGTGAAATGCCATCCAACCCGCCTGCCAGCTGCTATCAGATCATACATGGGATTGATTTACTGATTAAAGTGTGTCTTCCACAGCAACGCTGAGGTGTGTCTGATGACCTCACCCAACTGGCACTTTCAGAAGTCAAGTGGCAGAAATCCAGACAGCATTTTGAAAAATGCCTCCTGGATGAGGACTCCTCTCCCCAACATCAGTGGCCAGGGCAGCCCCTTACACTGGAGAGGGTACAATAAGCGAATGACAGCTCCACAAGACACTACAACAGCATTTTTCCAATTAATTTGGAGTCCCAGCTATAAAGTCTTAGTTATTTTTGGACAATATTCAGGGTTTTTTTTTCAGTGTAATATATGTTATTCAGCAAATTCAATCACATTGCAAATCAGTGCATGTTTAGTGTCAGCGCAGCAGCTGTAAAAGTGGCATTAATACAGATCCCAATAACCCGTGTTCACATTTCCCTTACTGCCTTTCATATGTTCCTGATTTTAAAATACAAGTAAAAAGGTTTTCCTCTGTGTCATCTGTCCCATCAGGCAGTGTTCTTTCTGCTTCACAAATTAATACTAAAGACAAAATAATTAGAAATGGAAATAAGATGTCCCTATTGACGATGCTCAGAGAGACAGACAAGATTTTCACTTGTTCTATATACAAGTGCTGTTGCTGAGGGGAAAATTATCTGCATCAATAACAGTGAATTTGACTCAGAAGCAGCTCTTCAGGAACAAAAAAAGCATTCAAAGTACTAGAGATTCTCACTCCCCACAATACATGCTTCCTGAATTTGTACAGAGAGGAGGCCGGTAGCTCACAACAAAGAGAAAAAAAATTATCTTTTACTGACAAGAGCTACTAGCAAGTTACTGACACCACGATTTGATAATAGTAATAAGTATTATTATATATTTCTCTGATCAGGTCTGACTGATCAGGAAAGCCCGACAAGACAATCAGTAAATCACAGCATGTACAGCTATCACAGCATGACAATTATATAAAGTTAAAAATAAATGGGTGATCACCAGTTAAAAAAACTATAACGATTGTTATGTAGCAGAAATCTATGAAGCACCATGCAGCACACATACCAGAGTCAATTTTGCTTTTAATTTAAAATAAAAAAGTTCTGTGATACTAAGTAACTGTTGTCAAAATTACAGCTCTTATGAAAACATAATACTCAATAAGAAGGGTTCTCCACCCAGTTTTGGCTGATGCATAACGGAAAGCACCCACTGGAATACATCCCATGTGCTTTTTTCTACTAATATAAGCATAAGCATTTTTTCCAAGTTACCAGCATTGATGTCCTATAACTGCAATGCTTAAAAACCAGTCGGTGTAAGTGGAGCTACATGCACTTAAATGGACCTATTTGCCCTCAAACATTTGTTTTTCCTTAAATTGTTTAGTCTCTCACCTCACAACTTCCATGCTGGTTCCCAGAATCAGGCAAGAGACTCCGACAGACTTATGAAATTATTGCTTAAGAGCAGCAAACGTGAAAGAAAGAAATCTGATTTTAGTCACCTCCAAGAACTGTCTAGATTAGCAATAATGTGTCATACTGCACTGTAAACAACTGGAGAGAGATGGAAGCTAAGACTGTATTAACCTTTCATTATTTACTTTATGTTCCGAGCTTATATTCAGCTCTCAGGTGACAGGTCAACTTAGATGTTAAAGGCCTTTAAGTATTACGAGATCTCAGGCCTTTAAAGACTTTGCTACTAAATACAAACATCAGTATTTGAAATGATACAATTATTCCTGTCCCAAAGAAGTTGCTATCTAGAAAGCTAGTACTTTCCTTGTGCTTCTCCTAAGCACAATTTACGTAAGTGAATGTCATTTCCAAAGGAATTACATGGGACCACCTTGAGATGGAACTGTACTTGTTACAGCATGAGGAGTATTTGCTTCAGCATAGTAAACACAAGATCTGGGACATACAGAAAAATTCTTTAAAATGTAAGTTTCATATAGATCTTATTTAAATTAGGGAACAGATTTTCAATAAAGTAATTTCATTTATTTTTTTTTACACTTTGAACCACAGCTAAACCTATAATAATCTCCTTTTTCCTAAGATTGTCTTCGGAGGAAGTGCTGCAATGGTCCCAGTCTTTTGATAAGCTGATAACAAGTAAATGTAAGTAATTGTATCCCAGATGAATTACTGACAAAAGTTCCCATGATGCAAAATCAACAAGTCATGCAGTAAAAATATATGCTGTGTTATAACCAGCTAATGAAAACACCTTTGTGTGGCACACTTAGCATGCATCACACTGAAAAGAAACGTAGCATGCTGTAAATGCTTTCTCAAACTTGCCATTTCTGCAAGCACATGTAATTCTTATAAAGACACATGATAAGGGCTGGTTTATCTGCTATATCCCCACTTAACAGCAATATATATTAGAAGAAAGTGAAAGAAGATTCTTGGGAAATCCTGTGTATGGCAAAGACACCACAGCTGATGGTACATCTGTAGAGTTAAATCCATGGAACTTAGACCCTCATCTCATGTATAGGAAGAGCTGTAGCTTCAGTAACAAACCTGAACTTTCCCTCTCCAGCATTCTCCTGCCTCATTCAGAGCTCTCCCAAATTTCTCATATGGCCGCCAGTCTGGAACATCACTGCTGACCTACTTTTTTTAAAACATTGATGGAAAAGTCGCAGAGTTACATCAGAAGCCTCTAAAAATTATTACGGAGGACTAGCATTATTTTCTAACTACAGACAAACTACAAAGAGCAAGACGATTAACAGACAGAATTTGTAACAAGTCAAAAGAAAAATATTTTGCCTTTAAAATCTTTAACAGTAAACAACCTGGTGTGTTACAGTTTGCACGGAAAGCAGAGGGATAAAGTGAACAACAGCCAGCATTTACAAGAGACTAAATTAAAACACAAGCAACAGGCAGTGCTCAGTGTCTTTAGAAACATGGAAGCCCATAAAATGCTGTAGCTTCCAGCAGTGCTCAGATGCTGCCCTTCTTAAAATACCTTGCTCCCTGTACTTAGATTTGTTGATTTTGGATTTAAATGCTTAATGATATAAGAAAATGCAAAGGTGTACTCACATGAAAAGCCAAAAGCTCTAAATCAAATGGATATGCAGCTCTTTATGAAAGGCGAGCAAAGTGTTCACCTGTCTTAGGTTTTGCTCTGAAAGTACAGAGACCACTCCTGCTCAAGAGCCAGCACAGAGTGAAGCCTCAGAAGGGTTCTCCTGGCCAGAGGCATTTTAACAACATTATTGACTAATCCTGTACAAAGCAAGACTAACGACATGACAAAAGGCAGCGTCAGAAATTTAATCTTTGCCAAAATCCCACGGATTGCTGCTGTCAAACTCTATTGCCAGGTGTTTCAAAGATATTCTCGGGTGCAGAACCACTTATTTGCTGAACAGATTCTTCTTTTAACTGTTTAACTTCGGTCAATACAGCAGCAAGAAAAACGTTATTTCCCCCACCCCCCCATTGCTTTTTTCCCAAATTCTTACACCAAGAAAATAATTATATATATATATATATATTTACTCAAATCATGATTATTTGATAACACTTACATATCTTCTGTACAAAACTAGAACAGGGATTTCAAAGTAATTGTCAGCCTTTTGATATGTTTGATGAAGTTTGCACAGACCAGGAAGAATGAAGTTCTCAGCACTCTGTCCCTGCACAGTGAAATGTCGCCGAGGTTAAAGAGAGCTCTGCACAGGCAGGAAAATGCGATGTTGAAATGTAGGGTTCCAGGGTTAGTGTGTTTAATTCCCCACTTTGACATAATCTAGTAAAAATATTTATAGGAGTACAATCAAGAATTATACAGCCTTGTAAACACCCTTATTGTCTTCGAAGGACTCTAAAGGTAATGCATATAGTCATGGTATGTGAATTTGGTTTCTGAAATTTACAGATGGGCCTATGATCTACAAGACCTACTTGAAGACAGAGCACAGTGATGAAAACATAGAATTCTGGCTTGCTTGTGAAGCTTATAAGAAGATCACATCACAGAGGAAAAGGATTTCTGTGGCAAGGAAACTTTTTACACATTACATTCAACCCCAGGCTCCCAATGAGGTGACACACAATAACATGAGTTCTCTGTTTCCTCTAATAGCAATCCTGATGTGTAATGTAGCTGACAAAAAGCAATAACAAATGGCTAGCATCTCATCTTAAAGGGAGTGAAAACTTTGCTATTCATCCACCCCAAACTCTTCTGCATCCAGAATGTTAATACTTGCCTTGACATCTTGTCTATAGGTATATCTTTATATCTGCCAAGGATACAAAGCAAAAGGCACAACTAGATTAAGAACCAAGTTCTTGGATTAATTCCAGTCTTTTTAGCATCTGATCTAGGGTTCATTGATATGATTTTAATAGATTCTGGATTATGCCATTGCTACATGTATATGTTACTCTGGTCTTTGCAAGAGTAAATATAAATGAACGAAGTAAAAACTCTACCCAGTGCTGTCCTCTGTGTAAAATGGGCTAAAAGAAAGGTTCCAATATAGATTAATTATTTTCTGCTTCCAGCAGCACACAGTTTAGGGAAGACAGAACAGATTTGTATGTAAAATGTTTGAGGGTGATTTTCTTTCCAACATAAAGAAAAAAAAAGGTCATTCCTGCTCAGCCAGTCATGCTCTACGACCTTTAGCTGTCCCTGCTTATTACTCTCTTTGCAAAATTAAGCTAATACTGGCTTTTACTGCTGTTGCCTCTGATAGAATGACATAACTAAAAAAAAAATCCGGCTAGATTATTTTCTGGTTTATGTGTAAAAATAAAACTATAATAGAGTCTCAAATAGGACCCTCCCTGTTGACACTGAAGGGCAAGCCAAAACCAACTCAGCTGGGTTCCCAAATGTTGGCAGAGAGCACTTGATGCTTTAAATGACTAAACCACTCCCATGAATCCAAACCTTGAAGAAATTTTAAAGTTCCCTCTGTTGGTTTTGAATGCCAATTGGAAAGACAATACATTTTTCTGTCTTCTTCTCATTTATTTTATTTTTAGCATGTGCAACAATAGGAAACTCAGCAAGACATTTGCATTTCCAAAAAAAACCCCACAACTCGGTAATATCAACCACAAATTCATTAACCAAAAGTAAGGGCTTAAATCAGGACAGTTAAAAATATGCTGTGTGGTTTGGTTGGTTTTTTTGTTTTGTTTTGGGTTTTTTTTGGTGTTTTTTTGTTTGTTTGTTTTTTCTAAATTAATACTTATGTTAATCTTGCTCTTGGCTGTCTGGTTTCTGGGTATTCACAACTCTGCCTTTACATTTTCTTGATATTCATGGTTAAAACAAGAACTAGGTATCACTCTAAAAAGGTGGATGCTCATGAGGACTTTAAACACAGTTTATATTAAAATTTCAGCAGCATTTAGAAGATGCAAGTCAAATGACCTCTCTGGAAGAACAACATCCCAACACATGAAAGACATCAGCACTAACTTCACATCTTTAGAGTGCTTCTCTCAATACTGATGAAGTCAAGCTGAAAAAAAGCAATTTAATTCATCATGAGCTAATGGATTATCAAAAGTTTGCATTGTATCTGCTATACTTTCCTGTTGCTAAAACTTTCTACTCTTAGACACCCACAGACCTTCAGCTTTTCTGCTACAAATCCTGGATTGCAGCAGAAGAGCTCTAGGAATCAGAACACTTTTCCTTAACAAGGTTGATATACGGGCTCAGTTTTATCTCAGAGATCATAATAATTTTTAGCAAGGGGTTTTCACAGGTACTGTGCACCTCCAGGCACTTGGACTCATTAGAACTCAGAAGTCAGGCTTCCTCTTCAGGGATCTAATCCCAGCTCTAGGAACAATTCTTTGCAAAAAGGGGGTTGGATATCAGCACCTTTTAGCTTTTCCTTTCACTGCAACCACTCCATGTCCTCAGGTCTTCCTCCTCTCCTGAATCATATATATGTTCTTATCCTTCTTAGAAGTAGTGAGGAAAATATATATTGCTTAACATGCCTAAGGTTTGAAGTCTTTGGCCCATATTCTACATATGGGCCCAGCAACAGTGAGTTTACTACTGGTCTTGACCTCCGCTGATCACAACAGCTGGGATTAAACTGGCTTTTCTGTTAGGGATATGGGGCAGACTGGGAAACTCGGACACCTCCTAGTCTTGAAGGGTTCTGGTCCCCAAGGGAACAAGCTCTCCATCCAGCCATTAACATGCCTCTTACTAAATCAAACACCAAAAGAGGAACAAATTGGTCAACTAATAAGACAGGATACTCTGGCATTACAGGGAGAAATCCACTCTGGTAGAATCCACGTTTTTGGTTAGGTGCTGATATTAGAGGTTACATACAAAGATATAAATAAAAGGCATTCATTACAAGCCTCCTAAATTCAATCTTCCTTACCCTTCCTTGGCATATATTCAGTGATGCTTCAGTATAATAATTCTTTTTTCTGTTTCAGATTAACATTGACAGTCCTGTGAGGAATGCAATTACAAGGAATATTCAAGAAGCAACACAATCCTGTTTTGACGAAGCACAGAGAATAATTTACATGCACATGGAAAGAGATTCTTATCCACGATTTCTTGAATCAAATTTCTATCAAAAACTCAAACACAGCCTTCAAACTCATGGAAATAATTCAATGGTAAACTAAAGAGAAAGGCTGAAAACTTCAAAAGGTTTCTTCTGGAATGCCAGTGTTTTAAAGTAGACAGGAAAAATCAGGTAGTAGGCAATTACTAATACTAAGCTGCTGAACTGGTCTGTAGCTGTTAGAATTAATGACGGACTACCTTCCACCTTCCCTTTCTTTTCCCATGGAGGAGTCCCATTTATTTTCCTCTCCCCTCATTAAAACCCTAAAAACTAGGTATTAAAAATTTCAGTCAGAAATTATAGCCTAAGATTCCAGTCTTTTATTGACATTTGACAACTCTAATAACATACTTTCAGTATTCTTGTTTTGAGAGATCTGAAATAAAATAGTTTTGCTGCTAGGAATTAAATATTTATTTAGCTATATGTAACACAGAAGAAAAAATACATGCATTGCTATATTTCGGGGTTTTTTTGTTTTATTTTTATTTTCTTTCAAAGTAAAAGATAAATTGTGAAGTACAGCTGTTTGCTTCATGTTAAGCTGTGAAGTGCAGTATTCATATGGTGTAGATTCCATTTTTTTGCTGAATTATGGTGTACAATATATGCTATAAAGGTACTTTGTCTACAGTATATGCTATAATACTTTGATCAAGTATCAAAGTACTCTGGTTTACATTCAAAAACCAATCTGACTTCTCAAATCTCATTAAAACTGGATTCTCAATTCTTTTAATGGAGTTCAGCACAGACACTGAAAGCCATAGGAAATCAGGGACCTTTCTAGCATCTGCTCAAACTGCGTTATTCTAAGGAATACAAAGAACAAGCCATTCTGACAGCAGCCCCATAAACCTTGACAGCATCATACTGATCCTCTGGGATGATTTCACAGGAGAAATGAAGTATTCATTCAGCTGGATACATTTATTTGACTAAAGTTACTTACTTCAGTCATGTTGCCAGTTCATGGTTTTTAACAGTTTACTTTAAGCTGTAAACTTGGCTGCCTAGTTTTAAAAGGCAATAATTGTGACGATGTAATAAATTCTTGTTTCACCTTTGTTAGGAAAGCCTAGTCTTTTGATGAAAGGCTCACAGAAGTACTTTGTGCCCCTTAAGTTTTTGTTCTCACTCAGAATTTTCCTAATTTTTTCAATGCAAATGTCTAAGCTTTTTCCTTAGAAACATGAAAACACAGGTCAGTGCAGACAGCAAACAATTGGATTTCACTTTTGTTTCATGTGCCTTGTAGTGAGAAGAAACTATAGTTATTCTTCTAAGATGTTCCTCTTGCCAATGTAATAAGATACGTAAATATATTTTAAGGTAGAGTCTCAATCCCTCACAAAAAAAAATAAAAAATAAAAAATCAATGTTTAGAATCTCTGAGCAGTGGTATAATTATGATGACAGATAAGTATGCTTATCAACAGTTACCATATGCATAATATGTCTGGCTTTGTTTGAAGTTATATTGGTAAATTGTAACTGTGTACATATGCTCTAATGCCAACAGGTAAACTACAGAATGTTATAAGTGATCATATTGTAACATAAATTATCCAAGGCTCCACAAATTATTTTTCTCCATCATTTTTATTAAATTCTCAAGATAATATTTAAGTACGTGTCTAAAGCAGAATACAAAGCAAATCTGAGCATAAACTACATTAGTACCAAAAGCTTTAAGGTAACTTCAGTGTTGTAGGAAAAGAGATAGGAGATAATCCTTTCGTTTTACACTGACCCCATGTAAAAGGATTATCATATGAATGTTTGTATATTCAACTCTTAAAAACCACTTTCAGCAAGCAAGGACTCAGTAGGAAACCCAGCTAGGGATAGTACAGCTTTTGCTGCTGTTAACTTCTGTATGTACGATGCATCAGACCTTGGCTTGATAGATCCTGCAGATGCCACAGCCTCACAAAGAAAAACTGCAGGAGATATTTCAAAAGCCATTCCTTCAGGGTAGCACATTTGTGACAGAAGCCAGTCTGAGTAAGGGGAAAAACAAATAAACAAGGGACTACACTGAAAAGCTTTCCCATTTGTTTTAGATTGGAAATTCAGAAGAGGTAGCTATTGGTCTCTGAGTGGAAGAGGCTTGGGATGACCAAGGATGGTACCTCTCCATACACAAACAGGCTTCACTTGCCATCTTCTGAAGGGGTTACACAAAGAGGCTGCTCAGGTTGTGTGCAGATAGACAGAACCTTTCTGCCTGCAGAAAGCGCTTCATCCAGCTGAAGAAAAAAAAAAAAATCATCTACAAAGAATGCTCAGAGAAATCACAGAGGGACTCTCAGGTTTTTTTAATGGCATGAAATGCTTAGTGTTTATTTTGCTAATAAGTTATGAGTCTAGCAACCCTTGTTGCTGGAGGGTTTATAAACTTTATAATTCCTTCTGAAAATAAGGTTTGAGGTTTTTTTCTTAAAGTTAGAAGGAGGGAGGCTCCTTTTCCCAAAATAGATTTTTTGTTAACTGGTAGAGATATTTCTCTTGCTTGATTTTTCTTTTGTGTTACCACATGTGTGACAATAACAGTTTGTTTCATCAGGTCACATGCTTTGTAGAACAGCAACTAATGGCAGCAGCAATAACAAATCACTGCTTTTAACGTTTTCATTATCAGCACTTGAAGTAACTCAGGTATACTTCCCATTGGCAGACAACACTAAATGCATTTGCTCACATTAATCATTCAAAGCTTCTGTTAAGCAAGATTAAAAAACCAAACTTTAAAATAGCTAAACTGGCAGAACTCTGTCTCATTCTTCCCTCATCTACCTCCCTCATCTGCCAAGTGATGGCAATTCTTCAAATACATTACATTTGACAGGATAATATATATAGATAGATTAATAAAACCACTATAGCAATTACCTGTATTCAACCTTGGAAAATGTTGACCTATTGCGGCTCAAAAAAAAAAAAAAAAAAAAAAAGCACACCACACTGGACAGATTGTCTTGGGGTATTATTTTAGTTTGCTTGTTTTGAAAAGAGCTTACAATTAGATAATTTTACTCGTAAATATGAGCTGTGTTGGCCTAGTTTCTTAATAAAAGTGATGAAATTCATACTCTATGGTTATACTGCTGTTTTCATGAGTTTTATATCCACTCTTGGTGTCGAGGTGATATAATGTAGAAAAACAAATACGAATTGCATATCATGTCTAAAAAGCAAAGTAAAAATCTGCTTATAATTAGAGTCAGTCAAAACAAATCTGCAAGAATAGCAAAGCCTAATCCTTTCCATACAGATGGGTGGTAAATGAGACAATATAATGTCTCTCCCTTGTACCATCGAAACCCTTCAGAGAAAATGATGTTAGGTTTTTCTCTCAAGTTCTCTTGATTATTTCATACTTCCATATTAACTCTAGATATTTCTGCATTTAAATCCCAATAAATACATTGTAGGCAGTCTCACTCTAAGCAGAGTAATTAAGTAATATCCAGAACTTGGTACTGTAGACAACTGATTTAAACAAATATTATGATCAGGGATGTTTACCACTAATTACAGGGCAGATGAAGATGTTTAGGAACCTACAGCCTCAGAAGAAAGGGAAATGACTGCAGCATTTCCAAGTATTGCCAAAGATACAGTACTGTTGCAATCACAGGTCCCTTCAGAAACTGATGTTTGGTCTAACGTTCACTAAACACAGACAAAAGAGTGTAATGGAAGAAGTCTTCTGAAAATAACATTTTGCTGCACGTGCCAATTAGCTGGATTACGTGGCTACAGACCATGGCCTGTTGCGGGCAAAGACTGCGTCATCACACAGCCTTGTCTACAGTCTCCTCCAACAAAGCTTCACAGAGGCGAAGGTGAAGGTGAATTCTCTTGGTAGAATTACAAATTTAATAAGTTGTCAGTAGCACTAACTGTACAGCTCTGAGATCCTTTGTTTTCAAAATATTAAATGTCAAGCTCTACAAAATTTTGTAAAAAAAAATTTCCAAAATTAAAATTAAAAATAGCAGTACCGATTCATGGTCTGATTAGAATACAGAAAGGATTTCAGCTTTTTTTTTTTATGAAAAAGAATAAAAAAGAGACAGCTGCAACAATGTATAGAGAAAGAAAAACACAAGAGGAATGTTTTACATATATTGGGGAAGTAAGTCATGTAGCCAAGCACTCTTTTAGACATTACAGTGTGCAGATTCCAAGACATCACACCAGCAATAAGATATCAGCCACTGCAGCCAAATTGTGAAATTGGTTCTTTAAACTGGAATGTAAATTCATAAAAGCATGATAGCATCATATTATGTGTTCCAGGCAGTGTCCTTCCAGTTAATTTTATGTGTCTGCATATGCTTATAGAAACAGTGACACGGAATGAGCATACTGCAAGCGATCTGTATTAAGCACATATATATTCTGTCTTGACTTGACTGTATAAACACTTTACAGTATGTAGAGCCCGTGGGCTATTTAAGGTTTCCCCTGGGGCTGGTAGATGACACATGGAGGTGGACACACTGCCCATTCCCTGCTGCAGAGGTGAAGGGAGGCCACCGAGTATCCTAGCGCAGCTCAGTGGGACTAGATGCCTATGTTTGCAGAGCTGAATCAAGGCTGCTTTAACTACATTAGGTAAAGGTTTCTCATTTGCTAGCTTATTTTACACAGCCCTAGGATCTTAAACCATTTACTGAAAAGCTTTTTAACCTACAACTTTATTTGCCTTCCAAAACTGCTGTAATATTTATCTCATGAAGACCATACTTACACAGAAATCTTTGTGTCCTCTACCTCAGATTTTGCTCAACTCGAAGTACAATTAAACTATCCGGGGACTAAGAGTAGCTCCTTACTGCAAGGACATGCACCTTACAAAATGGGAAACAAGGTAGGTCCACCTGAGAAGTTTGTGCAAGTGTGGGCTTTTAGACATAGCAACCCCCTCAGCAGGCTACAGACCCCCTTCACAACCCTAGCTTCCCTCTGAATTTCTGCCTCAGGTGCACATATCTGAGGACAAGGGGAAAAACCTGAGTCTTTACAGCATGGGGGCAGGAGACAGGCCTGCAGCTCCTCTTCTGCAGCCTCATACCCCGTAAGTGATTTTTAGAGGACCCCACAGATCCATAGCCTGTACCTCTCAGAGGGAAACAAGTCAGTCACTAAGCATAAAGTTAAAAAAAAAATTAAAAAAAAAAAATCACAGTAAAGGATCTATATAAGCATTGCCTTTCTGGCCAGCTGCAAAGAGCAGAAGCTTTGTGATGGTGGTAAGAACGACCTCTGCTACACTGTGAAACCACAGCTGAAAGATTGCATTTTGTAAGCATCAGAAGCACCAATAATCAGAAGTGAAAAATTGTCACTGTATTTGCCAAGTCCCAAAGGAACATGGCATTCATCTGGTGACAGATTTGTTACCTCTGCTGTGTGTCCTGGCCTGCCTGTGTCACCAGTCTCAGATCGAGAAGTCAAGTTTCTCAGAATACCCATCACTAGGGCTGTTGCTATATACAGCACCAGCCAAGGCAAATAGTTTTTCCTCCCACACTCCTTGTCTGCAAACAATGATTACAGTAATCACCTCAGTAACAACAGGTGAGTAAATAAGAATAAGATTCTCTTCCACCCCCGAAAAAAATGGTTACATACACAATTATTTCATGGAGTTATTTCCTTTCTACCATATGCCATGATCTGCTTTGCCTTTACTTAGAGAAAAAGAGTACAGGACTGTAACTTTATTTGCACAAATACACAGGGAAATAACTTTCCAGTCAAAGCTCTATAATCAATTTTTAGACATTTACAATTATAAAGATTTACCATTCCCAGCACATGAGCCGGTCAGTTATTAGTGAGTCATTCAGTACTATGGCAGGCAACGTGACTTCCCAACAGTGGGAACCATCAATATTTTGTATTAATTACTCCCTAAGAACAAATATATTGTTAGTTTTTAGTCTTATAATTCAAGAAGTCCACAATTAATAAAAAAATTCAAAAGGAAGAAATATCTAGAAACTTCTAGCCTATGAATCATTGCCCGTGTTGTTCCTTTGCTCAGAAGTTCATCTGCTGCTGAAATCTTCTCATAAAAATGAAAGAGGACTTTATAACTAATATTTATGTTCTTATTTCAGTTCAGGTATCAACAGAAAAATGACTTGCTTATTGTCCTCTTCACACAATCGCTACTTTTCATTTTAGCCGTATTTTTGCAATGGTTTCTGTTCATGTCCATCCTAGTCTTGTTTTCTAGAAGATGTGTTTATTTGCATATTTATCTCAGTCGCTCTCTCAAATTCCTTTGCTATCTACCCTCCATTTCTCTTTACATTCAATACTGATTTTTTTAAAGCATATTCAATAATCTTATTTAAAACAAATAAAATATCCTAAAATATAACTCAAGACTTAGATCCTGGAAACTGTATTGGTTCTAGATTAACACCTATCAAATTACAGCCCTTTTGGACAATTTCCCACTTTAAGGACCTCTCTCTACTCTATACATACTGAGCCTTACAGCATGGTCTCCAGCACCACCACAGTCTGTCTTCATGGTCAGACCAGAGAACATGCCCCAAAGCACCAATGTCAGCAAATGCCAAAGCCTTCCCAGAAATGCTGTTCACAGACAGAGTTCCTACAAGTGCCATTCAAAAACCACGGCAAGGTAAAGCTTCGTTTGCTTATGGCAGCCCTCTTTGCTTCTCTCAAGGGGTGCCATCCATTTAGCACACATGTTGAGTGGGCCTGTTGATTGAATCAAAGGTCTAGTTCACATGGATTAATTAGAAGACTGAGATGATGAATATCACATTATCAAATGCAATTCCAGAATACAAACACAGCAACAGTTCCACAAAACAAATTACAGTAGGGTGACTCTAGTTAAGCTTTTATCTCTGCTGCATCAGCACAGCAGTTACTACCTAGCAACATGATTAGTGCTAAAACAGAGTA
Source organism: Streptopelia decaocto (assembly GCF_964273445.1). Classification (NCBI taxonomy): domain Eukaryota; kingdom Metazoa; phylum Chordata; class Aves; order Columbiformes; family Columbidae; genus Streptopelia; species Streptopelia decaocto. The sequence continues at coordinate 17,184,575 of NC_138659.1, forward strand.
AAATTGCTCAGAGGATGATAAACCCACATTGTCTTTGCAATTGTAGTACACTGGATGAACAGTTCACTGACATTCAGAACCAGATAGTTTTACATTGCTAAGTATTGAAGAGTGGACAAAATCGACGAATACAAGTTACTGTAAAAATCAGGATAGTTGCCAAGATAATTATTTTCTGTCTACTTCTGCTTCTCTAATAAATTTTTTAAGGTATAGTATTACAAAAACTTCAGGGAGCTTTTTTCACCATTATCAGAAATGAGATCAAACAGTAAAGATGAATTCTAGCAAACAAATTACCTGTTCTAACACGTCAAAGATTAAAAGAACACAATAATAATTTTGCCTCTAGCATCTTAGTCTGGATTTACTAATTATTGTATAGTGGTACATGAAGCTAATAGTCTAAATAATCCAGCTAGGTATTTTTCTACATCTTTTGAAACAATTATTCTGATTTATGTATCTGCATGGTGTCTGCCAGCCATTTGGGCTATTAAAAAACCCAGCTTTTCTACCCAGTTTCTAACAGTTTGCAAGTGAAGTCAGCTAACTGGAATACACCTATAGCATTTGTAGAAAGGCGTTAATGTACTCTGCCTGCACTTCACATCAGCAGAAGAAAGATCAGTTCCAGGGCCAAGAACTATCCAACCCCACTAGCACAAGTTTATAACCATTGCTGAGAAACTGGTTTGACAAAAGCACATCTCATGACTCTGAGGCAGTTAGGTTTTAGCAATGATGTAATTTGGAAGGATTTCTGGACAGAGAGGACTAGACTGTCATGTATTTACATTACATTAATGCTGGTAGTCCTCATGGAAAGCCTCAGGGCATGAGTGCATGCTGCTTTAGAAACCTCATGCAGGAGCAACACAGACCTGAAAAGCCAGCAGGTAACAAACTTAGTGAGACATAGGGGCACACCGGGTTTTCTGGAGAAATATTGCCCACAATAAAGCAAGCACAAGCCTTGCTTCATGAGGCAGATGGATTTTCATGACTCTGGGAATGGAAAACCACAACAGACTGAAGCATCTTTTTCACCCTCTATAACAGCCAGCTATATGTTCCCCTGTATAAAAAGCAACCTAACAACAATGTTGTGCTTCATGTAATCAGTTACAGGAGTGCTCTAGGTACTATTGCCATGCTCTTAATGGTTAAGTGTTCAAAAGGAAAGGGTTAAAATTAAGAGAATATAAATACAACTCAGCTATTTATTACAATAAATTCTTCTAAAATTTCAAACCAAAACAAGAATATCCATATTACCACATCAAGCCATCTTAAATTACACCTGCTATTTCAGTAAGAGTGTATAATTATTTATATATATATATAAGAAAAATTTTTAATATGTACAGTTTAGAAAACCCACAAAATCAGTCTTAACCACTTTGGGATACAGAGGCATTTAGAGAAGAAGACCGCTTTAAATATCTAAACATAAATCAGAAAATTAAAGTTTCCAACAGACTTTCCTCATTCCATTTTATTTGATTTTTTTTTTTCATTTAAAAACACAATTAACATGTGAAACATGCTTCAGACAACAGAATGTTTTAATTAGGACACCACTCCTGCAATACCAGAAATAACAAGAACTAAGAAAGAAGAGAAACAAAACTATAAAAAGACTTTGTCTTCCCATTTAGTCTAACAGAAAACTTTCTAAAACTCTCACAAACAATTTAAAGTCTACCACATGTGGAGAAGATTGGAAGCTTTCTTCTCCCTCTCAACATGTGCACAGACCATTCCTGCAAATGCACCAGCATACACTGGAACAGCAAGATCTAAAACTGACCATATTTAGCCCAGATGTGTAATAATATTACTGAAACAATGAAAGAAGTATTTATAACCAGTTTTGCAAAGGGGGCAATTTGGATCTCATGGGAAATACCAGTATAGAAACTCAACATTCCTTTGGTTCTCAGTAAATTAAAATGGCTTTTGGTCCATTTTTTCCTGTTGCTGTTTTTCTTTTGTTTGGATCTCCACTCTCCTCTTTTTATCTTGGACAAACACCTCTTTTGATATATGTGCAAAGCAGACTTGCCTGGACAGGCATAGCAGAGCCTTGTCTTATGTGATAAAGAAAATATGCCCCTCAGAAGCATTCAGGAAGGTAAAATTTTTACTGCTTCTTGTCTACAGAGCTTTATCATGAAACAACCGCATTGTTAAGTTTTCCATTTAAATTCAGCTGCTTACCATTAACCTCAGCTTTAATGTCAAGAAAAATATTTTAAAAGATTTTACATCAACAAATGATTAAAGTCTGTGACAATTAATGAGTGATAAAGCTCACTGGAGCTAAAAGCACAAAACGTACTCTGCTTTTCTGCAACATGACAAATGAAATGTCAGATGCGACCACACTATCCAGTGTAGAATTAATCCCAGAGCAGATTCTCAGATAAGTGAAGAAACAAGAAGTACGGTGTCACAGGAGAGGATGTGCCTATACTTACAGCAATCAAAAAAAAAAAAAAAGGAGAGAAACAAACAAAACCCACTCATTTAAAAGAAAAAGCACAAGGTGAACAACTTTCATATAAAGTAAAGTACATTGTATTTTATACCTGTCACAATCCTGCACTGGTCCTGTCCCATACTGATCAGGAAAGGGGATGAACTAGTTGCACGTGGACATGTATGAGGATAGTAAAAGAAGAATTTATTTCTGGTACAGAAGTGAAATTTTAAAGGCAACATCACAAAAAGAACAATGTTTAGGGAAATAAGCAATTTATGCCCTTTTACACATTCACTTTCCAGCATCCTCCAAGCTGCATTGATTTCAACATGCAAAAAGACCAGTTATATCACTCAGTCACTTTAATATTAAAGTTCAGTTGTAACCATGCCTTCCAGTTCGCATTGCTGCTCAGCCAAAACTGCCCAGAGAGGAGAGAGAGCCAGCAATTGGACACAGCCCTTGATTTCTGTCATGTAGCCATAGGTCTCATGCTTCCCTCTCTTTCCTAGTTCATGCTTTTAAAAGCAACATGACTGACAAGCATCAGTTTGAAAGCCCCCAAAGACATCTGAAAGACCTCATCAACTCCCAGCAAAAAAATGAATTTCCCAGCTCTGCTGAAAGCAGTTCTCCATTTGTCAAAACAGCTTCCAGGGAACACGTGGATAATCTCACATGTGCTAAAAACCCAACTGGGCTCCTTAAATGAGAAAGCTCACCAACAGCATTTAACAAAAATCCTAGACATTTTTATGTATAAAAATATGTAGCTAGCTTAAAGGAATAGTTGTTTCTCTAATTATTGTTTGTTCTGTAGTTGTTTCTACTCGATTTTCCTGTTTCTTTCTCATTCATTGTTAGAAATCACATTAAAAAACATACAGGTCTGATTTACTTGTTTAATTACAACTCCCTAATTTAGTTCTTAGCTACGTAACTGGCATCTTCCATGGGGTAAATTTTACTTTGAGTACAATGGTAACTTTACAACCATACCAAATATGCACAACCTGTTGCTGTAACCCCTTTTTTTCTATTCAAAGCAGATTATATTAGCCAGCTAGTAATACAACATACTAAAGCAACGAACCAATTCGATCTAACGATAGGTGATGTCAAAGCACTCCTAGAACTGCAGATTAAAATGTCCAGAATGTGAACGAATAATAACTACTGTCTGTGGAAAAAACAAACTAACAACAACAAAACCCAAATACCGTGTTCACAACCCTACAAGCCCACAGGCTTCCTTTACCTTTCAGGTTATTACTTTATCAGCTTCTCCCCCACTAGCACATTCTCAAGGACCTAGAGGAAGGTTTTTGTTTTCTGTTTGGGCTTTTGTCCTCCCCACCATTAGAAGCATCTGGCTTCATAAGAAGTCCTGAATAGCCCAGTTAATTCAAGTATACTTTATATTGTTTAATCACTTTTTTCCCCATTTAGAGACAAATTTGATATTTTATATAGTGGCTGTGCTTTAACTTCAAGAGAGACCACTTATTCCTGCCATTTGGTTTTGAAGAACAATGCAGCTTTATTTACTATTACAAGTATGTAGTACATAAGAAGGCTTCGACATGCTAAAATGGTGCTACTTCTGATTAGATAATAGAGTATTAACTGTCAGGCTTCAAAGAGTTAATCAGAGCTGTTAGGCATTGTTAGAAAGACTGATTTATAATATGCCAAATATATATATGCACACATACATTATACAGTGACCACAAATATTTATGTTAAGCAAAAGAAACATGGGGAATTATCTGCCTTTTGTTAGAACTACATAATATTTTGCCCCACACACAACTCTGGCAGAATTTGAAGGTGAAGGAAATAAATATACAGCTAAGCTGACAAGAAAGAGACAAGGCAGTCTCATTCTACGACCCTATGGCAGAAGCAGGCCTAATTTGGCACTACCACTTATCCTTCTCACCTAAAGAGAAGATAAACCACACCCAGCCTTTTCTAGCTCTTCTAAGAAGTAACTCCAAAAAGCAGAGTTGATATTCTGATGCTAGAGAAACAAGCTCCAGGTCTTTGATGGTTTGTGCACCCCTGCACTCCACTGTTCAGTCAGCTGCAGGGCTCCGGAGCAACAGCTGGAATTTGGAGTGATCTGACATAGGTCCATTCCGGGAGGACTGAGCTCCAATGCAAAACAGCAACAAGGAGCTTCTGTCACTGTTACTCACCTTAACCTTTGTGAAGGTTGCAGTTTGCTTTACAAGAGGAAGGTGATGTAGCTAATAGCTGACATTACTGAAACTGTAGTGGGTATGTGCACGGTGCAGAATGCACAGTAGCCAATCAAAAAGCTCATGTTGTTCTAGCACACTAATAAATATTCATTAAGATGTGTCACTTGTGTTCCCTTTTAGTAATTCCCTAAAAAGCTGCTGCTATCAGAGATACAGCTTATTTCTACCTTCCCACTACTGTAAACAACATGGCTCTGTATAAGGTTTCTTCAGAGACTTCCAAATTATGGAAACTTGCCAGCTATTACTCATAAATAAATGAATTAATACTATGTAAAATGAGGGAAAAACCTTCTTAAGTTCAAACATTAACTAAAAAATCCCAAATAAGTGTTTGAGTAGTGTTGGAATTAAATAGCATACTGATGGAATTTTATACAAACACAAATTGGAATTTAAATGGCCTGCAAATTAGCCTTCAAATTTTGCTGCTTGCTGATTATATACTGTGTACAGAGGTTCAGCAACTTTTACAACTTCATTTACTGTTTAAAACTTATATACAAGTGTGTGATGCCTCAGTATTTTGGAATGTTAACTACTCACTGACCCCTTAACGCAATATCTATAGATATTAGATCTGTACAGCCAAACAAACAAAAAAAAAAAAAAAAAAGGAAGAAAAATCCAATTAACTATCCTTCAAAAGGTCACTTCTCTTACTCCAGTTAGAAGAGACAACACTTAAAACAGCACACAGCCTCCTCAGCATTAACAAAGCACACTCTGAAAGGACAGAGGTAACCCTGAGGCTTGAATAGGAGCCAGGAAGCACTTTTCTTTACCAATAGCAGTCTTGGGGGGATTTTCAGACATCATTCTTCCCTTTCCAGAGGTTATATGTCTTTTGTAAATCACAAAAGCCTAGAACTAGCCAATCGCGAAACAACAGCCTTCCACCACCACGATTGTCTGGTTCTGATTTAAAGAGGGGCATTTAAACATCTCTTTCAAGGGTATATAAAACACAGGGGTTTGTTTTGGCAACACTTGTTGCCACCAAACAATTCTCACCCAAGAAATTCCTGCTCCATAACTTTCTGCACAATCAGTCGCTCTCACCTTGTTCACATGAGGCTGGGACAGAATACAAAACAATATGAGCTTTGTAAAATTAAGAGCAGTTGTTATGAATCTCTCCACCCGTTGCTGGGATTTGTGCCAGTAAAGATACTGGACTTTGTTTTAAATGTTCAAAATGTAAAGTGTTTCTTCTAATGTACTAATCCACAATCAGGTAAATTAACTTCCATTCCTATCCTTCTCGCCTCTATATGTGTGCATAAACACTGCAGTTTTAGGGGAAGAAGCTAAAACTTCACTGAACTATCAAAGCTCTTTCCTCAGGGAGATGTCTGCAGAGAGCAACTTTTCCACATAGAGCTATCCAAGGGTGCTTGACAGCATATGTCAAGAGATGTTCTGATACCACAGGTTTTGGAAATGACATGCTTGTCAAAAATTTACCAGAAACAAAAAGCAGCAAAAAGTGTGCTGCCTCTGGTGTCAACTGGAATAAGTTTTAATGAGTAAGAGGAATAGATGTGCTGAGTAAGAAGATGTCAGTGTTAGTTTGCAACTTCTCAGAATAAACTGTTTTATACAGTGTTCCAGGAATATTACCAAATAACTTTAGTGTATCGGGTGACTCAGTGTCCTGGTGGCAGGGGATAATAAGTTAAAAGGAGGAGGGGAAAAAAAAAGTGCCAGAGATTTCCATGTGCTAATGCTGCTGAAAAACTCAGGCACCTAATACTTGGCAAATTAACAAAGCACTAAATGGTAATAGATCCTCACAATAAATTAAAATTGCATAGTGCTGGCTCAGCAACATAAGGAAGAAAATGCGACTGCTACAAAGCAGATGTTTCAGTTAATTTGTTATAATACATTAGCTCCAAACCTATGCTCTATCAGGAAAAAAATCCAAGACCCAGATCTAGCCTAACACAGATCCAGGGGTATTAGCAACAGGCAAATAAGCAAGCATTTAGCAAGCAGCGTTGATCTCCAAAATCAGCTTTTTCGTAATCATATGAAACACACATTGCTCAGGATACCGGCAGTGGTTGAAGCTCTTACTGTGCTTAATTTTAGCTGCTTGATTTCCAGGGCTCACCCACGGGCTGGTGGGAACATCCCCCATTTCACCCAGTGTGCTGACAGACATGAGCTCTGCAATCACAATGTCAGTGTCAGAAAGATTTCTCCTGTAGAGTACAAATTGTCCAGGTGATCTCACAATGTGCAATTACAAATAACCAAAAGCTTCATTAAGAAAGTGCTAATAAAGATTTAACTAGTGTTAATCGAGGCTGAGTGCAGGCTAGGAATGATACCCATCAGGTTTGAGTTCCCATTTGTGTTTTCAGGAGCCATATCAAGTGAGATAACTAGCCACCAGTCCTTGCTCTGCCTCATTCAAAGCCAGAAGTGTCCAAAATCCCAGTAAATAGGCAGCTTTAGCTTATGCTGCAGTGAGTTTCCACGTCCTGCCAAAACCTGGTTGAAATAATGATTTGATCAGCACCCTCAGCTACTGCATGGAAGAAAGTGCTCCTGCTAAATTCAGCTACACCAAGTTGAGCAGAAGAGAGTTTACAGCCAGCCATGGCCAGGCTGCTGCGTCAGGCAGAAAACACATGGAGGACATCGGGGTTTTGAGCCAAGTCTCCCATATCCCACTTGAATGTCCAGGGATTACGTTTTAAAGGTGTTTTTTTCTCAGCTTTGGAAAACAATTTCACTGTAGAGCTGAGAAATCATTGCCAGCAGAAAGTCAGATACCATTGATTTTTATCAAAACTGCAAAGAGTAGTGAAATTGTCATTTTCTTCTTCCACAGAAAGCTAGTCACAAGTTCTGATAAGGAAAAAAACATTAGTGCACAATGTGCTTGTAGCCAGGGCAACAGAAGTGTTCAGCTGAGCAAAAACTTTTATTTCTGTAAAGCATGCCAGTATGTAAGACGGATATCCATGTGGATTCTGCCTTTAGTTTGTGGTTGTGTTTATGCAAGAGATTTAGAATAAGACAGGAAAGCAAACTTACTGTGCTTGTTTTTATAAGCTTATTACCAGGGTTAGAGACGAAAAAGGGAAGACAAGAAAGCTGAAGTACATCAGCTACATCTCTAACTGCCACATATCTCCAAGTGATATTTACTATAAGTAAAATGTTCCATTATTTATCATATGGATCTGCTGAAAGATTGTAGGTGAAACTTCAACTCCTTTATGTCATTACATCTTTTCATGAAAATAAAGGGAAAGTGATGCCATAAGCGAGGGAAAGAAATAGCACCATTACTACATAGATTTATGATGTTCATTTAGAAAGTGACCCAACAGCACAGATCAGATTAGAGTGTAATGGAAAAAACTCCATCCTGGTGCTCAAGTGCGCAAGTTTAAGAAACAGATGGGCATGCTGAAGTACAAGAATTCTCTACCAGATACTTAGATAAGATGTAAAGATTGCTGTAGTTATTTCCTCATCATGCACAGCACTGCGCTGTTCTTTCTCCTTCATCAGATATGGGCCAAAACCCTACTCAAAAACAACTGATGGCATTGAATTTACACGAAGACCGAACTCAACATTTCCAAGCAATCCTACATGGACTACAATACTTGGAACAGAAAACCCAACAACAAAAGTGAAATGGGCAACATGTACTTGCCACTATAATTGGAACCAGAGAGATTAAAATGACTACCTACTGTGCAAATAAAGGATCAAAGCAAACAGCGTTGCTTCTGGTACCCAGGAGATGATTTTTGTTTTTCTTTCTGTTTGTTTAAATAAAATGTTCTGTTTATTTGTTCTTCCATCTTTCAATAGAACCATGAATGTCCACAGTCAATGAGGCATGCTTCCTCCTGGTATACTTGGAAAGAGCACACCACATTTAGAGAACCACCTCTACCACAAACACTTATTCGGTGGTGTCTTCACAAGACCATCCATGTGATCTCTCTCAGGTTTTCTGTTTGGCATTTGTTTGTCTGACCTGGACTACAGGAGAAAGAGTGTTTGCTACCTGGTGAGATACAAAAGCGTTGCTGTCAGACAGCCCGCCTTCCCCTCCCCTGCCTAGGAACACCCTCAGGAGGAAGAAGTGGTACTCAAGATACAGTGTGTCTCCTAGGAGTATACCAAACCCATAGTAAAACAGAAGTAGGGCAAGGTTGATTGTTTGATAAATTGATTTGTTACATTTTAAATATTTTTTTTTTCCCAAAAAGCTAGAAAGAAGTCTGTAAAAAGTATTTTTGAAGATATTTTAGAAAAGGAAGATTTGTTTGAAAAGGTGAACAATCCCATCTCTCAAAAAGACAGAAATTCAGAAAGACCTAATTTAGAGATGGATAGGGTTTGACCCAGGACATGGTACTAACAGTCACTAGTGTTCTAAATCCTTCCAGAGTCCTTGTAGTTAAGTATATTTTGGTTTTATCTTGTAAACAAAGAAATGAAAGGCGATTCACAAGACAAGCTTTACACAAATTCACACATACAAGACATGACGGGAATATCAAGCCTGATCCCCATTATAACATTAAAGCCAACAACTAGCTCCACATTAGCAAAGCTGTACTGACTTCAGACCAGAGAGATCTGGCAAGATTTAAAACACACAAACCTCCCCCCAACATATACACAAACTTTCTGCAGCTTACCAACGTAGCTTTTCTGTCTTTCTATGCCAAAAGTACAAAATTTTTTAGAACAGACTGTTCGAATTTGCTTGCAGATTTATAACTGGAACATTAATTCTCTGTAGCACTTATTTTTGGCCCTCTTTTTCTTTTCAGATACCATCACCTATGACATAGTGGCAATATATCAACAACTATAATTATGCAAAACCTTAACTAATAAAGCAAGTACCTAATTACTTCAAGGAAGGTTAGCAAGAAGGGGTAATTCATTAAGCCCAGGTAGGTTTCAGTGATGTGAAATGAATAGATAGGATTCTTTTGTATACATTTGCAATATCAAAAACATTTATTCTACAGTGGCTTTCTATAACTGTTTTCAAGATAATATATCAGATGGAAGTAAGGAAACATGTTCTGACATTTGTTTTCTTCAAGAAGAGATGCACAGTGACAATTTCAGCATTTTCATTACTGAAAGTCCTTATACTTCTAAATAATATATCTCTTTTTTAACCCTTTAATTTGTAAAAGGATTGTGAAACCCACTCACAGCCTAATTTTATGCAAGAAAGCCTGTGGTGTAACCTGCTCTCTCTTTCTCCCCTTTCCCTCTTTATGGGTACAACATGCCAACATTAAACAAGAGCAAATAAACTCCAGTGGTTTGCAAAGATGACATAACGTCACTCGTAGAAATTTGCATGTAGTGCATTTTTCATATAAAAGTGACTTATTTTAATAGGAAAAAAAAACATCATACTTGTTCTGATGCCCAAATTTGAAGTTAATCAAGTCTGGAAAATTGAGCTGCATTTAATGTTGTCAGTAGCAAAACCATCCCTAATTCACTCTAAGTCGTGTGCTATATTTTGCACTTCGGAAAACACTTCATATAGACTATGATGCAAGCAAAATACTACAGATCTTAAAGGAGATGCTTTCAGGCTCCGCATTGGATTTCAAAAGTAAATTAAACCAACAAAAAAGTAAAGCACCAATATTTGCCATTTTTTCCCTATTATTATGACTTCTGACAGGGTCATGTACCTGTCTGAGGAAGTGGCTGCAGTAATTAAAGGTATTTCATAGATAAGCAGCCAGTGCAGCTCACTAAATGCCAAGGAGCAAAGGAAAAACTTATGGGAGCTACCAGAGCAGGTTTGGCTGGGCTCAGTAGTAGCACTGCTCTCTGTTGAATATCCCTGGGTACAGGGCACACAGCACAAGGCAACAAATGTAGGAGTTGGCTAAAAATTCTTTTCCCAGAAAAAGCACAAAGATGAGCTTAAAGCAAAGGCGAACAGAGGAGTACACACACATCTCTGTACTGCTGGGAAATGCTGCTAGCCAGACTCCAAGCACCAGCTCCGTGAGCCCTGCTAACATCAATAAGTTATTGAGCAGTGACATTCTGTCTACCTGGTAGCAGTTCAAATCTATACCCCTGCTCCTCAGGCTTATTTCTCAGCAGTTATGGGAAGTATTACAGTCAAATTTTTAAAATAGAATATACAAAGAGGAAACAGAACTGACAAGAGACACACTGTCTTTTACATACTCTGGCCAGACATACCTTAGCCTTGTATTGAATCTACAGGTTATCCTTCAAGTACTTTGCAAGCAGAATCAAGTTTGACCAGCTCATTACCAAACCAGACATAAACTCTTGCCCGTGCAACAAGGTGCTTAGAAGTTATACAGCAAAAACCTCCAAGAAAGGCCCATGGCCTTGTAGGCAGGTCTACGCACCACTGAGCCCAAGGCAGCTACAGTAACGACCCTTCCCAGCAGCTCAACATATAGGCAGACCAAGGTGATTTCTGTCTGCAAGCAACAGTACAAACTTCTGAGAAGCAGTGCTTCTAGGCACTATAATATCCTAGAACAACATCAGCCTAGCATGCAGTAAGACTTTGCTGCTCTGAACCATGTCCCTTTAACTGGCTGAAGAGAGTTCACAATCTTTGTTTTAAAATACCGCTACAATCAGTGGAAAAGGAGGTGACATTCACCCAGGATGTAGGAAACTCAGCTTTTGGTCTTTCCTCTCCCTGAAGGGGTTCAAGCCCACATTGCAGGGAACCTCTGTTAAAATACGAGTGATTATTCAATTGATTAAATATATTTACTTAAAATTGCAGTACTAGGGTCCCACTGAACTCACCTGCGGGTTATATACACAGACATCTGTACTGGAGGAGCTTGGTACCAGAATGTTCTAACTTCAGCTGCTCAGATGAATTGGATGAAGTATCCTTTTAGTGAATTTGAAAGATAATTCAGCATAGCTTTCACTTCTTAAAACACTCAGCTGTATGTTTTACATAAATACCTTAAACAAACCCATCACATTAAAATTTACAAAACACCTCCATTCATTTTTTCCTTCCCCTTCAAACATACAATCAACCTTCACTCAAAACCTCCTAAAACTTTAGCATCTCTATATAGCAGCTGATAATTGCTCCATTAGCAGTAACCACATCACCTGTTCAGCATTTAGGACAATCCCAAACCAACAGGAATTCAATATTTTAATCATCAGCAGCTGCTAAATGAGCTGTTAAGCCCTGTCTACAGTGGGGCAGAAACCACTACCTGTTCCAAGTTAGGCTGCCCTTACTGAGATTACCTATATGGCTAATTTTAGGTGTGAATATCTCCCTCCAAATGTATAGTATATTTTTCCTGGAATTTCTTTTCTCTAGTGTTCTCTAGAACATCATTATGTCTGGTTTGAAGCACTGTGTTTTATTTCCAAGTACATATGCAAACCCCCTTGACATAACATCATGATTAGAGAAGCAGAGAAACTTGAAACAGCAATTCCATTAAGGAACATTAACAAAAAGAGAACTTTCTGCTTGCAGTCCATATCCTCAGGAGGACAGCTATCTGTTATTTTTAAGCAACTGAGTAATTGTCAGCTCTAAGTCGCTATTGCACTGGTTTGTAATCACTATTGGCAAAAGTAGAAAAGCATTACAGAGTCTGCCAATTAATTCAGAACAAATTTCCAGTAAAGATGGACCAATGGAGTGGCCTGGCCAAATTCCTTCTGAGTTCTGAGGAAATACAGAAGAGGAGATTAAAATGTGATGATACGAGCCTGTCCTTGTTTTCTTAAGATTAATAGAAGGTGTATCATAAAAACAGCTATCACAGTTACTCTCTGGAGAAGCTGTCAAGTGGCAATGGCTTATCAGCTACACTCAGGAAATCTGTGCCAAACTTCCCCAAAAAGCAGGTGCCAGAAGTTAGGCTATTGTCTGTGTTTATGCACATAGTTGTATGACCTGCATTTGATTAGCTCCCATGAACTTTGGTTTAGAAGCCTGAATCACAACTGCACAAGGTTTTAATTAGATATTCGGTCATTCTGCCCTTTCTTAAATTCCTGCCATTTATTTGCATGCTTATACACAAAGCTGGAAGCTTAGGTCTGGGAAGTAAAGTGAAAAACATAAACCTTCTCAAGCTAGTAACAGTTAAATAACCTCACAAGGTAGCATAGGAAATCATTTCACCAGGAGCAGCCTATTGCTGTAAGACTAGATTTAAGCAGTTAACTAACCACAATGCTATATTAGTACTGACTGGTGACTTTAAAGAGCTACTGTGATTTTCTCATTAAATGTGACTGCTACAGTATGTCTCACCAAAAACCAGAGTAGTTTTGCCTAAAAATGGTGTATTAACTTTCAGTAATAGTGGTACATCCTCAATATCAGTTTAAGAAAGAGGATGGAACAAAAAGCGCATCTGATGCCTATGCAAACATTTTATTTCCAAATCCTATTAGTTCTTAAAAACAAAGAAACAAACAAAACTCTGTTGACTTAATTCTGGCATCAGGCTCAGAAACAGTCTGAACCTACAGCAGAACATGAGCTAAGACTATTTTTCATAAATTTTGTGGTTCAGTACATTCAGTTCATACTGCAGCTTTTTCAGATTCATTGCAATTTCAGCTCAATGTATTGTACACAAAGGATCTCACATTCAGTGTGAGTTGTCCAAGCCATAAAAGATGGGCAAGCAGAAGTGTGTATAGCTTTTCCTACTTATCTTTTAGATAAGTCAATATTAATCCAATCTTTGGTAGTATTTGGTGCAACTCACAAATACTGTACCTATTCCTTAAGTTTCCTTTTCACTACCAACAAGAAGGAAAAATGTTCTTGTCAAAAGAAAAAAGAAATCACTTTGCAAGAGTGCACACTAATCCCTACAGCCCTCCTTTTATGATGTACATTTCAGGACTATGTAGCAAATCCCAGCAACAAGCGTAGGCACTATAGAACTAACCAGTTCATCCTCAAAGGAACTGCTTGCCAAGTCTAACAGTCTAAAACTTGCCTCCTGTTTCCTGTTCCCCTCTAAATGTACACAGACTTGAAAAGAAGTCATGGCACCCTGCAAGCCGTGCAATACCCAGTATCTTTCCTGACTTCCTCAATGTCACTTTTCCTTTTTCGCCTTCCCACGTTTCTCCATTACTATTCTTATGTTTTGCAGTTATGTCCTCAAATTGAATGATCTCAAATTTTTATCTTTCCCATACTGGAGGAAGGGACAGTTTGTATCCAGTTATCTAACCTATTCTTTGAGATTTCCTTTCCTAGTGCAGGAATGATTCAGCTGATAATGAAACAACTGCTGAAACTCACAGCATAAAACAGCAAATTGAGTTTATCTGGATATGATACACTGCAAATCTCGACAAGGGCTCAGGTGCTGACAGCTGAGCTCTGCTCCCTGCAGCAGGAACTGCTGCAGCCACCCAGAGAATCAAGTTCCTGTTCTCCAGCAAGATTTCATGGACTCTCACAGAACTGCAGTAGTTCCATGGTTTTGTCATGAGTTCAGTAGTAAAGCTAGTCATAACTTAACACACATGCCAGAGGAAGTCACAAGTCACTCAAACCCTGCATCTTTCTATGAAAGGCTTTCAGTGTCATTACTATGAATTGAGGATTAAATAAATATTTTGGTCAATATTGTAAAATACTCTTTTATACAATATAAGTTAGATAAGTTTCCCTGGAAATATGTCAAAGGTTTACACTGTGATTGGTAAGGTAAAGCCAGGAAACTACAAAGGGGGAAAAAAACGTTATATTGTATCGGTTAAACAAGTCCTCTGACTCAGCCTGAAAGTTAAGAGTAAGCACATTTCCAGCTAAACAAATAATATAACTGCAATTAGACAACAAGTAGATGGTTGTTTTTTTAAAATGTGTTTTGCTTGGTGGCCAGTTCCTTGAATCTGGCTTATTGCTGTTTTTTTTGAATGCATCTCAAGGATGTCTCCTCCTTCCTTTGCCCACATGATGCTTCTGAATTTCTAAGCTCACACATAAAATCAAATATTTCTTTTTCCCCCCTCTCAAAACAGCCACCATCATGCACTTCAGGTCCAAAAAGCCTTTCCTGGGTTTTGGGTAAGAAGACCTCTATGGCACTGAGCCTAGAGTTGCATGAAGAAAATAAACCAGAGCCTCCTAGTAATTCTTCATTTGCTTCCCCGTTTACAGTTAAAATATACAGATGTTAAGTGGGATAATCTAATTATTCTGGTGAACATGATGATTTTGCACAAAAGTGTATTAACTTATCATCTTAAATAATTATCAAAAAAATAAACTAAGCTAAACAATGCATTTAGTCTTCAAAATTGTTCCAGTATTAGAGAGCTGTTATTTAAAAAATTTCCCACTGAAAACACTTCAGAACTGGAATCTTCACCACAGATGTGGATTGCTTATATTTTTAACAAAGAACCCCAAAACAAACTGGCTGTGTCCTGTGTATAACACCACATAACAGTACTAAAACTAAACTATTGTAACTGAAACTTGATCACAGCAGCCTCATTGCTACCACAAACCCTGAGCCAGTGACAAGATGTGATGGTAAAGCACCTCTTTGAAACCTATCGCAAACCTTCTTGTAGTATTCAGTCCATTGAGACAGCCAATATAATATGTTGTCGAGGTTTAGCCCAAGCTAGCAATATAACCACAATAGCTGCTCTCTCACTCTCCCACACCCCCCAAATAGGGGAGAGAATCAAAAGGGAAGGGGGGGAAACTTTGATTGAGACAAACAGTTTAATAAAATAACAAAATACTAATACACTACTAGTAAACATGTATATAATAGAAATAGAATAATAATAACTTGCTTCACCACTGTCCCTCAGTTCAGGGTTAAAAGGCAATGTTTCACAGGAGGAAACAAAAAAACCCAAACAAAACAAACCAACCAAACAAACAAAAAGGGTTTTATAAAATGTCTTCATCTAGCTACTGTGCTGGAGTTGTTTTTGGTTTTGGAAGGGGGGCGGTGTTTGGTTGGATGTTGGTTTGTTTGTTTGATAACTACAGAGTCCCAAAGAAAACAAAGGGAAAAGGCATGATTCCAGATGCAGATTAGACATTTTGCCATGAGGCCATCTCCAATCTTTCAACCCAACCCTGTTTTTTTCTTATTGTTATAATACACACTTCTAAAAACTGGCTTTATTCTTATTTAACGAATTATCACTAAACAGGGGAAGTAATTTGGGTATTTTGTGGATCCAAAACCTATTTTTTTCTTCCTGACCTTCTGTCCCTCAGAGGATTCTTTTGTAGGTGTCCCAAACCCCAGGCATGGGATTTGCTCCTGAACAAAGGAGTAATCTACATGTTCCTCAGGGTACAATGCTATGCAGCCAAGCCAGTGTAACACATAGAGAAGCACTGGCAGGAGCTTTACCCTGCACTGTTCCCATTATTTCTCTCATATCAGATATAGCAACTGGGCAAGTGGAAAACAAAACAAAACAAAACGAAACAAAACAACAAACCAAAACCAAACCCCAACAAAAACCACAATCACCAACATTATTTCTGCACCAAACAGCCAGCTGAATTGTACACAGTGGTCATCTGAGGGCTAGACCAGCACATGGAGAAACAGCCAGAGCACTCCCTGCAGCAGCACATCACCATTTGGTCTGTTCAGCTGTGAGGTGGAAACCCATGTCTCCATCTGTCTTTTAAGGATGCACAAGTGGTGGGGCTGAGGGACAGCCAGCCCCTGCCAGCAGAAACATCTGGAAGTTTTAAGAACTGAAATGGCTCATGTTTAAAGTCACTAATGGTTGTTCCATCCCATTACATAAACATTGTTCCGTAAACATATTTTTTCTCTTTTGCAAAAATTAATTGTCTAGCAATTGCCCCATTTTTCTTCTTCCTTCTTTCCTTATTAGTACGGTAGTTTTGGTACAGAAAAGACAGAGATGGATACATACTTCCTACCATCAGGGTTAGTCCTTGTGCTGTGAGAAACAAACGTAACTGACTTTCTCCTTGAGATAATATTTTATCTTCCTTTCCAGGAAGGACAAGTTCATGGCTGAGATTTCTTACAGAACATGGCTTGCTGAGCTCAACATTTTTATTCCCTTGTATGGCGCAAAGTCTTGACATCCATGACACAAAGATATAAACTACCAAGCACAAAATAAATCTCTCTGATGGAGAACCTGTACACCTCAGAGCCAAAAAAAGATACAAATATAGTAACTGAAATAAACGTTTGCTGATGCAGAGGAACACACAGTTGTTTGTTTTTGCTCTGTCGTTCCAGCTATACTCATGGTTGCAAAAACAGTAAAATAGTTAAAGTTATACTTTTGATTGAGGAACTACAAACCATTACAAAATCATCCAAACTCATGAAGGGCCTTCACACAGGCACAATCCTGTGAATTTTAAATGAGTGCCTGATAACAAATGAGGTATTGAAAGAGATGAACAGGCCCTGCAAATACTTGGAGAGAGAAAATGTCTCAGCCTGTTGCAGGGTGCCTCACCCTTTGTAATGCTGGAGGCCCCCATTTGCAATGCTGTGGCCTACTTCTCATTGCAGGTCTGAAACCTCTCACCTCGGATGCTGCGGCAGAGCTTTTTCCTTTTCTCAGACAGCTACTGAGACCTTTTCTTTTCCCTTTTCTGCCTCTGTCTCCCCCAAAGTAACATGCATCATTAGATTTGATGTATGCCATCAGGTATGAAACCCACTAATAAATGTTTGTGCAAATGAACCTGTCTCAGCATCCTTTGTGCCACTAGTCCCATTTCATAAACAAATTAAGGATGAAGCTTAGCATGTGCCATTAGATATTATCCGCTGCTAAGAGAAGGAATAGCCCATGTCAGCTGGAAATAATTCAGAAAAACACTGCAGATTCCTCCTGATCTAAAAATCAATAATCAGGAAACGCAGTGAAGTTTTTCCTGAAGAAGAAAAAAAATTGCATCTGTTGTATTTTCCCTAAGGGCTCCTCTTGTCTCCAGAGTCTTTCTGTATTAATGGAGCTGCCTGGAAGAATTCCTATCCAACGTGTAAATATTTCAAACAAAATAAAAAATATCATCTGGAACGGTAGACTTTGGCAGCCAACACAGTCAGCTGGGGGGCTGTGGGAACAGATCTGGTCACTGGCTGCACAGCCCCAGGGTGGAGAGTTCAGCCAGCCCAGCCCAGCCAGGGCACCCTGCACACCCAGTGGAGGAAGAACCAAAGAGCTTCACCTCTACATCATCTGCCTGGCAGACCACCAAAGAGCCTGGCAAATTGGGACAACAATCTGGGTGGAGCACAAATAACAGTCTCATTGAGACTACATATTCTAGCAAAATGTTTTTATTTGTAAGAATCAGCGTTTTCTACCAGAAAACCAGTCAGCTGGAATATATCCAAACAGCTCCAGTACTCAGTTTAGTCACTCATGTTTTCCTATCCATCTTCCAGCTAATTAGCTACAGCTAAGACAACACACAGAGATTTGCTACCTCTGCAGGTAGCATCTCTTTGTGAAGTGTGCACAAACCACAAAACCAGGATGTCTGTCACCAGCCACTGTGGACTGTTTGCAATCATGTCTTGTTGCTTATTAAACACAGGCTCCTAATCCAGCCATTAGATATGGTTTTGTTTCCCATAAGACATTAACTTATTTTTCTCACCTCTTATTTTTAACTGATAAACATTTTACAAGTGACAGAATACTAAATAATTTTGCTTATCTGATTTTATCTATACCTCATCTACTAAACATACTTTGAGCCAGGGTAAAATTAGAAAGAGATGTTCTAAGCCCTTGGCACTTAAAATCTGTACTTTGGCTCAGCTGACAGCACGAACTGGATGTGATTATTTATGTAGCTGAGTAAATGTTCATGGCACTATTTAACCAAATAAAGTATAGGGCCTGAGTCTAGCAAAATCTTGTGCACATACAAGGTACTTACTTGCAGGCTCTTCAGGGGTAAATGCTTTAAATCTTGATTGTCTGGTGGCCTGAGCAATGAATTAAACATATAAGGACATAAGAAATGCCACAGTAGCCTGTCTCCAGTGGTGACAGAAGTAGCTAAATAGGGGAAGCACAAGAAACAAACTGCTTTCTTGTTCTGTTACCCTCACAGTTGCTGAGCATTCACACCTGTTACATTAGGGATGTTGGAAGATTCTCACCCGTTTCAGCTTCTATTTGTGGATCTGTTGTCCATGAATTTAATACCTTTCTGAATCCAATGACTACCTCATCTCCTCAGCTTCCTGTGGAAGCAAGTTCTAGATATACCTGCTGGCTGAAGACATAGCAACTTCTATTCTAACGGGTCTCTCACTAATTTTTATCAAGTGTTCCCCTAGTTATAGTTTCATCCCTTAGATCATTGTCATTTCCTCTCTTTGCACTGTGCCTTTGCTCCTGCTAGACAAGCACAAAGCAGCTGCACTTCGGTATCCATTTACAGAACCATTGGCCATGAACACCCCAGGCTGCTCCCAGCAAGAACTAACATCTTGTGCCACAGGGTCCCATGCATCAAGAAACAACATACCATGGAAGCCTTATCTCTGCTACATTTTTCAAATGGCTCTGAACATGGTATTCCAAAAAGGGCAACAATGAAGCACCAAACAGTAATTGCTTAGTAAAGTTTCCCTGCTTATTGCAGGGGTGTTGGACTAGATGACCTTTGAAGGTTCCTTCCAAGCCAAACCATTCTATGATTTTATGAAAATTCTTGTCTTACATCCTGAGTACTTGGAACATTTCTTGAGGGCCTCCATATTTAACAACTGGTCAAAATCTAGTTAGAAAAAAATGGATAAAAACAGGAGAAAGAGTAATGTTTCGGTATTTCACAAAATGTGTGCCTAGAAAATGGAGAATGTATTGTGAGGCCATGATAGATGGCATTGTACTAATTAAGGAACTAGCAGAAAAGAAGCTCAATTTGTGGAGGAGATAATGAAAAACTAACCTGGTAACGACTGAGCAAAGGTTGACCGTGGCAAAGTAAGCAACACAAACGGATGTCTCTGTCCAGGGATGATCTTGCCTCTAGATGGTTTCAGAAAAAGAATTGTTGGAGCTCTCAGTGTCTCCCTCTAAAATTATCCTAAATTCCAAAGAGCACAAAACACTCTTATCACACTCTGAGAACATTCCAGTCCAAATTGAGCTCTGCTATATATGAGGATAATTTCATACTCATTTGAGTCTGCTTCAGGAAAAGTTTGTTTAAAAAAAATGTAACTATTTAAAACCAGCAACTGCATTAAGCAGGAAGCTTAAGGTATTACGTCCATGGCTGAAAATATTCAAAGGTTACATGTATCTTAAGGAAAAGAAGTCCCATAGCACATAAACTCTCTCTAATTAATGACAAAGAGGCGTGAGACAAACCACAGAGAGTAAACACTACTCCACTAAAAGATGATAGCCTGTTCGTGCAAAAGACAACACAGCTGCATGATTTGATGCCCAGCTGCTTACGATTTAAAAATCTTGTGTTACTAGCTAAAGTGATCTAAAAATCTCGTCATATCCTGTTCACAGTTTTTGGCATAAAACCACCTTCTTGATTCAGTGGCATCTCAATAGGTTTTGGGGACTATTTGGTCACATCTGAGTTCATTCAAAAACATTTAAGGACCAGCAAGACATGCAAGGTTACATTACATATCCTGCAAGAGATATAAACTTAAAAAACAAAACCAAACCAAAACCAGGATAAGAACTACAATCATTACAAGAAATTTAACAGCTTGCAATCTGTCAACAGTCTGGATTGTTACAGTCCTGCCACTTAAACATGATAAAACATCTTTCCATAAATGAATAAACACATCTCCCAACAACAGAAATTATACTGACCACAAAATGGGAGAACTGATGAGTAAAACCTGAGTAGTTAAAAACAGAGGAAAGAGAGGTTAAAGCCAGGAGCAACAGCAGAACTTCGGCAAACTGCAACAATTTTTTTCTGATGATTGGTCATAGATCGTTACCTAGATATTCAGTAGATGAGAATTGATCTCTGCCCTTCTGAGCCTGTCATCAGCTTCTGCAAGGTGCTGTAGGATATAATGAATGCAAAGGAAAATAGATGTCTGCCTTCAGACTGCTAGATGGGTTTTTGGTGTTTGTTTGTTTTTCTTTCCATTCCAAGAATAGCACTGTGTTCTCAAGGGACAAAAAAAGTGGGGTTTCATAAAGTTTTAGTTTCATAAAAAGCTGTTGGTTTCTCAGCTGTAATTATAACTGAAAACAAAGTCCCTCAGAAGAGAAAATGAGTTGGCCAGGAATGCCATTATAAATGTAAACACAAACTGGTAAAGAAAACAAAAGTAGCTTGCTTGTAACAAAATAACTTTTTGTTTCAGTTCCCCAGTTGCTAGGTTTAACAAATGCAAATTAAATAATATGGGGCAGACAGAAGATTTAGTAAAAAATATTCAAGTCAGCTAGGCGAAGTCATAGTAGTGACAGAAACCATGTTCTTACCACTTATCAGCAACACCAAAAGTATGGTACTAAGAAACTGGTGCTAAACACTATGTAAACATCAGTCATTAATGATAGTAACATAGAAAAGCTACTTATTAAACACAATTATAAGTTCCATTTACACAATATTTTCTGCAGATCTACATTTTTTCCCCCATATTTTGAAAAACACACTTAAAAATAGTCAAGAGGCTGCAGCTCTCATTACAAATATGTCTTAGTTCAACCCCGAGAGCTGGCACTTAAACAACAGCACTTTATGAACCAGGGAGATTACGCATGTTCCTCTTTGTTCCACTTGCTATTTTCCCATACAATCCCTGAATTTTTCAGTAAATATATTGCATTTTCCCTACACATATCAAGATATCACCCTCATATTCACTGCACATGTTCCCCCTTCAGCTGATGCTCACAAGGTGCGTGAATTCTCTAAACACATCACTAATTTGCTGACCTGCAGCAGAAGAGGATAAGACAGGTGCTGAGAAAAAAATTCCTTTGTGCACTACAACATGCACATTTTATCCTTGACAGGAGCTCTCTTCTGTTAAAGCAGCTTCTGCAAAACCAGGTAACACACAGTCACCCGCAGCACCGGGCTCTCTGCTGCCGCATCCCACCAGCGCTCCAGTCTTGGAACAGTTACAAAAGTTTTGGCATTTCAAATTCTGGCATCTCTTGTAATTTTTTCATTGCCTAAACTTCTTTCCCATCAGAGTAAACACAGTGCTTTGAATAAACCTGGGGTTATTTCTGAATTACTTATGGAAAGAATGCAAAAATAATGGTCATTTGATCTGTCTTCAAATATGTGCTTAATTGAATAATGCAGGCAAATCCACCTCAGTCTGATTTAGACACTGAGATCCTGGGAGGTTTTACTGGCTATTCTTTCTTTCATGACTTAACATGTTTGTACAATTGTTCTAATTTGGCTTTTAGGCATATATGATTTTTAAATTAAATCTCCTGTTAGAACTAACAGCTCCTGTTATTCCTACAGTGCACTGTATTCTTCTGAGGCTTGTCCACAGGTGTGAAATTAATGTCTCAACTGCTTGCTGCACGTGGATTAGAGTATTTGTCTAAAATAAAGAAAATCCAGTATACAAGGGAGGAATAATTGCATAATTTATGGAAGAAATTGTTCTCTCTTCTCCTGTAGCCCAAGCAAGCAAATAATAATCAATACAGTGGCATTAGTTATCCAATGGATATTGGTACAGGACACAGCAGAGAGTCATTTCATCAGGATAATTTTTGCTCTTTTTTTCCATTTGTCCTTGTAATTTACCCATGCCTTCTATGATTCCTGCTATATTGAAATATATCCCAGAGAGCTGATCTAAGCCGTTTGTTCCCTGATTTCTTTCTAAGTTCCAGACTTGCCAGGAATGTTGCCTCAGTCTTTAAATAACAGTTTTTGTTGTAAAGATACCAAAATCCAAAACTTATTTAAAACAAAGAGATTAATTAAACAACTTGATAAAAAAAAAAATCCACATTAACTAAACACTATTTTTATGTCAGGTGTAAAATAAATACACCAACTGTAGCTCACACGTCACACCTCAGAGCAACACATATCAGAGAAAGTACTGAATGGGTTTCTGTTTCAAGGTGTGATTAGAAACTGCCACACAGTTTCATTTTAAAAAGAGTTTGGTGTTAAGAAAAGCTTACTGAAAGGACCAGGTGAAATCACAGTCAACATCACAGAGCATATACCTGCTGTGCAATTGCTGTTCAGCTCTGAAATGGAGCCAGCAGCCTGGAGAGAAACGCTGATCAGCAAGGTGGCATCTGGGCAAAGCCCACGAAGCATCCACAGGTGGAGTCTGGCAACATCTGGTCACTGATTCTGGTTCTGCCTCCCTTTTCCTCTAGATGCATGCTGAAGATCACTTTTCCCAGAATTGTGTCCTCTGACTTTACTAAGTGGATTTGCTAAGACAATGCTTTCTCTCCATTACCACACATCCTTTACCACATCTGAAAGACATTGATTACCCTTCCAGTTTTCACAGAAAAGGCTATACTGCAACACTGAAAATGATAAAATAAAACACCCTAAAATAGGTCTAAAAAATGAAAACATTTCCACCTACAAATTTGATATTTTGCTAGTGTTTTTATTTTCCACTAAGAAAGTCTAATTAAACCTTTGCCAGTTCCACCCAGCATGGAGATCCGGTTGTTCCAAGAAATGGTTTTGTTTAAACTTTGAAATGAAATAGGAAAGACTGACATTTTATCTCAATTTCAAAGGAAATGCTTATTTTCAAATATTTGAACTTTTTTGGTGGTGCAAACTATTTTATACTCCTCTGTAATCTTCAGTTTTCTCGCTGCTATCCTCCTGACAATACTCACCTGTAGGAGTTGTAAAACTGTTTGATTTTGTAAGCCAGGAAGACTTTCTATATAAATATCTGACTAATACCATTTAGGCATTTACAGAGAGTTTCATTAACATGGATTAAACAATCATCAAAAGGGCTGTGTTGACTGTGTTACACACAGATAATATTGATAAGGATGGTGCCCATGTCCAGATTTAACAAACATTTTGATTGTTTAACATCCCTCAGAATACCCAGTTTAACAAATATGGCCTTTGGTGGGGGAAAAAACAAAACAGAAAGCAATTTGAACAGAACAGGTAGCCTGTTCTGCATCACCTAGTTAACCTCAAACAAGATTAATCAGATCTCTTTACCTGAGACTGTATAACCCAGCTAGTATCTGCTAAGAAAATTTCACTGTTCAAAGTACACTGCTTCTTGCTAAGCTGTTTGCTTTCTATATTGACAAAAGACAAAGAATATGAGAATGTCTTGTCCTTTAAAATGCAGACTAAATCCAGGTCTCTTTTCAGCTGTCTTTGCAGAAGGGATAAAGCAGATCTCGCATGAGCAGACCAGCCACCCCATGGCCCTCAGGGAACCCACTGCTTGGATTCTCACCCGCCAATACGGAGTATTTCCCCTTTAAAAACTAACATTTCTGTAAGTCCGCGGGTAGAGGTGGAATCACAATCAACTGCTTAAATTCACCTTCTTTTTACAATGTCACTATAACAGAGACATATGCATCCACGTAACAGCAACACTGCAAGTAGACATATAGTCCCAGTTTATCCACTTTTTGATACATTTCAGCTCTATTTTTAGAACTTTTATAAACGAATGTGGATGTTTATGTAAAACAAGGTGGCTGAGACCTGGGAATGATGAGTTCTCAGAGAGCTCCATCTAGTTTATACATTACTCAGAGGATTTTGCTGTTAAGTGAAATGAGATTTATTTGTAACGAGATATATTCTTTTTTCTATTTGGGAAAGACTGAACATTTAATTAGTTGAGTCTTCGTCTTAATTCACAATAGTGTTAAATTTAGATCTAGAAAGAATGTCTTATGATTTGTATGTTTTGAGCTTTATGACTGGAAGAAGTATGGGGGAAGGACAACAGCTGGTCAGGCACTCTGCAGGGACAAAGAGAATGCAGCAGCTTGACCTCAGCAAGCTTTCAAACAATTAAAAACAACAAAACAAACCACCAACCCAAAACCCCGAAAAGCACACCCCCTCCACACTACATGCCATTGAAATTCTAAAAGGGACTAAAAAGCCAGAATGTGATGAAGATAATTAGAATCATACTAAGGCTTTGAGTAAACATCTTCACTTCTACAACAATTTCAGAAAGAGTGACAATTATAATATTCATCTATAAAATAGTGCCCTACCATATGTACCATGCATGGCTGCTATTATTTAACAATGCACAGCACAGAAGCGCATCACCTCTCCCAGCAGCGGGGCGCTGCTGTGATCTTTTGTATGAATACCTATTGGTTCCCTATTCCCCAGAGGAGACACAGCCTAAAAGAGAGGTCAGAACAGAGGCTCGGTTGACACTATTAAAAGCAGCACAGTGGCGTTCTTCACTGATCTTCTATTCTGATGCTTACATGAACTATCTCACAGACACAGCACCAGGACTCTACTGCTGTAAATTTTAAAATAACACTGTAAAAATACAGGAAAGTACACCTGTGTAATTTGCAATATGTGTTACAGAGCAAAAAGTTATAGCTCAAGATCTTATTCCTTCTTTGAAATATGATTTTTCAGCTAGCCAAAGACAACAAGGGTTCAACAAGGCATCCCTCAAATAACTGTAATGCATGGTTTGAAGTACCATGCAAAAGCACATTCTCCCCACTCAGCTTTACGAAACTCAGCTATGAAGTCTCTGGACCATTTTTTTCTATGTTCTTTCCTACCATCTAAGTCTCTTCTCTATAAAAGGAGAAACAAGGACTGGCATTTCAGAAAATACAGGCACAGATTTAAGTATTATACAGTGAGAACAACTACCCACTGGGGACTTGGAAAAGATCAGCACAGCTATTGCAACATATAATGTAACTGAGATGGAAAAAACTTCATCTTTCATCCTGGATGTTTATTGCATATGTTACAGTTCTCTGTACATCCAGCCATCACTGATGCTCATAGGAATCATATAAGCAGAAAAAGAACAGAACATTCTCAAGAAAGCCTCTGCAAAGATAAGTGTGATCTCCAGGGTGAGAGCTTGTGTCATTAAATGTCTGACATCAGATTTCATTGCAGGCAATAGCAAAATTCTCACTGACTTCAACAGCAAATTTGGGCTATAGGCTGCCCCCCATCAATCTCCATTGGCCTTGCTCCTTGAAAATAGGCTCAGTGTTACAGAAACAGACCAAGGCCTCAAGAAGCACACACAGGAAAAGATTTGGCACTGTGTTTGCATGTCTCCTCAGCTACCAAGAGCTTCAATGTTTTGAAGGCACTGAGGTCAGTGTACACCCAGAACAATCTGGAGCGTTGCTCTGGCGGCTGGTTGGAGCTGTGCAGACAGGGTCACACACCCCACAGCCTCATTCCCGATGAGGAGCATCATGAATAGAATCACTTATTTTTCAGCATCATTATGCCCTGTGCCATGCCGGCACACCTCAACCTGTGCTGCAGCTGCAATCTAGGCTTTTTCAGAAAGTGGTAATATGTAATTCTCCTGAAATTTTCAAAATAACATCAGCAAGAGATGGTGAAGAACACAGTTGAGACGCCAAATCTCATTTTGCCAAGTCAGCATATGGCACCATTGGTGCAAAAACAGACCCACCTTCTGAAAAGCCGGCTAATGAACTGAGCCATCCTCACTTTGAAAAACTAGAAATTCATAATACTTCAGTTTGGTGTATCTAAAACTGCTTGGTGAGCCCTAAAGCTCTTCTAGGCAGTACCCAGTGATGCAGTCAGCCAGGGCTGCACTCGTACAGCTCCTGGGGAGCAAGCAGCCCCCCACCAGAAGTATCCCCCCTGTCCCAGGCCTGACTGGGTCATTTTGCAGTACACCAATGCCATTATCTGATATCAGATACTTTTTTGTTGTTTTTTTAAACTTAAACATAAAATATCTTTTATCATGCAGATGTCTCATCGACCTCCTGGCAAAGGTTAGCATCATAGCCAGAAAACACACTTTCTTGCTTCGTCATGCTGTGCAGTATTTTGTAAAGTTTCTCTTTTACTGCAAAAACAGTGATTTCCAGGCTTTAAAAGCATAATAAGAATGTAAACTAAAAATATACCTCAATGCAGCCTATAAAATTCAACTTTAATCTAAATAGTTTTTAAACCAAATGTTACAGTAAGTATGTTTTATAAGGTCATCTAACCACACAATTCCATAAGCAGCTTTGTTTTTTTTACTTGGAACACTATTTCTTTTTTCCAGTATTTAAAGACATTACAAATATTATAACTGCCTTCCTTAACTGGCACTTCCATTTTATGGGTATCTGAAAGAAGCAATTAAAAAGTTTAAAATAAAAAGTATCAGACAAATACATGATTCATGCTGCAATTTTCCATATGCTGACTACTGCCAGCTTTACAACTTGGCAGATGCTGGGAATATTCCAGCTCTACCCTTGCAAGTCTCCTCCAAGAGCATCAAGACAACATTTCATCAAGCTTTAAATATCAACAGGATCTCTGGTGTGCTATGGGTAAGCCTCCCAAATAGATATGCTTAACCAAACCTTACTGTAACTTACTAAGCTTTGAAGTTTTCCTATTCCCACTATTCTTTGGCACATTTCCCCCCCAATCAACTTTGAGAGTCAGGTGAAAGAAACATGAAACCAGCATCAAAAATGGGGAAATCTCCTACAAGTCAGGTGGAAGGTGAGGATGTACTGTTCTCCTTGCAGAGTATTTGATCCTTTACAGAGGCTCTGCTCTGGGTAAGGCCCAGGGCTGAGTTCTGACTTGTTGTTCTAAGCAAGGCAGCCTGCCCCCCCCAAGCCCAGCGGCTGCGGGTTTCACACGTGCAGTGTGTGTTCCCATCCTTGGGTGCGTTACAGGCTGTTCAGCAGCTCCTGCCCAAATCTCTCACAGCTGCACAGCCCGGCTGACCCTGGCACTCAAAGCGAGTGACGGTGGAAGGACCTAGAAGCGAGTCAGCACAGCTTCATCCATCACACCAGCACTGTCTGCCTGCAAAGTTTCTGGAACTGATGCTTTTACAGCACTTAGAGCCTTACCTCTGTTAGTGTTTCCACATTTCCTCCCTCCCATGGCAACACCCTCGTAATAATTTCTCTATAAAACTGTATGTACTATATCCAAGACTACCTGTAGCAAAAAAAATAAGTGAAACCAATTTGGTAAAATTTAGAAGATGGAACTGTATTTTCCTACTAGTTCATCATTATATACTGCAAAGGACTTACAACAGGCAGCACTGAAAAGCGTCCTTATTTAAATGCTTTCACAAATAAAATGGAATTCATTTTCCCTGTGCATCTCATTTAAAGCAAAATGCCTTTGCACAGCTTCGTGCATATGCAACAAGCAGAGGTTGTAGGACTATGGTGATTAACCAAAAAGATCAGACATTTGATGTTACATGATTGCACTGAAGTCAACCAGTGTTTGGGGAATCCATCAGTCTTTCAGAACACTGCTTTTTATAGCAGAAAAATACATGCTGTAGAGTACTGTGGAAAGAAAGACACATTCAGAGAAAGGAGAAAAAAAAAAACAATGTAGATTAAAGAGAAACTCACATGATTCCTAAATCCACATTCTTTGGACATGATACCCTTCAGCTGGACACTGCTGAGAAAGACCACATGGCCTTTTCAACAAACGGACGGCTGGAGTAAATAATTGCAATTTCAGCTTCGTGTACTGGGAGCAATTTACACAATTCACTGATAGGTGGCAACACTATACAGAGATAGAACACATGTGCAGACAGCTTATTCAAGTGATAAACAGCTTGGGCTAGCAGAGAGGTGGACATCGAAAGTACAATATGCTCAAATTTATGGTTACTTAATTTTTTGAAGAAAGGTGGCTAAGTCCTTCCTTATCCTTTTTTGTGTCCTGGCCACATTTAAAAGTCTGTATCTCCTTAAAAAAAAATCTACAGGTAAAATACAAGGTACATTCTGATTGACAGAAAAGACAGCCATCCCTCTGCCAGGGGCAGATAAAAGCTTTCCAGGGAGGCACTAGCAAAGGTGAGTTGAGGGAAGGGGAAAAAAAAAAAAAAAATAAAATAAAAAAAAAAAGGGGGGAAAAAAAGGGAAGGGAATGAAGGGAATGGAAAGAAAAAAAAAAAAGACAAAAAAGTAAAGAAGGAAAAAAGAAAAGGAAAAAAGGGGGAAAAAAAAAGAGGGAAAAAAACGGGAAAAAAGGGAAAAGAATATAATAAAGAAAAAAGGGGGGGGGGGGGAGAGAAGGAAAAGAGAGGCAAAACAAAATGGATGGGAAAAGAGATGTAAACTTACAGGAAAGGTAAAACTTTCCGTACTGGCTTACTAGCACAAACCGAAAGCTGTCCCGAGCGCAGCGCCGCCCACATGCCCAGCGCGGCGGCACCGCCCGGGGGCCGGGCCGGGGCTATAAGAGCGGGCGGCAGCGGCGGGGCGCAGGTTGGGGCGCGATGCAGAGTGCACTGTTCTTGGCGCTGGAGCATAACAGCGGGCGCATGGAGCGGGGCGGCCGCCGCCGCAGCGAGGCGGAGGAGGCGGAGAAGGGCAGGATGAAGAGGACGATGTGAGTGTCGCCCCCCAAAACGGGTGTAGAGTGGAGGGGGTCCGAGGCTGCAGCCCGCCGGGTTGCTCCAGGCTTACGGCGGCAGAGGGCTGGGCTGTCAGGGGGAGCAGGGCTCCTGCAGCTGTGCCTTGGCTAACAGTAGCCACTGGCTAGCAGGCAAATCTCTTGATTTAAGTGGGCGGAAAATAGTTTTCTTCCTCTCAGACAGATGCTCTGGGTGACTCTCTAGGCACAGAACTGGCAAAGCAATGTCAAGAAAACCTTTGCAGCTTTTGCCAGGAAAGGGGCTGGTGTCTGAAGCTCTTGAAACTGTCATTTTTAACATGCTGCTGCTTCTTTGTTCCTCCAGCATTAAAGATTGGAAGACAAGACTGAGCTACTTTCTGCAGAACTCTTCCAATTCTACTAAAATGAAATCTAAGAAAGTGGGAAAACACCGCACCTACTTTAGGTGAGTTATGAGAGAGAGATTTTGTTTAAATAACTCAAGTGTTCTACAAAAACAAAGCTTGAGCAATGGAGTCTAATGTTCTCCACCTCTTTATGCAGACCTTCCCCTGAAGAAGCCCAGCTGTGGTCAGAAGCCTTTGATGAACTTCTTGCTAATAAATGTAAGTTAGTCTTCAAAAAGTAACATTCAATAGCAAAGGGATGGTGAAGCTTATATGTCTGTAAGATTGCTTCCTTGCATGTCAGCATTGTACCTTTCCAATGTAAATAGTTCTGATTCTGGTTTTGAAAGTTGAGTGCTTTGAACTGTTTAAAGCCAAAATTCAGAGACGTATTCTTAAAAAAAAATAAATTAATATTAAAACATCAAGAATAAATCATTTTAGTGGATATTTTTTTTCGATAAACCTTGTGGCTAAAATCATACCTATTAACTTGGCTTTGCTAATGTAAAAAGAGCATTTGTTCACTGAGCTCACTGCTTAACCAAAACAAATGCATTCAAATAACTTGGGAAGGGTTCTGCAACAGAGTAGTTCAAAGATCTCAGGGTTTTACTGTAGCTCTACAAGAAAAAGCACTCAACAGCAGAGCAAAAAGACCAAGACATAATATTACTATTTGCTCTTTGAACTTGAGTCATCCTTTCCATTGCAAAAAATATTCCAGAAGTTTGCAGCACAGTCATAAATATTTACTCTAGTGTAAAGGTTAACACAGGAGATCCCATCTAGAGAGGAGGTTTGTTTTTTTTTTTTCAATATATATTCAGGCGTCACAAAATAAAAAAATGAAAGCCATTTCTAATTGGTATGTTTTGTGTTTACCTAAAAATGACCAACTCAAAATGAAGCACATCAAGCTGTTAGAGTTAATTTGTTTGCATACATAAATATGGAAGTTTTTTAATTGCTATGATATCCCTGAAAGAACCAGACAGAGCTACAGTAAAACACTTTGGTAGAAACAAATGCGACAAGTGGGTAAATTCAAAATTCCCCAAATAGTTAATTGATGTGCATTTTTTTCTTCTCTCTCCCTAGATGGTCTTGCTGCTTTCCGAGCTTTTCTGAAGTCTGAGTTCTGCGAAGAGAACATCGAGTTCTGGTTGGCCTGTGAGGACTTCAAGAAAACCAAGTCACCCCAGAAGCTGACATCAAAAGCAAAAAAAATCTACAATGACTTCATTGAAAAAGAGGCTCCCAAAGAGGTAAAGGAAACTTATTGAAACATAAGTGCCCTGTTCTATGAGTTCTTACAGCATTTCTTTATATCTCTGAATTCACTTTAAGATACAGATGCCAAACTGCATTGTAGATATC
The DNA here is from genome assembly GCF_964273445.1 of Streptopelia decaocto. Taxonomy (NCBI): domain Eukaryota; kingdom Metazoa; phylum Chordata; class Aves; order Columbiformes; family Columbidae; genus Streptopelia; species Streptopelia decaocto. The sequence continues at coordinate 17,215,757 of NC_138659.1, forward strand.
TCGCTATCTGTGTCTGAACCTCTCCCTAATGGCCTCTTCACCAAGCTGGAAACCAGCCCAAGCAGCATTTCAGAGTTTACATCTTAACTGGTGAAAGTCAACACCTGCATTTAACACCTGTAACATATGAGTTTGTCACAGAAAGGTCATATCTGAATTACTTCAGGTTTTGTATAGAAGAATTTTCTGAAAGGAAACTTCATTAATTTGACCCTGTAGTAATAGGGTCTTGTCTTTTTTTACCTCTTCAGAAATTTTAAGGTGTGTTATACTTGCTTGAATTCAGTTCTCAGAAGTAATTAAATGCCCTTTTTTTGTATTTCAGATAAACATAGACTTCCAAACCAAGAACATGATTGCACAGAACATTCAAGAAGCCACACATACGTGCTTCAGTGCAGCCCAGAAGAGAGTTTACAGCTTAATGGAGAATAACTCATACCCACGGTTTTTGGAATCTGAGTTCTATCAGGAGCTGTGCAAGAAGACACCCATCACCAGAGCAGCCCAGGGGACATGAGCAATGGAGAAGAGCAAGGAGGAGCCTCTCAGCTAGTGAGAAAGCAAGCCATGGCAGCATCCTGACCTGAAGGACTGAGATACCAAGTGCTTGGTCTGTTTGCCACAGTGCAAGGACAAAAACTGACTCTGGTGCAAAGCTGATGGCAAGAGTGATGCTGCTGGAGGGCACTCCGAGGGAACAGCAGTGTTCTGCCAGCCAGCCGCTGGCAACACACTTCCCTGGAGTGCTGCAGTGAAAGGTGACTCCATGCTTTAGACCAAACCATATGGTATAGGCGTCCTTCTGTCGTGGCTGAGGTGGGATGCAGCAGGCCAGAACAGAGCTGCCTTGCCAACAGAAGCTGCTCTGTGCAGTTGTGCGGTGCTGACAACTTGAGTGGCTGGTTGCATATTTATTTTTCCTAAACATCAGGGTTGCCCTTGTCAGTCACTTAGTGCATTCACACTGGTTCAGTATGCTGCCTCCGGCTGCAAGAGATGTGTTGGTTTTCAGTGCAACTTGCAGACAGTAACAGCACTATGCAGCACAAAGGGAGGAAGAGGCAGAACTCAGTTCCCAGAGGAACAGGTTCTGCAACTGAAGTGTGCAGGGCTGGGTTGTGTCAGCAGGGCTGCGCAAGGCCAGACCGAGGGCGAAACTTGGCCAAGGCAAACAGGAGTTGTATAGTATTATATTTATATAATGATTATGATTGTGTTGAATGCTGCAATAATGTCATAATTCTGTCTTGAGGACAGCAAGCTTCAGTGAAGTCTCTCATTGTTTTTAATAAACTATTTTGATACAAAGCTGCCTTTGTTTCTTAACTAGTTTTGCACACACAGACATATACCATCTGGCATTGAACTCCAGAGTCCTAGGACTGCATGTCCTGGGTGTGATCTTGACAGGGCTAATTTTAAAGCAGGTACATCTTAATCTACCAGACAAGTGCTTTTTTTATTTTAAAAAAAAAAACAACACAAACAACAACAGAATAAAAATCCTCAGAACTCTAAAACTTAACAGACAAGACATATTCCATCACATCCTCTGTCATAACCATGTCCCCATGAAACCACACTTGTAAGTGCAAGGCACATATATGGCTACACATGGTGACAGATCACCTAGAAAAGCAGCAGTACTGCTGCAGGAGATCATACAAGCACCAGCAGTGGCATGGTTTCTACTGCTCAAGATTTCTGTTTCAAATAGGGCTCAGGAGGTCTTTAGTATGACATCAGGCTGTAAAACCTGTGCAGAGACAGTAGAGGTAATACTACAAAGAGAACATTTGACTCCCTGCTAGGTGAGTGCTTCTTGGGGGGGAAGTCACTGGCCATCATTACTACATGTCATTTTTTTTTTTTTTTTAACTGACAACATCCAAACCCAGAATTTCCAAAAACAAACCCTAATTTGTTAGTTTTGTGACTTGTCTGAATTCTAGTTCTTTTCAGGTGCTGGCTCCAGCTATTTTAGCTCCATTCCTCAGGTCAGCTTTAATTGTTTAGTTCACATATAGCCACAGCAGTCACATCCATAATGGTTCACTCCTCCAAGCATCAAGATAATTCCAACTATAGTCTTTGCCACTTCAATTACTAATCCAAAACTGTTCAAAAGCAACTACTTAGTGCATGATATACCTATTGCAGGATACACAGCAGTGTATATGTACAAACAGTTATGTATATCTATTATAATGCCTCTATATACGGAAAGAAAGAAATTTGGTACAGTCCCTGCTTTGATATAGCCCCACTTCTGGGGCTGTGAGAGCTCACACTCATACAGCTAAGTTTGCTGATCAGTTAAGTCCATATTGAAACAAGTGCAAAAGACACCTCAGCCCAACAATTTACTACAACAGAAAAAGCTTGGTTTTGTTTGTTTTCTGTGTGTGTGTGTTTTTTTTTTTTTTTCTAACCAGGAAAACTCAATTTGGGTTAATAATTGCTTTTGTAATCTAAATAACCAAAATAATCTGAAGAGCATAAAAACAGCCAGAACTATACCTACTAATGACTTGGAGCCAAGGCAGGAATGATTCCATGAAGCTTCACTAGCTTCAGTTAAGATGCATTAATCTGTGCCAATTCAGGATGTGGTAATTAATGACTGCTGGTGTCTGGTTTCAGGGAAAGAAACATTTCTACTTTCAGCACGTGCCAGAACTACTTATAGCACAGTATGTAGTTCAGAGGGGAAATTAGGTGGGGCTGTTAGACAGAGCATCACTGCTTGAGGGCTGTTCTTGTATACTTTTAAGGTTCGAATCATGAACATTGGTCTTGAGGAAGGCTGTGGAGGCAGCTCCATAGCTTCCACGGAGTGTGCCAAGGCGGTAACAAACAACCCAAGCCATGCTGAATCTCCGGCATGATCTGTGTGCAGCATCTGAGAGCCCCAGGTTCAAGGCTAAGCTTTGCAGCAAAACAGCTTGGTGTATCAACAGCAAAAAAAGATCTTTAGTAAAATACAACACATCTGTGTACACAACATTCCTTCCAATTACTTTTCCAGTTTTTGATAAGAACCCTGTTTGCTGAACTCCAGGGGTGTCACCACAAAAAAAGGGGCACTACAGGCACATCAGGAGTGCTGCAAACCCTGAAAGATTGCTGTGAACATTTCCTGAAGGAGCAGAAACCCACCAATTGCTTTAAGAGATAATGGTTTGATACTCTGGGCAGCCTTGCTCCTGCAGATAAAATTGGTACTCTAGTGTCAGTATCCAGTGGCAACAAATAATAAACAGTTTATTCCTCCACAGCCCAGCTGAATAGCTCAAGTCATGGAGAAAAACCTGGAGTATCCCTAGTATTTTCCCAAACCAGAACTTAATGGAAAGACTATGCAGTCATTTAAAAAAATAAGATATCTAACTTTTTAAGTCACACTCACAATTTTGAGAAACAAAGTCATGAGTTTCAACTGTGTTGATCCTGCCACAGCTTTTTTTATTTTTTAACGGCTTGCACTGACACTGCAGCATAGGGCAATCCAAAGGAGAGTCCTCCATGCTATCAAGAAGGCAACATCTAAACCAATCTCCTAAATACAACACAAAAGCAGCTGACTCTTGACAAGTGCCCTCTGGCCCAAAGGCTGGAGAGGATCTCTGAGAACAGGGTGAGCTCAACAGCAATGCTGACTCACCACTCCAGTCCAATGGGAAAGCAACTCCACTCAGTAAACAAATGGCAATACAGTGCTCTTGCTCCATGTATTTATGTATTGCAGCTGAAAAATGTACCAAGACTATAAACAAAAATCTACATTTCCACTTGAAATCCCAGACCTCTGTTAGGAGAAGGGGATGCTAATTAAGGGCTTTATAGGCACGCATATATGTGTGTAGAAGAGCTACTTGGATGAGACTATAACTTGGCAACTTGCATGGAGCAGAAAAGTGACCTTTAGAAGAGGTTTCGGGATCTTAATGTATTCTCTTTTTTTTTATTACCAAATATGACTTAGTGTGATTCAAGACAGAAAAATTTTTCGGAACCTGGGACAGCATCCTAAATTCATCTTCCTTCAGATGGCAAAACATTAACCATGACTTCTCTTCATCCCACCAGCACAGCAATACCTCACATCCCTCTGGGTTCACGCACACCAGGAACAAGCCTCCAGGCAAGGCCACTACATCAACCCAAGGTCCATTCCAGAGACAAGCCAGAAACAGGGCTGGTGACAAACATACCTGCTACGTAGACAGCTGGTCCATCCAGAAAAGAGAACTAAATGTAAGGCTGCACCTACAGCTCCGGAAAAATAGATAGCCATCAAGGCTGAGCTTAAATGGAGCCCTGGATGATGGGCAGCATGTGTGAGTGGGGACTCAGGTGGGGCTGTTCAGGGCAATTAAAACATGAAGGAGCCCTTTTCTGAGGATCACTGTGTTAACCATATGAGCCTGTCAGCTCATGACCCCAAAGCAGTGTGAATTTTTGAAGAGGATCTGCAGTTGGATTTGAAGTGAACACGCTCAGCAATTAGCCTTGGACAGTTCTGTAGATGTGCTAATTGGCATTTCCCTATGCACTATCACTGGGAAGTGATGGCTGGCCTGCACAGAAATCCAGGGAAAATAGTCTCATGTTTATCCTACTGTGGTGTTTAAAGTGAGTCCTTTGGCAATTTTTCATAAAAATAATGATTTAGATCAGAGTTTCCGACAGCTACAATGTACCCATAACCAGCAATTAATTTATGTTCTATTAAAATATTAAATATTCCATTCAAGATAATCCAATTGACAGAAATTAGTGTTTTAGTTCCCCAGACAGTTTTCCCACTTGGGATCTCATGGAATAAGTTGTGTTTCTGCATTACAGCTTTAGACCAGGGAGCAGCTCCATGGCTTCTTGGATGGGAGCCTAACTTCAGGTTTTCAGGTGATGTGGTACTAATCTAGTATTTATAGGGCTCAGAAAGTCAGCTGTTGGATATGGAAAAGGCATTAAGGAGCTGTTTATTGAGGTGGTGTGTTCCTTTGTCTTCATGGGTGTCCAAGGGAAATTGAAACACCAAGAGCAGTGCAGGGTACATGCACTGCAGAGGGGCAGCGAGGAGCTGAACTAGCACCCTGCTGTTCTAGCTATTGCTTTTAAAGGCTGACAGAATTAACCCTTTCACTGGGACCAGCTGGACCTGACGGGGCTGAGCTCGGTGGAGCGTGGGTCCGCTGTCCCGTGGCCATCGCAGCTGTAGCGTGTGCAGATGTCGGAGGCTTCCCCTGCTCTCAGCAGGCTCCGTACTGCGTCAGAGACATGATCTGTCGTGTGTGGCTGCCCTCCCTGGCATCCGCCCAGCCTGAATACGTGTTTGCAAAGCTGAGCTGTCTCCTGACTTGGCTGAGGTTGGTTCCTGCTGTTTACTTTGCCTGATACCCACTGTGGGCTGGGACCAGGCATCCGAGCAAAGGGAGGTAGGAGGGCCAGGTGGGCTAGGACTCTTCCAGCTGCCTTCAGTGCTGTCAGCATACTGAAACCTCACTTTTGCCTTTTGTCCTGCCTGCAGGCTGCTGGGTTTTGGAGCAGAGTCCTTCTGTTTTCAAAATAAGAGGTCAGCTCACTTGTCAGCAGCAGCAGCAGCCCTTCCAGATGAAAATGCCAGATAAATATGCAGTGTAAATGGATCCAAGTTGAAAGCTGAGGAAAAGATCAGCCATGATCTTAGCATCATATAGTCACAGGTCTTTATGGAGGGCAGGATGGAGTGACATAGTTGCATGATCGCACTGGCTGCATTTTTATGACGCTATGGAGATCATACTTGTTTCAAGAGGCTAATGCCTGTATGAACACATAGGTAGCTATTGAAAATGTACAGAATTTTCCCAATAAAGCCTTTTGGTGTCATCTTTTTAGAGGAAAAAACAAGGTGCTCTACAGAGCTGGCTGTGGGAAGATGTTGGGTTATCCTGACACAAAGGGACAAAATTCATTTTCAGCTGAAATTCTGACAACTAGGGCCAAATCGGTTATTTTGAGGAACTCAATAAGCTGGGTGTCAGCTCAGCATCCATACAGCTCTTTCCATAATCCAGTGAGGAAGGAACAGTGGATGTATCTTTTGCAAGTACTAAGGCAACAATATACCACCTTGCCCTCTCCATTTACCTGCAACTAACATTTGCTACCTGTTCATTTGGCTCAGCTATCATACTGCTTTATCAATGCCAAGAAGCTCAAATCCTTGGCAGTTACTTGCCATAGTCTGGAAAATGAAGTGTTCCCAACACGTGGAAGAGTCCATATGGCAGAGCTTTTTTTCAGAGCAATTTCCCAAAGATTCAGAGGCCTCTGCGGGTCTCTTGCTAGGTTAAGCGTACTCCATGCCTTGGAGCTGCCTGGGGGGGGGTCTGTTGATGCTGTAAACCAACATCATGGCTTGTGATAATTAAGCTCTGGAGCAACACAGTCTGTCAACGGGCAGATTTGGAAAGAGGTAGATACAAGTGTGAGAACAGTGCTTGGCACTGGCCTTCATATCTCCTTTGAAAATTGGATGGTAGGACAGTCCCCTGCTAAACTGAGCTTCCCTCAGCCACAGAGACCCTCCTGCAACTGACAGGGATCACTGAGCACAGGTCTTCACACTGTGCCTTAGGAAGTTCATATCCAGACCAGAGCAGTGGACTTTGGACATTAAATACTTAGGAGACAAACAGTCTCCTAAGAACCAGCTCAGTGAGACATTGGTACCACACAGGTAACCACGAGACCTGCAGCCAGGGGTACTTGCAGACCTTTTCTAATGTCTTCCAAGCAAGGGGCTTTACATCCATCAGCAGGTTAATCACCGCCGTCTCGCTCTGTGATAGAGAAGGGGAAACCAAATTGCTGGTTAGTTTAGTGACATATTAAGAAACAGAATGGTATATTAGGAAATATTAAATAGAGATCTTCATCTTTGTGCAAAGCAATTATACCAATTAGAGATTCCAGAAGATCTCACCTAATGTGATATAACAGAAACAGCAAAGCAGGGAGTGTGCCTATAATTGGGTTGTAATAGCCAGCTCCCAAAAGCAACACCTAGAAACTTAGAAACCTCAGAGTAAGGTGAGTCTCTCTGAAACACCAGTATGCTTTCAGAACAGCAGTATGACTCCAGCCCAGCAGTCTGGCATGATTAAAGGAGCACTGGGATTGAAGAGTAGTACCTTTGGCATTGGAAGTGTCTTTCCTAGAGAAGACAGGGCATTTATGTCAAGGCAGACATGTGGCAGGCAGTACGGTCGAAGCAGGATGTTGTACAGGGACCGGATGGTCACTGGAGAAGGGAACAAACCTGGCAAGCATTTGCTTCAGCCGCACGAATCACCACTGAGTGAAGGTTTCAGCGGCAGCCTCAGGATGGGACAGTCATTCCCTGTTTGGACATGAGCAGGTTCAATCAGTACAAACTTGGAGGGGAGTCCCTATTGAACATATTTTCCATGAGGAAGTAGTAGGTGATGACGTTAGTAAGACCCATGATGATGGCAGACATTAACACAGTGACAAATTAGGGAATAACATACAAACACAGCAGCAGCTCCTCTGGGTTAGCACAGGCTGGTGGAGCAGCTGCCCCTGAGGTTTGGCTGGGCTCGGGCAGGTGCTGCTAGTGACAATGGGAGGACTGGGAACCAATGCCACCAGAAACAAACGTGAGGGAAACAAAGTACTATTTACATGCAAAGAATGTCTCATCTGCAGGGTTTGCATGAGGTTGTAGTGCCACAAACAATACAGGAGCATGGATGAAATGTCACTAAGGAAGAGTGGGTGTAGTTGGTAGCAGATTGCCAACAGATAGGAAATATTCCCCCCCTGCCCCGACCAAGAGGAGCTGGCAGAAGCATCACTGCATACACTCCTTAAGGACATAAAATATGCAGCTGCTTTGCTGATTTACTGATAGCAGAATACAGCTTGTGCCTGTGGGAGTTAATACAGCCCAAATTACTTTTTCCTGGAACAAGCCATTTGTAGAACTGATATAACCACAAATGAATACACAGGGTTATTTTAATAGCAGTTCACCAAATCCAGCCACATTTGGGTAGCTTTTTAAAAATCTCAACATGCTGTTAACATGCCTATTGAAGGACCTGGAGTAATATTGCCAGCTGGGTGACAGATGTTTGGTCACGTCCTTCCAACCCCTGCCACATTTGGTGACTGACAGGACACAGGATATGCCTTTGCTGGGATAGGATCAGCATTCCTCCATGAGCTTTCCACCGGCTCTTGCTAGCAGCACAGATTCAGGGAATTTTGCTCAGACAAACGAAGGATATGGTTTCCGTGTTACGCTTTGGTATGACGTACTGGTGGCAGCTGCTTTACTGGGAAGCAGGACAGTCATGCTCCCCGGCTCCCTCCCCTTCCCTGGTCCCTGCACGTCCCTCGCTGCCCTTGCATCTGATTTAGCAGCTGTGCAGCTGTTGTGGAGACGGATGAGCAAGCTAATGGGCAGGAAATTTTTCTTTTTTTGGTGGATTTATTTTCCATGACATCAGATCCCTCATCCAACTTACTCTGCAGCCACCCAGATGATAGATAAGGGTGATGGGGAAGAGAGGAGCATAGTGGGGGGAGCCCATGGCCTGAGATGCCAGGAAGGTGGGACTGGGGTTCAAGTATCTCATCACTGTTTTGTCATACTTTCCCATTTGCACTCCTCTACCACCTTCCTCTTGTGCATCACCAGCCTCTTTGCAAGGAATGCCATTCTTCTGTGATTTTCTGCCCCTCCTTCCTTGATAACCCAGCCAGACCAGTTGGGCACACAGCAGCACATCAGGAGACATTCAGAGACCATGGGAACAATGTTCACAGTGATGCCCAAATAGGGAAGGGGCACCTTGGGTTGGTCATCAGGAAGGAGAAGGGCTCGTTGGCTGGTTTAACATCCAATAAATGGTTTCACGTTACAGATCACCTGGATACCTACTGACGCTAATCAGCCTTGTTGGGAGGTTCAAGGTTCAATTATGACCTGAAAATAATTCTAGTACATTGGCAATGTGACCCGATCTGAGTCATTGGCATAATGCAAATGGGCAAAAGTGTAAATGGATAAAACTGCTCAGCACCACCGTTTTCCAAAAGCAGCTTAGCTGATTGCCAAACAGAACTAGAAAAGCAGTCATGCAAATTCATACCTTCCAGCAGTACATCTTCATGGATTTAGTGGCTTTCCAGTGATGAGTGCAGTTTCCAGGGTAAGTAAAACAAATGCTGTTATGGAATAGTGAACACTGTCTATGGTGAATGGGTTTTTATAAGGCAAATATCAGATTGAATAACTCCTTGTTACAAATCCACTGCCAGGAGTCAACTTTACCAATGACTAAGGTAGCCATCTGAATTTGCTGCTTTCTGCAGTATTTCAGTACTATTAAGTGATATCTTCCCAAACTAGTTAGGATCAGACTGGCTTAGCCAAGAATCCAGTATATTTGAGATGAGAGTTAGTTTTAACCTAGTTTGTTGCTGCATCTTTCTTACTGTGTAGTTCATCTCATGCACTACCCTTATGAGATAAAATGATTTACTGGAAACAGACACAGCTCAGCAGCAGCAGCTGAAGCTGTTATTATTGAGTGCATGGCCTCTTCTACTGTTACCAGACTTACATTTGACTAAGGGCAAACAAACTAATTCTGAATAAAGCAAGGACTTCAACGCTTCTTGCTTGAACAGCTTCAGCTTTCACCTAAAATTTGCTAAAGTTTAATTGAAAATTTATTTAGAGTACATATGCATTTCTAAATAGCCCATACCTCCTAATTTAATCTCCCCGAAGATGCAGGGGACGTGTTACTCACTATTAGAGACCGAGTGAGGAAGCGCTGTGATTGACCTCTGCTGCAGTGTCAGAAATGCCAACAGACTTGGATAAGTTGACATAGCAGGTTATTTCCCTTTCCCAGACACTGCTATCTGATGATAATTATTTCTATTCTTGCTGTCTTCTCTGATTCCCAGACTACCATTGCAAAACTCAGGGAATCCTTTTCACCCACATTTCCTTCTTGGCAGGAGTAAGTCAGCTACGTCAGATGTCTTTTTTTCTCCGTCATCTTTTTACAAAGAAAGAAACAGATACGCCCTCGTACACTGAAAGCTGGATCCGAGGGACAGAAAATAATGGTGACGTGACCTTAGAGCCAGGTTTCTGGGTTGAAATGCCTCTGAAACATAGCTTTTCAATGTCACTGAATGATCACCGGTTAATGACATGCACATCTTGAGCTGCACACTGCCAACACAACTTGCCTTCCATTAACCTCCACAGCAGCCGCTCTCCTCCCCAGGGGAGCATCTTCTGGTGTGTGTTTTCCAAAAAGGCTCCTCACACAGACAGCATTTACATTTCCAATTAGCTTCCAAACGAAGCCGGGTTTGTCTGAAACCAAGCTGGTGTTGGAAGCCCAGCCAACATTGGTTCTGTCAAGTCATACCAGCAGTGACACTGTCTCACTTGCTTTCAGGGTGAGGATCAAGCCCTCCAAGACCTTCAGCTCTGCTTGAAGATCTCAGCTTCAAAAATTGCCCTTGTTTTCGCTGGTGCAAAAAGCTAAATGGCACATTTAAAGGAATTAGAAAATACACCCTGGTTTAGACATGCCATCTGTCATACAACAAGGCTGGCATACTTTTGTTACAAAAAGGGAAATTATTGCTAGATCTTTCTTGCTTCTCAAACTGGAAACAAGCCTATATCTCCAAACACTATTCTGATCTAAACAGAATACAAGTTATTGCAAAAAAAAGAGAAAGTTGGTATAAAGACTGGCACTTAGAAATATCAGCACAACAGAAATTTTGACTTTCTGTTCCAGAATATCCTTCCCAGTTCTTTAGTCTGGGAAAATAGAAAGTGATTCAGTGAGGTTACAGGGATGCTTTGGTTTACTAGGAAAAAAAAAAAAAAAGGTTTTAGTTTTTTCCACAATTCCATTAAACATTTTCTACACAGGAGAATTTGCTGGCGTAGTTAGTGTGGAATAAAATATTCCACAGTACCCAGTCCAGGATAGAAATATTCAGATGATGGTACCCAGTTGTCTTTTCCTTACTTAGTTTAGCTCATTTGGGTAATTACATTAAACTAAAATGGACTTCCATTTGGAAAGAGGTTCCAGGAACAGACATTCAGGAATCACTTTAAACCAACCTGAGGTAACTCCAGAGCAGCTTCCTAACAGTAGGTCTTATTTTATTGCAGTACATTACTGGGAAGAGACGGAAAATAAAGAGACATACAAAATCCCTAGACAACATCAGGGCAGCCTTCAGAAGCAATTTTGGCTCCCTGGGATCCTGCTGCCTTCAGTAGTGAGTGCCTAAGAGAAATCCCATGACTGCATTGGATGACTTTCCCTTTCAGAGGTTTGCTTCCCACAGAAAAGCCCATGGGAACAAGCTGATAAACAGAAAGTGAAATCGGATCCATGCTCATGTCCCTGCTGGGCTGGGAGCTGAGGAGGGTCAGTCCTTGGGAAGGAGTTCACACCTTGTTCCTCCACAGCCAGTTTTGAGGGAGTTTAATACTTTAACCTGAGAAAAAAAGGTGGCAGAGGGGCCTGTTTATATTTCTGAAAATAGTGCAGAGACATTAAAAAAAAGCCTCGAACAAAGTCTACTTGCTTCACACAATACGGGAAGTGTCTGGCACTCAACTGCAACTGCTAGGAGGCAGATCTAAAACAAACAAGTGGGAGCACGTCCTCGTACACTCTGTAATTACACTCTGTATCATCTGGAGGCTGAAAGTATCAACAGCCTTAATGTATGCCTAGCTAGATTTGAAAAAAAATCCCCCAAACAAACAACCAAAACCCACAAACAAACAAACAAACAAACAACAACAAAAATGGGCTGAGTGATTATTAGAAGTGAGGGTCTGCTCACAAGACATCTCCAAATGGTGATTTGCGGCCAGGGTGCCAAAAGAAAGGGATTGTCTTGTATTTGCCCCCTTCCACATGCTGAGTAAGGCAATCCGCAGTGACCCATGCTGCTGTGCAGAGCACCCTTAAAATTTAGGAGGTTTAGCCGATGTAAAGATCTAGGAATGGGAATGGGTTAAAGCACAGCTGGAAATCTTCTCAAGGCTTTTGCTGAGGTTGTAATTAGGATTTAGGAACTGCATATTTTACCTGTCCTTCCTGTACACCCTTGTACACATACGCTGTCAGTGCTGCAAGTTGCTGAATTGTGCAGCTAAGAAAGATACAAAAATGCACCAATTCACAAATGGTGAAAATCCATGGGATTACAAGTTCTCTTCCTGTACACTCACTGCAAAAGTCGCAAAGCCTAGGACAAACTTATTTAACAGCACGGACAAGTCCATACACCCCAACATGAAAGTACCTGCCTAGCCTTCTGTCAGGGATGTGTTTCTACGTGATGCCAAAGTTGCTAGCATGCATAGGGCTTGAACAGCATAGCACAAGACACTTGAGAATGAGGTAAGACCAGCATTATGCTGCAAAAATGTGGTCTAAAAATCGTGCTGTTGTCAGAGTCTGGAATGTAGTCCCACAGCAGTGTAGCTGGGGACTTCTCGTCTATACTTAGGGTGTTGCAATCCTGCCCTCTCACCCACACATCCTCACTCTCAGCAGGATGCCAGCTCTGACATTTCGGGAGCAGAAAGCGAGCCAGCTCCCTACACCCCCTTCCATTGCAGTGTCGCAAGTATCAGCTCTCGGGTTGGGATGGGAGCGTGTGGCAAGGCAGGGTTTGGTGGCAAAACTGGTCATCACTTCCAGCTACTTAGGTGGTTGAGAGAAAGGTTAAGAACTGACTCAGTGCTCTCAAATACTTGGTAGCACATGGCATTAAACCTACATGCACAGGTCTCATCGGAGCTGTTTGCACTGCACCCAGAGTCTGACCCGCAGAGTGGGCTTTGATAACTTCTCATGCTGCGAGCCATGGCAGGGTAATTAACAACCCTGCTGCTGATTACGCTTTACATGCATGTCCCAGCGTGCGCAAAGGTGGTATTTGCACTGCAGTGTCTGTGTGCATTCCCACGCTTGCAGGCAACAGCACTGGGGACTCACATGGATTCCCCATCATCCCACCCCTAGTGCAGAAGGGGACACCCTTCTGCTCACACATCGTTCTGCACCAAACCGAACAAGATATTCAGTTTAAGAATAGAAACCTGACGTTCTCTGCTTGTTTGATTTGCTGTTCACATAAGCCAGCCCCGAAAGCTCAGGTGCAGTCTTTTTGTTCTTGCTTTGTAGATTTAAGACTTCCTCAAACAATTGTCAGGCGGCGTGAGGCTTATTTTAGTGGAGTTCCACGTACACCCAGCACTCCCACATGCACTACTCATTATGCTGCTGCTTAATATTTTCCATATCAGTCACTGCAGCACATCAGGATACACACATTGAAATTGGCCCTTCCCCCTTGATTCATGCGGAGGTGTCACCAGGCACAGCTACGGATGTCAGCGCAGTGGCACTTACACGTCCTTGTGACACAGCTTCCTGAGGGAGCAGTAAAAGCGGGGCAGTGAGGAAATAACTCCTTGCTGCTACCAGAGCAGCAGTAGAAAACAATCATGATGTGTTAATTAAATGGGTATTTAGTAACAAACTGTAGTGAGATTATTTGACAAGGTTTGGGCAAGGGAAAATGGAAAGTGAAAGTTTAGACTTAGAACTAGATGTAGATTAAAAGCATGTTGTACTTAGGCAGCATTTCTAGCTTTCGGGATGTTTTTATGAGAGTCCTCAGTTCTTGGAATTGTGGTTTAATGTGACATATTTGATTTTCTTTTTAAAACATGTTTATAGCATTTGCGGTTGCAGAGCAAAGGCTGAAATACAACTTCCAAAAGCACAAACGGCTACAAGACTAATAAGCCCCCACACTCCCTTAACCCCAATCCCCTTTTTCTTATTTAAAAGTCTTTACTTTAAAATTCTTATTATTTTGAGTGTTTAGGACTAACATAAAATGGTGCAATGTCATTGCCTTTGCTTGGAGCCCCTGTTGCTGCATTGCAGGGGTCTGCTGGAAGGTGACAGACTGTCACCGTGGTGAACATTTAAAAATTATTATTTAGACCCAGTTGCGGAGGGTCAGAGCCACGCTTGCAGCAGCAGCTTCTTAAAATAGCAGCTGTTTTGCTCAGTTTATAAATCTAAATACCATTTATGGACACAACCCCACAGAGGGGGGTGGGTTCCCCTTTTGATATATGAACCTCATGTTTCAGACTGAGAGAATAAAACGTAACTGCCAAAATAAAGGCACATCATGGAAAAAGCTGCAAACAGCCAGCAGCGGTGATATATGTGCATGGAGCTGCGTGCAAATCCAGAAACAGGCAGTGTATCGCTCTTCATTTAACACCCACCAGCATGTGAGCATAAGAGGTGAAACAGCCCCTGGTCTTTGCTATTGTCCCTGGGGACAGGCACATCCAGCCCCTGCCATCAGCAGCAGGGACAGCAGATCCCAGGGCAGCCTGCAGTCACAGCAAGGCCATGTGCAAAGTGCAAGAGGATTAGCGCTGATGACTGCAAGAGTGGGTAAGAATTGCCTCGATGAGGACAAAGAAGTGATTGCACAACTAGTGCAGAAAGAAAATGGGCTGCTGCCTTCGTCACATCTCCAGGGAGTGTCATAACGCCCGTGCATCCCATGCTGGGCAGCAGCCTCTCTCACTTCTCAGTGCACCACCTTGTACTTAATGCAAGGTCTGATGAACATGGGCACTTTTTTTTTTCTTTTTATTTTTTTTTGCATAAATTTAGTGTAATTAGTGGTGCTATGAAAGGGCCTGAAAATTTAAGGGCCTTTTAGTTTGTGTTGTTGTCTGGTTTTTTTTTTGGTTTGGTTTGGGCTTTTTTTGTTACTGCAATCTGGATACAAATAGCATTAATCACATGTAGCAGCACATTATTTTGGCTTCCAGGGACAACCTGTGGAGTCAGGCAAGGAGCCGATCCAGATACCAAGTCAATCCCCAGGGTAAAGGCAGATTTTTCCTGAAGTGTACAGTCCAGACCTCACACCTGCATCTATGTGGATTTAGGATCTGAGCACATGGATGCAACCGGCCTATATCTGTTGGGTTTTCATCACTTTTTAACCACACAAAAGCTCTCCTTATGGATGACATTGAGAAGAAAAATTTAGAGAAAGAAAAAAACCAGTGCAATCAGAGCCCAGAACTCAAACATTCTGCGCAAGAGTCTCTGAAACTGCATATTTTTAAACAAGCACTGTAGTTTAACTCTAAACTTTGTTGCATCTTTGTAAACGCAAAAGGCCGAAAATAAGTAAGCATAAGGAGATATATTTGTATTTTCTATCCAAACATTTCAAGAGCCAGAAAGAAGATGGGATACAACTGGGTGAACAAGATATTAGCGTAAGACAACGTTATTTATAAATAAATTCTCTGAGGAATGATACAAACAACTTTTCTAATACAAGACTTAAATTTTTGCCATATTTTCCTTAAACACTTTGAGGACTTTTGATTACTCTTTCAGAGAAACTGCTTGTGTCACCTACAAATCTCTGAGACAGTTTATCAAAGGTCTATGAAATGAGGTCCCCAATGCCAGTTTGTTCTTTGCTGCTGCCAGTGGGCTCTGCAGAGGAACTGGCTCACGGGTAAATTTCAAAGTGAGACAAGAGTTTGTGAGTTTGTGCCTGTGAGTCCCATGGATAGAGAGCAGCACTGCAAGCCACTGTATGGGGGGGAAGGTAGGAAGGTGTTTCCATCACCAGCCATCTTCTACTGCAGGGTTCTGCAGCCATCTTCTACGCAGGTTCTGTTTTGCATACTCTGGCTCTGACACCTCCCTGCAGCCACAGAACATTTCTGCATGTGTTAGGTGAATAACTGAGTCCCCTTGTTCTGTGCAAAGTTTTGCATATTTGCCTTCAAATATAAGGTGAAGCCCCGCACCTCCTCCTGCCAGCAAGCCCGGATCACTGACAGAGGTTGCGACTCCTTTTCTGCATCATTGGAGATAGATTGCTTGTACATTGGAGATTACTGCAAAGTCCAGATCAGACCATGCTTGTTTAGGGAGAAAATTAGAAAGTACAAAAGGTGACTGTGGGTTATGTTTATAGACATACTGTGCAATGGCAAAGCAGTACAGAAACTAGAGAATGCAGAAGGGCACAAAAAAATACCAGTTCCATGCAGATTTCGTATGTCATCTACCTGTGAACGATCTGCACAGAGAGGAAGGTACGAGCTGGCTGCAGCTGTATCAAACTAGGACAACTGCATGCATTTAAAGTGTCTTTGGAAATCAAAGCAGTTATCATATTCTAAATTTAACAACTATATCTTGATGCATATACTCAGGGAGGACTAAGAAAAATTTTACAAGCAACTATAATTCAAGCATTTCTTTTGCATGCCCAATTTCACACCCATGATCATGTTCTTTTGACACAGACATACACGAACAATTTATACACTGATGCAATATCTACTTGTGTAACACACGCTGTTCTGTGACATTCACCAGAAATTTTGGGGGAGGAAATCCTGACTGCTTGGTACTGCTTTCACGCAACCTTCCCTTCCTTCCTCCTCTTGTACTGTACAGACAGTACAGAGAATGTCCTCTACCATCAGCTGTATATCTAACAGCACAGATCCCTTCATATTTACTTCTTCATGTTTCATTTACACTATTCACAAATAGATACACCGTGCTGTCAGATGCAGTTTCATGGTGTAAAACAGAAGTTACCTTATCTCTCTCGTTGCTCTCTCCTGGTGTGCTGTACACCCTTCTTTTTCTGCTTAGTACACAAGCAATAAATATGTGCATTTAATGTGGTGTTTGTCTTGGTTTTGAGATAGCCTGCTCCTTCTAGCTAAGTAGCTCTGAATGTTTGTGCTGCTCTCTTGAAATAGCTCATCTTGCAGTAGGGTCAGTAGGCTCTCACTGTTGACTTCAAAAGAGTTTAAGCCTAGCCAATAATTTTGAACCAAATACTTCTTATTTTTCCGATAGAAATAGTGTACCTTGATGTTCTTGCTAATGCTTTTTTCACCCATTGTGACACTTGATACAGTCTGTGATTAGGAGTACAAAGGCTTGGAAAATGCAGAGGAAGAAACAAGAAAATCCTAGAGCTTCTGGTTTGGGATCTATCTGCAATGCACTGATGGATGCTGACAGCATGTAGGCACTCGGTTACAATGAACACACCCAGTGCCACCGAGATGTCTGTAAGTAAGAGAGTAATGAACTTTGCTCTTCCACATCCAGCTCACTTCAAAGGGGCAAATTAGTCTCATATTTTATACTGGGGTTTCTACACTGAGTGTTACTCTCAAATAGTTTTTATGATGAAAAGACAATTTTTTCTGTAGATGGAAATACCAATAACTTTGAAAGCAAGTTTCATTATCTACCTATAATCATTTTTTCAGGTATTACACATCTTTGTCTGGGAAGGTTCACCTTTGCCAGCATAAGCTAAGTGAGCCATTTGTAATCAATAACATCCAACTCTGAGCTATAACACATATGTTGCCCAGCATTTGCTGTCCACTCACTTCTCCTGTGTCTTGCAAATGGCTGCTGGCCTCTGCAGCTGTTCTGGGTAGCTGGAAGATAACCTCATCAATACATATTCTGCATCAATTTACACCTTTCCACATCTCTCCTGTTTTTTCCAACTTGTGCCGCACATCTCCCAAGTACTGGTGCAACTTGCTTCTTACCAAAGGCAAGCATTTCTGACAAAATATATAGAATCTCTTCCTGACTAGAGGTCACATTGTTGCACAGCAAGAGCCTTGCTAATGCCAGGAGTGATTTATTATTGGCTGGAGATTTTGATCTGATAACGTTATTTGTGTCGGTAGATTGCTCACGTGTCAGGATTAGTGCAAGACACCAACCAAGGAACACACTGTTCTGCTCCTATTTATGTTTCTTACTGTAGCTCCCTCAAAGACTAACATTATTAACTTCCCCTGTCAGACAAACAACACTCATTTTCAGGTCATTTATACCTGCCTTTTACACCTCAGGAGTTCTCAAACAAGCTTGAAATCTAATGGAAAGCTGAAGTATAAATGTAGCAATGTGTAATACATGGATTTATGTCAAATTAGACATTTGTGGGTGGCTCCTGTCACAATTTAGGACCCCAAGCTATCAGTAAAACACTAAGAGAAACTATATTGACTTTAGTGGCATTATGGGCCTCAGTGCTTCCTTTCTGGGAAGTTTTGGAGTGACATTCAGGAAAGACAAACCTGATCCTTCTCTATCAGACCCTGGCAAAAGGACAGCTACATTTCACAGGGCAGGGTGGCCTCTGCCACGCTTCTCAGCTCTGTACTGCAGAGCCCCAGCTTTCTGCAGGTGCCTCCAACAGGGACACTGCTGGGACTGGTGGCACTGCACACACAGGGACACTGCTGGCACCGGTGGCATTGCAAACACCTGGAAGAATGAAGCAGAAGGAGATCTGCAGAGAAAAGCCTGCAAAGAAAATGCCTGTCCGTGCCTAAATTTCTGGGCTGTGTTTGTGCTATCTCCATCTAGGTGTTCTTTGAACTGAGGAACTGCAGCCTTCCCCTCACTGCAGAGCAACTCACTTGTGGCCAGGGCTGGGACAGCATGAAGTGCTAAGCAACTAAAACACCAACACCTATACAGTGACTGCAGTGATCGTAGCAACCCACATGCGGGACATGAAACAGGGAAGAAGCTGAGGCTGATCACACACGTAGGACATGGACCTATTTAGTAAGAGGCTGACATTTGTACATCGCTGCTTTCCAGCGCACAAGCGTGCTCCAAACACAGAATAGTTTCCACTGTTTCCCTTTTCACACACGCTCAGAGTTTTCCAAACCATTCACCTTTGGCAAAAAGCTTCACGCCTGGCCCCTATGAGAAGGTCAGATTGTTTTGAAACACGAGCAGAACTCTTTCAGTTGTTAAAGATGCGGAGCAGCAAACTAATTCACTTTCAGATCTGATAGTTTGGTTTTTTACTTCATCCTTGTCACAAAATTTGTGCACCCTGACCTTCCTTAAAATTCATAGTTCATTTTTTGAATGTGACTTTAGCAGACTGGTAAATAGAATTATCCCTTAATAACTGAAATATGTAACAGGGAAATGAGGTCTCCCATTGCTACATAGAATGATCCTTTTTTTTTTTAATTATTTTTTAGCAAAACCTATTTTAGTCCTGTACTTTTTGTGCCATTGTCAGATTTTTTTTTGTGCGCACACTGACATTTGCATAATTTCCATGAGGGAAGACTAAAATGGTTCAGGAAAAAACAATACAAAGTCCAGGAAGAGAAAACTTTTCATACAAGGAGAAAGGAAATGACAGTGCCAAGGTTAACCAGGCAAGTATTTCCCATTGTGCCACGTTGGGCTTGCTCCACAGTTCTGGCTGCATTTCTTCTGACATGTACTCTCTAAACCCGACATTTTTGCCAGACTGGTGTGTTTAGGCCAAGTGTACAGACCTACAGCTCCTCTATAGCCTGTCAGCAGAACAAGTACAAACAGATGTGATGCCGTAAGACTTGACTCTCGTGGCATTCTGGAAAAATCCCTCCTGCACAGACTGTGATTTTCCAGCCATCCCCTGCTTTCAGCCAGCTTGCCCTGGATCTGCTTGGGCACTTGTCAGGCCCTTCCCTTTTACCTCATTGAACTGGCAGAAAATGATCCAGGAAAAAAAAAAAAGTGTAATATGGTTTATCTTATGTCAGAAAGATAAATTAGCTCAGTTATGGTTCAGATCTGGTTCAGGGAGGGGGCAGGATTGCATAGCAAAAAGCAAGCAAAGGGCAAAGGAAGGAAGAGGTAGGGCAGGGAAGAAGAAAAATCAGCAAAACAAGCTGCTGCATTGGCCAGGCTGCCATGGTAAACAACACCAAATACCTCAAAAATTTCATCCTGGCCATCAAGATATATCTTGGCTGGAGCATGAAGAATAACAAGGGAATATAAGAAGTAATGAGACTTGGTGGAATAACAACAGTAACCTTAAAAACCTGCAAATGTCTAATGATGTGATATATAAGTTAGCACACTAACAAATAGAAAAAAAATCTTCTGAGAGACAGTACTGGTTTTAAATGGCACAGGAGCTATCTTCTACTTCCAACTTTCTTCTATTTCTGTGACTATACTTTGCTAACTCTGATAATTTATTGCACAGCCTCTACAAATGTTATGTATGTTAGATAATTTTGTCATTCCGCTTCCATTTCCCACAGAGACCTCATTTGCTATTTCTTACCAAATCTCCTTTTCTAGGAGAAGACCATTTGAATAATGACTTCAATGTCAATGACATTTCATTGAGAGGCACCACCACAGTTCACACCATTATAGTATTCCCAGTTGTCCCAGTTACACACAAATTCAAAGACAGGAGAGAAGAAAATAAGAAGGCTGGACATTCTAAATACAGTATCTTCATGTGTGCAACTTGCACCTCAGATAACCTCCACACAACTAAACTTTCTTTACTCACATTATCAAGTGACCCACCATATCCAATAGCTCAGAAATCTGGAGTTGGAGAAAGATCAGAGGCAGGGAAGTTGCCAGGGAAGATGCTTAGGATGACACTTTCTCTTGTATTACCAGTACAGGTGATGACCTGCAGTTTGTTTTACAGTTATCTTACAGTTAAAAGACACATGGAAATGTAGTACACAACAGATAACATCCATCTCAGGACTGAAAAGAAAAAAAAGCATTTGTTGAAATAAATAATTCTGACAATATAACAATATATGTAAGAGAAAGAATTATATTCATTACACACTGGAGAAAAACAACTAAGAAAATATATGCTAATGATGCAAGAAGACAAGGTCAGAGTTAAGAGCTGAATCTTTAACCACTGGTGCATACCTCCTTATCGCCGCTGTCCTTTCTCCACACTTATAGTGCAGAACACCAAAATTATTCAATATTACTGATTTGACCACTCCTTCCTTACAGCTGTTCACCACAACTCAGTGTTTCTATGTCTTTTTGTTTCCTCATTACTGAATTTTTTTTTTAACCTTTCTAGCCTGTTTTCTTAATTTCAGTTATAACCTCTCTATGGCAGGTGGGAGCCCAAATCAATATCAGATGCAACAAAGCATTCAATTTCACTGCATTACAATAGAAGTCCTTATGAGCATATTCACTTCACATTTATTACACCACTGTACAGTCTTCATTTATTTTTCAGAGTTATTAAAGCTTTCTTGCACATCCTGTAGATGAAAAGCTCATTTATTTTATGTTTTAGAATGAATTGTGCTTTTTCATTATGAATTCCCCATATGTAAATCCATCCTTTCATATTTTGGCACAGGCCAAAGACTCTTTTAATCTTCTTAGGAACCTGGACTTATTAAAAATAAAAAGCAATAGTGAAAAAAGAGAGAACAAAAAACTGTACAAAACCACAGCTGGTCTAAAACTTTTATACTCACAAGAGAATATTGACTGCACTTGCACCACCAACTAAAATTAATGGGTATTGCACATTTCAGCCACCAAGCTCAGCCACCGGCAAGACACAGTTTTACTTTTCCAGAAAAACTAACCCTAAGCAAAATGCTGAAATGTTTGTCTTGTTGCTTACAACAATGTTATTTCCTTTAAAAGAACATCCCTCACACTGTAAACAAGGAACTCAAGCATTTATAAAAATAGAATTTAAATAGAACATGAATAGTTTAAAATTGGGTTAAAAAAGTCTGGTTTGTAGCGCTTAATGGAAGATGGAAAATAATGCAGTCAACAGAGACACATTATACTTCACAAGGGAAATGTTCTAATCTATTCTTAACTCACTTTTATCAATAATTCCCATAGCTGGCTTCTGGCCATTCCAGATGAATAATTTAGAGCCAGGAAAAAAGCAATTTGGACAGACATTACCCACATCTGTAATTCATCGTCTTGCTATATTAAGTCATACACCTGTTAAAAACTAATTTACTAGTATATAGATGAATACGCTTAAAGGTTACACAGCTAAAAATAACGCTGCCTCCAGGATTTTCTATACTGTGAAATACATAAGTTATCCTTGTCAGTATGGTGCTATAAAAAGGTTTTGGCTTATATTTCTAGAAGCAGACATTTCAAAGTTCAGTCAGGGGTTACATTTTGTAAATACAGTTTAAATAGCTTTGCAGCACATATAAAAATGTGCATTTGTTTTTAAAGATATTTTATTATTGCCATTATTCAGCAAAAAAGCTATCAGGTTCACCATATGTGAATAGTAACACATGCCTAAAACTAAAAAAAATTATGACTCTTTTTTCCTGATTTTAAATTTTTTTTGGTAAATGCTCTATGCCTGATCTGACTTAAACCTGCAAATTTTCTTTTTAGCAAAGCCATTGCACAAACATGCTTCTTTCTCAAGAAGGGTGACTGAGCAGCTGCAACTCTTTCTTCCCTCCCACTGCCCTGGGCCCCACAGCCAGAGCCTGCACCCCCACTCTCCGTTACCCCTTGCTCCTGACCAGGCTCCCCATCACTTGTAACACCAGGGGCCATTGTGATGGTCAGCCCTGTCTATCCCTCACTGAGCTTCCACTCCAGACTCTCTTGGGCTCAAGGGAATGTGGCTTCATTCCATTTTGAGCATCGTTAATAAAACAATTTGCAAAGCTGCAAACGTGCATCACAGCCTCTGTGTTGCTGTTGCTACAGCCCTGATAGGGTCTAATAAAATATTTATTGCTTTTCATTATATAGAAGATGGAAAAAATGCTTTTTGACTCTTGGGAGCATTAAATGGCTTTCACTGACCTGAAAAAGACAAAAGAAAGTTTCCATCTCTAATGTGGATCTGGAAATCACCAAGATGTAGTTAACTCTACAGTTGATGTCTCCAGTGCCAAGGTTATCACCCTTCAGTGCCACTCAGCACGGCCATACTAGAAAGGAGTGAAGTTGTCTGCATGCAGCCACTGTCTCACAGTTTCCTTCTGCTAATGAAAATGCAGCAGAAAAGCCAACGTGGCAGAATGCCAGTTACATTAAATAGAAGACGTGCAGCTAGTAACCTTTTGCCCATAAAAGAAGTTATCTGAGGGTCAAAACAACAATGGAAAATTGTAGTTCTCATGTCAACACTATGCCAAGTATTGTCAGAAATTGAGAGGGTTTCTGCTCCAACCAAGCAGATGGAAATTATTCTATTCCATCAAGATAAAGCAGGGCTCCCAACTGGGAGCTGACTGCACAAGCTGAGCCTTTCAACCACCCGCCATGCAAAGCAGCTTTCAGGAAGAAGGTTTGGTACTGCAGCTATTTTTACTATTACTCCCTATTTATTTTGTCCAGAGGGGCAAACACAAAGGTGACTCTTTCCATGAAAAAAACATGAGACTTCCCCTGATAAACAGGATGTTGAGTATTCTTCAGAGTCACACTCGCACCTGTTCTCTTTATGGCTGCGTAAACATCCTTAACTCCCTTGCAGATCCTTTTACATACTGTACACATAACGCATCTTCCTCTTGCTATATTCATCACTGGGCTTCGGTGGGAGCAGTTGGTGTGTCACTCAGAGTGCTCCTGTTGTTCGCAGGGTACATTAATCACTCATTATCTCACTTACGGCCCTGCAGCAGAAAAGCACAAAGACAAACACATGAATCCACTCACAAACATCACAAAGAAATACACAAGTTTTCCTTTTAGCTGAACAAATATTGAGAAGCGACCTGTCAAATCACAAGATCGGCTGACATCCTGGTCTGCAATATTACTTACATTTACTTTCTCTCATCTTATCTAACTTGATTAACTTGCATTCAGGATATAGGCATACACTCATGTTTATCTTTCCAAATATAGTACCATGACTGGAGTAAACCTCTGCTGAAGTGAAATTCCACTCAAGTCAATGGTATCCAGCCATGTTCCAACACGTGGGCTGGGTTATCTTTTGTTTTCACTCTTTAGATCCGTCCTCAGTCGGTGCCATAGCTGCACTGAAGCCCAGCACTGCCCATGCTGCCTGTAGGACACAGGGTCCTGGTACTCCAGCCCTTGCCCGCAGCAGGATGCTCAGGGATTCCGCCCTCCCAATCCTTCTGAGAAAACGAGCAGGGAGCAGCATCTCTCTCCATTTCCACCTTTCCCCATGTCTCTGTGGGTCTGTGCCCTTCATCCAGTTTGCTTTTTCACAGCTCCTTTTCTCTGTCTCCTCAGAGAAAACATCCACTTTTAAATCAAAGCATTTAACAGTTTACCAGATCAAAGAAACCTGGGCTGGCTTTGAGTTCTAGGTAGGAAAAGAAAACTTAGGTTTCCTATGTTTATGGCTTTTAAACTCAAAGCAGCAGCAGCTCATGAGCTGCAGCCGACTTTTTTTTTTTTCTGTAGGTCACTTCATTCTGAAGCTTGAATGGTTAAGAAATAGCATATCTATGGGCCTGAAAATTTTAGGCTTTCCATCTATCCAGTTTATAAGCCAGAGAAAATTAAAGAAGATGAATATATTTATTTCTTTAGTTACAGCATCTTTTTAGAAGCAGTTTGTCTGACAGACACTTAGTAGCACTTAGAGATGTAAATGCAAACTGTCATATCACTGTTCCTGGAAAACAAATAGTCCTTCCTTACCAGCAACCTTGAAATGAAGTAATGAAACAAAGAACACAGAAGTGTTTCATGGCTCTGCTAGAGTTATTACACTTGTGATTCAGCTCTTAAACTTGGGGTAGCAATTTTATTACAAGATCAAAGGGAGATCCAATATATGTAACAAATGATAGACTTTATCTTAAAACATTTATCATCTTAATAAACAAAAGACAGGGAGAGAGAGAGGAAATCAATACATTCTCTTTCAAAATAACATCAAGAACAATGATCTAAGGAAGAATAATAAGAGGAAACACAGAAGATAAAGCAGACTAGAGTAATTTTAGACAGAAAGAAGGCAATATCATTCTTTTAAACTAGCAGGGGAGCTACAGTGAGGGCAACCTGGGTAGCTAGAGGTTATAAATAGTATGGAGCAATAGAGAACAAGAAATACCAGAACTTTATAAGCTGAGGGAGAGGAAAGAAATGAAACTTTACAGTCCCCAAAAGTTTTTTGTGCAGTAACTAATGCTCATGTGAGCAGGATGTTTTTCCCTCATCAGTGTTTATGAGGGTCCCGCTCACTCCATGTCAGAGGCCATAAGACCAGGGCTGAAGAAGAACTTTACTTAATATTGTCACAAAACCACAGGGTAAGATCAGAACTTGTAACTGAGCGTTTCTAGTGAGACTGACAATATGCTGAAGAACTAACTTAGTTAAGACAGTTTTCAAAATGTTTGTACAATAGAGGGATATCTGAAATACAACAATATTTGAAGAGAAAAAAAAAAAAGGAAAAAAGTTTAACTTCAATCCCAACCAAAAAAAAAAAAAAAGAAGAAAAATCTATAGCAGTTACTTTCCACAACTCTGTTTGCCTTGATGTTATTAGAAATGACTGATGAGCTCCATGACCAGCTTGTCTTTGAGAAGAACAAGTCCAGAGTCTAATAAGCTGTTGATCATTTATGAACAGAGATATTTCCATAGGGATTACTTTTCTTTTCTTGGGAATATTTTACCAGATTAAAAAAGCATGACTGCACAGATTTCTCTCCCTCCACCCCCACCATTCTCATTTACTTTATCAAGCATCAAGTTACAATAGTTTCAGAATTGTCTATTACCCTGCAATGCACAAGGAAAAGTTATAAACAAGGTAACCTGAGAAAGAAGAGCAATTCAAGAGGGGCAATGGTAGCTAAAATAAGGAACACATCATACTACTTGTTGTGACTTAAGAATCCTTAATTATTCCACTAGATCAAACTCCAGCAACCCCACCTCCCTCCCAACACAGTTAATGACTTGCTCAAATCAGCACCTGGATATTTCACCAAAATCCCCTATTTAGCTTATGGAAATCTATTTCTAGTAGTCACTGTAATCATCTAGTTTTCAGATCTTCCATGGATGTTTCATTACATTCTCTGTTTTCCAAAATGAGTAATTCTTGCTTCAGAGTCATTTTTGAAGATGACAATACAATATGTAGAAATAATGCAATATTTTCCTCCCTCCAGAATTTTTATCAATTTTCTTGTTCCATTTCGGAGTGCATTATAAACAGGTATAATGACATTTCTACTGTTCTTGGATCATCAGCTGCTTCAAATTAGCATAGTTCCAGTTCAGTTACCAGTTCTAGTTGTAATGAGCTCTTTCTCACTGAAATTAGTAGAATTATACAGATACACATTCAATTAAGATTTGGATCAATTACATTAATAAGCTAATACTTGTAGCAAGAAATTATTTATTTTTAGACAGTTGGAGAAACAACAGTTCATTTAATTTTTTAAAAAAGTTTAAGGAGAGTATAAATAAGAAGACCGCTGAAAAACAATCACATACGTGAATATAGTAATTTAAAGGGGTAGGCAGAATTCTTTCGGATCAACTAGCAACTTCTTACAATGCTTGTGAATCACTAGGTAGTTTTCTCCCCCAAATCCCTCTTTTCCCACAGAGCAGTGGAAGACAGGACACACACCTTTTAGACCTGCATGCTCTAAATTAGTGTGGTAAATATCAGAGTGAAATATTTTACTAAAGCAAGGTGGATACATTGTGGTATTCCTCCTTATATTAGACATGAGGGGAGAGAGGAGGTACAGGGAGCAAGGTGCCGGTTTGCACTCTGGCCACCTGCCCCCACTGAGTGTGGGACCCACAAGAAGCACTTGGGGTGGGAGAATTTGATTTACCCACCGCTACAGCAGCTCCTCCAGCAAGTCCCCAGAAGACATAAGGGCCTGTTTTGGATCTGAAGTAAGTGCTGCAAAATTAACATCCTTACCTGGGCCCTGATGAATAGAATAAGTAGAAAAGAGGCTCTGTTACAGTCTCTTTTGTATGGGAGTAGGTTTTTACCAAACTTCACACACCTAAACAACAACAACAAAACCTACGTTTGGACTCACTGCCTAGCTTTCTCTTAAAATTAGCAAAGGGAAACAGACATTTCAAAGTTGTTTACTCTGCTTTAAATAGAAAGATGTTTAAAATACAGCAGGCAAATTATAGACCAGATGAAGGTATTTCTCTGCACTGTTAGCGCAGTGCTAGGTAAGTGGCTCACTAACAGCATCTGAAGAGCTAAAAGTGGGCGAGATAAATCCCATTTCTTTTTTTTTTCACTGGAGGTGGTTGTCCGAAGGCAAACACCATGGCCCAACTCTAAGTTTTGTCACTACCACAACTGGCATTCATCTATATGCCACGAAGAAAGGCGGCCCCCAGCTGTCCAGGAGGCATCCAGGAGAACTCATAAATCTGTCCCCGCTGGGACCACCCAGGGAGCACAGACCCGCAGGATGCTCAACATAGTCCCTGCCAGGTCGTTGTTCGCAAGTCTTCATTAAAGAGAGCTCACAGCTATTTTTAAGTCCTGGAGAACAGGCCTAACAAGGAAAGACAATTAAACTATTCTATATTTGGAAACATAGTTGCTGACAATGGACTTGACTTCCCTCGCCTTTGCTTTTTTCTGACCTCAATGATTCAATATTTTATCCTGATCTTTAACTAAAAGTCCAGGACCAGATGCATTTGATAAATGTGTGATTTGTAGGGCTAATCTATTTAAATACACCAACAAATTCTTGTCTTAGTTGTCCTTTGCTTCTCCTTCTCTCTCTGCTCACTTCCAGGCAAGAAATAAAAACACCTCAACCAACTGAAAGGTCTATTTGATCTCATCATACAAAGTCCTTGTCACAAGCAAGGTTTTGTCCGAGTAAAGATTTTGTAATACAATCTTGCGGCTGTTCTACGGGATTAACTTTCGCTCTGATTTAATGTAAATAACAAGATCTGAAGAGAAGATGACACTTCAAAACGACAATTTCTTGGATTTTTGGTCAGCTGCTGAGGCACCCACTTCTTGAGATTTTTTCACCTTTCCAACACGTTTCAACTGCCGAATGACCATAGAATGGTTGACATTGAGTTCTTTGGTGACTTCTCGTTTAGTTGTAAGAGGATCAGCTTTGATGATTACTTTTAATTGGTGGTTGTCAACTTCTGATGGTCGACCACTATGCTCCTCATCTTCAAGGCTCTCATGTCCTTTGCGAAACTTCTGGTACCACCACTGCACTGTATGTTTGTTAGCAGAACCTGGGCCAAATGCATTGGTGATATTGCGAGTTGTCTCCGACAACTCTGACTCTTTTTGAACTTGAATAACAAAATAGCTTGAATTTGCTTTTTGTCTAACATAATTTCCATAGTCTAAAATAAATACAAAATTAACAGTAGCAAAAAAAAAAAAAAAAAATCCAGAAAAGAGCATTAAAATGATGTATAACATAATCACATTTAAGAATGTATTCCAATATCGAACAGCAAATTTCATCAATGCAAAAAATGCAATGCCTTCTGCACCAACCTCATAGTACTTTCACCCCATCCTGTAAAAATCTGATTAAAAAAGAAATTTGAAAAAAAAAATCCTCTATATAGGATCTTTCTCTCTAGCCTTCAAATTGAAAGCAATATCACATTAGCAAAGCAGAAAATGGAAGTATAGTGGGGAGAAAAGACTTCTGCTTCAAAGTAGGGGCAAAATCAACAAATGCAAGCTTTTCAAGAGAACCTCATTCTTGAAAGGATGAATAACAGTTAAACTGAGTTTCATTTTAGTCTTCTGTGTTTGGGCAAAACGTTTGAGGCAATCTGAATGCAATCTTTACAGACGCAAAGTTCATAGACGTGACTGTCTGCAGAAATGTGTAACAAGGTCAGTTACATTTGCTTTTGCACACAGATGGAAATTATTCCCATATGTATTTACTGGGCTCCTTGACAATGTTATGGAATAGATTTGGTCAGTCAGAAGATCATTCAGTGTGGTTCGTTGTATCATATGCTTTCCTCATATCCATTGCAAAATAGATGGATGTTTCTGGATTAAATATTTGAAGACAGTGAATTCCTTCAAAGAACCTTACTCAATCCCTTCCAGCAGTCCTCAGTGATCGTGTTCTCACTGCAGCTCTCATTACTTCTATTTTCTGTCAGATAGGAATGGAAGATAAAACTGTATCAAATGATGGAATGTGGTTTATTATTTCAGCTGTCATTCAGACAAAATGAACAATGCTGACATTGACCTTCAAGCTAAGCAAGACTTGGTTAAACATCTAGACGCATCCGCTGAACGCATCTTTTGATAGAGGACAGCAAAATGCCTGAAGCACTGGAGTTTCTGCACTCAGTAATTATCATAGAAGAGAAATATTAAAATATTTGACCAAAATGGTATAGAGATAGTTTACCTTGCAATTTGGCTGAAAGCTTTACATTCTAATAATGAGGGTCAAATCTTTCTGTGTGTGGCCATGGACTTACAGGATTTAGAGGTGTAACAGGACAGGATTTGTGCCACTTGCAATAAATTATGACCAAGAGTCACTTCTAAAGCAGGCTTCATTTTAAGTAGAAAATTTTAAAATAAATAGACAAAACCACCACCAAAACCAATCCTGGCATCTACACACTAAAGCATTCACTAAACACTTTACCTCCAACACACTGACTGGTGACACCAAGTGAACCCAAGAAATTTCTGGACAAAGATTTTTTCTTCACCTGACCAGTGATGAGGTACAAAGCTCCTTTTCTCTGCTTGGATCTGATAGCAACTTAGTTCCCAAGGTGTTTCTTGAAGTGGGTTCAGCTATTCACATCAAAGTATTTTAAGTATCTGTCTTTGATTTATTGTTGGAAGAAGCAAGACTGCCAAACCTTAAGGCTTTTGCACATTGTGGGAACACATCAGGCCCCGAAAGCTTTGTCCACAGACCCCACAATAACTATGACTCATGAAATGCTATTCTTTTCTCAGTATGCAATAAAAAAGTATTTATAGCATCATACAAACTATTAAGAAACTTTTTTCTTTGAAGGGAATAATAATTTGGACAAATCGTAGTATTTACAGTTTGAATTGGGGCCACACCTCATGTCTTGGCAAAAATTCATGGTTATGATGAAGGATCCCAAGTCCCCAAAATAATTCTGACAGTCATAAGTTTGCTGAGGTCTAATATCTGATTGTTTTTGGATCAGAAGTGACTTGAGCACCAAAGTAATTTTAAGAACATGAACAGTGGAACAGTTTCCTTGCCTTAGGGCTCTCACTCTTGTGCCTCACACTGGGTCTTTACATATATCCTCAAAAAGGTCTTACAGCTCTCAGAAAATGCTTTGCGTAGGATTTGTCAAAAGTTTTCAGCAGAGGCTCATCTGTTCCCGCTCAAGTTAGTGGCAAGAGCCCAGTAAAACCCTCTGCAGCAGAGAGTTACAACGAGTTGTACGTTACATGACCATTACTGCTGTTATCAGCTGTGCTCCGAGAATTCAGTCACAGAAGAAATAGCTCATCAGTGTTCATTTTGGCCCAGACTAAAGATATAAAAAAATCTTCCCAAAGATGACATTTGAGGCACAATCAGTTGTAACAAAATGTTCTAGAATGGCACTAGGTTTATGACAGAGTTTTTCTCTGTAGAAGATACTCTTTTTCTGAAGCTGATTACAAAGAGGACCAGGAAGCATCGTCTTACTGAAAATCAGAGGGAATCGGTTGGTTTGCATGTAGCAATCAGAGAAGATATGTATGCACAGTTCCAAATACTGTGGCACCTTGTAAATTAGGCTATAATATGCAGCCAAAAATTCACAAATGTTTAAAGCCAGGCTCAAATACTTTCATTTCAAACCTACTCTATTTAGGTTAAGGTCTGTTTCTTATGCCTTCAGCCCTGTACCAGTTTCAAGTCTAGTAATAGTTATGTAAGACTCAAATAAGAAAAAATCCTCAGTACATGCAAAAAAACCCACTCCATGTGAACTGGAATATGATGAAGATCTATTCAGAAGCAGACACCAGAAAATGGATGAGACACATGACAGAACACACGTGAAGAACCTTGTACACACTCTTTAGCACCTTTATTCATCTCCCATGATCTTGTAGTCTGCATAAGAGAGGAGCCCTCAACAATAGCCCTGCTATGGAAATAACACTAGTTTTATTCATGGTGCAAAAGGTATTCTCCTGCAGCTTTTCATTCTGCAACACAACTTTAAAAAATGAAAAAAAAAAAAAAAAAAAAGGAGTAAAGGTCTTTAGATAAAATATTTAAAAATATGAGTAATTTCATTTTTGTTTTCCCTCCTTCCTGGGACAGCGTGAATTCATACAACATTCATAGACCCTGGCAACAGGTTGCTTTTCCCTTTATAAGCAGAATATTGCTATAACACTTTGTATTTCTTGTACTTTCATTCAAAACGATGATACAGGAATCAAGTGCAATAAAAAGCTGTTGCTAAATCATACACTGAAACACAACCCAGGCTGAAGGAACAACTGTCACACTTTGCGCACAATTCAGAAGGGCATCTGAGTTCCTGCTGTCACCAGAAGTTGTATTTTAATCGCTACAGAACATGATATGCCAGAGATAAGTATGCAAAAGCTGCAAAACAGCCAGTATTTTTCCTCAGGTCATGTCAGGGAAA
Source organism: Streptopelia decaocto (assembly GCF_964273445.1). NCBI lineage: Eukaryota > Metazoa > Chordata > Aves > Columbiformes > Columbidae > Streptopelia > Streptopelia decaocto. The sequence goes on from NC_138659.1 coordinate 17,247,430, forward strand.
AAGTACTATAGTTTCTTTTCTGTCTATCTGATTTTACGCCAGCGTACTCAGAAAGCTGTCGTCTGGCCTTTCTGTGCCTGTGATATATTGCATCAATCTCCCAGTTCCCACAAGTTCATTTTTAAAGAGCTTCTGTTCATTTATGTCTAACTCATAAAAGATCTCTTGTGTTGTTTTTCTCCCCACCCCCTTCAAGATTAATAAACACTCTGCTAAGAAAAGGCTTTAGCATCAATCAGATTTCATAACTGATTAGACGTGAGATACTCTGGCTGCATTTGCAATGGGCCTCTTTCAACTGTTTTTGCTTCTAAAATTAGCTTAGCTATTTCCTGAGAGAAGTCTCAGGATAGAAGTAGACACCCACAACGCAGTACATCTGAGCTGTGTCAGACAGCACACTGAAAAGCTCATCAGACTGCCCAAGAAAACCGAGAAACTCCTCACCTCCCCCTTCATCAGGAGGGGCCATGGAAGCCCTAGGCTGCAAAACCCAACCTGGAGGTCTGTATTTGGGAGACTGAATGCCTGATGCAACAAGAGAAAGCCAGAAACAGATGCTGAGGATGAAACACTGCTCATCAACTTATAAAATCAGAGGTCCCATTATTGTTGACATCAGGACTTGTTCTCACTTTGCTGCTGAGCAGCCAACACACCACATCTGCCAACAGCAAGATCTAAATTTCCCCAAATGCCCTGGGTGCACTGCTGCAGCCACCTGAAAAGCGAAGGCAGTAGTTCATCGAGATGTTTCCTGCCTCATGCATAAAAAGATGTCCTACTCAGTTTTTCAGGAGTTGTTGAGTTCAGCCAATTTACTGAGTTCTGTGAAATTCAGTAGAGTAAATTTTAGAGCAAGGGACAAAAGTCCTGATATCCACGTTGTAAGTAACGTATACATGTCAGAATCTGTGCAGGCCCTATTTATACAAGTTTACACCCTTCTGACAGTAGGAAAAAGACTGGACCCTGATAAAAATAGGTTACAGTTACTTTTGCAAGACACATATCTTCTCCTTAGCAGAAGTTTGCTTTGTCCGACTGGCCAGCTCATATTATGAAATAAGAGACAAGCATTTGCTTGAGGTCATGGTGCAGTGAGTCTCAAGCAAGAGATTTAACATGAGACATTTTTTTTTTTTTTTAAATGAAGAACTGACAAAACCATGTCCTGTTAAGAGCAGCTCTGAAATGGCAGGCTGAGGATGGATATTTTTTAGTTAGATGCACTTTCTAACAATGACTCATTAGAAGAACAAGAATCAGACACTGACTGCTTTTAAAGTTCTGCTCTACCAGTACTTAAAAAAAATAAAGTTGTAACAGATTGGAGGTATGCCTAATATGAGCATGTGGTTTCTTATCTAACATGGACTGTATAAATAGAAAAGATCCACAGTAACTGAATGAAACCAGCATTAAAAAACCACCAGACACAGCCCAAGTTTCTAGGGAACTAATACTATAAATCCTGAGCATCCCCTTCAAGTAAGATAACTTGGCAAGAATGTGAGTAGTACCTACAGGTTTTTAGACAAGGTTTGGTATGAAAGGAAGAGGCACAATGAGATCTCATGTTCTTTTGTTTGTTTCTTCTCCCTGACATCTTTATACCATAATCAAAAGACTGAGTTTCAGCTTCCAGGATTTTTTTTTTTGAGTTCAAAACTAAGAAGAGAAAAGAAGAGAGCATTCATTTGCAGTTGTCATTGTCTCTATGCACCTGAGGTTCAATTTATGCAAACTAATATTGACATGCAAGCACATGTAACAGCCAGAACTGGTTAAAAAAACCCAACCAACCAACAACCCCAAAACAAAAGAAAACAAAAAAACCCAAACCAACCAACCAAACAAAAAAAAAAAAACCAAACCAAAAACAAAAACAAAAAAACACTCACACCTACATATCCATGTAGGAATAAATATGTGATAAACAGTGCTGCTGCAAACTGATTTTGTGTCACTGATAGCAGAAGTGATAAGCCAGCTAATGCCATTTGAGACTCTTGCATTCTATTGTTAACTTTTGTTTTATCCTGTATCTTTTTTACCATACCTATTATGGCATAACTGGAGCCTTTCAGAGGCTCCACTGCACAATCAGCTACATTGGAAGGATTCCTTTTAGATGCACTTATTCAAATTCAAACTTTAGAAAGTAGTTTCTTCTAGAATCTTCTTTTCAGAAAGGGGCTAAGTATTAATAATACTTCCAAATCAAAATGTTGTATATGTTCATAACTCAGATCAAATTTTCCTGCTGAAACAAAACACAACAGTCAGTTCCCACAACAAGTTTTTGGCAGATGCACTAAGGATAAAGTGAACAAGAACCTCCATTTCAGCAACGACGTGTACTTCAGGCTCTCATGGCTGAACTTTGTTTCTGATCAGTCAGCAGCTTTAAGGTTCATGTTAGTGTGAAGTCCATGAATGGCGTTTGACACCTTTGCAGCTCTCCATCTCCACAGCCAAACTTCACAAAAGGAATGTTATTTTGCACAAGAAACTATAACAAAATGCCCTGTGTGCTGTGTATACCAATCCAAATAGGATATTGCTGATGAAATTGCACCAAAAGACATTATTCTCTTCAAAAGAGCTATGAAATAATGAAGTTTCCTCACATTTGTGGGGCATACAAGTGGTCAAAACCAGGATGGATGTGAAGAAACCTAGTACAGTGACTGACCAGCTAGAATGTTTTTCAGGGGATATCTTACCTTGCTAGGAGACTACACACTTTTTTTTTTTTTTAATGGACAGAAGAACCTTTGATAAGTGATAACATTAAAATAATATTATTCACATCGGATTTTGAACTCAAATAAAAAGTTGTTAAAAAACCCCAATTTCATCAAAATGCTTACTGAGATACTGATATTGAAAATTTTAGGCCAGCTTTCTCCTATTCATGTAAAGACACTAATATGATGACTTAAGAACATAAAATGCAACCTGCCTGCTCATGAGGGTCATATACAATCCTGCCCTCCCCCCCGCCCCCCAAAAAAACCCCAAACACAAAAGACATACAGAGAAAATAGCATTAAATGACCCAAACAAAACCAAAAAGTCATTAGTTGCCAGCCTTGAGGCAAAATGGGGTGCTGCTGCAGTTTTTTTCAGTCCTGCTAACAATTTAGACAGTGTTTTAACTACACACATGACCGCTCACTTTAATAATTAGTAACTGCCAAGGATTTGAAGATGCAAACAAAATGGGTCATAAGAGAATTGACGCAACTGAACATAAGCTCAAACTTCCTTATTTAATGAATTTCCAAAATATACTATAATGTTGATTTCAGTCTAATTGAGTTATCATTAACTTCTAGGAGTTTGTGATTAATTTAATGTACACTCTTAGTCAGTCAAGATAAGACGAAAGGCTTCTCTACATGAGGACTGTTGCCAGCAACTCTCTTATTATGATTTGCTTGAACTGTATTAAAAAGCTAATTTTTCTTTGCATACTTAAATCCAAATCATATTAGACTCTGCTAATTATAATCCCATTATAAACACTGTTCAGCCTCATGTAGCCTACTCAGACATCCTGCTAAAGGAGTTGGCACAGAATAGACAAATCCAACATGCTACAGGAGTGCTTTAGAGCGACTGTGTATAAAAATATCAAGCCAAGAAGCCAGCAGAGACTGGGCAGTAACTGAGCATAGTCCCTGCATTACGCACACGCAGTTGTTGACATGCTGTGCACATTGATTCTCCTCACTGCTGTTTGTACAGAGATACAGTTCCAAAAGTAGCGTATCATGTAAAATATACATTGCCAAAGAAGATATGCTAAATGGCTAAGGGCAAGGATTTTCACAACTCTTGGGATCCAACTCCATTAAAGAACTTGAAGATTTAAGTCTGTATCTTTTAGTCAGATAGTCTCTGAAGTCCAGTGAAGTGCTGTTCACTGCCACAACACATAGGGGGAACTCAGGTCAGGACAGCCAGGATGATGGAGACTCCCACAAGTGGCCTGTAGCAAACACAGAACACCATGTCCTTGTAAATCACCCCACTCCCTCCTCTGCCATCACAGGACACTAACCTTGGAGAACGTGAGGGTGACATTCTGTGCAGAGAGTCCAGCACACACCTGATGAACATAATGTTCCTTTTGAAGGAAGAATGGGATTCACACTTTTAAAGATGCATGGAGGAAAAGAGCAGCGATAGTGCTTACCTGCTTCACAACACCCTCATGGCTAAGGAAGAAAGGAGAAATCCTCTCAGATGTACATCAACCTAGATAAAGTCAGAAAATAAGGATGCAATAAACCCCCAGAACTCCGGCTGCTAGCAAAGGGCTTTCTACATCAACCTCTGCTGGCTGCATTTTCCACATTTTTACTCCAATTAACCATAATAAATTACAGTCATACTGTAACCAATTTATGCTATGTAGATACAGCCTGAAAACATCAGCTAGAAAGGATCTCATGCAATCAGTTCTGTTTTTCCAGAGTTTAGGACAATATACCCATTGAGGGCAGGGTATTCTGAAGGTACTTGTGCACCAGAAGTGGCTCCGCTGCAGGAAGATATCCAGACCTGGTGCTCCCCCTGTCTGTCTCGTACAGAAGGAGGAGCCTCGCCTCTGCAGTAAGCTCATCCTCCCAAGTTTCTGACATGCGTTATCTTTGGGAAATAACATATCCCAACTCCTTAAGTCTCTGATGTGGTCTAAAAGATAAAAAGAATCAGTAAAACTAGCTGGCATCTATCAATACTAATAATTGTAGCTCCAAAAGAAAGGCATGTCCAATCTTGACTTCGTCTTACACATTGTATCACTAGAGATAGGAGAAGAGCTAGACTATTTGGTAAATCCTGAAGTGGTTCTAACAGCAAAGCAAATACAAAATTAGTTCTTATGCTTTATTAACTCTGTATGTACTAACCATGTATGTGGTACATTACACACTTAAAAGTAAAAATATGCCTTAATCATTCCAACATTTCCCAAGCCATTGAGGCAGCTGAACAAAGAGATCAAACAATCACTGAAAAAACAAGCCTAGTCTTTCACTTCCACATAGTAGTCGAAGAAACGGGGCTTTCAAGTTTAAAAATCAATTACTGTATGTTAAATCTCAGAGATACAAATACAAAAGCATACATTAGGACTGGATGATTGATTAATTAGTTAGTACTTAATGCAAAGCAGACTAGTTTAATATTTGGTAATTCTGAAGTAGCCTTTGCATCTGTAAATATTACTCAACCTTCCTTTTTTCTTCAACCTCCTATCATGAACTTGTGAAAGTGATATATTTTTCTTGACCATGTTGCAAAAGAAAAAAAAAAGGTCAGGAATAGAATTACAAGAATAACAAAGAAAAATAAGTTTAGGTAAAAATGAAGAGCAGGAACAGTATGTACATTTTTTTCTTTGATTGTTCAATACACGGTTTAGTAGAGAAATGGTGACCTCAAACACTAAGAGATTACCAAGTCTGTAAATACACAAGAGAACAGTAAAGCGTAACATTTCTTACAAATAATGGACTAAGAACAATGTGGACTAAAGCCCAGTCTAAATTAAACATCTTATTTTTAATTCATCACTCACAGCTGTTCTGAACTTAGTTTTACTTACAGCGTGAAAGAAAACACTGGAGGTATTTCTTATCTGCTGCGGTTAGACACTAGGATCTCATAATTGAAAACTGTTTAGAAATACAGCAAGTAGTTACTCAAAAACAGCGAGCTAATCAAGTACATAAATTATATACACAGGCATGAGCCTTCCTGCATGTCTACATGAATTATTTATGTGAGAAAACTGACTTTAGTAGGACTCTTCATATGCATATAAATATTTGCAGAACTGGAAAACAGTCAAATGCTGGGAAAAAAGTCCTCTTACACTAAAAAAAAAGTTTCAAATACATTGTGACAACATCTAAAAAAGTGATGAAACTTTTAAGTTCCATTGTTGACTGTGACATCATCACAAGAAAGAAGTACAGTGAAAAAGTTCCTTACACGTGTATGAGACCTAAGTCCTAAACCAATTGAAACATGCAAATCACAACCAACTCACGTGTCTCATCTTTAACAAACCATTAGTCCACTTCAGTTTTTCTCACCAGTGGAACAGCTGATACATCTGACATACTGTTTGATTTTTCTATTAAGCACCTTCTTGGGGGCAAGACAGGATGAAGTATATGAATGCAGGGTTTCAAATTAAGGATTTTATACAGACAAAGCAAGCATGTATACCAGGACAAGGATCTGGACTTTGACTCCATCGCAGTGAAGATTACTATCTTTAGACCTAGCCTTTTCTCATATAGCAAGGGATTATATTTACCAAGATACAAGGACTGTAAATTCAGGCTATCTAGAAAAGAACCCAAAGCATCCAATGTACCCATGGTGTCTGCTGTGAGCACAGCCATTAAGATTTTACAGCAGTTGAGAACCATAAACCTTATTTCCTGTACATTGTGTTTGTGTATGCAATAAACCATAGATAGAAGTCACTGAATTTAGCTCTGCAGTGAAAGAGACACTGTCATCAACAGAAAGGATGCACGAATGGTTTTGCATCCCTGTGTATATCTCCAGTGGCCACCTATGGTAATGTATGAATACAGATAGGAGAGAAAAATTGATAACTCTGTACTGAACAGAAAAGCAACCACTCAAATCTGCTCAATGAAAAATAATCATTTCTGAGACAGTAATGTTAATGAAAGTTGGCGTGAGAGTTGTAAGTATAATGAGCAGTTCTTATTTCCTTACAACACAAAGAAATGAGGTTCTTCACTTCTCTTGCTCTCCCATCACACAACCAAAGCATATTTTTGAGTGTTTCTTTCACCTTCATTACAGACTTTCCCAGGTTTCTGAGAACAAAAGTCCCAAGCCATTTTCTTTGATGGTACTATCTAACTTGCTTCTCTCTTGTATATCTTGTGTATCTAGTATTCATTTGTTTTGGAAGGAACTATAGCAGAACATATGATGTAATTATCCTGATGCAAATACTGGATGAATATTGCTACAATACAGCTCCATCTAACACAAAAAACAAGTAGCTCTAGCATTAGATAAATTCTTGTCTTTCTCATTAATTCTTTTTAAGTCCCTTCCACTTCTGCAGAAGCTGCCAAACAGTTGTCAGCTGCCAAACAGTTGTCTATGTGATACAAACCCCACTTTTCTTGTTTTTCCACTCTGAGTACTCCCTGTTGGTGTTGAGCTCAATTTTTCAGCTCTTTGTTTTCAGTTTTCCATAAACTCTCCAAGTAGTTTCAATCCCAGCGTCATCTTGTATACAAGCATCGCTAAATTTTCCTCAAGACAAGAAAGTGTCCGATTTCTGCAGTGCACTAAACCCTTCGGTTACACCTGGCTCCTCTTGAGTGGTCACAACTTCTACCATTTTTGGTATCCTGAATCTATGTCTAGGCACACTTAGTCAGACTTCCTTTAAGTAACCCAGACAATACTGTTAATGGGGTTTTGGTGGCTTCAAACTGTTAGCAGATGGCGCAGCATGCAGCTTGGAGTGATTCATGAAATACACAAAGGATAACAATCTACTGGAAGTGTTTCATCCCACTTCACAGCACTGAACCAAAATTCCAGCTGCACAGCATTTGGATCCTGCTGCATCATTTACAGGGAAAACAACCTTTCCCTCCCTCCCCCCCTCTCCTTTCCCCCACACAAACACTGTTAGGGGCCAGGCCTCCAAAACCAACCATAGATGATAGTGTCCTATATTGAATAAATCAAAAAATATTTCTGAAACTGTCAAACATTCTCTTCTGGCTTTGACTTTTGTATTTCTATCTTACTGTAAAATTACATGTTTACAAAATATTTTATAAACATAACACAAATCATCATTGGCAGTTCACATCCCACTTGGTAACTGGCAAAGAAAAACGTGGAATTAGACCTTCCCACATATTGAAGGGCTTTGAGCACGTAAAGGAGATACAAAAGATCAGACATCTATGTAACATACTACTAGCACTAAATTATTAGAAATTTTACTTGAATGGTTTGTTGTTGGGACTTCCTTTATAAAACTTACTGAGGATTGCTTTCACATTAAGAATATGTTACTACATCTTGGGATTGCTAGCTAGGAAGAAGGCAGAAGCCAGAAAAAGCAACATCTGCAGTTCAGCATGAGCACTGAGCAGTCCCTCTAGAGTCACTGAATTTGACTGAGTTGAAACAAGACAGGTACAGCACCAAGTGAAGAACAGAAAAATTGAAATCCGGAAACACATTAAGCTCCAGAGAGCCAGAATGACTGTAATTGATACAAAAAACAAGCAAACCAGCAACACGGAAACAGGAATCAAATATTCTGTGAGCTGGGCTGACAGGCACAGCAGCAGGGCAGTGCCCTCCCCAGCAGCAGCATGGTCCCACCATACCTGGCAAAGGTGAGCAGAGCAGGTCCAGGGACAGGGGCCAGACTCAGGCACAGTCCAGGTCTCCAGGCAGTGTACGAGGAGGGTCCGAGGTCAAGCCAAGAAGCTGAACCATCAGGTCAGGATCAGATCTGCAGGTGGTAACCATGGTGGTCACCAGGGAAGTCCACAGCAATACAGCAGGTCTGAAGTCGAGCCAAAAGGTCGAGTCTGTGGGTCAGAGCCAGAGTCTGGATTAATGGGGTACTGAGACAGGGATGGGCTTGGCTGCAATGCAGGGGCCTTATAGGTAGCAATGGAAGGGGGGAGGAAGAGAGAGGATGCACTTAGGGCTTGCTGCAAGGCGTTTTTTCAAGCCTAAACAGCCAGAAGCTTTATTCTGGATAATGCATTAAGTGCAAGCAGTTCAGAAACCTTCAAAACTTCAAGCCTACCCTTAAAACAGAAATTGAGGGACAGGACGGAAGGAACAGGGGCATATTTCCTTTGGGCATGGAACACAGACACAGCATTTTCCCTCTTTTGCTCATATTATTTTCCACATTTGATGTGCAACAATGGCAAGTCAAATGTGTTACTTTGAAGGCATGTAGTGAAATGATTTCAAAGTGAAAATATATCCTTAAGTTAAAGCACAAAGCAATGTCTAAAATTCTACACTCAAACTTAGTTCCTTTGACTTGTAAGATTAAATTTTTAAATAACTGTGGTTATAAAATTTGCATGCCCATAACCCATTTCTTATCCAGAATACTTCCTATAATCATAACAATTTTGAGAGAGAAAAGCAAGAATTTGTCACACTGCAAGTAAATTGAAATTCAGTTGCACTCATTACATCTGTCTTTTAAACTGGTCTCAAATATTTGTTTAAGTACTTCTCCTTGCTTTGATTGAACAAACTTGTGGATGACATTTCTGGTATCTCAAGTATTTAACATACATTCTGACCAGGAATCTATAATTAAATTCTTATGGGAACTTTCAGGAACAACTGAAATACTTTCAGTTAAGCAACTACTGAACAGATTCCCCTGGCAGAACCCAATCTCCTTGTTATTTTTATTGGACAACACTATGTTTTTTGCAATGCGAGAAAGATCATTTTATGTTTAATCAATGATTTATTATGAGTCACAAGACGTGAATCAGGTTTAGTGTACATGAATCACATACCACGGCATTATCTTTTGCTACCTCCTCAGACTAAATTTCTTGCTGCTTATGGTTTTATTGTCATGTCTGAGTCTCACATGTTTCAAACATACTAAGAGGTTTAGGTTCTTCATTACGTAACATCATGAACTTAACAGAAACAATTACAGCAAATACCAACAGAATTAACTTCCTCAAACAAACCGGAAGTCATTCACGTAACAGCATACTTTAGATAGGGAACTGTTTGACGTAAAATTAAAGAATGATTTTTTAAGAGTCAAAGCTAAAGGCCAGGTTCAACATTGTCTAAACTTGAACCTACATTATAAGATTGCAGAAAAATGCAAAATAAAGTACTAAGAAGAAGCTGTATATATTGAAGAGCTACTAATAGAAAAAGCATAGTGAAATATTAATAGGTCTATCTACGTCCAAAAGACACACTCAGGATTTCCTGTACTCTATAAGAAAAATGACTGAGTATCACAGGGAATAGCATTTTAAAATATCATTACAAATCAGTCCAATTTTTTTGCATAGATCTTTATTTACTACGAACAAAATGATTGTCTAAGCCAAATATTTGCCTCGAAAGTATTTCAGGAAATTCAAGCACAAGATCTCATATAAATGTATACACACACATGTGAAAAGCTTACATGGTTATTTCAAAGTGCCACGTATTGAATTGAAGGTTTATCCTAGCCACTTCATGCTTAGATTGTCACATATTTATTAATCACCTCCTGGTCACCAAAGGAAGTACATTTCATCCAACTTTCCCCGCTTCTTTCAGGAAAACAAAATAAAACAAACGACAAAAGATTTCTGTACCTGTTCTTTCTTCAGCTTTCCCATTATTATTCCCAATTTGGTTTTACCACTTTATTCCAAATCACTCTCGCTCTCCTTTGCCAGAGCCAAGAATGCTGTACAACTTTTTGATGCTTCTTCCTTTTTTTCCAAGGCAAACTCTGAGGCAAAAAGAATGAGATGGTTCTCAAGATTCTTTGGCCAAGATACCAAGTTAGGAAGCTGGAGATGAAGAGCTCTAGCAAGACTGCTCCACAGCCAAAGTACATGCTGAAGTCTGCCACATCGGCATTTGGTGTTCCAGCCCTTTCCACAAAGGGGAGATAATTTCAGTAAGGATAACTCAGCTTCCCAGAAACTGGAATTTCTCTGTTTTCATATGGGGGCACCTAAGTTCCCATACTTATCACTGCATGCACATGCATCCTCATTTATTTTTTCTTAGAACTAGTAAGAAGCTTCGTGCTTCAAGATATGACTGTTGAAGTTCAAAAAGCCTTAATCACTGGACAGAATGCAAATTGTCTTAAAGAGGACAAAGGCAGTCCTGTAGCTATTTCACAAATATGTTCTTCACAAGTATGTTCTTACAAAGTATGGCTTATAAGTGCACAGACAGATTCAAGGTCTTAGCAATAAATACTTGATGCTTCAAGGTGTGCAGGTAGTGGGAGAGAAAAGTAATGAAATTTTTCAAGTGTCTCACAAAACCCCTAGGTAACCATTACCTGCCATCAGAAAAATAGAGCTACAGAGGACTAACCCTGGTCAGTAAGGCCACATCTTTCTTCTGATGTGTGCATACACAGAGAAGTACCTGGACAAGTTAAGTCGATGCATTCATTTGCTGGATTTGTTTGCTTTTACAGGCTTACTAAACTGGATGGCACATCAGGGAAGAAGATCCACAGACCTCCTTTCCCCCAGTGTTTTTGCCATGGCACATGTAATACTATACAGAGACATAAAGATGAGTTCTGGATAATGAGTCTCAGATATCTGGGACAGCATAATCCTACTGTACTTATCTCTCAATTTCTCAGCATAGTGTGAAACCTTCCCTAAGACAAGCTCTCTCTTTATCACCTGTCAGGCAAGAACAACTTTTCTTAGCAGTACGTAGACAATATTAAGTAATAGTCTCTACTATTCCAGTCAAGTGGGACAGCAACATCTGTCTCATTTCTATGTATCAACATTTAATTCTGATTAATTTTTTCCTTCATGTAACCAAGCAGGTAAGGCAGCGAGACAGATACAGAAAACTCAGTACATCCCTCACTCTCCTACTTTTTACCAGAGAGTTGGAAATGAATTTGTATGAGGGGAAAAAAAAAAAGTACAATGGAACAGTGATACATTGTCTTATGCTGGTAACTTTTGACAGTATAAATATTCTCTGAACTGAGAAAACAATGGTTTGGAGGAAGACAGGAGTCACTGTGAAGATACTACTTCCCACAACAGAGCTTCAAGTTAAGAGATATATGAGCATAAATACTTTTGTCATCCCCAGAACTATCCTAACAACCTGCATTACTTTTTGCCCCTCCATCACCAGAGCATTTCCAGGATTATAATCACATTCTCGTTGGCTAGTTATGCATTTCTGATAAAATATGCTATAATAAATACCACTCACACACATATATAGTTCCTAAAAACACATACCTGATGATACTTCATCACTTTAGACAGCAAACCCCTGTTCTCATATTATGTGGGTGGAGATACAGGGCTGGATGTCAAAGTGCCTTTTAAAAGATGAAACGGGAAAAAATAAACGAAAGCAGCTGAAGAAGCTTAACTTCAAAATATACATATATTCCACCCCCCGCCCCCCCCCCGCCTTAAAACAAAACTGCATTTTCAACAGTAATCTAGGAATCTGGAGTCATGTTTAGATCACCTAAATGTGCTACCACATTTAGACTTCAAAGTAAATATTGAGCACAAAACTTCCTGAAATGCTCTGCAGATTTCTAAGTGATTGAGAAATGACCACAGTATTACTGGAAAAATAAAAAGTGGAATGAGAAAGATGTGGTTAAAGAAAAAGCTCATAATATTATCTTCCGTTCTTGGAAAACAATTTTTTCTATTGAGAAACAAAACTGGTAAGGCATGATGCTGTTTTATTTTTTGAAGCGTACCACATGGTAACCATGATGAGTCAAGTCAAATGTGTCCAAACTGTGCAGAAGGTTGCTTTAAATACTATAAGCAGAATTATGCATGTGTTTTATTTCCTCAAGACTTACTCTTTGCTTTTCCATCAACTGCAAAAGCAAAAATAGCTTAACAATATCTTAGTAGACTTGATAGGGAACAGTAAACCATAAACCGTTTGGTCTTATGTGGGACAATATTGTCCGTTAGGGACAAGGAAATCTGACTTGTTACTATAAAAACATTTTTTCACTACTTGCTGTGAAGAAATTGTAATTCACGCACACACTTGTGCACACATTTGTGGAAAGTGTTTCAAATAAGAGGTCCTACTGGATATTCAAGTCAGAAATTATTTTTATGAGAAATATCCTACCGTTACATCATGTTTTCTTGTTTAAATTGGGATACAGCAATTATGTTGGTACCAGACTGCCATCAATAACATTAGCAGAAATTAATAAAAATATTTGCTTAAAAGCGCACTTTATTTTTCATTCACTGAACTGTAAATATTGGATACTGATAAAGCTGCAGATGATTGCTTCGTTATTGTCAGAGATGTAGCCCTAGCAATTAGCAATGTGTACAGTTTAAAAAAAGAAGTCAAATATTAACATAATCTCCAATTGATGTAACTAAAGCATCAACAAACTGAACGAAATATGGAAAATACTTGCTTATCATGGCAAAACATTTAACTAGACTTGCAAAGTGCCTTCAATATAACAAACTCTTGTTAGATCTTATTAACAGAAGGAAGTGAGATTATCCAGATCAGACAAAAAGGCTCCATGGCTAAACTGTTTTTAGCAAGATTTGCAGCCATTATACATAGAGAAACCTAGCACAATCTCAACCTTGCAGTTGTAACTCTGTTGGAACAACTCTGCATTATCACTACTTCTGCTAAAACAGACACTTCTTGAAGATGAAAGATTGAAAATGCTAGCACAACTTACTATGAGTTATGTTGCTATTTTTGATTTCAAGGAATAAAAATACATTAAATAAAAAAAACCCCACTACATACAGATGACTGATTTAAATATCCCTATCAGGTGTTCACAAAAAAAATTAACATCTAAACATAACTATTTCCTCTATAGGTGTTTCCCTAAGGATGCGCTTCTATTTATATTTTATTTCACAAGAATGCTCAGGGACCTCAGAGGAAAATCTGTAGTTTATAATCCTGCACAGTTCCCATCTCAGAAATGCATAAACTTTAAGAGAAGTAAGTTTCACTAGGAAGGCACAAAATGATCAAGTCCATACATGCTTAACAGCCTAATACTGACCTTAATGTAACTTTTTTTCTCCTCTTCTACAAACTAGTATCTGTAACATACTTCCACTATTAATAAAACTTCTGTTGCCATAATTATTCAAGCTTTCCTGAGCACTCTAAGGATTTATATCAGATACAGACTCTTAAGAGTAGCAAATCATCTCCCAGGAACACCAGCAACCTTTCACTAAAGTATTTAGTGAATGCAGGCTATAAACTTGACACTTCACTGAACTTTCCTATTATGCTTTGAAGACTGAAAACAAAGAAGTTGATCAAGGTTGCAACAAGTATTCTTTGCTGGGCAGATTTATTTTACTCTAGGAGTAACTGCATTGTCAGAATGATGCAGCTTAGCCACCCTACTTACACCCACCAATTTTGGAGGAACTTCTTCATATACAATATCCAAAACCAGTTGGACAGTATATACTTCAGCATCAACTCTAATTCTTCCAGAGATCCCCTTGCCTTCAAGCTATTCAAGCTGATTACGTCAGCACTATTTTCACTGAGTAATGGAATGAAGTGTTTCAGCTTTCTCAAGACAGGACTGAAGAAGTACTTCCAACTCTGAAGTTGACAAAAACATTCTCTGATGTTCATCAGAAGCCAGAATGATCCATACAGCTGCCTTACAAATCCAATATTGTTGGATGCTACCACTGACATACAAAAACATGCTTTAATTTACAAAAAGGTTGACCAGTCACTTACTTACCAAGAGAAATATACAACATGACTGAGTTTAAGATGAAACATGAGGGATTTAGTACCTACCTGGTTAGGCAGGTACCACACAAGGCTTTGGAAAGGCCTAGCATGTAGAATTGTTTCCCTTCAAATCCTGCAGTAAGCCAACTTTTAAGAAAGCTGCAGCATAATCAAATGAAAGGATTTTCAGCCATCAGTAGTCTGGGGGATGTGTACAAATTCTTTCAATTCATTACATTCACCAGGTCTAATCACAGAAACCACTTAAGAGTTAACACGAAACTTTAATCTACTGATACACTGTTGGGATAATGGACTGAAAGAGCTCAGCCCACAATGTAACATCTGAAGGCTGACAAACATGACATGCACAATAACACATGCTCCATTTTGGACAGGTAAATATTGTTATTCATCACACCAGTAAGTCCTGTATCACCGCCTAAAAAGAAAGGATTTTTTTTTTTTTTTCCTGGCAAGTGAGTATAACCTGAAAGCAACAGCTGATTTGGTATTTTGAAGGTTTTGTGCTAATTCTGTTACTTGGTCAGGGAACAAGTGAGAATATCTCGAAGTTCACAACCAGTGCTGCCGGGAGAACCGCTGCTTCTCAGCCAGTCAGTCATCTAGAAACAAATACATGTCTGCAGTTTCTCTAGATGCATTACACAAACCGCTGTTAATGCTCTTACAGCTCAGGTTCATGGTCTAACTATTACGAATAATGTGTATTTTCCTTAGCTTGTAACAAATGCAAGGTAACACACTTTTACAATTTTCCTTTACAATGACAAATGCAACTATGCTTACAGATTTCATTGCTGGCTGCATGTGAAACACTGACTTCAATTTATCGTTATGTTGTCAGTTGTACAAAACTTCTTACAAGGTAAGAATGTTTCAAACAGCTCCTTCACTTGCTGATAATCACCCATTTTATGTACTGCTGTGACAAGACTGCCAAATCCAACAGAAAATGTTAAGCCAAAAATACTTTTACAAATCTTAGGAATAAAAAAAATAAATAACCTAGCTTAGTCACACATGGTTGAAATAAATGCACACTACCTTGTCACCATTTCCTTAGTATTTTTCTACTTTTAGTCTCACTTATGTAGCATCCATAACCTCACTGCCCAAAGGTCAGATCCTTGGAATATACACACCACTATTGCAACTAAAATAAATTTAAAATGTCTTATTTTATCTGTTGCTCATTCACTCTTAGGAGTATACCAACACTGCAGATTTAGCTAAGTCACCAGGACAAAAAGTCTTGCAAAGATAGGGATGTCTAGCACTTTTATCTTGGAAACTCAAGAATAACTCATTATTAACTGAATAATGGCCTTCAATATTACCCTGTAAGATATTAAGGTAACACACAGCATAAGTAGTGGGAGGGAAAGACTAGCTTCTTACAGGAACTGTTTTGGGAAGCACAGAAAGGATTTATGAACATTATCTTAACACGTAGCTTAAAAATAAGAATTTGGCAGTGAAACTGACAAATTTCACATTTCAAATACCATTAAAGATTTGTTGCAATTTTCATAATTAGTGCAAATTTCAGAAAACACTCCAGAAAACACATTCAAAAGGAGAATTCTGTACAGATAAGTGAATACAATAAGACATTTTCAATCTCTGAGGTTGTGGTTTTCTGGTGGTGTTTTTTTGTATGTGTGTATGTGGGTTTTTTTCCCCCTCCTTTTGCACTGTTCTCCTTTTTGTGTGTCTTGAGGACAATTCAGTGAAGTATGCCTACAGGCAAAGTAAGCAAAACAAACATCTTTTACTAGTTTTAAATGTCTTTCAAACAATTAAAGTTCTTTTCCTTCTTTTTTTCCCCTTTCTAGTCTGAGTCTTTTAAGAAGAAACTGGATTTTTTCTAAACAAATTTATACACACTAACAGTGTTTCAGTAATTCAAATATTATGTATTGTTACAATGGCCCACTGCTAGCCTTACCTAAACAATTTGCCAATTCATACTTCATGTAGGAGGACACCTAAGGCAGCAGGACACCACGTCAGCTCCATTCCCCAGACATTCTCCTTGATCCACAGAAGGCAAGTCAAGCATCTTCCATTACAATATTGTTATCAACAAGAATCTTTCATGCATGTTTTTTTCTTACCTCCCAAGTCTTTAGGACAATGCTGTTTAATTGACCTTAAATTTAGCATACTCTAGAACAGTACTACCTTATATCCAGAAATATTAATGCCCTGAAACAGTATGCCTTCTTTCTAACCCAAATTTATAGCATATATACTTAAAGTCACAAGGGTGATGATATCCAATACATATCATAATCATCTTATCCAATAATAAAATACCACAGAAGAAAGTTTGCCAAAATAAAAATGGGAATATTTATTATATTTTCTACTAAAGCAATGCAGATCTTTTGAGATTATACATCCGTCTTCGCAAATGTTTCTACAGCTAAATTCATACTCTTCGATTTTGTAAAAAAATTAGACACATACTTCATAAAAACAAAGACACAGGGTATGTCACTGAACAATTGAATAATAATATAATTGTTAGTAAAGACGAGCAAAGAAAGCTCATGCTTATACTTAAACTCTGGCATTTGTATCATTATCATATATTCAAGTGGGACAAAATGGGTACAATTCCCTTGTACATTTTTAGGTCCACTTCCAAAACTTTCAGAAATCAGACAGACTGTTAAATACTGAATGTGACCAAGAGAACCTAAACATTATTTAGCAGTACTACATGCACAAGATGCAGGGGAAGGAAGAAAATTAGACCCGTGCATACAGTACAAGACAAACTGTTACAATTGTCAAACGTGCGCTGGACAAAATTTAAAGTTTATGAAAAGTTTTATTTGTTGTCATGAAAATAGTTTCAGAAGCACATAATTGTATGTATTTTTCAAACTCATCTTCACTTGGCCTCCTGAACTTTCTTGGCATTCTGTTTTTCTTTTGCCTAAAAAACAAAAGGGAGATGATGTTAAGCTCTGATAAGACAAAGGTCTTCTTTTTGGAGCTCTGAATGTCTACTTACTATGATTTTGAACATTCAATAAAAAATACTGTAGAATGAGACCAAAATAAAAAAGTAGACCCTTCAGAAGTATCTACTACTATTTTACTAGGTTCCTATATAAAGCCTTTCAAGAATACCAATAGGTTTAAATATATAATACAAAAAAAACAATAAGATTAGGTAACTTCCATAGGGAAAAGGAGAGAGGAAAAAACCCACTATTTTTAAAACATAGTTTAACCTTCACTTTTCATACCTCCATAATAATTTCATTTAATATAGAAATAACTCTTCCTAGTGAAAACATTTCATGACACAAGAAAATATGGCATTCAGATATACTGATTATCACAAATTAAAAACTCTGAAGCAACCAAGATCTTAGTTTTTTTTATATCTTTCAAAAGAGCAGAGTGGAAAAAACTCACAAGAGTTCCTACCAAGATATTTACGAACAGATCCTCATATAACTTACACCAATTTCTAGATAGCTTGAATTGGCAGAAAATAGCATTTTCTTCCTGAATTTTACTGAATTTTACATTTTACTGAATTTCCAATTCAGTAAAAAAAAGGTTAGGCAAGAAGAGGGGACAATTCAGATGCAGTACTAGCCATCTTTCTGCCAAAACATTTGTTCATTCTGAATCAGACTGCTGCTCGTTACCATTTATTACTGGACAGGACTGGATCTAATTCAGTGGGTTAGAATTAAGATCCGTTACCACCAGCTGCTCAGGTCCACTGGGAATTTACTTGTAAAAGAAGCTTGACGGTGTTATAAATAACTCCTACTAACACAAAGCTGGATTAAAACTCCACAAGTTACCCAAAGAAGGAAAAGATTAAAAACTGAATGCAAAAGTTACCGTCTTATAAACTCCTGGCCTGCAAACATACTTTCCTAAATAAATTCAGCTAAAGAATATGCTAATTAAATAATATTTAGCTCTTTTTTCGTTATGATAATAATAGAGATTCTTTTTTCAGTGTGAGTTCAAAATCAGGGATACTGTCTATGGCAACCTGAGCAGATATGTAAGTCAGCACTGATCTGATTACAATTCAAGTACTTGACTAGCCATACAGTTTAATAACCTTGCCAAAATGACAGATCCACAATAATAAACAATCCTTAATACAAACCTTAATATTAAATCAACATTAATAGCTAGACAACTTAAAAAGGGGAGCACAATTAGCCAGTAAATCAGTACAAGAACAGAGAAATTGAAGAGAACAAATTTCAAGCTACCTAAATTATCGGAACCTTTGTACAAAGGTTGCCATCTAGTGTCAACAACTAGATAAGTCAAAATGCTGACTACTCAAGAGTCCAGGTTGGCAAAAGGGATCAATCTTGTACATATTTATCTGTGTATGTACACATTTAAATGATCTTCAGTTCAAAAAGGGATATTAACATAGTATAGAGAACGCTACCACAAAGCAACTGGAGCTAGACATCACAATTTTAATAGGACTTTTAATTTCCCATGTAGAATTTTATGCCCTGTAATGCGATCGTTTAGCTGATACCGAATTGCTTCTTCCGATATCACCATTAGAACTTTTTTTAGGTTATTTGCACAACAATGCAAAGTTAGTTGGTCCCAAAATCTCCAGTCTAGCAATACACCTGAATGTAGCAGTTTAAATAAACCCATGCCATTTATGCTTCCAAGACATTTGACTGCATTTTGAAATTTAAGTAAAAGTATGAAGAATCATAGTAACATACTGTTTCCTAAAAATCAGCTTGGAAATACTCACTTTTTCTACTAATGGTATTAATTGTTGGTGCTCTGCTAGAGTCTTTAATAATTCCATGATGAAAGGCAGGTAGTTATGTTTTCTTCTAATGTTTTCAATCTAAAAATAAATTAAATGCATTAAAAGAATTATTATATGTCTAAAGAGGGATTTTTCCCCTCCCTGTCATGGTTGTCCCCCCACCAATAGCTGTAGTTATTTTTTACAATTCAGGGAGCTAAAGATAAAGTTGAAGCAATAGAATTCTGAGCACACTGTGAGAAAGTGCATATCAGATGAATTTACTGCTTAAGGTACAAATTCTCTTAACGGTGTTTTGTCATAGTAGCCAAAAAACCCTCAATGCTTTAACACTGACAAGTAATACTATCGAAACTACCCACTTTTTTTTTTCCCCCTCAAATTAAATTACAGTTCAACCTATGTATTTTTACAGTCCCTTGTGTAGTTGTGGCCTCAGCCAATACTGAAGACTTAAACCTTTCTGTAATGCAACAGAATAACTACTTTTGTTGTACTAAACACTTTGCAGCTTCTACAATGATTCAGTCCTTCAGAAAGGAGGTGATTGGTTTTTCAACTGAGAGGAATGACCTCCACAGACCCCAAGCAGATACCCCAACATAAAAAAAAAGTGTGGACTTTTAACTGGTTTCCACAAATTTGCCCACGTACAATGAGGAACTTTAAGGTTTTTTGCCCCCCATTTCATTTGTTTGCTCACTCTCACGCTTGGTAAAGCACATGTTTGTTGGTTGGGTTTTTTTTAATAGTTTCTTAAACTGCATCCTGATGCGGTGAAGCTTTAGAGACAGAGTAACACGTCACAACTTAAAACATTTACTGTAGAGATATATCTGAAATTATCATTATAATTACTGAAGTCTTGGTATGTACCTTCTAGAAACTAGTGAAAACATCTATTTTACTTCTTTTTCCTTTGATATGTACATTTATTTCAAAATTTATTTTTAATCTAACCACCTTCTGTACCCAAAGAAAAACAGGTTAAGGGATTATAAAAAAAAAGTTACCCAGCTTTTTTTCCTCCCTCAAAATATCCCTTTAAAAATATTAGGCAATTATAAAAAGAAGTTGCAAGTGATGACCTCAGAGAAGCTTTCCCATCTCTCATTTTCATTAATAGTACGAGCAGGTAAACTATAACAGAAGAACAATTCAAGTACCCTATGAGAGTTCCTGCACTAAAAGCTATGTAAGTAGCTGTATGTCAGATTGGGAGATAAATGTGCAGAATGGATCTATACACAAAGTTCACAGAATCTGCCAGTTAGCCTTCATTATCAACTAATGCATCAGCATTCTTCATTACTAACAACCAGAGCTGGGAGAGCTTATGTGAATACTCTGTAGAAAAAAAAAGAATTATGACTAACACATCTAAATCCTTCTAGTAAAAACAAACAAAAAATCCTACTTAGTAACAGACCACTTTTACGTGTAGTAGTGTAATGAGCAACTCCAGCAAGAAAAGGCTGATCAGTCTTCTGGGGCACATGGAGCGAGTTCTTTGTTCAAATTCTAGAACTCGCTGTGCCTAAAGAAAATATTTTATGAAAAACAAAGAAGTGGTAAAACAAAGGGAACTACAGAGACAAACTGACTTGTAAGTCTTATCCTAAAAGGAAGCAACCTGATAACTAACCTGCACATTCAGGAATGCAACATGTATTTACATAACATTGTCTTCCAAGTACCCATCCAATTCCTTCAGATTAATTGCAATAGCCTACCATAGATGGAAAAGTTGTAAGAAAAAGCCAGCTTTTATAACAGTTTCATTAAAAAAGCAAAGGCTACGTACCTTATATCTTTTTAATTTTTGGTTCTCTTCTTCAATTAACATCTGGTACTTTGCAACTTCTGATTGTATAGAACTTAACATATTACTACTTTGATCTGTATCCATAGGCTCCTCCTTCCACACAAAAGAAAAAGTTAAATGGATGACATTACTGCATTTTTATTTTTATTTTCTTTAATTGAAGTAAGCCTTGTCTTAAGAGTATTTCTATCACAGAAAGATTCAGTTTTACTTATAGTTACAGGAACATTCAAGAAATTTGTGCAGTTAATCATAAGCAGATTAGCTCAGGTACCAGGAAAAGTTCCGCTACTACAGCAAATGAGTCAAGACAGAGCCATGATGACACGGTCATGCTGTACCAAGCGCTCAAACTAGCTCACTCAGAACTAACCAGACAGATACATCGTAATCCTTCCCCACTTTTTGTTTAGTGATGCTCCATTTAGAGCAAGGAAAGAAGGTGAATAATAAAGCAAAGAAACAGAACTATTAAGGTGAATAATAAAGCAAAGAAACAGAACTATTATCAGAGCACTAGCCCAGCAACTTAAATACCGTGGCCTACCTCTGCAAGTTGCTGCTGTAATTCCGCAATCCTCTGCTCATATATCATCTTTCTGTCAGATACAATAGCCATCAAGTTAAACCTTATCTCACCTTCACTGTATCTAAATGAGAAACAAAGACAATCACTTTCAAAATTAATCATTGACATGACAACTCAAAAAACTTCCTCCAGGATTTCAACGCAAGGGAATTAATTTTGTGGAAAAAGCCCCACCTACACGGATGTATTAATTTAAAGTTGTGCTCCAGATTCAATCTTGCCGCAAAATAAAAACCAGACCTCAGATGAACACTACCCAATATATAACTCTTAATAAGTTTCTATCCCAAAATATTACTATTCCTGTCTATGGTCACAATAAATAAACAAAAAATAAATATTGAAACTGTCTAAAAACCAAACCAAAACATAATATAGTTGACAAGAAAACTTGCACAAGACTGCTGCACACAATAGTTTTTACTTTCTCATTACTGTTGCTTTTTAGAAAAAGTTGGAGACTTCATACAATGTGAAAAGTACATTCACCAATTAGACTAGCAGGCATTTCAGAGTTTAAATTCTCCAAATGCAATTTGGTAGCAATTTTTTGCTTACCAAAAGAAAAAAAAAAGGTCTTCAAGTAAAGGACTTTGAAAATTATTCTCTAGAAATGGCATAAAATCACCTTGTAACACATTTGGGGCAGCAGTTTGGGGTCAGAGCTACAAAGTAGGAAAACTTTTATAGCATGTTTTTCTAGCTTAAATTTCTAAACTAAGCCACATACCTAAGAAAAACCTGCTGTCTCTAAATACCAGCTGTATAAATATAGTTATTATCTGGTATTTGTAATTATACGCATACACCCAAACTTTATCCATGCTAACAACACTCTTAGTTTTCACTCGCAAAGACCCACAGTTGTCTACCAGAATTCATCATCTTGCTCTTCCTTTTTCAGAGCATTAATAGGATCTCTCTTCACTACACAAATACCTACTTTGATTAATCATATGGGAACACAGCACATTTGAGACTTATCTATCATCACATTTGGCTCATCTTGGGCAATAGGTTCTTAAGTCACTCAGTGTTATGCACATAAAAAATGATGTGTAAGAGTAATTTCTTAGAAATTCAGTTGAAAGCCTTTAATTGAAGGAACTTAAAAATAAGGAATTTTAAAACATATATAAGTGTTATGTTTTAAAAGCATCATCATGACCATTTACTTTTGTATACGTTTCTCTATGACAGGCCGTACAGCACTTATCCAGTCATCTTGATTGCATGCACCTAGAAAATAAACACAAAGAAAAAAAAAATTTTTTGCAAAATTTATTGCAAATTCAAGACTTGTATAATTCAGGCGTATGCAGCAACTTCAAAGTATGTAACAAGTTCTTCCTTGGCAACTTCAGTCTCAAATTACTCAGGTGATTTTTTTAAGAGGTGCAAGGCACTTTTTTTAATAACAATATTCTGATAACGTACTGGGCCAAAGCAATGGAGGAAAACTCATTTTTAAGGGCATAAGCATCTAACTTTTTTTTATAGCAAGAAACAACAGGGGTGAAAAGTATGCTACGTAAGACTTCTATGACAAAAGAAACTAGTTGGTATGACAACATAAAAGTAGACAGCAAAAAAAAACTTTGGATAATTACAGCTGTTCCATAAAAAATATTAAAGGACATATGATAGAAAACTTTAAGATAAATGACAGAATAACTAGAAGTGATTTCACAAGTTGATAATATCATCTTAACAATTTCAAGACCTTAAAGCAAATGGAGAGACTCATGATCTTGTGACCATAAAAGTAATGTTACTGGTAGGTCTGCTGACTGTACAGTCTCTCTAACCAGACTAAAGGTGCGATTTAGCAGCAAGTCATTACTCAGCCTAAAAATAAATACGACTGTCAAGAAAACTGGGAAAACACTCTGGAAATGGAGTTTGGAGCATATTGAGATGATACCAGGCTCCAAAGAGAGTGCAGACACATGAAAGGCACTGTAGAGCTTTTCCAGACATAAGATGGCACACATACCGCCAGTTAAGTAATATTACAAGACACAAATCAGGAACAAATTTTACAGCGAAGAAAACTATGCTGAAAGTAGATATTATCTTTTAAGCCATTAGAAGAATATTTGCTATCTAAGAAGAGAGAGGCCAGTGTGTAAACACCAGACACATAATGTATAAAAAGTGTATGAAGTCAGCTGTATACATGCTCCCACAGAAGAAAGAAATGATAAAATAAATTGATAGTTTGTAATCAACCTGGGAAACAAAATAGCTTTGAAAACATGACACAGGAATTGTCTTGGGTGAAAATACCACATAAAGGAAGACATGGGGACAAATATTAGCAAAAGGAATTGCACACAAAGAACTGTAAGGAAAGCCTAAAAGATTACATAATTTTACCAGGTTTTACCAGTTTTTACCAGGTTTTGTTAGAGACAGCTCAGAAAAACAACATATTTCCTCAGGTAAGGAGAGCACATATCCACAAGAAGTGGGTTATGTGAACTTCTCTCTTGCAACAAAACCATTAAGGTATTAGAAGCCCACTGGATTGCACAACCTGTTCATTTGATTACTGAATGGAGAAATAATCAGAAACGCAGAGAAGCAGGAAGAAAACTTCCTTTTCAGACCAACAAAACTAAAATAATACAAATAACTGCAAAGAAGCACAAGCTTGAGTAGCACATTAAGAGAATGTTAAAGATATGCTTTACTTTCATAAATGACTTGATCATATAGTATACAACTGATTTGTTGTAACAAGCTACTGTTAAAATGAAGGATGTTCAGAAAAAATATAAAATATTACCTAAATCAATTGGCCCTTCCCTTAAGCCATCTAGTTCATATAGCCGTCCATTAACAGGAACATAGCTTACAAAGTGAAATGCATCTTCTTCTTTAGCTGAAGACTTTGCATCAAATTCAAACATCTGTTGTCTGCAATTAAAAAAAAATAAATCTGAGATGAAAAAGAATTTGCTCAAATTTTGCCCAGATTTAAAGCACGCGTTACCTGGCAAAACTGTTGTGAACTTGCCGAATCACTTCTGAATTGCTTAGTGCCAAACCTTTCATCTGAAAGCAATTAACAAAATCAAATTGTAAGCCAACATAGATATAACACTATGGTACTTAAAATACAGAAAATAGTAGGCACTTACCGCAGCATCAAAACTTTGTGAAAATTCTTTAAATTCTGACAAAGTCTCTCCCAGATGGATATCTTGATGAGAGCAATTTAATAGCACACTTACTATGGCTTGAGTAGCACAAGCATTATTAATTACCTAGAAAAAAGTTTTGAGAATTTGTTCAGTACTGGTGATAAAAATTCAATTTAAGCTGGACAACATTTTTCATTACAAGCACATGCTTTCTGTGCCAATTCACATTGGAGCTTCACCCTAAACCAGGCAACAATTCTAGTCTGAGTAGCCACAAAAAAGCCTTTGCTGTAGGAGACTTAATAAAATGAGCTCTGCACGGTTGTCATATACAATTCATTGATAAAACTGTTATTTCACAATTCTACTTCGAAACTGTCACTCTGCCTCACCACCTCCCTAGAATTATTAATAAAGGACATAGAAGAAATACAGCAACCCTCTGATCTCAGTGAAAAAACAAAGCACTACTCAAAGCAAGCTGCCAAATTACATTATTAAATCTATGATCTTAGGAAAAAAAAAAAAGTCAACTCCCCCAAAGAGAATGTCCTTTAAATAATCAGAATTCAATAAAGTACATTATGGAACCTGGAATTTTTATAGAAAGGTTGCATTGGACAAAAAAATGAAGATATCCTAGGGATAAACTAATAAAATTTAGAAGTGTTCCAAGATAAAGATTTTTTAAAAGATGGTTTGCTGAATAATAAGCCATATGAAACTTTAGATTTTTCAATTTTTTCTTAATTTACAATCTACCTATCCTTTCCAACCTAACATTTAATTTACTACTCTGCATTACACCGCTCCTAAGTGTTAAATACGCCATTTTTAGAAAATATAAACAAATCCCTTCATATTACATCCATGTCTCTAATATTGCTTAGTAATACCTAAACTAAAATTCATTATTTAAAGAAAGAGACACACTACAAGGATTATTAAATATAATCTGAGATTTAATTAAAAGCACAGCAATCAAATGGTGTAAGACTAAAACACAAGGAAGACTTTGCCTCGGCAGTTTTTTCTCAGTGAGCTATAGAGAAGGAAAAATAATGTATTTTCAGTCTATGAGACTATTTTTCAACTGAAAACGCTACTTAAACCTTAGGACTGGGAGAGAGGGTGTTGATTTTGTATTAAAAATGAAAATTAGCTCAGAGCTCTGAATGCAAAACCACTTCCAACAAGAAAGGAGAAAATAATTAAAAAAAAAGAGAAAGAACAACCAATTACAATTACAATTAAAGCTAGTCCTTAACAAAGGAAAGCCTACTATGTTAGTACTATAAAATACAGCATATATTAATTTTCTATACTTCAGGGTATTCTCAGTTCAGATTATGTCTGTATATTGCAGATGATAAAAACTAATAAAGCACATCTTAATTTAAGAAAAATACAATCTAGTTGACTTAAATGGTAATCAATGGTAGTCAACTACACATGCAGAACATATTAGCAACTGAAACTCAAATTAAACAAACTGCAGGTACACAAGGCTAAAGTTTACACAATTACAAAATAAAGGACATAGAAGGGAAATCCATCAAAAAACCCACAAACCACAGACTACTAGAATGACATAATTTGAGAGAATTAATACTATAATATGGAAAGGAAGAAGAACTAAAGATTCTTTGAGCTATGACAAAAGAATGGTATCAGAGACAGTCGTGACAGTAGTGCTAGGATGAAAGCAGACGATCCCAAGTGGGTCAGAGTGGGCTAACGTGAAGCAATTGTTACAAATATCGTAATTAAGCTGACAGACAAAGTACATGGTGAGATCTGTGGTGACAAACTATTAGAACTGTGCTATTACAGTTAATGGAAGGTCACTACAGCAAACTGCACTTGTTAAATGATAACTAATACAGGACATCAGAGGGAGAGACAGCACCAACTGGTAACTACTTTTACTGAAAAATCAAGATGGAACAATCAGTTCTGGTAGACCACTAACCCAATAATGGCTTCAAAAAGGAGAGGGAAATTAAGAGACATTTTGTGCCTAAAGGCAAGATCAACACAGAAACAGTGTTGGACCAGCCAGATACAGGAGCTTTAAACAATAGCAAAAATAGCAGGAAAAATTAAACTTGGCAGGGAATTTGTGGTCTCAAATATAATATTTGCCTTTCAGCATAAACATATTTTTGTATTCTAACTACAGTGTGAGTCTGTTTAAATATATAAGAACCAAGCTAAACAATCTTGCCTTACTGCTAGAACACAATACAGAGCAGATGCAGGTCTTACACCAGTCGTGCCCAGCTGTTGAAATAAAAATACATTATAGAATGACAAATACTCTTCAGAAAGTGAGAGGCAGGAGGTGAGGAAAAGGCAGCAGGAACAGTCCTGTAGCAGGGGAATAGAAGCAAGTGCAGGTGATATGTGTAAGAATACAGTGTTCCTGGACCTAGATGACAGAACCCCCAAATGGGTGGAGGTCCCCAGCTAGTGGTAGTTCATGGGGAAGAGGAAAGAGTGAGGAGTGGGTAACAGCAGTATCAAATGCAGATGACTGCAAGGTTCATTTGTCACACAGCCACAGCACCCTATCAATGCACCCAGCCAGTCCAGCACTGCTATACACACAGGGCAGTGAGTCCTTCAAGAGAGAAATTGGTCAGGATACCCATCTACCTTCATTTCCAATGTATCTCTTACTTAAGGTGCCTCAATGTTGGCAGAAAATGTTTTCTGCATTTTCTGCATTTAGACAGTATGACATTATATGCAGGTTGTCTCAGAAAGATTTTTTTTATTTTGACTTGAGTAAACCTAAGAGGATTTTCTGTATTTGTCCAGAAATCCCAACATTTGTCTGTATATTTTTGTCCAGGAAGTCCTGGTGAGATATTTGATTGATCAGTATTCAGGACTCCAACTTAAAGCAGACACCATATTTGAAAGATTTTGCTAGCAAAGCTACAAGGTGTATTTTGAAAGAAAACAATTTTATATATATATATACACATATATACACAGATATATATGCACATTACTGAGATGACCTCAAAAAAACTGACAATATTGCCATAACATCAAGTGAAGCTTAGCTTAAAACAATGGACCCACTTGAACAGGCTGCTCTGGCACGTTCTTCAGTTAAGATGTGTAACTTCAAAACCATGCACCTTTCCCTAAGGACTCAGTGAGTCTGGGTCAACTTAAGGCTGAAGCACTTGCAGTTCTTGATTTGCATCCTCCATCTCGTAGATTATGTATTTTGTTTGTCAAAAAGCCATGGATAACCCTGTGCTGTAATTGGTAGTATAACCGGCAAATTTCTGAGGTTCACTTACCAAGCATCCCAATGTTACAAAACAGTTGCCTTTAAAAGTTCAATGTGGAAAAATCAGCATTAGGATAAAGTTCTGAGACTTATTCTTGTTTGAAAACCCTATCTAATTTTATTTCTTTGGAATAAAGATACAATCTTCCTGCAGGTATATTCAATTCCCGAAAACTGCTTTCTGACTTTGATTAAATGTGTTGCAAATTCACTTCTTATAAGTTATGTGATCTCTCAAGTTTAGCTTTAACACTGATATCTAGTCTATCTTAACATTACCAAAACTGAAAACATCAACAATTTTGAGTTTGAAATCAACTGAAATACTGGAAATGTTAAAAGGATACATATAATATACTTCCATTAGTGGCACAAAGATAACTGAAGACCAATGTTTTGTTATTAACAGTATTATTTAGATCCTCTTTCTGAAGGTATATGTGTTTTATTTCCAATTAATGAAGTTAATGTTATATCACCACAATGCAGCATAAAATAAATACATGGCACAAAACAAAGTCATGATACCAGTACTTCAGTAATAAAACCTGAAGAGATTATTAAAATAATTTAATACATAAGTCTGCAACAATGGCATTCTTTTTTGTCAAGAGACACTTCTGCAGTGATCAGCACAGAATATAGATGTTCCAAACAGTGCTGAAGATAGCTGAATACATTGAGTGGTACAATCCTGTAGCCATTGTGTGTAAAAATAACAGCAAGGGCCTACTTAAGCAACACACAAATCAGGAAATTCAGAGTTAAGGCTGAAATTGTATCCTTAACTCACCTCATTGTGCCTAGGTATCCTAGCTCAAAGGGTATGTAAGATCATCCAGAGTTCTGTGGCCTCAAATAGAGGACCAAATCATACCTAGGCATAACAGGGAGGCCAAATTTAACATAAGTGCACACAGAAGTGACCATTAAAAAAAGAATTCTTTAATATGCATGCGTATTAGACAGACTTTAAAATTCAACCCCCCAACATACTCATGATTTAACTTTGAACAAGATCTAGTTGTCATTTGGAATTCAACTACCACATTGCTATGAAAGTGGACACGCGTAAAATGTGAGCTTGTACAAGCTTCTCATCAAAACTGTGTCTCCAAATGCAATTTTGAAAATGCTTTGATAGATACAGCTTGAGAGCTACAGCCTTTTATGGCTAACTAAAGCTTCTCCCCTCATTATGAAATAATTTTTAAGATGGAACATCTAACTAAAATTGAACAGAAATGAAGCCATGCTGTAACAGCATTATTTACTTCCCATATTAAATTGTTGTTACATACTAACAGTTAATTAGTCTTGCTCACACAAGATTCAGAACAACACTTGAAAACTTATCTGCAGTAAACTGGATTTTACCATATATCTTTAGACAGTAACATTTAAAAGCAGACACTGTATGGAAAAGGACAGAGTCAAAGACTTCTTGAGATTTGTAGGGCTTCAGTGTCATGCTGGTTTTGAAGACACAGATCAAGAGATTGGTAATCTTAAATGTCATTAAAATTTTGCTAACCCAGAAAAGAAACCTATTTGTTCTGGGATTCCAGCCCACAAATGAACATATGGTTATTTTACTCATTACCTTCATAATTAAGATCAACCAAAAAAAAAAAAAAAAGTCTCAACATCTGAAAAAGAGTCCTGAAAGGTAACAAAACTTCATCCCGAAAGCCACCATAAAATTGGACTTAAAACAAGCATAGAGAAAATAAACAAAAAAGGCACAGTAGCCTAGTTGCATGATAGCTGGGAGGAACTGCTCTTTTACAATAGCAATGTTTAACATTAATGCTTGTGTTCCCTTGTACTCTTTGGTGACCCAGAAGCATCCACAGACTACAGTTTCAAGAAATGCAATAACCTCACCACTACAATAAAGAAACTCCTGTTCCCTATCACCTTTTACCAGCTTTGACCTGTACAGACTCACTAAACATACATCTCATAATGGGGCAGGAGACCAGCCTAGAAAACATGCACAGAGAATTTACAGAGAACTGCTGGCTGATGAGCTGCACTGGCTCATGGAAATTCAATACACAGCTGAGCCATTGCAAGAAAGGAACAGAACCGAGAAGCCAAAAGGGTTCAGGTCAGGATGACCAAGACATCCCGTTCTCACCATCAGATCAGCCATTTGCTTGAAAAAAACCTACCAGTCCTCAAAACAGAGCTTGTCAAGTTGGATCTCTAGCTAAGGCTAACTTCCTCCAATGTGAAAGTCACAAGAGCTAAACTAGTATGATAAAATCCCCCCAAAATAACAAAACCAGTTTCTTGCATTTATCTGTTGACTTTTTATTTTAATTTCTTTGTGACTATTTATTTCATTAGTTGTCCTGTCACAATACCTCAGTCCAGGCAAAACTGAACCAACATGAAACGCAAGCATATACATGTCACTAACAAACGCTTTGATTATGCTAAGCCACTGCACTAACAGACAATACTAAACCATGAAAAAAATATTCTAAACTCTTTGCAAACATATATTCCATGCCATCAAGTGGCATTACTAGGTACTACTACTTTAGAATAGCGAACACTTCTAGAAACAGCCTTCCATGCCGAAATTAATGAATTATGAAGAGTCACTCCAGCACACCCTCCTTTAAGGCAGCAGCTGAAGGAGGGGGAAGATTAGAAAGTTCTACACCTCCACAAAGAGGTTTCAGGTTTAAGAAAACACTAAAATATGAATGCTTCAAAGAAAGCTACAAAATAAAGACTTTGCATTGTCAGCCTTTAATTTTCTGGTGTTATTAGCAAGTCTAACATTATCCAAATATTCTGATGTACATTCTGCAACCCCGACTTAAAGCTCAAAGCTCCTCTGAGCTACTTGCTTTTAAAGAGAGTCATGCTTCAAAAAGAGAGGGGGGGGGAGGAGGTGGGGAAAGGCAAAAAAGTGGAGCAAGCAGACAAATGCTATGAAACTTTTCAGCATCCAGAAGAGCAATTCTGGAAGAACCTCTTCTACTCACAGGAAAGAAACAAGAAATATGTAAATCTGCCTTCATCTTAACAAACAAAACCTCTCTAGATTCATATAGGAGTAATTTTCTCCTGTCAACTAACTACCCTTTGAGAGTTATGTCAAGGGTTTTTCCTGAGGTTCTTTGCATCAAGGCTGTTCTGTAGCCACAGCCTACTGATCACTAGCAGTGTGCTGGATTGATTAGAAATCACAACCTAAACCAGTGCTTATCAGACCTGTAAAGACATTTGGCAATATACTGCTGATCATGGTATCATAAGAATAGCGGACACTGCTTGGCAGGACTCAAGCGCTGCAGCAAGGGAAGAATGAAGAAACCAGTATTAAAAAAAAAATCAAATAATAAAGTAATCCACAATAGTATGAAAGAGTGATTACAACAGATTAAAGACTATCTTCTGCACAATAGAAGCCCACGTACAGAGTAGCCATGAGAGCTACAGACACACCTAATGTTTCCATTGTTTTCAATATTTCTACACTTTTAACTACAAGTGTGTGGAGACTTGTTTATATCTTGAAATTTACATACAAAACACCTCTGTGTTTGTGGGGAAAA
Organism: Streptopelia decaocto; assembly: GCF_964273445.1. Lineage (NCBI taxonomy): Eukaryota > Metazoa > Chordata > Aves > Columbiformes > Columbidae > Streptopelia > Streptopelia decaocto. Next base: position 17,279,280 of record NC_138659.1, read on the forward strand.
AAAAACAAACAACACAAAAATCACCAAACCCAACAATCATTCTATGTGTTAGCCTTCATAGAAAACCTAAAAATTTCCCCTTTGATATGAATGCTTTGGAATTAACACACATAGGGTTACATTTCTTGTTTGGACTGTTACATTTACCACTGTTTGAGAAGCAGGTCCTCAAAAAGAGCTAGAAACCTTTATTAAATACTCCTACTTTCATTCTGGTTACTTTCTCTTGCTTTTCTGGCTTCCAAACAACATATAGAGCAGCCAGTCAAAGCTAACACAAAATTTCAGTACTACTTGCTAGTTAATAAAACACAGTGGATTACATTAACAAAAACAATTTTCCTGTAATGTCTCATTTAAACTCAACTTTCTGATTTAAACACTTAAAACTTCCATGCTAAATGGTCTGCAAACTCTTCAAGGGAAATATTATCCCAGAGTTATACTGCCCTAGCTGCAGAGCACTTGAGAAACGTAAGAAATAAAAACTAGATCAAAATAAACATTTCTTCCTAGAATTTGTTGAAAGTGGTTTCAAAAAAATAATTTTTTCATCGTGCTGAAAACATTTATCAAGTAATCATTTATTGCACAGAAGAGTTACAAGAGCTTTACAAGAGTAAAATATCTGATGATATTTTTGTCTGATTTGACAGATCAATCTGATTTGCTTTGTTAATAACCTTTTAATACCCAGTTCTTAGTCTCACAGAATTCATTAAAGTTATTGCACCTTGTAAAATGTTAACTTTTGAGTACATATTAACAAAAAGCTAGTTTATCTTTTGGTATTAAAAGCTATGTTTCATGACATAACTAAGAAAAAATACTGAACTTGGCTTACCTGTTTAGCAAAAAATATTGTATCCAGTCTGGAATCCTGAACAACAGAACCTGCTGGTTCCTCTCCAGGCTGCCATTTGAAGAGGAAAATCAGCCCATGTACTGGCCTAAAAAATAAAATTGATAAGGGAAAAAAACAACAACAACAAAAATCACCTGTATTGATTAAAAACATCAAAGTCAGAAACCTCTGCTATAATTTACCTGTATGCTGGTACTGTAATTCTATTAATTATTTCTTTCTAACCATAGGGAACTTCCACTGAAATTCTGAGATGTGGTCTTTTAATTAGACAGAACACAACTCAGGCTTCTTTCCATATATGCTAGACGATCCCAATCTGAATTAGCATTTAGTCAGTAATTTTTGTAAGTCAGGACCAGTTCTCCTGGTTGCTGTAACTATTACAGCTGCATGACATTCATTTCAATTCGTTAGCAATAAATAGCTATGAAAACATTTGTCAGTCACATATAAGGGCTGGAACTAAAGTTTTGGTAGTCCTTTTACGCATAAAAGAAATATTCAAAAAGGAGCTTTTGTCCAAATTCATGCTTTGAGTTCTCTCTTTGAGAAGTAGGAGAAATCCAGTTCTCTTTTCTCCTAAAACTGCGTCTTGCTTTTCAGACTGCATGTCTTGCATAGTAAACAGCTTTTACTGCATATTGCACTGTATTTAGGATTTCCATGAAACAAAAATTTATTAGTAAAGGAAACAATTCTTACAAAACCTACAGGTACAATTAAGCAAAAACTTATTCATCATATCAACTTGAATTTAAGGTCATCACCACAAAGATGCATGAAAGGTAAACGAGCTACTGTACTGCATGAGAAACTCCTCCTAAGCTCCGATCAGAAGTCTGAGATGTCTTTTTAAACAGTGGGTCCACTGAAGGAATTTGAAAAATGCTACGTGTTATTACGTTCTTTAACTCTCAGTGTTTAAGTTAAAATATTGTACATGTGTGTGGAAAGGAAGCTGGCCATCACTCCAGCCTGGAGAGTTCTGACAGCACAAGGAAGCAAAGCTGTTACTTTGTGAACAAAACACCTAACCTGATAAAGTGTCACATGACTACACAGTGCAGGGAGCAAATAAACCAAGTTCTCAAGTAACATTTCTGCCATTCAGAAATGTGAAATATCTCCAGTCAGACAAAAAATTCTAAAACTACATCTTCTGTACTAATTGCTGCATCTTCTGAAAGACTAATGATACAAGCATAGGATATCTGCACGGGAACAGCATATGGTCTAGTTAGGTGACATCTCTCTTAAAATTTTGTACGTGAACACTGACAACAACACATCACGGACAAATTTATAAAAGAATTAGTATTGCCTAATGAGGGCAGAATTGTTCCATATGATAACAGCCATTGCAAGTTCTAACGAGTGTTTGACTTCACACACATATGGAAATGGTTCTGCATGAAAAACAAGTTACAAAAATACGTGAGTACAGCATATTAATTTAAGGCAACAGATGTAACATCATGTTATATGAGGAAAAAGGAAGATAAAACAAGGAGCACAAGTTTGTCAAATAATTTGCCAAAGGATGTAATACAAGCCAATGACAAAATAATTAAAAATCTATTTTCACACTCTAGCTGCTATTAGCATCTCCTTCAAAAAACAGAAAAGCTAGATTAAGTACCTAGGCATTAATAAAAAGTAATTTAATTGCCAGACATTCAATCAATTCAAGATCCTAATGAACTTCTGTGGAAACTGAAGGAAAAATACAAACAAAAACAAAGCCACAAAAAAACACCTGAGTCTAGTACCCATTCTTTCAGAGACTTCAAAGGCAAATAAAATCCATGCAGATTAGAAAAGGGCCTTACTTCAATTTTTCAAAGTTCTCCGGTTCCAAACTCCATATTTCTTCAACTTGTGCTCCTCTACAACCTGAAATAAGAAAAGATACAGGTCTCTTCAACTACCCCATTTACATGGGATGCAGCCAGGAAAGACAAACACACGGAAGAAGTGTGGTTAGCATCTGCAACTTGTATGTTCACATTATGGAAAAGTACATTGACAGGCTTTAATGCATCTTTAAAAAAAACCAAACCAACCAAACCAGACAGTTCAAGAGAAATAATTTCAGGAATTTCTCCTGTGTATGGTGATGTTGTCTTTATAACAGAACTGCATTTTAAAAAGAAGTGGAGGACATTATGATATCTCGAGTCACCTCATGTGCTTTGCTCAACTGATAATAATACTGGTTTTAAAGACACAGTCAGCTAGTCCAAAGCAGAACTTAAAATAGGTATCTCCAGAGAAAGACCCATAGTAGTAGACTGAAAACGCTTTAAACAATACACTCAAGCAAGACGTGTGCATAAGACAGATCCCCAAAAGTTCAAATACTTAGTATATGGAAGATTCATCTCATTAAATACAAACACAAAAGGAGAAGCATGTCTAGACTTCACTTGTGAAAAAAAGCTGTGATGGAAATTATAAATCAATGTAACCTTGCTTCATATTGCTTCTTTGGCCAAAATCCTGTGTAGGCTTATCAGCTGTTAGACCCTACAAGATATTAAATGCAATTCAACATAAAATTTAATACAGGGCGTTTCAAAAAGATGGACACAATTTCAAAGCACAATATTTCACAATGGCAACATGTTACAATTACATAAAAATTTATGAACAGTTTAATGAGTTATCAAGTTTTAGCAACCTTTTAATAAGTGCTCTATGTTCCCTCCACCTGCAGTACAGACAACATCGACGTGACAGTTGAATTTCTGAGAACACAGCAGTTTCAAATTGCGTCCATTTTTCTGAAACACCCAGTGTCCTAAAACCCAAAGCAGTCCTTTGCAGGCTGCCCACCCTCCTGCCGAGCACCACAGCTCAGATCAGCCACAGCCAGTTCCTTCTCCTCCTCTCCTGGAGTCTCTGTAATTGACTCAGCTGGCACACGATCCAAGCGCGTTCCCAGCCCGCTGCAAATGCGGATGTTCTCCCCTGCGCCGTACGTGCTTATCCCGCTCTCTGGCAGAGGCCGACATGTGTCCTGGGCCACAGGAGGGGTCCCGCTGCACAGCCCGCCGGGCACTCTCGGCCCTCTCCTGCAGGCCCGCGCCGCGGCGGGCAGCCCGCGGGGGGCTCGGGGCCGTCTCGCTCTCCCCGGCCGGGAGGCGGCCACTGCCAGCAGTATCCGGAGCGGGCTGCGGGGCTGCCCGGCGCTGCACAGCGCGGAGCACCGGGAGCTGAGAGCACGGCCCGAAGCCGGGACAGCGCACAGAGGTCACGGGAGACACGGTCACTCCCACCCGCGCCCCCAACGGCCGCGCTGCCGCTTCCACGGGAGCTCGTCCCGCGCCGCTCCCGCCCGCTGTGGGAGCGCTCCCTTCACCGGCGCGGGCTGGCGGGGCTCGCCGGGCCCCGGCCCAGGTCTCCCATCAGTCGCGCCCCGCATCCCCTTGCCCGGCCGGGCCGCAGCCACGCCGCAGTCGCGTTCAACCCTCCGGGGCTCCGCAGCCTTCGGCGAGGCTCCGGGCAGCGCCCCACTGGACGCAATGGGAGGGTCGGCCTGGCACCCGCACGGGAGCAACCGCAGTCCCGCCGCAGCCGCCAGCGGGGCCGCGGCCTCAGAGCCACCCCGCCAGCCCAGCGGCGTGACCGCAGCGCCCGCTCCCACGTCCCCCTCACCGAAGCCTTTGATGAGCTCCGTGAAGACGCCCGGGTCGCTCTCCATAAGGCACCACTCGCCGGCGCTGCTCCCCCCCGACATGGCGACGGCCCGCGCACTCCCTCAGGCTGGGACCGCCGCCGGCCGGCTGAGCTACGAGGCCCACGCACGCCGCTCCCTTCCCGGCAGGCCCCGCGGCCCACGCCGCGCCTGTCATCTCTATGGTGAGGCGGGGCGGGAGCAGGAAGCGGCGGCAGGGACTGGATCCGGGGCAGCCGTTACTGCTGCCGGCGGCACCGCCCCGGCCGCGGAGGGGCCGTGCCTCCGCCCTGCGGCTCCGCTCGTGTGGCGGCTGAGGGGCGGCGGGCGGAGGAAACCTCCTGTCCCGCGGCAGGAAGCTGCCTCGGCCCGGCGGCGCCGCTCCATCCGGGCACTGCGGTGCGGGGGCGGTGGGCGCGGCCCCATCCGGGTCCCGGGGATGCTGTCAGGGCGCCGGCGGGGCGGGGCTGCGGGAGACGCGGAGCCTTCGGCGGTCGGAGCGGCACCTGCCGTGCCTGTCCCCCGCGTCCGGAGCCGGCTCCACCACCGCCCACCGTCCCGGCTGCCCTCCCCTTCCCACCGCAGCTCCCCGGGGCTGTACCACTGCTCGGCGTTGGAGGCCGCGCTGGCCCGGGCAGGCCCTGCCCCGCGGCCCCTCCCAGGCCGCGGCCTCGCAGGCAAGTCGCGCCTCCCGAGGGAGCGCTGAGGGCGGGGGCGCGAGCTGGTCCCGGGCGGGCAGCCCGCGGTGCGGCGGGTGCGCGGGCTCACCCTCCGGGTCAGCCCCGACGGGGGCGGGCGGCCTCTGCGGCGGGGTTGACACGGCTGCGGAGGGAATCCCGAGGGGCCGTGTCTGTCCGTGGGTATCTCCTGCTGGCACCTGCGCCTGGGAAACCCCGTGAGGGGATTAGCGGGCCTGTCCTTTGGGGTTGCTTCTCAGCTTACTCATCACTTGTATTTATCTTCTTTATGGAGACTCACAGCTACACTCACAGGTTATCAAGTATCAACTTTAGATGCTGTTTTCTCCAGTCAATACATTTTTATTAAGCGAATTCTGCAGTAGAATTTTTTGACCAAGTATGTGGTTCTCATAGTGTTGTACTTCCTGTGCTGTCATCACATTGGTCGTCGTGGCATTTGTGAGCTGGGGAATGTTCTGCTACCATTCCTGTTTGGATAGAGATGCTTATTTTCTGAAGCATGAAGACTTACGTTGTTGTCAGAGCTCTGCTGTAGTGCAGATATATTGTTACAAGCATATTTCAGTGTGATGGTTATCGTCTCTGTTCAATAAACTAGGAGACGTTATTTATCATCTTCAGTTTGATACATAAAGAAAATTTTGAGAGCAGAGTGGGAGAATGCAGGTCCTTATCGAATAAAGCACATATAGTTTTGAAGTAGTTGAAGACAATTTGAAGTGTTTTTAAGATGTCAGTACACTTTTATCATAAAAGATCTGACTTGCTCAAAGGTTATTTCCATATGTTTTCACTACAAAGTTTGCTTCATCTTAGTTGAAATAGTAGTTAAATTTAAGAACGTAACTTAAAAGTGTGGTTCTATTAAAGCTTTGTGCTTTTTGTATTTTTTTATATGAACCTGAGACTTGTACTGTCAAACATTTGTTAGGAAAACTAGGAGTGAATTGTAAAAGTCATAGAAAATAACAGAGGTTAACTTGTAAAACTCAGTCGTGTTGTGGTACAGCAATATAAAGATATTGACTTACCGATCAAGATGTGAGTGCTGTATAGGCTGTTTCAGTCCAGTCAAAGCCGTATTTTACTTAAAGATAATTTGACAGGTGTTTGGAATATATATATATATATAAATTCCCATAATGTTTTTTCTCTTTCATTAATAACGATGAGCAACCATGAATTGTAGCTCAGCAATTTTTGTTATGAAGCATCTAGTCTGTGATTATCAAGGCTTTTTGTGTTGTCGTTAGCATTCAGGTAGCTCAGAAACTAGAAATGCTTGTGGAGTCAGAATACAATTCATAAATCCTCTATGAGTATTTAAAGTTCAAGTTCACCCCTGCAGTTTAGTAGGTGAAGAGTAGAGTTATGGTAGCGTGTACATTAGGTGCATGTTTGCCTTTATCCATTTGTGAGGGTGAAGGTTTATGTGTTGTACAGATGATAAAGGTGAAAATAATCTTGAGGTCTGGGCAGAGAAAAGGGACTTCTTAGAGAGAGGGAACAGCTTTGCAAATTTGTGAGGTTGAAATGTGAAACAGGAGTTAGAAATGGCTAACGTGATTTAAATAGCTCAACACTGACTAAGTGCTTTGCCAATAGATCCTGGTGAAGTTTAAATTTCATACTTCTAGTGTGGCTGTTTTGTGGTGAAATCACTGGTTTGCATCAGCTATTGCAGATTTCAAGGGTAATTTTAAAAATATAAATTTATTTTAATTTACCGTTTGTATTAGGATCCAAAAGTTTATGTTGGTTTGAAGCTTCTTTTAAGTCTGAGGCAGCAATAAGTACTTGAGATAAGTCTGTTTTGTATCCTAGATTGCTTATCAGAAGGTATTAATGGATTTGTTAAATATTTCAGAACACTTGTAGGTATTTTTAATGGGATAAGTACTGCAGATAATTCATTCCATTGTGAAGTGCTATGTTCCATCTGAGAAGACGACTTTGAGGGCTGAGTGAAAATGAAGCTTTATAAAAGGTGGAAATTGTACCAGCGTGTGTTTTTGTAGCTCATAGTACAGGGTGTTTCAAAAAGATGGACCCAATTTAAAAAAAAAACAGTGATTTCAAATTGGGTCCATCTTTTTGAAACACCCTGTATGTTCCTAAAAAGGCAAATTAGAGAGCTAAGCTTCAAAAAACCTAGAAGTAGCTTCAGAAAAGCTAGATGTGTACATTTACAACTATCTTTTAAAATATGGATGTTTGTGTCAGATGCTTGTGGATGCACATACCCCTTTTCAATGCTAAGAGTCTGTACAAAAGTCTACTCCATGCAAAACAAAACAAAAATTATCCATTAAGTAAATTAGGCTTGTTATATGGTGTAATAGAGAAGTACAGCAGGAGAATTTTTTTCTCTGATGATTAGCTCTCAACTTCTTTAATACAATACAGTTAACATGATACTGCATATTCACACGTAACAATGAAGTAGAAACCATTTGCCTTTGAGGATGTTACCTTTGATGGAAATACTGATCTTGTGTTACAGTATTTTATAAACAAATCTAGCTTTCAGATCAGGTAAATATTATTTATAATTTTGGAAATGTTATAATTACTTCATTTCGGATTTGTTCCTATACTTGGTGTAGATAACTTTTATTAGTGACTAAAAAACTAAGCACGTGAGGACAAGTTGCACTCTTCAAGTGAGAATTAAAAATGAAATGGACATATTAGATGAAACCCGTGCAAATGGAAAAATGTAGGAAAAAACTCTAAAATACTGAAAGCAGTGCTGGTATTTCTCAATATAATCAGCAGAGTGTGGTCATAAATTCTTTGTTTAGTGAAAGGCATGGTCCTTCCAGGTCAGTTTAAGTCTTGGTAATCCATAGGTGACTAAAAGGAGTTTTCCCATTAGCCTTATTTTAATGTAGTAATACTTATTTTAGCAAAGTATGAAAGATGCAACAAGAAATTATTCTCAAGATTTCATATATATATGGACATCTGGTTACTCACACATGATCCTTCATGCTTCCCATTCTTATTTATGATTCAAGATAGTGGTGTTTTTCAGTATTTTCCATGTACATTTTTTTTCTAATAAATAGACTAAAGGATAGTGACAGTGATTTCAGGATTTTTTTGTTTGGGTTTTTTATATTTATTATGAAAGATTACCTACAATTTAGTAAAACCAGCTGATTGAAATAAAATGCATTTAGACATTAAAACATACTAGTATGCCATTAGTGCATTGCAAATGCCACCATTGTTATTTTCAGTGTATTTGCATGCTTCAGATGATGGTGAAAAAGTCAGCTCAAGCATGATGTGTATGTAAATTGGTTTGGCAGGAAACCTGATTAGAATATTTAAGCACTAAGAAAAATAGCTGAGCACTGGTGCTCGGCATAGATACAGGGAAAGAAATTTCTTAGCTATTTTTTGACTGAAACCTGCATTTTTAAACCAAGCATCAGCATATGGCTTCTATTTTTACAATTTTAGCAGTATATAGAATATAATGGGAGCAGTCGTGACTGTTAATTAATTCTGGATGCAGACAGCACAGTTGTTTGTAAATCAGTATGTTACTTAGCTGAACTGGGGGAGAAAAATCTCTGTCTGCATTAGTGACATGTATTTGTTCTAGATTATCCTGAGAAATGAAGCAAAATGGCTTTTATCTTCTGTAACCAAAGAAGCACATCAAAAGTGTATATCTGCAATACCTAATAATTGTCAAGTGGATTTCTTGGAAATGTCACTCGTGTGTGCTCAGGCTTTGGTGTGTGCATATTTTAAGATCTGTATACAGTTTGATGGATTAGATTATTGGTGCTTTTTTTGTTTGCTTAAATAGGACCTCTTGGCACTATGTGGTGTCTATTGTTTCGTGAGAACTGAGAAAACTGAATTTATTGTTGGCGTATTAATGTTTTGGAGATAGTGGTGATCATGATGAATTTTCTTTCTCTTACCCTGCTGATTTCTTTCTACTGCATTTATTTCAGTTTAAATGTTATGGCTTGAATGTTACCATGCTAGATGTTCTACAAGTAAGTGCAGTGTTGTTGCCTACAAATATTACTGCTGAATTCTCTTGCAACTTGAGAGTATGTAAAGACCTGAAAGCCTGTGAATTTTAGTGGGTTTTTTTAATTTTTTTTTTAAATTCTTAACCCCAAATATGAAGCAGTACAGAATTTGTTGTTGTGTCCGTGTTATTTCTGGGTGTCTCTTAAAACAGCAGCCTGTTTGAGTCTGCAGTTAAGATAATTTTTTTTCTTGAGCTATTGTCAGTTGTTGAAAAGCTGTTGCCTAAGCCTCACTGAAGCCCCCCATATTTAACCGCTCACACAGTCTTCAGACTTGACAGTTTTTCAGTATTTTAATTGTTTATTTTAGCATTCTGTTTCTTCATTTGGTCAGTATTACCAATTCTTCAGCAAAATACAGTAGGACAAGATCTGAGTTTTGAGCAATTTAGTTTGCAACCCAAAAACCTACCTAAGAAAGTGGTGTCATGTATTAGTGGCAAACGGGCATAGCACCAGCAATGTTTTGTGTGTGCCACTTACTAAGGTTAAGTAGTTTTTAAGTTGGCTTTAAGGAAATAAATTTGTCACCACTGTAACTCAGAGATTTTCTTGTTTTCTTGTTTCTTTTCCCCTGATATGTGTTGTTGCACATTTATTAAATCTATGAAGTAAAAATTACAACTGTATAGTCAAGATACATTTACTTTGCGAAGAATGATAAAAGAGTACAGTCATCAGGTTTTCACAATGGTTCTTAATAAACTTCATTATTCTTTCAGCAGGCCTCTTGGACGTGTAAACAATGGAAGATGAGGAAAATCAAGTGGCAGCCCTGAATGAAAAGCAGGTGCCGAACTCTGAAAGTGCTTATGTGTGGCATGTCACCGACATGAATCGACTGCAACGTTTCTTGTGTTTTGGTTCAGAAGGTGGTACTTACTACATCAAGGAGCAGAAGCTGGGCTTTGGAAATGCAGAAGCTTTAATAAGACTGATTGAAGAGGGTAGAGGTTGTGAAGTTGTTCAAGAAATAAAGACATTTAGTCAAGAAGGCAGAGCAGCAAAACAGGAGCCCCTGCTTTTTGCTCTTGCAATTTGCTCACAGTGTTCTGATGCAAAAACAAAACAAGCGGCATTTAAAGCTGTTCCTGAGGTGTGTTGCGTACCAACCCATCTCTTTACTTTCGTCCAATTTAAAAAAGATCTGAAGGAGGGCATGAAATGTGGCATGTGGGGCCGTGCACTGAGGAAAGCTGTTGCAGATTGGTACAATGGAAAGAATGGCATGGCTCTTGCTTTAGCAGTTACAAAATATAAACAAAGGAGTGGTTGGTCTCATAAAGATCTTCTGAGGTTGTCCCACCTAAAACCTGCCAGTGAAGGTAATAAGTTTTTATTTACCTGAAAAGACTGTGTTTTAAACCTTTTATATTACTTACTGTGGAACTATTTTGGAAACGCAGGTACCATTTTACACCGATGATTCCTTAGTGATAATATGCTGTAGTTTAGACCTTAAAAATCCCGAGTGCTTGTATCAGAAATTGACCTGTTTATGTTCCAGGTACAGAGTTTGTTCCTTCTTTTTCTTCACTTGCTTCAAGAGAAAATAATACAGTTCCCTCAGTTTGTTCCTGTTTCTTTATTTGGGAAGGTCTGTTGGTTTCAAATATGTTAAGGTCCTTCCTTCTAAGGAGAATAATATAGTAACTAAAACTACTGCTCTAAATTATGTGGCTGACCTTTTTTGTAGCTGGTTCACAGGTCTAAGAATGAAACCTGCTACCTCATTTACTTGCTAGAGTGATAAATGCCAGTGTAAACATGGTAATCCTGCTTGGAAAATATTTTTTATTTTCAATAGGAATTGCTGTAGTCACTAAATATATTACCAAAGGGTGGAAAGATGTCCAAGAGGCTTACAAAGACAAAGCAGTTTCTGCTGAGACTGAAAAACTCTTAAAGTATCTGGAGGCTGTGGAGAAAGTGAAACACACAAAAGATGAGTTGGAAGTTACTCATTTAATAGAGGAATATGGTCTAGTTAGAGAGCATCTCCTGACAAACCATCTGAAATCTAAAGAGGTAGGTAAACTTCGTTAGCTTTGTATTCTGTTTAGACTAACACTTTCCAGAGCCTTAAGTCCAGATTTCCATAAAAAATAGCCCTTATGCTGTTTTCAAAGTTATTTACCCGAGTAGCTAGTTTAAAATAACGAAGGTCTTCATATGACTTGTACATTTATTTTAAAATACACTTAATTAATATACAGATGTCAGTTCTTGTAGTTTGGAAATATCTTTTTTTTTTTTTTTTTTCTTTCTTTGGTCATAGGTTTGGAAGGCATTGCTGAAGGAGATGTCCATTTCTGTATTGTTGAGAAATTTAGGAAAGCTGACAGCAAATTCAGTGCTTGAACCACAAGGTTCAGAAGTGGCGATAGTGTGTGAAAGACTGAGAAATGAGAAACTGCTAAAAAAGGCAAGAACCTTTTCATAATCAGCGCCAGCCTTTGTGGTTTTTAGTCTCTTCCTAAACTGTATTTCTTCAGGCAACCTCTTTAGAAAATAAAAGGGAAGTTATTTGGAGGAAACATGTACTTAATATTTTAAAAACCTGTAGTGCAGAATACTTGCTCCTTTATTTTAAAACTTGTATTATCAGTTCTCATTTGATTCCCCCGCCCTGCCATTTCTGACAGTTTTATACAAATTAAGTATATTGACAGCTAGGATCTTTTCTTAAATTAGGGCTGTGGCAAGCTTTGCCTCTTGGGTTCATCCATCGCTTCCAAGTCTTGTAGTTTAGAATCAGTCATAACAGCTTAAAAATTGAGTGGAAGTCACTTGTCTAGGATCCTAGGAAATGAATGAAGAAACTAGCATAGCAGATGAGAGGGAAAAGAAGACAGAATAAGGAGACATTCTCCTTTCAGATTGCTTTACTATCCATCTAAGTAGTAAGAAAATAAGATGGGGGAAAAAAAGGTTCCCCAAAGGCAGAACAAAATTCTCAGGAATTTAATGGGAGAAAGAGAAGACAAGTGGCTTTTTCTAGTAGTTTTGTGAGGTGAGGAGATTAAAATCAGGACACTTAAGTTCAAGACCATACTTGAGTTGAGAACAACAGAAAATAAATACAAAACTAATTTAAAGTTTGTTCTTATCCTAACTCAACTCCATTCCTCTCATCTAGACAGGGACTTTGTTTCACTGTAAGCCCATGATAGAAAATAGCACTGGACAATCATAGATAGAGATGTGAATTTCTCCAAAATTCTGGTGATGGCCTAAGATAACATTTGGAATTCATTAGAAGATGCTGGAAAGGGAGCAAAATCCATTACCAGTAACTGACAAGTATCAGTTCATGCCATCACTGTGTGAAGACTGCATGAACTCTTCAAATTTAATAAACTTAAAGGAACAATATATTAAACCAGGGATTTTTGTAGTAGGATCTTAGATTTAGTTTCCTACTTGGTGGTTTGTTGCTTGTTTTTTCTTTTTTTGGTAAGGAGTTCAGATTTTCAATAACTTACTGTTGATTTCTTTTGCCTGTAGGGTAGAATACATCCATTCCATATTTTGGTTGCATTAGAAACCTACAAAGCTGGACATGGAAGCAGAGGGAAGCTTTGGTGGCGTCCCGATGAAGACATTTTAGAAGCTTTAGATGCCTCATTTTACAAAACTTTCAAGGTAATATAGTTCTTCAATTTTTTAAGCTTTGTAAGAATTCTTTTTTTTCTGAAAGCTTGTAAAATGATATGGAGAAGTTTGTTGAGTGGATACCAATTTTGAAACTTTATGACAAAAATCTTAGGAATTAGGATTTTATTAAACAAAGAATCAAAACTTCGTGATATTTTCAGCTTTCAGCAATATTATTGTCCTAATGTTACCCCAGAAAGAATTAAAACAAAAAGCCCCATTTCTGGGGTTGAAAGCAGAAGGAGGAAGAAGAAATTAATATATTAATTACGTGTACTTATTTCTTATTTTCTTTTTTTTTTTTTCCTTTTTCCTTCTAGACAGTTGAACCAACAGGGAAACGCTTCGTACTTGCAGTTGATGTCAGTGCATCGATGACGCAAAAAGTTTTGGGCAGCGTGCTCAAGGCTAGCATGGTTGCAGCAGTGATGTGTATGGTGAGACATTCGATTTCTTTTACTTATGACTGTTTTCAGCTTGAGCTGCCCTTTTGATAAGAAAAGCTCTGAAGCTGGTTAGAAGATGTGACTTGTGCCTCACTGATGGACCAGATGCTTAAAGCTACTGGCAACCAAATTCAGAAAGATCAATTTGAAGATGTTGGTTTCCAGTATAAATTGAAGTGGTCAAGGCTGCTTTTTCACTTCTCTTAGCTGAAAATATATTTGAATTTTTTTCAGAAGCATTCGTAGAATAATACAGGTTGGATTGAGAAATTTTGGAATAATTATTGTGTACATTTGAGTTATCAATACAGCCTTTGTATCACAGTTGCTGTTCCCTCAATTTGATATTCTAAAGCTTCTTTTGTATTTATATTCTAGAGAAGTCAAACTTTTGTGTGTAAAAATGCTTAGTGTTTATGTCAGAGGGGAGAGCAGAAATATGGAAGTATCTCTACTTAGAGTAATGAGGGCATTTCTTTAGCTCTGATTTTTGTAATGTTTATTTGTAGTAATATTACAGAATATTTAAAAGTGTAGAGTGAAGCGTTAGTGCATAGGAGCAGCCATGTTGACTTAAATACAAAAGGATATGTCGTCATGGTTTTGGTATGGAATGCCTTGATTCTGACAATAAAAATTCTGAATACTACAACTAAATTATTTTTTTCTTCCTTTCTCAGGTTGTAGCACGTACTGAGAAGGATTCCCATATTGTTGCCTTTTCACATGAAATGGTCCCTTGCCCAGTGACGGCTGATATGACGTTACCTCAAGTATTAGTGAAAATGTATGAAGTATGTAAAAAAAAAAAAAAAAAAAAAAAAAAGTTGTTGCTAACATCAGGGTTTAGAAGTCTCAGCAGTTGCATTGTCTTTTCTTTGTAAGCAATTCTACTACTGTGTTTAGTTTGTATCTGTATAGTAAAACACTGGATTTTTTTCTCCCTTTTATTTAAAGAAAGTCAAACAAATGTCATTATTTCAACTGCTGGATATTGAACAATGCAGTTTAGGTTGGCAGCGTTGGGTCACAATGACTTAAGTTTGAAAAGAGTATTTAAAAAACAAACAAACAAAACCCTGAACAAAACTGAAATGAAATGAATAAGTGACCTGTTGTTTAACAAAGAAGCCTCTGTCTGTGATAAGACACAAAGCTTATGTAAAACGTCATTTTTTCATGGTTCCATGTATATATATTTTTTTTTCTTTTAAGATTCCAATGGGTACCACCGATTGTTCCCTTCCCATGATATGGGCTCAAAAAACTCAGACAGCTGCTGATGTCTTCATTGTATTTACTGATAATGAGACCTTTGCTGGAAATACTCATCCTGCAACAGCTCTTAGAGAATACAGAGAGGTAAATACCCTTCTGACTGTTTGTATGAATACAGTATGAATACAGTACAAAAAAATTCCCAGTTCTAAAAATGGTTTAGAGACTGAACTAGTGGCTTTTTTCACTAAACAATTATGTATTGTTAAAAACTGATATTCTACAATTAGGCAGAATTAGTGCACATATTGCACTAATTGCACATATTTAAAACCACTGAATTGCTAAAAGGATTTGTAATTATCCTACACTGCTCGATGTACTGCAACACCAGTAAAAATTTGTTTGGCATTCAGGGAATATATGAATTTCTGCATTCTGTGTATAATTGATTGAATAAGCTTTTTGTAGGAAGTTCTTACGGAGTGAAATTCAGCTCATAGAATTAAATTTAACTTTAATATCTGCAGTAGATACCACAAAATTTAAATGAAGTAATGAACATAAGTCTTTAGGGAAGCTGTCAACAGGATGAGGTGATGAGGTGAGATTATCTTGTGAAGAAAGCTCATTGTGCTTTAAAGGGGCTACTCCAAGCTTTGTAATCTTGAAATGGAATTAGGAAAAATACCTTATCCAAGCACATTGCTATTAGGAACTCCTATTTAATCAGCAACCAATCCTCTATGCTTTCAGGGAACTGTTTTTTGAACTCCAAAAAATGCTTTTGTGCAAGCTTGTATGTGTACACATTAAACTTCATGCCCACCAAGCTGAAATTAATACCAAAAATGTTTAACTTGCCCACTGTGTCTTTGTTTTCTTAGTTGAGTTTAGCTCTCATTTCTAAATTTGTGCTTTAAACAAAGAGTTCCGTACTCTGGCCTTTATGCAGCTTGCTTTGCTTTACAGGTTACTAACCTGCAAATTCAGCTTATTTAGCAGAATTGTTCAGGCCACAGCTGTTGTATTTATTTGGAAGTCCTTGCCTTAGACAAAAAAACACTCTTTAACTCCTGTTAGATGGTTTGAAAATTATTATTATTGAAAGTTATTTTCTCAGAATGAACTGCAGAATAGCAAATGCGATGTTTACATTTGAAATAATCTCTGAATCTTAGTCTTGCAGGAGAGCTGTACTAATATACTTAATTGTAATTATTTCTATTTATTTAAATATATCAACTGCAGTTTAAGTAAAACATTAACAGGTAGTCTGCACTTCTGCGTAAGGCCTATCTAGTTTCTACCAATATGCCTATGCAGCTAGTGGTTTATGCAAGCAAGATAGCAATATCTCTGTCATGTTAAAGTTACTGTATATGTGTGCTCTGATTTTTGTTTTTGTCCTTCTTTCCCCTAGAAAATGGGTATTCCTGCTAAATTGATTGTTTGTGGAATGACCTCAAATGGTTTTACGATCGCAGATCCAGATGACAGAGGCATGTTGGATATATGTGGCTTTGATACAGGAGCTTTGGATGTTATTCGAAACTTCACTTTGGATTTGATTTAATTTTCTAGGCATCTTGCTCCTCCCAGTGGGTCCATTGCTGGCAACAGACTTCACCCTGGGAACTCGCAGCCAAATGTACTGTATTAGAATATGGCACATTATACACATATCAGAATGTTACCTTTTTGTGAAGGGAAAACAAGAAAAGCAGATAAGGAATCTCTTTTCTCTTTTTTCCTGTTGCACACAACTTAAAATAACAGCGGGAAGTTTGCTAAAAGTAGCTACAGGGTTGGCTTTCATTTATAATAGATAATAAATACTGAGAGATTTTTGATTTTTTCCCCCCACCATTGCTGTGGAATGCTTGTTTGCAAGAATAAATTGATGAGTTACTCTTAGGATAGGGCAGGGAAAAAAAGTGGGTTTAGTATTTTTAATAATGTTGATTTAACAGCAACTTTGAGAGGAAATTTTCTTTGGACTTCTTAAAGTCTTTGTATTTTTAATTACTAGGGTTCAACGGTTTCCATTGTTACACTTCAAATCTACAAAAGAAGTATTTTCTGGCACACGTGAGACCATGTGACTGTGATACAGTATAAAAGTTGGTGAAATTTTATACTGATAAAACTGAAAGTGGAAGAGCTCATGCTGATCTTTTTCTGTCTAGATTATGGTCTAGGTTTTCAGGAGTAAAGTGTAATTAATGCTCTTTAGATAAATTGAGGGGCAGTTTCAATGCAGTTTCAGAAGCACTATTTTAGAATTAATATGCTTTACCAGAAGTTGTAAAAACTGGTTTTAGTAGAAAAAGATCTTGGAAATGTCTAGGAAGCTGCACCGAGTCCACGTTATAACTTCAGGAAGCGTCAGCACACTTTCAGTGAGAAAAATCAACAAGTGCATGTGTCTTGGCTGGCTCTTGACAGCTGAACGGTAACAACCAGAAACGAATAGCTACATTTTTTTCAAAACAATGTATTCAGTAATACAGAAACAATCTTCCTAACAGGAGAGTATTTCATTTTTTAGAACCTTTTTGTAGATTAACGCTACTTCTGATTTCTTAAATTAATTCAAGCTAACATTTTTTCAAAACTACCTCCGGTTTATAGTGACCAATTCTTAAATACTTCTATTAAATGTACAGTTGCCTCCTTCATGTTCTCAAAATCTTGTTTAGGAAGTGATTGAAACTGGATTTTTTTTTCAGTCTAATAGTAGGAGTGTGAATAAATAAGGATAAAGCTAGTGAATATCTTATCACTTTGGAACAGGAATTGATAGCAATTCATGTGTATATGTATTTAATTCTGTGTGTGTGTTTTTTATATATGTGTGTATGGGGGGAAGTTAAAAGATCTCTTTAGTAGATCACAATCTTAGAAGATGAGAGAGGGTTTTTAGTGATGCTTTTACAACTTCCCCTGAGACAAATGTATGTCAGCCTCTTTTATGCTAATTCTGGCTGATGAATTTGATGGCAATGAATTTGATGTTAATTTGAAAATAATAATAATTTATAAAAATAACCCAGTTGTGGTAAATGATGTGTAAGACCATATTTTTCTGCCTAAAACCCAAGCTTTTAAATGTGAAATTCAAGTTTGTGTTATACTTTTGATACTTGTAACACTTTTCATTACGCCTCTAACGTATCGATTATCATTTCAAAGCTTGCATTCTGTATGTTGGATATCTCTTTTGGTGCTAAAACTTGAGGTTACATGTTACTGACAGTATTCTGCTACATACTTTAATGAATACATGAAGACAGTGAGGGAAGCTTTTTCTGACATTAAAATCGTGGCTTAAAGAACTGGTGATAGGACTGTTACCTTTCAGTGGACACAAATGTCCTGAATTATCACTGCTCCTATGATACAGCTCTGATAGGATCCTTGGAGAATATGGGATTGCCACCGGCTTGCCGGGTGACATCTAGAAAAAACAAGTGTTCCTACAACAGCTGAGACATAGCACTTTGAGTTGGAAAAAGAGAATTACCCATTTTATGAAAAAATTCTTACCACTTTTAGTCTCCTTTCTAAATAAACCCCATGAATATGGGGAGTAACCTCATTTACTCAATATATTTCAAGTAAATGCACTGATGTTTTGGGTTTGGTTTTGGTAGTTATGTGTTTTGAATTGCACAGTAGTCAAAACATCTGATTAGGTGTTTTCTTCTAAGCTAGCAGTGTTGAAAATGACTGATAGATAAGTATCTTTTACAAGTACTTTTTCTTATTTGGAGTAGTATTTGTGAAGTAATAGGAAATATTTTGGACTAAATATAAAATAAAAACTTAAACAAGTATTTCAAGTAACTTTATGCAGCTAATTGCATAAATTTACTGCAAGTAAAAGATTAGACTAGTTACTAACAGATTGGATGAATGGTTTTAGTAGTGTTGCATCTTTGAAAGCAGGCCAGTTTAAAATTCAGTTCCTCGAATTAGGGTGTAAGTGAAAGTGAACTTTTCAGTAGAACTTAGGGAAAATGTAGCTCCCTGTATCTATTGACACTGGGTGGCTGTGCACCATGTTAAAGGTAGTAATCTGTTCTGGAGGATGTAATATGCTCCTAAATATTTGCCATATCTCTGTGCTAAAAAGATCTTGTTAGAAATAGAATATTCTAAGTGTTTGGTTATCTGCTGTAAAACTTGCCCCAGTGAAATCAGCTTGACATCTGCTCCTTTAAGATTTTCACAGAGGGGGGAAACTGAAGTTAATGCAGAGAGCTGAAACTTTGTAGTGTGTTGACCTTTGTTTCTCCTGTTTTCTGTTTGGTTTTGTTATTATCTCACAGTAAGGGCCTTAGAAGAATGATGCTGCATATTCCTTTTCCATACGCTGGATCTTTTATCTGCCCAGATAGTGAATTTTAGGGGACAGCATAACTAATTTGCCATAGCACAAATTTGTCCTGATTTTAGTCTTTAGTTACTAAGCTGATAATTTCCAATTTGATAACTGGATATGTAAAGTGGCAATAATTACTGTAATGTTAAAAAAAAAGAAACAGTAAGTGAGCTAAGGCAGAGTTGCTAAGCTTAAGCATTAGTTCAATGTACAATGAATAACCTCCCCTTTCACCAAAGAGGAGACACTGACTTTTTCAAATTAATAGTGTTGTTTGCATTGGAGGAACACTTTGACTAACAAAATAAAAATGGGGCTATAATTGTGCACTGCAGTGTACCAGTAAAAATGGAACAGGGACAAGTTAGTTAAGTTTATTCACAACATTAATTAAAAAAAAAAAAAAAAAAGTCTAAACGCAGAGTGCAGCTGCAGACTGGGTTAATGCAGGTTTCCTGATGTCTGACAGAATTAACAGGCTTTCAGTTGGGCTGCCATTTCACTGTGACCCCCTCCCAATTCTTAAGTAGTAGACTATTAGATCTAAGACTACAATGTTCAGGTTCAGGCATCAGAAAGAACAAAAGGACGTAATGGTTGGAAGCACAGCCGAGGTAAAACATTCTTGTGTAATGAAGGACTATAAGGAATGAACATTAAGGTCAACTTTCTTCGTGGAAGGGATACAATCAAGAATGTGAAGAGGGCAGAAGGCACTCAAGATTTCTTAAAAATCACGCAATACATACATCAGCACTGCGTAATAAATTGGATAGACAGTAATGATTTTGCTGAGAAATAGAGTTTTGTGTCAGGAGTTTAAGACTTGTAGCAAAGAGGAGGAGAATTTGGGCTGCTTGTAGTATTAGGTGACAGACAAAATACAGGGGCTTACCTACTTTCCTTTGTGTTTAAAAAAGTGAAGTCTAAAAGTAGGTGTGAATCTGAAGTCTGCAGGGCCGGTCTAAGTGCCCACTATGTGGAGGCCACTAAAAGCTGGCGCTAAAATATCTTGCTGCTTAAAATCCCTCTTAAAACTGTTTGTTAAACATAAATCATTAGGGGGGTTGTGTTGTTCTTTTTTGTTGTTGTTTAATTGGGGCCCATAAATGGCATGGCTTTAAAAGGCTGTTCAATGAACAATATATTCTTGGCTTAAAAAGTACACCAGTAGTTTTGGAAATGTGTTTTAATAATGCCTCTGTCTGTAAAAACACTAAGGAAATCTCTGTTGCAAAATGTTCTGCACTCAACCACATACCAAACTGAAAGCCACCATACCAGAAGCATTAGAATTGCTTCCTTTTATTTTGTTTCTTGTCTTACCGGTTTGCTTTGCCCTTCCCTTTCTCTGTTAATATTAGCTTTTTTTCTCCTTTCTCATATCCTGTCACCTTAAACCTGTACTTGAATCTCTTTTCACGTATAAACTCTTGTCCATTCCTTTTTTTTTTTCCTCCCTCTGTTCTTAATTGAGCGTGCTGGCTTAGCTAAATAACTGATACATGAACTGATATCATTGTATTTATCTTAAAAAAAAATGGATAAATTTACATTTCTTTGATTATATAAATCTCTTACAAAACATTTAGTTTGCTGTGTCTATCAGATCTTCGGTAAAACTTTGTGTAAAGATCAGTGACAAAAGTATACTTTGCTTCTCTAAAAAAATCCAACCTCTGCCTGAGAGTGGCTTTATTTTTATAAAATAACCGTTTAAAATAGGCTTTTCAAATTTAAAGCTTCTTTCTAGAGTTAGTTCAGGGGGTTGGAGCTTTCCATACTGTTGAATATTATCTGGCTACTGTAATATGCAGAATTAGGGAAATGTTTAAATTAATATTCTGGATAAACGAGCAGTTTCTTTGAAGTATTGATTAGAGAAAATGTTCAAAGAATAGGATGTAGAAGTAAGCCAAAGCAAAGAATCATTTGTCTTGCTTGCGCTTTTAATCTTTTTTGTAAGCATTTAATTGGTTTTGAAGTTTATTTTGCTATTTACAATGTTTCACAGTCGACAAATATGCTGTAAGTAAGCTGTTTGTAATTACTATTTATGTAATGGTAGAAACTTCATCTTGCCATGATACAGTGTTGTGTACAACATTGCTGAGTAAGCGTTATGGGAAAGGGTAAAACACTAGGACAGTGGATTATGTATGTGTTGCTTTGAGAGCTAAAATTTAAGCTTAGCTAATGTCAGCAGAAGGTAAGGTATCTTTCAATATGTGTGCTTACATTTGGATTTATAATTTTGATACTGTAAATTGTGGTTTCTTTAGGTATTTCTGCATTCTGAATTTAAGTTTAAATATATAGATTTGCATATATATGTGGTATGTTGAGAACTTTTATAAATGCTTCATTAACAAATAATGAACATAGAAAGCTGTTTTCCTAATGTTACCAGCTTCTTAGAGTTAAGCACAACTAGTTAAAAATGTCTTTTCTATTACATTCGCCTATAAAAGTGCAGTTCTACTCTTTAAACATAATTCTGTATAAAGCAGCAGCAGATGGGTGTGTTCAGAGCTCTGTCTGCTTAGTTAAATAACTTGATCTCTTATTTCCAGCTTCACCCACTCCTTAGGAGCGTGGTGGTTAAGCTGGATAAGCAGGTACGTCTTAAGTGTAAGTACAGAATCTTTTAGTGGATAATTTTTAACATTCACATCTCAGGGCAAGCATTATTTTAAGATAAACAGCTTCGTCCTGGAGACAACGCTAAGTAAAATGTATGGAAAATTTTACTGAATATTTGAGTCCCCCTTTATTTTTTTTTCCTAGAGTAGAACCACACTTTAACCACCATATCATGTTTAAATAACTTAAACATGACATGGCTTTGTGCCATCCAGTAATGAAGGCACTGTCTTGCTGCTACTTTCTATGAAATGATACAAAACTAATGAGAAACTATTTGGATGGGGAGCCTTAATATGATTAAAAATAAACAATTAACCCTTTGAGTGCCTTAAGACATAACTTCTTTTATAATCGGGCACTCACTTGGACCTGCAGGCATACATCATCTTTTCTCAACTATTGGAATAGAATATTGCCTTAAGTGACAGTGCCCTGGGATTTCTGAAACTTAGAACTCAAAGGGTTATTTTACACTACTGTTTTGGGACTTTTTTTTTTTTTAACAGGGAACAAAATTAAAAGGTCTTTGAAAAATTTCTTTGCATACTATTATTATTTTTACATGATGGATTTACCAGCTTTCAGGTGTAAGACTATTGTTAATCTGAGAAAACATAACTGGCCTAAGAATTCTACACAGAGGAAAAAATACCTGGTTACCACTGTATCTGCAAAATAAATTGTTTTATTAAGTATAAATTTAGTGAGAGATGCACATTTGTGTGTGTTTACCTTGACGAGCGTGTCCTTGTAAATGAAATTTTAATAAGGCAGTGATGGAACTAGCATAATACAGTAAACCACAATAATAAAAATATAACAAGGTCAGTGTGTTGAACTCATTACACATGCTAAAGATGCACAGTGCAGGAAGCTATACTAAAGACTTTCTACAAATGATGTGGTTTAAACTTATTTCAAACCCACATCACAAAAAAGCAGCTGTCAAATGTAAATGATACTCTTACAGCCCTAGTTATCTGGAGTTGAATGGGATGCTTTTTTCCTTGAGGGGAAAAAAGTTGAGGTGCATGCCATACTGAAAGCAATGGAAATAACAAAAGTCTTATTCACAAGAAGTGAGTAAAAATTCATTTACTAATGTTTCTGTTCTAAACTGTGCACCTTTAGTAGTGTAATGGTCCCTTTTACTGAAGAATATGATATAATTTTCTACTTGCATATGAACTTTCATGAAATAACCAAGAGTCTTGGCATTGCCTGTTCTGGCTTTGGGTGTACATTGTACTGAAACTATTGAATTTTAGACATTTCTTTTAGACATTTAACTGCAAGTTAAAATTACTAGTAAACTGCATTCTGACTGTAGAATTTAAGTACTAAATAAACTCTATGCATATTAGACCCATTTTACTTGGTTTTAAGTTTCAAAACAGTGTTGATCATAACGTAGTTTGTAGCTGCACAGTTCAGTGCCAGCGACCTGTCTGGCTTACCTAGAAGGATATTCCTGAGTGACACGGTACAGACTGACACTTTGTAGTGCAGAGTAAAGACAAAAGCAATCGCCTGCCCCTCTCAAGCGGTGAAAATCTTCATTGCCTTTTCCGTACCAAACAGACATACAATTTGGTAGCTACGTGATCACAGTGAAATGGAAGAGAGGCAGACATACATACATATAGCAGTATCACCACAAACTTGTTTTGCTTCAGACTTTCTTCAAGATTACTATTTGAGATTCAGATAAGAACTACACTTAAAGGCACCATTTAATTGAACTAACAATTTATTGTAACATTGGAACAAAGCTAGAAAGCAAACTGACTTGCAACAAAAAAAACTTAAGAGGATTTTGCTTGTACAGTCAGTACTTCTTCAAAGCATAGCAACAGGATGTAACAGCAATAAAATGACTTCACTGTCTCATGCTTAGAACCGCCAGAGTTACAAGTTTTTTGTGGTAAAGCTGAGGCAAGGACACAAAGTAATTTCCTTAATCCCTGCAGTCTGTGTCCATACTTCATCTACAATTCAGAAATCCATGGCTTGAAGTTGTTGAGTCCAACTGACATGGTAAATCTTTGATCTTTTAACTTGTCTGAAATTTCTGTTCATACAAAGGAAGACCAGGCTGAGCTAGATGGCTGTTTGGGACTTTCCTTTCACTTGACATTGATGAACTAAGGGAAGCAGTTTGCCTTCCTCATGGAGCCTTTTAGTATCTGTAGCACCTCCAACAAAAGTCCCATTGACAAAAACTCTTGGGACCTATGAAGATAATGAAGACTGCATTAGTTACTTCTGAAGAAAAAATCTAAGCAAGCACATATGGACTCTAGTATCCACACAATAGTTATGTTCTTATATATGCATATATGTTCTTATATATGCATACTTAATAGTACTGTACAACTCCTAAGCTTCCACAATATTTACAAAGATGGGAAACTGTCTTTAATTTAGGCGCTTGTGTCCCAAGTTTGCTTCATCTCAAAAAAAAAAAAAAATTAAGACCTTGATATGGTCACAATCCATGAGGAACATGTGTAATGTAAGTTCTTACTTTGCTTGTCACATGTAATAAAATATACTTACTGTTCTGCCACCAGTCATCTGTTCAAGAATATCTTGGAACTGACTTCCATTTGTATTAATGTCCAGTTCTACAGCTGTATAATTGACATTCATGTCCTCAAAAAGTTTTTTTGCCATGTTGCAGTAGGGGCATGTTGTTTTAGAGAAAATCACCACACAGTTGTCTGAAATAATTTCCTGTATGTTCAAAAGAACACTCACGTCAGTGTGCCTTGGTTTTAAGTCTGTATTTTAGCAGTATCAAACAGTCACGAAAACAGACACAGAAGTTCAAAATCTGATATTATGGTAACAAATACAGGAAAATTACTCTCTGTAAAAGGCTTTCTGGGGTATTTTTAACAGGGACAACGGAAAGGTTCCCAGCCATGCTACAGCAACAGCTGGTTACTTCTGAAGAATCTTCCAAAACACTGTACTTTATTCTCAGTTTTTTAAGGTAAAGTGAAGAGCTGGTTTGGCCTCTAAATTCTCCCAACTTCTAATCTAGAGCCACAAGAATCTTGAGGTGAGGGAATGAGCTGCCTTTCTTTAAAACAAGGAGAACAGTGACTTCCATCAAGCTATCTGTCAAAAAGATATCATGACCTGTAGGGGGGGTGCCAAACATACCCACCTCACATTTGCTCTGAAGACCTTTATGGTGGCCCAGCAGCTCTTTCAGGGATGTGTCCCGTACTTTCACAGCAGAATAAACATTGCTTCCCACCTGCCTACCCAGAAAGTCAGGCTCTCGACTGCAACACGCAGAGCTATTTACAGAATTTCTTTTTATAAATCATAGGGGCTTTTAAGTACCTCTGGCTTCTAGAAATAATGAAAATAAGTAAGAATTGCATAAATAATGTTACCTGTATTTGTTTTGCAGCAGTGTCATTAGACAATCCTACAGTAGACACACTATTCCCCATTCTAAAACTAAAAAGAAATTAAGGTCAGATATTCTAGTTTTCAAACAAATGACACATTTTATAGTTCACAAATTAAATGTTGGCTTCGTACTGTTTTGTTTACACATTAAATGCAGCACCACAGGTGCAGCACCTACAGCCGTGCTGGTTCTCACACGCCTGTAAATAAAGCTGAAACTACCGACTGTAACCAGAAGAGCTGCCTTTATAAGAGGAATACTTCACTTTTCCCAAGGACAACGCAGCTGCCGGTGTGTACCCAGCCTCACCCCCGGCTCTCGCAGGCGGGACCACGCGCGCTCCCACCACAGCAGCGGCTCCCGCTGCCCCGAGCCCTGCGCCGCCGCCTGACAGCCGCCCCCCCCACCGCCAGCCCCGAGCGGCCCCGGCACCTGCCGTTCCGCTCCCTGCAGGGCCGCTCCTCCCAGGAGGTGCGTCCGAAGGGCCTGCAGGCCGCCCGCAGGCCCCGGCCGCTCGGCCACACGTCCCGCCGGAGCGCTCCCAGCCAGCGCCGCAGCCCCACCGCCCCGCGCAGCGCCCCCTGCAGGGCCATGGCCGCCAGAAGGAAGGGGCAGGGCTTCTCCGCAGTCCTCACGGCGGTCCGCCCGCGCTAGCAGGTCCTCCCGTAGCCCCTCCCAAGGGGAGCGCGGGGCTGCCCGCCGCGCTGCCGGTGTCCTGAGGCAGCCCCGCCCCGCCCGGGGAGGTGGGTCCCGCCGGCGGTGGAGTTGCGGGAGCGGCCGTGGCACGAAGCGGCGGAGAGAGTGGGGCAGCGGCAGCTACGTGGTGCGGCGGTACGGGGCGAGCGGCTCCCGCTCTGCGGAGCAGGCCCTCGAGTTACCTGCAGCCTTGGCGCCGCTACTTGGGACGATGCCGGCGGTGACGGGCTCGTTGTGAGGAAAAGCCGTTCTGGAATCGCCACGTAGGGACAGTGGAGGCGCTCCCAAGCGCCCCTGTCAGCGGGTCGGCGGTCAGGAGAAGGGTCAGAGACGGGGCGGCTTTCCTGGAGGCTCCAGAGCTGCTGCGGGGTGGGAGGTGGCGTTGCGGTTATTCAACTAGTCATAAGCTTCCCTGTGAAACAGGAGCGTTCCCAGACAACGAGCGATGCCCTGGGACCCGGGAAGTTCCGCTCGCGGTGCCACTAATCCTGTAATATGGGGAATGTTACTAGTGACTCCTGGAAAATTCATTCTCTCTTCCTGAAGAGTTAACAGATTTGGAGGCTGTACTTCAGGTGGGATGTTGTTTTGTTTCCCAGACTGTCTATTAAGGGCTGTTTGGCGATGTTCTCTTGCTTTTCCTTCTCATAACTTGCTATGGAGCCTGGATCGCTGTTCAAATGTGTATGGCCTTGGCACAGCAAACCTACAGAATATCCCCTGAGCCTCTCCACTGACATCTAAGCAGTATTTCAGTGCTGTAAAAACTTCTCTGCCCTTCTCTTTGTTGAGAGAATGAGTTTTGTGAGGTTCTGCTCTGGATCGCTCTTCAGCAGTCAGTCCCGTGTTTTAAAAAACAGTGCAAGGATATCGACTAACAAGTACCGGTTTTGTTTTGTTCACTTATATATAAAAATGAATGTTATGTATTCAGATATGGTGTATCTTGCTCCTCATATAAGACTTGAATGATCTTTCTTGATGTTCTTAGTCTTAACGAACTTACCTGTGGTGTAAAATTGTCAAACCTTGTTTTGCAACTTTATTTTCATTTTATGTATAATATCAGCATAACTTGTAAGACTACAGCTCTGCTAAATGCAGCTGAAACATTGTATCTATGTGACATACTTTCATTTTACTAAATAGTAACATGCTTTGTCGTTTCGGGTAATGATTTTCTAGTTTCATAACTTGTGATAAAACTGATAAACGCTCAGGTATCTAATGCTGTGTGAAAGTAGTTTGTCTAACGTCTCTTATAAAAACCTGATTTAGTGATAAAGATAACCGTTAATAATCTCACTATGATTCCCAAAGCAAATTGTGAGAACCAGTTTGTAAACTGCTATTTAAAACTTTGAATGGAGGCATCCTTAAATGAAAGAGTAAAGCAGAACTACATTTTCTTGAAACACGAAAATAAATTTGTAGCTGATTATGTCATGCATCATTCATGATTGCTGAACAACAGACCACAGCATAGCTAAAACAAATGGCTTTTTTTATGTCACTGACTGACTGTAACATAATGATTTTGTCTCTTGCTGAAGTAAGTATCATTTGCAGCCCAGCAGGTGTACGGGATGTATTTCTTAAGAGGTAACTGATTTGGTGGTGCAGGGGGGTCTTTGAATGAGACGTAGAAATGGGACTTGGCCCACTGAAAGGCTTTCAAGTTCCATTCCAGTTTTTCATTAGCTGTAGCTCCAGTAATGACTCCAAATCTAGTCTAAGAAATGATATTCTGTTTATTCATTATGGTTTTGCCTCCTAAGTACATGTAACGGACACACCCCAAAGTTAGTTTTAGGCGGACAACAAGGTCCAAACCAAACTTTTATTTTGATCAAAAAAGGTGCAGCAAATTAACCAATAAGAGGCGGGGTTTATAAAATCAGTTAGCACTCCGGTAACATAAATATAGGTTCGAATATCAGTTGAGGAAATTATTGGGGTGCAGCAAATAAGAATATTGGAGATCCACAGTGTGCATACACGTGGCTCAGGAAAAACAATGCCAGAGCTGTCGGTGACCCCAGGAAAATACACTTGCCTGTTCGGCAAGGAATCATTTAATACACTCGCTTATCTGGCGAGGAATGATTATGTTATTACTCACCCACACGCGGAGATGAGGCAGTCCCATTTTTCGGGAGGTTACCTTAGACAGCATCCTGGTCCAAGGGGATGGCCACTCTTGGCTGCATTTTGGCCTGGTGCTCCTAGAGGACACAAAAAGGGCAGCCTCGATGGGATCCCTGTTTTTATAGTCTTGTCAGATCTGGCTGTGGGCATTCCAGAAGCTTCTTGGCTTTTCTGCACCCCCACTCTGGCTATGGGCACCCTGAAACTTCCAGACCATTTGGCACCTCTTCCCCTCTCCTAGCTAACTTACAGAGGGTTAAACAAAAAGGAACTATTAACTGCCCCATTGCAGGAGAGGGGGGGAGTGTTGGGGAAGAGGGGGAGGTGTGCATTCACCTTGCACATCGAAGGAGAGGGGGGAGGGAAAAAGGGGGGTGTGTAACTGGCACAGTACATACACATCACTCTATACTAGTTGAAAAATAAATATTGGAAGTAATTGGTGTAATTTAGCATGTTACTAGGTGTTGCAGTATATTTGTGTACTAGACCATTTCGATACCATATGTGAAATGTTATAATTGTGATATTCAGCATGTTGTCCAGATGTGTCATCACTTCCAACCCAAACTGTTCTATGATTCCGTGATCCTGGAACAGGAAATTATATACGCTGTTGACTTTTAGTCTGTTTTGTCAGTTTCGGAGCATGGTACTAACAGGAAGAAAAATGATACAGTTTTGTCTTTTGCAGATTTAAAATGGGATAATGTTCTCTGCCAGTGTTGGAAAGTGTTAAGAAAATTCTGCGCAGCATCACAGATCAGAGAAGTCATCACGAGAGCTTGCTTTCGGGCCTAAAATGCCGAACTGGAGTTCCTCAGGGGCCGCAGCCCAGGTTCTGCTGTGAAGGGCCACATGGCCAGTGCTTGTGTGCTGGAGCAGCAGCAATTAACCCGGCGCAGGGGCCGCCTGTGCCTGCTGCCGCTGCCGGGTGCTCCGCTGCGCACGGCTGTTCCAGCAGCTCTGCGAAACCCTCGGCTCTGCAAGGTAAAGCCGTCCCTGCCCAGTCGTGTTAACTACGTCTTTATTTTTCAGATGCAGAAGCAATAAATATTTTTGTAATTACTTTTTTGGCGATTGAGAAAGCACAGATTTTTTTGTTTCCTCTTTTTTGTTTTTCTTTTTCCCTTCCATAAGATTTTCTTTCTGCTCTTGTGCCACTGTCTTGAGGCGTTTCTGTGGCGAACTGTGCGGGGCCGGGAGGGGCGGGGCCATGAGGGGTGTGGCCTCTCCACGCCGCGGCTGTTGCCGTCCCGCCGCCCGCGGAAGTGCCTGTGCCCGGCGGAAACCCCACACCGGCGCGGAACGGTTCGCAGCGGCTTCGGGAGCGTGTCGCTGGCGGGGCTCGTGCCCCCTCCCCGCCGCCCGAAGCCATGGCCGTGGCAGCCGGCACTATCCTTGGCTGTCCCTACCCGGCGGGGGAGGAGCCTCCGGAACGGCGGGGGCGGGGCCCGCCCCGCCCAGCCGGGTGCCACCCTGAGGGTGGGGCTGCGTCGCTCCATGGCAACGGGTTCTGCGTCGCCCTCTGGAGGCGGTGGCGGCGGCAGCAGCAGCGGCTCCGCTCAGGCGTTCGTGGCGGGCAGCCCGCGGCCTCGCGACTGGCGGAGGGGTCCTCGCGCGGCTGTTAGAGGGGCCGGGCCGGAGCGGAGCGGCGGAGGCCGGCGGCTCCGGAGCGAAGATGGCGGACGTGCTGAGCGTGCTGCGGCAGTACAACACACAGAAGAAGGAGATCGTGGTGAAGGGCGACGAGGTGATCTTCGGGGAGTTCTCCTGGCCCAAGAACGTCAAGACCAACTATGTCATCTGGGGGTGAGTGGCGGGGCCGGGGCGGGCGGCGGGCGGCCGCTCTCCCGGGGAAGGGACGGGCGGGGGGCGGAGGGAGAAGTTGCCCCGAAGTTGCGGGGCAGCGCCCGGGGAGCGGGAAGTGGGGTCCCGCCGCCCTTCGCATCCCGCTGCGCTGTAGGGAGCGAGGCGGGTGGGGGCGGGCGGCCTGGCTGCCGCCTCCCGGCGGGGCGCCATGGGAGCGCCCCGGGGCCGGGCGCCTCCGCTCCGCCCGGGCGCGGGGTCCCGGTGTAGGGGCCGTCCCAGCGGCCCGCGGCCGGCTGGGCAACGCCTGCCGCCCGTGCTTCTGGCAGTCCGGTCAGGTCGGGAGGTCTCGCCAGTCCCTTCGGGAAGGTTTCTAGGACCCCACCCGGCCACCGGCTGGAGCCCCTCCCCTGGACCGGCAGAGCAGCGGGGCCGGGGCGAGGCTTTTCCTCGGCCTGTCCGTGTGACTGGCGGGGCTGGAGAGTCGCAGCGGGGCCGGGTCCTGCAGGCTTCTGGGATGAAATGTCAGGAGGCAGCTTCTCAAGCGTTCTGGGGTTTGTGCGAAGAACAGGTGTTAGGTACTGTCTCCGTTTACCTGGGCTGCTTCTCTCTTGCTGGGCTTAGTCCTGGTGCAGGGAGGTCAGAGAGGGCCGCCCGCCAGTCAGCCCTGCGGAGCTGTGCTGGTGCTTTGCTGCTCCTCAGCCTGCTCTGGGCTGAGGCCTCTTCTTGGGCTGGACCTAATGCAGGCTGGTTCTTAGTTGTTCTTGTCGTGAGAGAGGCAGAGATAGTGCTTCTGTGGCTTAAATGGTTATATTGGGTAAAATGCTTATTTTTAGGAAACTTCTAGGAAATGAGGTTTCGTACCTGTTGAATTTTCTAGTATGGTAGGTATTGCTTGCAATGCAAGGCAGTTCTTAATTCTCCTTTCATCTGAATATAGTAGCTGCGTGCTTTTCATGTCCTAACTAGAAGGACTTCAGTGAATCTCTTTTAAACCCAAGAGAAAATGTGTATTGTTAGATACCAGATAGTGAATGTTTCAGGTACTGATCAGAGAGCGTATAGTATCCTGGGAGGCTTTGTGGAAAAACAGAAGAACCTGCAGATTTCTCAAAAAGCCTTTGTAGTTCAGTGTATGACCAGGGACATTTTTGCTTTTAATTTTCATGATTATGATATTCATATTGGTATTGATCCAATATCCTGACTACTAATTTGAGAGAGAAAGGAAATAAATCTATTGGTTTATGTGAACTTGTAGATAGATTTTTTTTTTTTTTTTCAACCCATTTGACTTTGCACTTTTATGTAAAACTGGAAGTGCTATTTCATTACCCATTTCAAGCTTTCAGAAACTCATCTGGGATTTATATACGCTTCCTGGCTGAGGAGGGGATACTGGTAGCTAGACTGAAGAGGAAGAAAAATATTTGCATAAGCAGTTAAGTTTTAAAATTCTTGAAAAGTCTTGGTTCTGTTTTTGTTTTGCAACTGTGTACACAATTGTGGTGGTTTCCTTGCTGCAGGTTGCTTTTCACAAGCAGTAACAAGTTAACAGGCAAGTTTCATTGCTCTTCTGTAGGGAACAGAGAAACCAATATGACCACCTGCCTCTACTGCTGCTTAGGAGAGCTTGAGTTCGGCCTGGAAATTGTCAACAAAAGACAAAAAGCTGGAGATAAAAACTTTATTCTGTATATTCAGGCAGCTTTATCTTCCTGGTCAAGAAGGAACTGTGTGTGCAGAGAATACTCTGAGCAGAACAGCAGCAGTAACCTCATCATAGCTGTTTGTGTCCTTACCTCTTGTGATTGATGTATTTTGGGGTTTCTTGTTTGTTTGTTTTCAAGTTGAAGTAAGTTAATAAATCTTGGTTTAGACCAGTGGCTTCTGAACTTTTGGTAGGATCAGACTGCTATCAGTTTACAACACTTCTGGTGAACCACCATGAAACTATGTATGTTTAATCTTTAAACTGAAGACACTGTAAAAATAAGACCAGTTCTGCAAGCCATGCTCAGTAGCTTTGACACCACAGTTTAGGAGCTGTTAATTTATGTCATTGCCAGACTTATGCAGGGACTTATGAAGAATGCTCTCAAAAACTTTTAAGATTCAAAACTTTTAAAATATTTAGGTCACTTGTCAGGATACAAACTATGTGAGCAGTTGCTTGTGGCTTAGTTTTTCATGAAGCAAATCTTGATTTCTGTTTTAGGAGTCCACAGCATGGTTGCTGTAATTGCGTCTCTACTGCCAGTCTGGAGAGAGTAATGCAAGTCAGAACGGCAGCGGTGGCATTTTGTCCCTGCTAGAATTAGAATTAGTCTTGCTAGATATTTAACACTGTGGCTCCTTGAGTAGCTCAGCTGGCAGAAGTCTGTGGTGCTGCCTGCGCCGCCTTCGTTCTGCGCTGGCACAAGTGTCAGCCCAACGGTGAATTGTGCTGAGGAACTGAGCCAGATTAATAGTAATTTGGAGCAGAAGAAAAAAAAGGCAGAACAGAAATTAATTTTAATCCAGGTAACTTTCCAGATAATAATTATATGAATACCCCTGCTGGCACATGAAAAGGCCTAGATGGTCTAAGATTTGGTATTGTGTTTTGAGCTAATGGCTCATCTGTGGCCCCAGAAGAGTGATTATAGAATCTGTTTCAAAACCGAAGGAATCAATCAGAGAAACTGATTTGCTTTGTTTACCCAGCAGAAGGTCTTGTATGCACAGCTGAGAAGTTTGTAAACAGTGAGCAGCTGGTCATGAGTATTGCAATTCTTGTGATACTCCACATGCCTAGTCTTGTGCTTTTAAAGATTATTGCTTTCTTTTCCTGATGAGACACAGGCCTTTAGAACCTCTATAAAAATTCATGTTTTGAAACATGAAAGAGGAAATAAAGCACTTAAAGATGAATAAACTCCTGGCACCCACAGGTTGAGGGTGAGTAGATGAGCTGGAAGTAAATTTCTGGTGTTAAAAACAAGCAGGTGAAACTTTGTCTTACATTATGTAAACATTTTCTACAGTTTTTAAGCTGGAGTTTTATCTTATGAAGAGATAAAACTCTTAATAACCATTAAAACAAAAATATAAGGACTGGGCTTTTTGAGGTCTGAATCTTAACATTTTTTTTTTCTTAAGTAATTGATGCCATTACTAAATGTGGAAAATAATTAACTTCTTTTGCTATGTTGGATGTTTGTAAATTGCGTGAACTAAGCTACCTTCGGATCACCTTGCTTTGAGTTTGTTTATTGAGAAGGTTCCTTCTGTCTGGAAAATTTGAAAGGAACACAATCTGATGATGCTGAAATGTCAGTTTAGACTTATATTTTCTCCTTATGTACAACTGCTTGTTCATCTGATGCTTTTCCTTTAATGTGCAATATCTTGTCCTCCTAATAAAACATATGCTTACAGATGTGATGAGCAGGGGGATTTCTTGTGTGTGTGGTTTAAGTGATGAAGTGCCAGCTGTGCTCTGCTGAGCTTTGGCAATGCCTGTGGTTCTGTAATACTGTATTTTTCAAGTTAATAGATAACCGTTCAGTTCTTGTTTTCTAAATTATGCCATTAATTGCTAAATAGTTTAAATAAAAACTTGAATAAATGACCAGCTGGACTTGTAGCGTAATGTTCAGTGGATATGCTTCAAAAAGAGTTATTCTGAAGTGAGATAGTCCAAACTGTTCATTTTTAAATGAAGTGACAGCTGTATCAGTTGACATAGTCTTCAGAGCCAAGTCTATGTGGAGGAAGCTTTTGTTTCTGCCAGTGCTCTGAGTAAGTTAAGATACCACATTATCAAAGATAGCAGTGAAACAGTGACATAAGCAAACAATTCCTTGCTGAGGAATTAAGTTCTGCTGGCTGTAATTGTGAAGCCAACTTTTGGCTTCCTGGCAGTTGAAGGATACCACGGATCTTCCCTTTCCTCTTCAGCAATGAAATGTCCACCCCCGCCGTGCAGACAAGTGTTTGGAAAGAAGGGACAGTGATAGAAATATCCCTTATTCTATGCTTCTCCCAGTATTTTGAATCACTTTTCTCTGCATGAGTAAAGGTATATTGGTTTTCTCAGGCATCATTATGAAAGCAGTGTTTTCAACCTTACTGCTAGTAACGAGTTCTGAACAGGGTCATGCACACTCTTGATCTAGATAATTTCAGAGAAGTAATTGCAAGGAAAGCGGTAGTGGTATTATATCCACAGTATGAAGAAAACACACTTCTGTTGCTTTTAGTAGATGATTATGTGGCTCTTTCAGGTTAAAGAAAGTTGTGGTTGAGTATTTTTTTTTCCTCTTCCTTCCCGCAGTGAGGCCGGCAGTTCCACAGTGGACATGCTGATGGTGAACCATGAGTAAAGCCACTGTACTTGGAGGGAAAACTCCTTATGTCTTTAATGAAGTTATTTCTTCCTGAAATCTCTGATTTGAGGAAAATTCTGTGCTATTCTTAAATTTTACAGTTTTGGCCTTGTTTTCTGGTGGGTCATCTTCCTCAGGCTGTGAGGTGAGCTGGCTGATTGGGGATGGGGACTGGGCAGTGTGGGAAGCCTCGTCCTGCTGGAGCCGGGGTCTGGTGGGTCCCAGCTCTGGGCACTGGAGTCCCTGGGCCTGCTGGGGGCTCTGGAGCTGCAGGAAAGGTCTGCTTCTCAGAGCAGCTGAAGTATTTAGGGGGTAGGTTTTGCTTTGGAACTGGGGCAGGCACTACAAAATCTAGTGACAGCATGAAGGGGTGACGGTGTGTATGAGGAGGGAATTATGTTTGGTGCACGTGGAGCCAAGCTGAAGCTGTGGTTTTTGTTGTTTTTGTTTTGTTGCCCTATTTTGAGGGATTGTTATTTTTTCAAATTGTTACACAGAACAGATTCATCTTCAGACTTAAAAGACATCTCTTTCAAACAAGCTGTTTTAAACCAGAGATTGAACTTGGTGCTGTTGTGTTGCTGTATGGGAATTCATTGTGATTTTGTAGTCTGTTTTGGTTTCACTAGTTTCATGTGCAATTAGTTTCTAATCATTCCTTACTTTGACCTTTTGGCAGCATTTTGAACCTTTTGCTCTGTAGGCTTCATGGAATTTGTGTATTCAGGGTTTTCTACTGTGCTTTCTCAAGTGGTGGAAATTCTGTCCCGTTACACATATTTACTATCTTTTTAATTTGTGGTTCAGATATGTTCCTCTGACTGTCCCAGATAAGGCAGACAGTTCCTTTGATAATCAGAATAAATATGTTTGAGATGTGGGAGAACGCATTCTTATGGTTTCCCAAGTCTTGCTTATTTTATATTTTATAACCCATCCAGCTCTTATTTTGGATTATTTTGGGCATTCTGTAAAGAGTCTGCAAGAACATATATCCCTCACTTGTGTTTGTTAACGTAATTGATAGTGCACTAGTTCAGCAATAACCTGATAACAATATTACTGCTTGCTTTTTTGAACTGCCTTCTGGAAAGAAAAGAGAGCTTTGCACAAAAAGTGTGTGCATGAGACAGAGGTGGAGAAGTTATTTGTTAAAATCTTTGTTTCCTGACTTTACAGGACAGGGAAAGAGGGCCAACCCAGGGAATACTACACTTTGGATTCTATCTTGTTCCTGCTCAATAATGTGCACCTTTCACATCCTGTTTATGTCCGCCGTGCTGCAGTAAGTAGACCATATACAATTTTATTTTGTCTTGTTCGTGATATGTAATATGTGCACAGTTATTTTCAGGGAATGATAGTAGCATTTAAGCGTATGAATTTGGCTGGTGTAAGGGAAAAAAACGTGCAACAAAGTGTGTGTGTTTAAAAAAGAACACCTCTATACAGGGATCAAATGACAGTCCCTGTCAAGGTGAAATATTTTTCCTCACAATTCACTTCCTAAGAGATTATCCCTTCAAGCCGCCAGCTTGCATGTACCACAAGAGCCTGTCACACAAATATTACCAGAAATGGCAGGATTTCTCTTGACATTTTATGGTCACAGTTGTTTCCAGCACTAACTATTTCAAAAGTACTTTTGTCCATCTGTTCTCTGTTGTGTGATCCCAATCTAGATGATCATTTAGTGCCTGAGACTGCAAGAATCTATGAAACAGCAAAGTATGGTGGAATTGCTTTGGAGTGGACACAGAAGTATGCAATCTAATTCAAGAAGTTATTGGATAAGCTTTGCAAATAAAGATGGGGAACTCTGAATGAGAAAGTACTTTTGATTTCCATTTGACTGTGTTCTGTGAGCCCACATGTCATCTTGCCCTGCGCTACAAGCTTATCTGATACAGCAGTATTGTGTGTTGTGCATGCTTGGAACAAGAAAATTGAAATATTCTATTTCTGCATACCAACATTCACTCCTGGCAGAGAATTGTGTGTTTTAAAGCTAGTTCTTGCTGTTATTTGCATGGTTGAAGTGAAGGAGGCAAAAGGCTGTCTCCACTCTTTCAGTTTTATAGCAGACATGTTTCATTTTATGTAGTTGAACTGAACATCCTCTAGGAAATAATTTTATTTTTTAGCTTGATAGTTATGCTTTCTTGGGAGGCAGGACATGTGTTCCTGTCTTTGTGTGAATGAGGAGGCCTTCTGAAGGGATAACAGTTTCACGTCAAGTCTGCTGTCTTTTCAGACTGAGAACATTCCTGTGGTAAGAAGACCCGATAGGAAAGACTTGCTCGCATACCTAAATGGGGAAACATGTGAGTGATGCTTACTTTGAACTTGGACATATAGTGCGCTTTACTGCTGCATGTTTGTGGGACAAGTGAGGAGTAGGAGGGGAAGGATGGCTAATGATGGTCACTTTGCAGAGTAACTGAACATGTTCAAACTTCTCAAATAAGTTTAGCATTTAAAAAAAAAAAAATTTGTTCAGAACTTAACTATTTTTGTGGCACTTAGATAGGAGCTGCATTCCTACATGCTTGTTTAGAAGTGAGCTACTTTATTATTATCAACATCCTTCAGTTAACAGTTATGTGCTGGAATGCCTAACATTAATATTTTTTTCCTTCTTTAGACCGTGGGAAGGTTTCAATAGTGTATTGATCTTGATGCAACAAGTGTGTGAGATAAAATCTTCAGTATAGTAAAAGATATCAAATCACTCACTGCTTTGTCAGTCTGGCAGATTTGCCTGGCATTCCATCATCTTAAATTTTTGTTAGCAATAATCAGAGAAAAGGGGTTTCTCTGAGAAAAAGGTAAATGTGGCTTACTTTTCTAACTTGCTCTGTTTTGTAGGTGGTCTTAGAATTTTAAATATGCTGGAATATGAGTTTATTTCTTTAATGTGAGCAGTAAATAATTTTTTAAATTTATATTTTAAAGGGACCAGCAGCTTGTCTTTACTCCAGAAACTAGATAAACTAATAGATCTTGATTCCAGGTTATAAAGTGATTATCTTTGTGACTCTGTTTTCTTTTATGTGGTATATACAGATCATGGAATCACTGACTAACTTACGTTGGAAGGGACTGCAGGAGGTCATCTGGTTCAATCTCCTTTTCAAATAAGGGCCAAATGACCCTGAGTAACCTGATCTGTAATAACTTCATATTCAGTCAGGTTCTGAATATCTCCAGTTCCAGCATTTGACCACCTTTGCTACCTAATGTCTAGTTAGAATTTCTGTTGTTGCAATTTGTGTTGTTCTTCTTCCTTTTATACTGAAATACATTTGCAAATCTTTTGTATTTAAATGAGATGTTGTGTTTGATTACAGCAACCTCATCAAGTATAGACAGAAGTGCTCCACTTGAAATTGGTCTTCAGCGATCCACTCAAGGTACAGTTAAAAATAACTTTGAGGTTTATTCTATGAAAATCTACTACGATCTTGCATTTTTAATGTCCTCTTTTTCTTGTAGTTAAAAGAGCAGCAGATGAAATATTAGCAGAAGCAAAGAAACCAAGAATAGAGGTAATGACAGCAACTGTCATCAGTACCAATTGGGGGTGGTGGTGGTAAATTACAGTATTTATCTGGTTTTGTAGCAATTCAGTTGTGCTACCTATCCTCTGGCTACTCATACTACTTCTGTTAGTGTGGACATGAGCTTGGAAGGAGTTGGAATTTAAGCCTCTGATTTAAACTTGGGATTTTAGTTGATAGATGTATGTTGTATTATGAAAGGGGAAAGCTTCGCCACATAAGTGCCTGTTGCGTTATAACCTGTCTGCTATGAGCTATGGGGTTGTAATGAAAGTGCTGTTGAATGACTGGTCATGGTTATTTGCCATCCATCAGTTGGCATTATAACTTCACTGACAGAGACAAGACTGACGTTTGATACTTGTCTGTTTTGCCTGCTGTTTTAGTCTCTTCATAGCAGTACATGAAACTGTCCCTGTGATTAATTACCTAAGACACAGCATCAGAAAATAGTAATTTAACAGTGTAATTTCCCAAGTACCTCTTGAATAAAAGCAATGTGTTTAGTTATTATGCACATTGTATTGTTTAACTCTGCCTGGTTTTAAAAACTGACTTACTATTTTTCTTGATTTTTTTTTTTTTTTAACTGTGTTCATCCGGTTGTCTTCTCTGAGAGTTATAAATCTGGCTGTGTACATTTTTGTGGTACTGAGGCTTTAGATTTCCTTTCAGAAGAAGCTGTCTAACTACATGAATTGAACATTGTGCTTAGCTGTAACTGCATAAGAATAATTAAAACTTTATGAATTCTTAACGGCACATAATTGCTGTCAGATGACCTGTTGGTGATCTATAGATTTTTGTTCTACATTACCTGATGTGGTTGTGATGCCACTATATTTTGAAACTGTAGATCTTCACCATCATAATTTGGAGAATCAAGATTACTGCATGTGAGCCTAATGAGCTTATGGCCATCTTTGTTTCCTTGCTGCTCTGGCAGCTCTGAGTCTATGAAGTCTATTCAAAGTCATTTAGAGTAGAGATTCCAGGTCTCTCCTGATATATGGGCTTGATTGGTTTTGCTGTGTTTCAGCCATTCCAAACAGCCTTTAGTAATATGACAGGCTTGATGCTGAGTCAAGTTTTAGGGGGAAATAAGACAGATGGAACACAAGTGTAAGAAGCTGAAAAGATGGCATTAAATTACATCTCTCTACTGCTTTCTCAAATTACATGTCTGTCTCAAACCTGGCTTGAGCAACTAGAGGCTTCCTTACTCTTGACTTGTTTTTTGTATTTACTAGGAATACCATTTATAAAAGTTCTGTGTCAGGATATAGCAATTCTGAGCATTTCTTTAAAAATGTCACTGGTTACATTGAATGTCTGAAATTTATCTTAAATATGTGTGTATATGTCTTGTTCTACCTGAATGTGTGCATTGTTTGCCAGCTTTAACTTATCTGATTTTTCTATTGTTGTCAATGGTTGTCTGAGTAAGGGTTTTTAAGAGGGAATGGTAGTTTCTTTTCATTATTGTAATTATACTTTGTGGCTCTTGAAAGGAAATTTCCAATAGCTATACAGTTAATGCTAGTGTGCAGATCAAAAATACTTGGAAGTGAAGGTTGTCCTTGCAAATGTAAAAAAAAAATAATAAATTCTGAATAGCTTTAGTTCTAGTTGCTTTTTTTTTTTTTAAAGAGAATGCACAAAAATGAAACCTTACAATTGAACGTTACTGTTACTGCTAGGATGAAGAGTGTGTGCGCCTTGACAAGGAGCGGTTGGCAGCTCGACTGGAAGGACATAAAGAAGGTATCGTGCAAACGGAGCAGATCAGGTAGGAATACTTATGGATAACAATTAGCAGGCTGATAATGATTCTTGTACTATTGAAGGCAGCTAGATTTACTTCTGTCCAACAGCTCCCAGTGGAAGTCTCCTTCTCTTAGGTGCTATTGTAAGTAATGCCTGAGGAGGCATAACTTTGTGCCTGGTCAGACTCCTGTTCTTGAGTGGAAGTTTAGACGTCGTGGCATGAGATTTGCTTTGTCTTCAGAAGTGAGCAAACAGTTGTTTCTGCACCCCACCAGCTCTGCCATTTCTGCTTTTTTTCTGCTATGATGTTTATCTATGCAGTCATATGCAATGAGCAGAACTGTGAGGGGAAACTGATTATCTCTATTTCAGAGAAAAATATCCTGTACTGAGGAGTGTCTTACATGCAGAAGGAGGAAAATATTGTGAGAGCAGATCGGAGGGTAATACAACCTCTGACTCCCTACAGAGCTGAGCTGCTTGGCTCTGAAGAGGCAGTAGGCTACCAGGGGATAGTGTGCTGTCATTGCCATAAGTAGTAATCAGTATTCAAGTGCTAAAACATTTGCCCATCACCTTTCCTCTTCTGTTGTATCCATCCAGAATTTTGTGAAGACTGACAGCTGGTTTTGAGTCTTACAGCATAGCTGCCCAAAGCCAATCAGAGAGGAAAGGAAGTTCTTGCAAGATCTTGTCGATGCTAAGGATTTATCTTGGGCTTAATAGTAGTTCATTGTCAAATATTTGAGTTCAGAAGTTTTAAAGTAAAGGCAGCTGCTTGATTTCTTTGCTATGTCAGCTCTCGTAATGTAAAATAGAATTATGCTTCCTACAGTTAAGGTGTATGAGTATGAATTAAGGTACTGCTTTGTCTGTGTTGGCTTTTGCAGATAAATAGTTTTACATCATAGGCTGACTGCATTCTTGAGAAATTTATCTCTTGGGCATAAAAAAATACTGTGAATGCTTGTCTGTCCTTTAATGGGAGTAAATTTAAGTTGCAACAATTAATATGGTAGAGTTGAGACATTTATATAATCTGTAATTATACCTATTTTGAATGTCATCTTCCTGTCTCCCGTGTTGGTGTACTTAAAATGAAAATATAGAGAAAAAGAAAATCTGATTGTCATATCTGACTTGAAATCAGAAAGTTGAAAGACCAAAAAATAAAAAAGTGCACACATTGTTTTGTATAAACTAATGATTCAGATACTAGCTTGAGTGTATCACAACTTTGTTTTGGAGTCGAGAGATAATGCTGCAGTGAGGATTACTGAGTACTATTCATAATTACTTTGTATTCTGTATTTATAGATTTGTTTTTATGCTGAATGTAAAAGACTGCCCTTTTAAACAAAGTGCAAATATAACAACATTTACAGGCAGTGAGTTTGAATGCTGTCCTTGTTACTTTAACAGCAACATTAAAAACTTCCCTTTCCAATAGTTTTGTTGTAAAAGGAGAATACTTCACAAACAGTACATTGCGAACTTAATACAAGTAATCTCAAAAAAGTCACATACGATTGAATTGGATATATGCAGTTAGGATTGTGCAATTCAGTTGTCTTTTTTATCTTCAGCAAAACAATACAGCTCACTGTTTGGCAATCAAGTTCTATGTTTGCAATTAAAAGCAAACAGATAAAGATGTTGCATTCTTGGACTGAACTGAGCTCCCTCAAACACAGATTAATGTGGACAAAGTTTCTACCATCTGTTGTTTGTGTGGCCTACATGCTCTGAAAAGGTAACACATCTTCCAAGTGGCCAAGTTCACGAAACAGCACCTCAGCCGAAATTTAGATTAATGCTTTGAAAGTCTTGGAGCAGCCAGGGACTGACTGACCAGACACACAGTTGTAATCCACTAAAAATAATGAGGGGCTGAAATTAAGATGATGTTGTAAATGGAGGTATTAGTCCTGATGCTTTACATTTGCAATCTATACTTCTGTTTGTTGGCATTTTTTGATGTTTTCTGTGCTAACGCTGGGTTGGAGTTTTTTGTTAGAAGTTTGATTCTTGTGCCCAAAACAGCAATGCCAAGCTCTTGTAATCTTCAAGTGTATGCAAGGTGACTGTTTTATGATTTATAGCATTGCCATAAACTTTAGGAAGGATGAAGTTACTAATTCACAATTTTTTTTTTTTTTTCAGAAGAGTTGTTTGTGCAATTATTCAGTCTCTTCTGTTATTTTGCTTATTCAGGTCCTTGTCAGAAGCCATGTCAGTGGAAAAAATTGCCGCTATCAAAGCAAAAATCATGGCAAAGAAAAGATCCACTATCAAAACTGATCTGGATGATGACATAACTGCTCTTAAACAGAGAAGTTTTGTTGATGCTGAAGTGGATGTAACCAGAGATATTGTCAGTCGGGAAAGAGTATGGAGGACAAGAACTACAATCTTACAAAGCACAGGCAAGGTAATGCTCTGGATACCAAACTATTTTTATGATCCAAATTATAAATAGTATTTTCTTCTATTCTCTGTATCTCTAGCTTGTTGGCTCTAGGTGACTCAGCGGATTATACTTAGTGTCCTAGCTAAGGGTAGGATTGGAGGGCTGTTGGCTTAGTGAAAGAAGCGTTGTTCTTACCTCATTACAGTAAGCCTAAAATGTATCTCAAAATACTTGCTTCAGCCATTTAAAAGATACCAAGTAATCACTTAATTCCTCTTAAAGCTGACTTGAGCCCTACAGTTGGGAGGGCTCTATCAAAGTACCTGCAGGTTTGAAATGGCGAAAAGTGGGGAGTAACTGGTAGAAGTAGCAACCTGTGTACATTGAAAGTCCAAAAGCTGCTAAGCTGTGGAAAACACCCAAGTAGAAAGGAGAGAAAAATGCTAAAATGAACACAACAAGGAAGTGTTACCATGAAGAGGCTTTTCTGTATATTTTTGTCCCTTTATGCTCCTTTAATCCATGTCTTTAACTGGATTTGGTTATGTGCCATCCTGAACATGGTTGCAAGCACAGCTGACAGATTCCCCTCTGTGGACAGTTTTGTATTCTTTATTGCCATGATATCTGCTGCTAAATTTCTTGAGAATGCAGTAAGTCAATTTCTAAAAGACTGCAATTGTCTGTTTTCCTGAGCTTACTGTCAAATTGTATCCTTTGCCTTCACTTCAAGTACTGTCACAGGAAAACAACGTTCAGAAAGTCTGTTTTCCTTTGTCTTAACAGTATTTTACGTAGTGCTCGTTTTCACAACCTGTTCTCATGGTGCTAGTGGTAGAATAATTTAATTCATGAATTATGGGGCAATTACTAGGCATGTGGCACATACCTGCATGCTGCGTGCAGAGTGAGTGTTGCTGCCTTGAATCTGTGAGATTTGTAGCAATCTCAGTGCTGAGCAGTTGACAAATTGGTAAAAGCCTTTATTGTTTTAGTCATCAGAAATGTTTATACTGAAGGAATCTGAATAGTTTTTCCCTCTTTAGCGAATCATTCATGGCATTGTTATCTTTGCATGTTTTTCAAGGGAAACTTGCAAAGATACTAGGGAAAGAGTTGAATGTTTTATTGTAGTATCCTTGTGATCACAGGGAAATGAGGCAGTAATTTTAAGCAAAACTTAACACCAGCTTTGTTCTTGGACTCCAGCATGCAGTTACTTGG
The DNA here is from genome assembly GCF_964273445.1 of Streptopelia decaocto. Lineage (NCBI taxonomy): Eukaryota > Metazoa > Chordata > Aves > Columbiformes > Columbidae > Streptopelia > Streptopelia decaocto. Next base: position 17,322,354 of record NC_138659.1, read on the forward strand.
ACTAGCCTGATGAATATAACAGTTTTCATAGCAAGTCTTTGTTTCTGTGTGTGCAGAATTGCAGGAGCATTCTTGATAGACAGAATTGATGGACATTCTTGATGGACAGAAATCATTGAATGTTAATAATTCTATTTTTGTACAAGTAACAATGAGACTAGGTAGATGGGGAAGTATCACTTGTTACCCAGGACTGTGGTTTATCCCAGAACAGATGAGGGTTTTTTTGTTTGAAGGTTGACTGGGAGGGTTTTTTGTTTGAAGGTTGACTGGGCGGGTTTCTGGTTTATTTTAGTTTATTTTTTTAAGAGCTTTGTGAACTTTTGAAAGGTTGTTAGGAAGCTCAGATAAGTTCTCCCAGGCAGATTGTTCCTTGTGTACTTGCCTGTTTGCAGAATTTTGATCAGGGAAGCACCATGCTTATCTGCAAATCATGTTTGGACTTTTCTGTATGATACTTTGTAATTGCTAATGTGCCTGATAATTCTTTTTATTGTAAATGTTCACTGTCTGCTTTGTATAGATGTATCTGCGGTCTCTTGAATCCTCCTAGAATGCTTTAAACCCAAAATTTATTTCAACACTAGTTTACATACCATGACTTTTAAAATATCTGAATTCCTTTAGAACTGCTGGGTGAATGATAAGAGAGCACCCCAAAATGTCAACTTCATGGTTTCTTTCCAAACATTGCTTCAGTTGGAGGCAGCTCATCAAATCTCTTGTCCATGGAGAAAAACTTGTGTGTGAACTTTCCCGGTGTTCTCTGTGGTAAACAAAGATGCGGAGATAGCTTAAGATGCAAAAGGGGAACACACTAGGAAGATCAGGCCACAGCAAAGAGAAAATAATCTGTTGTCCTTATCAGCTTTCTGACAGATTTCTCTGGTTTTGATGTGTTTGAAAAAAAGTACTGATTCCTGCAGCAAGATGCTCCTCAAAATTTTATGTAGATGGCAATAATCTGAACTATGTTTATGGAGTATTTACTGTTTCTCCTTTTGGATGCATTTTTCTGATGTTTGCTTTTTGCTTCAAATAGCCCTTTTTGCTTCGTAGAACTGTTCCAAGATTTTTTTTAAAGTCTCCAGTGATGTAGCCACCTTTTTATCATCTTTAGCAGATTTCTGCCCTTTTAGATGCTGCTTTTAATGATCTTTTGATAGCATCTTCATTGTTGCGTAGCTCCCCTACCTGAAACTAAATAGTGGTGGGTTTTTTCCTCGCCGTAGGGGTTGTTTTTGCTTACCAGAATGTTGAATTAGAGTGCATTGATGCTCCTGTTGTAGAATATTCTTCAGCAGCTACCTCTCTAACATAGATACTATGGGCTGAATCGAGATATGTTTTTCCTTTTGTGACTGCTTTGGCCAGTTGCTCCGAAAAGCAGTTGCTTATGATAGCTAAAGAATTAATTGCTGTGTCATGTCCCTTCTTGACACTTAGCCAAACTCTAATACAAAGTAACTGCAGTCTCTCCTAATTATTGTTTTCTTCTCGGGAAGTCTCTGTACTATCCCGTTCATACTGGGTTATCATTAATTTCCTATGTTGTTCAGTGGTTGTCATTCATAGTTTGAGCTTTCTATAATGCCAGATACAATCCTTTATCTGCACAACCCCCTCTGTTACCGTCTTCTGATCAGATGTTGCATTGATCCCTGCCTCTCTTTTTACTGTTTTGTGGGGTTGCTATAGTTTCGAAAATCAGACGTTTCAGTTCACCTGTATGCTTTTTGGTTTTAAGATTTCTAGAATTTACATTTGTCTGCTTGCTTACTATTATGTTTTGCTTAGAAATTTTGTTGAGGTTTTTTCAGTTTTTTGCCTGATTGTTATGCAGTTCTACCTTCTTTTGAAAATACAGTGCTTGATTTAATCGCTAGTGGATGAGTCACGCTGCACTGTCTGTTTGAAACATCTGTTGGCCTTCCCCAAGGCTGTAGTGTAGGCTTCTAGATTTTATGAATAACGTGGCATTTTTATGTAATCGCTTTTCAGAGCCGAATTGCATCTGTTTAGTCTAAGTTGTTGTTAGTTTTTTTTCTCCTCTCATAGTAGCTTAATTTTAGAACTATTTGAGAATATATATATATATATTTATATATATATTTAAAGCAATTTAATTTCAGGTTTGATGAAAAGCATGCAACATAAACACTGCTGTTTTGATGACTCAACTGACAGTCTAACCAACTGAAAATTTAGTCACATTTCAAAAGCAATAAAAGTGCTTGATGCTGGAGCTGCTTCTGAATTCACTTAATTCACTTACTGTTTTTAAAACAATCCACAGTTGTTGGGGGCTTTAAGAAATTGATCTCTTCTGTTTGTGCTCACTCTTCACGTGGTCCAATTCTTGTTTTTAATCTTCACAAACACACAAAAATCAGGGTGAGGGAGTTGCTACTGTCAGATCCGATACAGCTGGATATGCTGGGGTGGGGTGAGAAGCAGTGCAGCGGTAGGGAGAGAAGTTTACAAAAGAGAAAGGGGAAATATTTAATCTGTAGATTGATATTTGGATGAGATGTCTTGCTGTTGTGCCTCACTGGTGTGTGTGTGTGTTTTTTTGGTTTTTGTTTTTGTTTTGTTTTGTGTGTGTGTGAGTTTGTGGGGTTTTTGTTTGGTTTGGTTTTGGTGGCCCTTTTTGTATAAAGCAGACCTAGTAATTTCAGATGCTTACTGACATGTTAGAAGGGTATGAATGAATTCTTGATAATGTAGTCATACAATTGACTATGGGACCTGTTTCTGTAGAACAGGGTAGATTTGTCAGGTTTACATGTATGTTAAATCAATTTGAACTGAAATATTGTCTGGTGAAGGTATATCAGAATTTATACTGACACTTTTGAAAGGGCAAATCTTAGGATAAAATGCTAGCAAAATACTTTTTTTAATGTCCTTATTTGGAGAACCTTTGTATGTAGAACTGGTTATCTTCTCTGGTAGCTTAAGTTTTGAACCCATATGTAAAATATTTACCATCATAAGTGTTTGGAGCGTTAAGTTTTGGATTACTGCTCTACAGAGGTTTCAGTTCTATTGTGTATGATTTGAGCCAAATGTCTGGCTGTTCTGAAGAACAAACTATTGGACACCTAGAAAAAACTGTGTTTAAACTGAAATTGATGCATTTCTTTCATGTCCATCCTGTGTCTTTCCTGAATAATCCTTTTTATTTTTATCATGTCTTGTAGCAGGCTTCAGCAATCTTTTCTGAAGGAAAAACCTTCTTATTCTGTCTCTACTGTAAATGTGTTTGTGGTACTTGAATTCTTCTTGTAGGAATAAGTTAAAGTAGCCTGAACAGGAGTTTCAGCATTCACAGGTGGATTTGGAGGGTGTGTTTTTGTTGGTGACTTCAGATTTTTAAGTTTGTTTTTTATTTATTTTTTTCAATCTCCTAGATTGCTGAGAAATATTTCTTAGGTAAGCAGCATGGCAAGTGGATGGGCTGGGTTGAACATGCTCTACTTGTGTGTAGAGAAATCTTAAAACTGGAACCTTGGAAATGCATTAGTGAATGCCTTGTGAATGTATAACTTTTTCAAATGAAGCAATGTTCTTAAGGTAATAGTGAGCTCTTAACATTTCTGATGTTTTTTAAAAAAATGTTTGATCCTTTTATTTCTAGGCATATGCTAGGGATTATTGCTAAAACTTTTAAAATTTTGGGTAGCACTGGTTAGCCATATTTTCTTAGATTTGTGAGTATATTAGAATTTCTTTTTCTCATTCCCATTCTTTGAATATATGGGAAGGCTTAAAGGTTATACCACATACTCTTCCTAAATTGCTTCAAGTAAGAAGCTGGAACAATACACGCTTCATGTATCTGAGTCCATATACGGACTCATATCCATGTATGGCAACTGGGTGGGATTTGTACAGCTGCTGGTTTTGGGGATTTCTGTAAATCCCTTCTTTACAGTCTTCCTTGAGCCTGATGTTGGTCTTCCGAAGACATTGCAGGGCACTAGGAGTCCAGAGTGGCCTGTACGGCTTCTTAATGGAACTGTGCGCCTGGATGTGTTCCAGGGAAGAGCACTGAAGTAGAACCAGATAAGTTGGACGTGAGAAATCTGAATTTGGGGTAAACATTTTTCTAATTGAAAGATGAACAGAGGTAGGCTCTTTATGCAGGTATCTGTTAATAGTGGAAAAACTATTTAGTGTTACAACTTGGTATGGAAACTCTGGCTCTCTAGCATACTTGTAACCTTTGAATAATTAAATTGTATTTTTTCTTTTTTTAATATAAGATTGTTTCTTTATGTTTACATGACTTGCTAGTCAAGGTTGCAATATTGAAGCAAAGGTCTAATTTATTACTTGGTGTTGCTTCCCTTCTGCAGACTGACCAATATGATTCTCCCAGTCTGGGTAGTTAGTCTTCCCATGCTTAATATTTACTGTATCAAAAAATTAACAGAACATATTCTCAATTATGACTTTATATATTCATTCCTGTTTCCTTTCTAACAAACTGGGAAGTAAGCCTGAATCAAATAAAATGTTATTTTTCTGCCTTAATCCTGATACTTGTCATTTGAAAACCTTGGATTAGACTGTCCAGCAGATAGTTCTCTTAAGCTTTATATTGAATGCACAGGAATCTTATTTTGCATAACAAGTAATTTGTTTAAATAAGCAACTTTTTTTTTTTTTTAACCATCATCAGTTTTCTGATGCTTTATCTTTAGTTATTGCAGTCCTGTTGTAATATTCTAGTTATCTGTACTTTTCTTTGGAAAACAGGGTTGATGATTGTGTATTATGTATCCATAAAAAGGACATTAATACTGAAGGGACTGAACTCAGCTCAAACTTCATTTTACAGAACATGACTGTGAGTTGTATGTATTAAATTCCATAATCTTGATTTTATTTTCCCTGCTGCCCCGCCCCCAGCTCCTGGGTTTGTGTGCCTGGTGATGGGAAGTCCAGAACTGAGTAAGATAATGGGGGTTTATAGCTGACCTGGCTACAGGGATTAGCGCTTTCCTGGTATGTGGCATTTACCGTTGATGTAACCGACAATTGCAAATTTAATACAGTGTCTTGCTCTGAATATTTCAGAATATTATTCCTCTGCTTTTCTGTATTTCTGTACAAAAGTATTAAATAGCATAACTTTTCACTTTCCCCAAATGAATGTCATCTTTATAGTGGTCGGTATTTTTAATTATGTGTTATTGCCTGGAAAATACTACCAATATGGTTGGTATTTACATACTTTATTTTTTTAAATGTATGTCTTTTATTTGTAGGGTTGAGCCTTCTAACAGTAACATTTGAATTAAATTTTTCAGTTACTTTCAGTTCATGTTTTTGTTCCGATACCATTTGAGCGTTCTTGCTGGTGAAGTCTCCTGTGAGAGGATTACAACTACAGTTCTAATAGTAATTTCAGTAAAATCTTTTAATGGGATCTTGTAACTGGAAAATATTTCAGTCAAAATAATTTTATAGCAACAGTAATATAGTATTTTAATCACTTTTGACAGCTACAAGGTCCGAGAATAAAATTTTGGAAATTCAAGAGAAATTATTTGATTGTAAAAGCAATTTTTTGTGTGGGCTCTAGGTGGCAGGATTGGTCTGTGTTCCTGAAATTGTCAATAGTCGTGAATTTAGTAGAAAAATTGAAAGGATGAAGGTGTGTCAGGTTAATAACTACTAGTATCCTCATTAGTGCTTTCAAATGGAACAAGTGTATGGTTTTTGAGTGGCTGTGCGAGAGTGTAATGGCACGATACAGCTTCAGTTCCCAAATTCAACTTTAGCCTTTATTAGCTTACCCAGTAAAACTGGTAAGACTGTTATATTGCTACTAGATATTTTGAATACTGCATTTGAAAGATGAGCTAGATTATAAAAATTGTATTTATGTTGAGCACTAGTGAATCTTGTTTTGCAAATAGGTACCTCAGATTTGTCAGAAAACTGTAAAATAAAGCATTATGTTTCCTGAAAGAAAATTTGGGTCAGCTGTGAAGTAACTTCACCATTTTTAAGCACAACAACTATTAAACAAACAAACAAACACAACCAAAACTCAAACCACAAACATTTTCATATGCTGCATTCATAAGAGAAACAAACTCAGATTATGTTTGAAGGGGATTTTTGAGCGGGTTTTGTGCTGTGCTGTGTCTTTGGGATGTTACAGTGTTGCTGCTCTTTCATACTTTGAATCAGCCTTTGTGCTATTTTGAATTAAATGTTTCAGTTGTCTCTCATGTAATACTCATGCTAGACAAATATAGTGAAGATAGTCCAGAACGAGAGGAGTGGAACTTTTTACTGAGAACACAGTCCACAAATATACAGGGCTAACACTATGTTTTCCATTCAGTGCAGTAGACTATAATAACACATAAATGAACCTTTTGACTGATTCCAAGAGTAACTTTTTATGAAAGGAAGTGTCTGATTTTTTGTTAGTTTGTTTCCCCAGTAGTTAGTAACAAGTTCAGTTTTTTATAGATTCCCTTAAATATATATATATATATATGTATAAAGTACTCTGCTTCAGTTGGTTAGCTATGTAAATTGCAGTGCTTTGTTGTGAATTTCTTAAACAACTATTTTCCTGAGAGCACAGCTAAGATGACCTATTTATTTAGGTGGTTCTTTTAAAAACTGTTCGTGTGGTAGTATGCTTATTGCATGACTTACTGTAGTATGGTCTGTACAGAGAATAGTGTGAGAGGTACTGTGAGCTCTCTGCAAACAGTTGAGCATCTTGTGCATTTTATGTGTTATCCAAATGAAAGCAGATTAGGAAAGTGGGAGAGGTACATGTGTATGTAATTCAAAAAGGGGGATTTACTTAATCACAGCTTTATAAATCAAGATTGTGTTTCTACCTGTGGCCTTTTTCTGAAAGGTCCTTGTGTAAGGAGAGAAAAGATGCTGAGTCAGAAATGATGGAAGTTTTTATGGTCTGAATAAGCACAGTGCAGAAAATACCAATAGTTCACGTAGCTGTTCTACCAATATGTTTGCATGCTTGCGGTTGCTTGTGACTGTCCCTGAATATTAATCTTGCATATGTCCAGCCTTTGATTCTGAGGGCAACCTAGTACACAATATAAAATGCAGTACTTTAGGACTATCTTTAAATTAGAAGAGCAAGAAGAAGACAACTTCAATGTTGCTGAACAGTTTACAAGTTGAAAATACAGATTCTTACGCCTAGGAGAGTGATGCCTTAAATGAATGACTCCAGATTTAAATATAATTGTGTTAAATATAAAGGTGCAAAATATTTTTCTCCTAAATGTCCAGTTCATCAGTTTGTGTTCCGTATGAGCAATTTTGATATTTCTGCTGTACTCTCTACAAGACCATCTGAATACTGTGAAGGCTTTTCATGTCTTGCAGTACATAGGAACTGCTGAAAATATCTGATGGAAGTATTGCATTTCTGGTACTGCATCATGCCTTTCAGTCTGCCAGTGGCTGCAAAGGACTTAGCAGTGTGTTTGAGCATGTCAAGCAAATGTGTAAGGAAGTGTGGTAAAGGACTTTTCTTTCTCCAGCCCTGCTCTAAGTTTGGCCAATGTTTATAGTGTTCTGCAGCTCTTGATCATCCTGGGATACATGTCCAAGAAGAAATCCTTACTGTCAACTCAAATGAGCATTCAAGTTTAGAGGGTTGTTCCTAGGCTCTTCTCTCTTTGTAGTGAAATACCAGAATGTAAACTCTGATTAAAAATTGGTTACAGTTCAGCTATAGGAAAGTTTTAAAGCCCTGTAGGCCATACTGTATAGCAGTGTATATCCTTCTAGTATTGTATTTCTGATGTAACTTTTTTTGTTGTTAGATGATTAAGATGATGTGTGTTTTCTTTATTTTTTTTCTCAAGGATTGTTTTCTATAGAGTTGAAATAGTTATTTCTCCTTGATGATCATTATTAGAAAAAAAACACTTTTATTTTTTTGCTAGCCTGATAAAGAGACTATTCTGACTGGAAGTCTTTGTTAATAACTGTTACGGTTATGGCTAGTTACAGAAAATAAATATAGGTTGCAGAATAAAGATTGCAGTTTTTCAGAATAAATTGTGATATATTTACCATTTAGCATATTTATTACAAAAGGATTTTTGATGGTGATGGAACTTGATTGTCTTCCCCAGCAGAGGAGGTTGATCTTACTTGCTCTGGTATTTCTCATCAAACAGCCTGGTGTGAAGTTAGCACCAGTGATAGTAACTCGGCTTTGTGTATGTCAGTCACTGTGTTGGCAAGGGATAGAGCATCTGTGTCAGTAAATTTTGAGAATTTACATACGGTTGCAGGCTTTCCTACAGAACACGTGTGGCATGTTCTGTAAGATGACTAAGTTTAGCTGACTCGAGCTGCTGTTCCTGATCATCTGTTGGCTACCATTGTTTTCCCTTCTGATTTACATCTAGTGCAGGAGGCATCTTTTTAGAGGCATGCTTGAGGATGGGCAGAAAATTTTATTATGATAGGGTTTTATTTAAGAAAATATTGAAATCCCAGATCAAGATAATTAAACAGTATTCCCTGAAAATAGATGCTGAAACATTTTGCCTCTCTTTCCATCCCCTTCAATGTGATGAATTATTATTAGGTGTAGACATGGTTGGAATCAACGAAGAGAGTTTTCATGGGAACAGCAGCACTCTAGGGAGCTGACAACAAGAGCTGATTTGAATTGTCCTTTTACATGCTGGGGATTTTCTTAAGCATCAATTTTAAAGCATGTTCGATTTTTTAATTTTTTTTGAGACCTAGTGCAGAGAAACAGATTTTATTTTTTTTTTCTGCTCTGTTGCCCCCATCAGAAGGTTTTGTTAATAAAAATATTGCACTTGGTCTTAACTAAATCTAGAGCAGAAGCTAGGTGATATTCATATTCTGATATCTGAAGGGATGAACAATGAAAACTTAGCAGGCTTGCAACTCTGCAGGGCTTTGCAAATCAGTTGGTACCTACAGTGGAGTTCCTGCTCCATCATTTTTCTGTTACAGTACTGTAATCCCACATCCCCGGCCATGCCAATGAACAGCAAGATGATGATGGTAGTTCGAGTACTTGTCAAAATGCTGCTGTTTTTTCCCTTTCCAAACAGATACTGGCTGTGGCCTTGGGGGATCTGCATTGTCATGCTGTGGGAAAAAGACATCAGCAGGAACACTTTGTAATTCTGTGCTTATTAGCTACTATTTTTCAGCAGATGGGAGAAAATCCTGTGGTGATGTGGTGGTTGTTTTTTTTTTCATACTTGAAAGGATTTAAAATTTGATCCAGGACACACAATTTCAGGCTATTAAAGTCTTGAGCATCTGAAGTGCTAAAATGCTTTTGAAAAATTCGTAGTTTGAAGTTTACGCTCACTTCAAGAGTATGTTAACTGTACATTTTATGAATGAAATATGGATGTGAAAGCTGGTTGTAGCTTCCTTGTGACTGAAAGAAGACTTGGCTTCTGCATGGACAGTCAGTCTTAAATGATTCTTCCTCTTGTTATTTAATTAGTTCTTCTTCCTGAATTTCAGAAGACAGAGTAGCTTGTCGTTTCCAAGAGCCCGTATGAGATAAAGCACAGCGAGGACAGGAATTATGATTGATACGCTGCCCAGTCCACAGTTTGAGAGAAGTCTCAATTTCCAGTAAAAGTGTGGAGTTTAGATGTATTTTCTGAAGAACAGAGCTGATTTTGAGTATCCTGGTATAATTGGTTTGCGCACGGCTCACAGCTCTTTAAAGGTTTCTTTTTCCAGGATTTTTCTGACTGAAAAGAACTTCAAAACCAGTTTTGTATGAGTTCATTCAGTCTTTGTGAAAAGAACTAGGTTTGCTCAAGGAATGGCTTTGCCTTTGCAAGTGGTTCCTGGTGGTCTTCCAGTTCCTGCCACTCTGGCTCGGAGCAGATTGACGACATGCTGACTGAGGTCAAGTGAACAAGCTCATAGAAACTTTGTGTTACTGCTCTCTCTATGTGATTTCTACAAAATTCACCCAGAACTCTTTGTTTTGTAATTCATGCATTTGTTTTGTAATGCCAGTGGTGTTAATTAGCACCACTTCAGTGTTGGTATACAATACTCTGGAAGAGTCTTAAGCATTTTGTGAATACTTTATACTATTCTGAAACACTAAAAAAGCAATTTTCCTTAATTGATTAAAGGTTTCTTTTACTGATGAACCATTACCAAAAATTGACAGTAATGACAGACATTGTGTACACATCTCTCTGTAGCTTAAAATGCCTATTGAGTGGTAATGTAATAAGCATATGCCTTTCAGAAGCTTAATTAGCATTTGCGTTTTTCAGAATAAAGCAGTCCTGCTAATATTACCAGGAGGAACGTGTTTTAAAAACCTTGATCGATATAATTTGTTGTGCCTTAATGACTTGGTTATCTGACAAAACACTGCGTGGAAATTATTAGAATTATCCTGAATCACTCTTGAATCAAGGATTTGTGAATGTGATTTCTGTACTTGCTTTTTCCAATTTAAGACGGAAGGCTCTACTGCTCAAATTAGTTGGTGCCAAATGGAGTGGAGTTGGAATTCACGGCAGATGTTAATAGATCTGCAGCAGAGTGTGAGGGGGCTGTGCCTGTGACCCATTCCCCGCCAGCTGAAGCGTGTTCTGCTCTGCTTGGGCCCCTCACTGGGCGGGAGGCACCTGCCCGGCCTCCGCTGCTCTGTGGTGTGTCGGGGAAAACATCCCCGGGCTTTGTGAGGGCTCTTCCCTGAGAGGAGCTGAGCGTCCAGAGTGGAGGAAAGCTGCTTGTGGTGCCAGGGCCTGAGACATCCCCTCAGGAGGCTGAGAGAAAGCAGCCAGGCTCTCCTTAGCACATACGTACCTGGGCCTCAGAGATGAGACTTGCCCTGGAAATCTTAACAGTTTTTCATTCTTGCTACAGTACAAAGTTTCAAAGGGCCTGTAAGGGATAAAGAGATTTTAAGCACCTTGTGAAGAGTTTAGGTTACGTTGTGGTATAATGAAGCCAGTTAGATTTCACAAGTTTGGCCTTAATGATGGCTGCAATGATGCCTTAAAACTTTGTTTAAGTTTGGATCCTGTCACAGAAGAGTAACCAGAAAGCATCTATTTAGAAAAGTGGTGTAGTAATTTTGTTTTGCTGTGAAGCACAAGTTATCCATATAGTGTCTTCTACATGTGGTGTTATGCAAAATGCAAGAGTCAGCAAAATTCATGGGTATCTGGTGTTTTTCAGAACTTTGCCAAGAATATCTTTGCAATTCTTCAGTCAGTAAAAGCTAGAGAAGAAGGCCGAGCACCTGAGCAAAGACCTGCACCAAATACTGCACCAACGGTAAGAGCAGCACTTTGATGAATACACGAAGGCTGTGACATTAAATGTGAGAGTAGAGCGTCTTGTCATTAAATACAGAATTTCTTTTGGTTTAGTCCCAATGAATGCACAACTTTCAAGTATAGCTTCACAAATATTCTTTGACTTAAATTACAGTTATTGGTATTTAAAGAGTTGAATATATTAGTTTAATTTGTTCAATGTGTTCTTGTTACTTAGAGATTAAGCTGCTAGTGCCAGCTCCTGTGTCTATCAAACACTAGTAACATCCTGCATCTCTTTGCAAAAAATGTATTAGATGAGACTGCTGCCATTTCAAACAAAATGTTTTGCTGTTTTTCTGACAGATAGGGTAGCAAATGTTTAAGAATCTGGAACATGACTCATGAGTGGGAACAGCTTGAACCAGGTTTTTTTTGCCTGTAATAAATCAGGAGGACAGTCTTAGGGCTTTATTGTTTAAGTCTATCTAGGTATTAGACAGGATTTGTTTTGTATTATGGTGTTTACTGTTGCATTCTGTTAAACATAATGTATTCTTGAACTTGGTGGGAGTCTGCTATAAAAGCTATTTAATCATACTTGGTTTTGTTTTTGCTGCTACTGCATTTAACAAAACTAAATTTAAATAGCAAGATGAATTCCAACAGTTAAATATTTGCTTTGTGTTGGATTTCATAAATTGTGCATGGGACTATTCAAATGTCTCATTCAGAATAGTTGTGAATACATAACTAAGCCATCCACAAAAAGACTGAATTGATATTTAGTGTGTCTCTAGATCAGTGCTTTTTCAAACTTTTTTTTCCCAGAATGCCTTTTTTCCTCCAAATCTGTTTTTATTCTGTAGATTTAGCAGAATCTGAGCTTAATCAGTCTGGCAAGGAACATTTTGTGTGTGTGGCTGCAGGTTTAATCATGAGTTGCCAGTGCTGTTTTCCGTGCTGCCCGCCCCCCCCCCCCCCCCCGCCCCCCCCCCGCACTAATTACAAATTACAAAAATTACAAAAACTCAGTGATTTCACAAAAGTTGCAGATTTTTAGCTAATATAGTTTATTACTGCTAGTTTAGCTTTGTCTCACGTTGTGGTCACTGCTTTCAACATGTACTTCATAATGTTATTTCTCTAAGATTGTAAGTGGATGTTGAAGGAAAGTGTATCAGATGTTTTCAAATGCATTGAAACTCCTACGCAAGTGAACTAATTTTATACTCTTGAGAAGTTCCATGTAATACTTTATGAAGTTCAAATAAATCAAATATCTTTTAGTATGTTTTACAAATCTTATTTAACCTGTTTTTAGGATCCCACTTTACGAAATAAGCAACCTATTCCAGCTGCCTACAACAGATACGATCAGGAAAGATTCAAAGGCAAAGAGGGTAAGTTGATCGTAATACTTCTTTTATAAGAAAAAGAAAAAAAAAAAAAGCTGTGAAATGATGGTGAGTTACAAAGTTCTGGTTAGGGGATTCTCTACTTTCCAAACCCAAGAAAAGACCAAAAAAAAAAAAGTAACTATGCCTAAAGAGAGCTTTTCCTGGTAATAAAGTCTACAAATATTATTTATTAGAAATTATTTCTACCTATTAGGAGGCAAACTGAAAGCTTAAAACCAGAACTTCTTGAGAAAAGAATGAATTATTTGTTTGGGGAAGCTCATATGTAATTAATGGAAAAGCAGAACTGCAAATGTCACTGTCAGGTGTGTGAAGTGAAATTGCCTGTCCTCAAACAATCACAATTACTTCACAAGTTACTTCTAGTAATTATAAGTAAATATTATTAGCTTGTTATGTCTCCTTAAATTACAAAACAAAATTGCAAAATATTAGCTCCCTTCTGTAGAGGAGATGGAAATAATCTACAATATTTAAGAATTTTCACTTATTTTAGAACAGGGTAGAAGGTTGAACTTGAGTGATGACTCAAATTTTTTCTCAAAGGTATTGTAACTATAGGAAGGATTCACAGCAGTCTTCTTATAGTCGCATCATGATTGCAGCTTATTGTCCATCTCGGTTTTGTATACTACTACAGTATTCATGAAGATTTAAAGTTTAGGCAGCAAAGAGGTGAACTGTTTTTTCTTTGAATATACATGTGCTTTAATACAGAATTTTTCCTTTAACAATCTTGTTCTTAGCATAAACAATTCAAAGCTTGTAGAGCTAAAATAGTAAATTTTTAATGTGGGATTTTTAACGTGAGATGCTGCTGAGTTGCAGCCAAATTTCTCTGCTCCTTGTGATGGATCATTATTTCTGATGCTGTGTGTCAGGATGTCTCTCTGGTTGGCCTACTGAAAATCTTTATGCCAAGTGGGACAGGCTGTGCTGCATGAGTGGCTTAGATTGCTTTAATAGTGAATGTGAGGCAGGTGGCAATGGTAAGGTAGTACTCTTGAAGAGGAAAGCATCAGTTACATCTGCAGTCAATGGTCCTGCTTATGCAGCCCTGAGTCAGTACTTGGTGGCTCTCAAATTGGGTGCCTTGTTACTGCAGCTTTGGTCGGGCAGGAGAGAAAAGTCTTTCCTTTGACATCCTGAAAGTTCTGTGTATTAGAAATGTATTAGGAAGTCTCTGCAGTTAGACTCGTATGTCCTCGATATTTCCCCAGTGGAAGAATGTGTTACTTGGCAGTGTACCCATCATGGTGAAGTGTGCAAATGGGTTTGAGGTGAGACCGTGAACACCCTGTGGTCGCTTTCCCTGACTGCTGATTTTTTTCTTGTTGGTTTTGTTTTTGTCAGTCAGTGATGCTGTCCTCTCTTCACCAACATGGAGCTCCATTTGGATTTTCAAACATAGCTGCTGATTTTCAGAAGTATATCTAGTTTTCAACCAGTCATAAGTACTAAGCCTGGGGCTATAGAGTTTTTAAAATTGAGGTGACTCTAGACCATAAATTTTTTTTCTCCCTCCTATACATTGTTAAGAAAGTTTCTTTATGAAGTATTTCTCATAATAACTATTTTCTTCTAAATTGTGTGATTTCTGTTTACACAAGGGGGGAAAAGAGAACTCTGGTAGCAGGAGATCCAGAGTTCTGAAATTTGACTGCCTTGTTAGACTTTCATTTTAAGGTTATAGGATTCTGCTGCTACTTTTTTTTTTTTTTTTCCTAGCAGAGTGTATGTGCAAGAGATTCACATTTGAAAAAAGTTGCAGTCTGTCTCTATTTTCTGGCTTAGTGTGACCAAGTAGTATGATAACTTTCAGTACTGTACATTCATTTCAGTGCTGGGAAAGTTACACAGATTCATACTGTAATTTTTTTTTTATTAGTACTATGAGAAACTTTTAAGAACTCGGGATTAATTACTTTAAGATTATTACCGAACTGTTATGTATGAACTTTGCAGAGAATTTTGTAAACTAATTACTGTAGCTTGGAAATTCAGGCATAAACCTTTTAATTTTTATTTGTTAGGGTATAGTACTGAAAAGGAGTGTTCTGTAAACTCTTATGTAGAATGAAATTTAGTTTCAGTGGTTTAATTACCATGGATGTGAAATGGGGTAGTGAATCGTTTCCAGACAGTCTGCAGAGCTGTTGCTCTCTGGGGTTTGAAGAGTTTACAGCTGAAAAAATAAGCGGTTATTCAATCTTATTCATCTACAATTCAAACAAAGTCTTTAACTTGAACTCTTCAGTATTTCAGAGACATGCTCCTTTCTCTTTGCCTAGAATTCCTTCCAGAAATTCAGGTTAATTTGAGCCTTTCAAAGCTGTTATTCTTTTGGTAGTGTATCAGCGCTCAAGTTTGCACCCAGATTGGATGGCTAAAGCTGCAGCAGGTGCAGAATCAAAATGCAGAGTGACCTAAATTGACATAGAGCAGTAGGCTTTCAACAAATGGAAGGCACTTTGAACATTAATACATGTATGCAAGGAAATGGAACAGGTGCCCAAATGGTGATTGAGAATATAATCAGTCAAATAAGCTGATGTATTAGCATGCATATTTTCATTTCCATGTTTAATTCTTTTGAATGAGAGAAGTCACTCGGATTCATGCATGGTGACGCTAGAAAGGTGGTGAACCACAGTGGAAAAGTGTGTGGTTCTTGTGATGGTCTTTGAGTCACTGAACTGTGAGATTGTGATTATAATATGCAATAACTGGAGAAGAAAAGATAGTCTTAATGTTAACTGATGATAGTTCATGTTTTTGAAGCATTAGAATTGATTTTTCTGTATTAGTTATTGTGTTTAGACTCTCAAGATGTAGGCTTTAAGGCATATGTTGATGTCAGTGTTTTTAACAATACTTTTATGTTTATGAAACTGATTATATTTGGCAAACAGAAAAAGTTGTAATACAGTTTGTCACAATACATTAATGTTGGGCTTTGCTTGCATTCTTTACTCCTTAGTGTTAGACCTGCGTTTAAAGTATTTATTATGGAATACTTTTTGCCTAAACAAAATGTGTATGATAACTTTGTAATTATATTGAAAAATCCAAATGTATTGAAGACTCTCAAGTAGGGGGTGTGTGGTGTAGTTTTGTGTTTTTTTTTTTTTGTGTGTTAAACTTTTTCTGCATCTAACCCCAAGTTTAAATAAAAGGGTTCAAATCCTGCCACCCTGATACTTAGAGGACTCTTTTCTTAGATACCCTTTTCTTAGTAGATGACATAATTTTGACTGCTTTCTCTATTACCATGGAAGAAACTGTGATTTTGAATCTGGAGTTGCAGACTAATTCTTGGCTAGGCATTAATATTTCATCTCTGTGCTGGTGCATGACTCAGCAGTGCAGGTTCGAGCTGGTTTGGGAGGGAGGGGAGAAACATTGCTTTAGTGTTCTTAGAGGGGTCTGGCAATTTCTGCTCTGTATGCTGGGGCCTGTCCCCTGGTGCTCCAGCTTGCTCTGTGTTCTGTTCCTCTTTGCCATGGCCTGTGGCTCTTCCTGTATCCCAGGCCTGCTTTTGAGCAGCTGTATCAGGGTCAACTGGTGCCTTTGGAGGATGCTCTGGAAGAAGTGTCTCTCTGCTTTGTAGCTTGGCCCCTGATTGTCTTTTACAGGCAGCTGTGTTAACCTCGCAAACACCCCGAGCAGCCTTTGAAGGAGGAATGCAGCTCTGATAGCGGAGCCCCTGCCTGGGAAGCGTTTGTTTTCTGCTTTGCATAGGCTGTGGGCAGTGAGCAGAGCTAGAGGTACCACTATATGTGACCAAGTTTACAGGCTGTTGAGACCTTATAAAAAGGCATAAAAGTGCATGTGCCAGTGCTGTCACTTGTAGCAGTGTTTGTTTCTGTAAGAAAAGTGAGTGTTTGACTGGTAGAATATCACATGGTGAATGTGAGAGGATCAAGTCAGTAAAGTTGTATTGTGAGAAAAGATTGTCCGTGCTGTTACCAGTTACAGGAGGGTTGCGTTGCTGTGGTTATCTGAAGCTGACAATGCTGAACTCATTCACCAGTTGCTTGAGAGCTTGAGACAGGAATTTTGAGAGCTGGTGGGCAGCCTGGGAGGTGATTTCTCCTGCTCATCCCACCCTACCTACAGGTAGCAGACCCTGGGGTTGCACTGGACCTTGTAGTGACTGCTGTAGCTGTTTGCTGGAATGTACCTACATTCTACTTTGAGCTCTAGTTAGTGACTCTGCTGGCTTATTAAACGAACCAGGACACATTTAATGAGAGACTTGGGGAGATTTTTGCAAAAGTTGAAACCATTGACTGGGAGGAAACTGTAACAAGCCAGGCACAACAAGGGATGCTGCTTTGCTGGTCTAGTTAAGGAAGCCTGTTGTGTTCTTGGGAATTTGGGAAGAACATCTGGTTGAAATAGTTGGAAATTTTCCATGTCACAGGCAAGAGCAACCCATAATAGGTCTGTCTGGAAAAGGGAAAGGTTTCTCTGTTGGTGACCTTTCAAAGTTCACAAACAACTGTCAGCCTGGACTATACGCCTCAGATTTGTCACTCCAGGTCAGCAAAAGCATCTCTTCAACTGAGAGGAGCTCTATCAAGTATTCTGCCAGGCTCCAGGCACCAACTGAAATATTAATATGCTCCTTGCCCAGAGACGGTGACCTATATAGTCACAGAAAAAACTGCTATCCATGGAAGTGTTGGTCAGATGCAACTTCACTATCTTGAGCACAAGTTTAGCTGTATGAGCGCTGAGTGAAGACTTAAGGCATAATTACATTTTGGGGTTTGGGGGAAAGGCGGTAAAGCAATATCAGTTTATAATGGAAGATGGGCTGCTTTTTTTTTTTTCCTTCCTGTAGAGAAGACGACATTCATGTCTGTCTGTACTTGCAGAATCAACTCTGTGTTGTTCAGAAATGTTAAATCTGGCAGAAGGGGAGGGGTGGCTTTGAGGTGCCAAGACGAAGAAGAGCTGGAACTGGGGTGACTTTGTGTAAAACAAACAAACAAACAAAACACTAAACAACAACAAAACCACCGAAAACACACACACAAAAAAACCAACACCAACAAAAACAAACAAAAAACAACAACAACAAAACCAAAAACCAACCAAACAACAACAAAAAACCAAACAAAAATCACCACCCTGTGGCCGATAGCATTAGGCCTTTCCATGTGATAGAATAGGTCTGGTAGCGTAATAGAGCAAAGGAGGGGAAGGAAAAAGCAAAAACAATGTTCAGAAAACAGATACCTATCTCCATGGTGAGAAGAGTATGTTCTGTTTTCAACCCTTGGCTATCTTCTCCTAGGCACTGGAGAGTTATTAAATCTGGGAAACTTTTCTGCCTCATTTCCTGCAAGTGTCTGATAATCTTCCTCGTCTAAGGAAGAAAGGATGAGCAACCATAGATGCTTCCCACAGCATCTGCATTGTTTCCAAGGTTGTCTGGGTTTCAATTTAAGTTCATTTACTCATAAGAGCAAGGAGCTTTGACAGTCTTGAAAATCTCATCTTTTTCTTGGACTTTTTGTAGGTTCAGATGTGAACATTACTTTGATTCTATGTTAGTTTTGGTCTATTATGTTTTTGTGCTGATGCATTGTATGAAGGTGGTGTAATAAATGGCAGAAATGTTTCAATTCCTTATAGCTATTTCTGTATAGTATCGGTTACCTTTACTCAAGTCCAGTTGAAATAGCCTCAAAGTTTCTTAGATATAGACAAATTCTTGCTTCTCATGGTTTGATTGGTGATTATCATGCCATTTTGAGTACAAATTAATTGGGTGTTTGGTTGGTGGAGTCAGTTGACAGTAGATGCATGAGGCTAGGGAATTTACAAAAGGAAAAA
The DNA here is from genome assembly GCF_964273445.1 of Streptopelia decaocto. NCBI lineage: Eukaryota > Metazoa > Chordata > Aves > Columbiformes > Columbidae > Streptopelia > Streptopelia decaocto. Next base: position 17,340,940 of record NC_138659.1, read on the forward strand.
GGTTTTCTTGCAAGTCCTGGCCACAGTATTCTAGGAGTTGACAGAGAAGGAGGATTCCAAGGCAAACAGGCCAGCGGCAGCAGGTTTAGTCACTGAGCACTTACAAGATCCTGGCACTTACTCAGCATAAATTCAATTTTATTAAAACAACAACAACAAAAAACCAAAACCAACCCCTTTTATCACCTTTAGTGTGGTAGTGTGAATTTATGCAGATTTTGTCTTCTGTATAATATGACAATGATGTTGTTGCTCTTCTGTGCTCCAAAAGTAAATTTATCATGTTAAGTGGCCATGGTTTTATAGTCAATGTGTAAACTGATTTCTGATAAAGTATGTTTTTCCATTAATATAGCTCTAAGTTGAATATGTTGCATTATAGTGCATTCTGAGAATGAGTTGCTTCTCCACTTTTGTAGTGAAGAGAAGTTCTTAGACGAAGTGCATATTGTAACGCATTCTCACAAAGATTTAAGTTTTTATCCGTTCTCTGTAGTGGTTTGAATGATTCCATGCAGCAGAAAGGCTTGCTGTGCAGAAAGCAGAGATACCAAATGGACCTCTGTCCAAAGAAAACAGATTTCCTGATTACTGACCAGGTTTTGTATTGTGAACAGAACCTAAACCACCACCAAGAGCAAGATGTGTTCTTTGCAAAAATAAATTCAAAGATATTTTCAGTGTTTTCTGCGTAGACAGGATGTCCCTCTGTTCATAATGATTTACAACAGACATTTTTTTCCTTTGCAGAAACGGAAGGCTTTAAAATTGATACCATGGGCACCTATCACGGAATGACTCTGAAGTCTGTAACGGTAAGCTAAAAGTATTTTCTTAAATATGTTTTGTGGAAATGATAGCGTACCTGTATGTATGTCTTGTCAATCTGGCCTAAGCTCTGAAGTTCACTTTGGCTGACTAACAGGATTAATGAATGTTCTCTGTGAAAAGACAAAACATGTTTTGATTTGGTCTGCACATTTGTGAGATCTTTGCTCAAGGGATTTGTCCACAGCAAAAGGTGTGCTGCGAAGGCTTTGCTGGTGGGTTCTTCTTGTGGAGGTGCAGTGTTTTTGTGCTTAATACTCAGATTTTTTTGGCTGGTCTTACGTGTGTCTATGAAAGGCATCATTCATAATCATAAGTGGTAGAATTATACTCAGAAAACTTAAGTAATAAAGCTGGGATTTGGAGTATCGCTCTGTTTCTTTCTCTGTATTTAATAACATTAATTTGTTTAGTGGTGGGAGAATTTGACCTCTGTATTACTGTTAGAGCTTTCAAGCTTAGTGAGCTGGACTTCTTTTGTATGACTTTACAATGCTGTCAGTGGGAATGGCTACATATACAGATGAAAGAGACCCTCAAACAGATTTTTTTATTGTTTTGGCCAATATTTGTCTGCTTTTGTGGAAGTGAGTTGAATGCTCTCAAACAAATGCTGTTTTGATCTGCTGGTAAGTAGGACAGATGCTACAAAACCAATGTAGAGCCCTCATTAAGGTTCTTGCCATCTGCATACCTATATAAAACTGATGAATAGACAGCACTAAATACTCTCCTAAATCCGTGCACTACTTCTAGATAACACTCCTAATTTGAACATAAAAACAGTACCTTGAATGTAAATTTCTTAAAATAATTTAGAGCTTTTTCTTGTTTGATAAAAGCTCTTGCCCAAGTTTTTTGTTCCCAACCTCCTGGACTTAAAATATCTTAAAAATTGGAAGGAATCTACTTAGCTGTGAACAGTGTCATTTCTAGATGAACACAGAAATCGATTGGACGAAGGAGGGGAATAACCCACTATGTCTGAAGATTTGTTCTCAAATCTTGAACTGATTCTGAGCTGCTGTATGAGGGATCAAGCAGTGTTAATATACCAAACCCAGATTTCTATGGTATAATGTATCTATTTGAAGTGGTAGTCACTTGAAATGACTTAGTAAATCAGTTCTGTTTAAATTGCCCTGTGGGGAGGAAAAATAAATCAATTTTTTAATAAAGGAGAAGTTTATAGTGAAGTAGAAATGTTTAAATGTTTTAAGCTTGTCATTATAACAACTATAAAAGTGAGGGGATGCACATAGCTCTAAAAATGATACTTCTTAAAGTTCATTAAAAAATAATTAAGGTTTTATATTCTAGGAATCCTGGCTCACATATTCAACATACTACCTAGAGTTTTGAGATGGAGTTACTAAATGGTCCTTGTTGGTTTCTTTCATTAAGAAAGAAAACTGATATTAAATTACTATTAAATCTTTTTTGCAACACAAACTATAATTTTTTGAAATGACTATTTAAGAGGTGTTACATGTCTGCACATGAAAGCATCATCCAGTGTCATGAGAAATATTAAAACTCCATCTGTCATTTAGCATTTTTCTAAGAAAGAACTTGTAAGGGATTTTTGGAGCTTTATTTTCCAGACTCTTAAAAAGGTGTCCTAAATGTTCAGCTCATTCATAAATTACAGTGACATACTGACTTTGTGCTTCAGATGGGAGAGAAATAAATCTGTTTATTATGTGGCACAGAAATATTCATCTGTTTTTGTCTAAACTTGGTCACGGTGATGGACCACATAGTTCTAACCCATAATCTTCAGATCATTGTTTTATATGGAATGCTTAATATCTTAGTAGTTAGCAAATTCCACATTATACCTTTACTTGTTTTGGGGTGGCTTGTTCCTATTTCTTATGCTAGGCAAAACTAGGGAGGAAATGGGAAAGTAATTTTTTTCCCCTAGAGATTTAATGGAAAAGAACATTGTACTCATTGGCTAAATCACAGGAATATGGAGGATGGTGCTGGAATTGCATCCTACCTACATGATGTCATCTGCTCTCCTCATAGCACGGGTATAATCCCTTGTGTGAACTTGCCAAACATTTGAAGGGAATTGAAGCGTTCTGCAGCTCTTTGTTAGAGGCCGTCTTCAAGCTTCAGACCTCTGATTTCCAAATGAGTGGTGAAATTTGAAAGGTTCATTTCTATACCATTTTTCTTCTTGACTTTGGTGGCTCCTCTGTTTTTTTCCATTAGTGTATTTATAGAGAGCAGTCATTCTCTTACAACTTTTTATTTTTTTGTTTGGCTAAACAAATCTTCTTGTGATATAAGCTTTCAGTTCACATGCGAGTTTTCTTTTGCTAGCTATTTCAGTTAGAATTAACTTTTTTCCAAGCACAGAGAAGTATTTATGTAGTCCACGCGAGATCTCACCAATGGCTTGTAGTAGGGCATTTAGAATTTCCTACTGCTTCTGAAAATATAAATATTGCCTTGAGACAGATCAATTACCTATTTTACTTTATATTTGTTCTTTATCACTTTTTTGTATCCTATTTTTGGTCTAGTTTCCACATTGGTTATGAGTTGTATGTTGGAAGAGGTGGTTTAACCTAGTGTGGTGGTTCATTTGAGTGTTTAACGTGATTTGTGATACCATCTACCCGGACTTTTGTTCTTGCTGTGTTACATTGTCCTTTATTTTCTTTGTCTGAACAAATAACTTTGTTTTGATGGTTAGTCTTCCCTTTAAAAGGTCAATGGAACCATTAGCTTCCAAAAGTTTTGATCTTGTTTGCAATTGGAAAAACCTTTGTAGACATGCTTATGACTTGGAGTGGAAACCGTGCCCCACTGTCTGGAGTTGTGCACCCACTTCTCATGTCAGATTTTAAGAAGCTTTTCTTTTTCTTTTTTTTTCTGTTTTATTCCCTGCGTGTGTTCCACTTGCACTCTGCCTTACCTTAATTATCTGTAGTGATTTTTATTAAATGTGCAAAACTTCTCTTTTATTTTTGTTCTTGCTGCAATGTGAGTTGTCATAGATGCTTGTTCTTTTTAACAGCCAAACAAAAACTTCTGCATCTTGACTGCTTGCTTTTCATCAGTGATGTTGGAAACTTTCTTAGCATTCAAAACTTGTGCCAGAACAGATGGTGAATGGTGGGCTTTTTCTGAAGTAATGTCAGCTAAAATAACTTGTGCTGCTGGCAGTTCTTCCCTATAACAGTTTTTGCTTAATTGGCACACTTACTTTCTCTTAGGAAGAACTGACTTATTTAATGAGGTTTTTTGTGGTTTGTTTTTTTTTTTTTTTTTTTTTTTTTTCCAATTGTGAAGGCATGATTTTGTTATTCTGGACCTGGAATTGTTTATAATGGGCCATCTTCCTCAGAAAGCCTTTTTTAATACCTGTGGCACCACCTATTTGTCTGGGCTGGTGATGTTTTGGGAAGCTAATGGTGGTACCTCTTGCTATCCAGTTACCCAGCAGTTCATGTTGCAAATTGTGTAGCGTGACTTTCAGAAATGTCCAGGTCTACCTGCAGGTTTCACTTCAAAGCATAATCCCCTGGATAGCAGGATAACTTCTGTGCTTTAGGTAGGAAAGGTTACTGTCTGAGATGGATCAAATAAGAGCTATGGAAGATAAATATGTTAGTATTTTTGTACCATGCAGGGTGTGAGGGAATGCTGGGAGAGAATTTTAAGCTGATAGTCTCAACGTGTTCTTTCTTACTTGTGTAAATTTTACATGTTCAACGCATTAGCCTTCTGCTTTTCTAAAGTGAAATGTGAATTTGGGAGACTAAGCCAGTGTCATCTAGTGGAAGCCTAGAAAGTGGTCTGACCTTTCTTTTATACAGAAACAAAACTCAGTTTTGGACTAATGGTTTCTATGTAAATTATTTAACTGTTACTACAGCTTGAGATGTGAAGATCAGAACAAACTAACTATCTGTACTTAGGTCAGGATACGGGAGAAGCTGCTTGTTCTGTGAGTATCTGATAAAGCTGGCTTTTGTAGATCGGTCCTAAAGGGGAATCCTCTTCCAAGCTGAGGACGTGCTTTGTATTGACTGTGTGCACATGCAAGTGACATTTGTTTCTCCATGACAATAGTAGTCACAGTGATGCTGGTTTTAGTCATCTTGGTGCTTTTTCTTTCTTAGGTTTTCATGACTTAAATATGAAAGGAAGGAATAGAATGATCTGATCTACCATCCTGATTAGTCTTGAGATGTCATTCAATGTGGTTATAAACTAGGGTGCAAGCAAGTAAGATATGCATAGTACTGCAGTAGGCCCTTGTAGAAATTACTTTTTCTTTCCTAACTGCTAGAAATCTCTCCTGTTTTTAATTTCTGTTTTCTTTTAGTATTCATAGCTGCTGAAGCTCAGAGGCTTCCTTTGTCTTTTGTTTTTGCTGCTCGTAATGGAATCTGTTGATCATCCACGCCCATAAGCAGCCAGAACTACTGCTGGCATTTCTTTTTCTTACTGTTCAGTAAACAGGTGGGTGCAACAGCTCTTTTAGCTATTGAGATGATCTACATATCAGATAGTTGGGGGCCATGCTTGGAAAGTCAGTGTATAGTTATTCAGGGTTTCAGTTGAGGCACTTTGCTTGTAGCAAACTCCAATGCAAATTTCTGCAGAGCATTCAAACATCTTAAGTTTTATCTCTAATAAGAAATTCTATGTAGATTTTCAGTGCTTCTGACTTTAGTGATATTTTTCCTATGAATTAACAAAAGTAACTTCAGTCTTTCTGGTGTAAACTGCCAGGCTTTACAATTATTTGTCAGTTGTAAAATTACTTTGAGTAAACATATGAGACTATTGGTAATTAAAGAAAATACATTACTTTTCATTTGAAACAAATACATTACATAGTCCAACAGAAAACTACTATTAAAAAAAGAGGGTCTCTATGTAAGCCACACTACAAACAGGCTTAATTTCAGAAGAATTGGAAGACTGGTTCAGCACCACCAAGGTCAGCAGCATTTTTCATCATTTTTTTGTCAGTCTCAGATTTTGAACCTTAGCTAATCAAAAGATGTTGCTGTTATTGCCTCCCAAATCTTTCAAGTATGGTGTAGTCCCAGTGATTTTATTATTTTAACTGAGAGGTTATTTAACTGCTGGTATATTTTTTTCAAAGTATTAGCATGTAGTAGAATGAAGGGAAATGCCAAGTTTTTGGCATCTTAAAGATTGGGCCATTGGAAATGAAGCATGTTGGGGCAGGAGCAATCAACGTGGTGTATGCACATATTTTAAATAAGACTTAATTAATTGATATGCTTCTGTGTAAGTAGGTAAATTCACAAGATTTTTCATTTTTAATTTGTCATGAAGTATTAAGACTGTGATTTAGTGCCAAAACTTGAAATGACTTTTCGAAAGCATATAGTGGAACTGGACATTGTCTCAATATACAGATAAATAGCACTTACCTTTAAAAAATTAACTGAAAATGTAATACATCTTACATAGGAGAGAGAGAACTACTTATGCACGTCACCCGTTTTCTGTGTCATGTTCTAATCTCATTAAAATATTTGAGATCAGTGGTATTGAGGAGGGAGCCAACAAAACAGACTCTTTGAAAGCATTTTAAATGGTTCTGAAGCGGAGCATGATTTTCATGCAGTCTGTGCATAAGCTGGTCATTATTCTCGACGTGAACGTAACGCCAGCCTGCCTGCACCCCCGCTCGCCTCCGCGGGCCAAGCAGTGTTCCATCAGCTCTTTGTGTGCACACTGTTCAGATTTTAACCATCAAAAGGATGTTTGAAATAATTGCCTATTAAAAATGAGTGTTCCGTAGATGCTGCTGCATGTAGAGAGTTTTGTTTTCATTGGATTTGTAATTTTTTTTTTTACATGTTAAATATATTCATCTGCAACTGTAATTCAGGCAACCATGAGGTTCTTGGTCCATGGGGATTAAGGGCTAGGACATGACCAGTAACTCAGAAAATCCTTGACCTGGAGAAATGGATGTTTCGCTGGAACAGTCTGCCAGCAACCTTACACTGCTCTGCAGTAACAGCCCCAAGGGCCTTGGGTGTCTCTGTTACTCTATCGAGAGCGGATGAAATGCAACCAAGTTTTCTAAGAACTATTACTGTATTTTATGTTTAAGGTCTTCACAGCAATTTCAGTGGTTGGCATTTCATTGCCTCAGTCGTGTTTCAAACATTAAATTACTCTTCCTTAAAGAGTTTTAGTGTAAATAGTCACGTGTATAGAGACCAAGAAAAATCACATACAAATGCAGCCTTCAAGAAAATGTGTTAAGTTGAACAGTGCTGCACTTGTTTTTTCAGCAATTGTAAGTAATGCATATCTGTGCCAAGATTTCTTGCTGTTCTACTGCATTAAACCATAGAACTACCTGTTTTGTTCCTTGTAATAGGTTTTATGTTATTTTGAGAGTAAGAACTGTAAATTCAAGAAAAGTGGATGTTGTGTAAGCAGTCACATCTGGAAGTTAGGCATTGCTGTGGTGCCCTCTATGCTCCTGAACAAAAGAGGGAGCAAGACCTGGGGCCATGTAGCTTTGTTACTGAATGAGGGTGTCTCAAGTCTCTGTTCTGTGTGAAACTCGACTGTGTCACCATGCTAAGTGTGCTGGTGGCAAGCCTGTCAAGTACTTGAGTGATTTCAATGGAGGAGTGCCAAGTACGAGAATCCAAAGTGTTTCTGAGTATACATCGAAGTGGAGCCTTAGACATCCAGGGAGCTTTACTTACAGAAGCTTAAGAGTCTTAAAAATTCTTAGTATGAGTTTTATGATGCTTTGCTAGACCTGCCTTGACTTAAAGCTGAATGATGCGAGTTTACTTGCTAGCCCTATGGGTGTTCCTTGAGACACTCATCTGCCACATACACTCTGCCAGGACTAAGATCCTTTACGAATGGTTCAGGAGTCACTCTCATTTGGAAACATGACCCCAAACAAAAACGTCTAGGAGACTTCAGTGGTGTTCTTTGAATTAGGTGTTTGCTATCTGCTGTAATCTTATTTAGGTGTTTTGATTCATTGGTGTTTTTCAGGTCTTAAGATTTATGCGTAATATCCATTAATTAAAGTTTTATAGGGCATTGCTCAATGGTAGTAGCTAAACTTGAGCTACAGATTTTTATCCTTTGTCCTAATTTTTTTGAACAAACAAACATCATGCATTTCCCACAGTTTATGTGTTAAAGAGTGTTGTTTACATATTTTCCTCTATAAATTATCTCCAAACATTTACTGAATATGTAATAGTTGCATCTTCAACTAACAGTTGATCATCAAATTTCTTCTAATGGGGAGAGAACAATGTAACTATTGCGTAGTGCAGTAATTTATTCACAACTATTGAAGGCGGTACAAAGGTCTTACGAACCCAGTAGAAATGAGCATGTGACAGATGGGGAACCAGAAGTTATTTCACTTTAACATCCCTTCTTTCTGCAAGTTTATCCATATTTACCAAAATAATCACATGGGTAGCCATCCCATTGTCTTCAAATGAGTTGCTAACAGGTTTCTAACACTGAAATTTATGATACAGTAACTAAATCAATGTTATAATTGAAGTATTTGAGTCATTGATGTAACTAATCTGAGATAAGAGTCAAGATTTCCCTCTCTATTCAGTTGTTCAGATTATATCATTGTCATTAGGCCATGTGACACTTTACTACTTGGTTATTTGCTCCTAATGGAGTAAGATACAATTTCTTATTTGGGGAAATAAGCAAGCACTCCAAGCAGAAAACTTATGTAGCTTAGTATCATAGTAGTCATACCTTTTTCTTTTTTTTTTTTTTTTTTTTTTTTTTGAGCTTGGAAAACAGGATAGTTTGATTGTTACTCCAGCAACATCCATAGGAACATGCCTCAAAACCCATTCTCATGTACATCTCAGTGCTACTTAGTATTATTTAGTCATGGCAGAGCAAATTCTCCGTTATGAGATTTTATTTTTAGAAGTTCTGTACTTTGTCCTAATTGTCAAGGCCCTCTTTTCAATTTGTGGACACTGTTCTGGAGTTGCTATTTTAAAGGTCTTCCTCCTTAATTCTTGTTGTTGTGGGTTTGTTTGATTTATTTTTTTTTTTTTTCCCCTTATATGGCACTTTCTTTGAGTACGTGGCTGTTGGTGTTTGAATCCAACCAGAAGGTATTGCTGTGTGGCTGGCTTTTTCACAGGTTTACAGTTATTAATATTACAAGAGTGTATTATAGGCAATTGTTCTTTAGTTCTTGCATCAGAATATGTAAGGGAAAGATAGTATTTCCTAAGCACATCAAACCTATAGAGCTCAGACTTGAGACAGATCTTTGGAGGCAAATGTTAATGAAATACTAAGGTAAGAACTCTGGTTCACAGTCTTTTGGGGGGGTGGAATAGAGGTGATATCATTCAGCACTGTTTCAACATAGTGCAACATCACTAATGAGAAGATGCAGTTAGAACAGTAAAATACGCAATGTTTTAAAGCCTTTAAGGCAATTCCTTCTTGCACCATTTAAAAGGGTAATTGATTAAGTCTGACTATGTTTTGGTCTTTAACTTTATGTGATTTTATTGTTCCATCTAAACCAGGTATTAATCTGCCTGTGTCTTTTATGCAGCCGCATGCTGTTGCTGTTGAATCTGCATCCTCGCTTTCAGGATGTTTAAATGTGTTTTATTTATTTTTGCTGCGACAAGAACCTATAGGCAAAATCCTGGTTTACTCAGGTTTGCTACTGATGGCCCTGGATATGGTCTGTTTCAGCACAGGCTTTCTCATTAGGCAAATGACTGTAAAGACTGTATAATGAACTCTGCATTAGTTGTGGCTCACTCAACCTGCATTTAGGCAACACTGATCATACCTTCCGGAATATACCTGTGATTGCGATCTGCAGACCTGCCATCTGGAGCTGTATTTATGTTTTCACTGAGCAATATGCTATTGCAGAAACTACTTGCATCAATGCTGCTGGAAGGGTGGTTCTTCACTATTTATTCATTTAAAACTCTCTTAAAGACACTGCTCAGCTTAGCCAAGTGAGTTAAAGGGAGCCTTGTGTATGTTTGAAAGTGCATGTAGGTAAGCATTGAGAGATGTATTGTCTGGTTTAATTTCATTCACTGCTTTCTGTTTTGCCACTCCCAATTCCCAAAGGATTGTCACTTATTTTGGAGGCTTTTGGTTTGGGGTTTTTGTAAGTCACAAGAATCTCATATATCTGGGACTCCAGATTTAATACCGAAGATACTGATGGGGTAAAAAACCCCATCTGGTTTCCAGTCTTTGTGAGCTGATAAATGCATAGTGTGAATGTGAATTTCTTCAAGATGAATTATTTGGATTTTCTTTTGAAGTGTAAAAGCAATTCTCAGAGTTTTGTTTGCTACCATATGAACATATTAATCTTCAGTGCTTACTATTGCAAATAATGAAGGTTTGTCCAATGTACTTAAAATGTTAAATTTATCTAAAGCAGTTGGTAAATGGAAAGAAATTGATTAATAACTTTGAGAACTGTTCTTTTACAAATACATATTTTGATTAGCTAGGGTATAAAACTTTTGTTTAGGCTTCATACAAGATGAATATTAACAAAACATGGTATTATTTTACCTTATATTACCACTGTTTTTGGCAGGCTAAGTTTTAGGGAGTTGAACTGTTCAATTTTGTTTGCTGCTTTAGGAGACTTTGGATGTATTATTGGATTGAAAAGGTCTCTTTTTTGTCTCTTTGAGGCTAAAAGCAGGCAACACTTTTCCTTCATAAAGGTGTATGACTAGGTTTTGTGCACAAGTAACAGATATGCTTTAAAAATTCGGTTGAAGTGTGAAGCCAAATTTTTTGTGACTAAGCAAAGCGATGTAGTGATAAGATTGCTTGTAGCTAACTGTTAGGCTAGTTGCTTTAAATTCATAGTAATTTTAATTTATTTGTTTAAAAATTCTGGCTTGCTTTGAAAGGAGTAAAAGCAATGGGCTTCTTCTCTATAATCATCTAAGTCTCTCTTCCAGCTCAGTGGAGCAGGTATCTCCTCACACCCTCCCTTGGCCTGGAAGGAGCTGCAGCTGATGAGTTCCAGATGTTTGCTTTCGGGTGGCTTGGTGCTGCCATTTTCAGGAAATAGAGCACTGCCTTTCCCTCCCTGGGAGTGCTAATTTTAGGGTTTCATTTCCCCAGCCAGCAATTTTCATAAAAGTTGACAAAGGCAATAACTTTCCTACAGGTTTTATTGAAATTGGAAAGTAGGTTCACAACATACTGTGTAAGAAGGGAGGGAATGTCACTGCGGTAGGCTGCTAACAAATCTGTTTGCTGAAGGGGGGAAAAACCTTCTCCTTTGGAACAAGGAGCCGTGCGGGTGCGTCATGCACCAGGATTCATCAGTCCTACTTGCTCATTATCTTTGGAGCAGTCGATGTAGATCAGGCAAACAGATTGCAATTTTACTGAAATGAAAATGGAACCCAGTCGGCATTAAAAAAGATAACCTGCCTGATTAGTTGTATTTTCCTGTGGCTACTAAGTGAAACAGAAGACTTCCAGATGGAGAGGGCTTTATATAAAGCCTGAAGCCAAATATTTTGCATCTAATAATATATACAATATAATATACACAATACATCAGGTACCTCATATTGGTCTATAAAATCTGTTCCATTTTAGGGCGACATCATATGCTGTAGCAAACCACAATTTTTATAGTAGGTTTCATATGTATAGTTAGTTCTTGAAAATAATGTCATGAAAAAGCTTCCAAAAATATCTGGACATGAACAGCAGGTGAAATGCAAATTAAAGTAGTAAAATACATGTTAAAATACTAAATAGATCATAATGCTATCTTAGAAATTAAAATCTAAAGGGACTCTGGACTGCCTGGTGTAATGTTACATCTGGTTTTCAAGCCTAGTTTTATAGTTGGTTCAAATTTCATTACATGAATCTTGAACATGTAAATCAACTTCCTTGTTCATACAATATCTTGAAAATGGTATTTGCTTGTTACAGTTGTCATTCAGACTCATGAAGGAATAGACTAATCAGGCAGTTTGCTCACCTTTATTTGGATCTGCTAAATATTTAATAAGGCTAACTTATGTATTCACGTTATTGTGCTGTATGACAAAACCACATATTGAATGTTTCTTATATTCCTTCCTCTGGCAGTTCTCAGCAACACTCTTAATGCCCTTTTATGTTCTCCGCTGAAAAGCTGCCTATAATTGGCTTAGGTTATCAAACAGTGTGAATTGTCATTCTTTCAAATATGAATGTAGGTATTAGATCCTTTTAAACAATGAGTATCGTAACAATAATCCATATGCCGGGAACATTCTGTAGATGGAAATTCACAATGCACAGAAAATGTTTTCAAGCATTATTTTATCATTCATTTATATGAAGCTGAGAGGAAGAGAATCTAAAAAGTAATAAGTACTCAATATCCTCAAGGTTAAGATCAAGAATGTATTAAATTTGAACAGTAGTTACTAGTATACTAATATTTGTGAAAGTTCTCAGTTATGAATAAGAATCATACCTTTAAGGAAATAATGTAACTTTTTCTGGTGCCTCTCATAAGTGGAATGAACATGATTGATAAACGTGACATTTAATATTGGGCAAACTTCAAGGAGTTTCTGCCTTATGCTCGGTAAAGTGATTTTTCTTTAGTGAAGCCATATTTAAACTATAATAAAATGCACAGAGATATATTGATACTTCATAAATGTGGCAAAACTGAAGAATGTTCACAGCTTTGAAAAATGTTGTTTGTTTGTTTGTTTGCTTTTTTTAAACAAAAGATTCATTTGGCTCAAGTAGGCTTGGACAGTTTTCTCTCCTGCCATATTCCCCAGAAGGAAGCTAAATTAATTCTGTCCATAAGAAGATTAAAAGCTGATGGGGCAGGCAGATATTTTCGTTTCTCAAGGGTGAAGGAAGTAGAATAACATTCTCTGGCAAGCCTGAAGATGATTGGGTAAAAATATTTTGCTGCTATTTGCAGAAAAGTATTCATGCCTTTTTGTAGTAAATTTAGGGGTTTTTTTTGTTGGAAAGGGAGGGCTCTCAGACATATTTAAACTTCTTGTGCTTTGTGACATTGTCTTCGTGGGGGAAAAAATAAGAGGTATTCTGGTTTTATTTATGAATGGTTCATTCACTCTGACACTGATCTGTAGTGGATTTGTTATACTTCAGTGTAAATTTAGGTATTACTGTGAAATTGTATTTTGCTTTTTTATTCTTTGTTTTTCACTGTAGAATATTTAAAACTTAGAACTTCTCTACATAGAAAGGTATACACTTAGGTAAATCTAGGTTCAGTTAGTTTTCAGTAATTTTGATTAATATTTTAATTTTTTTTTTCATTGTTAAAGCCTTGGCTGAAGTCATGTTTACTCCTTTTTGCCAAACTGCTGTAGGAGAGGCTCCTGGTGGACCCTGTGTGCTTTCTCGCAGTATTCACTTTGATACAAACCAATTCTGAACCACTGTAGCCCGTCACCCGGCTGTTCTAGCCTCGTGCTGGCCTGGGAGCTATTTAATAGTTTAAGTTCACAAGTTATCTGCCTTTTTCAGCATATCTTCCCGGATTTCCATCTTGTTTAGGAATTTTGTGACTAAGAAACAGACTCCTGGAAGTGCCTTTGCACTCACGCAAATGTTAATTGAAGACCAATAGCTGTGTGTGGTTTTGGGGGCGTAACTCTTCCCTGTGTCTAAAACAAGACATTTTTATTTTCCTGGTTGCCTTTGGGTCTCAGTCCGTCAGTGCTCTTCAGGGACATGAGGATCTTCTGCAACTTCTTCTCAGCCTTCTCTTGTAGCTGCTGTGCTCCCCAGTACATTATTTGTTAGAAAGGGTTAAAGTCTTAAGTTATTTTTCATTTGTAATCAAACACCTCAGGTCTTCCCAAGGTGAAGCTGTTGCCACCTGAGCACGTTTAGGAGGCATTAGGAAGTTATGAGTCTTTGACAGTCATCTCCATTTTCCTGTTAAAGCAAGTGCTTAATAGTTCTGCCATTCAGAAATAACCTTTTCTCCTTAATACAAAGCATGATGCAATCTAATTTGGCAATATGTAAGTATTCCTTAAGGCCATATCAAGGCGCTCAAGCAAATTAAAGCAAATTGCCAAAGTATACAACATCAACATTCATAAGTTATAATGCATTAAATTGCCATTGGCTGGTGATGTCTTTAGGAATAAAATTACTTTAGTTAGCTGTAGTTTAATTTCCTTGGTTTACAGTGAGTGGAGGCAAATTTACTCCTGCATTAGAAATTCATGTGGGAATTTAATGCATTTAAATTAATATGCTTTGACTTCTCACCTTTATTTCAACCTATATAAACGTTGATATCATTGATGAGCCCATTATGGTTGGGAGCAGCTTCCCCAGACTGTCAGATGCGTTTCCCGCTTCTCTTGTTGCTGAGGCCCCATTTCTTAGTCCTCTGTGTGTGTTCACTACTAGTTCACATAGGATTACAGATTTGATTTGAATCAGATCCACAAATGAAGTTAAACTATTGCTCTTCAGTCTGGGTAGTAATGGCTAGATTATAAAGAACTACAATAGTATTTATTAACTAGCCTGTGAAGACGGTGCATTGTCCACCATGCACAGAGCAAGATCTTCTGGATTTCATGTAAACTCACATTTCAGTAGTAATTTCAGTCCTTTTAAAAATTTTCATAATGCAGTTGTTCTCTGCATATATGAAACAACAAACAAACAAAAACTTTGCAGAGGTCTTTTGAACTTCTGGTTTTATTTTGCTTGGGAAACCCAAGGTTGGTTTTGCTTGCAGTTTAATGTGGCATGTTTGGGATCTTTAAGGTGAGGATGGAACAGGAAATCAAATTGCTGTGGATGTTTATTAGAGTGACTATTTTAGGGCATAGTTACTCCTTTCACACTTCAGTTGTTGCAGAATACTTTCTCAACAATTTCTTCAGTGCTTGTCCTGCCTACGTATTTCCCTGCAAGTCTGGCTTTCCTCAGTTTTGCGTCTTTTGTTGCTCTGTTTAATAGAAAGAGAGATGTACTATGTAACACTTACTGAGGTGTTTCAGTTAAAAGTTTAGGTTAATGGTCAGCAATTATGAAGTATTTCTTCTGGTTTTGTTCATATTTTTAATGTAATATAGCTGGCAGCATCACGGTAAATTTGTTGTTAACTTCTGCTACCATATTGCATATATGGAGAATGGTATAGTCTCACAGTATCACAGTATGTTTGGGATTGGAAAGGGACCTCAAAAGATCATCTAGTCCAATCCCCCTGCTGGAGCAGGAATGCCTAGGTGAGGTCGCACAGGAACATGTCCAGGCGGGTTTTGAATGTCTCCAGAGAAGGAGACTCCACAACCTCCCTGGGCAGCCTGTTCCAGTGCTCTGTCACCCTCACTGAGAAGAAGTTTTTTCTCAAATTTAAGTGGAACCTCTTGTGTTCCAGTTTGATCCCATTACCCCTTGTCCTATCATTGTTTGCCACCGAGAAGATTAAAACATTCTTATAGTTGAAGAAGGGTGATTGTAATAGGAAATTCCCTTCTGAAAGGAACAGAGGGCCCAATTTGCAGAGTTGACCCTCATCTTAGGGAAGTTTGTAGTCTACCTGGAGCCCAGATCAAGGATATCGCTAGAGAGCTCCCCAAACTGGTGCACCCGACAGACTACTACCTGCTGCTGGTCTTCCAGACAGATGGGGAGGAAGCTGCTTCCTGTAGTCTGAGGGGAATGAAGAATGATTTCAAGGTCTTGGGAAGGATGGTGAAAGACTCAGGGGCTCAAGTGATCTTCTCTTCACTCTTTCCGTCTTCAAGTGATGATGTGGGATGCAATAGGAAAATTCAGTCTCTAAATGGTTGGCTCCAAGAGTGGTGCTACAGGCAGGGCTTTGGATTTTTTGATAATGGTTGGTTTTATAAGACACTAGTCCGGACAGTGTCACGCAGGAAAGGTTTATCTCGTAGTGGCAAAAGGATGCTGGGGCAGGAATTAGCTGGGCTCATTTGGAAAGCTTTAAACTAGGCTCGAAGGGGGATGGGGTTGTAGCTGGGCTTGTCCCAGTGGGGCAGCATTCTAAAACTGATGAGGACCGGGTGGCCTCCTATGCCCCAAGGGAGAAATTGGTGTGCTCTGCTCGCTCCCTGAAATGCCTGTACACCAATGCGTGCAGCATGGAGAATAAACAGGAGGAGTTAGAATCCTATGTTCGGTCGGGAGATTATGATCTGGTGGCAATTACAGAAACATGGTGGGACAGTTCACATGACTGGAATGTGGTCATGGATGGCTATGCCCTTTTCAGAAAAGACAGGCCAGCCAGGCGTGGTGGTGGAGTTGCTCTCTCACATAGAGAGCAACTACAATGTACTAAATTCTGCCCAGGAGTGGATGACGAGCGGGTTGAGAGTGTATGGGTCAGGATCAAGGGGCAGGCTGGCAGGGGTGACACTGTTGTGGGCATCTGTTACAGGCCACCAGATCAGGCTGAGGAAGTTGATGAGGCTTTCTATGGGCAGCTGAGAGTGGCCTCACAGTCACAGGCCCTGGTTGTTGTGGGTGATTTTAACTTCCCTGATGTTTGCTGGAAGGACCATTCAGCCAGCCAGCCAGAGTCCAGGAGGTTCCTCCAGTGCATTGATGATAACTTCCTCATGCAGATGGTGGAGGAGCCGACTAGGAGAGGTGCACTGCTGGATCTCATCCTCACTAACAAGGAGGGTCTGGTCGAAGCAGTAAAGGTTGAGGGCTGCCTGGGTTGCAGTGACCACGAGATGGTGGAGTTCAGCATCTCGTGTGGCAGGAACAGAATAGCAAGTAGAATTGCAACCCTGGACTTTAGCAGGGCTAACTTTGGCCTTTTCAAGCAATTGCTAGAGGAAATCCCATGGGCAAGACTGCTTGAAGGAAAAGGGGCCCAAGATAGCTGGGTGGCATTCAGAGATTGCTTCTTCCACGCTCAGGATCAGAGCATCCCCACACGTAGGAAGTCAAGGAAGGGAGCCAGGAGGCCTGCGTGGTTGAATAGGGATCTGTTGGGTATGCTCAAGCAGAAGAGGAGAGTTTACAGGTCATGGAAGCAGGGGCTGGCCACTTGGGAAGAATATAAGGCTGCTGTTAGAGGATGTAGGAAGGCAGCTAGGATAGCCAAGGCCTCCTTAGAATTACAGCTGGCGAGAGGGGTCAAGGACGGCAAAAAGAACTTTTTTCAAATACATAGCAGATAAAACTAATACCAGAGGCAATGTAGGCCCACTGATGAATGGAGTGGGTGCCCTGGTGGCAGAAGATACAGAGAAGGCAGAATTACTGAATGCCTTCTTTGTCTCTGTCTACTCTGCCGGAGGCTGTCCTGGGGAGCCCCGTACCCCTGAGACCCCGGATGAAGCCAGGTCAATGGAGGAGTTTGCTTTAGTCAATGAGGACTGGGTTAGGGAGCAATTAAATAGTCTGGACATCCATAAATCCATGGGTCCAGATGGGATGCATCCACGGGTGCTGAGGGAGCTGGCTGAAATCGTTGCTGGACCGCTCTCCATCATCTTTGCCAAGTCTTGGGAAACAGGAGAGGTGCCCGAGGATTGGAGGAAAGCAAATGTCACTCCAGTCTTCAAAAAGGGCAAGAGGGAGGACCCGGGTAATTATAGACCGGTCAGCCTCACCTCTGTCCCTGGGAAAGTAAGGGAACAGCTTGTCCTTGGTGCCATCTCAAGGCATATCAGGGATAAGAGGGTTATTAGGGGCAGTCAGCATGGCTTTACCAAGAGTAAGTCATGCTTGACCAACCTCATAGCCTTTTATGAGACTGTAACAAGGTGGATGAATGATGGCAGAGCGGTGGATGTGGTCTACCTTGACTTCAGTAAAGCCTTTGACACAGTCTCCCACAGCATCCTCACAGCTAAGTTGAGGAGGTGTGGTCTAGACAATAGAGTGGTGAGGTGGGTTGCAAACTGGCTTAAGGAGAGAAGCCAGAGAGTGGTAGTCAATGGTGTGGAGTCTAGGTGGAGGCCAGTATCTAGTGGAGTGCCTCAGGGGTCAGTGCTGGGGCCAATATTATTCAATATATTCATTAACTATTTGGACGAGGGAATTGAGTGTATTATCAGCAAGTTTGCTGATGACACTAAGCTGGGAGGAGTGGCTGACACGCCGGAGGGCTGTGCTGCCATCCAGAGAGACCTGGACAAGCTGGAGAGTTGGGCAGGGAATAACCTGATGAAATTTAACAAGGGAAAGTGTAGAGTCCTGCATCTGGGCAGGAACAACCCCAGGTTCCAGTATAGGTTGGGAGATTACATATTAGAGAGCAGTGTAGGGGAAAGGGACCTGGGGGTCCTGGTGGACAACAGGATGACCATGAGCCAGCACTGTGCCCTTGTGGCCAGGAAGGCCAATGGCATCCTGGGGTGTATTAGAAGGGGGGTGGTTAGTAGATCGAGAGAGGTCCTCCTTCCCCTCTACTCCACCCTGGTGAGACCACATCTGGAATATTGTGTCCAGTTCTGGGCCCCTCAGTTCAAGAAGGACAGGGAACTGCTGGAGAGGGTCCAGCGTAGGGCAACCAAGATGATTAAGGGAGTGGAGCACCTCCCTTATGAAGAAAGGCTGAGGGAGCTGGGTCTCTTTAGTTTGGAGGAGACTGAGGGGTGACCTTATTAATGTTTATAAATATGTAAAGGGTGAGTGCCACGAGGATGGCTCTTCTCGGTGGCAAACAATGATAGGACAAGGGGTAATGGGATCAAGCTGGAACACAAGAGGTTCCACTTAAATCTGAGAAGAAACTTCTTCTCAGTGAGGGTGACAGAGCACTGGAACAGGCTGCCCAGGGAAGTTGTGGAATCTCCTTCTCTGGAGACATTCAAAACCCGCCTGGACATGTTCCTGTGCGACCTCACCTAGGTGTTCCTGCTCCAGCAGGGGGATTGGACTAGATGATCTTTTGAGTTCCCTTCCAATCCCAAACATACTGTGATACTGTGTGATACTGTGAATCTGTATAGGGGAATTTCTGTGTTCTGTCCTTTTTTCAGTAAATGAGGAAATTCAGGTAACATTTCTGTGAATTGCTGGATAAATTTCATTAACTGTTTAGGGAAGGAGTATTGGTAATAACAGATCCTAATCAACATTTATTTATACTTATTGGATTTTTTGAAACAAGTCAATTTGATCTGGTCTAATATCATCTGATGCCACTGTTATGCAAAGAGTTGGTATGCAATATATGGCCAATTTTCTGATGATATCTAAAAGACTCCAGCTTGTCAGTAAGCTTTGAAAATGTTGTATAGAAAATTCAGAAACTGTAGTTTGTTATTTATCAGAACTAGAAAGGTTTGTGTTGTCTGTTCTGACTGGGTCTTTTAAAAGGAATGTTTATGGAGTTAATTTTCACTTGCTTAAAATTTGTTAGAAATTTCTCCGTGAATGTTTCATCATTAGCATGTTCTTGAAGGTGTTTAGGTGGGGAAGGAGATTGTTATGGGGTTTGTTTAGAAAAATATTCAGGTTTTCATATTGCATCTTGCAGAGTTTCTCTTCTAGGCTGCTACCATGTATCTTTTTGATAACTTGAGAAAAAGTTTTAACTGTTAAGAGGTAATTGTCAGAGGGAAGTAGGACAGCAAAAAAACAAGCTTTATTGACTATTTTAAAATGCATTCAATTTTTGTGGATTTCCCAGAAGCCAGAGAAAAACTATGAACATGGATTCTTCTGTCAGTATTGGCTGCTAAAACCAATTAAATGCCAAATTTGTTAGTTGGCCTTGGTGGGAGACAGTCTTATTTTTTTTGCTCTGGCAATGCATCTCATTGTGATCATTTTTCACTTCAAGTAACTGACAAAGCCAGTGTCAAATGTGTTCAGCAAATATGTAAAGCTATTTTTGTCCAAGAATCTTTATGTCATAGAAAAAAAATGGCAATTATCCAGCACCTTGCACTATCCATATGGAGCTTAGCAACAGTGTGCAGGCCAGCTACTCGGCTCTGGTGGGGCTGGACCAGTCCAGCCTTTCAGAGCAGGAGCACTGTCCAGCTCAGCAATTTATCTTAGCTTCAAACTGGATCATAGTTGTATGTGCTGAAATGACTGTACCAGTGAATTTATTTTCAGCACTTTAAACTCATGCTAAAATAGTTTGCTATATCCTGGCATGAATATGGCGTGTAGCATGCGGTGTTCCTTCAATTCAATTGTACATGAGTGGAGAGAAAAAAGAACAGATACTTCATGCTCATGATGATCGGTTTTGTCATGAATATTCCAGGGTTCACCTGTTCTTTGAGTAAGTCCAGGTGTTATGAATCCAAGTATTATATTTGTACTTCAGGTGCTAATACGAGTTCAAGAGAATATTTTGATGAGAAAAGTGGGGGCTACGGGCAGAGCTGGGACACGGAATCTTTTATTACATGTAAAATCTTCTACAATTAAAAATTTTCAATACAAGATTCATAGATGTTGTGTTCTCTTACAGAACTGGAAGAGGTGAAGTATTAATATTTGATTGTCGTGAGGAGTCTTACTGTTCAAATTGGTGTTTCTCAAAAAGGCTCATAGATGGGATGTGTGCAGGTGTTGTCAGAAGTGTGTGTTCATGTGTGTAAGTTTTTTAATGATTAGGAGGAGGCGTAAGGAAGAAATGTAATTGTGTACTTTATTATAGTTTTTCCATTCTACTCTGCTAGCGTGAAATTTGGGCAATAAATCATTCGAACTGCTTAACTTGTACTAGTAGAAAATGAGGAAATGGTGGAAGCAGAAAAAAAATATATATTTGAGGTACCCAGACAGTGCATTTTTTTTTAAATGAATATGGCAGCATTATATTTTACCCCGGCTTAAAGCCCCCAAATTATTGGCAGAAGGCTCACATTCCTTTATTAACATTAGTGAAAGCTGAGTGTCTTAAGTTGTTTGCAGCATCCATTTCTGAACTGAATTTTGATTAGAAAGAAAATCATACCTTCGCTGTATGTAGCAAGAAAACTTGCCCACTTTTTGAAAGGAGGTAATTCACAGCTACCTAAGAAGTAGTAACTATGTCTTTAAATCTGAATAAATTATAACTTTTATAAAATAAAAATTGTGATTATCTGTCATTGTTTGTCTAATTATTTTTGTTACCATTTTGAGACTTCAGGAAAAAGATTAGCTTTTTTAAGTAATGTGGTTAACTTTCAAAACAGATAAACCATCTCAAATTTGGTGAAATGATAATCTGCTGCATTAACTTTTAAAAATATTTTCAGATTCGAAAGACAGAGTTTTCTTATGACATTAATAGAGGTATTATTGAAAATACTTTTCTGTTGAAGATATATTTGTATAGGAACAGTTTGGTTCTGTGGGTTGTTTGGGTTTTGTTGTCATTTGCGTTTTTGTTTCCTTTGGTATGCCTCAGTGTGCTTACAGCATAAGCTTTGTAATTTGCTTTTTGAGGAACAGATGTGTTAGTTGTACCCTCAGGTATGCATATGATAGTCACTTTTATTTTAGGGTCTTAAGTAACGTTAAGTGTACATCTGAATTGTAATCTTGTTTTTTTTAAATTATTGGGACATAAAAATGTTACCCTTTTCTACATTGAAAACCAATCCATAAAATACAACACTTTAAATTATTCAAAGATGATACAATGGAAAATAGGTTTTCTCTTGATTCAGAGAAGGCTGGATAATTGAGTTGAATTTTTATGTCTACAAAAATCAATGCCTAGGTGGACTTTAGAGGAATGCCTATAAAAAGACTGGCATTTGCATTAAGTGGCATTACTGAATTTTTGACTGAGGCACAGATGGTGTTTTCCAATGTCTCATTTTTGTTTTATCATCTTGCATCACCCTGTATGCTGTGTCCTGACAGGCTCAAATTATGACGTAGATGTGAGAGCTTTTTTGCATGCCAAATTCACGCTTCTTTTAGAAGTGATGACAACAATATAGGAATCCTGGATGAAACTTAGAATCTCTCTCTTATTCTCAAAATATTAGCCCTCGGCTTGTTTAAATGCAGGTTAAGTTAAATATTTAATAAAGGCAGTGAGCAATGTTTTTGTTTTCCTTGGTGGTATTTTATTAACAAAGGGTTTGTTGTGGCAGTTGGTTGTTATCGTTTTAAACTTTGAGCTACTGAGATGTGGGAATGCTGGGCCCTTTCACAAGAAAAGATTTAGTGTGGTTGTGGTTTTTCAAGAGTGGAGGGATTTAGTGGTTTTTTTTTTTAATTATGATGGCATGGATGTTTTTAATTTTTAATTTAATACAAAACTTTAGAAGTGTTAACGGAGAAAGAACTGGGAATACTTTTTGAGGACTGCTTATGTTGAAAATATTCATCTTTTACATCCTTGCAAGCACAGCTATTTCCTATGGTCTGATTTTTGTCATCTTGGGAAATTTTAAACCTTTAAAGATTTCACAGTGGTTTCAGTTTATTCATCTTTTTCAGCTGAATTAATTGCAAGCCAATATCAAAGCTCATATCCTTAAATGTTAGGGTGAGAAATGTGTTTCACACACTTCTCCTTCTAATGAGGTAAAGAAAAAGACAGTTCTCCATTATGCCCAGACTGAGCATCTGGGAGATCAGAGTGCTTAACTGAATATACGTATTAAACAGTTGAAATGTCAATTAATATTGGATAAAGATAAATGGGCTAAAAGGAAATGGATGCGCTTGTTCTTGGGGGCATACCTGTATATTCTTCAGCTGCAGTGTTTTCTTATTTTAAAAAGAGTGTATTGGTCACAAACTGATAACAATTGTAGAAGAACATGAGTTTCCTCCTCCTCCTTTTCTCTCAGGCAAAAGACGCCTGGAAGTAGCAGCATCAGTTCCATTTGCTCTTTAGGAAGCATATTCTGCTCTTGAGCCGACCAAGGCGAATGAAAGCCCTTTGAGAAAAATCTTGTCCAAGATTTTAGCAGTCTTGACTTCACCCTGTCCAGCACCCGGGCACAACTTAACCATTCAAACAGAAACCTTTAAGAGTACATAAAGCTTTAAGCCATGAGTACTCCCTGTGCTGGAGGGACTTTTTTCTTTTTATTTTTTTAGAGTAGTAATTCAAGGTTACTGTCTCAGTCAGAACATTTTGACCACAAGCATAGTCTTGAGAAAAGCAAAGAGAATGGTTTGTACCCTGTGGTTTGAGTTATACAGCAGTTAGCTCATGAACCAAAGTGCATCATTGCTATCATCCAGTTAGTGTTATCAAGAAAACTGTCAGATTTAAATGCTTAAGAGAGCTCTGTAGCTGTTGCCATGGTAATATCAGAATGGCAACGTGGTAGTTTTCATCCATAGCCCATGTTCAGCTAAATTCCTTTGCAGTCATTTTGCTGCATGAGGAAGGTACCATATTGTACCAGCCTAGATGTTTTTTGAGTTAACCATGGACAAATGAAAACTGGAATTAACCCCTTCTTTGAAAATGAAATGTAAATCCTAGATACAAGTGATTTAGTTTTCTTTGCTGTTGATTTGACTGCGGGCTGATGGTCCTATATGTAAAATACTCTCTGTGGAGTTCCTGACAGGCTGTTCATGCCATTGCACCATGTCTTGTAATTACTTGGGTTCAGGCAGCAATAAAAATCGTGCACTGCAATCACAAACTAAAGATTTTATTAGAAGAATGAATTTACCTCATAGATTCTTATTTTCTCTGGAAGTGAAGCAAGTGCAAATACTTATCACTTAGACATTCAGATCCTGCTTTGTAGTTTGGCCTCGCTTTTAGTGCTCTGCCTTATCACTGAGCTTGTACTACATTTCTGAATCTGTGTGGTGCTGACGAACTGCTGCGTTTTTAGCTTCATTCTTGTTTTCTGACATTCAAGAGGTTTTGTAAGTGACCTGCTGTAAAGAAGTTGTTCTGCACACCCCTCCCCCCAACCTCCCGCCCTGGACAGCCTTTGGCTTCTCTCTTGCCGTGGGTACAAAAGCTAGACAATGTTCTCTGCTTTCTGACCTACATTTTGGCAGCGCAGCGTTGCATTGCTGGCCGTGCCGCTTCCCCACCTCCCTCCTGCCCCTTGGCTGGGACTTGTGGAGCAGAGCTGGAGGAAGGAGGTGGGTCTAGATGGGCGGGAGGTGTAATCTGTAGTGATGCAGCAAATGCCAGGTCTGTTAGGTGGGATCTGCAGTCCGAATTTATTGTGGCCAGAAAGGGTGAGACTGCAGGGCAGCCAAATTGCATGCTGTTTTGGAACAAAAGCTGACACAAAAAGGAAGCTAGTGCTCTTAAACTTGATAGGTGCAGTTATCATAGAACAGTTAAGTAACTGTCCCATATTTATTTGTGTTATTTTACAGCACAATATAAGGATTGAGAAATGAGTTTTTAAAATGGAAAGCTATTTGAACAACTACTGATGCTTTTGCAAATTGGTTACGAGCCTGTTCTTGCTAATATCAGAAATGTAGTAGCTTCTGTACTAGCATCCATCTCCCTTACATCTTCTGCTAGGACGTTTTCACATGTTGAAATAAGTATTCATTCAAGAGATTAAAATTTTCTTGCACTATGTGATTATGTAGGTATTTTAGTTTGAAGTATGACTGAGGATTGTGTTAACATATCAGGAAAATTAGTAGGGATGGCGGGGGGGCAGGGGAGGAGCAGTCTAAAAGAATGGCTTCTAGGTACTTCCCTCCCCTCCAGTGCCTGATTTAGCATGGATTTTGAGACAGGTAACCAAGTCTTAACGTGCATATTCTGAAGACATTTTGTAAATATGGGCTGACACATTTTATAAAACTGCATTGCAAAGAAAAGCAAATTTTAATCTTACTACAACAGTAATTTAACCTGAAAGACAGCCTGTCCCATCTCTTCTAAATCACTGCCATCCTATAATTTTAAATTTATAGGACATAAAAATAATTTATAACATTTAAGTGAAGATCTTCATGGACACTGAATTTTCCCTCAGACCAACTGCGGAGTCTTGGAAGTACCTTTACGTGTAATTTTTTTCAGACTAGAACAGATTGTGAACTTTACCCATGAGAAATCTGTCCATGTCTGGGATAGAATCAGTTGTATTACACCAAAACCTGTAGTTGTGCATTTTCTATGCTCAAATCTATTGATGTGTGATCTGCAAATAAGCCACATCACTGATTTTAATTGGAGATGTGAAAGCAAAAGTTCTGTTCGTGAATTACAATTTTTTTGTGGGACTTCACTTTGGTCATCTAGTATCAATGTGTGTATTTCATTTAGTTGAAAGTTAAATAGGGAAAAGTTATGGGGTTCTAATGTCTGATTTTTGTTACCATGCTTCACTTTCATAAGATTTTTTTTTTCTTTGCCATAATGGTGGTGCTGATGACGTTGCGATTTTTTTGTTTATAATACACTGAGACATTGACTTTTTGAATTTTTTTTCAACCTGAAGCAGACACACAGACAATTAAAAACATTTAAAGCAAATATTATACAAACTTCTATACCTCAATGAGTTAACTATTTATATCCTTTATTTTTTTTACTGCATTGCAGACATGTTAGACTTCTAGATACAAGCTTGTATCCTATTGGTAATGAAAATGCCTTTATTTTTTTGTCTTGCTCTGTGGGGAAAGGAATTGAGAGAACTTGTCAAATATTTTAATGATATAAATAATTATTGCACTATTTTTAACAGTAGCTGTTTTTATATTCTAGCAGAGTGAGCAAATAGCTTAAACTCAAGCTAGAAAACAGTAAAAACATTCAGAGAATGGAATCCAGATCTTTCATTCTGTAACTGCATCTTTCCCCATACAAGCTGTCCCTCCTGCTTCTGAAAGCTTTATAATGAATTGTGCAAGAAAACAGTACTTGGATACAAACATTTTAAGTATCCTTTGGCTGTCTTGGTATTGATTCAAATATATTTATGGAATAGTTTCAACATATACCCAAGCATTAATACAGATCTTAAAGAATTATGTTGAACCCTTCAAAGTGCATTAAAAATGGCTTTTTATTCAACATCTTACACTCCTCATTAGGATTGTAACTAGCAAGAAGTGTGATATACTGAACTTGTAGGCATTGTACCGTGATTCTGCCAAGCTTGGGCAGATCGACATCATGCATGAGCTCCAAAGTGAAGCACCCGAGAGGTTGTTTGGCTGCCAAACTTTATGATTCAAGTGCCAAACTATTTAAGGTTTAGTTATTAACCTCTTGGACTGTACCCAGAAGCCAGTAACAGCATTCTGAACTAGCCGGAGTTGGTGAAATCCAAGCAGAGTACATTGCAGTGTAGCTGGAAAGGAAAGCACTGGAGGCTGGAACAGCATTGAGTCCTCTCCAGGAGGATGGACTCTGTTCTTGGCCAGCATCGCCTGGGGAGAGGCCACTTACAGGATTATATGTCTTCCAGAACCAAATACCCTTGAGTAGTAAGTGACTTTCAACACTCAGTCTGGTTGTCTAAAACTTGCTCTATTATGTAAAGCTTGCAGATAGTTAACTGAAGCCAGATGGCTTTCGGTTGGGCTATTAACTGTGGCCTGCATTAGCTGGAAGGAAGCAGGCAAAGTGAGTATGAAGCAAACTACAAATGGATGTTGAAAGAACACTCCCAAAGACTTTTTCTAATGCAACTTGGATCTCTGTGTTCTGTGAATGCCAATAGTCCTCACCAAAGCTAAGTGGATGCACTTTGATTGTTGTTAGAGAACTCTCTTCTGCAGAGAGTTACCATTTTTACAGAGATTTACTTGCCCCAGAAATGGTCGTTTTTGTGATTTGAGGTATCTTAGAAATGCACAAATGTATAATTATTATACCTCAAACACAGCAGATGATAAAATTTAGTGGAGGATCAGGAAAAAAATGGTGATGAGCAAATTTCCATAACCATCTTCAATAAGAACTCCTCAAATTTGTTAAGAAGGCTGGTCCAGTGCAATACAGTCTGTTTGTGTAAGTTCCTGCTGCAGAGAGTGCTTGGTAATGTGATTTGTGTTTTCATTACAAAGAAAAAGAACCTGCTGTAATCTCTGTATTGTGTGTGGTATGAAAACTAGGCTTTAGGAACTAGGGCACACTAGAAAAGCTAGAAATTTATTTCTTTCTGAGCAGCTTTCCCATAAAAAGTGAAGTCTGAAGACCATAAATATAATCAATTTTATTAAATAATAAAAGTACATCAAATATTTTTATTTTATCCAATTAAAAAGTCCCAGTCAAACAGAAAACTAATCACAGTTCCATCGTTTGCTGCTAAGTCAGAGGTGGGTATTGCTTACCCTGGCAGAGTGACAAGCAGTAATAACCTGAATTTGATACAACTCTACTGTAACTCTGTTGGAAAATAAGCTTAAAAAGTTCTGTTTGTTAGGAAACTGGAAACCTGTAAATAGATTAAACCTACTTCTCACAATTTATTTTCAGTGGTACATGTTGTGACTTCAGTTTTTAAAATTGCTTAGATTTTGTTCTCACCCTTATTGCTGTCTGGAGCTCTCAATCTTATTATGACTTAGACTTCCCCACTTATAAAGTAAGGTGTGTGGCTTAATATTCTCTAGCAGACCTATTTTCACTTGACTGATCCTTTCTTTTTGGCAGGCAGGAAAGAGCAAAATAAATAAAGATTTGGTTGGTTTTCTCCCTCTTTCCACAAAATGGGAAATTTTTGAGGCTACAGCAAAAGACTGTTACATTTTTCATTTCTGATCAGCCTTTGAGTTACCTCGAAGTTATGTAAGGAAATGAATAGTAGATTCAATGAATTTGCCTAAAGTTGCCAAGGCGAATGTTACTTGACACCAGATTTTAGGACCTTGCCCAATGACTTCCAGAGAATTACCAGACTTTTAGTCAGCTCCTTGAGAAGAATCCAGTTGAATCTAGAACACCGCTTGCCTTTCTGCAGGTAATGTGCAAAGCAGCAGTCTTCTGAAGTTTGATTTCATATATCCCTCTTTCCTAACCAAAGTATGCAACTGTCCCCAAACTGGACCTACTTTAAGAGAGTACTTTCTTAGTGTTTTAGAATTCATTGGTACTGTCTTACTAAATTGGAAATGTGACATTGCTAAATGTGTTGTACATTAAAGAAATGTGTAATAATTCAAACATGGTATTTGAAGGTAAAACTGGTCTGCCCTTGGTGCATTTTATGTGGTTTCTTATATTTCATTTTAT